>NC_136476.1:35471203-40271203 GCF_902686455.1 Sciurus vulgaris
GATGTGTTTCCCAGATCAAGAAAAGAGATGTGAGAAGCAACATTTAATAAAGTAAAGGTGTGATCACACTGAGGGAAAGTCTCAGAACAGTCCTAAAATTACTTAAAAGGGGTAAAACACTAATTAATTTGGATACACTAAATCTTTCTTTTGAAAATTGCCCTGGCTAAAGGTTTAACAAGGGGTGATGTGAAAATACTCAAATACGCAGAGGAAGTAAATGCAGAGGAAAAGAGTGCCATTTTAAAGGTGTACTTAGAACACAATAACAAGATGGAATTTGAGCAAAGAAAATTAAGTGTGATTAAGAATTCTAAGCAGCACCCAGTAATCCTGGGAAATGATGCTGTAAGTGAACTGCTACTTTTTACTTACCAGGCAAAGCTGTGTTTGGATGTGTGTCTGAAGGGGAGGTGGAAAGGGTGGCTGGAGAATGAATAAGAGGAACATTCAGAAACATAAGGACCGTCCATAACCTTTCGGTTTATGTACTATCTTGAGTGTAACTTCTCTGCTTCAGTAAACTTCTTTCCATCTTACAGTTCTCTACAAAATTCAGCAATCTCCCTAAGGGTTCAAAACCTGTTCTAGGATTTTAAAGTTATCATCTCATCCAGACTGAGAACTGGTTTGGCATATCTGGAAGAAGTGAACAGGTGTCAAGAACGATCAGAGAATTAAACTGAGACTAGAAAGTCTCTCCCCAGATTGTAGGCTCCGCATGCCCACCAGAAAGAGGCCATCCTGACACTCTGTCTCATCAGTACTCATCAGCTTTGTGTTCCTAGGTGTGTGCAAACCAAACTTTGATAGCTACAATCTTTCTTTATTTATGTGAACTCAAACTAACATTAAAGAGATTATGCTGTCCTGAATTTACTAATATTGTGATTATTATCTATGATTAACAATTTCCATTAGCCAAAATTATCTCTCCTTCCTATGGGCATGTTTTAAAGTTTTAGTATTGTTCTTCTATGAAACTGCCAGACAAATTACCATTCTGGGACAACAAAAAGACAGTATCAAGACCACAGACCTCTTTATGACAAGAATAGATTAGAAGAATAATGGCAGAAGCATTAAAGCTTATCTATACAAAGTTGTTTTTAAGTAACAGAACACAAAGATAGCATCCTTTTCCATAAAAACAGAAACTATCAATTTTTTTAATCCAAATCTTCTTGTAAATCTTCCCATGATGACCTAAGGAAACAGAGTTCTATTTGTTCCATATATGTAACATACCATATTATTACATCAGTCTACAAAATATATCCTGTCTTACAATACTTACCAATTCTCTTGCATGCAATTAACTATGAAAGTTTTACTGTGGAGGAGGATTCAAAGGGGGGAAAAAAAAAAAAAGAAAGAAATGAGGAGGAGGAGGAGGAAAAGGGAGGGGGGGTCAGGTCAAGAGGGAAATGCTTCTTGAGGAGAGGGACCTACAAAGTTCTAAGAACTATTTGTGGGAGGCAAGTAAAGGGAAGAGAGAAAAAAAGTAATTCCTCCTTATAGTTCTCAACCCTTTCCCTGAACCCACTGAGCATAAATACTAGTAACTAATTCACCAACAAATACAAAGTTATTGCTATGTAAAATATAAAAATCCTAGTTAAGAGTGATTTCTGAGACCTAAAAATTATGATTCTGTCTAGGATGGCTTCCCTGCTATTCTCTTCTAGAGTGAGATGTGAACATGGAAATTTCCTGTGAGACCTAACAGATACACCCATAATAGCCAAAATAGAATTTTATTAGTGTATTCTGTATAACAGAGGAAAGAACATAGACAAATCCTAGCACAGCTACCTATATGGCAGTCAAACAAGATAATTAACTTTCCTGAGCTTCCCTTCCCTTATTAGTCTGTAAAATAAGAACAACAACATATAGCACAGAACCTGCCAAAAAGGAGGTAGGCCATATATGCAACTATATGAGTATCAAAGCAGAATAACTCCCCTATCAATAGACTTAGACTTTAAAAAGTTTCAGAGTATGTTTCTGACAGTCGTAGATGTCAGACACAGTTCAATATCTAACATTCAAAATCTTTAAACACAGGAAAAATTAGATAAATGAACAAGAAATAGAGACTAATAAAGACAATGACAACAAATTCTCTTTTGTAAGACTTATTACCTGTCATTTTTTAATTTCTTTAATCATAATTTGTTTGACAAACAACACAGTCCAGCATCCTGCAGTAGTACCCTTGAAAGAGTGCTTCAAATTAAGAGGCACAGAAGTGAACAGTTGTCAGGGATTGGAGTCATACCCACTTGGGTTCCAGCCCCGAGTCCACCAATTTCCTAGCAATGTGATTTTAGGCATGTTACTTTTCTCTCTAACCTCCATTTTCTCATTTAAAAAAAGGGGAGAGGTAGATATAATAGAAATCTAAACCCTGGTAGCATAATAAACACTGTAAGATCTAATAATTGCCAGGAGGCTAAGAGGCATTCAAAGCAACTTGCCCAAGGCCATCAAGCTGCAATTGGGAAAGAACAAGAATAAAAATCTCCTGCTTTCCCAGTCTAAAAACACAAAAAACTAACACACATAACTGTTCCACAAAGGGGGGGGGGGGGTCCCACCTCTTGGTCCCATAAGTTACAATTGGGGAAGAGGTTCAGTTTTGCCAGCCGCCAAAAGCCCATTCACAGATTTGGAATCAGACACAATAGTAGTTCCCCTGTGACTGCTTAGAAACCAGAATTTGTTCATGTCAAATTCCAAAGTGGGTCAGTTATTTTGGTTGAGGTTTAAATGGCCTAGGTCTAAGTGCTCTTTGTCAGAACAAGTGCACAACCTCAAAGCTGCTTGTGATGGGGCTTGCCTGGTAAAGGTTTGCTGACAATGAGGTAAGAACCCCAAACAAGCTCCTCGCTGGATCCCTTTTTACTGACCTTTTGAGTGGTGTCTGGTGTGCTGTCATCACTCAACACATGACCGTTATGGTAGATTTGAAAGCCTCAGCGATAAATCCAACTTTTTAAAATTAAAAAATAATGCTTTTGATTGCAGAATTGCAAAATTTTCGTATTAAAGAAAGAACACTGGAAAAGGAGCAATAATATTCAATTCAGTTTCTGCCTCTATCAGGGACATTAGCAAATAAATATACAATGCTTTGACAGAATTAGTCCCAGTTTTCGGTAGATCAAACCAGAATATCTGTTGAATTCGTAGGAGCTCAGTGAATGGCAATTCAGGAGTTTCCAGAACCAAGACCCAATGCATTGTAATGTATGGCACTGTTTAAGGTTCGTTCCATAACCATGACAACTTCTGCCACAGGACCACCACAGGGGCAGTGTGCTAAAATAACCAAGAGAGGAGGGAGGTAAAGTAGACACTAGTCCAATTAAGTTTTCTAAAGTAACCAATGGGGTAAATTGGACAGTATTCTAATCAGGTATAATAATGTAATCAAGGTCTTCAATAAGTTCCATATAAGGAAGAAACCCCTCACAGCTCGGCATGAGACACAAATTTCCAGATATCCAAGCAGTGAGTCTCCCTCTCTTGCTCTCCTTTCTCTCCCCACCCCATTCTGCCTTAACAAGTGCTACTTTCATCTTCACCTTCAATAAATCTGAACTTTGCCTATTATTTCTGTATGTCTTACTCAATTCTTTATTCAGGACACCAAGGACCTGAACAACAAGTGGACACCCCAATAATAACTGAAGTCCTCAGAAATTCATTAAGTGAAAAATATCCATCACAACTATTTTATTGATGGGAAAATCAAGGCCCAGTATATAAAAACTTGCCTAAGTTCACACAATAAGAAAACAGTATGGCCAGATTGAAGTCGCATTTTCAAACTCAAACTTCGGAATTTTTACATTGCTTTTATACACTATTAGTACCATAAATGAAAACAATCTAAACAGTTGAAAATGAATATAATTTATATGAATCAAAAGATGCTTTGTCTTTCCCAATTGATACTCTGATGGCCATGGTCTGAGGACAGTCCTAACCAGTAGGAGAGTTTTCTTTCTCTCCTACAGGACAGTACAATACAAAGGTAGAAAAGATGATTAAAGAATCTTTTTAAACTTTTCAGTCTTGCCCCCTGCCTCAGTTAAGGACACGATTGAAAAATCTATAATGCAAATACAAAGCCATTCAGATAACTTCTGGTTAAAAACTTGCTTTGCTTTATACAAAAGAATAAATTCCTGATACTTGTCAATCAGGGCCCAAGGTTATACTATTCATAGGACAGGCCTGAAGTAGTCCTTCACAAGAGAGCAGTCCTGGAGTTCTTCCAACTTGGCAGGGGAGGGGCTAGAGAGCTGTAATGGGAGGGAAGAGTGGCATTCCTCTGCTTTGTCTTCAGCCTTGCAGCAGAACCAAGGGGTCCTGCGAAATTGGTGCTCACCTTACTATCCATGGCCTAAATAGGGGCTGAAGACAGGGTGTGCTACAGGGGACCATTCACTTCCTTAATGTGAATGACAATGACAATGAGTCTGGAGGACCAAAACACCCTTAGAAATGCCCTGCAGAGCCCACAGCTCAATCTCAAGACATTGCTTCTCCAACTACAGATCACTGGCACCAGTGGATAGGAAAGTCATTCTAATGGTTTTCAACCATTGTGCTTTAATGAACTAGAAAAAATGCATCACATGTCATTAGGATAAATATCGAGACCAGTCTATGTATACCTGGCCCAAAAGGCTTAAGGACAGTCATTTAAAAGGAAAAGCTATTACACAGTTCTTCTACCTGATATGTGAAAATTCAGATGATTTAATGCTAGCTCCTCCTGTTTTTTCAAGAGTAATCAGAACTGCGCTATCATAAATAAAATCTCCCCAAAGTTTTAAAGACTCAAACTATTTTAAAACAGTGTATAAGGCAAACAAAACCTACCTGAAAGATCTGGATCTGGACTATTTTGTGTGCTTGGCTTCAAAGGAAGAAATCAGAAAATGTGCAATAGAAATTTGGCAGTGGAACTCTTAAGCACGCAGGAGAGCCAAGCATCCCTGCTCAGTGTCCCTGGGAAATAGTAAAGAGGCTCTCCCAAAAGGCATTCACCAAGGCAATAATGGGGGTCAGGGAAAAGAACAGCCCCAAGTGACAAGGTAAGAATACATATGGCCCTGGTAAAAGGAGTTAAAAAACAATCAAATAACAGTGGGCTTGAGGGTCTCTATGGGCTTCCTAGAGCTGCGTTAGATTCTGAATAAGGATCTCAAATGAAAATCTCCCTGATTTTCTCCTTCCCTCCCTCTGTGGAGGTGAGAAGAATTAAACCTAAGAATTCCATCAGCGTTGCCTTTGAAAGACAGGTAACAGGGAGGGCTGTGACTGCCACTTCAACTGCTTCCAGTGCTCTGCTGGGCAGCTGTAGGCGAAGAACCCTTCTCTAGGTTCAGACTCTGCTACCTGGCTGGCCACAGAGCAAAGACTGAGGCGGGTTTGCATACTCAAGTCTGTGGCTTCCTCACTGACCCCTGCCTGGCAGACAAAGCTCTAGATGGATGTGAAAGACTTGAGCCTAGGGCTTCTTCACCTTTCTATCCCAGGGAAAAGATTCACAAAACCAGAGAATTCACTATTTTCAAACATTTGGAGTCTTCTGTGCAAATGTGAAGGCCCCCAGCCTGAGAGCTGGTCTTGCATCAAACAGAAAGCAAGGCCAGCCGCCAGCTCCAAACCCAGCTGTTCCCCAAGCTCTAGATGCAGGTGTGAGATCATCCCCATGAACCTCACCTGCCTGCAGTTTGTCACCTCAATGTCATTACCACAGGCAGAGATGCGGTTGGGGCTTTTGTTTTACTTCACACCAGGGGGAAGTCATTTTTGGAATTTTTCATCTTAAATAGTTTTTTCTTAAATGTATGTGACACATATTCCTCATAGGACTTAATAAAATAGATATTTCTCATGCCTGGAAAGTAAACTACAGCTGCACAGATTGAAACAAAATTTATTTTTTAAAACATTCTTGGTTGGAATCATTCAAAATACAGGTTTAGCTATAATTTCTGAAAAAGTTAAGAACAAATAAAAGTAGAATTTGCTCAGAAAGTAGCCTTAATACAATGCTAATTAGCAGGATAAAACACTAACAAAATATGTATACATTCCTATATCCTGGTGTTTCTTTTTATAATATAATTTCAAAACAGGCAAAATTCCAAATCTTCTTCCCACATAAATGCCATCATGGAAGCAAGCTACAAGACCATTATTTTCAGATTCTTAAAAATCTATCCTGAACTTGACATTACTCTAGAATGGAAAGAGAGGATAAGGGGAAAATCATAACTACAAAGCTAATTGTTATTACAATGAATCCTTGAAAACACAGAGCCCATTCTTTTTCAAGATCTTTGAGTAAACTGTGTAAGGGGCACTATTCTTGTTTGTGACCTCAGTGCAAAGAACACGGATTTTTATTCACTTCGTTGTTTTGTTTTGTTTCCAGTTTGTTTTTTGTTTTTGTGTTTTTTAAAATATAAATCAAATGTATTCCCTATCCACTAAGTGTCCAGCAGAAATAACAGTAATGGGAATGTGGTTTTCATGACATTCTCAGGTGACTTCCTAGATCTCCTTGTCACAATCAAGATTGTTAAAGTGACAACAAGAAACAAACCTCTGGGATTCCGCAACCTCCCCAGACACAGTGTACTAAAAGGATTTGACTTGTCTCGCCTCTCCTGATTATGCAATATATGCTAGAAGCAGAAGAACGGTGACACGGACCACTGGGCCGTGGACAGTGTTTTCTGGCCCCACTTGTTTCATCTCCTCATTTACTATTTTGTGTTTTGCCCTGACACAGTGAGAAGGTGAACAGAACACTAGGCAAAAGCAATGAGAAATGCTTTTGCCTTGTCTATAAGATATAGAATGCAGGGAAGGTGCATATTTACAACATACTACATGGATCAGCATGTACACACATACACGCACACGTGCGCTCTGTGTGTCTCTGTGTCTGCGTCTCTTTCATATCAAGGTACCTAATATATTCTTTATTGGTAATTGTGTTGGGGGAGTGTTCAGCTTTACATAACAGACATTTCCCTTCAAGTTGTGATCAATCTTTTGCAATTCAAATATTAAAGGCCTTAGAAAAGTCTTACTATTTCAAAGGAATTTATTATGACCTCTTTAATAAACCAGTATTTGCTAATATAAACACCCCTAGATGGTACAAGTTTAAATGCACACAGTTAAACTGCCTTGGCCTGTGTCTTTCTTTTTAACATTTCAACTTAATGGTAAGCAGGTAACACCATCAACTGCAGTATTTCTGATAACAGATATTGGTTAGATATTGTTCAAACGAGAAAAATAGCTCAAGGATTCTTATTTGGAACAGAAGCAGGAAAACTTATCATTATGTGCCAACCACCCCACTCCAAGAATATCTGGGAGGCAGCCCCTTCACATCACAGTGATTCTACTTGTCTCAAAGACTTACCAAGATAAATTAACCACATCTGTCCATTGGGATTGGCAAGTGCTTCTTTGTTCCCTATTAGTTCTAAGGCACTCAGAGAGATAATGCTATTCACTGTACCTTATGATCTCAAAGGAAACAAATACTTGAGATGATTATCTCTAACTTGCACACCCCCATCCTTCAAAGTCGAAATATTCCAAAGGAAAAAACTACCATGAAAAGCAACTATGGGGACATAAGACTCCAAGAAAATACTCAACAAATAAACAACAAGAAATACACCCTTATTTGACCAGCCTCCAAGATGATGCCCAAATCAAACTCTTAATTAAATTATCCTTGGGAAGACAGTCCAGTTATTAGCCATTGGGAACTGAAGAGACTAGAATATTCAACACCAGAAGACAGTACCACACTACAGCATATGTGCAAACCAACTTGCAAATTACAGGATGGGCATTTTGAAAATCACTTTAAGTAACTAATGCATAAGACAGTCTGAGAACACTTCTCCCCATGACCAGCACTCATAGTCCCAGTGTCTGGTTACTGCAGAGCAGCAGAAAGTCATAAGATCTGAAGAGTACTTGAAATTAAGATAACTAAATATTTTTTAATTTTTTTTTGTTTTTATGCTCTTTTGTAAGTATTTTCTTTTAAATTTGATTCCTTAATGGCAAACATTCATTCTTTCTGAATCAAAAGAAAAAATTCTTAAATCTTTCTGCATTTTTAATATGCTTTCATTTTCATTATCTTCAATTGGAGTTCCAATTTTGATAACCAAATTCAGCTCACTCTCTATAATAAGAGGAAAGCATGAGACAGCAATGGAGGGATAATTCTCAATTTCTAAGAAGCCAGGAATATAAAGGCAGCAACCTGGAGCACGTGACTCAGAAGGAAGCCTAGTCCAGATTTCCTTGACTTGAGGTTAGAAACTGCTCATCCCTACCTCCCTCATTTGACCTAAACTTCATCTAGTCCATTTATCCTTTCTCTCCTAATTTTCCTCACCCAGATAAAGGAGAAAAATAAAAAATAGGGGAGAGCAGAAATTACTACAAGCATTACTGATAAAAATAAATAACAACAGTATATAATAAAAGTTAACATGGAGCTTACAACACTGCCGTAAAACAGACACGAGTCACACATGTAATTTACAATTTTCTAGTAGCCACATTATTAAAAGTTATTTAAAAGATTGGATATTAATGTGTTTTATTTAATGCAAGGTAATCAAAATATGATTTGGATATGAAATCAATACAAAAATTGAGATATTTAACATTATTTTTTCCTATCACATCTCTGAAATCTACTGTATTGTACATTTACAATACATCTCAACTTGTATCAGCCACACTTCAATGCTGAAAGAGTCACATGTGGCTAGTGGCTCCTAAATTGGATGGTGCAGCCTTATAACCTGCCAGGTGCTGGTCTAACTGCTTTAAATGTACAGATTCATTTAATCTTCACAACAATCCTACAAGGTAAATACTACCATTATTCTCATTTTACAGATGAGAAACTGAAACAAAGAGCAGAGAACCAAAATCACAGGATGGTAGGTATCAGAGCCAAAATTCAAAGCTTGGCCATCTGGCTACAATGACTATGCTATTTATTAAGAACCTACTGTGTGTATGACAGGCACAGAGCTGCATGCCTCAATAAACTCTCTGTGCTCCTCAGAGCAACCATCGAGGATAAGTATTAATATCCCTACATAATAAAACACATTTAGAATAGGGAAATCATGCCTTCCCAAAAAACACATGGATGATGACCCTAAGGATAACCAGGTCCTGCACCAAAAGAAAATATGGTCTAGTAAGACAATATAAAACCATTCAAGAGTAACTAGATCACCATGTGTAATTAACTAAAAAAGAAGTACAAGTAGTATTATGGAATTTAGAGGGAAAAATCTTGATCCATTAAGAGAACAAGACCTTCATGAAAGAGGTAACATTTAAAATGAACTTAATTAAGAAGACTAGGTTAAAATGCTCCAAGAGCAAAGGCAAGGAAGTAGAGAAAAGAGCCTTGCATTCTGCTGAAGGAATGGCTAAGAGATTAAGTGTGGCTACAGTGTACAGAAAAGGAAGGGTACATACAAATCAGACGAGGGGAGGTTACCAAAGAGATACAGTATATGGGATACTCAAACTCTGCAATGTCTAAGAAAACTAGTATAATAAAAACTGAACTTTAGGAAAATCTCTCCAGCAGCAATGTACAGGATGGACAGCAGTTGGAGAGATTACATATAGAAGGCTGTTACATATACTATTCAAAGAGTTGAGGCAGTCAACTGAGGCTCTGTGGGTGCAGAATCCTCAAGATCTGGGATCTACAGTTAAGTCACTGATGATACAAGTTTCAACACTTGGTGATGAGTGGAGTGATGGAGCCATTAGCAGAAACTATGGCTATAAAATGATCCAACTAGTACTCTGGTTAACCATAATAAGCAGGTGGGGTTTTTCCCTTTCTTTTTTCTTTTTATTCCTTTTAGCCTAAACTTTCTGCTTTATCTGTGCTTCCCACATCAAGATTTGCACTATTGGCTTTATGTCTAGCTCTTACATAAAGAACTTCTTTCCTATCAAGAGAATAGTTAGTGGTTAGCAGAAAATGGTAGGAGGCATTATCTTTCAAGTAAGACAGAGTTAAACTCAACACCTCACCTATCAACCCAAAGAGAAGAAAAATTTCAGATTCTGACTTCCAGTACAATTGAAATGCTTTTTAAGGAATAAGTGAACAACCATACCTAAAATACTTGCCTTTTCACTCAAAGTTCTGTTGTTTTAAATAAAACATGAAAAAATAATTTTCTTACTGCCTTCTTGCCTCTTGCCTTTATTTATTATTTTTCATGTTTAATTAAAAAAAGACTTTCACTTTAAGCAAATATCCCCCCCTTAATTACCCTAATGGTAGTAGAGCTGCATAAATTTTGCCCGAGGTTAAAGCTGGAATAGAGCCTAATCACTAGCTTGAGACATTGTTCTGGCCAAGGAAAGCAGAACACATTTTTCCCGTGTGTTTGAACAATACTTAGGCACTTCCATTTAGACCTCCTTCACCCAGAGCTGATTCTGATTAACACCCCTTTCCTAATTTATGTGGGAAATCTGACTGTTCCTCACACTACCCCCTGAAGATTCAGGAAAAGAACCTCAATGCAGTGGAGTTCAGGTGCGCACACGTCTTCAGTGAAGAACAGGAATGCATTTGCTGCCCCAACACCTCTGCACACCAACTTGGTCAGTCTTCCTTTGATTCAACTGATCTAGATGAACCCCCTTGGGTCTTTCTGCTGATTTCCAAGAAGCAGCTTCACAAATACAGTGATAAGAGCAGGTAGAAAAGTCAAGGCAAAACAAATATATGTAAAACAAGTGCTATTAAACAATTCCAAGTACAGGGCTGGAGTTGTGGCTCAGTGGTAGAGTGCTTTGTCTGGCATGTGTGAGGTCCTGGGTTCGATCCTCAGCACCACATATAAATAAATAAAAATAAAAGATCCATTGACAACTAAAAAAATATTTTTTAAAAAATTACAAGTATAAAATAAGAAAAACTGGGAAATTAATGACACTTAAAATACATAACAAATTAAACTCAAGGACAAATGGGACAAGATAAACAAAATCACAGGTGTGTGTAAGAATATGCTGCTGATTTTTTTCCTTAAGAGGCCCCAGTCCAAATTCTTAGGCTCAAGTATGTAGTCGTACATGTGTGGTCTAAAGATGCTCAAAGCACTTTACTTATCCTATAATTCAATCTAGTAATAAAAGTATGGTGCTCTGGAAGAGTGAATTCAGGGCAGCTGGTAAGTTTCACTGGAATCAAATGATCTCATCTGCTAACCATCCAGGACTCCCCAAAGTTTGGAAATACTCTTGTGTCACTGACCATCTCTCCAGCAACTGACAAGGGAAGTGGAAAGGGTGAGGAGGCAGCTACCTTTCCATTTAGGGAAACATCTGTATACACACTAAGTAGATTGGTGGCTTTGTACTGCAAAGGATAAGAGAAACTAGAGACACTACTACCTGAACCATTAATGTACTCCTCTCTATGGAAAATAATACCCAAATCTCTTTGGAGACAACCAGCTGCCACCTGAAGACAACTTCACTAAAATCTAGAGACAATAACAATGATGACAATTGTTATGGTTTGAATCTTAAATGTCTTCTAAAAGCTTGTGTGCTGAAAGCTTGGTCCCCAGCTGATGGTACTATTTGGAGGTGGTGGAAACTCTGGTTGAGAACTAGTTGGAGAAAGGTCACTGGGTGTATGCTTTTGAAAGGTACAGGTTGTCCCCATCCCCTGGTTCTCTCTTCTTTTTGCTTAAAAACCACCATGAAGTGAGCTGAATCTTTCCTCCTCTAAGTTGATTTTCTCAGGTATCTTGTCACAGCACCAGTAAGCTGAGAAACACAGTAACAGTTTTAAAATAACGGCAGAAAAAAATTTAAAACAAATAATGGTAATAAACATTTCTTAAGTTAGGTATGCTTAGAAAGCAGAGGGTCTGCAGTGATAAAGACCTCAATTAAAATTCAAACACCTAGGACAATCTATTTGAACTTTAAGTTCCTATTTCTTCATCCAAAATATCAGAAGAGTAAAGAAGCACACATCCAGAGAGCTGACGTGGAGACATACTGAGTGGTGCTGATGAAAATACTGGCCCACTAAAGGAGCTTCGCAAATTCCTTCGTTATTTTCCTTTCCCAGGGTATAGTTCACTGTGTCTTAAAAAAAAAAAAAAAAAAAAAAAAAAATCAGAGGCCTGGCCCACCAACAGGAGTAGACCCCCCAAGGGTCTTATATTTATTGAGTTCTCACTGTGTTCCAGGTACAGTTAGGGCATTTGGCATACAGTTTCTTTATTGTCTGTAATCATGCAATTCGATTTACGTTTTACCTTTTAGGGTCAAGAATCAAAAGCACAGGGCTGGGGTTATGGCTCCATGGTAGAGTGCTTGCCTAGCATGTGTGAGGCATTGAGTTCCAGCACCACATATAAATAAATGAATAAAATAAAGCCTATCAACATCTAAAAGAAAAATTATTAAAAAAAAAAAAAAAAGAATCAAAAGCAAAGGAAAGCAGTAGTGAATAACACCAGTTTTTAAGGCCATGGTGACAGTTTGTTTGCCTCACTGTTTTGATGCAAGCTTGATTTATATTCATTATTTGTGCTGTTAGCTTGATGCCAACCTAAATGTCACAGAAAGGGAAGACTGGGGAGGGGGCTGGAAAAGGACCAAAATTAATAAAAAGTGAAATTGCTAGAAGTAGTGATGAGTCTACAACTCTGAAATATAAAAAGAAAAGGAAAAAAAGAATTAACACAGGAAGGGGGAAGAGGGAGAGCCAATGTGGAAGTTTAAGGAGAACACTAACATGGGAGCTTGAAATAAGCTACATGAACTTGACTACTTCAGACACAGGTGAGGCACTCAGGATATACAGCAAGTCATCAAAAAGCAATGGCTATTACTATGGTGATTATTATTCTGACTCTTCCCCTCTAGGCCCCCATTTTCTCAATCATCAGAGTTCACACTGGATTGCAAATTTTAAGGGAGGGAGTCTGAATTTTTAAAAATTCATTGAAAGATGTGAGAATTTCTTTTGGTTTTGTTTTTTGTGGTACTGGGGTAACTGAGTGACATCCTCAACCCTTTTTATTTTTTATTTTGCAACAAGATCTCCCCTAAGTTGCCAAGGTTAGCCTCAAACTTGCAATCCTCCTGCCTCCACTTTCCCAGTCACTATGATATTACAGTCACTAGTGCACACTGCTCTCAACTTTTTGGTTATTTTTTAAGGTTCAGTAGTAGCATGGTAACCAATACCTATAATCCCAGTTAATCACTTGTTTATGCAGAAAATCAAACAAGAATTCTAACAAAAATAAATGAACAAATGGGGGGGGCATTTCCTATGCAAAAAAAAATGAACCATGAATTAAGTGAAGTTAACCCTCTCTGTGTTCATGTTCAAAAAAATTTGAGACTCTTATCCTTATTTGAATATTATACACTCTACACATGTATTGACACATCACACCTTACTCTGTGTTTATAACTTTTTTGTATCAAGATAAATAAGTAAATAAGAAAAATAACATAATTAATATTGTTAGCTATTTGAACAACGAATTCTCAAGGGAAAAAGGAAACATGATATCTGATAGAATTTATAGAGTTAAGAGTAAGATTATGGTTCATCTATTTCTACTTAAAAATGCTAATTGGAAATGTGTCATAATTTTTAATAAACTCAATCACAGAAGCAGAAATGATATTCTAATACTAACAAGTATAAAAGGACTCATAAGATATGTGGTACAAACCAACATCCTCAAGTATTGCATACTATTAAGATTAACTTTGGAAGCTGGGATGTAACTCAGTCCTAAAACACTTGCCTCTCAAGCACAAAATCCAGGGTTTGATCCCCAAGGCAAAAAAAAGAAAAAAGAAAAAAAGAAGGAAGGGAAAAAAGAAAAAAAGGAAAAATATTACCTTCTCTTTGGTAGTGGGGATTGAACCCAGGGACACTCTACTACCAAGCTATATCCCCAGTCCTTTTTATTTTGGGACAGCATCTCACTAAATTGACCAGGATGTTAAGCTTGTCATCCTCCTGCCTAGACCCTGAGTCGCTGGGATTACAGGTGTGCACCACCATGTCCAGCTCCAAAAGATTACCAGTGGATATCCATACCAAGCACTGTGTAAATGCCATCTCATTTAATTTCCACAACTCTTTGCAACGTGTATTTTTAAATCCCTAAAATGGCAATAAGAAGACAGAGAGAAATTAAGAATTTGTCCAACAATTATCAAGAATACAATTAACAATAAATGTTGACAAGGATGTAGGGAAAAGGGAACACTCATACCTTGCTGGTGGGACTACAAATTGATTGCAAACACTTTGGAAAGCAGTATGGAGATTTCACAGAAATCCTGGGATGGAACCACCATTTGACCCAGTTATCCCATTCCTCAGCATATACCCAAAGGACTTAAAATCAGAATAGAGTGACACGTTCACATCAATGTTTACAGCAGCTCAATTTACAATAGCTAAGCTATGGAACCAACTTAGAAGCTCTTCAACAGATGAATGCCTACAGAAAATGTGATATGTACACACAATGGAATATTATCCAGTCATAAAGAATGAAGTTATGGCATTTGCTGGTAAACAGCAGTAGAGACTATCATGCTATTGGCATGAAATAAGCCAATCCCCAAAAAACGAAGGCCAAATATTCTCTCTGATATGCAGATGCTAACACACAATAAGGTGGTGGGAGTGGAGAGGATACAAGTTCACTGGATTAGACAAAGGGGAAGGAGGGGAAGGAAGGGGGCATGGGAAAAATAATTTAATTTATGGTAGGCTTTGGATATTGTTTGGATTTTTTAATTAGGAAAGAATTTTAAATCAAATCCAATACCTAATGTTTCTAATAATAATAATAATGTTTTATTAATAGGACGTTAAAAAAAAATCAAGATTCAAATGATAGGCTTATTTGGCTCCACAACCACACCTTTTAACTATGCCTCAACTTTCACTGAGACACCCAAGAACAGTACATAAGGGGGAAAACCTGCTACTCTCAGAGCCTATCATATGTGTTCCATATTGATGGAATCTGTATATTTGGCTCAGCAAGGTCACTAATAATGTGGTACTAGAGGAGAAATATTTCTCACAAATATATGTCATATTATATAAAAGGCCAAATTTTTTTGAAGCTGGAAAACAAGCTGAACAAAATACAAACTAAAATGGGTCAAGTATATAAAGGGGAAAGGATAAAAAGCACTAAAAGCCTGCAGCAGGGTGGTACTCAGCTGACGAACCCGAACACCAAAGAGCAACCGGCAAACCCCAGACTAGAGCCATGAGCACTGAACAGGATTCAAGTAGAAATATGATGACAAAATAAGTCACAAATAGCAACAGGGTGTGTAGGTCTCAGGAATTGCAAATTATACTTTTCCATTTTAGATCCTATTGCTTCTGAAGAGGGAGAGGTTTTGTAAAGATACTTGTTTGCCTTAATACAGAGAAAAAAAAAATTTTTTTTCCAATTCAAGACGATGATCCAGGAGCATAATAGCTATGGCTTCTTGAATGAACATTACCTCTCTTTCGTGTAGATTTTATGAGTATAGTTCATGCTGTGTGTCTTAACCGGTACTACCAAAGTGGAGAAGGTAAAACAGGAAGGGCTTATGGTGGAGCAAGACAAACAGCATAAGTTGCAAGGAGTTTGGAAAACAGTAGAGTAACTAAGAAAAGCCTCCAAATCCCAAGACAAGTGTACATAGTATAACTGACCCTGTGACAGGTTTCAAAATAAGCCAACTATGTCATCTTTCAGTCATTTCTCTACTTTATCTCTAAAATGGGAATTGTAATTTAAATTAATAGAATTAACACTACAAAATGATAGATGCTACTATTACATTAAATGAAATGTACTTTGGAATTCTAGAGATACACACACAAATAAACAACCCAGTAGTGATACTACCTGTAAAGTGTTTTCATATATTTGTCCGTATAGTTCATAAACAATCACATATTTTAAAATTACTTAACATATATCACTAAAGCTGTTTGTTGTATTATTTCTTTACTGTTTAGTCACTTACATCCTTCCTAGAAAGGATTTAAAGAGATGAATGAAAACACACACACATACACACACACACACACCCTACATTTAAAGAAACATTTGACAACTTCTCAAAGCTAACTGCCTAGTGATAAATAAACTCAGTTATTTGACCAAAGCTGCTACAAACAGAACTCTTCAAACATAAGCATTATCACACAAGGCCTAAAAGCAATAGGAGTTCCCAATTTGAATTTGTGACTCTTATTCCAAAAAGCAGGCACGAGATCTTTAAGCTATATGTATTAAGAGTCCTTGAGTATGTGTTAACACAAAGTAGCAGTGAGATGAAGTGTTGTCCCCCCCCCCCCAAAAAAAAAAAAACAAAACTCAAAACAAGGATTAAAAAGAGTATTAAGAAGTATTATTGGGCTGGGGAGATAGCTCAGCTGGTAGAGTGCTAAGTACAAGGCCCTGAGTTCAATCCCCAGTACCGCAAAAAAAAAAAAAAAAAAAAAAGAAGCATTATTTGCAACTTAAATCATTACAACTTTCTCCTACCTGCTTCTTTCCAATTCTCAGAAGAGTATTTGTGGTGGCTAGAGTAAACTAAAGAAAAGGCTCTTGCAACTTACACTGTGGAGATAAAAACTTTCTGAAATAAGACATTACGAATATAATTTCCAAACAGCAACTTTTGTAAAGTAATGGTCTCAGAATCTGAATACTCCTCAAACTTCTACACCAACTTTCTACTGAAATTGTAATAATAGTAATTATCAGATATAACTTCTACTGTATGTTAGGCTTTATACTGGGAGATATATACATACATACATATACATATACATGTTTTTTTTTAAGGTATTGGTGATTGAAACCAGGATGTTCTGTCACTAAACAACATCTCCAATCCTTTTTATTTTTTATTTTGAGACAGTCTTACTAAGTTGCCCAGACTGGCCTTGAATTTGAGATCTTCCTGCCTCAGCCTCACAAGCAGCTACGATTACAGGAGTGCACCACCCTACAAAGCTTATATTCTAATATTAATTCATTTTCTCAATACAAAAAACATAAAATATGCTTACCTTTCATTTTTTAAAAGAAGAAACTTGTCAGAGATGAGCCATTCAACCTCAAATGAGCCTACATGCAAAAGCTCATGCTTTCAAAACCCCAGTGGTATTTAAAGTAGGGCTAGTACATCATTTTAGAGAAAACTGGCTATTTCCTATTGCACGGCCCTTAAGGAAAAAGTTTAAAAGGAAGAGATAGGCAGAAGAATGGCAATCCATTAAGAACTTACAGATAAACTGCCTGAAGCTTATTTCAAGGCTGATTTCTGGAATCAGGGAACATTTTAAAAACACCAAAGTTGTTGTCATTTACCCAAACATGTCATATGCAATATTGAAAATTCTCATCAAGAAAACATTATGTGACAGGTAGGGAAACAGAATTAAAATAGTGTTGAGTAAATGGAGACATTCTAGCTGAAACATCCTGTTCTAGTTCAGAGATTAATATGTTCAACTATATGAAATGTTAAAAACTAACAAAACCTTCTAATATCCTTATTATTCTATAAATTTAAGTGTGTCAACAACTTAAATTTGTTTGTCTGTCTTTGGTGCTAGGCAATGAACCCGGGGTCTCATGCATGCCAAGCACTAGCTCTACCACCGAGCTATATCCCCAGCCTGACTATATACTTTTTAAGCCAAGAAAAAGTTACAGAAGCCCTGAAATCAAAATGTACCACATATTTACCTTCATATTACTTATGAAGTGTCCCTTTTTGCATTACTGCAACTGGGCAAGTAGTTTTAAGAATTTAGACAATGGTTTTGCTTCACCAATTTAATGTCTTCCTCCACACAGTGACTGAAATGGTTATCCGCCCTCCACTCGGTTATCAAATGAATTTTCTTCATATAGGAAACTGAGCTGAGTTTCCTGAAGAAAATCAACTAAGTTGTTTTGTTTGGAAGAAGCACATTAAATACATTATTAAGAAGCAAACTCCTAATGTTCATTAAATTTTGCTTAGTGATTTCCTTAACCAACAAATTCTTTTTCTAAAATAGCAAGTAGTAGTTTGTACAACAAATATTGTATATAAAATCTTTCTACAGTGGCATGTAAGAATTACATATGAAGCTGGGCACCAGGGAAGGCACCTGATATAGTAGCTACTGATGAGGTGAGGTAGGCAGGTCACTTGAGTCTAGGAGTTCCAGATCAGCCTGGACAACACAATGGGACCCCATTCTTGAAAACAAGCAAATAAACAGAACTACTTCACGTGAACTTTTTAACTTAAGGCAAATAAATAATTTAAATTTCACTCAGGAAAATTTTTGACTGCTTTGATTTCAATACTACAGTAACAACTGGTATATAGAAACTGTGTATTTTTTAAGACAGGAGGTCTATGATTATCTAGAAAACTAAACTATGATGCAAGAGAAAGCTCAAGAAATAACTTCAAGTTTTGCCCAATAAGAACATTCACTGACTTCTAAAGGCCTTTTTCCTTCTCATAGAGTGATTCTGAAATTTCATATAATCCCTAACAGTTCCTACCAAATTATATTAGAACTGTGACCTTATAAGATGCCCACAGATGATTCTAATTAACATTAGTTTGTAGAATGGATTAATAAATGTATTTTGTAGTTCTTTGCATAAATTATACATGTCATTCATTAGTCAATAGTGAGAATCTAAGAATAATTCCTGGAAAATCTACAAAGAAACCCAGGATTGGGGATAATAATAAATTTCTGACACAGTACTTTTAGAATCATTAATAAATATAGATTCTGATGCTATCATTATTGTTGAAGTGGTAATGAGTTAAATGATGGTAAGGGAGAATATATTAATTATTGGCTCCACACTGTGAAGTGTTTAATTGAAGGGTTTTGTTGTTGTTGTTGTACCGTTTTTTAATAAACATATTTGGTTATTTTATGATACAACAATGCACAAAAAAACTAAGTCTAAAGGTAAAACTTAAAAGACTTGAAACTTCTGGAAACTCAAAGGTCCCTTCCTCTGTGGATCTGGACATAGCCTATTTGCATTCTATCTTTTCCTTTTTTCAGGGGGAGAAGAAGGTGGGGGTGCTGAGAATTGAGCCCAAGGCCTCACAAATGCTAGGCAATTGCTGTACCTCTGAGCCATGTCCCCAGTCTTGCATTCTACCTTTCTAAAGGCCATATATATATGACACTTTTTCTAGTAAAATCTACCACAATAAGAGGGATACAAATGCACTTGCCTGTCCTCAGTCGCCTCCTTGTCCCATTCTCCTTGTTATCTCCATGATAAGCATGCTCTGAGGTGCTTTCATGTTCTCAATGCTCAGGCAGAAGTGATGACTGAGAGGCCCCCAGGCACCTCAAACCAATGCTGTCACTTCTAGTCACTGCTCAGCTCAGCTACTGCCATGCCTGTTATGACAAGCATCAGCCACCTTAAGGCACCACACCTTTGCCTCCACAAAACATACCTTTGAAAAGGTATGAGCAGAGAGGGAACCTGTTTTAGGGTTGCCAAGGGAAGCCAGCCTTGTCTATAAACAGCAGAGAGACAATGAAAGAGAGCCCAAAGCCACAGATACCAGATGACTGCTAGTCCTGAGTGCAAATAATTGTCCTATTTCCTTTGCATGGATGTGGGGGGTGGGAGCAATGACATATGAAAATACAATTTGACCATGCTAAAGTGGGTTTAGTCGTCAGCCTAAACCTGCCATCTGGTGTTAAGATATAGCAGATCACACCCCAGATGGGTTTCTTCAAACAAATCACATCTTTTTTCTTACCCGTTTTGGTTTTTTTTTTTTTTTTTTTTTTTTTTTTTCTGTATATAGAGAGGTGCCTGCCAAAGACACAAATCAGCTGAAGCTTACTTTACACTGAAAACTCTTGTACTCTCACCCAGATGAGTAGGTATGTCATTTCACACACTCATATCGCCAAAACAACCACTTTTCAAAAGTGGTATCCAGAGATGCTGAGCAGAAAATCATTTGTTCACTATTCATCAACCCTAAAAGCTGAGGCCACCCTTAGTCATTGAAAGCTGTTTCATCTAGAAAATGAAAAGTGATGCAGAGAAGGAAGGAGAGTTCCAAAATCCCTGTCCTCCTCCATATTTTTGTCTCAGTATCTCATTCCACAACTGGGGTGGGGAAGGGTTATTCAGTGCTATCATTTGCACCTCATTACACTGGGCTGGAGCTTTGAGAAAGCTGATATTCCCTCTAAATTTTTACAGATGCTTCTAGTTTACCAGTTCATGACTGCACTACTAGAAAAGACTTCCTGCCTCTAAACTGCTCGCTGGCATGTATGCTGAATTTCAAAATCCCTGAAAAAAGTAAACCTTTGTGGTGTTCTCTTAACTTTCTTCCAGGGGGAGGGGAGGGTCACTGAAACCAAACCAGGCAAAAGCTTTTTCTCCTATGGACTGAGACTGCATCTCAGAAACACTCTCTCTAACTACTGACTGTTCATCTCAATCTGGAAACCACCTCACAAAAATATTCATTAACAGAAAGGTATCTGTGGAAGGTGTTTTTCATCGTAAATCACAATTGTGACATGTTCCATAAGTTGTGGAAATAATTCAATCCCAGACAGCCTCTCACCTGAGCATATACATGTGTCTTATTTCATGCGTGTCATTTGGAAAACACTTTGGGACAAAGAGACAGGACACTTTCTAAACTACCACCCCTTTTTGTTTAATGGCTTCAGGGTTTTTCAAAGTTCAGGGCAGGTGACACTGGTCTGTTCTTAATCTTTACTGCTGTAGCAATGTTAAGGCAGATGACGAGGGACACAAATCCCCTGATGGAACTGAACGCATTCCAAGCTCCCCGACCCACTCAAAGCTGTAATCCCCTGCAGCTGGATCTTACTTACCACCATGCACAGCTAATACATTTTTTAAAAGCTAGTCACTGGTGACAAATGTAAACTGGACAGAGCAGCTCCCCCTTCTCCCTGCCTCACTCCCTCACCCCTCAATCTTCCCCCATAACCCAGAGACTTGCTGTTTCTGTGATGGATAGGACCTGCCTTTTAGAACCACCAAGACTGTGCCGTATAGCTCTACTCTAAGTGACTAGAAGGTTTTAAAAGCATCTTCAGCTGTCAGACTATAACAAAAACAACAAAAATGTCATCCTTAACACAAACATTTCACAACTGAGAAAACCCTATAAGTTGAGATTATCACTGCTGTACTGAATCCACTATTTATTTAGCTATCACATGCAGGCAAACTGTTCTGGCACCCTGGCTGCTTGATTGAATTAAGCTGCTTGCCATATTCTAAGGCATAGAAAAATAAATGCAAAAGAAAAATTTAAACTTGAGGATATATATAAAAATATATATATGTACATACACACACACACACACACACATATATATATTCCCTTCATAGTTTACTTTTGGCAGAAATTTGACTGAAAT
This sequence comes from Sciurus vulgaris, assembly GCF_902686455.1. Classification (NCBI taxonomy): domain Eukaryota; kingdom Metazoa; phylum Chordata; class Mammalia; order Rodentia; family Sciuridae; genus Sciurus; species Sciurus vulgaris. The sequence goes on from NC_136476.1 coordinate 35,492,832, forward strand.
ATAGTAAACAAGTAGCCTTTCTGATGGGTATGTTTTTCACCATGAATTCTGAGCACCCATTTAAAAAAGTGAAATCCAGTAACCCGAGGGAACAATTGCTCTGTGCTGGATGAAATCTCAAAAAACCAGTGCAACAAATTTTAGAAAACCACAGCCTAAAGATGAATAGAAGGACAGCAGAATGGATACATTAGGCTATTTAAATTAAGGGGAAAGTAATCTTAAGTGGTATCAAAATGCCATAAAATACAGATGACATTTTGATAAAGGGACAAGCTAGCCTCTTCACCTCATGCAAAGAAACCAAGGGTTAATCTGTGTGACTTTTTTTGGTTTATTCTAGTTCCCAGATAACCGGTAATAAGTGCTATGATTTAAGTGATATTACCGATTAGACTTGGAGATAGCTACCACAACACTGACTACAACACTTAAATTGCATTAGGCTTAATTACTGCAAAGTTACATCTGGAGAGGGAAGCATAATTTTATAACCACTCTCAGCATTCTAACTTGAGCTCAGTCCCTGCATGATACATACTTGCCCAAGTAATTGAGGCCCTCAAAGGCACCACAGTTAATAATGTGCAACTAGCAGAAACACAAGGAGAAATGACAACAAGCAGGTCTCTATGAACTAAATTCACATCTAAATATGTGACTTCTTGATGTCCTCTGACACTTTTTGAGAGCAGGTACTCCAGCCTCAACAGGACCCATGCAACAGAATTTGGCAGGAGGTGGAAAGAGAGGAGGGCATTACACCAATGGGGAAAGAATTAAGTCAATGTGCTTTAAAGAGTCCAGCTCTGATTTTGTCACCCACATTCCCAAAATCCAGGGAACTCAGTCAGCACAAATAATTCAATCAAAAGGCAAAAATAAAAGCCAGTGATGCCAGTGTCTGGGGACTGAACCCAAAAATGGGTGTATGCAAGGGAATTCATGAGTGTTGGTGAAAGAACAAGGAAGGGAGGGTAAGAGCTAACCATGTGCACACGTACATAGAAGAATATGCTGTGGTACCTGTGAGACGATACACATAGTGACTACACTTTTAAATACTAAAATAGAGTACAGAGATACCAAACAAAAAAGAAGAAAATGGGTCCTTATGATTTATTAATTTCAGTTATGATCAATTACAACACACAAGTCTGAATCCACATTCCAAGTCCACTTGTCCAAAACAACATTAAGGCGTGTTTGAATTCTTCATATAGTAATCAAAGATGGCAGTACTTTAACAGCATTATCTTAGGTATCTATTATAAACTACAAGTAGTATTTCTACCTCATAATACAAAATGATCTCAAATTCCCGTATCTGCAATGACATTTTCATGCTGTAAAATTATCAAAATTAACAAAAAAAAAAAAAAAAAAAAAACCGGAAAACTTAAGCCTTGGAGGGGAAAGGACTGAATCATAATCAGGCATCTTCATGTTCCTTAAAATGTGAATTTAAATTGGAATTTGTTAGGGGCTGGGATTGTGGCTCAGTGGTAGACCATGTAAGGCACTGGGTATCTCAGCACCACATTAAAAATAAATAAATGAAATAAAGGTATTATTTCCACCTACAATTAAAAAAAAATTAAAAAATAAATTGGAAGTTGATCAAACCTTTTAATACTAAAATATTCCAAAATTATGCCCAACAAAAATCACAGGTACAAATATACTTGTAACTAAAGCAGTGAGAAATACCGACTACATTTTATAGGAAACCCACAATAAACAAATCATATTTAACTGTACTTCTAGGAACCAATTCAAAATCCTTACAAAAATCTAACTGAAAATGCTTAGTATTAAGTATGCACAAATCTTTCCAATGACATGTATATAAAATGAACACTGTCTCTTTAAGTTGAAGGACCTGCTATAGTTAGGTAGTACGAAGCCAAGAAAAAGTTCTGAAGTATAACTCTCAGGAGCAAACATTTTCTACTTGTGAAGTAAACTCTGTTGAAAGACAGCAGACTATGTCCCACCAGTAAAAACAGGAAAGTTTTCAGCCAGTGACAGCTTTGCCTACAGAGAAAAAAAAGTGTCATAGACTCACTTTATTAAACCATATGCTCATTGCCCTGTGAAGAAAGCAGGGTCACTAATTAGTTCATTCTGTGAAAGAAGCCCTTCCTGATCCCGTTGACTTTTGTCCCCCTGGTTAGCTCCAGCTATTTCTGTCATGCAACTTGAAAATCACTGGAGGGAGGAAGATCGCCATAACAACCGCTGAAATGATCTTGTGGAATGTGTCTAGTGGCACTGGAATAACCTGAATATGTGCTCCAGATGTGTCGGCTGTCAGGAAAAAAGTAAACACATCTGATGGACAGCGTATGACTGGATGGCCTCGCAGCGACTCCAGAGGCTGGGGGAGGGGCTGGCGTAGGGGGAGGGGGCTGAGGGCTGGGGGCTGGGCAGGCAGGGCCGGGAGGGAGCGGGGCCGCAGCAGCGAGGCACCCCGGCCCGGGAGCACTGGGCGCGACTGTTCTGCCGCGTCCCTCCCTGGAGTGGCCTCTGCGGGACTGCAGCGGCCTCCGCGAATTTCCGTCTGGCACGGACTTGTGAGCATTTGGGAGCAAACTAAAACATGAAGCTGAGAGGAAGGGGGAGAGGAGAGAAGCGGGTTCAGAACGCTTTCTGTCTTAAATATTAATGGCAACATGTTTTGAAAGCATTCTATCTTCAAGGGAGGGCTGTCTCCTGGCCCCTATCCTCTTCCCTCTACCAAATGAATGGCTTTGCTTTTTTTTTTTTTTTTTTTTTTTTTTGCCCCCATATGCATACGGCTGAAGCACTCTTTTTATTAGGTGACTGAGTGAGTACGCTGCCGATCTGAAATGTTGTCCTTTTTGATGGTGTTGTTGTTCCATGGACTTTCCCAAGTTGGACAAGTGGGTTGGTTCCCTAAATGGAAACATTTTTAAAAAATGTTTTTCTAATGAAATACACAGAAATGACTAGAAAACATGATATAGGCCAAAACACATTTTCACCTTAGTTCCTATCCTCAGGGATGTTTGCAAAGAGAAGGATTTAGATATATGCCCAGTACTGATGATCACATAACAGAAATTCTACAAACATCTAGCGCTTAGTAGGCATTTGTTGAATATTTGTTGAATCAAATTAGTTTTTAATGTGCGAGATTCAAATAAATGCTACTTGGGTTCTACATATAAACAGTGGTAAGGATAACTTAAAAAAATAAGTAACCAAGTTTAAAAATATTTAATAAAACATGAGGAATTTATTTCCCTAAAGGAACAAAAATGCCTCCTTAAAATAGGAAACACCATATCCACACTGTAGTACACAAACCATCTACTTGTGCACACCTCTACCACATTTTAATATCTACTCCTCCTCTAATAGTTTGGTGAATGAGAAGTAGAAGTTTTCAAGAATACATATAAAAATGTCCACTACAGCCTTCCCATAAATGCTTACATCTGTGAAAAGGCTACAAAGGTTTGTGCAGAAATTTAGAATCTGTGACAAAAACTTTTCAAGCAACATATTCCAGATTTTCTTTCGAAAACTCTACACAATTATATTTCAATAAAATTCCTAATGGTTTTCCAACATGGTCTATACAAAGAACAAAACTGCACTGGAGAACAATTATCTCTATAAGATACACAGTTAAGATATAAAAATTGCCTATTTAATAATCTGAAGTTCTTCAAATTGATTATGCTTAACATTCATTAGGACCAATAAATTCTATCACCTCAGCGAAGGGAAGGCCGAGTTCACCTGGTACTTTCATTCGGGGTGCCTGCCAACCTGCAAATCTCGTTTCAATTTATAAGTATCTCAGTACATTTTCCTCCTTTGATAAAACTCATTTAGTGACTCAGATTCTGGAAGTAGATCACCAAAGGGAAAAAGAAAAAAAGAAAACTATGAGAAATTATTATTTGAGAGCAAGAAATGGAACAAATCTTCAACTCACTCTTTACTCTGTAATTCACACATTTAGCCTGGCAGAGGAAGACCCTAAGGATGTTTGGAGGCTGAAGGACTTACAATTTGAAGAAATAGGTGAAAGAACAGCAAGAGTGGATGGCACTGCTTCTGCCTTCTAGAAATTGGATTCCACTGGCAGCTGGCTGAATGAAACCAATAACAGATTCACGGTCATGGAAAATGTTTCATCCTCTAAACGAAAACGTCGTTATTTCCTTGTAACAGAAACTGTACTTCTTGACAAGTTAGACAACCTAAAATAATCATTGCCAAGGTTAAATTTATAAAATTTGCTGGCAGTTTCTAAAAAAGAAATAATCTGGGTATTTGCAATTTTTACAGAGCACACTTTATTTTTATTCCAGTCTAATCTAGCCCCTCCTCACCAAATTAAAAGACTTCAAAAAGAACTGACAGATCTCCAAATAAAAAGTCAAATATTTCAAAGCTTTTATAAGCCAAAATTATTAATGTGAACATTTGTACAATGAAGTGCCAAATGTCTCAAAAGACGGATGAGCATCAGTGACCATTTTCATTCTCCTTGATCTTAGTGTTCAACCAATAAGCAAAAAGCTTGTGTGTTTTGAAAGAACTGGAATGTATCTGTATTCATTCATAGGGCATTTCTCATCCATCTCAAATTTCTTATACTGAACTTAGTTAATTTTTATAAGAAAGATGGCAAATAAACATCAGATCTTACGTCAGAGTAATGATTTTACATTGGGAGGTTTTGCTGTTTGCATCAAAAGATTGGAAAGGAATGAAACCTGGACTTAATGTAGGAAGTATTCAAGTTCCAAGAGTCATATGATATCTATATGAACATATCTGGTGGCTGGGTTCTACCCAATTAAGTCTGTGGCTCAAATCAAACTTCATACATGTATTCTGTCCTTACTCTGTGTTTTTTTTAAACTCAATTTAGTGCTCATGGGTCATAGTTTCTCAAACCAGCAGCTTCCCTTAGACAATGTCACACAGGGTCTCCCTAATATGTTTCTATTTTAGTCTATGAAGCAAATGGTTATAACATGCACAGATTATTAGATATGCAAACCCATCAACCAAGATCTAGAAAAATATGGTTCACCAGCATCTTTTTTTCCCATTCTCTCTAGCACTACAGACCAGCACATAACTATGAATAAGTAAGGTAAGGCCAGAAAAGTTGAATACTCCAGCAAAGCCAAACAAAACAAAAACCAAGAGGGCAACCAGCAAGCCAATCTATTGGAAGTTCATCTGGCAATAAGAAAAATACTATAATGCTGTTTCCTGGCTGCAAAAGTTTTTAATGTCCATATAAGAAGGCTTCATTCATGTGGCACTGCTTCATGAACAGAAACAGAGGATAGCTGCAGAGATGAATAAAACCAAAATCTAGACTTAAAACATGATTTTCTGACTCTTATGCAAGAAAACAACCAAGATTATGGAGAACAGTATTTTAAAGGATAGGAAAAAGAACTCCTTACTGCACTCTCACTAAAACTACAAGGAACCCTTCAAAGAAAAAAATATTAAATGCAGTTAAATGCCAATGGAATAAAAAAGAAAACCCAGAAGGTTCTTTGAGGTCATCAGTCATGTGTCATGCTATCAAGGGAAAAGAAGCCATGAAGAAGCAAAGAATTCCAGAGAAGAGCAGGCAATCTGTGAAAAAGAACAGAGAGAACACAATATGTTCTGCCCAATTTTAGAGGCCTAAAAGAGTCCCTGTCAAGAACATAACTTTAACATTTGATCTGCTTAGTATAATGTCATCAATTTATGCAAGCATTTCTGAAGCCCTCCACCCCATTCAGGTCCTGACATAAAACAAGTGCATCGATGTATCCTAACCCAAGTTTTATAATAAACAAAATATTCTCTCAGGGTTCTGTGAAATTCTCAAGACAAAACCTCACAATGCACATTAACTTCTAAAATAAATATTTTCTACACAGCATTTAGAGGGGGAAGAAGAAAGAAGTGAGAAAAGCTGAACAAAAGCTGAGAGAAGTCCCTATGTCCAAAATCTTTCTTAGTACAGACAAGAAAGCAGCCTCACAGAAGTCCGCTGAGCCCCACAGCTCCACATCTGGAGAAGGAGAAGAACACAAGCCCTCACGACAGTGACACTCCCCACAAATCGCCCCTTCTCTTGCCACCCCTGACTTCACTCCCGACTTCCAAATGACAACTGGCCTATTCATCAGGTGATGAATTCTTCTCTCAGAAGCTCTCTGCCTAAAAGAAGAGGGCCAAGATTAACAAAGAAATCCAAACACATTCTTCTGGACAATTTCAACTTTCTGTCCCTATAAGCATTTTACCAGGATTGTTAAAAAGTAAAGAAAATACCCACTTTGAGTTTGAACTCCATTCTTTTTTCCATTTCCTGGAACAGTTGCTTTCAAGCACTGCAATGTGGAGAGGGAACAGAAGAAAGCTAGACTTAGAAGCCAACAGCTTCAGAGTAATTAGCCTCTGAATGGTAATGGTTGACTATATTCCTTTATTGTTCCCGTATCCTCAGTTCACTAAGGGCAAAGAGCAATCTTTCCTCTGCTATTTTTTCAATGTCATTGTCCTCACAGGCCCATCACGGGATCCTGACATGCTGGAAATTGCCCGTTCCTTGGCCTCTTGCCATAAGGAATCATGACTACTGGGAACAGGACAAGCAGTGTCCCTGGCTCTGAAAAGAAGACCACCTCGACTGGTAGGTGGTCAAGCAATTTCTTACAATAAATAAAATCATCTCAGTCCAAATCCTGCTAAACCTTGAACAGTCTCCCATTGTACTAGAGTGATAACTATAGTGCTTAACATGGCCTACACTCAAATCCTCCCCCATGGTCTAACTCCAGCTCCCCAGCCTTACCTACTTATGTTCTCTCTCTACCACCTCTGTGGCCTTGTGTCCCCACCTCCAGTGCCCCAAACTCCCTCTGATCTCAAGGACTTGCTCCTCCTGCAATAATTAACACCTCTCCTCCACTGTACCCTCTGATAATCTGCTTAATTTCCCTCCTTCCTTAAGGTGTCAGAGTTCAAAGGCCCTCCTGAGAAATTTTCCCTGATCGCATCCCTACTTTTGCATTTTGGGATTCTGAGTATATTCCCTTTGGAAAATAGGAAGGGGTCTCAAGGTTCCAAAAAGTTTGGGGCTGGAGATTTAGTTCAGTGGCTAATCCAGCATTTGATCCCTAATGGCGGGGCGGGGGTAACTTATTAGATAGTTTCAAAAACCAGTTAGGCAAAGTAATTCTCCTATCTGTAGTATTTCACTCTCTCTTGGTTAAACAGCTAAGAAAGGACACACGATTATCAATTTGTAGACCCCCAATTCTACTTATTAGGGTCAATGTTCTTTTATTTCCAGTACTCCAAAAAGAAGACCAATACTTCAAAACTGGTTACTTTGCTCCTTCTCCCCTTACTGGTTACAATGAATGGCAGCTGCAGGGAGAAAACACACACACACACACACACACACACACACAAAAGGCTTTGGGTCAGATTTGAGACTCCGCTACTTACCAGCTGCCTGACCTTAGGCAATTCCACCATCTCCCCTAGGCTCATTCACTCTTTTGTAGGAAAACAATGCTACCTTCCTTGGAGAATTCAGAAGACATATATCTGGAAGCTGATGTTTGCATTTCTAACAAGTACCCCAGTTACATTTTTACATTTTTGCCTGATCATCTAAATGATGGAGGTCTCCTCATTCATATGCAAACTCCAGAAAGATAAAGGATTTTAAAAGTTATTTCCCAATTATTAAATCCCAGACCCTTGTATGTTGCCTGCCCTATATAAAATAAGCACTCCAGAAAGCATTTTCAAATAAATGGTTCAAAAAAGAGAGTGCAATATGGAATAGATTCCCAATCTCCACTGTTAGTTTTGTTTTTTAAGTGAGGCATTAATAATTCCACAATGGGTAAAGCATCTTTGGCAGTCTCACTTGCATGTGTTTCGTTACTGTTCTTGCAAAGAATTCAGTGTTCTTTGGGACTGAGTCAGTCATGTATACCCACGGGTACTTTAAGAAAAGTCTAGTCAATGAGTTTCATTCACTTATATTGGCTTCATTCCACTTGTGTCACAAATTTCATGCCATTGTTCAAAGAACTGAGTTACAGGGTACATGCAATGATCAATTCTGCACAAATGGAGAGACAATTCATATGGATGAGATGTCAGCAGCAGCAACTTCACAGAACGGCAAACATTTTGCTTTCTCTGTTGTAATCAAAATTATTTGAGACTTCAGTCAGATTGATTTTCAATCAAACATGTTTGATTTTTCTATGTTGTGTGTTTGTAAACACTTAACATACAACAATTTATTTCTCACTCCCACAAACCTGAGTTAGGTACCATTATTATGCTTAATTCACAGAGGAGAAAATTGAGCCGCACTGTTTTTGTACTTAAAAAAAATCTTTTACTTAACCTCTACTTAGCAGAAAACTAGTATGTTCAAGGCACAGATTTGTTATCACATTTTTAATATAAGATTTAAGTCTCTTTCCAAGAAACAGAATTTAAGTTAGAAGAGGTTTCAGAACTGGTGTCTGAAGTTTTATCTTTTCCCTCAGACTTACCAGTTTTGAGACTTGTTCTAATAGGATAAAGCTTTCAACTGCAGGGAGTCCTCAGTAATACGCAGCACCCATCCCACCTAGTTAAGAATTCTGGCACTAGAAATGTATTTTACCCCTCTCAGCAGGCTGCAGTACATAATTATTTTCATCTGGTTGTATAACACAAGGTGGTGAGTTTAATCTCTAAAACCCTACAGGGATTGGTTTTAGTAGTTTTAAAAATTGCCTCTCACGCTATGAATGCACCTCACAGCAAGATGGTCCTAATGGTTCCCAGATTAGGATTGGTGGAGACCAAAAGCATGGCTCCCTCCTCTTCATAAGTTCCTTTCTTCTGTGGCCTGAGTCTGTGATGATTCAAGGTATCTTCATGGCTCTGCCTTCAAAAATAACTTGGTCTGACTTGAACAGAAGAATAGAGGTCATTTTGGACAAAGGAATAGAGGTCATTTATTTTTTAACTAGGGATTAAACCCAAGAGTTCTTTACCACTCAGCCCCACCCCCAGTCCTTTTTATTTTGAGACAAGAGTTTCCCTAAGTTGCCCAGGCTAGCCTCAAACTTGTCATCCTCCGGCCTCAGCCTCTGGAGTTGCTGGGGATTACATGCATGCATCACCACACCCAGAAGTGAGGTCATGGTTCTTTTCAAGTTACAGTCAATGATTGCTAGTTTCTGGAATTAAAAGAATATATTTACACACACACACACACACACACACACACACACACACACACACACACACGAGACATCAATAACATCTTTTTAAAAACATAAAGGTGCATATGCAGATTCAACAATCCCAAAATATAATATGGCCATGAATATGAAATATTTAACCTTGATATTTTAAAACTTTTGCCAAACTCCTCCTTCCAGGCAAGAAAAAATTCAAGAAAACCAATTCAAGAATTTTTTTTTTTTGTCCCCAGTATTGGAGACTGAAACCAGGGGCATTCTACAACTGAGCCACATTTCTAGCCCTAACCTCTGCCCTTTTTTAAGACAGGGTCAGGTGAATTGCCCAGGTTGGCTTCCAACTTGCAATTCTCCTGCCTCAGTCAACACTGTAGCTGGGATAAACAGCATGCACCACTACATCAAGAAGAAAAGAATGTAATGTCTCATTTCTGATTAAGTTCAACTCTACTCAATCAACCCTAATTTCTCTCAGGGGCCACATGAACCCTCACAAAGAAATCAGGAATGAAAAGAGAGTACTTTGCTAATCAACATTTAAAGTGAAGTCAGTATCAAAACTGGAACTAAAAATTCCATAAAGTAAAACTGGATCACTTTCTTTCCAGTTTTTAGAGGAGTTGACATTAAAAAAAAAAAAAAGAAATAAAAATACATATGCAAATAAAACTTCTCTGCTTACAGAGAATTCAGAAAAGGCCCTTGAGCTGTCTACAGTATTTCAAGTGATAGCAAGCCACTTATATTAACAATGACAACTACATGTCTAAAAACTATTTGGCTTACACACCTGGTTCATCATATGGTAGAGTATTCTAGCTCTGCCCCAAAACATTTGTCATACCATCAATTCCCTCCCTACTATCCTACTTCATGAGGTGGGAGACACCACAGGTAAATTCCAAAAGTTTTCGTAAGCACAGAGAAGTAACAAATGTTTTCAAAATTTTGTTCTCCTTTCATGTTCTTGGAGCTAAAAATTGACCCACAACAAAGAACTCAGTAATATAAAACTGAAACATTATGAAACATAATCTTAGAAAACCATAATTCCACTAGACTGGAAAGTTCTTGGGGCACTGCTGAATTCTTCCCATCAGCAGGCCCAAAGACAATGCCTGGCATAAGGGAGGTCCTCAAATGATACTTGCAGAATGAGCTAAATAAAACCTCAGAATTACAGTCTTGAAAGTACTTTCAAACACATTATCACACTGATCCTCTGAGGAGGTCCAATATCGTACATACTCTCTCGAGTTGAGGTACACAAGACAGGTATTCTTCTGGCACTTCAAAGATGAGGAACCAGAACATCAGTCTCCACCAGCCCAATCTTAGGACTCCTAAGGCCCCGCTTCCCACTACCATCAGCTTTGCCACAACATTTAACAGGCTCAGGGTATCTATTCTTTCACTGTTGCTCTGCTTTCCATATTTTATGATCTGTGGCATAAAGACACCAAAAGTAGAAGGCGACCAGATCATTCACATGCCAAACCCTAATAAGATCTACTACTGTCCTTTGCGGCTATAGAAGTCTGATGGCTCAGAATACCAGATGCTTGGGTCTACTTAAATAAGACACACATAATACTGTATTTATACTGTACACAAATTTTAACTTACCACATTTTTTTAACCAAAAATGTTTCTTTGGAATTTTTTCATACCCAGATCTCTACTGACAGTTTAATTACAGACAGACTTTCACAGGAAAAACAACAGAAAGAAATGCATATTATTAACGTGCACTTTCCAGGTTCTATGGATTCTCTACAAAAAATGCAGAATATATGATGTTAGCATATATGAACTGCAAGATGGAATATCCAGTATACTTCCAGATTCTCCAACTTAAGACTTCAAAGTGGACTTGACCTTATCTTCACCAGCAGGTAGCTCATGGTTTCTCTCAGTAAAACTATATTTCAGGTATTAAGTCAACATTTATGGAAAGCTTATTGTATACTGGGATGTAGGTTTGGTGACCTAAGTATAAATAAAATATGACTCCTGCCTCCGGGGATAATCTAAAGGCAGACAGTTGAGACAAATACAAAGAAATACAGAAAGGCTATTGTATTGGTGTGTGGGCATCATAAATTGGTTGCTATGTATAATTTCTTAAAGAATACATGAATGAAAACTACTAATTTTGCTAGTCAGTGGAGGTAAGCTAACATAAGTTAGCTCTTAGATGAGTCCCTTCTTCTAGGAAGGACTGAAACATAAAAACTCATTAAAATATAGAATTTCTAACGGTGAATTAAATCTAGAACTCTAGATAATTTCCTGATGTAAGACATTAGAAACTTATGAATTCTTTTCCTTAAATTCAAGCAATAATTCTTCAGAAGTATATATACATATCTAAAAGCAATCGTTTGTTTTCAATATTGCTGAGACAATCCTAAATGGCACCAGTTGCTAAAGGCTCTGAATTTTATAATAGCCTGCTTGTATTATAAGCTAAATATCAATGTAGAAAAGTCACATGTCATTGCCCATCTTCTTACCTCTCTTCCTTCTATGCATGACACTAAAATACTACCCAAAACACTATTTAGTTTTGAAAGGTACCCAAAAATAGAAATAGATTCATTACACCAAATATTAAGCAATAATAAGCATTTAATTAACTGCGGTTCATTAAATGGTGACCTTTCTGAAGGGACCAATCCAGTTTGATATGCACAGGTCTGTAGGTTGGAAGGGAACCCCATGTGAATCTATTTAAAGCATGCTGTGCACTCTTCAGCTCTGACAACCACTCCATTCCTTCCTACATGCCATCACTTCATGCCTCTTTGTTAGGCATCTGACCTGTAATTCTCTCCCAGCCAGAAATACAAAGGCTGATTAGAAGAGTCTCATGACCATATAACCAAAAAAAAAAAAAAAAATATATATATATATATATAATTTCTGGTATATAATTTGATTTGAAAAGGATTCTTAAGTTGATTAGCCACCAAATATGGTGCATGTACCAACTTACATGCAACCCTGCAAGCACAGATCCACCACCACCCCTAGCAGGAACTGCTGCTCGGCTCCCCAGAACACCTTCCCAATCCCTAGGCACGGTCTCAGAACTCTCTTTCAGTAGCCATTACCAATCCATCAATATTGCATGAGAGGTGAAACCTGTTTTCTATCTTTACTTTAGTCTATTCTTTAGATAAGGGGCTCTAAAAAAGTACCAAAGATCAAACAACTCATCAGTGACAGTCTAGGTTAGAAAAAACCCAGACAGCATGCCTTCTGGTCCATACTACACAGTGTCTATCTGGAATGTTTATCACAAACACCCTAAACTTTTCCATTCTTTGGTTTTTCAGTGTTTTGATCATTTAACTTCTTACCACCCTCATTTTAGTAGCCACATATACTCCTCTTTTTTGCTTTTAGACAATTTCAAAGTTCCTGGAATAAAAAGGGAAGGAAACTTAGTGTCACTTCATGTCCAAGCAGTTAATGAATGCCCAGTTAACCTGGCACCTCCACCTTTTGCTATTGGCATTCAAAAGTTCACTCTACAGCTTGACTTTGCTCCTGCTCAGAAGTATTCACCCTATTTAAAAAGTGTTTCTTCTTTAATATCATGATGGCAAAATATTGTAGTGGCTGTAGGTCTTTCCAAACACGCACATTCGTGACAAATGCTATATAGTTCTCAAGAAGTTAAGACAATCCAAAAGCTAACAAGAATGACCCGGTCAAGTGGATGCAAAAAATTGGCATTCCTAAGCTTGTCATCAGTCACAGAAACCATATACAACAATGTTTATGAACCTGACTCCTAATTAACATTTCAATCATATTTAATTCAGCAGTCCACTGTAAAATGAACTAAGACTGCTCATCAGAGGAGCATTACCATGTACATGTATATTTTTCAATTGAGCCATTTCCTTATTATTTATTACTTTTAAAATACTGTAACACATTGCAGACACCTCACTACAGACAGGCCTAACCATAGATAAGAAATATTTTATCTAACAAAATCAGCTTTTTTTGTTTGAAACCTCACCAACATCATCACTGTGACCTCAGCTAGGGTAATAATCTTTTGGTTGCTCTTCAGATTCTTCATTAGAACATTGCAGTTATCTGCCTCCCAAGCAGAAATGACCTAATGAACAGCATTCCAGGGAAATAGAAAAAGGTCACACATAAATGAATGAGCATCAGAGGACTAAAGAGTCCTTCCTTAACATACACTAAGGAAATCTGGAAGATACCCACGTTTTAATGAGTTTTTTTATTTTTTTTTTAAATTTTATGTCAGGCACTGTATTGATCCTTACCCAAGCTATGTCTTATTTGTCCTGCACTCTGACCCCATGCACTAGCTGTTATCCTCCAAATTTACAAATAAGGAAATCAAGACTTAACAAAATTCTGTCCCTTGTCAACCTCCCACAGCACATCTGGAATTCAAACTCAAGCCATTCTGTCTCAGATGCTTTCTATTCCATGCTACCAGTGTTGCTTCAGTCACACTATGAATATTTTGAAACATTTGAAAAAATGGTGAAGAGCAATCAGAATCATAACTATTTCTCAAAATGCAGATATCTTGGCTGAATAGTATGTCTACAATCAAACCATCAAATCATCAAGTTAATCAAATCCAAGTCATGAAGTATGTGTCTGTCACTTAAGACAACAATGGAACCCTTATGATCCTTGAGTGGTTTTACCACTCTGTGGTATTTATCATGCCTTGTTATGAAATCAGAAATACAAAGCTTGAACATGTTTAAACAATGAGTACACAAAACGTGTCAAAAAAGATAAAATACTTCAAAATAAAAGATTGATCAATGAAAAGAATCTAATACATGGTGAATGATCATTACAAAAGATATATTTCCCAAGTTTACATCAGTAAAACATTATTTAATGTGCATAGTTTGTGCAGGGTGTCTCATACTACATTAGTTTTTTTAACTTATGAATCTCCACTGTGTTTTTAAGTATCTTGCCTACCATGGGTCTGCAAAAGACAGACAATTCTCACTAAAAAAAGAAACTACCATCACAGCCTCTAAAATTATTCATGTAGATGTAAATATGACACTTTCTGTGTCTTTGATAGGAAAAGAAACTAATGGGTATTCAACTCTAGCCTTAGACAGATATGCTGGCATTTTCATATGTCATCTCAAAAATCCTCTAGTATAAATACTATTAGACCCAGAAGAGAGCAATAAGTCAAAAAGGAGCAGATACTAAGGGATAGAGAGAGGGGCAAAAGGGAGAGTCACGATTATTGGCTATAACTTCTTTGGGGGGTAAAGATTGAATAGTGCTGATGGTTCCATAATCCTGTGAATAAACTAAAAACCACTAACTATGCACATTAAATGATAAATTTTATGGTATGTGAACTGTATCGCCATTAAAAAAATGCAGTCATGGTAAATGTTAACATTTGTGTGATCTGGGTGAAGGGCATATAGGAATTCACTGTACTATTTTTTCAACTTTCCTATACAGTCTGAACTTATTTCAAAATCAAGTTTCTTTTAAGGTACAACAATGTGAATATAGTCAACATTACTAAATTGTATGTTTTAAAAAACTGAGGGTAAATTTTGCCACAAATAAAAACAGATAAAGGAATTTGCCCAGATTCCACCTTTGTCACTAGTAGAATCAATATGCAAATTAAGATCTTTGTAACTCCAAACCTAATGCTCTAAGACCAAAAAGGGCAGAGTTGTTATTTTGTTTATTCTGTGATAGTATTGAAAAGTTATTTATGGTCATTCTAAAACTTTGCACCAACACACACATTTAAATTCTTTTCTTAGAAGTGAAAACTCTACCACCTACTGAAGGGATGTTAGTAAACATTTCTGTTCTACTTTATGTTTACCTCGTGATGTAAGACTACAAAAGTGTGAAAGGAGAGAAGGCTTAGAGGTATTGTGTTATCAATCAAATACTTGTTCCTGATTGAATACTACTAAAAAAAGTGATTTTATATTATAATTTTTCATTCTAGTCGCAATTTCAGAACTAATAGTAAATAACATGAAGTCCTAAGCATGTGAAAATTCTGGAGTTTCTTTTTTACTGTGAATTTTTTTGTTGTTTATTTAAAAATCTATTAAGAGGTCAGCAGTTTGACACAAGGATGATTTTTTCAATTACAAAGAAATTAGGGAGATGAGTTTCAACACACTTGTAATCTGCTAATTTACCAAATAGCAATATATGATGGATATTTGCATAAATCAGTATATCTGGGTTTGATTTGGAGGCTTACAACCACATATTTTCAGTGTGCCAAGTGTATAAAATATCCATATGCCTTTACAAATCACATTTACTCAAGAATGTTAAGAAGTGAAATTTGGAGTTCTACTTGTTAAGTTGCAATCAAGTATATACTTCCAAAACACAGAAACATTCTTTAAAACAAACGAATGGGAGCAGGGAAAGGATGTTGTCAAGGAAATTCTAGGGGAGAACAGCGTCCTATTTTTACCAGCATTTAATTTTTTTTTTTTTTTTTAATATCAGTAACTATCCAGTGATTCCAAACAGGGACATTATTGATATTCTGGGCAGAACAATCATAATTGTGTGCAAATTCTTCTGCAATCTGGATATGGCAGCATCTCTGGCCTAATAAATTAACAGGAAGCATCCCAAGTCAGTCATCGGTGACAAAATATCTGTTGAGATTTCCAAATACCCTGTGGAGGTGTAGCATCCCTCGGTTCAGAACCCAAACAAGCCTTAACATCTCCAGCACCTTCGAATTTCAGTCCACTGACACATGGGAAGCTACTTCTATCAGTGGGGCAAGGAGCCAACCTCCTCACACACTGCCAGTATGCCCCACATTTTGAAATAACCCTTCCTCTTCTGTGGCCTATCAGCTGCAAATTCTGGTTTCCATTCGTAAAACCAAACACACCTGCATAAATTTGACTGACACCTTAAAAACTCTAAGAGAAATGGACATTTTAAAAATGGAAAGATGCTTTTTGTTATTTAACACCTGATTTTTATAGTCAGTTTTCAAGTGATACACTAATTAGAAAGAAACCATGGGGAGTTCAGTTTTCAAAACAGAGAAAATATACCATGAGTCCAAATCCTAAACTCCAGAAACACAAACATTCAAGTCCAATGCCTCTGTATACATATGATACCATATGACAGAAACAATGCAAAACATCCTTTTAAAAATTTAGTATTCCATTTAAAAGTTGTTTGTAACAGGACTAAAGAATTTTATTTTTTAACTAACAAAAGAATGAAAGGAATGAAACTTTAAAAAAGAAAATTCAGCCTTTTCAGTATTAAATTTTAAATAATGATTGAAATGAAATTGTACAATCTTTTTACTACTTAAAGCAAAGCCCAAAAGTCCTGTTTATTAATAAGAAAAGCCACTGTACTCTTCACTTTAAAAAATATTTAATTGCCACCAATTCTATGGCATATTCTTTCCCAAGTTCTGACTAGAATCCCTTAAGTCCACAGAAAAATCACCATGCAACACTGTGCAACCCTAAATACCACATCTATTGCCAGCATTAACTGCTCCTGTTCCTAAGACTTTAATTTCCACCAGGCTGCAGCTCAGAGACTCGAGCCTGGTAAGTTCTCTTTCAGCAGGCATGGACAAGAACCACATATTTTCATGCATGCTGGTGCATATAACAAACTGCTGCCCCAGTCACAAGCATGTCCAAGACAGAATTCCTAAATTAGTCTGCAAAAATTCTACTCAATGCAATAAGTCTTCCTAGAGTAAGCTCCAAATTATTTTAGACCAAACCATGAAATTAAGTGACCAAAGCACCAACAGTTTTTCTAAAAGCCACAGCTTTCTCAAAAACTCTGGAATTAAAATAAATCCTATAAAATTTTGCTATCATAACACCCAACCATCAATTTCCAATTCACATATGAAATAGCTTCATCAAAACTGTGAAAGTCAGTATTGGTGTATGATTACAGGTAAAGGCAGATACGCTTTTCAAGGTAATTCAACTTTTCTTCCCTAAAAGTACACAATTTCTGCAACACAAAGTAGAGGATATATTTTAAATAGTAGTATCTGTTCATATTATCAAGTTGCTGCAGAGCAGAAAACTTGATTTCTGTAATAGGTTCTTCAGATAAAACTAAATGTTAAAATGCATGCTGCGGTAGGTCTACTTAGCAATTACTAGAAGTAAGCATACAAGAGATATAATTAGTTATGACACTAGGACAGGCATACATGTTTCAACACACACGCAGCTCAGAACAAAGTTTTTGGCATTATATGACAGAGGACTTAAACCGAAGACTCAAAGAAAGGTTATGGAGTGTGTGTGTGTGTCTCTCTCTCTTTTTTTTTTTTAACTTAAAACTTGCCACATCAAATTATTCCTTTTAAGTTATAAGCATATTTTGATTTGTTTAAACATCTCTTTAAAGATTTCTCAGGGAAAAAAAAAAAAACAAAAAAAAAAAACAGAACCACCACCCTCTAGCTTTCATTGAGCCTACACTACAATTTAGGAAGTTAACTTCATAAGATTCACTTGGTTAAAAAAAAAAAAAAAAAAAAAATCACCTTCCAAAGAAATTGCAATCTGATCAAACACATTTAGGTAATTTTGATAGTACTAGTCATAGTTTTCTCAATCAGGAATAAAATACTAAATTCTAAAAATTAAATATACAAGACAGTATAATTTAATTTTGAAAAGTAAAAGTTTGGGATATTTAAGATACTCCCAAACTGTAACTATTAAGCAAGCAACATTAAAATATCAATCTGTTAAATAAATCCTTTAGTAAATCATGATCCAGTTAGAACCATTTCTTCCTTGATAAAGACAGAAAAGTAAAAAGATCAAAATATACTTGAGAGTGTACAGAGTGTATATAGATGCATAATTATAATAAAGTGTGGTTAAGCTCATAGAGGGACAACAGTAAGGAAGTTGGAAATACAGATTATATGTATTCATAAAAAACTGAAATTTCCCAAGAACTTTTGCGTTCAATTTCAAAAGACAGAAATAAAAACTATTACAAAGTATCCCTTCTATAAGGATCTTGGTTCAGACTTTATTAAAAAAACACAACAAACTCTAAGACTGAGAAATACCAATATTAATAAATGTACATTTTTAAACATTTATTTTGCTAAGAAAATTAACCCTAAAAAGCAGTTTTTAAATAGAAAGATTCAAAATACAAAGGTGATGAGAAAAAAAAAAAAAAAAAAAGATTTCAATACTGACAGCTACCATCTCCCAAAAATCATATACTGTCTTCAATCTGCAAATGAAATTCCATCGATGAAGTCAGGTGTAGTGAAGAGGAGGTATTGTGAATGAGTGTTGGAAACATAAAGCTTGTAATTAAGTGCATTCTGGAGTATAATAATCCACCCTGGAACAAGATAAAACATTCAAAACCTATCCAACGTAAAGCAGCTAGACCTTGTACTCCCACAGGAGTTACAGTACATGACAATGAATTATGAACCAAATCCCATCTCATGGGCCAAATGGTCCATGAAGACAGCACACTTGGTCCCTCCAAAGACACTGTTAATTATGCCCTAGGGTCTTGGTCCAGCAGAGCCTTCACCTTATAACAGGCCTGCTAAGAGCCCTGTCTACCTACACAGAACTATGAAGGAAGGCTAGTATATTAGTTATGTTTTGTGTAAAACACTTGGATCCAGCTAAAAGAAGGTACCTAGCAAACTGCAGCTAACACAAGAAAAGTTAACCCTAATATTTATTTCTAGCACATGTGTCTTAAATGTTTTTCTGGCATGGTATCAAAGTTGTCACCTCAGGACACTGCATTTCTTCCTACAATGCTACCATTGTTCAAAACAATTCTAGAATTCATCACTTGAAAGTATTTCTAGAGCCAAATTGTAAACTGTAGGTGAAAAATAATTTTTTTCTCATCAAAAATATGGAATTCACTGGGTTTTATCACCCACCAGATTCATCTGGGCTTTGGATGGTTCAGAAAACCAAAACTATGTCATGGAAAATTTGTGAGCATGGCCAGGCATGGTGGCACACACCTGTAATCCCAGCTATTCAGGAGGCTAAGGCAGGAGAAACACAAGTTCAAGGCTAGCCTGGGCAACTTTAACATGACCCTGTCTCAAAATGTAAAATTTCAAAAAGGGCTGGGGACATAGCTCAATGGTAGAACATTTGCCTAGCATGTGCGAGGTCCTGGGTTCAATCCTTAATACCAAAAAATTTTTTTTATATTTTAGGATGAAGAGACTTAGAAGAGTCAGACATGGGTTGTCTGAAGCCTCTGAGGTGGAAAACAGCAAAGGAACTTTAATCTGTGGCACCATTACTGTATAATCTTCTAGGATGACTGTTCTATAAAGAATAATACTTAACTTACATCTGCTTACTTGTGGTTTGAGCTTCCTTAGAGTATTTATTAGTATATTAATTACTTGGGTGCTACATTCAAGTTTATAAATCTTGTCAAACATCTTAACATGTTCTTCAAATGTTATAAAACTTCACTTAAGAAGGTACTTCAAATTAGTACATAACTAAGCTTCTTTCCAAATTCTAAGGATATCATATCTTTACTTATAGTGTCTTCAAAATTACCTATGTTATAATAACAAAATGGTTGTGTAAAACTTAGTGACAGCAGTGAACTGTATGGAATGTCAATTTTATCTCAACAAAGCTGTTTTTGAAACTTATGTCATGGAAACACACACAAACAACTTAGCTTCATTAAAAAGTCTAAACTAGGAGCTGAGTATGGTAGCACACACCTGTAATCCCAGGGGCTTGGGAGGCTGAGGCAAGAGGATCCTAAGTTCAAAGCCAATCTCAATAACTTAGGCAAGACCCTCTCTCTAATATAAAAAAAAAGGGCTGGGGATACAGCTGTATGGTTAAGCACCCCAGAGTTCAATCCCCAATACCAAAAAAAAAAAAAAAAAAAAATCTAAGCTAGGAACTGGGGGTATATCTCAAGTGGTACAGCGTTTGCCTAGTATGTGGGAGGCCCTGGATTCAATTCCCAGCAAAATAGCCAGACTAGAGACATGCATCAGGCATTTTGCTTTAAACAAAAGTCAGCTATCCTCATCCAATCATGTTCAATCCATAGGCTTGTTTTTTCGACTGCACAATGCTCCACTCTATATAAACTATATCATTCACACTATAAAACACAAATATAAAATGAAAGAAATCAAATTTCTAATATATTTTCCCTACATATTACAGGATGATTTCTGTACACCCTGTGGAGTGTTTACATTATCCTGGAAACCACTCTTCCAACTGAGCTGAACATAAGCAGTTCAGAAAAGTGTAGCAGCAGATAACTATAAATAACTCTTTATGAAATAACTAAGACCTGATAAACACTGATGAAGAATAAGTACAAGGTCACAAGGACAATCATATGTGAGTATATTCATACATTCATTCAATTAAGTATCTGCCAGGTGTACGCCATGCCAACATTGCTTTAGATAGAGGATATTCAATAATTAATAAGATAGGCAAAGGTCCCTGTTCTTATGAGGCCTGCATTGTGGGGTGGGGGAAGCACAAATAACAACTGCATATAAAGGAAAAAGTTAAATATATTTGTAAGCAGTGATATTTTAAAGCTACAGAGAGAGAGAGAAGTGCAGGCCATTCAGCTCATCTCGTAGAGTTCCTGACTCTCATGCTGGAGGCCTGGGTTCGAGTCCCAGCACTCTGCAATTGTGGAAATAGAGAGAGAGAGAGAGAGAGAGAGAGAGAGAGAGAGAGAGAGAGAAAGCAGGGTAAGAGGTCAAAGAAACAGAGCTTGGGACAATGCAGGGAAGACTGTCAGGAAGATCTCTCTAAAGGGATGACAATGGAGGAGCCCTGAATGAAACTGAGGGTGAGAGCCTGAGAAAGCGTGGAAGAAGAGCATGGTTGGCCGGGGAAAACCACATGCAAGGGCTGGGGTAGATACAAGCCTGGCAGAACTCTGAAGCAGAGGAGGAGCAGGCGTAGGAAAAGCTACCAGAGAGTTGGAAGGCAGTTGCATATTACATGTTCTCTTCAGTTAAGGCAAGGAGTTTGGGTTCCATGGAAGGTGTGTTAAGAAGCCACAGGAAAGTGCTGAGATAAGTAAGTGATCCCTCCTTGAAGAGGAGTCTGGGTGCAGGGGCTGAGGAGAGGCAAGACTGGAAGACCAGGTGGGTGAGAAGATACTATAGTGCTGCAGGTGATGGTGTTCAGGAGCAGGGTGAGGACGGCTGTGCTAGTAAGTGGGTGGATCAGCAAGGCAGATCTGACAGGATCTGCCCAGTAGATGTGGGGTACAAAAGGAGAGGAAGTTAAAAAGAGCCTGAAAAATGAGCTTTGGGGAAGCACATAAAAATAGATCTAATGGAACTTATTTGTTTGAACTGGTCCTTGACTTTCCTTTCCTTTCATTTTTTTGGGTGCCGAACCCAATGCCTGGCGCATACTAAGCATCTTACTCTTATCACTGAGCTACATCTCAGTCCCTCAATGTAACTTCCATTTCTTTTATTTTCATCAATGTTCCACATTTCCTGTGTGGTTTCTCTGCTCTCTCTACCACCACCCCTCTTTTTATTTTCCATTCTGACACCTTTTCAAATTTAAAACTGGGAATTTATTAAACACTATGTTTTAATTAAAAAGTCTCATATTATATACTTGTACTTTGACTGCTCTGAAAATATGGTTACAAGGTTAAAAGTCAGACTAACCCTAAAGAAACCAGGAAAACAAGTGGTTCCACCAACTTCTATCTTTCTGCCTGTTGTCAAGTGGAAGTTCAGTGTCTTTTTACCTTCTTGTCTCACAACAAATTCTTCTTGATATTAAAATGTTTTAAAAGGAAAGAATGAAAGTAAATATATATATATATATCTAATTGGGAAGTTGCTGAAATCAACCAATGTGAAGTTAAGTGTAATTTTAACTTTTTGATATTTTTTGGCATTCATAAAACACTACATTAAATAGATGTTGAAATATTAACACAATGCAAAACATTATTAATACTTAATATTAATTTTGACCCTAATTTTATAAATGAAAAGTACAGCTGAAAAGTACCTAAAGAACGTTTATGTCACACAAAAAACAGATGCAGAGATTAAACACAACCCTGCTCCTCTGAATTCTAAAGATTAGGATATTTGCCTACAAGGTACTGAACAATAAAAACTTTCTATACCAGGTATTTAATAGCTAGGTTCAAAGTAGTTGTCTTTTTCTTTTTTAATTACATACATCCTTTTCTTCCCAGGAAACTGTTTTATCCCACCATTATCACCAGCCCATACACAGCACATTACGTGTAAGGTAGTAGCATGAGGTATAGTAGCATGAGGTATCCTCAAGAAATTTAAAATGAGTGAAATGAGGCTGCCATCTGCATTACATCCATAAAAAACCTGATGGATGCAAAGTCACCTTAACAAGTAGCTCCCAGGACAGTTGACTAATATCTGTTTGAGAATATTAACATATCTAAAGAAAAAGGAATCTATCAGAAAAGGGGAATGGGAAGGAGAAAAAAAAAAAAAAAAAAAAAAAAAGCAAGAGGAGTAAATGTTGTCAATGCTTTGGAAGCACAGTACAAGAGGAGTCCCAGGTATGCACTGGAAGCAAGAGAGCCCACTGAAAACTTCCCTGGAGGTCGGGGGAGCAAGGAAGCACTCAAATCTCCCATGCCCAACCTCAATATTCTCTGCACAAACTCCAAGTTTATAAAGTAATAAGCAACATTTGGATTATAATCTGACTCCCTGCTTAAATTTGGCAGCAGAGCAGAGATTGTGCTAATCATGCCAATCTGGGTACATAAGTATGCCCCCCTCATATGGTACACAGACATATATCTGTTCTCTCTCTCTCTCTTTTTTTTTTTTTTTTTTTTTTTTTGCAGTACTAGGGATTGAACTCAGGGCCTTGTGCTTGCAAGGCAAGCACTCTACCAGCTGAGCTACCTCCCCAGCCCTATATCTGTTCTCTTGACACCTGTACATGTGTGTGTAATCTCCACCCCTAAAGTCAGTGAACAATTTGAGCCCCTGATAGACATCTCTTTCAAAGGTATGATGATAATATTATGTTTCAAAGCATATGAAGATGAGAGGTCAGAAGAGGACATGGTTATTCTTTTAAGATAATGAATATCCTCCTATCAATGAATTTTGTTTTCCTTAATATTAGGTTTGTAGCTTTTACTTCACCTATAATACCCACAGCACCTGAGTATCATATATGTATCACAGAAACTCAAATGCCTGTTGAATTCCAAGTAACATTCCCAAATAACTAAAACTTGCATTATACTTTGAAAAATGAAGCAACTCAAACTCCTATGCCTATTCAAATATACAACTAGAACATAAAAACCTAACAATTTTAAAAGCATTTCTTTTATTTTTACCAACTCAGTACACCATAGCCTAATGTTGTCTCATGCAAATCTGCAATAAGTTATTCTACATATAGTAAACAAACATTTACTTGCTTGTTGTTAGACTTATAATACTGACATATCTGTATTTCAGAAATACCGTTTGATAATAATAATATAGCATTAGATGATACACTCACTATTCCTCTATGGCATGTACAAATATACCAAAACCACAGAAAACATGCACAGATATTACTTATTGCAGTGCTAGTTTATGAGTGTTTACCCTCCCCCACCCTCGAAATTCAGTAAACCCTGCAATTCTGTTTTCTACCCTCCCCCATGATGAAGGTGGAAACCACCAGTTTCTCACAGAGGCTTTTTTTTTTTTCTTTTTCTGATACAGGGTCTTTCTAAGTTGCCTGCAGGCTGATCTTGAACTCACAGGCTCAAGTGATCCTTCCACCTCAGTCTCTCAAGTAGCTGGGACTGCAAGCACATGCCACCACACCAGGCCTCTCATGGATGCTCTTGACACACATTCATTATACACTGATTTTATTAGATCTAATTACAGTTGTCTAGGTACACAAAAATGTGGTATCAGTGACTGGCTGCTATCTCTAGACACAAGTGAAGCAGCAGCAACCTGTGTATAGACATAAGTCCTTTATATGAAAATATTTCTAACAAAGGACATCTATTACATGGAAAATTTGGCTCAAGAACTGGCAGAATTTGAGTTTTAAAAAGTCTCTGCTTTTTACTATCATTCAGAGTTAATGCCCTTTGAAGCAAAACATATTTTAGTCTATCAAAAACCAATTCAAAGAAATGTTTTATTTCCAATCACTACTTTCAATGAGAAAAAAATCTGAACCATCACATTGTACTTCCAGAAACATACCTGTTAGGAGAAGTGTTGAAAGAAGGAACTTCCCTAATCCACTAGATAATGAAATGTGTATTACAAGGAGATTAGATACCACAGGATGGAGAACTGAATGGCCTTTGTGCGGCTGTATGGTTTTAATTATATTCCTTATGCCCCCAAACCAAATAAGATATCATAACTACACGTGGTTTAGTCAGTCCACATACATATACACATGTTGGAACATGCTAAAAATAACAAAATATTCGTATTTTGCTCAACAGGTATAAAACGTATCATATGGTATAATGAAATTTATATATACCCCAAAATCTTGTGTATGTAAAATTTTTGTCATATCAAATTTTATAAATGATTTCAAATGCTTTAAAGAATATTCAAAGTAAAAAAGAAGTAAAGCCTCAGAATGTCAAGAGATGTTTTAAATTGGCTAGTTACCATTTACAAATATAAATATTTGTGAGGAAAAAAATACATACTTTCCACACATAAATTTGATCAGTTAGCCATCAAATTAATAGCTGATGCCAAACAATGAAACTTTTGTCTAAAATAACTGACACAAGGTCAAAAACAGACAACGCAATTAAGACCAGAATGGCCCATCAGAATACTAGAAAAGCAACTACTTAGATGGAAATAAGAATAGGTCTTGATTACCATGAATAAGAAGAAAACAGGAATATTACACAAATATTTCTTTTAATTCAACAATAATACAACATAGCTTCCTCCGAATTAAGTTCCCTTTTACTTGCTCTCCAATTTCTCTAATTCAACGATGTAATATCTTAAAAATTTGCTAAGTAGATTGTAAAATGAGCTCTTTCCAACCATGCCATGCCAAATTTGAAAATATTTATTTATTTAAAACTTAACTGGATCAGTTATTTTGGGTTTGGAGATCACACAATAATTTTTAGTTTTATCTCTGTTGGTGTTTTTCTAGTCATGACGGGATGTCTAGGAAGACAAATTTTCTCAATAATGCCCCCCCCCTTTCCTTTTGAGGTATTTATAAAACCAAAAACAATTATTTCTAGTTACTTAATTCCACCCTCCAGGGCATGAAGTATGTCTGTTATCATACAGAACACCTAGAATGTTTTTAAACTCAATGATAATTAAGAAACATCAAAGTAAAACCTGGTTGTTTCACAGGGAACTAGGAGCTATCATCTTTTGGCTACTGAACGACATATTTCTTGTCCCCTGAAGTATCACCAAGAGTACTTCTTTTACCTAACCAATAGACTGTACTTTCTTAATGTATCCTTTATTCTGATGAAGACCAGATAAATTTGATCTTTAAATGTAAACTGCAGAAGGCAATGAAAGCAAGAATATACATATGAAACTAAGTCAAACTTAAAAACTTGTGCATGACAAAGGCAATGGAAGCAATCCACAGGAGAGGTGATCTATAGAAAGGGAGAAAAATATTTGTCACCTAACATTTCTGATAACAGAGTAATATCCAAAATGTATAAGAAAGTCCTACAACTCAACACACACACACAATCTGGTTAAAAGATGGATAAAAACGGATAGGGTTGTGGCTCAGTGGTGGAGCACTTGCCTAGCATGTGTGAGGCACTGGGTTCCATCATCAGCACCACATAAAAATAAATAAAATAAAGGTAATGTGTCCATCTACAACTAAAAAGAAAAAAATAAATTTTAAAGCACAATGGAAGGGCTGGGGAGATAGCTCAGTTGGTAAAGTGCTTGCTTTACAAGCACAAGGCCCTGGGTTCAATCCCTAGCACTGCCAAAAAAAAAAAAAAAAAACACAATGGACAAAACGCTGCAAGTGGTGGTATATGCCTGTCATCTCCGCTACTCAGGAGACCAAGGCAGGAGGATCATTCAAGGCCATCCTAGGCAATAGAGCAAGACTGTTGCCTCATAAAAAAAAAAAAAAAAAAAAGACAAACGACTTGCATAGATATTTTTCCAAAGATACATGAGTGGCCAAAGATCATATGAAATGGTACTCAACATCACTAATTATCAAGGAAATATAAACTGTAACCACAAGAGAGGTCATCTCACACCTGTTAGGACTGCCACTATCAAAAGACACAATAACACGTGCTACGATGTGGAGAAACTAGAGCCCTTGAGCACCACTGGCAGAAATGTAAATGATAAAGCTATTATGGAAAACAGAATGGAGGTTCCTCAAAACGTTAAATAGCAGACTATGGTGTAATAAAAAAATTCCACTTCTGGGTATTTATTCCAAAGAATTGAAAGCGAGATCCTGAAGAGAGATTTATATGCCCATGTTCACAGCAGCTTCAATAAGCATAGTAGTCAAGAGGTGGGCTGGGGAGGTAGCTCAGTTGGTAGAGTGCTTGCCTTGCAAGCACAAGGCTCTGGGTTCGATCCCCAGCACTGCAAAAAAAAAAAAAAAAAAAAAAGGTAGAAGTAACCTAAATGTCCATCTCCAAATGAATGCATAAAGAAAAGCTGGTGTGTTGGTTTGTGTGTATGGAATATTATTCTACCATATAAAAGAGAATCCTATCACATTACAAAGTAAGCCAGCGTGTGCACATGCACATGCAAGGCGCGTGCGCGCGCACACACACACACACACACACACACAAAATTACTTTATGATTCCACTTCTATAAGGTATGTGAAGTAGTCAAACTCTTAGAAACAGAAAAAAGAATACTGGTTGCTGGGGTGGGGAGCTGCTGCTGTTGTTCAAGGGCCACAGAATTTCAGCATTTGTAAAATAAAAACATTCTAGAGATCTGTTGTACAATAAGGTGAAGTTAATACTATTGTACTATACACAAAAATGATTGAGGGTAAATTTTATGTCATTTTTATGACAGTCAAAAAATTTTAAACTGCTAAGGAATCAAGAATAGCTAAAATAATATTGAAAAAGAAAAAATTTAGAAGACTTACATTTCTTAATTGTAAAACAATATACTAATCAAGACAGAGTGGTACTAGAACAAGAATAGACATATAGATCAATGAAATTGTGAAGAAATTCCAGAAATAAACCCTAACATCTGCAGTCAACGAATTTTCAACAAGGTGTATGACAATTCAATGGGGAAAGAATTTTTTTTTTCCAGTACTGGGGATTATTTGAACTCAGAGGCACTTAACCACTAAAATACATCTCCAACCCTTTCTATTTTATTTCTAAAAAAAATTGGTACTGGGGATGGAACTCAAGGGCGCCTCTAACACTGAGCTACATCCCCAATCCTTTTTATTTTAAGACAGGGTCTTGCTAAGTTGCCTAGACTAGCCTTGAACTTGCAATCCTACTGCCTCAGACCCCCAAATAGCTGGCACTACAAAGAATCATCTTTTTAACAAATAGTGCTAGAAAAAGACATCCATGTTCCAAAGAATGAAGTCGGGCCCTACCTTACACTACATATAAAAGCTAACCTAAATCTGCCCTGAAGAAGCTCAAACTATAAGACACTTAGCAGAAAGCACAAGTAATAATCTTTATGACATTAAGTTAGACAATTATTAGCTGGCAAATCTAAAGCAAGAACAACTGAAGAAAATAGTTAAGATAAACTTCAAAAATTAAAACTTCTGTGATTCAAATAACACCATCGAAAAACTAAAAAGCCATCCCACTAAATGGGAGAAAGGATGTACAAATCTTACATCTAATAAAGAACTGTATCAAAATAGTATAAGAATTCTTACAACAACTAAAATATGACCCTAATGAAAAATGGGCAAAGAACATATTTCTGTTTCACAGAAAAGATATACAAATGGCCAGTAAGCAAATAAAAAAAAGTCCAGCATCAGTAGCCTTCAGGAAAATGCATATCAAAACCATAAGAAAATACTGCTTTGCAGCCCCAAAATGATTAAAATAAAAAGACAAACACTAACAAGTGTTGGAGAAGATGTAGAGACTGGAAGACTCATAAACTATCAGTGGAAAAGGAAATGCTGCAGTTGCATTGGAAAACAATTTGGCAGGTCCTCAAAAATTAAAGACAGAGTTGCAATAAGACCCAGCAATTCCATTCCTAGATCTACATCCAAGAGAATGGAAAACACATGTCTACAAAAACCTTGCACATAAATGTTCACAGCAGCATTACTCTTAATAGCCAAAAAGTGGAAAAAATCCAAATGTTCATCCACTGATGAATAAATAAGTAGTATAACCATGCAACAGAATATTATTAATGTACACTTTATATGTTAATTGCATGGAAAGTAAAAATTTTAAACTGCTGTGATTGTGTAGTCCTACCACATAAAATATAAAATGTCCCAAATGAAAAGAAACTTAGGAATTACCAAACTCACTTGTTTTGCCATCGAGTGAATGGAAGCTCTCAAATATACTGGAATAGAATGGGGCCTGCCTGGTGACCCCCTCCTAGGCTGTTCTCACACCTGAGCAGGATGACAGAGTCAGCTGCACAGAGATAGTGGATAAGGAATAGGTACAGATACCACTAAGGAGTAGGACACCACTAAGGAACATTACTAGCATGTGTTCCTTTCTCTTTAATTACCACGTATTATCTTCTAGGTTTTGAGGGTTTGGGGGGTTTGGAGAGGTTAAAATTGTAACTCTCACTTTTACAAATTCCCCTTTTCCTCTTAACCTACCACCACATAAACAATGTGAATGGAAACTGGACTATTGGGAGGAAGAAGGTTAAGATACTCTTGCCTTATCTGGGGGAAAGATGATCAGGGAATATTAAACTGAATATAATACATATAATATTGCAACCCATGGGCCAACATTTTGGGGCATGGCCCTAGGTTTGCTGGGCCCTTAGTGGTCCATTACCGAACTGGAAGGAAGCATCACACCTGCAGGAAGGGGTATGAAAAACAGCTCATCTCTCTTCCATGAAACAAAGGTAACAGCCCTAGAATACTTTTACAAGATACCAGGACAGTTTAGCACAGAATGTTTCAGGTACAACTATTAAAAAGTTCGCCTTGGGGCTGGGGTGGTAGCTCTGGAGTGGAGTGCTTACTTAGCATACACAAGGCTCTGCGTTCCATTCCAAGCACCACAAAGGGGCAGGGCAAAAATTAGCTTTGGCTAAAAAAATTAAAGTCAAATAAAAATTATGGACAATTTTACAGGGGTTTGGTAATAGCACTAAGATATTTCCTTTTTTTTTTTTTTTTTTTTTTTTTGTTTTGTTTTGTTTTTGTTTTGAGAAAAGGTCTCATTACATTGCACAGTCTGGCCTCCAACTCAAAGGCCCAAGAGATCCTCCTGCCTTGGTTTCCTTAGTAGTTGGGACTACAGGTGCATGCCACCATTAAAATATCTGAAGTTATTAGAGAGCCTCAAAAGAGTCTGGTAAACTGAAAAATAATCAGGGAAGCAAAAATATTTTATTCACCCTTGGTAACAAAAATTTTCCTAGTTAAAATAAAAAACTTTTAGGTAAAGAGAGAAGGTATGAGAATTTACCATTTTCTATTCAAATGTGTTAAGAATTCTTTAAAAAGAGTTCTATTCATCTTCTAAGGTGTTTAAGTATTTTCCAATCCCAAATTTGCAGATACCTGTATTTATTATGATTAAAAAATGATCCCATGATCATCCCTTTTCTCCTTTACTTCAAGGCAACTAGGCAAATGCATTCATAGCCAAGTGATAACAACAGGCTCTGCTGGAGAGAAATAAATGGGGAATCTGTAGCAAAGAAAAATTAACGGGCTATGTTATTTGTACACAGATTTTAAAATTTACATACAACCTCTATGAAGTTATTTTAAGTTATGTACAAATTATGAGAATTACTAATAGAACCATGATCGTGTTGACATGATTCAGTCCATACAAAAAATAGTTATAATATCCTAGTCATCAGAAATGTTGCTTTTGTTCTCTGAAAATTTTAAAAAAGAAAATAATACTTTTCATTGCTGTCAAACCTATTCAATTTTCCCCTCAAATGAAGTTTAGATGAAAACAATGTGACTGACAAGCTCCGCACAGGCAAATCTTGGCAACCTTCAACTCTGTCTATCTCCTTGGCCTGTTAAGCAGAATTCCTTCACAAACTGTTGGTCTTTGCAATAACTCCTACAAAGCTCGTTACTGCCAGTGTTGGCCTATCCCCCATGTTGTGCATTTATCCCTGGGATGCATATCAACATGTGGCACATGTCCTTGACATGCACAGAAGAGCTGCACCCCGGGACAGCAGCATGCACGACAATAGTGTCGATTCTTACTTCTTTATGGTTGCTGGGATGTAACCGAGAAATCTAATAACTGTGACAGTGGGGCCTTTCGGTTTTTCCTTGCCTTTCCAGACAGTGAAGCTGCACAGACACTAATGAAAGGTTAAATGAATAGGAATAGCTGACAAGAGGTACAATAAAGAAGGAGCTTGGTAATCCACAGACACTGAGCAGAGATCCTTGGCTCAAGCAGAGAAAGGACAGCACATCATCGAGCCACAATATTTAAAACAGCTTGCTATACACAGAGGCTTTTGTGTCTGGGTACACGTCTGGCTTTGGACTAAAAAAAAAAAAAAGATACTGAAAAGGAATTTCAGCATGGGGCACTTTGGCAAATGTAAGGTCATAATAAGAGAAAATGTTTTGTGTGGGTTGTTACATCTTTGTACTAAACACAAAAAAGCAGAGACTATGAACTCATGAACCTTAAGCTTCAAGACAATACTGTACATTTTGACAACTATGAAATACAGTATCTAGAAGGCTGGCTTGATGAGATTCCCACTGCTAAGATATATATGCAGTGACTCATTTAGAAAAGTTCCACATTCTGCCTTCGTTGTGGAAGAATTTCTGATAACTAGAGTTCTAGTCTTTATAGACCATGTGATTTGTTACAAATACAACCAAAATTCTCATCTTCCTCTCTCCAAAACTTCCTAGTAGTTCCTATAAGGAAACTGAATTTATCATGCTGGCAATTCATAAAGTATAAGGTAAACTCTACAATTTCAAGTTACTGCTAATGTAAAATGGTCTTAACTTGAATTCTTAATTATAGAATTTTTTTTTTTTTAGTGTCTTCTCACTATAAGAGGTTGTATGCCTTGGGGAACTGATTTTAAATTATTATAGCAAAAACAATTCAAATCACCAAGAAAAAAATTGCTCCAGAATGTCAAGGGGAAAATAAAACAAAAGGAATAAAGTTGACATTTCCATGTCATTTTTTAAAAGAAAAAAAAAAAAGGTTATATCTCTGCTGTGGCAACATCTCAAAAAATGATGTATCTGTAATACTTTTCTTATGAATATGCATAAGTTAGAATACAGGTTCACACAAATGGAAAAGGATACTGAGAACATGTTTTAAAACAAGGGAGGCCCTTTGAACAGCTAAATTAAATTATAGTTGAACTTTTGAGTGTACTGAGGTTTCTAGTAAGTAACAAATAAAGACTTTTATTGGCTAGCAACATAATGAGAGCTACTGTGCGAAAGATTTTTTTAAAAAGACAAATCGGGGTAGTTTATCTCACTGGATTATATTATTTACTTAAATGGTAAATAAATTTGTCCAAAGTAATGCTCGTAGAAACTAATATATACATATTAAAGAGCAATTATGATCAATGACTCTAATGTAAACATCACACATTTTAGTGGAAAGATAAATAAATGTAAAATTGAATGATAAATATTGAATTTAAAACAATTTGTCTTATATTTTAAATTGAACTTACTTATTGATCCCTAACTTATCAGTTTTATACATAACATGAAACACTTATTTTGAAGAAAGTTTCTCTCCAGAAAACAGCAACCGTATAGAGAACTACTTCAAAACCATCACATACAGAAAAGGAGTTGTCCTCAATAAACAAAACTAACACACTCTGCTTTCAGTGATCTGGTGGGAAGCCACTTTAACAGAACTTTGAAGGTTGTTCTTCCAACATGGGAATAACTACTTTAGTTGACAGAACAACAAACAGAAGTTAGGCAAACAAGAAAATATAAAATATATTTGGTTACATTTGCCTAATCTTCAAATGACCTGAAAGATGGAACCCTAGAAAGATTAACTGATTCCTTGATTGTCTTATAGAATGGTCTGTTGCTCTGTCACCGCTAAAATACTATATAAAAAATAACCGCACCTCCAAGCCTAAACTCTAAGCCAGTATTCATTACCTACTCTTTCTGTACAACATTCTGATTGCCAGAGTGCTTTTTATTTACCCTTAAGTATATCTAATAAAATCATGAGGCTCCCTCTAGCTCTTCAGAGAGGAGTTTACTAACCAATGATCCTATATAATTCCCATCCAACAGGAAAGATTTGAGGAGGCTGTCTCCCCTTCCACAAGAAATGTTTTCAACTCTGTTTCTTGTCAGGATGTAGATGGTAAATGAGACCATCTGTAGAGGAATGCAGAAAGTACTCCTCCTTATGTATGCAGTAAGTTAAAAATCTATTAAATGCTTCCAATCTAAATGTTATATACTAAATGCTATCATCTTTAACCTATTTAAACTGTTTACATTCCCAACTTAGATTTACCTATCTCATGTAAAATTAAATTTCAAAAGCAAGTAACTTGTGAACATCCACAAAAACTCAGATTTATGATCTGGTCTCATCCAAAAGTGTACATTTAAACACAAAATCTAAAAAAAAAAAAAAGGAAAACAACAGTGTATTTGTGGAGTTTATATAAAACAAAGATTCTGATAGTAATTTGTAGAAAACAGTTTCATGTACCATAATATTTATATACCATGCTGGTAATGACTTTTTTATTGTTTAATCTTTTCTGCAATTCAGTATTGAATATTTGGGGATGTAGTTATTTAGAAGACTATAAATAACATAGTTGAAGTATATCATTGATATTTAGTCCGTCTTAACAATAGCCATAAAAGCCACATAGTCCACTGGCAAATCACTTCAAATAAGTGAATATGAACAATGCTAAATCAAACTCATACTCACTATGACCATCTTAGAAATACTTAAGGAATATTTAAACTAGTACTCAACTTTAAAATTTAGAGTAAAGGAAAACCACTAACTTCAAGTCATCACCTATTTTGGACTCCCTTAAAATAAGAAATATTCCCAGGAACAACAACAGAAAGAATAGCTGCTTCTACCCCACCCCCGCCCCCGCCCCTTTTTGCGCCAGTGTCCAATTTCTTCTTTTCTGAACAGCTGTATTATCCAACTTAAGTTGCTCTGCTAATTTCAGTCCCACAAGGACTAACTTGGAAGGCAAAAAAATACAAGAAAAGATCAATTTGCTGGGAAAGATCAAATGAGAAAACTGTGGGGACAGCACCAGGTCAGCGTGTGGAGAACTAAGCAGACCTGTTCTTCATTAACTGCGGCTCTCTGGGGATGTCACACACTACCTGTCCGTGGGCTTTATTGAACCGCCTAACCCGCCTCTCTGTTCCATTCTTCTGGGCCCAAGTGAATCATATCCTGCTGCTGACAAGTTAGCAGGGGACTGCGGCTGCAACATGAAAGTACTTTTCTTTCTTGTCTAAATCAGGCAGATTTTTGAAAAGACGACACAGCATTGACTCGTGACATGGCAAGATGAAACGAGAGGTCTGGGCCGGTCTTGGAGCTGTGCAGATAAAAGTAATCAAATGACACTCCTGGAATGCAAATTGGCATTCTTGACTGCAGCAATTGCACAACCATGAAACATCCCTGACAGCAAGCAAGATTAGGACAAAATGTTATGTAAAGCACTGAACTCAAAAACTCTCACTTGAAAATTCAAACTGTAACACTTACATTTTAATATAGCAAGAGTCAGCTCTGCTTTTGTCTGCTTCTTTTTGTAATCACATATCCCTGCTTGACAGATATCTTACATCTCAGGTAGAAGAAAAAAATCAGGTATTAGGAATGTACTATTGCCATTAATATTTTCTTAATATTTATTTTTAAAATCACGTGGTGTTGATTCTTCAAAGTTTTACATGTAAACACAACCCAACTTAATATTTTGTGGGGGGAGGCAGCATTTCAGACCTTTCTGACGTGATACACTGAATAAAAGTTCACAAACTAACTTCCCTCAGGTGAAGATTCTCCTGTGACTTTGGTAAAGTGATTAGCAATCTGGATTTTAAATACACTGCTCTCAGAGAACAGAACGAGTAGCTACAACTAAGAACTTCATTAAGACCAAACAATTTAAATAAAACAGCTACAAATATGATATAAAACATGTTATGCTCTAAAGGTTCACAAGGGATTTTTGTGTGTGATTCCAAAGGGTAAAAGAGATTCTATTAACTTGTCCAGTGTCTCACTACTCGCATACATCTTCTGATCAGACACACTAATAGTGCCAGAAATAAATTCCACCTAAAGCATGGATGTGTGTGCACAGTAACATCTGAAACTGCAGAATACAAAACACTGGATGACAAATGGGATTAGCCACTGTTCAAAATGATTAGTATATGGGAAAAGATGTGTAGACAAATAGTGATATTGGCTAGCGGAAAAGAAAACTAATATCTACAACTGGCTTTTACAATATTCTCGTGTAAAATGCCGTTAGAAGAGACTCTCTCCAGCTCTAAGCAGATATATTTAATATTTTGTCCTGATGCCTCACTTAAACACAGGTTCCAGCAACTGTCCACGAAGTACATGAAAATATAATAAAAGAGGCCACTTTCTGCCACTTTAATCCTGGGTACACAGGATTATTTTATGATGTCTTTTGTACATCAGTTTTACAACAGCTTGACTCTAGGGTAAATGGGAACCATCATAAATCGCACGCTGCTTTCAAAACCACTTTAATTTCTGTCAGCGTTACTGTAACCACAGTCCTGGGCGCATGCTTTTTTTTTTTTTTTTTTTTTTTTTTTTTTTTTTTCCTGGTGCCTGCATTTGACAGTCGCATCTCCTACACTCCAGTTGTGACTTTGATCACTGAAACAAGAGATGTCACATTAGGGGGAAGGGTAGAGGGGAAAAAACGCCAACGCGCTATCACCCTTTTTCTTATATATTCTATCTACACACGGAACAGAGCATATCAGATTCCCATGTGGGGGCAACAATAGCCACGCTGGGTGGAAGCAAACTAAAAGGAAGGGAGTGGTCAAGCCCCATTTCTAACAAATCACTTCCCCGAAAGCGGACAGAGCGGCTCATCACCAGGCGAACTAATTGCATGCTTCCTCGCTACAGAGAAGCCACTTGGTGTAGAGGGGCTGTGCTGGATGGAGTCTCGCTTCGTGATGCCATCCCATTTCTTCCACCACTTGCCCTTGGAACTTCTTTTTAATCTTAGCTCACCTCACAGGAGACTTCACCTAGTTTTGTTTTGAACCTTTTTATTTTTTTGAGTTCGGCCCCCTCCCCGGGCCCCCAATCTCACCCTCCAGCCACTGTGTAAGTAAAACAAGTCGGCTTCTTTAGAATTGTACTTCGGAAAAACACATCTAGGGTTGATTTTGCTGCCCTGCGTTTTGCACATTCTTCATAAAACCTGCAGGAGCATTTCCTACCATCCTCACAAAGGGAGGGTTCCGAGCGCGAAGCGGAGGGGAGGGGATGAGCAAACGTGCTGGGGCTGGTGGCTGTGCCCGCGCGGCACTGCGCCCAGCGCACTCTGGCACCCACGCCCAGCCGCCGGTCCCTCACACACCGGCAAGTTGTAAAAGTTATCGTGGGTCCCAAGCGCCTTCCCCTCCTCCGGAGCTCCTTCCAGCACTCCATTCATCCCCCGCGTCCTTTCCACTCGGTCCCCCCAAGCTGGTCCCCAACTCCCTAGAGCCTCCCGCTAGCCAACTGCTCACCTTCGCTCGGAAGCCGCACGAGGAGCCGAATTTAACCAGCTCCCCAACACGCACTCACACCCTCCCACCTGGAACTCGCCTCAGAAACTTGGGGCCAAGTTTAGGGGACGATTTGGGAGCACAGCAGGGGCCAGGTTGGACCGGGGCTTTTCTCTCCTGCTCGCACTCCTCAGCGCCCCCCTCCACCTCACGCCACTGGACTGGAGAAAAACACGGCCCCGGGTGGTCCCAGTGGCGCTCGGGCGCCGGGGTCATTTCTTACCAAGTCTAGAATAAAAAGGAAAGGAGGGTGGAAACTTCTTACCATCTCGGCATGCTGGTTGTCAAGTGCAGCCCCCGCCTCTTGGTCTCCTCTTAGCGGCCGCGCCTGGACCAGCCCCTCGGCCGCCTCTCGCTCCTTCTGTCTCGGCCTTTCTTTCCCTCCCCCTCCCGATTTCCTCCCGGCCGCCGCTCTCGCCGCCTCCGCCACTCCCCGCCCGCCGCCCGCGCGCGCCCTCGCCGCGGCCCCTCTGCGCTCAGGTGACTGATTTACACACGCGCCCAGGGTCGCGCTCGCTCCCCAAGTCCGAGCCTGTTGAGTTCCCTCGGCTCCTCCTTGGGCCGAAAAAAAAAAAAAAGGAACGGACTGTCCCGGGAGGGGGCTGCTCGTGGGAGGAGGGGTGGGGGAGAGCAGCGGGCGAGGTGACCTAGGGCGGCTCTGCAAACCCCACAAGTTTTTCCTCTGCAAAATTGTGGTGACTACAATGTTGTTTTTTTTTTTTTTTTTTTTTGCGAAGTATAAGGTTCGTTTTGTTGTTGTTTGTCCTCAGCTTTCTGGGGGTTTCCTGAAGGAGATGTATATTTGTCCCTCCCACCCAACCCTGTTCCTTTTTATTTTTTTGGCTTTTTCCGGAGATGGATAAACAACTTTGGCGCCCCCCGGGGGGTGCGGGCGTGGAGGTAGAGGTGGCAGCTAGCTCCCAGCTGTCAAAAGGGGGAGGAGGGAGGAGACCAGGCAAGGCTCCGAAACGCCGAGGAAAGGGCGCGAACTTTATTCCGACTGCAGCAAACCGCGGCGGCTCTTTCTTTTTCGGGCACTCTCCGGTCTTACTCCCCTTTGACCAGTTCCTTCTGCCCAGCCGCCGCCGCACCCCCGCCTCCCCTCTCCCTTCCCCTACGGCGTCCCGGCTGCCGCTGCCCCAGCTCCTGTTGTCCCTCTCTGTCCAGGTCCTCCACGCGCCTTTTAGGGAGAAGACGAGGGAAGCGGAGGAAAACAGGGTACAGAAACTCGGGACAAGAACGTGCCGAGATAAGAGGCCAAAAGTTGCGCGCAGCTGGGGGAAAAAGTTTCTGGTGGCGGCGTGTTTTGTGCCGGCCCAGACGTCGGCTTGCGGCTAGGGCTTCCTTCCCCTTCCCGTGGTCTGGGCCGCGGGCCTCAGGCTGGCGCTGGCTCGGGAAAGGAAGGAGGCTACTGCGTTCACGGGCGCCCGCCAGGGAAGACCGGTCACGTCGGTGGGTGACACTCTGTCGACCCGAGTCACCCTGCCCCGGAGACGCAGAAACAGGCTGAGCGCGCACACGCCTGCAGCTGAAGGACATTTCTTAAATGCAGGCAAAACACACTCCCCGGCTGCAAGATTGGGGTGGGGGGAGTTAATCTTCATCATCTTTCTAATGTACACTGTGTGCCAAAAACATCTCCGCGTTGTGCAGATTTATCATGGCTAGAGCAAACTTTCTGCTTATCTGACATGGGAGGAAGACACAGGTTTCAAGCATACTCCCTTAGCACTAAGAAATCAGAATTGTGGAAGACTTGCTTGGCTAAACAACAGGTTTGATTACTGATTCCTACTGAAAAAAAGAATCATCCTTCTTTTCTCTCTTTCCCAAGTAGAGGGAGAGAGAGACTGCATAATTGCATTCAGAGGTCAGAATTAAAATCCTTTGGAGATAAGTAGCCTTGGAATTGCGGAGTTGTCTTTGATGCACAGTCAGGTCTTGGGTTTAATATAAATTTTCACAATTTAAAAAAAATGTTTGGCAGGAGCCATGGTTGAGTAGGTCCCAAATAGCCACAGCTGGGCTGAAAATGTGATTAAGCTTATTCACGTGGATCCAGCATTTTTTTTTTTTTTTTTAAGGGCAGGTCACAGCACCTGCAGTTTTGTGTACTGATTGGGTCTTAATTCTTGACCTGTTCTATGTTCTAGCCTTTTTCAAGGCAGAATTCGAGTCACTTCTGCATTTGTAAATTCCATACATCGTTTTGTTCTGGAACGATTTAGTACACATTTCTCCCATATTATAGTAAATGCCTTAGAGTTCTTGGCACATGGATCATCTCTTAAGTTTTCATTGAAAGACAAGACTACTTCTCTCACTATACCATAAATTATAGATAAGATATCTAACCACTATCCATATATATTTAAATACATGTTATCTAAGAAAACTCATCTTTAAAACATTTGATTAAGGTGTAGAACATGTTCCTGTTTTCTCTAAACATAACTGTAACATCATCCTATAGTTTGTAGAAACTGATTACACAAGGGATAATGATGACCAAATGTGCAATCTGAGCAACTGAGGATCATCACAAGAATTCTCCAGACACAAGCCAAGTTCTGATGTGTTTTCCTGTATTGTGGAAAGATGAGAAAACTAGTTGTTCATTTCAGAGTCATTATCCACAGAATTCCATTCACACACTTACCGCTTTGGACAAGTGACAGGCCAGCAATTGCCAAACAATTGTATTCACACAGTGCATTTTTGGCTGTGCACCTATACTGGCCAACATGCAGAAGTTACTCTACATCAAGCAACCTGTAATTTACATTCCCCTGATTTGTTCCAGATCTGTCTATTTTTGATGTTAGCATACAAACAATTTACATGAGGCAAGATGTGTCTTTTTGGGAGTCCCTGTACCTTTTAGATGGTTATCATTACAAAGATGGGGAACGTGTTGGGCTGAAGAGCAGCTCTTGGAGAAAGTGGAAGAATTTACAGAAAGAAGCAGAGCCTAGTGTACAAGAACTCCACAGCCTTATTTCCTCCTGTGGGTTTGCATGACAGTTGGTCTAAAACTGAAGTCCTGACTGTGTCCTGCAAGACCCAATTCTTGATACCTGCCTCACTCTTTCAACTGTTTTATTCCCTTTGTTCATTCCTCTGATGGGCCACAGTCAGGTCCCATGGCGGTTCTTTCTATTCCTCTAACTTACCAAGCTCCTTTCTGCTCTTTGCCCCTGTTCTTCTCTACCTGGAATGGACTTCCACGTTTTCCAATGATTCCTTCTTAGCATTCATATCTCAGCTCTAATTTCCCTTCTGCAAACTTTAAAGTGAGTAGCTTATTGTTCACCAGCCAAAATACCCCTTACATTTTTCCCATTATTTATTTTCTTTATACCCCTGATAATTATATGAAAATGTCTTATCTGTTTATATGCTCGTTATTTTTCTTCAACTAAAGCGTAAGCTCCAGTAGAACAAGGACTGTATCCTCCTTTCCATCTTATTGAGTCTAGATAGTGCCAGACAGAAAAAAAACTCTTCTAAATATTTTAATATATGAAGAAATGTCAAAATCATTACACTGATACATTCTTTGTCCTAAGAATATGTGGGGGTGGGGAGCAAGAGTCTGTTCTTTTGGTGGCTATAGCAAACACTATTGGCTTCCTATACTAGTGATCCTCAAAGTATGATCTGGGGACTTCAAAGGGTCCCCAAGACCCTTTTATGAGGACTGTGAGATAGAAACTTTTTATTATTCTAATACCAAGAAATTATTTACCTTTCTCTTATTCTCTCATGTGTGTACAGTAGTTTTCCAAAAAAAAAAAGGTGATGTGATATCAAAACGACTGAAAAGCAGCAGCAGGTACGGGATTCTACCTGTCTCTTATTCCATCAGATGTTGAAGAGATATGCCACAAAAAATGTGAGTCAATGCCATTCTTCTCACTGAATGTATTTGTTTTGCAAAATATGCATTTTTCACTTAAAAATAAGTGTATTTTTTTTCCTTTTCCTGCTCTAACAACTTAACTACAAACAGTGGATTAAGCCACAAATTTGTTACAATTCTGTAAATCCAAAGTAAAAAATAGACTCTACTAAGCTAAAATCAAGGTACTTGCAGGCCCGTGTCCCTTTTGGAGACTTGGGGGAGAATCTATTTCCTTTCCTCTTATAAATTTTATAACTTTTGGAGTTTGTCCTCATTCCTTGGTTCAGGGCCCCTTTTCATCTCATGTGCATCAGGCTCCATCACTGTGGCCTTGTGCCTGCCTCTTTATTTATTTATTTTTTTGTGGTACTGGGGATCGAACTCAGGGCCTTGTGCTTTCGAGGCAAGCACTTTACCAGCTGAGCTATCTCCCCAGCCCTGCCTCTTTTAAATATAACTAACTGCCCTGTGGTTACAGTGGACCTGTCCAGATAAGCCAGGATAATTTGCCCATCTCCTTGTTTTAAGAATTAGAATATTGACTATTGTTATTAGAGACTTATTATTCTGCCTACCACAGAATAGTAAAACTAATGGGTTTAACATTATTTTAAATAAATTAATAACTTTTTTAAAATTCAGAATTAAAAAATTTAATACAATAAGTATCAACAGCAGCTATTGCCCACACAAACAAAAGCTCTTTACTCTCCTCAAAAAATTTTTAGAGGTTGAAAAAAAGTGTAAGAGGTCATGAGACAAAACAGTTTGAAAATGGCCGGCCTACACAATAGCTTCTGTCCCTTCAGTGCCTCGGATTTAAACTCCAGTGTTTGAAATTAATCCTGGTGGCCCTCTTCCCCTGGACTGTGATTGGCTGAAGGTACACGTTACTTAGTTCCAGCGAGTGAAGGATGAGGGGAAGTCATTGGAAGGGTTTCTGGGAAAGATTGTTTTACTCATTAAAACTAAAAAAAGGGTTGACAAGAAATAAATTGTCCCTTTTCTGCTCTGGATATTAATGTGTGAGAATGTGCTACCTAAAACAGCTCCACTCATCCTGCCTTCAGGAGGGAACCCACACAGTAGGGATGATAGAGTGGAGAGGTGAGAAAGCACCTGAGCTAGCTCTTATTTATTTGTTTGATAATTTATTTTGGTGCTGGGATTGAACCCATGTCCTCCCACATGCTAAGCACATCTTGATTGCTGAGCTACATGTCCAGCCCAGCACCTGAGCACTTGATGTTATTGATTTACTGAATTAACTAACCCCAGATTGCTTGGAACTTGTTTTTATGTGATATATTTAATCCCCTCATCATGTTGAGGTTTCGTGTCCATCATTTGCTGCTTAAAGCCTCCTACAGTTATGGGAGGGGGGGGGGAAGACATGTCATTTGGAGTTTCCATGAAAAAAAAAATTCCCTCCTGTAACTTCCCATGAAATTTAGATTTTTTTCCACATTCTGAGAAAAATCTGTCAATAAATCTGTATATGGGAGGGCTGAGGATATGATTTAGTGGTAGAGTGCTTGCCTAACATGTACAAAGCCCCGAGTTCAATCCCCAGTACTGCAGGAGAAGAAAAAAACAAAAGAAAAAAATCAGTGGGGAAAAGTGTCAGAATGTCAGAATTCTCTTGTGAGAATATTAAAACTTAACTATCAACATAGAGACATTATTTTTTAGAATGAACCCAGGATAAAGAAATGCTGATACAGGGAGTTGAAAGTTAAGGGTGACATTTCCAGAAGTGGTTACTGTCTGATCAGTTAATTTTGTTTATGACCACGTTATAAATTTGTGCTCCCAGCCCTGTCTACTGCTACTGATGAGTCATTCTTGCAAATTAAGGAAATGTAAATTTATTTGCATAATATATTCTTTATAAATCCTTTGAGTTGTGTTCCAAGAAATAACATGTTTTGGAAACAGAAGAAGTCTTTAAATTGACAATTTCAACACATGCTTTTGTATAGTGCTGTTAACCTTACTAAGAGATCCTGAATGTTACATGATTCACACTACTTGCTATATTCGCAATAGACCATAGTTCTTTGTAAATACAAAGAAAAAGAAATATAAATGTTGTAGGAAAAAATCTGGACTTAAAGCAACTAAATTTCAATGCCAAGTCCAAAATCAGGGCAAGGAAAATATTTTCATCATTAAAAAATAAGATAGATTTATATGCAGCAACATATACACTAATGTTCAACCTGGGGATGCTTTCAGAGTCATTCTAAACAATTTGACCAATGTCCACACAAAATTAAATTTTTTTTTTCTAATGTGGAGCCTTTATTATAAAACCAGGATGAAGACTGTCAGAGGCACTGATGTTTTGTAAGTTTTAAAATTTCATTTAAACCAAGATAATTTTTAAATATTAAATATTTGTGTTTGATCTTACAGCTTTAAGTACATTTTATTTGATATTAATGTTATATTAATGTTACCTGTTTTTAAAATGTTTTCTATTAAATGTCTTTATTAGGTAGAGTTAATTTTTACATTATTGAAATATGTATCTTGTCATAATATTGGTTCATATACTAATAAACCACACTTTGAATATTATTTTTATTCCTATGGATGGAATATGGATTATCTCCCAAAACTCATGTTGAGGCTTTATTCCTTAATGCAACTGCATTTAGAGGTATTGGGACCTTTAAGGGATTGATCATGGGACTTCATCCTTACAAAGCAACTAAGGTAGTTCCTGTGAGAATGTGAACCCTTTAACATGAGCCTCTTTTACATGTGCCCACTTGCCTTCCACTTTTTTTTTTTTTTTTTTTTTTTTGTGGTGCTGGGGATCAAACCCAGGGCCCTGTGCTTGCAAAGCAAGCACTTTTACCAACTGAGCTATCTCCCCAGCCTCGCCTTCCACTTTTTTTCCAGCATCTTATGAAACAGGATGAGACCCTTGACAGATGTGGCCACCTGACTTTGAATTTCCCACACTTCAGAACCATAAGTCAAAATAAAATTCCTTTCTTTATAAATAACAAAATCTCAGGTTTTCTATTATAGCAACAGAAAACAGAGGAAGAAACCTTATCACAGAAAAGTGATTCAATATTTATCATTATAATCACTCATTTTTTAAAAAAAAATATCTGTGTGAAATGTCATGGAAAAAAATCTATTATTTGGAGAATTCTCAGGAATTCCAGTTTCTCATTTTCAAAAGCAAAGCTAGATATCTGCTGGAAATTTGAAAATATTAGATATATGTTTGTCATATCAAAGTATTTCTAAACATTTTTTTACCTTAACATATGTATTTTTTTGCAGTGCTGGGATCAAACCCTGGTGCTCCCATATGCAAGACAAGTGCTCTACCACTGTGAGCTACATCCCCAACCCAATATTTTTTTTAAGTCTGCCTTATTTATAGTTACCCATTAATAATTTCTTAGATAAATACAGTAATATTTACCCCAATCCCATTCTCTTTGATGCAGATGCATTTGATATTATTGGTCTTTCAAAAACATTGGCCTCAAAAGCTAGTCATTGTTGTACACACCAGTAATTTCAGTGACTCAGGAGGCTGAGGTAGGAGCATCTCAAGTTCAGGACCACAACTTAGACCTTGTCTCAAAATAAAACAACGGAGGCGAAGCCTAGTGGTAAAACACCCCTGGGTTCAACTCCCAATACTGCAAACCAACCAACCAACCAACCACTGATCTCTGGTGGTTCTTTCATACTTTCCTATGCTGACACTTTCCTTTCCCCCGTGGTGTCCCCTCATAGCCCTTCATACTCATTTCTTTCACTCAAAGTGCCAGAGTAACCCAAATAGTTAAACCTCAGGTTTCTTTCTTTCTTTTTTTTTTTTTTTTTCTTTTTAGCATTTTTTTTTTTTTTTAGTTGTTAGACCTCTTTTGTTTTTTGTTTTTTTCATTTTTATTTACATACAGTGCTGAGAATTGAACCCAGTGCCTTACACATGCTAGGTAGGCACTCGACCACTGAGCCACAACCCCAGTCCCTCAGTTTTCTTTTTAATATGATCTTCTTCAGTGCTGAGCCACCCTAACTGTAAAATGAACTGTCCATTTCTATTTTCCCCAGATTCTAATCCCTTAGCTTATATTGTCTAAATGAATCTTGCTAATTGAATGTTCAACAAATAGCTTTTTCTTCAACTTAACCTGACACTGAAACCATCAATAACCATTCCAAATTTCTTTTCTCAACTTTCCTTTTTCCATCTTTACTGTTCAGCCATTCACTCAAAGGCAAACCTTGTACTCAACTTTGAATCATCTTTTCACTCAATCTCACAGAAGTTCCTTCAATTAATTCCTCACATCTACTCAC
Organism: Sciurus vulgaris; assembly: GCF_902686455.1. Taxonomy (NCBI): domain Eukaryota; kingdom Metazoa; phylum Chordata; class Mammalia; order Rodentia; family Sciuridae; genus Sciurus; species Sciurus vulgaris. Next base: position 35,537,533 of record NC_136476.1, read on the forward strand.
ACTTTATTCATATGACCCCTATTCTTTCAGGTTAACTATTACAACAGTGTTTCAGTTATAATCCTAATAGCCACCTTCTACCCATATTCTAATTCATTTGCTGCCAGATTTTACTTCTTTAAATTTTGATTTTATTATATGTCCCTCCTCTGCTTAATAAGCAGGTAAATAATCTTCAATCTTGCCTTGTTTTCTACCACATCAAGGTTAAATGTAATGTCTGCTTTCCAGAGCTCACCTTTTTTTTCATCTCCCACACCTAGTGCTGTGCCTGGTACTTAACAGTTGTTCATTAAGTTTATGTTGAAGGAATGAATGACTCACCCTTTTACACAAAGTTTCCCCCCATCCCAGCATGAACCCACTGCTGTAGTTCAATAGGCTTTCTTGCAAACATACATAATCACTTTTACATTTTTCTCTTGAGTCTGGATGCACTTCTTCCTCTTTATCTGTTCTTATCTGTGCCAACATGCACACAGTACCTACTTCCACAGGTGAGTTAAAGCCATTCACAGAATGAGGCACAACCACGGTATCACACTTAAAATTATAGGTAAATTTTACTGAGTATCTACTATATATCAAGTGCTTTATCATTTTCTTAACATGGATTATTGAATCTTTCCAACAAACTGTAGAATTAGGCATTATCATCACTATTATAAGGATAGGAAAGGGATTCTGAAACTTTATCTTACCCAAGGACACCTAGCATGTAAGTGTTAAAGCAGGTGTCCTTTCCCAATCTATCCTCCATCCCACCTTTCAAGGATCTGACCAGATTTCCCATCCTTCATGGGGCCTGCCTTCATTTCTGTGGTTCTTTTTCTCCTCTGAGCTCCTACCATATTTATAGCTTGGATCCTTGATTCATCACCTGAACACACTCTGTGATTATTTTGTGTGTGTCAGTCTTTTCTCTGTAATGAGAAAGTGAGCTCTCTGAGGACGGAGGCCCCATGGATGGCACATTTCTCAACTCCCCGCCATCCCTGATATAATTGCAGACACATAAACAAAGAAAAGGGATTAATGAAATAGTTTATGAAAACACTTTTGCTCTTAGGCATGAAATAATTTCACGTAAAAAGCGTCTGTGTAGGAACTAAAGTCCCTTCATCACAGATTCCAAGGTTATTTATTCTTATATAGTGATTCCAGTTTACCTGGTCATCTGCAACTAAGGCCAGGTGTCTGTCTGTCTCAGTTGCATTCTGCTTTGATATGTTAACTTATTGCTTCACCCACGTAGTTGTCTTTGCCTCTCAAGTAGAAAGGGACTTTGTTAAAGTCCTATTTCATTTGAGTTATGTGTATGATTGCAATATAATTGTGTCAAATAAAGCCCCTGTTGGACTGGGGTTGTGGTTCAGTGGTAGAGAGCTTGCCTAGCACATGTGAGGCATTGGGTTCCATCCTCAGCACCACATGAAAGAAAGAAAGGAAGGAAGGAAGGAAGGAAGAAAGAAAGGAAGGAAGGAAGGAAGGAAGGTAGGTATTGTGTCCATCTACAACTGAAAATATTTTTTAAAAAATTCAAAATAAAGCCACCCTTGTGTATTTTTTTCATCTTCTGTATTATCTCAGACCAAGTCACCTCTTCTACCCAGAAAATATGTATCACATTTATGTTGCATATGCTTCATGCTCAGGCTGATGGTTGTTGTGGTTTAGGTGTGAGGTGTTCCTCAGAAGCTCATGTGTAAGACAATACAATAATGTTCAGAGGTGAAACAATAGGTTACAAGAGCTGTCATCTAATTTGTGGAGTAATTCACTGGTATGAATTTAACTGGGTGGTAACTGTAGACAGATAGGGGTGAGTAGAGAAGCAGGTCATCAGGGATGTGCCATTGCGGTTTGTATTTTGTCTCTGGTGAGTAGAGCTCTCTCTCTGCTTCTTGGCTAGAGTCTCTGGAGATGCTTCCCTCCTCCATACCCTTTGCTATGATTTTGTGCCTCACCTCCAGCCCAGAGCTACAGAGTTGGCCAACCATGTACTGAACCTCAAACCATGTGCCAAAATAAACTTTTCAACCTCTAAGTTCTTGTCAGGTCTTTTGGTCACCGTGACGAAAAACTGACTGAAAGAGTGATGTAGCTTAGTGGTAGGGTGTTTGCTTAGTGTACACCAGGCCCTGGGTTTGTTCCCCAACTGCAAAAAGAAGAAAAAAAAAACATAATTCATGGTCTATACATACATATATCTACAACTCTTGCCCTGAAAATGTTTAGAAAGTGTATTTGATGAGTAAATCCTAAAGCTCTCACTCTTATCCGTAGCTTATGACTAAATTATCATTTGCATTACCTTCTAGTTTGCCTATAGTAGCATAGGCATTTACTATTTTGCTGAATTTATGCTCTTCATTTTTAGGAACCATAACTCATTTTTTCTAAAAATTTCAGGGGTCTCATTCATTATCCTATGTCCCCAAATTACCAAACTTAAACACTTTAAAACAAAGTTTGCATTGTAACAAAACAAACCTCAGAAGAAGAAATCTATACAAGTCCATCAGTCAAGTATGAGACTGATGGCCACTTTGATAAAGCCAATGAAGTTAGAATGCTGTAGGGCTTTAGGCAAACTATAAAAAAAGCTGAAGGTTGAATTTAAAATGCATTTTGCCTAGGGAGGATCCCATTTACCTCAGTCTAAGCTACTAGATGATGGGGGGGAACCAAAAAATAGGAGCTAACGCTTAACAAATACATGCATGCTTGCCTTGTAAGCATAAGGCCCTGGGTTCAATCCCCAGCACCCCAAAAAAAAAAAAAAAATACATGCAAAACACTTTACACAAAGTATCTCATTTTATTTTCTCAACAACCCATGAGGTAGTTATTATTTCCGTTTTATAGATGAAAAAATTAGAGCTGAGAGAATTTAAATACCTTTACAAAGCCCACAAAGCACAAACATAGATAACCTAAAATTATAGCACAAGTTACCAATTCTTATGTCAATTCTTTGTCCTTTAATGGTCAAATGAGCTAGTCGACCATATGGTCTCATGCCCTCTGACTCATATTACCAAAGACTTTAGGGAAGCCCCAGTCACTTAGTTATAGAGCATTATACACCTAACCAGCAGATAGGCCTGAGCATTTGTTTGGCTTTCTATCTACTTTACATGAATTAACTGCACTGTGTGATTTTCTAAATGTAGCTTTATATGATAGTATTTTATTTTCTTTTCTAGATTTATGCAAGAGAAATCTTGAATTTATCCACATTTTAGAAGTAGTTTAAAACTTTTCCCTACCAAAGATTTTAGTACAACAAGCATTGACAGTGTTATTATTTATGATTTTTTTTTTTTTTTTTTTTGAAAAGTTCCTTTTGGCATGGCAGGCAAAAGAAATCTGGAGGCTTTGTGTGATTGCTGTTCACACTTGGTAATGAGTAAATTCTGTTGGCTCCTTTGGAGAAATCAGAAGGGAGTCACTGGTTTACTAGAGATGTGGCTTGAAAACACCAAGCCAGCTCATCAGTGCTGCTGATCTCGTGCCCTTCCTCTGGCAAACCATGTGTCGGATGTGGTAGGAAAAAAAAATCTCCCTTTCAGCAGCAGAATGTGTGCAAGTTACACCCTGAATTATCCCATGATGACCTTGCAAATGCAACACATGCCCTTGTGACCACAAAGCCCCACAACTGTAATTTCCTCTGCTTTTCATCAGACTCTTCTGCCAGCAGCAGGCATAGAAAGCATGCTAGGGTACAATGGCTCCCTAACAACCTGGACACCTGCCCTCCATCCTTTAATACCTGCATGTAAAAGATTGTCCAGTAGGAAATTGACCCCACTGGTTATGCAAACTCTGAGTTCATCTTCCTGAATGAACTTATGAAGCCAGCGGACATTTGGGGGATATTATCTAATGCACTTGCTGAAGTCATTCCAAAGATCTTTATTAGGCAATTTCTTAGAGCACTCTATGGGTTGAAGAGGCATTTCCCTCAGTGACATCACTGAGGCTGTTTCATTTATGTAACACATATATATTTAACACTTACTAGATACCAGGTACTGCTCTGGGTGCTGGAGATAAAACCCTGACTAAGGTAGACAAGGCCAACATTGACCCTGAACTTACTATCTCAGAGACAGCCAATTAATAAGTTAACAAATTAGATAAATGCTTTAATGAATTTAAAATAGGGTCTGTGATCCAGTGTCTGCACCAGGTGCTGTTGGTGTCAGATAACCATGGAGAAAAGATTCTATAATCATGTGTCACTTAATGATGGGGACAAGTTCTGAGAAATGTTCTACAAAAACACCAAGATACCTATAGTTCAAGATGAGATCAGATTCATCAAATAGAGAGTCCTCTGTTGAATTGGGGCGACATTAGAACCTTGGGTACATGTGGGAATCTTCAGTGATTACCCTTCTTGTAAGATATACCTGAAGGCCAGAATTTCCAGTCATTGTTATTTCTGATACCCAGTTCTATAGTTTGAGCACCATATCACCTTCCTTTTATTACTGGTGTCATTCTAAATTTTAGCATTTTCTAAGAATGCAAATGACAATGTGTTTTTTAAAAACTTTGTGCTGGCTTATCATTTTGTTTGCTTTGCACTCAGAGTAAGAGATGGACATGCAGGACATACAAAGTAGTTCGACATTTAAAATAAATATACCAAAACCCTGTTAAGTATTTGCTAACCACATGTTTTCTAAACCATATTCAGAAATGCTCACTCAAAGTGCTGGGACATGATTGGTCCTTATTCTGACTCTCTGAATGGCTTTCTGGAACCCTCCCTCTATGCCTTCATCCTCCCAGAGCTAATGGGTATCCCCTCCAAGGAACGCTGTGTGGCCTCATCAGCAAAAAGACGACATACCTGTGGTTTGGTACAGGGTGAACTGGGCCAGGAATCTGGGGAACAAGGCTTTATTCCCATCATTGCCAGTCACTCTGGGATCTTGAGCTAATCAAATCCTCTCTGTGCTTTAATTTATACCCATGCAAAATGGAAAACATAATACTGTAACAGTGCTCTGAACACGCGCAGCCAAATAAGATGGGAACAAAATGTTTAGGGTATTTGATTTGCTTTAAGCTCAAAGACATGACCTGGAAATTTCTGGTCACAGAGACAAGGAACTCTTAAGGGAGCCTAACATTAAATAGGATAGGAAGATTTTAATCCTAGACTATTTTGGATATTAGCATTTTGATCTGGCCATTCTCTCTCTTCCTTTGGAGAGTTGTGATGAAAAGTGATGAGAAAACTAATCGAAGACTAGATTGCATGAATACCCCATGCAAAGAGGCTTAACATTGACCTATCCATGTCTACAATATCATTTTAAAATGTAACAATCTGCTTTTGCTTAGTCTCTCTTTTAACTAGCTGGGCCCCAGAATGAAAGCTTCCATTTCGAGGAAGTTTATCAAATCCTGACTTTAATCAGGTCATCCTTCTCCCCACTGAGGAGCAATTATAATGTGGTTGTTTAAGGTAGATTAGGAAGATAAGCAGAGTGAGGTGGGGCAAGAGAAGTGCCATCAGTAAAACCTAAATAAAAATCTGTAGCAAGTCCAGAGAAATGAAATTGTTCTTGTGGCTGAGAAAAAGTAGGGAGTGGTATTTTAGATGGGCTTGGAAAGATTCCAACTGAGAACACAATTCCAGGTAGAGGAAAATGGTATGCAAAGAAAAGGTCCAGGAAGCGAGAAATATTTGTGTTGGGAGCAAGACAAATAGTAGATGGTAAGAACAGTTGTTTTCAAACATGGCTGCACTACAGAATTAACTGGAGAGATTTACTAAAAACACAAACATGGGTTTCTGGGATGCTTCACAGACCTTGTAAGTGAGAATTTTTCAAAGGTGGAGATCTAGAATATGTTGTTGTTATTGTTAATTTCAGTTCTTCAGGTGATTTTCATGTTTCACTGGAGTAGGTTTTGCTAAAGTCTGAAGAAATGTGCCATATTTGGCTATGCTATAGAATCATGTTTTCAAACTTTATGTTTGAAAATCACCTTAGTGAGTTCCATCACATAGTAATTTATTTTGATTTTAAAGTATTAAAGTGCAGTTGTAGTCTGGGGGCGTAGCTCAGTGTTAAAGCACTTGCCTAGCAGATGTAAGGCTCAGGGTTCAATGCCCAGCACCACAATCAATCAATCAATCAATCAATAAAAATGATATAATCACACTGGATGGACAGTGTGATTATAGCACAACACTGTGAATGTACTTACAGCCTTTTTTTAAGTTGCTAAGGCTGACCTTGAACTTGTGATCCTCCTGCCTCAATCTCCCAAGCCACTGGGATTACAGAGTTTTAAAAATCATATTGGGATCCCAATTCTCATACGCTAGGGTGGTTATAATCAAAGAAACAGATAATAACAAGTGCTGACAAGGACATGGAGAAATCAGAACCTTATATACTGCTCATGAATGGTGAAGTCACTTGAAAATAGTTTTGCCAGTTTTTCAAAAAGGTTAACATAGAATTCATTCTTAGATATATTATACCCAAGAGAATTAAAGAATGTATCCATAAAAAAGCTTATATGAGAATATTCATATCAGCATTATTTCTAATATCCCAAAGTGGGAACAATCCCAATGTCCATCAACTCATTTGATGAATGGAAAAATAAAATGTGCTATCTGCATACAATGAAATATTATTCAATAGCCATAGAAAGGAATGAAATTACTGATCCATGGATAAACCTTAAAATTATCATGCTAGGGCTGGGGATATAGCTCGATTGGTAGAATGCTTGCCTTGCAAGCACAAAACCCTGAGTTCAAATCCCCAGCACCACAAAAAAAAAAAAAAAAAAAAAAATTATCATGCTAACTGAAAGAAACTAGACACAAAAGATGACATATTATGTGACTATATTTATATGAAATGTCCAAAATAAGCTAATTCAGAGAGACAGAAAGTACATTACTGGTTGCCAGGAGCTGGGGGGAGAGGGGAAGGCAAGTCACTACTAAGGATATGAGATTACTTCAGGTGGGGGTGATGAAAATGTTCTTGAAATTGACAGTGGTGGTGGTTGCACAACATTGTGAATATACTAAAACCCACTGGGTTGTACACTTTAAAGGGATGATTTCTATGGTATGTGAATTTACCTCAATTTAAAACTGGACTAGCCAGGCATGGTGGCACACTTCTATAATCCCAGCAGCATTAGAGGCTGAGGCAGGAGAATTGTAGATTCAAAACCAGCCTCAGCAATTTAGTGGACCTAAGCAACTAAGTGAGACCCTATCTCAAAATAAAAAATAAGAAAAGAGTTGGGGATGTGACCCAGGGGTTAAGCGTCCTTGGGTTCAACTCCTGGTACCAAAAAAATAAAATAAAAACCATGCTTGGGGCCAGGTGCAGTGGTGCATGCTTATACTTCCAGGTAATGGAGAGGTGAGGCAAAAGAATCACAAGTTCAAAACCATCCTGAACTACTTAACCACATGCGATATCAAACTAAAGGGTTGAGGATGTAGGTCAGTGGCAAGGCATGTGCTAGGCCCTGGGTTCAATTCCCAGCACAAAAAATAAAGGGAGGGAGGGAGGGAGGAAGGAAGGAAGGAAGGAAGGAAGTGAAGGAAGGAAGGAAGGAAGGGTAGATAGGAATCAGATTATTTGGGTTCAAAGTCTGGCTGGATGACTAACAGCAGTGCGGTCAAGTGGTGTGCTACAGAAAAGATTACTTCTCTGTTCCATAGATTCCTCATCTGAAAAATGTTGACAACAATAATGCCTATCTCGTAGGGTTGTTGTAAGAATTAGTGAATAAATCCAAGAAAACAGTTCAGCACTGTGTACAACACATAGTAAACATTCATAATGATAGCTAGTATTCTTATTAGATGCTCTTTCAAATAATGTCAAAAGTCTTGAAAGATAATACTGCATGCATTAGGAAGTCATGAGGCAGAATTTTAGCAGAAAGGAAGGGAAGAAGTTGTAAATAAGAGGAGGTGGTTGGTCAATCAACCTCTTCAAAGTAACATTCTTTTTGGCCCCCTAACCTGCTTTTTTCTTCCTAATAGTACCTATGATCCCTGACATTTAATGTTTATTTATGTATCTCTCCCCAGGAGGGTGTTGTTCAGTGCTCTTGTTGGCACTTCAAAAACAATGCCTGGCCCATAATAGCTGCTCAATAGTTGAGTGTTCAGAATGAAATAAAGAGAGGAGACAATTGCATGACCAATGTTGAATTGATGTGAGCTTAAATTCCTGTTCAAATGTGGTATGGGTTGCTCACCATCAACAATTCCAAAGCTAAGCCTAGGAAGCTGGAGCCTCACCAGTTGATCCAGAGCTTTCCTATGGACTAAAGTATGTCCCCCAAATTCCTAAGTGGGAGCCCTAACTGCCAATGCAATGGTATTTGGCGATGGGGACCTTTGAGCAGTCATTAGGGTTGGGTGAGGTCATGAAGAGGGAACTTCTCAGATGGAATTAGTGCCTTTATAAAAGGAAAAGAGACTAGAGTTTATTGTTTCTCCATCAGGTGAAGGCACAAGGAGAAGGCAGCTGTCTACAAGTCCAGGAGCAGGTATTCACCACTAACTGAATCGTCATCTTTATCCTGGAATTTTCCATCTTCAAAATTATGAAAAATAAATGACTCTTGTTTAACCACTCAGTCTGTTTTGTTTTTGTTTTGTTTTGTTAAAACAGCCCATGCTGAAGAATACAGTGAGGGGTGGACTGGGGTTGAAAATGCTTTCTAAATTCCTGCAAGTACTTCCAGATTAAAGGAGGGAGTGATAAAGCTTTTTGTGTTCCTGATTCACACCCCCTGCACCAACCCCAGAGGATGGAAATGCAGAAACCTTCAGATTTTGCCCTCTTGCCTAAGATTGGATCTGCTATTTTACATAACAAATATTTTTTCTTTTGCTGTACCTGAGCAGGTTAGCTTCTGGCACATGTTACAACTGCTTCATTTAACCACTGGAAATTCTGATTCTGAGCTAGAGACCTGGTTCCAGATACTATTCGGATTCTTATTTGTCCTGTGACACTAGACAAGTTACATAGGACATTTGAGTCTTGAGGTTGTCACCCAGGAACTTATGATAATAAAACAGTCCACTGCTGTGTGAATTCAGAGTATGTTAAAATATTTTTCCTTCTGTAAGCATAATAGAAAAGCAGCTTATATTAATAATTACTAACTGCCATTTTACTAATACCTGCCCAAGTGAGTGGGGAGCAGACACACTTGAACACTGCTGTGAGAAGTGTGAATTGGTCAAGCTGCTAAAGAAGTGATTTGGTTGCATTATAAGAATTATGAATTCATCTATCCTTTGAATCTCCAGAATATTTTGAGTGTATTTCCATTTGAGGAAAGTGATCTAGTCATTTATTGTAGCTTTGTTTTTAATGGCCGAAGTTAGGAAACAATGCAAATGTCAATTCAATGCTGGTTAAATAAGTTAGGATATGTGGAGTATCGGAAAATACTATGTAACACTAAAAAATAATGAAAAATCTCTACTGAAATTGAGTAAGATATAGTAAAGAAAAGAAGCAAAGTAAAAAACAGCATATAGAGTATACTGCCTTTTGTGTATTGGCATATACATGGGTAAAATATCTCTAAGAGAACACAGAGGAAATTGATACCTCTAATTGTCAGAGAGTGAGAAATGAGTGAGAGCAAGACTCTTGACTGGATACATCCCTTTGTAGCTTTTGAGTTTCAAAACCTGGCATGAATAACCTATTCTGAAAAGTTTAAATCATAAATAAATTACATAGTCATCATAATTCTGAAGACTTGTTTCCAGAGGACCTATAAATAAAATACAGTGTTTTAATGTATGAACAGTGCTCAATTACAGAAATAAAAATAAATTTAGTCTACATACAGAGCACATCTAACTTGCCATATGATTAATGGCTTATTTTCTTAAATAGTATCATATTATTTTAGAACCCATTATTTTTGTTAGAAAATGTTCTTTAGGGGCTGGAGATGTGGCTCTATTGTGGAATGCTTGCCTAGCATGCTCAAGGCCCTGAGTTCAATCCCCAGCACCACCAAAAAAGGAAAAAAAAATTCTTTAAAAGTTTAAAGAAGGGATGGGGTTGTGGCTCAGAGATGGAGCACTTGCCTGGAATGTGGGAGGCACTGGGTTCAATTCTCAGCACCGCATTTAAATTAATAAACTAAAGTCCATTGCCAACTAAAAAAAATTTTAAAAAAAGTTTAAAGAAGACAATGCCTTCAGGCTCAAAAAATTAAAAGCAACTGAAGATAAATGGACTTTAACACTAAGAAACTCAAAGTTAATTAGCTCTTCTTTGTTTCCGAGGATCTACAGTGATCTCCCTCTAGCAATCCTCTAAGCAGAAGTAGCAATCCACTCTTGTTAAACTAAATATTAAATCAAATAGCTGGCCACTGTATTCAGAACAAACACTTTGACAAGAAAATCATACAAGTACTTCAACACTTAAACTGACAAAAGAAAGGGACCTATGTAAACTTCAGGTTTGAGAAAAGCTGGGTTTTGACCCAATTTTTTAATCACCAAAATAATAGAATAGGAATTTTGAAGTATAGAAATAGCTCTTGTGAAGGACTAATTTTTATTATATAAAATATATATTTTATATCCTTATAGGATGGTACATTGCAAAACATGGCATAAATCCCACCTATCTTGCTAAGTGTGCACCTTTGTCATGTGATTTTGCTACATCTTTCATCAAGAGGTGTAGTGTGTCTCTCCCAACCCTGCAAATCTGGGCTGGCCTTAGGTCATGTTTTGATCAGCAGAAAGGGGCAGACATGATGTTATGCAATTTCCGAGGCTAGACCCCAATAGGTCTTGCAGCTTCCTCTTTCACGCTCTTGGAGCATTGTCTGAGAACACATAATGGAGCTGATTTTGCCTACTGGAGGATGAGAGGCCACCTGGAAGAGGAACAAGGGGTCAGTCCACAGCCAGCACCAACTGCCACTTATGTGAGTGAGGCTCGGTCTTCCAACCCAATGACTTTCCAGCAGGATGACCCTCTGGCATAAGTAAGCCTGAGTAAACCCAGTCAGCAAACAGCCCAGCCAACCCACAGAATTGTGGGGATTAATAAATTGCTATTTTATGCCACTTTTTCAGAATTGTAGGTTGCCAGTAAAAGCTAACTCAATTAGTAAGGTATTTTATCTTGATCTAGCACAAACTATAATCTATGCCAGCGTAGTTTCCTTGTTTATTTTATACCATTGCTGGTATCCCTACCACTGTGCCTATTATAGTCCACCACACACACTGTAGGCACTCAATAAATACTCGTTAACTAGCCCCAACACACATATTAGCCTTTGGGTATATTTATATTTCTAAATGTACTAATTTACTAATTTGCAAACTGTTGAAAATCAACATAATTATCATCAACAATTTGTATTGCTCTCATATCACAAGTGAAACAATAGAACATATAATTGGGATATTGCTCCCTGGTTGCGGTGGATTATAACAACTGTCATAATAATGCTGGTAAGATTATACAGTGAGCTAGCCCTCAAATGTAGCTTAATAAATGAACCGGTGGACTTCCATAAGTGAAAACCTTAGATGATTTTTTAAATTGCCACTAATATTGTACTGGGTAGGGTCATAATAAACAGATCAATGAATCTTGGCAATGGACCAGACATCTTTCTACTGATAAACTAATAATGCCTTGCAACTTGTTTACATAGCTGTCTCCCTTAATGCCAAGATCACAAAAACTGATCCAAAATAGCAATAAATATGCTGCTTAAGAAAGAAAGCAAAAGCAAATGAGGAAAACTAGAAAATACCAATATAAAATCAGTTATCTCCATGATGAGGAGCTTCACAGATGCTAGTTCACTCTTGGAAGTTGGCTGTCATTCCCACTTTGTGTCAAATCAGAAGACATTTGGCACGCCACCAAATATTATTACATTAATGGAACACTAATGTATTTGACCAACAAAGTGTATACTAAAGCTAAAAACACACTAATCTGAATGACGAACTGTATATACGTATATTTATCCCAAGAGGCACTCAGATGTATTGCTTCTCTTTTTTTTATCCTTGGAATTTCAGAGAAATCAATCACAAGATTTTGAACAGGCCCGTGTGATCTGGGGAGTCAATAATGGGGAAGAAACTCAAAGGAGGCCTTCCATCCTAGTTATAGTGCTCACTACAGGATGCTGCTAGTAAGACAGTTCCTAAAGGACAGCTAAAGGGACAGAAGAAAGAGGGTCCACTGTCCCTCCAGCCCACCCATCCTAGGAAAAAAACAAAACAAAACTCAGTTTCCGAGTATGATGTGATAGGTATGTAGAAAACAGCAAATGTTCACAAGAAACTGAACTCATTTGTCAAAACTGGTTACCTCGTTTGGGAGATGTAGCTCAGTGGTGGAGTGCCTGCCTGGCAGGTGTGAGGAACTGGGTTCCATGCCAGTACTTCCAACAAAGCAAAAACAAACAAACAAAAAACTCGTTACCTGAAGGATGCAAGTTCTCTAAGGACTCACAGAACCTTCTGCCCATCTGACAGCTAAAGTATGTCCCCAGAAAACCTGTAATCCGTCATCCCTCACAACCAAATTTAAGGTGCGACCTGAGATGAACGGAAGAGTAATATTCCTCCAAGCCAGCTGTGTGAAGACCTCAGATGTGCGATGAAAAACTCCAGTTCTAACTCCAGTGCATCCAAACATACACATGGTGACATTGGCAATAGGTGAACCCTTCCATAGACCAACTTTTAACTACCCTCCAGCCCACTTCACAATTTCTCCTACCCCACCTGAACACTAGCCCCATTTAAGATGTTATACCAGGGCTGGGTATATAGCTCAGTTGGTAGAGTGCTTGCCTTGCATGCACAAGGCCCTGGGTTCAATCCCCAGCACCCCCCCCAAAAAAAAGATGTTATACCCACACACCATCTCTTTCTATCTCCTCGGGAAGAATCTCAAAACACACACTTGTACAATAAATGAGGCCACCTTAGCAAAGAAAATCTGGGACTGGATGAGTGAAGACATTATGAATTATATAAACTCCCCCCAAAATTTACATTTCTTACATTTTTAGTGTAATGATCTGGAATGTGCTGGGAACTGCCTTTGACTACAGAAAGTATGGTTATCTGATCTTTTAATTTTTAAACTTCTTTTAAAAATGAAAGAGCAAATATTCCCAGTGTATTAAGGTGAAAACATTATAGAATTGTATAACATAGAACATAAGTCACATTATTTCTACTCCATACTAGCCTCCGGTTGATATTTTGGTGTATATTCCTGACTCTGGAAAATAATACAAAGTAGGACCTAATTGATTGGAACTCACTAGAAGCTTTGAGAAAGAAGTACAGGACCACCCCCCCCACCCTATGCCCATTCAAATTCTGTTTTAGGAGAGAGAAGCAGAAAAGAATCTGGATAAAAACTGTTCATATTGAGTAACAGACACCTAGCATGGTAACTAGGTGTCTTTCCCTTGAGGAAAGAAAACAATCCATCAGGTAAATAGATACCATATCTATTCCTTCTGATGCATGTGTCAGTAACTGATTTCTACCCAAAGTTCCAGCTGAAGCCTCTATTTCTTCCATGAAGTTTTTGCATCATACCACTCATTTTAACCTGTAGAGAAACTAACATATTTCTTTACACACATTGATGCTCAAATATTTGTCGTATGAATAAAGGAATGACAAAAATCCTTCATTAGGAGCAGAAAATGTGGCTTAAGATGAAACTAATAAAACATCAGATTCAGGGTTAAAAATCTGCAACAGTGCATTATGTGTATAAAATAGTGGAGTCTTCCATCAAGAGAGACTTACATTTGAAGTAAAGATCACTTAGTGATACCTAGAGAAATTCCTATCAGCTTGTTTTACTACAACAGAAATTAAAATTATTTATTAAATGTCTGTTGAGAGATTGCAGAGTGTAGGCAATGTACCTTTTCAGCTTTAAGTCTCTCAGCAACCTAGAACATAAGTGACTCTCAATAAATGTTGGCTGAATTATTGAGAGACCAAAGAAAGACTCCGATGAAATGAATGTCTGGGATCAACTGAGAAATTCTTTACATATTATGCAGAGTAATGCATATTTCAATATTCCAGAATATACTCTATTTATACTATAGAGTATAAATTAATTTGGGATGTATGGTCAGTGTCTGGGAGAAAAAAATTAAAAGTAATTGTTATTTTAATTAATTCTTGGTGAAATATGTTCTTTTAAAATAGCTACTAAATTCCCCTTTTTTTTTTTTTTGCGGTACTGGGGATCAAACTCAGGGCCTTGTGCTTGTGAGGCAAGCACTCTACCAGCTGAGCTATCTCCCCAGCCCTCATTTTATTCTTGTAATAGAATTTGTGAAGGAATAAAATGAAGAACAAAAATGATCCTTTTTGCAAAGTAGGTTATTTAAAAATTGAAACTCAATTTTTTTGTTAAAATGTCATTTGGACTTTTAAAAATCTCTTTCATTTGTTCTTTTTAGAAGAAAAATACTAAAACCAAGAGAGTTTAGCATGACTTAGTGTCATTATCATTTGAACCCTTTGGGGGAAAAATATCAACAAAGTTAACTTTATGTTCTCTTAAACTGCAGAAAAATAAAATTTAAAGACATATATCTTTCCAACAATATAACTTATTTCCTTATACTTTTACAATATTTATGAACTTTAGCATCATAGCATCAGTGAAATACTTCTTTACAAGAGCAATTTAAATGTTTCCTTATGTTAACAAGTCATTTCTCAGAATTAAAGACAGTGTTGGAGCATTGAATGCCTACTAAATGCTATTTCTGAGACAAACACAAGCATACTGGAGCCAAGATCCATTCCAACCAGAGAGATAAAGGAAGACACACAAAAGGAGTCATGAAACCTCACAGTAAATCAGCAATGGATGTGAGTAAATAACTGTTTTCCTGAAAAGACAGGTCACACAGACACAATCTTGATTCAAATTCAGATTCTTCTCCCATAAAATAGTTCTGTAAGCTCTGCAATGCAGAACCATGGTCAGGAAAATGACTTTAAGAACATCAGCTTTGGTGGGACTGCAAATTGGTGCAACCACTCTGGAAAGCAGTATGAAGATTCCTCAGAAAACTTGAATGGAACCACTATTTGACCCAGCTATCCCACTCCCTGATTTATACCCAAAAAACTTAAAATCAGCATACTACTGTGATGTTGATCCATAATGGGGAGGTAGGTAGGGGAGAAAGGAGGAACTTTGGATTGGGCAGAGGGGAGTGAGGGGAGAGCAGGGAGTGTGGGGATGGGAAGGATTGTGGACTGAGACTGACATTATTACCATATGTACACGTATAATTACATGGACCAGTGTGACTCTGTACCATGTACAGCCAGAGGAGTGAGAAGTTGTGCTCCATTTGTGTACAATGTGTCAAAATGCATTCTACTGTCATGCATAACTAATTAGAACAAAATTTAAAAAAAAGAGAGAGAGAGAAAGGGAAGGATATGAGACACAGAGAATCTTGAAATACATAAAAATACTAATACATTTGGAAAAGTATTTCATATGCTATGCAAATGGACACAATAATATTTAAGAAATAAGGTCAGAAAAATCTGGTTGCATTTAAGAAATAAGGTTAGAAAAGTTTGGTTGCATTTATAACCTAAAAAAACAAAAACAAAAAAGCACAGCTTCCTGAGGTTGAAATTATTACATTAAGAAAGGAAGTATCCAATAAAACTGGCTAACATACACTGAATACCGTGTGTTCCAAGGACAGTGCTATTGACATTTCACATAATATCCATAATATAATATCCATTTTCAGAAGAAGATGTTGAACTCACAGACGTTGACTATTGTTTTGAGAGCACACATTTATTAGGTAGGCTGAGTGGAGATCCCCTAGATCTGGCTGAATCTAGAATGTGTCTTTAAGTACCATGTTTTACTGCCATTTCCCATCTAATAGAAGAAATAAGTATCACACAAATATTAATCTATCAGAAGAAACAGAAAATACCACAAAAGATGTTAGCAAGGGAAGAATGGAAGAATGGAGATATTAGTTCTAACAAGAGGTTCTTCATGAGAAGGTTCCCAAGAAGAACTGAATGTAGAGAAAATTGAAAGATATGGGGTTTTTTCAGAGACTCAAAGAAGTCCTTTTCGGCTGAGTGCAGAAGTTTCTTGGAAGACTGAGATGGAAGGATCATTTGAGCCCAAGAGTTTGAGACCAGCCTAGGCAACACAGTGAGACCCCACCCCCCATCAAATAAATAAATAAATAATACTTTATGTAACTTGAACCTGAGAAAAGCCTGTACATTGCATTCCAGTGTATCTTCATGCTAATTTTCTATCCTTAATGGTATAAAAATCCTGTTCAAATCAATTGCTCAACTTCTGAAGAATAGCCTAATCCTGAAGAAAGATTCAGAACACATTCTTAAGATATTCAAAGTGTTATGGGCCGGGGATATAGCTCAGTTGGTAGAGTGCTTCCTTTGCAAGCCCAAGGCCCTGGGTTCAATCCCTAGCACTGCAAAAAAAAAAAAAAAAAAAAAAATGTCCTCCTCCCACTGATCCTGCTGGGTATTCTCATGACCAGCAGAGTCTTACAATAGCAATGACACTTAAACTCCTTTCCTTTTTTTTTGGTACCAGGGATTGAGCCCAGGGGCACTCAATCACTGAGCCACATTCCAGCCCATTTTGTATCTTATTTAGAGACAGTGTCACCGAGTTGCTCAAAGCCTTGCTAAATTGCTGAGTCTGGGTTTGAATTCATGATCCTCCTACTTCAGCCTCCCTGAGCTGCTAGGATCATAAATAGGCATACACCGCTGCGCCTGGCAATTTAACTCCTTTCTGACTGAGGAACAATCAAGGTTGTTCCTCTCTTCTCCAAAGATAAACTCAGATTTGTCTTGTCTCAGAAGTGGAATCAATTTGACATGAACTTTTTACTTCATGAGAGCTGAGATCCTGCTTATTACTCTAATATTTCTAGTGCCTGGGATCATGACATAAACATAGTAGACACTCAAGAAATGCATGTCCAATGAATAAATCTGCTCAGCAAGTATTATCAGGCCTATGTACATCTGTGCTTTTACCCTGTGTGCAATAACAAAAATGGGAAGACTCTCAGATATCCCTCAAATTTATGTTATTTCAACCAGGTGTGCTTAGCTATAGGCATTTAAGTGCCTGTTGCATACTGTCATGCCTCAATTATTTTTGCTTAGCTACAGAGATTGAGGAAACCAGTTACATACTGTTACATATGCAGAGAGAAGAGGACCTATAGATATATAAAATACTCAGCAAATCACTTTGAAGGAAACATTTCACGCATAAACCTTTTCTTCACAATTCATTTGGTCTGTTTGAAGAGTTTAGTTCTTTTGTTTGTTTGTTTGTTTTGCAGTGCTGGGAATTGAACTCAGGGCAGCAAGCGCTACCAACTGAGCTATATCCCCAGCTAAGAGTTTAGTTTTTTTTATGTATTAATTTTGTTGTAGGGTGGAAGCTGTATTTTTGACAGAGACAACTGAGGATAACTATGTGTGGCAGAGACAGCTCATTTTCTACCCGATTCACACACCCTACTTTCATGGTACAGAGGTGTCACTGGATAGTGGCTACCAGGTCCGCAATCACATTTCCCACTGCTTTGCATTTAGATGAGAAAGTAATTGCAACTAAGGTTCCTAAGAGCTGGGTTTGTGTTAGGTTCTCCAACCCCTCTCTCTCCAACTGTGTACTCAGTTCAGGGAAATCTAAAATCCTATAAGATGGACTCACAAGATAGGACACTTGACCTGTAGTTATGTAAAGGAAAAGCCAGTAGTCAATCTGTTCTGCTTATATGATCAAGATGTACATTTTTATTGCCTGCATTTTCTGAAGTTGACGCGTCTTTCACAGCAGCAAATGTGACACATCTGTGATGTTCTTCTTTCACTCACTCTCTGGTGGAGGTGCAGGGGGAACAAATCTGACATTTTTTCTAAGATCCACCAGTATTAACTTCAAGGAAAAAAATGAAATATAGTTTAGGAGGGTATCAAAGTGTCTCTGTCCATGTCCCAGAAAAGTTAGAGGACAAGGCTATATGGTGACAAGGTGTGCTGTGACCCAGGGTTGAGAGTAAATGCCATGTACCAATGAGGGGAAAGAGATGTCTGGGATGTGGGGCAAAAAGGGGCAGGAGAGATTGTATAAGAGAGAAGCAGAAATCTGGCACCACATTTTATTTCACTATATCAGTCCAATGTATTTTAGATTCCAGATCACAGAGAGGCAGGTCTGAACTGAAAGAAACAGAGTAAAGGTCTCCCTTCAGACTTGCAAGTGATAAAGAGTGATCCTTCTGAGTAAACACTAGCTGTACATCTCAGGGTGTTCAACTGAGTCTGACTGGAACAAAGCAGGAAATCAGGCTGGTAGGACTGAAAGCCCCAGACAGCCAGCTGGGATACAGCATTCCAAAGACACAGACGATATGGAGAAGCTCCAGGTAACTAAGAACCCTAATCAAAAAAAAAAAAAAAAAAAAAAAAGCCAGGCTGATAGAGTTGACCTTGTGATGCTATTTAGGGGTCTGTCATCGTCATCTGACAATTCCATTGAAACACCAGGTGCTGGCTTCAGTCCCTGGACACAGTCAATCGAAAATTTCTACACACCTCTGGAGTAAGAGCCACAGGCATGATGTTTGGCAGAACGTTTTGGCTTCTAGGAAGGGAAGGGCAACCTTCTCCTGGGTACCTTTTGCAAATACGTGGGATGGCCCTAGATCGGGGGCAAGGACTGGCACAGATACCCTGCCATTTGGATAAATAGCTCTCTTAGCCAAATCCAGAATGCTAAGCATTCTGTAGCTACAGCTGTGCACCAGGAGCAAATTAGAACCAAAGCTGATAGGTCTAGTTTTTTACCTCACTTGTATCACAGTACAGCTAGATGCCTGGCACTCTGTAGAACTAGTAAAGCCCTCAAGACCGAAGCGAATATTCCTATATAAAAATCTTCCCTATTCTTCTATGTACACACACAGAAATAGGTATTTGCAGCAGATTTTGCTGAAGATTAGAGGTTGACAGAGGATAGTTATCACAGAGATGTGGAAAAAATAATAGTTAGTCATCCTTTGGTGTCTGTAGGGGATTAATTCCAGAAACCCCTCCTCAGGATACCAAAATCTGTGGATGCTCAAGTCCCTTGTATAAAATGGCATAGTATTTGCATATAAGCACACTTCATTATCTCCAGATTTTTTATAATACTTCATACAATGTAAATAGTTGTTATACTGTATTGTTTAGGGAATGACAAAGAAAAAGAAAAGCCTGAACATGTTCAGTAGGAATGCAGCCCTTACAGGCCTAACTACAAAGTACTTGTCAGCAAAAACGTAACATTTCTTTTATAAAAATTGTTAATCTGCAGTTGGTTGAATCTGTAGTTTTGGAATCTGTGGAAGCAAAACCCACAGATATGGAGAGCCACTGATTTAATGATAATAATAATGAACTTTAGCCATTTACTGACTTTTCCTTTCTCTTACTCAGTGTCTGCCACCATCCCCACCCCATCTTAAGTTTTCAATTTTGTTATGCAAAGTAGTTGGCTTCCTACAGCTTCTACTTCTTAGTTTTATGCTCACTACCTAGTTATGCTTACTCAAAGCTGTTCTTCTACATGTTGAGCTGTCTGGGCTTCATTCCTTAGTTCCAGCCAGCTTCTAGAAAGGAAGGCAGCAATGTTATCAGTTTTTTCCCCACTAGGGTTGCCAAATTTAGCAAGTAAAAATACAAGATTTGCAGGGTGGGAGTTTTGTGGAGAGGTAATCAGGCCAATCATTAGGTTTGTGATAATACTATGTATGAATCTATAAAATCATTACATTTGTGATAATACTATGTATGATTCTATAATAAAGCATTATATGGTATTACTCTATAATAAAGGGTTATTACACATTTGTCCAAACCCATTGAATGTACTACACCAAGAGTGAAACTTAAGGAGTCTAGGCAATAATGAGGTATCAAAGGAAGTTATAAAAAAATTTGCTACTCTGATGGGGATATTGATAACTGGGGAGATTGTGGGGGGGGGGCAGGGTGCATATGGGAAATCTCTGTACCTTCTTCTTAATATTGCTGTGAATCTAAAATTAGTCATTAAAAAATGCAGGGACATGAAGTTAAATTTGAATTTCTGTTGGGCAATAAATACATTTTTGTATAAACATATCCCAGATATCACATGGAACATATTTATACTAAAAATGTTTTTGTTGTTTATCTGAAATTCACACTTAACAAACTATCCTGATTTTATCTGGCAACTTTCTTTAAGAAATCTTTTTTCTTTATCATTACTAGGGATTGAATCCAGGGGCACTTCACTGAGCTGCATCCCCAGCACTTTCAATTTTTCAGTTTGAGACAGGGTCTCACTGAGTTGCTCAGGCTGGACTAGAACTTGTGACCCTCTTGCTTTAGCCTCCCGAGTAGCTGAGATTACAGGTGTGCACCCCCCTGTTAGGCTCTGGTAACCCTATTTCCTCACTGATGTGAAATCAGCTATTCTCCTTCAAAAGTAGATCAAGTTATATTCTTTTGGAATTGACGTGCTTTGTATCTTTCTTCTATTAAACTTCACACTTAGAACAATGCCCAGCTTGGGGTGGGAGCTCAGTAAGTATTTGAGAATCACTGACTAGCTCCCCCTTAGTGCTAGTGGCAGGTTAGAGAGGTTCGGCAATTTGTCTTTTAAATGGTATTGACTCAGGCAGTGGGATGCAGGCAAAGGTGTACCAAAACTGACTTCCCTCACCAACTATTTTCTAAAATTTATAGTTTAAGATTAAACAACTGTCATGTTATGAAGGGTTATATTTTCTGATGAAAAAATAATTGCTGGTATGAAGAGGAATTGGCCTAAGAAAAGACTTGGGATGTATTTAAATTTTGACCCTTTAGGGTTTTCTGGGTTTTTTTTTTTTTTTTTTTTTGGATGAAGTTTTAAAATTTTTTTTTTGTTGTTAAGATGAGTACACTGGATAGGTTTTTTTTTTTTTTTAAGAATATGATTTATGGCTTTGTCAGAACTACTAAATTCAAATTTTTGATCCAGATTTCTTATTTTTTTTTTTTAATCTTGTAACTGCCAGATAAAAGGGATGTGATTTATGTTGGAAAAAATAATGTAGGAAGAAAAAAAAAGGCACGAGGAGGGAGAAAAGAGGAAGAGAAAAAAGGAGAGAAAAATCAAATATTTACTTCATATCAAAATTTGTTTTAAAGAATGATCTCTGAGAAAACAAGATCCCCTCCAAATGAATTCTCATTATTTCAATGAATATAAAAAGTTCAGCAATTCAATTCAGAAACATTCATTCCAAATTATGTTTTTGAGCACCCATTATATGCAAAAGTCCCTGTACTGAGTGGTATTCTGTAGGTTGTTAAAAGATCAATATAGACACATTAACATTTTGAAGTGTTTATTTGAACAGATGTGATCTCACTAGACTGCAGATGAGTTGATTCAGGCTCCACTGGAGGTCCTCCCGGGAAAAACCTTCTTTTGGAGGGTGGGAGGGGAAGCCAGGAGGCAGTCCTGGGGTATGCAATCCAGGGCCCCACTTGGTTAGGTAAGTGCACTACTACTGAGCTACACCCCCAGCCTCCCAGAAAAAAAAAAAAAAAAATTTTTTTTTTATACAGTGTATACAGAAAGCAAGACAAAGACAATATTTGATTGGTTCAAATGGAACTGTAGTGTTTAGGTCCCTCCTAGAGGTTCCTCAAACTTTTCTGATTGGGAATGTCACTAGAGTTAGTTGTGGATTTCTGATTCATTTCATTATTCTGAATTGAGTTTCTGTTTCCTTATGTAGCAACTCAGAACTCTGGTGCCAACTTAATCTAGTGGCTTCCAGATGATTGCTTTTAGTAAGTCTTTCAAAAAATTTACTAACTGGTGTTTGTTGGGGTGATGGGAGAAGAAAGGAGAGGAAGGTGATCATTAATAAGCTTAATTCAAAAGTAAAGTAAAATGTATCATAAGAGGGGGACAAAACAACAGAATGAAGGAGATCACAATCAATTGTGGACTTCAGGAAAGAATGTGGTGCTTGAGCGAATTCAGAGCAAGTTCAAAAGAGGGTATTCAAAGTGCATAGCCTGAGGAAACACAGAGGTGGGAAATCCAAGGTCTGTTTAGGGAAAAATAAGAGCAAACATTGTAGATGGAAATCAAGATGATAATCCCAAACACTTCTAGCCCTGGAAAATAAGGCATATGAAAAGACGGGGCTGGGGGTGTGGCTCAGTGGTAGAACACTTGTCTAGCATGTATAAAGCACTGGGTTCAATTCTCAGCACCACATATAAGTAAGTAAAAAAGAAGTTCCATCAACAACTAGAAAAGAAAGAAGACAATTAGCTGGTTCAGTGGACACACCAATAATCTCAGCTACTTAGGACGCTGAGGCAGGAGGATCACAGGTTGGAGGCCAGCTGGGGCAACTTGGGAAGACAATGTCTCAAAAAAAAAAGTAAGGGCCTTAGGGGTCTATCTTAGTAATAGAATACTTGCCTAGCATGCTAGAGATCCTATGTTCAATCCCCATTACTTCAAAAAAGAGACAAGTAGGTTTAGGCATCTCTGAATCCTGTTTTGAATGGAATAGGCTATGATTATATGCATGAATGCTTACATACATACATGCATACTCATATAAACATAAATATATAACATCTTTTTGAAGTGTTTTTCCCTCATTCTTGAAAAGTACCCAGCACAAAAGCACTTTAATATCTTTATGCCTGTTATACCCAAGAGCTCCATTATATCAATGGAAGTTTAATCCACATAGGAACTCTGCCTTTGGTTTTGGGAACATCTTCCATGTGCTTTTTGTTAAATAATATGTCAGAATATCAAGAGAACTGAGTTATAATGCTCAGTGCTGGAATGCTGAATCTTTAGCTACATATGCCTCCCAGCTACAATTTCATGTTTTTTGAAAGACTAATCCAGGCATTACATTATTGTCAGTGCCTCCCAAAATATTCCTTGCCAATTATTCTGCTTGTTTTCAAAGGTTTTCTTAGTACAGGTATTTCCTGTTTCATTTCAAAATTAATGATAAATGATAGGCTTTTGAAGGTTTAGAGAATGAATTGTGGTCCAAGAAACATTTTTTTATTATTGGATAGGCATTGCCTAAACAGTTCCAACAGTTTTCCTTCTGTTAAGTTGAAAAGGTAATTATTTTTTTCCATAGTCATACATTCTTGAAGACTTAAAGAATACATTTTGAGAAGTTCATTTGCAGAATATATTTTCAAAATGAAAACATCACGATACTCTTTCACAATGAATCTCACTTTTTACATTTATTCAGTTCTGAAGCATTGTCTTTATAATAGCTACCATCCTAGTACTTAATCATTTTAATATGTGCTAGCGATTTTATTCTTCTTAATTGCCAAAAAAACTTGAAAGAGGAGAAACATTTTGGGATTAACAAATACCCATTTTAGGGAGGATCAGTCAATTTTTCAACGTTGACATTGCTATAGTGATGGAATGGTCTACAGAACGTCGGTTTCTATTTATTTTTCTTTTAAGGAAATGATAGTATTTCAAGAAGTTATAAGATTATACAGTCCACTTTCCAATGTTAAAGGCTACCAGTACAAAGCCTGAAGGGCAAAAAATATTCTTGGAATTTATCATTGTGAAAAAATCACATGCACTTCAAATACAAAAGCTATAGCTTTATTCTTTGCCTGGATTAATTAATCATAAGCAAGGCTTTTTCCTTTGGAGCCTAATGATTTTATCTTATCCCTCTAATAGTACCTGAATTTTTTCTCTTGCTTTGCTCTGTGCCTGGCTGGTGCCTTCTCTGACTCGGATTCTGTGGCCTGTAACATACAATATGCTCAGGATCAAGAGGCTCTTTCTGGCCATGAGTGAATGTGTCTGGCGCCACTTTCGATCCCTGCAAACCTGGGCAGAGAACCAGAGAATTACACCTGGCACTCTGGTCGTGTCCAAGGAAGATGAAAACAGGGCCTGCTGAACTTCAGCTGCCAACATGGCCAAGGCTGCCTGGCCTTCCGCACACCTTTGTTCTTGTCCTAAAAGATCACAGTGACCCTGGTCCACACCCAAGCTTGAGGCAAAGCCTCTTTCTCCCAACCGCTGCCACTGCCTCTGAGATCACAGAAGTGTATCTTATGTTTGTTTCACTTTTCTGAACCACTGGTTCTTTAGTAGACCTGAAAAAAATTTTTTTGTGTATGTGTCTAAACGTGCAGATATACACACACACACACATACACGTATATTCAAAAAGTAAACGTCTCAAAATAACTAAGGGAGTTTTCTTTCTTTTTTTTTTTTTTTTCAGAATTTCACTGTAATCCTGTGCTGCTTTGTACAACAATCAGAAATTTTAATGCATTGGTGATAATGATGTCCTTACATTTACTTAAGTAATTGAATTGCTTGTCACAACCACCTGGTGGGTTGGCAGTTAGGTTTATGTGCTGAGAAGTAGGAGGAAAAGTAGTAATGATTAAAAAGACATTTGAGTGCTGCTCTTGCCTCTGGCTGGTTTACTTTGGACATCACAAACCCTCTTTTTTTCAGGATCTAATATTTGGGAGTATGCTTGAGAAAACAGAGCTTCAGAAAAGCTAAGGACGACCTCTTTTTGGCTGACTCATTTTGACTTTAAAGTAATACGTCTGTACCGACCATGGAGAAAGTTCAAAGTCTACTTTTATTTTTCCCATATTTCTTATTACAGAAAAAATTAATACTGTAACCCATGCATTTGTTTAATTTTTACTTTTGTTTCAATGGGATAAGCACAGCATCCTTTTGTCATGAAGGGAAATATGATAGATAGCATCGCTCCTTTTTTCTTCTTTTTGCAGGACTAGAGAGAAACCCAAGGGCTCATGTATGCTTGGCAAGTGTTTTATCACTGAGCTTCACCCCCACCCCTGCATTGTCCATTTCTTTCAGTCTTCTTGGTGTTCCTTCACCAAGAAGTGGAGTTAAGGTCCTTACTAGTCTCCACTATATTGGTCTTAAAGCACATAGATAGGAACATAAGACTATTCTGCAGTTGGAGATGTAGCTCAGTCCTAGGGTGCTTATCTAGCATTTCTGAGGCCCTGGGTTCAATCCAGTCAAAAAAAAAAAAAAAAAAATCTGTGGTAGAACTGTATCTCATAAAGAACACAGGCTTGGGTTAGAAACTGTTAAGACTGCTGGCAATGTGCTTGGCACATAGTAGGCATACTGGGTACAACACTTTTCACTGGTATGTTGGTGTAATTAGCAAATCAGTCCTCTCTATTCTCAAGCCACTGTCAAAATGCAAATTTTGTTTTCTCCAATTCCTTCTTCCAGATCCTATTGCTAAATCACTTCAGAACTGACTAATCAGAGCTACCTTGCTACTCTCCAGATTGTCAACCTTTGAACCTGATACATTTGCAAAATCCCACTTTCCATTTTAGATCATACAATTCATGACATTGAGCCCACAAGACCTTAATACTTTACTTTTCCTATTTTCCTCTGGTGCTTCTCTGTGACCACAGCAGCAAAAACAAAAACAAAAACAAAAACAAAACACAACAAAACAAAATACACGCACACACACACACACACACACACACACACACACACACACACACAAATATATCCCTGAATCAGAGTTCCTGCTTAGTACTAGTTCTCAAAACTAGCTAAACACCAGGAATACCTAGGAAATTGTTCATCAGACTTTAGCTGATTGAGATTCAGTAGTATACCACCAGGTATGCAAGGAGATGCATCCCACATTTAACTAGACTAAATCCCCACCGACTCAGATGGAATGTTTTCACTCTCTGTTATCTTCTGAGGATTCAGTTTTCTTCTAAGTCACTATGTATAATCTTAGTTCTCTTGTTCTGATGACTAAACCTCTTGGCTTTTCCCTACAGCCTCCAAGATCCCAAATTATACTGGTTCTCATAAAACTTTTTCTAGTTCTCATGCTCCATCTTTTTGTATCTTTTCTCTAACCTTGAAGAAAATTGTTCCTTCTCATCTCCTTTGGATGCCCTCTGGTGTGCTCTCCTAACCAGGTGCATTGGAAGGCCCCTCTGGATTGTTCTCTCTGAATGATCCTCAGTGTGGCTACATTGACATTCCTGTTGGCCGTGGTTACTATGTCTTCTTCTGGTTCACCTCCAATTATATTCAGAATTTCCTGGGAGCTGGTTGCTTACATGGGCTTAAGCCCTGGTCTGACCTTTCCCCTTCTTGACAGGACACATTCCCAGGGTGTGATGACAGAGGGTTTTGCTATTGCCATCCCCACCACTGCCAGCTGGACCTGCCAGAGTTGTCACAGAATTAGTCTGCCAAGTTCTAGGCCCTGAGTGGGCTGTGGAAGCACTCTAGTCCATGGACACATGCTGGACCCATCCCAACTGCGAGGGTTATTGTGTGTGACTGATATGCATTTCCTTACTGCCTGAGACATGGGACCCGGAACAAGGCGTTCAGTTGCATGCCAGAGTCATGAATGCTTTGGGGACGTGCCTAATAACAAGGGGGTTAGAGAGAAAGGCTGGTGTGAGGGTTAATGCCTTTACTAATGACTCTAGGATTATCGTTCTCATGACTGACCACACTTCCAGCTCTATTCTTACCAAACTAAAACTAGCAATATACTGCCTGCTGGTATTCTCTCCTTGCTCTCCTCACACTGCCTTGCTTTAAAAGAAAACTTATCATCCCTTCTCCAAAACCTATCTCCTATTCCACACTTCCTTACGTTCGTCAGTAATTCTCCTTACTACTCAGGATTGGAAATATGGCCTTGTATTGGTTTTCTCATCTACTCCCCGAACACCAGCCTTTTAATGATGTATTTTAATGTCTCCCTTCTTTTTAATTGTGGGCGGTAAGCCACAATAAGTCAATAATATGGTATTATATATATTTTTATATATATGTGTGTATGTATACACACACACACACACACACACACACACACAAAGATATCTGAAAATACAAAGATATCTGAAAATACTGTTTTCTCAAGTTAATACTCTACTCAAAAACCTTGATGAATTCCCATTGCTTAAGAACTTAAATCATGGTTGGGGTGTCGTCCAGTGGTAGGGCACTTGCCTAGCATTGGAGAAGCACTGGGTATAATCCCCAGCACAGGGGGTGGGAAACAGAAACCTTAAATCAAGCCTTTTGATTTCACATTAAAAACCCACCACATTCCTGGCTTTGTTCACATCTCTGTTAACCCTCAAGTGAGCATTCCTTCCAGGAATTCCCTGCTTCCGCCAATCAAATTTGTTTATTGTGCATTTAGGATTGAGCTCTTCTGATGGTCATTCTGAGGACAACATTCACCCAACACACCATTAACATTTCTGCCTCCTGACTCTGTTCAGATCTATCCTTCACCCCACCAACTCCTGGCTTGCCTTCCCCACCTGGTTTTTACCTCAGGCTTAGTTCAAACCTCCATTTCCCTGCACCCCACCCCAGGCAGTTCCAGGTCTCTGGCTTTTCTCATTTTTTTTTTTTTTTTTTCAATCCTTATTTTCCCCAGCACCTATGTTATTTCTTGGTATCTTCCTCCTATTCCTTTTATTTTGTCCTTTTGCTTGAGTGCGCTTATATCAATATCTTCTTTCCTTATATGTCTCTGGGGCACTATGTCTCTTTTTCTTTCACATCAATAATTTTCAGTTTGGGTTTCCTGATAAGCAGCATCAACATCACATGGGAACTTGTTAAGAATGTAAATATTCAGGTTCACTCCTACCTATTAAATCAAAATTCTAGGGGTGGGGCCAGCCCCACCTCCAGGGGATTCTGATGTTCCTTGAAGTTTGAGAACTTCAACTCCAGGTCAGGGATTTGAGAGTTAAGAAGGCTTCCTAGGTCTGTTTATTTCTAAAGGATACTGTAAGATATTTGAGACCTCTCTCTTTCTGATTGTGTAGATGAAAACTTTGGAAAACTCTAGGCCTTCATTGTATACACACGCAATAAGTTGTTTTTCCTATCTCTTTTCAAAAATTATTTGGACCAACTTAAAAAGATGATAAAATGGAAAATCAGAACAAAGAAAAGAAAGAGGAGGCATATATATGAATCACAGAGTCTGCTATTGTTCATGTAATATCTCTGAACTTCCTGGCAGCAAGGAAAGGAAGGTAGTTAATATCTTTCTTGTCCTGTTTCTATTAAAGGAGGTCAAAATTTTTGTACATCTAATATGGAATTTCTCAGTTGGAACCTACTAGAGGGGCCACTTAGCTAAAAGATTAAATCCTCAGCAAAGGTTTTATACCATATGCATCAATGGTTTTCATACGACTGGTTTGTTATAGAAATTTTACCAGTGCTTACTTAGCATTCAAGAAAGAGGAGCTATAATTAAAACTGTGATAAGAACTCATTATGCTGATTCTTGTAGCTTGGTGACTGGAAGGGAAGAGTTAATGTTTCCTAGCAAGCCCACCACCAAGAAGATAATGCAGACTGTTGTCTTGGATTATGATCCATTCCAGGTGGATCCTGTTGGAGACAGGAAAGGTTTGAGAAGGTTGGGCCATTATCCAGAGGAAAGAGTAAATATCTAAAGGTCCCAAGCCGTCTTCACTGGGCCCAAAGTCATTGAACCTGAACAAGGTGAGTTTAGACTTGGGCACAGGATTCCACATCAAGTAGAAGCCAAATGT
Source organism: Sciurus vulgaris (assembly GCF_902686455.1). NCBI lineage: Eukaryota > Metazoa > Chordata > Mammalia > Rodentia > Sciuridae > Sciurus > Sciurus vulgaris. Next base: position 35,566,388 of record NC_136476.1, read on the forward strand.
AGTGAGACTAGAACTAGAAGACAACACAGCTAAGAGATTAGCCAAATCTCTCCTGAGTACTGTCTATCATTGAGAAGAGTTTACAAGAAAATAAGTGCTTTTATGGTGGGGATAGAGTGCTTTTATTTGATGCTTGATAATAAAGGACATAATAAGGTTTTTGTGAAATTTGCTCCTTAAACTAACACCGTTGCATAAGCTTGGGGTTGATTTTAGATAGGACTGGGATGAAGGGGAATATATCTTTGGTAAGTCTCGTTCCACACTGGCAGAGTCCTCTGTATGTGGAATCTGGTTGTTCTCTTGAATTTGACAACCTTCATGATATATGGACACCAGCTGTTGGGAATATGGGAGTTACTTCCTAAGTACCAGACCACTCTTGACTGTAGAGTACTTTTACCACCTTTCATAAGTCATCTTGCACAAGTGAATTTTCTAAAGATAGCACTATAGTTAAACCCCAAATATTTGATAGAATAAACAGGTGATGAAGAAGAAAATTGAGACTCAAATTCCCATATTCTGTCATTTACCAGCTACATGACCTTATCAGATGAGATAATGCCTGAAAATCCTCTGTTAACTGAAACTGGTAGTAGGTTTCATCCATGGCCAGGGAAATTAATCTTTCTTGCTTTCTTTTTTATTTCAAATATAATTCACACTACAGATCAAGGCTGTTGCAGGGAAGTTGTGCATTTCCTGGTGTGGGTCACACATTTCCCAAGTCTTATTCAACCCTGAAACCCAACTTGTTTTTTGAGTATCTGCTACCTAGTAGGTGCAGTGCTGGGTTAGAAACCATTTTACATGTGAGGATATTGTAGCACCATCATGCCAAATTCTTTATCCAAGCTCTCTAGAAAGACTAGATTATTTTAGACATGGCTTCCATTAGAAGAGGAGAGTGAGGAATAATAATAACAGCTGACTCGATGCCTGGCACTTGGTTAAATGTTTTACGGGCACTCTCTTGTTTAACCATCACAGCCACCCTAGGAGACCAGGATTAGTCACCCAGCTTTCCAGAGCTTGTGAAGGATGTGCCCAAGGTAATTAATTCAGCTGGGATTGAAATCCATCCTTCCTGGAGACCTGGATTTGCACTATGCTCTACTGCCTCCCAGAGTAGAGCAGGGATAAGAACCAGCACATCCTCATGTCCAAACCAACCAATTCATTAATGTCAATTATCTGGGGGAAAAAAAAAAATTCCTTCCTAAAATACACCTTTCCCCAAATTTAAGTACAGTACCAAAAAGAAAGCAATCTATGTAGTCGATCCCCTCGAGATGTCTAAGGTGATTTAGACTTAAATTGTATTTAAATGGCATCTATAACTTCCCATGGCAGAGAGAGTGAATTAAAAAGCAAAACAAAACAAAACAAAACACAGAACACTAACTGCATTATTTTCACCAAACTAGTTTTATTTCCTCTAATATAAAAAACAATTTCAACTCATCATTCCTTTTCTTGATCCTTTTTTTACATTCTTTGAGATACTGTATTCATCTTCATATAAGATGATCAAAGTGAGGAAAATAACCAAGGCAAGGAAAGGGAATTCTTTTTCTTTTTGGAATGTAGTTGGCCTGATTCTGTGAAAAGAATGTATAGAGGATTAAGTATACTTTTTCCCTCTAAATTGTGCTTATTATTTCCTACCTCCCAGCAAGACTAGCTACATACTTTGCAGGGCCCAGTATAAAATGAAAACTAGGGGTTCCTTGTTCAAAAATTATTAAGAATTTCAAGACAGCCTCGGCAGGGCAAACATGGGAATGCAGGGCCTTTCTAACTCCTGCTTCCTATGTGACTGTGCAGCTCGAAAGATCATGAAGTCAGTTCTGCCCCCAATACCTCCATAGCTCCAGAGACAAAGTGGTAAACAGCTTAGTTTCACTGAGGGTTAAAATATCTTTGGTGAGCAAGCAGTTGATCCTCTTAATGTTGTCCAGCCAAGGAATCCCAGAAGATATTGTTTTCAGAGTCACTTAAAGCATGTTTTTTTTTTCCCTTCTGATATAAGGTTTTACGAAGGTATATAATTGCAACAAGTCATTTGTTAAAAGAACATTCAAGTATTTTATTTAAGTCAATAATCATATGAAATGTTTTTCCCAAAGGTAAATGTAAAAGGTTAGAATAAAAATATTGATTTTCTATTTTATTTATGTATGTATATTTTTTTGTCCAAGAAGGGGTATTCTTGGCCTGTGATAATGGTGGCTAGCATTACTTAGTGATCTCAGAAGGGGAATAACACAGGAGACCAATGGAGCCGGGCAGCACAGGGAGGAAAGCCCTCGTCCTGGGTTTCTTGCTTCTGTGCATGCCTTATTCAACCACATGCTAGAGAAGGTTCGAGAGTGTAAACTCAGGAACAGTTACATCTATGTAGAATTCTAGGTGTAAAGATTTTTTTTAAGCTCCCAATCTTTTTTCTTTTTTTTTTCTTTCTTTCTTTCTTTCTTTTTTTTTTTTTTTGTGGTGCTTGGGATTGAACCCAGGGCCTTGTGCTTGCAAGCACTCTACCAGCTGAGCTGTATCCCCAGCCCCTTAATGTTGTCTTTTTCATAGTTTCATATAAATTAAATCACATAGAATGTGGGGGAAAAAGGTACATTTAAGAAATAAGGAACAGAAAATCTTAGGAAGGATTAGTTGCATACAAAGGCATATTTCTTAGAAAAAAGCAAACAGATTACCCCTAGAAAACTCAGTTTAGGGGTAAAGTCTAGCAGAAAAACATTAAATACCGTAAGGGGCAGATTATGTATCTCTATAGTAAGCCAGTGTAGAAACATTGACTCCATGTGCTCAACAAAAATTGAAGTTGGGTCTTTAAATACAAATTGAATTAGATGATTCAGAAAGACAATTTTCTCAAATTGCCATAAAATTGAACTAAACATTCAAATGGCCTTAAATAGTCAAAATTATACACTTTGGTCAGTGACTTCACTTTTCAGTTGGATATAATATTTATCCTATTCATTCAACACAAAACTTTCATTGAACATGTACTGAGTGCCAGGCACTATGTTAAGCTCACGAATGTGAAGGTGACTGGAAGAAAGTGACATACAAAAAGTCATAAAAAGATAAGGTGGGTAAGTGCCGCAGCGCAGACCTGCACAAGACAGTGAGGGAGAAACTTACCCAGGATGAGTGAGATGAAGGCAAGTGCAGAAGGATGTTATTTGAAGACTTCCCCTTAACTCTGTAAGTGATAGGATGAGTTGTGTAGGAGGAGTGGAGTTTGCCAGGCTGGGATTGGGGTGGCAGAGGAGGGAGCGAGCAGAAGCAAAGTGCAAAGGCACAGAGGTGAGGAATACTTGGTGGTGTGAACTTGGGATCACAAGCAGTCTGCTAGTTTTGGAGCATACATTGTTAGGTAGATAGAGACTTAGGGAATGCGGTCTTGTTGTGGAGATAGGGAAGGGTTTTAAACAAGGGAGGGTCCTGCTGAGATTTTTCACTCTATGAATGAAATGAAAGGAAGCCAAAGAGCTTACTTTGCCTTATTGGGGGTTTGAATAGAACCATTGGAGGCTGGCACTACAATCTAGGGAGAGGTAGCAAAGCCCTAAAGAAGACGAAACTAACAGGAAGGCAAAACTGAGCAAAGGTTAGATGTGGGAGTTGGGAAGGATAAAATAGCATGACTCCTAAGTTTAGCTTTGGGGACTGTATTTAGGATGCTGCTGAATGAGTTAACGAGTACAGAAAAAAGAACACGTATGTCTTAAGTCTTTATTAGGGCCCCTATGGGGAGCAGGAATCACACTCAGGGTGGTTGAGCAATTTGAGGAGCACTAATAACTAAATTATTTACAAAGTTGAGGACAGTGTATTTATAAAACCACAGTTCAGCTGGGTGCCATGGCGCACATCTATAATCCCAGTGGCTTGGGCTTGGGAGGTTGAGGCGTGAGGATCCAAGTTCAAAGCCAGTCTCAGCAATTTAGGCGCTAAGCAACTTAGTAAGATTCTGTCTCAAAATAAAACACAGAAAGGGCTGGGGATGTGTCTCAGGGGTTAAGTGCACCTGGGTCCAATCCCTGGTACCAAACAAAACCCACATTATTACCTCTTTGGAGCTAATAATGGGGAGAGAGTAGCAATGCTGTAATCAACCCCAGACCTGAAGGGAACAGCTGAAGGGAACCTGGAGACAAAGGGGCTGTTGGTAGAAGGCTGCATGACAAGAACTGTGACCTTGGTCATGGTCACAGGGTCAGGGAGGCAGCCATCCATCGGGCTGCAGCTCTCCAGGGGTGGAGGAGGAGAAACACTTATACCTCATTTCCTCTCCCTCTGATCTCCTGCTGGGATTGCTCACAGGCCAATCCAGTGTGCAGAAGAAATCAGGCCCCTCAATCCATGCAATCTATACAAGCCTCTCCTCAGGCAAGCATATCTGGAGGGGAGACTAGAAGGTTATACAGTTCAGTGTTGGTGAGAAACATAGTTTAGTAAAGAACAGGTGGAGTTTGTGGGTTTTGAGGGATTTCTGGGGGCTATCATAGCATAATGTTTAGGGAGAAAAGAGGATTTGAGAGCAGAACTGTCTTATTTGCCTGTGTGGTTCACCACTTACTAGATGTGTAAACTTTATGCATTTCTTAGCTTCTTTGTGCTTCTGTTCCCTTGTCTGTGAAAGAGAGGATAGTAATATCCCTATCAGAGTTCTGGATTGCACATAAGTGAATACATGTAAAGTATTTAGAATGGTACCTGGCACAGAGAGGACCCCAAATAAGTGTCTGGTGCAATTAGCTAGTATTCACATGGATATGAATCTGAAGGTGGGGGAAGAAGTTTTGTTTTTTTTTTTTTGGGGGGGTGGGGGTTGCTGGGGATCAAACCCAGGGCCTTGTGATTACAAGGCAAGCGCTCTACCAACTGAACTATCTCCCAGCCCCGGGAAAAAGTTTTAAGGGAAGTTATGATACTGAATGTCTCCCAGGGACAGTATCCAAAGCAGCTCTGTCTAATAGAAACATAAAACATGACACATGTCTAATTTTAAATTTTGAAATTAAAGAAAAAAGGAGAAAAACCTGTCATATTAAAAAAAAAAAACTAAAGAGGAATAAGTGAAATTAATTTTGATTATATATTTTAGTTGACATTGTACATTTAAAATGTTAGCATTTCAACACATATCAATATAGAAAACGGAGATATTTTACTTTTTTTTTTTTTTTTGGCACGAGGGTTTTTCATTTGTTTGTTTGTTTTGGGTGTTTTTTTGGTATCTAGGATTGAACCCAGGCACACTTAATCACTGAACCACATATCCAGCCTGTTTTTATTTTTTATTTTGAGACAGGTTCTCCCTCAGTTGTTCAGGGCCTTGCTAAGTTGCTGAGGCTGACTCTAAACTTGCGGTCTTCCTGCCTGGGTCTTCGGAGCCACTGGGATTACAGACGTGCACCACTGTGCCTGGCTACTTTCCTTTTTATGTTTTGTACGTGGTGTTTGAAATTTGGCCTGTATTTTCTACCTACGGCACATCTCAGTTTGCATTAGCACATTCCAAATGCTCAGTAGTAACATGTGGCCAGTGGCCTCTGCATTGGGCAAAGCTGTCTAAAGTCAGAAAAGTCAGCAGAGGTCCTAGAACAACACTCACAATGACGACTCTGGAACAGAATGAAGAAACCAGAATGAAAAGGGAAAGGTTAATAATTAAAAGTGTGTTGCAGCAAACATCCAAGGAATATAGAGTTTTTAGTGGTATTGGGTTTTGCAGATGCAGCAGCTGTCCAGTAATAACAGACTTAAAATACCCACTGGATTTAGTAAAGAGAAGATTATCAGTGGGAAGGAATTGTTTTTATAACAAAAATGGTAGCCAAAGGATGGATAGGAATGATATGTATGGGTAGAAATGAGTTGTATGAGGAACCAGCAAGGCCAAGGGAAAGTTCTACAATCTTTTTTTTTTAATAAGAGTGACTTAAGCATATTTATAGGTTAAGGGAAAGGGGTTGGGGAGGCATCCACATGGATAAAGATGTCCAGGAGGCATTTAAAAATATGTTAGGTTGGAATAATGCATATGGGCACTTCTCAGCTACATCTTCAAGGAAGGACAAGTTCGTGATAGTCACTCCCTTCCTCCCTCCCTCCCCATTCACTCCATCTCCATCCCTCCTTCCCAGCATCACTTCTATCATAGCATCCTCCTTACTGATGTCCTTGCCTCTAAACTTGTATTCACCTTCACTTTCTTCACACTTTCACCAGAGAGATCATATTAGGTTATAAATATCATGAATTTTTTCCATTTGGCACACTTTTATGGGGGCGACTTATAAACTTGCTGGTAACTTTTCAACTTCCTTCTTCCTCTAAAAACTTCTATTTCCACTTTGAAAGTCATGTGACTGTACAGAAGGAGCATGTGACTTCGACTGCCACAGGTTGTTTCCTATGTGACTTTTGACCTGGGCCTGCCAATTAGAATCAATCTTAAGTTCTATTTGGAATGTTAGGATAAGGGTATTCTGAGACCCTCTAAAGGGTGTAGAAAGCAGACATAAGACCTAATAATTGTCAAAGTTATATACACTCCTCCATGAGGAAAGCCAGTCTGAGGATAAAGTGAACAGAGAGGAGAGGAGAGCCAAGAATCACAGAAAAATGGAGCCAGAGACCAAACTATGAGAAGAAACTCTGGCTAAAGCCATATCTGGACATTTTGCTACATAAACCAGTAAGTTACTTGTGTGTATATATGTGTGTGTGTGTGTGTGTGTACTGGGAATTGAAGTACTCTACCACTGAACAACTTCTCCAGTCCATATCTATTTATTTTTTTATTTACTAGTACCAGGGACTGAACCCAGAGATGCTTAAATGAAGCCACATCTCTAGTCCTTTTTATTTTTATTTTGGGTCAGGGTCTTTCTAAGTTGCCGAGGCTGACCTTGAACTTCTCATCTTCCTGCCTCAGCATCCTAAGTTGCTGAAATTACATGTGTGCACCCCACCTTTATTTTTTAAACTAGATTGAATTGCAATTTTTGTATCTTGCAACCAAACAAATTTACTTCAAAGTTCGTGGTGTGCCAGGATTTATGCTAGGCACTTGAGTCATTTTGCCACTTAAAACTCTTCAGTGATTTTGCTTCTTATACTTTAAAACTTCTAGAACATGTGTGGAGAATTACAAATAGCTGGGCAAGTAGACAAAGTCATTGCATGGAGGACATTGTTGACACATCAAATGAAAATGAAACACAGCATAGCAAAACTTAAGGGATGTAACAAAAGCAGTTCCAAGAAGGAATGAAATTTTTTTGAATATTTGTTTTTAATTGTCAGTGGACACAATAACTTTATTTTATTTATTTATTTTCATGTGGTGCTGAGGATGGAACCCAGTGCCCCACAGGTGCCCCACAGGTGAATGCTCTACTACTGAACCACAACCCCAGCCTCCAAGAGGGAATTTTCTAGCAATAACTGTATACCTCACACAAGAAGAGAGCTCTCAAACAACCTAGTGCTAAATCTCAGGAAACTAGGGAGGAAAAAAAAGAAAAAGAAAAGAGAGAAAGCAAAATGAGCCCAAAGGTGGTAGAAGGAAGGAAATAATAAAGAGTAAGTAAAACTGAGTTGGCTTTTTGAGAAGACAGACAAAATTGACAGACTTGTAGCTAGACTAAGAAAAAAGGAAGACTCAAAAATAAAATCAGAAATGAAAGATGAGACACTAAAACTGATATCACAGGAATACAAAGGATCATGAAAGACTATGATGAAAACTTACACACCAACAAATTAGATAACCTAGAAGAAACAAATAGATATCTGGACATATACAACCTTCCAAGAATGAATGAATAAGTGCAAAATTGAAACAAACCAATAATGAATGAAGAGAACGAATCAATAATAAAAAGTTTCTCATCAAAGAAAAGCCCAAGAGCTGATGGCTTCATTGCTGAATTCTACTAAACATTAGAAGAACTAATCAATCCTCAAATTCTTCCAAAAAATGAAGAGGAAGGAATACTTTCAAATTCATTTTACAGGGCCAGCATCACTCTAATTCCAAAACCAAACATCAACACTTAAAAGAAAAGAAAATTACAGGCTAACATTGCCAATAAACATGGATGCAAAAATTCTCAACAAAATACTAGCATACTGATTTCATAGCACATTAAAAAGATCATGATCAAGTGGAATTTATCCCAGGGTTGCAAGGATGGTTCAACCTATAAAAATCTATAAACACAATACACTCCATTAATCAAAATGAAGGAAAAAAAAAATACAGTCATTTCAATAGATAAGTAAAAGCACTTAACATTCAACACTACTTCATGGTAAAAACGCTCCACAAATTAGGCACAGAAAGGAAAGTCCCTCAGCACAAGAAAGGCCATACATGACAAGACCATGTTATACTCAGTGGTGAAAAGTTGAAAGCTTTTCCTCTAAAAGCAAGACAAGGATACCCCCACTCTCTCCTGCGTATTCTGCATTGTACTGGGAGTGCTGGCTAGAGCAGTTAGGTAAGTAGGTAAGAGAAAGAAATAAAAGGTATTCAAATTGGGAAGAAAGAAATTAAATTATCCCTGTTAGCAGATGACATGATACACACGTAGAAAACCTTAAGGACTCCACCAAAAACTTGTTACACCTAAAATCAAATTAAGTTGCGGGATGCAACATCAGTATATGTAAATCAGTAGCATTTTTTCTCTTTTTCTTTTTTTGCAGTGCTGGAGATTGAACCCAGGGCCTTGTGCTTGATAGGCAAGTACTCTTCCAACTGAGCTATATCCCCAGCCCAATCAGTAGCATTTCTATTCACTAATAACAGACTATCTGAAAAAGAAATCAGAAAACTATCCTATTTACAATAAGCCACAAACAAAACAAAGAGTAATTTAACCAAAGAGGTAAAGGATTTGTGACTGAAAATATAAAATACAGATAAAATAAATTGAAGGGGAAACAAATAAATAGAAAGTATCTAATGTTCATGGATTGGAAGAATTGATATTGTCAAAATTTCCATATTATCCAAACTGATCTATAGATTCAATGAAATTCCTATCAAAATTCTTATATATACATAAATAATTTATATAAAAATATATATTTATTTATAAATATATATATATTTAGTTGTAGATGGACACAATACCTTTATCTTATTTTATTTATTTATTTATTTATTTATTTAATGTGGTACTGAAGATTCAACCCAGTGCCTACCCCATGCTAGGCAAGCGCTCTACCACTGAGCCACAACCCCAGCCTCCCTATCAAAATTCTAGTGACATTTAAAATAATAGAAAATAATAATCATAACATCTGTATGGAACCAAAAAGAACCTGGATAGAGCTACTTTGAGCAAAAAGAACAAAGCTGAAGGCACCTACAGCCTGATTTGAAAATATACTACAAAGCTATAATAATCAAAACAGCATGGTGCTGGCATAAAAACAGACACACCAATGGAACAAAACAGAGAGCCTATTTATGGACAATTGATAGGGCCTTTTGTTTGTTTGTTTGTTTTGGTGGACACTGGGGGTTGAACTCAACCAACTGAGCTATATCCCCCTTTTTTATTTATTTTTATCCCCTACACTTTTTTATTTTATCTTGAGACAGGGTTTCACTAAGTTGCCCAGGCTGTCCTCAGATTTGTGATCCTCCTGCCTCAGCCTCCCAGGTCTCTGGGATTATAGATGTATAACACTGTGCTCAGCTAGACAATTGATTTTTTTTAAATATATTTTTAGTTGTCAATGGACCTTTATTTTATTTATTTATATGTGGTGCTGAGAATCCAACCTAGTGCCTCACACATGCTAGGCAAATGTTCTGTCACTGAGCCACAACCCCAGCCCTAGACAATTGATTTTTGACAAAAGTACCAAGAACACAAAGTGGGAAAAGGACAGTCTCTTCATAAAAGGTGTTGGAAAACAAAGTTCACATGCAAACAAATAGAATTAGACCCTTACTTCATGTACAATAGCCAACCCAAGATCAATTAAAAACTTAAGAAAGGAAACTGTTTAACTACTAGAAGGAGCTAGGGGGAAAGCTACTGGACAGCCAAGTAAACCATCAACAGTGAAGAGACAACCTAAAGAATAGGAGAAAGTATTTTCAAAGCACATATCTAATAAGGGATTAATATCCAAAATATATAATGAACTCAAACAACTTAATAGCAAGAAAATAGACAACGAATTTAAAAATGAACCAAAGGGGCTGGGAATATAACTCAGTGGTAGAATGCTAGCCTAGCATGCACAAGGACCTGAGTTCTATCCCTGGCACCACAAGGGAAAAACAAAACAGCAGCACCAACAAAAAAGAACAAAGGACTTGAATAGACATTTCTCAAAAGAATACATACAAATGGACAGCAGGGATATTGAAAAATCTCAACACCACTAATTATCAGCTAAATGCAAATTAAAACCACAATGAGGTATCATCTTACATGTGTCAGTATGTCTATTATCAAAAATATGAAAGGTAAGTGTGGAGAAAAGGAACCCTTGCACACTTGGTGGGAATGTAAATTAGTTTAGTCATTATGGAAAATAGTACAGAAGCTCCTCAAATAATTAAAAATAGAACTACCATGTGATCCAGTGATCCTACACCTGGGTGTATAACTAAAGGAAATGAAATCAGTCTATTAAAGAGATGCCTGCACTTCCATGTTCATTACAACATTATTTGCGATTGCCAAGATATGGAATCAGTCTAAGAGTTCCTCAGTGGAAGAATGAATTAAGAAATGTATAGATATACAATGGAATATTATTCAGCCTTAAAAAAGAAGATCTTGTTATTTGTGACAACATGCATGCACCTGGAGGACATGATGTTAAGTTAAATAAGCCAGGCATGGAAAGACAAGTTTCACATGATCTCACTTTTATGTAGAATCTAAAAATGTTGAACTCAGAGATAGATAGTAACTATGTAGGTTATCAGGAGCTGGAAAGGGGATGGTGGTTGGAGAGATATTGGATGAAGATTATAAAAGTTGAGTTAGGTAGTAAGAATAAGTTCCAAAGATCTATTTGCAATAATAATTTATTGTATTCTTGATAATCACCAAAAGTATTTCTAACCACGAAAAAATATAAGTATGGAAGGTAACACACATGTTAATTAGCTCAATTGAGCCATTTCACAATGTGTATGTAATTCAAAAATCATGTACAAATATATAGTTTGTGTCAATTTTAAAGAATTAATTATTTTTAAAACTTTAAATATGTCACTCTGTTGTCTTCTGGCTTGCATCGTGTCTGATCAGAAATGTGTTGTACTGTAATTCTGTGTGTTTTTTTTTTTCTCTTTGACTACCTTTAAGATTTAATCTCTGGTTTTCAGCAGTTTGAAAATGATGTGTGTGCATGTGTGTGTGATTATATTTCTTCAAGTTTCTTAGATCTGTTGCATGGTGTCTTTCATAATTTTGGAAAATTCTCAGTCATTGATATCTTCGAATATTGCCTCTATTTATTTTATACTATCCCACTAGGAGTCTCATTAGAAGTGTGTTACAAAGTTTGATATTGATACAGCACTCACAGATGATCTATTCTATTTTTTAACCATTTTTTCATCTTTATTTTTCAATATGGGTAATTTATGTGCCCTACTTTCAAGTTCACTGGTTATTTTCTTGCCTGTGTAGATTTTACCAATGAGCCTTCTAAATCATCCTTCATCTGGATTACAACACTAATTATTTCTAACATTTCATGTGACTGGGTTCTTATAGCTTCCATCTTTATGCTGAAATTTTCCACCTATTTAGGCATACTAACTTTTCCACTATGACCTTTAACATATTAGTTGTGGTTACTTAAAATTTCCTGTCTGAGAGTTTTAGCATCTAGACCATTGCTTTTTTTCTCTTTTTGAGGCTATGGTGTTTTTGCTCGCTTATTTGTAGCAATTGATTGAAAGCTGTACATCTTGTGCAGTACAGCAATATTTATGCTGGAAAATAGACTTCTTTTGTTAGCCTTTTACTGTGGGGTGTTGAGTCAATGAATCTGGAGTCGAGCTCCGTTTGTGTATTATGCTTGTTATGGCGTCTGCTATATCTTCAGGATAGGTTTCCAGTTCTTCCTGTGCACAGGGTGGGTGCTGGTCACCAGAGTTTTTCCTGAAGTCTGCTCTCTGACTTCCCTTTGTGCCTGTACCTCAGAGAGTAATTCTGTCCACATGATTGTCCTTCTCTCAGGAGCAGATTGATGTCACTTGTTACTCTGGTCAGTCTCAGTCTTAGAGGCCATTTTCCTATGTCACAGGGTTGGGGCCTCCTCAGGGTTCTGAATGCCCCCCCAACCCCCCCCACCCCCGTGGTCAGGGAATTCAGGAAAAACCAGACCATCTTCCATCCCTCCTCCAAGAGCAGAAGGGTGGTTGTTTTTGTTCCCTCCCACGGGAGTGTCCTGATGGAGACAGGGTTTGTTACTCTTCCTTCAGTGGCTTAAAGGTTTTATATCTCAGGAGAGAAAGGACTGGACTGGATGTTGTTCTTTTCCAGAAGTGGCTAGTTGACCTTCCCCAGGGCTACACTTTTCCTGTGTTTCTTGTCTCCAGAATTCCTTGTGAGCACTGAGTGTGATGATCCTTTGGGGAAAATCTAAAGAGTGCACAAATCCCCTTCATGTCTATGGCTCCTAGACATGATACGCTTTTATACTTTTAATAGTCCAACAAACATTTTAATCTAGAGTAAAGTTTTCTAACCTGCCTATATAGTATCTCACATCCACCCCAAGGAAGTAAAAGCTTATGATCCATCTCTCCTTGGAGGTAACTGTCTTTCATTAGATTTTTGGGTTAGTTGCTTGTCCTGCAACCTTAGCTCTTTGAAGCATCGAAGAAGTGATTTTCTAGATTAGTCACTCTGTTATAACACTGGGAATAATGCTCTTTCTAGTTCTCTGCATCCATAGTAAAATTTTGTGCCCTACAGTAAGGTGTTAACCCACCCCATCTCTACTGTTGCTTCCCATTTGGGTATTTTAAAATTTAGTAAAATATGGGATTCAAGAATCTTAATTGATCTGTGAACCTCTCACGTTCCCTCATGTCCATAAGAGTTTGCCTGGTAAAGTACTTCTAAGCTCCCACCGTGTGGCTGTAATTTCCTGCACAGCAACTATTTGCTTGGTACAAACAAGGCTCCTTTTTGATGAAATTGTTCCCTGAGAGCCTGGTTCTGCAGGGGGGAATTTTACTTGAGACTAGACATATAAAGAGTGAAAACGCTTTCTTACATAAAGAATTTGTCATTAAGACAATTTGTAAAACACGTGTTCAATTTGCATAACAACAAATCACTTTTTTTCAATTATACTAATCTATATATCTGTACCTAGTTTTCTGGTTTCAGTTCCTGCAGTCAGAAAGCTTAAAAGGACTTCAACTTCTTTATTATTATTATTTTCATCCACATTCTTCTTTTTTTTTCCTATGAAGAAACTAAAATTCACATTGGTGGAGGGACATGTCCGATGTTGCAGAGAGGTTAGATCTGGGATCTGCCTTCTGTTCCTTAAGTACTAGCATGTGGGGGTTTAGAAAACATTACTAAAACTGAGACAACTCTAGTGTGAAAATGGCAAATACATGCTGGGAATCTAACTTGACTGGCATGTGTGAGGCCCTGAATACCAGTACCAGGCAGAAAAGAAGAAGAAAGAAGAAGAAAGAAGAAGGAGAAGGAGAAGGAGAAGGAGAAGGAGAAGAAGGAAGAAGGAGGAGGAGGAGGAGGAGGAGGAGGAGGAGGAGGAGGAGGAGGAGGAGGAGGAGGAGGAGGAGGAGGAGGAGGATATTGACCAGCCCTATGATCAACTCAATTATCTCATAATGCAAGAGGTCTGGAGTGGGTGGCTGGCTCCAGGTATCGCTTCTCAACAATGTCAGGTTGTTTCTGTCTTGGCCCTGCCACCTTCATTGTTGACTGCTTATTCTTGGGCTTATGGACATGATTGCAAAGTGATTGTTACAGTTCAAGATACTACATCCTCACACACTTGTTCAAGGTAGTCAGAGGAGACAGGTCTCTTTCCCTTTCTCTTTCATGTGGAAATGAAATTCTTTGAGAACCCACACATCAAACTTTTTCTTATGTCTCAAAGACCGGAATAGGGTCACATGCCCACTCATAAACTAATCATTAGTAAAGGGTCTGTGGTTGCTATCTTTGTTTTACAGTCTCAGTCAAAACTGTAGATCAGTCTTGGTCTAGTCCTTGGGGTGCAGAAGAGTCCATCTCCCTCATGCATGTTGCTTCCTTGGGATTCTATACTACAAAGAAAGACAGGATTAGCTATTGTGTGCAGCCAATGATGCCAAAATTAATGAACTTCGATGAATCACGTTTTGCTGTGTTAAAAATAACGATTAAATAAAAGAGAAATAATCAGAGTTGGAAAAACCAATAATCATTCCACTAAATTTATGAACTATTTCTAACTATTTGATTGAGGATGGTCTTTTACTATGGCACAGTCCCAAACATTATACCTAGCTTCTTTCAAATTAAATAGCATGAAGAGAAAAAAAAAAATCAAGTGATAAGTAAAGTTAAAATTTACCTTTGTGATGTGATTGCATTAGCTAACATGCCTATCATGCCTTCAGATAAAGACTCAGGAAAATGAGAAGGTAAATTTAAGATGACTACTACTATTTTTAATATTGAGGTTTTTTCCCCTCAGATATTAGCTTAATAAAGGTTGTTTTTGAGTTTCATGTATTCTAGAGTGTTTACTCACATAATTTAAAATAAAAGTAAGACATGAATAGAATTATTAAAACAGTTGGAGAAGGGAAATAAAGATGCCACAGGTAACAGAACAGGAATGGTGGAGGAATTTGTCTATTTCCTACTTCCTTTTCCAAAGTGGGCTGCTTCTTCTAGGACTTCAAACACAGGCTATGTTACTGTCACATCTAGGTTTAGTTTTGACCCCTCTATTTCCTCCTTTTGACGTGAAGCATGTGTTCTCAGTCAGAACAGGAGATTGTTCCTATACACTTCTATGAGAACCTGCCTCCTTAGGTCCTTTGGTAATTTTTCTTCTCTCTTTTCCTTTCTTTGGTGCTGGGGATTGAACCCAGAGTCTCATATGTACTGAACACACACTCTATCACTGGGTTACACTCTAACCCACTAGCACTGTGAATACTGGTGATTTCATATTATTCAGCTAAATGTTTACATCTCCATTATTAAGTTGGTTTCTAATGGAAAAGGCCTTCCCTCAGCTTTTTATCCCCATTGTTTAAAAACAGTAAGAACTTTGGTGAAAAAAAGCAGAGGGATGTTCAGTGAATGTTTCAAACTGCTCCAGAAATAATAAACACCATGTAAGGTGTTGTAAGGATCTTGTGAAATTGTATATGTGACAGGACATTATAAATTGGAAAGTGCTTCCCTGATTTGGTTATTATTGTTATGTGGGGAACTGGTCTTAGTAGAAAGGCTGAGCTGGTAACATGATTTCCATGATATCGAGGATTCTGTGAATGAGTTGTTACAGTGGTCATCACTGCCACCCACTGAACACTGACACAGGCCCATGGCTGGCACAGTGCTTTTGGCTGTGGTTCTCTGATATGTAAGATTGTTCTTAGAGCATACTCCTCACCCCCGAATTTGTGTTGTGGGCTCTGATCTTCATATTTTGTACAGATCTTGTGAGCTCTCTCCTTCCTCTGTGAGCAAAGCCTGCTTCTGTGTTCCCACATGCTGCCAAGGGTCTACTCTGGGTAGGACTGACCACCTGGAACAGCAGGCTTAGCTGCCTAACTCCAAAGGTTACTACTCCTTGGATATGTCATCAGTTATTCCTGTCCACGGAACTATTAGGTGTTGATATAAATTAAGATTAAGCCACAACTTTTTTGTAGTTCAGTGGTAAAGAGTGGAAAAGCAAACTTCAGAATGGGATAAATTATTTGTAAATGAGTTATCTGATAAAGGACTTGTATTTATAACTCAATAATCAACACACAAACCATCCAATTTAAAAAATCAGCAAAGGAAGTAAATAGAGATTTCTTCAAAGAAAATGTACAGATGGTCATTAAGTAAGTGAAATGGTATTCAACATCATTAGTCATTAGAGAAATTTAAACCAAAACACAATGCAAGGCCACTTCGCACCCACTAGGATGGCTATTATAAAAATCATAGTAATAATAAATGTTGGCACTGGTGTAGAAAACTTAGAACACTCATACATTGCTGGTATGTGTGTAAAGTGGTAACTCCACTTTGGAAAACAATTGGGTAGTTCCTTAAAATGTTAAATATAGATTTGTTATATGATGCAACTGTTCTAATCCAATAGTTTTTAAAATTATGTCCAGATAAAAAATTGTACATGAATGTTCACAGCAACATTATTCATAATAGCCCCAAAGTGAAAACACACTAAATATATATCAACTAACGAGCAGTTAAATAAAATGTTGAAAGTCTATAAAATGGAATATTATTCAGGAGTAAAAGGAATAAATTACTAACACATCTATCAACATTATGCTAAGTGAAAGAAGCAAGTTACAGAAGGTCACATATTTATGATCCCACTTATATGAATTATCCAAATGCAGAGAGACACAAACCAGACTAGTGGTTGCCAAAAGCTAGGGTCTGAGGTGGATTTAAGCTAACTAAGGATTTGATTACTAAGCTGGGTACAGAGGCACATGCCTGTAATCTCAGCGACTCAGAAGATTGAGACAGGAGGACCACAAATTCAATACCAGCCTGGTCAATTTAGTGAGACCCTATTTCAAAAATAAAAAATAAAAAGGATTGGGGATAGAGAGGCCTCAGTACCCCCAACACACACACACACCAAAAAAAAAAAAAAAAAAAAAAGGAAAAGAAAGCATTTGATTACTAATTATTTGCTCAAATCTGTAAAACACAAAAACCCACTGAATTTTAAAGTTTAAAGGCCAAATTTTAAGGCACATGAATTATATATCAATAAAGCTGTTAGTACACACACAAAAAAAGGCATAATTTTCTTTCACCCATTAGAATTTATGCCTCCAGAAGACTAGCTCTGAAGTAGTGTTGGTTCACTAGCTTTGTCTACTTGCCCAGACATGGTTCTGAGGTTCTTACACACTTTATTGACAAGCTTGAATCACAATAGTTTAATAACATTTTATTTTGCTAATCCACAACAGTTATTTTCCAGACTCCTGAATAAAATACACACTATTAAGCTGCGGCACTATATTTCAGTCCATACCTAAGTGTGCTTTTTTGTTTGTCTTGCCAGTACTGGGGATCAAACCCCGGGTCTCTCACATGGTAAGGTAAGCACTCTGCTGAGCCATACCTGCAGCCCTTAACCATTTTGATATATTGATTACACTTGGGAAATTTCTTTTACTAAACAATTGAGGTCACTAGGTCAGATATCCAGAAAAATTAAAAGACTGACATGTCATAGTGTTTGTGTAAAAACCTAACCTATTTTAAAATTTTTATTTTGATCATTAAAATTCTCTGCACACTGACAGTTCATTACCATTCCTCCAAAGAAATCTTTCAAGAAACAGTATTAAACAGTGAAAAGAAACATATCTATATGAAAGTCTTTCTTCAAGCTGATTTTTAAAATAAAATCTTAAATTTGCCCTCTTTCCCCATACCATGTGCCCACCAGCAAACTTGGGGGCAAAGCATAATGATATGAACTTCATTCTTGACACGTTCCTGTAGGCCACTGTTCAGTAACCCTTATTGCAACAACAGAGAATATAATCTCACAGTTTTTCTACTGAACAAATACAATTTGAGTCTGAAATGAATGACACTGCACATCATCAGGTATATGTGAGAAGGCCATAACCTAAACAGTGAACCTGTTTATAATGTACACTAGACTCCTAATTTCTGTTTTGGTCTTCTGAGGCCTGTTGCTAAATCCCTTTCTACATTAAAAACACTAACCACACTTTCCACTTATCTGGCAGACAGCAAAACAGTGGAGAATAAAAATTCTGCTTGGATATCATGTCTTCACTGTATATACAGCAGCCACACAATGATGGTCAGTAATGACTGAAGTATGGAACTAAATACCATCCCCTCCATGTGAATTGAATTAATTGATTTATTAGGTGCAAAATAGCCAGGTGGATTTGAGCTAATTAAGAATTTGATTACTAATTGCCATCAAGGGGGGGATTCAAAAAAATAAGTAAGTTAAATAAGGGATATACTTGTAGTACATACAAACTGGAGGCTTTTTCTTCCAGCAAGGAGAGCAATGGTGACACAGTTTTGGGCTGGGAGTGTAGCTCAGCAGTGGAGCACTTACCTAGCATGCACAAGGCCTGGGTTCTATCCCCAGCACTGCAAAACAAACTAACTAACTAACAAAAGGAATATAGTAGTAGTAATCATAGACTCTGAGGACTAGTAAAACAACCAAGTCTTTTTGGGGTCTTTGGATATTTCTAGTAATGTCTCCTCCTTAGCAGACATCTATTGAAAACTCAGGCAAAACAAAACAAAAAAATAAGAAGAATATATTACGGAAAATTGTCTAAGAAGAAAGACATATGAATAATAATAAGCCAGATGACCTGATCCATTAAGGAAAAAGATAGACTATTCCATAATATATTTCTATATCCTTTCATTTATACATTCTATGTATTCTCCTATCCACATATCTAATCAAAGTTTATTGAATATTAATGTACAGTTTTATCCTGTTTCTACATGATACCGTATTTTAAGGATGCTGAAATTTCAATAAAGGATATCATAATCATTTTTTCAAACATTTTCTTAATACTCATTATGTGCTATGCAATGTGCTAACCACTTCACATGGATAATTACCTTTAATCCTAGCAAAAACCTACAGATGAAGAAACCGAAGTTTAGACATGTTAAATAATTTGCCTAAGGGCATGAATCTGGCAACTGGTGGAATTGAGATTCACATACAGTCTGTCTCCAGTGCTTTGGGGCTTAATGATTTCCCTATACTGCCTTTCCATAAACCTTTTAATGGTTATATCATATTTCAATGTTTTTGGATATAGTATAATTCATGTAAATATTCCCCTATTATTTCCTTTTTTGTCGTAAAGTAAATATTGCTGCAGTGAGGGTATGTACATATATACACATATATGTTTGTGTGGGTATGTGTTTTTATACACACACAAACACACACACACACACAAATTTGTTTGCTTTTCTGATTATTTCTTGTCCATCTGTATGTCTCCTTTGGAGAAACACCTACTTAAGTGCTTTTCCTATTTTAAAACTGGTAAATTAATTTTCTATTATTGAGTTCTTTATATAGTCCACATATAAGTCCCTGTTGGGTATATGATTTGAAATATTTTCCCATTCTATGCATTATCTTTTCACATCTTTTTTTTTTTTTTTTTTTTTTCCTTTTTCTTCTGTGGTGCTGGTGTCAAACCCAGGTCTTGGGCATACCAGGCATGTGCTCTACCACTGAGCCACATTCCCCAGCACCATATGCTTGATAGTGTCCTTTGAAGCATTTCTAAGATTGTTATAGTTTTGGGTCTTACTTGTGGCTCTCTGACCCATTTGAGTTAATTGTTGCACGTACTGTAAGGCAGGAGGACCAACTTCATTCTTTTTCATATGAATATGTAGTTGTCCCTATATCATTTGTTAAAAAGACTCTCCCTATTGAATTGTTTGGCATTCTTGTATATAATCAATAAACCATAGATACATTCACTTATTTCTGGGCTCTCCATTCTATTCCTTTGATTCTTATGTTTAACCTATGCCAGTATTACTATCTTTAATATTGCTTTATAGTAAGTTTTAAAATAAAAAAAAAATGTGCCTACTCAGGGATACCAAAAAAAAAAAAGTGAGAATCCTTCAACATTTTTCTTTTTCAAGATTATTTTGGCTATTCTGGTTCCTTTGCATTTCCCTATGAATTTCAGGATCAGCTTGTCAATTTACACAAAGAAGCCAACTGATATTCTTGTAGGTATTGTTTTAAATCTGCACATCTGTTTAGGAGAATATTGCCATTTTAACAAAATTAAGTCTTCTAATCCCTGAACACAGGCTTTTTTCTTTTTTTCTTTCTTTTTCTTTTTTGAACATTGTAGCATTTTGCCACTTTCAGAGTGTGAGTTTTACAATTTCTTGGTTAAATTTATTCTTAAATATATTATTCTTTTTAATGCTAATGTAAATGGAATTTTGTCTTTAATTCACTTTGGGATTATTGATTGTAAGTGTACAGAAATATGACTAATTTTTGTACACTGATATCGTTTCCTGCATTCTTCCTGAACCCTTGTATTAGTTCTAATAATATTTTAGTCAATTCTTTTGGATTTTCTGTATTCAAGATCATGTCTCTTATAAATGAATTCCATTCTTCCTTACCAATCTGTACACCTTTAACTTTCTTCTGTCATACTCTGACTAGAATCTCTAGTATAGTGTTGAATAGAAATGGCAAAAGTGGGCATTCTTATCTTTTTCCTGATGGGAAAACATCCAGGCTTTCACGGTTAGATAAAATGTGCATTTTTCAGAGTTATTAGTTAATTAAGTTCACTCCTCTTTCCAGTTTGTTGAGTATTTTCTTCATGAAGAGGTGTTGGGGTATGCAAAATGCTCTTTGACATCTAATAAGATGATCATGTAGGTTTTTCTTTTATTCTACCTATATAATATATTACATTATTTTCAAACATCAAACCAACCTTGCATTCCTGCTATAAATTCCACTTGATCACAGTATATAATTCTTTTTATATATTCCTGGACTCAATTTGCTACTATTTTTATGAAAATGTTTTGTCTTGCAAGAGACATTGGTCTGTAATTTCCTTTTTCTGTAATGTCTTTCTTTGGTTTTGCTATCAGGGTAATAGTGGGCTCACAGAATGAGTTGATAGATATTTTCTCCTCTTCTAATTTTTGGAAGAACTCATAAAGAATTAATTAAAAAAATTTTTTTATGTTAATAGACCTTTTTTTATTCATTTATTTATAAATGGTGCTGAGAATTGAACCCAGTGCCTCACATGCTAGGCAAGTGCTCTACCACTGAACACAACCCCAGCCCCTCATAAATAATTAATATCACTTTTTCTTTAATTTACAGAATTGACCTGTGAAGCCATCTGATTATTTCTTTAGATTATATATCCAGAAGTAGAATTTCTGTGTCAAACATATAAACATTTGTAAAACCCTATATACATATTGTTAAATTATTTTTCTATGGGGAGAAAGATGCTGATTCATATTTCCATTATTAATACCTCAGCTATTACATAATTTTACTCACAGTAGACTCTCAATAAATGTATGTTGAAATAAATTTTCTTAATGACTACTTCTTCCCAACCCTTAAAAACAACATTCACTAGCATATCAATCAAATAATTAATCTTGGTACTAATATTTTTTGAAAACAGTTTATATATCTTACTGAGTAATGAAAAATTTGTGGGGTTTTTATATTGATTTCAGGTCAATTTCAACCATAACAAGCCTTATATTTTTTAGGTCCAGCATATTTTAGCATTCTGTGAGTAAGGATGGTCCATTCCTGTCTAATACTTCTGTGCTTTAGAGAGTTTTTTCACATATAGCATAGCTTTCTTTGGTCACAAGCTAGCGCAGTTTGTTTTGCTGTTGTAATTAACAAAGAGTCACAAAGGATTTATGACTTTAATCATTACAAATATTAATAAGCAATACTTGGCAAATTCTTGTATCATGGTTGTCTTAAATAAGAGATTTCTTATTTTCATCACAATCTTTCATGAGTATTCTGAATTCATTTTCCATATGAATAAATTTATGCTCCTACTATTATTTAATTTTAATCTTCATTGTATACTAAGAATTTGCTAATTAATTGAGACACTTAATTGTGGAATGTAGAAAATCTAAGTTATGTATGTTGTCTCTTTACTTTTGAGCTCATTTTCCTCTTTAAGTACTCTGTTGACAGAGGGAGGTTCCCCTGTTAATGAAAGACCCTGAAACTTGTCACCCAATGTGCACCTAAGCACAAGGTCCATTTTAAGTCTGCCAAATCCATGTCAGTGTTTTTCTTCTCTGGTGTTTGTTTTAGTGCTAGGAAAATTACATTGTAATAATGTAAGGTATATTCCATACAGGTTGATTCCAGTGAAATTTAGACAACCAGGTAAATATATTCCTTAATCACTCTGGCTGCAAAAGCTTATGTTACTCAAAATGGCATTCCAGGCACTAGTCATTATAAGTCTTGCTTCATTACATTTGAGTATCTTATTTTCCTTCTCTTTTATTGCCTTTCACTTTGGTGTTGTTTATTGTCCTGCTAGACTCACTTGTTTCTTTATTTAAGAATTCACTGGGTTTGCATCTGATCTTATCTTTAGTGTCACCACCTTAGCACCTCTTGCGGGTTGATTTAATATTCACAGTGACATTATCTCCAACTCTCTTGTGAGTGAATTCACATCTAACTTAGAGCAAGATACTGCACGAATAATACAAGAAACATTGCCAGTTGAAGCAGCGGAAAAGGTTAAATTCCGATTTATATTTTTCTTGTGACTAGTTCCTTACCTATCTCATCCCATCCATTTCTCTCTCTCTCTCTTTCTGTATTAAAGTCCCCTAGGTTTTATAGGAATTCATTAAACATATACACTTTTCTCTCTTAAACTTTATTGTTCGTCAGTTGTAGATCTGAAAATAAAATGACTTCAGATTTAATTTCAAGTGTAGCTGTTTCTGGAGCCTGTAGCTTCCCTCTCATGTTCACCAAAGAGTTCACTGGGGACATGGGCCTGTATCACATGAAGGTTCCAAGCACATTACAGATGTGCTTAGAGCCTGTGTACTTCCCATTTCTTAACTAAGTTGTTTTGGTTGGAAGTAAGAGAAACTAACAGCTTAAGTAATAAATGGAATTTATTGGGAGGATGTGGGAGTATCTCAAAGAACTCAAAGGCAGCTGGCCCACCCAGGGACCAAATGCTGAACCTGGAGAGCCACCAGGCACTTATGCAGTCATGGCTGCTCTGTGTTTCCAGCTCTGTTCTCTCTCTGTGCTGCTCTAGGTCAGTTGCACCTGGTTGACTGGGTACATGGTAGAAGAGGCTCAAGCAAAACCTAAACTTCACTCCAATTTCCAGATTTCCATGAAAAACTATTAAATGGGCCTAATTTGGATCAAGCATTCATCCCTGGTCCAGTCATTTGTGACCAGTAATCCAGAGCTCCCTGTGAATATGAGTAGATGAGAGTGGTTTTCAATAAAAATGACTAGACACATATCCATCTAGTTTGTTTACTGTACTGTTTAGGTGCTATTTCTTTAATTACAGAGAGTTACCATTTAATAGACAATAAGCCATATCTGGTCTCCTTCAGAAACGTGTATAAGGTCGAGGCTTCATCAGTATGATGGTGTTTGTTCTCTTAATTGCCTTTCATCTGTCATGTTCACACTTATCCATATGGCCTCTTGGGCTCATCCTTTTATTCATTTATATTCCCTTTCCACATATAAGGGAAATCATAAATCATTTGCAAAAATTTCTGATTCATTCATTTCTGGATAGCGATAAGTAGAAGGAATGGAACTGCCCTAGTGAGATTCAGTTTCATGGTCTTCAAAGTTGATCTGGGTATTATTTCTCCAATCAGCATTCTTAATGTTCTCAGTAATACCAGCTGTTGTGATTTCCTTACTAACATGGTCTTTAGTGAATTGCACTCTCTGGCTTGTTACAGCACATCTGTGTGACAATGGAAATTTTTGGATAACCATGAAATTGGGTTTGAATTTGAGATAATGTTTCTGAAGATGTCTCTATTTAGAATATGGTGCTAGCAAGTTCTGTATCTCCATGTAGTATGTCGCTAGAACAATATTTCATATTCATTTGTTGATTAACCTTTTAGTTATTGAGAATGTAAAATGAAGATAAAACTATATGGGCTTAAAACAAGTAGAAAACTATTCCACAAACTGCTTTCAAATAATAAAAGAAGAGCTTTTAAGATAAGAATTTGGAAGATAAAGGATATAATGAAATTCAGTCATGGAGGTTAAGATGTGAGACTTTCAAAGAGGAGGGGTTCAATGCTATTAAGAAAAGGTTTATGGTATTGTCAATTAAAGTGGAACTATCAGGGTGGACTTGAAGTAGTTAATTCTTTCTTTTAATTTTTTTTTTTTTGTAGTTGTAGATCGATAGCATACCTTTATTTTATTTGTTTGTTTTTATATGGTGCTAAAGATCAAACCCAGTGCCTCACACATGCTAGGCGAGCACTCTGCCACTAAGTGACAGCCCCAGCCCTAATTCTTAATTATTTCAACATATATTTTTGCTATTCACATTTCCCGTTTTGGTCACTGGTCACATTTACCACTTCTGAAATACCAATTATTTATTCTTTCCATCAGTATGTAGATTACATTCATGGGGGTATGGGGAAGAAATAGGCTTACTTCTGTTATTTGCAGGATCTGGGGCAAGAGGACAAATAGAGACTGACATAGCACATGTCTAAATATTTAAAATTTAAATTAAACTAGTAACATTTTAAGTTAACATTTTAACTTAAAAATGTACTTTAAATTTAGAATGAAAACTTATTTAAATCTTGTTATAATTTTTCTAAAAATAAAATTATTTGCCGTTTTAGCTTGTATAGCTTTGGACATGTAATATCTAGGCCTATTGGTATGCATATGTAAGAATAACAGAATAAATTGTTTAGAATAAATTGCTTAATTTCACAAAACTGTCTGCAAGTGTCATCATGTGCAAGTGTTGCAAATACTGTGGTATATTTGCGGTTATCTCCAGAATTTCGTGGTGCCATGAAATTGAATTCAATGGAAAGTCAGTGTTGAGATGCTTGGCAATGAGAAAGGATATTTCCGATGCAAAAATCTACTGGATTCATGCTGTCTCAGAAGGGCTTGGCAAGTTAATTTGCCTTTTCTCTTAAGCATTTTCATCTCTCAATTTTTCCCTTGTTCTGGAGAAAAACACTTTCCTGAAGTCACAATGGTAAAACTCTTAAACCCTTATGATATTTGGACACAGTCATCTTTTTGTTTGACTTCACAGGAAAGAGATGTGGGAGCCAGGCATAGTGGTGCACGCCTGGAGTCCCCACAACTCAGAAGGCTGAGGCAGGAGAATTGCAAGTTCAAGTTCAGCCTTGGCAATACAGTGACACTTGGAACAAAAGAAAAAGAAAAGGGTTTGGGGATGTAGCTCAGTGAAAGAGCACTGTAGGTTCAAGCTACAATACTGAAAGAAAAAAGAGAAAAAGGGTTGTGGGGGAGAGAGAGAGAGAAGCATGTTCCTAAGCCTGAAATGTATGTATTTATGGTTTCAAGTCAGGGCAGAGTCAGTGCTGAAAGCTGATTCTCAGTATCGAAAGCACCCTGAATTCAAATTCATTTTGGTGTTGTTGCTGTTGTGTGTGTGTGTGTGTGTGTGTGTGTGTGTGTGTGTGTCTGTGTGTCTGTGCTGGGGATTGAACCCAGAGACTTGTGCAAGCACTTTTCCACTATACTATATCCCTAGACTTACCCCTGAGCCTTTGAATATGTTTATTTGTGTGTGTGTTTGGGAAATACCCTACCCAGCCCAGGGTCTCCTTTTGCTTAAGTGCAAGAGTGCTTCTGGCAAGAAAAGCAGCAGAACAAAAAAGGGTAATTTAGACATTCCCCACTAGAAAATAAGCTTGACAAGAGTACCAATTTCTCCATCATGCCCTGCTGTATCCTGAGCTAGGATGAGTCAGGCACATAGTAGATATCCAAGGAGAATTTGTTGAATGACTAGCATAGTGGTGGTGAATAATGCCTTTCCCTCCCAAACACTAGCTAAAAGTTCAGTGGAAGCCCTTCAGCGGGCAGGGCACTATCTTTCAATACCAAGTCTTCAATTTTTAGAGCAATAACTGTTATAGGGCTAGTCTCCTAGCTGTTCTCTTAATCATATTAAGACTGCAAAAATAATTGTTTGGACACTCCAACTCATATCTCAAGTTTGAAACTTTCCTGATAGGCCCAGGCATCAGATATTATAGTCCTCTAGTTCACACCTGACTTTGACTTGGCCTGATGTAGTTAGTGATGCTGAAAGCGTGCCGCAAGGGCCTCAGAAGGGCCTGTCTGAAAGGTGCCACATAAGCGCACCGTGCTCTGCATATGTAAGTGAGGAGCTGCTCAGTGGTTTCCCTGCAGGGACAACTGTATTGTTTTTAATTGTCTATTTTAATAGGCCTGAATAAAATACTCTTCTGTTTTATTTGATCTGCATCCCCTAGTGGGATTTCTCCCTGCCTTCTTTTTACTGCTGTGACAGTTTCCTAGTTAGACATTCAGTTCTTTCGACAGGGCTTCTTGATTATCAATGGCAGTGACTGTTCCTCCATCTACTGACATTCAATCCTAGTGGTCCTTGACCTATGGGATCATCAGCAAAAATGGGCTGAGTTTTAGGGATCTGGGATAAATGAAACAAATGCCACGAAACAGCAAACAACAACAACGATGAAATCAAGCACAGGTTTGGTTTAATCAGCTAAACTAATCTGGATTGATTTTTTTTTTTTTTTTCAAATGTTCGAAGCAGTGATCATAGGCATCCAAGATTAACTCTAGTTTAACCACCCCAACCTTCATTATGTGGCTATTTGAACAAATGTAAGGCCATGTTAGAATGATCTTCTAGTTGAACAATTTTCTTCTAGGAGAAGCTTTAAATGATGGAGAATGATGTAATGAAATACAATCAGGGATAAGGGGAAGATGCAAATTTCAGTAGTAGCTCTACCAGTGCATGATTGTGTGGCCTTTGTCAAATCATACTGTTCCTCATCTGAAAATATAAGCAAGTTGGATTAAGGCACCTCCCTACTTCCAGTACTATGGCTGCTGACATTGCACACCTGGCTTGATACATATGCTGTCCTGTATTTTCAAAGCAGATCTTTAGGTCTGCTTTGAATCACTTTACATATTTGTAAAGATTTATACTCCTTTACTTAAAGGTGATTCCACTGAAGAATGATCTCCTGTGACGCACATTACCTGGTTAAGAAATGGGCAAGCTTTGCAAACTCCTTTGGAGGATTAACTGTATTTTCTGCATGCACGTTCTCCATAAAGCACTTTGCTATTCCCCTCTTGGAGAGACAAAGCCAGGAATCCCCAAACGAGTCTGTGAAGTCAGTGGAGTCCCTTGGGACTGGCCCCTTTCTGCTACCTTTTCCTCCATAGATCTTTTCATCCAGGTTTCAAGGCCCTTAAGTTGCTTTTCCCTGAAGACAGGTGTGGTTCCCCCACCAACCAAGCCTAAAATCTTTGATCTAGGTTGTGCTCCAAGATCCCTCAAGTTGAATGGTAGCAAGTAAGAGTGTTCAAAATTCATCCTGCCCCTCGACAGGGTTTTGGCAGATCCAGGCACATGACCAGGACTACCAGTCAGAGAATCCAGATCTTCCTGGACAGAGTTATTGGTTTAGTAATGGGCATTTGCTCCAAGAAGGGCAACTTAGACTCCTACCTGGCACTTTTGCTGGCCTCTCAGGAAAAATCCATGTCCTCTTCTCATTGTGGATACCAAATAGAAGGAAAGTAAACCCTGAGTTGCCCTTAGCTGTCCTAGCTATTCTGTGGGATATTGGCCTCACTCTTGCGTAAAATGGGTATTTTTTTATTGTGGTTTGTTGTTGTTTGTTTGCCTCAGGGGTGAACCCAGAGGCATTTAACCACCGAGTCACATTTCCAACCCTTTTTGTTTTTATTTTGAGGTAGGATTTTGCTGTTACCTAGGGCCTTGCTAAGTTGCTGAGGATGGTTTTGAACTTGTGATCCTCCTGCCTCAGCCTCCTGACCTGCTGGGATTATAGGAGTGCTCAGTTAAAATGGGTGTGTAATATAAAACACATTTCTTAGAAATCCAATGGAACACTGAGTTGGTTGCAGGAATTGGTGCAGGTTGGTTTCGGCCAAGGATCCTAGCCAACTAGCAGTCCTGCAACTGAGTCCCCACCTACTTGTCCCATCTTACCTATATAATCATTCAGCCCTACTGTGTCACCCTCAAGCTTAACGGGACTCCACGTCACTGCCCTCACATTGCAACAATACTTCCTGACTCTGTGAATGCTTTTGTTATTGCTGTCAGATTGACAATTCCCTGTTCATTCTTCAAATATAGTTTTTTAAAAAATATTTTTCAGTTGTTGATGGACCTTTATTTTATTCATTTCTTTACATGCGGTGCTGAGGATCAAACCCAGTGTCTCACACATGCTAGGCAAGTGCTCTACCTCTGAGCCACAACCCCAGCCCTCAATGTGGTGGTCATGTTAACCTTCTTTTGGAGATTTTCAGACTACCTTCCTACCCACCCTCTGCCATCGATCCTGGAGGAACTCACTTCTCTCCTCTCTGCCCCTTACACTTTGTAAAACTGCCTTCATAGCAGCGTTGTCTTGTGATCTCCTGTTTTTGTTCATGTGTCTCTTTTTTCCTACTCCTACACTTCTTGAGGGCAGGATCCTTGGCTTACTCATCTGTGGTTCTCAACTGCCCCACTAGGTGTTTGAGACGTATGTTTTGCTTTGTATTATGACTTCTTTCTAACTCCAACAAGAAGATAAGGTATTTGAGCTCAGAGAGCATGTCTACTTCATATTTGTACTCTTCACATCTACTCAGTCATTGCAGAATAAGCAGAGAACAATCATAGACCTGGGTCAGGTGAACCTAGGACCAATGGAAACAGACCCATTGTGCAAAGTAACACCTCAGCCTTACCTGGTATGACATTGCCTTTTGGCTTCAGAGAAACTGATTTTGATCCCACCTATTCTTGTATGTTCTTCCCATCAATCCTTCATAGT
This sequence comes from Sciurus vulgaris, assembly GCF_902686455.1. NCBI lineage: Eukaryota > Metazoa > Chordata > Mammalia > Rodentia > Sciuridae > Sciurus > Sciurus vulgaris. Next base: position 35,595,385 of record NC_136476.1, read on the forward strand.
CTTCCAAGTTAACAAAAGAAACTTAAAAAAAAAAAAAAACCAGGTAGAGGAGGAAGTGTGGACAAATTCTATCTTTATTCATGGACTTTCTTCCAGCTGTTTCTGGTTCATTTTGACTCCACGTTCTTTGGCATTCTTTGCTTCCTGGCTTCCTGCTCTGGCTTCCATAGCTTGACTCCTGTGTTCAACCTGGCCCTCTGCTTGATGTCCTGGGTTTAGCTGCCCATCCTCCACCCAACATTTTACATCTTTCAAATTCATAGCACAGCCACATGTAAGAGAAGTCCTTTCCACATGCCCCACAGTAGTCCTAAGGGACATATTCATGTCTTGCTCAGCCCTGACTGCCACCCAAAAGAGGAAAAGCATCTGTCAGAACTATAATTTTCCACAGTGAAGCCTCAGCTTGTCAAAGTAATTTTGACTTGGTGTCATCTGAATTGGATTTTATGAATACAATGGAGGCATTGGTTTCATCTTGCAGTGCTGGTGTAACATGGGTGAACTTTGTTAAACATGTTGGTATGTTGTATACGTATGACTCCTTAGAAATCATCAATTTGCCTAGTCACATTGAATCATTCATCTGGAGCACAGTTGAAGGGGTTAATTAAAAACAGCTGCATCTGATCATAGTTATATACACTTCCTTCTTGGAGGGCACAGGAAAGACAGAACCCGGAGGAAAAAATGGAGGTCTTCCTTGGAGATGGGAGTTCTCTAGAAGCCAAGACAAGTGTGAGTAGAGCCTGCATGCTCTGAGAATCAGGAGAGAATCAGACTGAGTAAATTAAAGTGGGTGGTAAGTTTAAAACTTGTCCTACAGTGGCATTAAACTGGAAGAACACATTTTAATTGAAGAGCAAAGCGTGGTTAGTTATATGAACTATGCTTTTCTATTTGAATTACTCCTTCAAAAAATAACCTGGCACTCCTTATCTTACCTGCATTTTAGTTATTTTGAAAAAAAAAAATGAGTTAACTGTTATTTTTAAAATTATGAGCTTCTTTCTTTATAATTTCTGTTCCACCCCCCACTCCCCTGGTACTGGGGTTTAAATCCAGGGGTGCTCTACCACTGAGCTACATCCCCAACCCTTTTTATTTTTTAATTTGGAGACAGGTTCTCACTAAGTTACTGAGACTGGCTTTCAACTTGTGATCCTCCTGCCTCAGTCTCTGGAGTTGCTGGGATTATAGGCATATGCCACCCTGCCTGATGCTTTCAAATTTTAATTAATTAGTTTTAATTTTAATGTTTTAAGAACACTAAATACAAGTTTTACTCTCTTAAATTTTAAGTGTGTAACACAATATTATTGACCATAGGTATCAGGTTGTATAGCTAATCTCTAGAGCTTATTCCTATTACTAAATGTTATGTCATGCCTTCAGTCACTGGTGATCATTCCAGTCTTTAATTTTCTGAATTTGATTCTTTGATATCTCCTAAAAATGCAGTACTTGTCTTTTCTTATATGACTTATTTCACTTAGCAACATGTCTTTAAGGTCCATCCATGTTGTCACATCTTACAGAATTTTCTACTTTATTAAGGCTGAATAGTATTCCATCATACGTATATGCTACCCTTTCTTTATCCATCCATGTGTTGATGATGTTGAGTTTGTTTCCACATCTTAGCTACTGTGAATAGTGCTGCAATGGACACGGAAGGGCTATTATCTCTTCAAAATCCTGATATTAATTCCTTTGACTACATATGCAATACTGGGATTGTGAGATCTTACAGTAGCTTTATTTTTAATTTTTGAGGCGTCTCTATACTTTCTGTAGTGGCTGCACCATTTTGTATTCCCACCAGTAGTATACAAGGGTTTAATTTCTCTACATCCTTGCCAAAACTTTTTTTGTTTTAATACTAACCACCTTCATAGGTGAGGTGAAATCTCATTGTGATTTTGATTTACATTTCCATGATTATTGTTAATGATAAATATTTTTTCATATACCTCTTGGTCAGTTGTATATCTTTGAGAAATCTTTCTTCAAGTCCTTAGCCCATTTTCTATTCAGGTTATTAGTTTTTTTGTTATTGAACTTTATGTGCTTCTTACATATTTTTTTAAATCTTTACCCGACATCAGATATATGGTTTACAAATATTTTCTCCCATTCTTTTGCGTTATTTCCATGAAATCATGGCCAAGACCAATTCTATGAGAACTTTTTTCCATTTTCTTCTAGAAATTTCATAGTTTCAGGACTTATGTTTAAGTTTTTAATCCATTTTGAGTTCATTTTTGTGTATGGGACATGCTCAGGGTCCAACTGCTTTGTTTTACACATGGAAAACTACTTTCCCCCATCCTTTCCCCATTGTGCATTGTTGGCACCCTTGTCAAAGATCATTTAACAATTTCTGTACTATTTCCTTATACTTTTCAGTATAAAAAAATATGTATTTCTTAGTTCTATAAGTGGAAAATAGTGAATTTAATAATTGCATTAATTATGTGTATCATATCATATTGACATTTATTCCTTGGTATTTCTGTTCCTTATCCATAAAGTATTAAGTTCCTATGGTTTGCCATAAGATGCAGAGGTACTGTATGTGGTTTTCTCTTCAGCTTTCCTTGTGACTTAAGCTCTCACACTCATTGCTTCTTGCTTAGGGAAGCCAAGTTAGGTTGCACATGCTAATGTGATTACCAATTGAACCAAAACTTATCTAATTTACAACCTGGCAGATGACCCATAAACTCATAGCTCTTGGTGGGGGAGTTCCCCTGTCTAACTGAAGGAACAATATTTCTGTCAGATTTTGAACTGGAGAATATGTAGAGAATTTTCTAGTTCAATATGAAAGAAAAATGGAGTGTTCATGCAAATATAAGTAGAGAATCCAATGGTTAAGATGGAGTTGAGAGTCTGCTTTAATTATTTACAACCGCCTTAATAGAAAATGTTTCATTAAGATGGTCTAAAGAAATATTCCTTGTAACGAAGGGGATCTTCTAGTTCCTTGCTATTCAAGGTGTGGTCCATAGACTAGCAGCATTAGCATCATCTGGAAGCTTGTTATAAATGCAGTGTCTCAGGCCAACCCAAGACCTACTGAAAAAGAATCTGCACTTCAGCAAGTTCTCCAGATAATGTATATACACATTAAAACTCCATTCTAGTATAACTAATGTAGCAGACTTCTGTTATTTTTCAGTATACATTTTCTTCTTCCATGATAATAGAATCTTATCTGGTTACACTGCTGAGTTCCCAGCTCCACATTTACCTAGCTCTCTTCTACCTGACTGAGACTACATTCTAGTCAATGGAGTGTTTGGAGGAGTAATCGGAGCTACATACATATCTTGTCTTGACAATAACTAGGTCTTCCCCCAAGCTGCGAGCTGGGGAGAACTATGGTAAACACTTTGGATCCATTAGAGGGAGTCACAGGTTGAGGATTGCATAGTTACCTACTAGTTTAGGCCTGCCCATCTCTCTCTCTGGACTGCTGCTTTAAAGAGAAGCATTCATCTCTCATTTTAGTCATTGCAAATTGAGATATCTGAGCTCAGCATGGACACTAACAGAGTATTAACATAGTTAGATGAGCAAGTAGATAGTCTCCTTAGAGTTATATATTTAACTTTTTAATAATGCTGGGAGCAGCACTTGAATCTGTCTGCTTATGGTGCCTACATTGAAATGGGCATGAAATGATTAAAAAGCTATCTAGTGGGGATATCAAAATAGCTCAGGAATTAACGATAAAATAATTATTTTTTGATTAATGGGCAAAGATGATCTGATATTAATTCTTACCCAAAGGTTTTTTTTTTTTTTTTTTTGCTCACAAAAAACTGGTCATAAATATTTCTCCAGTCAAGATTAGCTGAGTGTTCAGGACATTCTGAAATGTGTGGTCTCTGTCACATGTTCTATAATTTACATGATTTTACCCCTTGGATTTACGAAAGTCCCCGACTATGCAAATCAGAATTAAAGCCAAACATCTTCAATTTATAAAGTTTATTTTTAAAAATATAAACATTTAGTAGTGTTAGTTAGAGATTTCACAGTAATTCACAGCTCTACTGTGTTACAAGGAAATAACCAAATCCATGTGGGATTTGGACACAAAATTACTAAATTACTTGGAACCAGGATGACAAAACAAAAACTCATACCAAACCAGAGATGAAGACATTTTCTTAATCATTCTTGGCTAAAAATTTTATTAATGTCTTAGTGTGGAATTGCAAGAGATGAAATACCAGATACATACCAAATATATAATTATTACACATCTCCATTATATTTTGTGGTGTTTGTATATTTACATTTAAGAATGCTGTCAAGTGCTAGCTCCAACCTTGGTTCCCCCTTATAGGGCCCCCTCTCTGGAATGCAGCCCACCAGAGGGTCCCTTTTCAGCAGTCAGCCAGAACAGCAGCCTCCCTCCAGCCTGCTTTCCTCCAGCTCAGCCCTGCCAGAGTCCTTCCACCCATCAGCCATGAATCTCTTCGATTCCTGGAAGTTCTCTCCCACCTCCTAGCCATCTTCTTGCTACTGCTTAAAATTTGGAAGTCCTACTTAGTGTGCTTTGTGCTGGGATTTCAGAGAAGAGCCAGGTCCTGTTTGCTGGGATGTCCACTGCTGGCTACCTGGACCTCTTCACCAACTACATCTCACTTTACAACACATGCATGAAGGTGGTCTCCATAGCCTGCTCTTTCATCATGGTCTGGATGATTTATGGCAAGTTCAAAGCCATTTACAACGGGAACCACGATACGTTCCGGGTGAGTTCCTTGTCTTCCCACGGCCATCCTGGCATTCCTGGTCAACCAAGACTTCACCCCTCTGGAGATCCTCTGAACCTTCTCCATCTACCTGGAATCGGTGGCCCTCTTCCTGGGTGATCGTGGTGAGCAGGACTGGCCAGGCCGAGACCATCGCGAGCCAGTACCTGCGGGTTCCAGGCATCTGGCGCACCCTCCGTCTCTTCAGCTGGATCTGGCGCGACCACTTGGAGGGCTTCTTTGATATCATCACCTTTGTGGCCGGCCTGGTCCAGACAGTTCTTCACTGTGATTTCTTCTACCTCTATATCACCAAAATTCTAAAAGGGAAGAAACTAAGCTTGCAGGCATAGCCCTGGCCCTCATTAGCCCTCTCCTCAGTAGTGATTGGAGGTGGAGGAAGGTGACAGAAGACAAGAGCCTTCCCGTCCAGGGGTGGCTTTTTAAAAAATCCACCTCTCCCTGCTCCCCATACCCACCCTGCCGGGTTGGGGGTTGGCAGTGGAGGACTCAAGTCGTGGGGAGCTCAGGACCTGGGCTATTTGTAGGGTTTTTTTTTCTTTCTTTTTTTTGCCTTTTAGAGAAGAAAAAAGAAAATCTTTCCACTACTTAGGTTTTTTTTTTTTTTTTTTTTTTTTTTTTTCTTTCCACGATCCTAGGGATTGAACCCAGGGCCTTGGGCTTACAAGGCAAGCACTCTACAAACTGAGCTATCTCCCCAGCCCACTACTTAGTTTTTGATTCTGGTGACTCCTTTCTCTTCTTTCTCAGCCCCAAATTTTATAAACTGCTTTTGAGTGTCCTGTGTGCCAAGGCAGGGCCAGAGATCTTTCCCCCTCCTTGAGCTCCTCAGCTCCTTTCCAGTTTTACCCACAGACCCACCAGTTGCCAAACACTAAACCTGCTGGCGCAGCCTGCCCCACCTCTCACCATGGCCAGGACCACAGCAACTTCATCCAAGTTCCTGGGTTGGGGACAGCAAGGAAGAGAGGCCCAGGAAGTTCTCCCCTGATTTTTCATAATAATTTTCCCCTCAGAATTTGGGTTTTGGGTATTTTCTTATTTTTTAACCCACAAAGGGGGCTCTGGGCTCAGGCATGGGAAGGGGCTGGCATGAGAATCACCATAGGTCTAATAGGCCATGTTTTTGATGGTTAATTCTTTGTTCTCTTGAAATAAACAGAGGAAAATGGGGGGAGGGGGGAAGAATGCTGTCAAGCCAGGCATTGGTGGTGCACATCTGTAATCCCAGCAACTCTGAAGACTGAGACAGGAGGATAGCAAGTTTAAAGCCAGCCTCAGCAACTTAGAGAGACCCTAAGCAACTTAGTGAGGCCCTATCTCAAAATAATAAAAAGAGCCCAGCACAGTGGTGCATGCCTGTAATCCCAGTGGCTTGGGAGGCTGAGATAGGAGGATCTCTAGTTCAAAACCAGCCTCAGCATTAGGAGGCCCGAAGCAACTCAGTGCAACTCTGTCTCTAAATAAAATACAAAGAAGGGCTGGGGATGTGTCTCAGTGGTTGAATGCCCCCTGAGTTCAGTCCCTGGTAAATCATTATCATCATCATCATCATCATCATCATCATCATCATCATCATCATCATAAAGGGCTGGGATGTGACTCAGTGTTTAAGTGCCCTTGGGTTTAAATCCTGGCAAGGGTGAGGGGATGCTGTCAAGAATCGACAGACCCATTAAGTAGCAAGTCTTATTGACTGAGGCCTAAGCAAGTCTTATCCCTCTTTGCTTGGGACATAAAACATGTCTCCACTGGAAGTGCCCACCAAAGTTGGAGCCAGAGAATACTGAAAAGGAAATGTTAACAATAATTTACCTCCTTTTCTGGATCCTTTCTGAGACTGAACAGCCTATGAAACATCTCACTCCCTCTGAGTTACCTGGCTTCCATATTTATAATCTTTTCTCTGCTGGGTTAGCTTCCAATTTAAAATGTCTCATTCTCATTGTGAAGGCTTCTTTAATACTGTATTGAGCTTTGAGGGGTGGGGAAATAACTCTTCTTTTCCACTCTAGATAAGGTAATTTTATTACCTCTTTTCTAGGTTTCCAGGTATGAAGATGAGATCAGTTTATGGCTAAAACAGATTGAACATTATTTTTATTCTTATTACTTAATATCCTTGTCTAAAATCAGACTCAGTTATTTATTATTGCTTTTATCTCTAATTTGAGGGCAATTTTTATCCTGTCTTAGAACTGACAGCTAAGATGCTACAACAATGACAACTAAATGTTGTATCACATGTCACAGTTTATAAAATGCTTGTCATATACCTTCCCTTTGGATCCTTATAATTATCCTATGAGACAAGTATTATTATTACTAACTCTTTATTATTACCAACTCTTTTTAATGAATTGAGTTCTCAGATAGGTAATTTGCTCAAGATGCAAACCTAGAAACTCAAATTAGGGTGCTTTATCTCAATTCCAAATTCAATATGACCATGATTATGTCATTATTATCACCATCATGGCAGTCATTAATCCTTACTGTACTCCTGACAAAGAGGGTTGATTATACCTTCTTATTTAATTCTGCAATAGTTCTTTGGTCCTTTGTCAAAACTCAACTCACCATGGCTTAAATAAATAGTGGGTTTTCCTCATGAAAGCCCAGAAACTGGAGAGTTCTGACACTGGTCAATGGGCCAGAGGTGTCATGGCTCTCGGTCATCTTTTAGTCTTCCATTCATGGTTGCATAATAACCCCCAGGGCCCAGAGCATCTTGCTACCTATGATTGGCGTTCACAAGTGGGAACCACAATGAGACTTCTCCCCATCCTATTCCTCATGAAGGAAGCTCCCTGGCTGACTTTCCCATTCATCTCATCTCATTTCATCTTAGTCACGTGTATCCCTAGGCCAGACACTGGGCCCACCTTCCTTGAGGAATAAAGGAATCTCTGCTCAGGATCTAAACACAACCCACTAAGGGTCCCACTAAGGTTCTTGCTGCAGGAAGGTGCTCAGCAGAGGCTGGAATTCAGCCCCCCTGCTACAGCCCACACATCACACTGTGTCCCAGGTATGTCGACCCAAAGGAAGGGCTAGTGCTTTGCAATTTGTCTGTTTATTAGGTTGCATTCTTATAAATCTTAGGAAGGCCTGGAACCAGCTAGGAAGGGCTCTGACTGGTTAGTAAAGAAGACAGTGGTGGGATTGGGTATGAGATGGGATCAACCACTAGATGTTATTAATAGTCCCATTTTAAAGATGAGGAAATCGAGTCATAAAGATATCAATTTACCAAGGTTACAAGCTGCTAACTCACAAGTTGGAATTTGCAAATTAACTGACTCTAAGGCACATGGGTTCCATCGCTAGTCCAATGGCTTTTCTTAAAGTCTAATATTATCCTAGCAAATTGACATAGACTCACACACAACATAAAAACTACTTAAAATTGATTCTTGAAGGAACTAGATTCCTGACTAACGAAAAATGAATAGCTGATCAAGCTGCCTAAATGATTAGTTTTAGGGGCTTCTAAGATGTCATTAGTTATAGATAGAGCAAGGGATAGTGAACATTATTCATATTGGTTAAAATTCTCTAAGGCTTTTGGCCTTTACTGGTTTGCGAGGAGAATCATCCTGTCAGAAGAATTAGAAATTCTAACTCTGGTTGCCAAATCTACCAACAATTTCCTTTGTGACAATCTATATTCACTTACCTCCATTTTTTCCTTAGGCTAATAATTTATGTCAGTTGGAGCTCAGTGTTTTATGAACCAAGGGTGAAATTATTAAATTTTATTGTTTGTGATTCCTTCCTTAAGTTATATTTCTATAATTGCAAACTCTCTGCATTCCCCAACCTCTATTTTGGATTTATTACTAGCCTTCTTACTGCCTTTTTAGATCTCAGAAGTAAACTTCAAATATTTACAAATCTCAATTTCATGTTTTCCCTTTCATAAATCTATGGGCAAATTCAGTGCTGGAGACAGAGAGTAATAAATCTGGATATTTATGTATTGTGCCAGCAGGCGCTACACAAACTTCCCGGCGTAGCTTGGTCAATGAACCTCAGTCTTGACCTGTAACACTGGTTCTAGTCTAATCCTGAGGCTCATATTAACAGAATCATTATAAAACATCTGGTGACTTGTATATACAAAACCCTTCCCACATTCCTTCAGCCATAATTGGTAATCAGACAAGTTTAGTGGGCACATATGTGCTCCACGTTAATAGAGAAAGGTGCGTCAATGTTGTTTATACCATGTAATACTCTTATCTTTGAATATAGGGATGTAGTGATGGCACAGACTAGGTTTAAGGTTATGATCAAATCTGCAAATGATCTGAAAAACTATAATTTTTCAAGATATCTCATTCTAAGCCTATTTATGGGCTTCAAAAAATAAAATACAAAGTTCTAGAGAAAGTATAGTGAAATTAAAAAATAATTTTATAGCAGAGAAGACCTGCCTTAAACACAACACAAAATTCAGAAGGCATAAATAAAAGGCCACAAAAATTTACAACATAAAAATTAATGTTGACCTGGGGACACAGCTCAGTGGTAGATTGGTAGAGTGTTTGCCTATTATGCTCATGGGCCTGGGTTTGATCCCTAGCGCAGCATTCAAAAAAAAAAAGAAGAAAAAGTTTAATGTTTATACACTACCACCCAACAAAGTCAAAGGCAGATGATAAATGGAGAAAAAAGAAATGTATCCCATATAGCAAAGAACTTTTTTTTGGTACTGGGAATTGAACTTAGGGGTGCTTTGCTACTAAGTTATATCCCCAACTCTATTTATTTATTTATTTATTTATTTAATTTTGGGACAAGATCTTGCTAAGTTGCTAAGAGTCTCACTGATTTGCTGAGGCTGTGCTCAAACTTATGATCTTCCTGCCTCAGCCTCTCCAGTTGATGGGATCATAGGCATTTGCCACCAGGCTCAGGCCTGGAGAACTATTTGATAATACTCAAATAAATATGACCAGTCAGGAATGGTGTCACATGACTGTAATCCCAGCATTTGGGAAGCTGAGGTAGGAGTATCACAAGTTCAAAGTCAGCCTCAGGAACTACGTGAGACCCTAAGTGACTTAGTGAGAACCTATCTCCAAATAAATGGATGAATGGATATATATATAGAGAGAGAGAGAGAGAGAGATAGGTCTGGGGATGTAGCTCAGGGATTAAGCACCGGTGGGTTCAATTATGAAGACAATGAGTCATTCAATTACAAAAGTAGATCAAGAACATGAATTGGAAGTTTACAGAAATATTAATGAAAATGGTGAAGGAGAAAAGAACAGGTCCAACATCATTTATAATTCAAGAAATGGTGATCAAAACAATGAGATTTCTTTTTTTAACTATTAGATTGGCAAAAACTAGGAAGTTGACATAATATTCAATGTGGACAAGGGTGTAATCAAAAGGCACTTTCATACATTGTTGGTGGGAAGATAGATTGGTGAAGTTGTTTTAAAGGACATCTTGTAAATTTTATGAAAATGTAAAATATACTAGTACCCTTTGACTTGGCAATGCCCCTAGTAAAAATTCTATTTCACTTGCCAGTGTACATACACGTGTATGAGTATTCATTTTATCATTATGCTTTGAAAAAGTGTAAACACCTTTGCTATCGATAAGGCATTGAAGGCATTGGTTGCACAAATGATGGTATTTATTAGAAAGTCTTTTTTATTCTCTCCCAGTACTGGGGATTGAACCCAGGGGCACTCTTCCACTGAGCTACATTCCCAGACCTTTGTATTTTGAGACACGATCTTGGTAAATTGCCAAGACTGGCCTTGCACTTGTGGTCTTCCTGCCTAGTTGAGATGTTACATTTATATCTATCATTTGGATTCTTGTAGTTACAGAATTGTGAAGTAAAGTAAAAGCCATCAAAACCTGAAAATATGCACTAAATAATTGCCCATTCTATTTCTAATATCTCTCTTTCTGAGATACTACTATGCAGACGGAAACAGCTCAAGTCATTACACATAACAATTGTCTGATAGTTTTAAATGAATAAACAATTAAAACAAAAACAATAACAATTATGACAAGATAGATATACCCAAAATAAAATAATTTGTATGTTAAGGAATTTTCAGCTGACATGCTGAGGAAAGGTGATAAAACCCAAAAATAGTTTTGCACAAAAATCCCTCCTTAAGATACCGTTATAGGGGCTAGGGTGTATCAGCAGTACAGTGCATGCCTAGCAGCCATAAAGCACGGGGTTCCATCCCTAGGCACCACGTGAACCAAACAATAAGAAAAACACTAGATAATGCTATGAAATTAAATGTAAGTAGAAAGAAACTACTTTGAGTTGTCATACAATTTGGAATTTGAAGGGGGGAAAGACCCAAATTCTGATCCCCAGTCACACTTGATTATTTTCTTTCTTCTAAGAAATAACAATTCAAAATATTGTTTCAAATGAGAAATTTTCAATATTTTTAGATTTTTTTCTTCTCTTAGAACTAAGTCCCAACAAAAATATTTTCTCACTCTAAACTGTATTTTGGGCTCAGTTTTAGTTTTGAGAAGCTTATTCTTGATTCCTATTTTCCCAATAAAACCTCCCATGTATCTATAAGGGGAGAGATTGTCAATTTATTTCCTCCTGCTTGGGTAAAACTTTTTAAATAATATGCGTATATGTATGTTTGTATGTGTATAGGATGCTTCTTGTTAGGACACACAAAAGCTATTGAAAGCAGTACCTAGCAGTAGTTCCTGGTGAGATAAATATCAGGGCTTGCAGGATCCAGAAGACATTTACATTTGAGTTATTTCCTTGTATAATTTTGAATCTTTGGGTGTGATCATACATATATTTAGCAACTTTTAAAATCTAACAAATCACAACACAGAATCAAAATAAAATTTAGAACGAAATCTATCAACAGATGTTTTCAATCATGGGTAGAGATTATCTTATTATTGAGAAAGAAATTACACATGGTAAATAAGGAAGCAAGTAGTTCACCAAAAACAATCCTGTAACTTTCATAAAACCTCCCTCATTAAGAGACCAGGGCCAATCATCCACACAAAAGTGGCCTACAACCACAGTTAAATGTATAAGGGACTCCATATCCCTACATTTTTTTCCTCTAGTATTTCATTTCTGGCATCTCATAAATTAGTCACCTAAAACTTCCCAATGTGAAACTATCTCCCTCCCAGTGGGATTTGGGGTACATTTTATTTTCCTCAGCTCATTAAATATGTAAACTATGGAGCCTACATTTGTTCTTTTTTTTGGTGGTGGGGGGGTGTACCAGGGATTGAACTCAGGGGGCACTCAGCCATGGAGCCACATCCCCAGCCCTATTTTGTATTTTATTTAGAGACAGGGTCTCAATGAGTTGCTTAGAGCCTCGCTTTTGCTGAGCCTGCTTTTGAACTCTCGCTCCACCTGCCTCAGCCTCCCAAGCTGCTGTGGGATTACAGGCATGCGCCACCTTGCCCCGCCTACATTTGTTCTTTAGAGGACATTTCTCCTTTCTTAGAAATCTTGTCTTTCACACACTCTCCCTTTTCCTCTGTCCCCTCCTCTCCTCACTCCTGAACCCATCCACAGTCGGAAGTACCAAGACAGGTGCCAGGTTTTGTCATCACTGATCTTGCCAGCCCCCTCAGCCAACAGGTCAGGTCACCCTGGTTAGCTGCACCCGGTTGCAGAGCTGCACTCTCCCCCGCACGTGTTAATTGCTATAATGCATGGTGTTTGTTGAATGCTCGCCAGGCAGTAGGCTCCTGCCTCCTACGTGAGGAGTGTTTTCAAGATGGGTTCTCAAAATCATTCTCATTTGACACACAAGGAAACTGCAAAAATAACATGAATCTGGCCAGGCATAGGGGTGCTCACCTGTAATCCCAGTGGTTTGGGAAGCTGAGGCGGGAGGATCCCAAGTTCAAAGCCAGCCTCAGCAACTTAGGGAGACCCTGTCTCTAAATAAAATGTAAGAAAAGGGCTGGGGGTGTGGGATGTGGCTAAGTGGTTAAACCCCCCTGGGTTCAATCCCTGGTACAAACAAACAAACAAACAAACAAAAAACATCCTTTCAATGTGAGCTGAGGGAATATCACTCCTCTGCTTCCTATCTTGCCTTAAGGACGAAGGGCTCAAAATGGACTGCCAAATCCTACAAGATTTGGATCTGACTCTCTCTGCCGCTCTGAAATCATCTACTACTATTTGTCCCTCAGTTCACCCCGCTTTACCCACATTACTTTTACAAGTTCCAATTTCTGTGTTTTAGAAAACAGATTAATCCCATTTCAGTGATATACTCAAACGACGTTAATTTTTTAATAGACTGTTGCACCGTGAATTTGCCGACTCTCTACCCCCCACTACAAGGTAGCTCTGAAAGGTCAGAGCCTGTTTGAGTCAGTTATTTCTGGTGTCTAGAGCAGTGCCCAGTACATGGTGCATATTCAAAAAGGTTTGTTGAATTTACTAGTGATTGAGTTGGAAAAAACCCAGACTCTGGAATCAGACAAATGGCTTCAAATTTCTGCTTTATCAAGTATTATGTGTCCTTTTAAAAATCTTTTCCCTTTTCTGAATATCACTTTTAACATATATATTTCTATTTTAGTTGTAGTTGAACACAATACCTTTATTTTATTTATTTACTTTTATGTGGTGCTGAGGATCAAATCCAGTGCCTAGCACATGCTAGGCGAGTGCTCTACCACTGAGCCACAACCACAACCCTGAATATCACTTTTACCTTGTGCAAAACTGGAATAGATAGCGATGTCAGATTTGGAGGGAATATTTAGTGCTATCATCTATCTCAAGTGCCTGGTAAAAGGTAGAGTTTCATAAATGTTAACTATTTCTAGTATCTTTTCTCCTCTTCCAAGTTTCCTTCAAAGAAAGAGATGGAGGGAGAGGAACATTTCAGGTCAAACTGGTATTCACTGAAGTCATTTAGTAAGTGTTTCTTGAGCATCTACTATGCTGCAGACACTAGTGGCACAAAGATGAATGAGTTATTATGCATCCCTCAGGAAAGTCATTTCATTAGAATGACTTATTTCTTATAAGACCTGTGGAAATAAGAAGTTCTCTTCAAAGACTGAAAATTTTAATCTTGCATTGGCCACTGTTCTCCCTTATACCTGTGAAAATTATTACCCCACTATTCTTAGTTTTATATTTTTCAATTATACCTTAAAAAGGTAGCAAAGTATTCAGATAAGCACAAATACCTATGTCCATTCAGGGTTAATTAGTATCATTAAATTTTCTGGGTTCCTTTTTTTTCCCCCCTAGCAATACCATATTAAATTTGCAGTTTTAAAAACAAATACTGTATAAATAGAAAGGGAAAAGCTCATGTTTAGGATTGTTGGATGATATTTTAAAGAACAAATGATGTTGAGTTTTTTTAAATGGGATGAATTAAGAAAAAAAATGTATCTGCTCGAAAAAACTTTCATTCTTAGTTTACCACAGTGCATTCATTACACAGGGAATTGTGGATCTGTGCACAGTTCAGAAAAGTGAATATCAGTGAAATACAGCATGCACAACAGTTGAATGGTCCCTAAATTGTTATTACTATCATTTCAATTATTTATGCAGTAAACTGTATAATATAACAATAACATTAAAAGATAAATACAGACCTCAGCTCCCTGATGTGCCACTTCTTCCTCCAGATCATATTTACAATTAACCAGAAGTCAGAATTCCAAGTCTTATTGAGAAATATTTTCTTTGCTTTTGAATCGTACCAGCTCCTCCTCTGTCTCTGCATTGTACTCCGCGTCTGATGAAACATTTATCTGAACAAACAAAATACATATGTACAAATAAATACGAGTGTCAGGAGCTGACACGCAAATGCAAACACATGTCTTTACCCAGACCCGCCATTTGACAGTATGACAGGATAAAGAGCATTTTGAATGAAAACTACGCATAACGCCTCTGAAAAGAATGACCAGACAAAAACACTGTGATCAATTTAATGTCTTTAGGACATACACTTTTCTTTAAAAGTGTGATACTGTGATGACTCACAGTGGCAGGACAGGTAGCAGAGGAATGGCTGCCTGGAAGCCATGAATGGCAGGGTAGCAGCTGGAAACAGCTTCGAAGCCCTGTCACCTGACCTGTCACTTGATTGAAGAAGAATTAAAGACAAGTTTCTGAATCCAGCCCCCTGCACCGTCCCCCCACCTCCGCCCAGGGATGCCAGGAAACCAATCATCGCCCAACCACTTTGTGGGGCCATTAACAGAGCCTCAGACTCCATCTTTGTCCAAATGAAAGCACAAAGAAAATAACTTTTCATCTGAAGAATCATCTTAAGATCCCCAAATGGAAAGTAAGGTGAGCAGTAAACCTCTTAAACTCCAGTTTGGCAGCTCTTAACACAGGGCATTAAGGTAAGAAGGTTATTTATGGCAAAGAAGAAAGGCCAGAGAATTCCAAAGTAAGAGGTAAAAGGACAAAAAGAGAGGATCTGAGTCCAGATTTAATCATCCCTGTTCCATTCAAATGTGAAGGAAAATGATTTCATAAAAAATCAGCCAGGTGCCCTGGTGCAAACCTGTAATCCCAGTGACTAGGGAGGCTGAGGCAGGAGGACTGAAAATCAGAGGCCATCCTGGGCAATTTAGCGTAACCCTCACCTGCTTAGCGACATCCTGTGTCAAAATTTAAAAATAAAAAGAACTGAGGATATATCCCCTACATGATAAAGTGACTCTGCGTTCCATCCCCACTACCAACAAACAAAACAAAAACAACAACCAAGTGCCACAGTGGCTCAAAGGCAAAGCCTTCGTTTTTAACTTCTTGTTTAGGTAATTCAGGCAGTATGTATTTTGTACCCTTCCAAACAAAAGCTGATCTCTGAATGCCCCTTAACTTTGCAGGAAGATGGCAGTAGGGTTTTCTCAGGGGTATCTGAATCCACACCCTGCCCTTGGCCCCTCTCAGTATCTAGCCTTTTTTCTACTACTTGGAACTGACATGTGCCTCTAGGGCTTGGCTTTGGGATCTGGGATTCACTTTTCAGACCAGCCTGCCCCCTCTTTTTTATTTTTCTTTCAGGGATTTCCTTCCCTAGAGAGCAGAACAAGGAGGAAAAGTTCTGCGTTCCTTTATTCTTCCTGGTTCCCTAGAGAAGAGGGCAAGAGTTAATTTTTGATGACATTATTTCGTTTCCAGGACTCCTCTTTGGAATGAATCCCCTCACAGGCACAGAAGGGAGCTGGAGGGACTTTCTTTCTCTCTTGTGCCCTAGAGCCTGAACTAGCCAGGCCAGCACTTTCTACCTCACAGAAGTCTCCAGGACCCCCAGTGGGAGAAACCTGGGCTGCTTCTGAGGCAAATGATGGCCGTAATCATTTTCAAAGGTTTGTGTTTGCACCTGGGAGGGGACTTAAGGCAGCAACAGGGCACTCTATGAATATTCATGAGCAAGCCAAGAAAGCTCTTTCTTTCCTGAGTATGGCTGAAAGGGTAACTGAAAACTGCACCACTGTGTAGGTAACCTAGAAACCCCAGCCTGGGAGGAAGAGCAGGGACGCAAAGGGACAGAGGCAGTGCAGGGAGTGCATTCCAGCCAGCTGGCGCTCCCCTCCAGGGAGGAGTGGCAGCGAAACCCGTCCCTTAGAGAAAGTTGGAGCCAGAAGAGGTGCCCTCTGTCACTGAGTGTTGGTGGTTGGAGGAAGTTGAACCAGGGCATCTAAGAGCACATTCACGGACGCTTGGCTGTTAGTCCTGGCCAGCTCCTTAGCTCTAAATGCATCTCCTCTTGTAAGTCCAGGGCAAATATCTGAAGGTGGGAAACTGGCCACTTCATCCTGATGCTCCCCAAAGGGGTGAGAACAAATGATCCACTGGGGGATCCCTTTCCTTGGCAAAAGGTCATTATAAAATACAGGGGGAAGATGGCTTTTTATGTCATAGCTACAGAACAGTGTGGCACTTGATCCAGTTTTTCCAGAGGAGTAGGGAAGGTGGTGGGGAAACCATGGACTGTGAAGCTGACTGTGATCCCCACTGACTGGCATCTCGGAACCACACCCTTCTCCAACCCTTGTGGTTCCTGAACTTTTTTTTTTTTTTTTTTTTCAAGTACAGCATTCCTTTTAGAGGAACTCTTATAAAGAACTTTAATATATGGAAGAGATCAAAGCAAAGCTGCTCTAGTGGAAGAGGTTGAAGGGTATGGAGCCCACCCTTTTCTCTCCTTTCCCAGCTGGGGAGTAGGAGGATGCCAAGGGAGGAAAGGGGCTGGGAATAGCTCTATGGCACATTTGGAAGCTCCTGGGGCTCTTCAGAGCAATTTGAAAACCATTGGACTGGATGCGCTAAAGTCCCATTCATTCTTTAAATCTCATGATTTAATCTTTCTTTCTTCAGAAGTGCCTGTATTCATAATTGGCACATGTGGGAGTAGAGGGGAAGGGAGGAGAAAGGGAGGGGAGGGAGAAAGCCACTCTTGTAAATCTGGGTCTCATGGGGCTGGAGTCCCAGACTGGAAGAATGTCTTGGACATTTCAGCGTGTTCGGCATGCTGTGTCACTGTTTGTCTTGGCCTTTTTTGTCTGTGTGCAGCAGCAGTGTAAATGAATATGCTTCATTTCCTCAGCAACAAGACTGGGTTGTGTACGTCCCTTCCCTTGGTGAGCAACCAGAAGAGCGAGTGGGGTGTCCTCGTGTTGCCAGGGACAGGCTGACAGTAGTACCAAATTAGGAAAGGGACCGACTGAGGACTCCTGGCCAAACTGCATCACCACCTACACTCAGCCAGCAAAATCAGTGGAAGTGTGTGTAATCCCGTGTAGACTAGAATGGTCTGCACCCTGCCAGCAATGCAGGAACAAGGATAATCAAGCGGGACATGGTTCTTTAATAAGTGTAAAACTAAACATCATCAAAATGCTGCAACACAATACCAGGGGCTGGAAGTGGTTAGTGTTGTGATTACAAAAGGGGCATCGGCATAGGATGTCATTTCTTGCAAAGATCCAAGAAAACGTCTCGCTTTCATTTTTATAAACAGAGTCATAGCACACTAGAGTCACTCCTTATTTCAAACATAAAGTCATACCACCTTTATTTAGAACATGAGCGAGGGGATTGCCATGGTATGTAAATCCAGGACAAGACTTGGTATTGTATGTTCTCCTCAAAAAAGCAAACTACAAGGCCCATTTTAAACAAATACAGAACCATTCCTCTCTGAAGCATTGTTAATCTTTTCATTAAAAGGCACAGTCATTATGTTCCAAATCCTTCTTTCCAAAGATCAGATCCAGATTTTCCAACTAATGAAACAATGGACTCATTTCTACAAAATCCAGAAGAAAAACATTAGACAAACTTATAGACAAGATCACGATAGTCACCAAGATCAATAGATTTGAGTGGGACACACAAACTCTCTCACTTTCTCTCTCTTTCTCTCTCTCTTAAATATGGAAGCATGTAGAATGTGCTATGAAGAAAATATTAGGGAAAAAACTGATAAGTCTATGAATAAAGGACAACCTAAATCCAAAATCTCCTCTAGAGTCAACCATTCCACCATTCCTGCAGTAACTGCTTCACAGAAGAGCTCTGTGTGTGTGTGTGTGTGTGTGTGTGTGTGTGTGTGTGTGTGTGTGTGCGCGCGCGCGCGCGCATGTTTCCTTTCGATTCCTGGCATAGGTGTAAGAACCACAGTTGTGGCTTGTGACTGTGCCTCTGCATGCCAACCCTGGGTGTTACTCTTTGAGTAGTTAGCCTATTGGGAACAAAAGGTATTTGATCTCCTTTCTTCTCCTTAAGCTCAAGCTACCTAAAAGTAACTTTGGCTTCATGATGAGAAACATGCTGAACAGTTGGACACCTTGAAAGAGTTTAAAATATATGGGTGCCAGATCATTGTTAGTGACCACACTTTCCCTTGGGGTAAAAATCTTACAGACAAGAATAAGCCTACATTTCCAGATGCACATTCACTTTGAATGAGTTCCCTGAGGGTAGAAGGTAGAGGAAAGAGCATGAAGGGGAGGTCTGTTTAAGGAAAACTCAGGGCCCATTCCC
This sequence comes from Sciurus vulgaris, assembly GCF_902686455.1. Taxonomy (NCBI): domain Eukaryota; kingdom Metazoa; phylum Chordata; class Mammalia; order Rodentia; family Sciuridae; genus Sciurus; species Sciurus vulgaris. Next base: position 35,614,240 of record NC_136476.1, read on the forward strand.
TTTCCTCAACTGCATGAAAGTGGTTTGTCCTGAGAAGGAACAGAACATTTGTACTCATGGAAACGTAGTGGGGTGGTAAGAAGGGAGGAGAGTGTGCTGCTGGTGTGTATGTTTTTGGCACAGGCAAAGACTTGTTATTAAAGTTCTAAGTACAAGATATAGAAATTCTCCTGCTTCTAAAAGTTGCATCAGGGCCTTCTTGCATGATGATGGTAAAAACTGTTTTTGCCTTGTACCAAAAAAAGCCTTGAGTCTTTCCTGCATCATTGGAGAATGTTCCATGAGTGAAGTAATGTAGAAGAGGGGAAGTCACTCCACTGGCAACCACTAGAAGAACTGAATGGTGCTGAATAAAGTATTTCATTAATTTAGTCCCTATTGTAAGAGAATGAGGAGACTTCATAGGCCATTCATCATCCATCATTGTGCTACATATCATAATTTCTTTGCAGTATACCGGCTTCAGGTGATGCAAGACGGGAAGGGTGAGTTGTCACAGGTCCAATGGCAAATGAATAGCTAAAGGTAAAGTGTTTACTTCCTTTGTAAATGGCATAATAATGCTGTAATGCTGACACTAAGGCCTTGCTTATAGCCATTGAAAATCAGATGTGGGACCAAATGGAGTTCATTGGTGGACTAGTTTGCAGTCAGAGAATCTTAGTCAGTCATGTCACTAAGCCCCGCCAAGCATCCATCAAATAAGCAATTATACCAAGGGAAAAAACACTGCTTCCTCTGCAAATGCACCTTCAGGATAACTCCACCAGCTTTCTGCTTTTTTCTTTATTTTTTCATTCTGACACCAAAGCCAATATTGCCCCTTTTGGTCAAAAAACAATGCCTCCTTATCAAATTGCAGTGGAAAAATGTGAGCCTTCATTATAATGGTACAGGTTGGGGACCTGACAGGAAACAGTTGGGATACTCAATTTAGCTAACTCGAGGGAAGCTGAATAAAAGGACTCTTTACAAAGTTGTCTGAAGGTTATAAGAAAATCACAAGAGATAGTACAGCATCCCAGGGCTTTAACATCTGCGTGTGCACTTCTGGCCTGAACAGCATGGGAGGGAGTGCTACGGGAGCCTGCAGGAAGATGGCTTTGTGCAGAGGACCACTGGACTGGCGAGGCGACCTTCAAGAGTGGCTCCAAGGAGGAAGTGGTGAGAAGGAACACACTGGCCTTCCTCCTCTTTCTTCTCACATCCTACCTGTGCTCCTCATTGACCAAACCCCATGGGAAGCCAGTGGTCAACCTAGTTCCTTGTTTTGGTCCTTCTAGGTCAGCCTTCTGTGGCATGGGCAGCCAGGAGAGGATGGAAAGTGAATCTGGAAGGGTCAGGTGGGTATGTAGTACAGGGCCTGGCTTCAAATTCTGTCTCTTTCCATTAGCGGTTGACCTTGGCAAGTTATGTAATTTCTCCCTCTGAGGAGATAGTGACTTGGATATCATTTCTGCTTCACAGCATGTCTCCATTCCAACTCCATTAAAAGGGGATTGTTAATGTTATGATTTTTCATAAACAGGAAGACTTCAAATGACATTCAGATTTACACTACTCGACCAAATGTTTCAACTCAATAATATACATTTATAGTACATTAGTACATTTTAATGCTTAATTATTTTATATTTTTTATTTGTTGAGTCTACAATTTTTAGCCTCAATTTTTAGTCAATTGTATTGAGATACAGTGGACATGTAAATAGACTACACACCCTTCAAGTGTAAAATTTAAATTTTCTTTTTTTAAATTTATTTTAGTTATAGATGGATACAATACTCTTATTTTTTATTCATTTATTTTTATGTAGTGCTGAGGAAAGAACCCAGTGCCTCACGCATTCTAGGCAAGCACTAAGCTATAAGCCTAAAATTTAAGTTTTTACATATGTTATATAGACACCCATGACCGCATTGCCACATCAAGATAATAAACATGTTTGTCACACAAGAAGTTTTTCCATGCCTCATTATAATCCCGCCTTCCCCTTTTCTGTGCCTCTGCATCATCACTATACAATTATATTACTTTTATTAGTATTTTATATAAAGAGAATCACATACTTTTAAAAAGCCTGGTTTATTTCACTCAGCATAATTATTTTGTGATTTATTCATGTTATATTATACATCAATATTTTATTCCTTTACAAAGCTGAATAATAATTATTACTGAAAATATTTGTTTTTTTCCCCCCAGTTTTTGATTTATGAATCTGAACATTCATAGGGACATATGTTTTCACACCTCTTGGGTAAATACTTGGAAGTAGAATGGCTGGATCACACAGTGGGTATGTGTTAACTTTTTAGAAAACTGCCACAGTTTTCCAAAGTGGTTATACCATCTTGTGTGTCCAACAGCAGAATATCAGAGCAGAGGCAGTTCCTTAAAAAATTAAAAAAGAGAAAGACCCAGCACTTCTGGGTATATACCCCAAGGAACTGAAAACTGAGACTCACAGATATTTGTGTATTTGTGTTCACAGCAGCACTATTAGCAATAGCCAAAAGGTAGAAGCCAACCATGTATCCACTGAAGAATGAATGAATAAACAAAATGTGGCATGTTTATACACAATGGAATATTCTTCAACCTTAAAAAGGAAAGATATTTGATACATACTAAAACATGGATGAATCTTGATAAACCAGTCATAAGAAGACAAATACTCTTTCGCTTATATGAGGTACGTGGTATAGTCAAATTCATAGAGACAGAAAGCAGAAGGTTGGATGCCAACAGCCAGAGGGGAGGGAGACAGGGAGTTGTTGTTTAATGGGTCTGGAGTTGTCATTTGCAAGATGAAAAGAGTCCTAGAGATTTGTTGTACTGTAGTATGAATGTACTTAATGCTACTGAACCGAACATTTAAAAATGGTTAAGATGATACATTTTGTATTATGTGTGTTTTACCATAAAAAAATAAATCAAATGAAAATGTATAAATAATGACTCGTCATAGATACAGGAGCAAAACCAAGAACTTTTGAAACGAAGGACTTGGCCACGGAGGTCAACCGATGTCACTTGGGTTGAAACTTCGGTTTGTTGAACATAGTGCACATACCCACAAGGATTAAGGCTATACCAAGGAGAATTAAGGAAAGAACAAATACAAAAGTCAATCAGCAAGACTCTATAGAACATTCCAAAAGTAATAATAGTGCCTATGGTCAATAAAGATAAAATATCAGAGATAAAAACGAATAAGAAAAAACACTACAATTTTGATTTTGGCCTTTTTGCCCCTCCTGTTTTTCCATTTTCCTTCATGTGCTACCTGTCTGGTCTCCAACATTAACTCCCTCTTACACTTTCCCACATTTCAGTGGAAAGACCCTGCTCCCTATCATACCGCCCTGCCACCCACATGTGTCACCCCCAGCCCTGCTTTTCACTCGTGGCAGCTCCCCACGCATGACGGGTGGTTTCATGGTCCCTTTGCAAGTATGGTTTCCTTCCTCAGGAATACTCTTCCCCACCTATCCCCTTGATGATCTGGCTTCTCCTACACTCATTTGAAGCATCTTTTCTGTGAACAGCCTCTTTTTTTATTTCACATAAGTAAGGTTATATAAGAGCTGTGATTATGGAAAACATTTACAAAATACTAAAAAAAAAAAAAACCAGTAAATTATTTTGAGTCACTGTTGTATTTATGGAATTTAAAGAGGAAAATGCACAAAAAAGAGCATGATTTTAACTTATTGCTCTCTTGATTACTATATGCTTTTAGGAAGATTTTTAAAAGATACTTCTCAGAAGAAAATAAGCTGTCATCTTAATAATGTAGACAAATCTATTAAAAACCTGCTAGTAGCTCACACACAACACAAGAAGTAATAGAAGAAACCCTGTATAGATTAGAGCTCTTTAAAAGAATAATATTTGGGTACTAAAAAAAATCAAACGTTCATTCTGGAGAAGAGTGAAACTCCCATGAAGATAAATGGAAAATCAGAAAATCGAAGAACTAATGTAGAAAATACTATTATAATTTGAATTCACTTTTTGGAATACCTCATATTGAATAGCCCTCTTCCTATTAGTTCACTTAGCCCCTATGATTTGGTCATGAACTTGTCTAGAAGACAAAAACAAACAAAACCCTGGATGGCTAGGTTTGAAAGATGGAGTAGGGACGAGGTGGCCTTTTAATGTGTTTTGCTCAACTGGATGCTGAATTTCTTGTTCCCATTGTGCCTTGCCCCAGCTTTGACTGGTTTATCCACAGGGCATGACTAAGTTGGAGCACTCTTCCTTGGGTGTGGTTTTCTTTCCCTGGATGAACTTCAAAAGGAGCAGGCCTTGTGAGCCTGGGTTGAGTCCTTCTGTAACCATGACACCTTAGAACAAAGAGGCTTACCACTTCAAGCTGCTACAACTTCTAGAAGAGGAAGGATTAGCAGTTAATGTTATTGAAGGAGTGGTTAGCAAAAGGGCTGATGGAGTATTTTGAGAATCTTGGCTGAATATTTAGGATTTTGTTATGTAGAAGACGTTACAAATAGAAGGTATTTTTAAAGCCTTCAGACTTGGTTCTAGATAAAATTAGTAGGAACTTCATTATTATTAGTTGAACAACTATTAAGTTCAAGACATTGCCTATCCCTTATCTCCTTTAATCCTCCAAATTTCCGGAAGTGGGTACCATTTTTTTTATTTTCATAAGAAAGCTAAGTGAGGCTCAAGAAACTTGGTGGAGTTAACACAATTAGTGGCAGAAGAGTAATCTTCCCCCAAACTCTCTGAGTCTAGTGCTCCTCTACTGTGCTCACCTTCCATATATTTGGGAGCATGTGAATTTGTGTGTGTGTGTGTGTATATAATTTTTTTTAAAGTTCCCATGGTGATTATGATGTTCAGTGGAGTTTGAGGACAGTTTTCTCTTCCTGGCGACAATCATTCAACCAAGGTGTGAGGGATTTAATGTGTTAATCCTGCCAGGAGCACAGTACAATATTTATATTTCAAAAGGCAAACACTGGGAATTGGCACTGTTTAGCATAACGGAATTTATAACGATTAGTGAGTTTCACTCTCTGAAGAGATATTCCTGGGGGACTCCCAGAGAACTTACAAGCTGTCCTCAAATCACACCAGAAGCAGATTTCTCTACATTTCTCCTTCCTTTCCCTTTTCTTTTGCTCTACTCTCTAATGATGACTTTTCAAACTATTAATTTATCAACCCATCATCAACTTGAAAAATAATTTTAAATTTATTTGAATTTAATAGGAAGACAGAAACGGAATTGCAGGACTTTAGAAAACATTGCTTCAAAAGAAAACATCTTAGTTCCTTAAAATTCTCTTCAGTTTTTCACGTAGGAAAAACACGCCGAGGGACGGAGGCGGGTTTTGTTGTGGATTGTGCTTTCTGTTTACCTCCCTTTCTTCATGGGCATAGTGTACGTTTTCAGGGAGGAAGCTTTCCTGGTTTTCTCTTTGCACTTGCAGTGCAGAAAGCCAGTGGTTCGAGTCTGGGAGTTTATTCTGATGAGAAGACACTTCCAGGTTGGAGCCAGGCCTGCCCGGCAGCCTCCGTTCTCCGTCCTTTCCTCAGTGAGGAGAAAAAGCATTTTACTATTACTCTAGGTTGTCTCTTCCCTCCTGTTTTCTTATTTCACTTTTTAGGGGCATCTGTTAGATGGATATAGAATTTCTAGCTCTATTGTACTGGCTTTTCATGGTATCTCCCTATTTTTTGTCTCTTTACCCTGTGTTCTGGATTGTCCTACACTGTATTTTAAAAAGAATTAATTTAGACTTCAAGTATGTCTATTCTATTACTTGATGATCCTCTCTCTTTCTCTCCCTCTTTTCTTTTTTTTTTTTAGTACAGAAGAGCTCTACCACTGAGCTACAACCCCAGCCCTTTTGACTTTTCCTTTTGAGACAGACTCTTGTTAAGTTGCTGAGGCTGGCCTTGAACTTGAGATCCTCCTTCCTCAGCCTCCTGAGTTGCCAGAATTATAGACATGTGCCACTGAGCTGGGCTAGCTCTCTCTTTTTGAATAGTAGGTTGCTCTTACACAGATGGAGGAGGCACTCATTGCAGCAATTCCTTGTTTTCTGTGACTTACCACCCACCCCGGGGTCAGTTGTTCTGTATGATTCTTTTTCATGCTGTTGATTTTCCTCAAGTAACTAGTGATCCTTCCTACACAAACGAAGGACTTGGTTTGACTAACTGAAGCAACAAGGATGCATTTTTCTCTGTAGTTCTGTAAATCAGTTTGCCAAACAGTATCCTTTTCTGCTTGAGTGAGCAGCTCTGCTCAATAGGTCTGCAACAAATCTGGAGATTGCTGGGCCTTCTAGGTTCTTCTCTCAGCCTTCCTGTGCTCCAGAGAGGAGATACTGGTCCCAGTTCTTCCCTGTCTCTTCTCCCTAGAGTACAGATCTTCTCTGCTTCATTTGGACTGAATTTTCCTCCCTCCCTCAGCTCAGCTATTTTCCCAGCCTCTGTCTTTGTGCCTTTATGGCACTAACTCTGCTCAGGGTCTTCTGAACTGATTCTGCCCAGATTTCAAACCTGAGTGTGCTTCACAGCTGCAGTTCAGATTCAGGATGGGAGGAGCTACCGCTGACTATGCTCCTTTATTTCTGGGTCTTTTCTACTTTCTCATTCCTTCCCTCTTCTCTAGACTTAGTCATTCACCTCCATCCCAGCATGTGAGGGATTAATCTTGACCCAAGCCACTCATCCCTACTGAGCCTCGGTTTCTTCCTCCATCACACTAGATAAGGATCTGTTCTCACTTCTTGGGGATTCATTGGGAAGTAGGTAATGGTATTTATGAACTACAGTGCTCTACAAGGGGAAAACTGACTGCTATCAAGGGGTTGCAAAATAAGCAGTCTAGGCAAAGCCAAGTTTGTGTGTGGTTTTCTTTTTTCTTTTCTTTTCTTTTTTTTTTTTTTTTCAGGAAGAAACAAATGACATAATAAATCATCATAACCAAAGTCTACCTTCTTTAGCTTTCTCAAACATCAATTAGCATCAGTTTCCAAGTTCAGTTTGTAAATATTTCCATCACCCAGATGGAAAGATGTTAGCTAAACTGAATTCACTGCAGAAATTTCAGAGTGTATATAGGCAAGATGGTATCAGCCCCACTTAAGAAGCTAGCAAACTCAGAACTATTAGAAGATTATGAACATGTCTGTAGAAAGTGTACAAGGGGGACAGTACCTAACATTAATACCTGCATTTGGATGTGTTTCACCTTATCTACAAAACTGATGACATGGATTGAATGCAAACTATGAACCAGATACCTGTTTAAGCACCTTATAGTTTATCACTTTCCCACTTTTTTTTTTAAACAGTTTTTGAAATCTTCATATTAATTCCATGGGATGCATCCAGTATTATTTCCATTTTTGTGATGAGGAAATTAAGACATTGAGAAGCCAAGCAACTTGCCGAAGGCTGCCTAAGCAGAGTTAGGGAGAGACTCCAACCCATACAGCACCTTTGACCATTTGTATTCTGCCTCTCCTTCCACACACAGACAGCATATGTCATACTGGAAAAACTTTTTATGCTTAGCTCAAAACCTGCATCAAGGGGCTGGGGATATAACTCAGTTGGTAGAGTGCTTGCCTCACATGCGCAAGGCCCTGGGTTCAAGCCCCAACACCAAAAAACAAACAAACAAAAAAACGTGCATCACATTTATATTTAAAATTTACTGAAGGGTAAAAACACAGTATTTAAAAACTAACTTGGGGAAAGGATTTGTGGTCGTTTTTTGAGATATAGTTATTCATAGCCTGTGTTTATTATTCCTCCAAAAACCTGACTCCTAAAAAAAAATAGCCTTACTCCATCTCTTAATTTACAACAAAAGCAAAGGCACCCCTTCCCTTTTTGTTCATATAACCGAGTCCAAATTTCATTTCAAAATAATAGTTAATGTTTACTCAGCTCTGAACTAGTCAGGTGCTCTACCAGGCATTCTATAAACATTACATTTCATTTAAGTGCAGCAAACTTTATGAAGTATGCCTGACATCACCATTTTACTGGTGAAGACATCTGTTTGACATGCCCAGGTTCCAGAGATGGTTAACAGTGGTGTCAGACTCTGAAAGCCTCGGCCTTTCTCTAGAATCCTGGGGTAGACAGAATTTTTGATGGTCCCTTTGACCTTTGCTCCCTGGTGTTACTCCCACCATTATTAGATATTACATGGCAAAAGAAATTTTGCAGATGTAATTAAGGTTTCTAATCAGTTAACTTTAAGCAGGAGATGATCTACTCCCACAGCCCTCTTAAAGGCAGAGAGTATATCTGGCTGTTGGTAGAAGTCACAGAGATTCAGATTTGACTAGGACTTGTGCACTGTTGCAGTGTAAAGTTGGAGAGAAGCACAAGCAAAGGAATGTGGGTGGCTTGGAGGAGCCGATGGTGACATCCAGTGGATAGACAGCAAGCAAACAGGAACCTAGGACCTATGGCCCAAGGAGGCACATCCCACCAACAACCCTGGTGACGTTAAACTTGGAAGGGGATTCTTCTCCAGAACTTCCACCTGACATTTTGATTTGGTCTTCTGAGATCCCAAGCAGAAGAACCCAGATGAGTCCTGTTGGACGTTCCACCTACAGAAGCTGAGCTGGAAAATGGGTATTGTTCTAAGACACTAAGTTTGAGGTCAATTGTGAGGCAGCACAGAAGTGATAGAGAGCTCATGCTAGTGACACTAGCTCATGCTAGTGACAGGATCTCCCTTCTGAAAGGTCCCACATGAGCTGCCCTCACCTTGGCGTCCTGCCTCTCTGTGGCTCCTCTTGGCTCTTTTCTAGTGGTTGTGTTCCTGCCTCCTTCTTAGCTCAGGACTCATAGGAATACTGCTCCCTCTGCCTGGAGTTCTTCTCCCCACCCCATTCCTTCCTCCATCTCCTCTTCACCCTTCAGAATGGAGTTTAAACAGCACTTTTTAGAGGAAGAGTTTTCTAAAGCCTCCGATTCGGCCGGTTGCTCTCACAGGATCCTCTATCTGGCATTCTTAGCTCTTACCCCATTTGTAAATTTCTTTTGATGAGTGTTTCGCTTCATCTCCATTTTGTTCTCAGTCTTGCTGTCTTGTTCACAAGCATCAAAAGAATTTTCTCAAATTTATTTTTATATTCAGTCAGTGTTTTCCTCTGTATCAGAGGTCTTCTCTACTTAGACTCTAAGTTTTTTGAGGACAGGACCAAGTCTAGAAATCTCCATTGCATCCTTAGTGCTTACTCAGTGCCAACCCCAGCTGGCATTCAATAACCATTTTAATCAATGAATGAGGAAACAGAGAGCTATGTAATTTCCACTGGCTGATCCTAGTCTATCTGTCACACACACACACACACACACACGCACGCACTATTGCCTACTGTTATGGAGCTGCATGTTGATTTATCTACGCATCCACTACTTGTATAAAATTTATTTATTTATTTATTTATTTTAAATTTGAGATGGGGTCTTGTGATATTGCCCAGGTTGGTCTGGAACTCCTGAACTCAAGGGATCTGCCTTAACCTCTAAAGTTGCTAGAACTACAGACATGTGACCCTGTCAGTTCATGCTCACTTTATTTCAACCATACGGTTGTTTAGAAAACTGATAGGTTAGTTTTGAAAATATTTAGAAAACAGGTTTAAACTATTACCATAGGGGAAATCAAAAAGAAGATGAAACATGCAATAGACTGGAAACTAGGGATACTGCTAAGGTTTAAATGTGGTTTGTCTTTCAAAGGTTTATATGTTGGAAGCTTGGTCCCTAAAGTGGCATTAAAGATGTAGTGCAACCCTTAAGAATTGGGGAGCTAGGGAAAAGTGGTTAGGTTGTTGGGGGCATTGCCCTTTGAATGGATTAATGTTGGTTTTCCTAGATGGAATTTTCTCAAGAGAAGTTGTTATGAAAGAGCAAAATTAGCCCCTAAATCCCTTCTTGCACATGCTCATCTCACAATGCTATCTGCCATGTTGTGATGTGTCCAAGTAGGTCTTCAATAGGGGATGAATCAACGGGGTCACCTGATTTTGAACTTTCAGTTTCTAAAGTGTGAACTAAATAAACCTTCTTTCTTTATAAAATCCTCAGCTTTAGGCATTTTTTTATAGATACAGAAGTTAGATTAATACAGAAACTGAGCTTGAACTTTGGCTAAGCTGTAGCTATTATTTATTCCTCAGAGTCTATTTGTCAAATTACAGTTTGAGACTAGATGTATATAAGGTTCATTATTTAATTTCCCCAAATTATGCACCTATTACTATTTAATTCTGCAATACTATTTTGAAATTATCATTTCATGGAAGTAATTTATATATACATGCATATATATAAAATTTATATATGATTTTAAAATGTGTTGATTTACAATTTTTGTGGACATACCTCATCTAGTAGTAAGGTAGTAAGGAGCAATGGTGACATGAAGGTAAATTTTTTTGGTACCAGGGATTGAACCCAGGGGCACTCAACCACTGAGCCACATTCCCAGCCCTTTTTTTAAAAAAAACATTGCATTTAGAGACAGGGCCTCTATGAGTTGGCTTACAGCCTCACTAAGTTGCTGAGGTTGGCTTTGAACTCATGATTCACCTACCTTAGCCTCCTAAGCTGTTGGGATTACAGGGTGCACCACCTTGTAAAGCTGAAGGTAAATTTTTATGAAGCAGTGCTACTTTTCTTTAACTTTTACTACCAAACTATAGGTGTGACTCATTACAGTCTGAAATAATATTAGTGGTATTATTAGAATATTTATAAATATTAATGCTGATAAAATAAGACAATATAATGAAAAAATAAAAAAATAAAATTTCTTGTAAAAAATACTTTTTTTATACAAAGGATAATTCATAGAAAATTTCATTCCTTCAACTTCATCAAACTAGTCCATTTCTTTCATCGGTCTCAAATTACTTTAACCTCTACTACTTTCAACCAAAGTAATTCTCAACATTTTCTGGTAACAAATGTTTATTTTGCTCAACTTTATCTAGTAATCCTGACACGGTTGGAGAATCAATTTGTTTAGTCCTGTCTTCAACAGACATTTATTGAGGCTCTACTTTCTTTCACAAGAAGAGCACATCAAAAGGAACTGCTTACTTAGTCGTATTGGCCTCTTCTATGAAATACACTCAGAATTACAGCTGTCTTCCAAGCTGATGTCTGACAGCCATCAGGAAATGCGTAGACTTACAACTATTTTTGTATTTCCAGCATTAGTCCAACTTATGAAGTGTGGCAAGCAGGGTGGTTAGGTCAATAATCAGGTGTTAGTCATGAGGTAATAGAATGAACCCCACTCTCTCAGTTTAGGAGTGTTGTTTAAGCTATTTGAAGAAAAAAAATAAAAAAATAAAACTCCATAACTTATCATGAGCTGGTTAAGAAAGTAGGGAGGGACTTTTTAGAAATAAAGAGGTAGCTCACTGAAATCATGAACAGACAGGCATTCAGGACTTGGGAAGATTTTAGAATTAAGACCTGGAAAGACCATCAGAACTTCCTTCTCTCATCCCTGCTTCTTTCTGAGCTTCTGTTTCACTCTTTGCTACTGGTCTTCTCTACTTTACACCCCACATGTTAGAGAATGGCCTTGTACAGTTCCAAGTGCCATGGTATAGTCCAGTCACATGCAAAGAACCTAAGTGGTTTTATCCTGCTTTTAGTTCTGCCTTCTCTGGGAAGAAAATTTAGCTTAGTTTGTGTCTGGTGTCTACCTTGGGTCTGGCATGCACTTCTGCCCAACTGATTGAGGTCCACAAATAAGCCATGCAGCACAACATGGTTGAGACTAGATGTATATGAGCTTCACTATTCAATCTAATTTCTCCAGATTATGCACCTATTACTATTTAATTCTACAATACTATTTTAAAATTAATTCGTAGAGAAAAAAAATGTGAGTATGTCTAAACAGACATAAAATAGCTATTGACAAGGGGGACTCCGGGGACTCTGAATGAGAAACACACAAATTTCATGGGGCAGAGGAGTCAGGGAGTGGCTTCTGTTAGCAAAAAATGTACATGTCACCCATAACTGTGTTGTGGTGATCCTGGTAGGTTAGGTGGGAGGGATGAGGACTGAAAAGATAAAGAGAAGGGTGTGCAGAGCCATGGTGGGAAGTTTTGGCTAATGGAAAGGAATAGATCTGATGTAGAGAATAAGTTTGAGATGGGAGAAAAAAGACTTGCATGATCTCTTTAGTGTTTCTCCTGGGTACCTCTGCCACTGGATAATGGTAGCCTTACTTTGAACATTTTCATTCTAAACGGTAATTTGAAAGAATGTTTCAGGACAAGTAGCGTGTGTCTATATGACAACTTGCTTGTGACCATCTTGATTCAATGGTTGTTATTTGTTTTTGTTTCAGTACTTCCATAAATTTTGGAAGAAAGAGTCTTTAAGTGAAACACACACACACACACACACACACACACACACACACATTCACTTTTATACTTATATTCACTTATTTGAAACCTGTTAAGTTTATTTGTACTTTTTCCTTATCTTTAAGCCGAACCCCTTTCTAAGAGAGTATGGAATTCTTTGGAAAGTGAGAAACTTGTGGTTAACCTCTGAGAATTATTATCTCCAATTTGCACGGAAAAAATATAATTTAAAAAAGTTTAAATTATATTTTAAACTTTAAATGTTTCAAATGTTTAAATGTTTCAAATCTGTGTTACAAATCAGTAAGGAACTGGGATTCAAGGGCATAATACAAGAGAAAATAATGTGAAATGGCTTAATTCTGATGTATGAACTGGAATAGTCTTTGGGGTTTATGTTCTACAAGAAAGTAAGCCCCTATCAATGTTCACTGTGGCTTACTGAACTGAAAAATTATGGTTAACATTTGTTCTCTGCAGAGTGAATGTATTAAAGAAGTATAAATTTGCTGGCTTGAAACATTCTCAGTCTAGCAACCTTCTCCACACTAAACTTATTATCTTTATTTGACAAATAATATTCATCTTAACAGCACTCTAATTTTTCATTTTTAAACAGTGGTAATTCTGTAATAAAAGTAATCTGTATATACTATCAAAATTTTTGAGAGTTTAGAAAAATAAAGGCAAAAGAGGGGTGAAATCCCATGGATTTTATATTTGAGTTCAACCCAGCCAGCTTGTCACATCTGAATTTTCATAAAGGCAGCAGCAAAAGCCAAAGAGGGTTGTGATTTGCATCATCTATGAATCACTTAGTGCAAGAAATACTCCTTCAAGGAATTGCAAATTGCAGACTATGATTAGTCTGTGTTCTGTTTTCATTTTCCATCTGACAACATGTTGTGGCTGCTCTTGTTTCAGTGACTGTTATTTTCTGTGTTGTTCCTGTCCCTCTATTGATTTTGAAGGAATGGTCCTTTTGACAGCTAAACAAATGCAAATTAATATCAGTAGAGTGCATTACTACAGTACAATGGGATGTCAGGACAGTCTGACTGTAAGAAACACATGAGTCTCACTGGTGGCCACCATCTGATCCTGAGCTGGCTGGCACGTGGAGCTCTGAAAGCTGGTTGAAAAGGAAAGCCTGCCCTCGGGCGCCTTCCAAGTCACGTTCCTCCATAAATATCAGCTATATGGTGAGTTTTCATGGAAAGCCTGTATGTAAATTTCTTTAATTCACTTCTACCATAATTTAGGAGTAAAGCTGAGATAAATCAAGCTCGTTATTATTTTATAGCAATTAGTACATATTTTAAAAATTCAGCTTCTCCTTTTATGTTGGTTTGGTAATAAAACCCAAACTCAGTAATTAACACACAACATTAATAAATCCCACAAGTTAACTTCCCTTAAATTCAAAGACACCAAGAAGACAGTGAACTTTGGATTTTGGCATGTCTATTCCCCCAAAGTAGCTGAACTACAGATTTTTAAATTGTCTTTTGGAAATAATTGACTGTAAGCTAGAGATTTTGTTGGCTAAATTTTGTCCCAAAGCCATTTTTTAAAAACTACTAAGTTTCTAACTACTGAAAACAAAGAGTAATAAGGAAAGTGCTGCTGACAGTGTAATTTACAAGAGTGGTGTTTGGGGTGCTTTTTAGACTACAGCATTGAACTGGGAATTAGGAACCCAAGTTCTCTCATGCATGGGTCTGGCCACCAACTCCCTTTGTAACTTTGGGTGAGTCACCACTTTCTGGTGGCTTGACTCTCTGTGGGTGTGCTGAGAGAGAGAGAGAGAGAGAGAGAGAGAGAGAGAGAGAGAGAGAGAGAGAGAGAGAGAGAGAGAGAGAGAGAGACTTTAATGAAATGGAAGGTGCTAGAAGGGTGCAGAACATCAGAGCCTCTCCATGACACTCTGGTTTTACTTTTCATGAAGATTATTAACATTTGGCAAAGAGTCGTTACTTGACAATTTATTATCCTGTTTAAATCCAGGTAGGTTAAAAGTTTAAACTTTTTATACCAAAAGTCAAGTCTCTGGTGCTTTATAGAAACCCCAGATACCACATGGTAAAAAAAAAGAAAATCATGAATTTCATTTGAAAAGCCTCTTTTCTGGCACATGGGCTCTGCATTATAATGAAATATTCCATTGAAACGTCTGCTCTGGCACGGAGAATGGAGAAAAGTCTTATGTTTGTATACTCTGTGAAGTTGAACAACAATTTCCAACATATGTTAGGAGAGGCTGCCCTCTTTGGAGATGGGAAAATGGATAGCTCCAGAGGGAAAAGAAAACCGAGCGCTGAAAAGTTTTTGTTAATCTTTTACTGGTGAAACGGAGCTGGGAACAGAGCAGCCTGTTGGCTGTAGAGAAGGCTGGAGCCAAAAGACCCAGCCCACAGGAAATGAAGGCTGTCCTCCTCAGCGAGGCTACTTAAGCAGAGAGAAAACATTTACAGTACTTGTAATTACGATGGTTTTCGGCACCTAAATTGTCATAAATCACATTTATAAAAGCCATCTTCGCACCAGTCAAATTTTGAAAGCTGCAAAATATATTCAGCTGGTGGGTAGTTTGAAACGGTGGTACATATGTTTGGAATAAATACATGTTATAATTATGGTTTTTAATACTGGGAGGTTTCTTATGAGGATTTATACTCACATACTGATGATAATGGAGTACATTGTGAACATAATAAAGTGGTGATGGGTGGTATTTGTTCCAGCATTTCTACAAAATACTACTTCCAACTCTAAGGGGTATGTTCCTATGTAAATCCCCATACATCAAGATAAAAATATACTTCTCAGTGTATTTCCTGGAGCAAACTACCTAGAGAGAAAATACCTGCCTTTTCACAACCAATTCATGGATCTTAAAACATAATTATGTCTTATTGCATTGTTGATCCCAGAGCAGTATTTGAATTAAAAAGGAGTGCCAATAGAATTGGTAGAAAGTAAAAGAGCTCTATTTTATAGCCAAGAGCATGGAGAAGTGAAATCTAGTTTTAATAAAAGACTAGTATCATAATAAGCAGATGAGTGTAACTGGTAATTAGAGTTTTTAATTACATATGTATTATCTAACACCAAAGCCAATCTTACCAAGTGGAAAATGAAGGGGGAAAGATGGTAGTGAATTACATAGTTTGGCAGGGTCAAGGAGGAATCTGAATTAACTCTACACCATTCTGATACACAGAATAACTATTTTGGGCTGTGAAGACCTGGTCTGAGACATCTGTCTCTATAATAATCTTTGATTCAATCACTCAACAAATATTTGCTAAGAACCTCTTCTATGCAGGGCACTAGCCTAGACCCTGGGGGCAGAAATATGAGTAAGTCAGAGTCCAGCCCTTAGGATTCCTGCCTTTGAGAGGAATAGAGCCATAAACAAATAATTACAACACAATGTATTATATGCACTAATAGAGGTATGAATGGTAATCTTTGTCTTGACATGTATTTCCATTGTAAACACTGCAGTAGATGAAAGGCATTATGGGTTTCTTGTTGCTGGGCACTGGTCAGAGAATACAGCAGTCTAGGCAAGGAACTTGTTTAAAATTGAGCTTGTTCAGCAGATTCAGAACGATATCCTATAGCACTTGGTCTTGCTTCATTTCCATAAACATTTCAAAAATGTGGATTTCTGCTTTTTGCAAACGTATATATTCCACAGGATCCCTCTTTTATTTTGAAAGTTTGTGTCTTAGACCAGAAAATGTGATTAGACTGCTAAGTTCAGAGCCTACCCTGGGAATGCAGGGCCTCAGCACAGGTAAAAAGGCAGTTGTAGGGGAAAATATCAGGGTTTTGCTCTCTGAGTATACGTCTGTTGCTACCCCCATATTGCCAACACGTCAGAAAATTCTATCGCAGAGGTTTCATTTTGTTAACCTCAGTGTTTCATTTCTGCTTAGCTGCAAGTCATTTACTGCTTAGAATGATTAACTTCATGATCCTCTCTTTACAGCAGCTTCTGATTAGGCATGGGAGTGAGAAGTCTATAAAAATGAAGAAGGGGCTGATGCTCAAGGGGAAGCCTGTGAAGGGACATCAGAATGGAGACAAAGCCCTATCTTCATGGTTGGCTTGAAGGTGGCTGGGGGTGGGCCCGCACACTCTGCCCAGTGTCAAGGACCAATGCACCATGATGTGATGTTGATGGCAGTACCTTCTATTTAGGGTAAGAGAACATATTTTTCCTTGTTTACTATACAGAGTGATGAAGGGATACTAGGAGTAGCATGTCACTTCCACATTCATGAAAAAATATTTGAGAGTCAGTTTGTGCCAGGCAGCGTGCTAGGAGTTGGAAAGAAAGTGGTGAACAAAGCAGTGTAAGCTCTCTGGAAGCATATAATGCAGTAGAAAGAAGTTGCACGTGCTCTAAAGGAAGGTAACACAATTCCATGATGGAGCAGTCAGGAAAATGCATCCTGCAGAGCTCCCGCTCTGGGGGGCATTATCTACTCACGGCATGCACGGTGCTATCCTATAGCTCCGCCCCCACGTTAGCACCAACACTTCCCAGGGAGTGCTCCCAGCCAATGAATGAGCACACCGTCATACTAAGGGAAGCCCATTCCCACGACAGATACAACTTCTTTAACAGGCTACTTGGTAAACCTTGAGGATCGGTTCTTGGAACCTTGCCGTCAACCATCCTTTCTTCCCTGTCTTCTTAATGGGAGCCTGAGCTCTCAATGCATCCTCTAACTCCCTCACCTTTATCCTTCACAGGCAGACATGTTTTACAAGGTTAATTCTTTGTGTCTGCTTCTTAGAGCAGTAAAATGAGGAATAAGGATGCTCAGTCACTGCCTGACAGGCAGAACACCAACCTGTGTAGTAGATGGACACAAAAATTGGTGGCAGCCTAATTGCTGAGGACTTCACGGGTGGAGACCTAAGAAAATGTCTTGGTGAATGGGGGAACTGTTGAAGTTACAATGCTTCAGGCATTTGACATAAAATAAGGAGAGAGCTGTGCATGGTGGCACAACCTGTATCCCAGCCACTAACCTGCAATCCTGGAGACGAGGCAAGGATTGCCAGTTTGAGGCCAGGCAGGCAACTTGGCAAGACTCTGTCTCAAAACATTATTCTATTTTATTTTAGGTACTAAGGATTGGACTCAGGGGTGCTTAACCCACTGAGCCACACCCCCAGGCCTTTTAAATATTTAATTTAGAGACAGGGTCTCTCTGAGTTGCTAAGTGTCTCGCTAAATTGCTGAGACTGGCTTTGAACTTGTGATTCTCCTGCCTTAGCCTCCTGAGCTGCTGGGATTACAGGTATGCACCACTGTGTCTGGCTTCAAAACAATTTTTTTAAAGAGGGTGGGCTGGAGATGTAGCTCAGTGGTAGAGCACTTGCCTAGCATTTGGTAGGGTTCAATCCCCAGTACTGGAGAGAAAGAGAGAGAGAGAAAGGGAGCAGTCCTACATGGGCAGTGGAGTTGACTGTTACTGTCAAGTTGTTCTGACACTCTGAGTAAGAATAACAAGAGACCGTTAACAAGGGTAAAGGCTAAGTATGAGGGCCAGAGGGCTTCTTTTAGTAGCATACAGAGAAGTGCTTATCTCCTTCAATGGAATAGCTGTCATAGCTGAGTGGCAGATATAGGATCTGATAGTCAGAGCTGCAGAGCTCTGAGATGCTTGATGTCTGGTGCTCAGCCAAGGCAGTTCTGTTATGCTAAAATCAAGGCCCTGATGAGGCAAACTTGGGCCCCAAAATATTAGAGGCAGACATTAGGGGGGGGCATTTGAATGAATGTCCCTCAGAATGCTGACCTTGCCAACCCCCTATCCTTTCAGAAATTGCAGAGGTGCCCCGCTCTTCCTTAGTAATAACTGGTGCTTCTTTCCAGCTGGAAGACACAGCAAGACTTCTCAAAGGGAACAGGTATCTGCCTCAGAAGCTGCCTCCACCTCCTCTTCTGCTTGATGGGATAATAACTGGAGTTTAAGTCCGGCACAACTAGCTGGAGATAAGCAGCACCTGAGCAGGAAGGAAGATGATTTGATACTGGAGACTCGATGTGAACAAGCTACCACAAACCAGCACTGGCTAGAGAAGTACTCCTGAGGTTGCATTTTGAAGATATTTGATTAAGGAGCCAGAATATGACTTCAGGACACAGGATTTAACATTCTGGCAAGAACCCCAGAAAGAGGGCGTCTTTGTTGCTAAATGTAGCTTTTAAAAAGTGTAGAAAAAATGATGGCGAAGACTGAATGAGATGGAAATGCCTAGCAGATGTCCAGCAGATGATGAAAGAATAGAGTCTGAGAGAAGTAGTCATGTTAGAATGGCTATCTTAGGTCAGGTCAAAGACTTACCATAGGAATATATTCAGTGAGAGGGCCCAGAGGGCATACACCTTGCCAAGGACAATAGGAAAGAGCTGGTGGGGGTACCAGTATCACTAAACATTCAGTGGTGAGAGGTCACAGTGTGAAAATTAGAAGACATGACATCTACAGCAGAGAATTATGTAGCATTCCCTGGCATGTTACTGTGCCCTGGTAAAGATGAAACCCTTAACCACAAAAACCAATTAACTCAGCATCTACAGATGCTATATTGGCTACAGCCCTATACTGGCTATTCTCTTAGATCAACCAAGTCAAGAAGTCAGAATGGCTCAGCTATAGCAAGGGTCCACTTTAAGGCAGAAATGGTACAGTCTGGATAAGCTGTATGGGCAGGTGACCCAGACCCTCAGCATCCACCAGTCACAGTAGCACCTCTTTCTTGCCTGTTCATTCCATGGTAGTGTGGAGGAGAAGGAGGAGAAATCCTGAATTTGGCTCATAGATGAGCAGATTCACTATGCAATTGCAAGCCAAGAATGAGTCGTGTTTTCATTAAAGCCATGATAAGTTCTCTTGGAAGATAAAGAGGAGTTGAGTAATCACAGCTATTCAGAAGGTAGAGGCAGGAGGAGCCCAAGTTTGTGGCCAGCCTTGGCAACTCAAAAAAAAAAAAAAAAAAAAAAAAGAGGAAGGGCGGGAATGTAGCTCAGTAGATTTAATGCCCAGTACTAGAAAAGCAAACAAAAGCAAAAACAAAAGCAAAAAAAAAGGAGGGAGAATCTGAGTGGGTGGAGCTGCAATCAGTGCACCTGTTCACTGACGCATATTGAATGCTTATTGGACGAATGGGTGAACCAATCAATGAACAGAGAGCACAGGAGACATTGAGCTCCAGAGATCACTTATTATAATGGTTTCAATTGGAAAGAAAAGGATCACACTCTTTTTTTTTTTTAAATGAGGCATTTATTAACTCTAGGATAAATAAAACCTTGAACAACAAATTAAAATCAAAATTAAATAAGTAAATAAGTATCAGATCCTACTGCCATACAGAGTAATTATAAACTAAATATTTTAATTTACATAAAATTAGAAGGATAAGCAACAGAGAAGACAACTGAGCCAAAATCCTCATCTATCATGGAAAAAAGTCAACTGAAAATGATTAGAAACATCCATTACTATAAATACTTTTTAGAAATATGGAAGTAAAGTCAGAAAGAAATAATGAAGAATTTTTAAAGAAATTTCTTCTAAGAAAGGGCAAAAAGGAGAGAGGTCTTTGAAATATGAAAGGGACCAAAAAACCATTTATGTCATAAAGCTTTTAGCACTGTTGGGTTTAAAAAAATCTTTTTGCATGTAATCATTAACAAAGAAAAATAAAATCTCACTGTTTTAAAAATAAGGGATCACCAGGATCTTGTCTGTTGACTTTCTTTTGCCACCAAATTTGTAAACATTTTATTGAAGGATTAGGAATGAAGAAAAGAAAAAAGGAGAGAAGGAGCAGAATAAGGAAAAAGAAAATCTACATTAATCATATTATACTTAATAGCATATGCTTTTTTTTAAAATAAGATCCTTCTATAAGGATTACACTCTTATAGAAGTAGAAACTCTATAACTTTTAGTCTCCAATAGTCAGAGGTCTTGAATAATATGGAAAGGAAAAATTGGCCCAACCTCTAATATGTAATTCCAGAAAAAGAGGACTCCATCTGGACCATTGGGATGTTTCTTTCAACGGGAAGTGCTTTCTATTAGGATGAAGTATTCAACTAGGCTTTCTTTGCTTCAATGTATAAAGTAAGCCAAGTTGGGGCAAAATAAAGTTAACGTTAAAAGGCAGACTAGGAAGTGCATTTTCCACAACTCAGAGCAGGTGTTTGGTAACAACTGAAAAGGGAAGAAAGACGGTTGCTGGGATTCTAAAAAGTCTACCTGCCTCAGAAATACTTTGCAGTGAGTACAGACATGCAGTCAATGGCATGTTTATCTCAACAACAGGTTAAAGGACGTTGTTGGTGAATAAGCACTGTTTAAAACCAGTTGCACTCAACATTAGTCAAATTCTATTCTCTTCCTTTCAAATAAATGCTGCCATAAAGAGAACGTTAACACATGTGATGCTGTTTGATTCATTTGTAAGACTACCCATGTGGTAAAGGGTATACCAAATGCAAGTATACCAAATTAAAAAAATAGATTCAGACTTAACATATGCTGCATTATAAATTACCCTGCTGCAATCTTTTTTTATGTACACATTAGAATAAGAAATATGCTGTCCATATACAGCAAAGTAGCTTATAAAATGTATTTTGTTCTATAACAAAAATGGGTGATATTTCTCTTTGGATTATTGACGTAGATTTTTTTTAAATCACTGGTTTGACTATTCCTGAGTTTGAGCAAAAATATTTCATAGAAAACCAAGAATTAATTTTAGTTGCAGTATAATTTTCCAGCTGTTGCAAGTGGGCATATTTTGGCATGTTGCAGAACCAGTGAAATGTAAGGAAATATTAACTAGCCGATGATTGAATCAGTTTTTATTTTTAACGGCTGAGAGACAAGATTTAAAAGCCACTGATTCTTATCTTATTTCACAGTACCTTTGCCACAAATAAAGCCAATAACTTGGTGTCGTAAAATCCTAATGACTCTCTAAGAGCCTTGGGGCATGTGCACATGGAAATGACTCCCAGGACCTGGATGCATCTCCTTGTTTTCCACTTTGCTTGTGAGATCAAGAAAAGATGAAATGTAAAGGTTGACTTTCATTCTTCATTTCAAGGAAAACTCTCATCAAATGGGCAACAGCTGAGTAGCAACCAAAATCACCTGTAAATTCAAAGTGATTATTTTTGCAGACAACAACCCAAATTAGTTACATCTGAAAAATGGTCATATCTAGTCACAGTCGCAAACGACTTTGTCCTTCTCACATTGACTGAATAGCACACTTCTATCGGAGAGTAAAATAAACTCATTTGGCAATTTGTTGAAGCCTCTGGTCCTTATCTCAGAAAAATTGTTTTTAATTCTCATTTAAGCATGTTTTGAAAGAATAAAATAAAATGCATAGAATACAAAGGCAATTGATTACTGAAATATAATTGGTAAAATATTAAAAACAATTTTGTGAGATTTTAATAAATGTTCTTCTTTATTAATGCATTAAATAACAAGAACTAACAGCAGGTCTACTAACTACCATAATTTCAAAATAGAGATGAATATAAACAATATTTTTGAAATATTTGTAATTACTATGCTGTGTTAGAAAAATATCTGTGATTTCTATTAGTGTCAACATCACAGGTAGTGTATATGCTAATATTGCTTACATGCATTGCATTCTTTAAGAAATATGACATTAGTTAGAGGTTAGTGAAAATAATTATGTAATAGCCTTTCTGTTGAAATCTCAATGGGAGTCAGTAGAGTATAAATGATAAATAGGTCATGTGTTTATCAATACTCTAACTAAACTGAGTTGAAGTTCTTTCAGGACGACAGTGTTTTTTTATTTCCCTCTTCCCTAGTTTTAGATCCTATGTTATCTATATAGAAGTGGTATTTGACATTTATTATTCCCCCAAATGATAAACTTCACCTATATTACACTCACAAGAAGCTCTTTCATTTCATTCTTCTTTACTAACCAGTTCCCCATTTCTGAAGTAAGTGGGCAGCTCGGCCCCTGAAAGGCCTCTACCTTCCCAAGTCAAAACGGGAGCCAAGAGCTGCTGTCTGGTCCTCTGTAGTTTCCAACCTCAGCCTTGCTTGAGAGACTGTGCTCCTTCTAATAAGAGGTCATTCAGTCTCCGTGGGCTCATTGCGAGCCCCTTTTGATCAGAGGCTGCTGGTTCTAAACAGCGCCAAATTATATGAGGTGGTTTTGCTTACTATGTGCTACTGTCCACCGGGGATGGAATTGAGACCACTAAAATAATTCTATGTGGTAGTCCAGGTCTAACTCATATTTAAGAGAAATATTTGGATGTTTGGAGTATTTTCACTTCAGGATAGAACTCTTAGCAATCCCCAGATGAAATAGTTTTATGTAACTTAGAGGAATCCTAAACATGATAAATGTGTCATACACACATCTTGTTGTCAAGGATAGAATTTATCCAATATAAGAGCAGACAGGTTTAATAAACCACTTAAGTGTTATAAGGCATGCTTCATACTACAATGAATTATGTCCCTATTTGTGGTTCAGTGTATATGTTCTATCATTTTGAATATTGAATTAAGAAAACCTTGTATAAATAATGTGAAAGCTCTGATTTAAAGCAACAAATGCTAATAAAATCAAATTGAAGTCTGACAGTCCTTCTGTAACTCATAGATTACTTAGGAAAGGTATAATAGGGAAGGTATTAAAGAAGAGTCCTGGAATTTTCTTTAATAAATCTATTTGAAATCATATTGAGTGCCCTAAATTTTTCAAAGACAAATCCATTAAATTTGAGAATTTTAAGAATCAAAATTATATTTGGTTTACAGCATATTTTTAATGACTAAGATTTCCCAAAAATACATACTTCTAGAAGATTGCTCCTGTAATTGTGTTTTCATATGCCAACTCTAGTGGTATTCCTCACACTTTTAGTGAGTTACATTTCTTCTAGAAGTTCCTGTAAGGAAAAATATTTAAGTCAGACCAATTTTATTTCTTTTTCATATTGGAACAATAGCACAGTAGTTCGTTACATTGTTTGGGAAACTGAAGGCCAGGTTCTTTTTAAAATGATCTCAGGCTGGGCACAGTGGCGGAGGCCTGTAATCCCAGTAACTCAAGAGGCTAAGGCAAGAGGATTGCAAGTTCAAGGTGAGCCTTGGCCACTTTGAGAAACGCTGTCTCAAAAAATTATAAAGGACTAGGATAAATTGGTGGTAAAGGAATCCTGGGTTCAATCCCCAGTTTGGGGGAAAAAAAAAATCAGAGCTAGGTGTGGCATCACACACCTGTAATTCCAAATCCCAGCTGCTCTGGAGGCTGAGGCAGGATGACCTGAGTTCAAGGCCAGTCACAAAACAAAGAAACAAACACAAACCTTAGATAAATCTTCTTTATTATACTATGGGTTATAGTATAATAACCGAAGTTAAGAAAACCCTTTGCTAATCAGAGCAAAGGGTTTGAAAAACACTCAAAAAAAATTTTTTTTTCTTTAATCACAAGCAAGTAAGAGAGTATTTTAGAGAGACCTGGGATCATCTGATGAATTTTGAGGAAACCAATTCAGTGATTTTCATTTTGCTGCACTTTTATTCCTATCACAAGTGACCTATGTCTAGAATGGGGGTTAGGGCACAAAGTGTCAGATCCTTCTCTGCCTTCGAGAGAGAAAATCCTTTTGCTCTCTGGAAGTGCCACCTCAGCACTGGCAGCTTCATTGCGTACCCCGATGTTATATAAAACATCACTACCTTTAAAATGTATGAACCAACCCAAATTTGCATTGAATTTTTCATCCTTTGATCCTTCAACACAATATCGTTTCACCATGTCTAAGAGCTTCAAAGCTTTGGCTTGAGTAGTAGCCAAACTCCAAGCTGAATTAGATCCTGACTTCACAAAATCTTAAATCTTTTTCCATCTTAGCCTCAAATCTAGCAGTTTTATCTGAATTCATGGACAGCAACCATCATTAAACTACTTTAGTCATTTTGAGGATAGGGTCTGTAGTATGAGTACCAGTTTGAGCTAATGATACTAATGTTTTCAAGAAACAGGCAGAACAAACACTCGATAGAAAGGAGTGTTGCTCTATAAAGTAATCCCTTTGGGAAGTTATATACTTAGTCCAATAATGATGTTATTTCTCAAAACATTTTTGGAGCTTTTCCTTTGGCTTTCAGAGAGAGAGTACTGGTTGCAAAGGTAAACAAGTTTTATTGCTTTATAGCTGAGTAGGTATAAGTTTCGGCAGCAAAATCAGCTGTGCAGAAAAGAAAAGAAGAGTAACTTTATTTTTCCTAACTGAATTTCATTTCAGTCTTATTCACTGCAGTTAATTTTTGCTAATTATTTATTCAGTCCATTCAAGGCTTTTCACTCACCCTTTCCTCCCTGGGTTGGCCTTTTAGTTTGGGAGGCTTAAGTCATCCACGGAAAGGGGACCTTGGTCCTCAGAATTATTGTTTACTCATGGTGGCACCCTTTTGTTTCCAAACAGGGATCCAGCCCTGGTGATACCCCTGAGCTGGCCTTGTTCTCCTCTGGGTCATGACTGCTGGGCTGCTTGAGGTTCCCCAGGCTCTCTTTTGTGCCCCACTTGGGGGGCGGACAGGGACATACAGCAAGTGTTCGGATGCTCTCTCGTGCTGCTCTGGAGCTCTGGGACCCCAGGTTGGAGCTGTATCCTGCCCATCATGCTCCAGTGCCCATGGCGTCCCTCCTTCATTTCCCCTGTGGGGCTGGAGCTAGGGGAGCTACGAGAGGCTCCTCCAGTTTCACTGAGGACACAAGGCACAAATCTTCCTTTGCTCCATCCTTATACTAATCAAAACTTCTTTGAAGGTAGGACAAAACCCCACACAGATAATCATGCATCATTTTTGTAGTTATTGCTTATAGTACTAACTTTATACATAGGGTCTTTCAGGGTTTTCACTTTTCTTTTGCCTCTCCAGTGTCTTTCTATCAAACTTCTCTGCCATGAGTTTCAAGGGTCATATTGTAAAGGTTAGGAGCATGGACGCTGAGCCAGACTTGCTGGGTTTGAACTATCACTCCATTGGACAATAGATTTAGACCCTGGGACACTCTCTGTGTCTCAGTTTCCTCATCTGTAAGACAGGAATGATGGTAATAGTGTTTATTTCCTGATGTTATGGGGATTAATGAGTTAATATTTACAAAGCACTTAGAACAGTCCCTATGCATAGTCATTAGTATGTATTATAGGTTACGATGGATAAATAAAGAATCCATAAGCCCCAAAAGGTAAGTTTAGATCTTTTTCCTTTGGTATCCGACACTGTCTGAGTGGGATGAAGGACAGAAATAGGAGGAAAATTTGGAGAGAGATGCTATTGTGGTTAATTTTGTGTGTCAACTTGACAGTCATGGATTGCCCAGATATTTGGTTAAACAGTATTCTGATTGTGCCCATGAGGGTGTTTAAGGATGAGATTAACATTTGATCACTACAACCAGTAAAACAAATTGTCCTCTCCAATGTGAATGGGCCTCGTCCAATCCATTGAATAGAACAAAAATCCAGAGTAAGAGAATTAACTCTCTTTGCCCTACTGTCTATAAGCTGGGACATCAGTCTTTTGCCTTTGGACTCAGGCTTGTACTATAGCTTGTGCCATCAGCTCTGCTGGTTCCCAGGTTTTTGGACTTGCTCCAGAACTATACCATTAACTCCTCTGTGTCTGATCGGCTTACTGCAGAATATGGAACTTCTTGTCCTCATAACCACACAAGACAGTTTCTTTTATCTATATATCTATAGTCAAGTGTCACTTAACAATGGAGGTACTGTATGAGAAATGTATTGTTAGGCAAGTTCATCACTGTTTGAACTTCAAAGAGTGTACTTAAACAAACCTATATGGTACAGCCTAGTATGCACCTACACTATATGGCATAGCTCTAGACTACGAACCTATACAGCATGTTACTGTACTGAATGCTTTAGGCAACTGTGACACTATTGTAAGTATTTAGTACCTAAATATAGACAAGGTACAGAAAATACAGTATAAAAGATAAAAACTCTGAAAGTTTCTCTAGGTGAGTCAGTGAGTGTAAAATGAATATGAAGGCCTAGGATATCACACTCCCATAGACATAAAACATTGTATTCTTGGGCTCTACTAAATTTATTAAACATTTCTTTTTAAATAATAAATTAACCTTAGCTTACTCTGACTTTTTTACAAACTTTAAATGTTTTGAACTCTTTGATTTGTTAAAATAGCTTAAAACATGATTACATTATACAGCTTCACAAAAATAATTTGTTAATTTTCTAAAGAAAATTTATTATTATTATTTTGCTTTTCAATTTTTTTTTTTTTTTTTTTTTTTTGTTAAAAACGAACACACAAGCACATGGTAGCCTAGGCCTACACAGGATCAGGATCACCCATATCACTCTCTTGCACTTCCACATCTTGTCCCGCTGGAAGGCCTTCAGGGGAGATTGTCAGCTCCTGTGATAACAATGCCTTCTGGAGTCCCTAAGGAAGGACATGCCTCAGGCCCTTCTTAAGGAGTTGTCACTCTTCACAGAAATGTGCCTATTATCTGCTTGTGAGCAGATAATGCAGCATGAACATTCCTCATTAGTAATGAAAACTGCTATTGGGCTCCATGTTTTCAAAGTCTTCTTCCTGCTCTTTCTCCTCCTCCTCTTCTCCCTTCTGCCTTCTTCCAGTGCTGGGGATTGAATTTGGGGCTTTGCACATGAGAGGCAAGCACTCTACTACTAAGCTACATTCCTAGATCCTCAGGTTTTCAAACTCTTAAGGAGCTCGCTGAGTTCTCTAAAAACTTCTGCTAAATGCTGTACTATTAATTTTTCTGGGAGTTCTTTCTCTTTGGCAGTTTCCTTTTCTCTTGCCTCTTCTTCAGCTATGTGTTCACCAAGCAATAGGAATTTTTCAGCTCCACTATAATCTTATGGATTCACCATTGAATATATAGTTCATCATTGACCAAAGCATCATAACGTGGTGCATGACTAAATATATTCCTATTGGTTCTGTTTCTTTGCAGAATCCAGGCAGATGCATAGAATAGTTTAAATTATTGTCCAGTCATCATCATTTCAACTTTGTCCTCTTCTCTTTATCTCTGTATCTATTTATTTTCTCCCCATTTTGTTTTATTTACTTCTTGGCTTGGCTTAGTTTAGCTGACTCAAGTGAAGAATAGTACTGAATAAGGAAAACCAATTGGGCTGGATGAAGTTTGGAGTTTAAGTCACTCATGATACATGTATCTGGATATGGCCTGACAGGATTTTTAACCCTAAAATCTGGATGTTATGAGTTTGGAACATAGGACACAATAGGCTAGACCTATTTAGAGCCACCTCCATATCCAGCATGATTAGGATTGATGGTGTTAGGCATTTATTAATTTCTGATTTTTCAACTACGTTTTTTACTAGATTTATTTTCAGCAGAAATGAGATAAATGATGTGATTTATTTAAAATATACATTTTTTATTGGCAATTTCAAAATTGCTCACATTAGAAGTTTCAGATTCATGAGGTCCTATTTGTCAAAAAAAAAAAAATCTGCTACCATGTATTTTATCTTGCTTCTGTGATTTATAATGAGGACTGAAATTCAGAACCTTCTGTCTTCTAATCCTCTTTCTAGCATTTTGTCTTGCTGCTGTCTTCAGCATGTCACTTAATCTCTTGACTTAGATTCCCCACTGGTGAAATGAAATCATTAATAATATTTGCCTCCTACAGAATTGTTGTGAAGATTAGTCGGGTAATGTTTGTAGAAATTCTTTGACCATGGAAAGAGCCATATCACATTGGAATATTACACTGGGTGCTGCCCACATTATTCTTTCATAGAACAGCTACTCTGTAAAATGTCCTTCAAATGAGCTTTGCAGTACAAAAAATTTACTATTTGTGCATTATAAGTTGCTACTTAATTTTTTGTTTTACTTATTTAAGAGTCAGGGAGTTTCTGTATATTGTAATCATTCTTCATTTTTTCATGGTGCTATCTAAACACATTTAAACTCATGTGTGCATGCACACACATACACATCTAACTACATAATTATCTAAGTGAATGGCCCAATGATAGTATTTATAATGTACAATG
Organism: Sciurus vulgaris; assembly: GCF_902686455.1. Lineage (NCBI taxonomy): Eukaryota > Metazoa > Chordata > Mammalia > Rodentia > Sciuridae > Sciurus > Sciurus vulgaris. Next base: position 35,642,849 of record NC_136476.1, read on the forward strand.
TGGCTTTATATAGATTAGCAATTTTAATTATTCATCTTCTATGTGTGATGCCATATTTTTCAAGAATCTAACAGGGGATTGCTAATTTGATTCCTTCCCCCCCCCCTTTTTTTTTAAAGAAGCAAGGACATATAGGGACAAAATAAAATAAAAACATATGTTTAGGTCTTTCATTTAGCAAAAAATGGCATGAGTGACTACTCTTCTATTCAACTTGGAGTCACTTCAAAGTAATGACATAGCAGAAATTCTCTAAGACATGTTTCATACTTGTATTATCAGATTCCACTGAAAGATACTGCTAGATGTCAATGGGAGTTATATAAGTGTGTCAATTTTCTTATTTTACAGGGTTTTTTGAATATCCAGAGGGAGAATGAAATGACAAATAGGCTAAATATTTTCTCTGATTCCATTATTCTTTGCTTTTTTAGTTCACCACATCAAAGTATGCCATGTAGTGTGCACCCATCCACTGATCATATCGAATTAAATCAAGGAGGCCGTGGGGGCGTATCATATTTCCCAAGTGATAAGCATTGTTGTAATTTTCCAGTGCTTATTGTAAGGAAAATGTTAACAAATAATATTAGTGAGTGATCACACTATCTTGAACCTAGAAATAAGGAAATTTGGATAGAAAAATATACTTAGCACCACTTTACTGCTAACAACATTTTTCAAGACAGGTAAGTAAGGATTTGGAGTTACAAATGAACACTAAAAATGATGGGTACAAGTCCTCTGGATGGAAGAGTGTGAAATAGGGAATATAGAACCAGGGGCTTGGAATTCAGGTGTGGGGCAAGAGAGGGAATAGTGGTGAGTGACATTTGCTAGGTGGACAGTAAAGGAAGAATTACTTATTTAAATGTGAGAGTCAGCAGGATTCCAACTTTAATGTTTTCAGGATCCTTTTTTCCCCCCTATTCTTTTGCTATTAAAAAAAAATCAGTATTAAATTGGTCAGAGACATGAATCTGCCAAATTGCAGCTTACAATTACCTAGATGTCCCTCATGAAAGGAAGTTTAAAGAGCATTTTAGTTTTCATTGTAGCTTTTAAACCTTATCTTTAGAAATTCTGATTTGTACACTGTTTGAAATAAAGACACTAAACTTAAAAACCCCATCCACAAACTTTTGAAACTCAAAAGTTTGATCTAATTCAATTCTTCTACAATATAATAAATTTTGAGCTGAAAGACTTCTAACGAGGAAGATGTTTCAAGGTTGTGCAGAACTTTAAATTGGAGGATGTATTTACTGCATTGCCGCCTAGCAGCGGGACTCATTTGAGATACACACACATGTACGGGAGCCAGTAAGTGAAACGTCAGAGGAACGGGGCCGCCCTTCTCTGCAACGTGTTTTCCATCAACTGTGATTTCCTTCTTAGAGATTAGCCTCCTCTTCTTACCTGAAGTTTTAAGAACATAAAATAAACAGAAGACCACACTCCCTGAAAAGAATTACCTGACACTGATTGTTGTTCCTTTTCTGAAACTTAAGTCTGTCGGGGGGAAAAATGCTCCCCTTCAATCTCAATTCCAAAGAAAAGTCTCTGAGTTGGCCCGGAATTTTGTAAGCTCAGCGTCCTCCAGGCCAGACAGAAACCTGAGGCCTCAGATGTTTCTTGAGCTGGCTTGGGTCTGAACAGTCAAATAAGTCTCTCAGAAGGAGAATAATTAGGAGCAAGTACTTTGAGAGTGCACTCACATCTTTTATCACTTAGAGGTAACTAACTGCTCCTTTACAGAGCCTTCCTTTTCCTTTTCCTGAATATGTATCTGACATTCATTAGGACGTGAAAACTTAAAATGTGTTCCTGAATGAATAGTGCTTCAGAATTCAGAAAAGGAGACAGGCTTTCACAAAAATATGCTGATTGTTTAGTTGTAAAATAACGAGTCAAGGGAACAGGGACATACACTGTTCAGTCCAGCTCATAGCATGTGGCTGCCAGCTCACCAGAAGAGATCACATAGTTTGGCCTTGCTAAGGACCAGACCACAGCCAGGGATGGCAGGGGTAAGGAGGAGGGCATGTGGCTGAAACATACCAGCTTGATCGCTGCAGAGCTCAGCAGCAGGATCTGGTGGTCTCTACGGGACACACAGTGTTCATTCCCCTCCAGCCAAACCACTCGGTGTCCCCTGGAGCCTGCCTGCTTCGGACACAGGCCCCTAACACCCCTCCTGCTGAGCTGCCTCGGCTCTCCCTGGAATCTCTTGGCTTAGCACCTCTCTGCCCCTCCCAGCTGGACCACTCCTGGGACAGCATGTGCTCTGTGTGGAATAACAAGGTTAACTGGACAGGGCTGAAGAGTCCTGCGAAGGGAGTGTCTGACTGCAGGCCACATGAGAGGAAGGAAACCGGAGACCTAACGGCCACAACTGGAGGAGGAGGACCCAATTCTTCTAAAGAGTTCCAGTCCTGGCCTGCTTCTCCGAGATGCCTTGAACCTCTTTTCTTTCCTCCTAAAGGTAGAAATACGAAACAGCATCCCTTAAGTGCGAAAAGCGAGGAGGGGATAAAGGGCAGGTGTGGCCGTCTTCAGGATGTTTTATCTCTAAATCTATTCTTGGGCAAAAGTTTTGAGAAAAGCTGAATCACTCAGCCCAAAGAAAGCCCAAGGAAGTATAAAGAAGTCTTGGAAATCCCCTGGGAGAAAAGTACCAGGTAGAGTTTGATTTCGTCTTTGTTGTCAGGGTTTTGGCTCTGTCGCCTCACAACATGAGAGGTTCCAGGCAGAGAGGAGCAGCAGGTGATTAGGAAATGGAGTTGCACATACCGTAAAACCTGGTGCAGAAGGCAGCACAGGAGGGCAGGCTGCTCTCTGAAGGTGCTCATGTCAGGGAAATCAGGGTGGCACCCCGGCATGGGCCATGAGGTCAGAATCCTTCCCAAGAGGGAATTGAAACTGGAAGAGCCCCGAGGCATGCAAAAACCAGCTTCAGGAACCAACCTGCCGTCAAGCAGGATCTCGGAGAGCTTGGTGTCTGAAGACAAGACAAGGCAGTCGCTCAAAGCAGACTCCAGGAAGTCAGAAATGCTGTAGGAAAAAACAAAGGCAAGTCAGAGACCCTGCAAGCAGTGATGAGACAAGTGATATGAAAGAACTAAAAGCCAAAACCAGGTGTAAGGTTCAGGTCTAGGGAGTGGCTGGGAGTGAGACCTCAGGCAAGCCATCTGAGCTGCAGACTTTTGGTGCTTTCTGGGAAAGGGAAGGTCTTGATCCCAAGGCACTCTTTCACTCCAGCCAGAAAATTTCCTAGATAAGAGGATTACTTTTATTTTTGTAACAAGCATGTCACACAAATAAGTGTTGGGAAATGATACATTATTCCTCATCACCTCTCACCTGGACTGTTGCACCAGCTTATCTTGTCTTCCTGCTTTTGGTCTTCCTTCCGGACAATCCATTCCTTATGTAGCTGCCAAAGGGATTCTTCTAAAACACAAGTCTGATCACATCTCCCCTTTGCCTAAACCCTTCCACTGCCTGCCTATTGTTCATGCAGATTCCCTAGGTGTTTTGGTGAATACTAATTCTGTAGGGCAATTGGTGGAAGAAGGGTGTGTAGTCAGTGAAGTTGGGAATTCTTCAAGGCTATCTTTCCTTTTATTAGAGATTTCCAACGGAGATGTATTTTAAGGGCTCTGAGAAGGTCTGCAGCAATTGGCTGTATGTTAAGTGTTTCAACAACTTGTCAAAAGTATTCGCCAAATACTTTACTTTTTAAACCATGGAGCAACCCTGCCTTTTTCCATAAAATCTAGGACATTGTTTGAAAATGCTTTGAGAAATACTGAAGTACAGAGGGAAAATCCAACTTGCTTCGCATGAGGTATACATGGGTCTTTGTGGCCCGGCCCCTCCTCCTCTGCTGCAGCTCATCTCTCATCAGTCCTCCTCTAGGGTTTTATGCTCTGGCAAAACAAAGCAGACCTTTGTCCTCACACCTATCACTGTGTTTCAGACTTTTTTTTTTTTTTTAACAAAAACAATCTCTGCCTCTTCCCTCACCTCTGTAAAAGATTACTTATTTTTAAAAATTCTGCTCATATATCACATCTATAGGAAGTTGTCTCTGTACTTCACAGCAAGAGTCAACAAACTTGTTCCGTAAATAGTCAGATAGTAAATATTTTAAGCTCTGAGGCTCATTTAGTCTCTCTCACAACCCCTCAATGCTGCCATTATAATATGAATATGTAAGTGAATGGACGTGGTTGTGTTCCAATAAAACTTTATTTACAAACATAGGCATCAGGTTGGATTTGCCTGTGGACTATAGGTGGCTGACCACTGCTTTACAGTCACACTTCATTCATTGTTTGCTGAAGCAGAAGTTAAGTCTCTGTGAAAAATCCATGGCTTTCCAAGTAAGAGCAATATGTGGATGTATTTAGTTAGACCTGACACAAGGGCAAAGAGAAGGGCAAGTCTAACCAACGAAGCATAAGACACTGCTTAGGGTTGTTATTTTAGACTCTTGTCATCCTAGTTAACTACAAGAAATTTCTTTGAAAAATAATGTAAAATTAGCAACTCTTCTATGATGTTGGTTTAGGAATCAGCCCTTAGAAAATACCATCAGAGGCAAAGGTGTCTATTATAAGCTGGCCAAAACACTACTAAAAAGGAGAACTCATGTCGAAAGTTCTATGCCTTCATTAGTGGCTTAAAGTGAATTTCTATTCTTCTGAACCACTGTCTGAAAAATAAGATGAACTATATACTAGCAAGAGTTGTGCTGGGCCGGATGAAACGGACTGCCTCGTGAGAGCCTCGCTGCAGGCTCAGCTGATGGGATGGTCAGTGTTTCAGGAACCAGGAAGGAGCTGAATCAGAAGGCCAGGGGAGAGTTGGACACCTGTCCTGAAATGCAAGTGACCAGAAGAGCATGACCAGGAATTGTCCCTGGGGAGAATGGTAGACGGGACTCTGATGAAGTAGACACAGGTGGTGAAATTCACAGAGCCTTTGAGGTTAAAAACTGACAGGAACAAACGGGCCATGGAAGGGGTCAGACAGAGGGGATTGCAAGTCATTTTGTTGGAAAACTGAATTCTCTTGAATGACAAGATCTCTAGCTCCAAAACTGCCCTCTCCTGTCTTAAAGCCCCACTTCTCTGCATCCAGCCTTGTAATGGTAAAAACTATAAAGGCTCACTGTCCATTAATGTACAGGCTCCCCATCCATGCTTTCCAGGATATGGAATTATTACAGGGGTTTGACTTCCCGGCCTCCCTTGCGTGTAGGTAGAAGCATGAGCCTGGGTTCAAGTCAGTAAGATGTGGGTGGAAATAATTTACATCACCTTAGGGCCTCACCCATAAAATGTCCCACTGGTTCCTTCACACTATCTATCCTGCTGGCTAGATTTGGGCAACAAAGCCTCTATCAATTTAGGGGGACTCTGCAGAGCATAAAATATCCCTTCTCCCTTCAAACACACAAAACTACCAGCATAAACTTCTATTGTGTTAAGCCATCTGGATTTCAGAGTTTGTCTTTTATGGGGGTAGCATTTGCTTGCCCAGTTCAAGCAGATAATGAGCATTGCGATAATAAAGAAAGGAGTTCCACTAGATAGAGCAATCCTAGAGAAGAATTCGGAGTCCACTGAGCCCGAAAATGTGACACTACAGTTTGTAAGTAAGCATTATTTTCAATCTCAAATAAATGCTTAACAAATCATGGTTTTATAAGTAAATTTTTATGTATGTCACCACACATACTTTCAAATGAATCAACTGGAAAATTCCATTTCTTTTAGGAGCTTTCGGAAACAAACACCCAGTGGAGTAAAAGTGAAAAAATAAAAATAAAAAATAAAACAAAAATTACCAAACAAACATGAGCAATATAAAAGCCTCTAGGCTAAAAACAACCCCCAAAGTGGAGTTAAGGCATTTCCAAGGGGAAAAAAATCAGGAATAAAACTACTGGACAACATGAGAACATAATTAGCTAGATCAATTGTATAGTATAAAGAGGCCATTGTCAGCAGGTTGGTACGGAAAACTAAATTTTATTATGTACCCCCAATTCATCAGGGAACCATTTTAAAAAATGACTTAAATTAAATTTTTAAATTTTTATTTCTATTTTTTTCTTCTTAAAGGCATTATTGGAACAGTGTGATTTTTTCTCTTTTCTTCCCTCTCCTTCCTTCCTTCCTTTCTTTCTTTCTTTCTTTCTTTCTTTCTTTCTTTCTTTCTTTCCTTCTTTCTTTCCTTCTTTCTTTCTTTCTTTCTTTCTTTCTTTCTTTCTTTCTTTCTTTCTTTCTTTCTTTCTTTCTTTCTTCCTTCCTTCCTTCCTTCCTTCCTTCCTTCCTTCCTTCCTTCCTTCCTTCCTTTCTTTCTTCTTTTTGTGATACTGAGGATTGAACCTAGGAATGCTGTACTATTAAGCTACATCCTCAGGCTGTTCTATTTTTTATTTCCAGACATGATGTTGCTAATTTGCCAAGGCCGGCCTCAAAATTATGATGTTCCTACCTCAGCCTCTTAAGTAACTGGGATTACAGGTGCATGCCACCAAGCCCAGATTAGAACAGTGTGATTTTGAGGAAAGGTTTTCGTAGGTCAGATTGTGTTTATATTTTTATGACCAAAAAAACCAAAGCACAGAATTGTTCATAGACATTCTAGGTGACACAAAATCCAGTTTAGTCATTAAAGGCAATGTAAGCAAAAATAACCAAAAGTGTTTTGGCACCATAATGGAAGCACAAATAACCAGGATAGGAGCAGACTTCATGGATCAGCAATGACTTTTATTCAGCAGCAGAGTCAGATATCAAAGGGGCTCACTTTCTGGGTAGAAAATGGCCCCCAGTTACAGAATGGGTCTGGGCTTTTATAGATTATACTGAGAGGTGGCTTAATCACTTCAACAGAATATCTCGGTTCTGGCATTCAGGAAAAAGGTTGTAAAAGTTTGAAACTTGTTTGGGCAAGGATGGAAGGTCTAGAGCTCAGGCCCTGTGCTTATCTTGTCCTCTGGGGATCATTGTATTGTCATTGGGACAGGATTAATATGTGGCTTCCTTGTCACTAGGAAAGAATTTACTGGGAAAGGATCAATATTTGTCCTCTTCCCAGGGACTGACATCTTAGGATTGATGATTGCCTTCTTCCCAGGGATTGTCTTGTCACTAGGAAAGGATTTACTGGGGAAGGATCAATGTTTTGCCCTCTTCCTCCCTCCTTCCTCCCAGGTCACACTGTCTTGGGGGTTGTCAGTTTCCATATCCTTCAGACAAACCATGCATTTATAAATAATCAATCATAGTTTATTAGGCCACATGGGAGAAGCACAACTTTTAAATGGTAACAAAAGAGAAATCTTTCTAAGATACTCATTATCACGATGACACTAAAAATTACTCTTTTTTCTAAAACTGAAGCAGTACAGTGTGGTGGTTAAGAATATAAGCACTTTTCTTCATCTAGATACTATTATGAGACTGAAAAGGCAAAACAAAGTGTGATATAATAATGGCAATAGATATTTCTGATGAAGAATCATATTCAGGATGTATAAAAACTTCTAAAAACCAGTGAGTGAAAGATAAACAACCCAATAGAACATTGGGCAAAAGATTTGAACCAGGTACTCAATGATTTGCTCAACATTATTAATCGTCAGAGAAGTGCAAATTGAAGCCACAGTAAGATTTACACTTTCCAGCAGAATGACCAAAAATAAAAAGGCAAACAATACCAAGTATTGGAAAGGATATAGAATAACTGGAATTCTCAAGTACTACTGGCAAAAGTGTAAATTGTTACAAACATTTTGAAAATTGTTTGATAATTTCTAATAAAAGGAACATACACCACAAACTAGCAATTAATCAATTGCACAACACAAAAGTATATACATATGCTCCAAAATACACAAGTAAGGATCTTTATAGTAATTTTATTTTTAATGCTCCCAAACTGGAAAGTACTGAAATTTCTCTCAACAGTAGAATGAATAAGTAAATTACAGTATGATTATATATTAGAATTCAACAATTAAAATAAAATAACTATTATGCACAGCAGTCTGGTTGACTTTCACAATCATAATGTTGATGAAAGAAACCAGACCTGAAAAAGAAGGTATTGTATTATTCTATCTATAAAAAGTGCATAAAGAAGCAAAACTAATTAATGTATGGTATTAGGAGTCGGGATAGTAGTTATCTCAGGAAGGGGTAATAACTAGCAGGGACACAAAGAGGGATTTCAGGGGAGTGCTGGTCATGCCTCTACTTCTTGATCTGAATAATACTGCCCAAGTGAAAACTTGCAGAGCTACCACTTAATTTTTTTTTTTTTTTTTGGTCTCAGGCTACTTATATGTAGAATGGGGATTATATGATATGATTTCCTCCCTTTTTAGACTGTTAGGATAAATGTGACAGTACACAGAAAGTTCATAGCACAGTACAGAGCACAGGTTTAGCACTTAGTGAATGTGAGCTGTTGTTGTTATCATCATTTATTCTTGGGAAGACCTGTTGATAAATGTTATCTTAAAATGAATCACTGGATCCGAGGTAAGAATAATTAGAATAACACAAAAACCATCTGTTATTTTTATTTTGCTTTATTATTTTTGACTCTTTGACCTTTAAACTAGGGAGTTTCCTCAGAAAAATTAACATGGACAACTCCCCAAAGCAAAAGAAAGTTCATTTGAAAACCATAGTACAGGCCCCACTAATATAAATATTATTACTTCAAAGGACATCCGTAAGTAGGTAAAGTGCCTGAGGAGGAAAAAAAATGATCTGATTTCAATTATGTAAGTATGAATTCTTATTTTAAAATGGTCTGTCCTATAGTGCTCACAACTGAAGATAGAAGGAATCAGTCAACTTATCCTTGTGTGCAATGGGATGTGATATTTTTTATAGTATAACTTTTTATTAATTAATAATTTTTAAATTTTTTTACCCTTCTGCTGTACTGTTTACTACTGTAGTATATTATCCAATATTTAATATAATCTCTACTATAATTTTGTGATTACACATATTCACCCTATGTTTGCTTTTATACCAAAAATTGAGTCAAAAAATTCAAACCTTAACCAACAATATTAAGTTAGGAAATTTAAACAAGACTGGGACCCTTTCCAATACTGGTGCTTGATTTAGTACTTTTAACTAACAGATCCAACCAGAGAGCTCTTGAAATACTGATTTCCATATTTGAAGTTAGGAAATTCAATGGTTAATTTTTTTCCTTATTTTTGTTTATTTGTTTTGTGGTACTGGGGATTGAACCCAGGGACCCTCTGCCACTGAACTTTATCCCCAACCCTTTTAATTTCTAAATTTTGAAATGGGGTCTTGCTAAGTTGCTGAGGCTGTCTTTAAACTTACAGTTCCTATGCCTCAGCCTCCCCAGATGCTGGGATTACAGGTATGTGCCACTGGATGGACATACATAACCATCCCTGGCTTTAGTGGTAACTTTCTATAGTAGCCACAAGAATCCTAGAAAAGAAAAGCTTTCTGGTTTCATGCAGTTCCAACTCCTCTCATTTGCACCATGTGACAACAGCATTTGCTTGAAGAGAGTTATTGTTATCAGTTATCATTTTTCATTTATAGTCAATTCTCATTTTGTAAGCTGAAAGCCTCAAGAGGGAGGGGCTATGTCCATATTATTAATTATTGTATTACCAGTCAGTGTTTATGATAGTGCCCGGAGCCCTGGGAAATGTTGAATAGATGTTTCTTGTGTTAGCGAATGACTGTAAGAATGGAAATCATTGGGTAAAATCCTCAAGCCACACATGACTTCAAAAATAATCCATTAAAAATATAAAATTAAGGGGCTGGGAGATAGCTCAGTCGGTAGAGTGCTTGCCTTGCAAGCATAAGGCCCTGGGTTCGATCCCCAGCACCCCAAAAAAAAAAAAATATATATATATATATATATATATATATATATATATAATTAAAATAATTGAGATTTGGGATTAAGATTGGTTTGTATAGTCTGGACTTTAATTGCAGGGGAAAAAAACAAGGAAATTACTTTGAACATTTAATAGCTGTGGGATTTTCTTCATTGTCTGATCTCTTTAGTGTGATCCAAATGAGAGGCTTGGTATGAAATGATCTACCAGAGGCAAACGCCCTTGGCTCATCCTAGAGAAGAGATGCCTGCTCTCCCAAGTGTGGTAGTTCGGTGTGAGCAGATATAGGAAGGATGCCTCACAAGAATTGGTTCCCATGGTGGACTCTGGAAGCAAGGATGAGGCTTCTTTACAACTGTATGTCCACTTCCCAGAGCAGGAGAATGTAGGCGTGCTCATCAAAAGGATTTTCTGAATAACTCTAAATGGAATTAAAAAAAAAAAATTAGAATGTCTCAACTATTTCAGTTTTCAGAATATTTTGTTTTAATTACGGTTTTCTAGTATTGAACTTTGAAAAATAATTTTGAAGTTTGTATTACAATACAAGTGCCTGATACTCTAGATATTTTCTGTTATTCCAACAACAATGTTACTTATAACCATCCAGGTCCTCCTTTCTTTTTCCCCATTTACCACTCAACTTTGGAGATTAAAAAAGCTATTTGACACTTCATGTATTTCAGTGCAGCTGGTACCTGGCATATATGTAAATTCAAAACTTTGATATTTGATTGGTACTTATGCTGGACAAGTATAAATAAAATTGTCCCATTCCTAGAGTCATCAATTTATAAGGCAGAAGTACAATTCAATAAAGAGAGAGCAAATCGGTCTTCATATTTCTGGTTCAGCAGGTTACCATTTTGTGAGACGGTGGCAGTGCCATGAGTTCGTTTACAACTTTTCATCCAGCAATTATTAAGCGATTCAACTGCACAAGGGTTTATTGGCTCTCAGCTACTGTGTGCCCTTCTCTAGCTAATGCACCATGATGATTTACCCTGTAGGAGACCTCAGGAAATTTTTTGTTCCTTGTTACAAAACAAGTTTTGGTTTTTAAAATGTTCAATTTCTTTTTCTTTAAATTCAGTTTGGTCTCCAAATGAGGCTACAACTTAATTTGAACCAAAAAAATATTTTTAAATGTCCTATTGACAAAGACATATAAGACATATTATTATCATCTGTAAAGCTAAGGGAAAGATAGTGTATATCAAACTTTCTTTTTCTTCTTCTCCTCTTCCTCCTCCTTCTCCTCCTCTTCCTCCAACAGTTGCTCTCAGTTTCTTTGGTGTAGAACAACTCCTTTCTAGTAGTAAGGGAGCTCTCTGGATATCAATATCATCTTTTTCAGCATTTCAAATCATAGGTGCTAAGATACACATCACAGAAAACTTACCATCCTAACCCTTTTTAATTGTTCAGTTCAGTGACATTAAGTATATTCACATTTTTGTGCAACTATCACCTCTATCCATCTCCAGAATTCTTTTCATCTTGCAAAATTGAAACTCTGTACCTGTTAAAAAATGCCTCCCTGGCAATCACATTCCCCTTTCAGTCTCTATGAATTTTCCTACTTATGTACTTCATGTAAATCAATCATACAGAGATTACTCTTTTAGGACTAGCTTATTTCATTTAGCATAAGTCCTTGAGTTTCATCTACATTATGCCATGTGCCAGACTTCCTTCATTTTTAAGGCTAAGTAATATTGCATCATGTATATATACTTCATTAAAAAATCCGTTCATCCAATTTTCAATTGACAATGAAAAAATTTCCCCATTTTAATCAATGTTTTTATTGTTGTTGAATGGACACTTGGGTTACTTTCACCTTTTGTATTTAAGCCCTTGCTTTCAATTCTTTGGGGCCTATGTCCAGAAGTGGAATTGTTGGATCAAATGGTATTTCTATGTTGAATTTGTTGAAGAACCTCCATATAGTTTTCCATAGTAGCTGCAAAATTTTACCTTCCCAAAAGCAGTGCACAGGGATCCAATTTCTTCACACCATCACCGACACTTACTTTCTGTTTTCAAATTTAAAAAAAAATACTGTAGTCATCCTAATGGATGACATTTTTGTGCAACTATCACCTCTATCCATCTCCAGAATTCTTTTCATCTTGCAAAATTGAAACTGGTGTCTCATAGTTTTTATTTTATATTCCTGATGATGAGTGATGTTGAGCATCTTTTCAAGTGCATTTGGTCTATCTCCTATGAATTGAGTAGATATTGAATAGCCATCAAAATGATAATTTTCAATTGACAATGAAAAATTGCTCCTTTAAAATTTTTTTGTCATTTTTGAATAATTTTCCATCTTAAAGCCAATGAATTTTATGATGTTTAAAAATACTAACAAAGTTGGGAGTGATGGTGTCCACTGGTAGCCCCAGCACTCAGGATGCTGAGTTAGGAGGATCATTTGAGCCCAGGAATGTAGAGACCAGCCTGGATAACATAGCAAGATGACGTCTCAAACACAAACAAACTAACAAACAACCCAACAGTTTGAAATGAATTTAATTGTGTAAAGAAGTCTTCAAAAACATTTTTCAATTGTAAGATTTTTCAAGATAAGGAAATGAAGTATACTTTTTATGTGCCTGCATAAGTGCTGGGAAATTTTTAGACTTTCAAAATAGTGATGCATTAGATGATAAAGGACAATAAGCTTAACAAAAATGATGATAGATATAATCAGCAACAGCTAATTAACAACATAGCAAAAGTTCACAGATGAACTCTTTGAGTTAATATCCAAAAATATGCCCTTTTATACCCTAACTTAGTTATATTAGAAAGTTAAAAAACAATATGAATATACAAGTACAGATTCTGTTATCTGTCAGAGTAATCATTTTTTCCTATATCATGAAGTTCCTCAAAAATACCAATGTACACTGAGGTGGTAATGACAATTTTTAAAACTATAGTTTTTAAAAAGATTTGACCTTATAGACACCCTAGAAGAGACTTACTGACTTTCACTGTTCCCTGGACATTTTCTGTGGAAAATATCTGGAGGACCACATTTCTAAGGTCTACCTAGCAATGAAATTTCTATATTACATGGACCTCTCTGGCGTCACTAGATGATATCAATGTTTTCCAAAGTAGTTTTATACTCCCAAGACCAGCATAATAGAGTCCATATTTATCCACAGATCTCATTGTTCTTTAGTATTAGTTTGAGTGCTTTTAGAAGCAAATGTCAAAACAGAATTATAAATTCAAGATATACTGGGTAAAATCCTCTGAAATGTAATGAAAAGGAAGGAAAACAGAGAGGAGAGAGAGAGAGAGAGAGAGAGAGAGAGAGAGAGAGAGAGAGAGAGAGAGAGAGAGAGAGAGAGACTTTGCCACATAAGGCAGTTCTGACACCTATGAAGGAGACAGAGAAGGAAGGAGGACGGGTAGGAAAAGTCTCTGATCTCAGAAACCTTTTTGGAGCAGTAAGACTAGCCAGCAACCAATCAAGGTCTGCAAGGCAGAGATGGGCCTCTGTGGGTTAGCCTAACCGTTGGTGTCCTCAGTCATTTGATGGGATCGAACTGTTTCATGACCTCCAACCATGTTACTTAACCTTGGTCAGTTCAGGATCTTATTCTGTAAATTTCCTGTTCATTTTCTTTTCCTAGATTTCTAATAGATTGTCTTGGTTCTTATAAATTCATAAGGGCTTTGTGTATAAAAATAATTAGCTCTACACTATCATATATATTATGAATATTTTTCTCTACCTCTCCTTTTATCTTTAGATTTTTGTATGTGGGTATACTTTTGATACAAATCATTTTAATTTCAGCATAGACAAATCTATTGATTTTTTTTTCTTTTACAGTTTCTTAACCTTTTGAATTATCTTAAAATGTTTTCCCTAATCTCCTGTGCCATATAAAAATATTCTGTTAAATTTTCTTCTAATGTCTTACATTTTTATTTACATTTACATTTCTTTCTCATTTCAATTTTTTGGTGTATATTTACACAATGCAGTGGGAATTTAAGTTTGTTTTCTTCTAGCTACATAACTAACTATACAAATATTATTTGTTAAAGCATCATTCTTTTCCCATGGCATCAAAATGCCATCTTCATTTTATTGGAGATTACTAGAAACATGTAATTTCAATATTCCTTGATACACATTCACTTCAATGGTACCTGGAAGAGAACAAAACAATCACATTATTATGAGAAAACAAGTGATACCAAGTTGATATAATACTTGAGTGGAGCAGTGCCTATTCACTATAGGTTAGTGTAAGATTTCCAGAGGGGTGATATATACTGTTTCTTCTGAAAGGGGAGAGAATAAAAAAGGGGAAACAAACAAACAAACAAAAAACTGCTTCCTAATTCCTAATGATGCAACAAACAATGATGACTTCCATGTTAAAGTGGACTGTCAACTTCTTTTTAATATTATTTTTAGTTGTAGATGGACACAATACCTTTATTTTATTCATTTATTTTTATGTGGTGCTGAGGATTGAACCCAGTGCCTCCCACGTTAGGCAAGCACTCCACCACTGAGCTATAGCCCTAGTCCCCGAATATCAACTTTTTTAAATAAAGGGAAGAATTACAGCCAAAATATGTGGGATGATGTAAATACTCAACTAAGAAAGAATATGTAGGTATTCGCTATTTCAAAAATAGAAATATGGTGGCTGGGGCTGTAGCTCAGTGGTGAGGCACTGGTTTAGATCCTCAGCACCATTAAATAAACTAAAGATCCATCAAGAATTAATAAAAATATTTTAAAAAATGGAAATATTCTGACATTTTAATGAAAAGAAAAAGCAACATATAAAAAATTTCCCTTATTTAAATAATGGTCTGGGTTCTGAGCCTGGGTCCATTATTTTTTAGTCACATTACTTTAAGCAAATACTTTGCTTTTTCTGAAATTTAAATTCTAAGTCAATTGTGATTAATACCAATTGTATTGTCATTAATAAAACCTCCCTGTGCTAAATCTTGTGATCATAAATGTTAGGTGATACCATTTATCATGCCATTCTTTATAAATCCTCATCATCAGGCGTTCTGACCCAACAATGAGTTAACTATGCAACCTTCTACATCACTGTGCAGAGGCAAGTAAATGCTGATGGTGCTCTCTACCCAATCCAAGGACAGGAAATTAGTCTCTAAATGTTTCCCCCAATTGTTCGGCTACTACTAGAGCAGCAATTGTCTTGCCAGTGGAGTGATCGCTCTTGGAAGCAATGTACACTTAATTGACCCAGTATGAAGGAACAACCCTTTCAAGGAAATCCCTAGGGATGGATTATTTTCCTAACAAATACAGACCAAGTAATGGTGGTTTCTCAATGACTGAGAGACTTTTGGCAGAACAAAAACTTGGAAGTTGCAGTTTGCAGTGGTGTGTGCAAATCTCAGCATAGTAGGTCCCTGCTAGGTATCTGAAGATAGCATAACAAAAGTATGTTGTTTTGTGGTGAAAATAGAAGGTTAAATATCAAAGCAACAAATAGGAGTTGGGTTAGGGGGTGGCAAATCCTGAAATGAATGGCACAACCTGAATGTTGATGTTAGTCCTCCTCCTCCTCCTCCTCCTTCCATACACACACACACACACACACACACACACACACACACACACACATATATATTTACACACACACACTGGGAATTGAACTCAGGGGCACTCTTCTACTGAGCTACATTCCAGTCTTCTATTTTTTGTTTTCAGACAAGGTCTCATTAAGTTGCTGAGGCTGGTCTGGAACTTTCGATCCCCCTGCCTCAGCCTCCCAAGTCACTAGGATTTACAGGTGTGTACCACCACACCTGGCTTTGTGTCGTTTGTAAACAATACTTTGGTACTCTCTCCAAAAAAAAAAAAAAAAAACATCAATGCTTCCTGAAAGTTGCATGAATGCAACTCTCCCAACTCTCCCATATGCTCCTGACATGTTATTTAACTAATGCTACAGTTTAGGATCTAAGTATCTCTGAAATAGATATTTTCAAGTGTTAAAAGCACTTAGCCCTTTGAAAGTGCCAATGATCATCATTTCGAAATTATCTCCATGCTTTATTCACTGTTAATAAGTTTTGATATAAACTGTGTAAATGGAGAACAGAATCTAAAATCAGACTCTTTTGGGGTTGTGTTCCTCTGCAGTCCAAGAAAAAAGGCTGTTTACATGTTGTATTACTCCAATGCCATACATTGTCTCACAGGGATCATTTTTCATAGCTATTCTTTTCATTTTTGGTATTACTTACAAAATTTGGGGGGAAGAGATCATTTGTGTATGGAAACTCCACTTTGTTTATGTAGCCTCCTCAATTTTAGGTAGAGTAAATGTATATTCCTGCCAATCATAACATTCTCTTCCCATCACTTAAATACTTTGCAATTTTCTATAAGCAGCTTCATATGTACCCTTACTTTGTGATTTAGCAAAAATTGCACATAGCAATTAAAGCTGGCAGGCCATATTTATATAATAAAGTGTTACTTAGCACTTACAATAATATCAGAGGGTAGGGGAGAGCAGTGTTAAACTAACCTCTGAAAAAATGAGGTTGGCCAAATATTTGCGAATTTTATTGTTAATATGTTTGGCTGGTTTAATATTTGTAATAGAGGTTTCATTTGAACTCCTATTTTTCCTACGATTTAAGGAAAGCATGCAGAACTCCAGGCATTCTCACGTCTGTCAGAATTTTATTGATAAGGATGGCTAAAGTCAAGAAGGGTCAGTGCCCACCCGCCGCCCTGTGCTGTTCAGAGGATGGTGCACAGAGATTAGTTAATATGTGTTCTCCTTAATTTTATATCTGCTTTCAATCACCACCACTTTTTTAACATCGGGAAATTTTTTTGGGGGGAGGGTGGGTCTGGCCTTGGAAGAGAAGACTGGTTCAGGTGTAGACAGTCATTCTTCTGCATGCTTATTAGTCACAGGCTAGGGAGTAACTGTGCTGCACTCTGGAAGTCTCAGACTTAGAGTGACATCCAGCATGACATCAGAAAACAGGCAGAATAATCATGAAATTACATATATTATAACTAATATAAAGAAAGGTCTTTTATCTCTTGTCCTACAGCTTTTTTATACTTTTAGTGAAGCACCCCATTCAGAGGAAATATGATTCTTTAAAGTCTTGAAAAATAATATTTCTATTAGTTTCTGTAGGTTCTACAAAGAGAAGCAATTACATTTCACAGTACTAGGTAAAATTTCCTGAAAATTCTTATTATATTGTTGTCTCCTCAAAGGTCCTTAATCTTCGTAGCAGATTGTTAGCTCTTTTCTCCACTTTCTGAGAACTCTGGCTAGTCTGAAGTCTCTTTATTCTCTCTCTTTATAGATTTTTTTCCTATTGGGTAACTTGGTATCCTTTTTTATGTACGGTGATCTTCTAATCAATTCTGGTAGTGTTAATTCTGCAGCTCTACCTATTACTACAATTGTTAGAAAGAGGTCCAAGCCTTATAACATGTCTGGCAACCAAGAACATTCCCTTCCTGGTAGTAGGGAGAGGGTAAATGCTTTTATTTTAATAGTTTTGCCCTGGTCTCATGTGTTACTGGATATATATATAATGAAACCCTCAGTAGATACCTTCTGGAAGATGGCCTCTTATGCAGTAATGATAATCCACTTGATCAGGAATGAACCAGCACCAGGAAAGAAAAGTTTGCCAACCATGATCAAAAGTTATACAAAAGTATAGCAAGTTAACAGAAAACCCTGATGTTATTTGGAAACACTTAAATCTATACCAGATTTTCAGATGTAAAATGAAAGTATTACAATTAGGGAGAAACCAGGAAAAAAAACTGTACAGTTTAGGTAAAAATGAGGCAATAATTGGAATTTTGCACTTGGTTTCATTGGCTGCCAACAATCTGAATGGTGCACAATGAAATCCATAAAACATGTTGCCAAATCTCTGGTCAATTGAAACTGCTGCATTTCATTCTTCTCTGGTAAAAATGTCTTAATTTTGGCCATGTGATGTTATTTGTCTCATCTGGTTTCTTGGAGACTAAAGGTCTCTTGTTAACTATACTAATAAATAGAGGAGGCAGCAAAGACACTGGGGGAAACAATCCAGCAACAACACCCACTGAGGTCACCGTGGTAGTGATGACCAGCAACTGGGGGCCCCTCTTAAAGGTTCAAGGGCAAGAAATATGGAGCTGTTTTAAGGTAGAAACGAACCAGTAGCTGGCTGGGAAGGAGGGGCTGTGTGATGACTGAAGGGTGTTTTGGAATCACATGGGACATGGTGTTTTGGAATCACATGGGACATATCTTCTGCATATTTAACTATCTTCTGTGAGCCAGTTTCCTCCTCCTTAAACAGGGAATTATGGGTTCAGTCCTCAGCACCACACACAAAAAGCTTCTATGTCTGTGAATTTAACACATTTTATCAGTTCTAAAATGCTGTCCCCACCCACATTTTAACATCTTCAAAACAGGATGTGCTTTATAATCAATAGTGACCAACAGTAACTTTAGTCTCAAGGTAGTTATCATGCCTGTACGTGTGTAAATGTAAAAAATGCCGGCACCCAAGCTGTAAAATGGGCATAGGAGGCTTGGATGAAAATTACAAGTACAAACAATAAGACTAAATGGTGATAGCAAAGGGACGAGGAGGTAATGAACCAGATGTGTGCAGCAATTATCTGCAAAGTTGGAGTCAATGTCAGTTGACTCAGTCTGACAACGATCATTGCAAAGCAGGCTTAAGGACCCAAAACCAGTGGTTTATTTTTGTGTGTTCTCTTAAGAAAACTACATCATCAACGTTGTTGATGGACACAGGACAGTGTTGTGTTGGAAAATGCAGGCAACAACAATCCTGAGTGGGAAAGTAATTCAGAACAAAACCCCACCTCTGAATGTGCAGAGGTTTAGGGAAACTTTAACCCATCCATTTCACTTATATTTCCCTCTCTATGTGTGCGCAAGAGTGATACGATATTAAAAGCTGAAAGAGTTCTTTCAGGAAGTGTAAAATGAACATTATATGTGATAGGAAGTCACATATGGTGGCACATGCCTGTAATGCCTGTAGCCTGGGAGGCTGACGCAGGAGGATCAAGAGTTCAAAGTCAGCCTCAGCAACTTAGTGGGGCCCTCGGCACCTTAGTAAGATCCTGTCTCTAAATAAAATATAAAAAAGGGCTGGGGATGTGGCTTAGTGGTTAAGTGCCCCTGTGTTCAATCCCTGAGATTAAAAAAAAAAAAAAAAATGTGACAAGGAAGCATAGCTTTGTTACTTAATCGAAAAAATACTTTTTGCTTTCGTAGTCTCAAAATACTCCTGTGTCTTACTGTCAAGTTGTCTTAGAGTCAACAAGTTGCACTGTATCAATACAAATCCACCTCTTAAAGCAAAAGCTCTCCATGATGCCTAACACAAAGAATTAGTGTAAGTGGACATTTGTGAAAGGACTCTGAAAAACACACTTCTGGTACCTGTTTACAATTTGTAGCTTCTTCATGTGGTTAATGTGAGAATTAGAAATGATCTATAAAAAGGCTCTATGTTATAGTTTACATATGAGGTGCCTCCCAAAAGCTCCTGTGTGAGACAATGCAAGAAAGTTGAGAGGCAAAATGATTGGGTTATGGGAGCCTTAACCTGATGAGTATATTAATCCCCTGATAGGGATTAACCAGGTGGGAACTGTAGGCAGGTAGGTATGGCTGGAAGAAGTGGGTCCTTGGGAGTAGGCCTTTGGGGTATATATTTTGTCCTTGTTGAGTGGAGCCTCTCTTTCTCTCTCTCTGCTCCCTGGTGTCATGTCCCCAGTGGCTCCTCTGCCACATTCTTCCACTATGATGTTCTGCCTCTGCTCATTCCCCAAGGAAGGGAGCCGGCTGTCTATGGGCTGAGACCTCTGAAATGGTGAGTCCCTAAATAAACCCTTCCTTCTCTAAAACTGTCAGGTCTTTTGGTAGCAGCAATGAAAAAACTGACTAAAACACCCTAGTTTCTGGTGTAAGTATATCCTCAATAAATACTAGTCATTATTATAAATCATAAAAGGCATAATCATATGTGTGCATATAATACATATAACTTGGGATAAATAAACCAATTATACACTTGTACAAATCAAATTTAGTTGTGGGATATTAAATGACTTGCCTAAATCACAGTTCGCTATGCTAGAACCAAGACACAAATTGAGTTCTCTTGATTCAATTTATTGTTATGTTTATTCATTTGATTGTCTCATCTCTGGGCAGGCTACCTCACTGAATCTCTGATACAATATAGGCCAATCACATGTTCATTTACCTTACCCTGGTTCAATAAGACCCCGAGAAGTATGAGAACGAGCTCAAGAGAGCTGTTTACACAGAGCAGCTAGTTCCACCTGCCTTTCTACCAATGAGAATGTCTTGAGAGCCTGTGAGATGGGCCTGGTGAGTATTTCCTTTTCTTGGTGGTCTCATTTGTCAAGTGCTTCTCATAATGTGACCATCATACCTTATTGAGAGTGATTATTGTCTTTAAAGATATGTGTTTTTCATGCACATGGCTCTTAAACACAAGGCAACTACTCCACTGAGTGTTTAATAGAAAGACAACAATCTGTCCTAATACAAGAAGAACAGCAACCAGCTGTGTTGGACTTACAAAGAGACATAAATCAAATGCACTTAGGGTTGCTTGCTTGTATGTTTGCGTAAAGACTTCACACAGTGCTTCATAGGCCAAAATATTTAAGGAATTTTCAAGGGTACTTTTAATTGTAGTCTTAAAATCTCTGAACTTTGGGTGAATAAAGAACATAATGATGGTTTTGTGGGTGGGGGATTGATAAGGTGGACCAGAGAGGAGAAGTCTGAAGCAAGGAAACTTGTAGAGACTACCGCAACCCTTCAAGCCAATGAAAATAAGAGCATCAATCAGGACAGTGGCAACAAGAACAGAGCAAAAGGGTCCAAGGGTAGAGATATGGAAGAGGCAGAAATAAACAGTGGAGCATGCATGACTAGCCATGGAATATTCTGGAAAAGGAGTTCAATTTTTACTTGATTGTTCTAGTCTGCTAGACTAGGGTAGTGATTAGGATAAAAATGACAACTGAGACAGGGAACATACATCATGAATCATTTGATCAGTTTAAGGGGAAGTTTGAAAAATCCAAATTAAGGGGATAAATTGAGTTGGAAATACTACAGATGGAGATGATGGTGGAGTGATTGAGGTGGAGTTGTCTAGTAGGTAGAAAATATGAGACTTGTATTTGGGAGGCTCTAGGGCTCCATATTTTGATCTAGTGAAGAGATAACCTGCCTTTAGTGGACTCAGAAATATAAAATGAAATAGTATTAAATTTTAATATCCAAAATTACATTGGCCCCAGTCCCACTGACTCATTGCCCAACCACAGCTCCACCCTATCTTATTCTTTGTTCCTCAGAAAGCACAGCCTGAGGCAAAAGCTTGTAAGCCATTTCTTTGTTAGGGACTACAATCCTGGGTACCAGACTGGAGGGAAAGTGGGAGTGAGGCAGCGAAGGTGGGAGCCAATATAAAAGTGTGCTAATGAGACAGCCACCCTTTGGTATCAAGGGAGATTGATTACTCAATCTTCTAAGAATCCATATAAATAACTAGTTCTCAGGAGAACCCAGTGGGAGGAAGTGGGATGAAATTATTCTCTGGCTCCATTTCACATAGGCCAAAGGTTTGCACTATGGGATAATAACTCACACTTTCAGGTGGTGCTTGTGTAGGTACTATGAGAGTCTCATGGTTTCTAAAGTCACAGTATCCATCAGAAAGCCATGGGACAAGGGACAAAATGTAGCAAGTATGGCATGGGGTGAGAGCCTGTCGGGTTCCATCCCACAGACTCAGATCTGGTCACCACAGTCATGTCTGGTAGAAGCAAATTGCTAGAGGCTCTGAAGATAGGGAAGGTCAAGAGAACCTGAGGGGTGAATCTCCAACTAAGTGTGCCGCAATAAATAGGAGAGCCTCCCCAAAGATGCTTGATCTGGGCCCGCAAACCAGTCTGCCTACTTACTTCATCTACTCTGATTTCTTCCAACGTGGCTTCCCAGGCCTCTGCTGCCGCCTGGAGTTGCCCAAGAAAACGGTGCTGCCTCTGTGGGCAGGAATCTTGAGGAAACAGTGGTGTCTGAGCCACGCCTGAGGTCCCCTGATGCTGCCAAAGCTGCTACTTCTGGGGTATCAGAATTGTTCTGGGTGAATGTGGAGGCTGGGAAGAGGAAAGGGGAGAAGAACCCAACCTCCAACCTCCAACCTCCTGGTACATTTTGTCACCAGCCCCTAACAATATTTCTTTTATCAGTTCCATAAAGTCCCATAGAGAGTATCCTCATCAACTTCCCCTTTTCATTCCTTATCTTCTTCAAACCGTCCCTCTCACTCTACCACACATCAAAGCCCCGGGTACCTTGCAGGAGCAGCAATATTTCAGGTACATGATAACCTCAAAACACACATAAATGAACACATTTCTTTCCCCTCAACTCCTTACCTCCACCAAGAGCAAACAAACAAAACGACCAATGACAAACGACAGAACTATCCCTCCTAACCAAACAAAGGCAAGAAGCATCTCAGAGAGATCATTTTAAGTGAAAACAGGACACAGGAATTTATGTGGAGAATAGCACACTGAACATCTGTGCTCAGATAAGGACACTTTTCAGTTTCTCCCAGTATCATGGATGGCTACTTTTATTTATTTATTTATTTTATTTATTTGTGACCTAAAGGACCTATTTCAAGAGCTGGGGATATAGCTCAGTTGGTAGGTTCAATCCCCAGTACCGCCAAAAAAAAAAAAAAAAAAAAAAAAGGACCTATTTCAGTGACCACCCCCTGATAAAGAGCTGTCCTATGGCAAGAATTAATGGAAATCTCTAATTTAGAGAGAAAACTGCACAGAGAATACTTGAAGTTAAATATTACTACATGTTAAATAAAGGTCTTAGCCTGGTTTCTCTCCAAGACAACCTGGAGCAAAGACTTGCATAAGGACATTAACCTGGGAATTTGATCTCAAGGAGCAAGAATTAGAAATAAGTAAAAATATGGAAGGAGAAAAAGCCAGACAAGGACCTGCTGTCAAATCATTTCTGACTAACTGGCAGCTGACTTTTTTGTCCTGGGTCCTTAGGAGGAGCTATGTGAAATGAGATTCAGATCTGAAAGGGAGAAGGAAACATTGATCCATGGGTCTTATCCCCATTGGTCAAGCATGGCCTCAGGTACATGGATATACCTGCATATTTATATTGCAGAATTCCTGAAGGTGATCCAGCAGGAAAACTATGATGGGAAGCAAGAGGTACCTGTTAGGAACCCACAGTGAGATGCTGTGTGTTGCACTAGTGTGACGTTGGTTGGGATGGTGTGGATATTGTTTGTACCTTGAATGTTCTAGTGTTGGAGTGTGGTAGACCTTTAGGAGGTGGTGCCTAGTGGAAAATGATTAGATCATGGGAGCACTATTCTAGGAAGAGGTTGATATAGATCTTACAGGTCCAGGTTATTTCTTACATGGCTGATTATAAAAGAGGAAGCCTGCCATGCTCCACTCTCTTGCTTCCTTGCTTATTTCTTCTGTACGTGGCTTTTCTGCTTTGTTCCTCTGCTATATCATGATGCAGCCAGAACTCGTTAGTACACCAGTGCCATGCTGCTTGGATCCTCCAGCCTCAGAATCAGGAGCCAAGCAAATACTTTTATTTTATAAGTTATCCAGCATCAGGCATTTTGTTATACCAACATAAATGAACCAGGACACTGGTGAAGCCTGCAAGGATATGACCATGACAGCATTGGCTGGAGGAGAAAGTAGAGTTGAGTGGATCTGAGTGGTACACAGGAAGTATCTGACCCATTTGAGGCAGGCACTCTTCTAAGCTCTTTATATACATTAATTCATTAATTACAACCCTGTGAGATAGGCATAGTTATTCTCCTGTTGCACCAGGGGACACCAAGTTATGAGAAGTTCAGGTCCACAGCTCATAACTGATGGAGACAAGGATTTGATTCCAGAGCTTATACTCTTAACCACCTCACCCTGCTGACCCAGGGAATAGAAAGAGTATCTGTGAGATCAGAGAAGAGGAGAGTTCCACTAGAAGGAAGCAGGCCAGGGTGAGTTTTACTTAATAGGAAGAAGAAAATGAAAACTAAGGGAAGACTATCTGATTGTAACCAAACAGGCAACTAGTCACTTTTGAAAATGTAGTTTGAGCTAGGTAGTAAGCCAGAACATGGACGACAAGAGAGAAGGTAAGAGTAGGGCCCAGGTCAATTTCTGGAGACATTTGCCAGTAAAGGGGTATTAGTGTTTTATGTTAGTGTAACACCTCCATGTTTCAATTTCCTAATAGAAGAGGAAGATCGTGTACCAAGGGAGGAAGACAATTAGAAGGACCCCAAAATGAACAAGCAGACCACAGAGCTCTCAGGTACAGAATGTGTCCTTCAGGTGGTGTCCCTCAGGCTAAATGCCATCAAGGAAGGCTTACAAGGCAACACAGGACCCACTAGAGAATGAGGAAGCCTTTGGAGACAAGACTAATGAGCAGATTTTCATTCTCATTCTTTGCCATTTCTGATTTCCCACAAAATGGCAGAAAGGGACACACTCTCCTGCCAACCTTCTCCTTTCCCTCCCCCACCTCATTATCTGAGTTCAGTCATTATTCTACATTTTCTGTGCCTTTGGAGAGAAAAGCCAGCTCTTCAAACCATAACATTGGCAGCAGTTTTCTTCCTACAGTTTGTAAAAATTAAATCACAAATCAAAAGAATATGAGCCAAACATGCCACAGCCATTTGGATTTACATGAAAGGGAAGCCATCAACACCTCCCTATCTTGGCTGATGAATGTATCTGATACTTCAGACTTATTTCTTGGTTCTTTCATGACCACAAGACCAAAACTAATCAGTCCAATTAGACAAACTTCCAGATTATAGCTCTGAAGTCAACTCAACAAGTAACATATCCAGCAATATAATTTGCCAAGTATAATTCAGAGGATGCAGTTGGAGGGGAAGGAGGGGTGGAGGGGGAGGAGGAGGTGGCTTCTGATTTATCACAGCAGCTAAAGCTGGATTGTAGTCTGAATACAAAACAAAGAATGAGAAATAAAGTTACATTTGGGGCACTGAAACTACTGATCACCATGTTTTATTGATATTTTAAAAAAAGAAAGAAAGAAGAGAAAGCAAAACAGGTTAAGAACACCACTCAGAAAATGCCCTTTAACTACTTGCAAAATATGGAAAACACATTCTAAAGGAGTAAGTTAAATATAAAAAAGAAAAATCCAAAGTAGAATATATAGATAAATATTTATCTGATTATAATAGTAAGATGATCTTTTATAGCATTCAAAGAAAAAATATAAAGAAAGAACCAGATTGAGACCTTACCACATGAGTACTTAATTTTTCTGTACTCCATAAAAACCATCATAAACATATTCAAAACCTAAGATTAATGGAAAAATATATTCACAGCACATGATTATTCAGTCATTTATATCCTTAGTTACACTTTTAACTGGCTATATTGGGATATAATTCACATACCGCACAATTTGCCCATTTAAAGCATACAATTAATAGTTTTATTATATTCACAGAATTGTGCAGCCATCACCACAATTTATTTTAGAATGTTTTTATCATCACAAGAAAAAAAACTTTGTACACATTAAAAGTCACCCCCATTTCCTCCCAGCACAACCCCTGCCCACCCCCCAGATCTCAGGTTGTTCCATTTTCTGTCTCTATATGTTTGCCAAATATAAATGGAGTTACATAAAAATGCTGTTTTGTGACTGGCATCTTTCACACTGGGGGAAGTGTATGATTCTCTTATAGGGTATTTGGGGAATGCATATGACTAGTTTTAAAGATGTTAATAGTGTTTACACAATAATTGTTATTTCAGGAATTTAACCTAAAGAAATAATCAGAGATGTGTACGGTGATTTATGTACAAAGAGGGTTTGAGATATTATTAGCAATAAATAAAAATGAAAAGAATTCAAATGGTTGATAATAAGTAGTAAAGAGATAAATCCTTATCCATCCACTGGAATATCATATCACCATAGAAAATTAATTGCTGAGACATTCAATGTCATAGGAACATACTCATGATATATTATTAAGTGAAATAAACATGTATGATATAATTCCAATTTTTTTCAAAATTTATATATCTATATGTAGAAATAGATTGATCAATTGATTGATCTCCTTAATGATTTATTGCTAGATGAGGAAATACGAATTCAGGTGATTGTTTTCTTCTTTATACTGCTTTCTGTTGTAATGGCAAAAGGAAATTTCCCCTCTGCCTTCTGAGGTTTCACTGGAATAAACTGAATAAAGCAGATTATTGGAGAAAGGACACACAAATTTATTATGTGCTTTGAGGCAATCACATAATGTAATTAACCCCAGCCCGATGTGATTAAAAAACTCATATACCCTTTTTTATATAGGAGGGGGAAGAATGGGAAACATAGACAATTTTTAGGGAAATGGTATATGAATTTTAGGGAACTGAATGGATTTGGAGAACATTCAACAGTCTGGGACAAAATGCTTGGCCAACAGAACAGAAATGGTTTATAAACTATTCTCTTTGGAATATTCAATGGGACCAATACAGTGTATGACAAAAGATAGTCCACGTGTGTTGGCAGAATTCAGTCTTTCTTCCTGAGCTATGAATTTAGTCTTCTCTGGCTCTCAAGACTGAGGCAATTGGGGATCTGGGAAGGGAGATAAGGAAAATCTGCAGAAAGCCCTCCTGGTACTTGCAGGTGAGTGGGGTTGTTGTCCAAGGAGAGAAGAAAATCGAGCTCAAAGGGATCTTGATTCTTAGCTGATGTTTAAGGTCATTTTATTTCCCTTATGTCAAATTTCTCAGCTTGCCCAAAATGCCATATTTGGGGGTCATCGTTCTCTGAGCCCCAGCACTATTCTTTAATGTTTTAAATAAATAAACATTTATTATGTTTATGATAACCAAAAGCCATAAAATTATTAGAAAAACTTACTGAATCTGATGTTTTTCCTCTACAGCTAGGATCATTGCAGCCGTAATCAGAACTCAGACTTCTGCAAGTGTTGGGGAGATTGCACGCAGGTGTTAGTAGCTGCGGGTGGACATCACACAACTGTAAGAGGGAGAAGTAAGAGAAACTGAGGGTTTCTTTTGTTTTTTTGGTGCTGGGAATGGAACCCAGGTCCTCGCACATGATAAGTACGTGATCTGCTGAACACCCCTGGCCTGATTTGAGGATTTTCTGTGCTCTGTTGCTAGCCTAGAACATGCATTGTACTTTTAAAATCTAGGAACCACTAAGAAGATGGTGCAGTAAGTATTGAGAACTGAGGCTGAGAGGTCATACTGAAGAGAAGGACAATGATGTGCACCACCAGGGACTCAAATTGTGAATCAGTCACATGAGTGGAGTGCAAGGAAGGCTGCCTGTCAGGGAGCAGGGAGGGAGGGAGTGTCACAGAAGGGCTGTCCGATGACAGTGTATTCTGTCAAATTTCATACATGCTCCTGCCCAGACCTCTAAATCTGCTTGGATGTAAAAGCTCTCTGCAGTTCTGCTCTTCCCAAGCCTGTTTCCCCCTCTGGGATTCCATGGACTTGTTTATAAACACTAACATTCTCATTTCTGGAGGTGACAGAAGTATGCTTCTATTTCCTGCAAGCAAGAGCTTTTTTAAAAGTTGCACTGGATGACACTGAGGATGAAACCAATTCTACTTGTAAAGCACTCCAAGCAGTTTGGCTGAAGCACAGAGTAGAATGGAGAGTGCTGGAAGATGAAGTTGGTGAGGCAGGTGGGCCCAGGCTGTGGAGGGTCTTGACTGTGGAGGATGTAGTTTTATCCTGTGATCTGGTCAGCTTTGAACTCTATCTGCAATCTGCCACCTAATCATTGTATGACTTTGGGCCATTTGCCTTCTTTGAACTTCAGTTGTTTCATTTGTGGAATCGAGATTTTGGTTTAGGTAACTGTTAAAATAATCACAGCGCTAAAAGTATTAATCTGCTCTCTACTTCATAACAAGTAAGCAGATGCTTTCCTTTCCACATCGTCCAGAGATTACTGGTCTCAGGTGCATGAGCCACAACTGAGTAATATTCGTGGTCTCAACGCATACCTACACACCCTAGGCAATTTTTTCCCAGATGTGCCCAGGCTCCTGGAGAACATGGTCTAAATTCTAATCCAGGACTACTGGGGTAGCCAGGAGCTCCTAGCTCCTTTCCTTTTGAATAAAGTTTCAAAATAAACTTCATACTCAGACTATATTTTTCATGAAAGAAGAGATCCTAGCTCCTGTGTACCGCTCTATCTGTCACCACAAAGAACTTGGCCCAGTAAATATTTCTTTAAAAAAAAAAAAAAAACATTTTTAGTTATAGATGAACACAATACCTTTATCTTATTTATTTATTTTTTTATGTGGTACTGAGGATCGAACCCAATGCCTCATATGTGCAAGGCAAACACTCCACCACTGAGCCACAACCCCAGCCCAGTATATATGTCTTAAATAACTGAATGGACAAAATTGCAAATCAGATAATACATATGAAAACACTGTGGGAATTGTAAAACTCAGCATAGATTGTAACTATCACAGATCACTCAATATGGGAGGTCATTTGAAAACTGTTGTATTTAAGCAGAATAATAGTTTATTCAGAAGAGAGTCTATTGGTTGTAAAACAGTTATGAGTTAAGATTTCAAGATGATGCAAGAGGCCTAAACATTAA
Organism: Sciurus vulgaris; assembly: GCF_902686455.1. Classification (NCBI taxonomy): domain Eukaryota; kingdom Metazoa; phylum Chordata; class Mammalia; order Rodentia; family Sciuridae; genus Sciurus; species Sciurus vulgaris. The sequence goes on from NC_136476.1 coordinate 35,671,643, forward strand.
CTGTCTCTCCTAAGTCTTACTGAAGTGACTTAAAAAGTGCTTAGGATCACTTGAGAAGCTCACAAGCTACATATGAATAGTCCTGAACTAAGTTCATCTAAGAGTTCTGAAGACAGAAACAAAGGTCAGGGAAAGGAGGAGCCATGGTAGATTCAAGGAAGACTGATTTGTGAAACTTTAGTGTGGACTTCAGAGTCAGGGTAGAGGAGATTAACAACATTTCAGATTTGTTCACTGTTCATTTGGAATCACCTCATTGATATCATTATCTAACACTTTAATATTTCCTGTAGCAGGTAGACTATCTGATGGGAAAGAGTTGTTATGGAAAGACATTCAACAAAACTGATTTAAGTAAGTGAAGGGAATTGATTGATTGTCATGACTGAAAAATTCAGAGGCAGTGATGGTTTCAGGCATAGTTGGACCCATAGCTGAATCTGGGAGCTGAAAATAATCAGAAATAAATCTCTCCTTTCTGGCTATGTGTTTTGTTTTCCTCTGTTTTGATTTAATTCTCAAGTGATTTTTTTCATGTGTAGGATCCCAGTAGCTTGAAAACTGTGTAAGAGGAAAAAATTTCTCTCCCTAGTATTTTTAGCAAAAGTTCCAGGATTTAATCTGAACAAACATACTTGGGTCATGGCTTATCCTGGAAGTATTACTGTGACTACATGGAAGCGAATGCCCTGAGTAGCTCACCTGAATTATTTGTTAATTCCTTTAGTAAGGGGAGAGTCCACCTTAATTTTATGGACAGCGAGTCAGGAAATAGTGGTTCCCTGAAAGAAAAGGGAGGAGAGGCTGAGGAAGGGGCAGCCTTGAGCCAGTAGAAACCCACGTTCAGTTCACTCAGGAGAGACCCTTCACAGTGCAAGCTGAAGCACAGGCTCTGCTGCCTGGAAGCAGTGTGGGATCTGGGGATCTATATTAGGCCTAAGGATCTGAGACACCTGCCTTAGTTCAAAAGGGACAAGCTTCCTTAGTGAACATCCTTTTTTTCCTTTCTAAATTTCTTCTAGTTAGTTATACATGAGAGTAGAATGCATTTTGACACATCAAACATAAATGGAACATAATTCCTCATACTTCCGGTTGCACATGATGTAGAATCACACGAGTTGTGTAGTCATATATGTACCTAAGGTAATAATGTCTGACTTAGTCTACTGTTCTTTCTACCCTCATACCCCTCCCTTCCCTTCACTCCCCTCTACCTAAAGTAACTCTATTCTTCCGTAGTCCCTACTCCTTATTGTGAATTAGCATCCACATATCAGAGAAAACATTCAGCCTTTGTTTTTTTGGCTTATTTCATTTTGCATGATATTCTCCAGCTCCATCCATTTACTAGCAAATGCCATAATTTCATTCTTCTTTAAGGCTGAGTAATATTCCATTGTGTATATGTACCACATTTTCTTTATCCATTCATCTGCTGAAGGGCATCTGGGTTGGTTCCACAGTTTAGGTATTATGAATTGACCTGTTATAAACATTGATGTGGCTGTGTCACTGTAGTATGCTGATTTTAAGTCCTTTGGGTATAAACTGAGGAGTGGGATAACTGGGTCAAATGGTGGTTCCATTCCAAGTTTTCTGAGGAATCTCCATATTGCTTTCCATATGGTTGTACCAATTTGTAGTGCAACCAATAATGTATGAGTGTACCTTTTTCTCTACATCTTCACCAACATTTATTGTTGCTTGTATTCTTGATAATTGTCATTCTGACTGGAGTGAAATGAAATCTTAGACTAGTTTTGATTTGCATTTCTCTAATTGCTAAAGATGTTGAACATTTTTTCATATATTTGTTCATCAACTGTATTTCTTTTTTGAAGTGTCTATTCAGTTCCTTAGCCCATTTATTGGTTGGGTTATTTGTTTTTTGGGATGTTAAGTTTTTTGAGTTCTTTATATATATTAGAGATTATTGCTCTATCCGATGTGTTGTGGTAAAGATTTTCTCCTATCTTGTAGGCTCTCTCTTCACATTATTGATTGTTTCCTTTGCTCAGAAGAAGTTTTTAGTTTGAATCCATCCCATTTATTGATTCTTGATTTTTTTTATTCTTGTGCCTTAGGAGTCTTGTTAAGGATGTCAGATCCTAGGTGGACATGGTGAAGATTTTGGCCTACTCTTTCTTCTAGTAGGTGCAGGGTCTCTGTTCTAGTGTCTAAATCTTTGATCCACTTTGAGTTGAGTTTTGTGCAGGGTAAGAGAAAGGGGTTTAATTTCATTTTTGTTATACATGGATTTTCAATTTTCCCAGCACCTTTGTCAAAGAGGCTATCTTTTCTCCAATGTATGTTTTTGGAGCCTTTGTCTAGGATGAAATAACTGTATTTATGTGAGTTTGTCTCTCTACCTTCTTTTCTGTATCATTGGGCTACATGCTTGTTTTGGTCCTAATACCACGCTGTTTTTGTTACTATACTGTAGTATACTTTAAGTTCTGGTACTGTGATGCCTCCTGCTTCACTTTTCGTACAAAGAATTGCTTTGGCTATTCTGGGTCTCTTATTTTCCTAAATGAATTTCATGATTGCTTTTTCTATTTCTATGAAGAATGTCATTGAGATTTTAATAGGAATTGCATTAAATCTGTATAATGCTTTTGGTGATATAGCCATTTTGACAATATTAATTCTGCCTATCGATGAACATGGGAGGTCTTTCCATCTTCTAAGGTCTTCTTTTCTTTCTTTAGTGTTCTGTACTTTTCATTGTAGAGATCTTTCTCCTCTTTTGCTACATTAATTTCCAAGTTTTTTTTTTCTGTTTGTTTGTTTTTTGAGGCTAGTTTTCCTGATTTCTCATTCAGTAGATTCATCACTGATGTATAAGAACATGTTTGATTTATAGGTATTGATTTCATATCCTGCTACTTTGCTGAATTCATTTATGAATTCTAGAAGTTTTCTGGTGGAATTTTTTGGAGCTTCTAAATACAGAATCATGTCAGCAAATAGTGATAGAGTTCTTTTCCTTTTCATATCCCTTTAATTTCTTTCTCCTGTCTAATTGCTCTGGCTAGAGTTTCAAGGACAATATTGAATAGAAGTGGTGAAAGAGGACATCCTTTTCTTGTTCAAGTTTTTAGAGGGAATGCTTTCAATTTTTTTCCATTTAGGATAATGTCAACCTTGGGTTTAATATAGATAGCTTTTACAATGTTGAGGTGTTCCTACTGTCCCTAGTATTTCTAGTGTTTTGAACATGAAGAGGTGCTGTATTTTGTCAAATGCTTTTTCTGCATCTATTGAGATGATCCTATGAGTCTTGTCTTTAAGTCTATTGATGTGATGAATTATGCTTAATTTCCATATGTTGAACCAAACTTGCAACCTTAGGATGAACCCAACTTGATCGTGGTGCTTAGTGAACATCTTGACAAAGACGATCATGGTCTGAAGGTCATTTACATAAGTCTAGAGACTTACTGAACCTTAAGAGTGAGAGAGCTCCCCTCCTGATATTAGGCATTGTAACAACCTGGCATGTAAGGAGTTAGAACTAGAATGAAAAAGTAACTTTTCTTGCATCTGCGTATTGTGGATTGGACTCATATTTGGCAGTCATAAACCAAAATTAACCAAATACTAGGGTTTGCTAAAGAGTAATTTAGCATACTGCTATTAATTGTGGCAGACACATGATGATTGGACTTCTCCTCTTCGAGATATTAGAAATTCCTACTGGTATTAGAAAGGATGTGGAGTATCATGCTTCACCCATGTTGACTGGCACCTCCATGTTTTTCGCTTGCCAATAATCTAGCTTTTCAATTACAAATTATTGTTAGTTTTGCTTCATCATCATTGTTTTAGTTGACTGTAGTTTGTTCAGTTAACCTTATGAGGTGTGATGATGTGTATTTTCATCAATAGAGGTTTGCCCTATAATTTCCCAAAACACATTTAAGTAGATTATTATATATCTTTTGGTGGCTTGAATATCAAACATTTTATAATATTTCCTTTGTTTATATATATATATATATATATTTTAAAACTAAAATAGTACTGATGTAGCTGGATGCTTTTTGTACCTGGTCCTATTTCCCCCTCCAGATTCAAGTATGCCCATGATTTTGGGATGTGTCTAACTTCTAGTATGTTTTCAAACTTCTACTATCTAAGTATGTACCCCTAAATGAGTGCTACTGTATATTTCTAAATTTACTTAAATGGCACCACAGAATACATATAATTCTGTAACTTTAATTTTTAGTTCAGTACTATGTTTTTGATATTTACCTTCATATACAGATTTATTCATTTCATCTAGTTCATTCATTACAGGACAACAAGATATACAGAATCTTCCTATAATCATCCCACTTAGCCATTCCCCCAGAATGGACCAATCAAAATACACAGAATTCTGTATCTGCTTTGTTATTATCTTCTGCTAGAAGCTTTTTCTGTACCCTGCCTTCCTTCCACTGTTAGATTGTGTTAGATGCCTTCCTCTTCCTGGCCCCCTTGCTTATATTGTAAACTCTGCCACACATTGTTGGAGTGTCCCTCTTTGGTCTTAGACTGTAGACTTCTCAAGATCAGAGCTCTGTAATCTATTCACAGTGCTGGCAGTGTAATCCCCAGGCCAGCAGTGTGACTGTGCATGGTAAATTGTTGGTACTTTTTTGGTTTTTTTTGAAAAGCTAAAAATTCCCTAATGTTTTATACCTGGTACCACTACCACAATTTACAGGGCAATATACGTGATGTAATGAAAAGAAAAAGAAAAAGAAAAAGAAAAAGCTACAACAGATAAAAGACTTCAGGAATGTACATCTAATTGACACTACATTGCATTAATCAATAGCTGCACTTTTTGCAAACTGTACTATGACAGCCCTGAACAAGAAGGGTTTCCTGTTTAAGCTGCAGTAACTTTTCTGACTTTGGATCATTGTTCCTTCTGTCGCAGATTTTTACAGTTCCTCTAATGCATTTGGGACGGCTGTCTCAAAGTAACCTGCAGCTTTCCCGACAACTCGTCACTCTTTCTCCTGCTAAGAACTGTAGACTTTTTCTGCTGTTTTTAGAACCTTTTGCTATCATATCCACCACTTCCACCACCAGATCTATAATCACCACCATAGGGACTGCCAGACCTTCTTCCACCAAAACTGCCGCCATTCATGGGTTCATAATTTGATTGCTGTTGTCCACTGTAATTTCCAAAATCATTATAGTTCCCACCACCACCTTAGTTACCACCACCAAAATTTCCTCCTTCATTGTAACCATCATATCCTCCTCCACCACCACCATATCCACCACCTTGGTTTCCATATCCTGGTCCACCACCACCATAGCCTCCTCTACTATTATAACCAGGACCACTGCCATAGTTGCCTCCATCCATTATATCCACCATCACCTCCTCCATAACTACCTCTGCTGCCACCACCTCCACCATAGCCTCCTCTTCCACCAAAGTTTCCACCACTGTCAAAGTTACCTCCACCACCTCCAAAGTTTCCTCCGTGACACATAAAGTTGCCAGATCCACCTCCACGACCTCTTTGTGATCCAGCAGACTGCATCTCTTGTTTAGAAAGGGCCTTTTTCACTTCACAGTTATGCCCATTAATAGTATGGTATTTATGAACAACAATTTTGTCAACTGTATCATGATCATCAAAAGTTTCAAAAGCAAATAATCTTTTTCCCACTCTGCCTGTCTTCCATAACTTCTATGGTTTCAATCTTAACATACTTTTCAAAGTAATGTCTCAAATTATATTCTTCTGTATTTTTCTTTAATACCACCAACAAAAATTTTCTTCACTGTTAGATGGGCACAGGGCTTTACAGAATCCTCTCTAGAAACAGCTCTCTTTGGTCCCAGCGCATGCCCATCAACCCTGTGTGGCCGAGCACATATTGCTGCATCCACCTCCTCAACACAAGAGTAAGTCACAAACCCAAAGCCCCTGGAACATTTTGTTTGAGGGTCTCTCATTACCACACAATCGGTGAGTGTGCCCCATTTCTCAAAATGTTCTCTTAAACTATCATCTGTAGTTTCAAAGCTCAGACCACCAATAAACAGCTTCCTCAATTGCTCTGGTTCCTTTGGATCATGCCCCGCCCCCGCTCCCACCCGCGGCCAGGGTGGCGGGAGTTGGGCTGGGGTGACCGAGCAGCGGTTTTACCTCCATTTTGAGACCGGACTCGCCTCTTCCAACTCAAGTTCCACTTTTGTTGTTGTTGTTGTTGTGTAGGCCTTTATTGTCTGGACAGGCTTCTTGAGGGAGATGGGGGGGGGGGGTGACAAGTGAGTGACCACAATGGCAGGCCAGCCGTGTTTCACAGGCTTGTAGGTGGTAGAGAACTCACCCAGGTAGTGTGATCATCTCAGGCTTGATCTCCACCTGGTTGAAGGTCTTGCCATTGTAGACACCAACCATGCTGCCTACCCTCTCGGGCAAAATGATTTTGTCCCGCCGGTGTGTCTGCACAACCTCTGGTTTCTCCATGGAGGGTGCCTCATTCCAACGCAGTCCGCCGCTCCTCCGCTGCCGCTGGCGTGGGCTGTGCAGCTGCCTCAGCCGCTCCTCGCACGCGTCCAGCAGCTGGTCGAGGTCCACAGTGCCAAAGGTCAACTTGCGGAAAGCCCGCTGCTTCTGCTCCCCTTCCGACCCTTGCCGGCTCTGCGGAAAACACCACCCCCCGCACTTTTTAATAGACAGATGAATAGATGATTCTGCGCCATGGAGTAACCTATGTGCATGATTTACTTATGTAGCTGAAAATCGGGGTATCAAACTAAGCACTTCTAGAGCCACTATGTCCTGACTGTTGGGCCTACTTTTTCCCTCCAGTTACATAATGAACTTTTACCATTTGAAGTTATAACAAATCAAGCTAATTAATATAATATTCCCAATTTTAACTTCACTAAATCTTTGCTACCTAATGCCAGTTGCTTGTATTAAAATCTAATAGTGAGGGGCTAGGGTTGTGACTCAGTGGTACAGTGATTGCCTAACACGTGTGAGGCACTTGGGTTTCATCCCCAGCACCACATAAAGATAAATAAAGCAAATAAAGTTATTGTGTCCATCTGCAACTAAAATTGCTTTTAAGAAAATCTAATAGTGAAAGGTATCTGCTTTAGTTCTAAGTTATATATTTACTTGAAGTAAGTCAAAATTTTCTGTTGTTTCATGAGCACCTGCATTTCTGGGTGCTCTGCCAGAATAAGTGTGAGGACCACTGTGTTAACTATGGTAAAAACAGTCAAGTCACCCACTGCATTTATAAATAGTAGTTTTTGAAACTATATTTCAAAATAGTAAATTTCTAAACACTTAAGACTTGTCTTACATGTTATAAGAAGGCACTGCCTTCCTGGAGAGCAAAACTTCATAAAATTTGAAAAAAAAATATTGTCCATTCTGTTTCCTTCAGCCTTGGGAATTTCATGACTTCCCTCCTGGGAAGGAGGTTGCAGGAATAACCCACCAGTCATCCCCCTGTTGCCATGGTGACTGGTCAAGTTCATACCTCTTTAGAAATTTCCACTCTGGCCTCATTCCTCCCTAGAAGCTTAGAAAGCCCAGACTTTGGGTTGGGGTTGTAGCTCACTGGTAGAGCACTTGCCTAGTACGTGCAAGGCCCTGAGTTTGGCTCCTAGTGAAGCCAGAATTGGGAACAGGTAGTTAGTGTAGAAATAGAGGAAATGGAGGCCATAAAGTCATCTGCCTGTGGAAGTTGGAGACTGCCCCTGGAAGAATGGAATGTCAAGGATCTCCAGAGCCCATTGATTACCAAATTTACCTGCCTTTATCAAGGACTGCAAACAAGGAGCTGCTAATTAATGCCCCCTGGGCCCTTACCTGCCTGAATCACCTTGGCCCTCCCCTTGCCCATGGTTTCTCACTTAATGCAAAACCAGGCCTAGTCACGTAGGCAGGAAGGAGAGATAAGGGGGGAGAGAACTGGAGAACAAAAGAGACCTTAACCTATAAAAGATGTAGGGTGCGCTCACTTCTTGGGACTTTAGAACATCAGCCATGGCCCCCTTCTTCCTGCCGGGAGAAGTCTGTATTATTACCTTTAAATAAAACCTGCTTAATATGCTTGCCTTGGCGTGCTTCTCTAGTGTTCAATCTTCAACATTAGAAGGAGCAGAACTCGGCACCGGTAAACGGCGGTATCACTAGTGTGGCAAAGAAACAGATAAAAACAACAACAAAATCCAACCACCAACAACTAAAATCGCCAATACAAAAACAAACAAAAACCCCACCAAACAACAACAACAAATCCAAAATTTGAAACTTCCTATATAAACAGAGTGAGGAGAAAAGGAGCCATTCTTTCCCCACCACAATGAGAGTCCTCTGACCCCCCACTGTACATGTGACTCCTTTGGTAAGGGGAATAATCTAACTACATACCTATTGCTCTGTCCCCTGTCTCTTCACCCACGGTGGGAGAGGAAGGGTAGGGACAAGAAAGGAGAATGTAAGCTGTATGGAACTGGGGAACTGGGCAGAACTCTTGTGGAGGATATTGGACTTCCTGAAGTGCATAAGCCAATCTTCTTTAATCCTATGGGGAGGGTGACCCCAGCTGGCATGTAGATCGCAAATATATTACCTTCCTTATTTTCTACAATGTCTGTAAAATAAAACTATTATACTTGCATTGTAGATGAGGAAATTGAAGTCTAGAAAATTTAAATCATTTTTTTCAAAATTGCAAAGCTAGTTATGGACAAAGCTGATATTTAAACTAGGATTGATTTGAGAGTCCAAACTCTTACTATGACATAATACAGCTTTTCTACAGGCAACTGTTTTAATATATAAGTAGGATCTTCTTTGCACACAGTGATCCTATGGAAGTCTAGGGTGGACTGGTCTTAACCATGTGAAAGGGCTGCAGAAAAGTTCATCACTTCCTTCTATGATTCATCTACTAATTCATGTTCAAAGATTATTGAACACTCACTTTATTCTAAGCACTGGATTAAAACAAAACAAAACAAAAAAACAAAACAAAAAAAAGGAGTGGTCTCTGCCACTGAGTTGTTTACAGCCTATGCTCAGATAATTATGATTCAATCCTATGGGCGTCCCAAGAAGGATGTGCAATGTGTGTGGGGTAGATGACAGTTTTGGAGAAGTGTACGAGTCTTCTCTCAGGAAAAGTCAATTTCTTTTGATTGCATAATTTTGCTAAGTATATATATGCCAGTAATTAACTTAGCAAAATATATATTTAAAAACTCTCTCTCAACCTTGTCTGCCTCAATTAGAGCCTAGTAGTAATGCCTTCTCTAAGTTTGGCACTAGTCTAAGTGCTGTACTCTAGTCACCTGTTGAATCCTGATGACCCTCTGTGGATTGGCATTATCATCAGCCCAGCTTTACTACCAGGAATAACGAAGAGTAGCATACTCAACATTTTGCTGTTGGTAAACCATTTAGGGTCTTGTTTTTCAAAAAATATCCATGGACCAACAGCATCGGAAATGCAGGATCTCAGATTCCACCCCAGACTGCCTGCTTGAATCAGAACTCTCATTGAACCCCAGCCATCTAATGCCAGCTAGTGCTCTAACCATTTGCTGTACTGCACCTATAGAGAATAGCCAGCTAACACTATATACATAGTGTTAGAGGACAGGAAGTAAATTTTATGATGACCAAAAGACAGCCTTCTGGCCTGTGCTATGATACAGGTGGTTTTAGTTCTACTCTAAAAGAATTATTTTTGTGTCTGAATCTTTCAATTGGTACCTAGAGAATAAAAGGAAAAAAGATCATAAGTAGGTCAATATGTGATTGGCTTGTTTTGATTACTCTGTAGCTCTGAGTTTTCCAAGATGACACTTTGGCTTCAGCAATTTTCTGGCACAATGTTAGGGTATTTATTCAACCCAGCAATTTGAAGAGAGAGAGAGAGAGAGAGAGAGAGAGAGAGAGAGAGAGAGAGAGAGAAATGGGAATAGAGAAGTAAAGATAAACATCAATTGGATCAAAAGTCACAGGAGAAAAAAAGTGACCAGACCTAAAAGTGTGGAAGAGTCACAAAACTTATATACTTTATGGCATCATTTATTATTTTTAAAAAATTAGCATCAATAAAAGTAGGGACCTTAAGAAAAGAATGAAAAGTGAGTGTTAAGTGGATTAGAGGAGGTTGCCGATGACTACCACTATCAAGGTTCCTTGAAGTCCCCATACCTTGCTTGATCTCTTAACTAATGTCTTCTCATTTCTTTTCCAAATAGCCACCCTGAACACATTAACACTGATATTGGTCTGGCTCAGCGATTTGAACCCTATGTATTATACAGCAGGATGTTTCGATAAAGTAACCAATAAAAATAAATTTTTAAAAGCCATTTTAATTACCTGCAAAAATAAGTGGTCTTAGGTTCCAGGTATCATGATTTTTTAACATACACATTATCTTTTTAAACATAGTTTTGTCTTGGGGAACTCCGAAAATAAAATCTGTAAGGCTGAAATTACCCAATGGCAAGAGAATCCATTAAAGCAAAGAAAGGGAAAAGCAAATCATGTTCCTTCAATATCTAGCCCAGTTAGGTTGCCAGTTATTGATTTAGTCTGGGATACAGTAGCATTAAATCTTCCTCATTATACAAGTCCTGTATATCTTTTTAGCTTCTCTTATCTGTGCTTTAATCTCTGGGTCCAAAATTAAGTACAACATGCACAAACCATCTTAATACATTCTCATGTCACTAGGAACACATTTATTCAGAAAACTCTCCCCATCATATGAGTTTGTTTGGTGTGGCAGGGAGTCCTTCTTATAATTAAAACATCCTACTTAGTGACCTGACCTGAGAGCCATTCTAGATCATAGTACCTTTGTTTGTGGTTCCTTCTGTGGAACACTATCCTACATTTGTGAAACCCTGACTGTGAACTATGCATAATAACCTAGATAGGAGTGATTCCTTCTAGCCATTTAGGGCCTTGCTTCTCAAAACATAGTCCATGGACCAGTAGCGTCGGAAATGCAGGAGCTCAGATTCCACCCCAGATTGCCTTCTTGAATCAGAATCTGCCTTTCCATCTCTGGGTGACTGGTCCAAACATCAAGGGTTGAGAAGCTCAGCTCTAGTAAGTGGGACTGAAGACCAGTAATGCAGAGGCAATGCAATTGGACAGAATATCAGCCTTTCTTTAACATGCTCACATAAAAATAAAAGAATTATTCTTAGGGAGGGCTTGTAGAAGTCAGTGGTCCCCCAAAAAACCATATTCTTAAACTGCAACTGTGTTTATTTCTGGGTTGAGTGGCATGAGTAAGTGTTAAAGATGATGAAATGATAAGGTAGAGGGCTAATTTGACTGGAGGAGGTTCAATATGACCAGGTGTGGGGATGAAATCAAGTCTTATCTTTAGCACCCTGATCTGTACTGGCTTTGGTCTTTATCTGTCACTTTTACTCATCATTTTCTTAACTCCCATTGACAACTCAGGGATCAACAGACATGATTAGCTGTTAATGGTTTTGGCAAGATACTTGCTATTACCACTGTTAGCAGTGTTGATCCAGCGACAATTTTTATTTCTTCTTAAAAACATCTTTTGGGATGTTTTTGTAGGCTCTCTTGTTTGGATCATTATTATGTAGCATAAAGCAAGAGAAAAACATAAGTGAATAACTCAGTTTTGTAGATATATTGCATATACTGCATATAAGCATTGACTTGAAAGTCTTACAGAAATATAATGTCAGTTGCTAGATTTATGACCATTAATATTCATAACACTGTCCACTGGACTATAAGGATAATAATAACAGGATCTGCATTTTCTGGGCTCCAAATTATAGTAATATATGACCAAGAGCAAAATGTTTAAAGTTAGATGTATCCTGGAATATTTGATGATTATTATTATTCGTAAATATAATGATATTATTATACATAAATATAATGATAGGGTTGGGTTGTGGCTCAGTGGCAGAGCACTTGCCTAGCATGTGCAAGGCACTGGGTTCAATTCTCAGCACTGTATATAAATAAATAAAATAAAGGCCTATTGCCAACTAAAAAAATTTAAAGAAATAAATAAATATAATGATGGTTCTGTATGAACTTACAAATGACAGACTCAGAGAGGAATTAAATAAAACATTATTTTGATGTTGCATTTCTGAGATTTTTTTGTATGTTATGGCTTACATTTTTGAAATGTAATAAAATATATAGAGAGAAAGGTCCACATATCAATATGTATTATTATAATGAACTAATAAAAACTTTTTAAAAAAAAGAGAGAGAGAGAGAGAAAGAAACAGAATAGGGAGCCAGCCATGTTGGCACACACCTGTAATCCCAGCTCCTTGGGAGACTGAAGCAGGAGGATCGCAAGTTCTAGATCAACCTGGTCAACTTGACTCTGTCTTTCAAAACAGACAAGAGTTTTGGGTTGTAACTCATTCGTAGCTCATTGGCACTTAACTTGCATGTGGGAGGCCCTGGGTTCCATCTCTAGTACAGAAAGAGAGAAAGGAAGGAAGAAACAGTGGAGAACTGGGGGTATAACTCCAGTGCTTAGCTCAATCCCTCTAGCATCCAAAACAAAATGAAACAAAAGCCAGAATAGAACTAGAATCACAGAAGCCCCTTTATGCTTCCTTTCTGTTTCCCTCCCCAGTCAGGTAACCACTATCCTGCCTTTTAACAGCATAATTTAGTTTTCCTTGTTTTTGTACTTTTGTATTAATTTAGTCATGCAGTATATTCTCCTTTGAATCTAACTTTTTTCTTTCAACATTGTTTTTTATTTATATCCAACATTGTTTTTGATTTATACTTTGTGGAGTTTTAATTCATTTACTCAAATTGCTGTATAGAATTCCTCTGTGTGAGTACACCACACTTTATCCTGTCTACTGTAGATGACCATGTAGGCAGTTTCAATTTGGGGAGATTATAATTAATGCTTTTCTGAATATTCAAGTACATGCTTTCGGGTGAACATAGGCAGGTATTTGGGTTAGGTGTCTTCCTAAGAGTGGAATTTATAGATATGCAATATTTTACTTTACTGGATTATATCCAAGTGAAGCATTTATACTCCAGTATATGAGACATCATGTTTTTCTGCATCCTCTCCAGGTGTTATTGTTTGACTTAAAATTTTAAGTTATTTTGTGTATATAGTGATGTCACATTTCAACTTTGATACAATTATTGGTACAGCACACCTCCAACCAAGGTTCAAGGAGTCTTTCTTTAATCGAATCTCTATTATAAGTGGCCATACCTAGGGTTGAGTGAGGCACAGGTAAGCGTCATTTGAGAGGTCCAGAAGTTTATTTGCTGAGAAATGTCTACTTCATTAGGTTTTGCTTGAAATTTCCACTAGTGACAATTACCCTTTAAGTAAGAGCCTTTACAGATCTTACGCAGCTGTGGGACTCTTGCCCAAGGTAGAGAATTATGTGGCTTATAGAAATTACTTAACTAATAGAAGAATATATTTAATTTTATTAACTCATCACCAGTATTTATCATCTGATGGTGAGATGATCCTTGAAAAATTGAACGCATGATTTTATGGAAGAAGGTTAGCGAATAGAACAGGAAAGGTGTGAGTGAGCAGCGCAGCTGTGAAGTACAGAAGCTCAAGTTCATGGCACTGAATAGTATGTGGGGGCCACCAGGGGCCTGAGAGAGCAAGAGGGCCTCTCATAACGGAGGACAAAGAGTAAACCAAGAGGGCATTATGGCTCTAGGAGTCTAGACTATAAACAAATTAGTTTAGAGTTTTACCCACAATTGGCCCTGACTGCAACAGACAGGTGCAGATTCTTTTGTATAAAGAGAAAATAGCCTTATAGTCCTAGACAGCAAATGTTCATCAACTTCAAATTACACCTCAAATGCTGCTGGTGTCTGGACCATTGATGGATGAGCTAGGTCTTTCCAGGTCTAATGCTGAGTAATGCAAATTAGATTCTCCTGAGTTATGCCTAGTGCAGCTGGAGGGCACAAAATAGTTGCCAGGGACATATCTCCATGCCAAATTCTTGCCAATGTTGTTAATAGTATTGTACCCTGTACATGTGCAAGCACTCTTAGTTTTATTAATGACAATACTATGCTTTTGCCCTTTCTTTCACCTTTTAATTTTTGAATAGGGAATAACTTTGGGTTCATCCTGACTGTTAGAAAGGAAAAGCTCAACTGAAAGGCAGGCATGCAGCCCTGTTCTCCCACCAAGAAAGCAGCAAGTGGGGTCAGCCGAGATAAAGCTCAGTTCTGCTATCCCTTGTGCATCTGTATGCTATGGGGAATGGGTGGCATGAAGAAGAGAAGAAATAGTAGGGTCTCCCAGAAAGAGGGGAAAGTGAACTTATGGACAGAAATTCGATTTCTACATTTCCTAGGATCTATGGCTCATTCATTCAGCTCAGCCCTTGTTCCCTTACCCAGAAACATATAACTCCTCTCTAGGAGTCAAGCAGAAAGAAGTGATGGCACAAGAACCATAATTGTTAGTTCTGAGTGAGAATATACTGAAAGGAAGGAAGAAGGTTCTTCTCCCTTCCATAAAAAGAACAGAGAAAAAGTGACAATTATGCTAGACTGAGCTGCTTTAGTGCCATGACAATGCTCATTTGTAAGCTATGTAAGTCAAGTCAGTGTGAAAATACATGATAGATTTTGATAGCACTGATAGATTTTTAAGCACCCTTGTAATGTGTCTCAAAAGTTCCTTTTAATCACATCAATTCAATCCAATTAGTCTTTGCACAAAATATAGTATTACTGGAAAAGAGCATATTAAAACATGATATTATAAAGATGAAACCAATTTGCTTCCCTGAAGTCATATACTGAATACCTTATTTATATTTCTGTTACAATCTTGGAAGGATATTGCCTTGTCAAAAAAATTATCAGCAGTCTGTCTATCATACAACTCACAGGAAATAACTGCTCTAATTGAAACTTAGGTGGAACCTAGGGTGCCCAGGCCCACCTAGGCATGCTGACCACTAGAGGGCAACATTGGCCACACACTTAGGGCTCCATTCTCTGTTGGGGAGCAGTGTAGCTATAGAATGGATCACTATACACAGGACCAAATAGTTTGTTGAATACCCACTGTGTATATGAATGTAGGTTTGAGATACCCATGTACATGAATAAGATCTCACTGTTAAACTAAAGGAGTATATAGTCAAAAAGAAGAGATTAAATCACATATCCATTATGATTGAACCTTCATGAATTATATTTCAAATTGCATTTAGATACCAGTTGATAGATGATGCCCCAATTTTATGTTGATAGTTAACATAAAATAGAGATGCAAATAATGCCACTTAAAAACTACCCAAAACATAAATGAAATTAATTTGGAAGTCTGTTTGGCGTAAAAGCCCAACAATTGTTAGGGGATGAATTCAGCTATTTGTATTTTGTCTTGACTATAGAGCAATCTAATTTAAATAGATGTCTTGTGAACTTTTTGACAGGTCAATGATTTTTTTCCTGTTGTAGGTAGATCATATATTGTCACTAAGTAAGACTCACAATTTTCACTACCAGTGAAAAGATGAGAGTAAATTCTTGCTGAATTATTTATCATTCATCTCTAGGATTAAAAATTATTTTTTAATTAAAATGAAATATCAGCCTAACTAGTTATTTCACAAATGAAATGAGAATGGAAGTCATTTAGGGTGAATTGACAGTTTTATTGTTGATTTACTTTTTCCATTTGCATGAAAATCTGTATCAAGATTATCTGCTAATATTTATTAAACACTTTCTAGATACTTTGCAAAATTCTATCAAATATTCTTAATTTTGAGCAAACAGCAGACACAATCTGGTATATTAATGTAATGTCAGAAAACCCAACCATTTCAGATTAAGACAACATTTGGTTTGCATGTTTCTTAACCATCAAAGATAAAAAGATGTAGCACTATTAAAACTGACAGCTTTTCAGTCAATGTTGATTACATTAAGCTTGGTTTAGAGAATAGGAAATGAAGAAACTAGACTTCAGCAAATAAAAAAAGTCTCAATTAAGGACATTACAGTTGTGACATGTGGACAAAAGCCAGATTAAGCAGATGCTATCATCAATTCATTTGTTGTCATGTTTGCAATGTGGCAACTGGCCCCAGAGACAAAAGATATTCTGGAAGTAGTGCATCTTGGGACACCATTTTTTGTTTACTCCAAGAATGATCATCAGTCATAATGATGCAGTGATATTGGTACTCACATCAGGAACTGTCAAAGCAGAAATCAAGGGAGACCAAAGCATCCATTTTTTATTCCTAAAGAAAAAAAGAAAAGAAAGGAAAAAAGAAACAAATATTACCTAACGGCCTTTTCTCCAATTCCCTAGGTTTTCTCCAAAGGAAAACAAATTTTTCTCCCCACCCCACCACCCAAAAAAAGTCCACAAGCATTTTAAATATATTTGGAAACTTATTTATGACATACATACCTTAGGTAACTCGAGACCAGAATTCCGTCAAGTGAAAAGATAAGCATGCATTACATGGCTTCTTTATTTAATTACAAAATACAAAAGCCCATTAGCAGAATGGCCTGTTGGCCTGGAGAGAGGATGCTGGCCTGCCATGTGGTGGACCTGCAGTTTTCTCTTCTGCTCCAGCCTGCCAAGCTGGCAGGGGCTTGGAGAGCAGTTATTGTGCACAGTCAACCTCAAGAAGAAAATGTAGGTTGATGCTGAACTCTGACCACTTCATTGTCTTCACACTAGGGAAATATGCATATGAAATTCCTGAAAAAAAAATGGCTATAAAAGGCATTTTGTAGATATTTTATTTATAATTTGAATTTTAATCAAATTTGAATTTGCATCAAATAGTTTTAGAAAAAAAAAGTGTGTGAATCTAGTTTGGGTTCTACTACTAGTTGGGTGAGGGGAGAGGAATTCTTTCAAATCATTTTTAATGCCTGTTTTCCCTATTTGTAATGGTGATTCCTAGCTTGACCTAACCATAGGAAGTTTATGTGGATCAAGTAATTTTATGTGTGGACAATGTCATGTACATTAGAAAGCAGAGGTCCTTGTTCCGGCATCCATGACTGGTTTGGAGACCCTACCTGAAATTGTATTTAGATCTAGGTGCGAATGTCCTCACCTAAATTTATTGGGAGAATTTACATCTGCTTCTCAAAAGTGTTTTTGATTCTTAAAAGGGTTTTGAAGAAAAAACGCTACTAAAAATATAAAATAAATGTAAGCTATCTTATTTTCATTATTATTCCATTAAGTGATTCATTTTTAATTATTGTTACTTCAGGGTTGTAAGGTAATTCTAACTTCGCCATTGATAATTTTTTCCCAGCTTACACATAAATATCCTTGTATTCCAAAAAAGGACTAATTAATGCTCTCAGTAGGTTGTCAGTCTTCTCTGAGGAAATTTTAAGTATAATTTCAAAAGCCTATAATATAAGACAGTCACTGGAAGGAGAAAGAAATGCCCTGGAGTGGGGAATAGTATCCCTCTCCCAGGACAGCTTGTCACAAGGAGGAAGGGAGGGAGGGAGGACCACACTGGCTGCACTTCTACAAGGCTTTCTTTTATTCTCTAGTCCAATCCTATTTATTCAAAATAAAATATTACTACTGGTTTGTGTGTGTGTGTGTGTTTTGTTTTGGTTTGGTTTGGTTTTGGTACTGGGGATTGAACCCGGGGCCCTCTACCACTGAGCCACATCCCTAGCCCTTTTAATTATTTTTTATCTTGAGACAAGGTTTTGCTAAGTAGTTGAAGTTTGAACTTGTGATCCTTCTGCCTCCACCTTTGAGTAGCTGGGTTATAGGCATGTGCCACCGTACTTAGCTCATTACTGTTTTAAATTCATAAACTATTATATATTTATGATAAATTTTCAGATAGTACAGATTTGCAAATAGTCAAAAATCCTTCTTCATCCAAACTTCAGTTCCACAAATGATAACTATTATTAAACACAAAACAATTTGTAACATTTTAAAGTAATAACCTAGAGTCCCTTTTGATATTATTTGTTCAATGACTATTCATGGAGTATGGCCCTCTGCTAGACCCAGGGGTAGAAAAGGTGAACAAGATGAGTTCAACAACTGTCATTATAGAATTAACAGTCATGTAGAGGGTATAGAAAAGTGTATAGGCAATGACAATGCTCTGTGCTATCTGTGGTATCAGATAAAGGCACTGATACCATTACAGGAGGACCATCTGAATGATGGAAGCTGAGATTTAGAGTCGGAGTAAGTAGGTCAATTGGTGGGGTGTAGTAGTCATGTTTTATTATACTACACATGTGTAAGGTGCTTATTCACATAATCAGTTTTAGCAAATCTTGTTTTGGAGTCTTTCTGCAAACATCTTGTCTGCTCTATTCAATCAGAGGCTGATATATAGTTGTTTTATAAAATCCTCTCCACCTACACAGAACCCGAATTCTACTCATTTTTAGTGACACCAACCACAGTAACAACCTACCTATCAAGGCTCGTTCACTTAAACCCATATCCAAATTCAAACATCACTTTGGATATTTTTCTCCCCCCCACCCGCCACATTTGTTACAGGTGTATTATAGTTGTACATAATGATGGCATTTGTTGCTACATATTCACACATGCACACAATATAACAATACAATTTGGCCAATATCATTCCCCAGCACTTCCCCCCTCCCTCAGACTCTTCCCCCACCCAGTGATCTCCCTTTGATTTTCATGAGACCCCCCCGCATCCGACTTTCTTTTCCTTTTTCCTCTCTAGCTTCCAAATATGAGAGAAAAAATACAAACCTCGACCTTCTCAGTTTGGTTTAATTTCATTTAACATAATGGTCTCTAGTTCCAACTTTGGATATTTTCTGTTAAACAAGTATTTTTGGAATGTGTAAAAACAGAAGTGAGTTAGACATGATCATAGAATTGTTATGTTTTATCTTCACAACTTATATTTTTTTCCCCTCAAACAGATTTCAGGCATATAGAAGCAAAAAGTATGTATTCATTTATACTTCTATATTTTCTAACCAATATTATTTCATATTTTTTACTGAAATCCACAGAAGAAATACAAATTACTTTGAAATCAAGTATGTACATTTATACATATATGCACTCTGATGTTTTTTACTTCATTCTGGTTTTGTTTGTTTGTTTTTGCAGTGCTGTGGATCAAACCCATGACTTCACACATGCCAGGCAAGTGTTCTACCACTGAGCCACATCCCCAGTCCTTGTATTTTCCTTTTTAAAACAATGCTAGTTGTGACCAACCAGATTGATTTTATGACCCTAAATTGATTTCTTATGGGTTTCTACTCACAATTTGAAATAAAGCTCTTCTAGCATTTATAGTACAATGTTGGGTACAGATATAGGGGCCAATTAAAAAATAAACACATTTATTAATTCATCTGTTTAATCAGAATGTTGCTTTCGGCTACACAGGAGGAAAGGTGTTGGAACTCACAAGTAAAATTGCTTGGTACATAAGGAAGATAGAAAAATTAAAGGAAGCAGGGCCATTCTTAAGGATTGTGATTTTTTAAGTCTAAGATTTAACTCCTTTTTTCTCTAGCATGGAGTGAGAAACAAGGAACAAGCTGTGGAAGGAAGTGAAACAGTTGTTTAGCTCTCCTGAGTCACATCTTCACAGCATCATGTCTTTTGATTGTTTGAAGTGTTTTGATGGAGAACAGAGTCAAATGTAGGTGAACTTGGGCACTGTTGTTATTCTGGATGCTGCACATTTATTTGGTTTTATCAGTTGATAATGACATGTCTGGAGCTTGAGGGACACAAAAAGGAAGTGATTAATTCTGCAGTGATTGGGGCTGGGTGTGGAGGCTACAGATCAAGAATGATGGGTGATTGGTGCAGGTTTCACAGTTGATCTGTGAGGAATGGTTTTGATGCTGTTGATGAGGAGAGCAAGCAGGTCATTGTAGAGAGAGAAGCGTTGGCAAAATCACTGGGATAACAGCAAGAGGATAAGATGCAGTGACAGAACCAGAGCAAAATAAAATTAAAAAAGGAAAAGGAGAAGAATCAAAGATACTCTTACACAATTAGATGACTTTCAATGAAAAAGTGTTATAAGTTTGGGAAGGAAGATAATGCATTTGGCTTTAGACACGCCAAGGTCAGGGTTCATGTAAAGTAAACCATTTTGGAAAAAAATGACAAAATCAATGGAAAACAGAATACAGTAAAAGTTATAAAATACAAAATTATGCCACTGTAAGTTATGTTATATACTGCCTCATAAAATTATGAAACTGATTCAAGTTGGCTGGAATAAGACTGCTGTCACAGGTATTAAAAATTGGCTCCAGTATTCATAAAATGGCAACGTATGGGATACAGCAAGTTATCTCAACGTGCTGGTGCAAAAGCTAATCTTGTTTAACCATGTTATTAATGAGCTAGAAGGAGAACTTAGCAGATGATACTTAAGAAGGATTAGAACAACACAAATGGAAAGATGAGGATAAATTTAAATTATATTTGGAAGATGACTATATTCCTGGGTAATTAATAAAAACACAAGCATTCAATGGCTGGGGGAAGAGTCTGGAAGGCTGAAAGGACAAATGCGGTATAGGGTATAAACAGGCATCAGATTAAACTTATTGTACAAAAAATAAAAAATAAAACTGAGATTGATATATTACAAAAAGGTAATTTTCCCAGAACAGTGCAGTAATAGCCCAAACCCAGAACCTTGGGAGTCTTAGTCCACATAATGCAGAATGTTATCAATAATTGGTGAGGGATATAGAATAACATATCTGGCCAGCCAGACTGATTAGTAATTCTCATGTCTTTCAAAACTCATAGGAAAGGCAACGTTTTATACCGTAATTGTGCAGCTCTGAAAATAAAATAAATTGAATTTTGAGACCCTTGATTCTTCCTTTTCTTTTAGCATTTTAGATAACTGTATGTATCCAATAAAATGTTGCTAAGGTAAGGGTAAGGGTGTGAAAGTAAATTTTCCTCTCTGGATATGTATAAGGGGAATTATTTCTAAAAAGTATGTTATTTTTGAAAAATCTATTTCATTTAAAATTAATCTTGGGATATAAACTGAATGGATAGCCTTTTCTCATCTTTGTTCTTTTTCTTTTTATATACATTATTTTTTCTCATTATAAAGTAGCATTTATTGTGAAAAAAGTGATAACATAAAAAAGCACAAATAAGGCAATTAAATTATTCATAATATTATCATTTAGAACCACTCTGAGTTAACCTTTTAGTGTTTATTCATCCAATCTATTTTCTGTACCTATAGAAACACAGTAAAATTGGGAAGACACTTCAAATATTGTTCCATAAGTTTCTTTTTAATTTAATAACAAATGATGAAAAATTCCACACTATTAAATTGTCTCCTATAACATGATATTAATGATTGCAGAGTGTCCCATTACATGAATGTACCATATTTTACTTAATAGTAGTTTATTTTGCATATGAGTTTCTTAGAATTTTTAGCTGTTATTAGTAACAGTGATGAATATCCTTTTACATAAACCTTTGCTCACATAATCTATTGTAATCTAAAGGGTATAATGTAATTCCTAGGAGTGGAACTGTCGAATCAAAGAGCATCACTGCTTTTTTATAACATTGAATATATATTCCCAATATTCCTTCCACAAATTTTGAATCAGGGTGTGAAGTGCCTATTCATCGCCTCCCTTGCCTGGATGGCTACTTACTAAGCATATATATATATATTTTTTAAAATACATATATAAATATATAAATAGCAATGATAATGTCTTATATGTGTTTAGTATCCATCTCTTTCCAAAATATTTTCTAACATTTTGTTCTAACAAAACTTACACAAAGTGTATTATACATTATGCTAATTCCTGAATGCCAGTTATCATTTTCACAAGGAAGAACTATATTTAAATGAAAGAAACTTCATGTATGACATACTAAAAACAATCTATGCATCTAGACCATAGTCATGTAGTCACAAGATTACAAATTTTAGAGAAAAGTGAGACCAAAAATGTCAAATCATGGTAGAGAAATCAAGGGTTTAGTCTAGACAGTGAGTTGATGGGACAGCACATATTTGGCAAAGGTCAAGATGATGCAGGGAAATGTAAACGAGGCAGTTAAGTAGAAATAAGAATATATAGGGAGGGTGGGAGGGAGGCAAGAATGGAGGAAGGATGCATTGCAGAGAGGAGAAAGAGGGGTGGGAGGGGTAGGGGGGAAAGAAAAATAACAGAATGAGACAGACATTATTACCCTATGTACATGTATGATTACACAAATGGTACGACTCTACTTCTTGTATAACCAGAGAAACAAGTTGTACCCCATTTGTTTATATATATAAAGAATATACAGGGAGAAATACACAGGGAACATAAAACAAAAAACAGAAGTGAACTGGATATTTCAGAACCAGATCTTGAAGAAACTGAGGAAAAGAAAGAATTCTAGAATTCGAACATCTAGGTTTGAGTCTTTATTTGGCTCCTTACTTGCTAAGTGACCTTAGATTCCCATAAGCCTAAACTTTCTTAACTGTAAAATGAATATAATAGTAGTAATAATGTAAGCTGTGAGTATTACTTTCTGGATTAAGTGACATAATACCTTTGATGATGCTTTGCATATTTTAAATCACAGAGAAAAGGTAGTTATTATTGGGGTGAAGGGAAATGATGAAAAAATAATCTGGGTAAAAAAATCTGGGCTATCAGAAGTTAGGTGATACACAGGATATGATCTAAAGGACTTTGGAGGGGCAAGGAGAAGTTCATATGTGACAATTCTGTTTTTATTTTTATATACTTTATTATTTTCTTATTATAGAAGTCCTGCTTGTCTACTATATAAGATTAGAAAATAAAAGCACAACGAAGAAAATAAAAATCGCTTTCACAACCCAGGGATAACTGTGCTAAATGTTTGGTTCAAATTCCAAGTTTTTCATTTACTATTGGTGTGACTTTGACTAAATTACTTACATAAAAGGAAGATCATAATCATAATAACAACAGTGATTAATATTTATTGTACACTTTTCATTGTCAGATCTGCAATCAGAGTTCACATTGATTAATCCATTTAGTACTTCCATCGACTATGAAGTTGATATTTATCCCCATTTTATAGAAGAGGAAGTTGAAGCTTAGAAAGATTCAGTAATTTGACAAGTCATACAACTACTAGGGGGGTAAATAAAATGGGAGTGTAATTATTTGACTAACAATCATATACAAGCAAGATATATGGTTTCTGTCAAGCATAGAAATATATATAACCATTTGGTAAACATAGCTAAGAAAAGTTTTAGGATGTGTGCAAGGAGTAGACTTAAGAAAATAACGGTCTGTAAATAATGCCAGTCTTTCCTGGTTATCCAAATATATATATAAAATCTCCCTCCTACACACATGGTAAATATCACTAATTGAAATTAGAAGTTTTCCAGAGACTTTTAGTCCAAGAACCCTTCTGTATAAGTCAGTGTTTTCCAGAGAAAAAAATCCAATAGGAAACAATAGGAGATTCATTCTCATTCTCAATCTCTTCTCTGGTTCATGCAATTATGAAGACTGAGAAGTTCGACAGTCTACTTCTGCAAGCTGGAGACCCAGGGAAGGCAATGCTTTGGTTTGAAGACTTGAGAGCTGGGGAGCTATTAGGTAGATTTCAGTCCAGTCTCTGGGCCTGGCACCCAAAAGCACCAAAAGCAAGAGAAGACTATTATTTTAGTCATCTTTTTTCACTGCTTTGACTTAAAGACCTGACCAGAACAATTACGGAGGAGGAAAAGTTTATTTGGGGGCTCATGGTTTCAGAGGTCTCAATCCATAGATAGCAGGCTCCATTCCTCAGGGCTCAAGGTGAGGCAGAACAACATGGCTGAAGAGCATGGCAGAGAGAAGCAGCAAAGAGAGAGATTCCACTTGCCAACTACAAAATATATATCCAAAAGGCACACCCCCAATGTCCCACCTCCTCCAGCCACACCCTACCTGCCTTCAGGTACCACTCAGTTAATCCGATAGGGGAGGCATTAATTTACTGATTGGGTTAAGACTCTCATAACCCAATCATTTCTCCTCTAAACCTTCTTGCATTGTTTCACACATGAGCTTTTGGGGGACACATCACATCCGAACCATAACAACCATATTTTCTAAAGTCTACTCCTTGCCCACTTTCACTCTGGCAGGTAGGCAGAAAGCCAGTGACTCCTTCCCTCCGCCACCTTTTCATTCTCTTCAGGCCTTCTATGGATTAGATACTGCCCACCACCCTGGGAGGTCAATCTGTTTTACTCGGTCTACTGATTCAAATGCTAATCTTCTCCAGAAACACCCTCACAGAAAATCACCAAAAATAATGTTTAACAAGATAACTGATTTGGTGACAGTTGACACAAAACAGTAACTCACATTTCCCTAACATGGGGAGCCACACTTCAAATGGTCTGAAATGAAGCACAAGTTAAAACTTGTTTGCATTTCTAATGAAAATTATGCAACATCACATTTAACTTATGAGGGCAAGGACTAGCAAACTTTTCTGTAAGAGTGTTCAAAACAGGGTTCTTCTATTCAGCTGTCTTCTACCTTATATGCCATGAACTGAATCTTTCATTAGGGTGATCTATTCTACTGTTTCTCAGAAATATTATCTCTTTTTGTCACGTAGACGATGCCCTTCTTTTTCTTCTATAGCAAATATTATCACAGACTTTTTCCTATTTTCCTATTTCTTGATTTCTGTGTGATTCTGAGGGCATTTTGACATATATGCTCAATCTACTGTATTTCTCCAGAATCTGAAGAATGTTTTTTTAGTCTGAAGCTGAGTATACTACTAGCACAACCTGCCCAGGTATTCCCTATATCCTCTTGTCCATAGTCTTCCGCCAACTCCTACTTGAAAGAAACAATATCATTTTCAGACCATGGTTAAATTTAGATGCAGGTTAATTTAGATGGAGCACAGAATTAGGAGTTGAGACGTAATTTTTAGCCTCAAGTATGTCACCAGTCATTTTGATGACTTCATATTAATCATAATCCCTTTAGGTCAGGTTTCTTTTTTTAAAAGAATTTTTAAAATTCTTTTAAAAGTATTTTGTTAGTTGTTAATGGACATTTATTTATTTATATGCAGTGCCTCACACATGCTAGGCAAGCACTCTACTACTGAGTCACAACCCTAGACCAGGCCAGGTTTCTTAACTGGGGTTTGGTTTAGATCGATGTTTTTCGAATCAATATCCCATACAGTGTGGGCCTTTTACCAGTTTAACTGGAATTTTGAACACTATAATGGAGATAATGACCTTACTTTTTCCAGCTATCAAAAATAAAAAAATAAGAGAATGAGTGGATACTTTTGCTTCTCAATTTAAAGTATTTTTTTAAATTCATTTTTATTGTAAACGAATGGGGCACATCTTGTTTCTCTGTACGTGAAGTAGAGGCATACCATTTGTGTAATCATACAATTACCTAGGGTAATAGTTTTTGATTCATTCTGTTATTTCTTCCCCCCACCCCTCCCACCCCTCTTATCCCTCTATATAGTCCCATTCTTTATCCATAGTTTTTCTTAAATCTTTTTCTCTTTTTATGGTCAGTGAGATTAGCAGATGAAAAGCACTTATGAGCAAGTAGTAAGTGATTCTAATTTGAAATATTTGGAAACAGTGGATTATTTCAGTTTTAAGGACATATGTGCTCATGGCAGTGATTTTATATTTTACACATTTAGTCATATCATCTTTAAATAAAACTGTTCTCAGTTCACTTGTTATTAAAATATATCAATATTTATGGTATTCTGGAAAGAATATCATGACTTCCAGGTGTTTCCCACATGAGTAATCTTGAGAACCACTGTTCATATGTTTGTGACTTCAGATTGTATAACTGTATTTTCCTCTGGAATAATTATTATCAATTCATATGAAATTAAATATATCAGCATTTCATAATACATTACAAAGAAAACAATACATTTCCACATGCTTTCCATCTCGACAAGTTTGAAGCTGAGATGTTCTGTAAAGTTTCTCCCACCTCTTTTTAAAAATGCTTCATTTAATAAAAGTTGTCTTCTTAGTTGTTCCTTCTGCTTACCAACTGACAGGGACTTCAGACAGATCCAGAGGCAACATCCTTCCATGGATTCATTAGTACCCTACAACTGTATAAAGTCTAATTTCTATAAAAAATTCCTCATTTCATAGTGAATCTGCATCCCTGATGGAACTTTTTCTGCTGCACATGCCAAGCTGTTACTTTTTCAGTTTTGCTTTACTGTAAAGAAGAGTAGAGTGAAGGAAGGAGAACACTCAGCCTTCCCTCTCTCCAAAGCAGACCAGCAGGGTTGGGCAGGTGACTATCCTCTCTGAAGAGCATTGCTGGCTGATGATGGCTCAGAGCACCACCATTTGAAGGAGGTACCGATCAGATAAAATGGATAAAAAGAGAAAGGAAAACATATCTATCACAAAGGTAATCTCTGCCTGTGCCTTCAAATTTACATCTCATACACACTCATTTTCAAAATGCTGCTTCAATTTTATTGTGTAATTTCTATGGTTCCCAAAATTTCAGAAATTAATGATCAGTGAATGCTTTAGATAAGTCAGTCAGTGATTATTGGGATAACTCACTCTATCCTAATGTGACTTGTCTTCTTAGCTGTGGTTTAAGGAAGAAAGTATATCAAGGCTTAAGCAGGCCATGATTTCATTTCTAAGCAATTGAAGAAAATAGGAATCTGTCTGCAATCTCCATCACTACTCTTCAAATAGGTAGGTACTATGATTCTCTACCCAGGAATGAATTTGAGAAGTGTCTTTACTTTCATGGAAGCCTGGAGTCTGGAGTTACTTTTCAAGTTTTTAGGATTACTCTGACATCTCTAGTAGTCAACTCTACTTTGTGCTAAACAGTATCTGGGAACTCTTGGGCTTGGGTTCAGGGGAGTGCATGGACTGGGCTGGGTGATGCAGAGGAGAGGGCAGTTATGGAGTATATCCCTCAGAGGGACAAGAGGGCAGCCAGAGACAGCAAAAGTTGAAAGATTGTGGGATTTGTCTTGATTCCAGAGATATCAAAATATGAAAAAAGGGGCAACTTAGACTCAACAGTCATTTTTTAAAAAGGAAACTTAATATTGCTACCAAAACCAGTAAGCTAATATATCTTTCCAGAAATATAAATACAAAGAAACACAATGAAATCTATGATGTTGTTAAATTCCAGCTCGCTGCTATGACTGGGAAAAGCTCTCCACCTGAGGTATGCTCTAGAGAGGGAAATTTGTCAATGTTTGATAGATGTTAAGTCACATTAGCACCAAATGGAGACTTTCTTCTTTATTGAATTGGAAGGGTTGGAAGAGTGTAACTCAGTGCTAGGTTTGGAACCACCTAAAAATCATGTTAATTGATACCACCAGTGGTTTCCAGTTTACACTTTGGAAAGCAGAGTGCAAATTCTGTCCTTGATCTTTTCTGTTTTTATTTGCCAGCAAGAGTAATAATGAGTAGAACAGAAAGACTGAACAGGAGATGTAGGCCAGGTATATCAGGGATGGATGGATAAACAGAGATAAACTGGAATAGGAAAATGGGTCCTTAGATAAAGTCAGAATTTGTAGAACAGTCTGCCAGTCTGAATATTTTGAGGCACTGCTGTTTTAGTTTTCTATGGCTTCTTGACAATCATCACAAACTTGGTGGTTGAAGACAAGACCCCTCTATTAGCTCTGATCAGCAGGGTTTTGTTGAGGTCTTCTACAAGGTGTGAACCATGCTGAGTTCTTATGTGAGCTATCTGGGGAGGTATTTGCTTCTGAGCTCATTGAGGTTGTTGGCAGCTCTTTGTGACTATAGGATTGAAGTTCCTGTTTTCCTCTTGGCCATCTGCCAGTGTCTCTGGAGGTCTTCTTTGCTCTGATGCTGTGTAAGTCCCCACCTATCATCAAAACTGGCAACAACTGGTGGAATCCTGAGGCTTTGAAATTCTCTTTCTGCCACTCCTCAGAAAACTCTACCTTTAAAGGGTTCATGTGATTAGATCTGGATTTTTACATATGTAAAATTCCCATACAGTCGTTGTAGTTGTGTTTGTTTGAATAACCAGGGACAGGAATCTTGGTAGGCCAAGTTTAGGATTCTGCCAACCATGATTGTTTTCCAGGACCAAGCTTGATTGCACAGAAGTGAAATGGAGACCCTTGAGAAGTTTCAGCAGTAATTCTGGACAGAATTAAAGTGGACCTTGAACCAAAGTCTGTCTTCTGGTGGATAATGTTACAACAAGGCTCCAGAGCAAATCACCAATCATAACAAATACAGAGGGTTAACTTTCTATTTATTTTTATGCAAACCCAAGCTATTTCACGGTAATCCATAAGTGAATTTCACTTAAAAGTAACAATTTGACAAAAGTATAAAATGTCTAAACATCTAAATACTGATATATCCCTAAATGCTAATACAAATTTTATTTTATTTAAGTTTGTTGTTAGATCTTAAACGGAGGACAATCGTCATAATCAAGTTAGCTCTCTCACTCTTATACAACTAATTTGTGGGATGAAAACGGTGATATTTGAATATATGAACTACATATACACATATACACTTTTATCTGATTCTTCTTAAAAGCTGGAATTATCAATAGCTGACTCCCACTTTATTATTTGGAACTCAATCACTGTAGGAATGCAGATAAGTTCAAAGCTACAACAGGATTCTGAAGCCAAAATACACTAACCTCATCCTACTGAAAGGAGACAGTTGTGTCCCACTGAGATGATGGAGTTCAGGCTACAAGAAAAGTTCAGGCAGAAGGCTGTAGTACCTCTCTGCTCTGTGGTGCACAGCTTCTATCTGGCGCTCCCCAGAGCTGGGAATTTACCACAGACATCGCCTTGGGGAACAGTGTTAGCAGCTGAGAAACTGCAGAAACAAGCTGCTTCTCAGCGACTCCCAGATACTATCAGAATGCAAGAAAATAATTAAAATCCTAATTAAGTAGTTTCTCATCTGGCTTATTTGAAGATGCTCCAAAATGGTCAGATTTAAGGCATGGCAAACAGCTGAAGTGTTAAATTTGCTGGTTAGTTAAAACCTTTGTCAGGGGTCAGGTTTACGTAAGGAATGTAAAGTAGATAATTGGGGCAATACCTGTGTAATTCAAAGGCAAATAATTTTACTTGAATTGTTTGTGTCTCATTTTATCTTTATCTTACTTTTTGTTGAATCAATACTGATTTCTCTGTGTTTATAGAATAGCATTGTATAAGGAGTAATTCCCATATTCATAAATGGTATAGGGAACATGGGAGATAGGTTGGACAAAATCCTATGAATATAATGAGATTTGAAATAATAGTCAAACATTTTATAATTTTGGCATTTTTTAACTTTTAAAATGATATGTATTTTACATTAGTTTTATGCTAAATGACTTGAATACAAAATATGTAAAATCAATACTTACAAATGAAATTTAATCATAGCTTTGCATTTTAGATTGTTTTCTTCTGGACAACTTCTCTTGGTTATACTTAATTTTTGTGCCTATAAGAACCCAGTAAGAACCAAGCATCACTGTGTTTTCCAGAGACATAGTTTCTTAAGAGACAGTTCATAAAATTATATACTAAACCATAATCATTAAGCTCTATGTGTGGGGGGGTGTATGCACATTCTATACAGATTACTCAGTGGTGACTTATGATGTCATGTAGTGGTGGCATGTGTATACCAATATTTGAATTATAAGTCATATTTATATCATAATTAATGTTAGCTCCTAGCAAATTTTTCAATAGGAACATGTATCTCCTGTGATTCCCACCCCGTTCAGACTCCAGACCTGTCCTTTTGCTACTTTGCTGCTACCAAACTTTGCCACTGGGACTCATCGATTCATTGTTCTTCTCCTCTGATTCTTCCTCCCACTCTTCCTCTTTTCCAAACATTTTGGTTGGAGACAAGTATAGTGTTTGAAAACGTGGAATTTGAAACTGAACTGCTGGGTTTGGATCCCACATGTGCCACTTACAAACCATGTGATATTGGGCAAGTCATTTAATCTTTTTTGCCTGTTTCCTTAACTAGAATATGGGCATTATACAGCATTACCTTATAGGCTACTGTGAAGAATGAATGAATGAATGAAGCATACAGTATGCACTTTTATAATTGTTAGCTAATATTATTTCCATTATATTGCTATTTCTGGAACTCTGATCTATACTAAACAAAATACCCTACTTTCTTAGCTTTGTCATATCCTTTATGTCCTAGCCTCTACTGAAACTTAGACTTTTCCCTAAAGACAATGCAAACTCAGTGAAGGTGGCTCTTCTAAAACCACCTCACCCCAGTTCCAGGAGGAAGGATCAATGTCCTCACTCACTTCCAACCTAGCACTCTTGCATTATAAGCAAAAAATCCTCCTTGTTTAAAGCTTCTATCAGTATTTGCTTTCATTTACCTCCCTTCTACTCATGCTTCTGTGTTTATTGAGAGTTTGACATGTGTGTCATGGTTTTCCTCTCTTCCACAAGTTGTTATACTGACTAATTTTAGTGTTCATGCAAAAGACCTGTCTAACACTCCAACTTCCCAGTAAATGAATATTCTGATGACCTCTGCCTTCTCAACACTTCAGGCCCACCTATGAACACATAGGCCCACATTATGCACCCAGATCTTCTTTATCTCAGAAATTACATACTTAGATATTATATTCTTTACCATAAAGATGGTTAGTAGAAATGCCAAATAAGCAAATACCCAAGCTAGTCTGTGAATTAAATTCTTTACAATAAAGCTTGTGTCTTAATGCTTGTTCATATGCCTTCCCCACAAATCACATGGTAGGAGTTTTAAGATCTTGTTTGACTTATTTGTGGATAGCTTTCCAAGCCTACTGGAGTAAACTGATACCTTATTCTTTTTCTTCTGCTCAGTAGAATCAGAAGAAGAGGTTCTTATTACACACAGTCATACCCAGTCAATAATTAGTAACAGAGACTATTATTCCATATGAATACAGGTGTAGGGAATTCTTTCTGAAGAACTGAATTATATTTTCATGGAAATAGTCTGATCTTTTTTTGTTCCTTCTTGCTGAAATATTTCCAGATGAGTTGGATAATTCTTGTGACTACTGCCAATTCTAGAAGCAAAGTGTTGGGAGGAATGAGAACAAAAGAGACTATAAGTTTGGAGATTATAGTAACAAAACATTCTAGACTAAAGATTAAACGCCTGTTGTACCTTGTAAAATTATGTCATTTTTGTTTTCAGAACCTGAATTTTAAGACCTCCTTACCCATACTTTTTGTTTTTTTTTCTTGTAATATGGTTTTCTGTTAACATAATATGCAATTTTAAAAAAAATATTTGAAGAAATAAAAAGAAAAGCAACTAGAAGAAAAGAAATACCACCTATACTTCTATGTCCCGTTGTAACAATACATATCTTTCCTTGTTACCATGTGAATGCTTTCTCTAGGTATATGTTACATATGTAGAATACACAGACATCCATTTTATCTTTTATAAATGTGGAAATATCAATACTGTGTATATTTTGCAACTTTTTTCTATTTACAAAAATATATTTTTATATCTTTCCTGTTAATAATTACACCACTACAACATCATTTTCAATGATTGTGTGTATTTCTTGAGTTAAAATAATATACTTTATTGAACCAAACTCCCACTTCTGAATAGGTAGGTTATTTTGACAATGTATAGTGAAACTTTTGAGTATTTCTGAACAACTTTCTTAGGTTACATTCCTAAAAATAAGTTCCTAACTCAAATTGCATATACCTTACAATATTTTCTTTTAAATATAACACAAAGAATATACAGTAGTTGTTAAAAAAAATCCAGTTCGGTAATATATGACAAACATGAGTATTTGTCTTCTCTCATTCTCCACATTAAGTATTGCAAAGATACTTAGTATTTTGCTTATACTAATTCCTAGATGATGTGTTGCTGCACCTCAGAACGTGCATTTTAAAAGGCTCTTAACATACACTGCCAAATTGTTCTCAAAGAATAATGTGTGCTTCTTCTGGCCTTTTCTCCACATCTAGTCCAACACCTGTTATTATCATTGGGAAAGGCTGCCAATTTGGTAATTAAAAAAATATAACTCTTTTTAAAAATTCACATTTTGATTCATGGTGATGTTAAATGCCTTTAAAATGATTATTAGTTTTACTTTGTTTAGGGTAATTTATCTGTTCATATGCCTGATTTCTTTTTCCATTGAGTCATGCTTCAGAGACTGGCTAGTTGTTCAGCAAACCATTTAATCTCCCTCCTAAGCACATAACTAGACTTAGATTTCCTAGCCTCCCATGCAGAGGTAGATAGAAGATAGATAGATGACAGATTGATGGATAGATGATAGATAGTTACATCGATAGATAGATAGATAGATAGATAGATAGATAGATAGATAGACAGACAGACAGACAGACAGACAGGCACATGGATATGCGGCTGCTGACCCAGTTCTAGCCCAGACTATCATAAATCTCTAGAGGTCAAAAGTCTGTAGTCTGACCAAGCACATCAGTAGGTCTGCTTTTCTTTCTGAAAACTAGTGAGGAATTCCACTCCTTGCCAGTTCAAGAGTTGGCAGGATTCAGTTTCTCAAGATTGTAGGACTGAAGACCCCATATTTTGCTGGCTTTCAGGTGAGGACTATTCCTAGCTGCTAGGGGCCACATGCATTCTTTGACATTTAGTTCCTCCGATACTATGAGTCTCTCCTATTGCAATTCTCTGACTCACAAGTCTGCTTTTCTCTCCCCACTTTTAGGGTCCAAATCCTACATAAGTGTTCCAGGATAATTCCTCTATTTTAAGATCAACTGATTAGCAACCTTAATTCTATCTGCAACATTGATTCCCTTTTGCCACATAAGGTAACATTCATGGGAATGAGGGTAAAAATCCTGCGGGCCACGCACTCTGTTTCTCTCCCCCTCTGGAATATGTTTAGGATAGATCTAATGTTAATTATTGTATCACTTTATTTAGACTAGTGTTTGGCAAAAATAGTGTAAATAAGGCTCTGCTGATGATACGTAAACAGAATTCTCACCCAATAATTTAACATTTACACTAAGCTTGTGTTTGAGTGCTTATCCCAGGTGGCTTCCAATATTTATGAAGGTTTTGGCATAAATAAATAACACATATCTTCCCAAAACACCATTAACCTTTCTCATACTGCCATTTCCCCTTTTTTGGCATGTTTTCTATACTTACCTTCCCCCGCCCCCCCCCCCCCCCCTTTTTTTTTTGGTACCAGGGATTAAACTCAGGGGCACTTGACCACTGAGTCACATCCCCAGCCCTATTTTGTATTTTATTTAGACAGGGTCTCACTGAGTTGCTTAGCAACTTGCTTTTTCTGAGACTGGCTTTGAACTTGTGATCCTCCTGCCTCAGCCTCCCAAGGCTCTGGGATTACTGGCTTGCAGCACGATACCCAGCACCTGCTTCTTCTTCTTCTTTTAAAGATTTTTTAGTTGTTAATGACCTTTATTTTATTCATTTCTTTATATGCAGTGCTGAGAATCAAACCCAGTGCCTCACACATTTGAGGCAAGATCTCTACCGCTGAGCCACAATCTCAGACCCACCTTATTCTTCTTAATAACTTCTTTCATTTTCCTTCCACAAGCCTTCTGTGGAGGTGTAAAATATTACCACTACCAGTTGAGATGGAGATTAAGATATAGCATATTTAGGTGATTCTCAAAGATAAGTCTCCTGCATAGACAGGACTATAATAAGTACACAAATTCTTTGTGGGCATCTTCATCACAAAGCCAAATAGTTTCTTTGTCTTATTGTGGTAAAATGTATGTAACATAAAATTTGCCATTTTACCTATTTCAGTGTTATTAATGACATCTCATACAGTTATGCAATTATTACCATTGTTTCCAATTTTTTTTTATCACACCAGCATGTACCCCACCAACAATCTCTTTTTAAAATGTTCTTTAGTTAACTAATTTTGATCTTGGTAATTTTCTGAAATTTAAACATCCAAGAAAAATGCTGTCATTTGGTTATTAATTCAAAATGATCTTCCATTGATAATTAGATATTGAGCTAATAAAATTTATCTCTTTTTAAAATAAATTTTCAGATTCTTCTATTCCCCAAGTGAGTATCTTGGCTAATATTCTTGAATAGAAATACAATACTCTCTGGGCAAATATTTACAAAGCAATTTTAATTTTTTTTGTGTGAAATAAATAAAACAGGAAACAATATAAGACTTTTAAATGAATTCTAATGCTAATGGCCAGGGTACTTGTGTAAAAATCATTTGGAAAGTAGATTTAGAACACATTTGCCTGGCTAT
Source organism: Sciurus vulgaris (assembly GCF_902686455.1). Taxonomy (NCBI): domain Eukaryota; kingdom Metazoa; phylum Chordata; class Mammalia; order Rodentia; family Sciuridae; genus Sciurus; species Sciurus vulgaris. The sequence goes on from NC_136476.1 coordinate 35,706,124, forward strand.
CACTCACAATGTAAGTACAAGTGACATAAACTTCAATATACCCTCCTTTATTAAAGAGTACATTTTAACAAAAATGTGTTCTACTTATATGACAGTGAGGTTAAATTACAAAATTGATATAAGAATCTCATTATAAGCTGATATTTCCCATATGGAGGCCCATAATTTTCTCCAAAAAGATCTTTGTGAAAAGATAAGAAATGCTAATTACATATTATTACTATAATATGGTACAACAATTTCTAGTGTAAAACTAACAATTTCTAGTGGTAAATGGATGTTTTAATTATTAACAATTTGAATTAGAAAATTATTTCCTACTTAGTAATTTTAGAATTTAGTAGTAAAATAATCTTTCATTCATTCTGTCCCAGAGAAATTGAAATATTTTTCTACACATATGCACATGTGATTGTGATGTGTTATTGTTTTTATTTTGAATCTTCTTGAAAGCAGGTTGAACACGGATTTCACTTTAGGAGAAATTTTTTTACAACTAACTTAACAAAAATTCTTCCATATGCTTCTAGAAAAGGTTTAAAACATGAAAATCTTTAAATAGTATTCTCTTACAACTGTTTTGTTATAAAGACTCCCACCCCACCTTGGGGCTCTACTTACAAAATGTTGTTAAAAGTTATTACCTTACAGTTACTTTTTGTTGTTGTTGTTTTATTTTGTTTTGCACATTTTTCTTTAACTTGCCCAGGTTTAATTTATTTTTTAAGATAAATCTTTGAGTGGCTTATGGTGATCATTGTAATCTAATTCAAATTAGGTGCAATACGAAAATTTTAAGAATTATTATTGTACTAAACATTTTAATATCTTTTGCAGAGAAATCTACACTTTATTAATCCTAATATGTTAAATGTAAGGGCAATATAATTCCCATATGGCATTATAACCAGTATTTCTAAATTATATAACCAGTATTTCTAAATTATGAAACCACAGTATTTAATTCAATAATTTGCCCAACTTACTAAGGTACAAAAATAATCAAAAGGGGGTTAAGAATAGAAAATGAGTTTCCCTTCTCAAACAGATGGATTTTGACCCAATATACTAAATGGGTTATAAAATTTATTTTAGTGAACTAGTTTTGTTATCTGTTACTCAGGAGTAATAATCACATTTAATTTGTTTTATTAAAGTGCACTTTAGCTTTACTTCCTGATGGCTCTTGAAATAAGATATTAGTTGATTCATTTCAGTGAATCTAATTAAAAGGCTATGGTTAAGAAATAAAAGTGGGAATTTTTTTTTAAATAATATGTAGACTTTTTTAATGTCAAAATTTGCTTGTGGAAGGATGTAGTATTGTGAAGGGGGCACCTAACATGGAACCTAGCAGAAGAATAAAAGAAGTTTTATCTGCAACAAAAGTGTTCCAATTTATTTATCTATCTAGGTATACAGCTGACAGACTCTGTGAAGATAGTCACCCATCACAGCATACAATCCAAAGACATTTGGAAGAGGTAAGTTTGACCAAAGCCCTTTTTTTTTTTTTTTTTTTTTGTGGTTTCCAAGGAACTTATTTAATTAAAATTTTATAGAACTCTAGAAACCAGCATTTCTAACAAGCCTCTGATTAAAGTGTGATCTTGGGAAGCAATTTTAACTTTCATTTTGTGTCAGATCACATAATAAAATAAAATTAAATGATTTAATTAAACAAAATATTTATACAAATTATTGATATCTAAACACAATTTGGTTTGGAAAATGAAATGAAATAAAGTGAAAATCATATGTATATAGTTGTATTCATAAGTGTGCTAAATGAAAAGCTGTACAACAATGAGAAACATTAAAGGGTCAAATCCAAGTACAAAGGAAGACACTCCTCTGAATTCCCATGTTTCATCGAGCATCAAAAACCACCAATCTTTTGGTTCTTTTCTTGTACATTATTCTGTATCCACATTCTCTGCATCTGATTGGATCCCTAGATTTTATTTCATTTTCTGTGTGACATTCTCCACAGATATATATCATTGGCTGCTGCTTTGGGGGTTGAACGTCCTTCTGGGGGTCCATTCCTAGTACCTATATGGCAAGGAGACTTTTCCCAGCGTTTCCAAACAGAACCCCAATCGTCGAGGCGTCGCAGTCCCAAAGCCCTTTTTTTAAATACCAAACATGTGGCTCCTGAATCCTGTTTTCTATCATCTTGAAGTTCTTTTTTATGAAAAAATATTTCAGTCCAAAGATGCAATAAACTTAATTAAAAATGAACAAACTTAAAAGAAAATGTCAGAAAAATTCTCTGATAAATATTAATGAAGATATCTTATTTAAAGAAACCACAAGAAGACTGGAAATGTAAACTTTTAGTAACTGTCCAAGTTGGAGTGAGAGAGCAAGAGAAAAGTCAGTTTTGGAATTATATGAAACTTGTAGTCCATTAATAAAGAATCAGGGTAGGGGGTTGATACTTTCCTGCCTATTTTCTGCTATCCTTTTTTTGTAGCACCGATAATGTTCATGCACATTTCCTAATCCTTCCTTCATCTTTACCTGTGAATGGGAAAATGTTTGTTGTTCAGATAATATTGTAGAATTATAAACATGTTCTTTAATTCTTCCTTTTTCCTACTTTCTGTTTAAGAAAAAGGTATCAAAGATCTTAGGAAAAAAATCACAGAAATCTGTCTTCTTTTTTAATTCAACACCATTAACAGGGATTTGAGTAAAACTGTTTTCAACTAGACCTCAACATTGTGGAAAGCAGATTAGTCGTAAATCAAATTCTTTTGCTAGTTTGGTCTACATGATATTAAAAGTATGCCTATTTAGTTGATATCTATAATAGGAAATATGTATTTTTAGGAAAAAAAAAACTTTGGGTATTTTAAACAAAAGCAAAGAAACTTTGGTTGATCTCTGAAATAATGGAAAAGCTTCATTTCACAAAGTGTAAGGAGATGGAATCTTGTGGAATTAAAGAAGAAAAATTCATTCTATACCAAATCCAACTAGTATTTGAAACATAAAGAAGCTTACTTTCAGATGCTTCCTCAGGACAGGATTTAAATGGGGGTTTTGGTGGTGTGAGATGATGGATGAGGGTCTCCTCTGGTTGCCAGAGGATTCTGTGACCAGCACAAAAACTGCTTGGTCTAGATTAATTAATTGCAGGAACAGTTTATTCAGATGCAGGGCAAGCACTGTGGCTAAAAATCTCAGCATCTGTGTTGATTAAAGATCTGAGGCTGAAGGAAGCACATAGTTGGGGGTCTTAGATAGGTTTGGGAGCCATATGGGCCTCTCTTAATGAGGGAGGGCTTCTGCGATCCAAGTCTCAAAGCTGTGCTCTTCTAGTCAGCATTAATGGAATGTCTCTTGCCCAGTATCATGTCACTTCACAGTAGTATTAGGGTACTATAATTTCTCCTAGTTATTTGTTTGTGTGGGGTCTCACCATTATTTTTCATTTTCTACAGACCTGGTGATAAGAGGGCAGGGTGCAAAATCTTCCTGGCCTTGTTAAAGTTGGGGGAAGATCCTGAACAAAATTTATGTTTGAAATGGCTTTGTCAATTTTATACCTATTAGGCTATTATGATACCTTTAAGATGTGAGTTGTAGAATGTATATTTTCTGAAACTTTATTTTTAGGATATGATATCCACAATCAGCATTTTTGCCTCTGACTTTATCTTTTTTATAGCCACGGAAATGTACTCACAGTTTCAAATGAAAAGGAAATGATAAAAATAGAAAAAACAAGTTGCACCAATAAATTAAACTTCTTTAGGCTGCACAGTCTTTGGGACATTAATAATTTGGTACTATTATACCTTGACTTATAAAATTTGAAGCTTATCCAAGGATTTTTCAGAATTATGAAGTTACAGTCCACAAGGATCTTAAGTCAGTCCTAGGTTTAGATTCTCATTTGGGAAACAAAAACTTGGGTCCTGAGTGGTATTTTTATTCTTTTTACTTTGTTTGATTTTCATAGCAATTTTTAAAAAAGCATTGGTGGTAGAGTCTATTTGTGTCATGAACTGGAATCCTTTCTTTATATCATTATTTATAAAGACTTTTAAATTATGAAATATATCACAAATACATGTGGCACACAGCGTACAGGAAGATTTTTAAAATAATAGTATAATAAATACTCATTTGTTCCTGAATCTTAAGAATTAGTATATGACCAATTTTTCTTGAATGTTTTTCTAAATTGCAGTCCCTTTCCAGAATCTCTCTTTATTGAGTGATCTTTTGCATCTGTATTTCCCCCCTTAAATAGTCTTTTACCTCACAGATCAATTTAACTATGAAAATTTTAAACTAGTTCTCTGTCATTTCTTCCACTGTGGTGTTAATGGATTCTGTTATTGAGTTGTATTGGTTTGTTTGAGGCAATTTTTCCCTTGCTTTTTCATGTTTGTGTGTCTGCCCATTTGACAGTATAGTTTTGAGGCAGTAGAGATTCTATCCTGTGGAATTGTAGGGACTCAAAGGTTCCCAGTACCTCACAGTTTAGGGGGACAGATATTAAGAAAAACCAATTCAGCATCAAACCACATATTTCCTGCTCTGGCATCTACTATGCTAATTGTCACAATAAACAGAGATGATATGATCAGTTATTGCCCATGGTCAAAACAGTAAGTTTACAAACTGATTTATAATTTTAAGTTGTGAAAAGATATGGAAAAGAAGTAGTGTGGGATGTGATGTTTGTGTGGGAAGAGGAGAGAAAATAGAAGTAGAGAATGAGTGAAGGAGTAATCAGAAAAGGTTGGTTGTTAGCTGAGGAAAAGAGAGAAAGAGAATCTAGGGAGACATAAGTGAGACAAAAAAGTGTATAGAATAAAAATTTTTAAATTAATAATAAAAGTAAAAATAAGAGTAAAAGAGTACAAGGACAAAACTGATGTATTCTAATCATGCATCTCTAAGTGGCTGGATGGGAGGGGGAGGGAGGGAGCCAGGTAGGTAGGTTTCCACCACCAGCATTCCCCTGTGTAACGCCCTCTCTGTGTTTGATTTTCTCCTAGTCACTTGGGCACACTCTATGTCATACAGTGTGGGTTTGCAAGGCCTGTATTTTGGGCCAAACTCAGGTTTGCCAGGAATCATCTCCCCCAGCAGCCAGCCACTGAGCCACAGCTGCAAAATGGTTCCTTCTTCTCCTCCGAGGGCAGCTGAGAGAGAGGTGGCTTCTTTCCTGCACAAGGATATTGTGCAGCACACCTTCCAGTTTAGTTGGGCAGTGTCTTTGATCTCTGTTCTCTTCCTACCCAGACACACCTCAGGCCTCCTAAAAATCTGGGTTCCTTTAATTCCCTTATCCCTCCACTTTGCTCATGGAGGGACCACTGTGGCCGGTGGCTTCAGTGGCAGCTGTGTCAGTGGCACTGGGAATTTCTAACTTATTTTATTATATTCAACCTCCTAAGTCCCCGATCTGCTTTGAATGTGGAGCATTAAATCCCAGTAAAGTCTGCCTGCCTTTATTTTCACCCACCTTGCTGAGAAGCTGCTAGTCTGCTTTCACACATGGAGCAGCCAGGAAAGTGACCTCTTCTATTCTGCCCATCTTGAAACTCCGCAGTCCTGGGATTTTCTTTGATGAAAAATTTTTGATTGCTAATTCAATTTCCTTACTTGGTATTGGCCCAATGAGATTTTGTATTTCTTCATGATTCAGTTTTGGTAGGTTGTATGTGTCTGGAAATATTTTTTTTTTGATTACCTAATATTTTGGCCTAAAGTTGTTCATAGTATTCCTTTATGATCCTTTGTAGAATTAGTTGCAATGTCTCCTCTCTCATTTCTGACTTTGAATCTTTTCTTTTTTTCTTAATATATTAAAAGGTTTGTTTATTTTCTCAAAAAACCAACTTTCAGGGGGCTGGGGAGATGGCTCAGTTGGTAGAGTGCTTGCCTTGTAAGTATAAGGCCCTGGGTTCAATCCCCACCCCCCCCCCCCCCCCCCCCCCAAAAAAATCAACTTTTAGTGTCACTGATTTTTTTCTACTGTTATTTTAATTTCAATTTCATTTATTTCTGCTCTGATATTTATTATGTCTTCCTTCTACAAACTTTGGTTTAGTTTGTTCTTTTTCTAGTTCCTTGTGGTGTTAACATTAGGTTGTTTAACTGAGATTGTTCTTTTTGGTAGGTAATTATTGGTAACACACACTTCAATGATGTTATGGGTTCAGTTCCAAATCATTGCAATCATGATAGAGTGTGAATCACATGATTTTTTCTGGTTTTCCAGTGCATGTAAAAGTTACATTCGCACTATATTGTAGTCTATGAATTGTGCATTATGTCTAAAAACAAGATAGGTGCTTTCATTAAAAGTACTTTATATCTAAAATATGCTAGCAATCATCTGATACTTTAGCAAGCTGTATTCTATTTGCTGGCAGAAGGTCTTGATGGCTGGTGACTGATGAGTGTGGTGATTGCTAAAGGTTGGGTTGGCTGTGGCAGTTTCTTAAATGAGAGAACAATGAAGTTTGCTGCATCAATGGACTCTTGCTCTCATAGAAGATTTCTCTGTACTGTGCCATACTAGAAGTTCTATCTAGTGTTTAAAGTGGAGTATTGAAATCTTCTATGATTTTTATATTGCTCCTATTTTCCTTTTAGGTCAGTTTATATTTACTTTATATATTTTGCTTGGACATTGAATGAATGGCCTTTTTTCATTTATAATCTTTTTGTTTTTGTTGTTGTTGGTACTAGGGATTGAACTCAGCAGCAATTTACTAATGAGCTACATCCCCAGCCCTTTTTAATTAATAATTTTAAATTTTTGAGACGGGGTTGCCTGGATTGGCCTAGAACTTGTGATCCTTGTGCTTCATGCTCCCAAGTTGTTGAGATTATAGGTATGTACGGTGCTTGGCTGTTATATCTTCTTGATGAATTGTGCCATTATTATATAATGAACTTTTCTCTTGCAACAGATTGCGAGTGAAAGTCCATTTTGTCTTTTTAAATTAAAACTATACCTGCTCTCTTTTACTTGTCATTTGAATGGAACATCGTTTTTCATAATTTCTCTTTCAGTCTATGTGTGTCTGTCCTTAAAGGTGAAGTGAGTTTCTTACAGTCAGCAAATCACTGAATCTTGTAGCTTTTTTCTTTTTTTGGTACCTGGGATTGTACTCAGGTGTGCTTAACCACTGAGCCACATCCCCAGCTGTTTTTGAGACAGGATCTCACTAAGGAGCTTAGGACATCACTAAATTGCTGAGGCTGGCTTTGAACTTGAGATCCTTCTGCCTCAGCCTCCCAAGTCGCTGAGTGTTTTTTGTCGCTTTTTCACTGCTGTGACTGAATGACCCAGCCAACACAACTGTAGAGGAGGAAGAGTTTATTTGAGGGCTCATGGTTTCGGAGGTCTTAGTCTACAGAAGACCAGCTCCATTCCTCAGGGCTCGAGGTGAGGCTTGAATATCATGGTGGAAGAGTGTGACAGAAGGAAGCAGCTCACATCATCAGGAAGCAGAGAGAGATAGACTCCACTCTCCAGATACAAAATATATACCCCATAGCTACACCCACAATGAACCATTCCCTCCAGCAACATCCCACCTGCCTCCAGTCACCATTGAGTTAATCCCATCAGGGACTAATTCACTGATTAGGTTAAGACTCCCACAACCCAAACATTTCTCCTCTGAACCTTCTTGCATTGTCTCACACGAGCTTTTGGGGGACACCTCATATCTAAACCATAACACTGAGATTATAGGCATGTACCACCATGACTAGCTAGATCTCATATTTTTAATCCATTCAGTCACTGTGTCTTTTGATTGGAAAAATCCATCAAATACCATCTTAAGTATTTATTGATAGGTAATAATTTATTATTGCCATATTGCTTTCTGAGTGTTTTGTAGTGTTTTCTCTCTCTTACTGTCTTCCTTTGTGATTTGATAACATTTTTATGTGTGTGTGATGGTATGTTTTTATACACAAAAGTTCTTAATTTCTTCCCCCCTACATTTTATGTTACCGACATCATAATTTACATCTTTTAATATCATGTATCTATTAATAAATTGTTCCTCTAGTCGTTTTTAATACTTAATTCCTTTTAAATCTTACACTAGAATTAAAAGTCTATTATGCACAGCCATTATAGTATCAGAATATTCTGAACTTGATGATATACTTTACAGTGAGTTTTGTTTTATTGGTGTGTGTTAACATCCTTCTATTTCAACCTGAAGAACACAATTAACATTTCTCTAAGGTAAGTCTAGTGATGCAGCTTTTGTTTGGTGAAGTTCTCATCCTTCCTTCATTTCTGAAAATCAGCCTTGACATATGGTATGTTCCTGGATGGCAGTTTTTTTTTGTTTGTTTGTTTGTTTGTTTTTTCCTTTTAGCAATTTGAGTATGTCATTCCACTCTTTCTTTGCCTGCAAAGCTTCTGCTGAGAAACCTGCTTTGTCTCAGTTGTGATAACCTTGTATGTAACTATGTGACAAGCCACTTTTCTTTTGCTGTTTTCAAAATTCCTCTTGTCTTTTTCTTTTTCTTTCTTTCTTTTTATTTTTTTTTTAGGTTGGAGGGGCTTCTGGGGATTGAATTCAGGACTTCATGCCTACTAGATATGTAGTCTGCCACTGAGTCCTTTTGAGTGACTTTTGAGAATTTGTTTATAATATATGTCAGGGATCATCTCTTTGTATTTAATCTGTTTGAGGTTCTTTTGGCTTCATGATGCTAGATGTTCACTTCCCTCTTCATATTTAGTTGGTTTGTTGTCATTATTAAATTAAAGCTTTTTTCCTTCCCTCTTTGTGTTTCCTTTCCATTACTTCCATAATGCGTGTGTTGATTCTGTGATATTGTTCCATATATTCCATAGACTTTCTTCACTCTTTTATTCTTTTTGTTCCTCTCATTGGATAATTTCAAATCATCAGTCTTTGAGTTCATATATTCTTTCCTCTGCTTGATCACATCTGCTGTTGAAGCTTTCTATAGAATTTTCCATTTCAGTCATGTGTCCTTCATTTTCAGATTTCCGTTTGATTCTATTGTCTATCTTTGGCTTCTTCTAGCTTACATGGATCATCATTTCCTTAGGGTCAATTACTATGGCTTCGTTTTTATTCCTCTGGTTGTGTCATGTTTCCTTAATTATTCCAGATCCTGTGGACTTGAGTTGGTATCTTTGCATTTGAAGAAGTAGGCAGACATCTCTTCCAGTTGTATAGACATGACTTTATCAGTGAAAGCTCATTGTTGGTCAGCCCATCCAGAAATTATGGACAGGGGCTGGGGATATAGTTCAGTTGGTAGAGTGCTTGCCTCGCAATCACAAGGCCCTGGGTTCAATCCCCAGCACCAAAAAAAAAAAAAAAAAAAAAAAAAAAAGAAAGAAAGAAAGAAAGAAATTATGGACAAACCAGTTGTTGTGGTCCACTGGTGACCTTGTTACTGGAGTCTTGAGTGATTATGCCTGGACTCTAACCCACAGGAGCCAATTTGTGCCCAATTCTGTGAGGGTAGGTCAAGAGTCTGGGTCCCCTGGAATGGGTCTATGCCTTCAGTCTGTGTGGGCAAGCCTGGTACATGAGGTGATGGCCTGGCACTAGGGAAGACTTGAAGACTGTCTGTGAGAGCTGACCTATTTACAGGATTAAGTGGAGTGGGCCTGGTGTTGATATCTGCACTGAAACTGGGAGTCACTTTCCTGTTTCTATGTGGAAAATCTCTCAATTCTGTGCTACCCCAGTGTGGGGGCAGTTTCCTAAGATGAAACATAGATTACTGATATGAATTCATTTATAATATGTGCACTAAGTGGTATAAAGTTTCATCTAAGCAATGCTTTAGTGCATAGCACAAATTTGGTGTGTTATATCTTTTGTAGTCACTTTAATACATTTTCTAGAGAATTAATTTTGACAATGGATTCTTTAGAAATGTGTAATTTTCAAATTCTGGGTGATTTTCTGAATGTCTTTCTGTTACTAATTTGAAGTTTATTTCCATAATCAGAACACTGAATTTTGTAAATTTATTTAAATTTGTTAAGGTTTGTTTTACAACTTAAGACACTGCCTATATTTGTGAATGCTTCATGTGCACATAATAAAAAGGACATTTATTAGGTCATTCAATCTAAAAATGGCAATTAATTAAGTTAATTTGGTTGACAGTAGCTTTTAGGTATTGTTGAGTTCTAATTTTTCTAATGATTACTGAGAATCTCCAACTATACTAGTGGACATTTCTATTTCTACTTTCATTTCTATAACCTTTGCTTTACCTATTGTCAATATCATTTGTTATGTGCATACATGTTTAGGATAGATTTGTATTTTTGGTAGATGGACATTTTTGCCATTATTTAATATTCTTCTTTATCTCTGATAATTCTTCTTTGAATTCTACATTTTCTGATAGTATGATCATTCCAGTTTAGTACTTATATGTTATGTTTTTTCTATCATATTTCTTTTAACCTATCTGTTTTTATTTAAAATGGTTTTTTTGCGACTAATAATTTTTACTAATTTTTTGAGTTATTTAAACCCAATTATTCATCTATTGGCTGAGTTTAGTCATGTGGGAACATCTACTTTCCAGAAAGACTGTGTATTGTATTTTTTTATTTGGGCCTATTGCCTGTACACATAAATACCAGTAAACACATACACACACATATGTACATTTGGGGTTTCTTCCTAAAGAAAAAGTGAAAGTGAATATTGAGATAAGTGAGAAGCTATCTCTGCTTTAATATACCTTTGGTACTTGTAAACTGCTTTTACCTATCAAATAAGAATGTATGCACTATTCTTTTCTTCCTAAAATAATGAAATAATTTTTTGGGGGGTGGATACCAGGGATTGAACTCAGGGGCACTCAACCACTGAACCACATCCCCACCCCTATTTTGTATTTTATTTAGAGACAGGTTTCACTTAGTTGCTTAATGCCTCGCTTTTTTGCTGAGACTGGTTTTGAACTCTCGATTCTCCTGCCTCAGCTTCCCAAGCCACTGGTACTACAAGAAGTGCACCACTACGTCCGACTGAAATTATCAATTTCCTTGATCATTTTATATAACTAATTATCTTGTTAATATTGTTATTTTTCTTGTTAGATTACTCAACATATATTAAATATCAAATTGCTTTATTTTTAGAAAATTACAGGGGATAATTTTGTCATTACTTGAAAACCTAAGTTTACTTTGTCAAGGGGGTTTAATATTTCAAATTTCTTGGCAATCATTTGTTTTCAGTTACATAGAGGGTTTCTGTTTTAAGAATGCATTTTTCTTCAAAACAAAATCAGAAATTGGAGCATCAGTCACCTTAAGTGCCTCTCCATGAGGAATAAATCGATTTCCAGACTTCTAGGGACAAAATTCATGCCAGATGAACAAGGTGTGAGTACTTGTGGTGAGAGGAGTCAGGCTGTTATATGACACCACCATGGAAAGTGTTCAGGTCACATGTGCCATTTATTAGTGGCATTCCCCATTTCCCACCTTAAAAAAATATATTTTAACACATTTTAAAACAAATAATCTAAATACTCCTTTGCTACCTAATGTTGCTATCCAAATTCATGTTTATTACATTTAAATATATAATGTATTCTGTCAAATTGAATATAATGATAAAGGAAAAACAATAAATCTAGAAATTATGCATCAGCATTTGTAATGTTAATTACTTTTATTTAGTTACTTTCCTCTAGGTTGAAGTTACCAAAAAAGAAAATTATATTCAGAGTAAAAGCACTTAGGTTTTATTATCAAAATTCTTTACAATGTCATTCTTCTAATATTTGCCTTAATTCCCTTTTCTTTTTGATAGTCATTGTGCATGGCATTATACTGAAAATTGATCTACTTTTTCCCAAATTTGGAATCTAACCTAATTTAAAACCCATTAAAATTTGTCCTGCTTTTCTATTTGTACATTTTAATTTAATGTAATTTTAAAACATATCTTTTTAGTTTTGACAAATGTATGTCATGCTTTCTCTTGGAAACTTAATATGTATCAAACAATTATTTCATATATATGTTTATATTTTTAAGACATATAGTTTTTAAAAATAAGAAACACTGAATTTGGTGGCAAGTGCCTATAGTCCCAGCTACCTGTGAGGTTTGAGATGAATCACTTGAACTCATGAATTCAAGACTAACATGAGTAACATATTGAGATCCTGTCTCAAAAGAAGCAATAACAACAGCAACAATAACAACAACAAAATGAATAAAACTAAATTAAAAGAAAAAAGAAAAGAAACATATTCAGCTAATAGCAAATTTATAGTGTTTAAACCTGCCTCAAAAAAGACTTATAAATATGAAGTTAAATATAGTGATGTAGGAGGAAAAGATTCACAATAAGATACCAAGAAATAAATACAAAAGGCTCATTTTTCAGACTCTCAGATTATTACCAAAAGTAACATGTATAAACAAATCCTGTTTCCATTTTAAATGTTATTTTAAATGGATTTTCATACACAGAAAATTTACAAAACAAAGATATAGCATGAATATTTGAATGGAGTAGACTGTTCTAAAGATGTAGAATGATTATTTAAAGGTGAGTGAGATGCTTAAAATTTCATAACCTTGAACAAGAGATAAACAAAAGATAAGTGTTTGACAGAGGACCACTTATATCTATGGCCTTGGTCTACTAATACTATTTTCAGCTAATAAAATTCAGGCAGAAGCAGAAAATTTTAATTTAGGGCATAGAAACAAATCAAATGGCCTAAAACAAATGTCATATAAAACAATTATTGAATGCCATAAGCAAGTTAAAAGGTTTATGGTGCTCTGAATTGATTCTGACTTAAACACAGGAGGATATAAAAAAGAAAAATCCAGGAGAAAGTGATCAGTACACATTCATTATAAAAGAAAGGCAGGTTTTTAAATGAAATGATTACCATATCATGAAGTAATTTCAATTATTTCACAAATATTTAATTAAAAATGTTCTTAGTATAACAATAGGCCTATAGTGAGCACCTCTTATGAACTATTTCTTGTTCTGTTAGAATTAGTCAATAATTATGAGAGACAGAATTTCACCCAACATGTTAAAAGCTTATCCAGCTGAAATTAAATAAGGATGCTATAAACCACATGCTCTGGAAAATGCCAAAACCAAGAATGTCTAGACAAATCTTGAAGTAACAGAGTTTTCTGTAATTTTGCATGTGTGCAGCAGAGGGCACTAATATAATTATAGTGGTTATTTCTGATGGGAGTAATTATCTGTGATTCTGGGATACACCGGAAGTAGTAGACAAGTCTTTCTCATCTTCATCAATGAATAGTTTCCTTTTATCTAAACAGGGAAATTCTTTCCATGAAGTTTACTTAATTTTTATAGCTCAAGTGCCATAATAATAGAAAGTTAATGTTGATTATTCCCTAAGAAATCAACAATACAACTAGTGATCTCTGAACATCATAAAGCAGCTCCCTCAGAAGGCCAATAACACTCTATCAACACTTCCCCCACTCCTTGCTCTCACAGAGCTACACTCACCTAACTACATCTTCTCCCAGAACACCAGAAATCTTGAAGTGGAAACACTTTTGGCTATGTTAGCAGCTTTTTATGACACTGTTGAAATGTCTGATTGTAGTGATCTCCACAAGGTGATGGAAACTTTGACACAAGTGGAAAGACCAACAATTAGCAGTTATGAAAGAATGAAAAAAGTTTACCAAAATCATACTAAAAAATGTTGTTTCATCACGAAGAGGGAGAACAGATGGTCAAACAGTTTGTGGTCTTTACTTTCTAGTAAAATTAATAGAATAATTGCTATCCTTATAAGAAGCATAAGGTATGTGCAGTAAAGAAAATAATCACTTGCTTTGTGAATTTTCCTGTGCTAGATGTGTGACGATGTACAGATTATTATGGCAAAGACCCTTCTTTCCAGATGCTGAAAGACTAATGGCAGGCAGCAGATGCATTAACCCATAAATTAGATGAAATGTGGTAAGTTCTGTGGGAACAGAGAAAAGGATATGAGTCTGGGAACCTCTGGGAGCCAGAAAAGTCCTGTGGAGACAATGACATTTGAATTGGGATTTCAAGGATGCATAGTAGGCATTTTATTAGCTGAAGAAGTGGTTGAACAATCTTCCAGGAAGACAGGAACCACTCTTGCCAAGACATGGAGGCATAAAAGGCTAACCACAAAATAAATACATCTCCAGCATTTAAGGGAACATCCAACTGGAAGCCACAATTTTGTATTTGGTAGAAAGCAATTTTAGTATACTATTAAAGTTATTCATAGTGGATGCTTAAGAAATTCAAGAGAGAGTTAGCTTTGAATTTTCAGAGTACTTTGTTATTCCCAGGAGTTTTTAATTTGTGCTACATGGGAATAGGGAGAGGTTATTTGTTTCAATGCTTGCTTTTTACTACTGCATTTTTCTGGTTTAAGAAGCTGACAGGAGTCAGGAATTTGGCAACTTATTTTTGAAGGGTTATTGCTTTCAATTTTAGAAATTCCTGATTCAAGTGCTTAGTTGATATTGTAGTACATTGGTTCTGAGAAACATGGTTTTATAGCCAGAAACTGTAGAAACAATAGGTATACATATTTTCTGTTGTTTCTTCTGGTCATTGCATTAGTGTTGAAAGATTAGTCATAGTCGGTTATATTGTCAGAAGCAACTGTCCTCAGAAGGTGCAAATGAGAATTATTTAGAGACCAAGACTCACTATGGAGCCAGTTACTCAAACAGTTATGGCCCACCCACTTTTAGGGCATTTGAAAATATTTGAGACTTGAAAAATAATTTATTGGCTTCAAAATACTAAAAGTGGCAAAATAAAAAATTAATATCTCTAATTGTGAATAGAGTAACACTAGCCACTTACCTTCATCCTAAGTCAATACTTTTTTAGTTATATAAAAAATATTTGGTGTGAGATATGGGTTGTTTTGTATGTCTTATGTGATTTCAAGTAAGGCCTCCATAAATAAAAATGTTTAGGACCTTTAAACGCTTCAAAATATCTGTTTGCCCTGTTCATTGATTCCACATTATTTCATATTTGTATACTATTCTGGGAATTTTGAATTACAAGAATCTGCCACACTCGTTTCTAGGATGATAGCAAATAGCTGGACTCATGGAAACTATGGGCCTCAATTCCTGATTTTAACCCTGATTCATTTTTGTTTCTGGGGGATGGTTAACAGCAACTCAGTTCCCAATGACATTGCTTCGCCCAGGGATCATGTCTGTTCCCTGATATTCTGGCTTTGGAAGGCCAAAGAACAACAATAAAAAAGAAAACTCAAATTTAAACTCATAGGTAAAATTTAAGTTATTAGATAGGAGATACAGATCAAGTAAGTTGCCAGTTTACGTGTTACTTACAATGGATTTCTTTTTAATCAGTTGTCTAAAACTTAGAACTCATTTTTATCCAAAAATGTGTTATAAATGGTTGACAGGTTTTGAGATTAGCCCATAAAATTTCATGGATACATAATATACCTGACATTTTAACCACAAATTCAGCATTGTTTAAAATGTAGTTTTCCCCCAAATAATTAAAAGCAGGGAAGCATTGTATGTCAGTGTTCTAGCAATATGATTCATAATAGCTAAAAGGTGGAAACAACCCAAATGTCCATCAATAGGTGAATGGATAAAATGTAGTATATATTTATAATTATTTGTACTTAAAAGGATTGACATTCTGATACATTCAGTAATACAGATGAACTTTGAAAACATGCTAAATGAAATAAGTCAGACAGGAATGGGATTGTGGCTCCGTGGTAGAGCGCTTACCTAGCACGTGCAAGGCACTGGGTTTGATCCTCAGCATCACATTAAAAAAATATAAATAAAATAAAGGTATTGTATCCATCTACAACTAAAAATTTTTTTTAAAAGAAATAAGACTCAAAAGTTCAAATAGTGCATGATTCAACTTACATGAGAGACTTACATGGGAGACCTAGAATAGGAAAATTCACAGAGGCAGAAAGTAGAAAGGGTCAATCTAGATGCCATTCAGTAGTTGAATGGATAAAGAAACTGTGGTATATATAAACAATGGAATATTATTCAGCCATAAAGAAGAATAAAATTATGGCATTTGCAGGTAAATGGATGGAGTTGGAGAATATCATACTAAGTGAAATAAGCCAATCCCAGAAAACCAAAGGCCAAATGTTTTCTCTGATCAGGGGACGATAATACATAATGGGACGGGGTGGGGGATAAGAGAACTTTGTGGAGGAACTTTGGATTGTGTAGAGGGAAATGGCGGGGGGAAGGTAAAATAGTGGACTGAGACAGACATCATTACCCTATGTACATATGATTACACGGATGTTATGAATCTACATTGTGTACAACCACAGAAATGAAAAGTTGTACCTCATTTGTGTACAATGAATCAAAATGCAGTCTGTTAAAATAAAAGTAAATAAAAGAAAAAAGACAGTAGAAGGGGTTTAGGGAAAAGAGGAATGGGGAATTATTGTTTAATGGTTTAATGGGTACAGTTTCTGTTTGTGATGTTAAAAAAATTCTGAAAACAGATAGTGGTGAAGGTTATATAACACTGTGAATAAACTTAATGCCACCGGATTGTGCACCTAAAAATGGCTAAAATGATAGATTTTGTATTATGTGATATGTTATTGCAATAAAAATATATTTTTCACTAGATGAATTCATTCTTAGTTCCATTTTCAAAACCAGGAACCTAGCATCTCAAATGCAGAATAGGGAAAGAGAACAGAGGCATACAGCAATTAGCATGATAGTGAGGTTTAGTATAAAATAGAAGAATTTAATATTGTCATAATTCTGTTTGATAAAATGTAATAACTTGCAACAGAATTAGAGTCCATTCTTTATGAGTGGCATCCATAGAGACCCCATCTTACCCCTCAGCTTCTTCCCCATCACCCTCTGCTTTCACCCTGAGTACCACTAACACCAAGAAAGAGGCTTTGTCCCTATGTGGTCAAACAGGAAGAGAAGGAATGGAGTATCTAGCAAATAAGGCTCCTGACAAGATCACATGTGCTGTGATTCATAAGTCAGACTGCCTCTGCTTTTGTTGTTTAGAGTTGTAAATATGGAGGCAAATTATGCAACAATGTGAGTTAGAAGCATCATAAACAAAATACACTTGACTACGTGTGTTTGATATTGTTGGTTTCTGATGGCAGCAGTTGCTTCAGGCTGTCTTGCTAATATCCACTCACCCTATCTTCCTTAATAAAAGAATGTTGATTTTTATTTGGGGGGATAATGTGCTCAGTTAAAAAACTTGTTTTCCTGTCTCTTTTCCAGTTAGAGGTAGCCTGGTGACAGACTGGCTATTGAGATGCTGGTGGAAATACAAGTCAATTCTGGGAAAGCTTTTACTTTCATGATAAATGCAATTATGGTTTGAATGTGAGATGCCCCCAAAAGCTCACATGTGAGACAATGCAAGAAGGTTTGGAGGAGAAATCATTGGTTGTAGCCTTAACCTAATCAGTTAATTAATCCCTTAAGGGATTACTGAGTGGTAACTGGAGGCAGGTGGGATGTGACCAGAGGAAGTGGTTCATTGGGGGTATGGCTATGGGGCATATATTTGTATCTAGCAAGTGGGACCTCACCTTGCTTTCTGATCATCATGTGAACCGCTTCCCTCTGCCACACTCTTCTGCCATGATGCCCTGCCTAACCTTGAGCCCCAAGGAATGGAGCCAGCTTTCAATGGATTGAGACCTCCGAAACCGTGAGCCCCCAGATAAACTTTTCCTCCTCTACCATTGTTCTGGTCAGATCTTTTAGTCACAACAGTGCAATAGCTAAGACAGGTGAATACACTTCCTCTTTTCCTATTTGTATTGCCAGGTTTAGGGATGTGACCCCAGAGGTTATAACGCTATTTTGCTTTCATGAAAATGAAAGTCTCTTTCTCAGCCAGCAGAATTGAAATTTAGAAGAAGCCAGGGTCCTTCATGTTGAACAATGTGGTTTCCCTAAATCTGGGATTCTTGTGAGGTGAGAAAATAAAATCTATGTGTTTAAACTACTGATAGGTCTCAACATACATCTTATAGGGGAAATGAAGAAATTCCAGATGGAAGAAACAGAAAATCCAGAAATCAGAAATATTGGGTGTGTATAGTAGAGGGAGGGGCTGAAGAATAAGTGTGTTATTTTGGTTGAAGCATATTGTGTATTTAAGAGACACTAAAAGTAAACAATTTTAAAAGACAATATGTGATGCTAATTCACAATAGGGGGTGCTAGGGAAGAACAGAGGGGGAAAAGTAGAGGGGAGTGAAGGGAGGAGAAGGGATATGGGGGTGGGAAGGATAGCAGAATGAAACAGACAGTATTACCTCATGTACGTCTATGACTGCATGACCTATGTAATCCTACAATATGTACAATCAGAAAAATGAGGGATTATATTCCATTTATATATAATTTATCAAAATGTATAAGTGCATTCTACTGTCATGTACAACTAATTATAACAAATAAAAATTAATATAAAATAAAACACAGTTGGGATTCAGGTAGTGAAAGGTCTGACATACCAGGTTAAAGATTTTGGATTTTAGCTGGCATGGTAGTGCACGCCTGCTATCCCAGTAACTCTGGAGGATGAGGCAGGAGGATCACATGTTTGAGGCCAGACTCACCAACTTATTGAGGCCCTAAGCAACTTAAGGAGACCCTGTCTCAAAATTTTAAAAAATTAAAAGTACTGAGGATGTAGCTCAGTAGTTAAGTGCCCCTGGGTTTAATCCCTGGTAACAAACACATAAACAAACAAACAAAAATTGGAGAACTGTGGAAAGTTTCTGAATAGCAGAATGTCATAATGAGAGCTATGTGTTGTCAAGAAAGCAAGGACTGGCTGCAGAGTTCAGTTGGGTGAGAGCAAGAAAGGGACCATTGTACTAATCTGTATTAGAACGAATGAAACAGCAGGACTAGAAAAAACGGATGTGGAGTGGAGATATTGGGAGACATTTTCAAGGTGAAATAGACATATGTAGAATAAATGGAAGAAATCTTGTCTATTTCTGCTTTCCTTATTTTGATAATTGAATGGAAAAATACATAAACTGTCTTGAAACTAGGTTTTGTTACTTTTGGAATAAAGTGGAAAAGGGATATTAGAGATAAAAATTTTTTTCTAAAGGTTAAAGTATTGTTGAATGGCCTTTATTTCATTCCTCCTGGTTTCAAAATTCCCTTTGTTAAACTGCGTTTGGTGGCCCACACCTGTAATCCCAGAGGCTTGGGCAGGAGGATAAAGCCAGCCTCAGCAAAAGCAAGGTGCTAAGCAATTCAGTGAGACCCTGTCTCTAAATGAAATACAAAATAGGGCTGGGGATGTGGCTTAGTGGTCAAGTAGCCCTGAGGTCAATCCCTGGTACAAAAAAAAGAAAAAAAGAAAAAAAAATTAGCTTGGTTAAGATTTCAAATAATTGAACCCTTTGCAACGTAGGCTACATGAGGTTAGGGATGATTTTTTGTTGTTGATTTTGCTGTTTCCCTACTACATAGAAAAGTGGCTGGCACATGGTGGGCCTTCAGTAATTATTTTCTGAAAAAGTGAATGAATTAATATATTTGGAAATTTTTAGAAATTCTGCTGTTTTTTATTTAATAGTATCAGATTTTCAACCACAAAAAGACTTTAAAGATTGTCTGGCCTAGTTTTCTCATTTTAAAGAAAAGGTACCAGCTTCATAGAGAAATTATGGTACACAGATATCATAATTTGTGTGTGTGTGTGTGTGTGTGTGTGTGTGTGTGTGTGTGTGTGGGTATGTGTGTGCATGTGCATTACATTTCTAGGGACCAATACACCAAACAGAGAAAATAATCAATATTTCTGTATGAAGTTTGCTTAGGACTATCTTTAAATGAATAAGTGCATTTTCTTGGCTCTTTTGTTGCTATCATGTTCAAAATGTGGTAGAATATTTTAAGTGAAAACCAAACCCTGATCCTTATCCTCTAAGAAACTGCAGTTTAGTTAAAGAGATAAGATTAAGGCATACACAGTATCTAGAGTACAATAAAGAGCTTTAAGTGGGTAGGATTGCATATATGAGTTCCGGAAAGGAAAAGATTAATGTGACCTAGAGACTGTGTTCTATAACAATCAAAATGTGTTAGTTTAAGAACATAAATGATAATTTTTATCAAATTTTCAGCAGGTATAAAACTTAGCAGAGCAGACCTCAAAATTCACAACAATGGAACAATGGGGATAAGTCTAACAAGGTAAATTTAAATAATAGCTTAGTAATATTTAATAAGAATTTGATTATATAGATGGTATTTATTGTTCATTACCTGATTGTTTCATTCGATCCATATTACCCCATGAAGCTTATTTTTATCCTTATTTTAAGGTTAGGTAATATTCCCAATGCCAAATAATTCATAAATTATGAATCTGTGCTTCAGATTCAGAACTAAATTCTTAAGTGCTACTATATTACACTGCCTCAATAGCTCAAAAAAGATAAATATAACCTTTATATTTATGTATTTATTGTGAAACACCTCACCAGTTTGGAGTGCAAATAAGATAATTTATCCTAATAATAATACAATTAAGTAGTCAAGATTTTGCCAACTCAATTCAATTGGACATGTCCATTCTCTGTTTCGGGACTTCCTCCTTTTATTTTCCAGAGTCTAACTTTGACTTAAGAGGCTCAGTTTAATTCTCAAAGTAGAGGAGGAAAAGTCCGGAGAATCTCCTGAGGATTTTAAAGGTTCCAGTTTCTAGCTCTCATTGTTCTGTTGCTGTCTTGTGTGGTAGAGAGCTGAGTCTGCTTAGGTGGATGCAGCTTTCTTATCTGAAGAGCCAACAGCAACCTGGACATTGATGGTGCAGAACCCTCAGCCATTCTCTTTATGGGAAGATGATCCAATACTCTCGAGTGCATGCTGAACCAAGAGCAATCACACTTGAACTTCCAAGCTGACAGCTCTTTGGATGACATTCAATTACTAGCCATTTTCCCCAGACAGATCTTAGTGACAAGAACCAGGTTGAATTTTCAGTGTCAGCCATGGGCTATGCCAGAACTGACCCTCACTGTACAAATACCTTTCCTTGAATATTTAATCCCAGGGTCACCAGTCCAGACTTTCCCTTCTCTCATGGGTCCTTTCTTCTCCTTGTTCCTGTCAAGAACATCTCAATCCACTAGATCCAAAGTAATACTAAATCTTAAAGGAGAAAAGATCTCGATGTCTTTCTTTTAAGGCACTATGAATCTTACGCATATGTACTTAACTCCCAAGTATCAATGAGTTCTGTAAATACCATAACCGTCACATGCTACTGACTCCTAAAAGTATGTTTTGAGTTCAGAACCTCAGAACTTTATGTTGGCACATTCATTTGCCCAATCAACATCTCTAACTGGATACCTCTTAGGCATTTCAACCTGCATAGATTCCAAATGGACCTTTGATTCCCTTCTAAAAGTCTTTGTCATCTCAGTTTATGGTACTTCCAAATATTCAGGTACTCGGAACAAAAATCTGAGATTCAGACTGAATCTATCCTTTCCCTCTTCTTTTATGTCTAATGAATCAGCAAGTCTGGTTGGTTAAAACTTTGTAGTATTCCTGAATATCACACCTTACCCTTGCAAGCACTCTGATCCAAGCCACCTATTTCTTACTTAGACTAGTCTTCTTGCTTTTATTTGCTTTTCCCCGACTTCACAATCCATTCTGTCCAGAACTAAGTCTTTCATTCATGTGGTGACATCATATCACTCCTGTGCTTAAAATCTTTCAATCATTTCCTATGAGGCTTGGGGTAAAGTCCAACTCCTTCTTTCATCTTATACCACAATTCTTTTCACTCTAACTACAGCCATACTTGTTTGTATTCCATTTATAGAATGTATCAAGCAACTTTGTACCTTGGGGTTTTTGCGTTTGCCATTCACATGCGAGACTTTCTGAATGATTGGTTTCTTCTCATTTTTTAGGTTGCAGTTTAAATCTCATCTCTTCAGAGAGGCTGATCTTAAACAACCTAACAGAAATAGCCTCTGCCCAGATATATTGTATTATATCACACTGACTTTTTTTTGACCCTGATTACATGCTGTTGTTTCTTAAAAAGTTGCTTGTTTATCAATTATCTTTCCCCATATGAGTTTCATGAAGGAAGAAAGGGATTTGCCTTTTCCTTTCTGTATCTCTAGTGCTAAGTTCCTAAGTGCACACAGTAGGTATTACATAACATAATTTGATAATTCACTAAGTGAATAATTAATGTGAGAGCTTGTGCCTTCCAGATGTGCAAATATCTGCCATAGTTTTTGACTGCTTAATTCAGTGGTTCTCAATTCTGGCTGCATGTTGGACTCACCTGTGGAAATTTTAAAAGGTAACAATGTTTGAGTCCCATGCCACATCCATTAAATTAGAATCTCAGGAGACAAGACAGGACTCAGATATAATCATTTAAAAAGCTCATTTAGTTGATTCTAGTCTGTAACTGTAATGGAGAACCATAAGATAAATACCATTCCCTTTTCTTTAAGCCCCAGGTCAGCTCTTTTGTTATTCCATTTAAGTCTTTTGGTATGATTTCATTTCAAATGATTGTTCTAGAAAAACAGTTCTGGAAAGACCAGGATCTCTTTATAGTCCTTACCAATTCAAATTTGGAATTTACTTGTAGATCTCAAAATTTGTTTCCTGGCCATCTGGATACTTTTATCTGCTTGGGACTGGGTTTCTCAGAGGTTCCAGGATAACAGACATTTCCTGGGAAATAACTTGTATGAATGTCATTCCTCACAACTTATAAAGCTTTGAAGCATTCAGATTTCACTCACGAGCTTTGGCTTTGTGTTCATACTCTTCTTTCCTTTTTGTCTGATAAATCTCCCAGGTATTTTCTTGGTGTGCTTTCCACTCAATTTGTTATAGTTTGCATCTAGAATTTCCCCCAAGAGCTCATGTGGTGAAGTCTTGGTCTCCAGCTGATAGTGCTATTGGGAGGTGGAGCCTATTTGGAGGAGGTGTGTATTCTTGAAGAGCATATATCTTGTCCCAGACCCCTTCCTTGCACACTTTCTCTGATTTTTTCCCTCAGATATTAACTTTGATATCCTGTAACTCCATGGAAGCATTCTCTATTCATTGCAAAGGAACGTCCACTGAAGTGAGAGATAATTAACTACCATAATGAGTGCCTGGTAATTGCTGAAGGCAAGATTTTCTGTGGCACTTAGAAACTAGCTAACAGGCATTTATCAAGTGCGTCCTTTGTTAGAACATCATGATAGGTATGATGAGGAGCACAGAAAAAAAAAAAAAAGCATATTTTTCCTTCAAGGATTTTGTAGCCTACTTGGAGACATTTATAAATCCCATGTATATGAAACTTTAGGACAATTATAAAACAGATGAAAAACAAAAAATAGATGGAAAATACAAATTGAATATATATTATCTGGGGGTATATAATATTTAGGTAAACCAGAATTAAATAGTGCATTCTATATCTTCCAGAAACTGAGTTTAATGAAGACCATGAAGATGATAAAGAAAGTAGATACATTTCCTTTGGTGTTCATAGGAGGAGTTCTGTGTATAAACCCCTAACTGGAGTATTTTTTCAATATTGCCTTGAGGGAAAAGAATATTTGGTTAAGGGGCTCTGGGTATATTATTTCATCAATCACAGAGGAGGAAGCTGAAATATGATTGAGAAGTTTGAAAAAATAGGGTGTTGCCTTACTCTGGTCATGTGTCAAAATGAAGAGCTAAAACTATAGCAATCCTGTAGCAGAATCAGTGGAATTTCTCAGGTAACCTGGCACTGTGTGTCAAGCCTAGAGGTTACTTTTTCCCCTTCAGAATAACATCCACCTTGGAAGTTAGGATTTAGTGGACATCATTTTAGAAATGCCTATAATTAGAAAAAAGAATAAACATTTTGGATTGTTATACCTGGAGATGTAAGTGGAAAATTAAATTCTGTTTCCATAGCTCTGTAGGGTCATGATTTTGAAACGTATGAAAATCATATGTACAGCTGGAATTGAAGTTTTGTCCTTCTATGCCTATAATCTTGACCAAGAACACTCTTAGATCAAAGGATCAAGAGTTGCTAGGAATTGCTTAATGAAAATTATAATAATTATAAACACAAAATTGTTCTTTTGGTTTATTGCCACTAACCCCCAGATTGTGATTTGTCCACATTAGACTGAGACACTATGTCTGCTGCTGGTTCAGGTATCACATTGGCATATCTGGCTTTTTGGATTTCTCTTAACTGCCCATGCCAAAGATACGGGCAGTTAGCAATTCTTTATTAACTCCCTAGGATATGGCAAACATTAAAAATTGAGATAAAATTTTAAAAGATATGAAAAGAAATATGCAGTCTCACTCATACCTAAGTTGTTTAAAATTTAACAATTTCTGCTGAATAAAGATGATGCCAAATTGGTAAAGAGAAATCAATATGTCTTAAAATTCTATATTCATTCTGGAAACAAAGAAATATAAAAGGTGATAAATGGCTAATACATTTTTTTCCTCTTCTTAAAGTTAAAAGTAAATTTTTAAAATTAAAGTAATAGGTATCATCTAAATATAATATTAATTTGCACATTTCCTCACTTCTCTCGGTATTTCAACCAAATAGTGGTGATATGGAGAGAATCATGTCTCTATATTCTAATATACTTCATCTTCAGCAACTTTATTATATACTTTCCAAGAACAGATAATTACTTTTAAATGTTTGAACAGGGAATTGAATAGGAGGAACACTGTTTATTTTGAACATTGTTATTCAGGTAAAAGTTCAGGTCTTTAACTTAGCTTTCTGAGATATGAGTGTCAATATTCAACATTTCATTCATTTCTATGTGTTGAAAGAACCCCCTCTGTACACTCTGGAAGTGTGCACATTTCTTTTCTTAAAAGATGTCTGCCTGTAAAGAACTCTTGCAGCTCAACAACAGAATAACAATCTAATTTAAAAATGGGTTAAAGAAAACTTTACACCAAGAATACAAATAATCCAATCGACAAATGGGCTAAGGAAATGAATAGACACTTCACAGAAGAAGATCTACAAGCAATCAACAAACATATGGAAAAATGTTCAACATCTCTAGTAATAAGAGAAATGCAAATCAAAACCACCCTAAGATTCCATCTCACCCCAATTAGAATGGTGATTATCAAGAATACAATCAACAACAGGTGTTGGCGAAGATGTGGGGAGAAAGGTACACCATACATTGCTGGTGGGGCTGCAAATTAGTGCAGCCACTCTGGAAAGCAGTGTGGAGATTCCTTAGAAAACTTGGAATGGAGCCACCATTTTACCCAGCTATCCCACTCCTCGGCCTATACCCAAAGGACTTAAAATCAGCATACTACAGAGATATAGCCACATCAATGTTCACAACTGCTCAATACAATAGCCAGATTGTGGAACCAACCTAGATGCCCTTCAATTGATGAATGGATAAAGAAACTGTGGTATATATATACAATGGAATATTACTCAGCCATAAGAATGATAAAATTATGGCATTTGCAGGCAAATGGATGAAATTGGAGAATATCATGCTAAGTGAGATAAGCCAATTTCAAAAAACCAAAGGTCTAATGATATCGCTAATAAGTGGATGATGACACATAATGGGGGGAGGGAGGGGTTAGTGTTAGGGTTAGAGTTAGGGTTAGGGAGGGGGGCAAGAATGGAGGAAGGAAGGACTGTATAGAGGGAAAAGAGGGGTGGGAGGGGTGGGGGGAAGGGAACAAATAACAGAATGGATCAAAAACTATTACCCTAGGTAAATGTATGATTACACAAATGGTATGCCTTTACGCCATGTACAAACAGAGAAACAACATGTATCCCATTTGTTTACAATAAAAAAAATGGGTTAAAGAGATATTTTTCCAAAATCCAACAAGTAAGTGAAATGATGCTCAGTGTCATTGGTCAAATAAAAATTACAAGGAGATACACTTAACATCCACTAGTTTATTGTTAAAACAAAGTTGGCAAAGATGCTAAGAAATCGGAACTCTAATACATTCCTGATGGGAATGTAAGATGCTGCAGTCATTGTAGAAAACTGGTGGTTTCTTAAAGTTATCCATAGCTTTACCATATACCCTAGCAATTCTATTCATAGGCTATATATTAAAAAAATCGAACAAAGTTGTTCACATAAAATCCAGTACAGAAATGTTCACAGCATCTTTTTTTACATTAGGCAAAAAGTGCAAACAACCCTAATGTCCATTAACTAATGAATGGATAAACAAATGTGGTATATCCATACAGTGGATTATTCAGCTATAAAAAATGAAGTACGGATACATGCTACAACATGGATACATTTTGAAAACATTAGGCTAACTAAAAGAAACCAGACACAAAAGCCCACATATTGTATCCTCCAATTTATATGAAATACCTAGAACAGGCAAAATAACGGAGACAGAAATGAGATTAGTGATTGCCTGGGGCTTATGGGAGGAGACAATGGGGAGTAACTAATGGGTAAGGGGTTTTGGTTTGGGTCATAAAAAATATTCTGGAACTGGATAGTGGTGATAGTTGCCTAACATAGTAAATGTATTAATGCCACTGAATTGTTTTTTGTTTGCAGCCCTTTGTCACATAAAAGGAAAATGAAAAAAATCACATCTACCTGCCTAGTCAAGATTCAGGATATCCTTTTTTGGGGATCTATAAGTTTATCTATATATCTCTATATACCTAAGTATCTTCTATTATGCACAATTATATATATATATCATCTATTATGTACAAATATATAGAGAGATTTTCAAAAGAATCTTTCTGTGATCAGGTGAAATGATGCTGTTTTGAGTGAATGACAAATTGCCTTTAAAATGTGCCTTCATATTGACTGGAAGCCAAACAAGTGAACCATGTAGTTAGAATTCCCAGTCTTAAGTCCAGTGAAATCTGACATGCTATCAGACCTAATGCTGTATTTCAGATGACAGGTAGGTGGTAAGGATATTAATCAAAGGCACAGGTTTTAGAGCTAAGTGGAATTAAGTGGATTCAAATTCTAGCTCTTCTAATACCAGAGGTGAAAATTCAGGCAAGTGAAAGTAACCTCTGAAATTAGTTTCTTCACTAGTAAAATGGGAGTAATAGTATCCAATTTAACATGACTTAAGAATTGAATGAATTCATACATGAAAAGTACTTAGCACTGCATTTGGTATGTTTAATGTTCAATAGGGTAGCTATTTCTAAGACTTACATATACTTTTTCTAATGCAATCTTTTTATAAATTTTGCAAGATATTCACCTTTAGTGGGAAGGAGCCTGCTAGTCTTACATGAACAGGATGCCAAGTGGCAGGGCGTCTTCTTGAACACCAACTTAATATTGGCATAAATGACTTTGAAATACAATGAAAGTAGTCACTTTGCTACTTAAAACTGTTCCTTAAAACCCCACCTCAGTTCTCCAAGGATCCTGGAACCTTTTCTGCAAAACTGTGATGCCAGCTCAATGTATATCTTCTTACTAAGCTTAATAGTAAGGAAGTGTTTTAAGGATAAAGAAAAGACATTATTACTTATTTTAAGTTTATAAAGAAATCAGTGAAGAAGGAAGAAAACAAAACAAAAAAGAAAAACAAGGGAATGACCGATAAAGTAAGTAGGTCTTATTTCTTTTACCATGTTCCAAATTACTCATTTCAGACTGGTCGGACCCAACCTGTCTGGCTGTGTGGGTCACGCTCATGATATCCAGCCAACGAATAAACAAACTGGTATACAGATTCAAAGGAAATCATGACTCTTGCAAACGAAAGACAAAGGGTGTACAAAGGATCATAATTCAAATGGGAAACCTGCTTGATAGTCCCAGCTCAGCACAAGGCTTTCCACTTCTCCTTGACATCAGTCAGCTGCATATCATATGGACCTAAGGCAGTTTTGCTAAGAAATGTGAAAAAACACTTAAGTCTAAAACCTCTTCCCTCATCCTCAAGGAGCTTATAACAGCGCTGGAGAGATTAGCCATGTTACTAACACTTCGGGGCGGTCAATGAAACATGACAAATGAGTTTGCAAAGACCTTGAAAGAGGAGAAATTCATAGTTAAGGATCATTTGGGGCTGGGGGCTTGTCAGAGAAGGCTTTAAAAGACGGGATGAGAGCGAGGACTTAAACGGACAGGAAATCCAGGCGTTCCTCGGGAAGAACTCAGGCTGGGCACTAACCGGACTAGCCCTCCGGACACGACGCATGCGCAGCCCCACGCTCGCGGGCCGCGGTAAGCGGGCCAAGACCCGTGAGCGCCGGACCCCGCGCGCCTAGGCGGGAAAAGACATGCGCATGCGCAGCTCGGCGCTCCGGGCTCGCCAGGATGGGAAAGGGGAGGTGGAGTTTCCAAGCGGGAACTTGACCCGTTAGCATCAGCGGTCATGGCGGCGCGCTCGCCGTCCTCACCGCTCCCTCCGCCCCCGGCGCGACCGATGGGCCCTCGGTCCCCACGCACTGGGCGGGGAGCTGAGGTCCATACGGTGCGCAGCGAAGCCTCGGGGCTTGCCGGCACAGTGCGGGAGGTCGTCGTGGACAAAAGTGACATACTCTGGCGGGGCGAAGAAGGGTCAGGGGCCCGGCGAGGGCCCGCGGAGGCTGCTCCGGCTCATGCTCCCCTCCTCAGCGAGCCCATGGGGTCCAGGCGGCTAGAGGGCATCTCGGTAGAGGAGGCGAAGGTGACCCAGACGCAGCTGCTGGAGGAAGAGTTGAGCAGCCTAAAGGAGGAGCTGGCTCTGTGTCAGGTATCTAGGACCTCCGCCGGCCTTTCCCTCCATAGCCGGGCAGGGGAGGCGCGCCCTTCGGCCCGGCCCTTGGGCTGCGTCGCTCGGCGGATCGGGAGCCTCCCCAGCCCCTCCCGCGACGCCGCCTCCAGGCTCCCAGTGCCAGCTCGGCCTGCGGCCTGGGGCTGGAGGGATCCGGGCTCCTGCTCCCCTGCAGTCACCCGCCAGGCAGGGCTCGCCTCGGCGCCGGGTTTGGTTTGGTCACTTGGATACCTCCAAAAGGCGCATTCGCACCCACTTCCGCCCTCCTCCCCGAAGTTCAAGTTCCCCCGGTGGTTGGTGTTTGTAGCGGTACCTGATCCCAGGAGTGGAGTGCAGCCTGCAAGTTGAAATGAACAGAAAAGCTTAAACACTTGTGTTAAAATAAAATTCGTCAATGAAGTAGCCTGTTTTAAATTTCCAAACCCATACTTGCTGTTATATTTACATGGTCAGACTTGTAAACACAGACTCATAATCTTGAAGTCTGGGGCTGGAAACTTTCACACAGAAAAGATGATGTTTGAGAGTATTAGCCAACTACAGTAATTCCATAGTTTCCATAGTCCCAAGAGTGAGAAATCTCATTTTCATCTGTTCTCGCCGGTGATAAGCATTTGCTAAATCAGTTGCACTAGCATTTCTTCTTATTTGTAGTGTTTGTGTGTACTAAGGATGAGCTTCACCAGCTTCAAGTATAGAGACTTAATTTTCCTTTAGTTTTGCCTGCTCATCACCATCCCCTCTCTGATTTTACCAGAACTTTTCCACAGGGTTAGATTAAATATTGGGAACTCACTCAACAATAGATCTTTAAGTTTCTGTCTTCGAGATAGATACCAATTAGAAACTGCTCAGCACCAAGGTAACTTTTGAACAGTTTCATCAGTTTAGATTAATAAAACAGTTCATGAAATTGATTCTCTTTTGTAGTTCGTTCTGTTGAATTTTTTTTTTTGCTGTTTTTATAGGCACTTGCTGAGTCAAAGCTGTAAATACAGGACACTCTTGTACAAATTAAATATA
Organism: Sciurus vulgaris; assembly: GCF_902686455.1. Lineage (NCBI taxonomy): Eukaryota > Metazoa > Chordata > Mammalia > Rodentia > Sciuridae > Sciurus > Sciurus vulgaris. The sequence continues at coordinate 35,736,047 of NC_136476.1, forward strand.
TCTTTGATTAAACAAGTTGGGGAAGTATTATATGCCTATTCTTCACTGGTTAAGGGAGCAAAGGGATGAATAAAAGACACCAAAGAGCTTATACACACCCACACACACACCCACACACCCACACACCTCAACCTTGGGGAATTAAAAGAATGTGAGCTCATAATAAAGGTCTTTGTTAAAAGTCATAATCTAAGACAGTTTCCGCATGTTTTCTTTCCTTTCCCTATATCCTTCTATAATTAAGACCTTAGCTGGCTAAGGAAATTAGTTATTTACTTTTTATAATTAATTAAGGAAATCAGTGTTGAGTGTTGAAAACAGCCTGATGAATCCTTTCCCTAAACCCATTCATTATTAGATTCTTTTAAAATGTGGCTCCCAATATGTCATTGGCCTTTGTGACCTTGGACATATCTGGACTAGGAAGATGATTGCATTACTATAGGCAGAGGTAAGAATATAGAAATGGTCATAATTAGCTTAGAATGATGATCTTTTTGATTCTGTCGTATACTGTTAGATGATCATAAGCATTCTAGTGAATGAAATTTGCACTATCCCACACCATAAAGCTTCGGTCAAACCAGACTCCTAGTAAGATTAACTCCCAGTTTTTCTGTAAAAAAGCATTTCAGTGATTAAACTCACTTTTAGATCTTTTTATTCTTTCATTTGTCTATTCAGCTAGAAATCATAGCACCCAAGAAAGCGTAATATTAAAACTGCTAGAAAGTTCAACCTAAAGTTCATTTTATATCAATTTAGTAACCTATGTACACATTTAATTTTAGAATATTTATGATAAAGGTATGTCATGAACTCTGATATTTTCTATTTTAAAAGATAGTATTCAGATATAAATTAATTTCACATCACTATAATGGATCAAACATACTGTTTGGGAAAAAGAACCCTGTTTGATGAATAAATACATAGTAGCTTCAGTTATGTTAGTTCCTTCCTTGCACACATTTAATTTAGGGGAATCAATTTACATGTGATTGGTGAAAAAAGTTTGATTCCATGTATCATTTCCCTCCATTGGAATGCCTTGGAGTAGAAAATAAGTGTTTCTCTTAATGTGAGCATCCTATCTCACTCTTGGTGATTTTATTAAACTTTTTGTTTCCATGTGGCTGCCACATTAGCAAGCAAACTATTCGTAATGCTGAGCTGAAGAAAAGGTGATTGATTTCAATGTGAAAAGCTGTCTGTTTTGCACTTACTGAGGATTGTTGATTAGCTTCCAAATATAGCTTTTGTCCAGGGAATTTTTCAATGGTGTTCCAAAGGGTGATTCTAAGTCCATGATATTTATGCCTTTTTTCATGGATTTAGAGCCTAGCACTATTATAGTCTTAATTTCGATTATATCTTTCAAGAATGTGTTATGACAAAAGAAGCCATAGGTATGAGTATATATGTGTTTATCACAATTTGTAGAATACCAGGTAAGAAAAAGTAATGTTATATAGTGTTCATAAAGTGTATTTTCTGTTTTGGTAGCAACTAAAATATTTACTAAACCCATAGACCAATTTCAGGTAAAACATTATTAAGGCATTTAAATAAAATATATATTCATTACCAAATTTAATGGTGAAACTATCTTTGGAAGCACATGATGTTGGAGGTAAGAGTGTATGATCAGAGAACTAACTCCCTTATTTTATGTTGGAAACTGTATTGAAGCCTTGTCAAGTCATTCAAAAAGAAAAAAGTAAATTTAAGTATGTATTGTATAATTAGATTCCCCCCATTGTTAGTAGCTGAATTCTAATGGGTGAACTTTTTGTGAGGTTATTTTTCATAATGATAATTTTTCATAATGAGTGGCTACTTTGTGTCATACTTGCAAATACACTCCTTCCATTATTTCCTTGAATTTTGATGAGCAAATTATTTGTTTAAATATAGGAAATAATTTTTAGATGTTTGGTGAATTCATTTGTCCATTATAGGCAAAACTGAAGGTCTATTATGTTTCCAAAATGAATCCATATGTTGGGAGAGTAGGTACCCACTCAAAAGGAGCAGATTTGGTGTCTGTGTTTATGTAGGTGGTGTCTGTTTCCATAGAAGCTGATAAGTAAAAGACAAACCTTCAGGAAATTTAGACTCAAGTTACCTAGCATTTAGTCAACTGTTTCATAAGCTGTTTAATAAATTTTGTGAGAAGGATTAGGGATTTTTATTTTAAGTATTTGTTTGGAAGTTCTGTATGAGAACAAGTAATTTTATGATGAGTAATTTTAAAAGGTTTTTATTTTAAAAAATTTTAAAAAGAATATCTTTAAGTGCCTGAAATAGGGAGAGTACAAAGAGAATATGATTGGCAATAATTTACTTGTTTTAATATTTGGAACAGTTTGGACACTAGTTCTGTGGGATTTTTGAAGTGGTTAATTTTTTCTATATGAAAAGAATCTTTTTCAATAATTGGAGGAATAATCTACATTAAATTTAATAGGACATTTAAATAATTAAAACACAAAATTCTTAATAGTTGACCACTGCAATCCATTTTTAGCATTTTTTATTTCAGTGCTGGAAATTGATCCCAGGGCCTTGTTCGTCCTAGGCAAGCACTCTACTGAGTATACCCCTAACCCTTCATTTGTAGCATTTTATTACTCATCAAAAGATTTACTTTGCTTTTCAAATTACCAGACAATGGTTATAGTTAATAACAATGTATTAGATGCTTGAAAATTGGTTAAGAGAATAGATTTTTATCTTTCTTACCATGAAAAAGCTTACACAATTATTTTGATTTAGCTATTTCACAACATATATGAAAATATATACTGTAAATATATGTCATTTTGTCAATTAAGAAACTGAATTTCCCAATCCCCCTCTCCCACAAATTCTAGAAGATCGAGTAAATATATTTTTAATCTAGGAGTAGAAAAGACATTTCTAACTAGTACCTAAAATCCACAAGCCATCAGGAAAAAGATGTATAAATTCGAGTATATAAGACTAATAACTACTTTTTTTTTCAAGAAAAATCCCCACTGAAAGTAAGTTAAATAAGGAACAACAGGCTGGGAAAAAGTATTTCTAACTCACTTGGCAGGCATAAACCTAATTTTATAATTTCCTGTAAGTTTCAATAGCACCTCTATTTTGTTGGCAGAACTTAGTCACATAGCCATAAGACAAGAAAGGCCAGTGTGATAGTTGGCCAACAAAGAACCAAAGTGGTTTCTGTAACTTAAAAGGAGAAAATAGATGATGGAGACAGATACTAATTCAGGTATATGCCACACAAACAAACAAATACAGGATTATTAAATGTGCCATAAAAAAAAAAAAAAGGAAGACAAAGGGTGTAAGGGATTGCAGACACATGTTAGTCTTATTGTAAATATAGTAGTCAAGAGACTTCTTTTAAAGCAGTGATATTTAAGACTTGAATGAAGTGAAGAAGTAATCTATATAAAAATCTGGTAAGTAGTTCATTATGTACAAAGACCTTAGTGCAAGTAGAGTAAAAGTCAGTGTGAACAAAGGGGAGACTGATAGATTGATAGAAGAGGTATGTATGAGGATGATGTGGGGTTTTTAGCTTTGGTGAAGAATTTGAATTATCTTTCTAATCTAATGGGAACCAGTTGGAGAATTTTGAATTGTAAGGTTAGGAGCCATAGTTGAGAGCTAAGCAAGAAATGATGTTGATTTGGACAAGGGAGATTGTAGTGGAAGTGGTGAGAGTGGTTGTAATTGGGGTGTAGTTTACAGATAATGTTACTTACTGAGATGGTTTGAATATGAAGTATGAGCAATAGAGCAACCAAGATTGACTTCTGCATTTTAGGTTTTTGAATTAATGAGTAGACAATGATGCCATTTTCTGAGATGCAGAGGGCAGATTTGTAAGAGGGTAAAAAATCAAGAATGTTGTTTGGACAAGTTTAAGATGCCTATCGGCATTCAAGTGGAATAATCAGGCAGCCAGTTGGAGTTACAAGTGTGGACATTAAGAGTAGAGGAAATAGTTAAGAGACAGAAAGATGGAAGTCTCAGTGAAGAGTTTGGGTGTAAAACCATGAGACTGACGTGAGGTCCACATGGGCAATGGCTTTCAACAGATTCAGAAAATATTGATGTTTGAATCTTACCTGAGATCAATTAATCAGAATTTGTAGATTGTCACTATTTTTTAAAAGGTCCTCAAGATTGATTTCTGTCAGCTAGAGTTAATAACAACTGACTTGTGCAATAAGGATTGAAACTTTCAATTGTTCATTTGATTTGACAGTATAGAGGACCTTGAAAAATAATTTTATCATGTGGGGAGGGAACTCTTTTAGAAGACATTGTAGAGTGAAAAGGAGGTGAGGTAGAAGAGACAGTGTTTAAAGAGTCTTGTTGATAAGGGGAGCTGAAAAATGGTGCAGCAGTTGCAGGGCAATTTTAGAGTAAATCTGCCTTGATAGTCAGCATTTCAGCATTTCCATCCCATTGTTACCAATGTAAGGACTCCTATAAGCTTTCCTGCCATTCTTTTTTTTTTTTTTTGAGGGGGTGGGGAGGGGTACCAGGGATTGAACTCAGGGGAACTCAACCACTGAGCCACATCCCCAGCCCAATTTTTGTATTTTATTTAGAGACAGGGTCTCACTGAGTTGCTTAGTGCCTCAGCCTCCTGAGCCACTGGGATTATAGACATGTGCCACTGTGCCTGGCTCCTGCCATTCTTTTAAATAATTTGTTGATATAGAACTAGGGATCAAGGAATATGTTTTTTATTTTTGAATTTAAAATAGCTATACAAAGCAATGCACTTAAAATATCCTTTATTTCTTTAAGGCTGATAAAGAATTTGTGTGGTCGTTATGGAAACGTCTCCAGGTAACAAACCCAGATCTCACACAAGCTGTCAGTTTGGTCGTGGAAAGGTGAGTTCCCAAATTTAATTTTTTGTGAATATTTGGTTTGTTGAACTTGTTTGTTAGCTACCTTTTTGTTGCTGTGACAAATACCTGAGAAAAACAACTTACATATACTATGTGAGTATGAATATGTGTGTGTATGCATTTGTGTTGAGCTATTGTAGCACAGTTGTCAAAATTGGAGAAGTTCCTGTTATTTGACTTCTTACTCCATAGACTGTTCCTGTGAACTTCCTAGACCTGACTCAGTTTTCCCCTAAGATAATTGCAGTATGTATTTGAAAGCCTGGAGTGACCTTGCCAGAATAGAGTAAGTACTCTGGAATAGGTTGAGAGATTTTACTTATACTTGTATTACTCTGTAGGGGATGCCCAGTCATTTAACTATAGATTATTGGGCCTCTCCTTGGTCATTAGAAACACTGGAGTGATGCTGGGTAATACTTATCAAACATTTGGTATACAGTAGTCCCATGACACTTAGAATAGCACTTAAAACACTTGCTTTCCTATTAAGTGGATTTCATTATATTTTCTAAATGAGAAGCTAAACATATGGATGCCTTTCCCTTTTTTCTTCAGTGAAATCATGATCATAAAATCTGAACATCATTTTTGATAATAATTTTACTTGTATTTACCTTTGGAGTCTCTGGTCCTGGGATCATCCCAATATTGACTAGAATTTGACTTGTTAAAAATCTGTGATACACGCTTAACTATGTCTAATTTTAGTATCCTTGAGTGTTGTGTACCCTTAAAATAGTGTAATCAGTTTATCCTCATGTTGCTGTTGCTAATTTATCAATCAACTTTCTCCTTTTGATGATCAGGATTAAGTCTTGTTAAAACCCCCTTGTTACTTCTTCAATTATCTTGGGATGATTTGTGATCTCTGTCTCCCTTTATTTTTTTATTTGAAGCAGGCTAAGCTTTCTAGAGACGTCTTGGAACTTCAGTTGTTATTTCTGTGATTCTTCTTCCTCCTCTCCTTTTATTTGTGAATTTATTTCAACTTTTAAAAAATGGACCATAATTTGTACTTTCTACTTGGTTGAACAGAAGCAAATTTAAAATATCATTAGGCCATTTTCTTCATATAATTTCCTTGTAATATTTGTAATATATACTTATATGTTTTTATAAAAGCGTATGTGTAAAAATTGTATTTTATAAAAAAATGCATATATTAAAGGAAGGTACTCAAAAGACTTTCTGTGATAACATGTATATTGAAATTTTTGGAGATTACTGTTTTTTAGCTATAATTTTCAAAATTCATTATACACAAGCTATACTTGGACAATTTAGCAAAATGTAGCTTTGTCAGAATTTCTCAATCTACTGAATCTCTAGCGGTGGATGTAGCTCAGTGGAAGAATGCTTACCTAGCATGTGTGAGGCACTGGGTTCAAGACCCAGCACTACATTTACATACACAAAAAAAGCTTTCCAGATAATTTTGAAGTTGTAGTTTTATAGATCACATTATGAAATATAGTGAATTTTGAGTTGACTTTTGAAATTGGAAACCTACAGTTGCATCTATAATATGACTATGTAAATATGTAGTGTGTTTGAATCCATTGAGAAATGAAAATTGTGTGGCATGCAACCTGTATATTTCAAAAAAGAATATTCTAAATATCAAAATCAAGTAGATTATGGAAAGAACCTATTACCTGACCCAAATTAATTAATCACCATAATTACCCAAGTAATGCTCCAGTTAGGCCTGATGATATTTAAGCCTTGGTTTCCCTAGGTAATATTATTCTATTTCTAATTTACCTTCTTTGTACTTTCTTTTATAGAGCCTCTCTATATTCTTTGTAAAACCTTTGTATAATGAGCTAAGGATATTTTTCCTTGGGCTTTTTGCCTTAAGATGTGGATTTGGACCAGTTGCTTTCTAAACCTACTCACAGCTGTCATCTTAGGTTTTCTTTTCATTATACTCATGAGCTTACTCTGCAGTTTCTAGTATCTTATATCTTCCTTTTCCTTTAGGTTGGATTATTTTTTCAAGTGTTTTTCCCTCATAAAGAATGCACTGTTGGTATATTTTCTGACTTCTTGTATGTCACAAAATGTTCTTTTGCCTTTATGTTTCCTTGATACTTCAACTGAATATAAAATTTTATGTTCATATAGTTTCCCTTGGATTTTTGAATGTGTAGCTCTGTTATCTTATTTTAGTATAGAGTTGTGCCACTGTTAGAAATACCAAGATTCCACAAGAAATCAGACATGTGCTTGATAGTGAGTGGGCAAAGCAAACTTTTACTCTTGCCAGAAGGGTATATTGCTGGAATCTGGCTGGCAAGTGTGACTGGGCAGGCAATCTGTTTGCTTATATCCCTAACCTAACAGCACTGCCTTTCAATCTGATTAGAGAACTTCAGGATTATATTCTATACAATTGACTAATTTCAAAATTGGGGTGAGCAAAGGGAAGGGCTATAATTAAAATGGCTACAATTTGTATCCAATTAAGGCTGTATTCTGAAAATGGGCCACTAGACTTTCTATTTCTCACAAATTTTTTCTTCTTCTTTTGTATACCTTTGGCTTCATTTTCATTATACCCTTTGGTATTTCTATCCATCATAGATATATTAACTTTCTGAGGTGGAAATTGCCCATGATAATGAATTTTCCCTTTCTTAGCAGTTCAAGTCTCTATCCTGGTGATTAGGAGCACTTGGTAAGGTCCTTTCCAGCTCAGTTAAATCTTGTCTCCTTTCTAGATCTTCATTAAAAATCAAGTCAACAGGTTGGAAGTGATGAAGTGTAAACTCTAGAAGGGAAGTATGAGCAGTAGTTCATAATAATCATATAATAGTAACAGCAAAAAGCTACAGATAGGTCTCAAATTAACTCAGAACAAACTTGAGACTCTGCCAAAGCTTTCGTGATATTTTTCAAGCACTTCTGTATAAAAACCCTGTCTTTATAATTTCCAGTTTTACTTACTTTTGGGAAGGACTGACACAAATTTGCATCTCTAATTACATTAAAGAACCATTGTCTTTTCTTTTAAATGCCCGTGTATGGCTGTGCTTTGGTTATACTCTCCTGCAGATATTTAAGACCAAGTTGGTCAAAATTGACCTTGTCTTTATCTACTCTTAGGGTTAGCTGATTCCTCAGAGATCACTCTTAGCAACATGTGAGAAGCCTCTTGACTCTTCTATCAGTGGTGACATCTGCTAGGATGGGTCAGGATCTTGCACACCAAATGCAGCTTCCCTTAGAAGCACCAGAGCATTTCCTTCTCCATTAACCCTTTGTTGCAGAATGTGCACTGGTTGTCTTTCTGTAGGGTCCCCTCGGAGCCCCTGATCAGGAGGTCAGTTGTAGAGCCCTTAGAGGGGTCCTATCATTCCCTGGATTCTGACTGACCTTACAGGCAAGGGCCAAAATACTGGATACTTTTTCCTTGGACCTTTTACTTTCTTGCCTTTCATTTCTAAGTTTTGGTTTTAAACATCTAGCAGGTCAATTTCATCAGTAACTTTATTTTTTAAATTAATTTTTTAATTTGTTCTAATTAGTTACACATGACAGTAGAATGCATTTATGCATTTTGATAAATGCATCAATGGAATATAATTTCTTATTCTTTTGGTTGTACATGTTGTAGGATCACATCAGTCATGCAGTCATATATGTACATGAGATAATAATGTCTGTTACACTCTCCTGTCCTTCCTACCTCCATACCCTTTCCCCTCCCTTCACTCCCCTCTACCTAATCTAAAGTAACTCTCTTCTTCCCCATCTCTTTATTGTGAATTAGCATTTGCATATCAGAGAAAACATTTGGCCTTTGGTTTTTTGGATTTGGCTTATTTTGCTTAGCATGATATTCTCCAGCTCCATCCAATTACTAGCAAATGCCATAATTTCATTCTTCTTTAAAGCTGGGTAATATTCCATTTTATATATATATATATATATATATATATATATATATTTATTCTTTATCCATTCATCTGTTTAAGTACACCTATGTTGGTTCCACAGTTTATCTATTGTGAATTGAGCTGCTATAAATATTGATGTGACTGCATCACTGTAGTATGCTGATTTTAAGTCCTTGTGGTATAAACCAAGGAATGGGATAGCTGGATCAAATGGTGGTTCCATTGCAAGTTATTTGAGGAAACTCCATACTGCTTTCCATAATGGTTGCACTAATTTGCATTCCCACCAGCAATGTATGAGTGTACCTTTTCCCCCACACCCTCACAACATTTATTGTTGCTTGTATTCTTGATAATTGACATTCTGGAGTGTGATGAAATCTTAGAGTAGTTTTGATTTGCATTTCTCTAATTGCTAGAGATACTGAACATTTTTTCATATATTTGTTGATTGATTGTATTTCTTCTTCTGTGAAGTATCTGTTCAGTTCCTTAGCCCATTTTTTATTGGGTTATTTGTTTTTTGGTGTGTTAAGTTTTTTGAGTTTTTTTTATATATCTTGGAGATTATTGCTCTATTTGATGTGTGTGTGGTAAAGATTTTCTCCCATTTTGTAGGCTCTCTCTTCACATTATTGATTCTTTTGCTGAGAAGAAGCTTTTTAGTTTGAATCCATCCCATTTATTGATCTTGAATTTTACTTCTTGTGTTTTAGGAGTCTTGTTAAGGAAGTCAGATGCTAGATGGACATGGTGAAGGTTTGGGCCTACTTTTTCTTTTAATAGGTGCAGGGTCTCTGTTCTAATGCCTAAATCTTTGATCTACAAGGAGATGAGTTTTGTGCAGGGTGAAAGATAAAGGTTTAACTTCATTTTGTTACATGTGGCTTTCCATTTCCAGTACCATTTGTCCAATAGGCTATCTTTTCTCCAGTGAGTGTTTTTGGTGCCTTTGTCTAATATGAGGTAACTTCAGTTATATGAGTTTGTCTCTGTGTCTTCTGTTCTGTACCATTAGTCTATGTTTCTATTCTGGTGCCAATACCATGTTGTTTATATTACTGTAGCTCTGTAGTAGAGTTTGAGGTCTGGTGTCGTGATGCCTTTTGTTTCAGTTTTCTTGCTAAGGATTGGTTTGGCTATTCTGGGTCTCTTATTTCTCCAAATGAATTTCATGATGGCTTTTTCTAGTTCTCTGGAGAATGAAATTGGGATTTTAATAGGAATTACATTAAATTTGTATAGTGCTTTTGGTAGTATGACCATTTGGACAGTATTAATTCTGCCTATCCAGGAGCATAGGAGGTCTTTCTATCTTCTGAGGTCTTCTTCAGTTTATTTCGTTAGTGTCCTATAGTTTTCATTGTAGATTTTTGATTAGATTGATTCCCAAATAATTTTTTTGAGGCTATTTTACATGGGTAGTTTTCCTAATATCTTTTTCAGTGGATTCATGTGTTCATAGGAACACATTTGATTTATAGGTATTAATTTTATATCCTGCTACTCTGCTGAATTCATTTATTAATTCTAGAAGTTTTCTGATGGAATTTTTTGGATCTTCTAAATATAGAATCGTGTCATTTGCAAATAGTGATAATTTGAGTTCTTTTCCTTTTTGTATTCCTTTAATTCTTTTCTCCTAATTGCTCTAGCTAGAGTTTCAAGGATGATGTGGTGAAAGAGGGCATCTTTGTCTTGTTCTAGTTCTTAGAGGGAATACTTTCAATTTTTCTCCATGTAAAATGATATTGGCCTTGGGTTTAGCATATATGCTTTTATGATGTTGAGGTATGTTCTTACTATTTCTAGTTTCTCTAGTGTTTTGAACATGAAGGGGTGCAGGTGCTGTATTTTATCAAATGCTTTTTCTGCATCTATTGAGATGATGAGATGATCATATGATTCTTGGTTTTAAGTCTATTGATATGACGAATTATGTTTTTTGATTTCTGTATGTTGAACCAACCCTACATCCCTGGGATGAATCTCACCTGATTTGTGGCGCACTATCCATTTGATATGTTTTTGTATGCGATTTGCCAGAATTTTATTGAGAATTTTTGCATCTATGTTCATCAGGGATATTGGTGTGAAGTTTTCTTTCCTTGACCTGACTTTGTCTGGTTTTGGTATTGGGGTGATATTAACCTCATAGAATGAATTTGGATGGGTTCCTTCCTTTTCTATTTCATGGAATAATTTGAGGAGTATTGATGTTAATTTGTCTTTGAAGGTCTTGTAGAACTTGGCTGAGCATCCATCCGATCCTGGGCTTTTCTTAATTCATAGGGTTTTGACGGCGTTTTCTGTTTCATTACTTGAAATTGTTCTATTTAAACCATGTATGACCTCCTGATTCAGTTTATGTAGGTGACATGTCTCTTAAAATATTTCCTTGTCTTCTATATTTTCTATTTTACTGAAATATAAATTTTCAAAATAGTTTCTAATTATCTTCCGTATTTCAGTTGTGTCCATTTGATATTTCCTTTTTTATCATGTATTTTAGTAATTTGGGTTTTCTCTTTTTTTTCCTCTTTGTTAGTGTGACTAGGGGTTTATCAATTTTATTGTTTTTTTTTTTTTCCAAAGAACCAACCTTTTGTTTTGTCAATTTTTAAAATTGTTTGTTTTGTTTCAATTTCATTGATTTCAGCTCTAATTTTAATTATTCCTTGTCTTCTACTGGTTTTGGTGTTGATTTGTTCTGCTTTTTTCTAGGACTTTGAGATGTAATGTTAGGTCATTTATTTGTTGACCTTTTTATTCTTTTAATAAATGAACTCAATGAATAAACTTTCCTCTTAGTACTGCCTTCGGAGTGTCCCAGAGATTTTGGTATGTTGTATTGGTATTCTCATTTACCTCTAAAGTTTTTTTTTATTTCATTAGTTGATTTCTTCTACTATCCATTCGTCATTCAATAATGTATTATTTAGTCTCCCTGTGTTAGAGCAGCTTCTATTTTTTATTTTGTCATTGATTTGTATTTTCAGTTCATTATGATCTGACAGAATGCAGGGTATTATCTCCATTTTTTTATATTTACTAAGAGTTGCTTTGTGGCATAAGATATGGTCTGTTTTAGAGAAGGATCCAGGTGCTGTGGAGAAAAAAGTGTATTCCCTTCATATGTGTCTGTTAAGTCTAAATTATTGATTGTATTATTTAGTTCTATAATTTTTTTATTTAGTCTTTGTTTGGAAGATCTGTCCAATAGTGAGAGATGTATGTTAAAGTCATCCAGTATTACTGTGTTGTCGTCTACTTGATTCTTGAAATTTAGAAGGGTTTGTTTGATGTATATAGATACTCCATTGTTTGGGGCATAAATATTTACAATTGTTATGTTTTGCTGATGTATAATTCCCTCCAGTAGTATGAAGTGTCTGTCTTTGTCCCTTCTGTCTAACTTTGACTTGAAGTCTGCTTTATCTTATATGAGAATGGAAACCCCTGCTTGTTTATGTAGTCCATATGAGTGATGTTTTTATCCCATTGTTTCACCTTCAGTCTCTGGAAGTCTTTGCCTATGAGGTTAGTTTCTTGGAGAGAGCATATTGTTAGGTCTTGTTTTTTAATCCAGTTTGACAGTCTGTGTCTTTTGATTGGTGAGTTTAAGCTGTTAACATTCAAGGTTATTATTGAGATATGGTTTGTATTACTGGTTTTTAATTTGGTTAAGTTTTTCCTTTGATTGACTATTCCTTTCCTGTAGTTCCTTCCTTTGCTAATGTTCACTTTTTTTTTCCCACTCACTTCATCCTCATGGAATATTTTGTTGAGAATATTCTGTAGTGCAGACTTTCTAATTGTGAATTCTTTTAACTTTTGTTTATCATTGAAGGCTTTTATTTCATCTTCAAATCTGAAAACTTAATTTTGCTGGATATAAAATTCTTGTTTGGCATCCATTTTCTTTTAGAGCTAGAAATATGTTATTCCATGACCTCCTAGCTTTGAGGGTCTGGGTTGAGAAATCAGTTGAGATCTGAATTGTTTTCCCTTATATGTAATTAGCTTTTTTTTCCTCTCATGGCCTTTAAGATTTTTGTCCTTATTCTGTATTTTAGTCATTCTCATTATAATGCATCTTGGTGTGGTTCTGCTGTAATTTTATACATTTGGGGTTCTGTAAACCTCTTGTATTTGATATTCCATTTCATTCTTTAGGTTTGGGAAATTTTCTGATATTGTGTCATTGAAAAGATTGTGCATTCCTTTGGTTTGTATCTCTGCTTCTTCATTTATTCCAATAATGCTTTAATTTGATCTTTTCATGTTATCCTATAATTCTTGAAAGTTCTGTTCATGTATTCTTACCATCTTCTCTGCATGATCAACTTTATTTTCATTATTGAATATTTTATCTTCATTGCCTGAGGTTCTGTTTTCCAAATGGTCTAGTAGTCTGTTGGTGATGCTTTCCATTGAATTTATGATTTGGTATGTTGATTCCTTCTTTTTGAGACTTTCTGCTCCGACCCCCCCCCCCCCCAATCTCTCTTTATTGAAGTGATCTTTCACTTCCTGTGTTTTCTCTTTGATTTTCCTCCTTATACCATCCTTTATGTTGCAGATCAGTTTAACTATATACATTCTAAACTCCTTGAACATTTTTTCTACTGTGTTGTCAGTGAATTTTCTTATTGATATACCTTGGTTTATTTGGGGCACTTCGTTTCCTTGTTTTTTCATGTTGCTTGTGTGTTTTCCCATCTAGTTGTATGGATCTGAGGCAGTACAAATTTTACCCTGCAGACTTATATTGTCTCTGGAGGTTTCTGGTATCTCACCTTTAAGGTGGAGACCATTATCAACAGCACCCAGTGTAAACAATATATAGCCTTAAATCTCAAAGCTCCCACTAAGGCATCTAGAGTTCAATTACTGTCTATAATATAAACAGAAAATTTGCTGAAAAGATTTCAGATTTCAAGTGGTGGATAAAGAGAGAACAGGAATACTGCAAGATGTGATGTTCATGAGGGAGGAAGAGAGAAGCTAGAAGTAAAATTCCACAGGAAAAGTAGAAGAGGAACCAACAGAGACTGAACATACATATAAAGAGAAAAAAATTAAAAATATGAGAATATACAATAGAACTATAAAACACCATCCATATATCATTGTCTTCAACAAACTGATGCAGGAAAAAATACCTTCCGCTAAATATGGTGGAGACCAATGTTAGAGAAGAAAAAAATAAAATAAAATAAATCTCAGTGGAAAATTGAACAGCTATCTCTGTCAGTGTTTGAAAGTTTCTCAGCCCTGTCTCTGACTTCTCATGGGATTGTCTGGCCCAGACTGGCCTTGGCAGATGCAGTCACTATCCCACTGATCTGGGCCTCAGATGTCCTGGGTTTGACCATGTTGCAGTCCCAAGATCTCAATGCTGTTGGAATTCAGAGAGAGACCACTAGTGATCTGCATCCTGAGAAAAAGCAAATAGATGGCAGCTACCAGCACTCCTAGGAGGAAAGACCCCGGGGCAGCCAAACCTGTAGACACCCTGACACTGAACCTCCAGGTCCTGGCTGGTGTCCCCAGGCAGGGAGGGGTGGCTGTGCCCCAAGAGAGTGGTGGCAGCAAACCTGCTGGTGTCCCAACCTGGCAGACCATGGCTAGCATCCCAAGATGGATGCACGTGCAACCAAACCTGGAGTCTCCCAGGCTGTGCACTTCTGGGTGGTGGCAGCTTGGTGATGTTGGCAGCAGGAGGGGTGTCAATGGCAGCAGCCCCCAGAGAGAAGATCTTCAGGTGACTTTTGAGAAGTGACTTTGGCATTGGTGGCAGTGGTGTTAGCGGTAGCAGCAGTGTCGGTGGCAGCTTCATCATTAACTTTAATATCTATAATTTTATGGTTATCCCTTCCATTTAACTGGGTTATTCTTAACACTAGAAGGCAGCTTATATCTTATTCTGTCCTATAGGTGATGGCTTATTATCTCAAATTAACTCAGATTGTTCTGTTAGCAGGAATAATTCTTCAAAACATCAACAGGCAAAAAGTTATGAAGTTCTTTAAAGAAAATACTAAATGAAATATATATGACCAAAAACATGCAGTTTGTGTAGTAGCATTGAACTAAGAGACATAATTTCTACAATAATACTAACATATTTGGTTTCTATTTTGCCTCCACAAAGGCATATTGATTTATCAACTCAGTTACGTATGAGACCCTTTACGAATTTTACTTTCTTTTAAAACTCTCTTACAGTCTTATGTATCTTTAATAATTTGCCCAGACCTTTACATAATTTTTTATTATATCCCTTGGTTATTTTGAGATCATAGTATTCTTTATAACAAAAATCTATCTTTTGACCACAACTTTAAATAAGCTTAAGTGCTAGCCTACTTTGGAGCTATCCTAACAAGGAGTAGGGTGTGAAGCAGAGACTTATCTCAGGTAATGACAACATTACATCTGAAACATGAATCAAACAAAAACTAAGAGATGTCCTAACCTTTTGTGTTTAAAGTGGCAAAATGTTTTTGTGTTCCACATTGTCAACCTTTGAACAAATCAGGTTCTCATTACCTTCCAAAAATACATTAAATTCCCATCCCAGTGTAAAGAGTAACAAATTTTGTATATAATTCATTGATGAAAAATTATTTTTATCCAGTTATAAAATATTAAATAACAAAGAAATTCCAGACTAAATTTATTATTTGTATATAAGTCTGAAAGAGACTACTGCTACAGATAACTTTAGTTTGGTGAATACCAGCTTGGTAAATATTCCTAAGCTTTACATTTAAAAATACTTGTATATTTCATCCTAGGGAAGGGATTGGATAATCCGGCAAATACAAAATCTGTGCCTTAATCATTTTTCTCCCAGGTGGTATTCAAGGGGTTGTAGTGTAAGATATTTTTGAGTTTGATCTCTCTCCCTTATTGTTATTATAAACCACCAACTTTAAATGAGTTCCCCACTTTCAGTTATATCAGAGAGTTTTTTTAATGGGTAGCAGGGATTGAACCCAGGATGTTTACCAGTGAGCCACATCCCCAGCCCTTTTTTGTATTTTTGTTTAGAGACAGGGTTTTGCTGATTTGCTGAGGCTGACTTTGAACTCACAATCTTCCTGCCTCAACTTCTGAGACACTGGGAACCAGAGACTTCTTTTGGTCTTTTTTTTTTTTTTTTAAATACTAGGCATACTGATATTAATGGAGGAGTCCATTCACATCCTTTCCTCTTTTGTCTCCCTTTCTGAAACTTACTGAGAGAGTAGAGCCCCAGAGTATGAGAAATGCTATAGCGATTTGGATTCAAAGTGACACTCCCCCCCCCCCCGCCCCAATCTGGTCTTGAGCCAGTTTGAGTAATTGCTCATGTAAATATAGCTGTAAGATGGAGTTATACTTTATGCTTCCCTCAAGAGCCATCTTTCCCTGTCCTTCAACTGGTATTTGGGCCAGAATTGAGTACAGAAAATATTAGGCATTTTCCCCAGCGTTTGAGGGTTGAAGGAATCCCAGTGCATGAGTGTTTGTGCCAGATGGAGTACTAACCAACCGAAAGACAAGGAGAAAGAAGGCATCCCTTGGTATTCCTCCATTGTCTGAACCAGATGCAAGATATCCCCTGATCCCCTGTGGACCTCAAAGCCATTGGTGATCGTCCTTTGAGCTTGACTAGGATTCATGAGTTGGCTGTATTAGTCGCTCCTTACCAAAATATCCCTTAAATTTCCCTCACTTTAAGTTTCTTTTATCTCCTGTGATGCTCAAAATGTTAGTGACCACATGTTGAGGGCTGACTAGGATTTTGGCAGGTTGGATTTAGTTGTTCCTTACCAATACATGACCTAAAATCTACCCCCTCTATTTTTTGTGTGTGTCCTTTCCCTCTTAAACAAAGAAACCATGATTTTTCTGTACTGTTTAATCCTAATTACAGAAGTATGTAGATGGGTTTGAGCATCCCAGAGAAGACAGGCCAATAGCTTTCTAGGCTGTTGTACTAAGGGAGAGATATTCCTGAGAGCCATGTGCCCTGGACATATTTTAAGCATTTCATATGTCTATATTTGGCTTCATGCTCATAATTAGGGCCACTGAAGTCCCCCTATCCTAGTTGTTGTATAAAGAAATCTAATATATACAGCCAGGGATGATGTCCCCACTATAACAGACCCCAAATTTGAGACACTTAACCTAGTAGATGTGTGGGATTGGGGTAGTGGGCAAAGTGTCTTAGAGCCACTTTTTTTCCTTTCCTAGAGAAACTTATAGGGTTAAAAACCTAGAAATTCATTATTCCTAAGAGGATAAAGTCTTTCCCTATAGTTTGATAAACTGGCAAAAACTGAGGATCAGTGGAGTTAGGGTCTGAGACTAGGCTTCATGTTTCCTAGTAGAGGTTGCTTCAAGGAAGAAAAAGGGGTAATTCTTGTAGATAGAAGGGTAAGGATTTGCCTTAGCGTCTTCAGATCATGCTGAGAAGTTAACCTCAGCCTGTGATCCAAGGAGCTATCAGAGTGAGGCCCTCCCTTTACCATCTGGTGAGAGGCCATGAAAGGAGATTAAAGTGGAGGTGGAGCTTCCATGTGCATTCAGGTGGCTATTGGCCATCTCTAAAGACCCTGCTGCATTCATACCAGCAAGTATCCCTGGCCAGAGACTTAGGGTGCTTTTAAGAGAGACCTCAGTTTCTCTATTGAATGTATTGCCATGAAAGGAGACTGAAGTAAGATTAGACCAATATTCTCTCTTGTCAGAGGTAGAGAGAAATTGATGTCTCACTCCAGCAAAGCCTTTCCCCCAAGTCTTGAGTCCATCAGCCATGCTCTTCACTTTTAACTGGCTAACAGAACCTTGGTGTTTTTGATAGAGATAATGTACAAAATGGATTATAGAACTCCTGGAAGACAGCAAAGAGATAGAGCATTAGTTGATTTCAGTCACTCTTCCAAAGATCCCTGTATGGGCCACCAAGATAAAACCAGAGTTTTCCACACTTTGCCAATTTTCTTCTGAGTTCTTGTCTTACAAATGTGAAAAATAAAATCCAGGGACCATAACAGAAGGGAAGAATGAATGGAGTAGGCTTTATTTAGGCAAGAAGAGAGAGCCGTGCAGGAGGGGGCCTAATTACATAAAAACCCATTTGGTTTATTTGGTTTTGGTGTATGAGCATGGATCAAAATTCATGTTAAATTGGAATTCAAAAAGTATCAAGCTGATTGGTTTTGTCCTTTAGCCTGAGGTTTAGTCCTTGTAGTTCCCATCTGGGTTCACCCACACCTTTCATTTTCCTGCTTCTCTGAGGAAAAGGAGTCGGCTGGAGTATTCCTACAGGTTAGCCTCATGGTCTTTTACATATGAGAAAGGGCTTGAAGGTGCCCATTAATATTTCTACCAGTTAGGCTCTGGGTGTGGTCTCTGCATTTGAACAAGACCTCAGTTGAAGCTCATCACTTCTGATTGCTGACCATTGACTCCTTTCATTCACCAACACTCTGATTGGCTGGCCACCTAGGAGTTTTGGGGGAAACGTGTAGGTTAGTAGTTTCAAAGAAATCTTTGTTCTTACCAGTTTAAATTGACACTTTGTGTTTAAACTTTATTCAAGTTCCAGGAACTGAAAAGGCATTTGGATCTGTTAAATAAATTTATGAGTACTCATTTATCTATAAGCCAGTTTTGATTACATGTACATGATATAGACACAAGCACACATATAGACATAACATAGAATACACAGGTTAAAGTTAAATGTGTCACAGATTTTTACAAAATTACTTAGACATGAAAAGGGCCTGTGCATTTGGGAACATTAAGAATAGAGTCTGCCAGCCATGGTGGATGCTGAAATCAAAGGTTCAGGTGGCCATTGGTCCTCCATGAGGGCAGATATATTCCCAGCATTATTATTATTTTCTTCCCTGCTCAGGACTCTTCAAAGGAAAAGAAGATTTGTACATATCGGATCTTTCCATTGTTCTTCCCTGTCCCTAGACCTAGAATTTTTATTCTCTGTTTTTTCTTTGCAGGTTCCTTGCACACCCCCATCCTGTTCTCCTGAATGTGGTCTTGTGTTTCTGAATAGAGTCTGATTCACACTTGCAAAGCCTCTGGGTGTTTTGACCACCAAGGGAATACTTCTCTCTTGAGCTCTAGAATAGATTTTCTTGCCTTCATTCATACACAGGGTTACCCAGTCACCATGGTGCTTGCTTGCTCCCTTCCCTGCAGTTGCCAATTCACATTGACTCATATCCATTGCTGGCCCCAGGGATCGCAATTTCCTCCCCTTCTCCAAGGCCACTGCAGTAAGGCAGCAGGACATGTCTCCTCTAAGGAGACGGGATCCCCATGACCTCTAGTCAGGTATGGAATACCATGTTTGGTGCCCAAATTGTTAGAAATATTAAGGTGCCATAAGACATTAGACATGTGCTTGAAAGTGGGTGGGCAAAGCAAACTTCTAGGGGCATGCTACTGAAATCTAGCTAGCAAGAGCTCCTGGGCGGGTAGTCTGCCTGCTTATATCCCTAAACTAACATCAGTGCTGTCCTTCACTCTGATTGGAGGAATTTAGGGTTGCGATCTACACAATTGGCTAATTTTAAAACTGGGGAGGGCAAAGGGAAGGGCTACAAATAAAATGGCTACAATTATATCCAATTATGACTGTATTGTGAAGATGGACCACTGCACTTCCTATTTCTTGCAATACCAAGGAGCCCAGTACCAATGTGATTCTTGTTTATTTCTAGATTTTACTTGAGTCTTTTAGGATTCTCTCTTTATATGTAATATTGTGAAATTTCAATATCATTTGTTTACCTGAATTTCTAAAAAAATAATCTGTTTTGGCTTTTTGTAGGAAACTTTTAATCTTAAAACTCAAGATTTTTCTTTTAATTGAGAAAATATTCTTTTTTTTCTTTATTTTTGGTGTTGTGTTCTTTTGACACTCTATTAGAGGTTGAAACTTCTAGAGTTAGCCTCTTTTTATCTTTTTTATTTTTTTCATGTTCTTTATCTTTTTGTTGTATCCTGATTGGTCTTTTTACTTCATCTTCCAACATAACCTGAAATTTTTTTTTTTTTTCTCTTTCTTTATGCTGTGGTCTGAATGTTTGTATCCCACCTAAAATTCATTGTGAATGGCCACATTTTCCTGATTGTTTGCATGCCTTATAAGTTTTTCTTGGAAAGTGGACATTTTAGATTTTATATTATAACAAATCTAGTTACTAGTCTCCTCCCCCATTTCTGGGCCTGATATTGTTATTTCAGTGTAGTCTATTTTAAATTGACAAACTTTTAAATTTTTCTGATTGTAATGTTTAGTCTTTCTGCTTTTTCCATTATCTTCATTTTTAAGGGTAGCTTCTATTTGTCTTTCTGAGTCTTTCCCATTTATGTTCATGATTTTCTTTAAAAGTATGATGATCTTTTATTGACCTTTCTTGTTTTTGTATAAAAGTCCATATTGCTTTATATATGTATGTTACTTATTTGGGTTTGGTTTGCATTTTGTTGATTGATTATAGTGTTTATAGTCAGTTCTAGTTAATATAGTCATTATACTGTCATTATAGTAATTTCTATTTATTAATAGTAGTTATGTTCTATAATGTCACTTCAAACACTGAAGAAGCAAATACTGAACCATTACTCCTATAGGAAGTAAAAGGTTAGGTTCCTATGAGCATTTGGTCACAACAATTTTGTCAATTTTTTCATGTGTTTCAGCTTAAAGATTCCTCATTTGCTATTTATTGTTGATTCATTAACATTAATCTCCTCGCCAGTGATACTGCTGGTTTCCTTGACGAGTCCTGCTTCCTCAGATGTTGAAGTATAACACCAGAAAAGCACACTGAGGCAAGTGTAGAGTAGAAAGTAAGAAACCTTATTAAAGAAAAGTAGAACAGACTTCTCCCAGATGGA
Organism: Sciurus vulgaris; assembly: GCF_902686455.1. Taxonomy (NCBI): domain Eukaryota; kingdom Metazoa; phylum Chordata; class Mammalia; order Rodentia; family Sciuridae; genus Sciurus; species Sciurus vulgaris. Next base: position 35,756,808 of record NC_136476.1, read on the forward strand.
AGAAGGGGACCCAAAGGCAGAATTCCTGGGATGAGCAAATCTTGCCCTTTTTATAGGTTTTGTTCTCCTGTACCTTCCCCTTTATCTCTTTCCTTCCTGCATACGTGACTAGATCCAGGAGATGCAGGTGAGATGGCAAAGGGATGGATGGGTATGAGGGAGGGAGGGCAAAATGGAGCGATTTAGGCAGGTAGGGGCCCAGGGCACATTAATTAACAACTCCTTGCCTGCAGTCTTTTGAAAAGGATGGTAAGGGCAGGTAAATTTGGTAATTCAATGGGATCTGGAGGTCTTCGACATTCCATTCTCCCAGGGCAGTCTCCAACTTTCCAGACACAGATGGCCTCCATTTTTTCCATTTGACCTGATTCCCTGTTATACACTAATTACTTGTCCTCAATTCTGGCTTCACCAGTAACACTATAACTTAGGCCTCGCCAAATTTTTCTAACAAACTCTTCTACCTAAGGCATTTCACAGCCTTCTTTCACTTAGGAACAATAGCAAACAGCAAACAGTTCATCACTACTCTTGATGATCTGTTTAAACAGTAAAATCATCAACAGAAAATACAAATATGTGACAAACATGATATTAAGTAGGCCATGAAAAAGACACTTGTATTTACATTATGATAGCTAAAACAAGAAGGCAGATTGTCACTGTAAGCAAAATAACCAAAATGGGATCAGACCTCAGTGGATCAGCAAGCTTTCTTTATTAAGCAGTGGCAGAATGGCACATTTTCAGGGCAGAAAATGGCAACTGGTTACAAGAGGAGTCTGTTTTTTTATAGATTTTAATGAGAGCTAATCAAAGCAGAACATTTGGTGTGACTTAGTCATTAGAGACTTAGATCATGCTGGTTGTACAGTCAGGAAACCAGTTGTGCATGTTCAAAATCTAAATCAGGAAAACAGTTGCAAGAGTTTGAAACCCATTGTTGCTGGGATGAAAATCCAGAGCCCAGAGCCCATTGTTTGCCTTTTCCACCCAGGACCCATTGTTGTCCTTTCTCCCTGAGGGATGTATTCCATATCTGTCAGTCACTTTATTTGACATCAGTTGAGAACATGTGGATTGGGTGGCTCAAATTTTTTAACACTTTGTGCATGTCAGTAAATGACTATATAGTGTTGTGAGTATTGATTTTGGTGTTAAATAAATTTTAGTGTGGGCAAGTTCAAAAATTCTGAATCTGCAAATAAGAATTGAATATCTCTGAAAGGTTTTTTTTTTTTTTAGTGTAATGACGATAGCATTTTCATACTTAGAATTCTATAATTATTTTTGTTCTAATTAAATGTCCAATTTGTAGATTTCTTTGTCTCTTACTTTTAAAAAAGTTTGTTTGCAGAAGGATCTAAACTCAGTCTACCCTCCTGACTGTATAGGGTTCTTTTCTTTCTTTTTTGATTTTTGTATATCTCATGTGGTTTTTAACCCCTTCATCCTTCTTTTGGTACTTTTCATTTGTTAAGTGAATATTTTCTAATGTAGTATTCTCCTATTTATTTTTTCCCAATTTTTAAAAATCATTTTAAAGTGACTTCTCTATGGTTTACTGTATATAATATACCATAATAAGCTTCAGATTAAAAAAATTATTAGTTCACTGTAATTGTACAATTGTACATGCATACAGTATACTTTGGTCACTTTCATTACACAATCAGCTTCAACTTATTTAAACTTAATTCTAGTATATATAGAAATATATGTGCTATATGAATCTATTCCCCTTTACTCTTTTTTTTGGTGGCATTATTTTTGTATATATTACATTTATTAGTGTTACATGTGCATTGTTTGAATTATTGCTTCATCATCTTTAGTTTTTTTCATAGTCCAGTACAGCTTTAGTTCCAACTACCTCCTTTGTGCTATTTCTGGCAAATATATTGCACATATTATCTTTAATTTTTTAAAAATTTGTTCTAATTTGTTGTACTTGACAGTAGAATGCATTTATACATTTTGATAGATCATAGGTAAACAGAATGTAGTCTCTCATTTTTCTGATTATACATATTGTAGGATCACAGAGGTCATATATACTTGGAGGTAATAGTGTCTGTTTTACTCTATTATCAGTCTACTCCCAGACTCCTTCCTCTCCCTTCACTTCCCTCTAACTAATGTAAAGTGACTCTATTCTTTCCTACCCTCCCCCCCAACACTTATTGTGAATTAGCATCTGCATATCAGAAAACATTCAGCCTTTGGTTTTTTGGGTTTGGCTTATTTCACTTAGTATGACATTCTCCAGCTCCATCCATTTACCAGCCAGTGCCATCATTTCATTCTTCTTCAAAGCTGAGTAATAGTCCATCATGTATGTGTACCACATTTTCTTTATTCATCTGTTGAAGAGCATCTAGGTTGGTACCATATCTTAGCTACAATTGATCAACAAATATATGAAAAAATGTACAACATCCCTACAATTAGAGAAATGCAAATCAAAACTACTCTTAAGATTTCATCTCACTCCAGTCAGAATGGCAATTATGGAGAATACAAGCAACAATAAATGTTGGCGAGGATGTGGGGAAAATGGTCCACTCATTCATTGCTGGTGGAGATGCAAATTGGTGCAACCATTATGGAAAGCAGTATGGAGCTTCCTCAGAAAACTTGGAATGGAACCACCATTTGACCCAGTTATCCCACTTCTTGGTTTATATCCAAAGGAATTAAAATCAACAAACTGTACTGACTCAGGCACATATTATCTTGATATATGTTATGAGCCCATTAGTGCATTATATACATATTTTGTGAAATTGCTTTTAAAATTAGTTAAGGGAAAAAAGGGAGAAAAATATACATTTATATTATCTTTTATTATAATCCTATGTTTACCTTTACCAGTGCTGTTTTTTTTTGTATAGATGCAAATTACTGAGACAACTTTTTTAAATTAATTTTTTCTTTTTAAACTTTATTTCTATCTTTTTAATATTCTCTTGTGACATTATCATCAATAATTCCTTTATTTCATTTTATTTGTAAAATTTTAGTTGTAGATGGACATAATACCTTTATTTTATTTATTTGTTGATTTATTTTATTTAGTGTTAAGAATCAAACCCAGTACAGGCTAGGCAAGCACTCAACTACTGAGCTATAACCCCAGCCCATCCTTTATTTTTTTAAACAGGGTTTGAAGTCTTTTTTTTTTTTTTTTTCTGATAAATCCAACATATAGTCACTCTCCTTGATAGTTGTTGCTTTTTTTCCTGGTATATGTTCATATTTTCTTGATTCTTTGTATGCCTTGTAATTTTTTCTTGGAATGTGGACATTTTAAATATTTTATTGTAGCAAATCTAATTACTGGTTTCCTCCCCTTACCACAGGCTTGTTATTGTTAAATTCCTTGGTGACTAGCCAAATTATTTTAATGAAATCTCTTTCCCTTCTCACTGTGTTGAGTCTGATGTTGTTCCTGAGGCAGGTACAGATTTGGGGATGTCCACAATCACACTATCATGACAGTGGTTTTCCTAGGGCTCTCTTTTTCTCTTCCCTTGATGGCATCCAGCCATTAAACTCTACTAATTGCCAGTGGCTGCTTGCTCAATTGCTAACATTGCTCTAGGACATAAATTGTTCTACAAGACAGTTCATTCAATCTGTGGCTCTTTTGAAGTTTCTCATTTGGTGTTTGACAGTTTTTCCACCTGAGAGCTGATTCCTGCGAGCTAATAGGCCTGTAGTTTAGATCTTGTATCTGCTTCCAGTTCTCTTTAACCACATCCCCAAGAGTACCCCAAGCTTGAACCTCTCTATACTGTGTTGCCAATGAAGTCGTTTTGGGGACAGTATGGGGGATTGAACCTAGGGGTGCTTAACCACTAAGCCACATCTCTAGCCCCTTTTTTTATATTTTCTTTAGAGATGGAGTCTCACTAGGTTGCTGAGGCTGGCTATGAACTTGTAATCCTCCTGCCTCAGCTTCCTCAGCTACCTCAGCATTCACCATTGTGACTGGCCTTTTTTTTTTTTTTTTTTTGCTTTTCTTTCCAGGCCACATCTCTACCAGGACTCCAGTGCTAGGGATAAGGACAGTATTATAGGTGGTAACACTGTAAGAGCAGATAGCTCTGTGGAGGGGAGGCAGCACTGAGATTCTTGGCTTGCTTCTACAGGTGTGGAACCATTGTGTTCCAAGTAGGGCAAGTCATTTAGGTCTCAGTGTATTGCACTCAAAGTAAAGATTTTATTCTTTAAGTTGGGGAAGGCCAGAGAATGGAGTTCCCATCTCTCAACAGCACTTGAGTTAGTCTTTACCTTAATGTCAGTCAGCTGGAACAGAATAAAAAAATGCTGATTTTTTTCCTTCTGGGAAGAAAGCCTTCCAACTGGGAGCTAGGGGAAAGGAGCCCTGCATTTTTGGCTGTAGCTGTTTGGAGTAGAGTTTTACCCTATTGAGCTGGAAGGGTGCAAGAAGGGAAATGGTCTTCCTTTCTTGGTGAATTTTCATAAACAGATATTTCTTCATTTGCTGTAGGTGGTTATTTTTTGTTTTAGTGATTTTAACCATTTCCAAATAGGAAGTGAATTTAGGGAGTTTTTTACAGTGTCATGTCCAAAGTCCATCTCTCAATGTTTGTTTTAAGCTGTTAAATTTGGGAGTAATTTTTTATCCAGAAGTAGAAAACTTGTATATTTGCATCAAAAGATAATACACAATTGCATTTGTGATAGATACCACCATATCATCTGTTTAAGAAGTTGTACAAATTTATATTTCCAAAAGCAACCCAAAAAGGTGCCTGTTTTCTCTACATCCTAGACATCACACTTAAAAAATTATTTTTGCTCATTTGAAAGGTAAAAAATGATATTCAGAAATAGTTTGCACTTGCATCTTTCTTACTTTGTACGAATGAAATCTTAGAGATATTTTACATTATTCTCTGGACTTTTTCTTTTATATGTCTTTCTCCATTGCCTGTGGCATTTCTAATTCATGTCCTAGGGTACCCTTCAAGCTCAGTATATTATGTATAGAACTTATTGGCTTTTCCTTTGAGTTATTTTATACCTAACTTTCTAACTACCACAAACATGCCATTTTATTCCTTTTCTTTAACTTTCACATCTTGAGGGTAATCTTTGATACCTTTTGGTCTCTTTTTGAACAGAAAATCGATTCCCAAGTTCAGTCACTTTCTCTTTTGCAGTGTCACTCAAATCCAGTAATTCCTCTGTGTCCTTAACTTCTAAATCCTCTATCTTGGCTCTTAGTATCTCAGCTCCGAACATCTTATTGATTTCTTTTTCAAAATCAGTTTTGTTTTACATCTTCACTTTGAGACAAAGTAAGATATAAGATACCAAAGAAAATAATTTGTAAAATTCAAGTTAAAGTTAGTCAATGAACATTCTAGAACTTTCTTAGTGGACATCTAGAGGAAACAGGTAACTTTTGGGATTGGATGCCTAGGGGATACCAAATGTTGCAAGGAAACCAGCCTGTGAGATTTGGATATCCAAGGCCATAATTAAAACAGATATGTGTACTACATTTACTCATTAAAAAATTATCACTTGAGTGTCCTCCGATTGTCAGACATTGTGCTTAACTGTTAAAGAGTACTGTCTAGTGGTAAGAACATTAGAAGAAACATGATTTGTAATGGTATCTGTTAAGTACTATTGAAACCCAGAGTGCTGGCAAGTAGAGTCTACAAAAATTGCAGGCCTCTATAGCCAAGAAACTCTGTTTTAGGGTAAGCAACTAACCAAGGCATGGCATGTCTGCCAGCATCAGCTCTTAGGGTCAGTGCTGTATTGCATGCTCTTAAGGGTGGGCTATGCCCTTTAGTGTTGTAGCAGACCACATCATTGCATGGTCTTTCTGCTTCTTTACTCAGAAATTCAAAGGATGAAATTCACAGACAGTGGAAGGTAAGAGTGAAAGGAATAGGATTTATCCAGATGTGAAGAATAGAAACAAAATACTCTCAGGGTGAGAGGGGACCTGTTAGTAGGTTGCCACTTGAGTAAACTAGTCATGTTTTGGAAAAGTACTAATGCCCTTGGTCCAAATTTATGTTAATCAGGTTTTAGAAGTTATCAACATTGTTGGTTAGCCTTGCCATCTCCATTTGCTTCTGTCTCTTCTGATTTCTTGCTACTCATTGGGCCTGGGCTGGATTGCCAGTGGGCAATAGGTCAGCAGTCCCTGGTTTGCCTAGGATCTGGATCCCCACACATCAGGCCTGCACTAGCATGGTGGGTTGTGTGCAGCTGTGATCTGTGCTTACAGTCTGCACTTCCACCTGACTGGACTGCCCAGGCCATCACTCTACTGCTTCTCCTGGGACAAGGACTTGGATTCATTCCCTTCTCTGAAGAAGTGTCCCTACCTGCCATTGGGTGAAAAGAGGCAATGACTGCTCTGGCTACTTCAGGCTGAAAAGGGGCATTGAAAGGGGAGGGCAGTCGTGGTCCTTCTACAAAGTCCTGTTTAAGGACCCCCAGTAGAAGGGGGAGCTTGGTTTTGGAATTTGTAAGACCATTTGTAATTTTAGCATCTCACATATCAGGGCAGTCCAGAGGTCTTTGGACTGGTGGGCAGCTGAGTGTATGGGGTAGGGATCATGTTAAGACAACAATAAACAAGACAGCAAAGTATATTTTCTGTAAATTAGCACAAGATAGCGACTATTATTAGTCCCTGCAAATTGACTGACTTATTAAACAGTGACTTATTAAACTTTAGAGTGGGGTCCAACATGACATTGATTTATTAGTGGAGGCCATTTGAGACTTTGGAAACATTAGCAGAGTTCTTAGAAATTTATACATAGCATTTAGTTTTTATAGTGTCTTAGGTATCTGCTTGAGGTGTAGTTAAGATATCTAATGGCATATTTTTTCTGTAAAACAGCTTTTCCCTTAGTATTACCTTTGATAGAGGGAACACTTTAACTGTGTCATGGAGGGCTCTTTTGGAAAAGTTGGTGAGGAATTACATGTGTCACATTACATTTTTAGAAGGATAAATATTAGGGCTATATAATCATGCTAGTGAAAAATAGATTGAGCTTACCTATGTTGGAAGTTAGGAAGATTTGACCTAGAACAAACTTGTGACTCTGAACAGAGCCTTTTGTGATAGATATAAGTCACTCCTATGTAAGAACCCTTTCATTATAACCTCCCAGTCTTAATTTTGGTAGGGACAACACAAATTATGTGTCAAGTTATATTAAAAGAGCCATTGTCTTTTCTTTCTGAAAGTCCATGCATGGATATGCCTTCATTATACTCTCCTACCAGGTGTTTAAAGGCCCCAAATTGGCCTTGTTCCTATCTTCTGTTAAGAGCTCAGATTTGTCATGGGTCACTCTTGAGAACTTGTGAGAAAATTCTTGTATTCTTCAGCTTTCCTTTACCAGTTATGCCATCTGCCGAGATAGTTCAGGGTATTGTTACCATACTTGGTGGCTTCCTTTGGAAGCATCAGGGTCATTTCCCTCTTCAGTTACCCTCCTCTTTACATAATGCGCACTGGTTTCTTCCTGTTCCCTAGTGTCCTCTTTACCCCCAGAGTTGCAGGGTTCTTGGAGGAGTCCTGTCATTTCCTGGATGTGGCTGACCTAAGAGGCAAGGGCCAAAATATTGGCAGTTTTTCTTTTTTTTTTCCTTAGCCCTTTACTGTGTTGACTTTGGTCTCCAAAGGGTTAGCATCAACATTGGAAGTCAGTATTATATCCTATCTTCCTATAGGTGCTGGCTATTGTTTTAACTCAGATTGTTTTGTTTGAATACTGCTGCAAAACACTGACAACCAACAGTTAAAAAGTTTTATAAGGAAAATACAATATGATCAGTAGGAAGTTTATTTTCTGATTTATAAATATATCTCATTTACATGATAATAAAATCTATACTTAAAGCAAACAGATACAAGCCAGTTTTAAAATGGTAGTATGACTCTTTTATATCAGATACAGTGTGTAAAAGACAGCACTTACTTGTTATTATAACTCTATTAGACCTAAATAATCAGATGTCCCTTCTAAGAAACATTTATAAAGATTAATCACATTTATGTTAAATCTGATTTATTCATTCTTAGCTGTTAACTTTAGGTTACCCATGCCAACAAAGATATGAGACAAGCCTAATTAACACTTTAGGCCAGATTTTCTTGTCAAGGAAAAATTCTTTAAAGCAATGCACATCGCACTTTAAACATTTTATAGAAACTAAAGGTTTCTTTTTTGACTACCTAGAAAAACGTGTGGGTTAGTAATTTCCAAGGCATCTTTACTTTTACCCATTTAAGTTGACATTCTTATTAACATTTTATTTAAGTCATATAAAAGGAATTAGGAAACATTTTTTAAAAAAATTATGAGCATTTATGATCTGATAGCCACTGGTACCATGTAAATAATATAGACGCAAGCACATATGTAGTCATGATATAAAATACACATGTATACACAGATATACATAAAATAGGAAAGATTTGGTAGCTTTTTATCAGGTATTATATCTCCATGGGTAAGAGACAAAAATGATTACACAATGTCTATTAGAATTTAAAGAGCCTGTTGCAGATTTTTACATTACAACTCAAACATAGAGAGGGTTTGTGCAGTTGGGGATATTAAGCGTAGAGTTTTTCAGCTATGTTGGACACTGAAATCAAAGGTTCAGGTGGTCACTTGTCCTCCATGGGAGTCAGATTCACTCCTGCCATCACCTCTTCTCTAAAAAACTCCAATTAGACAAAGCAAGACTACTCGAAAAGAAAAAAAACCCAAACAACTATTTAGGTGTATAGGACAAAAGATGAACTCATCAGAAAAACCTTGAGCGCAAAAAGAAAAGGTTTTTGGACTGGAACTGGGGCTCAGTGGCAGAGTGCTCACCTAGCATGTGTGAGGCACTGGGTTTAATCCTTAGCACCACCTAAAAATAAACAAATAAGATAAGGGTATTCTGTCCATCTGCAACTACAAAATTTTTTTTAAAAATATGAGAAAAAAGAATAAGAAAAGGTTTTCCCCCCCAAACTGAAATGACCAAAATTATTAAAGGGTTACATGGAACATTTTTATCAGGCCAGAGTGTACTTTTGGATCGAAGTCAGCCCCTTTCCTTTGGTTCCCACTTTTGGAAGCATTTAGGTAAGAACTTATTGAGAGTGTAGGATCACAGAATTCAAGAAAACTTGATGGTGGTTTGAATTTAAAAGTGACACTTGCTTTTTTGTTTCTTTGGTCTCAAACTGATTTGGTCAATGGCTTATGCACATCTAGCTGTAAGTTGGTGCTATAGTTTGTTTCCCCATGGATCATCCCTCCCATCCTCCAGCTGGTATTTGGCCAAACTTGAGCCCAGAAAAAATATATTTCTTTTTCAAGGTTTGAGAGTCAAAGGAATCACAGTGTATGAGTGCTTAAGCCAGATGGAATTTTACTCATCTGAAAGACAGGGCAATGTAGGCATCCCTAGGTATCCCTTCATTGTCTGAATCAGATCAAGTTATCCCTTGATCCCCTGTGGACTTGAGAACTGTTGGCAACCACCTTTGAGACTGGACTAGGTCTTTTGAGCCTGCCTACAGGATGCCCTTTATGGATGCATCATTCAAAGTTTCTTCCCTTAAAATCATCTTTATATCCTCATTAGCAACTACATATTGAAGCCTGCTGGTTGGATTAGTCATTCTTATCAATGCATCACTCAAAATATCTCCTGTCATCCTCAAAATGTGGGCAAACATGTATTGAGGCCTAAGTAGGATTTGGGCTGATTGGATTAGTTGCTCTTATCAACACATGACCTTAAATCCTTTTCTTTGTGTCCTTTCCCTCTAAAAGGAGAAATCCTGCTTTTTTTTTTTTTTTTTTTAATTGTGTTTACCCCCAGTTACTGAGAAACTGTAGATGGAGTTGAGCATCCAAGAGGAGATAGGTCAATAACCTTTTTAGTTACTGAACTAAGGGAGAGACATGGTCCTGAGAGTTGTATGCCCTGGAAAAGTGTTCAGCCTTTCTGGTGTCTGTATTTTCCAACATACTCATACTTTGGGCCCCAGAAGTCCTGCTGTATCTTTTGTATAAAGGGATCTATTTTATAGAGCCAGGCATGTACCCACTGTAACAGCCCCAAAATCTGAGTCCTGGAGGAGAGAAGGAGTAGATGATGATGGACTCTGCTATCCTTATTTAACCTAATAGGTAGTGGGGCAATGGATAAAGTGTCTGATTAGATCCATGTTTGGGGGCGGGGTTTCACAGGGAAATTGCCAGGGATAGTTACCCAGGGAATGGGACCCTCTTTGTCAGTGGCAACACACCAGGTACATGGATGGAGTTTGGGTCCTAAAAGGTTCTTGGGGCTCAGTAATTCCCCATAATCTTATCAGTGGGTTCTGGTGAAACAGTTGGGGTTCAGAGAGGCATATCAAAAAACTTAGTTCTACATGAGTTCTACATGTACATGAGAAAGGTATTTTTAGCAGAGAAGTAAAGCAAGAGACAGGCACTGCTTGGCTCACACTTTGGAGATAAGTGGGTCACCTTTTCCCCAAAGACTGCAGATCAGACTACTTCACCTTGGGATTCAAGGTACATTGGGTGAGGATGCTGTCCACCATAAGGCCAAGTTAGTTTTAAAGTGAAAGAAAGAAGCAGACATTTGAACTGCTTGGGTCAACCTGGTTCATGTTCTTTGGAGAAAAACCGAAGCAGAGCTTGACCAACATACTCCATCAGACACAAAGAGGATTGATCAAGCCTCCCTTAGTAAACCTGTCACCTGTATCTTTAGACTGGGAGCCTTCCTTTCTTCCTTCCTTCCTTGGATTGAGCTCAGGGGTGCTTAACAACTGAGCCACATCCTGGCCCTTTTTATATTTTTTTATTTTGAGATAGGGCCTCACAAGTTGCTGAGGCTGGCTTTGAACTTGCAATCTTCCTGCTTTAGTCTCCTGAGCTGCTGGGATTACAGGCTTGTGCCATTGTGCCAGGCTATTACTAACTGCTTTTAACTGGTTGACAGGAGTCCAATATTTCTTTTTTGGACAGAGATAGATTTTTCTAAGAGGAGTATAGAACTCTGGAAAGAAAAGCAAGGTAATAGAGTCAGTGCATTTCACTCACCCTTCTGAAGAGTCCTTTCATCCTTGCCAAAAGATGAAACTGGAGTTTCTTTGTTTCTGCTGGCAGGTGTAAGCTGAAGGCCTCTACAACCTAGAAAGTCTGATTTAGTGTTAGCTGCTAATCAAGTCATGGAGTATCTGCCACTGTCAGCTCTGAGGGTCCCAGTTGCAAAGCTGTATTCTTCTACATTACTCTTGAGTGCTTTGCTGCATTACAGCTCTTAATGGTGGGCTATGTCCTCCAGTGTTGCAACAGAACCATGGCAGGTCACCAACAATTTCTTTCTGGATTCTTTACTCAAAAATCCAAAGAATGAAATTCACAAACAACAGAAGACAAGAATGAAATAAGTAGAATTTATTCAAGTGTGAAGAATGGAAGCAGAATTCTCTCAGGGTGAGAGTGGACCTGAAAGTAGGTTGCTGCTCAAGTATGCTAATCATGTTTTGGAAAAGTACCAACACTATTGGTTCAAATTTATGTTAATTAGGTTTATTGATTAGACCTGTAGTCTCCATTCGGGTCTGCGTCTTCTTCCATTTTCTTGCTGCTAATTGAGTCTGAGCCAGGCTGCCATGGGGATGATAGGTCGGTCAGCCCTGATTCTCCTGGTCTCTGATTCCTCATGCCTCAAGCCTGCACCAGCATGGTGTGAGGCTGTGGCTTGTGATTGCTGCCTGCCCAGGTTGTTGTTCTGATGCTGTTTCTGTCCAGACAAGGACTTGGATTCACTATGAAAAGGATTATTTATATTAATGTAATTATTTCTTTCCTTGATCTGTGGATAAAGACAAAAATTTCTCACTAATTCTATAGTAATTAGAAGTTTATGTTATTGAAAGTATAATTCCCATTTCCTTAATAGGATATATCATACATGTAGACAACTATGTATTTCCCTTATGATTTGTTTGTAGAAAATATTGTTTTATTATGACTGATAGGTATTTGAGTTTACCTATCTTTTTGAGTTTATTACAAAATATTGCTGCCAAAAGCACATTTTGGATATATTCTTTGTTAGCTCTACAAATTCAATTTTCTTGCAGTTATATTTAGTATTTCCTGTAGTATTAATGTCATAAATATAACCACTGTATTTTATCTGTTTATACTTGTTTTTGTGATATTTGGGATTGAATACAGTGCTTCTCTACTACTGGGCTTTATTTCCAAGCTATTTATTTTTTATTTTGAGATAGTGCCTCACTAAGTTGCCTGGGCCTTTAACTTACAATCCTCTTGCCTTAGCCTCCTGAGTAGCTGGAATCATAGGCATTCACAATCATGCCTAGCAACTGTATTTTATCTTTGAATGCATAAGAACAATTACAGTTTAAGGAGGTGGTAGCTATAAAAATTGAAGAAACAACAACATGGAATTTCATGAAATATTAGTATATTAGGAACCATAGGAGATTGAATTCTTCACATTTTCCTAGGTGTTTTATTCAGCTTTTTTGCTGCTTTGATTAAAAGATCTGACAAGAGCAATGTGGAAGAGGAAACATTATTTTGGACTCTTGGTTTCAGAAATCTCATTCCATAGACAACCAAATCCATAGATCTGGGCCCAATGCATGGCAGTGGAAAGCAGTTCAGGACATGGCAGCATGGAAGAAGAGAGAGAACTCCACTGACCAGGACACAATATATACTCCAAAGGCATACCCCCATGAAAACATCTCCCCTAGTCACACCCTACAGGCCTATACTTACCATCCATTTAGTCATTCAGGTGGGTTAATGGACTGATTAGGTTAAGGCTCTTATGGCCCAATTATTTAACCTCTAAACTTTCTTGCATTTTCCCACACATGATCTCTGGGGGACACCTCATATCTAAACTATAGAACTATGATAACTACAAGTGTATGGCAAAACCCAGAATTTTGTCTTAGACACAAACTTTATCTTGATTTTCAAACTAACAGTACAGTATTTTTTCTATTGAAGTATTACTTTCAGTTTGGGGTAAAATGAGAAACTACTATTATTTTGCCTATAGGAATTTGTCTTTGGCAAATAGGGAAAGTTTGAGCTCTTCTTTTCCTATTTGTATTACTTTAATTACTTTCTTTTGTCTAATTGCTCTGGCAAGAATTTCAAGGACTGTGTTGAATAGGAGTGGTGAAAGAGGGCATCCTTCTCTTGTTCCAGTCTTTAGAGGGAATGCTTTCAATTTTTCTCAGTTTAGGATGATGTTTGCCTTGGGTTTAGAATATATAGCTTTTCCATTGTTGAGGTATGTTCCTATTATCCCTAGTTTTTCTCGTGTTTTAAACATGAATGGATGTTGAATTTTGTCACATATTTTTTTACATCTATTGAGATAATCATATGGGTGTTGTATTTAAGTCTATTGATGTGATTAATTACATTTATTGATTTTGGTATGTCTAATCAAATTCGCATCCATGGAATGGACCCCATTTCCCATTTGATCATGGTGACTATCTTTTTTTTTCTTTTTTCTTTTTTTTTTTTTCACAGTGCTGGGGATTAAACCCAGGGCCTTGTGCTTTAGGAGGTGAGCACTCTACCAACTGAGCTATCTCCCCAGCCCTGCACTATCTTTTTAATATGTTTTTGAATGCAATTTGCCAGGATTTTGTTAAGAATTTTTGCATCTATGTTCATCAGGGATATTAGTCTTTAAGTTTTCTTTCTTTGAAGTGTCTTTGTGTGGTTTTGATATCAGTGTGATATTAGCTTCATAGAATGGGTTTAGAAGGGTTCCCTCCTTTTCTATTTCATGGGATATTTTGAGGAGGATTGTTGTTCTTCTTTGTAGGTCTGTTAGAACTTGGCTGAGAATTCATCCTGTCCTGGGCTTTTCTTTGTTTTTAGGTTTTTGATGTGCAATTTCATTACTTAAAATTGATGTGTTAGATTTTCAATATCCTGTTTCAATTTGGGTAGGTCATATATCTAGAAATTTGTCAGTATCTTCAAGGTTTTCTTATATGTTGGAGAATAGATTTTCAAAGTAGTTTCTGATTATTGTCTGTGTTTTTGCAGTGTCTGTGGTGATATTTCATTTTTTAAAATTCATTTTTGTTGTAAACAAATGGGATACATCTTGTTTCTCTGTACATGATGTAGAGGCATACCATTTGTGTAATCATACATTTACCTAGGGTAATAGTTTTTGATCCATTCTGTTACTATTTTTCTCTCCCCTACCCCAACCCCCCCTTATCCCTCTTTAGAGTCCCTCCTTCCTCCGTTCTTGCCCCCGTCCCACCCCCTAAATGTGTCATCTTCCGCTTATCAGTGAGATCATTTGTCCTTTGTTTTTTTGTGATTGGCTTATCTCATTTAGCATTACATTCTCTAACTGCATCCATTTGCCTGCAAATGCCATAATTTTATTATTTTTTATGGCTGAGTAATATTCCATGGTATATATATACACCACAGTTTCTTTATCCATTCATCAATTGAGGGGCATCTAGATTGGTTCCACAATGTGGCTATTGTGAATTGAGCAGCTGTGAACATTGATGTGGCTGTATCTCTGTAGTATGCTGATTTTAAGTCCTTTGGGTATAGGCCGAGGAGTGGGATAGCTGGGTCAAATGGTGGTTCCATTCCAAGTTTTCTAAGGAATCTCCACCCTGCATTCCAGAGTGGCTGCACTAATTTGCAGCCCCACCAGCAATGTATGAGTGTACCTTTTTTCCCACATCCTCTCCAACACCTATTGTTGCTTGTATTCTTGATAATCGCCATTCTAATTGGGGTGAGATGGAATCTTAGGGTAGTTTTGATTTGCGTTTCTCTTATTACTAAAGATGTTGAACACTTTTTCATATGTTTGCTGATTGCTTATAGATCTTCTTCTGTTACGTGTCTGTTCATATCCTTAGCCCATTTGTTGATTGGGTTATTTGCATTCTTGGTGTAGAGTTTTTTGAGTTCTTTATATATTATGGAAATTAGTGCTCTATCTAAAGTATGAGTGGGAAAGATTTTCTCCCACTCTGTAGGCTCTCTCTTCGCATTGCTGATGGTTTCCTTTGCTGAGAGAAAGCTATTTAGTTTGAATCTATCCCAGTGATTGATTCTTGCTTTTATTTCTTGTGCTATGGGAGTCCTGTTAAGGAAGTCTGATCCTAAGTCAACAAGTTGAAGATTTGGACCTACTTTTTCTTCTATAAGATGCAGGGTCTCTGGTCTGATTTCAAGGTCCTTGATCCATTGTGAGTTGATTTTGTGCAGGGTGAGAGATAGGGGTTTAGTTTCATTCTGTTGCATATGGATTTCCAGTTTTTCCAGCACCATTTGTTGAAGAGGCTATCTTTTCTCCATTGCATATTTTTGGGACCTTTGTCTAGTATGAGAAAATTGTATTTATTTGGGTTTGTGTCTGTGTCCTCTATTCTGTACCATTGATCTACTTGTCTATTTTGGTGCCAATACCATGCCATTTTTGTTACTATTGCTTTGTAGTATAATTGAAGGTCTGGCATTGCCATACCCCCGCTTCACTCTTCCTGCTAAGGATTGCTTTAGCTATTCTGGGTTTCTTATTCTTCCAGATGAATTTCATGATTGCTTGCTCTATTTCTGTAAGGTATATCATTGGGATTTTAATTGGAATTGCATTGAATCTGTATAGCACTTTTGGTAGTATGGCCATTTTGACAATATTAGTTCTGCCTATCTAAGAACATGGGAGACCTTTCCATCTTCTAAGTTTTTCTTTAATTTCTTTAGTGTTCTGTAGTTCTCATTGTAGAGGTCTTTAACCTCTTTGTTAGATTGATTCCCAAGTATTTTATTTTTTCAAGGCTATTGTGAATGGGGTAGTTTTCCTAACTTCTCTTTCTGAAGATTCATCACTTATGTATAAAAATGCATTGGATTTATGAGCATTAATCTTATATCCTGCTACTTTACTGAATTCACTTATGAGTTCTGAAAGTTTTCTGGTGGAATTTTCTGGTCCCTCTAAATATATAATCATGTTATCAGCAAATAGGGATAGTTTGAGCTCTTCTTTTTCTATTCTTATCCCTTTAATTTCCTTGGTCTGTCTAATTTCTCTGGCTAGAGTCTCAAGAACGATGTTGAATAGAAGTGGTGAAAGAGGGCATCCCTCCCTTGTTCTAGTTTTGACGGGGAATGCTTTCAGTTTTTCACCATTTAGAATGATATTGGCCATTGGCTTAGCACACATGGCCTTTACAATGTTAAGGAATGTTCCCACTATCCCTATTTTTTCTAGAGTTTTGAGCATGAAGGGATGCTGTATTTTATCAAATGCTTTTCTGCATCTATCAAAATAATCATGTGATTCTTGACTTTAAGTCTGTTGATATGGTGAATGACATTTATTGATTTCCTGATGTCGAACCAACCTTGCATCCCGGGGATGAAATGCACTTGATCGTGGTGCACTATCTTTTTAATATATTTTTGTATGCGATTTGCTAAGATTTTGTTGAGAATTTTTGCATCAATGTTCATTAAGGATATTGGTCTGAAATTTTCTTTCCTCAATGTGTCTCTGTCTCGTTTAGGTATTAGGGTGATATTGGTTTCATAGAATGAGTTTGGGAGGGTTCCCTCCTCTTCTATTTCATGAACTACTTTGAGAAGTATTGGAATGAGCTCTTCTTTAAAGGTTTTGTAGAACTCGGCTGAGAACCCATCTGGTCACAGACTTTTCTTTGTTGGTAGGCTTTTGATGACTTCTTCTATTTCGTTACTTGAAATTGATCTATTTAAATTGTGTATGTCCTCCTGGTTCAGTTTAGGTAATTCATATGTTTCCAGAAACCTGTTGATGTCTTCGAGATTTTCTATTTTGTTGGAGTATAGATTTTCAAAATAGCTTCTAATTATGTTTCGTATTTCAATCGTGTCTAATGTGATATTTCCTTGTTCATTCCGAATTTTGGTAATTTCGGTTTTCTCTCTTTGTTAGTGTGCCATAGGGTTTATCAATTTTGTTTACTTTTCAAAGAACCAACTATTTATTCTGTCAATTTTTCTATTGTTTCTTTTGTTTCAATTTCATTGATTTCAGCTCTGATTTTAACTATTTCCTGTCTTCTACTACTTTTGGTGTTGCTCTGTTCTTCTTTTCCTAGGGCTTTGAGCCGTAGTGTAAGGTCATTTATTTGTTGATTTTTTTCTTCTTTTATTGAATGCACTCCATGAAATAAATTTTCCTCTAAGAACTGCTTTCATAGTGTCCCAGAGATTTTGATATGTTGTTTCTTTGTTCTCATTTACCTCTGATGAGAATTTTTAAATTTCCTTCCTGATATCTTCTGTTATCAATTCATCATACTGTAGTGTATTATTTAATGTCAAGGTGTTGGAGTAGTTTCTGTGTTTTATTCTGTCATTTATTTCTCATTTCAATCCAGTATGATCTGATAGAATACAAGGTATTATCTCTATCTTCTTGTATTTGCTAACAGTAACTTTGTGGCATAATGTATGGTCTATTTTAGAGAAGGGTCCATGTGCTGCTGAGAAGGAAGTGTATTCGCTCTTTGTTGGATGGTATATTCTATAAATGTCTGTTAAGTCAAATTATTGATTATGTTATTGAGATCTGTGGTTTCTTTGTTCAATTTTTGTTTGGAGGATCTGTGCAGTGGTGAGAGAGGGGTGTTAAAATCACCTAGTTTTATTGTGTTGTGGTCTATTTGATTTCTGGCATTGAGAAGGATTTGTTTGACATATATGGATGAGCCACTGTTTGGAGCATAGACATTTATGATTGTTATATTTTGCTGATTTATGCTTCCCTCCCTTAAGCAGTATGTAATGTCGTTCTTTATCCCTTCTGACTAACTTTGGCTTGAAGTCCACATTATCTGATATGAGGATGGATACTCCAGCTTTTTTGCTGTGTCCATGTGCATGGTATGTTTTTCCCCATCCTTTCACCTTTAATTTGTGGATATCTCTTGAGATGAGTCTCTTGCAGGCAGTAAATTGTTGGATCTTTTTTTAATCCAATCTGCCAGTCTATGTCTTTTGATTGATGAGTTCAGGCCATTAACATTCTGGGATATTATTGAGATATGATTTGTATTCCTGGTCAATTGGCTCAGTTTTTTTTTTTTTTTTTTTTTTGACATGACTTGATTTCTCCTTTATTTGGTTGTTCCTTTAGGGTAGTTCTTCCCTTTGCTGATTTACATCATTGTTTTTCATCTCTTCCTCATGGAATATTTTGCTGAGAATGTTCTGTAATGCCAGCTTTCTTTTTGTAAATTCTTATTAGCTTTTGTTTATCATGGAAGGATTTTATTTTGTTGTGAAATCTGAAGGTACATTTTGCTGGGTATAAGATTCTTGGTTGGCATCCATTTTCTTTCAGAGCTTGAAAAATGTTGTTCTAGGCCCTTCTATCTTTTAGGGTCTGGGTTGAAGAATCTGATGATATTCTTATTGGTTTCCCCTCTGAATGTAATTTGATTCTTTTCTCTTGCAGCCTTTAAAATTCTCTTTATTTTGTATGTTAGGTATTTTCATTATAATGTGCCTTGGTGTTGGTTTGTTGTAATTTTGTGTATTTGGAGTCCTATAAGCCTCTTGTACTTGATTTTCCATTTCATTCTTCAGATTTGGGAAATTTTCTGATATTATTTCATTGAATAGATTGTTCATTCCTTTGGTTTCTTTCTCTAAGCCTTCCTCAATCCTGATAATTCTTAAATTTGGCCTTTTCATGATATCCCATAGTTCTTGTAATTCCTGTTCATGATTTCTTACTGTCTTCTCTGTTTGGTCAACTTTGTTTTCAAGATTAGATATTTTGTCATCGGTATCTTAGGTTCTGTCTCCAAGTGTTCTATCCTATTGGGAATGCTTCTATGGAGTTTTTAATTTGGTTTATTGTTTCCTTCATTTCAAGGATTTCTGTTTGGTTTTTTTCAATATCTCTAACTTTTTATTGAAATGATCTTTTGCTTCCTGTATTTGCTCTTTAACTGTCGATTGGTGTGATCATTCAGTGCCTGCATTTTCCCTTTCATCTCATCCTTCAATGCCTGTATTTGCTCTTTCATCTCCTCTATGCTTCCCTGATTATTTTGATTATATACATTCAGAACTCCCTTTCTGACATTTCTTCTGCCATGCTGTCATTGGATTTTATTGCTATACCATCTAGGTTTGTTTGTGACATTTTCTTCCCTTGTTTTATCATATTGTTCAGGTATCTACCCCTGTAATAGTGCAAGTCTGGGATATTGCAGATTTCCTCTATTGACTAATATTGTCTTTGTAGATTTCTAATAACTCACCTCTTAGCCTTCAGTAGCCTGAAGTCTTGGAGGAACTTGATAATGTGGTGCTCCACTAGGAAGCTGGCCTTCTTCAGGTGGGGTATATTCCCTGGTTGCTCTGAGTTGGTCCTGAGTCTCTCGATATCTCCTCTTCCTGGCTCTTGGGTCTTGTCAAAGGTCCTCTAGCCTCCTTGCAGGTGTCTCAGGAAGGGAGTTGCCCTTTCAATGTTGATGGCCATGCCCTCAGGGATAATTCAAAATGCCCACACCAGCCTACAAAGATGCCTCTGGCTAACTCCGTGATAGTGATAGACCTTGGCGTGGTGGTTGCGTGGGGTTGTTCAGTGATGGCGTCTGTCTTTGGTCTGGTGGTTGGGCGGGTTGGCTACCTGCCGCCCAGCTCCACAAGGCAGGAGGGTTGGGTGTCCGCCCGCCACCTCTGCGATGCTTCTGGCCTGACTCGCCTGCTAGCTCGCTTTGTGACTGACCAAGCAGTGATGGCACCAACCTAGATGCAGGGGTCAGGCGGGGTCACTCAGTTATGAAGTTTGTCCTTTTCCTGCTAGCTGGGCGGGTTAATTGCCCGCCACCTACCTACATGATGTAGGCAGCCTGGCTCAGCTGCCAGCTCGCTCCAGGACTGTGACCAACCTGTGATGGCACCGAGCTCGATATTTAATTTTTTTTTTTTTTTTTTGCGGTGCTGGGGATCGAACCCAGGGCCTTATGTTTGCGAGGCAAGCACTCTACTGACTGAGCTATCTCCCCAGCCCGATATTTCATTTTTTTTAATCATGAATTTTAGTGATTTGAGTTCTCTTTCCCTTTTTTCACTTGGCTAAAGGTCTATTGATTTTCTTTACCTTTTCAAAGAACCACCTTTTTCTTTTGTCTATTTTTTTGAATTATTTTTGTATCAGTTTCATTAATTTTGGCTCTGATTTTAATTTTTTTACTGTCTTCTACTGCTTTTAAGTGTTAATTTATTCTTTTTTTAGGGCTTTGAGATGTAATATTAGGTTATTTATTTGGTGACTTTCTATTCTTTCAATGAACTTCAGTGCAATGAACTTTCCTCTTAGAACTCTTTTCATACTGTCCCACAGATTTTTGCTAAGTTGCATTGTGATTCTCATTTACCTCTGGGTGTTTTTTTTTTTTTTAAATCCCTGATTTCTTCTACTATTTGTTGGTCATTCAGTAGTGTATTATTTAGTCTCCAGGTGTTAACTTCTATTTTTTATTTTTTCATGGATTTGTAATTTCATTCCATTATGACCTGATAGAATGCCAGGCATTATTTCTGTTTTTTCATATTTACTAAAAGTTGTTTTGTGGCCTAATATATGGTCTGTTTTAGAGAAGGAGCCATATACTGCTGAGAGTAAAGTGTATTCAGACCTTGATGGATGAAATATTCTATATATGTCTGTTAACTCTAAATTATTAATTGTATTTATTAGTTCTATAGTTTTTTTAATTTAGTTTTTGTTTGGAGAATATATCTAGTGATAAGAGGCATGTTAAAGTCACCTAGTATTTTTATGTTGTGGTTTATTTGGTCCTTGAGAAGGGTGTGTTTGATGTATGTAGGTGTTCTACTGGTTGGGGCATAAATACTTACGATTGTTATGTCTTATTGACATGTAATTCCCTTAAATGGTATTGAATGTCCTTTTTTGTCCCTTCTGATTATCTTTGGCTTGTAGTCCACTTTATCTGAAATGAGGATTGAAACCCCTACTTGTTTACAAGATCCATGTGAATGAAATGTATTTTTCCTATCCTTTTTACCTTCAATCTGTGGATGTCTTTGCTTGTCAGTTGAGTCTCTTGGATATAGCATATTGTTGGGTTATGTTTTTTAATCAAATCTGACAGTCTTTGTCTTTTGATTGATGATTTTAGGCTGTTTACATACAGTGTTATTATTGAGATGTGATTTTTATTCCCTATTAGTTTGATTTATTTCTGGTTTTTAATTTGTATTAGTTTCTCCTTTGATTGACCATTCTTCTAGTGTAGTTCCTTCCTTTGCTGGTTTTCACTTTTATTTTTTATTTCTTCTCCATAAAATATTTTATTGAGTTTGTTTTATATTATAGGCTTTCTAGTTGTGAATTCTTTTAGCTTTTGTTTTTCATGGCAGGTTTTTATTTCATCATCAGTTCTGAAGCTTAATTTTGTTGGGTATAGTATTCTTTACTGGCATCCATTGTTTTATTCACTTGTTTTTCTTTTGCTGCTGTGACCAAAAGACTGACCAGAACAGTTTTAGGAGAGGAAAAGTTTATTTAGGAGCTCATGGTTTCAGAGGTCTCAATTCATACAGCCAGCTCTGTTCTTTGGGGCTCCAGGTAAGGCAGAACACCATGGCGGAAGTGTCTATTAGAGAGAAACAGCTCATATGATGATCAGGAGGCAGAGAAAGAGAGAGGTTGTAGTCACCAGATACAAAATATATACCTCAAAGTTATTCTCCCAATATCCCACCTACTCCAGCCACACCCTATTTGCCTTCAGTTACCACTCAGTAAATTCCATCTGGAGAGTAGTTCACTGATTGGTTTAATGCTCCCATAACCCAATAATTTCTCCACGAAATCGTCTTGCATTGTCTCACACATGAGCTTTTTGGGGACACCATAACATGGGTATAGAAAAACATGTAAGTGCCTATAGATAAGAAAATCAGTAGAAAAAGTGACATTGGGTCTGAAATGTTAGTAAATTATAGAATATTGTAAAATGTATTGATGAATGGTCATTCAACAGATGAAGAAAGTCCATATACAGAATCCAGAAAATTTTAGTAGTAGGTGACCATGGTGACCTGTGATGATTGAAAAGATTGCGAATGAGTCTATAAAAACAGAAAAAGATTATTAAAGTCTCTGTGAATGCCATGCAGACTGCTTGATCCTCCTATTCCTCAAGGGAGGAGACAGATGGTTTATTTTCTTGAGAAAATAAAATAAGTATCCTATGGATTTCGGGACATCAGGAATATCAAAATCAAGGAAGTTAGAATGAAATATGGTTGTATAAGTTAAGGCCTGTTCTGCTGAACCATGAAATATTCGCTAAAAATTTCAGTTTCAGTGTTGCTAGAAGTGGAGAATTATGGTATCGAGGTAGAAAACAAAATTCTTCTCTGGATAAACTGAGCAACTCTAGAGAAAGAACAAAGATACTGATATTTAGGAGTTCCCTAACAAAATGATAGTTTCCCCACCTAGTTAACTGTAGAGAAAATGTGTAGGCAAGCCCTCTGGCACTGCTTCACTCAAGCAAAGCCATCATTTGTCATTTTCAATGAACAGTGAACAGAAAACAAAGGATCAATTGTAAGATATTTGAGAAAAACATTTAATGTGAAAGACAAGAAACCAGAAGTACCAGAAGAACTGAGCTCAAAGGAGACAGAAAATGCAGAAGAAAATGAAAAACCGAAAACTCTCTGTAATAATATCTTAAGAAAGATAAGGAAAGATTTGATGTGTGACAAACAGGTGACAAAAAAGAAGAATATTTAGAAATTAAAAATTGTGGTTTTTCAAGATGGCGGCCTAGAGGGTGGCTGCATTTCATGTTGCTCCAGGACTCAGGATTCAAGAGGAGATATTGAGAGACTTGGGACCAACTCAAAGCAGCCGGGTGAGTCTCTCCCGTTGGGGAGGCGTCCGGGATGGGATGGTAGTCCCAGAACGCAGGGAATGTTGTGAAGTAGAGCTGCCGGCGAGACACCCCTCCCCCCCCGCTGGAGCAGTGAACTCAGACAACTGGGAGCATTGGAGAGGAGGCTGCTCAGCACAGCGCTGGAACTCGGAGCAACCACTGGGGTCCGGTGGTTTCCCAGGGGAGGAGCAGCGAGGAGAGCTGTGTGGACTCAGAACACCGGGGCCTGCCCTGAAGAGGAGGAGGAGGAGCATGGCCGCTTGGATTCGGAGTGACTACACCAGAGCTACAGGCGGTTGCCAGAGGAGGAGCTGCGCGGCGAGCTAGTTGGACTCAGACCACTTCTGAACACGGGGGCCTGCCCTGAGGAGGAGGAGGAGGAGCGCGGCCGCTTGGATTCGGAGTGACTGCACCAGAGCTATAGGTGGTTGCCAGAGGAGGAGCTGTGCGGCGAGCTGTTTGGACTCAGACCACTTCTGAACACAGGGGCCTGCCTGGAGGAGGAGGAGGAGGAGGAGGAGGAGCGCGGCAGGTAGTTTGGACTTGCAGTGACTGCTTTAGAGCTCCAGGCGGCTGCTCAGAGGAGGAGGCGATTGGTGAGTTGTTTGGACATAAAGCGACCGCTCCTGAACACAGGGGGGCTGCCTGGAGGAGGAGCACGATGGGTCGCTTGGTCTCGAGTGGCCGCACCAGAGCTCTGGGCGGCTGCCCAGAGGAGGCGTGCAGCGGGTCACGTGGGTTCAGAGCCACTCAGAGCGACCACTCCTGAACACCCCAGGGGGTTACCTGGAGGAGGAAGAAAAACGGAGCGGGTCACTTCGACTCGGAGTGATTGCCCAGGGCGACGGGCGGTTGGTGGGAGGAGGAGGCACGCAGTGACTTGCTTGGACTCCTAGTGATTGCACCGGAATACTGGGCGGCTGTCTGGAGTAAGAGGTGTGGGGCGGGTCTCTGGGACTCAGAGCGATTGTACAGGGCCCCAGGTGGCTGCTCACAGGAGGGGCCGCATAGCCAGGCGATTAGGTGCAGAGCAGGGTCCCAGGATCTAGGAGGCTTCTTGGTGGAAGAGCCGCACAGAGACACGCTTAGGGGCAGAGCAAAGGTTCCAGGCCTGCGGGCAGATTCTCTGAGGAGGGCAGCCTAAGGAGATTCATCTGCGAAGGGTGAGGCTCCCAGGCCCAGGAGGTAGGGCCGGGCCCCTGGGAACTTTGCAGAGGAAGGCAGCCCAGCCCAGGTGGTAGCTGTAAATTGAGGGGAACCTCTAGGAGGGAACTGACCAGCGAGACCTCCCCACCGAGTGAGTCTTCCCTGCCGGGTGAGGTTTCCCCACAAGGACGGTAAAATCAGAGATATAGGCCCAAACAGGCCTTGCCTCAGCCCGCAGCCTAGTTCCCCTTTGGATAACCATTGGTCAACAAGTGGAGGCACCTCTGCCCACTAGCAGGGAATATACCCCACCTGAAGGCCACCACTCCTAGAGAGGCAGCTTCCTTGTGGAGTACCGCATTATCAACTTCCTCCAAGACTTCAGCCTACTGAAGGCTAAGAGGGGATATATATAGAAATCTTCAAGGACATTGTAAGTCAATAGAGGAAATCTGCAATATCTCAGCGGTCCACTGATACCTGAACAATGTGAGAAAACAAGGCAAGAAAATGCCGCAAACAAATCTAGATGTTACATCAATAAAACCCAATGACAGCATGGCAGAAGAAATGACAGAAAAGGAGTTCAGAATGTACATAATTAAAATGATCAGGGAAGTAAACGATGAGATGAAAGAGCAAATGCACGCACTGAATGATGAGATGAAAGAGCAAATGCAGGCATTGAATGATCGCACCAATCGACAGTTAAAAGAGCAAATACAGGAAGCAAAAGATCATTTCAATAGTTAGAGATATTGAAAAAAAAACCAAACAGAAATCCTTGAAATGAAGGAAACAATAAACTAAATTAAGAACTCCATGAAAGCATATCAAGTAGGATAGAACACCTGGAAGACAGAACCTCAGATATTGAAGACAAAATATTTAACCTTGAAAACAAAGTTGAACAAACAGAGAGGATGGTAAGAAATCATGAACAGAATCTAGAACTACTATGGGATATCATGAAAAGGCCAAATTTAAGAATTACTGGGATTGAGGAAGGCCTAGAGAAACAAACCAAAGGAATGAACAATCTATTCAATGAAATAATATCAGAAAATTTCCCAAATCTGAAGAATGAAATGGAAAATCAAGTTCAAGAGGCTTATAGGACTCCAAATACACAAAATTACAACAGACCCACACCAAGGCACATTATAATGAAAATACCTAACATACAAAATAAAGACAGAATTTTAAAGGCTGTGAGAGAAAAGAACCAAATTACATTCAGGGGGAACCAATATGGATATCAGCAGATTTTTCAATCCAGACCCTAAAAGCTAGAAGGGCCTGGACCAACATTTTTCAAGCCCTGAAAGAAAATGGATGCCAACCAAGAATCTTATACCCAGCAAAACTTACCTTCAAATTTGACGATGAAATAAAATCCTTCCATGATAAACAAAAGCTAAAAGAATTTACAAAAAGAAAGCCAGCATTACAGAACATTCTCAGCAAAATATTCCATGAGGAAGAGATGAAAAACAAAGAAGCAAATCAGCAAAGGGAGGAATTATCCTAAAGGAATTGTCAAATAAAGGAGGAACCAAGTTGAGTCAAATAAATAAATAAATAAAATTTAAAAAATGAACCATATGACCGGGAAACCAAATCATATCTCAATAATAACCCTGAATGTTAATGGCCTGTATTCATCAATCAAAAGACATAGACTGGCAGATTGGATTAAAAAGAAGGATCCAACAATATGTTGCCTACAAGAGACTCACCTCATAGAAAAAGATACCCATAGACTAAAGGTGAAAGGATGGGGAAAAACATTCCATGCACATGGACTCAGCAGAAAAGCTGGAATGTCTATCCTCATTTCAGATAATGGGGACTTCAAGCCAAAGTTAGTCAGAAGGCATAAAGAAGGTCATTTCATACTGCTTAAGGGAAGCATAAATCAGCAAGATATAACAATCATAAACATCTATGCCCCAAATAGTGGCTCATCCATGTATGTCAAACAAATCCTTCTCAATTTCAGAAACCAAATAGACCATAACACAATAATACTAGGCGATTTTAACACGCCTCTGTCACCACTGGACAGATTTTCGAGACAAAAATTGAACAAATAAACCATAGATCTCAATAACACAATCAATAATTTAGACTTAACGGACATTTATAGAATATACCATCCAACCAAGAACGAATACACTTTCTTCTCAGCAGCACATGGATCCTTCTCTAAAATAGACCATATATTATGCCACAAAGCTAATGTTAGCAAATATAAGAAGATAGAGACACTACCTTGTATTCATTCTATCAGATCATAATGGATTGAAGTTAGAAATAAATGAAAGAGTAAAACACAGAAACTATTCCAACATCTGGAGATTAAACAATATGCTATTTTATGATGAATGGATAACGGAAGATATTAGGAAGGAAATTAAAAAATTCTTAGAAGTAAATGAGAACAAAGAAACATCATATCAAAATCTCTGGGACTCTATGAAAGCAGTACTAGAGGGAAATTTATTTCATGGAGCACATTTAATAAAAGAAGTAAAACTCAACAAATAAATGACCTAACACTACAGCTCAAAGCCCTAGAAAAAGAAGAACAGACCAGCACCAAATGTAGTAGAAGACAGGAAATAGTTAAACTCGGAGCTGAAATCAATGAAATTGAAACAAAAGAAACAATACAAAAAATTGACAAAATAAATAGTTGGTTCTTCGAAAAAATAAACAAAATTGATAGAACTTTAGCCACACTAACAAAGACAAGACGAGAGAAAACCCACATCACTAAAATTCACAATGAACAAGGAAATATCACATTAGACAGGATTGAAATAGAAAACATAATTAGAAGCTGTTTTGAAAATCTATACTCCAACAAAATAGAAAATTTTGAAGACATCAACAGGTTTCTAGAGACATATGAATTGCCTAAACTGAACGAGGAGGACATACACAATTTAAATAGACCAATTTCAAGTACTGAAATAGAAGAAGTCATCAAAAGCCTACCAACAAAGAAAAGTACAGGACCAGATGGGTTCTCAGCCGAGTTCTACACAACCTTTAAAGAAGAGCTCATTTCAATACTTCTCAAAGTATTCCATAAAATAGAAGAGGAGGGTACCCTCCCAAACTCATTCTATGAAGCCAATATCACACTGATACCTAAACCAGACAGAGACTCATCAAGGAAAGAAAATTTCAGACCAATATCCTTAATGAACATTGATGCAAAAATTCTCAACAAAATTTTAGGAAATCGCATACAAAAACATATTAAAAAGATAGTGCACCATGATCAAGTGGGTTTCAACCCAGGGATGCAAGGTTGGTTCAACATCAGGAAATCAATAAATGTCATTCACCATATCAGTAGACTTAAAGTCAAGAATCACATGATTATTTCAATAGATGCAGAAAAAGTATTTGATAAAATACAGCACCACTTCATGCCCAAAACACTAGAAAAAATAGGGATAGTGGGAACATTCCTTAACATTGTAAAGGCCATTGATGCTAAGCCCATGGCTAATATCATTCTAAATGGTGAAAAACTGAAAGCATTCCCCCTCAAAACTAGAACAAGGGAGGGATGCCCTCTTTCACCACTTCTATTCAACATCGTTCTTGAGACTCTAGCCAGAGCAATTAGACTAACCAAAGAAATTAAAGGGATCTGAATTGGAAAAGAAGAACTCAAACTATCCCTGTTCGCTGATGACATGATTATATATGTAGAGCAACCTGGAAATTGCACCTGAAAACTCTTAAAACTCATAAGTGAATTCAGTAAAGTAGCAGGTTACAAGATCAATGCTCATAAATCCAACGCATTTTTATACATAAGTGATGAATCTTCAGAAAGAGAAATTAGGAAAACTACCCCATTCACAATAGCCTCGAAAAAAATAAAATACTTGGGAATCAATCTCACAAAAGAGGTGAAAGACCTCTACAATGAGAACTATACAACACTAAAGAAAGAAATTAAAGAACACCTTAGAAGATGGAAAGATCTTCCATGTTCTTGGATAGGAAGAATTAATATTGTCAAAATGGCCATACTACCTAAAGTGCTATACAAATGCAATGCAATTCCAATTAAAATCCCAATGACGTACTTTACAGAAATAGAGCAAGCAATTATGAAAGTCATCTGGAAGAATAAGATACCCAGAATAGCTAAAGCAATCCTTAGCAGGAAGAGTGAAACAGGGGGTATTGCAATACCAGATCTTCAACTCTACTACAAAGCAATAGTAACAAAAACGGCATGGTATAGGTACCAAAATAGAAAGGTAGATCAATGGTACAGAATAGAGGACACAGACACAAACCCAAATAAATACAATTTCTCATACTAGACAATGGTGCCAAAAATATGCAATGGAGAATAGATAGCCTCTTCAACAAATGGTGCTGGGAGAATTGGAAATCCATATGCAACAGAATGAAACTAAACCCATATCTCTCACCATGCACGAAACTAAACTCAAAATGGATTAAGGACCTCGGAATCAGACCAGAGATCCTGCAGATTATAGAAGAAAAAGTAGGTCCAAATCTTCAACATGTCGGCTTAGGACCAGACTTCCTTAACAGGACTCCCATATCACAAGAAATAAAAGCTAGAATCAATAACTGGGATAGATTCAAACTAAAAAGCTTTCTCTCAGCAAAGGAAACTATCAGTAATGGGAAGAAAGAGCCTACAGAGTGGGAGAATATCTTTGCCAATCATAATTCAGATAGAGCACTAATCTCCAGAATCTATAAAGAACTCAAAAAACTCTACTCCAAGAATACAAATAATCCAATCAACAAATGGGCTAAGGAAATGAATAGACAGTTCACAGAAGAAGATCTATAAGCAATCAACAAACATATGGAAAAATGTTCAACTTCTCTAGTAATAAGAGAAATGCAAATCAAAACCACCCTAAGATTCCATCTCACCCCAATTAGCATGGCGATTATCAAGAATACAAGCAACAACAGGTGTTGGCGAGGATGTGGGGAGAAAGGTACACTCATACATTGCTGGTGGGGCTGCAAATTAGTGCAGCCACTCTGGAAAGCAGTGTGGAGATTCCTTAGAAAACTTGGAATGGAACCACCATTTGACCCAGCTATCCCACTCCTCGGCCTATACCCAAAGGACTTAAAATCAGCATACTACAGAGATACAGCCACATCAGTGTTCATAGCTGCTCAATTCACAATAGCCAGACTGTGGAACCAACCTAGATGTCCTTCAATTGATGAATGGATAAAGAAACTGTGGTATATATACACAATGGAATATTACTCAGCCATAAAGAATGATAAAATTATGGCATTCGCAGGCAAATGGATGAAATTGGAGGATATCATGCTAAGTGAGATAAGCCAATCTCAAAAAGCCAAAGGATGAATGATATCGCTAATAAGTGGAGGATGACACATAATGGGGGGAGGGAAGGGTTAGTGTTAGGGTTAGAGTTAGGGTTAGAGTTAGGGTTAGGGAGGGGGGCAAGTATGGAGGAAGGAAGGACTGTATAGTGTGAAAAGAGGGCTGGGAGGGGTCGGGGGAAGGGAAAAATAACAGAATGAATCAAACAACTTTACTCTATGTAAATTTATGATTACACAAATGGTATGCCTTTACGCCATGTACAATCAGAGAAACAACCTGTATCCCATTTGTTTACAATAAAAAAATACATTATAAAAAATATTAAATATTGTAATTCTCAAAATAAAAAAATAAGTAGACTGAGAGATAAAGTTGAGTTAATCTTCCAAATATTAGAACAAAGACAAAAAGGTGGTAAATAGGAGCAAAAACAAAATAAGAATCAAGCAGGGCGCAATGGGGCGTGCTGTAATCTCAGAGTCTCACGAGGTAGATGCAGGAAGATCACAAGTTCCAGGCCAGCTTAGACTACTTAGTATGACCCTGTCTCAAAATTAAATAAAAAGGCAGGGTATGGAGCTAAAAAAGTAGAGGCCCCCCTGGGTTAAATCCCCAGTTCCCCCCCGCAGTCAATCTAGGTGATAATAGACATGATTAAAGAAATGATTTAAGAAAATTTTCAGAGTCAGGATCATAAGTTTATAGATTGAAAACATCCTTTGAGTATCCAACACAAAGAACTATGGGTAAGGCACATTGTTGCGCAATTTTAGAACTATGGGGATAGTGAGATCATAAAAACTCCTGGAAGGGAAAAAGAGTCACATCCAAAGCTATGTTAGGAATTTGAAGAGTATTGATCATCTCCATTGCTAGAAACTAGAAGACATGAAGCAACACATTTCTATCCAACTAGGTTTTCAATCCAGGGTATAAAGTTAGGATGAAGACATTTTCTGGCATATATATCATCTCCTATATCCCATGTGCACATTCTTAGGAGGCCATTGAAAAATGACCATAATGAAGAATAAACTGAAAAGACAAAGACTTGGAAATAAGGAAATGTGAGGTCTAACATGTACATTACATGAAGAATGTAAATATTTTCCCAGATGGAGATGAAAGAAATTCCAAGAAGTCTTGGTAACAAGTAGTTCAGAATGGAGCAGGAACATAAAGCAATTCTTTAAGAGAGATGATTATGAAAACATTTATCGCTAATTTATTATGTAAGACTCTGTGTGTGTGTGTGTGTGTGTGTGTGTGTGTGTGTGTGTGATTGAACCAAGGGGTGCTTAACCACTAAGCCAAATCCCTAACTCTTTTTATTATTATTTTTATTATTATTATTATTATTATTATTTTGAGATAGGGTCTCTCCAAGTTGCTTAGTACCTTGCTAAGTTGCTTAGGTTGGCTTTTAACTTGAGATCCTACTACCTCAGGCTCCCAAGCTGATGGAATTATAGGCATGTTCTACCACGCCCAGGTAATGTAAGACTTGAGAAAAAGGTACTTTACACTTTGAGAATTTTGGAAAGAATTAGTGATGTGACTAGAGAACCGAGCAAACAAAAATGACAGAGTTTTAAAAGGAAAAATATTAACCTTTCCTCTATCATTAATTCACACAACCATTACATCATCACATTTTGGTAGTATTCCACATGTGAATGTGCCATCTTCGGTTTCTTCGTTCAGTGTTGTCTAGTTTTCAGCTATAGATCTTTCATGTCCTTGGTTAAATTTATTCCTAAGTATTTAATTCATTCTGGTACTATTGTAAATGGGATTGTTTTCTTAATTTCTTTCACAAGGGCTGAGGATCTAGCTCAGAGGTCGAGTGCTTGTCTGTGTATTGGGTTTGATCCTCAATATGGTAAAATAATTTTTTTCTTCCTTTTTAAGCGATTTTGTTGTTAGCATGTATAAACAAAAAATGCATTTATATATGGGTTTGTGCCCTTAATTTTATTGAATTTATTTATTCTAACGTTTCTTTCTGGAAGGAGTCTTTAGGGTTTTCTACATACAAGATTATTTCATATGCAGAGACAATTTTACTTATTTCTTTTTGATTTTTAAGACCTTCATTTCTTTTTCTCGACTAACTGCTTGGGCCAGAACTTCCACTAGTTCAGTAAATAGAAATGACAAGAGTAGTAGTCTTTGTGCTGGTCTTGATTTTAGAGGAAAAGCTTTCAGCTTTTTATTATTGGTATGTTTTTAGCTATAGTCTTGTCATATATGGGATTTAAAATAATTGAGTTCTTTAAACCTAATTTGAGAGTTTTTAATCATGATAAGATGTTGATTTGTAAGGTCTTTTATATCTATAGAAATGATCATTTATTTTTTTATCCTGCATTTTGTTAATGTAGTGTATTATATTTGTTGATCTGTATTTGTTGAACTGTCCTTGCTTTCAGAGGATAAACCTCATGTGATAATGGTGTGTTTTTCTTATTATGTGATTTTTAAACTCTGTTTACTAGGATTTTTTATATCTGTTAATCAGAGATATTGGCCTACAGTTTCCTTTTCATGTAGTTTTTCATCTCCTGTTGTCATTGGGTGATGCTGACCTTGTAAAATGAGTTTGGAAAAGTTCTGACTTCAGTTTTTTGGAAGAGCTTGAGAAGGATTGGCATTAATTATTCTTTAAATGTTATAGTTCACCAGTAATGTCATTTCTTGTTTTTTTTCCTTTTGTGAGAGTTTTTTAAAAAAAATTATTTGTTCTTTTTAGTTATACATGATGATACAATGTATTTTGATATATTTATACAAACATGAAATATATTTCATTCTAATTAGGATCCCAGTCTTGTGAATGTACAGTATGTTGAGAGTCACTGTGTTGTATTCATATATGTACATAGAAAGTTATGTCAGATTCATTGCACAGTCTTTTATATTCCTATCTCCCTTCCTTCCCTTGATTCCCCTTTGTCTAATCCACCAAACTTCTATACCCCTCACCCTTGTTGTGTGTTTAACATCCATACATCAGAGAGAACATTCAACCTCTGGTTTTTTTTGGGATTGGCTTATTTTACTTAGTGTGGTAGTCTCCAGATCCATCCATTTACCAGAAAATGCCATAAAGTCATTCTTCTTTATGGCTGAATAATTTTCCATTGTGTATATATACCACATTTTCTTTATCCATTCATCTGTTGAAGGTTACCTAGGTTGGCTTCATAGTTTAGCTGTTGTGAATTGAGCTGCTGTAAACATTGATGTAACCATGTCACTGTAGTATACTGATTTTAAATCCTTTGGATATATACCAAAGAGTGGGACAACTGGGTCAAATTGTGGTTCTGTTCCTAGATTTTTGAGGAATTTCCATAATGTTTTCCAGAGTGGTTGCACCAATTTGCAGTCCCACCAGCATTGTTTGAATGTACTTATTTTCCCACTTCCTGGTCAACATTTATTGTTATTTGTATTCTTGATAATTGCCATTCAGGTGGGGCATGACTGGAGGGGGTGGGTCACTGGAGTTGTACCCTGGAAGGTTCATCTTCTCTGAGGCCTCTGCCTAAGCCTCCAAGGTAGGTGGGTTGGTAGGCATTGGCCGACACACCCTGTTCCCCTTCCTCTTCTATTGTATACTCTCTTCTCTCTTTATATCATCTCTCCCCCACCAGATTCTGTGTCTAAGGTAAAAAACACAATACTTGTCTAAGTCTGACTTATTTTGCTTAATGTGTTGATCTACAGTTCTATCCATTTTCCAGCAAGTGCCATTATTTCATTCTTCTTTAATAATCCATTGTGATTGTATACTATATTTTCTTTGTTCATCCATTGATAGGCACCTAGGTCAATTCCATAACTTGGAAATTATGAATTATGTCACAGTAAACATGGATGTGCAGGTATCTATAACATATGCTGAATTTAATTTCTTCCAGCACATACCAATGAGTGGTATAGCTTGAGTATATGGTAGTTTTAAATTTAGGCTTTTGAGGAAACTTCCTACTGATTTGCACATAGGGGCTGAACCAGTGCATATTTCCCTCAACATTGTGTGAGGGTTCCTTATCTCCCTCACCCTTGTCAGCTACCATTTATTATTTTTTGTATTCTTAATGGTAGCCATTCTGACAGAGGTGAGACATGGAGTCTCTGTGTAGTTTTAATTTTCATGTCTGTGATGGCTGAAGATGTTAAATATTTTTTTTATACCATAATTGGTTATTTGTACTTCTTTTGAGAAATCTCTTCAGGTCATTTGTCCATTTATTGATTAAATGGTCGGGTTTCTTTGGTGTCAGATTTTTTGAATTCTTTATATATTTTGGATATTAATCCTCTGTTGGATGAGTAACTGGCAAAGATTTGCTCCTATTCTTTAGATTGTCTTTTCACTCTCTTGTTTCCTTTACTTGCAGAAGCTTTTTAATTTGATGCAGTCTCATTTGTCAGTTCTTGCTATAATTTCCTGTGCTATTGGAGTCCCACTTAGGAAGCTGTTGCCTGTGCCTATGTCTTAAAGTGTTTCCCCTGTGTTTTCTTCTAGCAGTTTCAAAGTTTTAGGTCTTACATTTATGTCTTTGATCTGTTTTGAGTTGATTTTTGCACAGGATGAGTCATGGGGATCTAATTACATTTTTTTTTTTTTTTTTTTTTTTTACATGTGGGTATCCTATCCAGTTTTCCCAGCATCATTTGTTAAAGTGGCTCACGTCTCCAGCATTTGTTTTGACACTTTGTCAAGTATCAGATGGGTGTAGTTGCATGGATTTCTCTGTTTTCTCTATTCTGTTTAATTGGTCTATGAGTCTCTTTTCTTGTCAGCACTATGCTGTTTTTGTTGCTATGGCTTTGTAGTATATTTTGAAATTGGGCATTATGTACTTCAAGCATTGCTCTTTTTGCTCAGATTTTGTTATTTTGGTTATTCAGGATCTTTTTTTGCTTCCATGTGAATTTTAAGATTTTTTTTCTTATTCTGTAAAGAATGTCAGTGGTATTTTGATGGGCATCACATTAAATATGTAGCTTTCTCTCAGTAATATGACCATTTTAACAATATTAATTCTGCTGATCTATGGACCTGGGAGGTCCTTCCATCTTCTAGTGACTTCTTCAGATTTTTTCTTTATTGCTCTGTAATTTTCACTTCCTTCAGGAAGTTTATTCTTGGTATAAAAAAATTATTGTGAATAGAATTAGTTTTCTGAAATTTTTTCAGTGAGTTTGTTATTGGTGATAGAAAAACTCAATTTTTGTATGTTGATTTTATATCCTACTACTTTGCTGATTAAAAAAAATTGTTCTAATTAGTTACACATGACAGTAGAATTCATTTTGACCCATTGTACACAAATGGAGCACAACTTCTTATTCCTCTGGCTGTACATGGCTGTACATGGTCACACCAGTCATGTAATCATACATGTATATAAGGCAACAATGTCCATCTCATTCCACCATCCTTTTCATCCCCCCACCCCTCCCCTCACTCCCTTCTACATAATGCAAAGTTCATTCTTCTCTACTCCCTGACCCCCAATTATGGATCAGCATCTGCTTATCAGAGAAAACATTTGGTCTTTGGTTTTTTGGGTTTGGCTTTTTTCGCTTAGCATAATATTGTTCAGCTCCATCCATTTATCTGCAAATGGCATAATTTCATTCTTCTTTAAGGCTGAGTAATATTCCATTGTATATATGTACCACATTTTCTTTATCCATTCATCTGTTGAAGAACGTCTAGGTTGGTTCCATAGTCAGCTATTGTGAATTGAGCTGCTATAAACATTGATGTGGCTGTGTCACTATAGTATGCTGATTTTAAGTCCTTTGGGTTTAAACCAAGGATTGGGATAGCTGGGTCAACTGGTGGTTCCATTCCAAGTTATCTGAGGACTCTCCATACTGCTTTCCATAGTGGTTGCACCTATTTGCAATCCCACCAGCAATGAATGAGTGTACCTTTTTCCTCACATCCTTACCAACACTTATTGCTTGTATTTAATTTTTTTTTTTAAATTCAAATCTAAATATCTTCTTGTGTTGGATTCTTTAGGGTCTTCTAAATATAGGCTCTTATCATCTGCAAATAGGGATAATTAAACTTCTTCCTTTCCTACTTGTAACTTTCATTTCTTTCTCTTGCCTAATATTTTTGGCTAAAATTTCAAGTGCTCTATTGAATAGGTGTGGTGAGAGTGGGCATTCCTGTCTCATTCTGGATTTTAAAGGAAATGCTTTCAGTTTTCCCTCATTTAGTGATGTAGGCTGTGGAATTTTCATATCTAGTCTTTATTATATTGAGGAAGATTTTTCTATGTCTCGTTTCTTCAGGGATTTTATCATGAAGGAGTGTTGAATTTCATTGAAGGCTTTTTCTGTATTTACTGAGAGGATCATGTGCGGGGGTTTCGGCCATGTCTGGTGTGGATGAGGGAAAGGTCAATTGCCCAAGGATGGCAGTGCCAGCAATAAATCAGTTGATTACTAATAAACTCATATAATCAATAAATACACAAGAACCAGTACTCTTTCAAAAGGAAGGGGGTGTGGTGTATAGGACCATACCAGATCTGGCCTCCAACAAGATGGAGAACCCCACCGTCACCTTTATTTATAGTTACATAGGTAAAGGGACCTAGACCAGGAGGGGCTTCTTCTGTGAGAACAGGATGGGATGGTTAGGGAAGCCATTTGCTTGAGGAACTAGCATATCCCCAGACAGTAAGCCACTCCCATACAAGACCATTTACTCCTAGGCTATCTGAGCAATCTCCCATGACCGGCAGTTTCTGGGAGTCAGACCTCTGTATCCCATGGCTCCACCAAGTCTAATTCTGCTAGACATGGATGGCTCCCCACAATCATGTGCTTTTTTTTTTTTTTTTAGCTTTGATTCTATTTAATGTGGTATATTATGTTTATTGATTTGCATGCATTGAAATGTCTTTGAATCCTTGGAATGAAACCCACTTGATCATGATGTATGATCTTTTGAATGTAATGTTGAATTTGATTTGCAAGTATTTTATTGAGAATGTATCTATATTCATTGAGGATATTTGTCTGTGGTTTTCTTTTCAAGTTTTGATAGTAGATAGACACTGGCTTTGTAATATGAGTTTGGAGGCATTCCATCCCTTGACATTTTAAGGACTAGTTTGAAGAGCATTGGTATTAACTCCTTTTTAAAGGTCTAGTAAAATTTAGTACTGAATCCATCTGGTATTGGGCTTTTCTCGTTGAGATATTTATTTTTTTTCAACCTCATTGCTTGTTATCGATCTGTTTAGGTTTTAAATATCCTCTTGGTTCAGTTTGGTGGATGGTATGTGTGTAGAATTGTATCCATATTTTCTAGACTTTCCAATTTGTTGGAAGATGACGTTTCAGATAAGCCCTAATGATCTTCTGAACTTCAGTGTTATCTCTTGTAAATTTTTCCCTTTTTGCCCTCTAATTTTATTAATTGGGTCTTCCTTTTTGTTTAGTTTGGGTAAGGGTTTATCATTCTTGTTTATTCTTTTCAGAGAATCATGTCTTTTTTTTATCCATTGTAGTGTTATTTTAGTCACTATTTTTTTACTTTCAACTCTGATATTTATTATTTCTTTTCTTCTACTGATTTTGGTTTTATTTTTTTTCTTTTTCTATCACCTTGCAATGCATCATTAGGTTATTTGAGAGCTCTCTGTTTTTCTAATGTAGGTATTAATAAACTTTCCTCTTAGAACTGCCTTTCTTGTATCTCACAGATTCTGGTATGTTGTTTTTCCATTTTCATTTAATTCCAAGAATTTCTAAATCTTCTCCTAATTTCTTCAGACATCCACTGATCATTCACAAGTATATTGTTCAGTCTCCAGGCATTTGTATACTTTCTATAATTTCTTTTGCCCTTGATTTCTAGTTTCATTCCATTTAGAATCTGATAATATGGAAGACATTATTTAAGTCCTTTTGTATTTTTAAGACTTCCGTTATGGCCTAAGATATCTATTTTGGAAAAACTTTCTTGAATTGGTGAGAAGAATGTGTATTCTGCTGTTGTTGAATGGACTATTCACTAGATGTTTACTAAGTCCATTTGATTTATAGTGTAGTTTAATGCTGATGTCTCTTTGTTGATTTTTTTTCCCAGTCTGCCTGACCAATCTCCTTGTAAGAGTAAGTTATTAAGGTCAACCATTATATTGTATTGTTGCTATCGAACCCTTATGTCAAGTAGTGTTTGTTTTATGAAATTCTGCACACTGATGTTTGGAGCATTTATATTTACAGTTGTTACGTCTTTTTGGTGGATTGTTCCCATTACTAATATGTAGCGATCTTCTTTGTCACTTGTAACTACTTTTGGTGTGAAAATTTTGCTTTGTTAAGCATGAGTATAGCTACTCTTATTTGATTTCAGATTCTATTTGCATGGACTATCATTTCCCATTCTTTAATTTTCATTCTGTATTATTTCCCCTTGTTCAGTGTGTTTCTTTTGGGGAATAAATAGTTGTGTCTTGTTCTTTTTTAATCCAGCAAGTAAGTCTGTCTTTTAATTGGAAAGTTAAAGGCCATTTACATTTAGGGTTATACTTGAAAGATACATAATAATGCCTGTTTTTCTAATGCCCTGTTCTTTCCTAATTCTTATTTGTTTTATCTATTCTTGTAGTGAGATTTATTCTTTCCTGTACTCTGAGGTTATGTTTGTCTTCTTATTTTGTTTGTAGAATTCCTTTTAGTATTTTTTACAGTGCTGGCTCAGTGGTCATGAATTCCTTTAGTTTATGCTTATCTTTGAAGATCTTTATTTCTTCTTCAATTCTGAAGAGTAGTTTTTCTGGTATAGTAACTTATACTGACAGTTATTTTCTTTCAGAACTTGAAATATATCATTTCACATTCTCTTGAACTTTAGAGTTTCTAGAAGGATCCTGTTGTTCTTTTGATGGGTTTGCCTTGATAAGTGATTTGGTGATTCTCTCTTGCAGCTCTTAGTGGTCTTGCCTTTGAATTTTTGGCACATTAACTATATTATGTTATGGAAAGCTTTCTTTTCTGATCATGTCTGTTTGGAAGTCTAGTTCATCCATTTTGTCTAAATGCCCTGAAATTCTGTTTTATGCTTAATCTAGTCTGTTGGTTAGACCGTCCACTGAGTTTTTCTATTTGATTTATTGAGTTTTTTCTAGATTTTTTTCGGTTCTTTTTCAAAATCTCTATCTTGTTATTGAGTTTCTCATTCGTATCCTGTATTATCTTCCTAATTTATTTATGTTTATTTTGTGTTTTATTGGCATTTATTGATCTTTTTACAATTGTTCTATAAATTCTATGTCTGACATTTCATCCACTTCATTATCTGTGCAGTTTGTTGCTTGCAAATTATAAACTTGAGGAGGAGTCATGTTGCATTAGTTTTTTATATTTCTTGTATTTCTACATTGAGATTTGTGCATCTGTCTGGTTGGATTGATTATCTACTTTTATGTGAGGGCCTGTTTAGGGCACAGGCTTCTTTCAATGATGTGTTCTAGAATATTGGATTGTTTTGAAATGTTGAATATATTTCCAAGTGTGTTTTGTAGTATAGTTTCTCTGTTACTTCTTTGGTGGTGATTATTGTATTTTAACACAGTCCATACTATGGCAGAGCCTGAGCATACCACTTTCTCTGTAGGTCCCACAAGAATGGGATCCTTCCAGTGGATCAGGCAATTGTGTTGAAGATAGTGGAGTATATGGGGTACAGTCTGTGATTACTACTCTAGTCTTGCCAGCACTATACATTCTGAAAGGGTATGGGAGTGACCTGTGCTGAGGCTCCTAATAGGTGTGGTGTCCAGTCTTTGTATTGTTTTTTCTCTGCTATTGCCATGGGAGTTAGTATTGATGAGCAGTCCTTCAGCTGTATCACTCCCTTCTGTGCCTACTGGGGACCTGGTTATTGATGTGGGGGATGGGGATTTTATCTCCTCTATTCTTTGTTTTAAAATATCCTCCAGAGTTTAAGTGGGACTGGGTTGTGGTTGAACAAGGTGTGCTGTCTTTTAACAGGGTTGGGAGTGTAGCTCAGTAACAGTAACATTTACCCAATGTCATGCTCAATTCCCAGCACTTCATAGAAAAGGGAACAGCAGCAGTAACAACAGTATGTAACAGTGAACCAGATATAGCATTAAAGTAAAAACCAGGTACCAGCTATGATATCCACAATACAAACAATAATGGAAATGGTGGAGGCAGAAATATATAAACTAAAAGGTTTTACAAGATTATAAAAATATAATTAAGAGAGAAGAAAACGGGCAGAGGAAGGCAAGGAAAAAGTTATAATGCTAAAAATATTGAAAAGACAGAAAATGGAAGAAAGTTAAGGCCATAAAGGGGGGGAAAAAAAAGAGGGAGGATAAGAGAATTTAACTACTACTAGAAGAAAAGAAAGAGTAAGCCCCCCATCATAAAAATTAAAAAGTTCCCAAAAAACAAGAGAGAAACACACACAACACACACATACACACACACACACACACACACACACACACACAACCAATCAGGAAATAGAAAAAAGTATTAATGAAAAATGAAAGAATTGTCTCAGCTGAGGCTGAGGTGACCAAAACTCTGAATTGCCACGCATCTTCACTACCTATGCCCTACCTATGCCTATCTGCTCTTCTTTTCATGTCTTCTTAGGCTACATACCCCTTCTAGAGAGCAAGGGCAGGTAGTTATTTACCTGTTCCTCCTTTCATGTTGCTTGCCAGGCTGTGATCTGGAGAACTTTGGGACTGATGTTGATTGAACTGGCTGTCAACTTCCCTGCTCACTAGTACAGGGTAGCAAGGAATGGGAAGTTCTATCTGCTGAAGGTTAGTTTGGCTAGATTAGATTGACACAGTCCTAGGACCAGCCTAATGCTGATTGCTCCTGTGTGTCTGGATCTTATATGGGCAGGTCCCATATAATCTATCACTGATGATTGTGGCCTTCTGAGACCCAGTCCCCATGTGCAATCATATGTTCCTGTTCAGTTTCCTGAACTTCTTCAGCTGGTCCCCAAGCCCCCAGGTTCAAATATAAAGCAAACTCTATTCCTTTCTGTACCTTCAAATTAAATCTTCCTACTTATATTCTTCAACGTGCTTGTTTTAGTGGTGTTCTGTTAGGGCAATAGTAGGCCACACAGTAGACAACAGTGGGGAGAGTGGCAATATTTCCTGAGATCTCTAAGGAAAAAGTAAATGCAGCGACTTTAGTTTCTCAGAGGAGCAGGCTCAGGTGTGATCTCCTCTAGATGGGTCCCTGCCACAGCACCCCACTCATGAGTTAAGAAATATGGAGCACTTCTCACACACCAGCCCACTGTGTAGTGCTTGGATCAGTTAAATTCAGAGTCCCTTTCTGTTCTACAGCTTTTTCCATGCCAGTTTTGTCCATTATGTCACTCTGTCTTTTTCCATGTTACTTCTTCCCTCAGCTGTGCTGTTTTTGCCAGTGCAGGCTTAACACTGACTCACCTTTTTCGAACCTTCTGTTCCCCAAACCAGAATCTATGGGACTCTGCACTTCTCTGACTATCCATTATTGAACTTCAGGGCTTTCTCTCAGTCACCGAATAGCTATTTTTCATTTGTTTTGATTCTGAGCCATGGAGAAGCTGGAAAGTGCTGCTTGTCTCCTATCTTGGCTTTTTTACGTTGGTGAAATCAATCCGAAACAATTCTGTCATCACAAGGAAGGATTTCTTTTGTAACTCTGCCCTCCTCCCTATGCCCCAAGCCACACCTTGTACTTAATTTCTGACCACTGATAATTTGTTCTCCATTTCTGTAATTTTGCACTTTTGAAATGTATAAATGGCATCACACAGTATATAATTTTTCAGTGGGTACTTTTGATTCAGGGTTATTCTCTGGATTCTTCCAAATTGTGTACGTCAATAGTTTGTTAGTTTTTAAGAGTCTTACATGTTTAGATGTACCATAATTTGTTGACTGATTCACTTGTTGAAAGACATCGGGATTTAGTTTTTGGTTCTTAAATAGATACTATGAACATTTGTGTACGTTTTTTGTTATTGTTGACAGTTTTTCTTTATCTGTGATTGCCAGGAGCATAATTGCTAGATTGTATGATAGTAAAATGTTTACTTTACTAAAAAATTGACAAAATGTTTTTCAGATTGTATATGTCATGTTACATTCTTCCTAGCAATGTATGAGTGATCCAGGTTTATTTGCATTTTCACCATCACTTGCTATTGTTACCATGATTTCTTTTAGCTATTCTTGGTGTTGTTTAGTGTTAATTCATTTTTGTTATAATTTGGATTTCTCTCAGGGCCACTGATATTAAATTTTTATTGAGGTTCAACTTTTAGGTTTTTTTTTTCATGGTTTGTGCTTTTTATTGTCAAATACACTGTTTTTTTACCTTGCCCTAGATCTTGAGGATTTTCTCTCTCTTTTCCCCCTATAATTTGTATAGTGGTTTAGTCCATGGTCCACTAATTTTTGTGTAAGGGGAAATGTAAAGAGGTTAAGGTTTTTGTTTGTTGGTTTGGTTGGTTTTTACTTATCTGTGGGTGTCTAATTATTCTAATACAATTTCTTTAAAGTGCTGTCCTCTTCCATTGAAATCTTCTGCTCCTTTGTATAAAATCAAATGGTCATATTTGCATGGATATATTTATTGATATTCTGTTCTGTTCCATTGATTTGTGTGTCTGTTCTGTCAGTACCACACCATCTTGGCTACTGTAGCAATTGGATAGAATTATTTTTCTCACCTTTTCTTCCTTTTTAGAATTTGATGTAGTCCTATATGTTTCCATAAAATTCCATCTGTCCCTATTTAAAAAAAATCCTGCTCACATTTTGATAGGAATTATATTAAAACTGAATATCAGTTTGGAGAAAATTGACAACTTTATTTTGTTGACACTTACAATCCATAGATATAATACATCTCTCCATTTATTTATATATCTCTGATTCATCATTATAATTTTAGAACTTTTTAATATATAAGTCCTATACATGTTTTGTTAAATTTATGTCTATATATTTAAACTGTATTTATGAGGATAAATGATATTGTATTTTTAAGTTCCCTGCTCATGTGTGCATTACCAGTCTATAAAATGAAATTGATTTCTTGTGCACTTATTGTTTGGATTTTTGGTTATGATTTTTTGATTACTCTGCATACATAATCATGTCAATAGTAAATGAAGAGTTTTATTTCTTATTTTCTGATCCATATGCCTTTTATTATTTTTTCCTACTCTATTGTGCTGGCTATTTCTTCCAGTACTCTAGTGGTTCTAGTCTTAACTTTCATAGTACTTAAGAACTAGCCTCTCTTTTATAGTACTAATGCTAACATTAAACAAGAGTGGTGAGAGTGAACATTCTAATTCTGTACCTATTCTTGGTGAAAAGGCAGTTGATCTTTCATTTGCACTTTAAAAAAGTATAGTCTTTCACCAGCCCCTGACTTTTTTACTAGCTGCAACATTTTCATAAATGTTTTTTATTACATTGAAGTTGTTCTCCATTTCTAGACTTCTGGGAATTTTTATCATGAATTGGATGTTGAATTTTGTCAAGTGCTTTTACTCTATCAATTGATATTATCATGAGATTCTTCTTCTTTAGATTGTTGATAAGGTAGAATACATTGATTTATTTTTTAATTATTGAACCATATTTATATACCTGACATAAATTTCAACTGGTCATGGTATATAAT
This sequence comes from Sciurus vulgaris, assembly GCF_902686455.1. Classification (NCBI taxonomy): domain Eukaryota; kingdom Metazoa; phylum Chordata; class Mammalia; order Rodentia; family Sciuridae; genus Sciurus; species Sciurus vulgaris. The sequence goes on from NC_136476.1 coordinate 35,800,160, forward strand.
TCTCTTTACATATTGCTAAATTCTATCTTGTATTGCTTCATTAAGGACTTTTAACAACTATAATGATTAAGGATGTTGTTTTATAGTTTCATTGTCTGTCTGATTTTGGTATCAGAGATGAGTATAGTTTCACAAGATTAATTGGAAAGTGCTCCTTCTCTTCTGTTGTCTGAAATAAATTTTGCAGAATTGACATAAATTTTTTCTTTAAATATTTGGTAGGATTTTCCAATGAAATCATCTCAGCATGGAAAGTTCTTTTGGAATTTTCTTATTAATGATTCAATTTCCTTAATAGTTACAGGATTATTCAATTTGTCTATTTCTTATTGGTGAAATTTGGTAATTTGTGTAGTTCAAGGAATCAATCTATTTCATCTAAGCTGTCAAGTTATATGTATAAAGTTGTTAATAGTATTCCCTTATACTGTTGATGTCTACAGCATCAGTAGTGATAATCCTATTTCACTCTTGATATTGGTAAGTTGTGTCTTCTCTTTTTTCTTTATCAGTCTTGCTAGAGGTTCTTCAGGTGTATTGAGTTTTCAAAAAGCTATTTCTTTGGCTGGGGTGGAGCCCATGGCAGAGCACTGCATGTGCAAGGCCAGTGAATAATATCACTGCAAAAAAAGAAAAATAAAGTTAATTCCCTGTTTTATGTTTTCTATTAGATGAACAAATATTAATAGATGTTTTCTATTGTTTTTCTGTTTACCACTTATTTCAGTGATTTCTACATTTCATGGTTTCATTTTTTGAGTGGAGTCTACTTTGCCCTTCTTTTTGAGATGTTCCCTGTCTTGTCATTTGTACATTTAATTGCATAAGTTTTCCTCAGCTTCTTTGGCTTCATTGCATGTAATTCGATATATTTATTTTTCTTTTTATTTAATTTTGGTGTATTTAAAAATTTCTTTTTAGACTTACTATATGACCCAAGAATTATATAGAATTGTGTCATTTAATTTCCATGTGTTTAGAGAATCCTGGGTTTTGTCTTATTAATTTTTAGTTTGGTTTCATATGGTCAGAGAATACACTCTGTGATTGAAATTTTTTCTTTTTTTTTCTGCATATATTTTAGTGCTCTAAAATTTGAAACATGCATTTAGGATCACAAGGTCTTCTTGATAGATTTATCCTTTTATCATATTTTTCTCTGATAGTTTTTTTTTGCCATAAAGATTGCAGTAGTGTTAATATAACTACTCCCTCTTTCTTTTGAATAAGATTGTCCATGTCTTCTTCCATCCTTTTGTTTCTATTTACTTATATTGCTGTATTTGCAACAAGTTTGCTTTAGATATCATGTGGGTGCATTATGTTTCTTAATTCCCTGTTGATCTCTTTTAATTTATATATTTTAGATTATTTACTTTCTTTTGCTTTTGCTTTTCTTTATGCTTTCAGTGTTCTTTTTCATGTCTTCCTAGTAACTGTTTAAATAATTTTCAGAATTTTATTTTGATCTTCCTATAGAATATACAATTATATCTTTGTGTATCTTTTTAAGTGGTCATCCTAAATATTACATGTGTATACCAGTGTCAACATTTTAGTACTTTAAGTCATGTGTAGAAATTTTACTCTTTTTATGTCCCTTTACCCTTTCCTATTTATGATGTAATTGCCATAAATGTTTTCTACACACATTTAGAACCATATATTATTATACTCTTTTCTTCAACGCTGATATATAATTTAGGAAACTGAAGAGGACAAGAAAGGTCTATTGTATTTACCCAGGGTTTGTTCTTACTCTTTTCATCTTTCCTTCCTGATTTTCCAAAATTTCTCCTTTATTTCTTTTCTCTTTAGAAATTTACTTTATCCATTTTTTATGATTAAACTCCTGACAACAAATTCTTATAGTACTGCTTTGTTTAAGAATGTTTTGGCTGCTACAGTGCTGTTGCCACTGCCCCATCTCTGAACATGGTTGCCTCTGGCTGCCACCCCATCTCCAAGTTGGGCCACCTCCAACCACCTCCCTGCTGCCCACTGTTGCCCCATCTCTGAACCTGGCGCCTCCATCTTGGGACATGTTGCTGCTACCATCGCTATCTTGAGATGTGGCAAGATTCAACTTGGGATACTGGCCAGGGCCTGGAGGCCTAGTGTCAGGGTACTTGCAGGTTTGCCACTGCCACTGCCATTACAGGATGATGCTGTCTCCATCTGAGGACATTGACCAGACCATTATCAAGGTGCCTGCAGGTTTGATTACACCTGAGGTCTTCTGCTGAGTGGCAAGTAGCTACCATCTTGCTGCAGAGGTGGGAAAGAGTCAGGCTCTCCCCAACTCTGTGAGTCCTGAAGTGTGCAGGGCTGGACAGGGCTGGCAACAATAGGTGGAAGGTAGGAAGAGGGTGTGAGTGTATCTTGCTCTTGTTTTACCCAGGCAGCTGTTCCAGCACCACCAGATTCCTGGGATCCACTTGGGCTGGCATTTGCTGGGCCATGGCACCAGCCCGGTCCCTGTCACCAGTTAGGTCCCTGACTCCCTCCCCAGTCCAGCAACCACCAATCCCCTGGTCCCACTATCAGTCTGGCACCTAGCAGGGCCCTCCAGCTCCCCAGTCCCCAGTCTTCCAACCCTCCCTTAGCCAATAATCCAGCCTAGTACTCACACTCATGTGGCTTACCTGTAGTTCTCCTCACCTGGTCATGATCTGCCCGATGCAGAATAGCTCTCTGCAGCAGGTGCACAGGTCCCAGCACTCAGCCTTCAGGACCACCTGAAACAGAAGTGCCTGATGTCTTCATAGGAGCTATTTGGTTTAAGGATATATATTGTTAGCATTGGGTACTGTTAACATTGACTTTCCCATTAAATGGAAGGTACTGGAAATCTTAAGGGAGACTGTATGTCTATAAGGTAGAAATTGTACTACCTCAGATCCACAATGCTACATTGGAAGACACAAGAACAACATGAAAAAACAAGGGAACAAACTAAGATCTTGAGTAATAGATGCTATTGACAGTACAGTAGAAGAAATGTCAGAGAAGGGGTTCAGAACGTACATAATTAAACTGATCTGTGACATAAAGGATAATATAAGGAATAAAATCAGTGATAAATTTCAGGAGGTAAAAGATCACTTCAATAGAGATTATGAAAAAAATCAAGTAGAAATCCTTGAAATGAAGGAATGAATAAACCAAATTAAAAATTCAGTGATAAGTATCACCAATAGACTAGACCACTTGGAAGACAGACTCTCAGGCAATGAAGATAAAATATATAATCTTGAAAATAAAGTTGATGACACAGAGAAGATGGTAGGAGACTATGAAGAGAAGTTCCAAGACTTGTGGGATCACATGAAAAGATCAAATTTAGGATTTATCAGGATAGAGGAAGGCATGGAGAAACAAACTAAAGCAATGCACAGTCTTTTCAGTGAAATAATATCTGAAAATTTCCCAAACCTGAAGAATGAAATGAAAAATCAAATACAAGAGGCTTACAGAACCCCAAATGCACAAAATTACAGCAGACCCACACCAAGGCACATATAATGAAAATGCTTAGCATACAGAATAAGGATAGAATTTTAAAGGTCACAAGAGAAAAAAGTATCAGGTTACTTATAGGGGGAAACCAGTTTGGATCTCAGGTGATTTTTCAACCCTGACCTTCCATGATAGGATGTCCTAGAACAACATATACCGGTATAGCTCTGAAAGAAAATAGATGCCAATCAAGAATTTCATATCCAGCAAAACTAAGCTTCATATTTGAAGATGAAATTAAAAACTTCCATGTTATACAAAAGTTAAAATGATTCACAACTGAAAAGCCTGCATTACAGAACAGTCTCAGCAAACTATTCCATGAAGAGGAAATGGAAAAAAAAAAAAAAAAAAAAAAGTGAAAACCAGAAAAGGAAGGAACTACACTAAAGGAAAAGACAAAGGAGAAACTAAGTGAAATTAAAAGCCAGAAATAAATCAAAATAACCATGAAAATGTATATCTATGTGTCTCTATCTATATCTCAATAATAATCCTGAATGTTAATGGCCTAAACTCATCAATCAAAGACACAGACTGTTAAATTGGATTAAAAAACAAGACCCAACAATATGCTGTCTCTAAGAGACTAACCTTGTAGGCAAAGACATCCACAGACTGAAGGTGAAAGGATGGGAAAAAACATATCACTCACATGGACTGCATAAACAAGCAGGGGTTTCCGTCCTCATATTAGATAAAGGGGACTTCAAGGCAAAGTTAGTCGGAAGGGACAAAGTCGGAAGGGATTCCCTTAATCCTATTAAGGGAATAGAAAGAGTAGAAAGTCAGAGAATAAATGACCGAACATTACATCTCAAAGCCCTAGAAAAAGATGAACAAATAAATACCGAAAGCAGTCGAAGACAGGGAATAATTCAAATCAGAGCTGAAATCAATGAAATTGAAACAAAAGAAACAATTCAAAAAATTGACAAAAAAGTTGATTCTTTGAAAAAACAAATAAAATTTATAAACCTTTAGCCAAGCTAAAGAAGAGAGAAAACTCAGATTACTAAAATTTGTGATGAAAAAGGAAACATCACAACAGATACTACTGAAATACAGAAGATAATTAGAAACTATTTTGAAAATTTATACTCCAATAAAATAGAAAATCTTGAAGACATTGACAATTTTCTAGAAACATGACATACCCAAATTGAATCAGGAGGACATACACAATTTAAACAGATCAATTTCAAGCAATGAAATAGAAGACACCATCAAAAGCCTACCAATCATTGGGAGCAGTGGTGCATGCCTGGAATCCCAGAGGCTCAGAAGACTGAGGCAGGAGGATTTTGAGTTGAAAGCCAGCCTCAGCAAAAGTGAGGAGCTAAGCATCTCAGTGAGACCCTGTCTCCAAATAAAATACAAAATAGGACTGGGAATGTGGCTCAGTGGTTGGGTGCCCCTGAGTTCAATCCCCAGTACAAAAAAAATAAAAAAAGCCTGCCAATCAAGAAAAGCCCAGGACCAGATGGAGTCTCTGCTGAGTTGTACAAGACCTTCAAAGAAGAATTAACACCAGTACTCGTCAAATTATTCCATGACATAGAAAAGAGGGGGACCCTTCTAAACTCATTCTATGAAACTAGTATCACTCTGTTACCAAAAACAAAGACACATCAAGGAAAATGAAACTTTAGACTAATATCCCTAGGGAACACAGATGCATAAACTTTTAATAAAATCCTGGCCAATCACATACAAAAACACATTTAAAAGATAGCGCCCTAGGATCAAGTGGGTTGCATCCCAGGGCTGCAAAGTAGATTCAACATACAGAAATCAATAAATGTAATTTACCACATAAATAGACTTATAGACAAGAACCACATGAACTGGAACAAGACAGGGATGGCCTCCTTTCACCACTTATTTTCAGTATACAGTCCTGGAATCTCTAGCCAGAGCAATTAGACCAAAGAAATTAAAGGGACATGAATAGGAAAAGAACTCAAACTATCACTGTTTGCCAATGACATGATTCTGTATTTGGAAGGTCCAAAAAATTTCACCAAAAAACTTCTAGAACTAATAAATGAATTCAACAAAGTGCCAGGATATAAAATCAACACCCATAAATCAAACACATTCCTATACATCAGTAATATATCCACTGAAAGAGAAATTAGGAAACCTATCCCATTCATAATAGCCTCAAAAAAAAATAATATACTTGGGAATCAATCTAATAAAAGAGGTGAAAGACCTCTACAGTGAAAAGTGGAGGACACTAAAGAAAGAAATTGAAGAAGACCTTAGAAGGTGGTAAGATCTCCCATGCTCATGGATAGGCAGAATTATTATTGTCAAAATGGGCATACTACCAAAAGCATTATACACATTTAATGCAATTCCTATTAAAATCCCAATGACATTCTTCATAGAACTAGAAAAAGCCATCATGAAATTCGTTTGGAGAAATAATAGACCCAGAATAGCCAAAGTAATCCTTAGCAAGAAAAGCAAAGTAGGAGGCATCACAATACCAGAACTTAAATTATATTACAGAGCCGTAGTAACAAAAACAACATGGTATTGGCACCAAACAGACACATAGACTAATGGTACAGAACAGAAGACAGAGAGACAAACCCACATAAATAATTATCTCATATTAGACAAAGGCACCAAAAGCATAATTGGAGAAAAGATAGCCTCTTCAAACAAATGGTGCTGGGAAAACTGGAAATCCTTATGTAGCAAAATGAAATTAAACCCCTATCTCTCAGACTGCACAAAATTCAACTCAAAGTGGATCAAAGACTTAGGCACTAGAACAGAGACCCTGTGCTTAAAAGAAGAAAAAGTAGGCCCAGATCTTCACCATGTCAGCTTAGGAGCTGACTTCCTTAACAAGACTCCTGAAGCACAAGAAGTAAAATCAAGAATCAATAAATGGAATGGATTCAAACTAGAAAGCTTCTTCTTAGCAAAGGAAATGATCAGTAATGTGAAGAAAGAACCTACAAAATGGGAGAAAATCTTTACCACATGCACCTCAGATAGAGCATTAATATCCAGCATATGTAAAAACTCAACAACGAAAACCAAATAAGCCAATCAAATATGGGCTAAGGAACTGAACAGACACTTCAAAGAAGAAGTACAATTGAACAACAAATATATGAAAAAATATTCAGTATCTCTACAATTAGAGAAATGCAAATCATCTCACTCCAGTCAGAATGGCAATTATCAAAAATACAAGCAACAAAATTGTTAGTGAGGATGTGGGGAAAGAGGTGCACTCATACACTGTTGGTGGGAATGCAAAATGGTGCAACCATTCTGGAAAGCAGTATAGAGATTCCTCAGAAAACTTGGAATGGAACCACCATTTGACCCAGTTATCCCATTTCTCAGTTTATACCCAAAGGACTTAAAATGAGTGTTCCTCAGTGATGAAGCCACATCAATGTTTATATCATCTCAATTCCCAATAGCCAAGCTATGGAACTAATCTAGGTGTCCTTCAACAGATGAATGGATAAAGAAAATGTGGTGTACATATACACAGTGGAAAGTTACTGGAACTTAAAGAAGAACGAAATTATGGCATTTGCAGGTAATTGGATGGAGGTGGAGAATATGGTAAGTGAAATAAGCCAGTCCCCAAAACCAAAGGTGGAATGTTTTTCTCTGACATGTAGATGTGAATTCACAATAAGTAGGGCGTGGCTGGGAAAAATTAGAGGTACTTTTGGCAGAGGGGAGTGAAGGGAAGGGAGGGATATGGGGCTAGGAAGGATAGTAGAATGAATCAGACATTATTGCCTTATGTACATATATGATTACAGAACCGGTGTGATTGTACATCATGTACAACTAGAGGAATGAGAAGTTTTACTCCATTTATGTATGATGTGTTAAAAATGCATTCTCCTCTCATGTATACCTAATTAGAACTGATAAAAAAATTAAAAATGAATATCTTTCATTCGTGAAAGATATTTTCACTGGATATGGAATTTGGGTTGATAATTCTTTTCTTTCAGCACCTGAAAAATGTGTCCTTATGTTCTGCCTTTCCTTGAGAAATTTGGTTTCATTTGAATCATTGTTCCCTTCCAGATATTTCTCTGTTGTTGCCTTTATGGTTTTTTTCTTGGTCTTTAGATTGTAGAAGTTTTATTACGATGTGTCCTGGTGTAGACTTCTTTGAATTTATCCTGTTGGGTATACTGATCTTAAATCTGGGCACCATATGACAATTAAGCCATTGTTTCTTTGTATACTTATTCACCTCTGCCTTTTTTCCTCCTCTTCTCTGGACTCAGGTGACATTAATGTTAGCTCTTTGACAGTTCCCTGAGGTGTACACCTTGTTTTAGTCTGATTTCTCTTTTCAGATTGGGTCATGTCTATTGTTCACTCATCTCTTTTTACTGATTCTTTCCTGTGTTCTCTGCATTTGGCTATTTGAACCCACCCATTTAGGCTTTTTTGGCTTTGTACTTTCAGTTTCACAATTTCTACTTGGTTTACTTTGTGTCTTCTCTCTCTTGGCAGAGATTTTTCTATTTCTTTGCTAAAATCACCTGTTAGTTTGTGTGTGTGTGTGTGTGTGTGACCATAACTGCTTAAGAATTTGTATCATCACTGGTTTAAAATTGTTGTCAAATAATTTTAACATCTCTGTCATCTTGCTGTTGTCATCTGTTGATTTTTGAAATTAACTGAGATATTCCTGGTTTTTGTTACGATAAGTATTTTTTCATTGAATTTTGCGACACTCTGTATCTTATTTAAGCCTTCTGTCATAGCTAGCTTTCTCTGATACTACTCTAGCAGAAGAGGTAGAACCTTTCTTTATTATATGAGAAATTAGCTTTAGGTTGCTCTTTTAGTCCCTTAAGACATCTGAGGAGTGTGGAGCGTCTTCTTATTGCTCATGCTTATTATGGGCATGAGCACTTCCATTATATTAGATGTCCATTCATACACCCTGACTGGGAAGAGCAAAACTTACTGTTTGTATATGTTATTTCCAGTGACACCTGGCAAATAGAGAACCTTGCTGCTCTGGGCAGTGGTGGAAGTTCTGACTGTCCTCTGGCTTCCCTGTCTCAATCTTAGGGGATGAGGGTGGACCCACACTATAGGTGAATATGAAAATCCTGGCTACTTGTCCTTCTCTGACACTGTTCTGGCAATAAATAGGGAGGCTAAGGAACTTCCTTACAGCCTTGCAAGAATTAGAACCTAGGACTCTCCACTTGTATAAAAATGAATTTACATTTTTTCCCCTGTGATGTTTGGCTGGAATAGAATGGTTAATGGCTAAATTTTTCTGTCTAGGCTACCTTTTTCATGGTTCTTTAGCTAGAGAGAGCAGGCTTTTGTTAGGGCTTCTTTTCTTTTCAGATTTAGTTTTTTCTAGGTTGTTGACCTTTTCTGATCTATGATTGTGATATGTGAGGCAAAAAGAAAAGTCAGAGAACTCTCTTTGTTGTGTTTTGTTATTTGTGTCCCGAGGTCCCTAGCCAGTCTGACATTTTTTCTTCTGTCTTCAGAGTTCTCTTACATTTGTTTTGCATATAATAGTTCTTTAGTTGTGTTGTGAGAAAGGAATAGGGAAAATTCTTCTATTTTCCTGGGAGTTAAAGATGACCATTAAAAATATTTGGTACATATTAGGTACACAGAAGATGACCATGTTTTTGAAATATTTTGCCACTGTATTTGGTGAATTAATTGAAGCGAGTAATTTGACATTGTTGTAGCCCACTCCTCAGAGTGTGGTTTAAAAAGTTTACTACATGAGGATTTTATCCCAGAAAGAAACTGGCAAATACCTGGCCCGTGTTCATCACTCTTTCCCTTCCTTGGCATGGCAACCCTTAATGATTATTCACAACTGTTTTTTCCTGTTGAGTCTGAATTAAAACAGCCTTCCAGATTGCCCATTGCTAGGATTTTACACAGCAGTGAAAATCTATTTGCTATACCTGCTGTAGATCTTTATTTAGTTGGACATAATTAATCATATGAATTATAATGGGAGGGTCCCAGCTGGAATAGTTTCTAACATCAGTAAAATTGATGGAGTTACTTGTGAAGTCAAGTGAAACAGATCATTGGTTGTTACTGGAGGGTCTGTGTCTTCCGAGTATCTTCTCTGTATCTATATGTGGATAGAAATATTCTAGAATCTTTATTTACTACTGATTTTAACAGTTGAGTATGAACCTTGAAGTCCTGTTATTGAGAATTATCATTTACTCATTTTTTTGTAATAGATAACAAATTTATAACTAATACAAATGCAAACATTTTTAAGCCATCTATAAATCTAAATTATATTGTACTCATGAATGAGACTTATCTACTCTGTCATCTAGAAATATCTAGAATAATTCTCATTCTTTTAAGAAATTTATCATTTTATAAGGTTATTTAAGAACTATAAACCTGAAATAAAAGATGACATCAAAAACTCATTGAGTAGACTTATAATGTTTTAATATAAATAGATTCTTTTTTGATTATTTGTTTTTTAGTTGCTGGGAACTGAATCCAGGAATTTGTGTATACTAGGCTTTATTGCTAAGCTAAATTTCCAGCCCTATCATATTTAGATAATTGATGTCTGCCTGGCAGTATTAAAATTATTTTATGAAAAATGTTTCTTCTTTTTAAACACACATAAGGAAATATATATTAATATTTAAATAGAATCTCATACAATAAAACTATAATTATGATAACTTATAATGTTCACATGAATTATAAACAATAATCTTTGGCCATTCAGTAACATTGATAAAGTCTTACCTATTTCTTTAAGTGCCTTTGGTTAATTTTCATGTTATCATCAAAAATAAATGTTTCAAAGGAGAATGAACTAGATATAATTATATATAAACAATGCAGAGATCAATAGTATTTAAAATAGTTGGGAGGTAAACTAAACATGAAATACACTTCTGCATCCACTTATTTGAAAATACCTGGAGGCCTTTTCTTATCCCAGAGGCATTTCTAATTTGCACAGCAAAGATAATATTATTTATATTTTCCTTTAATAATCAGATATAGTTATATTCACCAGATAAGAAGTGTACCTAACACATGAAAACCACTATCTAATTTTGTGATTAAGAACCAGTCAAATGTAATGTTAAATAACTTCTGGTTCAAATGGAAAAATAGTGAACTTTTTGAAGTTTCACATTGAGGTCATCAGATAATCTCACTTATGATAGTGTCTGAGAGGCAAAAAAATGATTCCAAATGCTCATCTCATGCTTTATATTAAGCTGTTTCTATTAGCATAAATCTTATAACTAGTTTAGATAAAGATTTTATGAAATATGGTTAAAGTATATTGATGTTTCACTAACAAAATGACTTCTTAGAACCTTTTTTTTTTTTTGGTGCTGGGGATCGAACCCAGGGCCTTGTGCATGTAAGGCAAGCACTGTACCGACTGAGCTATCTCCCCAGCCCCAACTTCTTAGAATCTTAAGTCAACTTCATTTGAAAAATCCTCATGCATATATATTTAAGTATAATTATTAGTATTTTTAAATTTGAGTTTTTAAATCAATATGTAAACATGATTATTTATTCTATGAGATACCACATTTTTATAGTATTACTTCAAGTTTTAAGCATTTTTATTTTAATAGTTAAAATACAGAAGCAGTTTAATTTAAAATGCAGTAGCTATAATAAGTGGTGACTTCTAAATTTGGTGGTATATATAAGACAAATTTTCAAGAGTGAAAATCAATGAAAAAAAAAAAAAAAACCAGGCACTCTTCCACTTGTGAAAGTGATTAGGTGCAAGGTAGGAATCAACTTTTAGAATTGTGAGTTGTATTGGGGTGAATTGCAATATTATTAGTATGATCATGATTGCAGTTGACATGGATTGGCTTCATTGGGCTTCCATCCAGTCATTTCATCAGAATTCCTCCTACTGTACTTTCTAATTTAAGACTAAATCATTAAAACATTAGTTAAATGCACATAATAATCATACTCATAAACTTAACCTCACCCAAATAATCATATCTTTATTCAAAACCTGGTAGGATCTAAATGGCTCTCTTAAGAAAAAAATGTGACATGGTGATGATAATATCCATAATTATTTTTCAAAGGATGGTATGTTTGAGAGAAATACAATCTAAACAAATCTTATATCAAAATTAAATCCACAATACAATATCTTTTGTTTCCTTTGGTTAAGTCTTAGAGTTTTATTTAAGCTTTGACCATATATCTTTAATTTGCATGCTCTTGAAGCTCAAATAGAGTATTGTAGCAAATATTCTTTTATTTAGTATCCTTAAGGTAAGCCAATATGAATGTTGCCATTCTAGTGGCATTTTCTCTTGAAAAGTCTCTTTCGGTGGAAGTTTGAACATATTTACTATTTCTATTCCAAGGTGAAGTATGTACTCTTTAATTTTCCATGTTTATTATCAAATTTTGTTGCATAGGACATGGATAAGGCAAAAGAAAAATTAAAAATCAGTTAACTTCTGAGACAAATTCACTATTGTGCTAGAGGCTGAATAGCTGTAAACAAAACATGACTGTTTTAGCTTTTCTGCTGCTGTGACCAAGAAGAACTAACAAGAATATAGAAAGGAAAAGTTTATTTTGGCTCTCATGGTTTCAGAGGTCTCAGTCCATAAACAGCTCAAGGTGAGGCTAAACATCATAGTGGAAGGATGTGGTGGAAGAAGTCAGTTCAAGATATTACATTAGTAAGGAGAGAGAGAGAGAGGGAGGGAGTGAAGGAGGGAGAGGCAGAGAGAGAGAGAAAAAGAGCGGGAGAGCATGAGCAAGCGCTCCCTGGAGGGAGCAAGAAAGCAGGAGCGCTGTCCTTTAGAAACAAATATAATGCCCTGAGGCATGCACCTATGGACCCACCTCTTCCAGCCATACCTTACATGCTTACAGTCACCCCTCATTAATCCCTATCAGGGGATTAATGCATTGATTATATCAAGGCTTTCATAATCAGTCTTTTGGCCTCTAACTTTTTTACATTGTCTCACATGTGGGCTTTTTGGGGACACCTACTATTTAAACCATAACATTGACTTTTGCCTTTATGAGGTTTACAATAAATTCCTAACTTGCCTGTTGATACATCAGTGTCTATAAGATGGATGGTGTTTCTTTTTTAATGACCATCTGGCTCATGTCTTCCTATGAACATGGCTTTTAAATATATACTCAGTATTTTTTCTTCTTTTAGTTTACTATTTACTATTTCTTCATTTGTGGGCTATGAGTCAGGTGTAGATGGTGTGTAGGATCTAATGTAAGGGTATCCCAGATCAGTGAAGAGGCTTCAGAGATCAAAGAGGTAAGAGAGATGGAAAAGATAAAAAACACACGGAAATATCTTCCCTATACCTTGAATGTTTCACCTTGCTAGAAAGACCTTTCTCTCATCTCTTTGCTTTTTGAAATATTTCGATTCTTAGAATAAGTGAAACTGCTATATGACCCTCAACTGAGGATACTTTCTTTCATTTTGGATCCTGTTTACAATTTTTTAATAGGGGTTTCCAATATTCTGCCACATGTACAATCCCATTGAGTAGTCTATAAACTCCTTGAGAAGGAATCCTTATCTTTAAATTACTGATGAATATTTAGCATGTCATCTATAATATGTAGTGTTTTTTCAGTGCCTCTTTAGAGAGTTGCTTTCAGTTCATCTCTTTAGAAATTGGGTAGTTATTGTGTTAAGAGAATCTTACAGCAACAAAATAGGACCTATGTTGGTAGGCCTTAGGAAGTATTGTGATCATATGATATAATTCATTTTGATTTTTTCAATTGAGGGCTTTTATTAACTTTAAGCTTAGCAATCTTTTGTTTAAAAACATTTACTGAATATCTGCATTACATTTGATTTTGAATTAGAAATCCATGCTGGGCTACACTGAGAAGTATAGGTACTTGGGAAGGAAACTGAACAAATTATTATGCATATGTATGAGTGTGTCACAGTCCCACTATTTTATATTATTATAATGTACTAATAAAATTATTAATAAAATTAATTAAAATTATGCCCCTTATATTTACATATAAACATTATAAATATATTTAAACTCCAGAATAGACCAGAGAATGTTCTTTTCTTCTAGTTCTGGGAATTGAACCCTAGACTTTGAGTATGCTAGGCCAGTGCTGTACCAGTGAGATACACTATAGGCCCCACCTCATCTTTTTTTTTTTTTTTCCCCAGCATTCTTTTAAAATGACTTGTTGCACTAATAAGAATTGTTACCTAGATGAACATGATATTGTTTAGACAGTTTTGTTTGGAAAACACTATTATGTTTGGAACATACTTATTTACAAAACTATTTCATCTAAAGAACCTTAGGCAATAGTGAGCAAATAATTGCACTCTATTTTGAATAATTTCTATTCCAGTTATTTCAAGTTTTCAAATATTTTCTTCATTGTTTAATTTGCCATTAATCCCATCTAATGTATTTTTCATTTCAGATACATTTTTCATATCTAGAAATTCCATTTTTAACTTGTTTCTCTCCTTTATAATATTTTTTCTTGAAATTCTTGAGTGTGCTTTTATTATTTATAATAGCTGTTTCAAAGTCCTTGAATTCCCTAATTCTGTTAGCTGAGTCTTCAGTTTTCCTCCAGATTATGGATCCTATGTTTCTACCTTTTTGCTTACCTAGTAATTTTTTTTGGGTGGTGGGTACCAGGGATTGGACTTGGTGCACTTGACCATTGAGCTACATCTCCAGCCCTATTCTGTATTTTATTTAGAGACAAGGTCTCACTAAGTTACTCAGCACCTCATTTTTGCTGAGACTGACTTGGAACTCCATGATCTTCCTGCCTCAGCCTCCTGAGCTGCTGGGATTATAGGCATGTCCTAGTAATTTTTGATCCAGTGCTGGCCATATTGAATTTTATCTTGTTGATTGTTACATTTTTGTTGTATTTTTAAAAGAATGTTAAGGGGCTCAGAATGTAGTTATGTAATTCAGTGATAGAGCATGTGCTTAGCACGTATAAGGCCCTGGGTGCAATCCCTAGCATGTGCGCGTGTGCGTGCGCACGCGCGCGCACACACACACACACACACACACACACACACACACACACAGAGCTGGAATTTGTTCTTGCATGCAGTTATTTGTGAATCAGTTTGATCTTTATGGGGTTTGGTTTTAAGCTTTGTTAGGGGTAGGTCTAGAGCTGCTCTTCTTATAGTCTAGGGTGAATTTAATCCCACTAGTAAGGCATGATACTTCTGAGGACTCCACTTAAAGCCTTGAATATTACAAATTTTTCCAGTGTAACTAATGAGAGCACGAATTATTTTAGCCTTCAGTGACCTCTAGGAATTATTCAACCTATTGTGTCTCAATAAATGTCTCCTATGCCCAGAATACTTTTCACTCAGGCATGAATTTATCAATACTCAAAGAATCTTTGTTAGTTTTCCACTACTATGACAAAATACCTGAGAAAATCACTTTAAAGGAGGAAAGATTTGTTTATGCTCACAGTTTCAGAGACTCAACCCATGGTCAGCAGGCTCCATTGCTTTTGGCCTATGGAGAGGCAGAAACGTCACAGTGGAAGGAATGAGGAAAACCTCTCACCTCATGGCAACCAGGAAACAGAGAGGAAGGAACAGGGAATAAGATATAGTCCCCAAGAACATAACCACAATGACCCTCTCCCTTCAATTAGCTCCTACCTTCTAGAGTTTTTACCACCTCTCAGTAGTTCATTCAGGTTGAAAACTGCTTCTAGGTAGTGAGGTGGGTTGATCATAAAACTTATCTCATAGGTTATCTTTCTTTAGGGATCACAGTCCTTTGTTACTTGTTGTCCACTGGCTGAACATATTCTGTATATTTGTACAGTGTTCAGTTTAAGACAGTAAAGTAAATCTGGTTCCTGTTACTCCTTCTTGGCTATAAGTAGAAGTTAATTCAACTTTATATGCTGAGAAATGATCCAGAACTTTCAGGCATTTTAATGCATACGTTGCTAAATATTAAATTATAGCAATATTAATAATTATAACTCCACTCATTCTCAAACTTAATCTCACTTCTTTCTAAAACAACCTCGGCATTTCACCAGGCTCATACTTTGCTCTTCAGATCTGAAACTGAAAGGGTCTAAGAAAATAACAACTCAAGTATTAAGAAATAAGTCACATACTCTTTTTTTAATTTTTTTTTTTTAAGTTGTAGATGGACACAGTAACTTTATTTATTTGTATGTGGTGCTGAGGATCCAACCCAGTGCTAGGCGAGTTGCTGTACCACTGAGCCACAACCCCGGCCCAGTCACATACTCTTAATAGAAATGTTTTGCATAAATTTTTAACCATTAAGAACTTCTAAGTATAAATATCATCATTATCTGTCAACTTGATTATTATGAGAGGGCTACTTGAAACTTTGAATATAACAGAAAATCTGTTGAATTTTTGACATCTGATATATTAAAAAATTAATTGACAACTGAATAAAATTAAAACACAAAATAAACTCCTTTGTTGTCATAACTACAATTCAATTAAGAGTTTTGGTAATGATCACTATAATTACAAATGTTACAACTAGTCACCATTCATACAGTATAATTTGTAGTCATTTAAATAATGGATATTTTCTTTAAAAGATTTACTCAGGGATTCCCAAATGTTCTCAGTTCATCATATTCTACATATCTCAGTAATGGTTTCATGGGGCTTCAAGGCAGAGAGCAAATTCCTAATAGTTCCACTGATTATTTATGTACTCCCAACTTTGTGGCCATTGCAAATGTATGTATAAATTAAAATAATATTTTAACTTTACTCTTAAATAATCTGAATTATTTACTCATAGGAGCCTTTTGAGTATTGGACAACTTCTCAAACTTTGGAATCAGGTTGACCACTGCCACTCTTATTTTCAATTTTGTATTGCTTTTTGCTTTGTTTGTTTTTTTTGTCATAGTAGTTATTAAAAACCCAGCTTCATAAAGCTATGATGTCATGAAAGGAATGTAGTGCAATTTAACATTGAGACCCTGACCTTCCCCTAGCTAGTGGTCTGTGCAGTGTTCAACAGATGCCAAGTGTTGTTGTGTTTCACTCAAATATTTAAAATATCCCACCATGTCCTTCTGTGTTTGCTATAGCACTCATGGGAGCCTTGGCACACATTCTGGATATTGTGGGAATAACTAATTCTTTCCTAATGTTCATCACTGTTTTATATGGAGTTCTGGCATGATTGATGTGCTAATTTCTGTTTTTAACTAGAATCCTGTTTGATCAGAAGAATTTCTTAAGAGACTGAGTTAGTAATGGTGAAATAAAGGAATTATATATGATATTTGTCTTGATGGAAAAGTGCTTATAGCAGAGGATTTATGGAAAAGTTATTGAATAAATTGTTTTATGTAACATGTTTACAAATATGAAATACAAAGAGAGATAGTAAAATATTGAAACATAATATTAAATGGTATAAAAATAATGGACGATGTTATTGTGCAAGATAGTATTATAAACAAAAAATAAGATGAAATTTATTGTGATGCTGTTTTATGGAAAATAATTAAAAACTATTTGTGCTATTTGAACTTTATGGTATCAATTATTGTCTTGTAGTGAACTAAGGATGTTGCTAATTGATCATTAAAGATATCTGTCCATTCAAATGTACTAAACTGTACTATGACACAAAATGGTTTTTTAGAATGATACATTTGAAAGGAAATATATTCTAAATCCCATGGGAAAATTTTCCCATGTAATATTACAAGGATACATTTGCAATTCCATGATATGATATATTATGATATATTCATAATATATCATAGAACAACCACAATTTTGGTATCTTGTATTTATCCAGGGTGTGTTATGGGTGATACACAGTTCTTAGTGCTTTCCATGTATTGATTGAATTTTTACAGTAGTCTGGGAGATAGTCCCTATTGTTATTCCCATTTTACAGAAGAAAGCACTGAGGCATAGAGAAATTAAGTAATTTGTCCAAGTTTACAGAGATAATGAATGGTGGAGTCAGAATTTCAAATCCTGTAGTAGAGTTCCAGACCCCCTGTTTTTAACTACATTTTGAGGGAAGTATGAGCTTTTACCTGAGTGTTAGCCAGACAGCAGGAAAAAAGAAGGCAAGTAAATGTGACCTAAATTTATGTTAAGATCCTAGACTAGAATCTTTTATTAGTAGATTGAGTCAGGGAAAAGAAATTAAACAGAATGTCTTGAAACTTTAAGAGATGAAGTAATATATACTCAGTAGCATTTTATTCCAATAATGATGCAGTGAATTCAAGATTAAAACTGGAATGTACTTCATGATGACTTCAATGAATTGGATATCAGCAAGTAGTTAACTGGAAGCTAGGTCTGTTGGAGAGGTCAATAGTAATAACTTGAAAAGCACACATAACTATGCCGAGTCATAATTCTAATTATAAATATTGCTGGAAATGAAAACTATTTGATTTAGCAGCCAGTAATGTGACTCTTTCCTTGTATCTTTTACTTTGCTCCTTAAATAAAGTGATTGTTTCTTCTTTTTTCTGACATATTTTCCCATCTTAGCACAAAATATTTGAGCATTCGGTTATTATGTATTTTTTATTATCTTGAGTCTTCTTTAAATTTCTGTTAAGTTTTTATGAAATTTTTAAGTTCTAGGCATCTATAAGCTTGTATACCTATAGGTGCTTAAAAATTCTTTAAATTTAAAATTATTTCCTGACTACATCCTCAGAATTCTAAAAATTGTATGTGGAGAGAGAGGATCAGGGTAAGGGAAAGAATAGTACTCAGCATGAAGGTGATTCTGGTAAAAAAACTAATCATTTGTTTTAGAAGGTTCTCCCTGACCTCCTTATTTAATGAAGATGTTCTTGTTCCTGCACTTATTCTCTGTCTCAGCACTTTTTTTTGTAGTACTTGTTAATTTAAAAGGTAATTTTTCTATGATTAAGGTTTTATTGATCATGCATGAGAATCTCTTATAATTTTGTGTATAATTGGAACTTCTGGAGGTCTATATAAGATTAAATTTTATTGTAAGGAATTTTGAAACTGACAGTAGATAAGCATGGTTTAGGAACACAGACTTTGAAGTCATATATATGAGGGTTTAAACCCTTAAATATTTCTTTGACCTCCTCAAACTCTCTGAATCTATTTCTTTTAAAATAAAATTTAAAGTATTTTTTAAAGGATTAGAGAAGTGTACATAAAGTTTTTAGTTCAGAACTTGTTTGCTAATAGGAACTCAAAAAGATAATGTTCTCTCAAGTGGTCAGAACTTTGATTAGAGGATATGTGGGGACTGGCTTTTTTTTTTTTTTTTTTTTTGTCTTTTTTGGTACTGGCGATTGAACTCAGGGGCACTTGACCTTTGAGCCAAATCCCCAGCCCTATTATGTATTTTATTTTATTTAAAAATTTTTTTTTAGCTGTTGATAGATCTTTATTTTATTCATTTATTTATATGTGGTACTGAGCATCCAACCCAGTGCCTCACACATGCTAGGCAAGCGCTCTTACCATTGAGCCACAACCCCAGCCCTTTGTATTTTATTTAGAGACAGGGTCTCACTGAGTTGCCTAACACTTTGCTTTTGCTGAGGCTGGCTTTGAACTCGAAATCCTCCTGCTTTAGCCTCCCCAGCCTCTGGGATTATAGGTGTGCACCACTGCATCTGGTGGGGTTGGCATTTTAAATTTAACCATTGAGGACTTAATGAAAAAAGACTTGTTAAAGTGAGTATTTCTTTCATTAAGTTGAGGATTCATTTAGGAGGTTCTTGGGCCATGTATAACTCACCTATGACCTCTGTCAAATTATGATTTAGGAAGGTCTGGGATGAGATTGGAGTATCTACCTTTTAAAACTGCTTCATTGGCAGTTCTGCCATTTACCTGAGGTAAGTGTTACAAAAGAGAATCTGAGCTAGAAAGGTGACTTTCCCCATCTTTATGGATGGAAAAATCTAAGATCCAATTTAACAATTTTAAAAACAGAAATTTTTCACGTTGTCCATTGTAACTTGCTGAAGACTTAACTCTAACATCTGAAAGAAAGTTAATTTTTTTTTTTTTTTTTTTTTTTTTTTTTTTTTTTTTATTTTTTTTTTTTTATTGTAAACAAATGGGATACATGTTGTTTCTCTGTTTGTACATGGCGTAAAGGCATACCATTTGTGTAATCATAAATTTACATAGAGCAATGTTGTTTGATTCATTCTGTTATTTTTTCCCCCTTCCCCCCCCCTCCCACCCCTCTTTACCCTCTATACAGTAGTTCCTTCCTCCATACTTGCCCCCCTCCCTAACCCTAACTCTAACCCTTCCCTCCCCCCCATTATGTGTCAACCTCCACTTATTAGCGATATCATTCGTCCTTTGGCTTTTTGAGATTGGCTTATCTCACTTAGCATGATATTCTCCAATTTCATCCATTTGCCTGCAAATGTCATAATTTTATCATTCTTCATGGCTGAGTAATATTCCATAGTATATATATACCACAGTTTCTTTATCCACTCATCAATTGAAGGGCATCTAGGTTGGTTCCACAGTCTGGCTATTGTGAATTGAGCAGCTATGAACATTGATGTGGCTGTATTTCTGTAGTATGCAGATTTTAAGTCCTTTGGGTATAGGCCAAGGAGTGGGATAGCTGGGTCAAATGGTGGTTCCATTCCAAGTTTTCTAAGGAATCTCCACACTGCTTTCCATAGTGGCTGCACTAATTTGCAGCCCCACCAGCAGTGTATGAGTGTACCTTTCTCCCCACATCCTCGCCAACACCTGTTGTTGCTTGTATTCTTGATAATCGCCATTCTAATTGGGGTGAGATGGAACCTTAGGGTGGTTTTGATTTGCATTTCTCTTATTACTAGAGATGTTGAACATTTTTCCATATGTTTGTTGATTGCTTGTAGATCTTCTTCTGTGAAGTGTCTATTCATTTCCTTAGCCCATTTGTTGACTGGACTGTTTGAATTCTTGGAGTAGAGTTTTTTGAGTTCTTTATAGATTCTGGAGATTAGTGCTCTATCTGAAGTATGATTGGCAAAGATATTCTCCCACTCTGTAGGCTCTTTCTTCGCATTGCTGATAGTTTCCTTTGCTGAGAGAAAGCTTTTTAGTTTGAATCTATCCCAGTGGTTGATTCTTGCTTTTATTTCTTGTGCTATGGGAGTCCTGTTAAGGAAGTCTGGTCCTAGACCAACAAGATGAAGATTTGGACCTACTTTTTCTTCTATAATCTGCAGGGTCTCTGGTCTGATTCCGAGGTCCTTAATCCATTTTGAGTTTAGTTTCGTGCATGGTGAGAGATATGGGTTTAGTTTCATTCTGTTGCATATGGATTTCCAATTCTCCCAGCACCATTTGTTGAAGAGGCTATCTTTTCTCCATTGCATATTTTTGGCACCTTTGTCTAGTATGAGAAAATTGTATTTATTTGGGTTTGTGTCCGTGTCCTCTATTCTGTACCATTGATCTACCTTTCTATTTTGGTACCAATACCATGCCGTTTTTGTTACTATTGCTTTGTAGTAGAGTTGAAGATCTGGTATTGCAATACCCCCTGTTTCACTCTTCCTGCTAAGGATTGCTTTAGCTATTCTGGGTTTCTTATTCTTCCAGATGAATTTCATAATTGCCTGCTCTATTTCTGTAAGGTACGTCATTGGGATTTTAATTGGAATTGCATTGAATTTGTATAGCACTTTAGGTAGTATGGCCATTTTGACAATATTAATTCTTCCTATCCAAGAACATGGAAGATCTTTCCATCTTCTAAGGTGTTCTTTAATTTCTTTCTTTAGTGTTGTATAGTTCTCATTGTAGAGGTCTTTCACCTCTTTTGTGAGATTGATTCCCAAGTATTTTATTTTTTTCGAGGCTATTGTGAATGGGGTAGTTTTCCTAATTTCTCTTTCTGAAGATTCATCACTTATGTATAAAAATGCGTTGGATTTATGGGCATTGATCTTGTAACCTGCTACTTTACTGAAATCACTTATGAGTTCTAAGAGTTTTCTGGTGGAATTTCCAGGATCCTCTAAATATATAATCATGTCATCAGCGAACAGGGATAGTTTGAGTTCTTCTTTTCCAATTCGTATCCCTTTAATTTCTTTGGTTTGTCTAATTGCTCTGGCCAGAGTCTCAAGAACGATGTTGAATAGAAGTGGTGAAAGAGGGCATCCCTGCCTTGTTCCAGTTTTTAGGGGGAATGCTTTCAGTTTTTCACCATTTAGAATGATATTAGCCATGGGCTTAGCATAAATGGCCTTTACAATATTAAGGAATGTTCCCACTATCCCTATTTTTTCTAGTGTTTTGAGCATGAAGGGGTGCTGTATTTTATCAAATGCTTTTTCTGCATCTATTGAAATAATCATGTGATTCTTGACTTTAAGTCTATTAATATGGTGAATTACGTTTATTGATTTCCTGATGTTGAACCAACCTTGCATCCCTGGGATGAAACCCACTTGATCATGGTGCACTATCTTTTTAATATGTTTTTGTATGCGATTTGCTAAAATTTTGTTGAGAATTTTTGCGTCGATGTTCATTAAGGATATTGGTCTGAAATTTTCTTTCCTTGATGAGTCTCTGTCTGGTTTAGGTATCAGGGTGATATTGGCTTCATAGAATGAGTTTGGGAGGGTTCCCTCCTCTTCTATTTTATGGAATACTTTGAGAAGTATTGGAATGAGCTCTTCCTTAAAGGTTTTGTAGAACTCGGCTGAGAACCCATCTGGTCCCGGACTTTTCTTTGTTGGTAGGCTTTTGATGACTTCTTCTATTTCAGTACTTGAAATTGGTCTATTTAAATTGTTTATGTCCTCCTCATTCAGTTTAGGCAATTCATATGTCTCTAGAAACCTGTTGATGTCTTCGAAATTTTCTATTTTGTTGGAGTATAGATTTTCAAAATAGCTTCTAATTATGTTTTGTATTTCCATCCTGTCTGTAGTGATATTTCCTTGTTCATTCCGAATTTTAGTGATTTGGGTTTTCTCTCGTCTTCTCTTTGTTAGTGTGGCTAAAGGTTTATCAATTTTGTTTATTTTTTCGAAGAACCAACTATTTATTTTGTCAATTTTTTGTATTGTTTCTTTTGTTTCAATTTCATTGATTTCAGCTCTGAGTTTAACAATTTCCTGTCTTCTACTACTTTTGGTGCTGTTCTGTTCTTCTTTTTCTAAGGCTTTGAGCTGTAGTGTTAGGTTGTTTATTTGTTGAGTTTTACTTCTTTTATTAAATGCGCTCCATGAAATAAATTTCCCTCTAAGTACTGCTTTCATAGTGTCCCAGAGGTTTTGATATGATGTTTCTTTGTTCTCATTTACCTCTAAGAATTTTTTAATTTCCTTCCTAATATCTTCTGTTATCCATTCATCATATAATAGCATATTGTTTAATCTCCAGATGTTGGAATAGTTTCTGTGTTTTACTCTTTCATTTATTTCTAACTTCAATCCATTATGATCTGATAGAATACATGCTAGTGTCTCTATCTTCTTGTATTTGCTAACATTAGCTTTGTGGCATAATATATGGTCTATTTTAGAGAAGGATCCATGTGCTGCTGAGAAGAAAGTGTATTCACTCTTGGTTGGATGGAATATTCTATAAATGTCCGTTAAGTCTAAATTATTGATTGTGTTGTTGAGATCTATGGTTTCTTTGCTCAATTTTTGTCTGGAAGATCTGTCCAGTGGTGAGAGCGGCGTGTTAAAATCACCTAGTATTATTGTGTTGTGGTCTATTTGGTTTCTGAAATTGAGAAGGATTTGTTTGACATACATAGATGAGCCACTGTTTGGGGCATAGATGTTTATGATTGTTATATCTTGCTGATTTATGCTTCCCTTAAGCAGTATGAAATGACCTTCTTTATCCCTTCTGACTAACTTTGGCTTGAAGTCCACATTATCGGAAATGAGGATGGATACTCCAGCTTTTTTGCTGAGTCCATGTGCATGGTATGTTTTTCCCCATCCTTTCACCTTTAATCTATGGGTATCTTTTTCTATGAGGTGAGTCTCTTGCAGGCAACATATTGTTGGATCTTTCTTTTTAATCCAGTCTGTCAGTCTGTGTCTTTTGATTGATGAATTCAGGCCATTAACGTTCAGGGTTATTATAGAGAAATGATTTGGTTTCCCGGTCATTTGGTTCATTTTTAAAATTTTGTTTATTTATTTGTTTGACACAACTTGTTTCCTCCTTTATTTGACAATTCCTTTAGGATAATTCCTCCCTTTGCTGATTTGCTTCTTTGTTTTTCATCTCTTCCTCATGGAATATTTTGTTGAGAATGTTCTGTAATGCTGGCTTTCTTTTTGTAAATTCTTTTAGCTTTTGTTTATCATGGAAGGATTTTATTTCATCGTCAAATTTGAAGGTAAGTTTTGCTGGGTATAAGATTCTTGGTTGGCATCCATTTTCTTTCAGGGCTTGAAAAATGTTGTTCCAGGCCCTTCTAGCTTTTAGGGTCTGGATTGAAAAATCTGCTGATATGCGTATTGGTTTCCCCCTGAATGTAATTTGGTTCTTTTCTCTCACAGCCTTTAAAATTCTGTCTTTATTTTGTATGTTAGGTATTTTCATTATAATGTGCCTTGGTGTGGGTCTGTTGTAATTTTGTGTATTTGGAGTCCTGTAAGCCTCTTGAACTTGATTTTCCATTTCATTCTTCAGATTTGGGAAATTTTCTGATATTATTTCATTGAATAGGTTGTTCATTCCTTTGGCTTGTTTCTCTAGGCCTTCCTCAATCCCAATAATTCTTATATTTGGCCTTTTCATGATATCCCATAGTTCTTGTAGATTCTGTTCATGATTTCTTACCATCTTCTCTGTTTGTTCAACTTTGTTTTCAAGGTTAAATATTTTGTCTTCAATGTCTGAGGTTCTGTCTTCCAGGTGTTCTATCCTATTGGATATGCTTTCTATGGAGTTCTTAATTTGGTTTATTGTTTCCTTCATGTCAAGGATTTCTGTTTGGTTTTTTTTCAATATCTCTAACTCTTTATTGAAATGATCTTTTGCTTCCTGTATTTGCTCTTTTAACTGTCGATTGGTGCGATCAATCAATGCTTGCATTTGCTCTTTCATCTCATCATTCAATGCTTGCATTTGCTCTTTCATCTCCTCGTTTGCTTCTCTGATCATTTTAATTATGTACATTCTGAACTCCTTTTCTGTCATTTCTTCTGCCATGCTGTCATTGGGTTTTATTGATGTAACATCTAGATTTGTTTGCAGCATTTTCTTTCCTTGTTTTCTCATGTTGTTCAGATATCAGTGGACCGCTGAGATATTGCAGATTTCCTCTGTTGATTTACAATTACCCTGAAGATTTCTATATATATATCCCCTCTTAACCTTCAGTAGGCTGAAGTCTTGGAGGAGGTTGATAATGCGGTGCTCCACAAGGAAGCTGCCTCTCTAGGAGTGGTGGCCTTCAGGTGGGGTATATTCCCTGCTAGTGGGCAGAGGTGCCTCCACTTGTTGACCAATGGTCATCCAAAGGGGACCTAGGCTGTGGGCTGAGGCAAGGCCTGTTTGGGCCTGAGTCTCTGGTTTTACCGTCCTTGTGGGAAACCTCACCCAGCAGGGAAGACTCACCCGGTGGGGAGGTCTCGCTGGTCAGTTTCCTCCTAGAGGTTCCCCTCAATTTACAGCTACTGCCTGGGCTGGGCTGCCTTCCTCTGCAAAGTTTCCAGGGGCCTGGCCCTACCTCCTGGGCCTGGGAGCCTCACCCTTCGCAGATGAATCTCCTTAGGCTGCCCCTCCTCAGAGAATTTGCCCAGAGGCCTGGAACCTTCGCTCCGCCCTAAGCCTGTCTCTGTGCGGCTCTTCCACCCAGAAGCCTCCTAGATCCTGGGACCCTGCTCTGCACCTAATCGCCTGGCTGCGTGGCCCCTCCTCTGAGCAGCCACCTGTGGCCCCGAACAATCGCTCTGAGTCCCAGAGACCCGCCACAGGCCTCTTCCTCCAGACAGCCGCCCAGTATGCCGGTGCGGTCACTAGGAGTCCAAGAAACTCACTTCGTGCCTCCTCCTCCCACCAACCACCCGTAGCCCGGGGCAATCAATCACTCCGAGTCGAAGTGACCCTCCCCGTTCCTCCTCCTTCTCCAGATAACCCCCCGGGTGTTCAGGAGCAGTCCCTCTGAGTGGCTCTGAATCCACGTGACCCGCTGCACGGGTCCTCTGGGCACCACCCGGAGCTCTGGTGTGGCCCCTCAAGACCAAGCGTCCCACCACGCTTCTCCTCCAGGCAGCCCCCCTGTGTTCAGGAGCTGACACTTTAAGACCAAACAACTCACCACTCGCCTTCTCCTCTGAGCAGCCGCCTGGAGCGCTAATGCAGTCACTGCGAGTCCAAAGGACCCGCCGCGCTCCTCCTCCTCCTCCTCCTACTCCTCCGGGCAGGCCCCGGGGTTCAGAAGTGGTCCGGGTCCAAACAGCTCGCCACGCAGCCCCTTCTCTGGCAACCGCCTGTAGTTCCCGTATAGTCACCCGAATCCAAGCGGCTGCTCCTCTTCCTCCTCGTCCTCAGGGCAGGCCCCGGTGTTCAGAAGCGTCGTTCTGAATCCAAACAGCTCGCCGCGCGGCTTCTCCTCTGGCAACCGCCTGCAGCTCTGGCGCAGTCTCTCCGAATCCAAGTGGCCACGCTCCTCTCCTCCTCCTCAGGGCAGGCCCCGGTGTCCTGAGTCCACACAGTTCTCCCCGCCACTCCTCCCCCGGGCAGCCGCCGGAGCCCCAGTGGCTGCTCCGAGTCCCAGCGCTGTGCCGAACGGCCTCCTCTATGGCGCTCCAGCGGGGGGAGGGGCGTCTCGCCGGCAGTTCTACTTCACAAAGTTTCCTGCGTTCCGGGACCCCCGTCCCATCCGGGATGCCCCCCCAGGGGGTGAGAGTCACCCGGCTGCTTTGAGTTGGTCCCAAGCGTCTCAATATCTCCTCTCTTGAATCCTGAGTTCTGGAGCAACACGTAATGCAGCCACCCTCTAGGCCGCCATCTTGAAACCCCGAAAGTTAATTTTTTTAATGATTAGTGGTTAGGAAAACTGACGTGGAGCTAGGCCACTTTAGAATTTGGCTTGTCATTTAAATGACTCAGGGAAAAACATTCATTTTTCTATGCCTTAGTGTTTTTTTTTTTTTTTTTTTTTCTGTAAAATATAAATAAGAATAGAGTCGTTTGAGTTAATACATGTACAGGGAATGTAATACTGCCTAGAAAATGGTTAAGTACATTATTGTCATTATTATCTCATTTTATAGGTTTAGTTCCCTTTTAGTGTATGTAGAGTCTTAATAAAAGACAGTTAGCATTTTGTATGTAGTAGACTTCGAAAGTAACTTTGTTCTTTTGATGTTATTGTTCCTTAATGTTATATTTTAGATTACTGATCCTAAAAATAACGTATACTGTACTTGAATTAAAAAACATAAATTCAAAGTATGTCAAAATCTTGAATTGGCATTAGGATTTACCAAAGATAATTTCTTTATTTTTTTACTTATAAATGTTTTAAATGAAGCTTATACAGAAACTGCTTTATTTTCCTACTGGTTTGTAGTTATGAATGCTGCATCTTTATATAAATCTTGAAGACATAGTCTAATTTATTTTTAATATTCTGTACTTTTGAGTAGACTTCTTGTTAATATTTTCTTATACTCACTCTCCTATTTTTAGTTGCCAATCCACCTCTTCCTTTCTGGTCTAGAAATGAAAACTCAATCCTGGAAAATGGAAATCATAAAAGGAAATATAAGGATCAAGATAATGTTTGGTTTTCATGGTATGTTTGTATAGGATGTGCATGCTATATCCTTGAAATACTTGTATTTAAAGATTTAACCTCATAGAAAAATGAGAGATTATTTTACATTTATATTTGGAGTTGAAAGTTCAGATGCTTGATAAAGCAGGCTGTTGCTATAGGTTATGCTATATACTCATAACCTCATCACTGGGAAAACTTCTCTGCTATTCCATTCTACTCCTAAACACATGGGTTGCACAGCTGCTATATAGTTGTACACTGTCCCATGTGTATTAAGCCAACACAGCCTGCAAAGAGGTTGCATTTTGGAGCATGGCAGTAGCATGGCTGGTTGGAGACCCCAGAAGTGTAGCTGCCAGAATTCTGCCATCTGGCACCATTGCTGCTAGGCTATTCCACTCAGGGCATAAATATATTTTTGCTGAGCACTTCTCCTGTTGCAGCAGCCATGAATGCCCAGGCAGAGATATGGATGAATGGTCATGGGTACTAACATAAAGATGTTTAATTGGAACTACTCTAATGTTCAAGGTGAGAGAACATGCAATAAAGTGTGAAGAAATACATTTGAACTTTTACAATAGATGCAAGAAGCTTGACAAATAGTCTTTAACTTTTATGAAGACCTTTGAATTAAATAATTGTGAGAATATAGTGAAGCATAGTTACCTAAAAAATTTAGCCTTTTAATAATGGGAGAAAGCAATATAGAAGCATAATTTTTATTTTAAGGTAAAATAATCATGATTATCTTCATGTAATGGAAGTTTATTCTAATTTCATTAAACATCCCGAGAACATTGAACATAAGTCAACATTTCATGGAGATGAAAGTATTATGCTGTTTGCATGTGTGCGTATCTGCATATTGGAGCACAAAATATTGACATGATAATTGCAGTCAAGCCTGAGTGAACAGTGGCCTGTGGGAATTCAGCTGGTGTTGTACCAACTGGATGGCTGCTCAGGACACAGTATGAAATGCAAGGTGCAAGTTAGCACTTTATTCAGCACAGGCAGGCATCATTTAAAAATCCTTGGGGGCAACCCTGGTGATGTGCAGATGTTAAAACAGTCTGTTCTGAAGTGCTGATATTTTTGAACACTGTAAGAGACATCTAAATTCTGGGTGAAAAAATATTTGCACAATTATTAAAGTCATATAATACAGAGTATTTTCTAACTTCTTTGTGAATGTTCTGTGTAATAAATGTGCAGAAATATCTGGCTATGTAGTTAGAAGAAATAGGAAAATCAGGAAATAGTGATTTAATTTCTAACTATAAAACAAAATGTTATGCTTTGAGTTTCAACTTGATACATTTAGAAATTAACTGATACATAAGAGTATTCAATAATATTATTTAGTAATATATTAAATCTAAATAATTATTTTCTATTGAATTATTTTTTGCTTAAAACATTCACCAATATGCCATAATTTACAGATCCAGATTCTAATTTTGTTTTGTGTTTATTCTGGACCCACCTGATTGAACAGGGGAAAAATATGTCATTTTTCATGTGTGAGGCTGATTCCTTTTAAATATTTATTTTATTTTTAAAAATAAAATATAATAGATCTAAGTTCTAGGTTATAAAACAAAGACTGGATTATAAAATAAAATAATGTACCAGTGCAAACTAAATATATTGAATAGATATAAACCTTTAAAATATTTTATATGAAATTTTTCTGTGTATTAGGATCTGTTGCATTGTTTTTATTCAAGGTATTAGTGGTATTTCCCCCCCCAATTGTTTTTACTATGGAGTAAAGTATGTCTGTAAAATATTTTTATAATCTCTTTTTCAAGTTTAAGTATATTATTCTAGATATTATAGTGGTAATTCATTATATATATTCAAAATTGGAAAATGGTTATTAAAATACTTCATGAATAAACGGACAAAACATTTTATAATAATTCCCATTTCCCTAAACTTCCATTTTTATTAGTCTTACTGTTTTAGAGTGTAAATGTTTATTATACATTAGGATTATTTTAAAAGCAAAAACCAATAGTATGCATAAATTCTTCATTTTAATTAATATTGTACTCAAATGGAGAGAATAGTCCAATAAGCTTTATTTTGTGAATTATTATCTGTTAAGAATAATCAACTTCAATAAGATTTGCTTTTCTATTTTCTTTGTTTTCTAATTCATACCAATATCATTATCTCATTTATAGTTAAATGTTTCTTTTAGACTCTAATATTTCATTTTGACATCTCATTAAAAATGGGCTCAAACCCAGAAAATACGATCCTGTCATATTGTATAATATATGACATGGTCTGTAACATAATAAATTTTTGTTTCTTAATGATTTAGAATCATTTTTCAGTTTTTTGAATTTAGAAAAATGGCAAAAAGTTAGCATGATAATTCATGTGGCCAAGAATGGCAAT
Organism: Sciurus vulgaris; assembly: GCF_902686455.1. NCBI lineage: Eukaryota > Metazoa > Chordata > Mammalia > Rodentia > Sciuridae > Sciurus > Sciurus vulgaris. The sequence goes on from NC_136476.1 coordinate 35,829,949, forward strand.
GTTAAATATTTAAGTGGGTAGTACTCTTGGGAAAGGTGATTGGAGCTTTAAACTTGTACACGTTTGACAGCCTTTCTTCACTTCATTTTTCATCCTAAAGAAGTCTGCAAATATTCTTAGCTCACATCATTATTGCACATCAGTGGTTCTAATTAGCTAAACAGGAGTTTGTCTCAGTCATTGATCATCATCAGCTTCTTGACAGTGTCTTTTTTTTGGAGGGGGGAGCTTTTTAATGCTTTGTAAATATAGAAAATGTCTTAATTGAATTTTTCCAATAGATTGTTGATTTTTAAACTTGAAACTACCTTTTTTATCTTATTATTCTAAGTAAAAAATATTGTATTCATGTTGTAGCAGTTTTCTCATGGGAGCATTTTCCTGTTATGAAAATGTTAGATATCCCATACCACCAGGAGGAGCTGCTGGACAAATTTCCATAAAGATTTTGAGTTGTGATTATTTTCTGAGTTCAAAATTTAAACATTGTATCAATTTTAGGGTTTTTTTCAATTATAAAATGCCACAGGTATACTTTTAAAGTTTATGTTCTATATGATGTTTACGTTTAATTTATAACCTGTGTTTGCAGTATTGGATCATTCACAATCTATTGACAGAAGTGTAAATTATTGGTCTGTTTGACATTAGTGTACATCAGAATCACTTGAGGCCTTGTCAGGCTTCTGTAAGAAAATACCGTAGATTGGGTATCATAAATAGCAATTATTTCTCACAGTTCTGGAGAACTACTCTTATGATCAAAAATATATTTGGATAAAATATATTTGAATGACTCCTAAAGTTGTGTCTCTAACCTTAACTTCTTTACTGATTTCAGACTTGTCACACTGCTTACCTCTCTTGGATGTTGATCAAAACATCTCAAACTTAGCATGTACAATCCCCAAATCCTAGAGTCTTCCTATTTCCTGCTCTGTATTTAAAAGCGTATCTATTCCATCCTTCTAGTTGTCCAGACAAAAACTTTGGAGACATTCTTGACTTCTCTCTTTCTTCTAAATCTCATATTTAATGCACCTGGAAATTCTGTTAGCTTTACTTCGGAATATCTAGTTTTATCACTTTTCAACATTACTACACTTATTATCTTGCTCATTTCACCTGTGTCTTTCCTCTGGGGTGTTGCAATTGCTTCCTAAGGTCCTTTTGTTTTCATCCTTGACTCTTAATGTCTATCCTCAACCCAAATAATCAGTATGATACTCGTAAACTGTTAATTTGTAATATGTTATTTCTTAACTCAGAACTGTCTTCTGCTCTACCAATTTTCTGAAAATCAGATTCACATTTCATGGGGCTTAGAAGGCCACATATTATCTCCAGTGACCTATTTGTTCTCAGCTACCATTCACTTGTTTCTTGTACGACAAATATACTTACTTCTTTGCTGTTTGTTGAATATACCAAGTATAGTAGTTCTTCTGTTTCTCCTTATCTGTGGTTTGGCTTTCCTTGGTTTGAGTTACTCATAGTCAACTGTGATCCCAAAACATTAAATAGAAAAATCCCAAGAATAAATAGACCACATTTATATAACTTCTCTTACAACTATATGATTAAAATCATTCTATTTTATTTTTAGTTATTGTTAATCTCTGTGCCAAATTTGTACATTAATTACATGATAGATATGTATGTGTAAGGAAAAAACCAGCATATATAGTGTCTGGTACTCTCTGTGGTTTTAGGCATCTGTGGAGGGTCATTTTTGGAACACATGACCTGTGGATAAGGGATGTCTTCTATATGCTCTTTCCTCATTGTCTTCGAACTTAAAACTAGTCTGATGGTTTAGAAAACTGTTCCCTGAGATCTGCATGAACCTCACTTCCGTTTTTTAGATCTTTACTAAAATATTAAGGTGGTCATTTGTTAACTATCCTATGTAGAATAGTACTACCCTACCTTTCCCTTCCTTTTACTTTACTTGGGAATGAAAGGAAGATTATTGCCATCACTTTCTTAGTTATCCTAATTTATTTTCCTTATTAACTTACAACCATTTGACAGAGTATGTATTCACTTATGTATCTTTATTTTCAGTCTCTTTACTAAAATATTCATTCCATGAAGACAGCCTTTTTGTATTTCGTTTTCTGTATTATCTCTAATTCCCGGGCCAATGCCTGTCTTATAATAAATGCTCAATAAATACTTATTGAATGAATAATGAATTGATATGTTAGATGTGGCTTTTTTATTATTATCCTGCCAAGTACTCTTTCAACCTTAGGACTTCTTTAATTCTAAAACATTCTCATCAGTTACCTCCTAAAATATTGCTTTATTTTTCATTCCACTATTGCTCCTTCTGGGATGTTTTAAGATATGTGAGTTTCCCAATGAAACCTGCATGTCTCAGCTGTGTTGTAATATAAATATATATATTTTTTGGTGCCAGGATTGAGCTCAGAGGCAATCAGCCACTGAGTCACATCCCCAGCTCCATTTTGTATTTTATTTAGAGACAGGGTCTCACTGAGTTGCTTAGCACTTTGGTGTTGCTGAAACTGACTATGAACTCTCGATCCTCCTGTCTCAGACTCTGGAGCCCCTGGGATTACAGGCATGGGTCTCTGTGCCTGGCCTTTGTTGTCATATTTTTAATATTATCCTTTTTCTCTGCAGTGTTCTGGGTGAATACTTCATTAATAACCTTATTTTAGCATTTTTGTAATTCTCTTTTGGTGTCTAGTTCTAAACTTTAGTTTTGTTTTTTTGCTTCAGTGATTATAATTTTTACTTTTAAGATTTTTAATAGATTTTTTTTATAACCACCTGTTCTTGTTTGATTTCTTGTTTTGTTTTTAATATTAGTCATTCTTATATGTCTTTAAGGACTGTTAACTTATTTTATTTTTTTTCCTTTTCTTAGTTTTATTCATTTTGTCCAGAGGCTTTCATCTTCTGATAATTGTGCCAGTATGTTGGTGTTCTTGTAATTTGAATTTTTGTTCTTGTGTGTGATCATATCTTGAGAGGGGGTGTTGCTGTAATTGTTATTTTTTCCCTTTATCTGTTTCTACTACTTCTCTTTAATGTTATTTTTTTCTCTGTAGACATTTTATGTTTGTCACTAATTTGTCAAATTCACCCTAAAACCCTTCCTGAAATAGGTTTTATATTGGTAACTCGGGGCCCTTGGTCAACAGTGACATAGAGGTTTTGCTATACTTAGAGCCTCAGCAACAGGGATTTTTGTCCAGCCCCTGAATAGGGTTCCAAATCTATTATAAACTTTTGCTGTTTTGGACTTTCATGGATGTCTTAGTTCCCAGCAAGAGTATGCAGAAGCTTTCTGCAGCCTCCCTTCTTGAGTTATGATCTCCACCCTAGTCTTACTTTCAAATTATGAGCCTGGTTATTCTTCGACATATGAGTTAGGCAATTTACTTTTCATTATCTCCAGAAACCAAGCTCCTTTTCATTTCAGCTTACATCTGGACCTGGAGGATAGCAAATAGCATCCTCATCCCTGTTCATAACTTTGTATTTCTGCTTAGTTTGTGATCCTCAGGGAGTTAGCTGTGTTTCTTTACTTTTTTTTCTTCTTCCTTATCTGTAAATTCTGTGATATATAGTGATTTAGGCACAGATTCCTATTTGCTTTACCTATTTTTAAAGTTTTTTTTAAATTATGTATCTGCATCCAGAATATTTCTTACTATTTATGATGTAAATTAAACAGTATTAGCCCGATTATATAATCTCCTTAGACCTTTGTTCCTTTTCCTTCTCCTCTTTTCCTTATTTAAAACTGTTTTTAAAGGATTGTCATTATTTACATGTATTATAATTTTCTATTTCCTGGAGGACTATGTTTTGAGTATATAACTGCTATTTAGTTTAGATAATGGTATTCTCAGAGACTATGAATATATAAGAACCTGTCAGAATTCAAAAGTTCTACTCATGAAATATTGATAATTAGCAAATCTGACTGTCTCTTCTTTGAAACTCTTACTTTAAAATGGTACTGTTTTATCCTTAATCTAATTATGTGTATAAAATGAATATATTACCATGAACATACTTACTTTTTATTAGTTAATTTGAGTGATGACCTTTTGGTCATTGCATTCAAGGTTAAACTATATTGTACATATTTTTGATGATATACATAAATATGGAAATGAAACTGTTCTCTTAATATGAAGTTGTTTTAGTTGTCAGTAGTTGTAAGTTGCTGTCACTTGCCATATGGTTTCTGATTAATTCTGAAAGGGCTGTCAACCCAAGATAATTTAATTTCCTATCTCTTAAAGTGATATTCATTATCTGTATGTAAACATTTAAAGGACTAGTTAGCAATTATAACTAATAAACTTTTACATATATATTTTTTTCTTTCTAGAGAAAAACAAAAATCTGAAGCTAAAGACAGAAAAGTTCTAGAAATTCTGCAAGTCAAGGATGCTAAAATACAAGAATTGGAGCAGGTTAGTTTTATAATAAAAGTGTTAAAAATCGATATATTTACTTCAGGTAGTAGATCTTTAAAACTATTAATTTTTTGAAATAATGTTCATTAAGAATATCCAGGTTGTTAATGTGAAAGCATTACGATTTTGAAAACACTGTAGTTAGTCTCTCCATCATTATGCTGTGCATATAGCCTATTCTTTGTTTTCTGAAGTAACAGACTAAGATATTTATTAGTTTAAACTCTTTGGTAATGTAATACCAAAGTTTTTTAGTAGTATTTGCCTATTATTTATTGTTTTATCGAATTTTGCCTTTTATTATTAGCACTCTAATTCACTTCTGAAACTTGTAAATATACATATAGTGTTATTTGTATAAAGGATGAGCAACAACTTGGATAAATCTATTTCATCTTTTGAAAAGTATATTTTGAATTAGTACAAGTCTATATTTTATGTATAGTCAGCAAGTTACACAATTTAGTTAATATGTGATTGTAAAATTATGTGCAACTGTGTAATTATATTATTGCAACCGTGTATATTGTCAGTGCGTCTAGGAATCATTTTTAAAGTGCAAACATCTTAAAAACAGCAGTGAAAAATTTTTTTTCTGGGTTAATAGTGGTAGCTTTTTGGCAGCCATGCTGTTCTGATTTTTTAATCGTTTTCTTTCCTTAGGATCATGGAACCTGGAGCTAGGGTTGGTTATTATTATAAAATTGTTTTATTAAAACTAAATGTTGAAACTAACTTCAATAAGAGATTCAATTATTTTTCCTTTCCCTACACTCATCTGAATTCTTTCTATTATGGAATATGGATCCCAGTATGACACACTAATTTGGAATTTATAAATCTCTAGTATTGTTCTAAGTTAGCTTTTCTGTTGTTGTCACCAAAAACCAGACAAGAACAACTTAGAGGAGGAAGAGTTTTTCTGAGGCTCATGGTTTCAGGGGTCTCCATTCATAGATGACTGACTCCAGTTCTGGACCCCAGGAGAGGGGTCCAGAAGGAAGAGGGGTCATGGAGGAAGAGCCCAGCAGAAGAAAGCTGCTCAGTCCAGAATCTGGAAGCAGGGAAGAGGGTTGCAGAGAAGGGCCACAAGGAAGTTGCACTCTTCCAGGGTATGCTCCTAGTGATCTACTTCCTCCATTCATACCCCATCTGCTTACAGTTATCAGCCAGTCAGACCATTCAAGCAGGGATGGACTGATTAGGATAAAGCTCTCATAACCTAATCATTTCACCTGTGAGTATTCTGCATTAAGTATAGCTTTTGTAGGACACTTCTATCTATACTGTAACAAAAGTTGTATTTTCCATGTGGAAAATATCACAATTGATACTATAAAGATAGCATTTGAGAAATAACGTTTTAGTTTGTTTAGAGTTTTGGCACTCTTTTACTATCCTTTGACATTAAGCTTGCAGTGCTTTAGTGAACATTCTTTAGTTTACTTCAGAAGCTATAGCATTCTATTACAAATACATTGGCTTTCATAAATGATGATTTATTTTCCCCTTTTATTTGCTAAGGTACACTTATTTTAAGTCATTGACTCACTAAATTGTGGGCTAACAAGTTTGAATTCTGCAAAGCAGGCTGGCAGAATGGAGATCCAGTAAAGAGTTGATATTGTATTGCAAATCCTAAGGGAATCTTGAAGGTAGAATTTCTTTCTTTTTTAGGAACCATGGTCTTTTTTTAGGTCCTTCAGTTGACTAGGTATGATCAACCCACATTATTGAGGCTAATCTTTTTTTACTCAAAGTCCACTAATTTAAATGGTAATCACATCTAAAAAGTACTTTCATTACAACATCTGCTTTGGATACTGTGAGTACCATGGCTTAGCCAAATTGAAACATAAAATTCACCAAATGAGTAAAAAGAATGATGTAAATAGCCCTTTATCATGAGATTTTGTTTATCAACCTGGGGATTATGCTGTGTCTACTGTTTGCTGTAGTTGTAGGTGTTAGAGATGAAACATTTCTTTGGTGGCCTTGATTTTGTTTGACTAGATTTCCCTAGACTTCTGTGACTTCTGAAATAGTCTCTGACATGTATAATTCTTTCCGTGTATTTCCCTTTTGTCATATAGGAACCCTTTTGGTGTGGGGGTGAGGCATGGGGGGAGAAGAAGAAGCATTCTACAGTATTATAGTTAGGTCTCAGTCTTTTGGTAAACTAGTGCCTCTGTACTATTACATTCATAATTGCTTCTCCATTTTATTTCTTGAAGGCTAGAGGTTGTTGGAGTTAAGATATTTCTTTTCCCCAGATTCATTAGCTGTGGCAAAACCTTATTAGGTTGGGCTCTGGTAAACAATTTCTCTTGAGAGCAGATCTTATTAAAAAAGTAAAGAATACTCTGTGTATTTTTAAATAGCTACTCTTTCTCTGTCCCTACTGGGGCAGGCAGGAAGGGATTTTTCACCAACCTTCCCTTTCTTTGACAGCACCCCCAAAGGCTGGACTCTTGGAGTTTTTAACTCTCAAATTTGTCCACATTGATCCTCCAGGATTTAGCTAATTATATATAGGTTTTCCTACCTTGGTACTAGTTGCCATGGAGCTCTCTGTTCTTGGTTTTGTGCTCTGGTCAATTGTTATTCTCTGTATCTAGTTTGCTCTTAAATTTTGGGAGTATTGGCTTGTCCAGTGACCTCAGTTCTCTGATGAATCTAAAAATTGTGGATTTTCAGTTTGTTTATTTTTCTTTTCTTGTGTGAATGGAGATACAACTTCCAAGATTACATGTTAAAGTCCCTCCATTAGGGTTTTGGATTTTTGTTTTTTTTTGTTTTTGTTTGTACCAGGAGTTGAACCCTCAGGTCCTTAACTGCTGAGCAACATTCCCCAGCCCATTTATTTATTTATTTTGAGATTTTGAGACAGGGTCTTGCTAAGTTGCTCAGAGCCTTGCTAAGATGTTGAGGCTGACTTTAAACTTGTGATCCTTCTGCCCTGATCTCCCAGGCTGCTGGTAGTAGAGGCATGAGCCACCACATTGGGTTTCCATTAGTTTTTTGTTGCTATACTGGAGTAATATTAAATAGCTCTTGATTTTCAACTTATAGCTTGTGAATTAAAGAAGCATTTAGAATGAAAATTCCTTTAGCTTAAGTCTTAACTAGTCAAATTTGTTTGAAAGTTATAATCACTATTTTTTTTTTAGTGGTTACAGCAAAACCTTCATAGAAGTGCCATCAAATATTAGCATTTGCATTTTATTGGTAATAAAGAATTGCCTTTTTTTTTTTTTTTTTGGTAAGACTGTGCTTTAGCTTTGTCCCTGTTATGAAATAAGTTATTTAAGAAATTCCTCTTGTAGTGTTCCACTGAATAATAACATGATAACATGACTTTTGATAATAGTATATTACATTTAATTAAATGATGATCACTCTTTTTTTTTTTTTTACCTTCTAGGAAACTCAGAAATAAATGTTGGTTTTGAATTGCAATTATTTTTATTAACCCTCTCCCTGTCTTCATTTATCATTCTTTTAGTTGTGATTTCATTATTATTATTTTGTTGTTGTTGTTGTTGGTAAAACTTTTTCATCTGATTTGAAAGTAGGTCAGTTTCAATAATAAACTAACTATGCTCCAGGATTACCTGGTAGAGTTTAGGTCTTAATGCTATTGTCCTTCCTGCCTCTTTATTCCCCTTCATCATCCTATTTTTTAAAAAAATACTTTTAGTTGTGAATGGACACAATATCTTTATTTCATTTTTTTAACTTTTTGTGGTGCTGAGGATCTAACCTAGTTCCTCACACATGCTTGGCAAGTGCTCTACCACTGAACCACAAGCCCAACCCTGCTTCATGCTATTATTCTCTTCTTATTCTATAGATTTATCTTAACCATGGTTTGAATTATTCATTTATTAGCTTATCCATAATAAATTATTTGTTCCAGACATACTTTCTCTTGTCACCCTGTATGCTTTATGCTTTATGGTTCCTCTGAGCTCTGTTTGCTATTTTAATACTACTTCAAGCTGAACCATTAAGAATTTTCTCTATCTAGAAAGGTTTGTTGAAAAAGTTTTATAAAGCTTAATTTTAAAATGAATTTAAAATGTATATGTCTACGCTTTCATTATTTAAAATAGATCATTGAGAGTTCATTTCATTAGGAAAATCTGTTGAATTCTATAGACTTACAAGTTTTCAAGCTTTAGCAATTCTCTGAATAAAACTGATAAACCGACATGACTCCTCTTCATTAAAATGTTGTATAATCAGTAATGTTACACAGATGTAACATTGTATGACATTATTTTATATAAAAAGTAATATCTTATTTTGCTTACTTATCTCACCATACAGTTTAGCATCTTTGTATAACATTACTGATTATAAAATATATTTATATTTGTAAAATTGTTAGTTTTATTTAACCAACAACTCACCTTATTATGTACTTTTATTTACACATTAGGTCTGTGTTTGTCCTTGTATATTCCCAAGTTCATTAAAATGTCAAACTTTAAATTATTAAGTAATCATATGAAAGAACTTGGTATTGATGTCACATTGTTAGTGCCTGTTAAGTTTAGCTTAGTTTAATAGGAGAACCCTTCTAAAACTTTTCAGTCAGTTGTTTAGTGTCTTTCTGTCCTAGAAACTAAATAAATTGCAGAATTGATGACAGATACTCTTTTTTTTTTGGTGGGGGTGAAGGGTGTCAGAGACTGAACTCAAGGGCATCTGACTACAGAACCACATCCCCAGCCCTGTTTTGCATTTTATTTAGAGACAGGGTCTTACTGAATTGCTTAACTCTTTGCTTTTGCTTAGGCTGGCTTTGAACTAGTGATCTTCCTAAGCTTAGCCTCCCAAACCTCTGGGATTACAGGGGTGCACCACTGCACCCAGTGTTAGAATAATAGGTGTATACATGTTTTTAAGAGTCTTAATGTTTACACCTTTGAATTTATCATTCAGTTTAAATCTCACCTGTAAATTCCACTAATCCTGTTTGGAAGATAATGAGTATGTAGAAAGATAATCAGGAAGTAGGTAGTATATTTTATATCAAATGAATCATATAAGCAATGTAGAAAGTTAGAGATTACAGAAATTACAAAATACTGGGCTAGTTCTGGAAAATTTCATGCAGGATAAAGGAGCTGCAAGTTGAATCTTGAAAAAGTGTAAGACCTAAAATGGGAATAGAAGAATGGACTGTGACTTGCAAATGAGCCATTTATGTATCTATTTTTATGCTGTTTGACCAATGTCTTGACGTTTTGTTATGGCCTAATAATTTAAATAGGAAAAAATTAAAACTATATTGAGGTTCCATTTATACTTAGAGGATTTGTAAAAAAAAAAAAACTCTCCAGCCTTCCTCTTAAGTGTTAGTGGGGGATATGGAGTGATGAGAACTCTTGAAGTGCATATAGCCTATTACTTAGCAAATTCATCTCTTAAGTATATATGATCTAGAGAGTTTTTCCCAGACTTTTATGAATATGACTCAGTCACGACCCAGTATAGACACACATGGAATGAAAGTTTCATATAATAGTTGTCCTTACTACATGTAATAAAGGTAAACATTCAACAATGTATATGAAATGTGAATTTCAAAATGTTTAAATGAAATAAAAATTTCAAATTGTGCATGACAAAAATTTAGGCAATTTTAACTTATGTGGTTTGCCTGTTTTATAAGTTTATTCTTATAGGCATTGTGGTTTTTAGGAATTTGTGTATATCATTGATATTTTCTATTGTATTCATTTTTTAAAAAAATGCTGACTTAATGACTCATTTGATTTAATGACCTATTACTACATTATAGTTCTTAGTTTGAAAAATACTGCTTGGGAAAAATTCTTGTTCATATATCCTGGAGATATATTTGAGAGTGTTCTTTGCTCTGTTGTTTGTAAATCTTTTTCCCTGAAATGGGAAACAGCTGAAACATATACTGACGAGATTAATATGTTATAGTATATTTATATATTAGAATCTAATATACACCATAATTATCAACTGCAGCTATGTCTATCGGTATGGATCAGTTTCAGTTTGGGAACATATTTTGAACAAGTATAGTGAGACAGACTATGTATAGTATGATTTAATATGTGTTCAGTTAAAAACTAAACTAAACTATATGTTAAATACACAGTTTTTTTATATGTTAAATACATAGTTTTTAAACTATAAAGAACAATGAGATAAAGATAGGAAACAGTTTCAAATAGGGGTTACCCCTGGAGGAATGGGTTAAAGCGGTGTTAAGAGTATAAGGGAATAACATATAGGAGACTTCCAAGATAATGGTTGTGTTTCTTTCCTGGATACAAGCTCCTTTAAAAAATCTTTTTCTTTTTTCTTAACCTACTTACCACAGATTAATTTTGAATGTGTTTAGTACTTAAACTCATTTACTAAAAGTAAAATATTAACTTTTTATAGGTTAGAGATATTCTTACTTTTTCCCTTAAACTCAACCTACTTTTCATCACATCCCTGAATCTTTCTCTCATATCCATGTCATTCTTAAGTTCTTTGGAGAGGGTTTGATAAGGAATAAATATAGAAGTGCAAAATAAATTTCTATTAAGGGATCAGCATCAATGATAGGTCAGAGATGGAATAAAGATCAGTTTCTACTTGAGCATATTGCTTTAAAAATAGAAAGTTTTTCTATTTTGATCTGTCTGCTTCTTGGTTGACAGACAGATGGTGCTGTTGAGTCCAATTGAAGGTTTCAAATAAGCCTGTCAGGTCAGATAGTATTTAGTTAGTTGAAAGCATGAATGGATTGACAAAAGGTGATGAAATGTAGAAAAGTGTATCAGGATATGAATTTTGGTTTCAGCATGCTAGTTTGAAGTAGCTACAGACAATCTCAGTGGAGGTATTATATCAAAAGTTGCAAATATGAGATTGTTGATTGGAAGAGGCTTGGCTGAATAATGAATTACTCTTTCATACAGAGTAATACAAGTCAAGAGAAAGAGTGAGTTTTCTGAGAGAAAAGCCATATAAAAAAAACAAAGCCAAGAATTGAGTTTTTAGGTATCATTGATCTAATGCTGGTGAGAAGAATATTTAGCTAAAAATTATGGCAATCTTATATTCTGTCTAATGAGCAAGATATTTTTAATACTGAGACAAGCTATTTTTATTCTTTGAATGGCTTTATCTTCATGAGACCATAATTTTTTTTTTTTTTGGAAAATTTTCCCCAAATGACTTTCAAATAAGAGAATAGTAATTCTTATTTTAGTGATATATACATATTTATTATTAGAATGCTTTATAGTTTTTTTCTCCTGTCATACATTTAAATACTGAAAGTTTGCTTTCTCAGTGTGGCTTAATATTTAGTGTCCAGTTTTTATGTGTTCTTCATCTTAAACTATTAAAACAGTTGCCCATTTTACTGAAACTAATAAATAACCTAGTTTTTTGAAAATCCATGGGCATGTCATAGAAAATGAGAATTATGATAGACTTTTTAATGAAAGTTAGTTAATACTGTAGCATTATCAATTAAAATCTAAACATTTTCTTAGACATACTAGCTCACCAATAATTTAATTTTTTTTTCTACAGAAAGAATCAGTACTAAAACAGGAAATAAATGACCTTCTACAACAGAAGATTTCAGTAGATGAAGAAAATACGTTCTTGAGGAAAGAATTAAATGACTTGCAGAAGAAATTTAAAGATAAAAGTCAAGAAGTTAAGGTGTATTGACTTGAACATAGTTTTATAGGAGTATTTTTTTGAAGTTCTGCTTTACATTTTGTGGCACAGAAAGTGACAGGCTTGGATGAAAAAATTGCCTAAGGCCCTGCTGTACCATACAGTTTTCTCACATGCAAAAACTCAGAGAAAAATGCTTTAAAGCTAAGACTCCAAGCTTTATAACTTTCAGATAAATAGTTAATGATGGAAATGGAGCTAAGAAAGTAGGAGTGTGAATATGTGGCTTCTAGTAATTAGATTCTGATGGGACTGGCATTATTAATTGATAAAACCAGGTCTGGGAGGATATGTCTGTGTGGGTCTCAAAAATAGCTGGGGACAGCATCAAAGGCAGCTTGATCAATTAATGGGCTCTTTGCAAATGTGTACTCATCAAAGCTGTCATCCAGTGAAAAAATATGACCCATCCACCTGCATGAAAAGAGGCCAATAAAAGTACACAGGTGACCTTGGCCATCAAATATAGAAGAAGCTGCTGTGAGGGTGAAACTGCACAGTTTATATTTGCTGATTAGTTCTCACCTTTTTTGTTGTTGTTGTTTATCGGCCCTTGTGGTACTGTTCTACAGGACACTAAGGAATGTGTACAGAATAAAGAAGAGGAAAACAGGCTGGTTATAAAAAATCTGGAGGAGAAAAATAAGAAATTGAGTACCCGCTGCACTGACCTGCTAAATGACCTAGAGAAACTAAGGAAGCAAGAAGCACATTGGAAAAAAGAAAAAAATGGCATTGATGCAAAAATAAAGGTACACAATGAGAATGGAATCCATGCTGCAATTTTGGATCTAACTTCTTATAGGAAATTTAATACATGTTATTTTCTTTTAAATAACAAGTTATATATTCAAACCCATCAGTGGGGAGTAGCATTAATTTATATTCTTTCACTTAAGACCCATAGCTTTTTAAAAATTGATGTTGCAAAGCAGGAAACTGACTTCAAATAGTTATCCTAAAATGTAATCATTAAAAAATAAAGGCTATTGCATTTTGAAATAAAATGTGTTTTCAAAAAACATATTCAGAATCATGGGTTTTGACTTTTTAAAATGAAGGCTTAAATTCATAAATGCAGCTAAAATTCATTGCAATATAATTTTACACTTTAAAAAATAAAGGGTAATGCCCCCCAGAAAACCATTAAAAATACTCATGGATGGTTCTAAAATGGCACTTTATTTATCTTGAAGGGGAGTTGTTTATAGTAAAATTTTAATAGAATGTGAAAGTTAATTTTATAAAATCCTTATATTCTTTTGATTTGTTTTTCAAAATGATATTTTTTTGTGGCATTCTCTTTGTCTTGAGAAGGTTTTCACTCATTTGTTTTCAATCAAATGTCAGGTTTCTCTTTTACTATATATATTTTATTAAAAAGGACAGAAGCAAATAAGGCTGCAAAAACATGGTAGTCTTTCTATATATGTATACATAAAAGGAATGTAACCAGCACGTGTATTTGTATATCTATTCAAAAATATGTAATTATAATATGGATGTGTATGTGCATATGTATGCCTGAATATTTAAGAGAGAGGATATGTCTAATTGTGTGAATCAATCCATTGCAGAATTTTAAGTAAACGCATTAAGTAATATTGCACAATCAGAATGATTGAGCCAGTGAGGAAACTGAATTTTGTTGCATTTGTTTTCTTAATTTTTATATCAGTTTTGGCTATAATATATCCTTTAAAAAATTTAGTGATTTGATAAAAGCAGGTGGTAATGCCTTGTGTTAATTCACAACTGTGTGATTATTTAGTGATAATTTTCATTTCTTTTTATTAGAGTGTTATAGTTATACATAGTAATGGGGTTCATTTGGGCAAAAATCATACCACATGGAATTTGATTTACTCAATTCAGTCCCTGTTGTCCCTCTTTCCCTCCCCTCCTCCCTCCCTTTATTCTCCTACCACTACTCTCCTGATCTTCCTTTTGCTCATTTATTTATTTATTTTTGATTTTTATGTGATTTCTACATATACGTAAAGGTGGAAAACCCCATTGTAAATTTATACATGTACACAGTGTGATTTTGTTAAATTCATTTCTGCATTTCCTTTCCTTTCTATGCCTTCTTCCCTCCCTCTTGGTCTCTTTGTTATACTTCACAGTATTTTTATGATATTCTGTCCCCGCTCTTCTTTCCCTTAAGTTACTCCAGCTTCCACATATGAGAGAACACATTTGACCCTTGATTTTCAGGGTCTGGCTTATTTCACTTAGCATCATGTTCTCCACTTCCAATCCATTTCCCAGCACATGCCATAATTTCATTGTACTTTCTGAGGGAGTAAAACTCCATTATGTATACAGATCACATTTTATTAATCCATTCATCTATTGATGGGCATCTAGACTGATTACATAATTTGGTTATTGTGAATTGTGCTGCTATAAACACTGAAGTGACTGTATCATTGTATTTGCTGAATTTCGATATTTTGGATAAGTTCCAGGGAGTGAGATAGCTGGGTCTTATGGTGGTTCCATTCCTAGTTTTCTGAGGAATTTCCATCCTGCTTTCCAGAGTAGTTGTACTAATTTGTAGTCCCATCAAGAATTTCCATATCCTCACCAGCATCTATTATTATTTGTGTTCTTGCCATTTTGACTGGAGTTACATAGTGCAGCTTTGATTTGCATTTCCCTAAATGATAGAGATGTTGAACATTTTTTCATATATTTGTTGACCTTTGTATTTCTCCTTTTGAGAAATGTTTGTTTAGTTCTTTAGCCCATTTATTAATTGGGTTTTTGGGTTTTTTGATGTGTAGTTTTTGATTTCTTTATATATTTCAAATGTTAATTTCCTGTCATAGGAGCATCTGACCAAGATTTTCTCTCATTCTGTGGGTTCACTTAATGCTCTTAATCATTTCCTTTTCTGTTCAGAAGCTTTTTAGTTTGATGGCATCCACTTATTGATTATTGGTTGTATTTATTGAGCTTCTGGGCTCTTCTTAAGGAAGCTGGTGCCTGAACCAATATGTTGGAGGTTGACTCTGTTCTCTGCTAGCATTTGCGAAGTTTTTGTTCTAACTCCTAAGTCTTTGATTCGTTTTGATTTGACTTGTGTGTGGGGTAATAGATAGGGATCTGTTTTCATTCTTCTACATATGGATTTTTAGTTTTCCCAGTGGCATTAGTTAAAAAGACTATTTTTTCTTCAACATGTATTTTTGACACCTTTGTGAAGTATCAGATGCCTTTAAGTATGTGGGTTTGTCTCTGTTTTCTGTTCTGTCTCATTGGTCTTCATGTCTATTTTGATGCCAGTATATGCTGTGTTTGTTACTGTATCTCTGTAGTATAATTTCAGATCAGGTATTGTGATGCCTCCTGCATTGCTCTTGCTCAGGACTGCTGTGGCTGTTGTGGGTCTCTTCATTGTCCAAATGAATGTTAAAATGATTTTTTTCTAGTTTTGTGAAGAATGTCATTGGTATTTTTTATGGGGGATTATATTTAATCTCTATAACACTTTTGGTAATATGACCATTTTGACTGTATTAATTTTGCCTATCCAAGAACATGAGAGGTCTTTTCCATCTTCTAAGGTCTTTTTCAATTTCTCTCTTCCATGTTCTATAATTTTCATTATAAAGATCTTTTACTGGATGTGGGGAAAAAAGTCCACTTTTACATTGCTGGTGGAGTTGGAAATTGGTGCAGCCACTCTGGAAAGCAGTGTGGAGAATCCTCAGAAAACTTGGAATGGACCCATCTTTTGATCCAGCTATCTCACTCCTTGGCCTATACCCAAAGGACTTAAAATCAGCATACTACAGTGATGCAGCCACATCAGTGTTTATAGCAGCTCAGTTCATAATCGCTAGATTGTGGAACCAACCTAGATGCCCTTCAGCAGAGGAATGGATAAAGAAACTGTGGTATATATACACAGTGAACTATTATTCGGCCATAAAGAAGAATAATATTATGGCATTTGCAGATATATGGGTGGAATTGGAGAATATCATGCTGAGTGAAATAAGCCAATCCCAGAAAACCAAAGACTGAATGTTTCCCTGATAAGTGAGTGATGATATATAATGGGGGTGGAGTGGTGGGGATTGAGAGAAGAACGGAGGAACTTTAGATTACCTAGAGGAAAATGAGAGGGGTGGGTATGAAGAACGGTGGAATGAGACAGATATCATTACCCTGTGTACATCTGTGATTATATGAATAGTATGAATCTACATTGTGCACAACCATAGAAACGAAAAGATGTACCTCATTTGTGTACAGTGAATTAAAATGCAGTCTATAAAAATAAAAAAATAAAAAAACAAAAAAACAAAATGAGTAAAAATAAAAAAAAATTAAAAAAACTAAAAACCAAAATGAGATGATCTAAAAATCTCTGTAGAAACATAAAGTTTTTCAAATTATGCTGGAAAGCTTCAATCTGGTTTTGTTTGGGTACTGGGAATAGAACCCAGCAGTGAAAAAAAAATAAATAAAAAAGATCTTTTACCTCCTTCAATAGATTAATTCCCAAGTATTTTATTTTTTAATGATTATTGTGAAAGTAATGATTTTCCTGATTTCTTTCTCAGCAGAATCACTGTTGGAGTGTAGGAAATCTATTGATTTATGAGTGTTGATAAAAACTTTCCATGTTTAGAATAAACTAAAAAAATTCATGAGCACCAAGCTAGTAGTACAAAGAAAACTCAAAGATAAACTGTACACAGACAAACTAAAAAACAATCCCAAAGCTCTTAAACAGGAAGTTCAATAGAAGAATAACCCACTAAAGGAGAATCAAAACAGTAAAAAACCAAAATGGCAGAAAATCACAAACACATATCCATACTAGTGCTAAATGTTAATGGTCTTAACTCCCCAACTGAAAAACAAAGATTAGCATACTGGATTGAAATGCATTATACAACTATATGCTGTTTGCAAATGATTCATAGGCAAAGACATCAACAGCCTCAAGGTAAAAGTATGGAAAAAATCTTCCATTCATTTGGACTATAAAAACAAGAAGGAATAGCTATTCTGAGACCTGACAAAGCAGATTTCTAGTAAGAATTAGTCAGAAAAGACAAAGAAGGTTATGTATCGATTTATCAGTTGAAAGGTATCTTGTTTTGTTCCATCAATTGGCTGTTGTGAATTGTGCTGCTATAAACATTGATGTGACTCCTTCATTGCAGTATGCTGATTTTAAATCTTTTGTATATGTACTGTTGAGTGAGATACCTGAGTCATATAGTGGTTCCATTCAGAACTTTTTCAGGAATTTCCATGCTGCTTTCTAGAGTGGATACCCTAATTTGCAGTCTCACCAAAAATGTATGAGTGTACCTTTTCTCCCATATCCTCCCCATCATTTCTTATTTGTATTCTTGATAATTGCCATTCTGATTGGAGTAAGATGAAATCTCACCATAATTTTAATTTGCATGTCTGTAATTGCTAGAGGTGTTGAACATTTCTTCATATACTTGGTGACCCTTTGTATTTCTTCTTTTGAGAAGTATCTGTTTTGTTCTTTTGCCCACTTACTGATTTGTTATTCATTTTTGATGCTTGGTGTTTTTGTATTCTTTGCATATTCTAGATATTAATGCCATATCTGTGGAGCAGGTGCAAAGGTTTGCTCCCTTTCTGTAGGCTCTCTCTTTATACTGTTGTTTCCTTTGCTGTGCAGTAACATTTTAATTTGATGTCATCACACTTATTGATTTTTCATTTTATTTCATATGCTTTAGGTATCTTGTTAAGGAAGTTGGTTCCTATGCTGACATGTTAGAGGGTTGGGTCTGCACTTTGTTTTAGTTGTTGCAGGATTTTTAATCTAATTGGTCTTTTATCCACTTTGAGTTTTGTACCTGATGAGAGAGAGGAGTTAAATTTCATTCGTCTACATAGGGATTTCCAGCATTCCCAGCACCATTTGTTAAAAGGCTATCTTTTCTCTAACATTTGCTTTTGGAACCTTTGTCTAGTATCAGATAACTGTGTTATGTGGATGTGTCTCAGTGTCTTGTATTTCATTGGTCTCCATGCCTGTTTTGATGCTAATACCATGCTGTTTTTGTTACTATAGTTCTGTAGTATAATTTGAGGTTCAGTATTGTGATGGCTCCCGCTTTGCTTTTTTCACTAGGGATTGCTTTGGCAATTCTGGGTCTGCTGTTTTTCTAAGTTAATTTCATAGTTGCTTTTTCTAGTTCTGTGTAAAGTGTCATTTGAATTTTGATGAGAACTGCATTGAGTCTTTTAGCACTTTGGGCAGTGTGGCCATTTTGACAATATTAATTTTGCCTAAGAACACGGGATGTCTTTCCTTCTAAGGTCTTCTTCAATTTCTTTCTTTGGTGTTCTATAGTTTTCTTTGTGGAGATTCACCTCTTTTGTTAGATTTATTCTGAAGTATTTAATTTTATTTTCTTGAGGTTAGTGTGAATGGGAATCTTTTCGTAATTTCTTTTTTGGCAGATTCATTATTTGAGGATTGGAATATGATTGATTTATGAGCATTGATCTTGTATCCTGCTATTTTGCTGAATCTATTTATGAACTCTAGAATTCTTATTGTGGAGTTTTTTTGGATCTTCTAAATATAGAATCATATCATTGGCAAATAGGGATAGTTTGAGTTCTTCTTTTCCTATTCATATCCTTTTAATTTCTTTCTTTTGTCTGATTGCTCTGACTAGAGTTTTTAGGACTATGTTGAATAGAAGCAGTGAAAGTGGGCCTCCTACTCTTATTTCTATTTTTAGGGGAAATGCTTTCAGTTTTTCTCTATTCAGTGTAATGTTGGCTTGGGTTTGTCGCATGTGGCCTTTACAATGTTGAGGTAAGTTCTTTCTATGTTTGGTTTTTCCTAGTGTTTTAAACATGAATGGGTGATATACTTTGTCAAATGCTTTTTCATATAATCATGTGACTTTTGTCTGTAAGACTATTTATGTGGTTTATTTCGTTTATTGATTTCCAAATGTTGCATCACTGGGACAAAACCCATTTAGTGGTGGTGCGCTATCTTTTAAATGTGTCTTTGTATGTGATTTGCCAGTATTTTATTAAAAGTGTTTGCATCTATGTTGATTAGGGATATTGGTCTGAAGTTTTCTTTCCTTGATGTGTCTTTGTCTGGATTTGGTATCATAAAAATGAGTTTGGCAGTGTTTCTCTCTTTTATGTTTCATGGAATAATTTGAGGAGGATTGGTATTAATTTTTCTTTAAAGGTATGGTAGAACTTGACTGAGAATCCATCCAGTCCTAAGCTTTTCTTTTTTGGGAAGGTTTTTGATATTTGTTTAAATTTCATTACTTGATATTGATGTGTTAAATTTTCTACATCATTGTGGTTCAATATGGGTAGGTCATATGAGAGGAATTTGTCAGTATCTTTAAGATTTTCTAGCTTATTGAAGTATACATTTTAAAATACTTTGTGATGATCCTCTAGATTTCAGTAGTATAATGTCTGTGGAAATATTTCCTTTTTTTTTTTTTTTTGTCTCAAATTTTGTTAATTTGAGTTTTTTCCCCCTCTTTATTTTGGTAAGTCTGGCTTCATTCTTTTTCTGGACCTTGATATGTAATGTTAGATTATTGATTTGTTACCTTTATATTCTTTTAATGTATAAGCTCAATACTGTGAACTTTTTTCTTAAAACTGCCTTCATACTATCCCAGAGATTTTAATTTATTGTATCAATCTTCTCATTTACTTCTAAGAATTTTGTTTTCATTTCTTGCCTGGTTTCTTTTGTTATTCCTTTATCATTAAATAGCATATTATTTAATCTTCAGATGTTAGAGTAGCTTCTATTTATTATCTTATCATTGATTTCTCATTTCATTCTATTATGACCTGATATAATGCAAGGTACTTTTCTGTTTGCTGAGATTTGTTTTGTGACCTAAAATATGGTCTATTTTAGAAAATGTTCCATGTTCTTCTGAATAGAAAGTGAATTCATTTGTTGATAGGTGAAATATAGATGTCTGTTAGATTCATATTATTAAATGTATTTTTTATTTCTCTAGAATATTTCCTTAGTTGAGGTTGGATGATCTATCCAGTGGTGAGAGAGGCATGTTAAAGTCACCCTATATCATTATATTGTGGTCTATTTGATTCTTAATAATGAGAAGGGTTTATTTTATATACATAGGTGCTCTGTTGTTTGGGGCATTAATATTTGCAATTATTTTATCTTGTTGCCTTCTGATTCCCTTAAGCATTATGAAGTGACCTTCTTTGTCTTTTCTGATTACTTCTGGTTTGAAGTCCACTTCATCTGATAAGAGAATAGCTACCTCTGAGTGTTTGCATTCCCATGTGAAAGATATGTCTTTCATCATTCTTTCTCCTTCAGTCCATGGTTGTCTTGACCTGTGAGGTGAACATCTTACAGACATGCATATTGTTGGGTTTGTTTTTTAATCCAATTTGCCAATCTGTCTTTTGATTGAAGAGTGTAGACCATTTACACTCATTGTTACATTGAGAGCTGATTTTTATTTCCTGTCATTTTAATTTATTTTTAATGCTTAAATTGGACCTGATTGTCCTTTTTTTTTTTATTTTATTTTATTTTATTTTATTTTATTTTATTTTATTTTATTTTATTGTAAACAAATGGGATACATGTTGTCTCTCTCTTTGTACATGGCGCAAAGGCATACCATTTGTGTAATCATAAATCCACATACAATAATGTTGTTTGATTCATTCTGTTATTTTTTCCCCTTCCCCCCACCCCTCCCATCCCTCTTTACCCTCTATACAGTACTTTCTTCCTCCATACTTGCCCCCCTCCCTAACCCTAACTCTAACCCTAACACTAACCCTTCCCTCCCCCCCATTATGTGTCATCCTCCACTTATTAGCGATATCATTCGTCCCTTGTCTTTTTGAGATTGGCTTATCTCACTTAGCATGATATTCTCCAATTTCATCCATTTGCCAGCAAATGCCATAATTTTGTCATTCTTTATGGCTGAGTAATATTCCATTGTGTATATATACCACAGTTTCTTTATCCACTCGTCAATTGAAGGGCATCTAGGTTGGTTCCATAGTCTGGCTATTGTGAATTGAGCAGCTATGAACATTGATGTGGCTGTATCTCTGTAGTATGCTGATTTTAGATCCTTTGGGTATAGGCCAAGGAGTGGGATAGCTGGGTCAAATGGAGGGTCCATTCCAAGTTTTCTAAGGAATCTCCACACTGCTTTCCAGAGTGGCTGCACTAATTTGCAGCCCCACCAGCAGTGTATGAGTGTACCTTTCTCCCCACATCCTCGCCAACACCTGTTGCTTGTATTTTTGATAATCGCCATTCTAATTGGGGTGAGATGGAATCTTAGGGTGGTTTTGATTTGCATTTCTCTTATTACTAGAGATGTTGAACATTTTTTCATATGTTTATTGATTGTTTGTACATCTTCTTCTGTGAAGTGTCTGTTCATTTCCTTAGCCCATTTGTCGATTGGATTATTTGTATTCTTGATGTAGAGTTTTTTGAGTTCTTTATAGATTCTGGAGATTAGTGCTCTATCTGAAGTATGATTGGCAAAGATATTCTCCCACTCTGTAGGCTCTTTCTTCACATTACTGATAGTTTCCTTTGCTGAGAGAAAGCTTTTTAGTTTGAATCTATCCCAGTTATTGATTCTTGCTTTTATTTCTTGTGCTATGGGAGTCCTGTTGAGGAAGTCTGGTCCTAGCCCGACATGTTGAAGATCGGGACCTACTTTTTCTTCTATAATCTGCAGAGTCTCTGGTCTGATTCCAAGGTCCTTAATCCATTTTGAGTTGAGTTTTGTGCAGGGTGAGAGATATGGGTTTAGTTTCATTCTGTTGCATATGGATTTCCAATTCTCCCAGCACCATTTGTTGAAGAGGCTATCTTTTCTCCATTGCATATTTTTGGCACCTTTGTCTAGTATTAGAAAGTTGTATTTATTTGGGTTTGTGTCCGTGTCCTCTATTCTGTACCATTGATCTACCTGTCTATTTTGGTACCAGTACCATGCCGTCTTTGTTACTATTGCTTTGTAATAAAGTTGAAGTTCGGGTATTGCGATACCCCCTGCTTCATTTTTCCTGCGAAGGATTGCTTTAGCTATTCTGGGTTTCTTATTCTTCCAGATGAATTTCATGATTGCTTGCTCTATTTCTGTAAGGTACGTTATTGGAATTTTAATTGGGATTGCATTGAATCTGTATAGCACTTTTGGAAGTATGGCCATTTTGACAATATTAATTCGGCCTATCCAAGAACATGGGAGATCTTTCCATCTTCTAAGGTTTTCTTCGATTTCTTTCTTTAGTGTTCTGTAGTTCTCATTGTAGAGGTCTTTTACTTCTTTTGTGAGATTGATTCCCAAGTATTTTATTTTTTTCGATGCTATGGTGAATGGGGTGGTTTTCATAATTTCTCTTTCTGAGGATTCCTCACTTATGTATAAAAATGCATTGGATTTATGAGCATTGATCTTGTAACCTGCCACTTTACTGAATTCACTTATGAGTTCTAACAGTTTTCTGGTGGAATTTCCTGGTTCCTCTAAGTATATAATCATATCATCCGCAAATAGGGATAGTTTGAGTTTTTTTCCTATTCGTATTCCTTTAATTTCCTTGGTCTGTCTAATTGCTCTGGCTAGAGTCTCAAGAACGATATTGAATAGGAGTGGTGAAAGAGGGCATCCCTGTCTTGTTCCAGTTTTTAGGGGGAATGCTTTCAGTTTTTCACCGTTTAGAATGATATTAGCCATGGGCTTAGCATAGATGGCCTTTACAATGTTAAGGAATGTTCCCACTATCCCTATTTTTTCTAGTGTTTTGAGCATGAAGGGGTGTTGTATTTTATCAAATGCTTTTTCTGCATCTATTGAAATAATCATGTGGTTCTTGACTTTAAGTCTATTGATATGGTGAATTACATTTATTGATTTCCGGATGTTGAACCAACCTTGCGTCCCTGGGATAAAACCCACTTGATCGTGGTGCACTATCTTTTTAATATATTTTTGTATGCGATTTGCTAAAATTTTATTGAGAATTTTTGCGTCAATGTTCATTAATGATATTGGTCTGAAATTTTCTTTCCTCGATTTATCTCTGTCTGGCTTGGGTATCAAGCTAATATTGGTTTCATAGAATGAGTTTGGGAGGGTACCCTCCTCTTCTATTTCATGGAATACTTTGAGAAGTATTGGAATGAGCTCTTCTTTAAAGATTTTGTAGAACTCAGCTGAGAACCCGTCTGGTCCTGGACTTTTCTTTGTTGGTAGGCTTTTGATGACCTCTTCTACTTCATTACTTGAAATTGATCTATTTAAATTTTGTATGTCCTCCTCGCTCAATTTAGGCAATTCATATGTCTCTAGAAACCTGTTGATGTCTTTGAAATTTTCTATTTGGTTAGAATATAGATTTTCAAAATAGCTTCTAATTATGTTTTGTATTTCAATCGTGTCTGTTGTGATATTTCCTTGTTCATTCCGAATTTTGGTGATTTGGGTTTTCTCTCGTCTTCTCTTTGTTAGAGTGGCTAAGGGTTTATCAATTTTGTTTATTTTTTCAAAGAACCAACTATTTATTTTGTCAATTTTTTGTATAGTTTCTTTTGTTTCAATTTCGTTGATTTCAGCTCTGAGTTTAACTATTTCCTGTCTTCTACTACTTTTGGTGTTGGTCTGTTCTTCTTTTTCTAGGGCTTTGAGCTGAAGTGTTAGGTTGTTTATTTGTTGATTTTTACTTCTTTTATTGAATGCGCTCCATGAAATAAATTTTCCTCTAAGTACTGCTTTCATAGTGTCCCAAAGATTTTGATATGATGTTTCTTTGTTCTCATTTACCTCTAGGAATTTTTTAATTTCCTTCCTAATATCTTCTGTTATCCATTCATCATGTAATAGCATATTGTTTAATCTCCAGGTGTTGGAGTAGCTTCTGTTTTTTACTCTTTCATTTATTTCTAACTTCAAACCATTATGATCTGATAGAATACAAGGTAGTGTCTCTATCTTCTTGTATTTGCTTACATTAGCTTTGTGGCATAATATATGGTCTATTTTAGAGAAGGATCCATGTGCTGCTGAGAAGAAAGTGTATTCGCTCTTGGTTGGATGGTATATTCTATAAATGTCCGTTAAGTCTAAATTATTGATTGTGTTATTGAGATCTATGGTTTCTTTGTTCAATTTTTGTTTGGAAGATCTGTCCAGTGGTGAGAGAGGCGTGTTAAAATCACCTAGTATTATTGTGTTATGGTCTATTTGGTTTCTGAAATTGAGAAGGATTTGTTTGACATACATGGATGAGCCACTGTTTGGGGCATAGATGTTTATGATTGTTATGTCTTGCTGATTTATGGTTCCCTTAAGCAGTATGTAATGTCCTTCTTTATCCCTTTTGACTAGTTTTGACTTGAAGTCCACCTTATCTGTAATGAGGATGGATACCCCAGCTTTTTTGCTGAGTCCATGTGCATGATATGTTTTCCCCCATCCTTTCACCTTTAGTCTATGTGTATCTCTTTCTACGAGGTGAGTCTCTTGCAGGCAACATATTGTTGGATCTTTCTTTTTGATCCAATCTGCCAGTCTATGTCTTTTGATTGATGAGTTCAGGCCATTAATATTCAGGGTTATTATTGAGATATGATTAGTATTCCCGGTCATTTGGTTCATTTTATTTATTTATTTATTTATTTATTTATTTATTTATTTATTTATTTTGAGATGACTTGGTTCTTCCTTTATTTGACAATTCCTTTAGGATGGTTCCTCCCATTGCTGATTTGTTTCTTTGTTTTTCATCTCTTCCTCATGGAATATTTTGCTGAGAATGTTCTGTAATGCTGGCTTTCTTTTTGTAAATTCTTTTAGCTTTTGTTTATCATGGAAGGATTTTATTTCATCATCAAATTTGAAGGTAAGTTTTGCTGGGTATAAGATTCTTGGTTGGCATCCATTTTCTTTCAGGGCTTGAAAAATGTTGTTCCAGGCCCTTCTAGCTTTTAGGGTCTGGATTGAAAAATCTGCTGATATCCGTATTGGTTTCCCCCTGAATGTAATTTGATTCCTCTCTCTTGCGGCCTTTAAAATTCTGTCTTTATTTTGTATGTTGGGCATTTTCATTATAATGTGCCTTGGTGTGGGTCTGTTGTAATTTTGTATATTTGGAGTCCTATAAGCCTCTTGTACTTGATCTTCCATTTCATTCTTCAGATTTGGGAAATTTTCTGATATTATTTCATTGAATAGATTGTTCATTCCTTTGGTCTGTTTCTCTAAGCCTTCCTCAATTCCAATAATTCTCAAATTTGGTCTCTTCATGATATCCCATAGTTCTTGGAGATTCTGTTCATGATTTCTTACCATCTTCTCTGTTTGTTCAACTTTGTTTTCAAGGTTAAATATTTTATCTTCAATGTCTGAGGTTCTGTCTTCCAGGTGTTCTATTCTATTGGTTATGCTTTCTATGGAGTTCTTAATTTGGTTTATTGTTTCCTTCATTTCAAGGATTTCTGTTTGGTTTTTTTTCAATATCTCTAACTCTTTATTGAAGTGATGTTTTGCTTCCTGTATTTGCTCTTTTAACTGTCGATTGGTGCGATCATTCAGTGCCTGCATTTGCTCTTGCATCTCGTCATTTGCTTCCCTGAGCATTTTAATTATGTACATTCTGAACTCCCTTTCTGTCATTTCTTCTGCCATGCTGTCGTTGGGTTTCATTGATGTAACATCTAGATTTGTTTGCAGCATTTTCTTTCCTTGTTTTCTCATATTGTTCAGGTATCAGTTGACCGCTGTGATATTGCAGATTTCCTCTATTGTCTTATAATATCCCTGAAGATTTCTATTATATCCCCTCTTAGTCTTCAGTAGCCTGAAATCTTGGAGGAAGTTGATAATGCAGTGCTCCACAAGGGAGCTGACTCCCTAGGGGTGGTGGCCTTCTGGTGGGGTATATTCCCTGCTAGTGGGCAGAGGTACCTTCACTTGCTGATGAATGGTCATCCAGAAGGGAAGTAGGTTGTGGGCTGATGCAAGACCAGTTTGGGCCTGTGTCTCTGATTTTACGGTCCTTTTGGGAGAACCTCACCCAACAGGGAGGAGTCACCTGGTGGGGAGGTCTCGCTGGTCGGTTTTCCTCCCAGAGGTTCCGTTCAATTCACAACTACCGCCTGGGCTGGGCAGCCTTCTTCTGCAATGATCCCAGGGACCCGGACCTACCTCCTGGGCCTGGAAGCCTCACCCTTCACAAACGAATCTCCTTCGGCTGCCTCTCCTCAGAGAAGCTGCCTGCAGTCCTGGAGCCTTCGCTTCGCCCCTCAGTTTGTCTGTGGGGCCCTTCCACCAAGAAGCCGTCTAGGACCCTGCTCTGCACTTTTCACCTGGCTATGCGGCCCCTCCTCTGAGCAGCCACCTGGAGCCCCTTACAATCGCTCCGAGTCCCAGTGACCCGCCACACGCCTTTTCCTCCGGCAGCCACCTGTTGTTCCGTGCCGTCGCTCTAAGACCAAGTGACCCACCACGCACCACTTTCTCCACCAGGCAGTTACCCAGAGATCTGGTGCGTCACGAGTCCCAAGAACTCACTGTGCACCTTCTTGTCCCGACTGCCTCCCGTAGCCCTGGTGCAGTCACTTTGAGCCCAAGCACCCCGCCGCGCTCCTCCTCCTTCTCCAGACAACCCCCTATGTTCAGGAGCGGATGCTCTGGGACCAAACCACTCACCACGCTGTTCCACCGGATAGCCGCCCAGAGCCCTGGCGCAGCTGTTCCAATTCCAAGCGACGTGCCGAGCCCGTATTTCTCCTTCTCCTCTGGGCAGCCCCCTGTGTTCAGGGGTGGTCACGTTCAGTCCAAACAGCTCACCAAGCACCTTCTCCTTTGGGCAGCCTCCCAGAGCGCGGGTGGGTTGCGCCGAGTCTAAGCGCTGTGGTGAACAGCCACCTCTTCAATGCTCCCAGCTGTCTGCGGTCACTGCTCCGGCGGGGGGAGGGGCGCCTCGCCGGCAGTTCTACTTTGCAATGATCCCTGCTTTCGGGGTTACCGCCCTGTCCGGGGGCTACCGCCCCGTCCGCCTGCCCAGTGGGAAACACTCACCCAGCTTCTTTGAGTTGGTCCCAAGTCTCTCAGTATCTCCTTTTCTTGAGTCCTGAGCCGCCCGGAGCCCTGGCGCAGCTGATCCAATTCCAAGCGACGTGCCGAGCCCGTATTTCTCCTTCTCCTCTGGGCAGCCCCCTCTTCAATGCGCCCAGCTGTCTGCGATCACTGCTCCGGCAGGGGGAGGGGCGCCTCGCCGGCCGTTCTACTTTGCAAAGATCCCTGCTTTTGGGGCTACCGCCCCGTCCAGGGCTCCTGCCCCGTCCGGGACGTCTGCCCAGTGGGAGATTCTCGCCCGGCTGGTTTGAGTTGGTCCCAAGGCTCTCTATATCTCCTCTTCTTGAGTCCTGAGTCCTGGAGCAACACGAAACGCAGCCACCCTCTAGTCCGCCATCTTGAATCTCCCCTGATTGTCCTTTGATTGACTGTTCTTCTAGTGTATTTCCTTCCAGTGCTGGTTTTAATTTTATTTTTTATTTCCTCTCCTTCAAATATTTCTTTGAGTATGTTTTATAGTGTTGACTTTCTAGTTATGAAAGTAGTTATTAAGTAAATTCTTGTTGAATCTTGGTTGGATTTTATTGGGGTGTAGACATTTAGCATCTGTTTATCATTGAAGGTTTTTATTTTCTCTTCAACCCTGAAGCTTAATTTTGCTGGGTATAGTTATTCTTGGTTGGCCTTTATTTTCTTTCATTTCTTGATGTATATTATTCCAAGTCTTCATGGCTTTTAGGGTCTGGGTTAGGAAATCATTTGAAATCTGGATTGGTTTACCTCTAAATATGACCAGCTCTTTTTTTCTTTTTGTAGCTATTAAATTTCTATCTGTATTTTGTATGTTAGGCATTTTCATATAATATTTTCCTAGAGTGGATCTATTCTGATTTTGTATATTTGGAGCCCTACATGCCTCTTGTATTTGAATTTCCCTCCCATTCTTAATGTTTGGAAAATTTACTAATATTATTTCACTGAAAAGATTGTGTGTCTCTTTACCTTATATTTCATAGCCTTCATCTATCCTAATCATTCTTAAATTTGGTCTTTTGGTATTTTCCCAGATTTCTTCCATATTTTGTTTGTGGTCTCTTAACGTCTTTTCTTTATGGTTGATTTTATTTTCAAGATTTTATACTTTATGTTAGAGGCTTCAGAAAATCTGTCTTCAAAGTGGCCTAATCCATTGGTGGTGCTTTCCATTTTTAATTTGGTTTATTGAGTCTTTCATTTCCAAGATTTCCTTCCATTTGGTTCTTTTTCAGAATCTCTTTTTATTGAAGTGATCTTTTACTTTCTATATTTTCTTTCCAATTTCACCTTACATCTTCTTTTAGCTCATAAAACATTTTATTTTTTAAGATGTTGATAGACCTTTATCGTTTGTTTATATGTGGTACTGAGAATTGAGCCCAGTGCCTCACATGTGCTAGGCAAGTGCCACTGAGCTGCAACCCCAGCCCCTCATAGAACATTTTAAATGTGAACTTTCTAAATTCTTTCTCTGATATTTTCTCCACTGTAACATCAGTGAAGTCAGTTGTTGAAGAGTATGGTCTGTTTGTGATGGTTTGTTCCCTTGCTTTTTATATTGTTTGTATATCTACCTATCTATTGGTATAGATTTCATTTTTTCTTTTTAGGGAGGGACTACTTTGGGAGTTTCATTCTCTTTTTGCTCTGAGTTGGGTGAATATCTATATATCAGTATTTTTAGTCAATGCATGACCTGCTGATCCCAATATAAGCACCATTTTAAGAGATGCTACTGGATCATATTTACTTCAGAACCAAGCCTCATTCTATTCAGCATTATGAGAAACAAAAACTGATTGCTAGTTTTATCCATAGCTTCTCAAATTCAGGTAAGAACTTTTATTAAGGATCTGGAGTAGGTAAGAAATTAGTTATTAAATTTAGTAAAATTACTATAACCTTAAATGAGGGCTGACATGTAGAATAAGAAAAATTGGGCAAAAGGAGAGGTAATAAGAGAGACAGAAAAAGTAAGAAGAAAAAGAGAAAAGATATAAAATAATAATTCATACCAGGGTAGAAAGGAGAAATAGATTGATGATGGGTATTTGAAGTAATAGCAGATAATGCAAGAGGTTTGGTTGGGGCTAAGAGGAACAAGTATAAACTAGAGCTAGAGAAACAAAGAGAGGAAGATTGTTTCCAATTAATGCTTTAAACCATTTGATGAAATACATTTTCAAATGAATTGAAGGTGCATTTTTGGCTATTGGGGTAGTTATTATCATTCAAGGTAAAGTGTTAATAAGATGATCAAAGTTGATGTTAGAGTTACGTATAGTAAACCATGTCAATATTAAGTAAATTCTTGTTGAATCTTGGTTGGATTTTGTTGGGGTTTGGACATTTAGCAGATGTCCATCAGGCTTGGGCTATGGATCTCTCCAGAGTTACAGGGGCATAGGAACAAATTCCCTCGTTGTTATGAACCTCCCACCAGCTGATTCTGATTTGTCAGCTCAGGGACCTGCAGCTGACTGCTCAGAGGGTGCAGTGTTGTGGCTTGGTTTTTTCAGTTGTGTTCAGAAGTTTAAGATGCAGATGCTGGAGTGTCCCTATGATTGCTGTGGGTGACTGTGTACCTGGTCCCTTCTACAGTATCCTTTTCATTGAGGTAAAGATACTGGTGATTATTTGTGTGCACAGGAACTCTGGTTGTGGCTTTTCCATGGGTGTTCTATGGTGCAGAAGTATTCCCCTGCCAACGATGTTCTCTGTGGTGCTGTAGTGAAGGAACTCAGGTGGTCCGTCTGGACTCTAGTTTCCACTGCCCAGGTTGTGAATTACAGGTGTTAATTTCCTCTATTGACTCTGATGCAAGTTCCAGCCAGTATCTGAACAATGCCCTTTCACTCTTCAGTTGTGATCAGGGGTCAGGCGGGTGGTAGTTAAGGCTGGGAGCATTCTTTCCCTGTTTACCTAGACTCAGGCAATTTTCCTCCTTAAATGATCTTCCTTTGGTTATCTTTGGAGGTGTCTTCCACATAAGTTTCTTGGGGTATTCAGGGAACTTTTGCAGCTATCACCATTCAAGAATTGGGTCTCTATGACACTGGATATTCAGGCAGCCTCCCTCTGGTACAGCCCAGAGAAAGGGCCTAGGCTTCCCATGGTGCTTTCCTCAAGTGTCAGTGGTCAAGGCTGGTGTGGTCCTGATGAATCACCTTTCCTCTCCTGGGGCCTTCGCTGATTCATTGAATGGACACTGTACAGAGCTTTCCACTCTTGTCTGGGTTGCAGATGCTCAGCAGAACACTGAGTTAGGTGCAATTCCTGGCACAGGTCTCCTCTACCCCACTCCCTTTGTTGGTGGGTAATGGGGAGGGATTCAGCAATTTTTGGCTAATAGCGAATTGCTGTTATGTTTCTAAATTATTTCAGGTTAAAAAAAAGAGCTGTTTGTTATAAAAGTGGGCTCTGAGAATGGAAGAGAAAGCATCCTATCAGATATAATCACTTAATTATCCTCGCTCATGGAAAGCCACCAAAGGCAAATAAATGCCAAAGATTCACTGGGACTGATGACAAATCTAAAACCAGGAATCAAATTACCATTTGTGCTTAAGAAATATTTCAGAACCCAGGAGCTTGAGCAAGGCTTACTCATCTAGGTGGCTTTAATCTCATAGATAGGGTAGAAAAAGTGTCCCTTGGGACTCAGTCTACCTATATAACAATGAGGCATCTTTAATTCTGTTCACACCCTCTCTGAGTTACAGGACATACACAAAAAGAATTTCCAAAAGAAAAAAAATTTAAAACCAAACAAATGAGTAGTGTATTAGGTTGTTATTACAGGAAGAACCGCAATGGAAGTGTTTTCTCAAACTTGGGGAAAGAATGGCTCTTTATGGGGGAAAGACACAAAAATGATAGAGTGCCTGCTGTAAGTTTAGTGAAGTGTGGTTAGGCTGGTGTTGCAGAAAGTTATTTTGCTTTTCTTGTGATTTGGTCTTACATCTTATGGAATTGTTGAGTGGAAGTAGTTTGGAGGAAGTGTGTTACTCTTCTGATACCAAGGAACAGGGCATGGAGATATTAATGTAAATTAAGAGAAGATATGTTACTGTTCTCCACGTTTAATAAGGATTATTGAGTATCCATTCATTATGAGTCTGATATTGAAAAGCAACTAAGAAATGGTATAAAAATTCCTGCTTTTATGAAACTTATATTCTAATGCGAGAGGTCTAAAATAAACACATAAGCAATGAAATGATAAACTTTGTCACTAGTAATATATGGAATGAAGAGAAATATGGAAAGATGGAAGGTGTTTTGGGTCTAGGTCAGGAAGGTTTCCATCTAATCAAAGTATTATCAGTAGCCTTTATTTAATAGACCAACTTTCCTCCAAGGATTTAAAAAGACATTTCCATTTTCATAAAATTTCAATATATATTATTTGGTCTGCTTGTGTAGTCTGTTTTATATTTATTTGGTCATTTTGCTTATTCTTATTATAGCAATAAATTTGCAAAGCTTGTTAAAAACTTTTATCTAGTGTTCACTTTGTTGACCCTCCTTTAGAAGTTTAGATTTTCTTTGAGTTCATCTTGAGGGGGGATTATGTTAATATCCTCCTTTTCCCCCCATGGTATTCATTTGTCCCTTTTAGGCATGTTGAGGTTCCTGGCACTCTGAGGTACTTTTTCATTGTCTGGGGCTCCTGTCCCTCTCTGTTATTTGACATAATTCAGAGTAATCTTGAGATGGGCAACTTTGCCATGCTCCAATCTGTGGTGCTTTAAAATTTTTCTTCTATGTCTCTACAACATAGTCATAGAATTTTCCATTTTTTTTCCCCTGAGTCTAACTTCTTCCATGCCAAGCACGTCACTGCATTGAGTCCTAATCACCTTTCAGTAGTTAAACAGTTAGCCACCCCTAAAGAGTAAGAAGGGCATGGAGAGAAAGGCATTTTCTTAGCTCATGTTACTATTAGTATGGTTTCTTTTTCTTTTTCTTTTTTTTTTTTTTTGAGTGTTTTAAGCTTTTCTTCTCCCTTTGGTACAACTCCCCCCCCCCCCCCCAAACAAATCTACCTACCTACTTTCCTTCTTTCCTTTCCACCCTCCTTCCATCCTTCTTTCCTTTCCCCATTTATCTACCTACTTACATATCTGTCATTGCTTTTTTGTGAATAAATGGGAATTTCTAGTGCTTAGCCTAAAGCCTGTTGCTTGCTTTGAAGAATAACAAATGTATGATTTTTATGTGGGCATACTCTATTTAGAAATAAATTTAAAATATTCTTCAAAACAATGAAATTGATTTTATAAGTTTAACAAATCAAATTTTAAAATGGCTTCAAAATGTAAAAAGATTTAGTGAATGATCAGATGGAAAAGGTCAAGTTTGAAGAAATGGAGATGAAATTTTACCATAAATCAGGAAAACAACATGGTCTGAGTCTCAAACATTACAAAATTATTTTGTTTTCTTTGTAGTCCTATCATTTTCTCTCTGAGAATAGTTGTATGTATATATTTAAAACAAGGAAACAATGAAATAAGGAGATAACTACCATTTTTGACTATTTTTTAAGTAATTAAGCTCATTTTACCTTTAATGAAGTTCTTCATTAAATAATGGCTTATTATAATTTTAATAACTAAATATTCAGTTTTTCAAGTTTGTTTCAAATTCTTAATTCTTAATCTTCATATCAGGAAGGTATGATATTGTTTTTTGTTTCTGAAGAAGAATCTGACTGGTAAAACAGTTGTGCTTAAAGTTTTTAATTAAGTAAAAACATTCAAACACTATAAGTTTTTCTGTCATTTTGCAGTATAAATATAATAAATTTTGTAACATTTCATGTTTATTATATTTGATTATAAGTGCTCTAATTTTAGGCCTTTGAAGACAATTTAATTGAAGCAAAGAAAGAAATTGAAGTATCACAGAGTAAATATAATGCTCTATCATTACAGTTGAATAATAAACAGACCGAACTTCTTCAAAAGGATATGGATATTACCCTGGTCAGGCAAGTATATTCTGTTTTCAATTTAACATTATAGAAATGTCAGTCATTTGGTATGCTGTTATTTATGTTTATTATGAACACCCCCAAAGTGACAAAATATATCTTCTTTAGGTACATATTTTTCTGCATTGAAAAACTGGAATTATGTACACAAAACTGGGAATAGTTTTGTAGGAGAATAAGAGGACTCACAGGATTAAGAATGCATAGATAAGGAGTACCCTTATTTCAGTTTTTAAGGACAATGCATTTATTCATTGTTTATTCAAGTTCCTGGCCATGTGTTTAATGAGACTCATATTGTTTAATGAGACAATAATAATTAAGAAACAGAATTTTTAATTTTTATTTTCTTATGTCTTATATAGTTTCAGTTTGTGAAATATTCTTTCTACTTCAACATTATTAATTTTATAGTACTCCACATAAAGTGGAAACACTTGAAAAGGTAAACATGCCATATTTGTATTTTTAAAGTTTTTTTTTAAATTTTTTTTTTGTTTGGGGTGCTGGAGATCGAACCGAGGGCCTTATGCTTACAAGGCAAGCATTCTACCGGCTGAGCTATCTCCACAGCCCCTTTTAAAGCATTTTGAAACATGTTAATACTACCTACTTACTCTTCATAATTGCCTTGATTAGAAAATTGCGTCAGAGAGTATAAGATCAGGACAGGATTTTTGCTTGGTTAACAGACTGTATATGGATATACATATATACATATGTACATGCACATATATGTGTATATGTGTACATGTATGTATTTATTTTGGTGGCACCATAGCATGACATGGAAGGTATGCTTATAAAGGTAAATGATAAAGTTAATTGTTTAATTTAAACAAAAATCTTTATATGAGATGTGAAAATGACTGCCATTCTGGTACACATTTGGGTAGAGTCTTTTGATAACTTTAAGTTGTGAATTTTCTTTCGTTTTAGTGGGCATTGATAAGAAGATTAAGTTAGAGCAGTATGTTGGTACTTTTTATAGTTACATTCAGTGTTTTGTAAATTTAAGTATACTATTATGGATTTTTTTGGATAAGAAACTTTATCTTTATTGAAACCAGTAAAATTAAAATGAATTAGAACTTTAATAAAGTTCTTATATCATGTTTTAAAATTAAAAACTTATAGGAGTGAGGAAAAATGTGTTTTATAGATGGTAGTCTGGTTGGCTTATCAACTCTTGAGGTAAGTTTTTTTTAAGCCAGTAACTTGACAACATGAGAAAAGTATTCTAGATAGGGATAGAATCTTTGATTTGAAAGAAAATTTTAAACTATCCCTATTCGTTCCCTGATATAATAACTTTTATAGACTGACACTTTTTAGCAGTTTCTCATTCTTTTTAAGATTATTATCATTTTTCATTATTTAAATTTTTTTACATTACTAAAATTTTTGAACATTGTTTTATGTGTTATGTTGAAATTTGCCTTTTTACAATGCCTATCTTAATTTTTTATGTGGAGAATCTCAGAGAGTATCTAATTCCTGTTCTTTCACCTAGCCCTTTCAATAGCAGAAGACAGTTATTGTGTTAGTCAACTTTTCATCTTTGTGACCAAAACAACTGACAAGAACAACTTACAGGGAGGAAAAATTATTTTGGCTTATGGTTTCAGAGGTCTTAGTGCATGGTGAGCTGACTCCTTTACTTTGGGCATGAGGTGATTAAGGTGTGACAGAAGAAAGATACTCAGCTTTCGACAGGAACCAGAGAGAGAGAGAGCATGGGGAGTCAGGGACAAAATATATTATCCCCAAGGCACACTCTCAGTGACCCACTTCCTCCAGCCAAGCCTCATCTTCCTACAGTTATCACACAGAAACCCATTCAAATTATTAATCTAACCAATGAATGAATCCACTGTGTATTAACACAGGAGCTACTTGGAGAGATCTCATATTCAAACCATAACAGATATCAATGACTACTTTTTTCACTAATTGATTACCCTTCTTTCTCATGTATGTATTCTTCATGTATATAGTTCACAGAAATTTTAGTGTTTTGGGTTGCTTTTCTGGATATATTCCATAGTTTTGGTGTCCATATTGGCAATATTCTTAAAATATGACATCTGAATCTTTCCATTTTAGAGTATAGTGGTGCTAGACTATTGGATGGACCATGGGATCCATTCTATAACATAGTGCATTGGTAAGACCATGAAATTGTAATAATTGTGTTCTACATTACATTTCATGTACCCAAGTTTGTATACTTAAATTTGGTATATTAAAAGACCTCTAAGTTACAATAAGTAAGGCAATAATATCTATAGATGCATATTTTCCTTACCTAAAAGTAAAGTTATGGTAGCTAAAGGACCATGCATAATTGCACTCCTAGAAGGGGATGATAATAATTCAAAGTTGGTGGTTTGAAGCAACGGATTTTGACTTAAACCTTATTATATTATAGTAGTTGAGATATCTGTAGTGTTTCTTCTGAGTTACTTACATAAGGACATAGTCAGATGTACTCAATGTCTCATTTATTATTTTTATTTCATGGAACAGGTATTTACAAATATCTCTATTGTTTATGATATACAAACATGAACTGTGTGTTGTATTCAAGACACACAGAGCCACGATTGTGGAAAAGTTCCAGGCACTTCTTTATTTGAATATGCTTTTTTGAAAAATGATGAGGATGATTTAACTCTATTTCTATATGGATTAATTTCTTTGGGGTTCATAATTATATGTTTCATTGAATATTTAATCCATGTTATTCTTTGTACTATGGGATACTGTTGTGAATTACCGCAAGTGTATTTTGTTCAGAGTTAAAGTACATAAGTCTTTATGCACGTATCATAATATAGTTATCTCTAATATGTACTGAATATTTAAATACGTTTACCGAGAATTGTGATATAAAAAGTATTATCCAATTAAATTCTCTAAATGAAACTTGGCTGAATAGATGATTCTGTAATGGAGGTGAAAATTTTGTTAGAAATTAGTTGTGAATCTGACCCAAAAATGAAAGTCATGACAGTACAATCATCATTTTGGTTAGAAAAATGCTAAAGTCAGAATCCTGAAATCTAATTCAGTTGGACTGCTATTTTTCCTAGACACTTAGCAGAAGCAAGTGTAAATTATCCAGTGAGACACACTATCTCTAAATAAAATACAAAATAGGCCTGGGGATGTGGCTTAGTGCCTCTGAGTTCAATCCCTGGTACCTCACACAAAATAAACAAACAAAAAAGATATAGAAACTGTGAAAAAAGGAAAAAGACCTAATTATTTGTCAAATATAAATTTATATAGAAAACTCCATTATAGATATATTGTTAAATTAATGAGTTCTGCATGTTTGATAGATACAAGGTTAGTGTTTAAAATTCAATTGCATTTTTATATTAGCAAAACAATTAGGAGATTTACAAAATAATTCAGTTTTTAACATATCTGAAAATATGAACAATAAGTATAGTTAAAGATGTAATGACCCCTATACAGAGAACTATAACATTATTAAGAGAAATAAAAGGTCCAGTATCTATGTAGAGATATACCAAGTTTATGGTTTGAAAGGCAGTATGATGATATCAGTTCTCTCCTAACAGATAATTAGATTCAGAATAATACCAGTCATGGATTTTCAAGGACATGATACCATTACCATCCTTAAGCCAGAAGAAGAGAAATTATTGCCATATTGCACTGAGAAGTAGAACCTTGGGAGAGATATTAATCCTCTGTCAAATGAATAGTTGGCAATGCTTCTTTCAGGCTCATTCTGTTTTATCCTTTATTTGTGGAAGGTTTATAATATTGATGTAATTTCATTCATCAATTCTAGCTGTTTATTTCCTGAGCTATTAGAATCCTGTTTGGGAAATTTTTGTTTATATGTTCTTTTATGTTTTGCTACTAGTTTCAATGCTACAGGTTTTAGAATGAGGTCTTTGATCCATTTTGAGATTTATTTTTATAAAGGGAGAGAGATAGGCATCTAATTTTAGTCTTTCACTTGTCAGTATCCAATTTCCTCAGCACTATTTGTGGAAGACACTGTCCTTTCTTCAACGTAAGTTTTTGGCTCTTTTGTCAAGAATCAGGTGGCCGTAGATGCATGAGTTTATTCCTGATTTCTTTCTTTTATTCCACTGATCTGTTTTTTTTTTTTTTTAAATTCCAGTACCATGCTCTGAAATCAGGTACTGTGATGCCTCTAACATTTTTCTTTTGCTCAGAATTGCTTTGTTAATTTGGGGTCTTTTGTGCTTGCATGTGGGTTTTAAGGTTTTTTTTTTTTCCTATTTCTCTGAAGAATGCCATTGGTATTTTATTGTGAATTGCATATATTCTGAAGATTGCTTTTAGTAGTATGGCCATTTAAACTATTAATTCTTCCAATCAATGTATATAGAATGTCTTTCTGTCGTCTAGTATCTTCTTCAATTTTTTTCTGAGTGTTTTATGCTTTTCATTGTAGAGGTATTTCAGCTCCTTGGTTAAGTTGATTTCTTGATATTTTCTTTATTTTTGTGAATGGCATTGTTCCTCTGAGTTCATTGTTGATGTATAGGAAAGCTACTGATTTTTGTAGATTGATTTTGTATCCTGCTACTTTGCTGTGTTTATCACTTCTAAGAGACTTTCAATTAATTCCTAAGGATTTTCTAGGCATAGAATTTTTTAGTTAACTTTAATGTCACTGTGACCAAAATACTTGACAAGAACAACTTAGAGGGGAAAATTTTATTTGGGACTCACATTATCAGAAGTACATAGATGGCCAACTCTATTTTTCTTGGTCCCAGGTAAGGCAGTATATAGTGATAAGGGCCCAGCAGATGAAAGCTGGTCAGCTCAAGTCAGGGTCAGGGGGTCAGGGAGCAGGGTGGGGAGAATAAGGGGCCACAGGGAAGATAGACCCTTTTAAGGCATAAACCCAGTGACCCATCTTCTCCAGCCATGCCCACCTTTCTGCAGTTAGCATCTTGTCAGTCCATTTGAAATAGAATGGAGTGATAGTTATATCCCATAATTTCACAAGACTATTCCTGCTTTACAGGAGTGTTTTGGGGATACCTCACATCTAAAACGTAACAAGAATCATCATGATCTACAAATGGGGGTAATTTGACTTCCTCTCCTATTATTTGTATCTATTTTATTTATTTCCCTTGCCTGAGTGCTCTGGATGGTTTCTAGTACTATATTGAATAAGAGTGATAAAATTAATACACTTGTTCTTTAAAGGAAATACTTTCAGTTTTGTCCTGTTCAGTATGATGTTGGCTAAGGGTTGTCCTTATGTACCCTTTATTATGTTGAGGTAGAATTTTTCTATGACTATTTTATTCTTTTTTTTTGGGGGGGGGTACCAGGGATTGAACCCAGGAGCACTTAATCAATGAGCTACATACATCCCCAGGACTTTATATATATATATTTTTTTAAAAAATTTTTATTTTGAGATAGTCTTGCTAAGTTGCTTAGGGGCTTCCCTAAGTTACTGAAGCTGGCTTTGAACTCACAATCCTCCTACCTCAGATTCCCAAACTGCTGGGATTCAGGCTTGCAACACTGTACCTGGCTGTTTTTGTTTTGTTTTGTTTTGTTTTGTTTTTTTAAATCATGAAGGGATGTTGAATTTTACTGAAAGTGTTTTTGTGCATCTTTTAGGATGATTATGTGATTTTTATCTTTGATTCTATTTATGGGGTGTATTACATTTATTTACTTGCATATATTTAAAAAAAACTGTTCATACCTGGATTGAAACCAGTTTGATCATGTTGTATGATATTTTTTAATGTGATGTTGAATTTGACCGTTTTCTTGAAAATGTTTGTATCTATGCTCATCAAGGAAATGGGTCTGTGATTTTCTTTATTTGTTGTATCCTTATCACGTTTTGGTAACTGGATAATGCTAGCTTTGTAGAGTTGAGTTTAGAAGAGTTCCTTCCCTTTCTGTTTTATAAAATAATTTAAGGAGCATTGATATTAATTCTTTAAAGATCTGGTAAAATTCACCAGTGAATCCATCTGGTCTTGGTTTGTTTGGAGATTTTTGCTATTGCTTTAATCTTGTTAATTGTTAGGGATCTGTTGAGGCTTTTAATATCATCTTGGTTCATGTTTAGAAGGCCATATGCATCCAAAAATTTGCTGATTTCTTCTGGATTTTCCAATATATTGGTGTATAGTTCAACACCTTCCCTAAGGATTAACTGGATTTCAGTAATAGCTGTTATAATATCTCCTTTTTCTTCTTTAATTTTATTAATTTGGATTGTCTCTTTCTTTCTTTTGGTTTGTTTGGCTAAGAATTTATCAGTGTTGTTTATCTTTTCAAAGGACCAACTCTTTGTTTCATTGATTCTTTGTATTGGCCTTTTACTCTTTATTAATTTCAGCTCTGAACTTTATCACTTCTTTTTTCTTACTGACTTTGATTTGTTTTTTTCTTGTTTTTCTCAGGCACATATATATATATATATATATATATATCATAAGATTATTTTTCTAATGTAGGCACATATAACTATAAACTTCCCTCTTATAACTGCTTTTCACTGTGTTCTGGTAAGTGGTGTTTTCATTTTCATTTGATTCTAGAAATTTTTAAAATTTACTGCTGATTTTTTCAGTGATTCACTGCTTGTTTAAATAATATATATAGATATATTTTTATGAAGAATTTTTTATTGTTCAGTTTCTGTATGTTTGTATAATTTATGATTTTTCTCTTAGTGTTGATTTCTAATTTAATTCTGTTATGGTCTGATCAAGAAATTGTGTCAGTTTTAAAAAATTTGCTGAGATTTGCTTTATGGCCTAAAATGTGATCTGTTTTGGACAGAATTCTGTGTATTGATGAAAAGAATACTTATAATTTTTGATGAAATAGTCCGTAGATGTTGGATAAGTTCATTTGATGTCCGGTATAATTTTTCTCTGATTTATTTTTTTCTATCTGGAAGATGTATCTATTAGTAAGAGTGAACTATTAAGTTAACCGCTATTATTGTATTGGGTTCTATCTTTCCCTTTAAGTCATATGGTATTTGTTTTATAAAATACTTTAACATTCAGTTCACATTTATTTATAATCACTTTATCTCCTTGATAGATTTTCCCCTTTATCAATATGTAGTGACCTTCCTTGTCTCTTCTAGATAATTTAGTTTTAAAGTTTTGTCAAATAAAAGTATAGCAACTCCTGCTTGCTTTCACTCTCCATTTGTTTGGAATATCACCCTTCTTTCACTTCTAGTCTGTATATCTTTGCCAATGAAATGAGTTTCTTTCAATCAGCAAACAACTGGATCTTGTCTTTCAATCTAATCAGCTAGTTTGTTTCTGTTAATTGAAGCATTCAGATCATTTATATTTAGAGTTACTGTTGAAAGAAATTGACTAGTTCCTGTCATTTTATTGTTTTTCTTTTGATTGTTTTGAGAATTCTATATTTCTTCTTTTCTTTATTCATTTGAGATTTGATAGTTTTCTGAAGTAATCATGTTTGACATTTATGTCTTGCTCATTTTTTTTAACACTGGGCTTGTAATATTTATTCTTTCCAGACCACTCTTCTAGTAAGATTTTTTTCTTTCCAGTGTGCTTTTGTTTGTGTTTTTCTTGCTTCCTTATCTGGATGTAGGAATCTTTTGTGTATCTTTTGTAATGATGGTTTAGTGATCATGAATTATTTTAATGTATGCTTATTTTGGCAGATCTTTTGTATTCTGCATTTCTTCCTTAATTTATTCAGCTACTTATTTGTGTCTTCTTTGTGTTCACTGATTATTTAAACAATCCATGTTTTGAATTCTTAAGTATTTCATTTATTTCCATATCTACAGATTCAGGTACTGGGGAGTTATGAACTTTTGGAGAAGTCATATTGCCTTGTTTTTTCATCTTTCTCTTTTGAAACTTGTACATCTGTTTGAATGGCTATCTCTTCCACTATTATATGAGGGTCTTCTTATTCAGCAGTCTTTCCTTGACATAGTGTTGTGGGATATTGGTTTATTGTATAGTAGTGTTAGGTTTAATTCCAAATGAACTTCATACTGTGGTTTCCCTGTGACTTTGTAGTCTGTTTAGTGGATTTTGACTCTGTGTATAGTGTTGGAACTGGAGGGACCCGCTTTCTTTTTTGGACTTGTGAGTGGTGTCACTCTGGTACGTCAGGCAGGTATGATGTAGAGAGTGGAGTGTATGAGGTATATATACTCTCTAGTTACTTCTCAAGCACTGTGTAGTCTGAGAGGTTTTGGGACCAACTCATTCTAGGACCCCTCATGGGTGGCCTGTAGCTGAAGCATTGAATGTCTAGTAGTAGATCTTCAGGTTCCATCATCTGTGCCAGGTGTCAGTTGGGGGCTTTTGTCTCTGCCAAAGTTTGATCATAACTGTATCCTGCATGTAGTGATGTACAGTTTCTCTCCACTGGGCTTGGGGTATAGCTAAACATTGAAGCACCCGCTCATGCTCAAGTGAAGATCTGAGGCTAACATAGAGAATATGTTTGAAATCCTCTATCTTTACTATCATACTTGGTCTCTAAAGGGACATTCTTAATTTTTCCTATGGCTCAGTTCCTTAGATAAGAATCACTATGACTGAAAGTTCATTGGGTTTATCTTTTAGCAATGTGGTCTTTTCAAAGAGCAATAAAACATAAAGATATTCTGAAAAAGAACCAACAGAAATCTTGCAAATTAAAAATTCACTAAGTGAAAAAAAGAGATTTGGTTGAAAGCTTCACCAATAGACTTGAAAAGCAGTAGAAAGCACATCAGAACTTAAAGACAAGGTAGATGAAATATCATATTCAGGCAGTAACAAGAAAAAAACTTAAGAAAATGTAAAAAGAACATATAATGTTAGAAGACCAAAGTTATGACTCAGATGTTTAGGAAGGAACAGAGTTACGAGTTAGTAGCAAAGAAAAACTATTCAGTGAAATAACAGCATAAAAATTTCTGCAGTTTGGGAATGATGTGGACATATAGGAACTGAAGGCAAGGACAGCATCAACTTTCAAACAAACAAACAAAACCCACTCCATAACATATTATAGTTAACAACCAAAAATAAAACAACAACAACAACAAAAATATTAAAGGCTGCAGGAGAGCAGTACCAAGCCTCTTATAAAGGTAAACTCATCAGAATAACAGCAGAATTCTGAGAAGAAACTCTAACTTCCAGAAGGCCATGGAACAATATCTCAAAGCTTAAAAGAAAACAATTATTGAACTATATAATTATATCCAACAAGGTTGTTCTTCAGAATTGGAAAAAAAAAAAAAAGATCTGGCAAAATAAGCATACACTAAAATAATTCATGATCACTAAACCATCATTACAAAAGATTTCTACATCCAGATAAGGAAGCAAGAAAAACACAATGAATTTGTCTAGATTTCTCCTCATTTGAAAACAAAATAAAGAAAAGCAAATGGGACTTATTAAAAGGAAATGGGTAAATAAAATTAAGAAAATATATTGTGCATACACAAAGGAAAAGTATACTCCTGGGGAGGAACAAGTGAAGGAATTAGGAAACATGGAAAAAAATGTCATACATTTCTCTGAAACATCAGTTGAGAGGACGTAAGGGCATGATAGAGAGCAGGGACTCTTTCTCATTGCCACAGAGTACCTAAGATAGTTCCTATCTCATAATAAATGTTTGTTGTATCACACACATTTTATGTATTTGTTCATTTTCAACTTCACTTGGTTCTTAGACTCTCCCTTTTCCAGCCTCAACCTGTGAATTACCATTCTTGCCTGCCAATTTTATACAATTAATATGGC
The DNA here is from genome assembly GCF_902686455.1 of Sciurus vulgaris. Taxonomy (NCBI): domain Eukaryota; kingdom Metazoa; phylum Chordata; class Mammalia; order Rodentia; family Sciuridae; genus Sciurus; species Sciurus vulgaris. The sequence continues at coordinate 35,873,117 of NC_136476.1, forward strand.
TCTTCACTTGAGGCCAAACAGTACACTGCATGCTTAGTCTCTTTATACAAGTTCTATACTATGATAAAATGCTATCAGGACATGGCATGAGTGAACTCTGACCAATGGAATAAGAAAAGGAAACCAGTAGTCATTTAAATTATCTTCTTCCATCTGACACATTGCTCAAGGGCATGGGTTCTCTGTACAGAATCAACCTGGGTGGCTAATTCAGTGTATCTGAGCTCTTAAATAAAAAGTAGCCATCACAATAATGAACTATGTTTAATTACTTTTTATCTTTTTATGCCTAAAATTCTTGCTCCTTCACTCACTTTGCTTGGTAATTGAGGCTCCCAAGTAGGTAATGGATACTTAATACCTTACTCAGGTTCTATTTTCTAGAATCTCTGAGAACATCTATCTGTTGAATGAATGAAATGAAAAGGGTAACATAAAGAAGGATTGTTAAAAAGAAAAAAGATGACATCATGGCATTAAAACCCATAATGAGAACAGTTATGAACAAAATCAAAACTATGGAAAATAAATGAATTCTTTAGTTTTAAACATGGTAAGTTTCTCTAGAAACAACTCAAAAAGAATAAAGAAAATTTGGGATTGAGCTGAAAGAGAAGTTGCTGAGAAAACAATAATGATCTTCCTATCTCAAAAATTCTTTTTGGAAAGAACTACATAACAGGAGAAAAATCTTCCCTAAAGCTACTCTTCTGACAGGATTAATATGCAGAATATATAAAGAACTCAACTTAAGAACCCCCTCCAAAAAAAAAAACAAATAATACATTTAATAAATGGGCAAATGAATTAAACAGACATTTCTCAAAAGAAATGCAAATGGCCAAGAAATATGAAAAAATGTTCAACATTGTTAGCAATTAGGGTGATGCAAATAAAATACATTGAGATTTCATCTCACTCCAGTTAGAATGACAGCCATCAAGAACATAAATAGGACTGGAGATATAGTTCAGTGGTAGAATGCTTGCCTAACATGCATGAGGCCCTGGGTTCAATACCCAGCACTGCCAAAGAAAGAAAACACACACACACACACACACACACACAAACAGAGAGAGAGAGAGAGAGAGAGAGAGAGAGAGAGAGAGAGAGAGAGAGAGAGAGAGAAAATAATAAATAAATTTTGGTGAGGATTTGGAGAAAAAGTAACACTTTCATAATGTTGGTGGGACTGTAAAATTAGTATATCCACTTTGGAAATCAGCATGGAGGTTCCTCAAAAGACTAGGAATGGAAGGAACCTCCATAAAACTTAGCTATACCATTCTTCATTATTTATCCTAAAGAATTACTGTCAGCACAGTAAAATATTACATGCATACACATTTATAGCAGCACAAATCACAATAGTCAAACTGTGGAATCAGCCCAAATACTTATCAATGGATGAATGGATAAAGAAATGTGGTATGTTTTATTGAGCCATGAAGAAGAATGAAATTATGTAATCTGCTAGGAAATGGATGGAACTTGAGAACATTATGTTAAGCAAAATAGGCAAAACTCAAGAAAGTCTGGGGTTGTATGTTTTATCTTATATGTGGAGCTAAAGAGGAAAAAAAATAAAAGAAAGATATATGGGAGGATCTCATGAAAATTGAAGGGGAAATCAGTAGAGTAGAATGACCAGGGGGAGGCAGGAGGAAAGGGAAAGGGAAAGGAGAAATACTGGAGATATTAGTCATTTTTTTAGTTTTATTGTATGTATGTGCAAATGTCTAACAATGAATCCCCATTATGTACAACTATAATGCACTAATAAAAAATATGGGAAATGGGCTGGGCTTGTGACTAAGTGGTAGTGCATTCACCTAGTATGTGTGAGGCACTGAGTTCGATTCTCAGCATTGCATATAAATTAATAAAAATAAAGGTCCATCAACAACTAAAAAAATCTTTTTAAAAATATAGGAAAATTAAAAAAGAAAATGTACCTTATTTTCCCATCTTCCTTTTCTTACCCTAAATCTGTACTTTATGGAAGTTCAAAGTTCTTGATGTGGCCTACCTGTATCTTTCCTTCCTTCCCTCTTATTATCTTGTTTCCACTTCAAACCTTAGTTTCTTCAACACATAGGCTGTTTGTCACCTCTATTAAAAAAAGGGGGGAAAAAAACCTCACAATCTCCAAAGTTTGTAATATAAAGTGGATTTTGATGAAATATATCTCCTAGTATTTTCTCTTTGAATTGAATATACAAAATAATCTTTAGTTTTGTATGATCTGCATCATTCAGTATTAACTACACAGAATTCTCTGGAAATGTTTATACTAGAGGTGTGGTTCTCTTGGACCCTTTGTGCTGTCATTACCACCACTAGTTCATTTGTTCTCCTTACCAGTTTTACCCTGGTAACTTGGAAATACTAGTTTTTCCTTGTCCTGCTCTTCTTTGTTCTATTGTCCCATTATTTCTTCAAATTGGATTAGAGGAATCATAGGAATCCCAGTCAGGCCCATAAAGTTAGAAATGAGAATTAATAGAGTTGTTTTAAGTTACTCTTGTTTGAAAATGAAGAAAAAAAGATTTTTTTAAAATCTTTTGGGATTTAAAAAAATATATTTAAAATTTTGTATTATATAAAATGGAAGGTTGGGTTACTGTCTATTGAAAACTATGTGACAACTGTAGTTGACAGCAGTACTTATCAATTCTTGGAACTGAAGTGTTAACTTAATTTCAATAAGAAGGTGGTACTATGACTATATATCCAGGATTTTTATTGCTATCAAGCTATAAAAGAAAATTGATAAGTATTTGCCTTTGAAAGTCATAGTAGTTCTATCAATACTTTCTAGGTGTATGTGATAAATATTAAATACTTTATATATTATTTCTTTTATTAATAAGTTTGCCTGTAGTAAAATATAATAGATGAAAAATAGGAAGCAGATCTATAACCTTAGATGAACACAATTATTTAACTGAGATGATTTTTATTCATGCTTCTTTCTATTTATTGCTTGCTTTGCACAGGAAAGAATTGCAGGAGCTGCAAAATCTTTACAAACAGAACAGTGCACATACAGCACAGCAAGCAGAGCTGATCCAGCAGCTTCAGGTTCTCAATATGGACACACAAAAAGTACTGAAAAATCAAGAAGATGTCCATACAGCTGAAAGTATATCATATCAAAAAGTATGTTTTCATGTTTTTATAAAATATAAATTTATATATATGAACATGGGGGAATATGTGGAATTCATTTTCTTAAACTTATAATTTCTTCATTACTCCCTTTTACATGTATTTTTTCTTTTCCAAATTCACAGTGAATTATGTGAAGTTCAACAGATAATGTTTAATATTTGGTCAATTTCTTTGTGGTTATTAGAACTGAATCATTTATAATGTAGATAGAGCTTTATTCCATAGCTTATTGTATTTATAAATTTTGACATCTACTGTGAAACTTCTAGGGGTGTAACCCCTAAACTGGAAAGGATTTGGGAAATAGAACTGCTTAGCCTTCTGCTATGAGAAATTAATCAAATGTTATTCTAGTTTATGATCTATGATAGACTTTCATTATAAAATTTGTGTATTATTTTATTGGCAGATCTTCACAAACACAAAAGGGGATTCTGATGAGATCTTCAGGATCAATAATTTTCAAGGATTTTTCCTCTTTATTTTGTATGTTTCTTTTAGTATTCATTTCACTTTACTGTTGTTTCAGGAGCCCCTTAAGTAGGCGTACCAGCTACTTAGTTATGCTAACTGACTCAGCAGCAGTAATTATAGCTAGTAATTTTCAAAAAAAGTGAGTGCTTTCATATATTTTGCATAATTTACTAAATTATTTATGTGAATAGTTTATTTTATATATGGATTAACACTATGAGAGCAATGTTGTTTAATAGTTGAAGCTGGTGACATTTCAAGAGTTTAACTAGTAAAATCCATTTCTTTTCTACAAATTAGATTTTCATCATGCTTTTTCAGAAGACTAAAAGAAAAAAAATCCAATCTCTATAATTAACACAGAATAAATAACTTCATTATGTAAACTTTAAACACATATTTTTATTTTATAATTTTGTTGTTTGTTTTCTTAAACATAATTTTAATTATGCTTTTATACAGTGGTTTTTAGTGTGCATACTCTGTTGCCTTCATGTTTTCCCAAAGGCAGGAATGATACCAAACAAGAGGGTAGAGCCTATCCTCTCTGCTTGGAATAAAACAGTTCTTCCTTTTTATTTTATGTGATGGAATTACCCCCTGTGCTTTGGTTTGTAAACTAGATTCCATTGCTAAATGACTTGAAAATTTGCACCTTATGAGTAACTTTCTTTTTTAATTTTTTCCTCCACATTTGTTGCCATCAATAATTCTTTCCCAAAATCTTTTTTTTGTTTTGTTGTTGTTCATTTCCTGGCTTCCAATGCACTGCATTATTATGGTTTTCTTCCTTCAGTTCCTGTCTTCCTTTTTATTTTCTTTTTTGGTCCTTCCTAGTCTTCGTCTCATATGTTAAAATGTCCCAGGCCTCATTCTTAGGACCTTTTATTTTTTTTTTTTGTTTAAACTCACATCCTAGATGATTTTATCCAATCACTTATGCTTTCAAAATCATACTTTATGTGTTCTGGGGACTCGCAAATTTGTCTACCTTGAATGTCTTCCTGAATCTTTAGGAAATATTATATCTAATTGCTTACTCAAAAATCTCTTTGCTTTGATGCCTAATGGACTTCTCACACGCAACATGTTCAAAACTATTTTCTGCTTTGTCTTAACACATGTCCAGAATTTTATTTCCTATCACCCTTGCTGTTACCATTGTTTCCATGCCACTATCATGGATTATAACAGTGGCAACTTGTTTTCTTTACTCTGATCTTATGTCTTTGAGTATACTCTCATGTCAAGATGTTCTTCCTAAAACTTAGCATATTAAATCTGGTTATTCCTCTTTTCCCTCCATTTTTTCCCTAGCACATAAAAAGTAAAAGCCCATGCTCTTATTACAACCCATGTGATGGTACACCTTTTCTTCTGTTTATTTGTTCCAATTTAGCTATATTAATCTTATTTTTGTTCCTTGAACATACCAGATATTCTTTAACCTCAAGCTCTTTATACTTGCTTCCAGTGCCTGAAAACTGCCTCCCCCGTTATCAGCATATATTCCATTCTACTTAATAAATTTGGAGAGACAGAACTATTATACCCATGCTTAGATAACTTGTCCTAACTTAAATTTTGATCTCAATATTTTTGAAACTTAATATACTTTCCCACTAATGTTTATCCCTTCCAAGACACATGAGAATGAAACATCTAAGTGATGAAATGTATTGTTGCTTATGAATATTGTTAAGGCAGAAAAAGCTAAAAAGAACAACTAAGATCTGTTGCTTTAAAAAAATTGGCTTACTTTTCTTTCTTTAGTCTATTTTTTGTCCTCTATTTCTCAAGATTGAATTTCATTTTCCTTTTATTTTTTTCTCAGACATTTCTTCTGCAGTGTGTGTGCATGCATATGTTTGTAAGTTATTGATATTTAACTTAATTATCACTTTAAAATTGTAGTTCTCACTATAGTATTTTAATTTTGAAGTTATTTTAGATCCTTATAGTAGATCATAAGGTTTGCATTAATATCCTCAAATTGACTCAATTCACAATTGTTTTAAAATTATTTAGACTTTATAAATTTTGCCTACACTTAGGACACATGACAATTCTTTTTAATTTGGTAGTTTAGATATAGTTACTAATAAAAATAAAATCTCGTACCATTCCATCTCCCAGAAGCAAATACTATTAACATTTTGAATATTTCCTTTCAGTTTTCAAGTAAATTTTAACCATATTTGTAAGCACACTAAAAATATCTTTCATTAGCTGGATTATGCCTGTAATGCTAGCTACTTGGGTGGCTAAGACAGGAAGATTTCTAGCTTGAGGCCAGCCTGGGCAACTTAGCAAGTTTCTGTCTCAAAATAATCAAAGTTCTGGGGATCTTGGGTTTATTCCCTAGTACCACAACAACAATAACAAAATAGCAAAACATTATATTAAAAGCTATGACATATAATTATTTTAGAAATAATAATTTAATTTTTTTAACCATTTTATAGTAGTTATATATTATTTAAATTTTTCACTATATAGTAAAGTTGAAGTTAACATCCCTTTGTTATTAGTTCAGACTCAGTAATTATTAGAGTGAATTGAACATGGACACATATGCAGACACCCCCCCCCACACACACACACGCACACACTCAAACCCACCCACATAGGAAAGTGTTCTCTTTTTAAATGTTGATGGACATTTATTTTATTATTTATATGTGGTGCTGAGAATTGAACCCAGTACCTCACACATGCTAGGCAAGTGCACTCTACCACTGAGCCACAACCCCAGCTCCAGAAAGTGTTCTTTTTATGAAGAAGTTAGTAACATCATATTAACAGTCAGTGTGTAATTCAATAAAAAATTGGGTCATAAATTAAGATAAGACTTGGTTAACTCATTCAGTTTTAAGGAGTAGTATAGTATGGTAACCTTCTTTGGATGATGCAATTTTAAAAGCATAAATGCTTATTTGAATGCTTATAGTGTCTTAAAACTTAACAAGGAGATTTCTGTACGGTTTCATATATTATTCTTGTCCACTTAATTTTTACCCAAGTGGGTAAATTCATCTCCATGGAATAAAAATATGGAGAAATTAAGGATGCAAGTGCTAGAATTAGAAATTGAAGTATCCCCAAAAGGTTGATGTGATAAGACTTGGTTGATGCCTGTGACACTATTGGAAGGAAGTGGAAACTGAAGGAGGTTCCACCTTTAGGAGATGGGGCCTAGTGGAAGGCAGTTTGGTTACTGTGGTTGTGCCCTTGAAGGAGATATTGGGGCTTCATCCCATTTCTCACTTTTCTCTTTGGCTATCGTGAAGTGGACAGGTTTCTTCTATCAGTGTTGTGATATCCTTCATTGCCAACAGCCCAAAAGCAACTGGACTAAGCATCCATGAATGCAATCCCTGAAACTGTGAACCAAGATAAATCTTTCTTCTTCATTAAGTTGATTTTCTCAGGTGTTTTATCATGCAACAATAAAGCTAACTAATATTTGGTACAAACAAGAGGGGTCATTGCTGTGACTGTAATTGGCAATATTCAGAAGCTTTTGAAAATAGATTTTCAGGAGGAGTTTGGGAAAGTATGGAAAGCTGGGTTAGAAAAATCCTCGAGTGCTTTAAATGGAGCTTAATGGGTGACTCTCATGGAAACTCAGAAGACCAGAATACTGATAAAAATGAAGACATTAAAGGCCACGTTGATGAGGTTACAGATGAATATGAGGACTCTGTTGGGAATAGAGACTGTATGTTACATTCTAGCAAATAACTTGTCCACTTTTTGTCCATGCCCTGAGACTCTGTGTGAGGCTGAGTTTAAAGGTGATAGACTTATTTATCTGGCAGAGGAAATTTCAAGGAGGCATAGTATTCATGCAGCAGCATGGGTGTTACTGGCTGCTTTTAGATAAATTTATAATGAAAATTGGGAGCAAAATAAGATTGAAAAGATTTGAAAAAACTTGCAGTTTGGCCAGAAAAGAAGTGCATTTACAATTATGACCAAGTGGTTGACCATTAAAATGAAGCCAAGTATTTTGCACCAGTATAATAAGAAAGTTGCCATAAGGGCATCTAAGGAATCCACAAGATCTGACCCATTGAAGACTCAAGGGTGTAAAAGTATAAATTTCTTTTAAAGATCTTTCATTTGAGAATAAGGCCCTGGGCATCCTGCTCATATAGGGTTACTTAGGCAATTGTTTCCCTGGGTTTTGTTTCCCCCTGTTCAGCCATCAAGTTATACAAAGGCAAGGCACTGTAACCTTGATTCAAGTAGGCTTGATTATAGCTCACACTGAAGCAAATGGTGGCATTGTTACCATGATGTTGGTTTTAGCAGACAATTAGAATGCAAGAGTATTGGGGTCATGGAGTCTTTCACCAAGATTTCAAAGAAAAGCATGGGAGGTCAGAGTATGTGGTGGGGTCAGAGTTTTTGTAAGCAGTCCCTGACAGGGCAATGTGTAAAACTGTGGGAGTGAAGCCAGAGCTGTAGTGGAGATCCAAGATAGTTAGAGATGCTAAGCATGTGGAATGCTCTTTGAGGGAAGCTTCAGGCACCAAACTAATCCAGCCCAAGAGAGTGGCCATATAAGCTACAAGATAACAGAATCATATCACATCACTCTGTGACCTAGAAACCAGACATAGGATAATGGGATTAATGTTTGCCAACTGGATTTGGGTCTTAGTTTGATCTTTCCTTTCTTTCTGTGACCTTTTCCCTAATGTTTGGAATGGTAGTATTTACACTGTATCTTTCCCACCATTGTATCTTGGAAATGTGTAACTTTCTTTTTGATTTTTATTGGGAATCACAGCTGAGTTTGTCTTGAGCCTCAGAGGAGACTTTAGATTGGACGTTTCTTCAGTGCAGGCACTGTTGAGACATTGGGGGCTGTTGAAGATGGACTAAATGCATTTTGCATTATGAGATTTGGATTGAGTTTTTGTGGCCCAGGGGCAAGAATGGTATACTATGTATCTGAAGTATCCTACAGAGGCTTATGTAATGAAGGCTTGGTTGTCAGCTTGTTGGCACTATTGGTATGTGGTGGAACCTTTAGAAGGTGAGTCCTAGTGGAAGGAAGTTAGGTAATTGGAGGGGTTCCCTTGAAGGAGATATTTGTACCATGACCCCTTTCTGTTTCTCTCTTCTTCCCCACTGGTCTGAGGCGAATAGGTTTCTTCTACATACTTCCATCATGATGTACCACCACAGGCCCATAAGCAAGTAAGCCAAGCAGTCATGGACTGAAAGTTTTGAAACTGTGAACCAAAACAAAATTTTCTGTGTAAAATTAGATTTTCTCAGGTGTTTTGTCATGGCAGTGAAAAAACTAATAAGTGTGAGAGGACCTTCCAGCTAAATCACAGTCATATATAAAGAACATAAAAATATACCATAAGCCAGGGAAAACCTGTCTTTCCATTTATATAAATCTTTTCAGAACAGTTGCTTTAGTCAGTTTTTTTTTTTTTTTTTCCCCACTGCTATAACCAAAAGACCTAGAAAACAATGTAGAAGATAAAAGTTTCGGATTCATAGTCAGAGGTCTCAGTCTGTAGATGTCTGATTCCATTGCTTTGGGCCACAGGTGAGGTAGAGCATTAGGGCAGAAGGGTATGGCAGAGCAAAGTAACTCAAGAAATGTCAGTCAAGAAGTGGAGAGAGCTTGACTAACCAGAGCCAAAATATATACCCCAAAGGCACTCTCTCAGTGATGCACCTTCTCTAGCTATACTCTACCAGTCTATAGTTACCACTCATTTAATCCTTTGAAGTGGGTTAATGTATTGATTAAGTTAGGAGTATTGTAACCTAATCATTTCATATCTAAACTTTCTTGCATTGTCTCATTGCATGAGCCTTTGGGGGATACCTCATATCTAAACCACAAAAACAATATTATGTAAACTAAGGTAAAAATGCAAGTGACCCTCAGCAACCATTTAGTTGTAATGATGGACTCTTATTGAGTTTCTTGTTTAATCAAGTCTTGAAAATTAGACTTTTGTTTCTTTATTTACATGTCACACCCTCTGTGAAATTATTATTATTTATTATAATTATTTTTGTTTTATAAATCAGTTTTCTGAGGTTTAGACTATTGTCTAAATTCAAATGATTACTTCTGTAGAATTCATATCTCATTAATATTGAGTTCAGAATCCATACCCTTAAACTTTATTTTAAGGCCTGCAATATAAGTTCATTTATACCTGAAATAGTATATGATCTTACCCTTAAAGAATTCAGTTAAACAAATTCTACAAATTTGCATTGTAGAATTCTCATCAAAATTTTTACAATGTTTAATAACCTTTAATGTTACACAATTTACCCTGATATCTGAATTGCTATTTAGCAGTGTTCATTGTTTGTTTATTTATTTATTTTTTGGTGAAAGACTATAGCATATAACCATATTCTGTGAAAAGGGACTCCAACATTACTTTGTTGTTTTCCCTGATTGCACAGATATAGGGTTTTTTGTTTGTTTGTTTTTTAAAATTTGGCTATAATATTATGGTGTTTAAACTTTTTCATCTTCTGCAGATTTTTTCCTAAACTTCTATCCACCCACCACTCCAAACTGTATTAGTTATAGAGTTCAGGATTTTAATATTTGGGAATGATACACTGTCATCATTTTCATGTGTGTTCAGACTTCCATTTTTCATTTACATCAAATTATTCATTCTAATCCTAGATCATTTTACTTTAGTCTTGTGTTATGCAGTTGTTTTGTCACTGTGACTAAAAGACCTGATAAGAACAACTAAGAAGAGGAAAAGGTTATTTTGGCTTAAGGTTTCAGAGATCTTAGTTCATTGTCAAGTGACTCCAGTGCTCTGGGACCACATGAGGCAGAACATCATGGTGGAAAGACATGGTGGAAGAAAGATGTCAGCTCAAGGCAACTGGGAAGTAGAAGAGAGCATGAAGAACTAGGAAGAAATATAAAATTCACAAGGCACGCTCCCAGTGACCTACTTCCTTCAACCAGGGTCTACCTTCCTACATTTACCACCCAATAATTCATTCAAATTATGAATCCATTAAATGAATTAGCCCACTGCTTCGGTTATAACTCAGAATCATTTCACCTCCTGGATTAATAGGACCTTTTAATGGACACCTTATATCCAAACCATAGCAAGTCTTTATCCATAAATTTTTCTAGGGTATTCTCAGTGAATTTGAATAATCTAGTAATCCACGCAATGAGATAAAACTTTTTACTTAAAAAATAAGATTTTTAAAATATTTCACATAGGTTGATTTTAATATTTTCAAAATTTTATTGGAGTTTAGGTATGAGGCTCAGGTGAGTTGAATTAAGAAATTATATTGACAATTAAAAAAATTTTTTTAAATTGGGAGATTTACCATGTTGGCCCTGAAATTCTGTGTGACCAAGGCAAAAAAAAAAAAAAAAAAAGAAAACTGTCAAAATCTGTCCATGGTAGATAAAACACATGCTCTCTAGGTTGCCTCAATACCCTTGGCTCTGTTATCTTCCTTTATCTGTCTTACTTTGTTGATATTAAGGCCAATGGTCTTTTATTGATTATTGCATTTGTACTTCTTTTTCTCCTCCACTTACATTTGATCACTTGCATACCTTTTTGGTCATTAAGCATTTGAGTTAGCAAAATTTGCAATTTGTAATTTTCACTTTTGAATTCCCATTATAGTTCTGTGACCTATTAAAAAGCCTGGATTCTTAACCCCTTTTCCTCCTAAAAAAAATAAATAAATAAAATAAAATTTACAAAATTAGATATTTCAAAAAAAATTTTTTTTAGTTGTTGATGGATCTTTATTTTATTCATTTATTTATATGTGGTACTGAGAATCGAAATAGTGCCTCACACATGCCTGGCAAGCACTCTACCACTGAGCCACAACCCCAGCCCAATAGTAACAATTTTCTTCCCAATCATTACTATGCTTAGTTCTTCAAGAATTAGATCTTCTATTTTGTTGGAGTATAGTAGCTTCTAATTATGTTATGTTTTTCAGTGGTGTCTGTCATATTTCCTTTTTCATCATGAAGTTTAGTAGTTTGAGTTTGCTCTCTCCTTCTCTTTGTTAGTGTGACTAAGGGTTTATCTATTTAGTGTACTTTTTCAAAGAAGCAACTTTTTGTTCTGTCAATTTGTTGAATTGTTCCTTTTGTTTCAATTTCATTGATTTTAGCTCTGACTTTAATTATTTCCTGTCTTCTACTTTTGGTGGCCTTCGGTTCTTCTTTTCTAGGACTTTGAGATATAATGTTAGGCCATTTACTTGTTGACTTTTTATTCAAAGACATTGAGAAATTTTTAGAGACATATGATCCTCCCAAACTGAATCAGGAGGACATACACAGTTTAAACAGATCAGTTTCAAGCAACGAAATAGAAGAAACCATCAAAAGCCTACCAACCAACAAGAGCCGGGGACCAGATGAATTCTCAGCTGACTTCTACAAGATCTTCAAAGAAGAACTTATACCAATACTCCCCAAAGTATTTCATGAAATAGAGAAGAAGGGTACCCTTCCAAAGTAATTTTATGAAGCTTGTATCACCCTGATACCAAAACCAGACAAAGACACATCAAGGAAAGAAAACTTTAGATCAATATCTCTGATGAACATAGACACAAAAATTTTTAACAAAATTCTGGCAAATTGCATACAAAATTTTATTTAAAAGATAGTGCACCATGATCAAGTGGGGTTCATCCCGGGGATGCAAGGTTGGTTCAACATCTGGAAATTAATAAATGTAATTCATCACATCAATAGACTTAAGATTAAGAATCATATTATTATTTCAATAGATGCAGAAAAAACATTTGATAAAATACAACATCCCTTCATTCTTAAAACACTTCTTATCTTACTCCCCTTTATCCTCACCAACCTTTGTTATTATTTATATTTTTAATAATTGCCATTCCAACTCGAGCAAGATGAAATTTTAGAGTAGTTTTGATTTACTTCCCTAATTGCTAGAGCTGTTGAACATTATTTCATATTTGGTGGCCATATGTGTTAATTCTTTTGCAAAACATCTGTTTAGATCCTCAGCCCATTTATTGATTGAGTTATTTGAATTTTTTGGTGTTAAGTTTTTTGAATTCCTTATGGTATTTTGGATATTAATCCTATCAGAGAAGCTGGAAAAGATTTTCTCCTGTTTTGTAAGCTTTCTGATAATGGTCTTTATTGTTTCCTTCACTCTAGAGAAGTTTTTACTTTGATGGCATTCCACTTCTTAATTCTTGGTTTTATTTTTTAAGTCTCTGTGCCAATATATTGGGGCGTTGACTGTGTTTTCTTCTAGCAGTTGCAAAGGTTCTGGTATAATTCCTAAGTCCTTGAACCACTTTAATTTGATTTTTGTGTAGAATGAGGGATAGTGATCTAGTTTCATTCTTCTGCATGTGGATATACAGTTTTTGTAATATCTTTTGTTAAAAAGGCTATCTTTTCTCCAACCTATATTTTGACACCTTTGTGAAATATCAGATGGTGTGAAGTATGTCTATTTTGATGCCAGTGCCATGCTGTGTTTACTGTATCTCTGTAGTATAATTTCAGATTAGGTATTATGATACCTCCTGCTTTGCTTTCCTTGTTCAGGATTACTTTGGCTATTCTGGGTCTCTTATTATTCCAAATGAATTTAAGAATTTTTTTTCTAGTTCTGTGAAGAATGTCATTGGTATTTTGATAGGGATTGCTTTAATCTCTGTAACACTTTTGGTAATATGGCAATTTTGGCAATTTTAATTCTATCTAATAACATCGGATATTTTTCCATTTTCTAAGGTCTTCTTCAGTTTCTTCTGTGTCATATAACTTTCATTATAGAGCTTTTTTTTACCTCCTTGGTTAGATTAATTCCCACATATTTCATTTTTTATGGTTTTGTAAATAGAGTGATTTTCCTGCTTTCTTTCTCAGCAGAATCACTGTTGGATTATAGGAAAGCTATTGATTTATGAATTTTGATCTTGTATCCTGCTACTTTGCTGAATTTATCATCTCTGGAAGTGTTCTGGTGGAGCTTTTTTTGGGGGGAGGTTCTTCTAGATATAGGATCATGTCATCAGCAAATAGATAATTTGATTTTTTTCTTTTCCTATGTTTATCTCTTTAATTTTCTTTTCTTTTGTGATTGCTCTGGCTAGAGTTTCAAGGATTATATTGAATAAGAATTGTGAAAATGGTCATCCCTGTCTTGTTCCTGATTTTAGAGGAAATGCTTTCATTTTTTCTCCATTTAGTACTATGTTGGCTTTGAGTTTTTTCATATATAGCCTTTTTAATGTTGAGGTAAGTTCCTTCTTTACCTAATTTATCAAGTGTTTTTAACATGAATGGGTGCTGGATTTTATCAAAGACATTTTCTGCATCTGGTGAGTTGATCATATGATTCTTGTCCTGTTATGGTTTAGCGCTTCCAAAAGCTCATGTGTGAGACCATAGAAGAGAGATTAAGGATGAAACGTTTGGGTTAACATAATCAGTGCATTAATGCCCTAATAGGAATTAATATGGCTCTAGCAGGTAAGGCGTGACTGGAGGAGGTAGGTTCCTTGGAATATGCCTTTGAGGTTTCTGTTTTGTTCTTGTTGAGCACGGCTCACTCTTTGTTTCCTGGTACCATGTCCCCAACTGATTTTGTCTACCTCACATTTATCATGATTTCCTGCATCACGTCAGGCCCACAGAAATACAATTGTTCATTTTTGCGCTGAGACCCTTTAAACTACAAGTACCAAATAAACATTTCCTTTTTAAAATTGTTCTTGTCTGGTCTTTCAGTCACAGCAGCAAAAACCTGAATGAAACATGCTCTTAATTCTGTTTAAGTGGTGGATTACATTTATTGATTGTAATATGTTGGACCAATCTGTGTCCCAGAGATGAAACCCACTTGGTCAAGAATATTATATTCTTGAAGTGTTTTTGAATGTGGTTTGCTAATATTTTATTACGAAATTTTGCATCTATGTCCATCAGGGATATTGCTTTGTAGTTTTGGTATCAGAGTTAGAAAGTCTTCGTGGAATGTACATGGGAGTGTCCTTTCCTTTCAATTTCCTGGAATAATTTGAGGAAGATTGGTGTTAGTTCTCTTTAAAGTTGTGGTAAAACTTAACTGAGAATCCATCTCGTATAGGGCTCTACTTTGTTGGAAGGCTTTTAATTGCTGTCTTAATTTCATTACTCAATAGTCATTTGTTTGGGTTTTTGTATCTTCCTGGTTCAATTTGGGCAGGAAGTGTGTGTGTAGAAATTTGTTAATGTCTTTTAGATTTTCCAGTTTATTAGAGTGTACATTTTCAAAATAGTTTCTAATGGTCCTCTGGATTTCAGAAGTATCAGTGATATTTCCTTGTGCATCTCTAATTTTCTTTACTTGGGAGTTTTGTTGAGGGTTTATCAATATTGTTTATCTTTTCAAAGAAGCAACAATTATATCTTCCTAATTTACTGTACTGTTTTTAATAAAGTTTATGTTTCATCTTTTCTTTTTCTCTCATCTTTTTACACTCTTCTCATTTTATCCTTTGCCCTTCTGTTGTGGGATTCTCATACAGTTAAGACAGGGCACTGGGGCATTCAGCAGGAAGCAGCATTAATTAGTGTCAGCACTGGCCCAGTGGATTCGTATCTATAAGCTAAGCCCTGAATGCAGGAAGTGTTGCCTTATATACCTTTTATTCTTTTATATATCTTATATTCTTTTACTTGCCAACTGTTTGTCTCCCTTGAAAGGTAATACACATCATGATTGGACATTCTATTTCTATAGTGCAGAGTTTCAACAGTGTTAGAACAGAGGTGTGAAATGTGCACATTGATACTGATGATGCCATGTTATTTTTCCTTTGTTCTGAGAAAGTGCCTTCCACACTTACATTTCTTCTCTTATTTTTAAAGTATGTAATAACATCCAATTTATTATGTGCAAAGTTTAGAAACAATTCAGAGTGGTAGAGTGAAGGACATGACTAGGGGAGCAAAGGTGAATAGAGAAAACTAAAAGGGTTTTTGAGAACAGGAAAGATATAAGTCACATTTTTGCACATGTCTCCTTAACAATTCAATAGGTTCATATATATTTATACTTATCATATATAAGGACATCCTAATGACAGAAACACTTATCAAGATAATTAAAAGTAAACTATTATGTTATCTTGCTCTAAGCATATAGACATTTATATAATGTTGGTAGAGGGGTACTAGGAATTGTACCCAGGGACACTCTACCACTGAGCTATATCCTCAGTCTTTTATTTATTTTAAGACAATGGTTTCCTAAGTTGCCAAGTCTGGCCTTGAACTTGAAATCCTCTTACCTAAGACTCCTAAATAGCTGGGATTGTATTTGTTTGCCACCATTCCCAGCCTATAATAGTAAATGTTTTTGCGTCTTACAACATTAATAAACATACATGTGATTTAAATATGATATGAATTATATCTGCCATTGTAATTTTCAGACTAACATGTTTCAGGTACTACCTATGTATTTTATAACCTTTTTCTCTTTAATGGTAATCACATTAAATAAACTAATATCAGTTTAAGGAAATAAGGAGTTAATCTATGCATACTTTTGCCTAAACTTCAGTTTAAATTATAGTTTTATTCTTCCCATCTTCTTGTATAAATATACTTTTCACTTGAAGAATTTATTATTTGGCTAAATGTCACCAAATAGTATAATTAGTAAATATAGAAAATTTGTTAAATAAATTAGTGTCATTGGGTGAGAGAGCGTATACCTTTTCAAAATTGTTTAAGCAATAAAAATATTTTGCTTTCCAATGCATGTTGAAATATGGGACAAGTGTACTTTAGTACTAGCTCCTGAAAATTGATGGAGTTGGAGTTTGGGAGTTCTAATCTAGTGTTAACTTGTTTTCTAAAATATGATTCTCTTTTTAACTTTAATTTCATCAAGAGAAAATATCATGAAGAATAATAAGCACAATAAATTTTACATATAGATTTTAATGATTTATACCTGTAAGATATATAGTGGAATATATGATAACAGTTTCATACAGTAGAATCTTACAAAAAGTGTGATAAAATTCCAGCATTTTTGTTTATTAAAGGAAAGGAATTATAGAGAAAAGATTTTCTCTAAAAACTGTTTTGATGTATTCTGATTGCTAGTAGAAAAAAAGTTACTCATGATGCCTCAACCAGAACAGATGATTGACTCTATTAACTTATATACCTGAGAACTTTTTTTTTAAAACTCTGCTGTTATTAATGAAATGAAAATAATGTAGTATCCAGGGGACTCTGGAATATCTCTAAACTTTTGTCTCCTTGCAGTATCTTCTAGAAAAATAACCATTTTATTATCCCGAGGTTTTATCACCAGAAAACACTTTAAAAATAAAGATAGACAAATCTTATTTGAAGATGTTTTGGCTAAGTTTCTGTTGAACTGGGTCCTAGAATTAAAAGTGCTAGAGGACTGTCTTTGCTTCTTATACTCTTATGTCTGCAACTTAGTAGTCTTATTGCTAGTAAGTAAAGGCCGGTCACCCATCAAAGACAACAGGCAAATAGGAGAAGTTTATTTGAAATACGGACTAAGGAATGAGAATTTGTCCCAATCCCTAGATATGGGCTGACCTAAATTATCTCTTCCAGTCTTTCTCTATTCTTCTTCACCTGCTTATTGGAAGGATGGATATTCAGTGCAAGACAGTTTGCCCTGTGTCTTAAGAGTTACCCAGCCAATCATATCACATAAAGATAGGGCAACTTCTGAATAGAAGTACAAATGCAGAAAGTGTGTGGTGGAGAAGTCACTATGTCTCTCACTACTCCTTCTGCCTCACCTTAGAAGTATATATTAATGTATATGAAATGAGAATACATCAATTTTAATGAATTCTTAATGAAATGTTCCTGTTCTTTTTTCTTTATATATATATATATATATATACACACACACACACACACACATATATATATTATGAATAATTAGGCTGATATACCTTATGCTTCTTTCTGTTTTTTTTTTTTTTTTTTTAATCACTGCATGTAAGTTTTTCACATTTCTACCATCCTTAGAACGGCTTTTTGTTTTCAGTTCAGTCTAATAAATCTGTAATGGCTTACTTAGTTCAAGACCTCTTACATGAAGCCCGATGAAAGTAACATACTTTCATATTTTCATATGAAAGTAAAATATTTTCATATTCCCTAGAAATTTATCATTTTTTCTTCATTGAACTGACAGTAATACTATGACCTTTTCAACATTGGTTGCAGTTTTATATTGGTATTTGATTATATAGTTAGTTGTCCTTATGTCTTTGTCTTGTTTCTCTTTTTCACTTAAAATGTACTATATCATATATTGTCAATATATGTTTGCATGTATATATTAAGGCACAAACACACACACATACCCAGGCACTTAACTAGTTTTTGATTATTAATATAATCTGAATGTTTTTAAACAGCTCTACAATGAGTTACACATTTGTTTTGAAACCACAAAATCAAATGAATCTATGCTCCGTCAAAGTGTTATTAATCTTCAAGATCAACTATTTCAAAAAGAACAAGAGAATGCAAAATTGAAAGAAAAACTTCAGAAATCACAAGAAGCACCATATTCTTTACTTCAAGAAAATGATTCAGACCACTCAGCCCAGGTGAGAGAAACATATTCTAAAAATATTAGCCAGTGTAATACCAAATTAAATCATCTTTTACACTGTATTAAAACAAACAATTTAAATATATTTACATTTACTGGGATATCAGTAGTGGATTTTACTATTGTCTTTACTCTTTGTGGACATGAATTTTATATACATTACAGATTGTTATAGAAATGCATTTAGAAATAAAAAGTACATCAAACAGTTGACCCTCTGCTGAGAATCTGCGAGTTCCACATCCGTGAAGTAAACTAAGATAAAAAATACTTGAAAAAAAGTTGCAAGTGTTTTGAACATGAACAGATTTTTGTATTATGATAATTCCTTAAAAATACTGTATACTAAATATTTTCACAGGGCTCATTTTATTAGCTATTATAAATAAGAGATGATTTAAAGTGTATAGATTTTATTCAAATATAAGGGACTTGAGAATCTACAGATTTTGGTATTTGCAGGGGATCCTGGAACCATCGTGTTATGGATATAGAGGGACAACTGTATAGATACTGTGTGAATTATTTTGATTATGGAGGAGCAAATTAATAGGTCATGTCTATTTTGAGACTATTTAACTAAAGGAGGCAATATCATATCTAACAGCATATCTCATAAAGTACTTGGCATAATGCCTGGTACACAATAGTCAGTATCTATTGTCTTGATTCTTCCAGTATATTTATTGTGACTTTGCACAAAATCATTTGACCATTCTGATTATTTTCTATGGTAAATGAATAAATTTCTTACCACTTTTAACCAAAGTCTCCTCATAAATAAAATGTTGATGTTGGTGGTATCTTTGTCATAGAATTTTGTGAGGATTAATGACAGATTAAGTAGGGGGCTTGACATACAGAAAATGTTCATTGGTACCTCTTTTAGATTATCTTCAAGGTAACTGTCAGCTTAAATATCTTTTTAAAATACTTTGTTTCTATGAATTTGTGTGTTTAAGGTACTTATAGCAGTTCTTTAAGTTTTATGATTTATTAATTTAGAAATGCAATTAATGGAAATAGGTAATTGGGTGTTTAATGATTTTTTTATCTGTAATATTTGAAGCTAGCACATTTTCTCTTGCTAATAACTCAACCTAAGACAGCAGTTTTAAATTTGCATTGTATTATATTGCAGTTTTTTTTTTAACAGCAGGTGCATTGAATTGGGCTAATCATAAAATTTGTATCGTGATACATTATTGTGTTGTATGTGTACTACTTACTTTAATTTAGTTGCATTATTTGTTTGAGTATTATAATAAATACTCTTGTCCCACCAACCCATCCAAAGACTAGAACATAACTAATGAGTTGTATGTATTTGTACTTCTTCCCTTATCTGGTACCTTGTCTTTTACTAGGAGTAACCACCAAAGTATTTACCATTTTGATTATTTTAAAAATATTTTTTTATTTTAGTTATTGTTAGACCTTTATTTATTGATTTATATGTGATGCTGAGAATCAAACCCAGTGCCTCACACATGCTAGGCAAGTGCTCTACCACTGAGCCACAACCCCAGGCCCTAATTATTCTTATTTATTTATTTTTGAAAGGTTTCTTTTTTTATATACCTTTATTTTATTTATTCCTTTTTTTTTTTTTTTTTTCATGGTGCTGAGAATCAAACCCAGTGCTTTATAGGTGCTAGGCAAGTAGTTTACCACTGAGCCACATCCCCAGCACCCCCTCCTAATTATTTTTTAAGTTTTATCACATAAAAATTCATGAGAAAATGGTGTATAATTTAGTCTCATCATTTATAGAAGTGGTATTATAATATGTATTATTGCATTGTTTTTGGCAATTTTGACTCATTATTTTGTTTCTAAGACTCATCTCTCTTGTTTATAGCTGTTTATTTTCAGTTTTTATTGTATTCTATTTTATGACTATCATAATTACTTGTTTATCTTCTCTAGATGAGTATTTAGGTTATTTCTAGTCTTTTGTTGTTTTTACTGTATCTTCTTATAGCATCACAAACTAAGATACCATATATTCTTAGTATGAGAAAAGCTTTTTCATGAATAGGTATTGAATATATACATTGTTTTTTATGAATCTTTTATAGAGTCCTAAAGCTTTTGAAGTTATTTCATTAATGTTGTGAATTACAGCAATTGATTTTTATTATTAATCCAATTTTGCATTTCTTAAATGAACCTAACATAATGTTTTATAATATTCATATGTTACTAAATTCAAATTTTCTAATATTTTGCTTAGGATATCTGCTCTATGTTTATGGGGGATATTGGACTGTACTTCTCCTTTCTTGAAAGTTTCCCATCAGATTTTGATATTAAAGTATTGTTGGCATTTTACTATGAATTGCAAAGAACTGTCTCCTTTTCATGTCACTGGAAGAATTTATGTAATAGTAGTATAATTTATTTCTTAATGATAAACACTGAATGCTTTCCAACATTAGAAACAAGTCAAGGATGTTCTTTCTCATATGTTCTTTTCAAAATTATCCTGGAGATTCTAACTAGTACAGTTAAACAAGAAACCAATAAAATCATTCAAATTAGAAATAACGAAGTGAAACTGTTTATAGATAACGTGGCATTTGTACAGAATCCCTATAATTTATGAAAAATGTCCTAGAAATAGTAAGTAAATTTACAAATGTTGTAAGAGATCAACTTATAATTCACTTGTAGTTCTATATAAAAGTAAGTAATCAGCAATTGAAAATAAAAGACAATCCCATTTATAATGACCTCAGGTGTATGTAATAATTAAGATAGAATTAGACCATATAGTCACAAAATTTGTACTTTAAAAAGTACAAAACATACCAGAGGGAAAGTAAAGAAGATGCCCATACATTAAGTGGGCAGCTATACTAAATTCAGGAATCAGAAAATGCAATATTGTTAAGAAGGCCAGTTTTCCCTATATATATCTATCATGAAATCTCAGCCAAACTCCCAGGAGGCTGGTTTTCTTTAAAGAAATTGACAAGCCTATTCTAAAATTTGTTGGGAAATGCTCTAAACAAAATGCTCAATAGAACAGGATAGAGTTAAGAAATATGCCCATCTGTGTAGTCAGCTTTTTGTCACTATGACCAAAATAACCTGACAAGAACAACTTGAAGTAGGAAAGATTTATTTAGGCTCACTGTTTCAGAGGATTTAATTTATGGTTGACTGGCTGCAAAGGAAAAACATCATGGCAGAAGGGCATGGTGGAGGAAAGCTGTTCAGCCCAGGGAGACAAGAAGCTGAGAGAGAGAAAGACAGGAAGGAGCCAAGGACCGATCCCCAAGGCTGCTTCCCCAGTTGCTAACTTCCTCCTGCGATGGCCCACCTGCCTACAATTACCATCCAGTAGTCTATCCAACTTATTAATCCACTGATGAGGTTATGGTCCTCACAATATGATCATTTTCTAAGAGCCTCACCTCTGAACCTTTCAACATATGAGCTTTTGGGAACATTCCAGATTCAAATCATATTAACTGTTCACATATGTACCTTTAAAGTAATTTTTGAAATGACAATAGTGTAAATCACTTTATTCTCTTTTCAGGAATGCTCTATATACTCCTGATTTTTTTGTAGAAATTTTAGCATCATCTTGTCAATTTCTACAAACAAGTATTCAGTTAGAAACATTTCTTATTTCCTTTGTGATTTTCTTTTTGCCAGTTTGGTTACTTAGAAGCCTCTGATTTACTCTTGAAATATTTTTACGTGTTTTCTCTCCTTTTATATCTTCTCGTCGTTATAGATTTCCAATGTACTTGCACCTTGGTTAGAGGTTATACTCTGTATGACCGTCTTATTATGAAATTTATTGAGTCTTTTATGGGCCAGCATATGGTTTTGTTGAATGTGCTATATACACCTGAAAATAATTTATACAGTGCACAATAGGCCTGAATGTTCTTTAAATATTAATTATGTCATTGTACTTGGTAGTATTCAGATTCTGTGCCTCAATTTTTCTATTAGTTGCTTAAGAGAGACATATTAAAATCTCCCAGTATGATTGTAGATTTATTTTTCTCCCTTTAGTTTTTTCAATTTTTGCTTCATTTAAAAAAAAAAAACTCTTTTATTAGGTGAATACATACGGTGATTATTCCTTTTTGATGAAAACATTTGTCATTATAAAAAGTAAAATTTAACTGCTATATTCTGTAGACTTGAAATCTCTTTTCATGCTAGTATAACCAGTTCTTCCTTTTAATGATTACATTTTACATAGAAGTTTCCCATCCCTTGAATTTCAACCTATAGTTGTCTTTAAATATTTTTACATGTATCTAAGTCTTGGATTTAGATCTTGTTTTTGGATCTTGTTTTTCTTTCAGTTTATTCTTACAATTCTTGCTTGTCATTGCAATGTTAATTCACTTACACTATAATGTAATTGTTACTATGGTTTGTTTAGATATACTACTTTATCACTTGTTTTTTGATTTTTACTGTTTATTTCCCCTTCATTTATTTTCCTTCCCTCCTGTTAGGTTAATTGCTTTTATTGTTTTGTAAAGCAGTTTAAAAGTGTCAGTATTCTATCTTCTGGACTTCATTGTTTCTGATAATAAGTCTACAAGAATTCATTTTGTTTTTCACTTAAATGAAAGTGTCAGTTTTCTCTGGTTTTTCTTCCCAAGAGTTTGTTTTTCACTTTAAATATTTTATAATGTATCAAGTTTGTTTATTATTGTATTCAAAATCTTGGCAATTGCCTTAGCTTCCTTGGTTTTTGTATAATTATTTTACTGAATTTGAAAAAGTTACTAATATTTAAAAATTTTTTAAACTTCTCTTTCTTTTCTCCTTTTGGGATTCCAATTCTCACTTATATTGGGGTTTTCTGTGTTCCAAATTTAGTGACGCTTTGTTCATTTTTCCCCAATCTTTTGGTGTCTGAGTCATTCTGATTATGCAATTTCTTTTAATATATATTCAAGTTTAATGGCATTTCTGTAATTTTCTATTTGTTCTTAAGTCTTGATTTTCTCTATGAATATTTTAAGTTCAGTTCTAGAATTTCATTTGATTCATTATTGTACTTCATTGATTTTTGTGGTTTTCCTACTTGTTTATATTGTATAAACAAATTTATTTAGGCCCTTGTTAAAAAGCTACTGCAAAATAATTATATTCTAATTTCATCATTTGGATCTTCTTGTGTGTGATAACTTCTCTCCTTTTGATGTTTTTCCTTTCCTTTTGAATATGCCTCATATATTAATATTTCCTCTCTACCTCAATTTACTAGGCATGGTGGTGCATACCTGTAATCCCAGTGACTTGCGAGGCTAAGACAGGAGATTTGCAAGTTCAAAGCCAGCCTTAGCAACTTAGCTAGGCCCTAAGCAACTTATTGAGACCCTGTTTCTAAATAAAAAAATAAAACAGGGCTGGGAATGTGGCTTTATGGTAAAGCACCCCTGGATTCAATTGATGGTACTAAAAAAATAAAATTAAATAATAATTTTATTGTAGTTTCATCTTTTGAATATTCTTGTGTTTGATGACTTCTCTCTTCTTGGTGGTTCTTTACTTTTGAATATGCCTCATGTGTTAATGTTTCTTCTATATCATGTTAAGACTGTGTAGTATATATTGTAATGTGTTACACTCTGATTTATTACTCATGAAAGTATTGAATATATATATATATATATTTTTTTTTTTTTCATCTAGATTTAGTGATTTAAAGTACCAAGCTCTGTTTTCCATTACATGAATGTCATGGATGACAGTGAATTGCTTTTCAGTTCTTTTAATCTTGTAAGGATCTATTAGAGGTCCGCTCAATGCAGTTGTAGTTTTGACTTCCTCCTATCTGGTATTTCTCTCCTGCGTTTCCAGCTATACAGTAGGCCTTAATTTTGTCCTCTAGTTCTTTAAACAATTAAGGTTCTTGGATTTTAGTCTCCCCACATATAGTTTATTGGTTGCCTTCCCTAGGTAAAAATCCATAAAAATGGATTACTTAACCAGTGCTATTCAATTTTCCAAATAATTGTCCAGCGTCTACTGCATTTGATCATTCTTTGTTGCCTTCAGTAATTGTTTTTATGTTTTTCTTGGAGTGTAAGTGGTTAATATGCAGGAGGTTTAATCTAATAGAATCTAATCTATCATTATTTTGAATAGAATCAACCAATTATTTTTTTATCAACTATTTATTTTTTATCATTTTAATTAAAGCTTTATAGTTACATGTAGTAATTTAGTTCATCCCAACACACTCATACATGCAGAGAATTTGATTTCAGTTCATGATCCCCTGCTTTTCCCTCCTATATACCTTTCCCTGTTCCATTCCCTTTCCTCTACTAAACTTCCTTTCACTCGACTATTAATTTATATTTGATTAGTTCTATTTACCTATGCATAAGGTGGAATTCCCTGTCATAAATTTATATATGAACATAACATGGTTTTCTTGAATTCATTCTGCATTGCCTCCCCTTACCCATCCCTCCACTCAGCCTCTTAAGTTCCTTTTTCCATTTTACTGAGCTTTCATTTATCTTTATGTGAACCTATCTATCCCTCCCCTTTGTAAAGTATCAGATGCCTTTAAGTATGTGAGTTTGTCTCTGTGTTTTCTGTTCTGTCTCATTGGGCATCTATTTTGATACCAACACATGCCGTTTTTGTTACTATATCTCTGTAGTATAATTTCAGATCAGGTATTGTAATGCCTCGTGTATTGGTCTTCTTACTCACGATTTCTTTGGCTATTGTGGGTGTCTTCATCTTCCAAATGAATGTTAGAAATATTTGTTCTAGTTCTATGAAGAATATATGGCGACTGCATTGAATCTCTATAACACTTTTGGTAATATGACCATTTGATTTATAGTTTTATATGAGATGTGGATATCTTTATTGATTTTATGTTTTGGTAACCCCTTTATTTGGGGCA
Organism: Sciurus vulgaris; assembly: GCF_902686455.1. Taxonomy (NCBI): domain Eukaryota; kingdom Metazoa; phylum Chordata; class Mammalia; order Rodentia; family Sciuridae; genus Sciurus; species Sciurus vulgaris. Next base: position 35,898,365 of record NC_136476.1, read on the forward strand.
TAAATGTTTACCATTATATTATCTTACTGTTGAATTATTCCCTTTATAGGATATGGTAGCCTTCTTTGTCTCTTCTGATTAATTTTTTTTGAAACTCTCCTTTGTCGGATATGAGAATGGCCACTCCTGCTTGTTTTTGTAGTGCACATACATGAAATATTTTTTTCGAGTCTTTTACTCTCAGACTGTGGATGCCTTGGCCTATAAGATGAGTCTCTTATAACTAGCATATAATTGTATCTTGCTTTTTAATCCATTGTGCTAATCTTTGTCTTTTAGTTGAGGAGTTGACACCATTAATATTCAGCAGTAGTATGGATATGTGTTTATGGTTTCCTACCATTTTTTTTTTTTTCCTCCTGTCTTGATTCCCATTTAGTGGGTTATTCTTCTATTGAACTTCCTCTGGGGGATTTGGGATTGTTTTTTAGTTCCTCTACCCACAGTTTATCTTTTGAGTTTTCTATGTACTGCTGGCTTGATGCTCATGAATTTTTTTTAGTTTATTCTTGTTGTGGAAAGTTTTTATTTCCCCCTTGACTTTGAAACTGAGCTTTGCTCGGTGTAGTAACCTTGGCTGGATGTTATTTTCTTTTGGAACTTGGAATATTTCAATCCAGGGCCTCCTTGACTTTAGGGTCTGAGGTGAGAAATGAGAAGTGAGCCTTATTGACTTGCTTCCAAATGTGACCTGATGCTTCTCTCTTGAAGCTTTTAATATTTTTTATGTTAGGCATTTTGATTATGATATATCTTGGTGAACTTCTCATTCATAAAAGTCTATTTGGGGTCCTGTAAGCCTCCAGTATGTGGATGTTTATCTCATTTCTGGAATGGGAAATGTTTTCTGTAACAATCTCATTGAAAATGTTCTTTACACCTTTAGTTTGTATCTCCACATTCTCTTCTATACCAATATTTCTCACATTTTATCTTCTAATGTTCTTCCAGAGTTCTTATACATTTTGATCATGTTCCATAATTTTTTCATTTTTTTATTGAATTCTGTGTACTCAAGTTCATACACCTCTAACCAGTATTTAAGATCATATAACCTTTAACCTGTTTTCAAGGCCTGAAGTTCTGTCTTCAAGGGTTGAGGTTCTATTTTCTTTTTAAATATTTTTTTAGTTGTTGATGGAAAGAATACCTTTATTTTATTTATTTGTTTTTATGTGGTGCCGAGGATTGAACCCAGTGCCTCACATGTGCTAGGCAAGGTCTGTCTACCACTGAGCTACAACTACAGCCCCTTGAGGTTCTACTTTCTGTGCATTGTATTTTGTTTGTTATGCCTTCAGGTGAGTTTTTTATTTGATTGACAATGTCTTTCATTTCTAGTAGTTCTGCTTGATTTCATTTCACTATTTCTACTTCTTGATTAAAATTTTCTTTCATCTCTTGTAATTGCTCTAATTTCTACCTTAGATCTTTATTTAGTTTTTTGACTATTTTAATAATCAGTTTTTTAATAATCTTTTTCTGGGCTTTCATCCACCTCACTATCAGTGTGATCCTTTGTTGTTGGGTGATTGTGGATTTTGTGGGAGATTTATTTGACTGTTTTCTCATGTTTTCAGATGTGCTGGACTTACTCATCATATGAGGTGGAATTCCCTACTTCTTTTTTCCACATGTTGTTTTGTGTGTAATCATTTTATTTATTCTGGGAGTTCTGTCTGTTTTTGATGTATAAATAGATGCCAAGGTGTGGGTTCTAAGATCGCTCTGTGATTGTTCTTCTTGGGTCCTTTTTGGTTTGTGAATGTTGTCTCCTTAGTTCTTGAGTTGGAGCTTCGTTAGGGCTGAGGTGGAGTAAATTGTGTTTGAAGTGAGATTCACTGTTGCTTTATTGAGTTGTGAATATTTCTCAGGTCAAGATCTCTATTTTGTGATCTTGAAATATCCCCTTCTCTTTCTAGCCTTTCGTAGCTGGAGGGTAGAGCCAGTAGTGGCACTAAGATCAGTAAGAAATACATAGGTTCGTATTAAATGTCCAGTGTCTACTTCGATGTGTGTAATACTATTTGACACCTATATGTAATGGTGGGGTCAGCATTTAACAATGATACCAACAATAAAAAAAAAAACTAAACTAGATCAGGAATTCAACTGCAGGTGTCTACTGTGTTGTCTGATATATTAACGATCACCTCAACTTGAATGGAATGAGGATTACATAGTGTAATCATTAGTTTTGTTTTTTGTCCCTTCATTTTTTGTGTTAAAGTATAACTGAAGATTGAATGTCTTATGTGTGGAGTCATGGACGTTGTCTTTTTGTTGAGTGTAGTTCAGCAGCAGAGTCTCTAACCTGTGAACTTTTAGTGTTGCTGTAGAATCCTAGGTTCTCACAGAATGGAGTGAAATAATTGTAACAACTGTTGCAGACAATACTCAGAATTAAGTACCCAGTTTTTACTTTGGTATCATCAACATTTATTACCACCACAAAACAGGAATGATTGGTTCAACAGTTGTCAACAGTAAAAACAATAACCATGAACTACATCTGACTTTAAAACAAACAGCAGGTTTCAGCTATGATATCCACAGCAGTACTGATTGTATCATCATTAATGGTGGGGGCAGGAGTTATATAAACCAATTAGTTCTGAAAGATGGTAAAAATAATCAGAAGAAATGAAAACATGTTAGGAAGTTGAGAGAGTTTACAATTTCCAAAAGTGAACAGAGAGAGTGTAAAGAGATGTAGCAGGTGATTTTTATGTGGAAAAATAGTAGAATCGAAGATTCAAAGAAAGAGAGAGGGAACAATAGAATTTGGCCACTATCAAGAGAAGAGAGAAAGAGAATCAAGAGAAATAAACAAATGAAAATAATACCAAACTAAACCAAAATGTACAATCCAGAAAACCCAAACCCTCAAAAGACAAACCTAGGAAAAAATGATAACAATGAAACATGCTAAAAATGAGAGACAGAGGAATAAATAACTATGTATGTATATGTCCCTGAACCAATTAGCGTGGCAAGAATTCACATGCACAAATTCTCTCTGTCTCTCTGTCTCTCTCTGTCTCTCTCATTCTCTCTCTCTCTCTCTCTCTCTCTCTCTCTCACACACATATACACATGGGGAAAAAAAGTTCTTAGTTTAGAATGAAGGAACCATCACCACAGAGGTGGTCAAAATAGTTGACCAGATTGGGTGATCACTGTTTATGTCCAATATTCAGTCTTTCCAATTCTTCTTGTGTTATGTACTGATAGAGCAAGGGGTGGGTATTGTTAATCCCCTTCTGTTTTCATGTTGCTTTCTGAGCTACCAAATGGAACAGCCTCTGACTGAAGCTGTTTGATATAATACTCAGCTTCCCTTCTCACCAGAATGAGATAGGATGGGTTAGGACCTACTCTCAGTTGGCATTTTATCTGTTCAGATGAGTTTGGTGCACTTCTAAGGTACCTCTTCTGCAGTGTTCTTTAGGGGAGTTCTGCAGATGGGGCCTAGGTCTAATCAGGTCTCTGGGCTTTTTTTGATTGGTGTCTATTTTGAAGAGATTAGATCGATTAGCCCTTAGGCCTTCACGTAGCCTATCTCTGATGAAGGTCTGATTCTCAGAAGCCTCCTGAAAATTCTCATCATGGGACAGGGGTGCCAGTCCTACACTCACTGCTCCCCATGAGTGCACCTTCCCAGACTTAGTCCCTGAGTATATTTACCCGCATCTGGTCAGACTCCTAGCCTGCTTCAGCTGGTCACATGAACCACCGGAAACAATCAAAAAGTCAGGCTTCCCTTCATCCTTGTGACTTGAATCCCCTTGGGGTAGAGTCCACTCTGTTCCTGTTTCACTCATGTTGGACCATGCACACCCAGGTTATGATAGGCACCCGGTAAAATATTGTGGCAGTATTTTTTATGATCTCATCTCCTGGAGCTGCTATTGCAGTATATAGTCACCCAAGTTGGTGCCTCCTCAGCTCTCTGTGGCCAATTGAGAGCAGAATGCGCTTTTTAAGCACCAGTGCACAGTGCAATCTCAGGATCAACAAAGATTAGACAACAATTTTTAATCTCAGGCTTTTCTGTACCAAATCTGTGTTCTTCCCTCCTTCCTGTGGTAAAGCCACACTGTACTGGTGTGGCAGCTGGGTGGGCTCCAATGTATTCTTTCTTCTTTGTTTATTGTACTCAAATTTCTGAGTTCTTAAGCCATTTTGAATGTCCAATATTGAATTTTAGTAAAATTCCTCTTTCACTCACCTCACTTAGAAGGTATACACTTGCTGGTTTGGTCCTGAGCCATGGTACAGCTTAGAATGCAACTTTCCTCTACTCTATCATCTTCTCTTGATGTTTTAGAGTTTACTTTTACTTTTTATCACTTTCTAGAGAATGGATAAACCAACTCTAATTTTTAATCTCTTTACCTGTTTTTGTCATTGTTGTCTTACATTTTAAATTCATATTTTTACCCTCTTAAGACATTATTATTATTATTGTAAAATATTAATTTCATTTAGAATTTTTACACTTTTAAGGGCTCTTAGGTCTTTTCTGCAATTGTTTTCCTTAAGCACTCCCTGTAGTGGTTTTTCACGTGTGTGTGTGTGTGTGTGTGTGTGTGTGTGTGTGTGTGTATGTGTGAATTTACTCACAAATAATTCTCTCATTTTGTGTTTATTGGAGAATATCTTTCTTTTGGTTTTGTATTTGAAAGATAGTTTCCTAGTAAATGGAGTAATTGGTTGGCAGTCTCCTTTGCCTCTGCATTTTGAAGATGATATACCTTCTCTTCTGGCTTCTGTTTTTTGCACTGAGGACTCATCTTTCTGTCTAATTGCTGCTCCTTTGAAGGTTATTGTCTTTTCCTCTTATTTTTTACATTTTCTCTTTACCTTTGGTATTCACCACTTTTTAAATTATTCATTTAATTGTGGAAATATCATTGAGTTTTTGTTGTTCCAGATTTGTGGTTTTTAGGGCTTTTCTAGCTGTGACTTTATGGTTTTCATCTTTATTAGACAATTCTTGGTAAAAGTTTCTTCAAAAATGTATTCTGGCTGGGCGTGGTGGTGCACACCTGTAAACCCAGCAGCTCAGAAGGCTGAGGCAGGAGGATCATGAGTTCAAAGCCAGCCTCAGCAAAAGCAAGATTTTAAGCAACTCAGTAAGTCCCTGTCTCTAAATAAAATACAAAATAGGACTGGGGATATGGCTCAGTGGTTGAGTGACCATGAGTTTAATCCCTAGTACACCATCCCACAACAAAAAAAAGTGTTCTTCATATTCATTCTCTTTTCTCCTTATTAGATTCTCCTTAAGCGCATTTGACATTTCCACTTCGTTCCATACATCTTCTCAGCTTTCTTTTTTTTGGCGGGGGTGTCTTCAAAGATTTTTCTTTCTTTGCTGCAACCTTGATATTTTTCTTCAGTTCATATATGTTCTCTTTTGTTGTGTTGCGATGTTGTATCCATGTACTAAATAATCATCATCATCATCATCATCATCATCATCATTTTGGTACTGGGAATTGATCCAAGGGATACTTTACCACTGAGTTACAGAGCCAGTCCTTTTTAAAAGTTAGTATTATGGTTTTATTTTGTGACAGGGTTTTGCTAACTTGATGAGGTTGGCCTCAAACTTACAAGTCTGCTTCAGCCTCTCAAGTTGTTGCTACTATAGGTGTGCTTCACAGTGCCTAGATCTGTCTACTAAATTCTTGAATGGAATGTTTTATTCTACTTTTGTGAATAAAATATTCTATAAATGTCATTTACATCAAATTTGTTAATATTGTTGCTCAGCCCTTCTATGTCTTTACAGATTATCTGTACTTCTGTCAGTTAGTGGGAGATACGTGGAATTATTCAACTATAACTAGATTTGTCCATTTTTCTTTAGAGATGGAATGATTCAACTGTAACTGTAGATTTGTCTATTTTTCTTTTCAATTCTATCCTCTCTTTAGTTTTTATTGGCTTGTGGCATTCTTCAAGCCTTGCATTTCCCAGCTGATCTTTGGTCTGCTTGTTTTATCTGTTATGATTTGTGGTTTCTCTCATTAATCCAGTCAGTTTTTGCTTTGTGTATATTTTAGTTCTGTGTTAGGTACGTTCATGTTTATTATTGCTATCTCTTTCGGGTAAATTGACCATTTTTACATTATAAAGTATCCTTTATCTTTTTTATTTATTTATTTTTATTTTTTATTTGTTCTTTTTAGTTATACATTACAGTAGAGTATAATTTGACATATTTAAACAAATGTGGAATACGTTTTCTTCTGATTAGTTACCCAGTTCTTGTGGTTATATGTGAGGTAGAGATTCACTGTGGTGTATTTATATATGTGCATAACAAAATTATATCAGATTCATTCCACTGTCTTTCCTATTTCCTGTCCCTGTTTCCCTTCATTTCCCTTTATCTAATCTACTGAACTCCCACCCTCAACACACACCTTGTTGTATGTTAGCATTCATATATCAGAGAGAACATTTGACCTTTGGTTTTTAGGAATTGGCTTATTTCACTTTGCCCGATAATCTCCAGATCTTTTCATTTTCTGGCACACAAATGTCATTCGTTTTAATGACTGACTAATATCCCATTGGGTACATAAAACAAATTTTTGTATCCATTCATCTATTGTAAGGTACCTAGGTTGGTACCATATCTCAGCTATTGGGAATTGAGCTGCTATAAACATTGATGTGGCTGCATCATTGTAGTATTTTGTTTTAAATCCTGTGGGTATGTACTGAGGAGTGGGATAGTGGTGGGTTCATTACAGATCTTATGAGGCATCTCCCTGCTGCTTTCCAGAAAGGTTGCATCAATTTTCAGTCCTACCAACAATGTATGAGTGTACATTTTCCCTCACATCCTTGCCAACTTTCATTGTTACTTGTATTCTTGATAATTGCCATTCAACTGGAGTGACATGAAATCTCAGTGGTTTTAATTTGCATTTCTCTAATTACTGGAGGTGTTGAATGAACACTTTTCATATATTTGTTCACCATTCATATTTCTTCTTCTGTGAAGTGTCTGTTCATTTCCTTTGTCCATTTATTAATTGGGTTATTTGGGTTTTTAGTGTGGTTTTGTGAGTTCTTTATATATCCTGGAGATTAATGCTTTATCTGAGGTGCAGGTGGCAAAGACTGTCTCACATTCTGTAGGCTCTCTTTTCATGGTCTTGATTGTTTCCTTTGCTGTGAAGAAGCTTTTTAGTTTGACACTGTCCCATTTATTGATTCTTGATTTTACTTCATATATATGTATGTGTGTGTATATATGTGTGTGTTTGTGTGTGTGTGTGTATTTAGTTGTAGATGGACACAATACCTTTATTTTATTTATTTATTTTTCTGTGGTGCAGAGGATTGAACCCAGTGCCTCATGCATGCTAGGCAAGCACTCTACCACTGAGCTACAATCCTAGCCCTTGATTTCACTTCTTGTGCTTAAAGTGTCCTTTATCTTTATTGACAATATTTGTGTGTTTTGTTTGATGTTTTTAATACAGCTCACACCCACTTTCTTTTACTGTTTGTCTATTGTGTCTTTTTTCACATTTTACATTCAACCTATTTGGGTATTTAAATCTAAAGTGTATTTGGTGTAGACACCATGTGATTGAATTATGATTTGTAAATCATTATTTGAGGATTTAATACATATACATTGAATCTAATTTATGATAAGACAGGAGGAAAATCTGCCATTTTGGTGTTTATACATATATGTATTTGGTTTGTGTTGTTTCTTTTCCCCTCCATTACATCTTTTTTTGTTTTTTGTAATAGATGTTTGCTAATGTGGCATTTTCATCAGCTTGTGCCATGTAGTTTATATGTATATGGCTCTTTGTATATGAAATATTTAAGAGACATGGGCAATAATTTTCCAATAATGAAAGAATCACCAATGCAAACATTACAGATAGTCTTAAGGAGAATAAACATATATTTAGTTCTTTTCTTAGTGTTACTCTAAGGGATTATAATTAACAACTTAATTTTTAACAATTTTATTGAACTTAAATTCCATAGTCTTACACTTTGCTCTTTTTATCTCTGTTTCTTCCCCAGTTTTTATCTCTTATTGTCATAAATTATATCTTTATACATTATATGCCTATTAGCACAGATTACAATGAGTTTATAATGCAGTTGTCTTTGAACTCAGAAGAAAAAGATTCCTTAATGTTTAAAGGTGTGTCTTTGTCTTTGGATTTGCATAATTTATGATGAGAAATTGAGTGAAATTTTGCCATTAGTCTATTGTATATATAATTTTTTCTATCTATCTCCAAGACACTATTTTTTTTATCAACAAGACTGTAACTTCATGATTTCGATACTCTCTCTCCCTCCCCTTCTTTCATGTTTATTTTCTTTATGGTTCTCTGTAATTTTTGCATCTGTGATTCTTTCATTATTCTTGGAAAAAGTCTGCCCATTGTTTCTTCAAAAATTTTTAAATTCTCTTTCTGGGTTCTCAGTTACACATATGTTAAACCATTTGCTGTTGTTTCAGAACTCTTGAATGTTGTGATTTTTCTGACTTTTTGTGTGTCATTTTTTTGTTAGAATGTATTTGAGTTTGTGACTCTTTCCTTACTTGTGCCTTGTGTCTTCCTGTGCTAGTCAGAGGAATTCTTCATCTCTGATTTGTGTGTGTGCATGTGTGTGTATTGCTGTGGATCAAACTCAGGTTCTTGTGCATGCTGTACACTGTACATGTACAGTGTAATCACTGTACCATGAGCTACACCCTCAGCCTTTCATGTTCAATTGTTAAGTGAAACTGATATTTTAGCTTTTTCCTAGCATTTCCATTTGACTAATATAGTTTTTATTTCTGGATAATATTCTCCATCTGTTCTTGTATCCTGTCTACTATTCCAACCAGGTCCCGTAACATGTTAATCATAGTTATTTTAAAACTCATGTCTAATAGCTCCAATATTTGGTTCATCTTTGAGTTTGGTTCTGCTGATTGTTTGATCTCTTTATAAGAAATTGTGTATGTGTGTGTGTGTGTGTGTGTATGTGTGTGTTCTCTTGAATTAATCATTAGATGTATTGGTAAGGTAGTTAAAGTAGAAATTTTAGATATATTTACAATAAGTTTATGCATAAATGTGTAGAACACGTTTTTGTGCTTTTCATAAATATTAGGTACAAAATAGCTTATGATATATTGAATATTGCTATTAAATAAATGTTTTCAGGCCAGGTCAGCTTAGTATTTGCATTCAAGTTGCTTTGTATTTGCATTCAAGTTTAAGATAATTCAGGCAGAGATGAAAGAGAAAACTGAAAATTATTTTCTATTCCTGCCCTATTTTTACTGGAGTTTGAAAATGATGTGAATGAAATTTATTTGGATATTGCTATGTGTTTTTCTCTGAATACAAATCTTTATGTAGCCAGTGATCTTAAAAAAAATACTTTTTTTAACTGATTAAATAATGTTCTTTAGGTTATGCGGAAGAGATAGATATTTAAAGATAGAAATTTTGGATTAGAAGTTGAGTTTTAATGAATTAAATTTATTTTCTTTAAATATGTAGTAAAATGCAGGAACCAAACAGACAAAACTCAATTAGTATATCTGTATATATTCCACAAATATTGATATCTTGTTACTTTTTAGGTACTGTCCTTGGTGGTAAAGAAACATCAGGGTGCAATGTAAGGTTTTTGTACTCATAGAGCATACATTCAGGTCAACGAATTGATATCAAACAGATGTCAAAGGATAATAATTATTTTATGAGATAGAGTCTAATGAAGAATGATGGTCCTGCTTTGTACATGGTAGTGAGAGAAAGTCATTCTGATTAGATGACATTTGAAAGAAATCTAGAGGAAGTGAACTACTTTGATATCTCAGGGAAAAACATCCCAAGCAGTGGTAACAAACACAAAGGTTATGACATAAGAGTTTGCCGAGCAAGGAATCCAGTGTGTCTAGATGAAGATAGCAATGAGGAGAGGAGTTAGAGTTGATCTCATAGAGGTAGATGTGAGGCAGGTCTCGAAGGCTTTAAGTCACTATAAGATTGCGATAGAAAGGCATTCATGTTATAGGAACATGTTACAGATAGGCATTCATGTTACAGATAGGAATAGAGACAGGGATATGATTATCATCAGTGTGGAATCTTTTGGAGTGGTTACTCAGAAGAATGGTGAATCTAACTTAATGCTTTAAAGGTATCCTGACTCCAACATGAAAAAGGCACAAAGAGATAGGAGGGACCTGATAAACAAATTGAAGACGCAGTTGTAGTATTACAGGTGGAACAAGGTTGTGAGAAATAGTTGGATTCTAAAATAATTCAAAGGTAGGGGCAACAAAATTTGATGATGGCTTATATGTGAAGTGTGAGAAGCAAGGAAGTAGTAAGAATTAATTCAGGACTTTGATGTGTAAACACCCTGAATGATGGATTGCGGTTTGTGAAGCAAGAAAGGATACTTGTCTGTCTTTCCTAACAGCTAAGAGGACACTGATGTTAGGTACAGGAGAGAGGTGAAAGTCTTGAATTTGAGAAGTAGGAATGAAGAGAAATATATGATTTAGGATTTCTACCAATTAGTACTATAATCTTTGTGATGTCAGCACTGTAATTCTTCCTTAAGATTCAGTCTAGCTGGATTCACTTCCTTCCATTCATCACTTCTCCATTCATTCTATTATACAGTCAATATTTAGTAATTTCCCTCTGTATCCTAGGTAGTCAGTGGCAGGATATACAAAGATGTACAGTAGGGTTTCTGTTCTTATAAATCTTACAGATAGGAATAGAGATAGGGATATCATTATTATAAAATACGCTATAATAAACATATTTGTCAGATGGGAGCTTTGTTGAAAGCAGCTTTTCATGAGTATGTTTTCAGAGGAGACTGCCAAAACTTTCACAGGAACAATGGTGTATGCTAGTTTGAAAATTATTAAATAATTTCTAGTTTCATATCATAAATGCATTGGAATAGGGCAAAAGGTAGAAAGTTAGAGTTATATCTAGGATATTGAGAATAGTCTGGACAAAAGCTTCTCATAGTTTAATATGCATCCAAGTCACTTGTAGATTTAAAGGTTGCTTTAAAACAGATTCTTATTAAGTAGATCTAGACTGGGATCTGAGATTGGGCATTTATAGCATGTTTCCAGTTCAGACTGTTGCAGCTGATACAAGGATAACATATTGATTAATTAAAAAAACTCAGTGGTTACCCAGCAAAGCTATCATTCAGAAATGAAGAATAAATAAATTATTTTCAACATAAGCAAAAACAGAATTTGACACCAGCAGACTGACCTGCTGGTTTCAAACCAGCTTATATTTGAAACTGATGACAGTATTGGGAAACAGAAGAAACTTTAGGAATAGAGATTTTGTTGGAAGATGTGGATCACTGTGGGTATGTATTTGAGGGCATATTTTGTCCCTGGATCCTTCCTCTTTATTTCTGTCCTTCATGCCCAATATAAGGTGAGCAGTTTTGCTCCACCATGTGCTCTGTACCACAGTGTTCTGCCTCACCACAAACCCATGGCAGTGGGACTAAGTAACTGTGAACTGAAATTTCTGAAAGTGTGAAAAATAAATCTTTCATCCTTTAAGTTGTATTTCTAAGGTATTTTTTCACTGTAATGAAAAGCTAACATACACAAAATGTTCAAAATTTACTGGTAGAATGCATATACAAGAAGGAGAATCAAGTATTATTAATACAGACAAACCTTGTAAGAACTACCAAACCACAAAGATGAACAATAGAAGATAAAGAAAGATCAAGGAATATTCACAACTAGAAAAAATTAACAAAATGACAGAAGTGCTTTTTTCCTCATAAATAATAAACTTTAATGTAAATATATTAAAACCCCCAATTAAAAGGAATAGGCTGAATAGGTAAGAAAAGCATGACCCAATGATATGCTGTCCTCAAGAAACTTTCTTTACTCCATGGACTTGGAGACTGAGGTAGAAGAATCACAAATATAGGGCCAGTCTCAGCAACTTAGTAAGACCCTCAGCAATCTACAAGACTTGTTGGGGGTGGGGGGGGGAGGACTGGAGATGTGACTCAGTGATAGCATGCCACTGGATTCAATACTCAGTACAAACACAAAACAAAATCACATTCCAAAACAAAAATAAACATATTTCACCAGTAAAGACATACATTCAATTAAAATTAAGGGATGGAAAAAGATACACCATGCAAATGAAAACCAAAAGTTAGAAACTATAGCTAGACTTATGTTAATAAGATAGTTTTGTGGGCTGGGGATATAGCTCAGTTGGTAGAGTAGTTGCCTTGCAAACACAAGGCTCTGGGTTCAATCCCCAATACCAGAAGAAAAAAAGTGTTTTTTGTTAAAAACAGCAAAAAGATAAAAAGAAGTTAAATGTATAACGATATAGGCATCAATCCCAGGAGAGACTAACCATTATGTGTGCTTATGTGTTTATGTGTATATATGTGTATATATATATGTATACACACACATACATGAATATATATAATGTATATATGATACATCATTAAATAGGTATATACTGTATGTATAATTTATACATGTATATAATATGTATACAATGTGTATATATGATACATCATTGTTTTTGTATATGTATATAATCTATATATATACACATTATGCATACACTATATATATGTGTGTGCATATATATATGTATCTTTTTTGCTGAAAGACCCAGTCATAAAAAGAAAACAGTATTACCCTAAATGGAGAAATGAACTCCAATACAATAATAGTTGGGGCTCTTAACACTCAACTTTCAACAATGGATATATTATCCAGACAAAGCAGTCTTCAAGGAAATAGAGTTAAACTGTAAAATGGACCAAAGGGACTTAACACATTTTTCTCATCAGCATATCAGACATTTTCCAGTATAGAAAATAAACTGGGTCACAAAATAAGTCCAACAAAATTGAAATCATAGCATGTGTCCTTTCTGAGCACCGTAGATTAAAACTAGTAATCAACAATAAAAGGTATGTTGCAAATTATATCGATATATGGCAATTAAACAACATTCTCTAGAATAACCAGTAGGTCAATGAAGAAACCAAAAGGGAAATTTAAAAATTTCTTGAAACAATTGAACTTGAAGATATAACCTGTCAAAATGTGTGGATTATTACAATGGCAGTATAAAGAGGGGAATTTAATAGTACTATGTGCCTACATCAAAAAAATAGATTTCTAATAAATGGCCTAATGTTAGTAACTCAAGGAAATAGAAAAACAAGAAAAAATGAAACCCCAATTTCATAGGAAGAAAGAAATAACAAGATCATAGAATAAATGAAATAGAGACCAAAAAGATTAAGGAAGCAATCAGTTAACTTTTTGAAAAGATAAACAAATAAATCAACAAATCTTTAGCTAGACTAGCCCAAGTCAAGAGGAGAGAGAATACTCAAATAAATAAAATCAAAGAGGAAGCAGAGATATTATAACCAATACTGTAGGAACAGAAAGGCTTGGTAGGGATTTCTGTGAACAATTATATGTCAGCAGACCTGAAATCTTAAAGTAATGGGTCAATTTCTGGACACACATAACCAAGAAAACTGAAGCATGAAGATGCAAAAAATCTGAACACACCAAAAAATAACAAAATCAAAATAATAATAATAAGTCTTCAAAAAAGACTTGGTGGTTTTAGTGACTTTTACCACAGCTTTAAATAATTAATTCCAATTTTTCTCAAACTATTTCAAAGTTTGAAAGGGCGTAAACACTTCCAAACTCATTATACAAGTTCAGCGTTGCCCTGATACCAAAACCAGACAAAGACACAGCAAAAACAAAAACAAAACCAAACAAAACTAATTCCAGTATCTCTAATGAACATAGATGTAAAAATCTTCAACATCATATTACTAAATTAAATCCAGCAGCACTTAAAGATTATATAACATGACCAAGTGAGATTTATACCAGGGATGGTTCAATATTAGAAAATCAATAAATGTCAGGCATCACTACACAGAATGAAAGATTAAAAAAAAGACATGATCATCTCAATGAATGAAGGAAAGACATCTGATTAAATTCAACATCCCTTCATGATAAAAACCTTTAGAAAAATGAAGTGTACAAGAAATGCATCTCAATACAGTGTAAGCTGTATATGACAAACACAAGGCCAACATGATATTGAGTATGGGAAAAACTAAAATTGTTTCTTCTGAGGTTAAGAACTCAGCCATAAAGAAGAATAATATTATGACATTTGCAGATAAATGGATGGAATTGGAGAATATCATGCTAAGTGAAATAAGCCAATCCCAAAAAACCAAAGGCCAAATGTTTTCCCTGATAAGTGGAAGATGATATATAATGGGGACAGAGAGTGGGAGGTGAGAGAAGAATGGAGGAACTTTAGATTATGTAGAGGGAAATGAGAGGGAGTGGGGATGTGAAAAATGGTGGAATGAGACAGACATCATTACCTTATGTACATGTATGATTACAGAAATACTATGAATCTACATCATGCACAAACATAGAAATGATGTTCCCCATTTGTGTACAATGAATCAAAACAGTCTGTAAAAATAAAATAAATAAAATTTAAAAAGAACATGACAAAGGATGTCCACTTTTACTACTTATATTCAGTGTAGTATTAGAAGTCTTAAAACAATAAAGTAAAAGGAAGAAATAAAGAGCATCCAAAAGGAAAGGATGTCATATTATACCTATTTGACAGTAACACGATTTTTATATTGAAAAGCCTAAAGATTCCACCAAAAGCCAGAAAGAATTGATAAATTGCAAGACACAAAATCAACATAAAAATTAGCAATGTTAAAAAATACACCAGTAATGAAATTGCTAAGAATGAAATCAAGAAAGCAATTCCATTCACACACAATTGCTACAAAAACAAAACAAAACAAAAAAAACAAAACAAAAAAATATCTAGGAATAAATTTAACCAAGGAAGTGAGTTATCAGTATGAAAATTAGAAAACAAGTGAAATAAATTATAGAGAAAACAAAAAACATCCCCTATTCCTGTCTGGAATAATTAATATTGTTAAAATATCTATACTGCTCAAAGAGAGTGTAAAAATTCAATGCAATTTCTATGAAAATACCAATGACATTTTTCATAGAAACAGGAAAAAAATTCCTAAAATTTATATGGAATCACAAAAACTCCAAATAGCCAAAGCAATCTAGAGCAAAAAGAAAAAAAGCCAGAGACATTATTAATTGATTTCAAAGTATATACAAAGCTATGTTAAGTAAAACAGCACGATACTGGCATAAAAGCAAACACAAAGAGCAAAGTAAATCAATATACTATCCTGAAAACATGCACGTGCGCGCGTGCGCACACACACGTATAGCTTAGATTTTTGACAAAAGCAGTAACAATACATATTGGAGAAAGAAAATTCTCTTCCATAAATGATACTGAGAAAACTGGATATCCATAGGCAGAAACTAGACTCCTATCTATCTCCATTTGCAAAAACAGTTTACTAGATCAAAGACTTAAATGTAAAACTCAAAACTATGAATCTATCAGAAGACAACATAGAGGAAATGTTTTAAGATATTAGGGGATATATTTTAAGACATTGATCTGGGCCAAGATATTTTGGTTATAGCCCAAAAGCACAGACAACAAAAGCAAAAATTTGACAAATCAGATTACATCAAACTTAAAATCTGTATAGCAAAGGAAAAAATTAAGAGTAAAGCAATTTACTCTGTTAGACATTCTAGAGAATAGAAGAAAATATTTATAAACTATTCATCCAAATAAAGGATTAATTTCTAGAATACATAAGGAATTCAAACAACAAAACACACATTTTAAAATGATTTTAAAATGTATGAATGATCTGAATAGACATTTCTCAAAAATGAGGACATAAAAATGACTAAGCATATGCCAAAACAAAACAAAAAAAATGCTAGCAAGAAGATGGCACATCCCTGTAATCCCAGTGACTTGGAAGTTTGAAGGGCAAGAGGATTGACTCATCAACCTAGTGAGACCCTGTCTCAAAATTAAAAAACTAAAATGCATTGGGATGTGACTCACAGGTTAAGCACCCTTGGGTTCAACCATCTCTGGTACAATAAAAACAAACAATGTGGAGAAAGGGAAACTTATACACTGTCAGTGGAATGTAAACTAGTATAGCCATAATGGCAAATGGTATAGAGGTTCCTTAAAACACTAGAAATAGAGCAACCATATGGTCAGCAATCCTACTCAGGGTATACATTCAAAGGAATTGAAATTAATTTATTGAAGAGACATAAGCACTTACATGTTTATTGTGGCATTATTCAAATAGCTAAGTTACAGAATCAACCTAGGTGTTCAACAACAGGTAAATGGATAAATAAAGTGTACATAAACACATTGAATATTATTCATCTACAAAAGATGAAACTGTCATTGGCAGTAACACATGGAATTAGAAAACATGTTAAATGAAATGACAGGCACAGAAAGACAAGTACTATATGTTTTGACCTCAATGTGAAAAAAGCTAAATGTGAACATCTAAAATGTAGATCTCAAAGAAGTAAGAGAATGAAATAGAGGTTAACAGAGCCTGGGAAAGGAGTGGGGGAGGGAAGATGGAGGATGGTAATAGGTAATAGGTACAGGGATGTGTTTGGATTGGAGCTATTCTGTTAGTAGCATAACCATGGTTGACAATTAATGGAGTATTTCAAAATTGCTAGCAGAAAGGATTTTGGATGATGCCAACACACAAAGAAAGGTGTTTGTGGTAATAGATATGCCTGATCTGTTATTGCACATTATATATGCATATTGAAATTTCATTCAGTACTGCATAAATATGTACAATTGTTATGACTCAATCAAAATAAAAATATCTTAAACTAAGCAGCAAATGAAATATAGGATTGAGGGAAAATGTTAGGAAGAATTTATTCCATTTTTCTGTCTCATTTTTCAACTGCTTGTAGTGTGCCTTTTTTATGTCATATTTTTGGGAGATAAATTTATAGAAAGACGAATAAGAACTTGTAAATTCTGCAGTTAGTATGCGTGGGTTTAGATTACAGACTTAATCACATCTTTGTGAACTTGGCTAAGTTACTTCTCTATGTCATCTCAATTTTATCATTTACAAAAATGCTTATTGTGATAGTATTTACCACATAGGAAGTTTATGAAGATTAGATCAAGCATTACTTTGTGGGCACATCATGAATGTTGGGTCTTAATACCATCATAAAAATAAAGATACTTCTGACGTCATGTTAGTAAATTTGAGATTTCTTTATCCTGGGTTGGTGATGATTTATATTACCTTTTTCCTGATTTCACTTATAATTCGAATTATTGGTGAGCTGACAGTCTGCCATAGAAAAGGGCAAAGCTAATTGGTTCATATGGGACTGAAACCTGTGACCTTTGATTTCATAACACCCTGCTCTTAACTAGCTGAATTCCGAATGACTGCCTAGTCTTATCTCAAAGTGATTATCTTTTTCAGGCAGAAGTGCTCAGTTTATTGCCTTGGAGGAATATCTTCCAGTATAGAACAGGAGAGAAACCTAAGCCTTAAATTTATTATATTTACTTGTGAATGAGATGCACTCCATGTGTGTAAGGATCACAAGATCAGAGTTGCAAATTTTAACCAGTCTTGTTTATTTTTATTCCTTTTCACAGATACTCTTTTCCCTCCTTTCTTTATGTTGTTTACCCTTATGTTGTGATCCTTTTTAAAATTTTATTACAAAATATTTGAAACCTATAAAAGAATAAATAATATCTGTGTACCTATTAGCAATTATTACCAGTACTTTGGTTGCTACCTATATGCTACTCCCTAATCCTGTCTTTTGTCCCCTACAGATAAATTACTCTTTTGAATTTTGTGTTTATTAATTTCTGCCTATTAACCTTGTATTTATTTAAACATTCAAAATAGCATTATCTATGTATATTTTGCTGTGTGACTAGAGTTTTTTTTTTTTTAATCATTTTTGTGTTCAATGTCCCTGTAATTCTTTTTATGTTGTGTACATGTCTATTGTATGAGTAAACTACAATTTGTGGTATAGTATGGATATGTCCCCCCCTCCTTTTCCTATGTCGAAAGCCATTCCCTAATATGAGGGTATTTAGAGATGGGATATTTGGGTGGTGTTTGGAGATGGGGCAATGGGAACACTGCTACTCTGAATGAGATTGCAACAAGAGCCTGAGAAGGGCCACTCACCCCTTTTACAACGTGAGTTTTACAGCAGGACAGTGCCATCTTTGAGGTACAAAGTGAGCCCTTTACCAAATACCAGATCTACTGATACTTTTATCCTGAACGACTTTTTTTTTTTTTTTTTTTTTTTTTGTGGTACTGGGGATTGAACCAGGGTCTTGTGTTTATAGGGCAAGCACTCTACCAACTGAGCTATATTCCTAGCCCACTATGTTGAACCTTCTGAGTCTCTTGCTTTATGGGGAATAAATTGTTTTGTAAGATATTCAGTTTATAATGTTTTGTTAAATCAACCCAAATGGAACGATACTGTTTTAGTCAGCTATTTTACTACTGTGACTAGAAGATTTGACCAGAAAAATTTTAAAGGAGGAAAAGTTTATTTGGGGGCTCACAGTTTCAGAGATCTTAGTTCATAGAAGGCCGACACCATTTCTGGGGATTTGAGGTGAGGCTGAACATCAAGGTGAAAGTGTGTGGCAGAGGAAAGTGGTGTACATCATGATCAGAAGCAGAGAGAGACTCCATCCTCCAGATAAAAATATACACCCAAAGCCATGCCCCTGATTCCCACCTCCTCCAGCCATACCCTACCACTTCCTTTACCACTCATTTAATCCTTCTATCAGGGGATTAATTCACTGAATGGGTTAAGACTCTTAAACACTCAATCATTTCTCCCTTGAACCTTTTCACATTGCCTCACATGTGAACTTTTGGGGGATACCTCTCATCCAAACCATAACAAAGACTATTTATGCATTCCTCTTAACAATGAACTTTTTTGTGTGTTCTTTTTGCCATAGGAATTTTTAAGCACTGCTGACATGAACTTTCATACATGTCTGCTGACACATATGTGCAAGACATTTTCTAAGATTTATTGCTAAGGGTGAAATCACCCATCACTGATGTGCAAGTGTTTAAGACAACAAGAAATGACAAATTGTTGCAAAAGTGACCACTGGTCTCAAATTATAGACTTCTTATGTGCTGCCCTCTCTCTCCTCTCCCTCCCCTGTTCTTCTTTTCCTTCTTCTCCTTCTCCCTTTCTTTTTAAAATTTTTGGTACTAGGGTTTGAACTCAGGGCCTCACATATGCTAAGGCTGTGCTTTGCCACCATGCTGTATCCCAGTACCTGGTATGTTCTTAAAAGGGTAAAATGATATGTCATTCTGGCTTTATATTGTATTTCTTTGATTCCTAATGAACTTGAGCATTTTATATTTATGTGAAATATCTGTGCCTTGTGTCCATTTTTCAATTAAAATGTTTTTCTTTTTATTGAAATTCTTTATTTTGAATACTAGTATTTATCATTATATTCTTTAACATAATGTCAACTTCTGTTATATATAATCTCCAATATCTGTGCCTTAAAATAATTTACTTCTTACTTTTATGACAACCCAAAATGGCTATTACTTGGGCTTTCAATTTATAAGTTCCTTTCATCTTTTGGATTTGGTGCCTGAAACATGACTCCCATTGTGGTCCTTGGTCATTTTTATTCTACCCAACCAGAAATGGAAAAGAATATAGAGAAGACCCACTAAGAGGTTTTATTAATTACATCAAGAAGTAGCACATACTGATTTTACCAGCATGCCCATGTTCAGAACAGTTATTTTTCCACATAGAATGTAATTGCAAAGAAGATTGGGAAATATGTGCCCATTTCCTAAAGGAAGAAATGAGTATAAAGATCAGCCAGCACTTTGAGTTATCAGTTGTACAGGTTGCAGAGATCTTGTTTGTAGCTTTTTAAATTTTACTTATGCTATTTTGACTTTCCAAAAATGAAGTTATTAATTTTAATATAGATAAATTTCAACCTTTAAATTAGGGTATATTATATTTTGTTTAAAAAATCCTACCTTATTCTGATATCATAAAGAAATTTTCTTTTATTTTCATCTGAAGTATCATAGTTTTGACTTATACATGTAAGTCTTTAATCTGTGTGGGATTGGTTTTTGTGTTCTGTGTAAAAAGAAATTTTAACTTTTAAAAAAACCTGGATATTTGTTTGTCTAAGTACTATTTGTTGTGCAAATAATTACTTTTTCTCAGTAATACATAGTGCCAGATGTGATATTTGTTATTGCATGTATATATGGTTCATATTTGTGTAGGTTTATTTCTGGACCCTGTATTCATTTGTATTGGGTAATTTTTTTAAATCTTTGAGACATCAACCTTATGTATTATTGTAGCTTTATAATGCACCTTAATAACTGATTTGATAAGCATCCTCACCTTAGTACTTTTCAGTGGCATTTTGTATCTTGTTTACCATTTGTTCTTCAATGTAATATTGAAGAAATTGCCATCAGTTTACCTGCAAAACCTTTGCAGATTACTCTGAGCAGAACTGACATCTTTACTATTATAAGTCTTTTTTATCTATGAAATTCTTTGTCTCCTTAAATTTAGGTCTTCTCTAATGTATTTAAATAAAATTTTATAGTTTTATCTACAAAGTCTTACATATCTTTTTACTACTTTTGTCTCTTAGTAGCTGACATTTTTGTTGGCATTTTAATTACATGCATTTCTGTTACATTTTTTGTTTCTTTGTGTAGAATTACAGTTCAATTTTAAAAAATGTTTAGCATATATTTAGCCACTTTGCTAATATCTCCCTCTCGCTCTCTCTCTGTAAATTCACCTGGGTTTTCTATGTAGATATTTATATCTTTTGCAAATGAAGGCCATTTTGTTTCTTTCTTAAAATTCTAATTTTTTTTTTTTTTAACCAATTTCTATTTAGTTCATTAGACAAAAGTTGAGAGGAAGTAGTGAGTGGGTGTCCTTATGTTTTTCCTAATTTAAAGGGAATTCTGATATTTCATCATGGAGAACAATTATAATTAATTTCATATTAATAATCTTTTATCAGGTTAATGAGCTGATAAACTAATATCATGAATAGGTCATACATTTTATCAAATGTTTAATCTTTTTATTCTTGGGCATTCATACTTATACTGCTTTAGTTTTTTAAAAAAAATTTTATTAGTTACTTATTTATTTTTATGCAGGGCTGAGAATTGAACCCAGTGCCTCCCACATGCTAGGCAAGCACTCTATCACTGAGCCACAACAGCCCATGCTTTAGTTTTTTTTATTGATATTTTATTTGTTTTTTTAAGCTTGTGTTTATAAATAATATTGGTCTGTTACATTGCTTTCTTGGACTGTCTACCTGGTCTTGGTAAATATGCCTCATATAATAAGTTATTGGGTTAAAGAGAGAATTAGAAACCTGAAATATAAAACTGATGTAATTACTCAGAACACAGTGCAGAAACACATCATGATGGAAAATATAAAGAGCTGAGTGGACATGGAATAGAGAATGAGTGTTCAAACCATGTCAAATTGTAAACGGTAAAATGGAGTGTAGGAGGGTGACAGAATACTCTTTGTGTTTTTGTTTCTTTTCGAAATCTGCCTGGACATTTTGACATAAAATATACAAACACCTTCTCTGTTCTTGCTATTTTTTGTTTCTGTCTTTTAAAAGGTAATTCACAGCTAGCATTAAGAGTATGATTAATTCCATAAGAATTGACAGGAGTTAGGGCTCTTTTTGGTAACTCATATAAATAGGAACAAAAGGGATGATAAGATTAGTCCTAATGAATTCATGGCAGATGATGATGATGATGACAGGGCATTGTAATAGGAATAGAGAGATCTCTACCTAGTGCTGGGACCCTCTTTCAACCCCAGATGTTGGTGAAGACCTAAAGAATGTGTGGACTTAGACCCAAAGTAAAAAGAGTACCAACTAAATGGAAATGTGTATTCTGTATAATTAGAGTCATATAGTATATTTGTATCCTGCTTCCTTATAACATGATCTAACATATTTGAAGTCTTTTTTTTTTTTTTTTAACTACTTAATACTCTAGGAAAGGACCTTTTTTTGAACATAAACATTTCCCTACTCTGAGATCTTTAACTTATATTAGTTCTTTTTAATTTTTTTTCTATTTTCTCTGTTTCTTATTCCATGGTAAACATTTTTATTCATGTATTTATGTTCATCTTTGGTTGTTTCCTTAAGAAAAATTCTTTAAAGTTGTCAAAGACTATGAACCTAAGGTTTTTGAGTATTCCATGTTAAACAATATTCAAGTACATCAAGGTTGTATTGTTTCTTCTACAGTGTATGAGATTGCCCACTTGTCATACCTTTGCAAGTATTTATTATTTAAAATCAACATTTTGTTTTTCAAAACAATTTCATTCTTTTATTTTTCATCTCATTGTAAATTAGTGAGGTTTTTCACTTTTTTCATACAGTTTTTAAAAAAAAATTTGGTAAATGTTCTGTTAGTTTGTATTTTTATCCTGTTTGCTTACTGATACATATTACCTTTTAGATACATGTTAGGGCAATGAATTCTGCATAATGTTTATCACAGATATTTTCAGTTTGATTACTTGTAAAATTTTCTTGATCTTCTAGTTTCAATCCTAGAATAATCATTGAGAACTTTTTCCTGAATCCTTTTTCTTGAGTTCTTTCATGCATTAGCACATATTAACTTTATTGCCCTTTCTCCCTCTCTCTCTGGACTGTGAACTAGATGAGGGCAAGGAAAGTTGATGTCTTATCTGTTTTATTCCTACTGCTTTTTCTAGTAGTTGATATTCTAAGATCAGTGAGTGCTCTTTGAATGAAGACATGAAAAAAAAATGCATCCTGGTTCTAAAACTATTTAACTTATCTCATAATCACTAAGTATTCTTTGTAATAATTGGACTATGTAGGAAGTAGGAAGAATAGGATCAGCTTTTGAAAGGGATTATCTGTTTGTGAGAAATAGTTACATGTAGACTAAAATGTTCTGTTGTCTATTCTTTTTTGGGAGGAGAGGCATCCAGGGATTGAACCCAGGGGTGCTTAAACACTGGACCACATTTCCAGCCCTTTTATTTTTGATTTTGAGACAGGGCCTCAGCTAAGTTGCTGAGGCTGGCTTTGAATTTGCACTCCTCACTGGGATTACAGGTGTGCATCACTGTGCCTGTCCTGCTGTCTTTTCTTTAACAGTACTGGATTCAGTTTGTACAATTTTCCAAAAACCAAAGGAGAAAAAAAAAAAATGTCAGTGGTTGTAAACTTCGTTTTCTTTTGCCAATCAGAGGGGCTGGTGTTGCTGGTGACTATTTGTTATCAATTAAAGTCATTTAATTTCTACTTTGGCAGGGAGGAAATCAGATTACAATAGCATAACTAGGGCTCAGAATACTGATTAGTCTTGTCATATTGCAATTGAGAAATATACAAGAGTTAATAATTGGTTTGTTTTTATTTACTTTTTATGATTTTTACTTTATAATTTCTATTACACTTTTCTCATTTCAACATGGAAGAATATGAATCTTTTACATTAGGTACCTTTCTGTCACAGGATCAAAGTAATTTTGAATATATTAGAACAAGGTGTCATAAATAATGTGCTTTAAAATTATGCATTTCATTTTATTTCATATTTAATGAGTTTTGAAGTTATAAACTTTAAAAAAATTGACTTATTCTATAGCATTATTTTAAATGAAAACTGCTTTGTAATTTGTTACTTGTTTTAATTACATTTATTAACATTTTAAATTCTGATATATATGTAGACATGGCTACATAAATATATGGAAATTGGTTTCATGATAGTTTCAGATTTAATTAACAATAAAACAACAATAAAAATAATATGATTTTTAGCTTTGATAAATTGTTTTAGGATTTTTTTTTAGTTTTGATAAGTGGAGTTTTTTTAAGAAAAGAAATTGAAGTTATCTTTTATAAATCTTGAACTTTTTCAAAAGCTCTTTGTGCATTATATTTACAAAATTTGAACTAGTTATAACCACACAACTCCATTATCTTACATGAAAAATAAGTATAGCTGCCAATAGATATTCTGATATTTTAAACCTACTTCAAGTTTCAAGAACAAAACAGCCCAAGATATTAAAATCTAGATTTTTAGCATATATAATGGAAACTGCAACTCAACTTTAACTACTCTATAGTGGCATTTCTCTTGCCGCTATAATAAAACTTAAGAATGTTTAGTGATTTTTTTTCCCTACTATTATTCAAAATTACATTACCCTTACTGAAATCTGAATGGCTTTTAGTGGATTAATTAAACTGTAGCTGGTTTGCCATCTGGGTGCAGCTTGTTTAGCTGTCTTTACATGGAAAAATTTCTCATGGAATAAAGAGTATTTTTTTGTTACAATACAGCTGGTAAGGTTCACTTTCTAAAAACAAATAGTTTATGATTTTATATATCAGGTTTGTGATAGAATTCAATTTGTAAAATATAAAACCTATTAAAGCCATTCATTCTAAAGGTTATTTGAAATACAAGGTAAGATCTTTTAATATTCCATATAAATTTATAAAAAAGTGTGTTGTGTTTTGATAACTTGTGATATTAAGTAGAATCATAGGTTTAGACTAAATGTGAAAAAAATGGGAAAGAGGGAATTAACTAAATCTGATTTTTATGGCTCAAGTGGTTTCATTAAATTAGAGTGTTCTGTGTTGTTCATTAATGAACTTGTGCCATATGCTTTAACTGTTCTGGTCAATAGCTGATAAAGAAAGGCTTGTGGATTTGACTTTTTTTCATATAAAGCTGGATAAAAATATCCATGTGATGGGCTTTTATCAAAGGAGTTACTTTGAATTCAGTAACTACTACTGAGGCAATATGGCTCGCAATTTGCGACCCAAAGGTAGTCATACATTATTGGAATACAGCCTACTGCGCTTCACATTACACAGATGTGAAGGCCTGATTATAGCTGCTTCATAATTAACAGTGATCCGATTTGTTTTGTGGCATAAATGGTGCATGTGTAGAACATTAGCCATGGCACTCTCATTCAAATTCAACTCAAGGGCTCAGCGGCAGGCGGGTCACGAGCTTCAGGGAGTAGAAGCACAAGCTCCTCCATATGTTCTTGCTGCATCTTACTATGGCTATGAGTGCAAGTTAAGTTCCCCAAAGAACCTAATCGTGTTCTGTAATTACAGCGCGGCTTTCTGCTGGCTAGAAATGAGGGAGAAGCTAAAACACTCCCTCATCAGATAATTTGTAAATTACTTTACATGGCGGATGCCTAACTCAGTTGGTTTTCAACTGCTGAAATTATAAATAATTGTAACAGATGTGGCAATATGGCTGGCCTCCAATAAATGAGGCCCTTGATAATTTGGCCAACCCTTTGACAGGCCAATTTAATAAAATGTGAACAAAATCTTCTTGCTAATAATTTATCATCCTTTTTCCCAATAGAATAAATTTAATTACCCTAGCAGTTAACAAGGTCACACCCAGATGCCAAACTCGGCTACAGTTTTGATAATGCAATCAGGAATTGAGAGGTGATGACAGCGTTGTTGTTTTTTTCATTACCTGGCTGCACATAAACACAGGTGGCGTAGCTTTCTTGTCAGTTTTTAATAATTACAGGCTATTATGGAATGCATAGTTAGCAGATTGAAAACCACACTTTAGTGAATTTGTTTGAGTATGATTGAGGTTTTAATGTATAGAGATGATAATGCATAACAAGCATAGTCCCTTGCTTATACCACATTAGTGCACAAATTTTGATTTTTTTTTAAACTGGTGACATAAGTGTTAAGTGTTTAAAAAACTTTAAGAGTATGTATTATAATAAGTAATGGATTGTACCCAAAAGTCATAGGGAAATTTAATTCTTGAATCTAGAATTCATTTTAGGATACTATTAGCATAGATTTTAAATAATTCAGATTAGCAAATTCTGGAAGAAGAGGATTATTTAACATATTGGAGAAAAACATGAATGTATTTCATTTTGCTATTTAAGGTAAAAAGTTATCTATAGGAAAATGAATATTTTCTTAGTTTTTAAATACATCCAGGATTAGCTTATTCTTCAGATTGAAATCTACAGCGGATGAATGTATTATGGAGCTAACGCTCTAAACACTCTTCTGCGACATATAAATATCACTAATTTTTGTCTGTGCAGTGCAATATTTACATACTGCAGAATAAATACTTAGCTTATGATTGCTCAGTTTTCCTAATAAAGATGCTGTTGTTATTCACTGGATTCAAGTTTAAGCAATAAAACATCCATGTATAACCTATTCAGTGTTACATTCTGTGTACTGTGTGAGGAGTTAAAGTTATGAAACTAATTTTCCCATTTATTTTGCTCTTCACTAACTTGACTGTACCACAGAAGTATTTAAATAAAAAGGGGAAGTTAAATTTGACTGACTATAGTTTTGAATTTTGCTGTAGATTTGGATGGTATTTATGAGAGACAGTATTGATATTTTAAGTTTTACCTACATAATTATTTTACTTTGTGATCTCTAAATGCAATCTGATGATAGTTGGGTTAAAAGTGAGTGGATAGAAGAAATATAAATATTTATGCTTTTGAAAAGAAAGTGCTAGATAAAATTGCTAGTATTAAACAACTCTCAATATAGTGGTCTTTCTAAGAGTGAGGTGTAAATTTAAACTGGTACACTAATTCATTTGTGAACTTTATGATAAGGCCATTTTAATCTATAATATCATGTTCATTATTTCCCCCCCTTTTCAAAAATATATGACTATTATTAAAGTCATCCATTTTCAAGTTATGGATGATTCAGCTAACAGTGTTTGTTTTATGAATTGGCAATATATGTGTTTTTGCTCTTCTAAAAGCAAAATGTCACGTTCCTGCGGAGATTCAGGTATTTCATAAGAAAGTCATATATATGACATATGAAATTATATATATGGTATATATAAAATATGATATAGAACATACAAATTTTATTCTGTAGTCTTTCAAAAGGATTTGTTTTTCAGTTATTCAAATTGTCAGTTTCTCTGATGTGTGTGTGTGTGTGTGTGTGTATTAGATATTTTAGAAGTATACAAACACTTTACACACACCTGCACTCACATATATACACACTTGAACTGTACTTGGTTTTTAGTGAAATATTCTATTAGGGAAACTTTCTTTTGTTTCTAAATAACATCCTTTAGAAATGTTTTTGTTTTGTGGTGGACTGCATTCTGTGTTGATATGTTTGGAATTTATAAATTTCTTAAGTGAAATAATGTGTGTGTAATGCTAGGAACTAAATACTTTTCACTAAATGCTAGTATGTTGAAGGAGTAATTACTTAAATATAGGAGGAAATAAGCATTTAATTAAAATTTACTAATAAGATAAAACAATTTAACATACTATTCTTTTTAATTATTATAGCTATGAGTCATATTTATATTTATCAAGCAATATTCAGTCATCTTCCACTGTAATACCATACACTGTTCATTAGGTTTAATGCAATAAGACTAGATATCATGTTTTAGGTAGTAATTGGCATAATACTTAATGGGTCCTCACCTACTTCTATATCTTTTATATGATCTTTTAATTAATGGGGAAATGTATAAAAATGTTATACAGGGACTGAGAATGCATGCTCAGCATCCCCCCCCAAAAGAAAGTTATGTATTAAGATGATTATTCCCTATCAGAGGCCTTTAGACACATACTCCACTGATCATTTCTTATCAAATTAACAATGATCTAGCACCATACCATTATATTTAAAAATGTAAACTAAAAAGGAACACAAGAGTTTTTAATATTAGAGAAAAATTTGTAAATTGTAATCATTAGCAAGAAAAGTTAGTTTTTTAAAATATGTTGTAGGATTTTAAGGGTAATAAAATGAACTTGTATAGAGAGGAGTATTGGGTAATTTGGTTTTGCTAGAGGTATAAACAACCCTTAAAAGAACAGAGATATACAAAAATATACATAGATCTATAGGAATAGATATATATCTTCATATGTATGTTATTTACACTTAAAAATTATATCTGTAATCCCAGTTATTGGGGAGGCAGAGTCAGGAGGATCACAAGTTCAAAGCCAGCTTCAACAGCTTAAATAGGCCCTAAGAAGCTTAGCAAGCTTCTGCCTCAAAATAAACAAAAAATTAAAAAATAAAAAAATGACTGGGAATGTGGTTTAGTGGTTAAGTGCCCCTGGCTTCAATCCATAGTATCAAATAAATATTAAAAATTTGTATATATATGTGTGTGTATATTAATGTGGATTAAGTTTTAAGAAGCAAGTTTTTCTTTTGTTTGTTTTAACCAAATAAGGTTGGAGCATTTCACAGTAGAGTAACCTGATAAATACTGCCTCAGTCAGGTGATCAAGGTCAATATTGACAGTCATAAATCACATTGATAAATATATGTCTGCTGTGGTTTGGTTATTGTCTTTCTCCACTGGACTCATGCGTTATAAGATTTGTCTCTAGTGTGGGGAAGTTAAGAAGTGGTAAGACCTTTTAAGAAGTGGGACCTAGTGAAATATAATTAAGTCATTGAGGGGACTGCCCTTGGATGGAATTGGTCTAGTTCTTGTGGAATCCCTTCAATTAGTTCATAAAAAGTGAGTTGTTAAAAAAAAAGCAACCTGGACTCCTCTCATGCTCTTGCTTGTCTTATCATGTGATCTTTCCTTCTCACATGTTCTTCCACCACGATGCCATCTGCTATGATTTCCTGTAGTCAAGGAGGCCCATTCCAAAATTGGTACTATATTGTTTGGACTTTCAGCTTCCAAAACTGAGTACTAAATAAAGCTCTTTTCTTTACAAAGTACCCATCTTCAGGTGTTTTGTTACAGCAATGGGAAATGAACTAATAAAGTACTTGTGATATCATGTGATGAAAATGATACTTTACCTCTATTATCTTCCTCCTTAAAACTCACATCCACAGTGTAATCATGAGAAAAACATCAGATTGCAAAGCAGAGGCATCCTACAAAATACTGTCAAGCTCATCAAAAATAAGGAAATTCTGAGAAACTGGTATTTCCAAGAGGAGCTCAAGGAGACATGACAACTAATAGTAATGAATTCTAGTTGAGATGCTGAAACAGAAAAAGAACATTAGGTAAAAACTAAGAAAATCTGAGTAGACTATGGACTCTAATTAATAATAATGTATGAATAAAGGTTAATTAATTATAACCAGTGTGCCATATATACTGATTTAAGATGGTAATAGTAGGGGAAACTGGGTGGGTAGAAGTGAAAGGTATAAGAGAACTCTAGTACTACCAGCTAAATTTTTCTGTACATGTAAAACTGTTGTAAAAATAGTCATTAATTTAAAAAAACAGGTTAGGGGACAAAAATTATAACGCTTGTTTCTTTTAAAGTTCCAAACTTATCTGTAGGAACTCGGAGTGATGATATTATGAAGAGAATTTAGTTTCTTTACTTCTACTGAAAATTTTACTGAGAACTTTTACCCATTTAATTTGTAGGAAAAACAAATATTTATACGTTGAAACACATTAAGTAACATGCTCACTGCAAAAAAAGTTAAATTCAGATAGGTATAAAATATAATTCACATACAATCATTCCATTTATTGAAATAACACTGTAATTTTAAGTTTTTTTTTTTTTTCCTGTGCAGGTTTGGTGCAATCTATATCTATATAGTATAATGACGCCTTTTCTACCTTGCTTTTCTCAATTTATCATGGATATCTTTCCATCTCTGCTCTCAGTAATTAGAATGCTAAGTCAAAGATGTACATTTTCATTAGCTATGATACATATTTCAAAACGTTTTTAGAAATTTGTATCAGATTATACTTCCATCACCATGTTTTCTAACTACAGATGTCAGAAATTGGGTCTAACCAACCTTTAAAGAATTGGGATTTCCCTTAGGAATCATAACTCCTTGATTCTCTTGAAAAATCAGTACATCTAGCAGTAGTGGGCCACATTCCTCTATGAAAACAGTTGACTGGAGTTAAAGTAAGAACTGCTAAAAATAGCCCCTTTATTCCTCAACAATAAGACGGAGTGTTGACACTTCCTTTTACTTATACTTTTTAAAAATGGTTGATTTTAGAAATTTACTTCTTGTGAATATATTTCTATCAAAAGTGATAAAAGAGAGAAAAGAAAATGGGAGCAATAGAAGTTACTTTGTGGAAATGAAGAATGTATTATGATTTAACATGTATAAATATCTGAAGGAATTAAAATACTATTATTTAAAAACAAATACAACCATATTATTTATTTCTACTCTTTCTGGTTCCTATGTGAATTTGAGTTATCATTACTTTCATAGTACTTTATGTTGCTTTGTGAATTTTGGAAGAATTCTACCTAAATATCCTTTATTTTTAGAAATATAAGTATCATTAATATTAATAGGAATAGCATTATAAATAAGTGTTGATTTCAGTGATAATGTGAATTGTTGGAACATTTAATCTATGCATGAATATTTTATTTATCATTGTAACTTCTCATTAAAATATTAATTATCTTATATTCTTAACTATAGTCTTGTAATTCATTGATGATTTAGGTAATTCATTTTGTAAAGAAACTAGATTGTTTATTGGACATGCCAGTAAACTAAAATTATGTTTCTTCTGTGTTAATCTAAATTTTTCTTTGACCTTCAACAAATGATACAGAATTTATTTAGCAAATGATGTTGGTATGTCTTTAGTTTTTTTATTTACGAAAACCTAGACAAGAGCAGGAAACTTTTGACATTGGTTAGCTTGGTAGTTCATCAAAGGAAGTATGTGTAGATGTCAAAATTTTGATTATAGACTAGCAGGAAAAATAAAAGAACAAAATTTGGACAGTATTTAAAAGTAGGGAGGAAATATACTGCAAAATAATTTAGTCTGACAGTAAGAAAAATGCTTTATGTATTTTAATGTTCCAAACAAGGTAATGGAGTAATCTAAGATAACAGTACAATAAAAACAATACTTTGAAGAAAATGTTTAATAGAGTCAAAGGATAAAGGCAGAAAAATAAACCAGGTTATGTAAATAGGAAAATAAAATGATATAAATTAAAGGCAGTCACCTCGTCTCAAATTATAGGTTATAATTATGAAACTTTTGCCTATCCCACCAAAGAAAGAAAATAATAGGCAAACTTGAAAGAAGACAACATTTATTCTTGTTGATACAAACCAACTTATTATACATGTTCCTTAGGAAAATCATTTAGGAAGTTGGAACTCTATTATTTTAAATGAAAATGTTTTCAGGGCTACTTGATCCATATTAATAATATTAAAAAGATCTGACATTCTTTTGTGAGTCAATCAATAAAAACTTTCTTTTCAGTATGATTCTGTATATTTTTGTAAAGGAAGTGTTTAATTTGAAATAGCATAGATGCATCATTTTTACTGTATCATATATATACAGTGGTAATGGTAGCAGTATATTAGCACAATCCTACTCATCATAAATAGATGTCCTACAAGGTTAATCTTGTGATTTCTTTTGTTAAAATTTGGGGCTTGTCATTATGACTTTATCT
Organism: Sciurus vulgaris; assembly: GCF_902686455.1. Classification (NCBI taxonomy): domain Eukaryota; kingdom Metazoa; phylum Chordata; class Mammalia; order Rodentia; family Sciuridae; genus Sciurus; species Sciurus vulgaris. The sequence continues at coordinate 35,930,083 of NC_136476.1, forward strand.
GACATAAATAAATTTCAAAAGAGAATGCTTAATAGAATATTGCCTTCTAAAATATCATGAGTTCTTGAGAAGTCATTATTAAACTATGATAGTTTTAAAAGCTAATTGGATTTACAATATTACTGGTTTCCTTTTTCCACCTTTGTATTCTGTGCTATTATATGACTTTATCAGATGGTAGATTGAATAATTGGTGAGGAAATACATGTTTAATCATAAATTTGAGATGATGATTGTTACAGATGAATTTATGGATCATGTAGCTATGAGTTAAATTTTTTTCTCCTTCACATGTATATGATAGTGTTGTTCATGAAAATATTTATATAGACTCTTGATTATTTTATTGAAAAATGGCATTCTACTAGAATAATAATGTTTAGCTATTTATAGTTCCCTTTTTAAAAAAATGTTTGGTCCTAGAGCCTGAACCCAGGCCCCTGTGCGTGCTAATCATGTGTTCTACCACTGAACTATGTCCCCAGCCTCTTATAGTTCATAGTTCATTGTTATAATGAAAAATTTCCCTGAATATTTATGATTTATATTTGTAAATGTGATAATATATAAACCTATACATGTATTTATACATGCAATTTTTTTTAATAGTCATCTCAACAGCCATCATTATCAAGCTTGGAAACATTAATGGTCTCACAGAAGTCTGAAATTGAGTTTTTACAGGAAAAACTGAAAATAGCAAACAAAAAGCTGTCTGAGAACAGATCTACCAACAAGAGTTTCTCAGAGAAGAGCATCGTGACAAGTGCTGAAGGAAAACTTAAGGTAGAGACATTTTGTCATTTGTGAATTTATCAAGATGAGACTGGCTTAGCAAGAGATGAAGTTAAACAACTTACAAGATGTACTTCTCTGCTTACATTTCTGGAAATTTTAAACAAATATTACAAATTTTAAACAAATATTACATGTCAAATGTGTGATAAAATGCCTCTGAGGAGAAGGGAGTTCCCCTTTTCAAAAATGGGATACTACGTTCCTAAATTAATTAATTCAATACTAATATGTTATTAGTGTATCTGTTTTGCTATTAATATTATATTAAAAAGTCTTGATAAGTATCCCTCATCTGTTATATTCATCTGATTAAAAGTTTATTTTAATATTCATTTACTCATTTTTTTAACTTTAATTAAAAGAATAATATATCCAATATTTTTTCATTCTGATATTTACAGTATAATACATTTAGAATATAAATTAATAAATGTATTTTAATATTAATATGTACACTTATATATTTGTATTTAAAGGGTGGTAGTAGGGAAAATTAGCATATTTACATAGCATGCTTCATTAATATTTCAGCTTTTCATTTTTTTTTGCTATTCATTATGTATTTGTATTGTACTGCAAAAGATTATACGGAATGTGACCAATATAAAAATTCCATAATATCATATTGTAATTGTGGTATTTCTAGGTAAGTTGAAATAATGTTTCCCTAAACATAAGGAGATTTAGATAAATTTTATGCTTTATTTCATAAACATTAGAGGAAGAATATTTTTTATAAGTAAAAGACTGCTTTGAAGATAATTATTTTTGGTTCTTTCTATTTTTTCCTACCAGTAGAACAAACTATCAAAATAAAGGAAACATTTAAAATTAGACCAATGTTTCTCTAATTAGCACTCTTACTCTCTATAACATTATAAGTAGTTTTCAGAGGAATTAGTTTTATTCATTTACTAAAACATAACTGCATTATGTATTTCTTACCATTTTGAAGTAGTTTTGCAAGCTTTCTTTGAATGAAAGAAAATATTGCTAAAATTGAAATATATCATTATAGAGCCTAATTTGACTTCTTGCTGAATTGCTGAAGTTTAAAAATGTACTGCTTTGATTTTTTACTGTTTTTGATAAGAGGAGAGGTGTATTTTGAGGAAGATTTTCTTTCTTTTTTGTAAGGATGAATACTGTGTTGCCCAGCTTAATAGTTGCTTTCACATATTCCTTCTCCAGATTGGTATATGAAGCTGTACATAATATAAACACACATTTTTGTCTCTAGTTAGCCACATTATAGTTAATGACCATATGGTCATTATGGTATAAGATCTACTGTCTGTTGTATTTATATTCCTCAAGCATATTGTTCCTTCAACTTCACAGTGTGTTAAACTATTTCAAAGGGAAAAAAATCCTTTCCCTCTTGTTTCTGGTTGTCCTATCAAGTGTAACCTTGGACCCTTATAGAGCAATTAGACCAGCCTCTATCCCCTCCTTTGTAATGAGGTTTCTTGCATTTCTGAGTCTATAACCCTTTAGTCTTCCCTAATGGGACATCATTATTCTGAAAGAAACAATGTAAATGTAAATGAATATTCTCATTAACGAGTCACAGAGAAACCTTTAGCGGTAGCACTGTGGTAATTCCGCTTGTTATTTCTCTGTATTCCATGCAGGATTTTTTTTATAATTCATTATTAGTATTCAAAATTACTGGTTCTTTAATTTTGCATGTCTTTCATAATCCGATGTTTCAACTAGTTCAACCATGTCCTTGTTTTATTCTCGAGGAACCACCTGTGAAACGTTCAAGGTCTTTGTCCCCAAAGAGCTCTTTCATAGACTCAGAGGAGCTGAGGAAGCTGAGAAGAGCTGAAAGAAAGATTGAAAACTTAGAGAAGGCCCTACAACTAAAGGTGAAAATTAAATCATATCTTTAATAATAACCATGCAAAGATAAAACTATACCAAAGTAAACAAACATTTCACAAATTACTGCTTATCATTTTTCTTTCCTGAATTTAATTACTTGTATAAAAGCATGGAATCAGCTGGTCTTGATTTTAAATTTTCTGAGGATCATAAAATAATAGAAAAACATTTGTCACTTGAAAAATAAATATTCAGTACTTTCAAATTATTTTGGTTTAAACTATGGATTAAATTTCTTATTGTTTCTCAAAGACAAAAATGAAGAACTATAACAAGTAGAAAAGACTTTCTTATTCTTTATATATGATAAATGTCTGAAAATAAAAGTGAGTTAAAAATCATATTAACAGGCTGGGCATGGCAGTGCATGCCTCTAAACTCAGTAGGCTAAGGCAGGAGAATTGAGAGTTCAAGGTCAATCTGGGCAATTTAGTAAGATCCCATCTCAAAAAATAAAACCAAACCATTCAAATTAGCTATTACAGTTAAGTTACCCTTTGTATGAAAATTACATATTCAAAGTGGCAAAAAAATTTTCCTATTTTTTCTACATTTCAACTGAATTTGTCTCAGAACATGTGACATTTGAGCACTCATAAGTCCTAAGAAGCCTATACCTTATTGGTTTGTCTTTAGGAGCTTATACTTCGTGATTGTACTTTGTGAATTCACTTCAACAGAGGAAGTCATTCATGCATATTAAACCGGTTTTTATGTGACTACATTGAGAGTTTGTTTGGTTTTTTATTTATTTTTTTAGTGCCAGGAATTGAACCCAGGGCCTCACACATGCTAGGCAAAGGCTCTATCACAGAACTATACTTTAACTCCTCAAAGACTTTTATTTTTTCTCTGACTTCAGTATGGCAGACTTCATTTGAAGATACCCTATTTGAGTTTCAGTCATATAATTGATTCTCAATAGTTTTATGTCATTCTATGTCAAGTCCAATGCTTTATGCATGATTAGATATATATACTTTACATACACACACACACACACACACACACACACACACACACACTCTCAACTAGTGTTAGGGCCCAAACCCAGGGACTTGTGCATATATACACCAATGGTATATATATGTGTGTATATGTATGTATGTATAATATAATATACATTTGTGTATACACACACACATGTATGTGTATAAATATATATATGTATATATATATAATTTACTGGAGGAATTGGCTCATAATTATGGAGGCCAAGAAATCCATGATATGTAGTTGTGAAGCTGGAGATCGAAGACAGCCTATGATTTAGTTCCAGAGTGAGACTATAGAAACAGGAAAATTGATAGTGTAAGTTCAGGTCCAAGTACAAGTTTCAGAATGGGTTCAAAGGCAAGAGATGACCAGAGTCCCAGCTCAAAAATAGTTGCCTAGACAGAATCAAATTGTTTTTTCACTCAGTTTTTATTCTATTTGGTCTTTCAACCAAATGCCCTGACTATTGGGAAGGGCAGTCTGCTTTACTCAGTGTATTATTCTATTTTTTGTTGCTAATAGCCAATACCAGAGACTGGGTAAATTATGAAGAAACCAGATGTGATTTGTCTCAGTTCTTAAGTGAAGCTTGAGGAGACATGTCTGATGATAACTTTCTTGATGGTAGAGTTCTGAGGTATTCAGGGCATTATCTGGCAGGAGACAGGAAGTGCATGTGTACATATCTCTTCTGCTTTTTCTCCCTCTTCTTACAAAGCCACTAGGATTCAGTCACAGAGGTTCCATCCTAATGATCTTATCTAGTCTTAAGCACCTTCCAAAGGTTCTCCCTATAAGCACCATAGATTGTTTATACCTTCTTAATATCACACAGTGAGCACACTCAAACCATAGCATTCAGTATACTGATTAAAATATTATTCTCATTCAGAAAGACCTAGAAATTCTGTTTTAACCAAGTATGTGGGCAGTCAAATTGACAAATTAACCATCACATATCCATTCAATAGTAGAGAATCTTCAACTATTTGTTCCCAGAGATCTGTAAGTCCCTTATTTTGACAGTCAGTGGTAGAGCAATTCAATAACATTTTAGATCTAATCTCTTATATTCCATCTCTTGAATTCCTTGTTTCAAAACAGAGTCTTAAAAGGATTATATGATTTATTTCCTCCTTCTTTTTTTTTCCCTGACCTCAGCTTTCTGGGGGGAAGCCTCAATTTTATTTTTAAAGTTCTTTTTCTTCACAAAACTTTTTTTAATAGTTTACCTATATTCATACTTTAAGTCAATAATTAGGAGTTTCAAATTCATATCATTGCAAATTTGCAAAATTAGGCAAAACTGGAGCTTTTTTTGTACTTTCTCATTTAGTGAATTTTTTTATTTTAAAGGAGAGAAACATACTATAATCAAGGTCACTTAGGAAAAGAAGTTGATAAACAAAATCTTTATAGTAAAACAATTTCAAGGAGAACAGACTGAAAGTAACTTTTTAATTAATAGATTAATGTTGGTCTAGAAAGGGTAATTATATTAAATAAAGCTAGAAGAACTCACTTTATAATCTCCTTATTAATCTGTTTTAACAATATTTTCATTACTCAATTGCATGTAAAACAAGGTAAAATAATAATTAATATTTGTGCTGGGGGTGTAGTTCAGTGGTAGAACACATATTTAGCATACATAAGGCCGTGGACTCCATCCTTGGCACCACACACACAAAATAATAATGTGTCTGTGTTAGTTTCGTAGTGTTCTGTAAACAAGTACCACAAATTGGGCAGCTTAGAACAATTGAAATTTATTATCTCATGGTTCTGGAAGCTAGAAAAGTCCAAAATCAAGGTGTCAGAAGAACTGGTTTCCTCAGAGGTCTGTGAGGGAGAATCAGTTTCATTCTTCTCTTAGCTTTTGGTAATCTTAGATTTTCTCTGGTTTATAGATTATATTCTCCCTGTGTCTTCATATTATCTTCCCTCTCTGCATATCTCTCTGCCTGTCTCTAAGATTCCCTTTACTATAAGAGTATCAGTCAAATTGGATTAGTGCCCACTTAATGATGTATTTAAGTTGATTACCTCTGTAAAGACCCTGTGGCCAAATAAGATCAAGTTCTGAGGTATTGGGAGTTAGGATTCCAATATAACTATTTTTGTTGGAAGGGAGGCAGGGGAACACAATTCAACCCATAACGAGTATCTTTTGGATTTTAAAATACATTTATTGATTTTGGTTTTCATTTTGTTGTCCATCACCCACTTGTACATGTCGAATTTTTGTCATGGCCTTTGGTGTTTTATGGAATATTGCTCTGCCAGAAACTCTTGAGAATATGGTGGATAAAAATGGTCCTTGCTCAAATTATTATTGTAAATAATGGATTAAAAAGTTTCTTTTTTGTGATCTTAAACATATTAATACACATTATGAAGCTATAGAAAGGTATAGATGTCTTTTCCCAGATATACTTGGTTATATTATTATTATTAATATTTTCCAAAAGGCTGCTGTTTTTCCATGGAAGATATCATGAGAAATACTGAAGTAAAGACAAAAGACATATTCCAAGGCATTGTAGGCAGCTATAGGGTCCCAAGTTGATTACTTAGGTAGATTAAAAGGTGGAAGGGACAAATAGATTCCAGTAGCCCATGGAAAATCTATATATGCATTGATATGAAGCACTGTGTTATGTCAGCAGTAAATTATGTATATTAAATTATTCTAATGCTAGTTATTAATTTTCTACAAATATTAACAAGATGTTTTCTACAGATATCTTTCTCTGCTTACTTTTGTGACTAGGTATACATATTTTCAAGATGGGTGACCCATGTCATAATAAATAAGCTGATAGTATGGATGAAATTGAAATTATATTTTATAAAACTCCCACCCATAATCCTGATTTCATGAATGTAATGCTCTAGTAACTTACAAAATATAATTTGGAATCCTGTACTTTAGAGATTTATGAAATCCATACTATTTTTTAGATCATTGATGCCATGAAAATCCCTATTTAACTGATACTCTTGCATTTGGCAACATGATTCTATTAGCAGAATCATGCCATCTAAATGCCATCTAATAGCATTAATTTGGTTGAATAAATTTTACATATATTTTATTTTTCAGTGTTTTAATATACTTTGTACATTTTGCTGAAATTAAAAATTCATAGTGGAATCCTTGATATTAAAATTTTTAATTTTTTGTTCATTTCTCTAAAGCCTTATTCTTTAGAGAAGATCAAGTTACTACTTCATGAAGAGTTTATGGTCTTGATTCACCTCGTTCTCATGAAGGAAATTTTGAAGAAATCAGGTTAAGAATAATTTCTGTTCTTAGGAACTTAAAAACAGAATTTGAAAATACCTTTAAGGATAGCCAAGCAATACAGTTTTCCTATTTTTGTATTTCCTAATGTTTCAGTCTTCAGATTTGTTTGTACACAATATATAGCTATATTTTAGTTATATAATTACAGATTTCATAGGACATACTCAAATGTTTTATTGAATGATTTTATGAGTGGCTCTAATTCAGTGGCTGCCCATGGAATATCTTTGCGTGTGTCCCTTTAGGAAAATGTAGAAATTAGTTATGTAAAATGTATTTATCAGTCTTTACACTTGATTCTGTTATAAGGTCTTTGGTGGTAATATTTCCCAAATAAACTACTGTGGTTTTGATTTTGGCTGTTATATGTCAAAGGAGGTTTGGAGCATCATATTCAAACTACAGTCAGCCTGATTTTTTGTGAGAATGTTATAAAAAAATATTTTGGATATTCCTCCAAAGTATTTCTTCTGAGATAACCAACTTTTGATAGATGAGTTCGGCTAACATCTGTTTTTGTAGTATTAAAATTTGGAAATTTTTGTAAAATCTTATCATATTTACATTTTGTAAAATTTTAATATTTCTGAAATAGGACAAAGTCTGAATCTGTGACTCAAATTCCATCTTAAAAGAATTATTATATATTATATCTATTAATTTGAGTTATAAATAATCTCTTATTTTTAATAGTTTAGATCTTAATTTTATAAGAATTTTATAAATACCCTAGTGTTAGATAAAATAAATTAAGAGGCAAGTAAAATTAAAGCACAAAATTTGTAAAATTGTTTTCCTAAAATCAGTACTGAATGGAAAGTACTGCTTTTTTGAATTATCCTAGGAAACCCAAAGCTATTCAGTAATATTGAACAGTTTACCTATAGGAATCAGAAGTAGTAGGATTCAGTAATTTGTTTAGTTGTTATGCCTGCTACAGAACCTAGCACATCATAAGTGATATATGGATTTAGGAGATTTCTCTTGAGTCTTAATTTTTGCTTTAAATCATAATAAAGTTAGTTTGTATTTGAGAATTAGGGAAAACTTAGTAGAAATTCAGTGATTAATGGTAGCTAGGGTAGTACTGAAAAGTGCTGAAATCGTGACCATACCAATTAGAAATTCAGTTCATTTCATTAATTCAGCAGGAGATCAATCATTATGAAATTAATTGAGAATGTTTGGATGTCCCATTCTATTAATTTTCACTTCTTGGTCAAACTTAAATTTTCCACTTACTTAGCACTTCTAATGACATTTAACACAGAACTGAATGATCCCTATAACCTGGACTGATAAGCAATACTTTTAATGAAATTCATTGTAAAATGAAAGTTTATGAGCAAGGATTTTTATTTCATAAATAATTATTACAGCAAGCTATTATAAAAGTCTTTGATATAATCATTTTAGTTTAATTATGAATTTATTTAAAATTGTTTTGACATGAATCCTAATATGATCTGTAAATTTCTTTTGTTTTATTAAAAATTTCTAATTCATTGTGTTAAAATTCCAAATAAATCTTTTAGTCTTAAGGTATCCAGTAAACATAATTATATTACCTATGACAAGATAATAACATTATTGTTAGTTTTCTATGTGCCTACTTAGTTTTCTAAATTTTCCTATTTAGGATTTATTCACCTACTTAAGATTAGAAAGTTTTTAGTTCCATGAGTAAAGTGACATTTAGATTGTTTACTGAACTTAGTGTGAGAAATTCAGGTTCAAGTTTGAATCATTCTTTATGCCTTTGCTTCTAGTTTGAAGATGTAGAAAGAGAAACACACAGAATTTAAGTAGCTGTCCTGTCCCAGAGTAAAATTTATTGAGCAACAAGATTTGAACTACTATGAACACTTAACATTGTACATATAATAGGTTCTTCATCTGTGGTTCTTCAATTAAACAGAATTGGACTTAGTATCCTGAATTTTTCACTTTTACTTCATATATTAAACTATGCTACTTTTTAGTGAGTTTGCAGTAACTGTAATGCCCTGTCAGGTGATGTCATACTCATGCTTTTTCACCAAGCACTTCTGTTTCCATAGGGCATATGGTATGCTTCTTAGTCACATAAGACTCAAATATGTTCTAATAACTACCTAATAGAAGAATTCTGCTAGGAGCATATTCAAAGTAGAACAACAAAATGCCACACTGCTGAGACAGAGTTACAGTAAAATAAGGTAGGATCCATAAAGTAGTATTTCCCTATTCATATGGGACATAAATGGTCAAGGAAATAGTGAATTTTAAAGGAATAGTACCTTACTATTAATACCTGGGAAAAGGAAAATGAAAGAAGCTAATTTTAGCTTTGTGCCTCTCTAGGGCAGGCACAAGTGCCAGATCCTCAGCCTAATTAAGCCTTTTTTTTTTTTTTCTTTTCTATATTTTACAGGAAATAAAATTAAATTAATTTAAATAGTGTTCTAACAAGAGAAAACTCCAAGAATGGAATTCAGGTCTTCCTGGTTACCATAGGCTTCCCATCTCAAGTACCTTTTTCTTCTAGCAAATAAACATTCAAGTTCACTCATACAGAAATAGCAGTAGGTTTTTTAAATTATTGAAATTTTCACAGGGAATAAACTCTATTTATTTAGTTTACTTGAAGAAACACAAATCAAAAGTAATTCACAAGATATGAATACATCTTTTGGGGACTAAGAATGTGGCCTTTATGAGTTTGTTTATGGTCACATATAATGAAAATTTATCTCATGTACTATGTATTTAGAAGTAGTTGACTAATTATTTAAGCTATGTGTTGAGATAACAAAGTAGTGTTTGGACTGTCTATTGTATGACCTTAAGAGAACTAAGCCTTTTTTTCCACTTTCAGTTCTTCATGGTGGAACCCCAAAAGATTAAATTATGCTACTTTTCACATAGGTCTAGCCTTATTTTCTTCCTTTCATGTAATCCTTGTGCTTTATTCTATATTAATCATGAGTCTGTGGCCTGAAGAATTGGTATTACTATGATTAATGTCTCTATATTTTAACAAAATAGTCTTCCTTTATGTAGTGTCACATCCTTCTGTTGGTGAAAAAGAAAAAAATTAAAAATGTGTTAAATGAGCTTATGAATATTTGTATGTATATTAATTAACAAGGAAAAAATGAAACTAATTTTATAGCAGAATTTGGAAATTATTTAGCAATTTAAAAAACTGCAGTTGAGTAGGTCGAATTTATCAAGCAAACCAAATCTTCATCTTCAGGAATTCTTTCCTTTCTTCACTTAAAGAACTATTACAAATGCATTCATGTTTACACACTATTTTCTTTCAAATTTCATATTTAAATGGGTCACCTTTTCTTTGAAAAATTGCACCAATATTTTCATCAAACTTGTACACTTGCTTTTTTTGTGTTCTATAGAGCCAAGAAAATGATGAGCTAAGAGATGCCCATGAAAAACGCAAGGAAAGGCTACAGATGTTACAGACCAACTACAGAGCAGTAAAAGAGCAATTAAAACAGTGGGAAGAAGGCAGTGGCATGTGAGTTACATAGCTCATAAAGACATTTCCCTAAATATTAAATGGAATGGAGTAGCATTATATAGGTGTTTTAATGGCTTTTGTTTGGTTTTCAAGAAATTATTTGGTAGTCAAATCTTTATTGTCAATTTTTAAATGGAGAACATAATGAATGAAAGTAGAGAAATTAAGTTACTAGTTTTATCTTAGATTTTCCTGTCATTTGCAGATGACATTATTAGTAGGTGATTATGAATTATTGTATATATTTTTACAATCCAATGGATGAACTTAATAAAAGTATATATAATTAAAATAAAAATAGTCAATATTCATGTGATTGAAAAACTGCTTTCAAACAAATAAAATACTGGAGTTAAAATGTTTATAACCCCAAAAGTGTTTAAGTTTTAATGGAAAGACAAGAGAAATATGAAATTCACACATATAGTTAACTATCTTAAAACTACTTCAACCTAGTATGCAATTTGAAGATCTTTACTATCCATCAGTTTGTTCTCCAGCTTATCTGAATGAATTGGTGGTCTCAGTTCAATTGCTCTGAACAGGTGTTCAGATCTTGGTTAGTCGTAAGTGGCTCCCCTGTTAACAGTATTAACAGAGGGCAAAGGACTGAATGAGTACAGAAAATCTACTACCCTCTCATCTTTTGAGATGGATCCTTTAGGGCAATGTTGATGATACACATTGGTCTGCTCTGCAGAGAAATACTGTTTCTATATTGGCCAGTACAGCACTTTTAAAAAATAAAAATGAAGGATTTGTTTTATGTACAGAAAATGAAAATGTAAAGGACATTTGGCATCACTTGTAGATAATTGTCACGTCTAATTTCTTTCCTTTGATGAATGGAAAGTATTTCATATTGTGTGTCAGTAAAGCAGTGACAAAGCAATTTGTCCTAGCTTTAATATCTCCTCACTACAAAAGTAAAATCTCTTTACTGATATGTTCATTACTATTATCTTGTTCTAAGATAGGGCATGTATACCACATTCAGATCGGGTGGCAGTAAATTCTGAATGATTGCTTATAATCTATTTTTGGAGACTTGTTATAGTTCTTCAGTTTATGTTTTATTATTAATGGACTAGAATCAGAGAATTGAACCTAAGAATATCATGTGTGTGATTAAAAGTTTGTTCTCCACTGTAGGAATTTAGCTTTAATAAATTATAATACAGGATTTTAATTTCTATACGATTTAATTTTAGGAAATTTATCCATTCACTTATCAGTGAATGTGAATTAGAAATTGAAAAAATGGTCAATAGATGCATAACAATTTTAAGGAATATATAATTTAGTTTATTTAGTTTTTATTGCACTTTGAAAATGTTAAGGAAAAAAGCAACTTTATTTTTAAAATAGGATTGAAATCAGAAAAGTAAAGAGAGCAGATCCCCAACAACTTCGACAAGAAGATTCTGATGCTGTATGGAATGAACTGGCATATTTCAAAAGGGAGAACCAGGAACTAATGATTCAAAAGTGAGTTTTTTGGTTTTTTTTTTTTTTTTTTCACAATATATACATAGATAAATATTTGGGCGACATTATTTGTGACTTAAAGATGTTAGAGAAGTACCTTATAAAATTTTTAAATGAAATAATTTGGATCGTGCTGATAGAAATAACAACAACAAAAGATTAGCTTTTTATACACACAAACGTGTGCACACACGTATGTATTATGAAATAACAAGTTGCACATTTGCTAGCTCTAACAGAAACTGTATAATATGATCTAGGGATTGTGTTAATTAATGTGGCTCTCATCTGTTGGAGGTGTCGCTCTTCATTAGCCTGTATTTTAGACACTGCCGTGCTTCATTTTTGGAATGAGGTGGAGAGGGGATAACCTAGCCAGCCATCCTTGTTTGATCTCCTAGATACATACGCAATGCAGAATGCCTGAGCTCTCTTGGTTCCCTGCCCTGTCCTGCTAATCCCAGCTGAGCTCATTATGGTGTAGCCTTGCTGCTACTCTTGGAGCCAGAGCTGTCCAAGCTAATTACTGGTAGCAGCAGAACTGCCTGTTAAGGGTCTGGTGTGGATCTGCTAACATGGTCCTTGGTAGTGACCTGCAAAAGACACGAGGGAATTGCTTTCTTTCTTGCTGTGCACTGCCTGTCCTTTGGGCTTAATGCTGATCCCTCCACATAGGTCTTTTAGCTGCCCTAAGTATAAAACTTGATGAAGGGTACTCATATTTTAGAAAACATACAGTTTGCTTGCTTGATCTTATAATTCACAGACTATTATATTCAGCCTAGCAAAGAAAGATTTTTTTTATGTGCTGTTTTTTTTAAAGAAAAAAGAAGAGTTAGACCAATATAATTAGCCTCTTCTGCTACTTAACTGTTTTTATTATTTAGAGTTAATTTTTGACACTCAGACTATATGATATTTTCGAAAGCCTGAATGTCTTTTTGATTGCTAGCATGTGACATGTTATAATTGTCACTGAATTTTCTTAGCTATAAATCTCGAACTAGTTTTATATACTACATTATAACATATAACTTTTGATTACAACCTTTTCTATGTAATGATATACTGTTTGAGAAAATTACCCTATCACATTTAAATGCATATTCCTATTGACCTCACCATACAATATGTTCTATTAGTTGTCAGTATTTGATGCTGATAATGAAGTCTTTTGAAAATTATTTTATAGACTACATATATTTGCCCCCAAAACATTTTCTGATACTTTTAAATAGTTTTATTGAAATATAACTCAGGAGTCATAAATTTCACCCATATAACAACGTATTTCAGTGACTTTTGGTATATTCAAAGAGTTGTACACCATCTGTCATTATAATTAATTTTAGAATATTTTCATCACTTATTAAAAAATTTTTTTTTTAAAAACCTACACAAGTTACCTGGTGTGGCCCAGCCCTTTCATCCACCCTTCTCAGACCTAGGCAACTACTTATTAATCTACTTTCTGGGCCTGTGGACTTTCCTGTTCTGAACATTTCATATCAATTCAATCGTATAATATGTGGTCCTTTCTAGACAAGTGTCTTTCACTTAGCATGTTGTGGCATGTGTCAGTACTTTCTCTGGTAATCTTTGATGACTGTCTCCAAAAATGAAAGTTAATTTTTGCTGAAGTGAATTATGTGAGAGACCTAATCTAACTAATTTTGAGATCTATTCAGGAAAATTCAGTCAGAGATTATAAGTATACATTTTGAGGTTTATTTTATTCATTAGTGAAATAGAATGAAAGAAAAAGTAATAAGACCTTTTAGGGAAAATTAGGGAGCTCTTAAATCCTACTTTGTTCACCCAGCAGTGTTGTACATTGGAAATAGCTCTTTGAATAAATTGCTAAGAGACATTATTAACATTGTGGAAGTTTCCCCTGAAATCTGTTTAAATTCATCAATGTGATAGTCATTTGTAAAATAGTTGTTTTTCAGATCAGTCCTAGTAAATAGTACTGATATTTTTCATAAAGCATTGAATGAACCTCAAGTTGTCTAGAAAAAGTTTCCTAGAGAAAATTTATTTTGCGAAACTTTATTCAGTTAACTAAATGTGTTGGAGTTCTGCTGTCACGCACTCTGCTTGGTGAATGAAATGAGAACATCAGATGTTCTACTTGCAGGTACTTACATGAACACATTTTCAATTTGAAATATTCTTAATGAAATATGATGTCAAAAAATAAAATTAATATCAAAAAGTATGTTCAAACAAAAAGATTTATAAAATCTCAGTCTTTTATTCATTGAAGTTTATATACTGATGAGGGCAGGAGTTTTGTTTTCCTTTTTTTTCTTAAATTTTTTATTCAGTACATTGACATTTTTACGGTGTAGTTTTATGAAATTATAACACATATAACATTTGAGTAACTAACACCATGATCAGGATGCAAAAATATATCTCAGAAACTTTCTTTGTTCTGCCCCTTTGTAGTCCAATTATTCCACCACCTCTATACTTGACAGGCACTGATTTGTTCTCTCTTCATGTAGCTTTGCCTTTTTCAGAGTCATATACATGGAATTATATAAACTAACTTTTAGAGGACTGGCCTCTTTCACTGAGCACAGTGCCTTTGGGATTCATTCAGTTTATTTTATCCAGTTTGTTCCTATTTATTGCTAAATGGTATTCCATTGTATAGGTTTATTACAGTTTGTTTATTCATTGAACAACATTTGGGTCATTTCCAGAGTTTTTTGTTTGCTTATTTAGCATTTATTAATAGAGCGGCTATCATAGGTTTTGTGTGAGCATGAATTTTTTATTCTTTAAGGTAAATGTTCAGGAGTTGCACTGCCAGATCATATAGTCAGTCTATGTAGAACTCTATCAGAACTTGCCAAATTGTTTTTTGAATTAGCTACTCCATTTTCATTCCCACTTCATGAGAATTCAGTTGCTCAAAAATCCTTGTCAACTCTTGGTATTGTCACTAATTTTTAAAGATTAAATAGGTATGTAGTGGTAGTCCATTGTGATTTTAATTTCTATTTCCCTAATGACTAATGATACTGCATTTTATGTGCTTATTTGCAGTCTTTGTTCTTTGATCAATGTCTTTTCAAACCAGTTGCCCAATAAAAGTGATTAGTTTTTAAACAAATTGTAGTTGTTTCTTATTGTTAAGGTTTAAGTTGAGATTTTCCTGGTTTTTGGTTTGATGAGTGATTTTTAAAACTGTTTCTTGCACTTTGGAATATTATTATGGAATAAGACTCTAGATCTTATTGAAATCTTTTATTTTAACATGCCACTGATGACATCATGCCTCATGGCATTATAAGGGTCACCTCATTGCTGCTAGGAAGAGGTGGAAGTCTAACCTCCTAATTTGACTTTTTCTGTTAGTGCATTGAATTGAGAGTGAAGGGGTTTCTGCATGTTGTAGATGATGGCTTCTCATTCGGTTTTCATTAACATAGAGTGCAGGAAGGACTTCCAGTTTTTTCCCCCATGTTTATGACTGGATTAGGGTAGATCAACAAGATTTCTTTCCACTTCTCTGTTCTTTTATTGGCCCTTTGCTAAAGAGAGCAAGCTTTCTTGAGGATTTTTTTTGTGTCCATTAGCATTTCTGAGTTGTAGGTTTCTTTAGTCCCTAGTTTGGGATGAAAAATGAAGTAAACCCAGGAAACTCACCACTATGAGTTCTTCCAGTGTTGTTCCTCTACTCCTGAGGTCGTTCTTGTTGGCACCTTAGAGTCATGTTTTTAATGTATAATTTCAGGGTTTTATATTTAATTAGTAGGAACAAATGTATTTATTCCTTCTTAATTAGGAACCAGAAATTTCAACTTGTTTTTCTGTGAACCCAGAAGGTTTATTTTTGTGTCATATATTACCCTCTGATTTAATATTCAGACTTAAGTATTTAAGAAATAAGATTAATGTGATTTCTGCTGTTCTAAGTATCTTAAGACTAGAATCCATAAAAGAAGATATACTGCTATTACTACTTTTAAACCAAATTTTTTAACTGTTTCCAAATCTATCTTAAAAGTTGAGTTAGCTGTTAAGTTTTCAAGACTCTAATTGAACATTACACTCTACAAAATATGATTTTTAAAGAACAATACTGCCACTGACTGACATTATAGTTTTTTTGCCATTGAGTATGGTGAAAAATATCAGTTGCTACTACAGTAGGGAACACTAAGGACTTGGAAACTTTCCATGGAATATAGTTCATGCAATATTTCATGTAGATTTATGAAATACATCTATATATTATATAAACTATATTTTAATAAAAGATGAAGAAATTGACAATCCATGAACAAATAAGTTGGCTGGCTTCTTTAGTATATTCATATAGTCTTTCTTCATTCATTCATTCATTCATTCATTTCGTTCTTTCAGTATTTGAACAGTATAATTCAGTCAGGCACTGAATATACAATGATTTACTGAAGTATGATTGTTTCATAATATGAGGGAGTTTAGTCATATGCTAGTACCTGCTACATGCTAGTGAGGTAAAACTACCCTTTGGACGCTAGATTGTAAGAAGCAAGAAAAGCTTTCAGAAATGCTACTGGACATACTCTGTTTTCTTGCTTGGTTGAGCTTGTTCTCTTACCAATGCTAAATTACACTTAGGAACCTAGAGAGTCAAATGTATGTTAACATTTTCCCATTGGAATAAACATATTTGTGGCTAGGCAGGATGCCACATACCTATAGTTTCAACTATTTGGGAGGCTGGGACAGGAGGATTGCTTGAGCCTTAGGGGTTTAAGGTTAATTAGCCTGGACAATATAGAGAGACTTTGTCTCCAAAAAAAAAAAAAAAAAAAAAAGTACATATTGTTTCAGAATAGTGATACAAAGCTATAAAAGTGGCTATTACATACAGCAACAGAATAAGTTTTTCCAGTCCAGCAAATGATACATTGCACATTGTCAACCACAGTTACCTGTACCTGCTAGTTATCCTAGGAGTGATGACATTCATCATGAGTCCTTTGGATTCTTGATCAAATGGAAGAGCAATTTACAATGATTTGGTAATTTTAGTCTCTTTATACTAATCTGTAGCCTATATAAAATTCTGCAGCTGGGCACTCTGCTGGTCCACAGAGAGAAATAATACGTCACCCTGTTTTATCAGGGTACAGCTTACTAAGGAAGACAAGCAAAGGGTCATAAAAATAGAGAATAGTAGTGACACAAAGCAGGGAAAACTATATTATATTTGTAAGTGGGAAAAAACTGAAGCAAAGCTTTAAGATAATGATGTCACCTTGAACTGACTGCTACAAGCTCAGAACAAATTGACTATGTAGTGACCATGGTAAGATTCTATATACTACATACTACATACTATATACTATATACTATGTACTATGGCAGTTTGTTGTATAATTATTACTTAGGTTCATTACTTTTGTAAAGTAGAATGTAAAAAGACTAATATCTGAGATACTATCTAAAGTTACACTTTAAATCTGTATCACAAGGGCCTGAATTAAGGCAGTAGCAAAGATTAAGAAGAGATGTTTATGTATGATAGTAAAATATACAAACAAAAACTAAAATATATACAATTTTTCTTTGCTTCTATTGATTCTCACGTTTTTTCTAGAAGGTATAAAATTTATATTTCACTTTAACAACTTTAGTCTTAGAGAAATTCATTGGTTAATTAATAGAACTTTTATCTTTGCAGCCTCAATTTAATTGCCCTTTCTCAGAAGTTTTACTTATTTTCCTCCAGCCTTCACTTACCTATTTATGTATACTATAAAATTCCATACATAATTGAAACTACTTATAAAATGTTTATTCATGTGTCACTACCATTATGACATTTATCATATTTTGATTGTAGTAGAAACAAAGAACACAAGAAATAAACCCTAATAAATTGGTTTTCCATTATACTGTGCATGTTCTGATATAATGATTTAAGTAAATAAAAGTGTAGGACCTCTAATATTTATAAACCATGTTATAGAAAAAATAACCAATTCAGTATATGCATAGGGGATAA
This sequence comes from Sciurus vulgaris, assembly GCF_902686455.1. Taxonomy (NCBI): domain Eukaryota; kingdom Metazoa; phylum Chordata; class Mammalia; order Rodentia; family Sciuridae; genus Sciurus; species Sciurus vulgaris. The sequence goes on from NC_136476.1 coordinate 35,948,104, forward strand.
AAAATTGAGAGCTGGGAATTTTCAATGCATTAGTCAGATCAGACTGCTAAAACAAAATGTCATAAACTGAGTTATTAAAATAATAGACTGTTTTTTTTCTCACAGTTCTGAAAGCCGAGGAGTCCAAGATCAAGGTGTAGATGAATAGATTCCTTTTGAGTGGCCTGCTTCTTGGTGTGAAGATGGCTGCCTTCTCTCTGTTATCATGTATCAGAGAGTGTGCTCTCTCTCTCTCTCTCTCTCTCTCTCTCTCTCTCTCTCTCTCTCTCTTTTTCTCTTCTTTAAAAACCACTCGTGTTGGCACAAAGTCTCCATGTAATCCAATTTACCTTTCAAAGTCCCCATCTCCAAATACCATAACATTAGGGATTAATGCTTCAATATATGATTTTAGACATAATTTAAATTGGTTCATAGCAATCAACAAAACAGAATCTGATTTGTCAAGAATAATTAAATCAAGAACAGCGAAATCTAGGCAAACGATTCAGTAACCAGGAATTAATCAAAAGATACTTCACATCTTCATATTCTCATCCCTGTTGAACAAGGCAGGTCATACTCTCTTAAAAACATATTTTTTTTCTTCAGAACTCTGGCACCATTCTCATCTGATTTTGTTCTGTGAGTCTCTGGCCATCTCTTCACGTCCTCCTTTACCATCTCTTCCCCCAGACAGTTGGCTACTTTTTGTTGCAGTATTTTTGCATTGTGGTAGACATTTTCTGTATTCTTCCAGACAGTTTCATCAATTCCCATGATTTATATTATCATCCCTTGTTAATCGACTCCCAGATCTGATTTCTAGCATAGACCTTTGTTTCTAAACTTCAGCTCAGTATATCCAAATGTCTATAATACATCTCCCCTTTGATGTCTTACCCAGATACAACATGTCTACAACCAAATTCATGATATTTTTCTACAGATTTACTCCTTATCTAGCACTCTACATTTCAATAAATTGAACTGTGATTTACCATTTTGCTCAAACCAGATACCTAGGGTATTAAAATTGGTTTATCATTCTTTCCAACCTCTTCATTAAAATCCATACAAGTCTTAAGATTCCACATCACTGGTACTTCTAGAATGTATCTATTTCTTTCCATACTATTCTTAATGCCTTATCCAACCCCCCATATTTCTTCTCTGACCTCCTAGAGTAAACTTTTGAATACTACAATTGTCCTTATGCCCTCAAATCCAACTCTACAAAGTGATCTTTTAAAATATAATTTTGGGGCTGGGGATATGGCTCAGTTGGTAGAGTGCTTGACTTGCAAGCACGAGGCCCTGGGTTCAATCCCCAGTACCATAAACACACACACACACACACACACACACACATATATATTTAAAATTCTGAAGGACTAAGAATATAGCACATGTTTAGTATGCCTAAGACCTTGGGTTCCATTACTAATCCCTACACAGTCAAATGACAAGCACTTCTGAGCATTGTTCTCCCTATTTCTTTCTTTTTTTTTTTTTATTTATTTGTTTATTTTTTTTATTGTAAACAAATGGGATACATGTTGTTTCTCTGTTTGTACATGGCACAAAGGCATACCATTTGTGTAATCATAAATTTACATAGAGTAATGTTGTTTGATTCATTGTGTTATTTTTTCCCTTCCCCCAACCCCTCCCACCCCTCTTTACCCTCTATACAGTCCTTCCTTCCTCCATACTTGCCCCCCTCCCTAACCCTAACTCTAACCCTAACACTAACCCTTCCCTCCCCCCCATTATGTGTCATCCTCCACTTATTAGCGATATCATTCGTCCCTTGGCTTTTTGAGATTGGCTTATCTCACTTAGCATGATATTCTCCAATTTCATCCATTTGCCTGCAAATGCCATAATTTTATCATTCTTTATGGCTGAGTAATATTCCATTGTATATATATACCACAGTTTCTTTATCCACTCATCAATTGAAGGGCATCTAGGTTGGTTCCACAGTCTGGCTATTGTGAATTGAGCAGCTATGAACATTGATGTGGCTGTATCTCTGTAGTATGCTGATTTTAAGTCCTTTGGGTATAGGCCAAGGAGTGGGATAGCTGGGTCAAATGGAGGGTCCATTCCGAGTTTTCTAAGGAATCTCCACACTGCTTTCCAGAGTGGCTGCACTAATTTGCAGCCCCACCAGCAATGTAAGAGTGTACCTTTCTCCCCACATCCTCGCCAACACCTGTTGTTGCTCGTATTCTTGATAATCGCCATTCTAATTGGGGTGAGATGGAATCTTAGGGTAGTTTTGATTTGCATTTCTCTTATTACTAGAAATGTTGAACATTTTTCCATATGTTTGTTGATTGCCTGTAGATCTTCTTCTGTGAAGTGTCTATTCATTTCCTTAGCCCATTTGTTGATTGGGTTATTTGTATTCTTCGTGTAGAGTTTTTTGAGTTCTTTATAGATTCTGGAGATTAGCGCTCTATCTGAAGTATGATTGGCAAAGATATTCTCCCACTCTGTAGGCTCTTTCTTCGCATTGCTGATAGTTTCCTTTGCTGAGAGAAAGCTTTTTAGTTTGAATCTATCCCAGTGGTTGATTCTAGCTTTTATTTCTTGTGCTATGGGAGTCCTGTTAAGGAAGTCTGATCCTAGACCAACAAGGTGAAGATTTGGACCTACTTTTTCTTCTATAAGATGCAGGGTCTCTGGTCTGATTCCGAGGTCCTTAATCCATTTTGAGTTTAGTTTCGTGCATGGTGAGAGATATGGGTTTAGTTTCATTCTGTTGCATATGGATTTCCAATTCTCCCAGCACCATTTGTTGAAGAGGCTATCTTTTCTCCATTGCATATTTTTGGCCCCTTTGTCTAGTATGAGAAAATTGTATTTATTTGGGTTTGTGTCCGTGTCCTCTATTCTGTACCATTGATCTACCTTTCTATTTTGGTACCAATACCATGCCGTTTTTGTTACTATTGCTTTGTAGTAGAGTTGAAGATCTGGTATTGCAATACCCCCTGTTTCACTCTTCCTGCTAAGGATTGCTTTAGCTATTCTGGGTTTCTTATTCTTCCAGATGAATTTCATGATTGCTTGCTCTATTTCTGTAAGGTATGTCATTGGGATTTTAATTGGAATTGCATTGAATTTGTATAGCACTTTAGGTAGTATGGCCATTTTGACAATATTAATTCTTCCTATCCAAGAACATGGAAGATCTTTCCATCTTCTAAGGTGTTCTTTAATTTCTTTCTTTAGTGTTGTATAGTTCTCATTGTAGAGGTCTTTCACCTCTTTTGTGAGATTGATTCCCAAGTATTTTATTTTTTTCGAGGCTATTGTGAATGGGGTAGTTTTCCTAATTTCTCTTTCCGAAGATTCATCACTTATGTATAAAAATGCGTTGGATTTATGGGCATTGATCTTGTAACCTGCTACTTTACTGAATTCACTTATGAGTTCTAAGAGTTTTCTGGTGGAATTTCCAGGTTCCTCTAAATATATAATCATGTCATCAGCGAACAGGGATAGTTTGAGTTCTTCTTTTCCAATTCGTATCCCTTTAATTTCTTTGGTTTGTCTAATTGCTCTGGCCAGAGTCTCAAGAACGATGTTGAATAGAAGTGGTGAAAGAGGGCATCCCTGCCTTGTTCCAGTTTTGAGGGGGAATGCTTTCAGTTTTTCACCATTTAGAATGATATTGGCCATGGGCTTAGCATAGATGGCCTTTACAATATTAAGGAATGTTCCCACTATCCCTATTTTTTCTAGTGTTTTGAGCATGAAGGGGTGCTGTATTTTATCAAATGCTTTTTCTGCATCTATTGAAATAATCATGTGATTCTTGACTTTAAGTCTATTAATATGGTGAATTACGTTTATTGATTTCCTGATGTTGAACCGACCTTGCATACCTGGGATGAAGCCCACTTGATCATGGTGCACTATCTTTTTAATATGTTTTTGTATGCGATTTGCTAAAATTTTGTTGAGAATTTTTGCGTCGATGTTCATTAAGGATGTTCTCCCTATTTCAAAACCTTTTGAATCTATTACTCTTAAAGTTGAAATTCTCTATAATAACACATGTGAACATTAGCCCCTCCTTTTTTTAACCATTCATGCTTTCATTTTTGTTTTATGTCTAAAAATAAGTATGACTATGTAAAATATTTACAAAGAGTTACTGATATTTTTCCTAGTTGATGTTGAAAATCCTGATTAGTGAGATTGTCAATGTATCCAGTTAGGGTTTTGGTGTGTGAATTTTAAAAGGATTTTAAAATTCACACACCAAAAACAAAAACAAAAAAACCCTTCAATTTAATTTTAAAGTAGTGGAGAATTTTGTCCTCTATATTTTAATTAGATATAATTGTCTTTATTTCAGTGACCTTCTGATAATTTTTCATGATAAAATTTGTAAGATCAATGGCCTAGCACATATTGGAGCACTTTGCTCTCTTTTGCAGTAAATTTAAAAAATATGCAGGACATAGTTACAAATAATATTTTATAATGTTCAGTAATAATTAATGAACTAAAATGAGAATATTATCTTAGGAAAGTTGAGCCATTTTCTTTTTCCCCTAGCAAAACAAGATTCTTGGTCTTCTCAATTAAAAAAAAAAAATCTCAAAATGAAGATTTTAGGAATTGCATTTTTCTAGAAAGGGGTAAATAAAATTCTTAGGAAAGCCTATTTGTCAATGTTGACATATTTTGAAAAGAAAATTTATTTTTGGATAATCATTTGTGTGGAATATCATTTTCCATTCTTTCACTTTCAGCCTATGGATGTGTTTGCCTGTGAGGTAAACATATAGTTTACCTTACACAGAACATATAGTTGGGTCTTGTTTTTTAAAACATTCTGCCAGTCCAAGGCTTTTATTTGGGGAGTTGAGACCATTTACATTCAGTGGTATCATAGAGAGATGTTTATTATTTTTTGCCATTTGAATTTATTTCTAATGCTTATTTGTATTCTAATTCTCATTTGTGTATTTTTTCTTCTACTAAGTTCTGCATTGGGTTTTAATTTCTAAATTTCTTTAAATATTTTCTGCAATACTGGCTTAGTAGTCATGAATTCTCTTAGTTTATGCTTATTTTGGAGATTTTTATTTCTTGAATTCTGAATGAGAGCTTCACTGCATATAGCAATGTTGATTGAAAATTATGTTCCTTTGGGATTTGAAACACATTGTTCCAAGTCCTCCAGTATTTTTAGAGTGTCTGTTGAGAAATCACACATTTTCATTCTTGGTTTACCTCTAAATGTGACCTGACATTTTTCTCTTGAGGTTGTAGAATTCTATAGTAACTCTAGATATTTGGCATTTTAATTATGATATCTCATGGAGAGGTTCTTTTATGATTTTTGTCTATTTACAGTTCTAAATGCCTTCTTATGTGGCCCCCATCTCATTCCCAAGGTTTGGAAAGGTTTTGCTATTATTGCACTGAAAAGGCTATCCATTTAAGAACATTAGTCATTAGGCCAGAGACTCAGCACCTGCTAGAAGAAACAGTAGGCCCAAATCTCCATCATGTTTGCTTAGGAGCCAACTTCCTCAATAAGATTCTGAAAGCACAAAAAGTAAAATCAAAAGAATCAGTAAATGGGAAGGTATCAAATGAAAAAGCTTCTTCACGGCAAAGGAAACAATCAAGAACATGAAGAGAGGGCCTACAGGGTGGGAGAAAATCTTTGCCACTTTCATCTCAGATAGAGCATTAATCTCTAGAATATATAAAGAACTCAAAAAAATTAACACCAAAAAAAGAAATAACCCAATCAACAAATGGGCAAAGGAACTGAAAAGCACTTCACAGAAGAACAAATACAGCTGGTCAACAAATATATGAAACAAAGTTCAACATCTCTAACAATTAGAGAAACCTAAATTAAAACTACACTGAGATTTTATCTCATTTCAATCATAATGTCAATTGTCAAGAATACTAGGAACAATCAATATTGGTGAGGATGTGGGAAAAAAGTACACTCATACATTGCTTATTGAACTGCAAATTGGTGCAACCACTCTGGAAAGCAGTATGAAGATTGCTTAGAAAACTGGAATGGAGCTACCATTTGACCCAATTATCCCACTCCTTGGCATATATCCAAAGAACTTAAAATCAACACCTATAATGAAATAGCCATATCAATATTTATAGTAGCTCAATTCATAATAGCTAAGCTTTGGAACCAACCTAAGTGCCCTTCAACAGATAAATGGATAAAGAATATGTGGTGCATACACACAATGGGATATTACTCACCAATAAGGAAGAATGAAATTATGACATTTGCTGATAAGTGGATGGACTGGAAACTATTAGGCTAAGTATAAAAGGCCAGTCCCAAAAAACCAAAGGCCTTATGTTCTCTCTGATATATAGATGCTGACTCATAATAGGCTGTGGGAGGATGGGTGTCATGGGATTGAACAGGAGGATAGAGGAAAGGGAAGGAACCTGGGAATAGGAAAGACAGTAGAATGAATTAGATGTAACTTTCTTATATTTATATATGAATACATGACCAGTGAAATTCCACATCATGTACAACCACAGAATGGGAAGTTATATTCCATGTATGTAAAATATGTCAAAATATGTTCTACTGTCATATATAATTGTAAAGAACAAATTAAAAAAAGAAATAAAAGGCTATCCCTGCCATTAGACTATATTTCTATTCTTTTCTTTTTTTTATATAATTTATTTTGATTCATTGTAAACAAATGGGCTACAACTTGTTTCTCTGGTTGTACATGAAGTAGAGTCATACCATTTGTGTAATCGTACATATACATAGGGTAATGATGTTTCTCTCATTCTATTATTTTTCCTTTCCACCATCCCTCCTCTATACATACAGTACATCCTTCCTCCATTCTTGCCTCCCTCCCAACCCCCATTATGTATCATCATCCACTTACCAGAGAGATCATTTGGTCTTTGATTTTTTGAGATTGGCTTATCTCACTGAGCATGATATTCTCCAATTTCATCCATTTGCCTGCAAATGCCATAATTTTATCACTCTTTATGGCTGAGTAATATTCCATTGTATGTATATACCATGTTTTTTTTATCCATTCATCAGTTGAAGGGCATCTAGATTGGTTCCACAATCCAGTTATTGTGAATTGAGCTGCTGTGAACATTGATGTGGCTGCATCTCTGTAGTATGCTGATTTTAAGTCCTTTGGGTATAGACCAAGGAATGGGATAGCTGGGTCAAATGGTGATTCCATTCCAAGTTTTCTAAGGAATCTCCACACTGCTTTCCAGAATGGCTACACAAATTTGCCACCCCATCTGTAATGTATGAGTGTACCTTTTTCCCTACATCCTCATCAACACCTAGTGTTGCTTTTATCCTTGTTAATCACCATTCTAATTGGCAAAGATTTTCTCTCACTCTGTAGGCTCTCTCTTCACATTGCTGATAGTGTCCTTTGCTGAGAAAAAGATTTTTGGTTTGAATCTGTCCCAGTTATTGATTCTTGCTTTTATTTCTTGTGCTTTGGGAGTCATGTTAAGGAAGTCTGGTCCTAAGCAGACATGATGAAGATTTGGATCTACTTTTTCTTCTCCTTGGTGCAGGGTCTCTGGTCTGATTCCAAGATCTTTGATCCATTTTGAGTTGAGTTTTGTGCAGGGTGAGAGATAGGGGTTTAGTTTCATTCTGCTGCATATGGATTTCCAATTTTTCCAGCACCATTTGTTGAAGAGACTATCTTTTCTCCATTGTGGTTTTGGCACTTATGTCTATTATGAGAAAACTGTATCTATGTGGGTTGTCTCTGTGTCCTCTATTCTGTACCATTGATCTACCTGTCTATTTTGGTGCCAATACCATGCCATTTTTGTTACTATTGCTTTGTAGTAGAGTTGAAGATCTGGTATTGTGATACCCCCTGCTTTACTCTTCCTGCTAAGGATTGCTTTAGCTATTCTGGGTTTCTTATTCTTCCAGATGAATTTCATAATTGCTTGCTCTATTTCTGTAAGGTACATCATTGGGATTTTAATTGGAATTGCATTGAATCTGTATAGCACTTTTGGTAATATGGCCATTTTGACAATATTAATTCTTCCTATCCAAGAACATGGGAGATCTTTCCATCTTCTAAGGTTTTCTTTAATTTCTTTCTAAAGTTCTGTAGTTCTGTAGTTCTCATTGTAGAGGTCTTTCACTTCTTTTGTTAGATTGATTCCCAAGTATTTTATTTTTTTCGAAGCTATTGTGAATGGGGTAGTTTTCCTAAATTCTCTTTCAGATGATTCATCATTTATGAATAAAAATGTGTTAGATTTATGACCATTGATTTTATATCCTGTTACTTTACTGAATTCATTGATTAATTCTAGAAGTTTTCTGGTGGAATTTTTTGTCTCCTCTAAATATAGAATCATGTCATCAGCAAATAGTGATTGTTTGAATTCTTTTCCTATTCATATCCCTTTAATTTTTTTGTTCTAATTGCTCTGGTTACAGTTTCACGGACAATGTTGAATAGAAGTGTGAAAGAGGGCATCCCTGCCTTGTTCCAGTTTTTAGGGAGAATGCTTTCAGTTTTTCTTCAGTTAGAATGATATTAGCCATGGCCTTAACATAGATAGCCTTTACAATGTTGAGGAATATTCCTACTATTCCTATTTTTCCTAGAGGTTTGAGCATGAAGGGGTGCTGTCTTTTATCAAATGCTTTTTCTGCACCTATTGAAATAATCATGTGATTCTTGAAGTCTGTTGATATGATGAATTACATTTATTGATTTTTGTATGTTGAACCATCCTTGCATCCCTGGGATAAAACCTACTTGATCATGGTGCACTATCTTTTTAATATGTTTTTGTTTGCAATTTGTTAAAATTTTGTTAAGAATTTTTGCATCTATGTTAATTAAGGATTTTGGTTTGAAATTTTATTTCCTCGATGTGCCTCTGTCTGAGTGATATTAACTTCATAGAATGAGTTTGTAAGGGTTCCCTCCTCTTCTATTTCATGGAATACTTTGAGGAGTATTGAAATAAGCTCTTCTTTGAAGGTCTTGTAGAACTTGGCTGAGAATCCATCTGGTCCCATACTTTTCTTTGTTGGTAGGCTTTTGATGACTTCTACTATTTCATTACTTGGAATTTATCTATTTAAATTGTGTATGTCCTCCTTATTCAGTTTGGGTGGATCACACGTCTCTGGAATTCTATTGATGTCTTCAAGATTTTCTATTTTGTTGGAGTATACATTTTCAAAATAGCTTCTAATTATGTTTTGTATTTCAGTAGTGTCTGTCATGATATTTCCTTTTTCATCTCTAATTTTAGTAATTTGAGTTTTCTCTCTTCTTCTCTTTGTTAGTGTTGCTAAGGGATTATCAAGTTTGTTTATTTTTTCAAAGAACCAACTTTTTATTTTGTCAATTTTTTTGATTGTTTCTTTTATTTCAATTTCATTGATTTTAACTATTTCCTGGTTCCTACTTTTGGAGTTGATGTGTTCTTTTTCTAGGGCTTTGAGCTGTAATATTAGGTCATTTATTTGTTGACTTTTTCTTCTTTTATTGAATGTGCTCAATGAAATGAATTTTCCTCTTAGCACTGCTTTCATAGTGTCCCAGAGATTTTGATATGTTGTATCTTTGTTCTCCTTCACCTCTATGAATTTTTCCCCCCTAATGTCTTTTGCTCTCCATGCATCATTCAATAGTTTATTATTTAATCTCCAGTTATTGGAGTAGTTTCTGTTTTTTATTTTGTCATTTATTTCTAATTTCACTCAATTATGATCTAATAGAATACAGGTAGCATCTCTATCTTTTTATATTTACTAAGAGTAGCTTTGTGGCATAACATACTGTCTATTTTAAAGAAGAATATATGTGCTGCTAAGAAAATGTATTTGCTCATTCATGGATGGAATATTCTAAATATGTCTGTTAAGTCTAAATTATCCATTGTGTTACTGAGATCTGTGGTTTCTTTGTTCAATTTTTGTTTCAAAGATTTGTCCAGTGGTGACAGAGGTGTGTTAAAGTCACCTAGTATTATTGTGTTGTGGTCTATTTGGTTCCTGGAATTGAGAAGGATTTGTTCGGCATACATGGATGTGCTATTGTTTGGAGCATAAATATTTTTGATTGTTATGTCTTGCTGATTTACACTTCCCTTAAGCAGTATGAAATGTCCTTCTTTATCCCTTCTAAGTAATTTTGGCTTGAAGTCTTCTTTATCTGATATGGGGATGGATATCCCTGCTTTTTTCAGAGTCCCATGTGCATGGTATGTTTTTTCCCATCCTTTCACCTTTAGTCTGTGGGTATCTTTTTCTATGAGATGAATCTCTTGAAGGCAGCATATTGTTCGGTCTTTCTTTTTAATCCAATCTGCCAGTCTGTGTCTTTTGATTGATGAGTTCAGGCCATTAACATTCAGGGTTGTTATTGAGATATGATTTGTATTCCTGGTCATTTTGGCTCATTTTTGGTTTTTAATTTGACTTGGTTTCTCCTTTATTTGGCTATTCCTTTAGGGTAGTTCCTTCCTTTGCTGACTTGCATCGTTGTTTTTCATTTCTTCCTCATGGAATATTTTCCTGAAAATGTTCTGTAGTTATGACTTTCTATTTGTGAATTCTTTTAGCAAAAGAAGGATTTTATTTTGTTGTCAGATCTGAAGGTAAATTTTGCTGGGCATACAATTCTTTGTTGGCATCCATTTTCTTTCAGAGCTTGAAAAATGTTATTCCAGTCTCTTCTATCTGATGTACATATTGGTTTCCCCCTGAATGTAATTTGATATTTTTCTTTTGCAACCTTTAAAATTCTATTTTTATTTCGTATGTTAGGTATTTTTATTATAATGTGCCTTGGTGTGGGTCTATTGTAATTTTGTACATTTGGTGTCCTATAAGCCTCTTGTATTTGATTTTCCATTTTATTCTTCAGATTTGGGAAATTATTATTTCATTGAATAGATATTATTTCATTGAATAGATTGTTCATTCCTTGGTTTTGTTTCTCTGTGCCTTCCTCAATCCCAGTAGTTCTTAAATTTGGTCTTTTCATGATATCCAATAATTCTTGTAGATTCTGTTCATGATTTCTTACCATCTTCTCTGTTTGGTCAAGTTTGTTTTCAAGATTAAATATTTTTTCTTCAATATCTGAGATTCTGTCTTCCAGGTGTTCTATCCTATTGGTTACGCTTTCTGTGGAGTTTTTAATTTGGTTTATTGTTTTCTTCATTTCAAGATTTTCTGGTTTATTCTTTTTTCAGAATCTCTATCTCTTTATTGAATTGATCTTTTGCTTCCTGCATTTTCTCTTTTAACTGTTGATTGGTGTGATCAGTCAATGCCTGCATTTGCTCTCTTATGTCATTATTTGCTTTTCTGATCATTTTAATTAGGTACATTCTGAACTCCCTTTCAGACATTTCTTCTGCTTTGCTGTCATTGGATTTTATTGATGTAGCATCTAGGTTTGTTTGGGATGCTTTTTTCCCTTGTTTTCTCATATTGCTCATGTATCTTCTCCTCTAGGAGTATAAAGCTGAGATATTGCGATTTTCCTCCTATTGACTTATAGTGTCCCTGCAGGTTTTCAATAACTCACCCCCTCATCTTCAGTAGCCTCATGTTTTGGAGGAACTTGATAATGCAGTGACCCAAAAAGCATGCTGTCCCTCTAGGGATGGTGCCCTCCAGGTGGGGTATAATTCCTGCTGCTGGGCAGAGGTGCCTCCACGTGTTTACAGATGGTCAACCGCTGCATGGGCATTAGGCTGCAGGCTGGGGCCCGACTGGTCTATGCCTGGGTCTCTGGGCCTGCCTCCCCAGTGTGGAAGTCTCCTGTGTTCCTTTCTTGATGTCTGTGATTCTTCAATTTTTTTTCTCGAGGCTAGCCATTGTTATCTCAGAGGCCATATATTGTGATCATAGTTTTTACTTTATTTTTCTTAGTATTTTCTAAATATTAGAAAATGCTCACTTTGTTTTCAACCGCTGAGATTCTGTATTCTGCTTGATCTCATCTCTTGACTTTCAGTTGTGTTTATAGTTTGATTTAGTGAGTCTTTTTTTTCCGTGATTTCTGTTTGATTCACTCATTACCGAAATAGTCTTTCACATCCTTATTTTCTTCCTTATTTCATTTTTTAATTTTTAAAAATTCATTCCCATCGTAAAAATCAGATTTTTGTTCAAGATCTCATCCATTTCTATATATGTAGGTTCTGTTATTGGGGGTTATGAAGTTTTGGTGCCTTCTTTTTGGCTTGTTGCCTTGTGTTTTTAGGTTCTATATTTACACATCTATTGGGATTGATTTCTCTTCCTCTTTTATGTGGCGGTGTGTAGTGAGTAGTTATTTCTTTATAATAAACCGTGAATTGGGAGTATATCTGAGTTTTCATATGTCTGATGAGCATAATCAAAGTGTATCACATTGAAAGGAGAGAGTAACTACCAGGAACAGTGATAATTTTAAGAGCAAATCATGTCAACATGTTATAAAAGTAGTTATGAATAATTTTTATAATTTTATTAATCAAATAGGATAGTGGTTAAAAATAATATAGAATAGGATGAATAACTTAAGCATTAATAATAATATACTAAACTAAAATGGAAAAGGGATAAAAAAAGAAAATAAAGGGAAAGGAAAAAAGAGAAGGGTGGGGGAGTAAAAATAGACAAGTTAAAATGAGAAGAAAGAATGAATGATGGGGAAGAAAAAAAAGATAAGAAAGAAGTAAAGGGATATTGAGAAAATAACAGTCATAAAGAAATTTATTTATTTTTTTTGCTGAAATTGTTTATAAATAGAAACTTTTCCTCCTGGGATTTTGAGTTTACAATCTTCTTACTGTGATGAAGCTTGTGTGACACAAATATTTTATCATTTGTCCTCAGTTCTGACCCAACCTGACCAAAATTTTTATGGGAATCTGTATGAGCTGTGCCTCTTGCTTGCATGCCATTTTCTACTGGGGGGGTATTAGTTGTCTCTTCAGGAGTAGACTGCATCCTCAAAATGGCTTTGTTATTGAGACCATGGGTGGGATTGTAAATCTGGTTGGCTACTCCTGTTACTCCTGTGCTATAGACTGATCTGGACTACATTACTTCCTTTATTCTAAAAGCCTCAGGTAGTGTGCTGAGAAGATTTGTGTGGGACCTGTCAGTTCATCTTGCAGGCCATTCTAGACATGGGGGAGATGGTGCTGGTCCTGCAGCACGGTGTTGTGGAGCCAACTGCTTTCTACCCAATCCTACTCTGTCCCAGTTTCATCATCCATCCATCATGCCCCTTATCCCAGAATTCAGACTGTCAAGTTCAAATGAAAGTGACCTTCATTCTGTTCTCCTTTGCAGACTGGCAGCCACAGGTCCTGTCACCTAATCTTCCCCCAAGTCTCTGTTATAGTCTCATTCCTGTGACCAGACTGATGCTTGGCATGGACACCCATCGATCCATCAAAAAATAAGCCTATATGACTATTTTGTCTTGGGTAACTCAAAAAGCAACTACACCAAAAGCAAGACAATAAAGAAAAAAATTAAAGCAAGAAATTAAAAACCAGGATGAACTGAACGGGTTTCTATCCTCCTGCTCAGAAAATTCCAAAGTCTTTTAAAGCTCTCTGTGCTTGCCTACTTTTACTATCTATGCTGGCTAGAGTGCCAGGACTTTCTCCCATGCCAGCTTACCTCACTGTGTCTGAACTTACTTTCTGTTCAGATTGTGAATTTGTTGAATAGCAGTACCTGCTTTTCTTAAACTTGATAGGGAGAATTTTTTCAGTTCTTTGGCAGGAAGTTCCTCTCCCCCACGAGCCACTGCATGCCTGATGTTGCCTCAGTCTTTATTCATTAATTTTCTATTCTAGAGACTAGTAGTTTTGGGTTTCACCTGGGTTGCTAGTTTATGAATTGCCTACTAGTGTTTTCCCACAACCTTCCTGCCTCAGTAGGCCACCACAGAATCATCACTGTTTTAATTCAATCTTGGGGGGTCTTCTGTGATATTGTGAGTTCTTCCAATGTGCCATTTTCCCCTCTTTAATTTAACTTTGAGTTAATTCTGTATGTGGTGTGATGCAGGGGGGCCAATTTCCATTTTTGCATGTGATATCCAATTATCCTATTAATGTTTTTATATGACAAAGAGGATATAAGATTACATGCAAGAATTAATGAGTAATTAATACGACAAAAATTTAAGCATATCTGTACTTGATAAATCAGTTAAACAAGAAAGAGCTTGGGCTACCATAAACCATGAGCAATCAGATTATAAATTCTGGGATATTAGTTTTATCAAGAATTATACAATTTGTTTATCAAGATAAGTTTGAAAGATAAATAGTGAATTTCAAGGCGATGGAAATAAGGTTTTGAAACCCAATTCATGATTAGAATTAATGATAAATTCGTAAACTAAAATTAGAGTGTACAGAGGTAAACGTACTGAGTGTTTCTAGGTAAGAGTAGGAAGTTTTAGAACAGGATTAACAAAAACCCAAAGTCTTTGCCAAGTTATAGTTCTGAAACCTACAATGCCTTATGTTCATCTTTTTTATCTCTAGAATGCTTCAGGCTTATGAATGTACTTTGAGCAGTCACTTAGAAAAGTTTGGAATAAGTCAACTTATAGCTTAGTAAATAACAAATGTGAAAAATGCTTTTAAACTATAGAGTTTTATAATGTAAGCTGCACGTTGCTGAATCAGAGGACCCCTTTGTTCTGCCTGTGTTTTCATTCATTAGTTCAATTAATATGCTGATTGTTGGAAGTAAAGTGTTGAGCAGAACACACTGCCTGCCTTATAGAGCTTCAGTTTATTGGAGAACACAAGTAGTACTCAATAAGCACACCAATGTGTGAATAAAAATTGTGATTAATATAAATGTAAAACTCTTTTATGCATTTCCATTGATATATTTCCCCTTATTCTTTCTACTTTTTTTCATCTTTTTTTCCTGCCCTTTTCATCTGTCTAAAATATAGAAATCGTTTGTTTGCTATATAATCAACCTAAATTGTGACTGTTTGTATTTTGTGTGTTTCTTTGTGTACATAGATATGTATATACATATACTGTAGTTAGTGATATGTATATGACATAAAATTTAACATTTTTACCAGTTTTAGGTGTATGCTTCAGTGGCATTTAGTACTTGCACATTGTTATATTAAAATCACCAACATTATTTCCCAAACCTTTCATCTCCTCAAATTAAGACTATGCCCGTTAATCCACAACTCTCCGTTGCAACTTCCCCTAGTCCCTGTCCCTTTTTAGTTTCTATGAATTTAATTATTCTAGGTACCTCATAAAAGTAAAATTACAACAGTATCTTTTTTTTCTGTTTTAATTCATTTATGATATCTTCAACACTTATCTATATTGTAGCACTTATCTATATTGTAGCACATGTCAGTATTTCTTTTCTTTTTTGCTGCTGAATAATTTTTACATAGTATGTATATATCACTTTTATTCATCTATTCACCCATTGAGGGACATTTGTGTTTTTTGCAACTTTTTATCTATTATGTTTGTTGTTGGATTTTAGTTGGTATTTTGCCATACAATCAATAAGATTATTGGTTAAAAATAGTGTTTGTATCCATAGGGAAGTTTTTCACTTGAGTAAACGGCAGGTATATTTTGGAATTGTATAGCAGTCTTCTCTTACGTTTGTGGAATATGTTCCAAGACCACCTGTAGATGCCTGAAAGTATAGATTGTACCTAACCCTATATATACTGTTTTTTTTCCTATGTATGCATATCTATGATAAAGTTTAATTTATAAATTAGACACAGTGAGAGATTAACAATAATAACCAATAATAAAGGTTCAAAGCTTATGATTTTTTTTCTTTTTTCATTGAATATTTTCTGGCATGGCCATGGATAACTGAAATCAAGAAAGCATAATCACCAATAGGAGGTCTACTATAGTTTGTAACTTCGAGATTAGCTTTTGGTTTTGATCCTTCAAGTTACTTTCAGACATTTGAGACCAAATACATATGATATTCATTTGTTGAGGATATACATGTAGTGGTTTTAATTTATTTGTGATCTTAATATGTTTTCACATACATAATTTGGGTAATTATGTATCTGGTATTTTACAAGTTATTTAAAGAATTACATAGAGGTGCTGTGGCTGTGGCTCAGTGGCAGAGGGGTTGATTGCCTAGCATGTGTGAGGCACTGGATTCAATTCTTAGCACCATGTACAAAAATAAGTAAATAAATAAAGCCATGCATCTACAACTACAAAAAAAAATTTTTAAGAATTACATGAAAAAAATCTTGTAATCATTTGATATTTCTGAAATAAAGATTAAAGTTACTCTCTCTGTTTTGTCATGCTGAGGCCTATTTTACAACATTTTTTCTTTAAGGAAAATACTCTTAATAACAACATTGGATTTGAACATATGGATTAAATGCCAATGACTATATGTAAATATTAAAATTTATTTTGAATGACATAGGTAACTGAAACAAAATGTTTCCTTACTATAAAAACCACTTAAGGCTTTATAATAGTTCATTTTCAATGTAGGTTAGTTGCTTGCCTACAACTTGCCTACAACTAAGGTGCTTTAAAATAGAGAAGTATCATATGTAGGAACATTATAGGCAAAGCTATTTTCAAATATAAAAAAGGTTAAAAAATTACATTTGCTAATATTTCCCCAATATTTTTGTTTGTTTTGTTTCACAGTGCTGAGTTTTGGAACCCAGGATCTCCAGAATACTAAGCAAGTGCTCTACCACTGTCACACACACACAGTTCTCCCAATATGTTACTCCATCTAGATATTTGAGAGAAAAATATCACTCTGAAATAGAGTCTTAGGGTATTTTAAATGAAGTAAAACATTATGTATGAATAAGGATATTTATTGCCACAGTGTTGTAATAGTGAGAATTAGAAGTAATCTAAATGTCATTAGATCACAAAAATGCATTGTGGCGTATAAATAATGTGATGTGACAGGGTACTGCATTTAACATGCATAACGTAGATTTATATTCATCAAAACGGAAATGCTTAAAAAATATTGAGTTAAAAGAAGTTGAATAATAGTATATATGCTATTTATACATTTACTAAAAGTATGAATTTTTAAATCATAAAATCATAGTAAATATTAATAAAAATATAGGTATGCATAACTATACACATACATGCACACATAGTATTAAGAGATGAATCACATAGGTACAAACCAAACTTAAGTTATTATTTCCAGGGACTGAAGAAAGGTAGAGTGTTGGATGGAGTAACACTACTTACAGGTTATTTTTTTTTCTCTCTCTCTCCTTCCTTCCTTCATTCATTATGATACCACAGATTGAACCCAGGCCCTGCACATTGTAGGCAAGTGCTCTTCCACTTCATTACATCTCCCCAACCCTTTTTATTTTGAGGCAGGTTATCTATAAGTTTCCTTATCTAAAAACCACTTTAGGCTTTTTAACAGTTTGTTTTTAATGTAGATTAGTTCGTTGCTCTGGGTTCTTAAATAACAGCATCATATCTTATCAAATGCAGTCTTGAGTTTGCAGTCCTCCTACTTCAGCCCAGTGAGCATCTGGTATTACAGGCATATGCCACTGTTCCTGGTTCGTTTTTGTTTTCCACAAAATAAAAGTAATTACTTAAATACAGCATAATGTTGTTTTTAAATCTAGTTGGTTGTTATAATAATGTTTGTTATTCTCCATATTTTTAAAGTTTGTAATATGCTTTCTATATGTTTAAGAATATACTCAAAGATATAATTTCACTTGTAGTTACAAACACTGACGAGAATCTTGTTTATCTTGTATACAAACATACAAGTGTGTTCACTATGGCATTGCTTATAATTATGAAAAAATGGAATAACTAAATATTAGATGATTTAACTGTGTGGCTAAAAATCCCAAGAACTTCGACTTAAAAATCCTATTTAAATTAATAAAATATTTTACCTCAAACCAAAACCAGAAGTCAATTCGAGATTGACTACATGTCTAGATGTAAAGGGCCAAGCAATAAAGCATTGAGGGAAAAACGTAGAAGAACACTTTTGTGACCTTTTAATACACGAAGATTTCTTGAAACACATAAAATGCAGTAAACATAAACTAAAAATTGATAAATTGGATAATATCAAAATCAAGACCTTCCATTCTTTGAAACATATCATTGAATGAGTTAAAAGGCAACTTTCAGAGTGAGAAAAAGGTGTTGCATTGTTTATGTCCAGCAAAGGATTAGTATTTATAGTTTATTAAAAAAATCTTAAGAATAAACAAGAAAGGGACAGTCAATTCTATCGAAAAATAAGCAAAACACTTTTGGAAGCTCACATCACCGTAGCTCTTTCTTCTCTTCTAACATAAGTATTTATCATTTTGTATTTCTATCTGAGCATTGAGTTAGCTGCTCCTAACAATTTTTTAAAATTTTGTTTTAATTTTTTATAATTCAAAATATGTTCTAACTCCTTTTGGACCCATCTTTAAAAGACACATTTAATAGTGTTAATCAAAAATTATTCAATGATAACTTATTAAAATATGGTGAAGAATTCATTCAGGATTCTCACCATAGATAGACTACATAGAATTTTACCGTGGTGGACAGAGATTGATTGGATTTAACTCTGAACACTGCATGAGCAAGTGAGAATTTACAGCCAGAGTAGGGTAGGAGTCAGTGGATAGAAAATTACTAAGGAAACATCGGGGATTTCTGGCTTAAATTGCCTTATTTGGAGTCTTCATAAAGATAGGCCAGGGCGATCAGACATCATCTGGGGAATGGTGAAGAATGAGGAACCCAGTCAGATATTGATGGCGATCAGATATTAGAAGTAGAGAGGTTGTTGCTAAAACTAACTTAGGATTGTTTGCTAAAGCTTGATTTTATAAGGAGATGCACAGTTGGGTCTAAGAGAAGCTTCAGGACCCTGACTAATATTTGCTCAAGCAGTCAATCTTTGTTAGAAGTAAGTTCTTTAATTTCAAATATTTGGGGATTTTTCCAGACATCCTTCTGATATTGGTTTTTTTTATTTTCTTTGCGTTGTTGGACCAATATTTATTCATTTTTTTCCATTTTTTATTAAAAATCATAAATTTACATAGGGCAATGTTGTTTGATCCATTGTTATTTATTCCCTTCCCCCCCACCCCTCCCACCCCTCTTTCCCTCTGTACAGTCCTTCCTTCCTCCATTCTTAACACCCTCCTTATCCCTAACCCTAAACCTAACCCTAGCCCTAACGCTAACCCCTCCTACCCCCCATTATATGTCCTCATCCGCTTATCAGCGAGATCATTTGTCCTTTAGTTTTTTGAGATTGGCTTATCTCACTTAGCATGATATCCTCCAATTTCATCCATTTGCCTGCAAATGCCATAATTTTATCATTCTTCATGGTGGAGTAATATTCCATTGTATATATATGCCACAGTTTCTTTATCCATTCATCAACTGAAGGGCATCTAGGTTGGTTCCACACTCTGGCTATGGTGAATTGAGCAGCTATGAATATTGATGTGGCTGTATCCCTGTAGTATGCTGATTTTAAGTCCTTTGGATATAGGCTAAGGAGTGGGATAGCTGGGTCAAATGGTGGTTCCATTCCAAGCTTTCTGAGGAATCTCCATACTGCTTTCCGGAGTGGCTGCACTAATTTGCAACCCCACCGGCAATGTATGAGTGTACCTTTTCCCCACATCCTCGCCAACACCTATTGTTGCTTATGTTCTTGATAATCGCCATTCTAATTGGGGTGAGATGAAATCTTAGGGTAGTTTTGATTTGCATTTCTCTTATTACTAGAGATGTTGAACATTTTTTCATATATCTGTTGATTGCTTGTACATCTTCTTCTGTGAAGTGTCTGTTCAGTTCCTTAGCCCATTTGTTGATTGGATTATTTGTATTCTTGGTGTAGAGTTTTTTGAGTTCTTTATAGATTTGGGATATTAACACTCTATCTGAAGTATCAGTGGCAAAGATATTCTCCCACTCTGTAGGCTCTCTTTTCACATTACTGGTAGTTTCCTTTGCTGAGAGAAAGCTTTTTAGTTTAAATCTATCCCAGTTGTTTATTCTTGCTTTTATTTCTTGTGCTATGGGAGTCCTGTTAAGGAAGTCTGTTCCTAAACCAACAAGTAGAAGGTTTGGACCTACTTTTTCTTCTATAAGATGCAGGGTCTCTGGTCTGATTCCGAGGTTCTTGATCCATTTAGAGTTGAGTTTTCTGCAGGGTGAGAGATAGGGGTTTAATTTCATTCTGTTGCATATGGATTTCCAGTTTTCCCACACCATTTGTTGAAGAGGCTATCTTTTCTCCATTGCATATTTTTGGCACCTTTATCTAGTATGAGAAAATTGTATTTATTTGGGTTTGTGTCCATGTCCTCTATTCTGTACCGTTGATCTACCTATTTTGGTACCAATACCATGCCGTTTTTGTTACTATTGCTTCGTAATAGAGTTGAAGATCTGGTATTGCGATACCCCCTGCTTCGTGCTTTCTACTGAGGATTACTTTAGCTATTCTGGGTTTCTTATTCTTCCAGATGAATTTCATAATTGCTTGCTCTATTTCTGTAAGGTACATCATTGAGATTTTAATTGGAATTGCATTCAATCTATATAGCACTTTTGGTAGTATGGCCATTTTGACAATATTAATTCTTCCTATCCATGAACATGGGAGATCTTTCCATCTTCTAAGGTTTTCTTTAATTTCTTTCTTTAGTGTTCTGTAGTTCTCATTGTAGAGGTCTTTCACCTCTTTTGTGAGATTGATTCCCAAGTATTTTATTTTTTTTGATGCTATTGTGAATGGGGTAGTTTTCCTAATTTCTCTTTCTGAAGATTCATCACTTATGTATAAAAATGCATTGGATTTATGGGCATTGATCTTGTAACCTGCTACTTTACTGAATTCACTTATGAGTTCTAAGAGTTTTCTGGTGCAATTTCCAGGTTCCTCTAAATATATAATCCTGTCATCAGCGAACAGGGATAGTTTGAGTTCCTCTTTTCCAATTCGTATCCCTTTAATTTCTTTGGTTTGTCTAATTGCTCTGGCTAGAGTCTCAAGAACAATGTTGAATAGAAGTGGTGAAAGACGGCATCCCTGCCTTGTTCCAGTTTTTAGGGTGAATGCTTTCAGTTATTCACCATTTAGAATGATATTGGCCATGGGCTGAGCATAGATGGCCTTCACAATGTTAAGGAATGATCCCACTACCCCATTTTTTTCTAGTGCTTTGAGCATGAAGGGATGCTGTATTTTATCGAATGCTTTTTCTGCATCTATTAAAATAAATCATGTGATTCTTAAATTTTAGTCTCTTGATATGGTGAATGACATTTATTGATTTCCAGATGTTGAACCAACCTTGCATCCTTGGGATAAAACCCACTTGATCATGGTGCACTATCTTTTTAATATATTTTTGGATGCGATTTGCTAAAATTTTTTTGAGAATTTTTGCGTCGATGTTCATTAAGGATATTGGTCTGAAATTTCCTTTCCTCGATGTGTCTCTGTCTGGTTTAGGTATCAGGGTGATATTGGCTTCATAGAATGAATTTGGGAGGGTTCCCTCCTCTTCTATTTTATGGAATACTTTGAGAAGTATTGGAATGAGCTCTTCTTTAAAGGTTTTGTAGAACTCGGCTGAGAACCCATCTGGTCCCGGACTTTTCTTTGTTGGTAGGCTTTTGATGACCTCTTCTATTTCATTGCTTGAAATTGATTTATTGAAGTTGTGTATGTCCTCCTCATTCAGTTTAGGTAATTCATATGTCTATAGAAACTTGTTGATGTCTTTGAGGTTTTCTGTTTTGTTGGAGTATAGATTTTCAGAGTAGCTTCTAATTATGTTTTGTATTTCACTCGTGTCTGTTGTGATATTTCCTTGTTCATTCCGAATTTTAGTAATTTGAGTTTTCTCTCTCTTTCTCTTTTGTTAGTGTGCCTAAGGGTTTATCAATTTTGTTTATTTTTTCAAGGAACCAACTATTTATTTTGTTAATGTTTCTGATTGTTTCTTTTGTTTCAATTTCATTGATTTCGGCTTTAATTTTTAACTATTTCCTGTCTTCTACTACTTTTGGTGTTGGTCTGCTCTTCTTTTTCTAGGGCTTTGAGGTATAATGTTAAGTCATTTATTTGTTGATTTCTACTTCTTTTGTTGAATGCGCCCCATGAAATAAATTTTCCTGTAAGTATGCTTTCATAGTGTCCCAGAGATTTTGATATGATGTGTCTTTGTTCTCATTTACTTCTAAGAATTTTTTAATTTCCCTCCTGATGTCTTCTGTTATCCATTCATCATATAATAGTGTATTATTTAATCTCCAAGTATTGGAGAAATTTCTGTTTTTTAATCTGTCATTCATTTCTAATTTCAGTCCATTATGATATGATAGAGTACAAGGTAGTGTCTCTATCTTCTTGTACTTGCTAACAGTAGCTGTGTGGTATAAAACATGGTCTATTTTAGAGAAGGATCCATGTGCTGCTGAGAAGAAAGTGTATTCCTTCTTTGTTGGATGGTATATTCTATATAAGTCAGTTAAGTCTAAATTGTTGATTGTGTTATTGAGATCTATGTTTCTTTATTCAATTTTTGTTTGGACGATCTATCCAGCGGTGAGAGAGGTGTGTTATAATCATGTAGTATTATTGTGTTGTGGTCTATTTGATTTCTGGAATTGACAAGGATTTGTTTGACGTACATGGATGAGCCAATGTTCGTGGCATAGATATTTATGATTGTTATGTCTTGCTGATTTATGCTTCCCTTAAGCAGTATGTAATGTCCTTCTTTATCCCTTCTGACTAGTTTTGGCTTGAAGTCCACATTATCTGAAATGAGGATGGATACTCCAGCTTTTTTGCTGTGTCCGTGTGCATGGTATGTTTTTTCTCCTCCTTTCACCTTTAGTCTATGGGTATCTCTTTCTATGAGATGAGTCTCTTGCAGGCAGCATATTGTTGGATTTTTCGTTTTAATCCAATCTGCCAGTCTATGTCTTTTGATTGATGAATTCAGGCCATTAACATTCAGGGTTATTATTGTGATATGATTTGTATTCCTTGTCATTGGACTCATTTTTGTTTTTTGACATGATTTGGTTTCTCCTTTATTTGGCTATTCCTTTAGGCTAGTTCCTCCCGTTGCTGATTTACATCGTAGTTTTTCATCTCTTCCTCATGGAATATTTTGCTGAGAATGTTCTGTAATGCCGGCTTTCTTTTTGTAAATTCCTTTAGCTTTTGTTTTTCATGGAAGGATCTTATCGTCAAATCTGAAAATAAGTTTTGCTGGGTATAAGATTCTTGGTTGGCATCCGTTTTCTTTCAGGGCTTGGTAAATGTTGTTCCAGGCCCTTCTAGCTTTTAGGGTCTGGACTGAAAAATCTGTTGATATTCTTATTGGTTTCCCCCTGAATGTAATCTGATTCTTTCCTCTCGCGGCCTTTAAAATTCTGTCTTTATTTTGAATGTTAGGTATTTTCATAATAATGTGCCTTTGTGTAGGTCTGTTGTAATTTTTCATATTTGGAGTCCTATAAGCCTTTTGTACTTGGTTTTCCATTTCATTCTTCAGATTTGGAAAATTTTCTGATATTATTTCATTGAATAGATTGTTCATTCCTTTGGTTTGTTTCTCTAAGCCTTCCTCAATCCCAATAATTCTTAAATTTGGCCTCTTCATGATATCCCATACTTCTTGTAGATTCTGTTCATGATTTCTTACCATCTTTTCTGTTTGGTCTACCTCGTTTTCAAGATTAAATATTTTGTCTTCAATATCTGAGGTTCTGTCTTCCAGGTGATCTATCCTATTGGTTATGCTTTCTATGGAGTTTTTAACTTGGTTTATTGTTTCCTTCATTTCAAGATTTCTGTTTGATTTTTTTTCAGTATCTCTAACTCTTTATTGAAATGCTCTTTTGCTTCCCGTATTTGCTCTTTTAACTGTTGATCGGTGCGTTCATTTAATGCCTGCATTTGTTCTTTCATCTCCTCGTTTGCTTCCCTGATTGTTTTAATTATGTACATTCTGAACTCCCTTTCTGACATTTCTTCTGCTGTGCTGTCATTGGATTTCATTGATATAGTATCTAGGTTTGTTTCATACATTTTCTTCCCTTGTTTTCTCATATTGGTCAGATGTCAGTGGGACTCTGTGATATTGTAGATTTCCTCTATTGGCTTATAGTGTCCCTGTAGATTTCCAGTGTATCACCTACCAGCCTTCAGTAGCCTGAAGTCTTCGATTATCTTGATAATGTAGTGCTTCCGAAGAATGCTTCCCCTAACTTGCTACTGGTTCCAGGGAGAGAGACCTGGAGAGGTCTCTTGCTGCCCAGCCCTGGTCCCAGAAGCTGCTTGCGGGTCGGAGGTTTCCGCTGGCTTGGGGACTTGTGGCTGGCTCTGCGTCGAAAGGCTCTCACTGGGCAGTCTGCTCCAAGAAGCTTGCCTAGAGAGGCGCTTCCCGCCAGAGATGGCTGGGCTGCTTGGGGAAGTCCCTGGCGCCCTGTGCTGGTCTCTGAAGCAACCTGTGGGCGGGCCCGAGCTGGCAGTGGGGCAGGCTGGAGCTGGCCGTGCTGCTTCTGTGCAGAAAGGCTCCCACTGGGGGGCCTGCTCCGCGAGGCTGGAGAATCTGGCCCTGTGGGAGGAGCCTACCGGGAGAGTGCTCAGAGCTGCCTCGGGGAGACTCTATCTGCCCTGTCCTACTCTAAAAAGCGCTCGAATACGGGCCTGCCGCCCAGCTGAGCTTCACTGGATGGGGGAGACTCACACCGTGGTTCTATTTTAGTCCGAGTCTCTCAATGCCTCCCCTTCTTGAATCCTGGGTTCTGGAGCGACTGAAGATGCAGTTACCCTCTAGTCCGCCATCTTGGATCCCAATCTTGGTTTTTAATTTAATATAATTATATTGAGTTTGTAAAAGATGCTTTGCTTTATTTAAATGACTTTAGGTTCATTTAGAATTGATATATGCATCAGTATATTTTCTTGTCTTGAGTCTTCCACAGCACTTGAAAAGAATGCTTGTTATGCAATTCTTGTAGCGCAGGGTTTTAAAAAGTCAATAAGGCCAAGTTTTTTGACCTTATTAGTTAGTGTTTATCAAGCATTCTGTATCTTTATTGGGTTGAGATAAATTTTATTTGCTTTTTCTTTGCAGGGCTGTCTTACTTCAGTATTTTCCATATTGTTAGGTAAACAAATGAAGAATTTAATCCAAACTATTGTGTGTTGAGTGTATATGTGTGCTTATGTATGTGCTCCTCCTATCAATCTGTAATCTCTTCATTTGCAGGTCAAGGGATAGAACTAGAGAACTCATGCTAAGTGAAATGAATCAGATTCAGAAAGTCAAGGATTGAATGTTTTGTCTCATATGGAAAGCTAGAGAAAGAAGAAAACAAAAGAATAAAAACTAGGATTTTAGGAAAACAGAAGGAAGACCAACAGAGTAGAGGAAGAGGATCAAGAGGGAGGGACCAGGGAAGAGCCTGGAGAAGTACTGGGAAATGAAATCTATCGAATTATACTATGTCCATATATGGATATACCACAATGAATCCCCAATTATCTATATAATTAAAATATACTAAATGAAATAATAATAGAAGGGAGAACAGAATAGAGCAAGCAGATTAGGCGTAGGGAGAAAGGGAAGGGAAGGTACGGGGGATGAGTTTGATCAAATTATACTATATACATATATAAGTGTAGCATAATGAATCCCCACCATTATGTATAATTATAATGCCCCAATAAATTTTTTGAAAAAGAAAAAGTTCTGTGATCATAGATCTAAAATTTTTGAAATTCCTTATTACATATACATATTTATGTCTCTATGAACAAAAATATATAAGTCCACACATCAAACTGTAAGATTCAGTATTTTAGGAAATAGACTGAAAAGAAACAAAGACTACTTATTTTTTACTTTCATAATTACATTTCTTATGTAGTAGAGTACATAAAGATTTAGAATTAATTTATTTTTCCAGCAAATCACTATTTGATAATTATTTAATGACCATCTTTATTATTAATACTCTTTTTTTCTTGCTGTTTATTTTTTAATTTAAAGACAGGTTCTTACTGTGTTGTCTAAGCTGACATCAAACTCCTTGGCTGAAATGATTCTTCTGCCTCAGGCTCCTGAGTCACTGGGAGTAGAAAGTTCATGCTACCATAACTGGCTTATATTTTAATTTTTATGAACATTTTTGAAAATGGTTTTCTTGCCATTAATTTGATTAATTACATTTTAAAATTTCTTGTCATCCTTTCCTCTGACTTATAAATTAAATTTGTTTTTCATTGTTAAATGATTTTTCTTTCATCACTGAAAGTCAGACTTGCACATACTAGGCAATCGCTCTACCAAAAGAATAAATGATTATTCTTGAAACTATCATGGATGTCGTATATTTGATGGTCTAAAACTCACAAGTACTTCTGTCTTCCTACAACAATATAAGAACCTTAAAATGCTTTACCTCTGATCCCTCCCTTCATTTTATATCATTTTGTTGTCTAAATTTTATTTCTACCTTATTTTAGTCTCCTTTTATTAGATAATTACTATGATTGCTTTACATAATAAACCTTTGTTTAGTGTTGTGTGCACATTTGCCAATGTCTTTCATCACCACTGCCGATTTTATTTCAAATTTTCCTTTTATCATTATTTTCCCCCCCAAAAAAACTCTTTGATAGATTTCCATCTGAAGTTATAAATAATCAAACATGGTATGTGGAAGATAATACTTGATTTTAGTTATTAGTTATTTTTCTTCTAAATTTGATTTATTTAAAGATGGTCTTCTTTCTTTGGTATCTTGAAGTTTCACTTTGATGTTTCTAAGTGTAAAAATAGTTTTAATTATTCTGCTTGTACTTTGGCTCTTAATCTGTTAATTCATATATTTCATCAATCCTCAAATCCTCAGATGTGTTATTTTGATTATTCCACTCAACTCCACCCTTCTCTTAGTTATTTTCTTAAAAAAAAAGTTCTATTAGATGCTCTGTGGACTTCTCAATTTCAACATTTTTATATGCCCCTATTATTTTCCTTCTGTCTATCCCCTTATATTTTCTTTCATTTTACCAATTTTTGTTAGTTTTTTCTATATGCTATTTAATCTATCCATTGTTTTTATTTTCAATTTTTATCCTATTTATTGTTTTATTAAGCATTTATGCATTTATTTGGTTCTTATTCTTTTCTTTTATTTCATATACCTCTATTCTTTGTTTGCATATACTTAACACCTTGTCCCTTTTAAAAATCTATTTGGAAAGTCATTTGAATTGAATTGTTCCATTATATTTATTGCTTTTTGTTCTTTATTCCATTTTGATATATTTAGACTCACTCATGCTGTTGAATTTATTACCATATTTCATGTTTTGCCTAGTTAGACTTCTTTGATAGACTTGTGGTGGTTTTTCTTCCATCCATTTGCTCTGTTCTGAAAGCCTCCCTTTAGCAGATGTGTGTTAGTCAGCTTTCTGTCACTCTTTTAAAAAACTAAAATAGTCAATTTATAAAGAAGAAAAGGTTTATTTTGGCTCGCAGTTTTAGCAGTTTCAGCCCATGATCAATTGTCCCCGTTGTTTCAGATAAGCAGCACTTTATTATGAAGAGGGACTGTGAGGCAAAACAGCTTACATTATGAATGGGAAGTAAAGAGAAAGGGAAATGGACAGGGTCCCACAGTCCACTTCAAGGGCACAGTGACTTCAGTGACTTCAAGATCACTTTCTAAGCCTCATCTGCTGAAGTCTCCACTCTGTCCTAGTAGCACCATCCTATGGACTTCGGGGGATATTAAAATCAGAGCTGTAGCAGGATGTTTATGTCTGCATGAACCCTCCAGTTTGCACTGCCTCTATACCAGTTTTGCTATTTTTTTGATTCCTTACATTTCTATAAATGTTATATGTCTCAAATTTGAACCTAATAATAGAATCTTAGGATTCTGATCTTGTGTGGTTTACTTGGTTCTGTCCTCAGATTGAGACAGGAGGGTTCTTTTCAATGGAACCCCAATTGGATAACTCAGATATTCAGATTTTTATTTAGCAAAGTGTTGTCTCCCAGTTTGCTGTAGTTGTACCAGTTATGACTCAGGGCCCCATATAGAGCCCTGGGTCTAGATTTCTATTCCCACTTAGATCTGGTAGTCTGAGGGCCTCTCTAGTGTACGATCTAGGTCAAATACTAACCATGATAGCTCAAATCCATTGAACTTATAAGGGGAATTTATTTGACATCTAGAGATTTACTGTGTTTGCAATCAGTGTTTATGTATTTAAACTGTTTAGTACTTTTTAACCTAGCATATTTGTTTGTTAGAAAGTGGTTAAGCGGCTCAATATATGATTTTCAAAAAATAGTCTGGGCACCAAAATAGACATGTAGACCAATGGTACAGAATAGAAGACACAGAGACAGACCCATATAAGTACAGTTATCTATACTAGACAAAGGTGCCAAAAGTTTACAATGGAGAAAGGACAGCCTGTTCAACAAATGATGCTGGCAAAACTAGAAATCCATATGCAGTAAAATGAAATTAAACCCCTATCTCTCACCCTGTACAAAACTCAACTCAAAATGGATCAAGGATCTAGGAATTAGACCTGAGACCCTACACCAAATAGAAGAAAAAGTAGGCCTGAGTCTCCATCACATTGACTTAGGACCAGACGTCCTTAATAAGACCCCCATAGCACAAAAAATAAAAGTAAGAATCAATAAATGGGATATATTCGAACTAAAAAGCTTTCTCTCAGTAAAGGAAATAATATTGTGAAAAGAGAGCCTACAGAGTGGGAGAAAATCTTTTCCACACACACCTCAGACAGAGCACTCATCTCCAAAGTTTATAAAGAACTTAAAAAACTTTACACCCAAAATACAAAGAATCCAATCAATAAATGGGCTAAGAAACTGGGCAAACACTTCATGGAAGAAGATATACAGGTGATCAACAAATGTATGAAAAAGTATTCATCATCCCTAGTAATTTGAGGAATGTGAATTAAAACCACTCTAAAATTTCATCTATCTCCAATTAGAATGGCTATTATCCAGAACACAAGCAATAATAAGTGTTGGCATGGATGTGGGGAAAAAGGTACACTCATACATTGCTGATGGAATTGCAAATTGGTGCAGCCACTCTGGAAAGCAGTATGGAGATTCTGCAGAAAACTTGGCATGGACTCACCATTTGACCCAGCTACCCTAGTCCTTGCTTTATATCCAAAGGACTTAAAATCAGCATACTACAGAGATACAGCCACATCAATGTTCATAGCAGCTCAATTCACAATAGTGAGATTGTGGAACCAACCTAGATGCCCTTCAATTGATGAATGGATAAAGAAACTGTTGGTATATATACACAATGGAATATTACTCAGCTATAGGAAGAATAAAATTATGGCATTTGCTGGTAAATGGATGAAGTTGGAAAATACCATGCTAAGTGAAATAAGCCAAGCCCTAAAAACCAAAGGCAGAATGTTTTCTCTGATAAGTGGATGACAATATATAACAAGGAGAGGTGGCAGAGGGGTGGGGGGGGTGGGAGAAGAATGAAGAATGAAGGAACTTTGGATGGTGTAGAGGAAAATTGGGTGGGAGGGGGTGGGGGACAGAAAGATATTAGAAGACACAGTATTACCCTAGGTATATGTATGATTATATGAATGATGTGAATCTACAATGTGTACAACCATAGAAATGAAAAGTTGTACCCCATTTGTGTACAATGAATCAAAATGCAGTGTGTAAAAATTTTAAAAAAAAATTTAATTAAAAAGAAAAAAGAAGTTGGGGGGAGGGTGTACACTTTGGCATCATTCCTGGTCACCATTTCTGCTGCCAGCAGAGGGAGGCAATACTTCTGGGCTGCCTGGCTGTTGTAGAGCTCAAGTGTTTTGTTTTAGTTTTTTCAGTACTGGGGACTGAACCCAAGGGCACTATACCAATAAGTGACATCCCCAGTCCTTTATATATTTTGTTTTGAGGTAGGGTCTCACTAAGTGGCCGAGGCTGGCCTTGGACTTGTGATCCTCAGCCTCTTAAATAACAGGAATTAAAGGCATGTGCTACCGCACCTGGCACAATCCTTACAATCCTTTTTTTCTTTTCTTTCTTTCTTTCTTTCTTTCTTTCTTTCTTTCTTTCTTTCTTTCTTTCTTTCTTTCTTTCTTTCTTTCTTTCTTTCTTTCTTTCTTGTTAAAGTTTTCTTTTTTTTTTGATTTTTATTAATTGTTGATGAGCCTTTATTTATTTATATGTGGTGCTGAGTATCGGACCTAGGGCCTCGCACATGCAAGACAAGTGTTCTACCACTAAGCCTCAACCCTAGCCCTATTTTCTTTTTGAGAATTAATTCATATATAACAAAATGCAGAAAAAAAATAGTGTGCACTTTAGGTATTTACCATGTTCATTATGATAAAATTAACAGAAACCATGTACTTAAAGCATTTTACTTTCTAGATTCTCATTCAAGTTCAGTTGTAATTTTGAGGATGTTAATATGATTAATATATTTTTTGCTTTTGTTTTACCATTTTCCATTTTATGTATTTTCAGACATATTTATTGCCTTTATTTGCTACAAATACGTGTTTGCATTCCTTAACATATATATTTATGTAATTATTCATTGCTTTAATTTTCATAGAATGACTCTTCAGGAAGAGTTGGATGAACTTAAAGTACACATATCTATTGATGAGGCAACAATACAAGAATTAAATAGATGTATGGCAGAAAAAAGAGAAGGTATAATTTTTTCTGTGAAAATATTTAGTATAGGCATTGTTAAATTTATGTACTTTATGTTTTAGTTTGTTTCTTCTAAAAATATACCTCCTTTCTTCCATTTTTACCACTTATGAATAACTCATTAACATTTTTACCTCATGAGAAAATCAAAGAGTGAATATTTTAAAATCCCACTTTGGTATGATTTATAATTTATGAAAATATTTTAAGAGATGTTTGATAAGGAGAAAAATTACTCATTTTTATTATTTATTGATGTGGTTTTCCTAGTTTTGTTTGTTTACAGTTCTGTAAAAAATATGGAGTTAATAGTTTTTTAATATTTTTACTTAACATTACATTTTTAAAAAGATCATTTAGATACCATCTATTTTATTGGAATCAAAATCTTAGATCTAGAAGGAAACTTAGGAAACTTCAAATGTGCAATCTCTCTGACCAGTAACCTAAAATTATTTCAGAATAGGAAATGTGTTATGACTCTGACTGTAAGATTATTCCTTTATCAAGATGAAGATATTAACTGGCTGTGGTGGCACAGGCCCACAATCTCAGTGACTGGGGAGGCTGAGTTCTAGGCCTACCTAAGCAAGTTAGTAGGACCCTCAGCAGTTTTGCAAGATCCTGTCTCAGTGTTAAAATATATATAAATAAGAACATGTTATAGCTCAGTGATAAAGTACCCCTTGGTTTAATTCCCACTACCAAAATAAATAAATAAAGATAACAATATTTATCATATAGTATCAGTACCTCATTAGAAAAAGTAAATAAGATTGATAGATAGGATTTAATCTTACTTAATTTTCTGCAGTCTAATTATTTCCACTGTACTTTTGGTTGTTGACAATTTATACTTAATAATTTCTTTCCCTATATTCCTCTTCTGACTTTTGTCTCAACTACTATTGCTTCACTTGCCCTTAATGAAACAAGTATCTGAACCCTTCTGTTTTATACCTTTAATTTTCATCACAGTTCAAGCTTACTTCATTTTTGTTTTCTGAAACATGTTTTTTTCCTGCTCTTGTCTGTATCTTCTTTGTCTCTTTCACTGGGCTTTTTTCCATTTTCCCTTTAAATACTGGTGTCTCTGAGACATTATTTTTGGTTTACTTTTTAAAAAATAATGATATTATTGTTTTTGAAAAAATATGCACATATAAATATTTAAGCAGTAAGAAAAGTTATAAAGAAGAAACTCCTAGTTCATAAACACATAAAAACAAAATTTTTAATATTATCAGCCATTTCTTAATGGTTATATAGAAATAGCTTACATAGATAAATTATTTAATTTATGCTACTTTTGAAAAAGGCTTAAATTTATTATACTTATTTAGAACCAATGAAATAGAAAAAAGCCAAGATAAAGCAAATGAGAGTTTTCATGGTGGCACAAGGCTATAATCCTAGATACTTGGAAGACTGAAGTGGGAGGATCACAAGTTGAAGGCCAGCCTGGCCAATTTAATGAGACTGTATCTTAAAATTTTAAAAAATATTTTAAAAGGCTGAAGACATAGCTTAATGATAGAACACTTGTCTAGCACATGTGTGGTGCTAGATTCAATTCCCAGTACCACACACCAAAAAAAAAAAAAAAAAAAAAAAAGAAGTAAATGAACTACTAAACTTTAGATAAATATTTAATTGATTCAAGAGATCACTTTTTAAACTCTTCCTATGTTTAAGAAGAAAGGTTACAAAAATATTGAAGATAAAATTACCATGTATTTTTTAAAGTATTTCAGTTTAGGAAGTATTGTGAACATGCTGAAGTCCAAGAACAGAGATTCTTAAGTTTATTACTGTGGATATTTTCTTGACAAGTGACCAAGTGACAGGGTCAGAATGTGTCCAGTGTGAGGGTACTTCTTTTATGGTCCTCATTTTATAGGGTTGCTTCATTTGATGGTCTGGTGTATTTGATTAACTCATAGGCCTGGTTTTTCCACTGTGACTTTGATATATTCATATATACATGTGCTTCTGATTAATTTGGTAAATTCACAGGTGGTCATCTTTATTAACACAATTTATCTATTTGTGCCTTATGGTTGTGCTAGGCAGATGGTGGTTGTTTACTTGTACAAACAAGGTTGTAGAATCATTCTACCTCAGCATTAAACTCTGAATGGACTCACTTATGACTAACTACTGCTTTATAAAACGGGGTGACTCAGATTTAGGCACAGCCTGAAAACTGCTGTTGTGTACATCATGGAGTAACTCAGAGCAGGGCACAACCTGCTTGCTACAAGGGACATTAAAAATTAAAATATTGCTATGCAAGATGGAAACACCAGTATTTTTACAAAAACATTTCGTTTTTGTTTCCCTCCATCTTGAGTTTTACTCATTAAATTATCTTTTTTAAAAGTTCTGCCAGGGTCTACAACTTTCTATAGCACAGCAAAAATTTCCTGTTTTAAAGTCTTCTTTTTATATATATATTGGACTCTAAATTTACTTATCACATTTTTTAAAACTATGACTCTTCAATGAATTATATATATGTATATTATATATATTTAATATGAATAGTAATTTAATTAATGTAATTATATATGTGTATATATATTTATATTTCTTGGTTAACCAGATATAATTGAAAATAGTCTCTCCTTCAAGAGGAAATCAAAACCACTATATTTCCTAGAGCCTATATGTTTGAGAATATATTTCAACTATCTTTATATTTAAGGGATAAATTTGGTGTAATTTTATTGGGTCATATCTTTTCCCTCCAGAACTTTTTAGATGTCATTTATTTTTCAAATAGAGCATTGTTATAGACATGTGTTAAGGCTGTACTGAGGTCATATAGTAATATTGTTACCTTTATATTTATTTACTTATTTTGGTATTGGGAACTGAACCCAGGTGCACTTTATCACTCAGTTATATTCCTACTCCTTTTATTTATTTATTTTTAAAATTTTGAAACAGTGTCTCACTAAATTGCTGAGGGTCTTTGCTAACTTGCAAGGTGACTTATTTTAGCCAAAGACATGTGGATGGAAATTATAATATGTCAGTACCTAAACCAAGCCTAAAAGCTGTGTACAAATTTATACACTTGCACCTTTGTGGTTAAGAATCAGAAATGTGGAAAAATGAAGTTGACTTTAACAGACCAGACTGAAACAGAACTGGACTGGATCCCCTACAACAGGAAGAGGTGATTCAGCCAACTCACATACCCATATGCAATACACAGATGTTTATTTTGTGAGTTTTCCCATTTGCTTGTTTCTTGCATTGTTTGATTGAAACACAAGCCCTCAGCTTTTCATTGATGAACACCCTAAGTGATGTTTATGAATACTCTTGCAGTTGTAACAAAGATGGAGGAGTTTAGCTTCTGGCTAACCTGGGAGTACACTTTTTCGGGCCTGACCACAGGTAATTACAAAGACTTTAACTGGCATGCCTTACAGGGGAAAGCTGCCCTCATGCAACCAGAGTTGGCACACAGCCACTGGTCTGCAGTATCTGAAGGGGGTTACTTGGGCACTGATCAAGTGCCCAAGACTCCCTGGCTAACATACTCTTATAAATATCTGTGTCCCTAGCCTATGTCCCTCCTCCATTTGGAAGCTGCTTTACTGAGGGCCCTTTGGCTGAGGGTTCCTCAGGTGCCTCTGCACAGACCTACTTAGGAGGTAGAGAACTAGCAATAAACTTGAAAACAGTTTTCCTCATTTTAAGACCCATTCTGACTGTATTTTTCCTCTCCTGACTTTCCTCTTAGGCTCAAGATACACAAAACTAGTGGAAACTTTTGTTTGGAGCTCATGTGATAGTAAGACAACTCCCATGTCAGTGCTGATGGGACAAAAATAGAATATGGAAAGTTGGCACTTGCCCCATTTCAGCCTCTTCCTTATACTGTCTCAGTAAATGATTAAAGGCAAATATAACTGATTTTGGCTTGTTGTCTTGACTTAGCTACTCAAACATTTAGCAACTCTACAGTATAGTTAAGCTCTTGACAGATATTGTAAGATTACATTAATGATTTATTACTCTATGAACTATAATTTTTAGTGGACATTTAGTATGGTGGGGACTTAAAGCATTCATATGGGAGGTCTAGAGGAGAAGAACTAATTTCAGAGGACATGTTTGAAGGACATATTTAACTTGTAGGACCACTATAAAAATAGCCAGGGGCAAATAGGTTACAAGAAATAAAATGCATCTACTACAAGGAGAGAAGTTACTATTCACCTAGGCTTCGGATTTAATCCAAGGAAAACATGTTCAATAAAAGTAGACCAGGGGGGCCAAATTTACCCTTCCACATAGGACAATTAAAAACTAAACAAAATATATGGAAAAATTGATTTTTGTACATTGGATGCCTATGTCATCCCAGAGAAAGGGCAAACAAATGAAGTATTATAATAACCCCATTTTAATGCCTAGAGAATTTATAAGCCACAGCAGAGAAATAGAGACCCTAATTAAAGTCTGGTAATGTTCCTAAATTAAGGAGAAAGATCCTGGGGTCCAGGAAGATCGAGAAAGCTGTGCCATGTTAGAGAATCTGCTCTGAGACAGTGCTTTGAAGATCTATAGAGGGTCCCCCTCAAGTCTTTAGCTAGGTACTAATTAGCCCATGGATGTAAGGAAACTACCCAAGTTTAAGGAAAAACATCATCCAAAAGGATTAGAGGAAACAGTCTCCAAATTCAGAGACCCAGTAGAGTTCATGCCCCTGCCAGCACTGAAAGAAAGAAAAAAAAAAAAAAAAAAAAAAAAAAAGACAATATACAATCAAATTAAGGAATGACAGAATTCTCATTAGAAACAATTGAAACCAGAAGACAGTAAAGTACATTTTAAGTACTAAAAGAAAAACAAACCTGCCCATGTTGAATTCTATACTTAGCAAAGTTAACTTTCAAAAATGAAGACAAAACAGATTTTTTTCCCCTCTAAGTGTCAAACCAAATCACATGGCCAGGCTTAACTTCAGTGGAGCTGGGATCTATATTTCAGATCCAGAGGAGAAGTTAGTAAAGCATTTGCTGAATAACACTATACCATACTAAGATTCAAGAGTATAAGCCAATGAGAGAAAATATACATGTTGCAAATAGATGGGGTACTAGATGGTCTGGTTTGATCCAGAATGGAGTAAATTATAAATTTTAACTTTCCCTAATAAGTACTACTTAAAAGGAAACACTGGAAATTTCATAGTAGATAGGCAGCAGAAAATCTGAGTTTAGAATTTCTAGCAAGTATCTCAGTTTTCCTTAATATTAAGGAAAGATTGTGGCTTCCTTAAATCTAGGCTGAAAAAAAAAATCAGACCTTGGGAAATGGTTACCATATTTTGACATAAAGATGACTCAAGGGAACATTTTCAAGTACATTCATGTTTTTTCAAATAAAGTTAAAACTTCGTTTGCACTAAGAATGTCAAAATATTATTTATTTCTTAGAATAATTAATATTAAGTAATTCTTTATGGCCATAATTTAATGCATCGTCATTAATCTAGTGGGGATATACCTTGGTGCCTAAATATTTAAAGAAAATAATTGTTATAAACCTATGCAATATGTTTTTACAAAGAAAGGGATGGTCAAACTCAGATTTTTTTTTACACTACTTATCCTTTCTATGATCAACATAAGAACATTTCTTCCAACCTACTCTTCCTGGATATAGACCTCTTGATGTTATATTATTACCTAATCTAGTGACTTCCTATTGATAATAGAATAAAGCCCAAATTCCTCAATCCCATTGATATCTAACCCTTCCCTACCTCATTGGTCTTATATTTCATATGTTTAGCTTTAATTTTTTATCCTGGAGTAAAAATCCACAAAATAAAACCTAGAATGTGTTTAATCATCTGATATTCCTGGGGAGTTGTGCTTGATATTCTGTCAGTTCTAACTAGAAAGATTTGGACTGCCAAGAAGCCTTTCTGTGCTCTTTATGTGTGTGTGTGTGTATGTGTGTGTGTGTGTGTGTGTGTGTGTGTGTGTGTATGTGTGTGTATGTGCCCTCAATGTATTCTGCATACATCATGCATATAAAATGTATACTTTTTATTTATATGTACATGTTTATATATTTTTATGTGATCTGTATATATAAGTTTTTTGGATTGCTAATATTACACTTGAGATCAAGTTTCCTTCTAGTTGTTACCTTAAGAAATATAAACTAGGTTCAACAGATTTGGACAGAAGGGAATGGGAGGAAGGGAAGGGGGATGGGAATGGAAAAGACAGTAGAATGAATCAGACATATCTTTCCTATGTTCGTTGAATACACAACCAGTGTAACTTTATATCATGTACAACCACAAAAATGGAAAGTTATACTCCATGTATGTATGATACATCAAAATACATTCTACTGTCATGTATAACTAAAAAGAACAAATAAAAAAAAGAAATATAAAATAACCAATGAAACAAACTATTAAAGTAGGAAATATAAGGTGAAGAAATAGTTTTAAAGAAATAAGAGTATCAATATCAGGAACATAGGGTACACTAAAATCAATTGAAACAAATGTTAATTAGTACAATTAATATATAACATGAAATCAGAAACAAATTAAAATTTTAAACTTCACAAAGCTAATTCATTTAAATGTAAAGATAAGAATTAAAATGTAGTCAAACACTTGAAAATAGAAAAAAATCAGTGTAAAATATTCAAATTATCATCAAAACATGGGCTTAAGGAATAGCATAAAATTAAAAGAAGGGTATTACATATGGCCTTCACAGTAAAGGAACTGAATATAGTATACTCTGTGTAACCCATCCATGTGAACTAATGAGATCAAAGATCCCTGATTAAAGACATTTTATTTTTAAGGCAAATAAACCTATGTACTGGGTGTAGTATACAATGAAGAAACTACAAAAATATAATAAACAACAAAAAAAACCACTACCTATTATCTCATCCTCCTACATTTCTTCATAGAAAAAGACACTTTGATTGTTCTGGCAGCATCCTCTTCAGAATAGTTGTTAATGATAACAGAAATGGCCTACTTTTCTCTTCCAACTTTAACTGATTAAATAAATTCTCTCCAAGACTTCTGCCAAGATAAAGTCAAATGGTATAGGTCAAATCTCAGGAAGATGTGCCACATATTAACAGTAGTAGTCACATGAAATGACTAAGATTCTCTCCTATCCACCAAAAGCAATTGATTTCTTGCTTTCTTCCATGAGAAATAAGACTTTTTTATTGACTTAGCTCACTTTTTGGAGGAAATGGGTTCAAATTTTGGTCAGTGAATCCGCCTTACCTTACCTAAGACAATATTTAACAAAACACAACAATTTTTTCATGCAAGTCTCACTGATTATTACATATTTATTCCTAATTCATTTATCTGAAATAGTACTGTGAGCTGATTTTCCTCAAACTTCTGACCCCAGTTATCCAGGATGTTTCCTCCTTCCTTCAATTCTGACACTACTTGCAGTCAGTACAGACCTCCAGGTTAAAGTTTTAAGTTTCAAAAGACTTCTCTTACTTCAGATGCCCATTGGCAAATCCCAGATTTCCATTTGTGTTTCTGACCAGCCAACTTTAAGTTGGGGGTTCCCATGATCACTTCTGCAGATATGATAATTTATTAGAGACTTTATTTACTATTAATCAGTTTATTATATGGTGTTTAACTCAGAAATAGCCAAATAGAAGGAATGTCTAGGGCCAGACATGGAGGGAAGGACACAATTATTTCATGCTTTTTTTTGATTTGCCACCCTCCTAAGACCTAGATATGTTTACCATTGAACACATTTGAAACTCATTGTTTAGGTCTTTTAATGGAGCTTTCATTACCTAAGCATGATTAATTAAATCATTGACCACTGGTGATTGAATCCAAACTCCAGCTCCTCTTCCCTCCACAGAAGTCTAGAAGTGGGGTTCAGAGTTCCAACTCTCTGATCACATGATGAGTTTGTCTTACAACTAGCTCCTCTCCTGAAGTTATGTAGGGACCCACCAAGAGTCATTTGATTAGCATGAACCTCTAGTATGGTTCAAAGGAGTGTCTCATGAATAACAAAATATGTTCCTCTGATTACTCAGGAAATTCCAAAGGTTTTAGAAGCTCTGTGTTAGGAACTGTAGGCAAAATCAAACTTACATAGTTTTATTGTATTATAAGTACCTTCTAAACTACAATTATTATTTTACTTTTCCTAAAAATGAAATAGCATTATTCTTTGGGAAACTTTCCATACACAAATTCTTATTCTTCTTTCATAATCTCACAATCGATATAATCACCAACAGACATTTAAGAAAGTATGTGTAGGAAGCATCATATCAAGATCAGGAAAATAATAATGATAATAATTTTTTAAAATAATGTGTTAATATAGTTAAAAGACTCTAAATGGAGAATAAGCAGTGAAAAGTTGCAGAGGAATTTAATTATTTAATAGAATGATGGGGTTCAGAAAATAATATCTGAAAGTTTGATGCTTTGTTATGCTTAGCACTTTGGATGCAGTGAAATTGGAAGGCCTTAGAAGCTGTCTTAGAATCAAGGTCTCTCTAACTTTCCTTGTTTCTTGCATCCCATATTGGAGTAAGGGAAATTTTTCAAAAGAAATGCAATTGCCTTGAACTCCCTTTCTAAAATCTCATTAACCACAAAAGACTAACTCATAGAAAAGACTAAAAGGTGTCCACTTATTTGTACCAAAGACATCATTTATTATTTTGATGACTGCCACGTGAAAGACTTTTTATTGGCATAATAAGACAATCTTTGGTGTTAGCGTAGTTCAGCCCCTCACTTTGTCCCAGACTATTGTGTGTTCTTCAGGCCCATTTACCTCTCCTAAAAAATGATTTACTTGGTCCTGAGAAATTTTTTTTAATGCCCTCTTCCATTTTCTTCTCCCCTAGGGAGAGAGTATTGAAGCTTCAGCCATTTACTCAATCTTTTAGTGTTTGTGTTTTGTTCCTGTACCCAGGTGCACATGAACAAAATGGTATACCTTTTATCCTGTGAATCTATTGTCAGTGTATGTCAACAGAATTAAAGACTCAAACCTGAAGAGGGAGTGAAAGAAGTTCCCTTGACTCCTACAGTAAGCCAAGAGTATTAAAAGAAGAATATAGAAAATTGAATAAGTTTAAACTGAAAACACAAACTAAAATATTAAAAAGGGTGAAATGGAGAGAGAAGAAACACTTAAGAAAGAGTATAAATCAGAATGAATTTCTATAGTAGTAAGGTTAAAATATCTACAACTAAACCATTGAAAATAAATCTGTAAAGTGAAGAACATGCTCACACCCACCATCTTAAAAAAAATAATAAATAAAAAAGGAGGGTATATTTCTAACTAGGTTCTCTTAGTTCATTTCCCAAATCCCAAGAACCTTGAAGATAAGAGAATGAAGAGACAGAGAGTTGATTCCTTGTTTCTTTCTATGCCTTGGTCCTAACTGCTTGAATTTTCTTTATAAAACCTTTGAAAAGAAAAAACAAACTTTTCAGCAGACAACCACAGATAAATATATTTAACCGGTCTATCAGTGAGCCTTACATACACCTGGGGCAAAAAAGCATCAGAGAAATTTATTTAATCAATCTTTAGAATTTGTTTTTATTAGAGTTATTTAGCTATTATTAGCACTCTATGCTCTTTGACTGTAGAACTCTTAGCTTATTTTTAAGAGTAAATATTTCACTCAGAACTGTAACAGATATTTAAATGACTAGAACAGATGAATTGTATTTGCATATTATTTATATATTTCTTAAAGAGTTTTGTAAATGAATTCAGTACCATGTTGTTAGGGGACTAGTAAAAGAAACTTGGGAATGGATAGATTGTTATCAAGGTAAAGGTACTTATTCCCCAGATAGCAAATTCTACCTATTCTAGCTTTTATTATCCTTAGGATAGTGTTCTATTTATTTCATGAGTACAGAAGTTTTAATTGGGTATGTCATGTTTCAAAGACAAAAGAAATGCCTAATTCACTCTAACAAACTTGTTAGTCACTGTTTATACCAAGAGGATTTCTGCTCTACAGAGAATAATATTGTTTTCTTTTTCCTTTGTTGATTAATCAAAGTTTTACACTGACCTACAGTAGTCAAGCATACTTTAAAGCAAAATCATCTCAGGCGAACACAGATATGTATCCTTTCAGTTTTATGTATTCTTTTGTACCCCTTATTTTGTTCTTTAAGAAATGTTATATTTTAAGAATAATTCATCAAGAAAATATTCAATTTGTCACTGTAATTTATCTGATAAGAAATGTTATTTATAGGTTTTAGTAAGTTTCACTTTTTAGTAATATTAACAGGAAATTTACCATTTTTTTCCTTTGAAGTTTAGTTAATTGCATATTTTTGCTTAGTTCAGAAGGTTTTGGTAGTCAGTTGCATAACTAACATGGGAATGACTTATAGAAGCAACTTAACATACATACCTCGGTTTCTGTTTTTTACGAAGTCATAGTTTTTCTGGAAACATGATTTTTATGGTTTACCCTGTCAAGTGCTTTGTTCAGCAATCACTCTGATCCTCCTGGCAGGGAACAAGATTCAGAGAACAAAACTAGTAGTGACTGTGTAGATAAAAAGGCAATGAATTCTGCTTTTAAAGCAAAGGGGAAATAGTCTACAAAAGAATGAAAATGGGAATAAAAGTATAGCATTGTTAACCTGCAGATCTATTGTACTTTTGAAAATCTTAACACTGCAGAAAAAAAAAAAGTGACACTACAAAGACATAATTGTGTGACTGAAAATCTTGAAAAAGATCACAATTTAGTTACTGGCCAAATACTTAACAAAAATAGATTATTCATAATTGAAAAACCACAGAACAGTTTTCCTTAAAATGATAGGACAGTGTTTCAGCCATGTATAAGCAACATAATATATTATTTATTCTCTTCCAGAACAATTCTTTAGATACCATGAAGATATTGGGGTCAAGAAGAGTACTCCAGAGAAGAATGGGAAAGAAATATCAGAGCAGACATTACAGAAGGTAGTCTAATCTTTAAGATATTGAACTGAGCAAGTTAAATCTGAATTTTAACATAAAGGATTATATTTTAAAATGAGGGCTCATGAACTTAAACCTTGTGTGAATTCTTAATTTAAATTCATAATTCAAAATCATTGGCTTGCCAAAATGGGGTAAAAAAAAATCAATGTTAGCGATATAAATGTGTAAATACTTACGCTTCCATTGACATAGACTAAAATATTTTCAAAGATAAAATGGAGAGTGTTGAGAACAATAGAAGTTAACAGAATTTAGATGGTATGTGCTTGTTAGTTATAACTGAGCACTTTAGTTTAAAATGGGTCACGATGAGACTGTGCTACTTTGCAACAAAGATACAGATTTACAATATTAGAACTAAAAAACTGAGCATCATTAGAGCTCTACCACAGTAAAATGGTAGTATGTTTACCATTTTATACTTGAAAATGTATGTAACTCATCTCATTTTATATAAAAATTTACACCATATGATTTAGTATAGCTTTCTGTTTGATAAGACTGCTGTCAACCCTGTAGTCACAATACAGTTTGCCTTTCATTAATAGTAAAATGCTATTTTAAAATCTTAACATTTAGCTTTATAATTTTATACTTAGTCATAGTTAGTGTATAAATACATTATTTTCAAATTCAGTGAAATGGGCTCAATTGTATTAACACTTTGGTGTATAATTATTAAAGAAAATGTCTTTAAATTGTTTAGTCTTGTAACTGACTCTCATTTAGCCACACTGGATTGATTTTATATTTTATAAATCTTTAATACTTAGATTAAATTGGAAATGCACAGGTATATAAATAAAAAATA
The DNA here is from genome assembly GCF_902686455.1 of Sciurus vulgaris. Taxonomy (NCBI): domain Eukaryota; kingdom Metazoa; phylum Chordata; class Mammalia; order Rodentia; family Sciuridae; genus Sciurus; species Sciurus vulgaris. The sequence goes on from NC_136476.1 coordinate 35,990,862, forward strand.
CTAGCATAGTCACTTATATTTGTTGTATCTGTGAATTGACTTGTAGGAAGTCTAGTGATTTATAGCAGATGATGTGGCTACCTATACTTTTAACACTTAGCATGTAGTCTGGTAACAATGGGTGTCATTTCATTATTTCTGAATGGCACACATCAGGTTAACATAGTAACAGAAAAAAAGAAAGCTCATGTTCATTTTTCTTAAAGTAAAAGGAATAATTAAAATAATCAGTATTGCTAACCTAAGATTTCATATAGTTTATACTAGTTTATTATCTTTGTTTCAGAACAATATTTTTGTTTTCCAGGTTTTATATAATTTTTGTTTCTATGAATATACAATGTTACTGCATATTGCTTTAGAGTAAAAACCCAATAGTAGCCTATTATTTCATTCTAACTACCATAATTGACTGGTGGATCCAGAATCTACTTTAAGACCTAGAAAATGAACAGCAATTATTTTCTTTGGAGTATGTGTCAAATTAACATTCTAATTTGCCACTTTTTTATATTAACCTAATGCGGTTGTATTGGTCATGATTTGATTCCTCCTGGTTGAATACCTTTATTTTAAAAGGATATATATATGAAACTTATTCAAAATTGATTTAAAAGATAGTAACAAGTTGAAAATAATATTTGTGTATATTAAAAATGAAGTAGATAAGTACATTACTTTTAAAATAAGGTATTAGCATTTCATATTGTTATTGACTGAACTATATGTCCTCTGGAAATTTACATGTCAAAGTTCTAATTTCCCATATCTCTGAATTCTAGAGTGTCTTTAATGAGGTAACTAAGTTATAATAAGTTTATTAGCTTAGGCCCTAATTCAGTATACTGGTATCCTTATAAGAAAAGGAAATTAGGACAAAAACAGAGGGAAAACCATGTGACACAGGGAAGATTGCCACTTACAGTGAAATGAGCAGGAACTCAGAAGAAACCAACCTTGCTGACACCTTGTTCTCTGTCTTCTAAACTTCAAAACTATGAAAAAATAAATTTCTGTTTAAGCTGCCCATACTATGGTACTTTGTTTTGGCAGACTTATGAAACTAATCTACACACTTTACAATGACAGGTATTTTATTTCAATTGTGAAAAGACTTAACTCTTTGATACATATTATTTTAAATGTTCAGTACTGAACTAAAGGAGAAGCTTGAGCTGATTGAAAACACACAATCCAAACACCTTTCACAATTCCTTAGATTTTCATTCTTAAAATCATTTTAACAGTTTTTGAGACATGCCTTGAACAATACTTTAATAATGCTATGGATTTTCTCTTCTCAGAGTCTTTAGAAGTAGTATCTTTGTTATCGGTCCTCCAAACTTAAAGGCATTAATTTTGAACGGTTCTTATGACTAAACTAGATTCACATTAGGTTGTTAACAGACTTTAAACCCACAGACAATTTCAGTTGGTACACATGAGGGCAGAAAGATGCAACACCAGTACAACAAAGGATAGGTTAAGGGAAAAGAATAAATTTATTTAATCAAAGTTTTAGAAGATGTGCCAGGATTCAGAAATGAAGACTTGAAGTCCCAGGAAAAACTATCCTTTTTTTTTTTTTTTTTTTTTGGCAGGGCTTGGGGGAGTACTGGAATTGAACACATGGCCTCTCATATGATAGGCAGGTGTTCTAACACTGAACTCCATCCCCAAAACTATTACTATGCTTTGGTTCTCTTAAGCATGGAAAGCTTGAAAAGTGTTTGGGGAAAAGTATATGATCCAATAATAGACTAAGCTGGAGAACCCAGAAAAACCTAGTTGCTCAGATTCTTTATGAACTGTTTGTGTAATATTCTTTCTCCCCAAGCATGGGGCAGGAATAAGCGTCTTCAAAGGTGAAAAGAGAAGGCAGAGAGTGGCCTTTCTATCTATTATAACTTTTTTAGGAAGAGAGGAGTTGCAGTTTCAATGAAATTTTGGTTACCATGACTCTTATTAGGGGAGAAGGAGGTAGGGTAACATGAGGGTAGGAGGTCAGAGAGACCTTGCTTCTGAGGCCCTCCAAATGCCCTTTAGTTCAAAGTGCTCAGATACTAATCAAAAGGAAAATGATAACCCTCCAATTTCTAGAATTGAAATCACAAATTTAAGGTGTTTACTTGTTATATTTGTTTTATTTTAATTGAAACCATAAAGTTGATTTAATGGCTAATCAACATACTTAGCATAAGTAATTGCATTTTAGCTCAATAAATCTTAATAGGTAGCTGTTAAGATTAATAATAGAAACAATAATGATTTGTTATTATCATGTTTACCACTCATAAAAAGCCTACATAGTAGACATTACTAGTCCCATCTTACAGATGAGGAAACTAAAGGTAAAATGGGTTAATTATCTTACCAGCCAAATCATCCAGAACTGGAAAATAAGATACATACCTGACTCAAAATTCTATTCCTTCTAACTCACACTGCTTCTTATTTATACTTTTATATTACTAATGCCGAAGTCAATTTTTAAAAGTGCAATTGCTTATTTGTACAAAATAGGTGTTTTTTTTAAAAAATAGAATTCATTCTATTTACCCTACCAGGGAATCATGCTAAATATTTTCAAATGTTTTTATGGAAAGTATATTACTTGGGGTAGTGTTTAAAGTCCTACTGAAGAAAGTTGGAGAGAGTATAGAGAATATTCCTTGTTTGCTTGTAGTCTATTTTATTAAAGGGACATAAAAGTTGAAGATAGAGGGCTGGGGTTATGGCTCAGTGGTAGAGTGTTTGCCTAGCATGTGTAAGGCACTGGGTTCGATTCTTACCACCACATATAAATAAAGAAAAAAATAAATAAAGGTCCATCAACAACTTAAAAAAAATATTTTAAAAGTTAAAGATAGAGTGATTTGGAAGAAGTTACAAGGATTCAGCCAGAGTTCATATTTTCTTGAACACTGCTTTTTTTTTTTTTTTTTTCCTTGTCACATTAACCAGCTCTCCAGTAAAGTAGTTGCATTGAGAAGGAAAAATAAAATCTCTCTCATAGAAATACATAGAGGTTCTCAATAGTCTGGGTATAACCTCTACCCTTGGTCAAGAGAAAGTCTAATAAGGGTCATATCATATGTGGAATGAAGGGATTAAAACTATATTAGATTCCTCATATCATGTTGGTAAATATCCCATGTCCCAGGATAGGATAGCCAGTCAGTAAATGACTGTTCAGATTAATTGAAGCTGGTTGAACACAATAAGAATAGGGGTAGAGAAGGACAGATAAATAAAACATGACCTGAAATTTGTGTTTACAAAACAATTTTACATATTTACCATCATAAAGTTCAGTAAACTGGAAAATGTTAAGAATATTCTAAGTTTTATCTTATATATATGTATTTTTTGGAGGGCAGGGATTGAACCCAGGTATGCTCTACCACAGGGCTACATCCCCAGCCATTTTTAAAATGTTTTAATTTTTATTTTGAGACAGGTTCTCGCTAAATTGCCAGGGATGACCTTGAACTTTCCAATCCTTCTGCTTCAGCCTCCCAAGTAACTGGGATTACAGTCATGTGCCAACATACCTGGCTATCTTGTATATTTCTGGAATATTGTTATTTCAAATCATTTGTTGTTGTCTTAGTCCCTTTAAGCTGCTATAACTAAATACCAATAAATTGAGTAGTTTACATACAATGGAAACTTATTTTGCGTAGTTCTGGAGGTTTAGAAGTCCAAGATCAAGGTGTCCACAAATTCAGTGTATGCTTTCTGTTGGTGCTTTCTAGCTGTTTGCTTATATGATAGAAGGAGCGAGTTAACCCTCTGGGTTCTTGCATAAGGACACTAATCCCACTCATGAGGGCCCTGCCCTTATTCCCAATTAGGTTTTAACATAATTCTGGAGGGATTAAGTATTCAAAGTATCAGAGTGGTCAAAACATCAAAAATGTTTCTCCGAGACAACCACAAACACAACCCTGCACACATACACACACACACACACACAGGAGAGGGAAAGAGAGGGGGGTTTGGCAGGGAGGGGTGTGGAGAGAGGAAGTGTCTCCACAGAATTTTTTTGAAATAAATGAGTCTGTATAGTTTTTCAATCATTTAGATTTCTTGCTTGATTCCAGTTTTTTCCTGATTTAATTGTTCGTTTTCCATATATATTTAAGTAACTCTTCTTACATGGCTGATAGGATAGTAGAAGAGGCAGTCCTGAATGTGAGTTCCAGTTCAAAGTAGGAAATGTTTATCTCTATATATAATTTAAGTTTTCGGAATCTCCCTCTGCTGTTTCCTATTCTGGAAAGATAATTATTGGCTCTATTTACTTTATGTTTTTGAGATGATCAGGAGAGATCATGTTTATGAAACTATTTTATAAATAGTAAAATGTACTTTATATATATATTTCCCTACATAATCATGATTGCATTTACATATATTTACAAGTATTCCATGCATCCTGCACCTAAGACAGTTTAGTAGTAAATGATTTTTAAGTAACACCAGCACAATTTTTAAGGAAGCTTCACATAGGGGTCACACCGCATATTTTTGCAATTTGACATAAAATCTGCAGTGATTTTGCAGTGCAATATGGTAGTAGGGCTTGTTATTTATTTTTCAATATCTAAATCTAAGTCAACTTCTCCATGAAATTTTTATACTGTTGAATCAGAATTAATTATTCTTTCCTTGATTCTCAGTCTTATGGCATTTAGATCATATCCTTTATTAGGTTTAGGTATGCAAATTATAGTTTTGAAATTCCTTAAGGTCAGGAACTGTGTGCTACCATTGCTATGTCTTAAAACATGAACTGTATTTATTGAAATAAATGGAAAAATTAATTTACATGCAGCCTTGAAATCACTGTAATTTTAACTTGTTAGACTTTTTTTGGCGATTTTTTTTTTTGTGTCATGTAAACTAAGGGCCACATGACTACTATACTTATATTTTTGTGATTTAGAAAAAAAGCAGCTGCAGTAAGGCTGCTGTGTATTTAGTCATCACTTTTTCATGATTGTTGAATAGTAATGTTAAATGTTATTTATTAATATGGTTTCTTCACATACCTGTTTTTATACTCCTTGCATAGATTGTTTTACTCTGAAAATATTTTTTAATAATGAGTGGAATATATAGTCAAAGCATTTATCGTCTTAGAAAACTGCAGTTTATTAGCATACTTAGTTCTGTGTCACTTTGCATAGAATTTTAACTTCTTTTACCATCTGTCCTTTATTCAACAGATGTATTATTGCATTTTTGAATGTATTCATCTATACCACCTTAGAATTATATAGAAACTAAGTACCTTAGATTTATTTTGTCCTTGTGCTAAATGTAATTTTTCTTTCATTAGTTAGAAATGAGAATGAAAATATAGTGATTATGGTTTTGGATTTAAAAAGGTAAATTAAGCTCTTTTGTTTAGGTCATTGAGTTGGAGAATCGGCTCAAATCTTTTGAGAAAAGGTCAAGAAAATTAAAAGAAGAGAATAAAAAATTAATGAAAGAAAATTATTTCCTGAATTCCCACTTAAAACAGCATCAAGAAGATGCAGAGACCAGAGAAAAAGAACTGGAACAGCTACGAAAGAAAAGTGAAGATATTGAGAAAGACAAAACTGAACTTCAAGGAAAAATCAGTGAACTAGAGAGAGAAGTTGCTTCCCTAAGGAAACAAGTGGCAGAAGCTAATGCATTGAGAAAAGAAAATGAAGAGCTGATGAAATTACACCATTCAGCAGACAAAGCTAGATCAGAGATGGCCACCACAGAAGGGAGATCTGGACAGTATGATTTTAAGACAACCACTACCAAGGTTAAATTTAAAGCTGCCAAGAAAAAGTGCTCTGTGGGTCGTCACCACACTGTTCTCAATCACTCCATCAAGGTTATGAGCAATGTGTTTGAGAACCTCAGCAAGGACGGCTGGGAGGATGTGAGTGAAAGCAGGTAAGGCTCTCATTAACTTAGCTCTGTGGTGGGGACACCGTGCATATGTAAAGCACTGGCAAATGGAGATTGAATTTCAACTACTGTCGATTTGGTATTCAGAAAAAATACTGTCAGATCCTTTGAAATATCTTGGGAGGTCTTGTTCTGAGCTTATTGACTGAAATTTGCATGCAAAATTAGCCACAACTGCATGAGTATTTGAATAGGTGCCAGGAAACCCAAAAGAAGGCAATGCTTGATTTCTTCCAGTGATGCTATTTTCATGCAGTCATGAGGCTTGAAATTGACAGTTTGGCAGGTTGATTTAATTTGCTGGCCCTTTGCATATTCACCACTGACAGCTAAGGATTCCCAGGCAAGCCTACTAAGTCAGTTTAGTTATCTTGTGACATGCCAACCTGGGAGGAGAAACATTTTCCCCCCTTAATTTAGTTAGATAAATTTTGAATGACCCATTTCAGCTTGTTACCAGATGTCTACAAGCTGTTTAACATCCTTTAAATTAAGAACCATCTTCACTAATTATTTTATGTATGTATTATGCAAAGTCATTGTACTAACTTTAATTGAATGGTGGTTAAAAATTACTTCTTAAAAGTTATACAAATTCCTACTCTTTACGTTTTTAACTTAATAAATAGCAATAGGAAAATAATGAAAATCTTTAATGTTTCTTTCTCTTATCCTGGCTGTACATTCATATACACACTTGAAGTACAAAGGCAAATCAATGATAGAACACCTCTTTTTTATACCTAGGCAATAAGGAAGTTCAGTTGCCAGAATTGCTAACAAATTCTCTGATTTGCTACAGTTTTAAAATGCCATTTCATAATGGCTTTTTTTTTCATAGTTTTTTTGTTTTGTTTTTAAATCTACAGCAGTGGTTCTGTTTTAGATTTGAGAAGACTTTGGATAGTTTTCTTAATTATAGACAGAACTGAAAAAGTTTTTAAACCATAGTTCCCAAACTGGTGTAGAGGCAAGAAGGTATGATATTGTATCTCATCCATCATAAGGGTTAGGTTTGAAATTCTTATAACAAAAGATACATTAAAAAAGTGAAAAACTTAACAGGTTTATTTAGTCAGTTTTATGTGATAAGATAGGCTTCAGACTGAAGACCCAAAGACTCAGGTAAAACTCCATTTTTATGCTTAGATTAAATGAAGAGTGAACAGTTATATAGAAATGTGATTAATAAACCAAAGGGCAGGTAGTAGGCAAGATCTGTCTGTCCAGAGTCTTCCTGGCCTCTTTTCTTTGCATTCTTTCCTCCTTGGTGTAAGGTAGGACCCCTTCTGGAAAGAGGGTCTTATGATCTATTACACACAAGATAAGTGAGGGAATTTCTTTGCAGTTAGCTCTTTTGTAGAAAGGTGGAGGAGGTTAAAGTAATATACTTAAGCTTTATGGCTTGCTTTGGGGAAAAGGGATTCTAGTTTCTGTCACCTGCGTCAGGGAAGAATACTTCTGGCCTATGACCCCTTTGGAGATTGAAGGGTCAAAGATGGGAGGGTAGGAAAAGGTCAGAGAGACTTTAGTTCCCAGACTGCATCTGAGCCTACTGTGTCCTTTAGTACTCAGCATGCCAAAATGCCATACTTTGGGATATTATTTTCTGAGTCCCAACATTGTTTGCATATTATAATCACCTAGAGGTCTCATAAAATTTTAAAGCTCAGTCTACACTCCAGACTAATTATGATTTGGGATATGGGCCTCTGCATATTTTGAAATGTCCCATCTGATTCCAATGTGAAGATAAGTTTGGGAACCACTGTTTTAAATGCTCATGAAGTCAAGCTCTTTGTCTTTAGGCAGGTTGAAACACTTAAAAAAAAAAAAGGGTGAAGGTAAGGAAAAAGGATCAAATCTATATTCCCATTTTATTATTACCTCTTTCTAAATTCTTCCATGTTCTCAAAAGCCTTTGGAGATAAAATCCTACCTAACTTAAAACCCACAAAGCATTTATCTGTATCTTCAAGGAAATTCTACTTTTAGCTGCAAGTATTTCAACCATGTAGTTCTACTACACCATTTCATAATGTAATGATGCAATTTACTTACATGTGAGCATGTATGTTAACAAATATATGAAAAATATACTCTGCTCTAACTCCATCATATTAGTACATGTACACAAAATCATATTTTTCAGAGATGCAGCACACTATATTTCTTAAAATATTGAAACTTTCTTTAAGTTATTTGGCAGTGAAACTCAATTTTACATGGTGAGGATTAAGTGTTACATTTCCCGCCTGACAGAACACTCTCAGGAATCATTCAGCTGCAAAGAATTCTCAAACAATTAGAAATCCTACAGTGGAACTCCAGGGACTTCAGAAGATTTTATTTCTTTTAATTTTTTATAGACTATAAGAAAGTTGTTTGGTTACTGAGAAAAATGGAAGTTAATCATCGGTGTTATACATACACATTTTATATATATATATATACACACACATGTATATATGTATACATATATATGTATATACACACATGTAGTAAACATGGGCATGACTGGAATATAATATGTATTTATATATCTGTATTTATAAAATACATTTCATAATTTTCTGTTGTTCTTCAACAAAGAACAACGAAGCAGATAACAGAAAAGTTCTCAGTCCTCCCCTGTGTTTTAAGTATCACATAAATTTGTGTGGGTATTCTAGCTCCCCTCTCTACCAGCATGGACAAAAATTAATTACTGGAGAGACTTTCGACCCTAATCACCCTGGGAATGGCTCCAGAAAATCTGCATACCAAAGTTTACCAATCGGCATTTATTGAACATTAGTTTCTCACATACTTACCTACCCAGGTTTGCTGCCTCTTGGGACACTGTTCTTTTCCTTTGTCACATCACGTCTCTAAAAATTTATTGTTTGTTGAAGGTGAAATAATAATATGGAGTTCTAAAACAATTCTTTGAGTTACACCTCAGTACTCCCATGCTGTTTACATGTGTGATGCACATTTGACTTTGGTATATCTGTGTGGCATGTGTGATACACATTAATGAAAGTGTTTGTTTTTCTCTTATTCTGTCTCTTGTTAATGGGGGCTTCAGTTGAGTACTTAGAAGGGGAGAGGGAAAAATCATTATTTTTCATCCCTGCACTAAAATTCTTCTTTCATTTTCTCTTAGCAAGTTTTTTATTCATTGACTTGTTACTTTCACCAAACACATCACAAACATTTATGGTTCTCTTTTTTTACCCTAACTTGCCTCTTTCCCTACCAGTGCATTTTATTCTCATTCAAAATTATTTTAAAAGACACTAACAATCTTTGACATCCTCTTTTGTTTTTTGTTTCAGGAATGGCTCATGCCATTTAGATCTTTTCAGAGTTTTCAACCTTAGTCTTAAAGTTCTTTTCATCTTTCTTCCATTTTTATTTATAAAGCAGTTATTCAGTCACATTATCACCTTTTAAAAATAGATACCTCCTGTTGATGGAGTTCAGGACATTCTACCCAAAAATATAGCTGAAGGAATTTAAGAAATGTCAGGTCCTGGAAGAACTCTATAATTTTCTTCCCTGAAGCAGGTCATAAGATCCTCATATAAGAGGTGCCCTTTATATATCTGGTGGAAATGACCATCCTTATCTCCAAAGAAGAGGAATCTGAATGAATAGGTCTTGCTAAGTGTTCCTCAGTTTATTACAGTTAGCCCATATTTGGGTCTACATGTCTTTATAAAGTCTCCTGTGTCATGTAAAACTTACATCAAATAGACTAGTATACTTTTCTCTTGTAAATCTGTCTTCTGTTAGACTTCTGTTAGATTCTCTGATGAGAATTTAAGATGGGTAAAGGAAAAAAGTATTTTTCTTCTCAACGTATCTCTACTTATTTAGAGTAATTATAGCAGTTAGATACATAGAGCTTTCAGCCACACCATTCAAACCCTGGCTCTAATATTCTTACTTTGTGGCCACGGTCACATTATTTGACCTGTGCCTAGATTTTTTCATCTGTAAAACAAGCATGATAGGACTATGTTCATACTATTTTAGTCATCTTTGTGTAGCTGTGACTAAAATATCTAAAGGTATTTTGTAGGAGAGAAACTTGGGGGGAAGTTTATTTTGACTTATGGTATCAGAGGTTCTGTCCATGGTGGACTGACTTCATTGCTCTGGGCCCAACATAAGTCATCATGTTAGAAGATCCTTGCAGAGGCAGGGAAAAATATTCAGGGAAGGCCAGGAAGGAATGAGAAGCATGAAGGGATCACAAAGACAATACAGCCTCCTAGGCATATACTCCAGAAACCCACCATATCCAACCACGGTCTGCTTTTCCATTCAGACTAATATGGAATGATCAGGTTATAGCTTTCACAGTCCCATCATTTCACCCCCAAACATTCTTGCATTAACACAGGAATTTTAGAGGAAATACTTCATACCCAAGCCATAATATTCCACCCCTGACCCACAAGAGCTCATTCCATCTCACATAGTGTTTAGTCCATCTCCAAAGTCCCATAGTCTTAATCCAGCATTGCCCAAAAGTCCAAGTCCAAAGTCCCCACTGAGATTCAAGGCAAACTTTTGGCTGTGAGCTCCTATAAATCTCAAAAGCAAATTACATATATCCAAAATACAGTGGCACAGAATAAACACTACCATTCAACAAGAAGGAATACAGGCATAAGAAGAAGGGATAGGGCCAGAGTAAGATCAAAACCCAGCAAGACAAAGAGGTCCCCTAACTCCACATACATCATCTAGGACACATGACTGTGAGACATGCTCTCCAAAGAGCTTAGGCAGTACCACCCCTTTGACCTTGCTGGTGGTTGTGCACATCGACTCTCCTTTAGTCTGATCCTCTTCAGAGCCAGCAACTTTGCTTGGCAGACAATCCACATTACTGGCATCTCTTAATTCCTAGTATATCTATTAGGGCTTTGACTTCACAGCTTCACACATCACCCTCTCAAAAGGCAGCCAGCAGGGATTATGACCCTATTACACTTTACCTGGCCTCCCAAGCCTACCTTTGAAATCTCAGTGGAAGCCTCCATGACCTCTTAAGAATCCTGCATTCCTGCAGATCAGCACCACATGGAGAATGCTATATGAATATCTATGGCTGGTTCATGCAATACCTGGGCCCATTGCATGGTGAAACAACTTCCTAGGCCCCCCTAAGAAAGCAAGTTGCCTCTATGATATCTTCTCAAAGGAATTTTCTTTTCTACATCCTTAAGTCTTCAATGGGTGTGGTCTTACAAATTCCTGAAATTCCCTGGAGGCATCTTTCCTATTGTCTCTGCAGAACACTTAGCATCTCTTCAGGAGCTTTATTCTTTTCAACAAGCACACCTTTCTTGGTCCCAGTTTTATAAGTACTTCTGTGGACAGACTGCAAGTTTTAAAATCCATTAGCTCTGTTTTATGCTCTTGATTTTCACAGTAAACCTGGCTAAAAGCTGCTATCAGTATCCATACTACTGACTACTGTGCTGGCTTAAAATTTTCTCTGTCAGATTAATTAATCCATCACTTTTAAATTCAGTCTCATGCAGAGTGTCAGGGTATGGGCAAAATTCTGACAGGTTCTTTGCCAAAATATAACATGAGTGGCCTCCAGTCCAATTCCTGATAGTCCTCAATTCCCTCTGAATTGTTATGAGCACAGATTGCTTTCTTTTGGCATTTTGATCTTCCGAACACCTACTGGAATCATCCATTAAGCTCTGCTTACAACATTCTGAGCTTTTCCACACCGTAATTTTTAAGCTTTTCCAAATTCTTCCCACAAATCATTTCCAAAGGCTTCTGAACCATGTGGTCAGGTTAATCCTAGCAGTGACCCCACTTCTCAGTATCAAAGTCTGTTTTAGTCATCTTTCTATCATTGTGACCAAAATACCTGAAAAGAACAACTTGAGAGGAGGGAAAGTTTGTTTGGCTCATAGTATCAGAGGGTCAGTTCACAGTGGGTCAACTCCATTGCTCTAGGCTCAAGATGAGGTAACACATCTTGGTGAAATGTCTTAGTGTATGCAGGATGCTCCATTCATGGCTGGCCAGGAATAGTGAGAGATTGGAATAAACCAGAGGGAAGATTCAGCTTTCCAGAGCATGCCCCCAGTGACCTGCGTCCTCCACACATGCCCCATCTGCCTACAGTTTGTACATTCAAATTAGTATGGACTGATCGGGTTACAGCTTTCAGAGTCCAATCATTTCACCTTTGAACATTCCTGCATTAACATAGGAGCTTTGGGGGTACATCTCATATCCAAACCATAATAAATTTGATATGTGTTTGCTATTACATTACAGTAAATCATTTTTTTGTTAGTTCCCAACTCCCCTCCCTTGCCTAGGATACTTCTCAGTGTGTATCTGTATTTTTATTCATTTGTAATTTCTTTCATTCAATAACATATTTCTAGTGATGGACAAAGATGCTTAAACTTCTTCAACAAAACATTTTCTTACATGGCAAAACTAGTCTTCCAGCAATTGCCAGTACACTTCTTTTCAGTCCTACATTTTGTTGATATTTATAGATTCACCAAATGAATGTTTTATGAACATCTCTTAGTAAACCTGTTTAGACCACAATAATTTATTTCTTAGGCTGATTTTAATACTATCCACATTACTGACATGGTATTGGCAGTGGCACCCCTTTCTCCACTAGTGCATCTTAATCAAGCTTTTTCAGAGACCCTCACCACAATCGTTCTTATTAATAAGATATCAGTCGAGATCTCTACAGAAGGGCTCAGTGTGGTTAGACACCCTATTTCCTGTTTCTCTGCTCTGTCTTGCAAAAGCTGAGTTTGGCCATGGCCCTCTGACTGTTCGAAGAAATGGAACAAACAGTACTTTCTGAGAACTTTCATGTAAACTCCACATGCATGTAAACCTCCAAGCACCACACCCCAACACACACAGTGGGTATAATTCAAAGAGTTTCTAGAGTCATGGTCCAGAGGAGAGTGTTTTAGGTTATCTAATAACCTCCCTGGACCCTGCAGTCAATAAACCAGTTTCTTGAAAATTCCTTAGGTATCCAGCCTCTTCTGTACTACTTCAGTACAGTAACAGCATGGACTTAATGAATGAAACCATTAGTTTTCTGATTGCAAGGATTCTTTTCTGCCTTCCCTCCCATCTCCATTCTGTAGTTGTCCCTTTACTCTGATGATCTTTTCCTTTGTCCAGCAGAAGCTTTGATATAATTCCCTTTTTCTATTTTTCCTTCAATTTCATGTGCTTTTACTATCTTCCCCCCAAAATCATGTTCCATTCCAGTGTTCTGAAGCATTTTCCCTGTTTTCTTCCAGTAGTTTCATAGTTTTAGGTCTTCTATTTAAATTACTAAGCCACTTTGAGTTAATTTTTTAATTGCATGTGATTTATTCCAGCATCCTTTATTGAAAAACCTATCTTCTCTTCAATGCATGTTCTTAGCACTTTTGTTGAAAATCAGCTGGCTATAGTGTGTGAGTTGACCTCTAGGCTGGCCATTATTCTGTTTCATTGGTCGGTGTGACTTGTATGCCAGTAACATGATATTTTGATTAATATAACTTCGGAGTATATTTAAAGATTTAAAGTCAGATATTCTAATGCCCTGATGCCTCCTGCTCTTTTTTACCCTCAAGAAAGCGTTAGCTATTCTGGTTTGTGTGTGTATGATTTCATGTAAAATTTAGGCTGGTTTTTTCTAGTTTTGTGAAGAATATCATTAGTTTCCTTTTTTTCTTAGTTGTAATCGTTGACAATGGAACTAATTTTGATTTTAACAATACAGTATTCAAATTAGGTAAACTATTGTGCACAAACTAAAATTTGTACCTCAAAAAAACATACAGCTTGCAGTTTGTGCTGTTTCCTTTTTTCATTTTATTCATTAATTTTTTTGCAATGTTTTTTATGATTTTTTTGATTCATTGTACACAAATGGGGTACAACTTTCATTTCTCTGGTAGTATGCAAAGCAGAGTCACACGATTTGTTTAATCATACATGTACATAGGGTAATGATGTTTGTCTCATTCTATTATCTTTCCTTCCCCTCTCCCCACCCCTCATTTCCCTCTACACAATTCATCCTTCCTCCGTTCTTCCCCTACCCCCTACCCCACCCCCCATTATGAACCATCTTCCACTTATCAGAGAAATCATTCGACATGATTCTCTCCAACTCCATCCATAATTTTATTCTTCTTTATGGCTGAGAAATATTCCATTATGTATCTATACACAGTTTCTTTATCGATTCATCTATTGCAGGGCATCTAGGTTAGTTCAACAATCTAGCTATTGTGAATTGAGCTGCTATATAAACATTGATGTGGCTGTGTCACTATAGTATGATGATTTTAAGTCCTTTGGGTATAGGCCAAGGAGTGGGATAGTTGGGTCCATTCCAAGTTTTCTAAGGAAACTCCATACTGCTTTCCAGAGTGACTGCACCAATTTGCATTCCTGCCGGCAACGTATGAGTGTACCTTTTTCCCCACATCCTCTCCAACACCAATTGTTGCTTGTATTCTTGATAATCGGCATTCTAATTGGGGTGATATTCAGAATTTGTAAAGAACTCAAAAAACTTTACACCAAGAATACAAATATCCCAATTGATAAATGGGCTAAGGAAATGAGCAGATACTTCACAGAAGAAGATTTACAAGCAATCAACAGATATATGAAAAAATGTTCAATATCTCTAATAATAAGAGAAATGCAAATCAGAACTACCTAAGATTTCATTAGTTTCTTGATAGAGATTGAATTAAATCTATGGATTGCTTTGGGTAGTATGGACATTTTAACAGTAGTTACTCTTTCAATCCATGGCACAGGATGTCTTTACATTTTTGTGAATTTTTTTTCTAGTTTTTCATCAATGTTTTATAATTTTCATTGTAGAGATTTTTCACCTCTAGTTAAATGTATACCTAGGTTTTTAAATTTTATTTTTAGCTGTTATAAATGTGATTTCTTTCTTGATTTTATTTCAGGTAATTCACTATTAGCATGTAGTAACTCTACTGATGTTTGTATATTGATTTTGTATTCTGCAACTTTACTGGAATTTTTTATTAGTTTTCCTAGTTTCTTGGTAGATTCTTCAAGGTTTTCTGTATATAAAATCATGTCATCTGCAAATAGTGACACTTCGACTTCCTCTTTTCCAATTTGAATGTTCTTTCTTTTTCTTGCCTGGTTGCTCTGGCTAGGGTTTCCAGTACTATGTGAATAAAAGTAATGGAAGTGGCATTTCTGTCTTATTTTAGGTCACAAAGCAAATCTTAGCAAATATAAAAAATATGTAGATAATACCTTCATATCATAATGAAATGAAATTAGAAATCAATGATAACATAGCAAACAAAAACCACTCTAATACCTGGAGATAATATATTTTTGAATGATTAATGAATAGCAGAAAAAATCAGAGGAAAAATTTTAAAAATTCTTAGAAGTAAATGTGAATAGTGATACAACATATCAAAATCTGTGGGAGGGTATACAACATATCAAAATCAGTTGTAAGAGGAAATTTCAGAACATCAAGTTCATACATTAAAAGAATAGAAAGATAATAAATAATATAAAATTACATTTCAAGACTCTAGAAAAAGAACAAAACAACACCAGATCAGTAGAAAACAGGAAATAATTAAGATCAGAGCTGAAATTAATGAGATCAAGAACAAAACAACAAATGATCATCTAAACAAAGAATTTTTTGAAAGGATCAACAAAATTGATAAATCCTTAGCTAATCTAACCAAAAGAAAGAGAGAAAAATTAATAAACTCTTAGCAAACTAAAATAATTCTTTACAATATTACTACCACATTGCCAAATCCAGAGGTCAATTGTCATTCTTTACCTTACTTGGCCTATCAGCATTTTACGCAATTGATTTCTACCTCCTCATATACTTCTCCATACTATACTCTATGCGATTCTTGCTGACATTTAACCACTGTTTCATTCATTCATTATTGCCCCCACATCAGTTTTCAGCTTCAGTCCTTGAACATATTCTTCGTTTTTCCTGTACTCATTCCTTTGTAATCTCATAGTCTCTATTAATACTATCTTTAAATATTTAATTTTCATTTTTATGCTGTCTTCTCCAAAATGTATATATCCATACTAGACCTCATTCTTGAATTTTAGACTTGTAAAGTTATCAGTTTAACATCATACTTGGGTATCTAATAACCTAATCCACATGCCTGAGCTCCACCACACAAAGCCTGTTTCAAATGCTGTCTTTCCCTTCCTAACTCATGGTAATTCTATCCTATTTACTCTGATCAAAATCTTGGAATCATTTTGATTGCGGTCTTTCTCTCACTCCCCACATTGATTTCTTTTTAAAAAATTCAGAATCCATCCACTTCTCATCACTTCTGTAGCTGCATTATCATTTGCCTGGCTTACTGCAGGAAGATTCCAAACAGTTTCCCTGCTTTCAGCGTTGTCTTTAGTTCATGTTTAATGTGTTCTACCCAAAGTGGGCTGCTTGTTATATTTTGCAAATGGGAACTTCCACACCAGTGATTTTAGTTTGATATATCTTCTGTGTGGAATGCATTTCTCCAAATATCTATACAATTAACTATTCTTAAGTCTTTGCCACAATGTTGCTAACGGCCAATCTATTTCACATTGCAACCTTCCCACATTTTACCTCCTGCACTGTGGGTTTATTCCTCTTACTTGCTCATTTTTTCCCAACAACATTTATTAATCTTACAATGTGCTCTATGATAATTCAGATTTATTGTGTTTATTGTCTCCTCTGTGGCAAATTATAGAATTTGTTCATTGGTATGTTTCACATGCATAAAACATTGTAGTCATTCAATAAATATTTTTTGAAAATCAATAAATGAAGATTTATAAGGAAAAGGAAGCACTGTGCCCAGTTTCCGGCTGCAACCCCCGCCCTCACAAAGGGCCTTGTCAATCAGGTTTTCAACTTTCTTCTTAAGAGTGTCTATTGTTAAATATTTTGAATTTATGCTAAATTTGGACAGAAAGAAAAGGAGAATAGAACCCAAAGGGATCAACAATAACAATAGAATAGCTAAGCATATTGATTTTACTGTTCTAATCCAGAAATACTGAATTTCAGCATATGGAAATAACTTGTACAATTGACCAATTACTGTTGATTTTTTAAAAAGGGGAACCCAAATGGTACAAGAGTATGGAAGACAGATAAGTGTGGTTCTAATATTCAAAAACAGGAAAAAGGAGAATTATATTGTTGGTGGTTTGGGGAGTAGATCCTACATAAAATGCTAGGACATGATAAAAGAACAGTTTGTGAATGATTCTTGAAAGTGGCAGTGCTTTCTTGGTGCCAGCATGGGTTCTTTAAGGCAAACTTGATCAGGGGATCCTGATTCTATACTGTAAGATCTCTATACTGATTCTAGATTCTATACAGATCCCAATAGACAGGAAGATATAATTATACAAAACATTCCAAGGTGGTTTACTTGAAAATGTAATTATTCCACTACCCAGTTGGAGAAATATGTGATTTTGCAAGTAAGTCCCTGTAGAAATATTTTATAAGGTTTTGTTAAATCTAGTATGAGTCTGTTTATAATGCACCTATCACAAAAACTTACACAATTTGATTCTGCATCTACCAGAAGTTCCTCTGATAGTATACAGTGTTTAGAATATGACAACATTAAGTTCTGGACACAATGCTTCATGAGGTTAAGGTGGAGCACATTAAAAAATGATGAGGGTAGTAAAGCATCTCAAAAGCATATGGATTAGGAATATTAGAAGGAGGATGGGATGTTTACTTTAAGATATATTAAACAGCAAGTAATAATGTCAAAAATACTTAAAATATCATCCATATGTAAAAGAGATTTACTTGTTGCATTCAACCTCAAAACTTCTAATCTCCCTTGATTAATTTTTTCTCTTTATCACATCACTATTAGCATACTAATATTTTATTTATTCCTCATATTTGTTTCCCAGTTCTTACTCTCATAAAAGTTACATGTTTTCTCCTTATTTGCTTACTACTTTATTTCATATACTTAAAAGAGTACCTGGCCCATAGTCACTGTTTGACGAGTATTTTTTTTTTTTTTTATTGTAAACAAATGGGGTATAACTTGTTTCTCTGTACAGGAAATAGAGGCATATCATTTGTGTAATCATACACTTACATAAAGTAATGGTGTTTGATTCATTCTGTTATTTTTTCCTTCCCCCCCACCGCTTCCACCCCTCTTTTCCCTCTATACAGTCCTTCCTTCCTCCTTTCTTGCCTACCTCCCACCTCCCATTATGTATCATCATCCGCTTATCAGTGAGATCATTTGTCCTTTAGTTTTTTGAGATTGGCTTATCTCACTTAGCATGATATTCTCCAATTTCATCCATTTGCCTGCAAATGCCATAATTTTATTATTCTTTATGACTGAGTAATATTCCATGGTATATATATACCACAGTTTCTTTATCCATTCATCAATTGAGGGGCATCTAGGTTGGTTCCACAATCTGGCTATTATAAATTGAGCAGCTATGAACATTGATGTGGCTATATCTCTGTAGTATGCTAATTTTAAGTCCTTTGGGTATAGGCCAAGGAGTGGGATAGCTGGGTCAAATGGTGGTTGCATTCCAAGTTTTCTAAAGAATCTCCACACTGCTTTCCAGAGTGGCTGCACTAATTTGCAGCCCCACCAGCAATGTATGAGTGTACCTTTATCCCCACATCCTCGCCAACACATATTGTTGCTTGTATTCTTGATAATCACCGTTCTAATTGAGGTGAGATGAAATCTTAGGGTGGTTTTGATTTGCATTTCTCTTATTACTGCAGATGGTGAACATTTTTTCATATGTTTGTTAATTGCTTGTAGATCTTCTGTGACGTGTCTGTTCATATCCTTAGACCATTTGTTGATTGGGTTATTTGTATTCTTGGTGTAGAGTTTTTTGAGTTCTTTATATATTCTGAAATTAGTGCTGTATCTGATGTATGAGTGGCAAAAATTTTCTCCCACTCTGTAGGCTCTTTCTTCACATTGCTGATAGTTTCCTCTTCTGAGAGAAACCTTTTTAGTTTGAATCTGTCCGAGTTATTGATTCTTGCTTCTATTTCTTGTGCTATGGGAGTCCTGTTAAGGAAGTCTGATCCTAAGCCGACATGTTGAAGATTTGGACCTACTTTTTCTTCTATAAGATGCAGGGTCTCTGGTCTGATTCCAAGGTCCTTGATCCATTGTGAGTTGAGTTTTGACAAGCATTTTATTGAGTAATGAATGGCCATGAGGAATGAAATTGGAATTGACAAGTGAAAGCCTGAGAGGTTAACATTTTGTCACAGATAAAGAAAAAATTTCTGTTAGAAAAATGAATCCATCCAGGCATTGTGACACACACCTGTAATACCAGCAACTTGGAAAACTGAAGCAAGAAGATAGCAAGTTCAAGACCATCTTCAGCAACTTATCAAGATCCTGGGCAACTTAGTGAGGGTCTCAAAAATTTATTTTTGTTTTAAAGGGCTGGGAATGTAACTCAGTGATAAAGCACTCCTGCGTTCAATTCCCAGTAAACATCCCCCCCAAAAAAAAAAAATTATACAATTAAACGTTTACACTTGGCTCATTGTCAAAATCTGGAAGTACTAAATTATGTATTTCCTGAATTAATATTTGTTAGATATCCTATAGAAGTAATGTTAGTAAGGATTTAATGCTAAACATCTATTTTCTTGATGAGATTCTGTAATTTTATAAAACATATTTGAACTAATTTTCCTGTTTAACAGTGGGAACCAGTAAATGCCCAAATAAAACACAGCTTTATATACAATCTATTTATAATGTTATCTGGTATGAAAAGAACCAAAGCACATAGATAACTTTGGGTTTTATCTTCCCATATTCCCCCATTTTAAAAAAACAGTGATTCTGAAACACAGACCTCTCAAAATTTGGGAACAATTATTGTGGAAACATCTCAGAAAATAAGTCCTGTAGAAGATGGAAGAGACCAGAAAGAAAGTGATCAAACAGAAGGCATCCAAACACAAGGAAAGGAATTAGTACAAACATATTCAAATATAGATGGCAAGACCCCAAAGGTAACAGTTAAACAGTTTTGTTTAATTTTCAGTTTGTTCTTAATTGTGTCTTATGCTTCAGCAGTAAATATTGCCAGTGATTAAATTTAAATCCTTAAAATTTTAAGTCTTCTTTGAAGTACACACTGAAACTATTCACTTTTTGTATAATTTTCAATTTCTAGTTTTTTCAATATCTTGTATCAATAAAGTGGAAATACATACTACATATAACAAGTTATTTGTGTCTCAGCACAAAAATTAGTAATAAACATTATTGTTTTAGGTATGTGAAATATATAGCAAGTGAAGAAACTTCTACTTTTATATTAACCTTTTAATGATAAAGTCATTTTGTCTAACTGTTGTACTGCTGATTGACTGATGATTATAGAGATTACCAGTTTGCTACATATTAATTGGGAATTTTCTTTAGTTGCAGCCACTATGGGCGGCTTAATTTATAAATAAAAGTAACTCATAACATCATTCATATAATAAGAATGTATTAACTACTTTGATTAGATCTATGCATATTGTTGGTAGAAAATAGACTAAATTATAGAAAGTATTTGAAAAATATTAAATTCCCTCACTAACCCTAAAATAATTAACTATAGTTATTCACTTTCCTCCTTTTCTTTATAATTTTGCTTCTGTTAAGGTTGTGGTTAATTTCCTGCTTTTGAACTTTATGGAATTTAAATCATATATCTTTTGTTCAGTATTTTACAGTGTTAGTTCATTTTCATTGCTGTGGATAGTATTTCATTGTTCAAAGATACAGCAATTTATCCATTCTACTATTAAAATTAAGTTGCTTCAGTTTGGATTCTTACAAATAATGTTGCAATGAATTTTCTTATACATTTCTTTTGTTGCACAAGTATAGGCATTTTTGTGATAAAAACCTTGGAGTAGAATTACTGCACTATGGCTTATGTGTTTCCATGATTTTGGTTGATACTGGTATTTATCCAAGAGTTTGTATCACTTCATTGCACCCATCAGGAGGTTATGGAAATTTCTACTTCTCTTCTTTAACTCTTGGTACCAAGTGCTTGCAAGAATGTAGAGAAACTGGATCTCTTACCTAAATATAAAATGGTACAATATAGAACTCCAGAGTGGCAGTTTGTTAAAAAAAAACTAAATCTAACATATAATCCAGAAGTCACATTCTTGGACATTTATCCCATAAAAGTGAAAATTTATCTTTACCCAAAAAACCTGGGGCCAAGTGTTTAGTTCGGTGGTATAGTGCATGCTTAACATGAGCAAGTCCCCGTTGGATTTAATCCCTAGTAACAGAATAGAATAAATGAATGAATCAGTAAATCCAGTTCATGAATGTCATAACCATTTTATTTATAATAAAAAGCAAAAACTGGTAATAATCAAACTTTCTTTCAGTAGCTTAAGAGTTAAGCTGTGGTATATTCATGCAACAGAAAGCTACTCATCAATGAAAAGGAAAAAACTGTTGGTATACAGTTGTTCTAGCTTCATGACTTCAAATTTCCCCTCCCAAGTTCATAACTAGGCTTTCTTTCCTGCCTTCTGCTTCTGTTTTGCTATTTAAATTGAATTTTAAAGTCACAAGGCAGAGTCAGTATCCTGTTTTGCTAACCACTTTGCCAGTCACTTGTTTGTCCCTCTAAATTCCTGCATTTATTTTTGACCTGTGAGAATATCCCTTTAATATTTTGCCATGTTAAAAAGACTCTTTAATTGTGTTTGTTTCATAGTACGAGAATTTTTCTGAATTTCTATTTCAGTAATAGGTCTGTAAACAGAAGCCAAGTTCTTTTTTATTTTTAGGTGCAGCTAATTTTATACCAGATCTCATAACTAATATTGGAAATTAATTCAGTTTTGGATTTTTTCATAGTGCTTAGTACATGAATGATACTTAAATTCTTTAATTGAGTCTTACCAATAAAACATTTTAAAAACTGTATCCTTTATGCTAATTCTGAAGACAAGTTCAAATGAGGCTTTTAAATGTATTTTGAGAAATGAAACATTGTTAGATTTTTATAATCTCTGAAACTAATTAAAGGAAAACCCTATCCTATATGTTTCTGGTATAGGTGTTAATAAATCAATTTCCTTATTTTAGGACTAGGCCTAATGTATGATATAGTATAATTTATGTATTCATCAGTGTAACATGTTATAGATCATTGACAAAGTAACAGTAGGTCAAATAAATATTTTCTATTTATTTTTACTATAATAACTTATTTGTCCCTGAATTGGGATCTTTGAGAAAGTTCTTTTTGTAATAACAAATAATTTTCTAGTGCTGGGATTGTAGCTCAGTGGTAGAGCACTTGCCTTGCATGCATAGGGCACTGGATTGGATCCTCAGCACTACATAAATAAATAAAATAAAGACATTGTATCCATCTACAACTAAAATTTTTTTTTAAATTCTAGATTAAATGTTTTCCTGTTTCCTGGCCAATAAAGTTAAGCACAACCAGATTTTGTTGCTAGGATTTATAATATTTTTGAAACATATTCCTATTTTTAAAACATTTTTAAATTGGTGAAACTATGGAACAAAAGTCAACACAATGGCTTCATTTTATTTAGCTTCAGTGTATTGAAATGTAGTAAGAAACTTCAAAGAAAGTTACTCAATTATTGTCAACATTGTTTTAACTTCATTTGTCATGATCTTCATTTGTCTGTATACAGTCAAGAAAAGTACTTGAGAAAAGGACCTAGATTCACAATGAAGAAGTTATTGAATATTCATATTTTACTTTTGTCGTTGTTATTTACTCCTAATTTATCTTATTTATTAAAAATAAATAAATTTATTAATGTACTCCATGATTGAAATGTGAATTATAGAATTTTATTGTCTAGACTTTTTCTTAACTCATATATAGTTTTAAATTAAGAGACATTTTACTTATTATGTTGGTTCATTGGTTCATTTGATATTTTTATTGAATAATAACCCTTTTTTTGAAACTTTTAAATTTAGAGTATTTTTCATTATAAGAATACCAGAAAAACAGCATTTCAGAAGAAGAATGGTAATATACAAAAATGTTCACATACAGCAGTTCCTACCAGAGGTAAGAATACATGTGAAATCAACCATATGTTTTTTAAAATTTCATCTGATTATAAAGTACTATGAACAACATTCTTTTTATATAGTTAACAGAGAAAAGTATAAAAATGTAACTGCCCAGAAATCAAGCACCAATATTATTTTATTACGAGAACGAATTATATCTTTGCAACAACAAAACAGTATACTTCAGAATGCCAAAAAAACAGCAGAATTGTCTGTTAAAGAATATAAAGAAGTTAATGAAAAGCTCCTCCATCAACAGCAGATATCTGATCAGCGATTCCAAACAAGCAGACAAACAATAAAGGTAAAGAGAACTTTTAAGATTGAATTATAACAGATAATTACAAAAATGGAATTTTGTTTTACATGTGTTGTTCATATTAGTGTTAGACGTGTCTGAGTTAAAAAATAAAACCAGGTAGTAATCTAGAGTAGTACATTGCTATGATATGCGTAGTGTAATTACTAGACCTCTTTAGTAAGATCCATATTAAGGGATTAACTACAAGAGAGAAGGAACTCCAAAGAATCTCTTAACTAGCATTTCTTTCTTGCTTAGTTTTTTCCTTCTTTTTAACATTTTTATATGTTCTCTGTTGTGTTTTGAAAAACAGACTTCATAAATGCATTTAGCTTGCCCATTTGCCCTTGTCTAAAATTTTGTTTATGATTATAAATTATATTAATGAATTAGTATATTCTTGTATATTTTCAGTTACTTTGCATATACTAGGATAAAATGTGAATATTTTAATGTAGGTATCTATCTTGATGTGTTCCAATAACCTCTCTGTGTTTCTTTTACTGAAGTGAAATTTTTTTCTGCATTAATTTTTAGGCACATTACATCTTTATCCTGATTATCACAAATTACTCTTTATGCAAGTAAAAAAGAAAAGACTGTTCCTTGATTCTACATTCTTAAATATATTTGCTTGTATGTGAAATGATTTGTTAGAAATTTGTAATTTTACACAGAACGTTTTATTTTATCATATTAAAAATAATTTTAAATAATAATCACATAATTTTAAATTATACTTAAATTCTCTAATTCTAATGTCTAGTGCTTTGATTCAAACAATACTTACACACGTTTTAATTGTCAATGACTAGTGTTATACTAGAAGTACTAATTACAACGATGTTGTGACTTGATTTCCAAGGTAGCCTTATACCCACACTTTACCTGTATTTCAAACTTGCACTGAAAATTTGAGGACTTCACAGGTTTGGCCTTTGGAAATTTTCAATTGAGACATCAGATATAAGTGAGCTCTATGTTAAAAATTTAGAGATCGTCACTGATACTACAACCATAGTATGGGAAGCAAAGTTCCCAAAATGATTTGATTAACCTGAATTTATTTTACCAGCTGAAATATTTTTTTCTTTTCTTTCTCTTTCTCACTTAATTTTTTGTTGTTGTTGTTCTGTTTTGTTTTTGTCTCCATCTCTTTTGTCCTTTCTTCTTTACTGGCCTACCTTTCTTTTCCTTCTCTAGCTAAATGATATTTTGTTTCATATCTCACCATGGTATTATAAAGCTATGTTTATTTCTAAGTTTGTGTGTGTGTGTGTGTGTAAGTAGCTTAGTCACATGGAAGGATTTTCTTTTAAAGGAAGAAAAACAAATCTTAACCCTAATTTCTCAATTTCATTATAGTCATGCATAACATAACATTTTGGTCAATGACAGACCACATCTATGACAGCAGTCCCCCAAAATTATATTTCCTAGTTAAATTATAACCATCTTAGTTGTTTTTGTAGGTACGCACTGTGATATTCACACAATGACAAAATCACCATGTGTTTTCAGAACATATCTCCATTGTTGAGCAATGTATAACTGTACATTAAAAACATTTAAATGCTTCATTTTTTCTTAAATAATATAGTAGATTATGACTACTAAAGGATAAGTTCTTATATTGTCAGATCACAATTTTCACAGAAGCAATTTTCCTTGTTCTCTTTGGAATAGGAATTTCTTTTATTGAGAGGTTGAAGGGGAGAAAAGGTAAAATAGTACACTAGAGATTTAACTAAAAATTGCTTAAATACATTGTTTTCATTCTTGGCAATAATTCTGATTTCCTCTCTTGAAGGTACCATACATGGTAGTTGCAAATAAGAAATCCACACCAGAGATTTCATCTACTTTTATTTTTGGTACAAGGGATTTAACCCCAGGGGCACTTAACCACTGAGTCACATTGCCAGCCATTTTTTATTTTTATTTTTTTATTTAGAGACAGGGCCTCACTGAGTTGCTTAGGACCTCGCTAATTCACTGAAACTGGCTTTGAGCTCTAGATCTTTCTGCCTCATCCTCCAAAGCCACTGGAATTATAGGCATGCACCACTGCACTGGCTTCAACTACTTTTAAAGTAGTATGTAAGAATTACTTTAGTGGTATAAGAATTACTTTAGTTACTACATAGTTTATATGCACTTTGGAGAGGCTGTGATACAAAAGATCAAATGAGTTGCTTTCAGATGCATTCCTTCTAGAATCCTACTGGGGAAACTATCTGCAAATCACTAAAATTTCAGCTGTTTCCACTCTCATCTATTGCCAGGTGTATGTCATGTATTTGCTACAACATTTACAAGTAGCTTACATTTTATTGTTTGTATGTAATTATCCTTTTTAATACTGTTTTTTAAAAAATATTGGAAAATAAAAGAGCATCTAATATTAAAGGAAGTGCTGTGGAAAGGATGAGAATCATGTTTTAGAAATTTGTCACTTCAAACATGGCTATGAACTCAATTGTAATTAGTGACTAAGATTTCAGTTGATATTCTATACATACGAAAAAACAACCAGTATGTTAACTAAATTAAAAATTCCCTATTGATAAAGTAACCTCTCAAATCTTACATAGGTATAGACATTAGGGAATGCCTGCAAAGGGGAGGTGGGAACCTGTCAGTCTCTCTGTTTCTTAGCCATAATGTTAGTGGTTTGCTTCACTACCCTGTCTTCACATTGCCAACCAGTGCCCTAACCAGATGCCTAAAGCCTTGGGGCTATCCAGTCTTGGACTGGAGCCTCCTGAACCATGAATTAAATAAACTTCTTAAGTTAATTGCCTAAGGTATTTTATTTTAGTAATGTGAAGCCTCCTAATGCACTGTTTTGGTTTTTAGTTTTAGATTTTACATCTTGCCTACTCTAAAGAAATGAATGATGGATAGATATTTTACAAGTAAGAGCTAAGGAGTAAACTAGATAAATGCAGGTACTATAAATGTCATTGTATGATAGTCTAAACCTATCTTGACATACACTGTATAGCTTTATTCTGAGCTTCGTTCTATGCATTGAAGATATAAATTGACTTTGATAAGCTATTTACAAGAAAAAATAAATATAAAACTTGTACATTTGTTCCATATTCTGTTGTTGCCAGAGTTTCAAATACATAAATAAGAAATGTTAGCCCTGTTCTTTAAAGCCCCCTTTTAGTATGAGGAAAATGTCACACATATACAATGTGTAATTTTATGGATTTGTTTATCAGTGTTTCCTAGATCTTATTAATTAATTTAGACAAAGCTAGGAAATAAAAAATATTCTGATAGTCTAGACATTCAAACATGAAATATTAACTTTCCTGTAATGGATTTTAGAAAAGAGATGCATAATATTTTAAACCATATGTAAGAAATATCCTTATTTTCATTCCATCCCCAAATGAAAAACTATTGCTATTTTGGAATATATACTTCCAGTGTATATTTTAGAAATATAAAACATAGTAAAGCAAAAAATTCTGCTAACCATCACCTGCTGCACTATCTTCTTCCACACTTCTCTGGAAATACTTCCATGAGTTTGTATTAATTTTCCAGTAATTTTAAATTTTTACACATATATGTGTGTATATTGGTAAGTGCTTTACAGCATTATTTTATGGTAATATATTGTTTGAAAAGCAACTAACTTTGGTTAAATAATCACATTATATATAGTAATTATACTATTCGTACACATTTAATTTCCAGGTTTTTGCCTTTACAGAGGCTCTACATTGAGTCTTTATATGTGTTTCCTTGAGCTCCTTGAGAGTTCTCTTACACTAAAGTCCAGAAGCAGAATTGTTGTAGGATATAGGTTAGACATTTTACATTTTTATTGCTTTCCAGATTGCTCTTTAAATGATTCTTCCAGTCTGACTTCCATTACAAGGGTTCCCTCATCTTTTCACCAATTCTTGATATTGCCAAACTTCTAAATTTTCATAAAAATGGACTTAGGATTTTAAAACTATTCTTTATTACTCTTTCATTTCTCATTATTTCACACAACAATCATACGTTACAGCATTTTTATTTGCAAGTTGATTTTATGAATACTTGTTGAGAGATGAGTCAGATGATACAGTTGTTGATATCATAATATGAACTAGAATTTAAGTGGTTTCTCATTTCTTAATGACATTCTGTGTAAATTTTTAAAAAATTGATATAATTCCCACACTAAATTTTTTTACCTTTTTAAAAGTACAATTCATTAGTTTTTAGTGTATTTTCAGAGTTGTGCAAGCATTGCTACAATACTAGAATATTTTTATCAACTTACCAAGAAACCTTATTATCTACTAACATTTGCCCTCTCTTTTCTGATCACCTGGTGATCACTAATCTACTGTCTATATGGATTTGCATATTCTGTGTATTTCTTATAAACAGGGTCATATAATATTTGTTCCTTTGTGATTGAATTCTTTCACTTAGTGTTAGGTTTCAAGGTTCATCCATTCTATAGCCTGATTTCATTCCTTTTATGACTGAATAATATTCTGTTGTATATATGTACCTCACTCTTTTTATCCATGAATCCACTGACGGATATTTAGATTATTTCAATTTTTCACTATTTGGAAGAATGCCACTACAAACATTCATGTGAAGATTTTCTATGGATGTATATTTTCATTTCTCTTTGGTATATCCCTCGGAGTAGAATTTCTTATGTCATGTAGGGATTTTAGTTTTAACCTTTGCAGGAATTGCCAGACTGTTTTCCAAAGGAACTATACCATTCGGCACTCCAGCCAGCAATATATGAGCAGTGTTCTGGTTCCTCTCCATCCCCACTAACATCTATAATTTGCCTTTTAGTTATAGCTGTCTTTATGGGTATGAAATGGTATCTCATTATGGTTTTGATTTGCATTTCTCTGATGGTTTTGAGCATCTTTTAGTACTTACTGGCCATTTGTATGTGATCTTCAAACAGATCTCTAATCATATCCTTTACCTATTTTTCAACTTGGGTTCCCTTTTCATTGATAGCTTGTAAGAATTCTTTATATTTTGGATACCAGACCCTTTTCAGATATATTATTTTGCAAATAATTACTCCCATTCTCTAAGTCTCTTTTACTTTCTTGTAACCTTTGATAAAGAGAAGTGTAGAATTTTGATGAAATCTGTCTTTTTTTTCTTTGATTGCTTTTGCTTTAGGTATCATATCTAGAATCTGTTGCCTAACCCAAATTCATGAATATTTATATTTTCTTCAGAGTTTTATAGTTTCATCTCTTACATTTAGGTCTGTAGTTCATTTTAAATTAATTTTGTATATAAGAGAGTGTTCCAGATACATTCTTTGACATGTGGATGTCCGGCTGTCCCTGCACAATTTGTGAAAAACAATTCTTTGTTTATTGAATTGTGTTGGCAATCTTGATTTAAAAAAAAAAAAAAAAAAAAAACTGTTGGCCAGAGGTGTATAGATTGATTTCTAGACACTGAATTCTATTCCATTGGTCTATGTGTCAGAACTGCACATTCATTGTAACTGTAACAGTAGTGTAAGCTTTAAAATTGGAGAGGTAAGTCAAAGATTTTTTGGGCACAATTCAATGTAATTTTGGAGTTAGCTTGTCAATTTCTGCAAAAAAGCAGTTGAGGTTTGGTAAGAGTTGCACTGAATTTTAGTGTCAGTTTGAGAAACATTCCTATTTTAACAGTATTTCTTCCAAATTGTGAATATAATAATATAGCTTTATATTTATATCAGTCTTTTTTTCAAATTTTATATTTTTCAGTGTCTAATTCTTGCAATTCTATGTTAAATTTATTCCTAAGTATTTTATTCTTTTTGATGGTTCTGTAAATTAAATTTCACTTTCAGTTTGCTCATTGCTAGTATATAAAATTGATATTTGTATTTTAATCCTGTGTCCTGTAACTTTTCTGAATTTATTAATTTTAATAGTTTTGTGTTTTGTAAATTCTTCATTATTTTGTGTGTGTCACATGTAAATATACATAATTTAACTTCCTCTCTGGTCTGGAGACATTTCTTTTTCTAATCTCCCTGGCTACAATCTCTAGCACAAGTCCAAGTGATAAGAACAGAAATCCTTGAGGCTTATCTTATTTTTAAAATAATATTTTAGACGTTGATGGACCTTTATTTCATTCATTTATTTATGTGTGGTGCTGAGAATTGAACCCAGTACCTCACACATGCTAGGCAAGTGCTCTACCCCTGAGCCCCAATCCTAACCCCTTGTGGCTTATCATAAGATGGTAGTAACATTCAGTATTTCACCATTAAGTATGATGTTAGCTGTGGGTTGTTTGTAGATGCCCATTATCCATTTGAAGAAGTACCTGTCTATTCCTAGTTTGTTGAGTGCTTATAGTTATTGTTTTTATTGGGAAAGTGTGTTGAATTTGGTCAAATTCTCCTGTACCTCTTAAGAAGATTGTGGTTTTAAAAATTTAGTTAAAATGGTATATATTTCATTTTTTGCTTTTTATATTTTGAACTAACATTGTATTCCTGATATAAACCCCACCATAATACATCATAATGTAAAATCTTTAAATTGCTGAATTTGATTTGTTTTTATTTTGCAGAGAATTTTTGTATCTGTGTTCATAAGTATTCTTGTTCTCTGTTTTTGTTTTTTATTTTTTTGTAATATCTACTGAATTTGGCGTCAGGGTAATAAAGGATTTATAAAATGGTAAGGAAGTATTACTTTCTATTTTTTGGAAGAGTTTATGAAGAATCAATGTTAATCTTGAAATATATGGTAGAATTCACGAAATAAGCCATCTGATCTTGGGCTTTTCTCTGTGGCATATTGGATTACCAACCCTGTGTTTCAGTTATTATAGGTACATTTAGGCTTTTTTCTCTTTATTCTTGAGTCATTTCTAGTAGTTCATTTCTAGGAATAGATACATTTTCATCTACTTTATATAATTTGTTGACAAAAATTTTTATAGAATTCACTTACAATCTTTCTAAGCCATGTAATCCTTATTTTTAAAAAGAATAAAGATTAAAAGTATTTACATAAAAACTATAAAACTGTAAAACATCTTATAGGGACCCTTTGGTGCATATCAATCCATATTTAAAATTTCTCTACAAAACTCTGGAACTAATCAAAAGCTTACCACTTTTTAAGTAGTGTTTATTCAAGAAAATTCTCTAGGTCTCAATAAGAACAGAAAGTTCTGTGGCATATTTTTTTAAAAATTGACAGGAAAATCACACATTTAAATGTTTCAATACACGTATGCATTGTGTAATATTCAAATCAGAGTAAACATAGATCTTCTCAAATATTTATCATTCTGTGTGGTACCTTTGTGGCATTTTATCTTGCCTTAGTCCTATTCTTTACATTTAGCTTGGCTGTAACCCAGGAAAAATAATGTCCATGTTCTCATGCAAACTGAGCACTATCAGAAGGAACAGAATGGAGCTGCACCTCTCCAAGCCTCATTCCCAAATAACTGTCATCATTTAAGCTCTAATGGTTCATTAGAAGATTCCACTTAAAAAATGACTCTTAATTCTGTATGAATAGCCTCATTCCTGGCAGGAGATAGGTGGATGTAATGTTAAAAGTAAATACAGACCAGTGATTTAACTTCACAGCTACCTGTGATGATGGATTCTGGTATGAGCCAAACAATGAATAACCAAATAGCTTAAAAGGAAAAGCTGAGAAATGAGATGGCCATAAGTTTTGACAAGCTCTGACATGTTCCTAGGAATCTGGAAGCCACATTCATTGTATGTATACTCAGGAAAGAAATTAAGAGTTGTGTGCTTATGCAGCAAAGAAATTAGGAAGCCAAAACACTTTCTCTGGCTTACTTGAAATTGTGCCCAAGCAGATGGTACAAGTAAAGACACTATTGTTCAAATCAGCATTATTAATAATAGTCAACAAGTAGAAACAACCTAAATGTCATTTATTGATAGGTGGATAAACAATCACAGTATAGTCATGCAATGAATATTTTTCAGCTATAAAAAGAAATGAAGGGGGGGTTGGTGTTGTACCTAAATGGTAGAGCACTTGCCTAGCATGTATGAGACACTGGGTTCAATTTTCAGCAGCACACATAAATAGATGAATAAAATAAAGGTCCATCAACAATTTAAAAATATTTTTAAGAAAAGGAATGAAGTAATGATACATACTACAACATGGATAAACCTTGAACATATTATGCTTAGTGAAGGGAGCCAGTCACAAAAGATAACATAGTATATATGAAATATCCATAAAAGGCAAATATGTATAGAGAAGAAGAAGTAAATTAACTTAGAGAGGGGGAATGGGAATATGGTAGTGATTGCTAAAGTATGTGAGTTTCTCATTTCACATGAAAAAGCACAGGACAGTGAGATATTTTGAGGACAAACAACATTCGTGTTACTTTTATTATAGCAGATTTCTATGATTACTCCATTTGTTGTTATTATTGTCCCTTTCTATGCCTAATTTACAAATATAGATATGGTTTTTGGAACATCCCTTGGGAATAAGAGAGAACCACCATAAACTCCAAACTAGTAGTTAGAAATGTAATTTTTAAAAGTGAAAAAATTAAGTCTCAAATTGCTCACCATTCTGTTTCCTTCATACCTCTTACATGTAGTGCTATTTGAGTAAAGTCCAATTTTTAGTGTTTGTGTGTGTGTGTGTACACGTCTGAAGTTTTTATTTGACATTTATAATTCCTTTTCTTTTTCATGAAGTCTTTTTCTTTTATTGATAACTTCTTTTTTGTATTTCTAATCATTTTAATCATACTTTCTTTTAAATCCCATGTTCTTGAGGTTCTGATTCTCCTGTTTGCTATGTTTGCTTACTCTCAGGGTGGCATGTTTCTACTTGTAATTACAATTTTGACTGTCAGCTCAACTTTAGCAGAATATGTGTTTCCTTTGGTTAATTCCTTGAAACTAAAGAGAGGATCATTCCTCTAGACTGTTCTCTATTTTCTTTTGCTACCCTTTCAAGGTGAATATTTATGCTAATTGTCAGGGTAGGGCTTCCTGGCTCACATTAATATATTCAGATTTAAAACTCGAGTGAGATACAGTCATGGATATACACATTCTCATTAAAGAGAATTTTTGCACTCTACCCTGATCTTAATCAGAGACAAATTTCCTTACTTTCTTTCGATTTGAGCAATTTTCTTAGTCTACCCTTTAAATAAAGTTGTAACACTTCAAAGTATTCCCATTTTTAATGTTTTGAGCCCAAAGTTCCAGCTCTTGCTCCTACCATTCCTGAGGTTCTTGACCATGAGAGTTCTCACATGATAAGTGCTACCATATCTTCAGGCATACACTCATGCTCTTTGGTAATATCTGTGATTCCAGTACCTGAATATTTCTCTTTCTTTTTTAGATCTTTCACTTGTATCTTTAAAGAAATATTTGATAAGTAACTAAACATGCACTAAATACTAAATAAATATTATAGAGTGCATTAAGAATAAAGGGAAAAGAAGATTGATCAAGGATTATGTTTCTAAGAAGGTAACATTGACACTAAGTCCTGAAGAATGAGAGCTTCTATACCATAGGAAGGGTTTCAGGTTATATAGTCTGCCACATTGCCCTTTCATGTTTTAAAAATCTTTAACTATATTACCTTTGAAGCATGGTTTCACAATTGAACAAAATACTAAGTGTGTTGATTAGTGTGTTGATTAGAGTACAGTGATGTGTTATAACCTGTAAATTTCAGGATGAATTCAGAAGTTGCAGCTTCTTTTTATTCTAAATCAATTACTGAGAGAACAAAGAAAGATCATACCAATGAACATAGGTGTGGCATTCCAGTAATATTCCAACTCATTTTCCCACTTAATATTTTTGTTTACTTTGTCATTATATATATTTGATGACTAAGACAGAGTAAACTTTCAACATTGAAGAATTAATCATTAAATGACTAAGGATTAACCATTGAGAATATTATTGCCCATAGTTGGAATAAGCCAGTCTTAAGGCTCTTAATGGCTGAATTATCACATCCGTACTAGACTAGTTATCATTATTCTTGTCTCAGGTTTCTAAATTTTGCTGCTTAGTAATCCTTTAATAGCACCACTTCATTCATCAAGTACTTATTGGCTATTTTCTCTGTGCCTGGGTTATATATCTTCTATGTGGTGGATAACTGGAACACATTGGTAAACCACATTCAGGTATGGTTTCATTCTCCTGAAGCTTCTTGTAAGAGACAGAATAAATAAACATGAAACAAAATAAGTAAAATAATTAAATATTATAGAGAGTGTGTTATAATTAAGAGAAGGGGAAATGGATGCTGGCTTTAGAAAGTGGACAAGAAATACATTTCTGAAAAGGTAATGTTACCACTAAGACTTGAAGAATAAGAGGTAGTATAATAAAAAAGAATCGCTTTTAGGTATATTAGGGTTACTCTCACATCTTAAAGCTCATAATACATTGCCCTGCACTACAGAGTAAGGAAAGTAAATATTAATAGGAAAAAGTTACTCCAGACAGACTGAATTCTACTAAAAGTCCTAACTTTTATATGCTTACTATGTACAGGGTCTCTTCTAAGCATTTTATCTGTATTTGTTCATTTAATTTTTACAACATGCCTATGAGATAAGGTAATAATATTGCCTCCATTTTACAGAAATTACCTTGCATAAGTTCATAAACCTAGTTAAAGACTCATTACTATACACCTTCCCAAACTTTTATTTTTATTTATCATATTTTTTCATTATATTACTTTGTTTTTTAGTAATCAGATTAGGTTATGCTTAAATAATGAAAGCATTTGTAAGTTCTATAATTTCATAACAAATCTATATAATAGTTACCATTCTCATTTATACAGTAAATTAGTTCAGATAGTTTACTAAGTTTGTCCATTTTTACTGCACTGGTATTTTGTAGGTCTGTTATTCAAATTCTGATGTTCTGATTCTAAATATTGTGCCCTCTTCACTATGTATGTAATCTTTCTTAGTACACAATTGTAAGAAGGAAGGGAAGTCATTTCAT
This sequence comes from Sciurus vulgaris, assembly GCF_902686455.1. Classification (NCBI taxonomy): domain Eukaryota; kingdom Metazoa; phylum Chordata; class Mammalia; order Rodentia; family Sciuridae; genus Sciurus; species Sciurus vulgaris. The sequence goes on from NC_136476.1 coordinate 36,025,378, forward strand.
GCTCTAGAATCAGAATAGTGTACAAATTAAAGGATTCAAAACTTTAATCATTGACTCATCTTTGTGTATCAAATTTTTAAAAAATATATTAATTTAATTTTGTCTTCACCAAAGATTTGAAACAATTAATGTTTATTCTCATGAATTATTTTATTAAGATGCTTTCAAAACAGAGAAATGTTCTAGAACTATCCTCAAATGTTAAATATTTGGTTTTGTATATTTAAATTATAAATTTTTTTGTAGAAATACATCTTTGTATTAACAACTAAAAATAAATCCGCTTAAAACTAAATATATGAGCCAAATGTGGTAATAGGCAATAAAAAGATGCAAAATAGGATTCATAGTAGCACTATCTTTTTTTTTTATCTGCTTTAAAGTCTTAACAGTTGTGGAATTATAGTAGGTATAGCCATAATGGTTGCATAGAATACACATGGGAGAATTCTTCAATTAATTATTTCAGAACCAGGGATGTCATCTGCTAGACTGTATAAGTGACTTATGAGTAAATATTTCCTATCTAATCAAATTTAAGGTAATATAACATTTTATGGAACAGATTGCAAAGCATTCTATATACTTTCAAAAGTTGGTGCATTCATGAATTAATTTGGATAGGAATTATTATCCCACTTTTATATAGAAAGAATGGTCACTATATAGGCAAGTGACTTACTTAAGAGCTATGGTCAGTTAGTGGCAGATCTAAAATTTAAACCTTAAATTTTGATTATAGACTTCTCTTTCTCTCTATCTAATCATCTTACATAGATTTTTTAGGAAATTTAAAATATTGGTATATTTTATAATTTATCCCTTTTAACTATAGTACAATATTTTTTTTAATTAAAGATGTAGTAATTTGACTTCAAGATTTTTAGATTAATATAGTTATTTCTAGCTAAGGAAAATAATTTTAATATTTCTATTTAGTTTCATATAAGTGAAAGTTTATTTTCATATTTGGTGAAAATTTCCAACTAATGCACATGGCTTCTATGTTTTACATAAACAAAAATTGTAAACATATATTTTGAAAATTTACTATGTTTGAATTGACTGAGAAAAGTATGAAGTCACTGACATCATTACTTATATATTTAATCTTTATTCTTTAGTCTCATCTATAGAATTTAAATGTACCTAATATAAAATAAATTATCTCTTTTCATTAAGTTTGGGTTTGTATACATCTCCTAATTTTTCCATAAACTCTTTTTAAGAATCATATTCCTAGTCCATTCTGTTCCAAGAACCATCTTAAGATTTCCAATAATAAATTGTTCTTTCCATCTGTTAACTATTACCAAAATTATCTATCTTGTTTAATAGTACTATTTATCTGAAAAGTTTTTAGTGTTTTTAATCCATTCTTGAGATTTTAGCAACCAATTAATAATCCCAGAAACACTATTTAATCTTAAAAGATTAGGTTCTGTACCCAGCTATATCTGTTATTTGCTACAAGTTCTGAAGGAAGTCATGAGTTAAGTAGTAAATTTCTCATCTTTAAAAAGACTGAAGATCAAACACATATTTCTCATGAAAACTAGAAAGCATTTTATTGAAGCACTTCATGCACCATGAAAACCTTACATGTCCGCAAATCAATCCCTCTGCCTTTCACTATGTAAATAAAATTGTTGTCTTCTAATTTTCCATATTAAGTCATTAGTTTGAAGATAAAGGGATTTCTAACATTCTAGTAAATGTTTCTTAATCTATTGAGATGATCATGAGATTTTATAAAGTACTTTGGAAAATAAACTAAGTGAAGTAAGTGCTCACCTGGAGAAGTACAGTGAACTCACAGAATACAAAAGACAAAAACAGAAAATTTCTCAATTTAAAGGAGGAAAAAAAATCCAAAGAAATGGGTGTTAAACTAAGAACAATATTTGTAAAGCACAATCATTTATAAAAGTTGTCTAGTGCATTTGAAAAGAAATGGATAGAACTCTTAAGAAGTGAAATAATACAATAAGTATAATTAGAAATTCACTGACAAAGTTAAAAAAATTCACTGACTGCAGTTAGATACAACTAAAGAAAGAATTAATTAGATGACAAATGAAGTTTTGCAGAGTATGGCATACAAAAATATAAATGAAAAACACTAAAATGTATTTCCAAGTCTTGAAGGAAAATGGAAAAAGTCTGTTATTAATCAGGGATCCTAACAAATGAGAAAGAAAAATCAAGAAAAAAGCTTTTTTTTTTTTTTTTTTCAAGAGAAGTTGGAAAGACAACTGATTTCTTTTTTTAAATTCATTTTTATTGTAAACAAAGGGGATACATATTGTTTCTTTGTACATGAAGTAGAGGCATACCATTTGTATAATCATACATTTACCTACGGTAATAGTTTTTGATTCATTCTGTCATTTTCTTCTCCCCTGCCACCCCTCTCATCCCTCTATACAGTCCCTCCTTCCTCCATTCGTGCCCCCTTCCCACCCCCATATGTGTCATCATCCACTTATCAGTGAAATCATTCATCCTTTGGTTTTTTGAGATTGGCTTATCTCACTTAGCATGATATTCTCCAACTGCATCCATTTGCCTGCAAATGCCATAATTTTATTATTCTTTATGGCTGAGTAATATTCCATTGTGTGTGAGTGTATATATATATATATATACCACAGTTTCTTTATCCATTCATCAATTGAGGGGCATCTAGGTTGGTTCCACAATCTGGCTATTGTAAATAGAGCAGCTATGAACATTGTTGTGGCTGTATCTCTGTAGTATGCTGATTTTGTCCCTTGGGTATAGGCCAAGGAGTGGGATAGCTGGGTCAAATGGTGGGTCCATTCCAAGTTTTCTGAAGAATCTCCACACTGCTTTCCAGAGTGGCTGCACTAATTTGCAACCTCACCAGCAATGTATGAGTGTACCTTTTTCCCCACATCCTCGCCAACACCTATTGTTGCTTGTGTTCTTGATAATTGCCATTCTAATTGGGGTGAGATGAAATCTTAGGGTAGTTTTGATTTGCATTTCTCATATTACTAGAGATGTTGAACGTTTTTTCATATATTTGTTGATTGCTTGTAGATCTTCTTCTGTGAAGTGCCTGTTCATATCCTTAACCCATTTGTTGATTGGATTATTTGTATTCTTCATGTAGAGTTTTTTGAATTCTTTATATATTGTGGAAATTAGTGCTCTATCTGAAGTATGAGTGGCAAAGATTTTCTCCCACTCTGTAGGCTCTCTGATCTCATTGCTGATAGTTTCCTTTGGTGAGAGAAAGCTTTTTAGTTTGAATCTATCCCAGTTATTGTTTCTTGCTTTTATTTCTTGTGCTGTGGGAGTCCTGTTAAGGAAGTCTGATCCAAAGCCAACAAGTTGAAGATTTGGACCTACTTTTTCTTCTATAAGATTCAGGGTCTCTGGTCTGATTTCAAGGTCCTTGATCCATTGCGAGTTGATTTTTGTGCAGGGTGAGAGATAGGGGTTTATTTTCATTCTGTTGCTTATGGATTTCCAATTTTCCCAGCACCATTTGTTGAAGAGGCTATCTTTTCTCCATTGCATATTTTTGGCACCTTTGTCTACTATGAGAAAATTGTATTTATTTGGGTTTGTGTACGTGTCCTCTATTCTGTACCATTGAGCTACCTGTCTATTTTGGTACCAATACCATGCCGTTTTTTTACTATTGCTTTGTAGTATAGTTGAAGGTCTGGTATTGTGATACCCCCTGCTTTACTCTTCCTGCCAACGATTGGTTTAGCTATTCTGGGTTTCTTATTCTTCCATATGAATTTCATGATTGCTTGCTCTATTTCTGTAAGGTACGTCATTGGAATTTTAATTGGAATTGCATTGAATCTGTATAGCACTTTTGGTAGTATGGCCATTTTGACAATATTAATTCTGCCTATCCAAGAACATGGAAAATCTTTCCATCTTCTAAGGTTTTCTTTAATTTCTTTCTTTAGTGTTCTGTAGTTCTCATTGTGGAGGTCATTCACCTCTTTTGTTAGATTGATTCCCAAGTATTTTATTTTTTTCGATGCTGTTGTGAATGGGGTAGTTTTCCTAATTTCTCTTTCTGAAGATCATCACTTATGTATAAAAATGCATTGGATTATGAGCATTGATCTTGTTACCTGCTACTTTACTGAATTCACTTATGAGTTCTAAGAGTTTTCTGGTGGGATTTCCAGGTTCCTCTAAATATATAATCATGTCATCAGCAAATAGGGATAGTTTGAGTTCTTCTTTTCCTATTCGTATCCCGTTAATTTCTTTGGTCTGTCTAATTACGCTAGCTGGTGTTTCAAGGACAATGTTGAATAGAAGTGGTGAAAGAGGGCATCCCTGTCTTGTTCCAGTTTTTAGGGGGAATACTTTCAGATTTTCACCATTTAGAATGTTATTGGCCATGGGCATAGCGAAGATGGACTTTACAATGTTAAGGAATGTTCCCACTATCCCTATTTTTTCTAGTGTTTTGAGCATGAAGGGAAACTGTATTTTATTGAATGCTTTTTCTGCATCTATCGAAATAATCATGTGATTCTTGACTTTAAGTCTATTGATATGGTGAATTACATTTATTGATTTCCGGATGTTGAACCAACCTTGCATCCCTGTGATAAAATCCACTTGATCATGGTGCACTATCTTTGTAATATATTTTTGTATGCGATTTGCTAAGACTTTGTTGAGAATTTTTTCATCAATGTTCATTAAGGATATTGGTCTGAAATTTTCTTTCCTGGATGTGTCTCTGTCTGGTTTATGTATCAGGGTGATATTGGCTTCATAGAATGAGTTTGGGAGGGTTCCTTCCTCTTCTATTTCATGGAATACTTTGAGGAGTATTGGAATGAGCTCTTCTTTAAAGGTTTTGTAGAACTCGGCTGAGAACCCATCTGGTCCCGAACTTTTCTTTGTTGGTAGGCTTTTGATGACTTCTTCTATTTCCTTTCTTGAAAACGGTCTATTTAAATTGTATATGTCCTCCTTGTTCAGTTTAGGTAATTCATATGTCTCTAGAAACCTGTTGATGTCTTTGAGATTTTCTATTTTTTTGGAGTATTGATTTTCCCAAAATAGCTTCTAATTATGTTTTGTATTTCAATCGTGTCTGTTGTGATATTTCCTTGTTCATTCCAGATTTTAGTAATTTGGGTTTTCTCTCTTTGTTAGTGTGGCATACGGTTTATCAATTTTGTTTATTTTTTCAAAGAACCAACTATTTATTTTGTCAATTTTTCTATTGTTGTTTCAATTTTGTTGATTTCAGCTGTGATTTTAACTATTTCTACTACTTTTTGGTGTTGCTCTGTTCTTCTTTTCCTAGGGCTTTGAGCCGTAGTGTTAGGTCACTTATTTGTTGATTTTTTTTCTTCTTTTATTGAATGCACTCCATGAAATAAATTTTCCTCTAAGAACTGCTTTCATAGTGTCCCAGAGATTTTGATAGGTTGTTTCTTTGTTCTCATGTACCTATGAGAATTTTTATATTTCCTTCTTGATATCTTCTGTTATTCATTCATCATACTATAGCGTGTTATTTAATGTCCAGGTGTTGGAGTAGTTTCTTTGTTTAATTCTGTCATTTATTTCTAATTTCAATTCATTATGATATGATAGAATACAAGGTATTATCTCTATCTTCTTGTATTTGCTAACAGTAGCTTTGTGGCATAAAGTATGGCCTATTTTAGAGAAGGGTCCGTGTGCTGCTGAGAAGAAAGTGTATTCGCTCTTTGTTGGTTGGTATATTCTATAAATGTCCGTTCAGTCTAAATTATTGATTGTGTTATTGAGATCCATGGTTTCTTTGTTCAATTTTTGTTTGGAGTATCTGTCCAGTGGTGAGAGAGGTGTGTTAAAATCACCTAGTATTATAGTGTTGTGGTCTATTTGATTTCTGTCATTGAGAAGGATTTGTTTGACATATGGATGAGCCACTGTTTGGGGCATAGATATTTGTGATTGTTATGTCTTGCTGATTTATGCTTCCTTAAGCAGTATGAAGTATCCTTCTTTATCCCTTCTGACTAACTTTGACTTGAAGTCTACATTATGTGATATGAGGATGGATACTCCGGCTTTTTTGCTGTGTCTATGTGCATGGTATGATTTTCCCCATCCTTTCACATTTAGTTTGGGAGTATCTCTTTCTATGAGATGAGTCTCTTGCAGGCAGCGAATTGTTAGATCTTTCTTTTTAATCCAATCTGGCAGTCTGTGTCTTTTGATTGATGAGTTCAGGCCATTTATATTCAGGGTTATTGAGATATGATTTGTATTCTGGTCATTTGGCTCAGTTTTTTTTTTTTTTTTTTTTTTTTTTGACATGACTTGATTTCTCCTTTATTTGGTTTTTCCTTTAGGGTAGTTCCTCCCTTTGCTGATTTACATCATTGTTTTTCATCTCTTCCTCATGGAGTATTTGACTGAGAATGTTCTGTAATGCCGGCTTTCTTTTTATAAATTCTTTTAGCTTTTGTTTATCACGGAAGGATTTTATTTCGTCATCAAATCTGAAGGTAAGTGTTGCTGGGTATAAGATTCTTGGTGGCATCCATTTTCTTTCAGAGCTTGAAAAATGTTGTTCCAGGCCCTTCTAGCTTTTAGGGTCTGGATTGAAAAATCTGATGATATCCGTATTGGTTTTCCCCTGAATGTAATTTGATTCTTTTCTTTTGCAGCCTTTAAAATTCTATCTTTATTTTGTATGTTAGGTATTTTCATTATAATGTGCCTTGGTGTGGGTCTATTGTAATTTTGTGTATTTGGAGTTCTATAAGCGTCTTGTATTTGATTTTCCATTTCATTCTTCAGATTTGGGAAATTTTCTGATATTATTTCATTGAATAGATTGTTCATTCCTTTGGTTTCTTTCTCTAAGCCTTCCTCAATCCCAATAATTCTTAAATTTGGCCTTTTCATGTTATCCCATAGTTCTTGTAGATTCTGTTCATGATTTCTTACCATCTTCTCTGTCAACTTTGTTTTCAATATTAAATATTTTGTCTTTGATATCTGAGTTTCTGTCTCCCAGGTGTTCTATCCTATTGGTTATGCTTTCTATGAAGTTTTTAATTTGGTTTATTGTTTCCTTCATTTCAAGGATTTCTGTTTGTTTTTTTTTTCAATATCTCTAGCTCTTTATTGAAATGATCTTTTGCTTCATGTATTTGCTCTTTTAACTGTTGATTGGTGTGATCATTCAGTGCCTGCATTTGCTCTTTCATCTCTTCATTTGCTTCCCTGATCGTTTTGATTATGTACATTCTGAACTCCCTTTCTGACATTTCTTCTGCCATGCTGTCATTGGATATTATTGCTATACCATCTAGGTTTGATTGGGACATTTTCTTCCCTTGTTTTCTCATATCTTTCAGGTATCTACTCCTCTAATAGTGCAACTCTGGGATATTACAGATTTCCTCTATTGACTAATATTGTCTCTGTAGATTTCCAATAACTCACCTCTTAGCCTTTAGTAGCCTGAAGTCTTGGAGGCTTGATAATGCCGTGCTCCACTAGGAAGCTGGCCTTCTAGGGGTGGTGGCTTTCAGGTGGGATATATATTCCCTGGTGGTTCTGGGTTGGTCCCAAGTCTCTCAGTACCTCCTCTTCTTGGCTCCTGGGTCTTGTCAAAGGTCCTCTAGTCTCCTGTAGGTGTCTCAGGAAGGGAGTTGCCCTTCCAATGATGATGACCAAGCCCTCAGGAGTGATTCAAAATGCCTGCACCAGCCTTTAAAGAAGCCTCTGGCTAAATTCGTGATGGCAACAAACCTCGGAGTGAAAGTGGTGGTCGGGCAGGGTTGTTCAGTGGTGGTGTCTGTCTTTGGCTGGTGGTTGGGCGGGTTGGCTACCAGCCGCCCAGCTCCACAAGGCAGGCGGGTTGGGTGCTGGCCTGCTACCTCCGCGATGCAAGTGGCCTGACTCGCCCGTCAGCTCGCTCCGCAACTGCGACCAAGCAGTGATGGCACCAACCTACATGCAGGGTTCAGGCAGGGTCGCTCAGTTATGACATCTGTCCTTGGCCTGCTGGCTGGATGAGATAGCTGCCCACCATCTACCTCCGTGATGTAGGCGGTCTGGCTCACCTGCTAGCTCACTGCGCGACTGCGACCAACCTATAATGGTACCGAGCTAGATTTCTTAAACACTAAATTAGTATAAACTGGCTGTGGTAGTGGATATCTGTAATCCCAGCTACTTGGGAGGCTGAGGCAGGAAGATTTTGAGGCCAGCCTGAACAATATGGTAAGACTCTGTCTCTAAAAACAGAAAAAAATAAGCAATAATAGAAACCAGAGGACAGTAGAATAATATCTTAATGTGATAAAAGGAAATGCATCAGTGTAAATTCTGTTTCCATTAAAACAATTACTAATCACATGCTCCACCACTGAGTGGCTACCCCTAATCCCCTTGAGTGAAAATATCTTTTAGGAATAGAATCACAAAAATAAATTTTCAGTTCCTCAAATCTAAGACAATTACCTACTAGTTTATCCTCACCAAAGGGTGCTCTTTTATCAGAGGAAACATGATATAATCAAAGTTGACAAGCAAAAACACAGATAAGTATATTGGGTTTTAAAGCAACTTATTTTTTGATTACTGTCTCTAAGGTTAAACTTTAAGTATGATGCTTACTGTATATTTAGTTTATATCAAGTTAAGGAAGTTGCCCTGTATTAAGTTTAGTTAAAGAATTCTTGAGACTATTGAGATGATCCTGATTTTTTTTATTAACTTACAGTGAATTATATTAATAGATTTTCTGATGCCAATCTGGCCTCATATTTTCTGAGATAAATTCTATTGGTCACAGTGTTTATAATTTTTCTAATGGCTTCAGGATATGTAGTGATATCTGTTTCATTTTTTTTCATGTTTCATTTCTGATATTAGTAATTTTTTTTTAGATGTCATAGAGCCATCAATTTTAATGATTTTTTTCCAAGAGCCAGCTTTTTGTTTTGTTTTCCTCTTATCCAGTTTATGATTTCTGGTCTTTATTATTATTATTTTTTTTTTTTTTTAATTTTGGTGGTGGTGCTGAGGATGATGATGATGATGATTATTTTGGTGGTGGTGCTGAGGATTGATCCCAGGGTCTCATGCATGCTAGACTAGAGTTCTACCACAGACCTACCTCCCCAGCTCCTTTCTTTTGTTCTTTTTTATTTTTAAGAATTTCATCCCAAAGAGGAATTTTTTAAAATATATGTATTTTTAGTTGCAGATGACACAGTACCTTTATTTTGTTTATTTAGTTTTTATGTAGTGCTGGAAATCAAATCCAGTGCCTCACACATGCTAGGCAAGTGCTCTACCACTGAGCTACAACCCCAGCACCCATCTTTGTTCTTTTAATGAATTTATTTTTATGATTCTTTTACATTCCAGTAGTTCAACTGGGCAGGCAAATATTTACCCTCCAAAAATTATACCTTTCATACTTTATCATTTAAAAATAATAATCACAATAGCTGTTCAGATATCATTAAAAGTCAGTAGAAGTATTGTAAAATATGAACTTGAAGTGGACCTTCAATCATGAGAGGTAATGAGCGTAGTTAAAAGGCAACTTTTTTGTGTGGACACATTTCCTGCCTTACCAGCCAGGAGGCTAAATCCCCTATCTCAGTACCACCCAATTGCTATTCCCAAAGCCTTATATTTGAATGGAACTTTGCCTTTAAATTTGGGGAGTAGAAAGAGCAAATAAATGTATTTCCTTTTCAAATGATGGTCTATTCTTTTCTTGTAATAACCTGTTTACTTTTTACATTTAAAAAGCTTTGAAACACTTTAAAAATAGGAACTATGTTTTATCTGTCTTTGTGTATTCTATAGTACTCTCACCATAACTTGACATATATTATCTAAGTTAATATTTGTAAAATAATGCACTTTATTCCCTGTTATCCTATATCTTTGAACTTTTTCTGTATTTTAACTGATAGCTCTTATTTTATATGTGCATATATTCTTCAAAATTCTATCTTAAACCCATTTTTTCCCCTCAATTTTAAAGATACCTATTCTCTTGCCTTCAGATTCTTTTGGGCTTGTCTACCTGTCCATCCATGCCTTATTTTTTCACTATATGAGTCATTTTCATTTGATTCTCTATCATCAAAAATTCATCATGTTTCAAAGCCAACTAAGAAAGTTTTCCCCAAACCATGCCTTCTTCCAAACTAGTACCTCAGAATCAAATTTGTTTCTTCTCTTTCTGACTCTGAATTCTCTATCTGTATTCTCTTTTTTTCTCTTTCATTTCCATTCCTAATGCCTTCTAGCTTGTTTCTCTTATTTATTTCTTCCCATTGCCTACTGCTCAAATGAGGATTTGCTCAAATGTTGATGTTAACACAAAATTAATGAACCTACAATTGGTTCCCTTTTATGAGCATTTCAAGTCCAAAATACTTTTCAAGACAGTATATTGACTTGTTCAGCCAACCTATTCTTAGAATCTTCTATTTACCCATGTAAAATCATAGTGGAGTATCCTCTGTTCCATAAAACTCTTATCAGTCTATGCCGATGCATCATTCTTTCAACTCTTACATATTCTTCCTTTTTTTTTTTTCTTTTTTCTTTTCTTTTAATTTTTTGTATTGGAGGTTGAACCAAGTGGCACTTAACCACTGAGTCATATCCTCAGTACTTTTTTATATTTTATTTTGAGGCCCAGTCTCCCTGGGTTGCTTAGGGCCTCCATAAATTGCTGAGGCTGGCTTTGAACTCATGATTCTCCTGCCTCATCCTCCCACGGCTCTGGAACTACAGGCCTGCACCACTGTGTGGAGCTCAAACCTTACATATTCTTAACAGAAATAATACTAGTCAATGCTTTTTGTGTACCTAAATGCCAGATATTTTTCTGTACACTTCATGTATATGTATTCATCAACTCAAACATTTATTCAGTGAGATAGATTCCATATCTGATCATATTTTGCAAATAGGGAAACTGGAGGTCATGAGAAAAACATGCCCAATATCACACAGCTCATAAGTGGCAGAACTGGCATTCAGGATTAGGCAGTCTGATTCTAAAACTTGTGCTCTCAACCCCTGGTGTCTTCCATAAAAATATCACCAGATAGTACTTATGGAATGACTATTTGATCCTACTTTCTGGGCATTTTGTTTCTGTTTTTCTATTGACTTCTTATAATAACCTTATAAGGAAGATCTTGTTCTCATATTAAGGTATAAAGGATTAAGGCTTAAAAATTGAAATAAATTGCCCAAGATCAGCTAGTAAACTGGTAGCTCCAGGATTATAACCTACGTGTATCTTACTCTTAACTCCAAAATCTTTCTACTTTTCTAAGCCGCCTTTTTATACAAGTTTTCATTTAATAGTTTTAAAGTTGAACATTTGTTAGGTCTCTTGCTTCTGTTAGTCAGTAAGGTCCTCAAACATCGTTTATTAAACTTCAATAAATGGATGAAGATTGACTTCTGGAATACAGCCAGGTATTAAAGGTATTGATGCCAATGAAGGAAGTCAACAAAAGATGGAAAATCATTTTGTTAATTATATAATGCAATGGAAGTGTTGGTGAGTTTGGGTTTGATATAAAGGTTAGTAACTATAGTGACTTGGAACTTTAAAGGAAAATAAAGCATATCATTTCTTGTTTGGCACACATCCTGCAAGTCCTAATTCACTTACTTGTATTCCTTTTCTGGAACTTACAGGTTTTTAATTTTCTGAATTCTAATTTTCACTATGGCCCTGTATGTTTTCTAAAGGAAAAATATTATTTTTGTCTCTAAAAAAGACTTTCTCTTTATTAATAAATGACTGAATACACCAGTGCTTTGTGTTTCCAGAAGAAGTATAACAATATTTTGTAAGGAAGAAATGCCTTACAAACAGGCCTGGAAAAACCAGATTTTCACTCTAGACAATTGCTGCAAAGCAGCCTTTGATCTGCCTCAACCTGAAGTCCTAAGTATAGCAAATCGAATGATCCCAGGACTCAAATATAATCTTTAGACCTAAATGTCGTAAATATGCACTACTGTTTATTTTGTGATTAAATATCATTCTGATTCCTTGGTGAACTCTTGATTCCCCTATTCTTTGAATCAGATAAACTAAATTTTGCAACAGAATATTTTGTTCTCTGAAACATTTTTGGCAATAGCAATCTTTAATGAGAGGTTTCTTTTGAAGGATTTGAATTTTCAAGTTTATTTCATCTCTTGTCCAAGTAAATTAAGCCTATTAATCTTAAATTAGTTTAATCAAGCACCAAATAAAAGATTTTGCCAAGTGTCATACTCTAAAATTAATTGTAAGAGAGCATGACCCACCCATTCAATAAGTGCCTTGGGCTTTTAGGTAATCTAGCATATAAACATTTGGGTATATAAACTACTAAATCTGAAGAGTCTTAGCAAACCCTTTAATTGTGAAAGGGTTATATTTTATAAATTTGAATAAAATTATCAATATATATTTAGATGTATGATTGTTACCAAAATTTATATTTGTTTTGGTTGATTTTTTTACATAACTCTTATTCAATAGATTGAATTGTAATATAGTCTTTTTTATGTCAGGAATTATAGAATTTTAAATAGCCTCATTTACATTTTTGTGATCTGTGTTCACACCTCCAGAAATAGCAAAATAGAAAACTGCTTTCTTATTGTTCTTCATTGATAATCTCCACAGTTTTCTTTAAACTTACCCCAATATTTTGTGTAGTATGCATTCCTTGAAGGGTATTCAGTTTATATATGTCAGATTCTCTAGGGCCGTGGCTTTTGCCAGATGAAGCACTTTTGATTTCGAGGCTGATGAAACACAGTGCGATTATTGATCTGTGCATGACATAGCCTGTCTCTCTCCTGGCAGAGTGTAGCAACATTTATCCAGGAATTTGTGAAATGTCACTCGGATCATGTTCGCAAGGTAAACTGTGCAAAATCCAGGATCTGAGCTGAGAATCCATGTGGAATTGGACGTGACTGTCTTATTCCTATGTCCGATCTTCTAGATGAACCAAGTGATATTTGTTAACAGAATGTCTGTGTCCTATATTAGACCTTGTAAGAGCTATTATTGTCACCTGGAACACTATGTAGTAGAAAATCATGCATCTTATATTCTGTTTTCAGATTCACTTCTGATCTTACTGCAGAAAATATTAAGAAACTATAACCTGAACATCATCAGTTAAGGTTAGGGTCATTTTCTGTTTTTAATGAAATAATGTTACAATATATTGCATAGTCATATAGTCCCAGTAATACCTTCATTCTTGGCATCAGTATACTTTCATGTAGGTGTGTCTTATTATTATCAACATGCCTGAAAGTGACAAATTACATTTTTCTTACTAATGAATTATGTTTAACTGTGAACATGTTTTAGAGTTTGGTTTTAAGTGACTGGAATATTATTTAGCACATGGATAGATGTGTTTATATTTTCTACAGTGCATTTTAATTTCATTTTCATAACACATTTAAAGCACTATGTTAATGGGATATTCGGTAATGAATTAAATATCATCTTTGTTCTTGTATGAGATACTAATATGAGAGTTTTACATGTATATAACAGTGCAAGGGAATTATGGTGTGTGTGTGTGTGTGTGTGTGTGTGTGTGTGTAATGCATCATAAACATGTAGTGGATGGAGAACAGTCTTTTATTGCTCTCATTCTTTAGTAAGGATTTTTAAAGAGGTGTCATTTGGACTGAAACTTTATGTTTGGTATGATTTTTAAAGTTGTATACATGAGAAATGCCATTAAAAGAAAGGAAAGCTTGAAAAGACACCAAGGTAAGAAAGCAGTTTGTTTAGAATAATGGATAATCTGGTACAGCTGTGGTTTTAAGGCCTGGCTACATATTTTCTTCACTGGGAGCTTTAAAAGATACCTGTGCCTAGGCCCAACCATAAACCATTTAAGTCCAAATATATCTGTATCTTGGTAGTTTTTAAAAGCTCTCAGGTGATTCTGATGTGTAGTGAGGACTGAAATTAAAGTTTGAGGAAACAGAGATTGAATATAAGCAACTAGATTAAAGATTGTTTAATTATCAGTGTGAAAGAAATGATAAAGAAGTGGTCTACAAAGTATTATAAAAGTAGAAGGAGTTTTAAACAGCACAAGAGATTTGACAGTGGTATAAATCAAAGTCTGATGGCAAATAGTATATGGGAAGGTAAAGCAAAGGGAGATATTTAAGATATTTTCCAGGTTTCTAATTAAAATGTCTAGAAAGTTAATATTAGAAGTATTATACTTGTGACAATATAACATGTTAAATATTAATAGTAGAAAATACGAATAAAGTTGGATAAAACATGACAGATATATTTATAAGTGTACAATAGAACTTGAAAAAGGAAAGAAAATAAATGTAAATTCCTTGGGGATAAATCAGTGACAGCTTACTATTGTAGCCAAGTGATAATTTGTCACTGAAGTGATGATATCCAGTAAGTAGTAGAATATTTGAGTTTAAATTTAGGGGAGAGGACTGGGCTAGATGTATGCATTTTGGAGTCATGAATATTTGAATGGTATTTTAAAACATGGAACTGGATGAGATCGTTTTAGTCAGCTTTTTCATTGCTCTGACTAAAAGATCTGACTAGCACAACTGTAGAAAAGCAAAAGTTTATTTGAGGGCTCATGGTTTCATGGTCTCAATCCATAGACAGCAGGCTTCATTCCTCAGGGCTCCAGATGACACAGGAACAATATGACAGAAGAGGGAAGCTGCTATTATGTTGATCAGGAAGCAAAGAGAGAGAGAGAGACTCCACTGCCAGATACAAATATACACCTCAAAGCCATGCCCCAATTCCACCTCCTCTAGCCACACCCTACCACTTCAGTTACCCCTCAGTTAATCCCTATCAGGGGATTAAATCACTGATTGGGTTAAGATTCTCATAACCCAGTCATTTCTCCTCCAAACCTTCCCATGTGAGTTTTTAGGGAACACTTCACATCCAAAGCATAACAGAGATCATCAAGAAAGTGAAGATAAATAAAAAAGAGAATAAGTCCAAGTCTGAGTTTTGGCCACTCCCACATTTTGAGGTTAGAAAGATGAGAAAGGACCAGAAAAGGAAAGACCAATGTAGTAAAAAGTAAAAGAAAATGAAGAGAATGGAGAACCTAAGAAGCCTTGTCAAGAAAGGAATGATCAATTATGTCAAATGTTGCTGATCAGAATGAGTCCATGAGAGGAACTGAATAACAGGAAGAAAGAGAAATTAAAGGAAATAATTAAATATTAGTTATTTAATATTAGCTTGAGGAGCCTTGCTGAAAATTTAGTAGAGCAAAGAGCCTGCAAATTTAAATAGTTAAATCACTTGGTTTCAAAATGAATAATGCAAATATTGATAATATTGGTACTTTTAAAATGAAGATAACATCTTTAAGGGAATGCATTGTTTGAATAGGCTGATAAGAGTCTTTCTCTAAATATTTATCAAAATTGTTCACATAATTAGGCCACAAAACAACTTTCTACCAATTTCAAAGAACTGGTATCAAAAAAAACCAATATTGCCTAACATAAATTAAGTTAGAAACTAATTTTAAAGTTAACATCTGATACAAATTTAGAGACACGTATAATTTATGAGGATGGGGTCCCCTAGATGGGATTAATGTCTTTATAAAAAGAGAAGAAGACATGGCATCCTCCTCTACTCTCTGCTATGTGAGGATTCAATAAGACAGCCATGCACAAGCCAGGAAGTGTCTTCACTGAACAGTGGATCTGTTGGTGCCTTAATCTTGGTCTTCCAGCACCCAGATCTATTAGAAATAAACGTTTACTGGTTACACCACCAGTCTTTGGTAATTTGTTATAGCAGCCCGAACTGATTAAGACACCCAAAGAAAATAGAACTGTTTAGAGCAGAAGTTGATTTTATAGAAAGTAAAAGTGCAATGGACATGATCAATGAAACCAAAGACTGGATAGAGACTAATAAGTTGACAAAATATTAACAAATGTTGAAACAGTCTAGAGAAATTTGAACCTTAAACACTTCTGGTAAGAATGTAAAATGATATATCTATTTTGGAAAACAGTGTGCTGTTCATCAAAAGATAAAGCATATGATTCAGCAATTCTAGTCCCAGATATTTTGCTCAAGAGAACTGAAAATATAAGTGCACACAAAAGTTCATACATGGATGTTCACAGAAGCATTATTCTTAATAGCCTACCAGTGGAAACAATCTAAAGGTCCATCAACTGTTGGATGGAGAGAAAAAGTGTAGTGCATCCATACAGTGGGTTGTCATTCCAAGAATAAAAAGGAATGAAAAACAGACATAAGCTGCAACATGAATGAAGCTCCAAAATATGCACGTGCAAGAATCCAGTCACAGAACACAACAAATAATATGATTCATTTTATATGAAATGTCAAGAAAAAGACAAAATAAACAGAAATTAGATTTGGTGGTTGGCAAAGGTCAGGGGTATGAAACAAATGTCTTTAAATGGGCATGAGAACTTTTTCAGTGGTAATGAAAGTGTTCTACTCTTAGTCCGGAGTTATAATTGCACAGCCTATTAATATGCTAAAAATCACTCAATTGTACATGTAAGTATACAATTAAAAACTTACACCAACTAAGAATACCCTCTCTGGCAAAACTGTCCTTCAAAAATGAAAAAGAAAGGTTTCCCCAGATAGCAAAAGCAGAGAGGGTCCTTCACCCCCAGACCAATCTTAAATGCTAAAATGAGTCCTTCAAGTTGGAACAAAAAGATGCTAACCAATAACACAAGAGCCCATCAAAGAATAAAACTTGCTGGTAAAAGCAAATACAGAGAGAAATTCTGGAAACTATAAAAGTGTAATGGTGGAACATGATAATTTTTAATTGATACAGAAGTTGAAAAAATAAATTATAGCTATGAAAGTACAATGGATGCACAATATGAAAACATGTAACATCTTTCATTTTTACTAATTTTACAAAATGTAAAATTTGTAACAAACAAAATGTGTGTAGGGAGAAGTAAAAGTATAGAGTTTCTTGTATGTGATTGAAATTAAGTTGTTACCAGCTTAAAATAGATTGTTATAACCACAAGATATTTTATGTAAGCATCAAGGTAATCACAAAGAAAATATAAAAGATATGCAAAAGAAAATGAAAAACCATCAAAGCATGTCAAAACAAAAAAAAAATCAATAAAACAGGATGGAAGACAGCAACAAAGGAAAAGAGGGACAAAAGAACAAGACAAAAAAATTAACAAAATGGTAATAGTAAAGTTCTTCACTGTCAATAATTACTTTCAATGGAAATGGGTTAAACTCCTTAATCAAAGGGCATAGAATTGCTGAATGCAGTGAAATTAGATTCAGCTTTCTGCTCTCTATAAGCGACTCACTTTAGATTTAAGGACATGCTGACTAAAAGTCAACAGATGGAAAATGATGTGCCATGCTAAAAAGAGAGCAGGGATGACCATATGCACCTGTTTTATTCTTTCTGTTCCAGAAGAAGTGACATTCATCTGAAAGAATAAACCATTCACCAAGAAGAAAAAAGTTAAAATATTTATGCATATGATTTCAGAGCTCTTCAATAAATGGAGCAAACTTAGAATTGAAGGGAGATAGACACACAGTAACAGACTTGAATATCCCATTTTCAATAATAGGTAGAACAACTATAGAAGATTAATAAGGAAAAAGAGGACCTAAACAAAGCTCTGAACTAATTGGACCTACGAGAGATAGAGAATACTCCATCCAACAGTAGCAGAATGTACATTCTTCTCAAGTGCATATGAAACATTTTCTAGAATAGATTGTGTTAGACCACAAAGCAAATCTGAAATTCAGGAAGATTGAAGTCATACGAGTATCATTTCTGATGACAAAGGAATGAAGTTAGAATTCAATAACAGAAGGAAAACAGAAAATTCCAAAATATATATTAAAAAAACCCAGAATATTCTTAAACAACCAGTGAGTTAAAGAGAAAGTCATAAAGAAAATTTAAAAATACATTGCAGCAAATGAAATTGAAAACATATCAAAACTTAGAATTGGCTACAAAAGCAGTGAAAAAAAGGGACTTAAATTTTAAAGTAAAACTGTATATATTATACTATAAACAATATTTTACTAAGAAGGTGGATCTCATGTGTTTTACCATAATAAAAAATGCAAATATTTTTTTTTTAAAATGCAGAGGATGAAACCAGGATCTCATGCACACTAGGCAAGCATTTTACCAACAGCCTAAATTCCCAGCCCCAGAAAATCTTTTGATAAAATTAATAACCTGTTTATGATGAAAGTTCTCCTGGAAAACTGGGAATAGCAGAGGATTTTTAAATTCTGCTATAAGGTATCTATCAGAACCTGAAACAGCCATCATACTAGATGATGGAAGTTAGAAGCATTTATATTTTATCAGAAGGCATTTGTGCTTTCTGTCATTGCTTGTATTTGATGGTGTACTCAAAGGCCTAACCAGCACATTAAGAAGGAAATGAAAATTAGAAGTATTAGAAATGAAGAAACAAAGCCATCATTAGTTCCAGACACCAGGCTTGTCTGCACAGACTCTCAAAACAAATTACTATAATTAATAGAGTTCAGCAAGATTACTGGATATACAATCAGTTCATGCCAAGAAAATGGAATTCATATTCGCCAACTGAATATACAACCTAAAAGAAGAAATATTATTTATGTAATAGCAAAAAATTATGTGGTATCTTAGAATGGAAGATGTATCCCAATTTCAGGAATGTTAAAGTATGAAAAGGGAATATCTTTTTTTTTTATTGTAAACAAATGGGATACATGTTGTTTCTCTGTTTGTACATGGAGTAAAGGCATACCATTTGTGTAATCATAAATTTACATAGGGCAATGTTGTTTGATTCATTCTGTTATTTTTTCCCTCCCCCCACCCCTCCCACCCCTCTTTTCCCTCTATACAGTCCTTCCTTCCTCCATTCTTGCCACCCTCCCTAACCCTAACCCTAACCCAACACTAACCCCTCCCACCCCCCATATGTGTCATCATCCACTTATCAGCGAGATCATTCGTCCTTTGGTTTTTTGAGATTGGCTTATCTCACTTATCATGATATTCTCCAATTTCATCCATTTGCCTGCAAATGCTATAATTTTATCATTCTTTAGGGCCAAGTAATATTCCACTATATATATCTATATATCTCACAGTTTCTTTATCCATTCATCAATTGAGGGACATCTAGGTTGGTTCCACAATCTGGCTATTGTGAATTGAGCAGCTATGAACATTGTTGTGGCTGTATCTCTGTAATATGCTGATTTTAAGTCCTTTGGGTATAGGTCAAGGAGTGGGTCAAATGGTGGTTGCATTCCAAGCTTTCTGAGGAATCTCCATACTGCTTTCCAGAGTGGCTGCACTAATTTGCAGCCCCACCAGCAATGTATGAGTGTACCTTTTTCCCCACATCCTCGCCAACACATATTGTTGCTTGTATTCTTGATAATCACCATTCTAATTGGGGTGAGATGAAATCTTAGTGTAGTTTTGATTTGCATTTCTCTTATTACTGCAGATGGTGAACATTTTTTCATATGATTGTTGATTGCTTGTAGATCTTCTGTTACGTGTCTGTTCATATCCTTAGCCCATTTGTTGATTGGGTTATTTGTATTCTTGGTGTAGAGTTTTTTGAGTTCTTTATATATTCTGGAGATTAGTGCTCTATCTGAAGTATTAGTGGCAAAGATTTTCTCCCACTCTGTAGGCTCTCTCTTCTCATTGCTGGTAGTTTCCTTTGCTGAGAGAAAGCTTTTTAGTTTGAATCTATCCCAATTGTCGATTCTTGCTTTTATTTCTTGTGCTATGGAAGTCCTGTTAAGGAAGTCTGATCCTAAGCCAACAAGTTGAAGGTTTGGACCTACTTTTTCTTCTATAAGATGCAGGGTCTCTGGTCTGATTCTGAGGTCCTTGATCCATTTTGAGTTGAGTTTTGTGCAGGGTGAGAGATAGGGGTTTAATTTCATTCTGTTGCATATGGATTTCCAATTTTCCCAGCACCATTTGTTGAAGAGGCTATCTTTTCTGCATTGCATATTTTTGGCCCCTTTGTCTAATATGAGAAAATTGTATTTATTTGGGTTTGTGTCCGTGTCCTCTATTCTGTACTGTTGATCTACCTGTCTATTTTGGTGCCAATACCATGCTGTTTTTGTTACTGCTGCTTTGTAGGATAATTGAAGTTCTGGTATTGTGATACTCCCTGTTTCATTCTTCCTGCTAAGGATTGCTTTAGCTATTCTGGGTTTCTTATTCTTCCATATGAATTTCATGATTGCTTGCTCTATTTCTGTGAGGTACGTCATTGAGATTTTAATTGGAATTGCATTGAATCTGTATAGCACTTTTGGTAGTATGGCCATTTTGACAATATTAATTCTGCCTATCCAGGAACATGGGAGATCTTTCCATCTTCTAAGATTTTCTTTAATTTCTTTCTTTAGTGTTCCGTAGGGAATATCTTAAAATCATAAGTTTTTGAAATATATTTTATACACACACACATATATATATAAACACATATATACATGTATACATACATGCTAAGTATAAAGTTATTCAGGATAGTGATTATTTCTGTTAGGTCAGGAGAGTCGTTCATAGCTTTCATTTGAACTCATATTTATTCAGTTGAGTAGTTAATACATGAGAATTCATTTTTCATTATTACATACCTATGGTATATTTGAGATATTTTATTTTAAAAAAAGAAGGAAACCTACTGATTTAAGAAGCCCACCGAATGCTGTAGATGGACAAATCTTTGCAGCGAGATAAGATTTGAAGAGTATCTGCTATATGAGCAGAAGAGTCAGAGAAGGAAAACAAAAAGAAGCATATGGAGAAACTGAAGGAAAAGTAGAAGCATGCTGTTATACAGAAAAGAAAGAAAAATTTTAAAAAGGAAAAGATTTGGACAACAGTGTTAGATGGCACAAGAATTGAAAATAACTGAGAACAGTTTGTTGGAGTTTATTTATGAAGTTGTATTAGCAGGAATCTTGATAGCAAGTGATAAAAACTATACTCAGACTAATATTAGAAAGAAAAATAAGCTCACAAAAATCAAAAGATTATCAGAGGAAAATAAACTTAGGAACTGGCACCAGACATTAATGGCATTGATGCTTCCTCTTTACTTCACATTTCTTCATCCCAGACCACCCTTTTCAGTGCAGATTTTCCATGTATGCCAGCCAGGTACTAAGCCTGTATCCTTACAGCTTAGACCACAGAGGAAAAAAAGATTTTTCAATCTGATCTTTCTCTCTTTCTCTGATTTAGGAGATAATTAACTTTCTAGGACTACAAGAAGAAAAAATGTGTTGTCTATATGTAATTCTGTGTTAGTATTTAGGTTAGCTTCATTGTATGCATATTTTTACCTACATGAAAATTGACAGGAGATTTGAGTCATGCAGGATACGGGGGACATTTCTATTGAGCAGGACTAATCTACTTATTGCAGTATATTTTGTATTCCTAGATTTTACCCACTTAAGTTTCCAATCATCATGGTACTCAAAAGTATCACCATGGATTTCCAAATTCCATGTCTGAGTAGCATGTATTCTTTAGGAACCACTGTTCTAAAAGAATGACATGGAACCAAATTTGATTTATAAAAACAAAAATAACTACCCTTTTCCTAAAGATCTGTATTAATCATGGTACTTTATGTAAGATAACTGACTGAGAACCAGATATTTATCTGACTTTATTTATTCAGTTATTACTCTGTTAGATCAATTGTTATTACTCTTAGAAAGAATGTGATAAACAAGATAATCTAAACAGAAAATGAAGTGAAGAATGATGGAAGAAGTTTCTTTGTGGAATCTTTTTTGTGTTAAAAAAATATCTTTTCAAAGGAAATCTCTGAGAAATATCTTGAATAATATTGTATAATTCCAGGTTATATAAATTTCTTCTTGTTTTCCTCCTGTAAAAGACATTTCTATTATATGTTATGAAAGGTATTTCTGTGATTATTTTCACATATATTAGGTTTTAGTGGGGAAAAATCTAATTTAAAATTTCATCAATATCTTATCAAGTTCAGGAATTATAAAAACTTATTTTAAAATATGTCATCAGCTGGGGCTGTAGCTCAGTGTTAGAGTATTTGCCTAACAAGAGGCCCTGAATTTGATACATAGCACTGAGAAAAACAAAACTTTAAATTTAAAAAAATTAAAAACTTCCCTTTTTTTTTAAACTTTCTTGACTTATGAAACTTATATAGGAAATACAGAAAAACATTACTAGGTTGTTTCTCTTGAGAATTTTAGTAGGATATATTTATAAATGATCAACATCACATGAATACTCAGTGTTGCTGCTGTTAAATTTATAATGAGTTGTAGGGTTTTTAAAATTCTCTGACTAGCTTTTATCCAAATAATTTATTTGCAAGTTTAGATTTGATACTACAAGGAAAAACATACAGTTAACTATTGACCCTGTTATAAAATATTTCAAATTTCTAAGTATTATGGCACTATTCACATTTAAGATGTATTTAAGGAATGTATAGCTTTTCACTAATTCGAACATATAAAATTAGGGCTACAAAGGATTATCTTTAGTCTTTGAGTCTGTAACCCATAAAGTTGGTAGTATTTAATTTAGATTAGTGTGATAATGCACTATTTCTGTGAACTAATTCAAGTGTAATTTAAATAGCCCCACTGTTCATAAATGCTTTTTAGAGGCTCGTTGAAAGGACTTTTATCTTATAAAATATGAATTTCATGAGTATATCATGCTCGATTATGAATTTTTAGATGTCAAAAATATTTTAAGCAATACCTGCCTTTTGAAATCTGTATAGGAATTGAATATTACAAGCAATTTTAATTGTCCAAATTCTTACTAATGTTTAGTAACAGGACTATACATGAGCATTCATTTCCTCAAGTTAGTCCACTAACTTTTTTTCCCTCTTTTTACTTTATTTATTCTTTTCTGTCAGTTACATTCTGCTATTATGCCCATTGAGTGATATTTTAATCATTTGGTTATTGTTTTAGCCTAAAAATTTCCATTTGATTCTTCCTTATATGTTCTATTTTTTAAATTTATTCTGCTTAGTTATATATGATAGTAGAATGCATTTTGACATATTATACATATACAGAGTATATGTATATATACTCATTCTTATGGTTGTACATGATGTAGAATTACATTGTACATAGGATAATAATGTCAAATTCATTCTACTATCTTTCCTATTCCCATTCCCCTCCGTTGCCTTCATTTTCCTTTTTCTAATCCAAAATACTTCTAGTATTCCCCAAACACCCCCCCCCCACTCCCAAATTGTGAAATTAGCATCCATCCACGTATCAGAGAAAACATTCCTATCAGCCTTTGGTTTTTCTGGGATTGGCTTATTTTACTTAGCATGATAATCTACAGTTCTATCCATTTACATGCAATTGCCATAATTTTGAATTGCCAACAAAACAAGACATGTTAGACCAATGGTACAACATAAAAGAAAACAAATAAACCCACATAAATACAGTTATCTCATACTAGACAAAGGTGCCAAAAGCATACATTGTAGAAAAGATAGCCTCTTCAACAAATGATGCTGGGAAAACTGTAGCTAATGAAATTAAACGCCTCTGACCCTGTACAAAACTAAACTCAAAGTGGATCAAGGAGCTAGGAATTACAGACCCTGCGTATGGGGCACCATCCATGGCCTGCAAAAAAAAAAAAAAAAAAAAAAAAAAAAACCCTGTTTGAACTATTAGGGAAATCTGGCTTTAGGAATTGACAGTTATGGAAAATTGTTCCAGATTGCCTGGAGAAGGTCGTTTCCCTGCCCTTGCTTCACTCCTGAAGTTTGAATACAGGACCTACTTGTGGGAAGGACCCGCTAGAGCCACATGGCTTCCTTAACTCCACCCCATATTGTTTCATGGAAGTAGCTCCTCCCATTCTCCCTTTGATCTGTACCACTATAAACAAACCAAACAAGGGTTCCCTTTTTTTTTTTTTTTTTTTTTTTGGTGGTGGTGCTGGGATTAAACCCAGGGCCTTGTGCATGCTAGGCAAGCACTCTACCAACCGAGTTATAACCCCAGCCCAGCTTCATTGTTTTGTTAGAGCCAGTCCCTCAATCTTTCATGCCCCTGCTTCAAAAGTTAATTCTGTCTTCTGTCGTTCTTTATGATAAATAAATTTCTTAGCTATTTTTTTCACCTGCCCATCCCTTCTATAGGAACCCTTTCCCATGTCCTCACGCTGGACATGCTGTGAGACCTGTGCCTAATAGAAGAAAAAGTAGGCCCAGATTTACATTATGTCAGTTTAGAAACTAACTTCCTTAACAAGACTCCTAAAGAGCAAGAAGTAAAATCAAAAATCAATATGTGGGATGGAATCAAACTTAAAAGTGTCTTCACAGCAAAGGAAACACTCAAGAACGTGAAGAGAGAGCCCACAGAATGGGAGAAAATCTTTGACACCTGCACCTCAGAGCATTAATCTCCAGGATACATAAAGAACTCAAAAACATAATACCAAAAAACCAAATAACCTAATCAAATGGTCTAAGAAACTGAACAGACACTTCACAGAGGAAGACATATGATTGGTCAACAAATGCATGAAAAAATGTTCAGCATCTCTAACAATTAGAGAAACATACATTAAAACTACTCTGAGATTTTTCTCTCACTCCAGTCAGAATGACAGTTACCAAGAATACAAGCAACAATAAATGTTGGTGAGGATATGGGAGAAAAGGTATACTTGTACATTGCTGGTAGGACTACAAATTGGCACAACCATTCTGGAAAGCAGTATAGCAATTCCTCAGGAAACTTGGAATGTTACCACCATTTGACCCAGTTATCCCACTCCTTGGCTTATACCCAAAGGACTTAAAATCAGCATACTACAGTGCAGCCACATCAACTGTTTATAGCAGTTCAATTCATAGTAGCTAAACTATGGAATCTACCTAGGTGCCCTTCAACAAATGAATAGAGAAAATGTGTGTGTGTGTATGTATGTGTGTGTATATATATATACACACACACACACACACACACATTCATACAATGGGATATTTCTGAGCCACAAAGGCTTTTCTGATCAATAAAAATACATTACACAAGGGGTAATACTACTGTAATACCACTCCACTAGGACAGAAAAACAATCCAGAGTCCTGAAGCTTATTTTCTAGATTTGCATTTAATTAGAGGATAATGAGGGAGCCTTCATGAGATTTCTACAGATTGTATTCTAGAGTCTGTTCCTGATAATTCAGTCAGTGTAACTTCCCTTGAAAATTTATGGTTCTTTATTTAGAAACAGATATTGTGTCAACATTACCATAAAACACTATAATTTTTGTTGATTTGGCATATTTATTAACTTTTTGAATTTTTTTCTTTGTATAGTTTGGAGAAGATTATTTTCCTCTTGCCTCCAAACAATATCAATACCTGAAAAAAGTATTGACAAAAGGAGTGAAAAATAGATTAAAGATGGTGTGTGTATAGAATATATGAGGAATAGATATTTCTGTGTTGAATTAGCTGAGTTTAAGCAGTAAAAATAAAAGGAAAGTGACAAAATGGGTTTTAGTTACTTAGGTTTTCCTTTGGAACATCAAATAGCACTATCATCTGTTTTTATTCCTGCCAGGGTAAAGAATCAGAATGGGAAATGCATTGCAACTTCATGGTCAGTAGTACGCAAGTCATGTGTAGGTCAAGTATTTAGGAGAGCTGTGACTGAACTTATAATATTACCGTATGGACACTGAGAAATAATTTTCATAGTGATAATGATGAACCTTTCTGTATATACATTTGATTTCAGGTGTCCATATTTGTATTTAGTATCTGGTGTGTAAGGAGGGCTTTTCTTCTGGTAACTTGAACTGAGAATTTGAAATTACAAACCAATAGTTAAGCTCTGTTTGCTATAAACAGACAAATGTTGACTTTTGTCCACAAATACTTGAAAGTCAGCTATGTTAGTTTTCAAATTTCACATAGAATACATCTGTTATTTTTCACATAGTTGTAAGAACAGAAGTTGAAGTAATGTGATTTAATTTGATTCAGCTAAAATGCATTGGTTTAGTTATTTAGACTATTTTGAAATGTACTTAATTTGATTATTTTGAAATTTTCATCACATAGATGAAAATTTACTACAAACCTCAATAATGTAAAAAGTGTTAATGCAGATCAAAGGATACATGTTAAATGTTTTCAGCATTTTGATCTGTTTTGAGAATTAAGAGTATT
Organism: Sciurus vulgaris; assembly: GCF_902686455.1. NCBI lineage: Eukaryota > Metazoa > Chordata > Mammalia > Rodentia > Sciuridae > Sciurus > Sciurus vulgaris. The sequence goes on from NC_136476.1 coordinate 36,051,746, forward strand.
AGTAACCTGTTTTGAACAATTTGAAATAGTGGTATTTTTTAATTTGAGAAGTCGTATATGAAGATATTTATAAAATAATGATTTAATTGGACACAAATAAGAACTTACATTACAAAATGCAAGGGCATTGAATTAAATTTACTCTTTGTAAATGTTATTGAGAGTACCATATCACTTATTCATATTTCTCTGATAGAATCTAATTTGAACACATCAAGACAGATTGGCATTTTCAGTACCATAAAAAACTGCTTTGTTAATTGCAAACCATATTTAGTATGACCTTATAGCAAAGTAGCACCTTAAGTGTCATGCTTTGTCTTTAATGTGCACACTGGAGCTTGGTTCATCTGTGCTAGACAACTGCACTTCATGAAAAGAGTTTTTTTCCTTGATAGGCAATTAGCAGTAATTAGGAAAATTCACCTCAATAAGATGTCAACATGAGATTATTTTAAAAAGTTGAATGTCAGTGACTTAAAAAGAAAGTTCTCTGACACATAGGTATGGCATGTGAAACATGAAATGTTAATTTAACTTTTCTGCTTATTATTCATGCACAGTATTATTTTGTCATTCAGACACTACACTGACAGAGTATAAGGGTGTTAAAATAGTGCTGCTGGAATAAAAAGGGGATTAATCTACCATTGGCCAATTAGCCAAAGGGTACTTAATGGTCTCTAAAGGCTACTGAAGTCTAACTACTAGCAAAAGCATTGGTAAAAAGTCCTCTATATTATCTTCATTTGCCTGACATTTTGTGAAACATACTGTAGGCTTTTAATAACTGCATTTGTCAGAAAACAGTTTATAAGTGAGTGATGTAGTAACTGAGTGGATTTTTCATAAGATATTTTGTTACATAGATAATTACATATCTGTCTAGAGCCTTTTGTTGTTGGCTTTCAGTTTTTAAATTTTTCTCTTGATGGTCTCAAATATCATAACAAAGCAAAATCATGTTTTAAATTTAAAACTTTTATTATTAAACTTGAGAGTTATAACTCTAAACTATTTAAATTATGTGTGTTAGTGTCTTGATTACTCCAGGATTATTATTTAATTAAGTGACTAAACTTTTAGTCTTATACATGGACAACAACACAGAATTTTGTTTCTTTTCATTTTATTCCCCATAAAATCATTATATTCCAAATAAGAGAATTTTTAGTCTGTTCACAGGAGGAAGAAATATTAAAATTTCTCTTTCTAGGGGATTTCTAGAGGGTTCTTGCCTGTAAAATTCACATAGATAGTCTACACTAGAATTTTATCTCCATTCTCTGCTTTGATTCTGATAACAAAATTTACATTATAATTATTTTTTAAAAATAAGATTTTAAATTGCTGACTGCTTAAGTATGAACCAGAATAATCAGGTTGTGAAAATATCAATGAACTTATTTCTGTCTTCAGCATTGAATAATAGCCTGTGTCAGTCCTAAACAGAATTTAAATTAGAGATTTTGGTGAAGTAATTAAAAACAGACCACTCCCATTCAGTGGTTGCTTTTCCCTACTTTGACTGTCAACTCCTATGACTTTCAAAGGAAAAAAAAAAAAAACCCAGAGATTACTCTGTTGTTACAGATGGGAGCTACACCTCACTATTCTGTTGCTGATTGACCTTTTACAACATTCAGCATCTAACCTTTGCTCCAGTATTAGCTGGAAGAGTTCTTTTGCCACTAACCATTTCTTCCAAGGGCTTCCCCAAACTCCTGCTGCTCTAACCATGGCATTCAATGTCATGGCTGGATTCTCTAGAATTTCTGTGTGTCTCTTTTTCAGATCCTACTATTCCAACTAAAAATATTTTCCTAATTTTTAAAATGTTTTATTATTTTAAGCTTTTACTGTAGTAGTAAAAAACATGTGGAAAAAGCAAACCATATCTTTGAATACCATCAGGTAACTATTGTCTAGAAAAAAATGTAGGTCAGAATTAGTCTCTTGTTAGAAGTGAAAATCTGTACAATCCTATTCCTTTCCCTTTGGGCACTGCTTCTAAAGTATTTGAATATTCAAAAGCATTTTCTTTATATGCTATAGCTAGTATTGTATCCGTTAAATAAGCAGGTGTTGAATATTTTATTCCTTGGAGACATCAAGATCCAAAAATATAAAAAATATATTGTTTTGGAAGTCATGAGGGAAATTATTTTTTCAGATTTCTTTCTAAACCCTTTATTCTTATATTGAACCTGTAGAATCTTCTGGGGGCCCATTTTTTCTGATAATTCATTCTTAAACATTAACCTGTTTACTGAAGTCTCTGGTGGTGAAGATATGCTCCATCTCCTCAGGCCTTTCCTCAGTTTATTCACCCGTCTTCTAGTAGGCACCTTCTCTCACATAAAAATCGAAGAGCAGAGTGGTTAAAGTATAGGCCAGGGCAGTTGATGCTGCCTCTAGTTTCTAGGACACATGTGACACAGGATATCAGGGAGGGTACTTGAAAAGAAACTGGCTCTAGAGGCATTATTAGGCAGGAACTGAGGAGAGCAGCATTTCCCTTAACTTCCTGTTCTGTTTCTTGATAGCACATAGTTTATTAAATATTTTTGGTTTATAGACTCTGGTTTGCCTCAAGATTATATAACTTTTTAATATTATCATTGGAAATATAGAACTAGTACAGTGCCTTCCACCTGGTAGGTAAAAAGAATGAATGATATTGAGTCAGGTTCTGAATCTAGATACTTCCCATCCAGATCCTACAGAAAATGTCAAGTTGGAGCCCAAAATTAAAGCAATTTGTGAATGTAGTACCACATAACAGAATAAGGAAGAGTAGGCTAAGGGAGACATCTTCACTCTGTTCATGGGATTCCTGTTGCTGAGAGTAGCAAAGGAAAGATTCTGAACACAGTCTTTTTGCTTGGCAAATGAACTACAGATGCAGGTCTGGTGGAGTCAATTTTTATATATCTAAGCATAGAAAATGGGACATTCAAGGGCTGGGGAGATAGCTCAGTCTGTAGAGTGCTTGCCTTGTAAGCACAAGGCCCTGGGTTCGATCCCCAGCACCAAAAAAAAAAAAAAAAAAAAAAAAAAAAAAATGAAAGAAAAAGAAAATGGGACATTTAAAACCATTCAAAAATAAAATTAAGGGCTAGGGTTGTGGCTCAGTTGTAGAGCACTTGCCTGAACATGTGAGGCACTGGGTGCTGTCCTCAGTACCACATAAAAATAAATAAAAGTATAAAAAATAAATAAAATTCAAAATACATACGAAATTATGGTAAGGAAACAGAATTACTCCCTAAGGAGGCTTATATAAACTATACACCATAGGGTTTGAGACACTTGCTTGATGTGTGGGGTAGGGTAGGAGTAAGGGAACAAGAGATAGGCTCAACAGGGGGCTGATTTTTAAAAGATGACTTATACTGGTGTTTTTCTGTGCTGCATAACAACTCACCACAAACCAAACAACTTAGAAACAACATTTACTTTCATTACTACTTGATTTTCTTGAGTCAGGAGTCTGGGATGCCTCAGCAGGTCTTCTGCTCAGAGTGTCACAGGCTGTAATCAGTGTGTTATCAAGGCTGCCCTTCTTTCTTTTTGTAAAGTTTTAAATTTGTTCTAATTTGTTGTACATGACAGTAGAATGCATTTATACATTTTGACAGATCATACATAAATGGAATGTAATCTCTCATTTTTCTGATTATAGACACTGTAGGATCACATTGGTCACGCAGTCATATGCCCTCCTTTCTATAGCTTAGGCTTCCCTTCCAAACTCACATGTTTCTCGAAAAAAAAATTTTTTTTTCTTTGTGTATATAGAACTGAGGCCCTTCTTTTCTTGCTGGCTGCCAACCAAGAAGCATTGTCACCTCCTTGAGGTCTCCCTTAGATCCTTACCTTGTGGTTCCTTCATAGTCCTCCCATATAACGTGGCAGCTTTCTTCTTCAGGGCCAGCATGAGAATTTCTTTCTCAGGGAGGGCCCTGATCATCTTGAAGAGGATGTACCTCTTGAGGTTATGACAGCCAACATAATCTTAAAGTGACTAGATTAGAACTCTAATTGCAACCACAGAATCTCCTTTTAGTATAACTTATTGTAATCATTGTAGTGATAGCCTGTTCATTCTCAGGTTCCACCTACGTACAAGGGGAAGATATAGCAGGACATAGGTCATTGGGGATCGTCGGAAAATTGTGTCTCCCACAAGATTCACTACTGACAAATAAGTAATGTATTCAGTAAGTGTATTCTTGTTTTTCCTTATAGTTGTTTAGAGGGTTATTTACATTTCAGAGATTTATGATTGCTCAATATCATTTATTTTTAATTTTTCATATTTTTTAGTTGTAGATGGACACAGTATCTTTATTTTTTATTTTTATGTGGTGCTGAGGATTGAACCAGGCAAGCACTCTACCACTGAGCCATAGCCCCAACCCTATTTCTTAATTTAAATTAAAATTTTAACTGTTAGATAAAAATATAAATTTTTACTTGTTTATGAGGTACCATGTGATGTTCCAATGCATATATACATTGTATAATGTTTAAATAAGGTTAAACACATCTGTTTCCCCCAACATTTATCATTTCTTTATGGTGAAAACTTTTCAAATTCTTTCTTCTAGTTTTTTGAAATACACAATATATTATCACTATCTAAAATTAGCCAAATTATAATGTCATATTCTGTGCATGTATGAACAGGTAACAAATCCCATTATTATGTACAACTGTAATGTACAAATAAAAAATGTGGAAGAAGAAAAATAAATAAGTGAATCACCCTATTGTGCAATTCAACACCAAAACTTCTTACTCCTTCATAACTACAACTGATCAACCTTTCTCCATTCCTCTCTCTGGCCTATGGAAACCACCATTCTACTCTCAATTTCTATGAGATCAACTTTTTTAGTCCATATATGAGTAAGATTATGAAGTATTTGTCTTTCTATGCCTGGTTTATTTCATTTATCATAATGATCTCTAGTCCCATCCCAAGGCTCTAACATGTAAATAAATAATTAGTAGTATCTACTTTAAAATTTTATAGTATTTTATAATTGGTTAGAAATAATTGACTATATAGAAATCAATACAAATTTCAGTACTTAGCAAAGTAAACTTTTAAATTAAAAAAGTCTTGGTCTACAGAGCTGAGCATATAGTCAAGAGGAGCATATCTGTCTTCAATAAGCATGTAGCCTAGTAAAGATCCTAAGTTGATCCTAGTCAAACAAGTAACTCTGCCTTAAGACAAACTAAAATTTCTGTCATGAGAGAAATAGGATTTATTATACACATATATTAAATAAAGGTGTTTTTTTTTAAAAAGTAATCTATGTTCTCAGCTTTTGAGACATGTCTCAGACTCTATAGGATAGCATTTACCACAAAATAATATTACAAATAATGCTTCACATTTAAAATCTATGAAGTGCTATCACAGATGTTTTAAAAATTCTGTCTTCAAAATTTCCTTTGTTAAGTAGGCAACATCCTGTGTTTTAAAGAAGAAACAAAGTCACATACTTGCTTAAGTTCACCAGCTGATAAGCAACAGTTCCAGAGAATGAGAATCCAGAAATTATGACTTTTCCACCTGTGCTTTGCTATTTCTTTTTTAAATACAATGTAACATAAAGTTTTTAAAATCTTTGATTGGTGATAGAAAAGTTGAGAAATATGAATCATTCTGATAAAAAGAAAAAAATTAAGGGTAACCTTAAATATTTTTCTAACAAGGTCACCCACAAAAGTAGTTTCACAACCCAAAACAAGAGTAAGGAAAAGGAAGTTTTTATACTTCTTCTCTCTATAGCATTTCTCAAATCAGAAATAGAATTCTTAAACTCAGAGAAATTAGTAATAGAGCCACATTGTTTGTCTAAAATTCCAAGGGATAAACAAAGAATTCTAAAATGATGGAATAAATGATTTGCATAGTTCTCATTTCAAAAGATGCTTCTATGCGTATATAATATTAGAACTGTTTTTAAGATTATAGATTTTAAGTACTTTTTAATCAAAATATTTTAATAAAATACAAGTTATTTTACCATCTCCATAATTTCGGTGTTTCTTCATTTAACGATTTTTGTATTGTTAAGATGATGTTGAAATCTATATATGCATGTCTTTCAGAAAAATATTTTTATTGACTTGGTCTTTCCTCAACAGAGACATATTATAGTGTTAATATCTGCCATCAAGGAAGTGATGGACAGAAAATAATGGCATAGGAGTATGACAAATGAGAAAAGCCACCTAGGTCTGTTCACAGGGAGATAAGAAACTCATCAGATTTTAGTTTCTTGTGTTGTCTGAGATTCTACCTGGAATTGTAGCTATGAGTTAACGTCTTTCCAAACTGAAATCTTAAAAGTCTAATTTAGATGCAGAGCATTAACATCAGAATTCAGAAATACTCTGGTATATGCTGCCTAAGTAAAAGTTTAACTAATACTACATTATTAATGAAATGTATTTTAATTTATATGGTTATAAATAGATTGTAAATAAAAACTAATTGATGTATGTCTTTATATCACCATCTATATTACAAATAGGGAATCTTGAAAAATTTAAACCTTTCTTTTGGTTCATTTTATACCTAAAGCATTGTTTTTACATACTGTGGTGAACACATAAGTGGTCAAAAGCTTTGAAGGATTTAAAGTTTACTAGGGCTCATAGACGAGGACCATGCATAGTTTTATGGGAGCAAAGAGAAAGGAGAAGAAAAGAACATAGAAGGCTTTGTGTGGGAGGAAAACTAAGTTGCCCTTCAAAGGTGAGAAATCCTTCAGCAGTAGGAAACACTACATGTAGTCATTTATGTAGAAATGGCAGGCAAGTTTGACTTCAGGTGATAACATGACAAACACAAATCTAAGTTAATCTTAAAGTTAATCTTATTATCTACAGACATCTGAGATTTATTCCATTGGGGTAAAGAATCCCTGAAGAGCTTTCAATAAGGGGATAACAGGTGAATGTTGTATTAGGAAATTGTATAAAAAGTGATGGAGTTAGGGAGAGGAAGGGCCCTGGCAGTAAATTCAGTGGGATAATGAGAATCTGCATTGAGAGAATACAGAAAGTAATGAATTTAAGAAACTGAATAATTTATAGAACCTGACAAGTGATTGGACATAGAAAATTAATAAATAAGGAGAAAGGTGGATTCAAGCTTGAATTGTAACCCAGAAGATTTTCAGATTTAAGGAAATTATGATTTCACCTTTAGATATTAATTAGTAGGTACATTTGGACAATTCTTGAAAAAATATTTCCTGAAAATCTATAGAACTGTACTTTCAGATCATAAGCTAAAATATAGCCAAATAAATAGTCTTTTCACCAAAACACTCTTTTCTCAAATAAGCCCTAGTTCTGAATCCATGGTCTGAAATATTCATTCTTAATTACATGCACATGTACACAAATACATATTTATTTAGTTTCTAGCAGTTGTGTTTAAATACAGTGTTAATACTTAAATTACTTACTTCCCATGTTTAAAATTACTGTACACTTTCAGCTATATCTTTTGCTGTTTCTAATTGGAATTCATAACAAAGAAAGATTTTTTTCTCCTGAGAGATTTCAGGATCATTTTGTCTAATCGTTCCTTATGTTAGACTACCATATTATAAGCTTCTTTGGAATAATAAATCAGTCATGCAGTTACCTTCTTAAAGAGCTTGGAGTTGTTATGCCATTAGTTTGGTGACATTCTGCAGACTATAGATTGGTAAAGTAACAGGGCTAACAGTAAGATAGTTTTTTTTTTTTTTAACACTCCTTCTCAAAAAAATTACTAGTATATCATTTAGCAAAATATTTATCAAAATTTCAAATATTAGAAGTTTAGTGCAATTCTACCTCCACATTACAAATAGGACTTGTCAGATTATCAGCCAAGTACATAAAATTGAGCAAGTTTGTTTGCATACTACTTGAAATAAATCCCTAACAAGACTCATCTGTTAATTGGACTTAATGTTCATGTTAGTAAATGAGAAATATTTTGGCTACCATATAGAGTAGTAAGATCTACTCAGTAGAATAAACAACTAACATCTGTTATCCTGTGCTGATCTAGCTTGGCTTTTACCAAGTTAAGTACATTGGCCCTGAAGTCAAAGTTATCTGTGACTCTGGCTCATTCATGTATTTGTGAAGGCAAAGAAATAGTGCATCTTGAGTAAAGACCAACCAGCCAAAAGGTATTGAGTACAGCTAATTCATATTGTTTTAATTTTATTAGCCCACAACCTTAAGAAAGAGCTAATTGAGGTTAGAATTTTTGCAAAGTTTTTATAACTTTTTATAATTGTTTTCTTCAATATTATCCTACTTGTAGGATTTTATACTGAATATTGTTAAATTAAATTTTCTTTTTTTTTTTTTTAAGAAGCTAAATTTGGATTTGGCTGAGCTTCGGAAAGAAAAAGAAGATTTACTAAAGAAATTGGAGTCCTCATCTGAAATCACAAGTTTGGCAGAAGAAGTTTCCCGGGTAACAACTCCTCGGATACACATTACATCACTGAGTCCTTCAAGGAGCATGGATCTGGAAATGAAGCAATTGCAGTGTAAACTAAAGGTGATTTTAAAGTTTATTAAGCATGAAAACATCCTCAAAGACAAGTTTATATCAACTCTAATTTATTCTAATAAAAATAAATTATGGCATCTAAAAATTATTAATATTACATTTGACTTTATTATTCAGTTTTAGTCTTACATATTCTTGTCTGGTAACTCAAAGTACTGTTCTCTGAAAAATATGATCAGGCACCCTGAAATCCTAACTTAGGAGCTAATGGGGACTGGCCATTTTCTTCTGCTCCATTACTCAACTCCTCTCTGCTCCCCTTGTCTCCCTCTGACTAAACAGAATCCTCTCAAATGTAGTATCAACATATAGCCAGTTGGTCTCCTTTGCACATGTTACTATTTTAGCTTGGTCCTTTTTGATTGGAGATGGAGAAGAGAAGAGGAGGGAGGGAGAAGAAGCAGAAATCAAAAACAGATTGATGTAGTAGACCTCAACAAGTTAAACCTTTGAGAATAAAGTTTATAAAGAATTATATTTAAGCTTTGGAGAAACTGTCAACAGCTTAAAAGTGAGGCTGACCTTAGTTTAAATAGAATTACCTTGTAAGAAACAAGATTGATGAGTTTTAATTGGAGAGTTCATTTTCATGCTGCTTAAAACAAGCTCATTTGCTTTTCACATATTTAATTCTGTTCTTCAGTGGGAATTGCTCACTGGAAGCTAAAGGCAGTATATATAGGACCATATTTATAATGAGAGTCACTAGAAGGAAATATCTTACTGTAAATGCACAGTGTGCATTAAAAATAGAATTACTGTTAAGATAGTATTGACTTATTGAATTGTAGAACAGACTCAGGTGTTTTCAACCAAAAAAATAATATTTTAGTGCAAGATTATGAATAAAATAAAATAGAATAAAATTTAAAATAAGCAAGTACATCATTGCTTGAAAATATTTTGCTTTCCTAGAAATAATCATTTATAAAACTGGCATTGATTGGGATACTTCTTAAATGCCATTCTCAGACAATGTTTACATGTAAAACTTGCCTCAACAACACTTTATGTTTAAATACCTTATATAAAATTAGAAATGTAAGAAAAAATAATTGTGCAAGTTTGGGGGCATGTATCTTTTAAAAGATATTTTTTTCTGTGAAAAGGTGCAATAAAATATATAAATCAAATATTTTAGTGTTTAGGTTTAATATACTAGAAGGTAAAATCATTGAGAAATTCTTTGGTCTTATGTATTACTTAGACTTTAATTCAAAATTCTGTGATTCTTCTTAAATTTTCATGATCCTGATATGTCATTTTCACCAAGATAAAAATGAATGTTAGATCCAGTACTATCTGACTTCTAATTGTTTTTTAAATTCTTAATAACTTGATTTATTTGATTTTACTTGCTGTAGATGGTTTGACAGCAATTAAAAATAAAAGAAACAAATCGTCTAACATAATTTTGAGTGAAAATAGACCTATTTGAATATGTGTAAGTTATTTACAATATAGTATTCCATAGTATAAGTTTTTACACACATATAAATATTTATCTTATTTTGAAGGAATATATGAGTCAGAAAAGTGAAACATGAGAATACCTAAAGCAATTTTGTTTAATAGTCTGTATCTAACCTGAAGTCTTAGAACACTGATCAGGGCATATAGAGACAAAAAAGATAAATGTTCACTTTTATTTTGTTTCATGTTTTTATGTGGAAATTTCCTAAAAGAAGTTTAGTACATAATACTCTCTGCTACTAAAAATTTCTTTCAATATTATATTGTTTGTTAGTGCTGCCATAACAAAATATTACAGACTGGGTAGCTTAAAAACTAAATATTTATGTTCTCACAGTTCTGAAATTGGAAGTCCAAGGTCAAACTTTTGACAGCTGTTTTTGTCTGAGACCTCTCTCCTCAGATGACATGTATATGGCTATATTCCTTTGTCTTCATGTGATCTTCCCTTTGTGCATGTCCATGTCCTAACTTCCTCTTCTTATAAAGACCAGTAATATTGTATTAGGACCCACCTTTAAATCTCATTTTACCTTGTGTAGTTAAAGGTCCTATCTCTACATATAATCCCATTCTTAGGTCCTGGGGATAGGTGAGGACTTCAGCCTATACATTTCAGGGGAACACGATCTAGCCCAAAACAGATATCAAACTGCTAACAGTGATTATCTAAGAAGTAACTTATTTTCTAAGTTATTTTCTAACTTCTATGTATACTTTTAACACTTAGTTGAGAAAGTTGGTTAGATTTAAATCTCTTAAAGGTCCACATGCATCTTTTTTATTTTGTCCAATTATGTAGAGATACATTTTTGTGTGTGTGATACGGCAGTTGTACCCATTAGTGCTCTACAACTGAACTACATCCCCAGCCCTTTTTCATTTTTTTAATTTGGAGCCAGAATATTTCTAAGTTGGCCTAGAACTTGTTTCTCCTGACTCAGCCTTCTAGATTTGCTGCAGTTGCAAGCATGCTGCACCACACCTGGTTGTGATTGTCTTATGTCCCTGATTCATTTATATCATTAGAGTGCTCAGGAGCATTTTCTGTATTTTCATTTTTGCTTGTATTAGACATGTATCCCAAAGACCCAGCTTTATATAGGTAATAAGATGTTAGAGATATATAAATTCCTAGTGAATGGTATATAATTAATTGTTTATATTTAATTTATTTGTAGTTTTTTATACAATCTGGGTTAAATAATACTTAATTTTTGTGAGAGCATCATGTGGAAATATTTATTTTAATTACTCCAATCTGAAGGTACTCATTTTTGGAGAACAGCACAGCATTTTATTATCCACTCTTTCCATTCTTTAAAGATTTCCACAGGTTTCAGTAAATACACATTATTTTCACAACTATGTTTCAGAATTGCTCTTGGTGTGTCAGCAGGTACTTTATCAGTCCACCTTACCTGTGCTTCCTATTTTTCTGAAATATCAGAAGCCAATGGCACACTGCAATTTGCATAGATAGGACAGGAATTCAGAGGACGTCATCTGTCAGTGTCCTCCAAGCAAATAGAGCCTTTGCATTCGGCATGTGATCCACTGGCAGTGTTGCAGTTCAAATATGTGTCCAATCTCCTGGGTTCAAGTCTTACAGAATTGCAGCAGCAAAACACTAGTGATTTCAAGAATAAAGTAGTTATCAAAAATGGAATAATTGCCAGGTGCAGTGGTACAGGACACCAATTCAGCAGCTTGGAAGGCTGAGGCAGGAGGATCTGGATTTCAAAGCCAACCTCATTAAAAACAAGGTGCTAATAAGCAATTCAGTGAAACCCTGTCTCTAAATAAAATCCAAAACAGGACTGGGGATGTATCTCAGTGCTTAACTGCCCCCCCCAAAATAGAATAGTCATTGGAAGATGTTTTCTGAATCTTCCTCACTGTTCCTTCATAGTGTGAGCCATAGAAATCACTGTCATATTTAGCAAAGCCAAATATCGCCACACCATCTGTCAAAGAAGCATGTCTAAAAACAAAATTCCAGGAGTCTCTTGGGTAAAGATCAATCATTGTTATTCCCACAACACAAAAGGCATCTTCAGGTTTCTTCTTTTTCAAGAACTTCAGGATATGCCCTGCACGAATCGTAAATTGAGTGTGTGATCGGTCACTCTAAAAGAACACCGTGTTGAAGAAACAGAAACTGGTTCTAGGAGTTTTACAGTCAAGCCATAGAAAACTGCTTCACAGTAGCCCTTGAGCCATTTAATATATTCTTCCCTGATAACTCTGGTGTTTCCTACAGATGATAATGACAGGTCTCTTCCATTCACATCATGTTCGTTATGTCGAGCTTTCAACCTTCCCTTTATAAAGGAAGGCTACCATTGAAGATTTTATGTTACAAGGACAGGCATGTCCGGAAGGTGCTGCGAAGGGTGCCTTCGCCCCCGACAGGCCTTGCTGCTACCCTTTCACCTCCCCTGGCCACCCCAGCACGCCTGCGCTTCATGCTTTGTGCCATTAAAACTTAAATTTATATTTGGGGTTTTAAAAAATTTCTGATTGTTGAAGAGAATTCTTTTAGATAAGTACCATATTCTCTTCCAGTTTCAGTGTAAATTAAAAATAATGAAGGACATTAGTTTTTAAACTATTGTTACTATAGATATAATCTATAAGTAGGCTGATTCTAAGTATCATACAAATACTAACTGTATAATTTTTATTTAGCCCTCTAAGATAGGTTCTGATAATACCTCTATTTTGTAGTTCAAAAAACTGAGACAAAAAGAAAAAACAAGTTAATTGCCCAGGTCATGCAGCTACTAAATTGTATAACTGAGATTAGAACTCAAGCCAGCTGTCTCCATTCCATATTTTAACCATTACACTATGAAAACTTTTAGAAATATTCAATAAGCTTAGTATAAGAAAGCTTTAACTAGGATAAATCTATATCATTGTGACATTTTTGAAATGTGTTTTGCACCAGATTTTAAATCATGCTACTGATAAATATTGTCTAATAGGGAAAAACGACCTCTGGGATTTTATCTTTTTTTTTTTTTTTTTTTTTTTAACTAACTTCTTGTGGAGCCTGATCAATGAATTTACTTAACCACTCCAAAGTTCTAAAGCAGGAATACCTTTCTACTCATCTCATAAGAACTTTTGAGGATCAAATGACATAGCTGTCAGACTTAAAGATTTTGGCAGAAGTATATATCAAGCTGGCATTGTTTTATTTATCCTAATTCAGTAATCCCTCAATTATCTAGAACTCTCAGAAGTATAGCATATTCAGCCACATAAAATACAGCCTTAAATCTAAAAACAAAAAAGAATAAAATAGCTATCTTAAAATTCACTTGATTTATTCCACTGAAGATGCTATCAGATTTTACTGTCCCTTATCTTTGTATTTTAAATAAATGTCTAAGTTTATTTATTCTACATGTCAGCAGAAAACATTTTAAAAGCATCAAATTAGAAATATGCATATGAAGGAGCAGGATGATTGCTTTGGGCAGGCATATTGACAGGTGAAAAGGAAAGCATCCGATTGACAGAAAAAAAGAAATATGAAAGTTAAGGTAAATACAAAATTAGAAAAACATAGGAGATGGGAACCATTTAGAGTAAGAGTATTTTTGTTACACTGTTTCCTAAAGGCATCACTATATTATAGAGATAATATATAGTAATATCTCACATATAATTAATATAGTGATAATATTTATAACCATCATTTTAGCATAATCATGGATGGTATATTTCTAACTGAATGAACAATCATCCATGAAACAAATCAAGATTAATATTTAAGTAAAAATTTCAATTATTTGGTAAATTCACTAGTATGGCATACCTTATAGCAGTCCTAGAAACAGGACATTGTATGTCTCTGTAAACATGCAAAAGGTAGTGAAAATTTAGTTTATGTTAAACACATTTGATCAAAATTTACAACATTCAAAATAAGTATGTGTTGAGGTAGCTCTTTGGGTTTTTAAGAAAACTTAAGATTACATTTATGTAAAAATTAAACTTTCAAATTTTAATTTCACATGTGCTATCAATACAATATTAAAGTTGGTATGATGAATTTAATGCACTTTCCTTGTGTGATTGATGATGTCATCCTTTCAAATTAAAAAAAAAAAATGCCATTTTCAAACATTCAAACCTAGGAGTAGTTCTAAATGAAACAGTTTATTTAGAAAATTAGTGGAAGAACTATTCCAAAGATTTATTTACCTGGCTGAAAGGTCCAAGATAGTTCCACTCAGATTTGTTACTTGGTCTGCTGGTGGTCAACTAAGGTGTCTTTATACTTTTTCACATGCCTTTCAATTGCCTTCCTTACAAGGGGAATACCACGGAAGCATTCCAAGAGGGTGAAAGACACAAGACTTTAAGACTTAAAAATTTGCTGCGTCATTTCTGATAAATTCTTTTGGTGAAAACTAATAATAGGCCAGACTAGATTCAATGGTTTGAGAAATGAAATCCACCACTTGATTGGAAGAGCAGCAAATTATTTGTGACCATATTTAGTCTATTTTAGGTTGCTAGTAAATCTAGTATTCATTTAAATGATATTATTATGCCATCAGAGTTCTTACTCATACATTTATGTTTTACTAGGATAATTCATATTTCCTATAAGTATTTGCAGCATGTACTATGCGTTTGTTATATGATTGTGTTCCTCTGTGCTCTGGCAAACTATATAAACATCTTAGTATTACTATATTGTGTCTGTTAGAAAATATAAAAGCACTTAAATTTTTTAAATGTTCATTTTAATTATTGTTCACCATAATTATTATAAATTTATTACTCTTCTTGAGAATGGTGTTTATTTTGCTTTAGATCAAGATTGAAAGGTATATTGAAATTCATGTCTATTTTTAATCTAGAATGCAACTAATGAACTCACTAAGCAGTCATCAAGTGTGAAGTCTCTGAAATCTGAACTCCTAGCTAAAGAAGAACACATAAAGGAAATGCATGAAAAGTAGGTTTTTCATATTTCTATCCATTGTATTTGGTGCCACCTAGTGGTAATCAAATCTGTTAAACTTTGCATTCCAAAAAAACAATACCAACATATCATTAATCATGGAATTTTACTTTCTTAGTTCATGTTTAGACCTATATAAGATGGAAATTTAAGAAATGCTACACATAGCAGGATTCATGGCAAATTGGTTACTATTTTTAGTTAAGGTAGGAATACTGTTAGATTTCCCTTATTAAACATATAATTTTGAGTAAATGTAAATTAATGACTTTGAGACTATAGATAAAAATATTTCAAGTGTTGCAAATATTTGACAAAAAATATAAATGGATACTTAGTTGGTTTAATTCCTAAGTTTATAAATCTAATGTGGAAAAAGGAAAGTTTTGTTTGTATTTAAAATAACTGGAAGTACCTTTAGCGTTTATCAATTTAAAAAAAAAAAAAAGGTGTTTTAAATGCTCCCACTGAACTTCTTTGTATATCATTTATAGCTGCAGTAGAGTTTATAGGTGATGATATGTGTGCATACAATTTCATTCATCACAGATAAATTTGAGATATATGTCTTATACACATGTCTGTATACCAACCACATTGTAGGTGAATATCTGTCCAAAGTGATATTAACAGGTAAAACTATTAGACAAAAAGATTTGTCAATATTTTTGATTGAGAATATCTTGAAGTTTATTCATAGATTAAGAGGTGGTCTTGCTTATAATTTAACAATGAGGGCTCTGAGAAACACTATTTGAAACTTGGCTTCTCCATATGCTAGCTTTATGTCTCAATTTAATAGTATTAATTAAAAAGGTTCTTAAGAGGAATAAATTAGTTAATACATACAAACCACTTATAATAGTGACTGGCACATAATAAGCCAGTCAGTAAATAATAAATATTAGTTATTGTCACTTTTATAGTTAATTAGTGGTAGCAAGAGAAGTAGCAACAATGGTAGTAGTAGTTAACACTGCATCCACCATTTTATACTTATCATTTCATTATCTTAAGCTAAACCAATAGGTGAATTCCATATCAAATGACATTAAATCAGAAGATATTGTGCCTGATTTTAGTTTCTTTGCATGTTACAAGATTTATATGTTTAGATATTTTCCTAACACTGTTCACCTTTTGATTGTCTTTAAGCATCACTTCAGTTTTCCTAAGCAATGCAAAAATGTCATTAACATATATTTCAGGTTTTCATAAATTTTAATAATCTTTCTCAGTTAATCTTTCTTTTGTTTTAATGTATATGTGTTATACTATAATAACCAAATCACAACTGCATTGTAGATTTTACTTAAAATAGAGTAATATTTTATGCAGTGCAATTTATTTTACTAATTTATAGTTTCATTAACATCAGATAGCATTTTAAAATTAACAGGTATAACATTGGTAACATGGAAAATAAAGTATTTTCTGTTCTCTGGATAAAATATCTTTTCTTCCTTTCAAGGATGTCTCGAATGGAGAGGAACATAACTATGAAAAGACATTTAATAGAGGACTTGAAATTTCGACAGAGAGTTAATTCAGAAAGTAATGAGAGTTTTAGTGAAATGTTAGAAAATCTTGAAAAAAAGGTAATATTTAAAATTCAAGATTCCAAAATCTCACACATACTGTAACCACACATTCTGTTTCTATTTGCAACTATTGAATGAGAAGATAAGTTTAATTTTGAAATATTTAATACTTCTGGACCACATAATTACATTTTATTTGGTATTTTATTTAAAATACAATTCATAACAATAGAATAAATATTTCTGAATTTTTTGAAAATTGATAGCTATCAGAAGATCTTTCCAAAGTATACATTTTCTCTTGTATACTTAATTCAACGCATATGGGAAACTCATTTTATTTAAAACAGCTTTATAATATGACCCCAAACTAGAAATGTTTTGTTTCAAAAACAAAAAAGGTGGTATTTGCACAATTCATAAGGCAGTTGTACTTTGGCTTTCACTATATTTTATTCACTACTGAAAGAGCATCTCCTTTACTTTCCTCATTGAAGTTGAAAATCTTAAGTATCTATGAGCTCACATGATTTAAAAGAAAATTTTATGTGACTATGACAAATGCATATGGATTTTCTATTTCTTCATACACCCACATAAATGATAATTTTTTCAGGATTTCAATGTTATCCTTTAAATTTTGTTAGATTTTTAACTTTAGTAATCATTTCAGATAGACCTTTGCAATCTTTGAATAAGTAATTATTTATCTTTAGTGGCATTAAACTGAAAAAGAAAACCTATTTCTCCTGTTATTCTTTGAAATATATAATAAATGTGTTATTATTTAATATTCCAGTACATATATTCTTAAATTTTTTGTGCAATTTTGATTTTTGTTATTGGTTTAAGGATTGCTAGTTTTGCTTATGAGTTCTGCAAATGGAATTATTGAATTTGATAACAATTTTATGAGACAATAAATGTAAGTGTACTCATTCATTCATTCGTTCATTCATTTAGTTTCTGATTAAAGAAATATAACATTGTACTGGAAAGCCTTCACCAAGGATAATTATTTTTATACTTTCACTGTAGGTAAAGACATTAACTGAAGAATGTTCCAATAAGAAGGTATCCATTGATTCACTAAAGCAGAGACTTAATGTTGCTGTAAAAGAGAAGTCACAATATGAACAGATGTATCAGAAAACTAAAGAGGACTTAGAAAAAAAGGTATGATCTTAGGACGTTTTAGTCTGGATATAGAGAATATAGTGATGTCTTTTTCATTTCTAACATTGTCACTTTTTTCTCCCCAAACTGCCATGAGATAGTGAAAAACTTAACTGCAAAGAACATTATATCTCTAAAAGAAATACCAAGAATTTATTTAATATTAAAGATAATGCTTTGTTAGTGAAAATAAGCAAAAATAATCATTAATTTTACCCAAATAAAAATAAACAATATATAAAGTAATGAAATCTTTCCTTGTCTGATATGTGTAACTGTTCCAAACCTATTCATGAATTTTTTTTTTATTTTATGGTTACTGATTTTTGCAGGATCTCAAGCTTACTCTCCTGATCTCAAAAATAAATGAAACTGAATCAGCAATGGCAGAAATTGAAACAGCAGCATCTAAACAACTTCAAGGATTAGCTCTACAAAGTGAGCAGGTTCTGGAAGGTGCACAGAAGAAATTGCTGTTAGCCAATGAGAAAGTGGAAGAGTTCACCATATTTGTAAAGGTTCGAATTATTGTGGTTTACTAATTTTGTATTATACTTCAGGCAGATGAAGCAGTGACCTACTTCAGATGATTTGGGTAACACTGTAAAGTTACTCACTGCTTTTCTAACCCACAAAGCACTTTCTCCTCCCTTATGTG
Source organism: Sciurus vulgaris (assembly GCF_902686455.1). Taxonomy (NCBI): domain Eukaryota; kingdom Metazoa; phylum Chordata; class Mammalia; order Rodentia; family Sciuridae; genus Sciurus; species Sciurus vulgaris. The sequence goes on from NC_136476.1 coordinate 36,070,192, forward strand.
TACTATTGTTCAAAATAGTGTCTATGAAAGATTTATTTTTATAGTTTGAATTTAAAATTTTCCACTTAGTGGCTGATTTTAGTGGCACACACCTGTAATCTCAATGACTCAAGAGACTGAGGCAGGAATTCACAAGATTGAGACCAGCCCCAATAATTCAGCGAGACCATAAGCAACTTAACAAAACTCTGTCTCAAAATAAAAAAATAAGGGGTTGGGAATGTGGGTCAGTTGTTAAGCACCCCTGGGTTCAATCTTCAGTAGCAAAAAAAAAAATCCACTTCCATTAATGTCAGTATAGTAGCAAAATTATAGTAATCAAGATTGGTTTGATATAAAAGAATTAAGTCATTTCCACTCTAGTTTCATTTTGAAAATCACCCAAGCAAGAATAACAAACAGAAAAGTCATATTCATTGAAGCTAGGGGACATCTTAAGTTCAGTCTACAAACTTCAAAACATGGAATGAGTAGAGACTTAGCAGAACAAAGAGAAGATACTTAAGTGCTTAGATAAATGATGGCATAGGGTGTACCATCTAGAAATGACCTAAAAAGGTGAAGAACCCCCAAACAGCTTAGGAATTGGCTGCACAAGGAACTATCAAACCTTCAATGATGGAGTAGGAGCAGATATGGAGCTAAAAAGGTAGCTTGAAGTTTTTGTAAGGAACTTTGAGACTTCTAGTCTGTACTTTGATCCCACATGATTAACAGAATTCTTCCCTTAACCTTCTAGAGAGGCCAAGGAAAAACAGCTGTGAATACAGAGCTAACACTAAGAGCTAGGAGTCTGCAATTGTTGTGCTTCTTTTGATTTTACTGTGAATTGTTTAAACTCTGTTCAGTGTTTTTGTTCTTTTTTGTATTGTCAGTAAGCGTATTTGTTGCCATTAGATAGACCATGATGAGTTCCTTTACATCAGGGACAATATTTTATTAATCTTTTATCAGTATGGCAGCATTCAGTGCTTTGCAAAGAATGGGAGCACAATAGTAATCACTAACTAATCAAAGTGAGTTTCATTAGGAATGTGGAATTTTTTTTTGACTGCACATTTTTTTATTATTATTTTTTATTTTGATTCATTGTACACAAATGAGGTACAACTTTCATTTCTCTGGTTGTACACAAAGTAGATCATAGTGTTTGCATAGGAATGTAAAATTTCAATGATACTTTTGGCCTATAAAAGTAAGAACAAAATAATTGATAGGAGAGTAACTATTTCCTTTCTCCCCTTTCCCCCAAATCTTAGTATTCTTTTCCCCCCTGATCTTTAATGAGACTGAGTTCTTTACTCTTTTCCTTCAGATGGCATATATTATTAAAAGTAGTCATATCCTAGTAGGATATATGCATTTATATGTATAAAATGTTTTCAATTTATGGTATCTCTCTTCTTTCCTAAAAGACCCACTACCATTTGAACCACTCATTCAGACCTTACTGTATAAATACATATTAAACTTAAAATAATACAATTCTAGATACATTAATGTTTGTGTTCTCAAATTAGTTATTTTTTTAGTCTCTCTTTTTAGATGGGTCAGTAGTTGGGCATCTCTTAAGGCATTTCAGTAGAAAAAGATATTCAGCTCAATATATATTAGAATATTTTTAAATGTCCCTAACTACTGATCTTATTTGTAAGTAATAACATTTCTGGGCTTATTATTGGATATTAGTTAGCAAAAAACTAGCATTATTTATAATGTTATATTTTTCATTCCCCTAAAAATAGGCGCCTACAACATTGTATGCCACTAATCCTAAGGAAATCCCTTACTTTGCTTTTCTGAAAATCAGAACTACCTTGGGAGTTTTCTTATTTTAAAAAATCTACAAAATGAATGAAATAAAACATTTTAGCTCTTTTAGTGAAGGTTTCAATTGGTGTGAAGTCAAGCCAATACGTCCCTCAGAGGATGCTGAATAATTGCAAAGCATTAATTTTAGTAAATGTAATTTACCCTTTCCTAATTTAAATGTCATTTTCTTCCAAGTACTTGGTTATGATACATCTTCTCATTGAATATCGTCACTGTTTTACTCATTAGGTAGCACCATTTTTATTATGACTATAAGCTTCACCAGCTTTTGTTTTCCTATTTTCTGTTCAGCTTAGGATTTAGTTTGTTATATTTTTAACCATGATTTAAAATACGAAATATATATAAGATGCATTCAAAATGCTAATTATTGTTTTTATTGAAATATTCTTTGAATATGGCATTGTTAAAGAGAAGGAAGGATAAGTGAAAATCAGAAGTTTTCACAATAGAATACTGCATTTCATGACTAAATTCATTTCATGATCAATTGTTATACACTTGATGAAGTGTATAAAGTAATGGTTATATTTCTCCACACAAAATAGATTATCAAAAATTATCCTTAAAAATCCATATTTTTATTTATGTCCAACAATGTGAATGATGTTGAATGATGAAGTATCTAAACTACTGTTATTCAGTGGTGACATATTGGACCTTCATATTGTTCACCAACAGTGATACAAAGTGTAGATGTCTTAATAGATAAATTCAGAATTGCATGGCTTTTTAATTAACTTCTTAAAGCTTATATAATGGGAAGATTACAGGTATGAATAAACTGTATTTAGTACTTTTTCAGAATTGTAATACTTTGTTTCAATTTAGCATTTAGACTGCCTACATCAGAATCATCTGCTTCTTTCATATTTAAATTAAATAAGTAATGTTTGGGTCCCAAATTTATTAAATCAAAATCCTGGTTGGGTTGGACCCAATAAGCTGCATGTTATAAGTTAACTAAGTAATTATTATATATATATAAACAGTTTTAGAGACATGACCTTAATTTTTTTTTTTAACAATTGACTCTGTATAACAAAATACCTACCAATTTGGCATTATGGTAACATCTGTACAACTCCTAAATTCTAATGGAAATTTGACATTTATTTTTCTTAGCTGTGTTTTAGGACCATGTGCAGTTGACACTAGTACCACTTCTGCTATGTAATTGGTTTTTGTATTCAAGGGCCACTAACAAATTAATACTAAACCCAGAAATATTGGCTAACACTGGTTGGTTGAGTATTAAGAAAGGGATGATCAGCCTCTTTCTCTTCCTTATGTGGATGACCCTAGGACCAGAAAAATTGCTCAGGAGTTACTCTCTGAAGCAGCATAACATCAGTGACTTCCTAAATCCTATTGCATTAGTTACATTAGACCTAAGCTTCCACCTTTTTAAAAGAGTTAAGATCTTCCATAATTGCTCTTCTGCCTAGAATCTAATCTTTCCCTCTACTCTCCAACTTTCACCCATATTGTACTTAATTCTCTGCTTTTGCTCAAGTTCTGCTTTTCACTCAAAATGCTCTCTCCTCTCTCCCCTTTGCTTTCTCCTTTCAGATTTAGCTCAGTGCCTTACTCTTATATGAGCAGTCCCTTTAATTCTGTGTTTAAGAGGATAGAGCTCAACTCTGCCACTTATTAGCTGTGTGATCTCAGGCAAGTGACTTTATCATGTGCATCCAGTTTCCCCACCTATAAAACAATTGTAATAATGGAACATGCCTGTGGTTAGGATTTAAATAAGTTATCATAGCCAATGAGAAGAGTGCCTAATACACTTAAAATACCTATGCCTAATATACCAAAAGAACTAAATATCAATTATGTTATATTGCTGTTGTTGTAATAATAGTAGTAGTAGAATTTTTCTTATTTATTTTCTGAACAATTTTTATGTGTAACTCATAAATTAACATATAATTTGTAAACTCTTATATTTTTCTTTTTAAGTAGATTATAGTCAGCTTGAAGCCAGGAGCATTGTCATCTGTTTTCCTCATAGCACTGGCACCTAACTTAATTTTTTAAATTCTTGAGGTATTGATCTTATATCTACTTCAAGAATGGTCCTAGATTCATAGTTACTGCTCATATTGAAAGCTCTTGGAAGACAAGAATTATTCACATTCCTTAATGAACATGGTTAAGGAATGTACATTGTTCTTACATAGAACATTATAATCTTCAAAACTCATTCTATACAGAGCTTATTAGGGTATCATATACACAAAAGTACTTAATAAATATTATTAGTAGTATTAATAGTACTAATGTTTGTTCTGGCCCTGTTGTGGAATGTATGTTCCCTTTAGTCTTTTCATTTATTCATGGGACATAACCAGATTATAAAAGAGGTGGTGTAGCCATCTGTTCTAGATCTAGTCTTGAATACAGAATTTTGCCCTGGGGTGAAATCAAGTGTTTTGAGCATCTGGGCTGGATATATGTGGCAGATCTGAGGCTTTGAATTCTCCTAATAACTGACTAAAACACACTAGGGAAATTTCTAGAAGTATTTGCTCAGTTTGACTCAACCCGAATACATAGGCTACTTAATGTGCTTGTATGTAAGAGTCATATACCAGACTCTATCTTCTCAGTGTTTTTTTGGTTCACTATGAAATACATAACAACCAAAGAACAATATTTAGAAGTGGAAGTGGTTTCCTTATCAATGTATATTGCTTTGATGAGATTTAGTCTGATATTTTGGTCATATAAGTTTCTTGCTTCCTTATTATAGACACTTATGGAGCATTACAGCATACAGTTGTTCATTCTTTGGCACAGATCTAGTCTCTTAATTATGTTTTCTAAATGGTTCTGTGATAGGGGCTGGGTCTGTAGCTTAGTGCTTAGCGCTTGCCTCACACATGTGAGGCAACTGGGTTCCATCCTCAGCACCACATAAAAATAAATACATAAAAAGATATTGTGTCCATTTACAAGTAAAAAAAAAATGTTTTTTAAATTAAAAAAAACAGTTTTATGATATAATTTAATTTGAATTAACTCTCTTAATCCTATTATACTAAAAAAGGAGCCAGGCACCGTGGCGCACGCCTGTAATCCCAGCAGCTCGGGAGTCTGAGACAGGAGGATTTCAAGTTCAAAGCCAGCCTCAGCAATGGTGAGGTGCTAAGCAACTCAGTGAGACCCTGTCTCTAAATAAAATACAAAACAGGACTGGGGATGTGGCTCAGTGGTAAAGTGCCCCTGAGTTCAATTCCTGGTACCCCCTCCCCCCCCCAAAAAAAAGGAAAATTACAGCTGTTTTTAGAGAAAGGTTCTTAATAAAATGCATTACTTTATTATATCATTATAAAGCTGTTTGAAAAGCTCTAAAAACACACATAATACTTGTGTACTCCCTGTCTCTTTCTGTGAGGCCCTTGGTATTCTGCAGAAGGACCATCACCCAATGCAGTTTCTTAACCTTGGACTTCTAGAACAATGATCCAAAACCTCTTTTCTTTATAATTTTTTTTTAAAGCTGTTAAAAACTACATTAATTATTCAGGAAACTCTGATGATAATGGTGACTCCAGAGTATCTGAATAGCCAATTATCACCTTCTTGCAATCTAATCCTCCTGGAAAAAAGTCTAATCAATCCATAATAATTCAATGAAACTCAAAATTGTAAGTAGCTAGCTAACATAGACAAAAGCTCATTGATAAAGACTGGAAAACTAAATTTTAAAAGGCTGGATTAGTAGACATAGTAAGATCAAAATGGAATAGTTTACTTTATGTCTCCTGAACACCACTTCTGGTTGATTGCAATAAATTATAAAGATTGAAAGTAGAATAAGCTGTAAGAAGAAATGTACACCCAAGAAAATATTCTTATTTTGACAATGTCTTCAGATATTGGAACTATTCTTCATCATTAGAAGGGACAAAAAAAATGGGCTGTTTCATATTAATTATAATGAATATTATGCAAAGAAAATATAAATGTCATGAATCCTTATGATCCTGAAACATGTTTAAAAAATCTGATAACAATATAAAAAAAAATTGGTGAATCCATAGATATATTTACCATGATGTAGAATAATCTACTATACTCAGAATTCAATAGTTGAAATAGACAAAATGTAACTCTTTTCAAATCCATCTAGAACATTCACAGAAGCCATTTACATCTTAAGCCACAAAGTTCAATACATTCAAAAACCAAAAGTCATTTTGGCTATTTATCATGCATATGGCATAATATACCTATGATTTAACAAAATAAGTGGCCAAAATTTATCCACTTAGAAATCCTAAACTCTGTATGATTTAGAGTTAGGAAGAAATAAAATGTGAGCTCATGAACTGGTTCAAAATGAATAGTGAGAGTGTCAAACCTTTGAAATTTAACCAAAACTTCACTTTCAAATAAAGATGTTTGAGAAAAAAAAAAAATAAATAAATAAATAAATAATACAAAACAACAAAAATGGAATCAGTGAAGAATTCACAGGAATCTTAAAATGTGTACATAATACTTTTTTCTTTATAAACATATTTGATAAGGTCCTACCTTGGCAGAGGGCCAACCTGGTATTTCTGCACAGCCTGGGCTTCAACCATCCAGGGAGCCCAGCCAGTCATACTACATGTCTGTGCAGCCCAGCCCAGAGTCTTGCCCATTTTATGAGCCTAGTCCAAACTTGGGCAAAGAACCCAGCCATTAACCTTCCCAAACCACAGAACACAACCAGTGATTTAACCTGATCTTAGAGCTCAGCCTGTAGCCCCACTCAAATATGGAGCAAAGCCTGTGGCCACTCTGATGAGTGTGACTGGTAGCAACTCTGACTAAATTAAACTCTGACTTAGATTAAAGGCAGCAGCCCCAACCAGGCAGGGAAACCATCCAAGTGACTCCACCCAACCACAGGGTACAACTTGTGGCTCTGGCTGATTATGGAGCTCAGTGCAGCCCTACCTGAACATGGATTTCATTACCAAAATCACTTGATCACTACCCCAGCAAGGTGCAAATATGGAGAGTAGCCTGCAATCCTCTCCAATTACACGCTTTGACCTTTAGCATAACATGGCCAAGGAGTATAGCCCATGACCCTGCCTGACTGGGGACAGTCATGGGTCCTAGTCAGCAACTCAGCCTTACTGCAAATCCTAGCCAGCAACTCCACCTGACCTCAGAGTATGGGCAGCATGCCTGCCCAAGTAGAGAACCTTACAACTGGCACTACCTACTCATGGATGCCTGCTGGCCCATCTAGACCTCAAAGTTGGACTGATTGGTAAAGGCCTCTTTCTACCATCTGTAAGTGTTGGAAGCAGTGGCTGCTCTGTAAAGTGTGAGGACACCAATGTAAGGTAACATGGAAGGTGAAGAATTAGGGGGAAATGACACCACTAAAGAAATTTAATAAACTTCAATGACTCACCCTAAAGGAATAGAGATCTGTCAACTGAATAACATTTCATATTAGTCCTCTTAAAGAAGTTGAATGAACAATAAAAAAATATGACAGATGACTAGATGAAATTAGAAAAACAATGCATAAGCAAAATGTGAAATTCAACAAGGAAGTAGTAAACAACTTTTTAAAAAGAATCCTAGAGATAAAGAATACTGAGACCAAACTGAAAAATTCAATAGGGAACTTCAATAGCATACTTGATCAAGCATAAATAAGATTCAGTAAAATCAAAGGCATAGCATTTGAAATTATTCATTCAGAGCTGCAAAGAGAAAATAATGAAAAAGAGTGAAGAAAACCATAGAACTTATATTATACCATTACTCAACAATATATACATTGTAGGCATTTTAGAAGAGAAAGAGAAAGTGATATAAAGTCCATTCAAAGAAATAATGACAGAAAACTCTCAAAATTTGGGGAAGTGACATACAGTTTCATGAGACCCAAAATTCCCCAAAAGATTGAACTTGAAAAGGCTACAATAGGAAACTTATAATTAAGTTGTGAAAATTCAAAAACAAATAGAAAATTTTGAAAGGAGCAAGAAAAAAGTACCTCATCACATTAAGGGAGCTACAGTAAGAAAGGGAGCCCTCATAAGACTACCAGGGGATTTCTCAGCAGAAACTTTGCAGTTCAGGAGAACATGGAATGATATATTCCAAATATTTAATATTCCAAACATTAAAAGAAACAAAGCTGCCAATCGAGAATACTCTAGTCAGCAAAGCTGTCCTTGAGAATGAGGGATAGATAAAAATTTTGTCAAACAAAAGTGGAGGAAGTTTATGGCCACTAGACATGGCTTACGAAGAATTCTGGAGAGAGTTCTTCAGGCTGAAATGAAAGAACTCTAATTAGTAATATTAAACATAGACTCTGAGTTGAAGTTCTCTAACATTTTAATAGTGTTACAAAGATCACTGTTAAGGACTGGGACTATCGCTCAGTAGTAGAGTACTTGCACCCCATATGCGAGGCACTGGGTTTGATCCTCAGTACCACATAAAAATAAAATAAAATAAAAACCTATTGTGTCCATCTACAACTAAAAAATATTTTTAGAAAAAGATCACTGTTAAGTCTTACATGTTTTTAAAAAAAATATTAAAAACCTATAATGGCAATAATTTGCTATTAGATACAAAATACAAAAATATAAATTATAACATCATCTAAACTGTGAGGGGAGAAGTAAGAAGTATTGGGATTTTGTGTCTGATCAAAGTTAACAGCTTAAAATAAGCAGTTATAACTATGTAAGGCTTACATGGTATTCACAAGGAAAAATCCAAAGTAGACACACAAATGATTAAAGGAAAGAAATCAAAGAATGCAGCAACAAAAGTTTATCAAATTATAAAGAAAGACACCATGAGAAGAAGAAAGAATGAATAAACTACAGTCAGAACAACAACAAAATGAAAATAGTAGTTCTTACCTGTTAATAATGACTTTAAATGTAAATAGAATAAACTTCCTAGTCAAAAGACCTTAAGTGATGGAGTGGATAAAAATTAATATCCAGCAGTGTGCTTCCTATAAGAGACTCATTTTAGTTTTAAAGACACACATAGGCTGAAATCAAAGGAATGGAAAAAGATGTTCATACATCTGTAATCAAAAAAGAGCACAAATATCTATATTTATAATAGACAAAATAAACTTCAAGTAATAGAAAAGAAAATGAAGGTCATATCATGGTAGAGGGATCAGTTCATCAAGAAGATATAATAATTATAAATATACTCCAAAGACTAGAGCACATAAAAATAGAAAGTAATACTGTCAAGACTGAAAGGAGAAATAAGAGGCAATGCAACAATATTAGAGTACTTTAGAACCCCCCGTCTCAAAAATAGAGACACCATCCTGACAGAAAAACCATAACACAACAGTAGATCTGAACAGCAGTATAGATCAAATGGTCCTAACAGCCAAAAGCAGCAGAATATACTTTCTTCTCAGGTGAAAGTAGAATTTTTTCTAGTTCTAGTTTGGATAGTTTGGATGTTTGGCCACAAAACAGATCTTAGTAAATTCAAGAAGATTGAAGTCATATCACTTTTCTTTTCTGATCACAATAGAAAGAAACTACAAATCAATTACAGGAGGAAAACTGGAAAATAAATACATATCTAGAAATTAAATACACACTCCTGAACAATTTTCATTCAAAGAAAAAAATCAGAAGGTAAATGAGAAAATATTTTGAGGAGAAAGAAAATAGAAAGAAAACACACCAAAATGTAAGGGATGCAGCAAAAACATTATAAAGATTATAGCTATAAACACCTACATTAAGTCAGAGTTATCAAATAAATAACCTAACTTTATATTTCCAAGAGCCAGAAAATGAAGAACCAAACCCAAAGCAATCAGAAAGAAGGAAATAATAAAGTTTAGAGAAGATATAAATTAAAGTATAGAATAATATTACAAAGGATTAACAAAATTAGAGCTGACTTGTTTAAAAAGAAAACTGGAGCTTGCTTCAGAGACCAGGGCAGGGCACCCAGGGACTTCCCCAAGCAGCCCGGCTCCCTCCAGCAGAAAGCGCCTTTCTAGGCTAGCTTCTCGGAGCACACCGCCCAGTGAGAGCCTTTCTACACAGAGCCAACCACAAGTCCCCAAGCCAGCAGAGACCTCCGACCCGCAAGCAGCCTCTGGGACCAGGGTAGGGCAGCCAGAGACCTCTCCAGGTCCCTCTCCCTGGAACCAATAGCGGGCTAGGGGCAGCGTTCTTCGGAAGCACTGCATTATCAAGTTACTCCAAGACTTCAGGCTACTGAAGGCTGGGAGGTGATACACTGGAAATCTACAGGGACACTATAAGCCAATAGAGGAAACCTACAATATCACAGAGTCCCACTGACATCTGACCAATATGAGAAAACAAGGGAAGAAAATGTCCCAAACAAACCTATATACTATATCAATAAAACCCAATGACAGAACAGCACAAGAAATGTCAGAAAGGGAGTTCAGGATGTACATAATTAAAACAATCAGGGAAGCAAACAAGGAGATGAAAGAGCAAATGCAGGCACTGAAGGAGGAGATGAAAGAGCAAAGGCAGGCATTAAATGATTGCACCAATCAACAGTTAAAAGAGCAAATACAGGAAGCAAGAGATCATTTCAATAAAGAGTTAGAGATACTGAAAAAAAACCAAACAGAAATCCTTGAAATGAAGGAAACAATAAACCAAGTTAAAAACTCCATAGAAAGCATAACCAATAGGATAGAACACCTGAAATTCAGAACCTCAGATATTGAAGACAAAATATTTAATCTTGAAAACAAAGTTGACCAAACAGAAAAGATGGTAAGAAATCATGAACAGAATCCACAAGAATTATGGGATATCATGAAAAGGCCAAATTTAAGAATTATTGGGATTGAGGAAGGCTTAGAGAAACAAACCAAAGGAATGAACAATCTATTCAATGAAATAATATCAGAAAATTTCCCAAATCTGAAGAATGAAATGGAAAACCAAGTACAAGAGGCTTATAGGACTCCAAATATACAAAATTACAACAGACCTACACCAAGGCACATTATAATGAAAATACCTAACATACAAAATAAAGACAAAATTTTAAAGGCCGCGAGAGAAAAGAATCAAATTACATTCAGGGGGAAATCAATAAGAATATCAGCAGATTTTTCAATCCAGACCCTAAAAGCTAGAAGGGCCTGGAACAACATTTACCAAGCTCTGAAAGAAAACGGATGCCAACCAAGAATCTCATACCCAGCAAAACTTACTTTCAGATTTGACTATGAAATAAGATCCTTCCATGATAAACAAAAGTTAAAGGAATTTAAAAAAAGAAAGCCGGCATTACAGAACATTCTGAGCAAAATATTCCATGAGGAAGACATGAAAAACAACGATGCAAATCAGCAACAGGAGGAACTAGCCTAAAGGAATAGCCAAATAAAGGAGAAACCAAATCATGTCAAAAAACAAAAATGAGTCCAATGACTAGGAATACAAATCATATCACAATAATAACTGTGAATGTTAATGGCCTGAACTCATCAATCAAAAGACATAGACTGGCAGATTGGATTAAAAAGAAAAATCCAACAATATGCTGCCTGCAAGAGACTCATGTCATAGAAAGAGATACCCATAGACTAAAGGTGAAAGGATGGGAAAAAACATACCATGCACGCGGACACAGCAAAAAAGCTGGAGTATCCATCCTCATTTCAGATAATGTGGACTTCAAGCCAAAACTAGTCAGAAGGGATAAAGAAGGACATTACATACTGCTTAAGGGAAGCATAAACCAGCAAGACATAACAATCATAAATATCTATGCCCCGAACATTGGCTCATCTGTGGACATCAAACAAAGCCTTCTCAATTCCAGAAATCAAATAGACTACAACACAATAATACTAGGCGATTTTAACACACCTCTCTCACCGCTGGATAGATTGTCCTAACAAAAATAAAGAAACCATAGATCTCAATAACACAATCAACAATTTAGTCTTAACTGACTTATATAGAATATACCATCCAACAAAGAATGAATACACTTTCTTCTCAGCAGCACATGGATCCTTCTCTAAAATAGACCATGTTTAATGCCACAAAGCTACTGTTAGCAAATACAAGAAGATAGAGAATACTACCTTGTATTCTATCAGATCATAATGGATTGAAATTAGAAATAAATAACAGAATAAAAAACAGAAACTTCTCCAATACCTGGAGATTAAATAATACACTATTATATGATGAATGGATAACAAAACATCAGGAGGGAAATTAAAAAATTCTTAGAAGTAAATGAGAACAAAGACACATCATATCAAAATCTCTGGGACACTATGAAAGCAGTACTTAGAGGAAGATTTATTTCATGGGGCACATTCAACAAAAGAAGTAGAAATCAACAAATAAACGACCTAACACTACAGCTCAAAGCCCTAGAAAAAGAAGAGCAGAACAACACCAAAAGTAGTAGAAGACAGGAAATAGTTAAAATCAGAGCCAAAATCAACGAACTTGAAGCAAAAGAAACAATCGGAAAAATTAACAAAATAAAGAGTTGGTTCTTTGAAAAAATAAACAAAATTGATAAACCCTTAGCCACACTAACAAAGAGAAAAAGGGAGAAAACTCAAATTACTAAAATTCGGAATGAACAAGGAAATATCACAACAGACACGAGTGAAATACAAAACATAATTAGAAGCTATTTTGAAAATCTATACTCCAACAAAACAGAAAACCTCGAAGACATCAACAAGTTTCTAGAGACATATGAATTACCTAAACTGAATGAGGAGGACATACACAACTTAAATAAATCAATTTCAAGCAATGAAATAGAAGAGGTCATCAAAAGCCTACCCACAAAGAGAAGTCCGGGACCGGATGGGTTTTCAGCCATGTTCTACAAAACCTTTAAAGAAGATCTCATTCCAATGCTCCTCAAAATATTCCATGAAATAGAAGAGGAGGGAACCCTCCCAAACTCATTCTATGAAGCCAATATCACCCTGATACCTAAACCAGACAGAGACAACTTCGAGGAAAGAAAATTTCAGACCAATATCCTTAATGAACATCGACGCAAAAATTCTCAACAAAACTTTAGCAAATCACATACAAAAATATATTAAAAAGATAGTGCACCATGATCAAGTGGGTTTCATCCCAGGGATGCAAGGTTGGTTCAACATCTGGAAATGAATAAATGTCATTCAGCATATCAACAGACTAAAAGTTAAGAATCACATGATTATTTCAGTAGATGCAGAAAAAGCATTCGATAAAATACAGCATCCCTTCATGCTCAAAACACTAGAAAAAATTGGGGTAGTGGGAACATTCCTTAACATTGTAAAGGCCATCTACGCTAAGCCCATGGCCAATATCATTCTAAATGGTGAAAAAATGAAAGCATTCCCTCTAAAAACTGGAACAAGGCAGGGATGCCCTCTTTCACCACTTCTATTCAACATTGTTCTTGAGACTCTAGCCAGAGCAATTAGACAAACCAAAGAAATTAAAGGGATACGAATTGGAAAAGAAGAACTCAAACTATCCCTGTTTGCTGATGATATGATTATATATTTAGAGGAACCTGGAAATTCCACCAGAAAACTCTTAGAACTCAGAAGTGAATTCAGTAAAGTAGCAGGTTACAAGATCAATGCTCATAAATCCAATGCATTTTTATACGTAAGTGATGAATCTTCAGAAAGAGAAATTAGGAAAACTACCCCATTCACAATAGCATCAAAAAAAAAAAAATACTTGGGAATCAATCTCACAAAAGAGGTGAAAGACCTCTGCAATGAGAACCACAGAACACTAAAGAAAGAAATTAAAGGAAACCTTAGAAGATGGAAAGATCTCCCATGTTCATGGATAGGCAGAATTAATATTGTCAAAATGGCCATACTACCAAAAGTGCTATACAGATTCAATGCAATTCCAATTAAAATCCCAATGATGTACCTTACAGAAATAGAGCAAGCAATCATGAAATTCATCTGGAAGAATAAGAAACCCAGAATAGCTAAAGTAATCCTCAGTAGAAAGAGCGAAGCAGGGGGTATCGCAATACCAGATCTTCAACTCTATGACAAAGCAATAGTAACAAAAACGGCATGGTGTTGGTACCAAAATAGACAGGTAGATCAATGTACAGAATAGAGGACATGGACACAAACCCAAATAAATACAATTTTCTCATACTAGATAAAGGTGCCAAAAATATGCAATGGAGAAAAGATAGCCTCTTCAACAAATGGTGCTGGGAAAACTGGAAATCCATATGCAACAGAATGAAATTAAACCCCTATCTCTCACCCTGCACAAAACTCAACTCAAAATGGGTCAAGGACCTCAGAATCATCTTATAGAAGAAAAAGTAGGTCCAAACCTTCAACTTGTTGGCTTAGGTTCAGACTTCCTTAACAGGACTCCCATAGCACAAGAAATAAAAGCAAGAATCAACAACTGGGATAGATTCAAACTAAATAGCTTTCTCTCAGCAAAGGAAACTATCAGTAATGTGAAGAGAGAGCCTACAGAGTGGGAGAAAAATCTTTGCCACTCATACTTCAGATAGAGCGCTAATTTCCAGAATCTATAAAGAACTCAAAAAGCTCTACACCAAGAATACAAATAATCCAATCAACAAATGGGCTAAGGAAATGAACAGACACTTCACAGAAGAAGATGTACAAGCAATCAACAGATATATGAAAGAATGTTCAACATCTCTAGTAATAAGAGAAATGCAAATCAAAACTACCCTAAGATTGCATCTCACCCCAATTAGAATGGCGATTTTCAAGAATAAAAGCAACAATAGGTGTTGGCGAGGATGTGGGGAAAAAGGTACACTCATACATTGCTGGTGGGGTTGCAAATTAGTGCAGCCACTCTGGAAAGCAGTATGGAGATTCCTCAGAAAGCTTCGAATGAAACCACCATTTGACCCAGCTATCCCACTCCTTGGCCTATACCCAAATGACTTAAAATCAGCATACTATAGAGATACAGCCACATCAATGTTCATAGCGGCTCAATTCACCATAGCCAGAGTGTGGAACCAACCTAGATGCCCTTCAGTTGATGAATGGATAAAGAAACTGTGGCATATATATACAATGGAATATAACTCTGCCATGAAGAGTGATAAAATTATGGCATTTGCAGGCAAATGGATGAAATTGGAGGATATCATGCTAAGTGAGATAAGCCAATCTCAAAAAACTAAAGGACGAATGATCTCACTGATAAGCGGATGAGGACATATAATGGGGGGTAGGAGGGGTTAGCGTTAGGGTTAGGGTTAGGTTTAGGGTTAGGGATAAGGAGGGTGGTAAGAATGGTGGAAGGAAGGAGTGTATGAGGGAAAAGAGGGTGGGAGGGGTGGGGGGAAGGGGAAAAAATAATGAATCAAATAACATTGCCCTATGTAAATTTATGATTTTTAATTAAAAAAAAAAGAAAGAAAAAAAGAAATGATAAATGTTTGAGATAAATATGTTTAACCTGATTTAAACATTTCACAATATATACATATATAGAAACCAAAAAAATATAAATAAATAAAAAGAATACTGACATATCTTTACCTAGGTTAATCAAGAAAAAGAACTCAAATAAATGAAATTCCACAGAAAAAGGAAATACTACAGTTGATACAAGAAAAATGCAAAGAATCATAATAAGAGAATACTGTGAAAAAATACATGCCAAGAAATTATGAAATGGAAACTCCTCATAAAATACCACCTACCAAAACTGATTCATGAAGAAATATAGAATCTGAACAGACAATAACAAATAAGGCAACTGAATCAGTAATCAAAATCTTCCCAAGAAGGAGAAACCCAGGACCATATAGCTTCCCTAGCAAACTTTGCCAAACAATTAGAAAAAATTGATGCCAGTCTTTCTGAAATTCTTCCAAAATATTAAAAAGGGGAAATACTTCCACACTTAGTTTACAGAGCTGGCATTATACTGATACTAAAGTCATATAAGGATACTACAAGAAAAGACAATTACAGACCAATGTCATTGATGAACATAGATACAAAAATTCTCAACAAAATACTACCAAACTGAATTCAAAAGCACATTAGAATACCATAACATCATGATATGCAAGATGATCCCGGGATCAAGGATGGTTCAACACATGATACACCACATTAGTAAAATGAATGATGAAAATCATATGATCATGGAATGGATGTAGAAAAAAGCACTTTACAAAATTCACCCCTTTGTGATAAAAAATTTCAACAAATCATGCAAGGAATGTACCTTAACACAATGAAAACCGTATATGACAGCTAATGTCATAGTCAATGGTGAAAAGCTACAAGTGGTTCCTCTTAAGATTAGGAACAAAACAAAAGGTGTCCATTCTCACTGCTTTTAGTTAACTTATTACTGGAGTCCTTGCTAGAACAATTAGACAAGAAAGAAATTAAAAGCCATCCAAGTCATGACAGAAGAAAAATTGTCTCTTTTTATAGATGACACAATTGTTTATATAGACAACTCTTAAAGACTCCACCAAAAACTTGGTATAAATTAATTCAGTAAAGTTGCAGTTTACAAAATGAACTTACAAAAATCAGTGGGTTTCTACAAACTCTCCGAAAAAGAAGAAAAACAATTCCGTTTGCAATAGCACCAAAACAAACAAAATACTTCGAGTAAATTTAACCAAGAAAATGAAAGATCTGTTTACTGAAAAATGTAAGTTATTCATGAAAACAATTTTAAAAGACACAAATAAATGGAAAGATATCCTATTTTTACTGACTAAAATAATTGATATTGTTATAATGCCCTAGTACTCAAAGTGATCTATAGATTTAATTCAATTCCTATAAAAACCCCAATGACATTTTTCACAGAAATGGAAAAAATTATAAAGTTTATATGGAACCACCAAATACCTTAAGTAGATAAAGCAATGATAAGTGAGAAGAACAAAGTTGGAGGCATTATGCCTTTTGGTTTGAAATATTTACAAAGCTCTTGTAATTAAAACGGTATGCTAAAAACAAACACATATACCAATAGAAAGAATAGACAGCTCAGAAGTAAACCCATGAATATATGGTTAATAAATGGTGCTGTTGAAACTGGATACCCACATGCAGAGAATGAAATTGAACCCCTATCTTTGCCATTCACAAAAGTTAACTAGAAATGGATTAAATACTTGAATATCAGACCAGAAACCATAACTCCTGAAAGAAAGCCTAGGGGAAAAAACTCCTTGGCCTTGGTCTTGGCAATTTTTTTTTTTTTTTTTTTTTTTTTTTTTTTTTTTTGATGACACCAAAAACACAAGTAACAAAAGTAAGTGGGAACTAAAGACCATCACAGCAAAGAAAACAGTCAAAAAATTAAAAAGGCAACTAGGAAATGAGGGAAAATACTTGCAAACCATGTCTCTGATAACAAGTAATATCCGAAATATATAAGGAATTCATACAATTCAACAGTAGTAGTAGAAATTGATGCAAATAGTACGAATAAGAATCAAGCAAAGGTCCTGAATAGAAATGTTTCCACAGAAAACATGCAGAAGGCCAACAGATACATGAAAAGATGCTGAACATCATAAATTATCAGGGAAATGCAAATCAAAACTACTCTTTGGGTAGGGCTGGGGATTGAACAGGAAGGGACAGAGGAGGAAATGATTAAAGAGGGGCAACAGGGAAATTTCTGGGATATGAAGGTTTTGTATGTTTTAAGCAGGTTGGTTGTTATATAGATGCATACAACTTTCCAAGTGATAGAACAGTTCTTTACTTTGATCTGGGTGAAGGTTACCCAAGGTTTCATTTGTATAAAAGGTCATAAAACTATGCAATTAAGACTTAATACTGGGTCTGTGGTTGTAGCTCAGTGGTCAAGTGCTTGCCTAGCATGTGTGAAGCATTGGGTTTGATTCTTAGCACCACATATAAATAAATAAAATAAGGTTCGTCGACAACTAAAAAGAATTTTTTAAAAATGCATTTCACTCTATATAAATTATACTTCAAAACTAATAAACAATGAAGTGCATGCTCAGGGATTTAGGCATGAACTGTACAGATATCTTCAACTTTGAAATGCATCAACAAAGTAAGATTGATTGATGAATTGCTACATGATAAAGCAAGGGTAGGAAAAGTTAGTACATATGTTTAGTATATCAATGGTAAATATGTGTGCACAATACAACTTCTTTCAACTTTTTGCATGTTTGAATTTTTGCATAATAAAAATATTAGGAGAAAATGCCCTTGGGAGAATTCAGACTTGAATTTAGAGGGATAAAACCATCATTTGCTCCTTACTCCCCTGGAATCATGCCACAAACAAACAAAAAGAATGCAAAACTAAAATTCTATACCTTTGTACAATAAACTATATTTTAACTAAAATTCTTTATTTCAAAACATGTTGAAAACGGCCAAAAAGCAGGTAAGACTGACAACACCATGAAAGAAGCAGAGGTAAGACACAGGCAAGACTTATCTAAAGAAAGCAATTTTTCTCGCAGCCAAGAAAAGTCTTACTTATAAAAAACAATAGAATGGAATTCATCAGGGGAAAAAAACCTTAAGTTTATATATAAAATTCCTCTTGCCTGGGGGCTGGGGTTGTGGCTCAGTGGTAGAACACTTGCCTAACATGTGTGAGGCACTGGGTTCAATCCTCAACACCACATAAAAAAATGAATAAATAAAATAAAGGTATTATGTCCATCTACAACTAAAAAAGTATTTTAAAAAAGATTCCACTTGCCTGGAACACAACCTCTGCCATATAATTTTCTATTAATTGGTGATCTAGGAAAATCTACTCTCTCTCAGAATGAGTCCTGGAAAAGGAGTCACCACAGTATCTCCACAAATGTATTAGAATAAAAATGAAGGAAAGAAATAGGAAAAGTAAATGAAAGGAAAAGAAATTTTACCAGGAAATTGTAGAGCAGATGAAAATATTTTATTATGAGTAAAAAATATTTATGATGTAATTTCTTCCAAAAAGTACCACTGCCAGGTAGAAATAAATGCAAGGACTTGGGAAAATGATGAGACAATTGGAAAAGAAGAAAGCAAGCTGGAAAATTAAGCAAGGAAGTGAACAAAAATAAAACTATTTCAAAAAAAAAATTTTTGATCTGTGTGTGTGTGTGTGTTTGTATCAAATGGTACACTTTAAATATGTTGAACTTATTGCAATTTAATTACACCGTCCCCACAGTTAAGTTAAAAGAAAAAAAAATGACAAAGAATAATGTGGTTGAATTTTTAAAAATATTTTTATTAGTTATTGACAAACCTTTATTTATTTATTTGTTTGTATGCAGTGCTGATCAAACCCAGTGCCTCACACATTCTAGGCCAGTGCTCTACCACTGAGCCACAATCCTAGCCCCTTCCATTTTTAAAATACCATGTTAAATAAAAGAAACTAGACATGAAGGAGTTTAAGAAATACATAGTATATTATTCCATTCATATATCATCAAAACAACAAGCAAAATTAAGATCATATAAATTGTGTGGGGGAGGAAATGATTAAGAAAGAGCAACAGGGAAATTTCTGGAATATGAAGATTTTGTATGTTTTGAGCAGGTTGATGGTTATACAGATGCATCCAACTTTCCAAACTCATTGAATTCTTCTATGCACTATTTCATTTTAATTATGCCTTAATTTTTAAAGAAAAACATGTTGATGACAAAAGAACTTATGGAGCACATGACAAAGATTCAATATAATTGGAGTCTTCAAAGACCAAACCTAAAATAATGGACTATAACAAATATATTGAAAAGTATAACCCCTATCAGAAATAGACTTAAAAGAACATAAAATGAACCAGGGAAAATTGATGTAATATGCCATGCCCTAGATATATTCTAGTAAAGATTCTAGACTTGAAAAGATAAATAACTATAATGCTGTTAAACTTCTCCCTGTCCCTCATTCTACTTCCCTAAGTTTCTTATAGGTGTTATTATAAGTGTGACCCCCATAAATTTCCTGCATACAGATCTTCACCTCAAAATTTTTTTCCAGTACTCCAATTTGAAATACATCAAAAAGAAAATCTCAATTCTGAAAGATAGGAATAGTTAATTTTCCATTTACCCTACAAATAACATTAATACTCACAAATAAGTTGTATTTATAAATAAAATTTATAAATAGTATAGGTAATGCAATGAAAACTGAAATTGATCATAAAACCACAGAAGTCACTAACACCTAGATTTTAAAAACTTAGTTCTTGCATAAAGAGGAAATCTGAAATATTGCAGAATATCCCTACAAGAACAATATTCTAGAATTATCAGAACCTGTAGGAAACAGTTAAAACAGTGCTCAAGAAATTTATAGCCTTGTATATTTAAATTAATAAAACTAGAGGAGAAATGAAAATAAGCATTCAACTATATGGAAAAAACAAGCTAAAGACAAAATAGAAATAAATGAATTAAAATCTATAGAATTAATCATGAATTTAGGAATTTGAGGGGAACAATAGAATGGAAAAACTTTTAGTTTACCTAATTTAGGAAAAAGAATGTATAACCATACAAAGTAAGAAGTGAAAAATGAAAATAACCATAGACACAGTAGGAAAATATCATAATAGACTACTTAGCTCAAATTCTGCAGATAACTTGGAAAGATGTATGAGATGGATAATTTTCTAGGAAAATATAATGTATGAAATCTCACTCTTGAGCAAACAGAAAATCAAAACTATCACAAACCTATCTTCCCAATAGGTTTTGCAATAAATAGTCAACCTAATCCAAGTGATTGCAATCACATCAGTAAAGAGCAGATAAATTTGGTCTCATTAAAACTAAAACTACCATAGAATACAGAAAAAGAAAGGTATCTCCCAAAATTTTTTGGAAGATTGTACAAAATAAAAATGGATCGATTTCATAAGAGTGCAGAAAGATAAAGTATTAACTAATAGAGTTCAGCAACAGATCAAATAATAATACACTACAACCAAGTGAAATTATTATAGAAATGCAAGGACAATTCAGTATTAAGAAAGTTATTAATAATCCTATAATAGATTTATATGGGAAATAATATGGTAGTCTATATGATTGCTAGAGTGGCTTTAAGACAATGTGGAATCCATTTCTGTAAGAAATAAAAATAAAATACACTTTTCACATATTAAAGTGTAGCTATTGTAACTCAAATTTAGTTGAAATTTTATGAAATAAAAAGATCCACCCCTAAAGCAGGAACAAGTCAAGTATGTACATTGATATTGCTATTTAATATTGTTGAGAAAAAATTTAATCAGTAAAATAAGTAACTGGAGATTTAATAAATGGAAAAATAGATAAATTCATTTTTTTCAGATATTATTGACATATTAAATTAGAAGACATTAAAGAAGAAATGACAAAAAGCTTCTACAACAAATGAGAAAAGTCAGTAAGCTAAATATATGTTAGCAGTCTTTGTATGTATAGGCTGTAATCAGTATTAGAAGCTGCCAGAGTAAAATAAAACAAAATGCCCAGGAGTAAACTAGATCTGTAAAGAGAATACTTTAAAATAATGCTTAGAAACAAAATAAAGTCTCAAACAAATGGAAAAGAATACAATGTTCTTTGATTAGGAAGATTCAGCTTCTTAAAATGTTAAAATTACCCAAATAAAATTTAACATAACTGAAATAATATTAGTGGTAAGATTTGGGGTAAGCGGGGGACCAAGACAAATTGAATCTGAAATTCACATGGAAAATTAAGCAAACATTACCCAAAAAATCTGGAAAAGAAGGGTAATGATGAACAGCTAGTTTCAAAAGATATAAGGTTAAAGTCTGACTAATTAAAATATATTATAATATTTTACTAATGAATGGAAATCCCAGAAACTCAACTAAACACATGGAATCAGTGGGGGAAAGAGGAGATTGCATTTAAAAGGAAAAAATCGAAACTAAAAGTAGCAGGGGAAAAAAATCATGGATTGAAAGTGCCTTATTTACAACTCATAGTGGAAAGTGCTTTTATAAGTATACCACTAACTTCAAAAATGAAAAAGAAAGAGATTTGTCAATCAGAGTACTTAAAAAGTCAAACATATTTTTCTTTGGTACAAAATCCTATTATTGTCAAAAAGAATAGATTATGAAAAATGAAATACATAAAACAAAAATAAAATTTCCCTAATACGTAAAGAACTCTTACAAATAATTCAGAGAAGCAGGGGAAGTGACAAAGAAAATACAATTATCTCAAGGCAGATTCTCAATTTCATCTATAAGAGAAATGAAACTTTACAGTGAAAACATTAACTGGGGTGGTGGTGCAGGCCTGTAACTCCAGCAGCTCTGGAGGCTGAGGAGGACCTCAAGTCCAAAGCCAGCTTCAGCAATTTAGTGAGGCCCTAAGCAACTTAATGGAGACCCTGCCTAAAAATAAAAAGGGTTGGGGATGTATGTGTCTCAGTAGTTAAGCGCCCCTGGGTTCAACCCTTGATACCAGAAAAAAAAAAAAAAAAAAAAAAAAATACAGTGAAAAATCAAACATGCTACATTGAAACATCAGACTGATATTTTGCTAATGGTGCAGAGAAACTGGTACTTTCATGCAGAATTATAAATTTTAGTGTCTTGGAGGAGAAATAGGAATAAAATTAAGTAACAGCTGTCAAATTACAGTTATATGAGCACAATTATTTACTGCAGTGAGCTAGCAAAGGACTGAAAACAACTCAAACATCTTAACTAACTTGCTCTCAGCTCACAAAGCCATGCAGTGAGATAAAGAACTCTCCATCCAGAGTAAAGGTATCTTTTGTTTTATGCAAATGTAAGAGTGATATAACTTTGCATTTGTGATTTCGCAAAGAGGGAATTTAGAGACTTTGGTGAGGCAGTCCTAGCTTTTTTATGATTTGTTTTCCATCCCTTATTGCTAGTTTGCCCACACTTCATTTAATTGAACATTTACCCTCTTGTCTTTCTCAAGTCCTTCCAAAGCCATTTCTAATTCAGTTTCAGTAAAATAGAAACAACTGTTCTTTCTAGTCATCTTTCATCAGTTTATGTAATAATTAAATGAATTATGTCAACAATTATACATACTTTTAGGGATCCATAGAACTGATTTTTAGTATCAGGTCAACTAGCAGGGGTCATTGTGCTTAATAATGAATAAAAATAGCTTGCTTGTTACGATCATTCTCCAATCAAGATACCAGTTGGTGTTAAAGAGAGGTTGGAGAGCTTTGATTAATCCAGCAAATTAGTTAAGTCACTTAAGAGAGGTTTTTTTGTTTTTTGTTTGTTTTTGCATATTGACATGATGTAAGGAACAATCCATTATATTCCAAAACAAATAAAACTAGAATAATCCTTAAAAATATTTGCTAGTATCTTCACATTTTTATGTTTAAACTGCTTTGCCATCATTATAATTTCCATATGAGAACCCACTTTCTAATATGTTGCAGGCTTTGGTCAGAGAGTTACAAAATGATGTCCACATGATAAGGCGACAAATCAGAGAGCTTAAAAAAATGCAGAAAAACAGGGACATTTGTAAAACCTCAGCCCATAAAGCCCAGACCTTGGCAGCTTCTATCCTGAACATTTCACGGTCAGACTTAGAGGAAATATTGGAGACAGAAGATGAATTGGTAAGATCATTTAAATATCTTTTAATAATAGGATTATTACACATTGATTTAAATACATGTCTTTTTATTTTGTTTTTAGAATTTGATCTTTAAGATTATATTCATGAAGACAGGATTGTTAAGGTGCCAATGAAAGATATATATTGAGTATTAACCAACTCAAACAACCTTTAGGGAAATTTAACTATGTAATATAGAAATGAGTCATTGCATTTAAACTTTCAAATTACTTGTTTGTTACTCACATCAGTTATCCTTTCCTATCTCCTCCATTTTCTTTAATATAGTTCATGATTATGTATCATGTATTTTTAATTAAGCCAGTTTGAATGGATTTAGTTACACTGAGTTGCCATTGATTTGACAAAAATCTCCTATGTGAGATTGTTTTAAAGTAGTAACTTTAGGGGATAGGTATATAGCTCAGTTAGTGGAGTGCTTGCCTTGCATGTCCAAGGCCCTGGGTTCAATCCCAAGCACCACCTGCCCCACCCCCCCAAAAAAAAAAGATTTAAAAAAAGTAGTAACTCTACTGGCTGTCAGCCTACTGACTTTCCTGGCTGAATCCAAAATTATTGTTGGTCGGTATATTTTCTGAAACTACGTTGTTGAAAAAATTTATTGCTGTTTTAAATTGGGTAAAGTGCTCCTGTCTGAGTAAATCACCTGAATAAGGTTCAGACCATCGGTAGCACCATAGCCCTTTCTGGGGGGCACTACATTTTGATATAATTACCACCCTACAAAGAGTAGAATCACATCTATGCAGAGTAGTCTGTGAAACCTTTGGAGGATATTCAGTCTTGTTCTGCCTCTGAACTTTAAGATGAATATTAGATTTTTCATTGTTTGAAAAGATTAAAGAGATGAGAGCACTAAGAACATCCCAATAAATATTTGCCCAACAGAATAGATAAAATGATAAACTTTAATGTTTATATGAGATTATCCTCCAGCCCCCATCAGCTTCTAAAAGATCTGGAGTAGAGCAGATCTACAATTTGTGAAGGCTTTTTAACTCCCAAGAATTCTTTGAAAGGAAGTCAAAGAAATTCTGTAGAGATTATTTTCATCCTATGGATGAATGGGATGGTGAATTATCAGTTTCCTATCTTCAGCAGCCAGTCTGTCACAATGTTTATGACTTTTTGCCAAATTCTGAACTTTGAGGTACAAGAGCATTATCCAAAGTACTATCAAATATAAGACACATGGAACATAATGATACCTCTACCAAGGGTATTAACCATTCTTTTTTAGAGATATTTAATTAAAATATGTTGATTAATAATGAAAAACTTAGCCAGAAATTAAGGTTGAGGTCTCTACTGTTACCTAGGAGTTTAACATAAGCAGATTTAGCAAAAATTCCTTGTGTGGATGTGTCTTTCTATGTCTGTATGTTTCTTTATCTGTGCATGCACATGGGCATGCACATGAACACATGCATTTACATACACAAAAGTATGTATTGATTTTGGAACATAGAGCCACTGCCTTTGTTTGGTCTTTAAAAAGTTGGCCTCTCTCTGGGCTGACAATTTAGAAAAACACCCTTTGAATGGGCAAATTAGAAAAAGTTGTCCCCTTCCAAGTGTGTAACTTAGACAAGGTCTCTTGTTAGAGTCCCAAAGACTGGATGATGCATTTGTGTGTGTGTGTGTGTGTGTGTGTGTGTGTGTGTGTGAAGAAATGGCACCTCTGTCTCTAGGCAGATGCAGTCTGAAGCCAGAGCACACAGTACTGCAATATTGCATTCCACACGACCTTAAATGAAGCCTCTCCTGAAAGGAAAAAGATTCAAGTATAAACACATTCTTCTAAGAAGGATCAGTGCACCCTGGTATATTTACCAGATTTAATTGTAAACCAGACCTTATTTAGTCTGATCCCTGCATCTTTTAGAGATCTAAGGAGTTGAGTACTTTGTCCAAGCAGAGCCCAGACCTCCTGACTTATGTTCTTTAAACTGCATCAAACTGTAATAAATTCTTGTCAAAAACTGTTATAGCCTCTGTGAAGTGCCTAGCATGCTACCTGGCATACAGTAAGTTTAAACAGATGTTACATTTTCTAAAATACTTCTGCTTTTGAAAAGTCCCCTTTGTTTGTAAAAATCTTAATTATGGTTTTAAGTAAATAATCAAATGTACTTGTGAGTATATAATTTCAGGAATATTTTATCTTGATAATTGATGAGTTGAGAAAATAGTGACAGCACTTAAAGTTGGAGTGTCCCTTGCCTATCAGTAAACTACTGGATATTTTAAATCAACAAATACTTAAATATGCCAGAGCCATGTCATGTTCTGTTTGTAAGTATAACAATCAGTTATCTACTGATAAGCCAGGTTCTTTAATATAAGGATTTATGTCATGAGGATTACTTGAAAATGATTCTTTTATACATTTTCATCTTCTTTTTCATTTTTTAAAGATTGCTTTCATTCCCATCTCAGTCCATATCTTGAGCTCTATCAGGAAAGCAGAGATGAAGTATTCCTAAATTATTATGAAATATAGAATTATAGCTTTGTCTTCAACATGCATATAAATATTTTCAAGATAAATATTAAAGAGCATGCATTTAAATATTCCTACTTTGAGGGGACAGGCTACTCTGTTGAAAATTATTCTACTGATAACCCTTAGTTTATTCAATACCTTATAGTATCACCGCGTTCACAGATATCCAGTTAACACTGGTGTTTTTATTTCCTTTAGGAAATTGAAAAGACAAAGATAGAAGCTGAAAATGACAAGGAATGGCTGTTGTACATTCAGAAACTTCTAGAAGGACAGGTATTTCATTTTTCTTTATATATTCAAACTTCCAAATAAAAAATTGTAAGCCTCACATTTATACTTTATGCCAAACTTTTTTACAAACACCCATTATGTATTTCTTTTAGGTAAACAAGTATTCCAAGAGGTAGACAGGAAAGTTAACCCTCTATTTGTACTTTTGGACTTAACAAATGAAACAAATGCCTGGGGAAAGAACCAACATGAGTCTTAGCAAATGCATTAATTAAATTATTGAGTCAACCTCTATACTTGCTAGACTGAAAAGGATCCATTCTCTGAGACCTCTTAGGAAAAGAGATTCTTTATTATGTGTCTTTAAAGTTAGTAGTTGATATGGACACCTGAGGAGTTCATGGGTTTCAGTGACCTTTTACTGTGGACCTGTTTCCAGTCAATTCATGTTTTCCTCACAGCCAGACAGCTGTTTATTACTGTGTCTTCCCGCATTCTGTACAATATTTTCTACTGAGACCTCGAGCAGCTTGTTAGTGGGAAGTAAATATTGATTTGGCATCCTGTCAATGCAGAAAGAATGAAAAAATTTCCACCAGAGGCCCCTCAAACATTTTCCTATCGACATTTTCTGGGCCGAGTGGAAAGCTGCATAGAGGATGACAAGGCCAAGACGAGTTGAAATCCCTAAGGGGTCTATTGAGACTGCTGCTGTGACCTGTGTGATACTTTTTCTTCCCTTTCAAGTATTTTTTTAATACACATATAGTCTGCTGGGATGCGCCCCTCTTGTAAGTGATCAAGGGCAGTTTATTGGCAGGTGAGAGCCCTGCTTTTCTAGTCATAGCCAGCTTTTGTTTTGACATCACTGACAGCATGTAATGTATTCTAAAACTTTTTCATTATTGTTCTTTTTGCTCAATCTAATTGTTTATTTCAAAACTGATCTGGAATAAATGAAAACTAAAACATATTTGTCAAAATAGCAAAATATATTGTCTCGTGAGTTGTGGAAAGACACTGTAAATGTTTTCCTTGTAAATAATAAAAACAGAAGCTGACTTTAAATGCAATTATTTTACATTTATTTTAACAAATACCAGTTTTTGTGTTTTTGGTAAACCTAATAAATATGAAACAGAAATTACTCCTATTTTAGTATCAATCTTATGTATTTTTGAAGCATTATCTGGAGCCACTTCAAAAAGAATAGAGGATGATTAACAATCTTTAGCTTCAAGTTATTTAAGTGCAGACACATAGTTGCTAAAGAAAACCTTTTATAGAAGAGAAGCCATTTCTTATTTTGTATGCCTAGAACCCAGCCCATGACTTGGCATGGCAGGGCATACAGTAATGACTGTCATGAGGTTATATTTGTTTAGCTTGAAAATGATAAAAATAAATTTTTTAATAATTTTTAAAGTATTAGCCTTGTAAGTGTGGCCTTGACTTTCTTTAATTTATTTTAATTAGGAATTTCATTATCAATTATGACCATAAAAAGTAGTAAATCAATGTGTAAATCTTTATTAAATTTTACTAAAGCGTATACTTTTTTTTGACTAACACATATAGAGATACATACACACATTCTAGATATATGCTTATTCTATCCAGTTAATGTAAAAAAAAATTCTGTTGAAAATGGCATCAGACTGCTTAATACTGCAGTTTGATATAGTGCCTTTTTGTGCCACTGAGCCTGGACTCTGGAATATAATTGCCTGGTAGTATTGATTTAATTGCCCAGGTTTATTTGTGGACTCCTAATTATTGACTGGAGGTAAATTTAATGGAGCAGCCTTTATGAACACTGGGAAACCGCTGCTGTTGCTGTTATACATAATGAACTGCATCATGTGCCTTTAGATCATTTTTCAAGCTAATTTTATTCCACTGTGACAGTATGATAACATTTAAAAAGTCAAAGACTTTTTATTTTTATTACTGACATAGGTGGTTTTGCTGATGTCTTTGGATTTTGTGAGGGAAAAAAAGGGGGAACTTCATTGGTTGCACTTGAATGTCACTTTATAATTATGCCCAAGAGGAAAATCTATAAAATAGAAAATGTCTCTTGTTTTTGTTAGCCTTCTTTTCTTCTCTCACAATCCCAGCAATTATATTTGTCCTGGATTTTAGAAAATATTTTCTTTGCCCGCCAGTATTTTTAGAGTATGAATTATGCTTCCAGGATTATGTGGGCAAGATTATAAATATCTTCATTCATACATTTGGTTTAGCTTATATCTTATACCTTATTATAATCATCTATTACATGATTTTGATTTGTAGAATGAGCACATTTCCTAAAAAAAAAAAAACTAATTAATTCAATATTGGTGGTTGAATATTTATTATTAAATAATTCAGTGATAAAATTATAAACTTTTATGTCCTGCCTCTATTGGATGCTATGTGTAATAGAATTCTGAAATCATAGGGGTGAATATAGTCCTATGATTTTGTCTTTTCCTTAAGGATGGGACTATATAATTGTTTTTCTGTTAAAAATAATTAATCTGCATCTACTTGATGAAATTTTATATTGATAAAATATTTACCACAAAATAAAAAGCAGTTCTGCCATGTGGGAGTGTGAAAGTACACAACAGTGTAATACCTACTACTGCTATTGGGCAGAAGTACAGGAGAAGTAAAAGGTCTAAAATTTTAACTTACAGAATGCAAATATATGTATTCTTATTTCAAGTTGTCCTACCCCAATTGTAATTTTATTTATTTTGTATTTTTCTGCAATGCCTTTATCCCCATAGATTTCAAATAATAAAAACAACACTGAAGATCTTTCATTTTTCTATGGCATAGCTACCTTTCATTTCTTTGAACATTTTTACTTGTATTAATTCCTCTTTGGACATTAATATGTTTTTAAAACTTAAAATTCATGACAGAGACAAGCACATTAATAATTATAATAAGACGAGAGAAACCCCTAAATTAGTTTGTCTGTAATACATAGAGAAAAATGTAGAACTACAAGCTTTCGAGCAGGAAAGGGACATATTCAGTTTTACATGACAAAGGTGTGTGAGGTCAGCATGTAGCATCATTTGGGAGAGAACAGAGTGGGAGCAACAAGGTAGCTAGGTGTAGTCCAGTGAGGATCTACATGTGTCCATCCATGGAAATATAAAGGCTGGAAATAGATGTGATCCACTTTATAATGAGTGACTACCTAGTAGTCATGAGATTAGGTGAAGAAATCAGAAAGTAGAAACCAAAAATGGGTAAGTTTAATACCTTGCATGATGAGAAATATGCAGGTGACTTTAAGAATTTTAGGGATCAAAAGAAATAAAGAAGGTTTGGATACAAAAAAGATGTTAAGTGATGATTGAAGCCAGAGAAAATTTAATAGGTTAACTATATTCAAGAGTTCACTTTTTCCTTAATTCATTCCAACCGTCTTTCTGGCTCTGTCAGTGAAATTTAACCATTTAAGAATACATTTCATGTTAAAATGAAATGAAACCTAATAACTTTTAGAATTAATATAAATTAATAATTCTAATCAAAAAAGGAAAAGCAGAAAGCAGAACCTAGTGGTACATGCCTGTAATCCCAGCTACTTGGGAAGCTGAGGCAGAAGAATCACTTATGCCCAGGAATTTGACAAACCAACCTGAGTAACAAAGCAAGACCCCATCTCAAAAAAAAAAAAAAAAAAAAAAAAAAAAAAGTAAAGAAAAGAAAAAAATACAATCCAAAGTCTAATACTTCATAAAGTTCTTCTATAACATATGCTATGCCTTCCACCATTAGCAGAGATTTCTTTAATTGCATTCAAATTTTAATTTGTCTACTGGCTGTAAATATGAGTAAAGACAAATTATTTTATGTCATACTTAATAGTTTTCCTTATGACACATAAGGAGATATCCTTTTGTAAAATCTTTTTATACTCTAATTGACCTTGTGTGAGCAAGGTCAATTCACATGTCCATAAAAAAAAGGAATCAATTTTTTATACCTTCCCTCTGAATGACATTGTTTATTTTTTATCCATTCTGATCTTCAAAATTAAAATTATAATAAAAGTCATTTAATTTTGTTTTCAGGCCTTGATAATTCCTGAAACTGTTCTTTTGTACCTAAAGAAAATGGAAAGAATTAGTGGAGATAAAAGAGCCTAGGCTGTGGAATTTATTTGAAAAAAATATCTTTAATACCTACATGTCAAGTATTATTTAAGGTCTGGGTGATACAACAGAGAACGAAAAGAGAAAAATCTACTTACTGTTATAGAGCTTACATTTCTGGGGAGGTAGGACAGTAAACAAATAATTAAAATAGGTAAACTATGAAATTTACTAAATGACAAACTTGAATAGAATTTTGGATATATGTGTATATGCGTGTGTGCATATATATATATGTATACATATATATACAAACATGTATGCATGTATATGTATACATGTATATGTATAGTTCTTTACTAAGATTTGTTAAAAAAAAAACTATAACCATGAGTGGCTAGAAAATATGTCGATTATGTTTTGTTGTTCCCTTATTCTTTCTTGATTGCTAATCATTTTCTGGTTTTTATTTAGTTTATTTTAATTCACTTTGTTTCAGTCATTTGCTTGTACTGGAACAATATTAAAAATTCTGTCTTTTTCCTTCAGTTGCTGGGCACAGACTTTGATCAGTAGTTTTTCTTTAGCTTTAAATATTTCTGTCCCTGTTAGTTGCTTCAGATCTTGCAGATGCTGAAATTTAAAGTGGTTCACTTCCCCAGTGTCTCTCTACAAAATATGCTTACTTCTATAGAGTGCTTTGCAGTGTGGAGTTTATAAATCTCCCTGGCTTTTGTAGAGTGTACTACCAGTCTGAAGGTTAACTGAAAGTTTCTCCTTGTAACTCCGAAGACATTAACTCTATGATTGCTTCCAGTGTTACATTTATTACATAAGTATTCCCATACTTTCATGTTTACACACTCACCCTCTCTGACACATGTATACATGTAAACCCACAGACTTATTCCTCACATCTAGCTAAAGTAGCACAAGACAAAACTCTCCACTCGGCATTTTGCTATGATACTTTTTGATTTAACAATGTCAAATCTAATTTCATATCATCAGAAAAATGTCATTTGTGATTGAATTTAAAAGAACCTTTTAAATAAAATAATTAAACTTGATTCTAACCTATATTATCAGTTTTTGTCACAACTCATGTTCGTTTTTCTCAGTTATTGTTTAGTAGATACAGAGTTTCAGTTTGGGAGGGTGAAAACTTCGTGGAGATGGATGGTGGTGACTATCGCACAAAACTGCGATGCACTTAATGCCACTGAATAATAAAAATGGTTAAAATGTTTGCATTTTTGTTGTCTATAAAATCTGAACCAAAAAATAGTATTTATAGGTAGTATATGGGGGTCACAATAGTATTTCTTTCCATTATAATTTAATTGGTATAATTTATAGAGTGTAACTTAATCTCCTTATTTCTAAAACACTGGGAGGCACTGATTAATATGAGAACCAACTAAGTGTGCTTGCCTAATATGTGCGATGTCCTGGATTCCATTCCTAGTACTGAAGAAAAAAAAAAAAAAGGAAAGAAAGATAAAGAGCCAAATTTGTATAGCCAAATGTAGTATAACCAAATTCTGTCCTCAGATTCCTTGAAGTCACAATCAGTAATCTTTTATTTTCTTTAATGTGCTAAGGGCACACAAAAAGTCAGCATACTGTGCCCTAAAATCCTAAAAGTTTAGATTACCCAGAGAACCAGTATAGAATAAAATCTCCTCTGTTTCTGTACCTTGAAGCCCAGCCTGTGTCACACAATTCTGGTTTCTTTGTAACGGTCAAGGGATAAGAACATTTTTGATGTAGATTTAAAATTAGGTTTTGCCCTGGCCTGTAGACAACTGAACAAGATGTATGAAAAGAAGCATTATGAAGTATTAAAACCAAAACACCAAACTTAGAATCTTTGTATTATAAAATAGCTAAGCCAGCCACTCCTTCAGAACATAGTCTCTACCTTGTAGAATAACAGGAAATTCTACAAATGATGAACAAGTCCATTTTCAATATCATATCCCTTGCCTGTTATTTGGTTTCTCCTTATATTAACCAAAACTGTCTCCTTGCAGTATGCTTGAAATGATTTCTAATCAAAAGACCTAAGTTTGTGTCTTGTCTCATACTAGCACATGAAATAGCTTTGAGCAAGAACTAAATTAGCTCAATAACTTCAACTACAAGATAGAAAAAAAAAAAAAAAAAAAAGACTTGGGATGATAAATAAAATAATGCATGTAAAAATGCTTTGTCACCAGTTAAAGTGTTTATTTCATCTTTAAAAAAGATAATAAGAGTTGAGGTCAAGGGACAATGTATGGAAAATAATTCAAGCTTAATATTCTAGTGATTCTCTATGTTTAAATATTAATTTTTCCTTATTTACTTTGAAAGCACATCTTGTCACCAGACTTGGTACTAGTCACCCCAGAAGATGTATTGCTCATTGCCTGGCATATAAAAGGTGCATAATAAATATTTATTGAATATTCTGAATAAGCATGTATAATCCATCATCTTCATTTACCTAGATTCTGGGGGAATTATATTTAAATCAGTAATAAACAAGAGGCTGATAATTCAACTCTCTTTTGAACCTTTCTCATTCCCTTTATTTTTCCTGCCTTTATAATTAAGGGCTATCTTAGTTCAGGCTGCTACAACAGAATACCACAGACTAGCCAGTTCAAACAGTAATTTATTTCTCATTTCTTTTTCTAATAAAGAATAAGAAATAATAATAATTTAGTTCTGGAGGTTGGGAAGTCTAATCCAGGCACTAGCAGATTCATTGTCTGGTGAGGGCCCTCTTCCTCATTTGTTGACTGCTGTTTGTCATTGTATTCTTATCCAGAGAGCTGAGAGAGTGAACAATCTCTCATATCTCTCACAAGTTCATCTCATTCACGAGAGATTCACCCTCCTGACATGATTACCTCCTGAAGTTCCCATCTCAATACCATCGTATTGGGAGAACACAAGCATTCAGTTGATAACAAGGGTCTAACTGTTAAATACTTTTTATAATCAGTTGAGCTATTTTTCTGAATTCTGTATTCACACCCATGTGAACCTAGTCCTTTTGATCCCCAAAATAATTTCTTTAATGTCTACATAAGAAGGAATTTCTGCTAAGTATCTCACCTAGTCTTAAAGGGGTGTTTGGGGAAAAGACATATCTCTACTACACAGTTCTTTGCTTTTGAAAAGAAAATTAATCACATTAGGATAGATTGAATACCAATATTATAGGCTGAACCTGTAAGACACCTACGACCTCTTAAAAGATCTTTCAAGTGGGTGAGTGAGATGGGATAAAGTAGGGATGTGTCAGGCCTCAGTGTGAGCCACTGTACCCAAAAAGTGACTGGAGTCCAAACTAATGCTTCTGGGGGTTGGGGAATTGAGGTCCATTCTGGGCTGGTGTCATTGTTCAAGGCATTGCCTTGAAGGTGAGGGCACAGTAGTAGTCTGTTCTATAAGAATATTGGCCGTTTATCTGGTAAAAGTGACTTTTGATAGGGGTTGGAAATGAGGAAGTTTAATACCCTTGCTAACTGCTGAGGATCTGGTGACACACAGTTGGCCTATATAGGGAAGTTTTCAAGAAGAAATTCCAATGTCTCCAAAGAACCAGACAAAAAACCTAATCACAGGCCTAGAGTTACTGTTGGATTTGCAGGAAAGGATACAGATAATTTAAATGTTCAAGAACTTCTTACATCTTAAATAACTTACTGTAGCTGTAAAGAGCTTGCTAACAGTTCCTTTTACTAAGTCCTGAAGTATCTGACCAAGGGTCACCCTTACCCGCAAGGATTCTATAAATAGAATAGATCACCAAATTGTATTAGATGTTGTGGAAACACTCCTTGAGGCAAAAGAATGAATAAAATAAATTTTTCCTACTCAGTATTCTCAATTCTGCCTTATAACTTCTAGAATAAGATTCAAAATTAAAGGTAAAAAAATATACTTTTATCAGAGTTTAAGAGTAGCAAACAGCCTTCTCTGGCAATTTTCAGCACATCTCCTAGGGACATTATCTGTTGGGATATGTGCAGAAATATAAATGACATTTAGGAAACATCTCAAAATTCACTGCCAAATTTAAAGTATAAATAAATTATCTTTTGATAGCATTCTTAATTATTTTAACAAGTTCAATCTTAATTTCAAGATAACAGAGTGGATGTGTTTGTGTGTATGTGCATGTATGTGTACATAAATATTATGCCAAAATTGGCACCTTCAATTTTATAATAAACAACATTGACCTTTGTTAATGAAAAGTCTCAAAGTCCCACTGATTCTGATCCTTTTTTAAGAGCATATGTAAGATAAAATTTTATATTTTCACATTCTTTAAAAGCAACACCCTTTTGGTAATAAGTCTTCAAACCAAAAATAAGAATAAAAATGGTTAAACTTTTAATATTATTCTTTCAAATTAATTTTTATTTCATTTTTTCTCTCAACTCAATTTTTTAAGTTATTAAGAATATATTCTACATAATTCTGATGTTGTAAGTAAAGTCATAAAGTTAGGCTTTGTTATTTTTCCAGGATAACTCTCAAACATCTGTAGTTACATTTGTGTCTTACCTTTAGTGTGAATGGCAAAGATTGTGACAGTGGTATAATAGTTCCTTAAGGCAAACAAACATCTGAAGATGCTTACATAAAAGAGAAGATGAACATATGTGTGAGATCATCGAACATATGTGTGAGATCATGGGAAATCCCTCTAGTAATGGAAATCACCTTCTACAACAGAGACAGCCAGAACCACTAAGATGACATGCTTAAATACTACATATGAACCAAGCAAAACTTTTGGTTATTCAGATGTCCCAGTTAAATTTTCATACACAGAAATCTCACTTGGTGTAAATTTTTTTTTTTTTTTTTTTTGGTACTGGGGATTGAATCCAGGGATGCTTTACCACTTGTCCATTTTTCCCAATGCCAGAAAGGTGAAGCTTGTGTAATTGCATTAATATGACCAGGAGTATCATTTCTCCTTTTTCATCCAAGAGAAAGAGATCATACAGGTTCTCTGGATTTTGTAATCTCCGTCACATGCCATCTATGGTGAAAACCAAGGCAAATAGTTGTTGTTTTAGGTGTATTTGATGAGGGCAAGTGAGAAAGAATCTTTCCTGTTGGCCAGTCAAGTTGCCACTTAAATCCAACCCTAAAATACTACTACTCAAAGGGCAGTTGTGCTTTGTTGTGCTTTTTAATATCTGAGGGATTTCTGGGGGAGGTTTAGCTCCTGCCAGAATGCATATACAGACAATCTTTTTTTTTTTTTTTTCCATGCTGAGGGTTGAACCAAGGGCCTTGTGCTTACAAGGCAAGCACTCTACCAACTGAGCTATATCCCCAGCCTAATAGGCAGTCTTTATGAAATAAATTTACTCAATCTGGACTCCGAAGTACCAGAGGGTTAAGGTCTCCTGGTCTTTTAAAAATATTTAACACTTAAAGAAAAAGTTACAAACAAATAAGCAAACCATGTGAATTTTTAAAGCACATTCCAAAGTGTGTGTCATATTTTAAATACAGTTTCAGGCCTAATTCAAACCAATCTAGAGCTGTATGCTGAGAATTGATGTTCACGTGGTATCATAAAATTTTTTTTAGAATCACTAAAGATTAAATTATGTTTAGCATCCAGGTTAACAGTAATTTATGATATTTAAAATTAATAATAGTCTGTATGTGATCTAAGAGGTAACTTAGTTAACCAAAGTATCCAGTTAACTTGAAAATCGCATTCTTTTTTAAAATTTTTTTCAGTTCTAGATGGTCACAATACCTTGTCCTATTTATGGGGTCCTGAGGATTGAACCCAGACCTCACACATACTAGGCAAGCACTCCACCACTGAGCCACAATCCCAGACCAAAAATCACATTCTTAACCATTCTTATTAGAAATGTTATCAATTTATCCTAGATTAAGTAGAAAAAATTATGTGTATAACTTAACAAAAGAAATTTGCTAAGTAGATTTATAAACTAAACTTGGTCAGAGAGTCTATTTTTTAAAACTAAAGCTCTTGGTGCACATTAAGTCTCATAAACAAGAATTATTTGTATAGTAGGAGGGGAATCTAATTAAAATTTTTTTAGTTGACATTAAGTTGTATTCATTTGAAAACAACTTACATTTTTATGAAATGTTCTATAATTCTCACCTTTATAAAATGCCTTATAATTCTGAGTTTCCTTTAGTTTTCCTGTTTATTTCAATACAACTATTCTCTGATAAAGTTATATTATTACATTACAAAATTACAATAATTGGGATTAAGCCCTAAGGAATAAATTTTGAAAGACTACTTGGAAAGCTGGGTGTACAGTTACCAGTAAACTGAAGTTTATAAACAGCAATTAGAAAGAACACTGAATTTAGAGGGGAAAAATTGTCATAATTGATTTATAAAAAAGGAAAATAGAAAAACTGAATTAAAACGAAAAAGCATCTCACACTAACCTGTAGATATAGGAACATCTCTCTAGTATTATATAAGGACAAATAATATTTTTCTGGACTATTTCTAGGTAAAAATAGAAGAACCTGCAAGGGCAAGTAGATATGCTTTTACTATATATATCTTGATTTAAAGGATTGACTGCTTTTTTAAAACCATAATGTGTTCGCCTCTGTACAAAGCTTAAAGAAACTTAAAATCCAATAAAACAGGATTGCCAAGCAGTTGTGTTTAACTTTGGCTTTTAGTTTTATTGGGAGCCAGAGGGAAAGGAATAAAAGAAGTTGTTGTCAGTAAGTGAGTACACCTCCACATTGGAGGCTCACTGAAAGGGAAGTTCTTTGAGAAAAGTTTTTAAAGGGAACAAAATATCCAAAGCATATGATATATTGAAATTGTTCAAATCTCAAGACAAGAGTAGGTTTAGATATTTACTCAAAAATGAAATATCCAAATAAGCTGACTAATGTCAATACATAGTGGCCTGGTATAAGTACTATGGCATTATTACCTAGAAAGTTATATAACCAGCATGTCTCCTGGAACATGATCAATGGGCCAGAAGTTAAACATTATTACATAAATAGAGCCTGAGACTGAGTGGACAAATGAATTTTAAAATAGGATATTACATTGACCTCTTGGAGAAACACTGTGCCTGTAAGTGTCTTAAAGTGTCTTAGGTGGTGCTGGAAATATAACTTAGTCCTTACCTAGCATACATGAGGCCCTGAGTTCAATCCCAAGCACCACGAAGGGGAAAAAGAAAAGATCCTAAGAGGTCTTGGAATTTTCCCCAAACTTATTTGATACAATAATTTAAAAAAAAAAAAACTTTAGGAAATGAATTTTTAAACACTCATTTCTGTTTTTGTTTTTATCAGCAAGGGATGAAAGTCTATTCCCATGTTATCATCCTTTTAGATAGGAATGCATGTGAATACTGAGTGGCATAGTTTAAATAAAAGAAAGTTACTCAATAGTCTTGTCATTTTTATTGTGCATACCTTTAACCTCATTGAACTATTTTATTTGTAAAACTGGCAACTTTACCAAATGTAACTATTTCCCACATCCTAGAAGGGCAATTTATCAAAGTAAGGATTTATTAGTATCATTATCTTCCAGAAGAGGATAAAACATGTTCTTTTTTCTTAATTAGAAACTGCTCTTTTCCCACTTCCTCATATTTCTGAAATTGGAATGCATCTGCAATATGTGTGTGCTCAATATGGTAGGATTTCCCCCAGAAAAACTGTTTTTAAGTCAACATGCATGCCTTATATTCAGCTGTATCTAGGAACTGAACTAATAATATTCTGTTTTGATGTACGTTCTTCAATGGTGAGTTTCAAGTAATACAATGTGTGAAGCTCTTGTGTTTCAGGAGATCCACAGACTCAAACTGCCATAAGAAGAAGGCTGATTATGATAAAGACAAGGAGGAACATAGCTAGAGAGCAACTTAGGACTCAGGCAGTTCTGTGGACCAGTTTTGGTCTCTAGTTCTTCTCCACCTACATGGTCTGTTTGTACCTGTCTGTCCTGTAGTGTCACTGCCATACCTGATACTTTCTTTTCATCAGTTCACATTCAGAAAAGAACCATTTTTATTGATTTAACTAATTATGATCACCTTAGCATAGCAACCCATACAGATGACATCAGGCTGTCTTTGATCAGGCACTGGCCAGTGATTTCATCAGTGGTCTTCCTAGCATGAACAACCCGATGCTCTTTCCCTATAAGGAAGGGATCTTGGCAAATAATCATTTTCGTTGATATATTCAGGGAAACAAAAGAAGTCTTTCTCTGGTGAATCAAAAAGACAAGTCCAGCTGGTTATGGCGGTACACACCTGTAATCCTTGCTACAGGGAAAGCTGAGGCAGGAAGATCTCAAGTTCAAGGCCAGCCCAGGCAACTTAGTGAGACCCTGTCTCAAAATAAAAAATTAAAGGGCTTTGGGTGTAGCTCAATGGTAGAGCACCCCTAGTAATGAAGGGGAAAAAAGACAACTTCATGAATCATTTAATGAACTTCTTAATTAGGACTGAACTCTTATATGACACTAGATCTCTAGGACTATGTGTAGAAGGAAGTTTATAGGTCGACTGGAAGAAATTGGGGCAACATTTCAGACTTTCTTTTACTTATAGCCCATAACTGAATCATAGGAGTCTGAGTCCTACTGGCAAACCAGTGAAGCAGAGGGAACAATAAAACTACTAGAAAAGTTGCATCAATTATGAAATTTTAAAATGTACTCACATTTCATAAACTCAGCAGTTTTTGAAACATGTGTATTACACTTTAATATACCAAACAAACTTTAACAACTTAATCAATGGGTATACTTTTGCCATTTTTTTTTCTCTGAAGTTTTACCCTGCAACTCTTGAGATGCTCAGCTCTCACACAGACAAGTATATTGATAGTTCTCTCTCATTCTTTTATGAGTGATGAACATACAGTACTACTTCTGTGGGCCTGTGTGCCCTAGAGATGACTGTAACCTACTATTGATCAGCTGATTGAAGATAAATGGCTTAGCTGCTTGTATTGCAGATTACATCATTAACATGGTCAGTAAACCATGAATTGTTCAATAAGGCGTTTATCTTTTTTCATTTTACTTCTGCTCTTTTATCATTTTTATTAGAAAAGACAAAATTACCTATGCTAACCAGCAAGATCTGTTGAAAAGAGATCCAGTGGGGTACCATTATGGATGCAAAGTTACAGATAGCTAAATTCTAATGGTTTGATGCTACATAATGTATGTTTTTGAATGAAGAAAAGATAGAGTTTTGATAATCATTTTTTTGTTGTTTCTCTTACAGCTTCCTTTTGCCTCATATTTACTAGAAGCAGTGCTGGAGAAAATAAATGAAAACAAGAAACTAGTTGAAGGATATTTCACAATTATAAAAGATATTTGATGATATTACAATGGAGAACACTTTTTCATTGTAAAAATTTTTATATGATGTGATTGAAAAACATGCATTATAAATCTGATACAGTATTTGTTCCAACTATCAATAGTCAGGTTCAATACCAAAATAAGAAGTCTCTGAAACTAATTAATTGCTGAACAAGTGAAACTAATTAAGGGCATAGCCATTTAAGAGGAAATAGTGTAGTAGCATTTGATTTTTGAATACAAATATTGCCACAAATCAATGCAAACTTAAAAATTATTTTCCTTCCAGTGCTTTAGAAAAAACTAGAAGCTGGGCATACAGAAATTGGACTGAGTCTATAAAGAAAAAGGGGTAAACTAAGGATTTAATGTACAAAGTTTTATAAAGAAACTTGACTTTTTACATAAAACTGCTATAAATTGCCTTAAGGTATCCAGTGAGCAGCATATTTGTACTATAATAAGCAAGTATAAAATAAAGCATATCTTAAGGATGAGCACTTAATGAAATAAATCGTGTGGTTCAATTGTATATTCTCATTGATATACTGATATATATAGGAGATACTGTGTTTTTCTAGAACAAAACTAAAATCATTTCCTCCTCTCCCCTTCCTTCTCCATGCCCCTTCTCCTCCCCTCTCCCACTTTCTGTCTCTCAACTTCACAATACGCTATGTGGTCAAATAAATTGGCAAGCAACCACAAGCCCAGTGCATACAATTAGGCTACCCTAACAGAATTTCTCCTGTGGTCAACTCGAATTACATTCTTAATGATATCCTTATTTCAATTCCTGAGCATTCCTACCTCATTTTACCTCTTTGCTGTGTTTGCCACACAGTCTTTGTTTCCTCTAATTTACTAACCTCCCACATTGGTCCATGGTGTTGTTGCCCTTGGTAGTCAGTCGGTCTCTCACTCTCTCTTTTTCTCTCTCTAGAATCCTCTATGTTAATTTTCCTTAGGACTGACTCCATCTCATCACTCAAGTTCACCTCACCCATTCCCTCACAGACACATTCTCTGAATTTCTTACTATTTAATTTCCTTAAAACATAAAATTATCTGGTTTATTTACTCCTTCACTTATTCCTTGTTTGTTTTCTTCTTCCCCTCTTTAGATAGTAGGTTCCTTGAGATTAAGGCAGGGGTTGGCAAATTATAGTCCACAGCCAAATCTGGCCTGCCCCCTATTTTTTATATGGTCCCCAACTAAGAATGGTTTTTACAGTATTAAATGGTTAAAAAAATTCAGAAGAAGAATATTTTGTAGCATGTGAAAATGATATGAAATTCAAGTTTTTAATGTCCATCAATAAAAGTTTTATTGGAACACAGTGATGATCATTCATTTACACATAATTTATGACTGCTTTCACACCAGAGTAGTTGAGTAGTGAGTAGTTGCAGCAGAAACTATATTTGATTTTCTCATCATTTTGCACTACTGCTCAGCACACTACAAATCACAATGACAAACTCACAAAAGAATGTCAGTGACATATATACTGCCTTACTACAATTTTTAAAAATATCTGTTCATACTCATTATGTAAAAGCAAGAAGAGAATAGAAAAATGGCCATTAAATTCACATTTTTAGATCTAGTGAGGTATATTTTACTTTTGTTTTTGAATCAGATGGCAGAGCATTGTGTTTGTTATGTAATGACCCTGTACCAATGCCAGTAGAATGCAGTATAAATGGCTACTAACAGATTAAGTGCTCCCCACAATATTACCATTTTACAGGAAAGCAAGAGTAAAAAAAATTTTAAATTTAAATGTAATATTTCCTCGTAGCAGAATTTTATTACAAAGATAAGAATGAGACTTCCCAGTATTACCCTAATTCCAAAACCAAAAGAGGAAAACAACAAAAAGAAAATGTGGTAGGCTAAAAAATCGGCCCCTCAAGTTGTTCACTTCTTAATCCCTGGAATCTGTGAATTTGCTCTTTATGTGGCAAAAGGGATTTCACAAATATAAATAAGAATTTTGAGTGGGAAGATTATCTTGAATTATCCACATGGAGCTGATGTGACTACAGAGTTCTCATATAAGGGAGGGAGGATCTGTCAGAGTTAAAGCCATGTTATCGCAGAAGCAGGAACAGAGAAATGTGCTGATGCTATGCTACTGGCTTTATAGATGGAGGAAGAGGGACCATAAGTCATAGAGGTAAGTGGCCCCTGGAGACTGGTAAAGGCAAGAACACAGATTCTCCCCTACAGCCTCTGGAAGGGAACCACCAGCCTTGTTGACACCTTGACTATAACCAAGTGAAATTGATTTTGAACATCCGGAACTGTAAGAGAATAATTGTTTTCTGTTTTAGGCCATTAAGGTTGTTGTAATTTGTGACCGCAACAATAGAAAATGAATGTAATTTGCTACATTCCTGCTTTGAATTTTTTCAGCTATTGGATATAGATAAGAAGATATACAATCAAGTCTGATTCAGTATTCAAAAATTTATCAATGTAAGCCACCAAGCTAAAGAAATATCACGTGATCATAATACTTGATGTAGAAAAAGCTTTTGACAAAATTCAACATAGTTCATTAAAAAACAATTCAAAAAACTAGAAATAGAAGGTTCTTCCATTTAATGATAACATCTTCAAAAAGCCTACAACTAATCTGGCACTTAAGGATGAAGACAGCACTTCCCTCTAAGATTAAATCTAAAGGAAGGCTGTCAACTCATCTTTCTTATTCAATGTGATAAAGAAATTTCTAGCAAGTACGTGTAAGCAATAAAAAGAAAAGGCATACATACTGGAAAACAAGAAGCCATACTATATATAAGGCAAACAAAACTAGAATTAATGAGTTCAGCAAGGTCTCAAGTTACAAGATGAACATATAAAAATCAATTATATTTCTATATCCAGTAAATTAGTGATAACTATGTAGAAACAAAAATGTAAAATACAATTTACAATTTCAAAAATATACTTAAGTGTAAATATGATTAAAAGTATTGTATATAAAAACTACAAAGCACAAACATCCAAATAAATGAGATATACTGAGAGAATGAGTGGGTCCATTCAACATGATAAGATGCTAATTGTCTCCAAGTGGACATACAGATTTAACAAAATTCCTGCCAACACTGCAGCAAGATTCTAGTTTGCTATCTTGAGCTTGTTTGCTGTCTGTAGCTTGCCCATTCCCAGAGCAATTTTTAATTTTGACAAAGTTAAATTTGTTTTTCTTTTATGCATCATACTTCTGCTGTCACACCCAGCAATTCTTCAAGAGATAAGAGCCTACTGAAATGTATGTAGAAAGGCAACGGATCTAGAATAGCTTTTAAAAGTGTTTTAAATTTCAACGTTTATTATATAGCTATACTAATCAAGATTGTGTGGTTTTGGCAAAGGAA
Source organism: Sciurus vulgaris (assembly GCF_902686455.1). Lineage (NCBI taxonomy): Eukaryota > Metazoa > Chordata > Mammalia > Rodentia > Sciuridae > Sciurus > Sciurus vulgaris. The sequence continues at coordinate 36,113,355 of NC_136476.1, forward strand.
TAGACACATAAACCCACCAAATAGAACAGAAAACCAAAAATACACGCATGTGAATTTGCCAAACTTGTAGACAAAAGTTCTAAAGCAATCCATTAGAGACAGAAGCAGTTGAGCATCCCTAAGTTAGGAAATAAAATCTTGCCCTTAATCTCACACTAAGACTCAGATTATTTACAGTAGGAGTAAGAAATTATGTGTGCTCTAGCACAACAGGCAGCTGTATATAACCATAAGATATATTTCACAGAGCTAGAAGAAATTATTTTGAATGTTTTCATATGCAGAAATGATAAATGCTTAAGGGAATAGATCTGTTTATCCCAATTTGAACATTACACAAAATGTGAATTGATACTTCTCATAGAATATCACATATATGAAACAAATCTCAAAATGAGCATACATCTAAATGCAAAATGGGAATGTAAGGTACAGGAAAATCGTCAGGAACTAAGGCTTGATGAAGAATTGGTAAGACATGACAGCAGAAGCATGATGCATAAAAGAAAAGTTGGTGAGTTTGACTTCATCAAAAGTGAAAACTTACTCTGGGAATAGACCAGCTACGTAGGTAGTTTAAAAAAAATACTTGTAAACCACATATCTAACACAGAATTTTCAAAACTTAATTCAACAACAGTGAAATAATCTGTGAGGAATGTTCATATCCTGGTAAATTATGAACTATGTGAAGAGGTCATGGCCACTCAAAACAAAAAATTCATGATTATATGTGCTTCACAAGATAGGACAGAGTAAGGAGTGCGTTACACTCCTTAATGCTGGCCCTTACTCTCCTTTTGAAAGCTTTAGCTATACTGGTTGCTCCTCAAATTATTCAGGATTCTGTCTGTAGCACAAGTGATCCTTGGATTTAGAAGATCCACAAAGAGAATCACTGTTAAGAAATTGAATGAACACAATGACAAAGCCATTCTCAGTGCTCCCAAATAACTGTAAAACCAAACTGAAAGGATAAGCACCAGGAAACTTCTTGAGAGAGCCTTTCATTGGCCTAGACATTTATGTTCAGAAGGGCCGAGATGCCTGGGCAAAGGGTCGCTGTTTTTACTTCCTGCATTCCTATGTACATAACTGCCTTTGGTAGTAACACAAAATTCATGAGTGGTTTGATTTAACAATAAAATGATTGTTTTCTTGCCTATGACATGGAAGTTTTCTCAAATAGATGATTTTTTAAAACCCTCTTGGCTTGCCTTTTAATTTTTAAATACAAAAGCAAGTACTTGATTTTAAAATCTTTTCTATTCCCTGGAGAACATGGGGCACTACAGAAATTTCCTTTCCTCCATCCAACCCTCAATTTCCTTCTTTTTTCAGCAACACACACAGGCCACAAAATCAGTTTTGACATCAGATCCTTCCAGTACTTTTTCCCACATTGTTTTCCTTTCTTGGAGGGTATGATCTCTGAGAATAATTTAAAAAGGGGGGAGGTGCCTCTTGTACTCCAATTTTGTGATAGAGAATACATCACTCTTCTTACTCCTGCCCCTGGCATTACACATTCACTTACTACTAGAGGGGTATTAGAGACTTTCCCTGTGCCCCTACCCCACTCAGAACTTGAACAAATATTCCTGAACCTTCTTAAAGCATTTTTCTATTGGGAAGAGATTTAATAAAGAGAATTTAAAAAGATGTAAATGAAATTTGCATTTTTCTATCCTGTCTTATCTGAAGCCATGATTCAATCTGAGGGGACAGAAAAATCCTGTCATTTTGATGTTCCTCTGGTTACTGACCTAGTTCTTTGGAATTTAATCCCATTGTATGTCCCCTGTCTTAAAATAGCCATCAGCATCCTTTATTTTAGCAGATAATTCCCTTCTTCCTTAGTGCACCATTTCCAACATTCTCCTCATTAATTTGTACATGGGAAAAGCCAAAAATAGAAAGGCATAGTCAAGAAATTTTTCTTTCCCAGGTTTATTTTTTTTAATATTTTTATTAGCTTTTGACGAACCTTTATTTATTTGTATGCAGTGTCAAGAATAGAACCCAGTGCCTCACACATTAGGCAAGCACTCTACCACTGAGTCACAATCACAGCCCAGATTTTCTTTATTTTTATGTAACTTTATTTTGACACAGTTTATCATTTACAAGAAGTTGCAAAAGTTGTTTGCAGAGTTCTTGAGTACCCTTCATGCAGATTCCCCAAATGATAATATAACTATATTACATTGTCATCCAAATCAGGAAATGGACTTTGAAACACTGTTTCAACTCAAAAATAGACCATATGTGGATTTCACAAGTTTTTACATTTGCTGTTTTCTAAGAGCAATTTTATGACATTTTGTCACATGTATAGATTAATCATAACCACAATTCAGATATAAAACCCTTTCATTATAAAGAATACACTTCACATTATCCCTTAGAATTCATGCGCTCCCTTGAACACTAATCCCTCATGACCACTGATCTGTTCTCCATTGCTAGTTTTATCACATTGTGAATTAACATAAAAGGAATTAGCAAGTATACAACCTTTTGAGATTAGCTCTTTTCAGTCAGCACAGTGTCCTTGAGATTCATCTGAGTTGTGTGTACCAACAGCTCATTTGAGTAACATGTCATTACATGATGTACCACAAATTGCTTATTCATTTACCCATCAAAGGACAAGTACAATCAAATACTCAATGGTCAAGAAATGGGAAGAGGCATAGGTGGAAAATCTAGGGAAGAGGTATATAAATAGACCACTCTAAATGGGCAAACATAAAGATACTTGTGTTCAATGTAATACTCATCAAAGAGTGGTGTTAGCAGAGGAATATTTTATAGTCAAGCAGATAAGATTACTTATTTTGTAGATACCTGTCTGTCTCTATCCAGTGGGCTCATGAACAAAGTGACCATGCTGGCCGGTTGGAGACTGTGCATGGGCTCAGCAATATGAACTACCACTCACCAAGACTGTTCTAGCTTGAGCCACAGCCGAGGGTCCAGTCTTCTAACCACAAAGACCAACATTAAGCCCCTGATATGAGATCATTCCCCAGATGTTCAGCCAGTGACCTGGTGATAGATTGATTACATTGGGATATTTCCATCATGGAAGGGGCAGCATTTCATTCTTACTAGAATAGACATTTATTTTAGATATATATTTGCTTTCTCTGAAAATGCTTCTGCCAAAACCTACCATCTGTGGTCTTACAGAATGCCTGCTCTACCACCATGGCACTCTATGTATCATTGCTTATGATGAAAGAATTCACTTTGCAGCAAATGAAGTATGGCAATGTGCCCGTGATCATGGGGTTCATTTTCCCCACCGTGCTAGAACAACTGGTTTAATAGAATAGTACGACTGGCTTTTGGAGACTCAGCTATAGTACCAGTTAGGTAGGAAAACATTGCAGAACTGGGACAAGGTTCTTAACAAGTTCAATGTGCTTGGAATCAAAGTCTTTTGTAAGAACCATTATGCTTGGGCTGGGGTTGTGACTCAGTGGTGCAGCACTTACCTAACACAGATGAGGCACTGAGTTTGATCCTCAGCACCACATAAAAATAAATAAATAAAGGTATCGTGTCCGTCTACAACTAAAAAAATATTTTTAAAAGAACCATTTTTATGCTCCCATATCCAGGATTCACAGGCCCAGGAAACAAAGGATGGAAATGGGAGTGACATCTCCCATTAGTATCCCTAGTGACTTTTTAACAAAACTTGTTTCTTCTTCCTGCAACTTTATACTCTGCTGGCCTGGAAGCCTTAACTCTTTGATAACAGTAGTGATTCCCTTAAGCTGGAAGTTAAAACATTTACTGGCCACTTCTAACACTTGTGTCTCAAAATCACCAAAGAAAGAAGTTATGGTGTTGGCTGGGGTGATTGATACTAACTACCAAAGGAAATTGGACCACTGTTTCACAATGGAGGTAAGAAAAAGCATGTTTGAAGAACAGGAGATATCTTAGGGCATTTCTTAGTATGATTGTGGCCTTTGAAAGCAAATGAACTGAGGGTTTCAATTCCTTGCTAGTTATTGGCTGGAGGCTGCCTTGAGGGCCACATCAGGAGTGCACTACCACAGCCAGTGTTTAGATTTGGCAATCTAGATAGAAAGGAGGCTGCTGAGACTGTATAACAACTAATAATGGCCTAGTAATGGCCCAGACCCTTCAGGATTGAAGTGTTAGTTCACCCCAGCAAGTATACAACTATGGTGCTTTCTGAGGTCAATGCAAATGTGGAATGTGTAGTGGGAGAAGGTAGCTATAAATACCAACTGTGACCACATGACCAGCTACAGGAACAAGGACTATAAATCTCATGAGTATTTCCTCCTTATTTTTTATGAATATGTTTGGGTGGTGTTTGTTAAGTGGATAAGGGATGGTGGACTTGTAATGGTTAATTTTATGTGTCAACATAACTGGGTCATGGTGCCAAAATATAGTCAAAACATTCTGGATGTTTCTATGAGAGGAGTTGCAGAAAAGATTAACATCTAAATCATGGGACTTTGAGTAAATAAGATTGCCCTCTATAATGTGGGTGGGCCTCTTCCAATAAGTTAATACTACAAAAAGACTGAACTTTACCAAATAAGAGAGAAATCTGCCAGAAGACAGTCTTTGAACTTGGATTGCAATTTTGACTCTTCCCAGATTTCCACCCTGCCAGCCTACCCTATGTATTTTGAACTTCCCAGTCTTCACAATTCCTTAAAATAATTCTCTCTCATATATATGCATGTGTATGTGTATATAATATATATGTGTGAGTGTGTATATACATATGTTTATATATACATATATGTATATCCTATTCTATATATGTATATCCTATTAGTTCTGTTTCTCTAGAGAATCCTAATACACCAAGTTTGGGCTATGACGTATAAAGTTGCCATGAACATTCATGTACAGGGTTTTCATGAACATATGTTTTCATTTCTGTAGAATCAATATCTATTAGTGCAATTGATAAATCATGCAGAGGTGTTTAACTTTGTAAAAAACTGCAAAAATATTTTCTAAGGTGGCTGTACTCTTGGCATTTTAATTTTAACCTTTCTAATGAGTGAGCAATGGTAATATTTTTCTTTTTAAATTCTATTCAGCCTCCTTTCTTCTCATCCTGTCCACATTTAAGTCATAATTTTTTTTAACTTTTCTATCTCTAAAACCCGTTTTGTGGCTGGGGTTGTAGCTCAGTGGTAGAGCACTTGCCTAGCATGTGTGAGGCACTGGATTCAATCCTTAGCCCCACATAGAAATAAACAAATTTTAAGAAGGCATGCTGTCCATCTACAACTCCAAAAAATAAAGAAACTGAACCTCTTTTTGGAATTTCAGAAAGGCTGGGCTAATGAGGAGAGGGTGATTGAGATTGGATGGGCACGTGACAATTCTGCAGAACTATTACCTGAAAGAAGAACTGGTAATCACCATAGGTTTTACAAGGAATTTCTAAAAAGTAATTGTATTTATTATTGCACACCAAACTACCCTGAAACTGAATCGTTTAAAACAGCAATGTTTAAATGTGGGCACAGATTACTGGGGTCACTCTCAGGGCTGCAGTCATCTCATGGGGAGGCTCAGAAGGCTCCACTTCCTAGCCCACTCCTGTAGTGGTCCCCAGGACTCAGTTCCTCATAGGCAGGTTGTTGAACTGGGCTTTGGTTCCTTGCTAGTTATTGACTGGAGGCTGCCTTGAGAACATTTTAGCAGCTGCCTATCAGAAAAGTGTTCAGGGTTGACAATCTAGATGAAGGGCAGGCCACTGGAGAATTTGCCTTGAAGCCATCTTTGCAAGGTGAGTATAGATTTTACTTAGAATGAATGCTTATTTGTGGTAGAAGGAAGACAGAATTTATGGACTGCAAAACTGCAGCTGCCACTTGGTACCACCATAGGAGAGGAACAAAAGGAACTCTCCTCACCAAGAGTGGTGCCCATCATATAAAGAGGCTCCCCAGGTGAATTTAAAGAAGAAAGAAGGTCAAAAGTAGTATGAAAGTACACATTCACTTAGAACAGACAGAAAAATACATTCATGGTTTTGCCCCAGGGTTATGGTAACTCTTCTTCAGTTTGTCATAATATAGTCTGAAGGGATCTTGATTCTGCAGAATATTACCCAGAGGGTATTTGTAGCATTTAATTAGACTGGGTGAATAGGAAGTGGTAAGAACTCTGAATGTAAAACACACACACTCCAGAGGAAGATCAAACATATGAAGATTTGCTGGTGTAGTGAATTCAATGACTGCTTCCCCCACCCCAACCTACTAGTGAAAGCTTTAGAAATCTGGTGACTTGGAACTTTTAGAATATTCCTCCAAAAGTTAGGTTGATTTATTGCATTTCTTTCCACAAAGATAAAAGCATAGAACTAGATAAGCTTCTTCAGATTTGGAGAAAGCTTATATCTCAGTTGGGAATGCATTTCTCACTCAATTATTGGGTAATTAAGAAAACCTGGTACAAGAGAGTTTTCTTCAAAGAATTCAAATTGGTATTAAGCAAATTTTCCACTTCCACCAATGATCTCAAGCATATCACATGCTGCTGGATGTATGCACACTATAAAAATGTGAAGACAATTGAAGAAGATTTTAGAAGATGGACTGGACTGGGGTTATGGCTCAGTGGTGAGGCACTCGCCTAGCATGTGAGAGGCCTTGGGTTTAATCCTCAGCACCACATAAAAATAAAGGTATTGTGTCCACCTACAACTAAAATATTTTAAAAAAAAAGAAGATGGAAAGTTCTCCCATGCTCTCCAATAGGCAGAATTAATATTGTCCAAATGGACATATTACCAAAAGTGTTATCAGATTTAATGCAATTTCTATTAAAATCCCAATGACATTCTTCATAGAAATAGAAACACCAATCATGAAATTCATTTGGGAAAAGTAAGAGACCTAGCATAGCCAATGCAATTCTTAGCAAGAAAAGTGAAGCAGGAGGCATCACAATACCAGACCTTAAACTATATTACAGAGCAATAGTAACAAAAATGGCATGGTATTGGCACAAAAATAGACATGTAGATCAATGGTACAAAATAGAAGACACAGAAACAAATCCACATAAATATGGTTATCTCATACTAGACAAAGGCGCCAAAAACATACATGGAGAAAAGATAGCCTGTTCAACAAACAGTGCTGGGAAAACTGGAAATCCATATGTAGCAAAATAAAATTAAACCTTTATCTCTCCCCCTGCACAAAAATCAACTCAAAGTGAATCAAAGATTTAAGCACTAGAACACAGACTCTGTGACTACTAGAAGAAAAAGTAGGCCCAAATGTTCATCATGTTAGATTAGGATCTGACTTCCTTAACAAGATTCCTAAAGTACAAGAAGAAAAATTAAGAATCAATAAATGGGATGGATTCAAACAAAAAGCTTCTTCTCAGCAAAGGAAAAAATAACATGAAGACAGAGCCTACAGAATGGGAGAAAATCTTTACCATACCCACCTCAGATAGAGCACTAATCTCGAGGATATATGAAGAACTCAAAAATCTTAACACCAAAAAACCAAATAACCCAATCAATACATGGGCTAAGGAACTGAACAGACACTTAACAGAAGAAATACAATCAATCAACAAGCATGAAAAAATATTCAATATCTCCAGCAATTATAGAAATGCAAATCAAAACTACACTAAGATTTCATCTAACCCCAGTTAGAATGGCAATTATCAAGAATACAAGCAATAGTAAGTGTTGGTGAGGATGTGGGGAAAAAATGCACACTCATATATTGCTGGTGGGACTGCAAATTGGTGCAACCACTCTGGAAAGCAGTATGGAGATTCCTCAGAAAACTTGGAATGGATCCACCATTTGACCCAGCTATCCAACTCCTCAGTTTATACCAAAGGACTTAAAATTAGCATACTTCAGTGGCATAACCACATCAATGTTTATAGCAGCTCAATTCGCAATAGCTGAACTACGGAACCAACCTAGATGCCCTTCAACAGATGAATGGATAAAGAAAATGTGGTACATATGCACAATGGAATATTACTCAGCCTTAAAAGAAGAATGAAATTATGGCATTTGCAGATAAATGAATGGAGCTGAACAATATTATGCTAAGCGAAAAAAGCCAAACCCCAAAAGCCAAAGGCCAAATGTTTTCTCTGATAAGTGAATGCTGATCCATAATTGGAGGTGGGGCGGGGGGGGGTGGGTAAAGGAAGAATGAAGGAACTTTGCAATGTGCAGAAGGGTGTGAGGGGAGGGGGGTTGAGGGGATGAAAAGGATGGTGGAATGAGATGGACATTATTACCCTATATACATGTATAGACTACCAGTGTGACTCTAAACCATGTACAGCCAGAGGAATAAGAAGTTGTCCTCCATTCATGTACAGTGTGTCAAAATGCATTCTACTGTCATGTGTAACTAATTAGAATAAATTCAAAATTTTTTTAAATTGCTGTGAGGTTCACACTGCAGATTTCTAGGTTTCCAGAGAAACAAGCTGTTTGCAAAAAGCAGCTCTAAGCAGACTATTGAGTGCCTAATCATGTGACATCAGGGGAAAATGTGATTAGAATAGAGCTATTCATTGTGAGCTAGATATTGTCACAGCTACCAAGTCTTAAATTATAGTGTTATATTAGTTTGCAATAGACTCTCAACGACTCTCTGAGGTCAGTTCATTTGTTTACCTAGGCAATTTGATGGTTTTATACTTCTTGTATAATAGTAAGTTAGCTGCCTGCCAGTGGAGTTTTATGTCATGATCCCATTGTATTTATTTTATTGAGAAATAGTTTATACATTAATTATATGCAAATAATTCCTGGCAAATACTTTGTCCATTTTCCTTTATTTTTGACTTTTATCTTAAACCTTTTCCCCATCTTAAAAATTATGATTTTTAAAAAACCCTCCTACTTAGTATTGGTTCTATAACTTTGCTCTTTACATATTGATTTTAATCCATCTTGAGTTTATTTTCTGTGTAGTATCATTTTGCAAATTGATAATGGTAAATTTTCCATCACTTAGTCTTTGCTTCCCTCCATGGTATGAAATGAAATATTGCCTTTGTACTATACTGATTTCTCAAATAGACAAGGGTCTGTTTATGGATTCTCTAATTATGTACAATTGACTTTCTATTCTAATAGAACTCTGTTTAATTATTGTGACTTTATATAGTTCTTGATATCTAGTAAGCTACCTCTCCTTTGGTGTTTGTGTGGGGGGGGGGCGCGTGTGCGCGCGTGGGCGCGCACACGTTACGTTAGTGGAAGCCCATTATTGAGCAATTTATTTTCTAATTAAAATTTTTAATCTAAATGGTTAATGAGATGACTATAGAGTCAAAAGAAGTAGTAAGAAATAATACAAAGAGAACCTGTATACACTTTACTCACTTTCTCCAACTAGTAACATTTTGTAAAATATTATATGCATAATATCAAAATCTTCCATTTTGATATTAATACGCCACTAGTCTCGTTCAGATTTAATTGTATTCATTTGTGTCTGTGTATATCATCTCTACAGAATTTGATCACACGGAGTTTCATGCGTCCGCCACCACACTGGAGACAATGGATAGCATTCAGACAGTACTAGCATTGTAACAATCCCTGCATTGCCCTTTTATAATCACATTCACGTCCTCCTGACCCCCAACCACAAATCCTGGCAAATGTTAGACTGTCCTCTGTCTCTTAAGTTTTGTTATTTCAAAAACATTATATCCATGGAGTCATCAGTATGGAGCCTTTGGAAGCAACTTTTTACATTCAGCATAATTCCGTATAAATTCATCCAAAGTGTAGGCATTAATAATTTGTTTATTTTTATGGTTGAGTAGTATTCAATGGTATGGATACACCAGTTTGTTAAAACTATTCATCTGTTTTCAGTTTTTGCTGTTCCAAAAAAGGCTGCTATGAACACATGTATAATTGTTTAATAATTCAAAATTGTTTTTGGAACACATTAGTTATACAGAATAGTGGGTTACATTGTGTCATACTTGCATGTGCAAATAACATAATATGATTAATTTCACTCTCCAAAACCTCCCCTTACTGACTCCTTCCCGGTCCCTGATCCTCTTCCTCTGTATTTAAAGGTCTTCCTCCTACATTTGTAATGTCCTCTTTTGTTTTTCCCCTCTGTAAATCCCATGTGATACAGAAAACATGGTACTCATATTTCTGAGTCTGGCTTATTTCCCTTAACATGATGTTCTCCAGTTCCATTTATTTCCCTGCAAATAACACAATTTTATTCTTCATAGTTTCTAAATAAATACTCCATTGTGTATATATACAGCATTTCTTTATTGATTCATTGGTTGGCAAACACCTAGGCTGAGTCCATATCATGGTCATTGTGGACTGTTCCACAATAATCATGGGTATGTGTGTATCTCTAACGTATGCTGACTTTAATTCTTTTGGATAAATTCTGAGGGGTGGTGTGACTGGATCACATGGTAATTTTTTTTTTTTTTTTTTTTTTTTAGTTTTTTTTAAGGAGCCTTCATACTGATTTCCATAGTACCAATTTACATTCACACCAACGGAGCATAAGAGTTCCTTTTCCCTTGCATCCTTGCCAGGATTTGTTGTCATTTGTATTCTTGATGCAATTCTGAGTGGGGCTAGATGGAATCTCCATGTAGTTTTGATTTGCATTTCCATGATGGCTAGAAATGATGAACTCTTTTTAATATAATTGTTGACCATTTGTACTAAGTCTTTTGAGAAGTGTCTGTTTGGTTAGTTTGTCCATTTACTGAATGGGTTATTTGTTTGGTTTTTGTTTGGTTTTGGTGTTGTTTCTTGAGTACTTCCACATATTCCGTATATTAATTCTCTGTTGGATGAATAGCTGGCAAAGATTTTCTTATATTCTGTAGGCTGTCTCCTCATTGTTTTTTTTTTTTTTATTTTTATTGTAAACAAATGGGATACATGTTGTTTCTGTTTGTACATGGAGTAACAGCATACCATTTGTGTAATCATACTTTTACAGAGGGTAATGATGTTTGATTCATTGTTATTTTTCCTCACCCCCCACCCCTCCCAGCCCTCTTTTCCCTCTATACAGTCCCTCCTTCCTCCATTCTCCCCCCCCACCCGCTTATATGTCCTCATCCACTTATATGGGAGATCATTTGTCCTTTGGTTTTTTGAGATTGGCTTATATCACTTAGCATGATATTCTCCAATTTCATCCATTTGCCTGCAAATGCCATAATTTTATTATTCTTTATAGCTGAGTAATATTCCATTATATATATATATATATATATATATATATATATATATACACACTACAGTTTCTTTATCCATTCATCATTTGAAGGACATCTAGGTTGGTTCCACAATCTGGCTATTGTGAATTAAACAGCTATGAACATTGATGTGGCTGTATCTCTGTAGTATGCTGATCTTAAGTCCTCCGGGTATAGGCCGAGGAGTGGGTTAGCTGGGTCAAATGGTGGGTCCATTCCAAGTTTTCTCAGGAATCTCCACACTGCTTTCCAGAGTGGCTGCACTAATTTGCAACCCCAACAGCAATGTATGAGTGTACTTTTTTCCCCACATCCTCATCAACACCTATTGTTGCTTGTGTTCTTGATAATTGCCATTCTAATTGGGGTGATATGAAATATTAGTGTAGTTTTGATTTGCATTTCTATTATTACTAAAGATGTTGAACATTTTTTCATATGTCTGTTGATTTTTTGTAGATCTTCTATGACGCCTCAGTTCATATCCTTAGCCCATTTGTTGATTGGGTTATTTGTATTCTTGGTGTAGAGTTTTTTGAGTACTATATAGATTCTGGAAATTAGTGCTCTATCTGAAGTATGAGTAGCAAAGATATTCTCCCACTCTGTAGGTTCTCTCTTCGCATTGCTGATAGTTTCCTTTGCTGAGAGAAAGCTATTTAGTTTGAATCTATCCCAGTTATTGATTCTTGCTTTTATTTCTTGTGCTATGGGAGTCCTGTTAAGGAAGTCTGATCCTAAGCCAACAAGGTGAAGATTTGGACCTACTTTTTCTTCTATAAGATGCAGGGTCTCTGGTCTGATTTCAAGGTCCTTGATCCATTGTGAGTTGATTTTTGTGCAGGGTGAGAGATAGGGGTTTAGTTTCATTCTGTTGCATATGGATTTCCAGTTTTCTCAGCACCATTTGCTGAAGAGGCTATCTTTTCTCCATTGCATATTTTTGGCACCTTTGTCTAGTATGAGAAAATTGTATTTATTTGGGTTTGTGTCCATGTCCTCTGTTCTGTACCATTGAGCTACCCATCTATTTTGGTGCCAATACCATGCCGTTTTTGTTACTATTGCTTTGTAGTATAGTTGAAGTTCTGGTATTGCGATACCCCCTGTTTCATTCTTCCTGCTAAGGATTACTTCAGCAATTCGGGGTTTCTTATTTTTTCAAGATGAATTTCATGATTGCTTGCTCTATTTTTGTAAGGTACGTCATTGGGATTTTAATTGGAATTGCATTGAATCTGTATAGCACTTTTGGTAGTATGGCCATTTTGACAATATTAATTCTGCCTATCCAAGAACATGGGAGATCTTTCCATATTCTAAGGTCTTCCTCAATTTCTTTCTTCAATGTTTTGTAGTTCTCATTGTAGAGATCTTTTACCTCTTTGGTTAGATTGATTCCCAAGTATTTTATTTTATTTTTTTTTTTTTTTGAGGCTATTGCAAATGGAGTTGTCTTCCTCATTTCCCTTTCAGATGTTTCGCCACTTGCGTATAAAAGTGCTTTAGATTTATGCGTGTTGATTTTATAGCCTGTCATTTTGCTGAATTCATTGATGAGGTCTAGAAGTTTCTGGAGGAGTTCTTTGGATCCTCTAAATATATCATGTCATCAGCAAATAGTGACAGCTTAAGTTCCTCTTTTCCTGTTCGTATCCCTTTAATTTCTTTAGTCTGTCTAATTGCTCTGGCTAGAGTTTCAAGGACAATGTTGAATAGAAGTGGTGAAAGAGGACATCCCTGTCTTCTTCCCATTTTTAAAGGGAATGGTTACAGTTTTTCTCCATTAAGAATGATGTTGGTCATGGGCTTAGCATAAATAGCCTTTACAATGTTCAGGTATGTTCCTACTATCCCTATTTTTTCTAGTGTTTTGAGTGTGAAGGGTTGTTGTATTTTGTTGAACACTTTTTCTACATCAATTGATATGACCATATGATTCTTATCCTTAAGTCTATTGATATGATGGATTACGTTTATTGATTTACAGCTGTTAAACCATCCTTGCATTCCAGGCATGAACCCCACTTGATTGTGGTGCATGATTTTCTTAATATGTTTTTGGATATGATTTGCCAATATTTTGTTAAGGATCTTTGCATCTATATTCATCAAGGATATTGGTCTAAAATTTTCTTTCCTTGATGTGTCTTTTCCTGGTTTGGGTATGAGGGTGATATTAGCTTCATAGAAGGAGTTTGGTAGGGTACCCTCCTTTTCTATTTCCTGGAATACTTTGAGAAGTATTGGAATGAGTTCTTCTTTGAAGGTCTTATAGAACTCGGTTGAGAATCTGTCTGGTCCTGCACTTTTCTTGGATGGCAGTTTTTTAATGGCTTCTTCTATTTCATTGCTTGATATTGATCTGTTTAAATTGTGTATGTCCTCCTGGTTCAATTTGGGAGGAGCATATGTCTCTAGAAATTTGTCAATGTCTTTGGTAATTTCTATTTTGTTGGAATACAGATTTTCAAAGTAGCTTCTCATTATGTTCTGTATCTCAGTGGTGTCTGTCGTGATATTTCCTTTTTCATCATGAATTTTAGTAATTTGAGTTTTCTCTCTCCTTCTCTTTGTTGGTATGGCTAAGGGTTTGTCTTATTTTGTTTACTTTCTCAAAAAACCAACTTTTTGTTTTGTCATTTTTTGAATTATTTCTTTTGTTTTAATTTCATTGATTTCAGCTCTGATTTTAATTATTTCCTGTCTTCTACTACTTTTGCTGTTATTCTGTTCTTCTTTTTCTAGGGCTTTGAGCTGTAATGTTAGGTAATTTAGTTGTTGACTCTTCATTCTTTTCTGGCATGTACTACAGGCAATGAATTTTCCTCTTAATACCGCTTTCTTAGTGTCCCAGAGATTTTGATATGTTGTATCATCATTCTCATTGACCGCTAAGAATTTTTTATCTCCTCCCTGATGTTTTCTGTTATCCGTATTTCATTCAATAGCATATTATTTAGTCTCCAGGTGTTGGAGTAATTTCTCTTTTTTACTTTGTCATTGATTTCTACTCTCAGTCCATTATGATCTGATAGAACACAAGGCAGTATCTCTATTTTTTTGCATTTTCTAAGGGCTGCTTTGTGGCATAACATATGGTCTATTTTCGAGAAGGTTCCATGTGCTGCTGAGAAGAAAGTGAATCTGCTCGTTGATGGATGGAATAGTCTATATATGTCTATTAAGTCTAGATTATTGATTGTGTTATTGAGTTCTATGGTTTCTTTGGTTGGTTTTGTTTGGAAGACCTATCTAGTGGTGACAGCGGTGCATTAAAGTCACCCAGAATTATTGTGTTGTGGTCTATGTGATTCTTGAAATTGAGAAGGATTTTTTTGATGTACAGGGATGCACCATTGTTTGGGGCATAAATATTTACTATTGTTATGTCTCCCTGATTTATGGTTCCCTTAAGCAGTATGAAATGTTCTTCTTTATCCCTTCTGACTAACTTTGGCTTGAAGTCCACTTTATCTGATATAAGGATGGAAACCCCCGCTTTTTTACTGAGTCCATGTGCGTGGTAGGTTTTTTTTCCCATCCTTTCACCATTAGTCTGTGGATGTCTTTTTCTATGACATGAGTCTCTTGCAGGCAGCATATTGTTGGGTCTTTCTTTTTGATCCATTCTGCATTTCTATGTCTTTTAATTGATGAGTTTAGGCCAATAACGTTCAGGATTATTATTGAGATATGATTTGTATTCCCAGTCATTAGGCTTATTTTTGGTTTTTAAGTTGGCTTGGTTTCTTCTTTGAGTGGTTTATCTCTAAGGTAGTTCCTCCCTTTGCTGACCTCCATTGCTGTTTTTCATTTCCTCTTCAAGGAATATTTTGTTGAGAACATTCTGTAGTGCAGGCTTTCTATTTGTAAATTCTTTTAACTTTCATTTATCATGGAAGGATTTCATTTTCAAATCTTAAGGTTAGTTTAGCTGGGTATAGGATTCTTATTTGGCAACCATGTTCTTTCAGAACTTGAAATATGTTTTTCCAGGCCCTTCTAGCTTTTAGAGTCTGGGTTGAGAAGTCAGCTGCTGTCCATATTGGTCTCCCCCTATATGTAATCTGATGCTTTTCTCTCACGGCCTTCAAAATCTTATCTTTATTTTGAATGTTAGGCATTTTCATTATATAATGTGCCTTGGTGTGGATCTGTTGTGATTTTGAGCATTTGGTGTTCTGTAAGCCTCTTGTATTTGATTTTCCATTTCATTCTTCAGGTTTGGGAAATTTTCTGATATTATTTCATTGAATAGGTTGTTCATTCCTTTGGTTTGTATCTCTGTGCCTTCCTCAATCCCAATAATTCTTAAATTTGGTCTTTTCACGATGTCCCATAGTTCTTGGAGATTCTGTTCATGATTTCTTACCATCTTCTCTGTTTGGGCGACTTTATATTCAAGATTAAATATTTTGTCTTCATTGTCTGAGGTTCTGTCTTCCAAGAGGTCTAGTCTGTTGGTGATGCTTTCCATTCAGTTTTTTATTTGGTTTATTGTCTCCTTCATTTCAAGGATTTCCGTTTGGTTTTTTTGTTTGTTTGATTTTGTTTTTGTTTTTTGTTTTTTGTGAGAATCTCTATCTCTTTGTTGAAATGATCTTTTGCTTCCTGCAGTTGCTCTATCAGCTTATTGGTATTATCATTCATTGCCTGCATTTGCTCTCTTATCTCATCCTTTGCTTCACGAATCATCTTAATCATGTATAATCTGAAGTCCTTTTCTGACATTTCTACTACCATACTGTCATTGGATTCTATTAATATAGAATCTAAATTTGTTTGGATCATTTTCTTCCCTTGTTTTTTCATGTTGTTCGTGTATCTGGGGTATTGCAGATTTCCCCCTATAGGCTTATAGTGGCCCCATAGGTTTCCAAAACCTTTTCTTTAAGGGGAGATCAATATTAGCAGTGCCCAATTCAGACACTATGCAATCCTAGACCAAATAGCCCCTATGAGGACAATAACAAAATTGTCATAATAAACAGAATGAGTTCAACTATTATCTTCAGTAAAACAGATTTGCCATAAGGTCTGCAGTTTCTAATGGAGGACAAAGAGGAAGCAGAGGGATGTAGAATGTGGCTGTTAATGGGATAAGAAAATAATATACAGAAGTTCTAGATAATAGAAAGGGTGAGAGTGTAATCAAAAGAAATTGGATGTTAGCATGCAAAAAAAGGAGAATGAGACTCTGAGGGAACATGTAAAAAAAAGGAAAAGAGAGCAAGAAAAGTAATAAAATAGAAACTTAAAATTTTTCAATAAGGAGAAAAAAGAAAATCTACAGTATAACAGTCATATAGTAATGAAACCTCCCAGTCTTCAGTAGCCTGATGCATGAGAGGTACCTGACATTGAGCTTCAAGTCTCCAGGAGGCATCTCAGGATGGGATTTGCCCCACCTAAAGATTGGAGCTCCAGCTTCTAGGATTATCCAAGATAGCCGCTCTAGCTTCCAAATGTGTTGGCAAATGGGGAGCTGCAGCTCAGGGTGTGGATGTGGTCAGCTGAAGGTCCTG
Organism: Sciurus vulgaris; assembly: GCF_902686455.1. Classification (NCBI taxonomy): domain Eukaryota; kingdom Metazoa; phylum Chordata; class Mammalia; order Rodentia; family Sciuridae; genus Sciurus; species Sciurus vulgaris. Next base: position 36,130,175 of record NC_136476.1, read on the forward strand.
GAGGTGGGGTGCGGTTGGTCAGGCAGGGGTCCTGGAGTTTAGGTGTGTTTGTTGTGGTTGTGGGATCCTGGAGGCCGGGTGCAGTAGCCTTGGGTCCCGGTGATAGGGCGCAGTCAGTTGTTCTGGGGGTCCTGTTGGCAGGGAGCAGTCAGTTGATGTGAAGTTCCCAGAGGCAGGGAGTGATCAGTTGGGCTGAGGGATCTTGGAGATGGGGCTCAGTCAGCCTGGCCAGGGGTCCTATGGGACCTGTCTGTTGTCTCAAAATGGCAGCAGCCACGTGTAATCAAACCTGCAGGAACTGTCACAGTGAACTTCCAGGCAACAGCAGGCAGCTGGTGCTCCACTGGTGTTTGGCAATCAGTTTGCTGACTGTTGTCAGACGATCGGGAGGTGAACCTCATGTGTTGGGTGATGAACAGGTGTAAGGCAGGCGATGGACAGGCAAGCTCAGGCAAATGGCCAGATGATAGGTGCCTGACAGTGAGCAATCTGCACTCAAAAAAGGTGTTCATATGCTGGCAGACGGCAGGTGGTCACAGCAGACAAATGGGGTAAACAGAAGGGGAAGGATAAGCAGCAGAAACTGCCTTACCAAGAAACAGATATTCTCTGCTTGAAACCGGAGTTACATAGCAACAAGGAACCAACCTTCCTCTAGTTCACCATCTTGGATCTCACGTATTTACATTTATAGTGGTCAACACTACCTCTAGTATATTCAGATGGCCAGCTGTTAGCACCAACTTCCTTATTTCAAGTTTCTTGGGAAACAAAAAAAAATCTGTCTCCTCATTGTTAACTGTTTTCTTTGCTGCACAGAAATTTTTAATTTGATGCTATTTCATTTATTGATTTTTGGCATTATTTCCTGAGCTGTAATTAGGAAATTGTTGCATGTGCCTATAGGTTGACATGTTTCCCCTGTTTTATCCTTGCAGTTGCAAGCTTCTAATCTTAGGACTCAGGACTTTCATTCATTTCAAATTGACTTTTGTTCAGGATGAGAGAGAGGGATCTATTTTCGTTCCTTTATATTCAGTTTACAAAACATCATTTGTCACCAGCATGTGTTTTTGAAAACTTTGTCAGGAACCAGATATTACAGCTGTATGGTTTGTCTCTGTGTCTTCTATTCTATTTTATTGGGCTTCAGGTCTGCTTTCACCACTACCATCTGCTTCTGTTATTATGGCTCTGTAGCATGATGTGAAGTCAGTAATCGTGATGCCTCCAGCATTGCTCTTTTTGCTCAGGATTATTTAGGATATTCTGTGTTTCGTTATTCCAGATGAAGTTTAGGATTGTTTTTCCTACTTCTGTAAAGAATGTCATTGGTATTTTTGTGGGAATTGCATTGAATCTGTAGATCAATTTTGGTCATCTTAACAATATTAATTCTGTTAATCCATGAACATGGGAAGACTTTCCATCTTCCAGTGCCTTCTTTTTTTCAGTGTGTTCTGTAATTTTTCTTATAGAAGTCTTCTGCCTTCTGAGTTAGATTTATTCCTACATTATTTTGAAGTGTTGTAAATGGAATTATTCTCCTGAATTCTTTCTCTGCAGGTTCATTATTGGTGTATAGAAAAGCTATTGATTTTTATACCCTGATTTTGTATCCTACTACTTTGCTGAATTTGTTTATCAGAACTAGAAGTTTTCTAGTGGAGCCTTTATGGTCTCATCTCCTAAGTGTAAGGACATATTATCTGTAAATGGGGATAATTTGTCTTCTTATTTCATATTTGTAACCCTTTCATTTCTTCTCTTGCCTGGATAAATTTTAGACTTGTTTTGACCAAAAAAAAAAAAAAAAAAAAAAAAAAAAATTCAAGTACTATTTTGTTTTTTTTTTTTTTTTTTTTTTTCTTTCTTTTTTTTTTTTTTTTTATTGTAAACAAATGGGATACATGTTGTTTCTCTGTTTGTACATGGCGTAAAGGCATACCATTTGTGTAATCATAAATTTACATAGAGCAATGTTGTTTGATTCATTCTGTTATTTTTTTCCCTTCCCTTCCCCCCACCCCTCCCACCCCTCTTTACCCTCTATACAGTAGTTCCTTCCTCTATACTTGCCCCCCTCCCTAACCCTAACTCAAGTACTATTTTGAATAGGAGTAGAGAGAGTGAACATCCTTGTTTTTCTCCTGATTTTAGAAGAAATAATTTCAGTTTTTCCCCATTTAGTATAGTTAGGTCTGGATTTGAGTTTGTCATATATGGCCTTTATTATTTTCAGATAAGTTCTCATAATCACTAGTTTCTTCAGGATTTTTATCATGAAGAGGTGTTGAACTTTATCAGACTTTTTCTGCATCTATTGAAATGTTCATGATTTTGCCCTTCATTCAATTTATAATTTGCTTATGTTTACTACCCTTTCATATGTGTGATAAAACCAACTTCATCATGGTGTATGTCTTTTTAATGACTTCTAAAAATGTATTTGTTCTTTTTAGTTATACATGATAGTAGAATGTATTTTGACATATTATACATATATGGAATATAACTTTCCACTCTTCTGGTTGTACATGATGTGGAGTAACACTGGTCATGTATTCATACATGAACATAGGAAAGTTAGGTCCCATTCATTCTACTGTCTTTTCTATTTCCGCCCCTCCCTTCCCTTCATTCCCCTTTGTCTAATCCAATGAAATTCTATTCTCAACACATCCACCCTGCCTTATTGTGTGTTAGCAACCACATATCAGAGAGAACATTTGGCCTTTGGGTTATGTGAATTGACTTATTTTGTTTAGCATGACATTCTCCAACTCCATCCGTTTACCAGCAAATACCATAATTTTATTCTTCTTTAAGGCTGAGTAATATTCTATTGAATATATATACCACATTTTCTTTATCCATTCGTCTGTTGAAGGGCACCTAGGTTAGTTCCATAGCTCGGCTACTGTGAATTGAGCTGCTATAAACACTGATGTGGTAGCGTAACTATAGTATGCTCATTTTAAGTCCTTTGGGTATATGCCAAGGTGTGGGATCACTGGGTCAAATGGTGGTTCCATTCTAAGTTTTCTGAGGAATCTCCATACTGCTTTCCAGAGTTATTGCATCAATTTGCAGTCTCATCAGCAATGTATGAGTGTACCTTTTTCCCCACATCCTCGCCAACATTGATTGTTCCTAGTATTCTTGACAATTGACATTCTGACTGGAGTGAGATGAAATCTCAGTGTAGTTTTAATTTATGTTTCTCTAATTAGTAGAGCTGTTGAACATTTTTTCATTTATTTGTTGACCAATCGTATTTCTTCTTCTGTGAAGTGTCTATTCAGTGCCTTTTCCATTTTATTGATTAGGATATTTGTGTTTTTTTGGTGTTAAGTTTTTTAGTTCTTTGTATACTCTGGAAACTAATGCTCTATCGGAGGCAAAAGTAACAAAGATTTTCTTGCATTCTGTAGGTTTTTATGTTCTTGGTTGTGTGTGTGTGTGTGTGTGTGTGTGTGTGTGTGTGTGTTTTTAGTTTGGTACCATCCCATTTATTGATTTTGATTTTGTTTCTTGTGCTTTAGGAATCTTATTGAGGAATTCTGTTTTTAAGCCTACTTTTCTTTCTAGTAGGAGCAGGGTCTCCTGGTCTGATGCCTAGGTCCTTGATCCACTTGTAGTCGAGTTTTGCGCAGAGAGAGAGATAATGGTTTAATTTCATTTTGGTACATGTTTTCCCAGCACCATTTGTTCAATAGGCTATCTTTTCTCCAATGTATGTTTATGGCGCCTTTGTCTGGTATGAGATAACTGTATTTATGTGGGTTTTTCTCTGTATCTTCTGTTCTGGACCATTGATCTCTATGTCTGTTTTGATGCCAATACCATGCCATTTTTGTTACTATTGCTCTGTAGAATAATTTAAGGTTGAGTATTGTGATGCCTCCTGCTTCACTTTTCTCACAAAGGATTGTTTTGGCTATTCTGGGTTTCTTAATTTTCCAAATGAATTTCATAACTGATTTTTGTATTTCTATTAAGAACACCTTTGGAATTTAAATGGAATTGTATTAAATCTGTATAGCACTTTTGGTAGTATGACATTTTGACAATATTAATTCTGCTGATCCAAGAACATGGGAGATCTTTCCACCATCTAAGTTGATGTTTGATTTCTTTTTTAGTGTTCTTTAGTTTTCATTGTAGAGGTCTTTCACCTCTTTTGTTAAATTGATTCCCAAATATTTTATTTTTTTGAGGCTACTGTGAATGGGATAGTTTTCCTAATTTCTCTTTCAGTTGATTTGCCCTTGATGGTATAGGAATGCATTTGATGTATGGATGTTGAGTTTATATCCTGCTTCTTTGCTGAATTCATTTATGAGTTCTAGTTTTCTGGTGGAGTTTTTTGGATTTTCTAAATATAGAATCATGTCATCAGCAAATATGAATTGTTTGAGTTCTTCTTTTCCTATTCATATCCCTTTAATTTATTTCTTCTGTCTGATTGCTCTGGCTAGAGTTTCTAGGACTCTGTTGACTAGAAGTGGTGAAAGAGGACATCCTTGTCTTGTTGCTGTTTTCAGAGGGAATGTTTTCAGTTTTTCTCCATTTAGAATGTCATTGGCCTTGGATTTAGCATATATAGTTTTTACAATGTTGAGGTATGTTCCTACTACCTCTAGTATTTTTCCTACTATCTCTAATATTTTGAACATGAATGGATACTGTATTTTGTCAAATGCTTTTCTGCATCTCTTGTAATAATCATGTGATTCTTGTCTTTTATTCTGATGATGTGATGAGTTACATTTCTTGATTTTCATATGTCAAAACAACCTTGCATCCCTGGAATGAATCCCACTTGATCATGGTGCACTATCTTTTAAATATATTTTTGTATGCAATTTTCCAGTATTTATTAAGAATTTTGTATCTGGGATCTGGGCTTGTGGCTCAGTGGCAGAGCGCTTGCCTGGCACATGTGAGGCACTGGGTTCAAGGCTCAGCACCACATATAAATAAATAAAAGGTTTTAAAAAAAGAATTTTGTATCTATGTTCATCAGGGATGTTGATCTGAAGTTTTCTTTTCTTGAAGTGTCTTTGTCTTATTTTGGTATCAGGGTGTTCACTAGCATCATAGAATAAGTTTGGAAGGATTCCCTTCCTTTTCTATTTGAGGAATTATTTGAGGAGGATTAACGTTAGTTCTTCTTTGAAGGTCTGGTAGAACTTGGCTGAAAATCTGTCTGGTCCTGGGATTTTCTTTATTGGTAGACTTTTGAAGGCATCTTTAATTTTGTTGCTTGAAACTGATCTGTTTAAATTTCATATGTCCTCCTGATTCAGTTTGAGTAGGTCTTATGTCTAGAAATTTGCTGATCTCTTCAAGATATTCTATTTTATCAGAGTATAAATATTCAAAATAGTTCCTTATTATTTTCTATATATCAGTAGTATATTTTCTATATATCAGTAGTATATTTTCTGTATATCAGTAGTGTTTGTTGTGATATTTCCTTTTTCATCACAAATTTTAGTAATTTGAGTTTTTTCATCATTAGCTTGGTTAAGAGTTTATCAATTTATTTATTTTTTCAAAGAACTAACTCTTTTGTCAATATTTTTGAATTGTTTCTTTTGTTTCAATTTCATTGATTTCAACTCCAATTTTAAATATTTCCTGTCTTCAACTGCTTTTGGTGTTGATTTGTTCTTCTTTTTCTAGGGCTTTGAGATATGATGTTAGGTTATCTATCTGTTGGCTTTCTATTCTTTCAACGAATAAACTCAATGCAATGAACTTTCTTCTTAGCACTGCCTTCATAGGGTTCCAGAGATTTCAGTGTTGTATTGCTATTCTCATTTACTTCTAATATTTTTGTATTTCATCCTGATTTCTTCTGCTATTCATTTGTCATTCAGTAGCATATTATTTAGTCTCCAGGTGTTAGTGTATCTTCCATTTTTTATTTTATCATTGATTTCTAATTTTATTCCATTAAGATCTTATAGAATGCAAGGTATTGTCTCTATTTTTTTGTATTTGCTAAGAGGTGCTTTGTGGCATAAAATGTGCTCTGTTTTAGAGAAGGATCCATGTGCTGCTGATAAGAAAGTATATTCATTCATTGAAGGATGAAATATTTCTGAATGTATCTGTTAAATCTAAATTATTAATTTTATTTTTTTAGTTCTATGGCTTCTTTATTTTGTTTTTATTTGGAGGATATATCCAGTGGTGTGAGATGTGTGTTAAAGTCACTTAGTATTATTGTGTTGTGGTCTATTTGATTCTTGACATTGAGAAGGGTTTGTTTGTTTGCAGCATAAATATTTATGATTGTTATGTCTTGTTGATGTATAATTTCCTTAAGCAGTATGAAATGTCCTTCTTCATCCCTTCTGATAAGTATGGTTTGACATCCACTTTGTATATGTGAGGATAGAAACCCCTGCTTATTTATGAGATCCATGTGAATATTTTTTCCCATCCTTTTACCTTCAGTCTGTGGATGTCTTTGCCTATGAGATGAATCTCTTGGAGACAGCATATTGTTGGGTCTTGTTTTTTAATCCGATCTGTCACTCTATTTCCTTCTATTTATGAGTTTAAGCCATTTACATTCAATGTTATTATTGAGATATGATTTTTATTCCTTTTTGTTTTGATTTTTTTGGTTTTTAATTTGAATTAGTTTCTTCTTTGGTTATTTTTCTAGTGTTTCCTCTGCTGATTTTCCACTTTATTTTACATTTCCTCTTCATAAAATATTTTATTGAGTATGTTCTGTAGTAGACTTTTTAAACTTTTGTTTCTCGTGGAGGGTTTTTATTTCCTCATCAATTCTGAAGCATAATTTTGCTGGACATGGCATTCTTGGCTGTCATCCATTTTCTTTAAGAGCTTGGTATGTATTATTTCAAGACCTCCTATCTTTGAGGGTCTGGGTTGAGAAATAAACTTAGATGTGGACTGGTTTCCCTTTTTCTCTGTCAGCCTTTAAAATTCTATACTTGTTCTGTATATTAGGCATTTTCATAATAACGTGCTATGGTGTGGGTCTGTTGTGATTTTGTGTATTTGAGTTCCTGTAAGCCTTCTGTATTTGATTTTCAATTTCATTCTTTAGGTTTGGGAAATTTTCTGATATTATTTCATTTAAAAGATTGTGCATTCTTTCATTTGTGTATCTGAGCCATCATCTATTCTGATAAATTTTCAATTTGGTCTTTTCAGATTATCCCACATTTCTTGAAAGTTCTGTTCATGGTCTCTTAACATCTTTTTTCCATGGTCAACTTTATTTTCAAGATCATATCTTTTGTCTTCATTGATTAAAATTTTCTCCTCCAAGTGGTCTAGACTGTTGCTGATGCTTTACACTGAATTTTTAATTTGGTTTATTGATTCCTTCTTTTTGAGGAATTCTGCTTGATTTCTTTTTCAGAATCTCTATCTCTTTATTGAAGTGATCTTTTACTCCATGTTTTGTCTCTGATTTCACTCCCTACATCATCCTTTACCTTACACATCAGTTTTTCTCTGACATTTCTTCCACTCTGGTGTTGAGGAAGTCTGTTATTGAAATATCTTGGTTTGTTTGGGGCAACTTGTTCCCTTGCTTTTTCATGTTGTTTGTATGTCTACCCATCTAACACTATGGATCTAAGGCAGTAGAGATTCTGTCCTATGGACTGATAGTGTCCCTGAAGTTTTTAGTACCTCACTGTTTAGGGAGAGCAAATTATAACAACAACCAATGCAAACAATTTACAGCATTAAACTGAATAGTTCCTGCTATGACATCTACAATGTTAATTTTCATAATAAACAGAAATGATATGATCAATTATTGCCTACAATAAAAACAGCAAGTTTACAAAAGGGTTTACAATTTTGAATGGTGGACTAGGAGAGAACAGAAGTGATACAGGATGTGATGATTATGAGAGAGGAAAAGATAAAGTAAAAAAGAAAGATTGAAAGAAAGAACAATAGAGATTGGCTGTTACAAGAAAAGAGAGAAAGAGATTCTGAAAGAATGGACATTTTTTTAAGCTGTCTGTTTTATCTCAACTCCCTAAGGTTTCCCTCCCAGTAATGGGAACAAAGCCCTTAAAGCTGTTCCAGGAAACAGCCCCAAACAGAGAGTAAAAGAGTAAATTGAGCCTGATAGCCAGATAGTGCTCAAACAGTAGGATTACCAGAAACTATTGACCAGAATCTACGCCCTGTTGTAAAACATTGTGAAATATGTTGTCAGCAAACCCAGACCCCCTTTGAAACTTCCTGGCAGCTTTGTCCCCCTTTTCCCTTTCATGTGTGACCCCTCCCGATGTGTGGTTTCTGCCTTTATAAACCTACAAGATTTTCTGCTAGGGCCTCGACTCCTGGAGTTGGGTCCCAGCGCGCTGGAATAAACAAACACCTCTTGCGGTTTGAATCAAGTGACGCCTCCTGCGGTTGATTGGGGTTGCCGTCCATCCATGGGACAGAGTTGGGGTTTCCTTTTTGGGGGCCTTACATTTGGGGGCTCGCCCGGGATAAGATGGCCCCCCCTCATCCGCGGAGTCGACCTTGGAGGTAAGAAGGGGTACCCCGAAGTTGTCTGTCTTTGTCTTGTGTTTTGTTAGTTGGTCTGGTTCTGTGAGCGCGCTTTCGGTTTCGGTGGCAGCCGTTCGGTGACTCGTGAGAGTGGCCGAACAGTGGCCGGCAGACGTGCCTGGGGGGCCACAGGTTGCAGCCCTGGGGGACGCCCTAAGGGTGGAAGGAGAGCCAGGGATGCCTGGTAGTCTCCGTCGGTAAGGGCGCTGATGGGGTTCAATTGGTGGATCAGAGATTGGCGCCCGTCTGTATCTGGTTCTGTTGTGTGTTTGTGGCGGAGGTGGAGGAAGGGTTGGAACAACTGGGGGGTTCTCGGCCCGGGCTACTCTCGGGTGGACCCCAAAGGTTCCTTCTCTGGACTCCCCCTCCCGACAGCCCTGAAGGGTAACTTAGCAAAGTAGCTTCAGTCTCAAAAGTAATGAAAAATAAGGTCTCATAATTTTAACATCCAACCTGTCCGGATGAGATGGCTAAAACGCCTTAGACACAGAGTTTCTGTTAAAACCTGTTAGATCCTTCCAGATCTCAGTCCAGGCTTACATTGAAATATAAATAAAAGAAGCCTAAAGGCTCAGTAGGAGACCAGTCTCAAACCCAGGGAAAGAAAAGGTAAAAAGAGTCTTTAAAACTCCAGCAAAGTAAATGCTATATTTTTAATTATATGTTTTTTTGAGCTCATGATTTTTTCATCAGTTCTATTTTTTATTCAACTAGAGTTTTTGAACATCTGTTACACTGCAATGGAGATTCACCTATAAAGTTACAAGGGCTTGATTTTGTGTTATTTGTATGTTGTGCTGTCTGATGTCATGTTTTGTCTGTATCAAAACTGAGCGCTCCTAAAATTAAAATTTAAAAATGGATCCAGATACTTTTAATTCACATGATTTAAAAAAGGTTCAAATTGGGTAAACTAATAAAAGTAAAATGTCTTTGAAAATAACTTGCAAGTCTCTAGGTGGTCAAGCTAATAAAATATTGATGTTAATAAAATGTCTAATATCAATTGTTTCTAGGACTTTTCTTCAACAGGGAAGAGACAGCAAATACTGTTCAGGACACTTGTCTGATATCTTGTTTTTTTTACAGAATAAGTGAATTAGAGTTAACATGTATGGGATTACTCTAATGTGTTTGTAGAGACATCTGATTAATTTACAAAGTTAAAATGCTAATCGTCAAATAACATCGAGTACTTTTAACTCCTTAAATTCCATGGGGTATCATACTTAAACATTATTGGTGTTTTCATGGGTTGGTAAATAAAAGGGTTTAAACTTGCTTTGTGTCATCACTAAACTAAAAACAAGGTTACTAAGAGTTATGTCCTAACAAGTGCAATTCTATATACAAAGGGTCCCAAAAGTTTCAACTGTGTTTCAATTAGAGTACTATAAACAACAGAATATTTAATCTTATTAAAATAGAGTAATTTATCTAAATTCAGAAATTTCATAAGAGTTGTTGCAGAATGTGAACAAAAAGGGTCAACGAGTAGGAAAGAGAAAATAAAAGGTTCTGGGTATGGAAATATATTTAGTAAAAGGAAAAAGGAAATGTTTCTGGGTAAGAAAGTGCTTGTTTGATGAAATACATGAGGGTCTAAGTAAGTGTTAAGAAAGTCGGTGTAAGTAAAGGGCAAGTTTCAATAAGTTTGTGTGTAACTAAGTTGGTTATATGTATGTGAGACAGCTAAAACTATTGAAGGTTTTTCCTAAGGTGAAATACTAACGTTCTGATATAAACCAAAGTTTAATCTATATGGTAGAATGACATGGTAAAATGACAAGGATTTGAAACACTAATTTACTCTTAACTTTGTGTCTATTAAGTTTTATTCTTTAGAACAATTAGTCTTAAAAATTGGGGTGTATACAATTATGGTTAAACAACTATTATAGAGTATTGTACTTTGTTACAGAGTCTACATTTCTCTTTAAAAACTCAATTTGGTAAGATAAAAGTGTCAAGGTATTTGTGAAATGGTCACTAGTTGTATATTAAATGTGTTCATATTTTTCAGGACCACAAGTTTTTAAAGCAAGGAATTTATTAAGCTCTGCTATCCTCCAGATTAAACTTGTCAGTAATGGTAATCTTAAACTTATAAAGAGTAAATTTTATTGGGGATTTATTTCTATCATTTAATGTTCTATTATAGGACCTGCTATCAATAGGGTATGTGTAAAATTTGTTACTTTTTACACTGAGATAAAGAATTTCAAATGTAAATGTATTTCTAAACATTAGAGTCTGATTTGTTTAAAGGTTAATATTGTGAAATATGAAAGAAACATGAAAACATTTTGCCACTTTATGACAAAAGGAAAGTTAAAAGCTCTCTCAGCCTTTCTTTGATTCATGTTTTAGATACTATGTTAAATTGTGTTAATTATAAAGTTTATATAGACTCAGGAAACAGTATATGTAAACTACTTAATGGTATTTAAGGAAAAGAAGCAAAGATCAACATCAGAATTAGAACACTTAAGATCTGTAAAGAGCCACGCCTTACCTGAGATAAGGCTCTGCCTCCCACCTCACTGTGTGTAGAATAGCTCCAAAATAAGCCAGACTTCAGCTTATTTAAAGTTATAGTCAAAAGATTGGTTTTTGTTGTAAAAGTACTGTGATCTCAAATAGGGGATAGAATGTAGTTCTCAATCAAAATTCAAGATAGCTATTATACAAGCTGAATATATTTTTACTCTTGCTAATTTCATTTTGTAAAACTGTTACCTGTTAATGTTTTGCAGAAGTAGCTGCTCCAAGAACACACAACCTAGGTAACTTGTGATAATAAGCCATCACCTATAGAATAGATAGTGGTAACTTCTAGTACTAGACTCCAGTTAGATAAAAGGGTAAATAACTGTAAAGTTATGGACATTAAAGTTAAAGCCCATTACTCTTAATTTATGACTGGTGAGACTGGCTTGCTGGATAATTAAGATCAAACTTAGAAATTGGAGTTAAATACAGAGGTCAAGAAAAGTCCATATTTGGGTCTTGCCCTCAACGTTAGCCTGAACCCAGGGAATAAGAGAACTTCTCTAAGGAGCGTTGCAACTCTGGGTCACACAACCTCCTGATCAAGGAGATTGTTGAGACTAAAGGATGAAAAATTATCCAGTGCATCTGCTGCAGAGGAGGTTCATGGAAAAGGGGAAACATCCCTTGATGCTTCTAAAGGAAGTCACCTCATCAAGAGACCCTGCCTAATCAAAGTCACTGGTGGAGCTAAGGAGCCGCTCTTAAGTTCTGTACGAGTGACCCCTGTGGGAACTCAGCTGACTCTTTAACAAGACAGGAACCAGGTCAATTTGACCAGCTTGATCTTAGATACCCAGCAAAACAGTTAAAACCAAAATATAGCCATTCTTGGGCATTTAAAGGAAATAATAATTAAATGTAACTTAAGATGTACACTTGTATTAGCCCACTAGAATAAAGGCTGGAAGCTACAAATGAAAGAAAGATTCTTCAGCAAATGTGCCTGATAACTATCAAGAGAAACTGCCAGAGTCAGAAGTTTTTAGTCAGTTTAAGACCTTCCTAAGCTACACAGGTAGACTTAATCTATGTTTGCTAATATGATTATCTATTCCTAAGTAACAGAAGTATAGAGATCTCTAGTAAACACAGGTTATACCAATAAAGGGATATTTTACAAAATCAGATGACATTAAGTAGCTTAACTATATTTTCTGGGGACATCTATGACAATGTTAAAGTCCCCAAATAAAGGCCTTGTTCTCTCCAGCCTTTGCTAGGCCTAGTTATGGGAACAATTTCTCAGTTCTTCCACCTCCTGGTGAGAGATTAACTTCTGCCATTTTCATGATACTCAGTGGCATGTTTCAGATGCTGCAACATTTACTTTGTGCTAATCTCATTTCAGTACTCATGTCTTTTTGTTCTTCTATCATAGAAGCAGCCGCCCCCAGATGACTTTACAACCTGTTCTTCCCCAACCAGGCTTCTTCCTGGGACCCCTTGATTGACCTGATTTTTAGAAAAGGAACTCCAAGCTGCTTGCCCCACGCCACCCACTTCCAGCTCGAAGAAGCTAGAGCGGTCATCGACCTCCTTCCCCAGCAGCATGGAGTTCCTGAGATTAGAGGGGGAATGAAGCCAGAATTGGGAACAGGTAGTTAGTGTAGAAATAGGGGATCAGGTCAAATCGAGGAAATGGCCATAAAATCATCTGCCTCTGGAAGTTGGAGACTGCCCCTGGAAGAATGGAATGTCAAGGATCTCCGGAGCCCATTGATTACCAAATTTACCTGCCTTTATCAAGGACTGTTTATCAAGGACTGCAAACAAGGGGCTGCTAATTGGTGGCCCGCCCCCTGGGCTCTTGCCTGCCTGAAATCACCTAGTCACCTTCATCAGGGAAAGAGTAAGTGCTGTATAGGTACTAATGCTTAGGCAACAATACCAGTCCCTCTGCCAAGGAAATAGCTTTGGAGAAGAGTATATAGAGACAGAAGTTCCATGATTAGAACTTACCAGAAAAGAAAATGGGGAAATGAAAGAATGGACATTTTTTTAAGCTGTCTGTTTTATCTCAACTCCCTAAGGTTTCCCTCCCAGTAATGGGAACAAAGCCCTTAAAGCTGTTCTCTGTTCCCAAACAGAGAGTAAAAGAGTAAATTGAGCCTGATAGCCAGATAGTGCTCAAACAGTAGGATTACCAGAAACTATTGACCAGAATCTACAGCCTGTTGTAAAACATTGTGAAACATGTTGTCAGCAAACCCAGACCCCCTTTGAAACTTCCTGGCAGCTTTGTCCCCCTTTTCCCTTTCATGTGTGACCCCTCCCGATGTGTGGTTTCTGCCTTTATAAACCTACAAGATTTTCTGCTAGGGACTCGACTCCTGGAGTTGGGTCCCAGTGCGCTGGAATAAACAAACACCTCTTGCGGTTTGCATCAAGTGACGCCTCCTGCGGTTGATTGGGGTTGCCGTCCATCCATGGGACAGAGTTGGGGTTTCCTTTTTGGGGGCCTTACAATTCAAGGGAAACAAAAGTGAGAGAAATAATATATATTTACATATATATATAGTAAAAATTTTAAAAATTAAAAATTAAAAATAAAATGAGTACAAAACAAAACTAACTAAACATCCCATTCTTCAAAAAATTAATCGGTGAAAGATATCTGGCTTCAAAAATGCTAGAAATGAGATAAAAAACAAATATGAATTTGTATAAATGTGCATGAACTATTAAGGTCACAATTAAACAGAGAAAAGAAAAAGGAAAAAAGATCTCAATGAAAAGTTAAAGAATTGTTTCCAGTGGGGCCCTCTGGAGTGTGATGCTTGCTCCACCCTCAGGTGAAATTGCTAAGGTGAGAGAGGTAATCCTGTAGACTGAACTACTGGAGGTGGGGTTCAGGCTTACTAGGCTCCAGGCTCTTCACTCAATGCCAATTGGTCTGGAGATTTTTCAGATCCACATTGGCTGACTGTACCCCAGGGATCTTCCCTAGGTTCCACTCGTCTGGTAGAGGACCCAGTTCTTAGTCCATTATGTCACCTGTGGACCCCAAGTTTCCTGGTCTCAGGTTCAGTCTCCAAACTCATTCTTTCCTACCCACCCTCTGGAATACCCAGCCAGGTGATTTCCATGACAGTTGTCCCCTATGTAAACATCTCTCTGTTTGGTTGAGAAAAAGAGGCGTGCAGTTATGGTTCCTCGCTAACTCCCAGAAACGCTCCACAGATACAGGTCTCATACAAGGAACCGTTTATTTGCGCAGACGAATTCACATCTGCACGGGGGAAGGGGGAAAGGCAAGAAGAAAGATGGCGCAGGGTTTCTCAGACATAGGAATTTCGCGGGCTGAGAGGAACCAATCATGGAGGAGAATTCTTACAGACTGACTGATGGGCCAATGACATATTAGGACATAATGCTGGAGGCAGGAAGCAACGTAAGCCGGAAATTCCTGTAACCGGAGAGGCGGGCTAACACAGATTGACAGGTGGTGGCGGTGTAAGGCCCCCAAAAAGGAAACCCCAACTCTGTCCCATGGATCCTCGACAACCCCAATCAACCGCAGGAGGCGTCACTTGATGCAAACCGCAAGAGGTGTTTATTCCAGCGCGCTGGGACCCAACTCGAGGAGTTGAGTCCCTAGCAGAAAATCTTGTAGGTTTATAAAGGCAGAAACCACACATCAGGAGGGGTCGCACATGAAAGGAAAAAGGGGGACAAAGCTGCCGGGAAATTTCAAAGGGGGTCTGGGTTTGCTGATAACATACAACATGTTTCACAATGTTTTACAACAGGGCGTAGATTCTGGTCAATAGTTTCTGGTAATCCTACTGTTTGAGCACTATCTGGCTATCTGGCTCAATTTACTCTTTTACTCTCTGTTTGGGGCTGTTTCTTGGAACAGCTTTAGGGGCTTTGTTCCCATTACTGGGAGGGTGACCTTAGGGAGTTGAGACAATGGGAGGGAGACCTTAGGGAGTTGAGATAACTGGGAGAGTGACCTTAGGGAGTTAAGATAAAACAGACAGCTTAAAAAAATGTCCATTCTTTCAGGGGAAGCCGGGAATTCCTTACACTCTCCACATTTGATTTCCTCCCGGTCACTTAGGCACACTCCGTGTCATGCAGTGTGGGTTTTGCCAGGCCTGTATTTTGGGCCAAACTCGGGTTTGCCAGGAATTGGCTCCCCCAGCTGCCAGCCTCATGTGATAGCAAAATGGTTCCTTCCTTTTTCCTCCGCAAGTAGCTGGAAGAGTTTGGGGCTTCTTTCCTGGAGAAGGATATTGTGCAGCACTCCTTTCAGTTTAGTTGAGCAGTGTCTTTGATCTCTGTACTCTCCATACCCAGAGCTGTCTCAGTCCTCCTAAAAATGCAGGTTCCTTTAACTCCCATATCAATGCACAAGCACAATGGAGGGACTGCTCTGGCTGGTGTCTCCAGCTGCGGCAGTGGCTGCGGCTCTGGGGTTTTCTTCCTTATTTTATTATATCCAACCTCCTGAGCTCCCAATCTGCTTTGAATGTCCAGAATTAAATTCCCCCTTTTTTTTGTTCACCCACCTTGCTGAGAAACTGCCTGTCTGCTTTCTTGGTTTCACTCCACAGAGCAGCCAGAAAAGCAACCTTCTCTATTCTGCCATCTTGAAAAACCCTTTAATGTGATGTTGACTTTGATTTGCAAGTATTATTATTAAGGATTTTTGCATCTATGTTCATCAAGGATATTGATCTGTACTTTTCTTTCCTCAATGTGCCCTTATCTAGTTTCAGTATCAGAGTGATCCTGGCTTTGAAGAATGTATTTAGATTGATCCCTTTCCTTTCTTTTCCATGGAACAATGTAAAGACATTGGTGTTTTTCTTTAAAGGCATGATAAAATTCAGATGTGAACCCATTCAGTCCTGGGCTGTTCTTTGTTGGGAGGTTTTTTATATGTACTGCTTCAATCTCATTACTTGCTATTGATCTGTTTATATTTTCTGTATCTTCTTTGTTCAATTTTGATTTTCCAATTTATCAGAATATAAGTTTTCAAAATAGTCCCTAATGATCCTGAAGCCAGAATTAAGAACAGGTAGTTAGTGTAGAAATAGGGGATTGGGTCAAATCGAGGAAATGGAGGCCATAGAGCCATCTGCCTCTGGAAGTTGGAGACTGCCCCTGGAAGAATGGAATGTCAAGGATCTCCAGAGCCCATTGATTACCAAATTTACCTGCCTTTATCAAGGACTGCAAACAAGGGGCTGCTAATTGGTGCCCCCGGGCCCTTATCTGCTTGAATCACCCTGGCCCTCCCCCTGCCCATGGTTTCTCACTTAATGAAAAACCAGGCCTAGTCACGTAGGCAGGAAGGAGAGATAAGTGGGGAGAGAACTGGAGAACAAAAGAGACTTTAACCTATAAAAGATGTAGGGTGCGCTCACTTCTTGGGACTTTAGAACATCAGCCATGGCCCCCTTCTTCCTGCCGGGAGAAGTCTGTATTATTACCTTTAAATAAAACCTGCTTAATATGCTTGCCTTGGCGTGCTTCTCTAGTGTTCTATCTTTGACATTAGAAGAGAGAACTCGTCACCGGTAAACAGCGGTATCAATCCTGTGGATTTGGGGGTCTGTTATAATATCTCCATTTTCATGTATAATTTGTGCGTAAGTTTTTATGTAAATATAAATTTCCATTCCTCTGAAATAAATGAAGAAACTGCCAGATTGTATGGTTATCACATGCTCAGGTTTGGATTGTTTTGTTTTAAGAAACTACCAAACTGTTTCCTAAGTGACTGTATCATTTTAAATTCTTACCAACGATGAATGAATGATCTGGTTTTTCCATATTCTTTTTTTATTTATTAATGCATTATAGTTATTCATAATATTTAGGGTTCATTTTGACATAATCATACAAGCACAAAATAAAATTTGCTTCAATTCATTCCCCTGTATTTCCCCTTTCCCTTCCTTCCACCCTCCCTTTTTCCCCTTTCCTCTATTCTACTGGTATTTCTTCTATTTATTTATATATTTTAATTAATTCATTATAGATATATGTAAAGGTGAAGTTCACTGTGTTGTATTCATATATGTAATAGGATGGTTTGGTCAGTTTAATTCCACCATTCCTCTCTTCCCAAAACTGCGCCCTCCCCCTCCTTCCTTTACTTCTTTTCTGTTTCCATCGAATCCTCCCCTGTCCCCACTTTTTAATTTTTTCCTGTTTATTTTGGTCTAGCCTCAGCATATGAGAGAAAATATTCATCCCTTGACTTTCTGGGTCTGGCTTGTTTACTTAGCATAATGCTCCACAGCTCCATCCATTTAGCAGCAAATGCCATAATTTTATTCTTTTTTATGACTGAGTAAAAATCCACTGTGTTTAACCATGTTTTCTTTATCTGGTCTTCTGTTGATGGGAATTTGGCTGTTTTCATAACTTGCCTAATGTGAATTGTGCTATTATAAATGGCAAGATGTTTATATTCCTATAACATGCAGATTTTAGACTTTTGGGATATATAGCAAAAAGTGAGATAGATGGATCATGGGGTGATTCCATTGCTAGTTTTTTGAGGACTCTCCACACTGCTTTCCAGAGTGGTTGTACACACTTGCAGTCCCACCAACAGGGTATGATTACACCTTTATCCCCACATCCTTGCCAGCTTTTATTATTATTTGTATTCTTGATAATTGCCATCCTGACTAGAGGGAGATGAAGTCTCAATGTAGTTTTGATTGTATTTGCTTTATGAATAGAGATGTTGAACATTTTGTCATATATTGGCTTGCCATTTGTATCCTTTCTTTTGAGTAGTGTCTGTTTAGATATTTTACCCGCTTATAATTGGGTATTTGGTTTTGGGTCTTTTGGTTTTTCATTTGTTTGTTTGTTTGTTTGTTTGGTTGGTTCTTTTTATATTGGTTATCCAATTCTTTGTCTGAGATGCAAGTGGCAAAGATTTTCTTCTATTCTGTAAGCTCTCTCTTCACATTCTTGTGTCCTTTCCTGTGTAAAACCTCTTCAATTTGATGCCATCTCACTTATTGATTCTTGGTTTTATTTCTTGTGCTTTAGAAGTCTTGTTAAGAAAGTCAGTGCCTATGCCAATATGTTGGATCATTGAGCCTACATTTTTTTTTACCTGTTGCAGTTTCTGGTCTAATTCCTAGGTCATTGATCCACTTTGAGTTGATTTTTAAGAAGGGTGAGAGATAGGGATCACATTTAATTGTACTATATATGGATTTCCAGTTTTCCCAGCACCTTATGTTTCTCTAACATACATTTTGGCACTTGGTTTGACAATCAGATGACTGTTATCTGTGTGGATTTATTTCTGTGTCTTTTATTCTATTACATTGGTTTTCATGCTGTTTTTGTTACTGCAGTTCTGTAGCATAATTTGAGGTCTGGTATTGACTCCTCCAGCATTCCTCTTCTTGTTCAGGATCCTTTTGGCTATTCTGGATCTCTTATTCTTCCACTTGGATTTTAGAACTTTTTTTTTTTAGTTGTGTGTAGAATGTCTTTGGTATTTTGATGGGGATTCCATTGCCCTTGCATATTGCTTTTGGTAATTTGGCCATTTTGACAATATTAATTCTGCTGATTCAAGAACATGGGCTGTTTTCCATCTTCTAAGATCTTCTTCCATTCCTTTCTTTGATGTTCTCAGTTTTCATATTGAGCTCTTTCACATCCTGGGTTAGATTTCCTTAGTTTCTTCACATTCTTGACAGCATCTGGTGGTGTTACTGCTTTATTTTAGCCATTCTGCTTAGATGTGTATGATATTTCATTGTGCTTAAAATATGCCTTTTCTTGATGTGGGACATTTTTTAATGTCTCGTTCATCATATGTATGTGTTCTTTGGTATAACATGTGGTCATGTATTTTGCCAGTTTTGAATTGAACAGTTGTTACTGCTTTTAGTTTTGTTTGTTTTCCCGTTCAGTTTGAGTGTTCCTTATATATTACAGATTTTGTCCTAGTCCTTTGTTGGGACATGTATTGGCAAATATTTTCTCCCAACCTACAGCTTGTCTTTTCATCTTCTACTTACATGGTATTTTTCAGCACAAAAGTTTTTTTTTAATATTTAATAAGTAGGACTTAACAATTTTTCTGTTTATGAGTCATACTTTTTTAATGGAAATCCTAGGAAATCTTTGTGTAATATTTATTGAAGATAAGTTTAGGTCAGGTTTTGTTGTTTGTTCATCTGTTTGTTTGTTTCTGCTTAGGAATGTTGAATTGCTCCACACCATTTTTTGAAAAAGTTATCCTTCACTAAGTTGCTTCTGCATTTTGTCAAAAATGAGTGGAGCATATTTGCATGGGTCTACTTCTGCAGTCTTTGTTCTGTTTCACTGATCTATATGTTTATCCCTCTGCCAGTATCAAGCTGTATTGGTCACTGTAGGTATATAATAAAATTTAAGATCAGATAGAGTTATTTATTCTATTATATTCCCCTTAGTTAAGATGACTTTACATATTTTAGGATTGTGCCTTTTCAAATAACTTTAGAATGACTTTGCTATGTATACAGAAAACCTAGCTGAGATTTTCATAGGAATGACATTCAATATACAATCAATTTGGGAAAAAATAGCATCTTTCTTATGTTTAGTTTTCCCATCCATGAGAAAGTATGTATCTCCACATATTTAGGCCTTCTTTGATTTCCTTAAAACAAAATTTTACAATGATCAGATCCTATACATGTTGTGTTAAATGTAGAACCTAATTATTTAATCTTCCTTGGTTCAATTAAAATGAAATTTTATTTAAATTTGAGCCCCATGTATTTATTGCTAACATATATGTGTACAATTAATTTTTATATATTGTTCGTGTGCCCTGCATCTTTGCTGAATTCACTTATTAGTTCTGAGACAATTTTTGTGTTTTTATTTAAATGTACATTGCTTGGCATTATCTACATATATAATCATGTCAGATTGAAGTAGTTATTTTGCTTTCTCATTTGCATGCCTTTTATTTCCTTAACTTGCCTTGTTGAACCACCTTGAATTTCCAACGTAATGAGTTGTTAAGCGTTGGGGATGTGGCTCACTGACAGAGCACTTGCCTAGTATGCAGGTTCTGAGTTTGATCCCAAGTACAGGGGGAAAAATTTGTTAGACTGGATGGAAATTCTTGCTCTGTTTGCTAACCATAGGGGAACAGCATTAGTTATTCCACATTGAGTGTGATGTTAACTGAGGTGTTTTGTAGACTCTCATTAAGTTGGGGTAATTTCCTTTATTATGAACTTAGAATTTTCATGATGGACATTACTTCTTGTTAAATGCTTTTGGTGGGGAGATCATATAATATTTTTCTTATTAATATAGTGAATCACACTGATTTATTTTCAAATGTCCAACTAATTTTGCATAACTAGAATAAAGTCTACTTTGTCATGGTGTATAATTATTTTTACTCGTTGTTGGATTTGATTTTCTAAAAGTTGACAACTTTCATGTCTAAATTCATGAGAAATGTTAGTATGTAATTGTCTTTTTTTGTGTTGTCTTCAGTTCTGGTGTCAGGGTGATACCTAACTCATATAATGATTTGAGAAGTATTCTCTCCTCTTGTATATTCTAGAAAAAATTGTAAAATTGGTATTAGTTATTCTTTAAATGCGTTTGGTAGTATTCTTCAGTAAAACCATCTGAGCCTGGGAATTTATTTCCTATGAACTTTTAAATTGTGAATTCAGTTTTTCTCTATGGTACATTAATGCTAGTTAGGTTACCTATTTTATCTTGGTTGAGTTTTGGGTGTTTGTGATGTTTAAGGAATTGGTTCGTTCCTTCTAAATTTTATATTTGTGAATGTGAAGTTGTTTGGATTATTTACTTATGATCTTTTTAATGGCTATAGGATCTGTAGTGGTATGTCATATTCTATTTTGCTAATTTGTGTCTTCTTTTGATTTTTAGTTCTGCTAGAGACATATCAGTCATTGATTTTTCTTAAAGAAATATTTTTTTCTTTTTTAAATTTTTATTGTAAATAAATGGGATACATGTTGTTTCAGTTTGTACATGGAGTAACAGCATACCTTTGCATATTCATATATTTACATAGAGTAATGATGTTTGATTTATTCCGTTATCTTTTTCTTCCCCCCACCCCTCCCACCTCTCTTTTCCCTCTATACAGTCCCTCCTTACTCCATTCTTGTCCCCCTCCCACCCACCATTAAATGTCATCATCCGCTTATCAGTGAGATCATTCCTCTTTTGGATTTTTGAGATTGGCTTATCTCACTTAACATGATATTCTCCAATTTCATCCATTTGCCTGCAAACACCATAATTTTATTATTCTTTATAGCTGAGTAATATTCCATTGTATATATATACCACCGTTTCTTTATCCATTCATCAATTGAATGGCATCTAGGTTGGTTCCATAGTCTGGCTATTATGAATTGAGCCGCTATGAACATTGATGTGGCTGTATCTCTGTAGTAGGCTGATTTTAAATCCTTTGGGTATAGGCCGAGAAGTGGGATAGCTGGGTCAAATGGTAGGTCCATTCCAAGTTTTCTAAGGAATCTCCACACTGCTTTCCAGAGTGGCTGCACTAATTTGCAGTCCCACCAGCAATGTATGAGTGTACCTTTTTTCCCACATCCTCTCCAACACCTATTGTTGCTTGTATTCTTGATAATCGCCATTCTAATTGGGGTGAGATGGAATCTTAGGGTGGTTTTGATTTGCACTTCTCTTATTACTAAAGATGTTGAACATTTTTTCATATATCTGTTGATTGCTTGTACATCTTCTTCTGTGAAGTCTCTGTCCATTTCCTTAGCCCATAGGTTGATTGGGTTATTTGTATTCTTGGTGTAGTTTTTTGAGTTCTTTATATATTCTGGAGATTAGTGCTTATCTGAAGTATGAGTGGCAAAGATATTCTTCCACTTTGTAGGTTCTCTCTTCACGTTGCTGATAGTTTCCTTTACTGAGAGAAAGCTTTTTAGTTTGAATCTATCCCAGTTATTGATTCTTGCTTTTATTTCTTGTGCTATGGGAGTCCTGTTAAGGAAGTCTGATCCTAAGCCAACAAGTTGAAGGTTTGGACCTACTTTTTCTTCTACAAGATGCAGGGTCTCTGGTCTGATTTCAAGGTCCTTGATCCATTTTGAGTTGATTTTTGTGCAGGATGAGAGATAGGGGTTTAGTTTCATTCTGTTGCATATGGATTTCCAGTTTTCCCAGCACCATTTGTTGAAGAGGCTATCTTTTCTGCATTGCATATTTTTGGCCCCTTTGTCTAGTATGAGAAAATTGTATTTATTTGGGTTTGTGTCTGTGTCCTCTATTCTGTACCATCGATCTACCTGTCTATTTTGGTGCCAATACCATGCTGTTTTTGTTACTATTGCTTTGTATTATAGTTGAAGTTCTGGTATTGTGATATCCCCTGTTTCATTTTTCCTGTGAAGGATTGCTTTAGCTATTCTGGGTTTCTTATTCTTCCAGACGAATTTCATGATTGCTTGCTCTGTTTCTGTAAGGTACATCATTGGGATTTTAATTGGAATTGCATTGAATCTGTATAGCACTTAAGGTAGTATGGCCATTTTGACAATATTAATTCTGCCTATCCAAGAACATGGGAGATCTTTCCATCTTCTAAGGTCTCCTTAATTTCTTTCTTCAATGTTTTGTAGTTTTCATTGTAGAGATCTTTTACCTCTTTGGTTAGATTGATACCCAAGTATTTTTTTTTTTTTTTGAGGCTATTGCAAATGGAGTTGTTTTCCTCATTTCCCTTTCAGCTATTTTGTCGCTTGCATATAAAAATGCTGTAAATTTATGTGTGTTGATTTTATAGCCTGCTATTTTGCTGAATTCATTGATGAGGTCTAGATGTTTTCTGGAGGAGGTTTTTGGATCCTCTAAATATAGAATCATGTCATCTGCAAATAGTGACAGCTTAAGTTCCTCTTTTCCTTTTCGTATCCCTTTAATTTCTTTAGTCTGCCTAATTGCTCTGGCTAGAGTTTCGAGGACAATGTTGAATAGAAGTGGTGAAAGAGGACATCCCTGTCTTCTTCCCATTTTTAAAGGGAATGGTTACAGTTTTTCTCCATTAAGAATGATGTTGGTCATGGGCTTAGCATAAATAGCCTTTACAATGTTCAGGTATGTTCCTACTATCCCTATTTTTCTAGTGTTTTGAGCATGAAGGGGTGTTGTATTTTGTCAAATGCTTTTTCTGCATCAATTGATATGACCATATGATTCTTATCCTTAAGTCTACTGACATGATGGGTTACGTTTATTGATTTACGAATGTTGAACCATCCTTGCATTCCAGGAATGAACCCCACTTGATCGTGGTGCACAGTTTTCTTAATATGTTTTTGGATATGGTTTGCCAATATTTTGTTAAGGATCTTTGCATCTATATTCATCAAGGATATTGGTCTAAAATTTTCTTTCCTTGATGTGTCTTTTTCTGGTTTGGGTATGAGGGTGATATTAGCTTCATAGAATGAGTTTGGTATGGTACCCTCCTTTTCTATTTCCTGGAACACTTTGAGAAGTATTGGAATGAGTTCTTCTTTGAAGGTCTTGTAGAACTTGGCTGAGAATCCGTCTGGTCCTGGGCTTTCCTTGGATGGTATATTTTTAATGGTTTCTTCTATTTCATTGCTTGATATTGATCTGTTTAAATTGTGTATGTCCTCCTGGTTCAGTTTGGGAGGAACATATGTCTCTAGAAATTTGTCAATGTCTTTGGTAATTTCTATTTTGTTGGAATACAGATTTTCAAAGTAGCTTCTCATTATGTTCTGTATCTCAGTGGTGTCTGTCGTGATATTTCCTTTTGCATCATGTATTTTAGTAATTTGAGTCTTCTCTCTCCTTCTCTTTGATAGTGGCTAGGGGTTTATTCTATTTTGTTTACTTTCTCAAAGAACCAACTTTTTGTTATGTCAATTTTTTGAACATTTCTTTTGTTTTAATTTCATTGATTTCAGCTCTGATTTTAATTATTTCCTATCTTCTACTACTATTGCTGTTATTCTGTTCTTCTTTTTCTAGGGCTTTGAGCTGTAATGTTAGGTTATTTAATTGTTGACTTTTCATTCTTTTCTGGAATGTGCTCCATGCAATGAATTTTCCTCTTAGTACCACTTTCATAGTGTCCCAGAGATTTTGATATGTTGTATCATCATTCTCATTGACCTCTAAGAATTTGTTAATCTCCTCCCTGATGTTTTTTGTTATCCATGTTTCATTCAATAGTATATTATTTAGTCTCCAAGTGTTGGAGTAATTTCCTTTTTTTTATTTTGTCATTGATTTCTACTCTCAGTCCATTATGATCTGATAGAACACAAGGCAGTATCTCTATTTTTTTGCATTTTCTAAGGGCTGCTTTGTGGCATAACACACGGTCTGTTTTCGAGAAGGTTCCATGTGCTGCTGAGAAGAAAGTGTATCTGCTCGTTGATGGATGGAATATTCTATATATGTCTATTAAGTCTAGGTTATTGATTGTGTTATTGAGTTCTATGGTTTCTTTGGTTGGTTTTTGTTTGAAAGACCTATCTAGTGGTGACAGCGGTGCGTTAAAGTCACCCAGAATTATTGTGTTGTGGTCTATTTGATTCTTGAAATTGAGAAGGATTTTTTTGATGTACAGGGATGCACCATTGTTTGGGGCATAAATATTTACTATTGTTATGTCTCCCTGATTTATGGTTCCCTTAAGCAGTATGAAATGTTCTTCTTTATCCCTTCTGACTAACTTTGGCTTGAAGTCCACTTTATCTGATATAAGGATGGAAACCCCCGCTTTTTTACTGAGTCCATGTGCGTGGTAGGTTTTTTTTCCCATCCTTTCACCATTAGTCTGTGGATGTCTTTTTCTATGACATGAGTCTCTTGCAGGCAGCATATTGTTGGGTCTTTCTTTTTAATCCATTCTGCCAGTCTCTGTCTTTTGATTGAGGAGTTTAGGCCATTAACATTCAGGGTTATTATTGAGAAATGATTTGTATTCCCAGTCATTTGGCTTATTTTTGGTTTTTAAGTTGGCTTGGTTTCTCCTTGAGTGGTTTATCTCTAAGGTAGTTCCTCCCTTTGCTGACCTCCATTGTTGTTTTTCATTTCCTCCTCATGGAATATTTTGTTTAGAACATTCTGTAGTGCAGGCTTTCTATTTGTAAATTCTATTACCTTTCATTTATTATGGAAGGATTTTATTTCATCTTCAAATCTGAAGGTTAGTTTAGCTGGGTATAGGATTCTTGGTTGGCAACCATGTTCTTTCAGAGCTTGAAATATGTTTTTCCAGACCCTTCTAGCTTTTAGCGTCTGGGTTGAGAAGTTGGCTGCTATCCGTATTGGTCTCCCCTTATATGTAATCTGATGTTTTTCTCTCACGGCCTTCAAAATCCTATATTTTGAATGTTAGGCATTTTCATTATAATGTGCCTTAATGTGGATCTGTTGTGATTCTGTGCGTTTGGTGTTCTGTAAGCATCTTGTATTTGATTTTCCATTTCATTCTTCAGGTTTGGGAAATTTTCTGATATTATTTCATTGAATAGGTTGTTCATTCCTTTGGTTTGTATCTCTGTGCCTTCCTCAATCCCAATAATTCTTAAATTTGGTCTTTTCACAATGCCCCATAGTTCTTGGAGGTTCTGTTCATGATTTCTTACCATCTTCTCTTTTTGGTGACTTTATATTCAATATTAAATATTTTGTCTTCATTGTCTGAGGTTCTGTCTTCCAAGTGGTCTAGTCTGTTGGTGATGCTTTCCATTGAGTTTTTTATTTGGTTTATTGTCTCCTTCATTTCAAGGATTTCCGTTTGTTTGTTGTTTTTTTTTTTTGAGAATCTCTATCTCTTTGTTGAAATGATCTTTTGCTTCCTGCAGGTGCTCTTTCAGCTTATTGGTATTTTCATTCATGAAATATTTTTTATTATGTTCATTTTTTCTATTGCTTTATTATTTTCAATTTCATTGATTTGTACCCTTATCATTCTTCCCTTATTGTTTTGAGTCAACTTTGTCCCCTTCTTCCTAGTTTCTTGAAGTAGAAAATGCTATAAATTTTCATTCCTGCTCTCCCACATATTTTGAAACATTGTATTTTATTTTTCATTAAGTGCTATGTATTTTAAAATTTTCTTTTAGGCTTTTTCTTTACCTAAATATTATTTAGATGTACATTATATAATTTTCACAAAGTTTTGACATTTTGCTAAATATCTGCTAAAATCAGAGCTGAAATCAATGACATTGAAACAAAAGAAACAATAGAAAAATTGACAAAATAAATAGCTCGTTCTTTGAAAAAATAAACAGAATTGATAAACCCTTAGCCACACTAACAAAGAGAAGAAGAGAGAAAACCCAAATTACTAATATTTGGAATGAACAAGGAAATATCACAATGAACACAATTGAAATATAAAACATAATTAGAAGCTAATTTGAAAATCTATACTCCAGCAAAATAGAAAGTCTCGAAGACATCAACAGGGTTCTAGAGATATATGAATTACCTAAACTGAACAAGGAGGACATACACAACTTAAATAAATCAATTTCAAGCAATGAAATAGAAGAGGTCATCAAAAGCCTACCAACAAAGAACAGTCTGGGACCAGATGGGTTCTCAGCCAAGTTCTACAAAACCTTTAAAGAAGAGCTCATTCCAACACTCCTCAAAGTATTGCATGAAATAGAAGAGGAGGGAACCCTTCCAAACTCATTCTATGAAGCCAATATTACCCTGATACCTAAACCGGACAGAGACACATCGGGGAAAGAAAATTTCAGACCAATATCCTAAATGAAGATTGACACAAAAATTCTCAACAAAATCTTAGCAAATTGTATACAAAATCATATTGAAAAGATAGTGCACCATGATCAAGTGCATTTCATCCCAGGGATGCAAGGTTGGTTCAACATCAGGAAATCAATAAATGTCATTCACCATATCAACAGACTTAAAGTCAAGAATCACATGATTATTTCAATAGATGCAGAAAAAGCATTTGATAAAATCCAGCACCCCTTCATGCTCAAAACACTGGAAAAAATAGGGATAGTGGGAACATTCCTTAACATTGTAAAGTTTATCTATGCTAAGCCAATGGCTAATATCATTCTAAATGGTGAAAAGCTGAAAGCATTCCCCCTAAAAACTGGAACAAGGCAGGGATGCCCCCTTTCACCACTTCTATTCAACATTGTCCTTGAAACTCTAGCCAGAGCAATTAGACAGACCAAAAAAATGAAAGGGATACGAATTGGAAAAGAAGAACTCAAACTATCCCTGTCCGCTGATGACATGATTATATATTTAGAGGAATCTGGAAATTCCACCAGAAAACTCTTAGAACTCATAAGTGAATTCAGTAAAGTAGCAGGATATAAGATCAATGCTCATAAATCTAATGCATTTTTCTACATAAGTGATGAATCTTTGGGAAGAGAAATTAGGAAAACTACCCCATTCACAATAGCTTTGAAAAAATAAAATACTTGGGAATCAATCTAACAAAGGAGGTGAAAGACCTCTACAATGAGAACTACAGAACACTAATGAAAGAAATTAAAGAAAAACCTTAGAAGATGGAAAGATCTTCCATGTTCTTGGATAGGCAGAATTAATATTTTCAAAATGGGCATACTACCAAAAGTGCTATACAGATTCAATGCAATTCCAACTAAAATCCCAATGATGTACCTTACAGAAACATAGCAAGCAACCATGAAATTCATCTGGAAAAATAAGAAACCCAGAATAGCTAAAGAAATCCTTCACAGGAAAAATGAAGCAGGGGGGTATCACAATACCAGAACTTCAACTATACTACAAAGCAATAGAAAAAACGGCATAGTATTGGTACCAAAATTGACAGGTAGCTCAATGGTACAGAATAGAGGACACGAACACAAACCCAAATAAATACAATTTTCTCATACTAGACAAAGGTGCCAACAATATGCAATGCAGAAAAGATAGCCTCTTCAACAAATGGTGCTGGGAAAATTGGAAATCCATATGCAACAGAATGAAACTAAACCCTTATGTCTCACTGTGCACGAAATTTCTTTCCTCGAAGTGTCTCTGTCTGGTTTAGAATGAGTTTGGGAGGGTTCCCTCCTCTTCTATTTTATGGAATACTTTGAGAAGTATTGGAATGAGCTCTTCTTTAAAGGTTTTGTAGAACTTGGCTGAGAACCCATCTGGTCCTGGACTTTTCTTTGTTGGTAGGCTTTTGATGACTTCTTCTATTTCAGTACTTGAAATTGGTCTATTTAAATTGTTTATGTCCTCCTCGTTCAGTTTAGGTAATTCATATGTCTCTAGAAACCTGTTGATGCCTTCAAAATTTTCTATTTTGTTGGAGTATAGATTTTCAAAATAGCTTCTAATTATGTATTGTTTCTTTTGTTTCAATTTCATTGATTTCGGCTCTGAGTTTAACTATTTCCTGTCTTCTACTACTTTTGGTGCTGTTCTGTTCTTCTTTTTCTAGGGCTTTGAGCTGTAGTGTTAGGTCGTTTATTTGTTGAGTTTTACTTCTTTTATTAAATGCGCTCCATGAAATAAATTTCCCTCTAAGTACTGCTTTCATAGTGTCCCAGAGATTTTGATATGATGTTTCTTTGTTCTCATTTACCTCTAAGCATTTTTTAATTTCCTTCCTAATATCTTCTGTTATCCATTCATCATATAATAGCATATTGTTTAATCTCCAGATGTTGGAATAGTTTCTGTGTTTTACTCTTTCATTTATTTCTAACTTCAATCCATTATGATCTGATAGAATACATGCTAGTGTCTCTATCTTCTTGTATTTGCTAACATTAGCTTTGTGGCATAATATGTGGTCTATTTCAGAGAAGGATCCATGTGCTGCTGAGAAGAAAGTGTATTCGCTCTTGGTTGGATGGTATATTCTATAAATGTCCGTTAAGTCTAAATTATTGATTGTGTTATTGAGATCTATGGTTTCTTTGTTCAATTTTTATCTGGAAGATCTGTCCAGTGGTGAGAGAGGCGTGTTAAAATCACCTAGTATTATTGTGTTATGGTCTATTTGGTTTCTGAAATTGAGAAGGATTTGTTTGACATACATGGATGAGCCACTGTTTGGGGCATAGATGTTTATGATTGTTATATCTTGCTGATTTATGCTTCCTTTAAGCAGTATGAAATGACCTTCTTTATCCCTTCTGACTAACTTTGGCTTGAAGTCCACATTATCGGAAATGAGGATGGATACTCCAGCTTTTTTGCTGAGTCCATGTGCATGGTATGTTTTTCCCCATCCTTTCACCTTTAGTCTATGGGTATCTTTTTCTATGAGGTGAGTCTCTTGCAGGCAACATATTGTTGGATCTTTCTTTTTAATCCAATCTGCCAGTCTATGTCTTTTGATTGATGAATTCAGGCCATTAACATTCAGGGTTATTATAGAGATATGATTTGGATTCCCGGTCATTTGGTTCATTTTTTAAATTTTATTTATTTATTTGTTTGACACAACTTGTTTCCTCCTTTATTTGACAATTCCTTTAGGATAATTCCTCCCTTTGCTGATTTGCTTCTTTGTTTTTCATCTCTTCCTCATGGAATATTTTGCTGAGAATGTTCTGTAATGCTGGCTTTCTTTTTGTAAATTCTTTTAGCTTTCGTTTATCATGGAAGGATTTTATTTCATCGTCAAATTTGAAGGTAAGTTTTGCTGGATATAAGATTCTTGGTTGGCATCCATTTTCTTTCAGGGCTTGAAAAATGTTGTTCCAGGCCCTTCTAGCTTTTAGGGTCTGGATTGAAAAATCTGCTGATATCCGTATTGGTTTTCCCCTGAATGTAATTTGGTTCTTTTCTCTCACAGCCTTTAAAATTCTGTCTTTATTTTGTATGTTAGGTATTTTCATTATAATGTGCCTTGGTGTGGGTCTGTTGTAATTTTGTGTATTTGGAGTCCTATAAGCCTCTTGAACTTGATTTTCCATTTCATTCTTCAGATTTGGGAAATTTTCTGATATTATTTCATTGAATAGGTTGTTCATTCCTTTGGCTTGTTTCTCTAGGCCTTCCTCAATCCCAATAATTCTTAAATTTGGCCTTTTCATGATATCCCATAGTTCTTGTAGATTCTGTTCATGATTTCTTACCATCTTCTCTGTTTGTTCAACTTTGTTTTCAAGGTTAAATATTTTGTCTTGAATGTCTGAGGTTCTGTCTTCCAGGTGTTCTATCCTATTGGATATGCTTTCTATGGAGTTCTTAATTTGGTTTATTGTTTCCTTCATGTCAAGGATTTCTGTTTGGTTTTTTTTCAATATCTCTAACTCTTTATTGAAATGATCTTTTGCTTCCTGTATTTGCTCTTTTAACTGTCGATTGGTGCGATCAATCAATGCTTGCATTTGCTCTTTCATCTCATCATTCAGTGCGTGCATTTGCTCTTTCATCTCATCGTTTGCTTGTCTGATCATTTTAATTATGTACATTCTGAACTCCTTTTGTGTCATTTCTTCTGCCATGCTGTCACTGAGTTTTATTGATGTAACATCTAGATTTGTTTGCAGCATTTTCTTTCCTTGTTTTCTCATATTCTTCAGGTATCAGAGGACCGCTGAGATATTGCAGATTTCCTCTATTGACTTACAATGTCCCTGAAGATTTCTATATATATCCCCCCTTAGCCTTCAGTAGGCTGAAGTCTTGGAGGAAGTTGATAATGCGGTGCTCCACAAGGAAGCTGCCTCTCTCGGAGTGGTGGCCTTCAGGTGGGGTATAATCCCTGCTAGTGGGCAGAGGTGCCTCCACTTGTTGACCAATGATCATCCAAAGGGGACCTAGGCTGTGGGCTGAGGCAAGGCCTGTTTGGGCCTGAGTCTCTGGTTTTACCATCCTTGTGGGGAAACCTCACCCAGCAGGGAAGACTTACCCGGTGGGGAGGTCTCGCTGGTCAGTTCCCTCCTAGAGGTTCCCCTCAATTTACAGCTACCGCCTGGGCTGGGCTGCCTTCCTCTGCAAAGTTCCCAGGGGCCCGGCCCTACCTCCTGGGCCTGGGAGCCTCACCCTTTGCAGATGACTCTCCTTAGGCTGCCCTTCCTCAGAGAATCTGCCCGCAGGCCTGGAACCTTCGCTCCACCCTAAGCATGTCTCTGTGCGGCTCTTCCACCAAGAAGCCTCCTAGATCCTGGGACCCTGCTCTGCACCTAATCGCCTGGCTATGTGGCCCCTCCTCTGAGCAGCCACCTGGGGCCCCGAACAATCGCTCTGAGTCCCAGAGACCCGCCACAGGCCTCTTCCTCCAGACGGCCGCCCAGTATTCCGGTGCGGTCACTAGGAGTCCAAGAAACTCACTGCATGCCTCCACCTCCACCAACCACCCGTAGCCCTGGGCAATCAATCACTCCGAGTCGAAGTGACCCTCCCCGTTCCTCCTCCTTCTCCAGATAACCCCCGGGGTGTTCAGGAGCGGTCGCTCTGAGTGGCTCTGAGTCCACGTGACCCGCAGCATGGGTCCTCTGGGCAACCACCCGGAGCTCTGGTGCGGCCACTCAAGACCAAGCGTCCCACCACGCTTCTCCTCCAGGCAGCCCCCCTGTGTTCAGGAGCTGTCACTTTAAGTCCAAACAATTCACCACTCGCCTTCTCCTCTGAGCAGCCGCCTGGAGCGCTAATGCAGTCACTGCGAGTCCAAAGGACCCGCCGCGCTCCTCCTCCTCCTCCTCCTACTCCTCTGGGCAGGTCCCGGGGTTCAGAAGTGGTCTGAGTCCAAACAGCTCGCCACGCAGCCCCTTCTCTGGCAACCGCCTGTAGCTCTGGTGTAGTCACCCCGAATCCAAGCGGCCGCGCTCCTCCTCCTCCTCGTCCTCAGGGCAGGCCCCGGTGTTCAGAAGCGTCGTTCCGAGTCCAAACAGCTCGCCGCGCAGCTTCTCCTCTGGCAACCGCCTGCAGCTCCGGTGCAGTCACTCCAAATCCAAGTGGCCACGCTCCTCCTCCTCCTCCTCAGGGCAGGCCCCGGTGTCCTGAGTCCACACAGCTCTCCTCGCCACTCTTCCCCTGGGCAGCCGCCGGAGCCCCAGTGGTTGCTCCGAGTCCCAGCGCTGTGCCGAGCGGCCTCCTTTATGGCGCTCCCAGCTGTCCGAGTTCACTGCTCCAGCGGGGGGAGGGGCGTCTCGCCGGCAGTTCTACTTCACAAAGTTTCCTGCATTCCGGGACCACCGTCCCATCCGGGATGCCCCCCCAGGTGGTGAGAGTCACCCGGCTGCTTTGAGTTGGTCCCAAGCGTCTCAATATCTCCTCTTTTGAATCCTGAGTCCTGGAGCAACATGAAATGCAGCCACCCTCTAGGCCGCCATCTTGAAACCTGTATTTTTTCATGTCATTAAATTTGAAGTACATTTCTTGTAAAGTCAGCAGCATATAATTGGTTTGTGAGTATGGGTGCATTTATCTGCTCTGCCTACCTCTGTCTTTTTGCTATATTTAATGTATTTATATTTAAAGTCGTTTTTGGGCAAATTAGCGCTTAGGTGCCCCATTTATTATTTGCATTCTGTTGGCTTTTTCTCTTTATCATGCCTCCATGCTTCTTGTTTTCAAATGCCTTCTATTAACTATTAACTCCCAAATGTACTTTCAACTCTGGTAGCTCCCCTGAACCATAGACTCATCTTACTTCCTAGTTAAGTCTTCACTTGATTTTTTTCTTTTTTGCGGTGCTGGGATTAGAACCCAGGGCCCTGTGCTTGCAAGGCAAGCACTCTACCAACTGAGCTGTATTCCCCAGCCCTGTACTTGATTTTCTAACAGTCGTCTCAAGTTTCATGGCTACAGTTGAACACTGCATTTCCACCACTCTGCATCTCAGCAAGTGGCAACCCAAAACTTCCTTTTTTGTCAGGTAAAAAATTATCTGCGTTGTCCTTGTCTCCTCTTATTACTACACTCCCATCAGTCTGTCAGCATATTCTGTTCCTCTTCCCTTCGAATGTGTCCAGAATCCAACAGCTGGTCATCACTTTCCCCATTTTTGCGCTAGTTCAAACTGCTCACCCAAACTCCTGCAGTCACGTTAGTTGGTCCCCCTGCCTCAGCTGTTGTTCTAATACAGAATATTGAGCATTCAGCATTTTTAAAAACATAAGACCATGTCACTGCTTGGCTCATAATCTCCCGAATAAGTTTCATCTTTCTCAAAGTAATAGCCAAAGTCCTTCCTATAGCCATCAAGCCTTCAGGTTCTGGCCACCAGTTACCTATTACACTTCTCCTTCCTCTCCATTTGCTCCCTCTGCTCCGCCACAATGGCCTCATCACACACTCAACCTATGCCCAGCTCAGGACCTTTGCATTTACAGTTCTCTGGAACTCTGCTCCCC
Organism: Sciurus vulgaris; assembly: GCF_902686455.1. Lineage (NCBI taxonomy): Eukaryota > Metazoa > Chordata > Mammalia > Rodentia > Sciuridae > Sciurus > Sciurus vulgaris. The sequence goes on from NC_136476.1 coordinate 36,163,669, forward strand.
TGATAGTCACATGATTTTTCTCTTTTCACTGAATTCTTTTCTCAAACTGGCTTTTCAAAGAGGCTTCCTCTGACTACCTTCTCCAAAAAAAGCATATTCCATTCTGTTGCTGATCAGCTCACCTTGCCTTACTTTCTTCTTGGTGCTATCATATTGTGATTATCTGTTTATCCTTCATCTCTTCTATAGACTGTAAGCCACATGCCATTGTAGGGGAGAAAAAGTAATGCCTTTTCTTCAACTATCCCAAGAGTCATGGCCAACACCCTTATAATCCTATCAGTTAACAGAGAACAGTATACCAAATTTATTTAACCAAAGTTTTATGTGACACAAAAGACTTCAGAAGTTACCCAAAGGTCATGGAAAAATGGTGATTTTTTTATGTTTCTGTTTAATAAAGAACGAAGAGTTGTATAACAATGTGACTGGACAAAAGGAGGGTCTGACCTCATGATAATATAGTGGAGGAGGGGCTCAAAAAGGCCTGATTATTCAGGTGCTTCTTACATCTTCATTACTTTCCTCTTGGTAGAAGGGTACCTTTCAGATGAGGGTCTTATGACCTACTTTCAGAGGAGGAAGGTCTGAGAATTCCTTAATGGCCAATTCTCACATAGAAAGGTGGGAGAAGGTCAGAGACTGAACTTTTTGTGTCTCCTATTTTCTCAGTTTCCAAGGTGCCATATTTTGGGTAATATGTTCTGGGTCTTAGCAACGGCAAGAATTTGATCTTGATTTTGTTTATTCATTTTGTATTGTGGCTATCATCCTAGTGCCTGGCATATAGAAGGAGCTAACTGAATATGTATCGAGCAAAGGAATCTTTCTTGAGCCCAGAGCCATGATTTGAGCATAGAATACCATGACTACTACAACAAAAATGTCACATTTATAGTGTTACAGAATCAAAAAGTGTTGTTGGTTGAATTGTATCTCCCAAACTTTTGCTGTGAAAAGCTTTCCTAAATATGGGGCGGCCTTAAATCCTTCATTAAATCCCTTTGCCCCTCTAACGCTCGCAGTGGCTTTGTTTTCTGGAATGAATCCATTTCCTGAACCAAAAACTGTGGGTGGGAAAAGGTTATCCCATCCTGGTGAATACAGTATTACACAGGGAAAAATTCAGATGCATACAATTAACTCTTCTGCCCATTTTAAATTTGAATTTAACATAGTCTCCACTATGAAAAATTCCAATAATGTTTTAAAATATAATTGAATAGAACTTTTCAACGTATATTATTTACAATCTCACTTCTTACTGGTCTTAATTTATATTAACTTAGAAAACATACATAAAACAAGGGTTACTGCTCTAGAATGTTAAAATTTTAATTCAAATATGGATTGATACGTGGTAAATGTGGGATGAAGAGAGACCTGCCAGGGCTCTCTGAGGACTCAGTGCTTTTCTATACTTTGCAAGGTGTATGGTCCTGGATCATGGACTTCATCACCTATGCAAAATAAAATTATGTTTTTATTGGATTTGTGTGACCTTTTCCTCCAACAATTTCAGGGCACCAAACTTTTAGCATGTCCATTCCTTAAGTAATTTTAACATGCAGAGAGGATGAGAAGGTCAAACAATTACAAGAAGTCTACTAGCCAATGTCAGCGGAATGCATTAGGTGTCAGTAGAGTTTCTATTTCAGATAATAACAAACAAGACATAACACTTCAGTGTAGCTGGGGCGAAGCAAAAGGCCTGCCGGAGAATATGCTAAATGACCCTCGGGAATTGAGCATTGCAGCTAGCCTTCCTAAAGTATAGGAGAGAAAGCAGTAGAAAGGCCATGTTTTCCAAACTAAAAATGAAGATTTTTACCAGTAAAGATACCTCACATAAATTCCTTACCTGTTTTAGAATATTTTGCTTGTTTGAATTCACTCATTTGTAAGGGTAGGAAACTCTCTTTTCCACTTGATCTGTTGGTTACTATTGTTTTCTCCTTTCCCTGAAGAAATTTTTGCAAGATTTTATGGAACATTTTTCTTGGTTAGACCTTCTGTAATAGCCACTCATGGTTTTTGGTATTGGAAGTGGGTTCATTCCAGAAAACAAAACCACTGAGAGTGTTATAGGGGCAAAGGGATTTAAGGAAGGACTTACGGCCATCACATATTTAGGAAAGTCAATGGAAGGAGGTTCTGAACAGCTTCCAGTAAAGAATTAAAGAACTGTCCACAAATGACTTCAGCCTGCAGAGCTGGAGAAGGGAGGGAAGATGTTCTGGTCACCATGTCCTCCTGAGAAGAATGGTTTAGCTTTCCAAATCCCATGCAAGTCCCTCTCATTGGCAAAAATCAAACCCTAACCCATGTGGAAAGGATTCTGGGAAACATGGTTCCCACCTTAGGGGTGAGAGGTGATATTTGCTGAACTGACCAGAGACAATTCAGCACAGGCAGCTGCACAATGAAAAGGGAGTTCTATTTATTGAAAATGGGCCTGCTTATTTTAACTAATAACTGATGTGTAGGCTAAAACTACAAGTTCAGTTCAGTACATTGCTCAGTTCAGAACAAAATGTTAACTTATGTATTTTAATTTTACCTGCAATTATTTCTATCAGATTTTAGACATGGTTTTGAAACCAAGGAAAGAACTATGGCAGCTCTCCACCCCTGCCTTATGGCCTTGGCAATGGAGTGATTGTGTTTTCATAAAGATACTAATTGCTGCCTATTCTTCTGTTTCTAAAATACAATTAGGTCTGAGGTATGAAAAAGTCTGTGGACTGTTAATTGCCCTAGAATTGAAACTGGATTATAATATAAGTTGTGAAATAAATGAACCTTTAAACTATTTATCTGCAAACAGCCTAACTGGAGAAGGCATAAGGTAGTCCTCAAAGTGAAATTTAGAAAAAGAAAACCACAAGCTTTGATTATAGATTCTGCAGCTTTGGCATTTAGTCCCAAATCATCAAGATTTCCAGAAGACAAAAGGGGCCTCTTGTGGTTAGAAAAGCCTTTGGGGTGAGGATATGAACGGTAGGAAGTGGCCCTGTGGTCTGGTTGCAGAGAAACCTGCAAAGGCTCTAATGGAGTAACATAAGCTGTGAGTTGGCTAAGAGAACCACCCCATGACCAGGTTCTGTGAAAATCTGAACAGAAATCCGACTCCTTTGGTTCTAGTAATAAGGACTAGCAAGAGATTTCTCATTGCCTAATTTCTCCCCCGCCCAACTCACTCAAGCATAGCTGTATGGATAATACTTGTTTAACTTAACATAGGTTTTTTAGTCACTTTTAAAGAGAGACGACTATTCCTTGAACAAAAACCAATCACTACCTTTGTGTCTCATTTCATATTTAGGAGCAGCTTTTTCTCCTGAATGGCATGGAACTCTGCTATCACCAGGTGGCAACTCACAACTTTGCAGGTAAGAGAAAGAGTTGAAGGAAACTGCTCCTTTCAAGCACCAAACAGCACTGAACTTATGACCATCTTTGACATTGTAGGCCATAACTCCCAGGAAAAAAAATGTGTTTCAGAATTTGGGTTGCTTTGACAGGACCTGAAAAATTCATTACTGACAGTTTCTTCTAGAGTTGCTCTAAATAATTGCAAATGACGGATTCACTTATAACTAGAGCATTTTAAATGTTTTATTTTTCCCTTTAAAATTCCTGTCACTGTTGAGAAAATTGACTCTCTTTCCGTATTGTTTTTATCAGATTGCATTGTAGAATCATGACCTCTTTGTTGAAAAGGGAATTAATTAGCATCTGTTTACAATGAGACAATCCCTTCCCTCAGCTCAGTGCATTTTCTACTATGCTTTACGATGTTATCGCTTTGCGATGTTATCTCAGTTGTTGCCTCCTGTTTCCTATGACATAGAAGGCCATCTGTCTCCCAGGAATTGTGTAAGGATTAAGGAGATAATGCATGAAAGTGTCCACTACCATGCCCTGCCACATAGTAGATGCCATTTAAATGTCAGTTGCCATCCTTCTATACCTGCAATTTTGATCACAATAATAGGGATGGCTGCCAATTGCTGAGCTATGAAGTAGGTATTTTTTCAACTAGTTTAATTCCTAAAACAACTCTATAAGGAAAATGAGGCTCAGATAATAACTTGCCTGAGAACATACAGTCAATATATGTGTGAAAAACCTTGGGACTTTCAATTCCTTTACTAGTATGCCATCTTGGCTTTGATTCTTCCACCCAAACAAGAAATCCCATAGACCTTCTGCAGCCTTTAAATCACTTGAGGAACTGCACTCCAATGGGAGAAAGATTCTTATAGTTTAGTACCTTTAGCTTTTGAAACTACAGTACAGCATTGCCAAACTCTACAGCTTGAGATTGACTCTGACAAGCAGTCCTGAGAATGGGCCTGCAGAGACTTCTGAGGGTCAGGGATGTTCAGGCCATCCAGCCCTTTGTTTGGTGTACACTAGAATAAACAAACAAAAATAAAAATCTACAAAATACTCTTATTCAAAGACTTGATACACAAACTCACATTTAACTTGTCCTTGACCATCTTGATTTTCCTTTAATCTACATGGTGCCTACTGATGGAATTTCTCCCAGTGCTGTTAAATTCTGGTCATCTTCCAGGGTCCTGTCACTTCTAAATTGATGCTTTGTTTTAAAATGATTCACATTTTTAAATAGCTCAGTGTTATGGTTTAGATATGGAGTTTCCACCAAAAGCCTATTTGTCAAACAACATAAGAATTTTCAGTTGAAATGATCAGATTAAGAGAGGTGTGACCTAGTCAGTGGATGAATCCACTAACATGGATTAACTGGGTGGTAACCTTAGGCAAGTAGGCTGTGGCTGGAGGAAGTAGGTCACAGTCCCTGCAGGTTTACCTTGAGAGGGTGATGCATGAAGATGTGAGAAGGAAGCCGAAGCTCAGGGGAAACCCCCAGGATTAACAGATGCCAGTGATGAGGGACATCTGCCACATGAATGCTATAGGAATTGAGCAAAGACAGGCCAAGAGAGTGACCCTGTGGACTGCAACCAGCAAGGCCATTGGTGCAGAGCTACACAAGTCCTTTGGAGAGAACATCATGAGCCGTGTGTCCCAGATGCTGGATATGGATGGAGCTACAGAACTTGTTTGCCCACCTGGAATTCAGTCTTGCTTTGGTCCCATCCCTCATTTCTGTGCCCATTTTTCCCTTATGGAATGGAAATGTTTACTCTGTGCCATTGTGTATTGAATATATACAACTCGTTTGATGTTTACTGTCCCCGTTGAGTTTGCCTTGAATCTCAAGAGATTTTGAATTTGGACTTCCAGGCAATGCTGGAACTGTTAAGACTATGAGGACTCTTGGAAATGGACTAAATGTATGTTGCATTATCAGATGGATGTGAACTTTTGGGGGCCAGCAAAGAATATTATGGTTTAGATATAAGGTGTCCATCAAAAGCTCCTATGTTGAACAATGTAAGAATTTTGAGGTGAAATGATCAGATTATGAGGGCTGTAACCTAGTCAATGGATTAACCCACTGATGTGGATTAACTTTGTGGTAACCTTGGGTGGGTGGAGTGTAGCTGGATGAAGTAGGTCACTGGGGGTGTGCCTTTTGGGTTTATATTTTGTCCCTGGTGAGCAAAGTTCTCTCTGCTTCCTGATTGCCATGTCCTGAGCTGCTTTTCTCTGCAGCGCCCTTCCACCATGACATTCTGCTTCACCTTGAACCCACAGCTAGGGAGTCGCTGGCTGACCATGGACTGAACCTCTGAAACTGTTAGCCAAAATCAACTTTTTCTCCTTTAAGTTATTTTCATCACAGCAATGAAAAGCTAGTTAAGACGCTCAGTTTACAAAATTATCGAGTAAAAGGTACTTAAATATCAGTGGATGTGTGGATGAGTTGAAAATTCAGAATACAGATACCTAGAATCTGTTCAGTGGCACCAAGTTCATCACCCCAGAACACCATTATAACCAATCTAGAAACACCAATGTCTGGATATTTCTTCATCCAAAATACTTTATAGCCATAACATTGGTGTTAGAACCTTGAAGCAAGGTTTTTAGATAAATTCTGATGGAATTTACATGTGATGTACACATGTATGTCTTTAAATAGCTTTAGTAAGTGAAAATTTATTTGGATATGAATTCTATCTTGATTTTTCAGTGAAAAATTGAAGCCAGAATTGGGGACAGGCAGATAGTGTAGAAATAGGGGACTGGGTCAAATCGAGGAAATGGAGGCCATGAAAGCCATCTGCCTCTGGAAGCTGGAGACTGCCCCTGGGAGAATGGAATGTCAAAGAACTCAGAGCTCATTGATTACCAAATCTACCTGTCCTTATGGAGACTACAGGCAGAGAGTTGCTAATTAATGCCCCCTGGGCCCCCTACCTGCCTGAATCCTTCCTGTGGCCCTTCCATCTGCTGCTTACCTTTTTTGCTAGGTCACTGACAACTCCTGGGCCTAGTCCTGTAGGCAGGAAGGAAAGATAAGGGGGTGGGGGTGGGGATAAAAGAGACACTAAGCTATAAAAGATGTAGGGTGTTCTCACTTCTTGGGACTCTAGAACATCAGCCGTGGCCTCCTTTTCCCTCTTGGGAGAAGTCTGTGTTACTCCTTTAAATGAAATCTGCTTAATATATGCTTGCCTTGGCGCGCTTCTCTGGTTGTTATACTTCAACACCTGAGGAAGCAGAACTTGTCACCTGTAAATAGCAGTATCAAAATGAATTTGGAGATTACCTTATAGATTACTTGTTTTGTTTTCTTTCATTACACAGAATGTTCTGTGTGAATTTTTGCCTCATATGATCATTTTCTGGTATTTACCTGTAATATATATGAGGTTTCCAGAACTTTTGCATTTGTATATTAAGAATTAGAATATCTGGTATCTTCTAATCTCTTAAAAGGGACTCCATAAAGAAGCTTGGGCCTAAAACAGAGGAATCGATTAGACCTTGCATTAAGAAGCACTCATCAATTGAACAGATTCCTCCATTACAGGACGGACCCCTGTGGATCTGTGCAAACTTCTTTGGTCAAAGAATATTAAGAGTAGTTTTCACTAAAAAAAAAAAAAAGAAAGAAAAAAAAAATCCTTTGCTTTTCTTCTTCTTCTTTTTTTATGTACATGTTTATTTGAAAGAAAAGATTTTTTTGAAAGACTGCTTTCCAGAAAGCATATTTTTTTTCTCCAAACTCTGTACTTTTTATTTTGTGATCTTTTCAAAGGCACCTTCTTTGATTTTATTATTTTTTAAAAAAATTTGTTAACACATTTTAATTACTATTAATAATTACTATTAATAATAATGGAATAACCATGGTTATTCCATTACGTCCATTTGGAGAAAACTGATCAAATCCAACCTCTCTTTTTCCATCTTCCTCTCCCACACACCCTATTCTGCTTTCAACTTGACCTTTTTTGGCTTCTAAATAGGAAAGAATATGCAATACTTTTTTAACACTGTGCTTTAAATATATTACTAAGTGCATTAAACTTATTATTAAATTTATTAATGTTAGGTCGGAATTTAGGCTACTGAAGGGGGCAGAGCAGAGCAGCTGAGACAAAGGCCAGCCCACCAAACGGTGACCGATCAAGTGGGCTGGAAAATTCCACAGACCCTTAACATCCACCTGTCACTCAGCAGGACCCCCTCCCATTCTGTCCTATAAAAACCCTGGGTAGCCAGGGCTACATGCAATTTTCTCTGGGTCCCTACTTGAGCTGTACCCTGGGGGTCTGGGAATTTCCCCAGAGCCAAATTCCAATAAAGCTTGCTTTGGCCGCTTTCTGTCTGATTTTATTTGGCCACTAATTGTGCCCCCGCGTTTAGAATTAAATGGACAAAATTAATCATATTATTCTTACATATACTTGTGTAATGTCCTCCTCTTTTCCTTTCCTCATATTTACAAATCATACCATTATCTCCCATTCTACTCCCTTTTTTCTCTCTTTAGGAAAAAAAAACACTGACAATCCCTACATTCCTATTAGAACAAAAATCATTTCAGTTATAAATGTGTTGAAACAATGCTATGGGGGACAAAGAACTCAGAGTGGAGGCACTTTTTTTCAGGATCTTAGCCATCTCATAACAGTCAATCGAGTTACCTTTAAACTCCCAGAGCTGTGGTTTTCCTGCATATAAGAAGGGATATTCTTTTACTGAGATTTTGCAAGTGTCAATGTATGTGAAATTCTCAGTACACATTACTAAAGTTTCTTGGCATGAATGTTTAGTTCATTTTATTTTTGAAAAGATTCCTTTACCTTTACTTCAAGTTTAAGTGTGAAGTGTTTCCTAAAAGGTTAAAGAAATGGTTTTTGTAATTGGACTTTTTTTTTTCTTTTTCTTTTTTGTAATTGGTTTTTCTATATATGAGTCATACCAGTCAATGGTAACTTGATATTTAATCAGAACGAATTATGTGTGTGTTTGTACTTATTTATTTTATTAAAAAGGATTGTTTCATGGTTTTATGAAGGCTGAGAAGTCCCTAAATCTGCAATCAGTAAAATAAAGACCAGAGAGAGCTGATGTTGTAGTTCCAGTTTAAAAGCAGATGATGTTTCACTTGGAGTCCAAAGGCAAAAGACCAGTATCTCAGCTCAAAGCAGATAGGCAGAAAAGGTTCCCTCTTTGTCAGCCTTTTTGCTCAAATCAGGTGTTACTTTGAGGTCACCCATTTAAGGAAGGGCAATCTGCTTTACCAGGTTCGAATGTTAATCTCATCCAGAAACAACTTCACAGGCACATCCAGAATAATGTTTGACCAAATGTTTAAATACCCCATGATGCACTCAAGTTGACACAAAATTAACCTTTGCAATATTCCATTACAATAACATTTAATTCATCTTAAACTTTGTTCTCAGTTTCTAGTAAGGTCCATAAAAACATGACTATTTTTTATAAATTTTAAATCTTCTTTTTTGACTATAATTCAGAAACACTATCAAAATACCTTTTATGTATGTTTTACTCAAATTTTTAAGAATAAAACCTTGGCTGATATCTGTATTTGCATATAGATACAGTTCTCTATGTAGATATAGATACAGATACTCCCCATACCCACCCCAGGGTTTAGATTCTAGGCCATTACAAAGAGAAAAAAAGTAGCTCTTGATATTCTGGGAGCTGGCTTGGTGCTGTACACTAAACCTTGTAGTTGCTAAGAGCAAACTTTGGTGTTTCTCCCTGAAAAATAAAAACTTCGCAGTTTATCCAAACCAAACAGGACCACTCAGTGACTATCATGGATCAATGCTCTGACCAGCGTGACCAAACTCTCTGGTCTGACAAGGGGCAAAGGGGAATTGGAAAATAAAGATTCACAAACACAGATTTTGAAGATTAAGCTGGGATCAGGTGGAGCTCTGCTCTCTGTTGGAGAAGCAGATCTAAAATTACGCCAGCAATCTTTATTTACATATGTCTCATTATCAGTTTAAGACTATGCAACCATTATTCTTTGTATACAGGAAAGCTACAGAAACTAGTACATCTGTGTAGCTTTTCCACAGTTGCAATCTGCAGTTGTAAAGTGCAATGTTAGGAGCTTTGTGTAGCTCTCAAGAAAGTCAATTGTTTAAAGTTGCTGTAAAATGGGCAGGAACCCAAGAAGCAGAGCTGGTGAAACTGTAGTTGTCTAGCATAAAAATTCCTTCCTTCCAAGGACCTGTGTGCCTGAGATCAAGGTCAGAGCTGATAGGACTCTTGAACAGAGCCTCCACATGCAGGGCATTGGCACAGCAGTTAAGCCTCCTGTGCCCTTGCACAGAAACATTCCCAGGCACCAGGCATGCCACAGTCATGAGGGCATCAGAGACACCCAATCTCAGTCACTGCTTTCCCATCCTCTGTCACCACTCTCCACAGATCAAAACAAAATAAGGACCCTCTCTTATATCTAATCATGTTCAAGCAAAGACAATAACATGGATGTTGTTGGGTATTGTATTAACTTGTTTCATTCCTAAAACAGCCCTCTAAGAAAATGAGGCACAGAGACCAACTTGCCTAGCACACCTTATCCAAAAAATGATCCAAACCACAAAAATGTCCTGAATGTACCCCTATCCTGGCTAATGAATGACTGCTGCTTTCTTTACCAATTACTGACTTAGCCTCACTCTGAGTTTCTCTCTTTCTAAAGAGCATTTATTAAGATACCCAGTCACAGAATTAGCCCGTTTCTGATAGCATTCAATCCAGAGTAAAGCTTCACTTCCTTAAACTTTTGATCAGATCTATAGTAAGTTCTTTGTGACACTTGTAAATGAGATGCCCCTCAGTGTGTGTTCTCCCTCACTGTCATGAGTCATAATTCAATATATTCAGCTATAGATGTGTTCCTTGTAATCCTTGACAAGGATAGAACTTCAGTGAGATTCCTCTGAAGTCATCATTAGCCAGAGCCTCAAATCAGTAATGTATACACAAATGTATACACATTTGGAGCTTTTCTTCTCTCTTCTCTACTTGCCCCTGCTGAGAAGAGAAATTTGCTCTGACTTGAGCTGTTTATTCACTAAAGCTTTCCATAGCATGTTTATTTTGTATTCCTGGAAATAAGATCCCTTGCTTTTAGAAATTTTTTTTGGTCATTTTTAGCTTTCAGGATTTGTTATTGTTGTTTGCTTGTTTTTTGCTTATTTGGTTGAATTTCAATTTTTCCTTGGTGCAATTATTTTCCAACTTTGTATCGCACGGCCCTTTGGCTTGTCTACTTGTCATGAGTATCTTGAGTGTTGTTTGCCAATAGGGAAAAAAGTCTCTTTAAGTATAGGATGGCCATACATCTGACAAGTCTTCCTTGAGCCAGCCATGGGTGCTGAGGAGTTCAGAAGGTCTCCTAAGACTTGTGTTTGGACTACTTGCCTCAAGTCATCAGATTAAAACCTTACAAGCACTTCTCTGTCATGTCTTTGTGTTCTTGAGAATGGCTTTGCTTAGATTTGTCTGTTACTAGGTGGCTTTGTCTGGTGCTTTTGGTCAAATTCTGGAGACACAAAGTTACGCAAGCATCGAACTTATAGATGCCATCAGTTCTTACGGAATCTTCTCAATTTAAAACAATACTTCTTCCAGCTAACATCTGCTTCCTTCATATCATAATGCTAACTTGTACACTGATGTTCTTACTGGAATTTCAGTGTCCATTTTTTGAAATTTTTGACATGAACATGATTGTTCATTTGAGAGGTAGCTCAGCACAAAAAGCAAAGAAATCTTCAGATAATTGTTTTGCTTGTCTAAGAGTCATTTTATTTAACATTGGTATTATCCTTTTGTTTCTATACTTCAAGAGTTAATAAGTGATGACTTCAAAATTTCATAACTTGACAACTTTGATAAAATTGTCAAGGGCTCAAATTTTGTCAAAACTAAATGTATGTCACTTTTTTTGTTCTATGTCCTTTCTCCTTTCTCACAAATTATAAAGAATAACTGAATAAAAATTATATATTTATTCTTCATGTATTGTAGGAATTTCTAGGATAATTAAACAGCAAGTATTTATAATAGAAAGAAGAAGTTATTATTTTTATAGGTACTAGAAAATATTTTCACACAATATTTGTTTTTACAGCTATGAAATGGTAAAAAAGGTTTTAATTTCAAGATAAAAGAGGAATTTTTATATGATTTAGAGTCTTTAAAATTATTTTACACTATAAAATACTGTCATCACAATATTATGATTTGTTCAAGACTAGTGTTAAATTTCTCATAAATCAAATTGTCCTACATTGGTTTTATGAGTTAAATGAACTATCACTATTTCCATAACTTGCTTAAAATTAAAAATTACTTATACTGTGTGTATGTGTATAGGATTCAGCTAAATATAATATAATATACAATGAGAAATACTTTTTAAAGATTTAATTTTATTAAAACTTGCAATGTTTTAAATAAAAAATATAATGCTGGCTAAATTATAATTTCCAGATATATCACTAAATTTAAGATCAAAGGAAAATTATTAAGTACACTTAGAAATGACCTCTAAATACCTGAGCAGTTCAAATATAAAATTTTTAAAGATACAAGACACTAATTACTGAATGTAATTTGACCCTACTTTTTAAAATAATGATAGAGTAATTAAATTTTTAGATAACTATATTTTGTGTATCTATAAGATATATATATATAATATTGTGAATGTATGCATATAGATATACATACATATATGTCTATATACATATCTATCTGTATCTATCTATAATATAGAGAGATCATTTTTTGTTTCTAGAAATGGCCAAAACAATATGAAATAAATGCTCATAGAGCAACAAAAGACAAGAATAATAGTTTTGTGTAAAATTTTCCAAACTTTACCTAAATTGTCATAAGAAACTTTATCAGATTAGTATTTAAAACTGACAGATTTATTTTTCAGCGGGGCGATCCAAGATGGCGGACTAGAGGGTGACTGCATCTCCAGTCACTCTAGAACCCAGGATTCAAGAAGGGGAGGCATTGAGAGACTCGGACTAAAATAGAACCATGGGGTGAGTCTCGCCCACCCAGTGAAGCTCAGCTGGGTGGCAGGCCCGGATTTGAGCGGCTTATTAGAGTAGGACAGGGCAGATAGAGTCTCCCCCAGGCAGCTCTGTGCACTCTGGTGGTGAGCTACTCCCACAGGGACAGAATCTCCAGTCTCGCGGAGCAGTCCCCCCAGTGAGAGCCTTTCTGCACAGAAGCAGCGCGCCCAGCTCCAGCCCACCCTGGCCAGCTCCGGCCCGCCCCACTGCCAGCTTCGGCCCGCCCACAGGTTGCTTCAGTGACCAGCACAGGGCACCAGGGACTTCCCCAAGCAGCCCAGCCCCCTCCGGCGGGAAGCGCCTCTCTAGGCTAGCTTCTCGGGGCAAACCGCCCAGTGAGAGCCTGTCTACACAGAGCCAGCCACAAGTCCCCAAGCCAGTGGAGACCTCCGACCTGCAACCAGCCTCTGGGACCAGGGCTGGGCAGCAAGAGACCTCTCTAGGTCTCTCTCCCTGGAACCAGTAGCGGGCTAGGGGCAGCGTTCTTCAGAAGCACTACATTATCAAGTTAATCCAAGATTTCAGGCTACTGAAGGCTGGTAGGTGACACACTGGAAATCTACAGGGACACTATAAGCCAATAGAGGAAATCTACAATATCACAGAGTCCCACTGACATCTGACCAATATGAGAAAACAAGGGAAGAAAATGTACGAAACAAACCTAGATACTATATCAATGAAACCCAATGACAGCACAGCAGAAGAAATGTCAGAAAGGGAGTTCAGAATGTACATAATTAAAACAATCAGGGAAGCAAACGAGGAGATGAAAGAACAAATGCAGGCATTAAATGAACACACCAATCAACAGTTAAAAGAACAAATAAGGGAAGAAAAAGAACATTTCAATAAAGAGTTAGAGATACTGAAAAAAAAAAAAAAAAAAAAAACCAAACAGAAATCCTTGAAATGAAGGAAACAATAAACCAAGTTAAAAACTCCATAGAAAGCATAACCAATAGGATAGATCACCTGGAAGACAGAACCTCAGATATTGAAGACAAAATATTTAATCTTGAAAACAAGGTTGACCAAACAGAGAAGATAGTAAGAAATCATGAACAGAATCTACAAGAAGTATGGGATATCATGAAGAGGCCAAATTTAAGAATTATTGGGATTGAGGAAGGCTTAGAGAAACAAACCAAAGGAATGAACAATCTATTCAATGAAATAATATCAGAAAATTTTCCAAATCTGAAGAATGAAATGGAAAACTAAGTACAAGAGGCTTATAGGACTCCAAATATGCAAAATTAAACAGACCTACACCAAGGCACATTATTATGAAAATACCTAACATACAAAATAAAGACAGAACTTTAAAGGCCGCGAGAGAAAAGAATCAGATTACATTCAGGGGGAAACCAATAAGAATATCAGCAGATTTTTCAATCCAGACCCTAAAAGCTAGAAGGGCCTGGAACAACATTTACCAAGCCCTGAAAGAAAATGGATGCCAACCAAGAATTTTATACCCAGTAAAACTTACTTTCAGATTTGACAATGAGATAAGATCCTTCCATGATAAACAAAAGCTAAAGGAATTTACAAAAAGAAAGCCAGCATTACAGAACATTCTCAGCAAAATATTCCATGAGGAAGAGATGAAATACTACAATGTAAATCAGCAACGGGAGGAACTAGCCTAAAGGAACAGCCAAAAAAAGGAGAAACCAAATCATGTCAAAAAACAAAAATGAGTCCAATGACTAGGAATACAAATCATATCACAATAATAACCATGAATGTTAATGGCCTGAACTCATTAATCAAAAGACATAGACTGGCAGATTGGATTAAAAAGAAAAATCCAACAATATGCTGCCTGCAAGAGACCCATCTCATAGAAAGAGATACCTATAGACTAAAGGTGAGAGGATGGGAAAAAACATACCATGCACACGGACACAGCAAAAAAGCTGGAGTATCCATCCTCATTTCAGATAATGTGGACTTCAAACCAAAACTAGTCAGAAGGGATAAAGAAGGACATTACATACTGCTTAAGGGAAGCATAAATCAGCAAGACATAACAATCATAAATATCTATGCCCCGAACATTGGCTCATCCATGTACGTCAAACAAATCCTTGTCAATTCCAGAAATCAAATAGACCACAACACAATAATACTAGGTGATTTTAACACACCTCTCTCACTGCTGGATAGATCGTCCAAACAAAAATTGAATAAAGAAACCATAGATCTCAATAACACAATCAACAATTTACACTTAACCGACTTATATAGAATATACCATGCAACAAAGAACGAATACACTTTCTTCTAGCAGCACATGGATCCTTCTCTAAAATAGACCATGTTTTATGCCACAAAGCTACTGTTAGCAAATACAAGAAGATAGAGATACTACCTTGTACCCTATCAGATCATAATGGACTGAAATTAGAAATAAATGACAGAATAAAAAACAGAAACTTCTCCAATACATGGAGATTAAATAATACACTATTATACAATGAATGGATAACAGAAGACATCAGGAGGGAAATTAAAAAATTCTTAGAAGTAAATGAGAACAAAGACACATCATATCAAAATCTCTGGGACACTATGAAAGCAGTACTTAGAGGAAGATTTATTTCATGGGGCACATTCAACAAAAGAAGTAGAAATCAACAAATAAACGACTTAACACTACAGCTCAAAGCCCTAGAAAAAGAAGAGCAGAACAACACCAAAAGTAGTAGAAGACAGGAAATAGTTAAAATCAGAGCCAAAATCAAAGAACTTGAAGCAAAAGAAACAATCGGAAAAATTAACAAAATAAAGAGTTGGTTCTTTGAAAAAATAAACAAAATTGATAAACCCTTAGCCACACTAACAAAGAGAAAGAGGGAGAAAACTCAAATTACTAAAATTCAGAATGAACAAGGAAATATCACAACAGACACGAGTGAAATACAAAACATAATTAGAAGCTATTTTGAAAATCTATACTCCAACAAAACAGAAAACCTCGAAGACATCAACAAGTTTCTAGAGACATATGAATTACCTAAACTGAACGAGGAGGACATACACAACTTAAATAAATCAATTTCAAGCAATGAAATAGAAGAGGTCATCAAAAGCCTACCCACAAAGAAAAGTCCGGGACCAGATGGGTTCTCAGCCGAGTTCTACAAAACCTTTAAAGAAGAGCTCATTCCAATACTTCTCAAAGTATTCCATAAAATAGAAGAGGAGGGAACCCTCCCAAACTCATTCTATGAAGCCAATATCACCCTGATACCTAAACCAGACAGAGACACTTCAAGGAAAGAAAATTTCAGACCAATATCCTTAATGAACATCGACGCAAAAATTCAAAAATTCTCAACAAAATTTTAGCAAATCACATACAAAAATATATTCAAAAGATAGTGCACCACAATCAAGTGGGTTTTATCCCAAGGATGCAAGGTTGGTTCAACATCCGGAAATCAATAAATGTCATTCACCATGTCAACAGACTAAAAGTTAAGAATCACATGATTATTTCAATAGATGCAGAAAAAGCATTTGATAAAATACAGCATCCTTCATGCTCAAAACACTAGAAAAAATTGGGTTAGTGGGAACATTCCTTAACATTGTGAAGATCATCTACGCTAAGCCCATGGCCAATATCATTCTAAATGGTGAAAAACTGAAAGCATTCACCCTAAAAACTGGAACAAGGCAGGGATGCCCTCTTTCACCACTTCTATTCAACATCGTTCTTGAGACTCTAGCCAGAGCAATTAGACAAACCAAAGAAATTAAAGGGATACGAATTGGAAAAGAGGAACTCAAATTATCCCTATTCGCTGATGACATGATTATATATTTAGAGGAACCTGGAAATCCCACCAGAAAACTGTTAGAACTCATAAGTGAATTCAGTAAAGTAGCAGGTTACAAGATCAATGCTCATAAATCCAATGCATTTTTATACGTAAGTGATGAATCTTCAGAAAGAGAAATTAGGAAAACTACCCCATTCACAATAGCATAAAAAAAAAAAAATACTTGGGAATCAATCTCACAAAAGAGGTGAAAGACCTCTACAATGAGAACTACAGAACACTAAAGAAAGAAATTAAAGAAAACCTTAGAAGATGGAAAGATCTCCCATGTTCATGGATAGGAAGAATTAATATTGTCAAAATGGCCATACTACCTAAAGTGCTATATAGATTCAATGCAATTCCAATTAAAATCCCAATGATGTACCTTACAGAAATAGAGCAAGCAATTATGAAATTCATCTGGAAGAATAAGAAACTCAGAATAGCTAAAGCAATCCTCAGTAGAAAGCACGAAGCAGGGGGTATCGCAATACCAGATCTTCAACTCTACTACGAAGCAATAGTAACAAAAACGGCATGGTATTGGTACCAAAATAGACAGGTAGATCAATGGTACAGAATAGAGGACACGGACACAAACCCAAATAAATACAATGTTCTCATACTAGACAAAGGTGCCAAAAATATGCAATGGAGAAAAGATAGCCTCTTCAACAAATGGTGTGGGAATACTGGAAATTCATATGCAAGAGAATGAAATTAAACCCCTATCTCTCACCCTGCACAAAACTCAACTCAAAATGGATCAAGGACCTTGAAATCAGACCAGAGACCCTGCATCTTATAGAAGAAAAAGTAGGTCCAAACCTTCAACTTGTTGGCTTAGGATCAGACTTCCTTAACAGGACTCCCATAGCACAAGAAATAAAAGCAAGAATCAATCACTGGGATAGATTCAAACTAAAAAGCTTTCTCTCAGCAAAGGAAACTATCAGTAATGTGAAGAGAGAGCCTACAGAGTGGGAGAATATCTTTGCCACTTATACTTCAGATAGAGTGCTAATATCCCGAATCTATAAAGAACTCAAAAAACTCTACACCAAGAATACAAATAACCCAATCAACAAATGGGCTAAGGAAATGAACAGACACTTCACAGAAGAAGATGTACAAGCAATCAACAGATATATGAAAAAATGTTCAACATCTCTAGTAATAAGAGAAATGCAAATCAAAACTACCCTAAGATTTTATCTCACCCCAATTAGAATGGCGATTATCAAGAACATAAGCAACAATAGGTGTTGGCGAGGATGTGGGGAAAAAGGTACACTCATACATTGCTGGTGGGGTTGCAAATTAGTGCCGCCACTGTGGAAAGCAGTATGGAAATTCCTCAGAAAGTTTGGAATGGAACCACCATTTGACCCAGCTATCCCACTCCTTGGCCTATACCCAAACGACTTAAAATGAGCATACTACAGAGATACAGCCACATCAATATTCATAGCTGCTCAATTCACTATAGCCAGATTGTGGAACTAACCTAGATGCCCTTCAGTTGATGAATGGATAAAGAAACTGTGGCATATATATACAATGGAATATTACTCCGCCCTGAAGAATGACAAAATTATGGCATTTGCAGGCAAATGGATGAAATTGGAGGATATCATGCTAAGTGAGATAAGCCAATCTCTAAAAACTAAAGTACGAATGATCTCGCTGATAAGCGGATGAGGACATATAAGGGGGGGGTTAGGAGATGTTAGTGTTAGGGTTAGGGTTAGGTTTAGGGTTAGGGATAAGGAGGGTGGTAAGAATGGAGGGAGAAAGGACTGTATAGAGGGAAAAGAAGGGTGGGAGGGAAGGGGGGGAAGGGAAAAAAATAACAGAAAGAATCAAACAACATTGCCCTATGTAAATTTATGATTTTTAATTAAAATAAAAAAAAAGAATTCACAGGAGAGTTTAAAAAAATGGTGCAGTGAAAGAAGTTTAAGTCTTGTTGCAGTTGCTTGGGCATCTGGAGGAAATAATTTAAAATTGATGTAATTAAGTTATAATAATTATGAAATTCTAGACCATTTATTTGGAGTCTACTGGTCATTATTACATTTTACATTTTTGTGCTTCCAGTATTCTTCCTATGATTTAAAATTTTGCCTGTACCATAGGCAAATGAAAGAAAAAAAAAACTGACAAATTTAAAGAGAGATTATCTTTTCTGGTTAAATAACACAAGTTAAATATTCTGATATAAATATCTTTCAATTATTGAACACTGTCAAGTTACAAGGAATATCTCATGATTAAGAACAAAGACTAAAACAATAATTTTGTACCAAAAGTTTTCTAGAATTCTGTGTTAACAAATAATTTTGTTCATAAAGGGTATGAACATATTGAGGAATACTAACTGATGGGAATCATTAGACATCTCGTTTCTTCCAGTCTTTCATTATTAGCTCCACATGCACCCTCTTCAAGAGCTGGCAATAGTAAAATATGTAAAAAATTCAATTAATTTAGTTCTAGAATCTCCACTAAACTTAATGATTCTTATGCTTTATAAACTCTTTTACTTATAAAAGTTTTCAGTTTTTTTGCTGGTCGCCTACTCCCAGGACCTGCTCTTACTTTTTTCTTTATATATGACTGTCACCATACTTCAAATCTATCGCCCCTTCTTTCTTTACTTGTAGAAGAAAAAAATATCCTGTTGTTTCTTACTTCTGTTGGGACACTAGCCATACTTTGCACAATCTTTCTAGCGACCCTCCTTTGATAATCTTTATTTAACTTTTGTTAATTATTTATGCTTAAAAAGAAAAAAAAACCTGAAACTTTCCAATCAGGTTATATTAATCAAAACTTAAATTTATGCTTAAAATCTAAAGTCTCACTAAACTGAGTTAATAAACTGCTTTCCATGGGGACATACATTAAACAATTTTGATACTATCATACATGTACACTGGAAATGAAGAATTAAGTAAATGGATGGCAGTTGGTGGGAGCCAGGATTCTCACTATTGGAATGGGAGTTTACAAATAGCAAGGGAGGAGGTTAGAAGGATCCTTGGATAATAAATTAGAGTTGGAGACTTCTGTGTGAACTCAGCTGAGAGAGTCTAGAAGCAATGATGCTTAAGTAACAATGTAAATACCTAGTCTTCAGATCTTGGTTTCCAGTAAAAGGCACCAGTGCTCCTTGGAGAAGAGATTGATTCTAGAACTCGGGCAAGAAGTACACAAGATGAGCCTGGAGCACTGTGTAGTGTCAGAAAGTAAGGAAGTGCTCAGAAAGAAAAAACAAAAAAGGTAGATCAGTAGAGGCACATTGAAGAAACACAGGAACCAATCAAAATTTCGTGGAACAATTAAAAAAATATTATTGGATTATAATCCAAAATATAAAATAAATAACCATAAGTCCATATGGACAGAAATAGGTGATTGGGTAAATAAAAGAGGGAATGGGGGAGAACAGACCAATGTCCCAAGAATATCAAATAATTGATGTAGAGTTTCTGTCTTAGAGGAGCGGGGACAAAAGTTCCTACTCCTATGTGTAGCCCATAGGTATTTGACTTTCTAAAGAATATGACATGGAAAGTGGGGGGAAATGTAGCTTTAGAGTGAAGAAAACTGACAAGCACTACCTCAGTCAGTGACAGGGTTAATATCAGTAGTAACAAATCAGGTTGATGGTGTTACCTCAATATGACATGATGCAAGTGGAGCTTCACCTCTGTGATTGCTCCCAAAGCCCATAATACCAGTTTAAATGAGAGGAAAATGTCTAATTCCAGTGGAGAGGCATTCCATAAAACACTTGACCATTACCCCTTAAACCGTCATTGGTGATCCAAAACAGTTTGAGAAATCGTAACACCCAAGAGTAGACTAAAATGGCATAATAATTAAACACAACATGGTATTTGGATGGGATTCTGGAATCAAAAAGGAATTAGTGGTTGGGGATGTAGTTCAGTGGTACAGCTCTTGTCTGGCATGTGAAAGGCCTTGGGTTTAATCGCCAACACTGAAAGAAGAGAAAAGGAAAAGGATATTAGGGGAAAAGCAAGGAAATCTGAATACGCTATGGACTTCAGTCAATAATAATGTATCGATGTTGATCATTAATTTCATCAAATTCTCCATACTTCCAATCCAGAGCAAAGCCCCACTTCCTTAAAACTTGATGGCTACATGTTCTTCCTCACTGCAGATTAAGTAACCCAACTTGTTCAACTTGGTGTATTTCTAGTGATCTTTAGCTGGAAGGCACTGGCAAACCCATCATGACCATTAACATACTGAGAGTGGCAAGCTGTAGATGCATATTTCCTGAGATTAATTATTGTTTTTACTTCGTATTAAGGATTTACTTTTAAAATTTCCCTCCCTCAAAATCGCACTTTTTATATGGCATAGATTCTCCAAAGAGACTAAGTGTTTCTCTAATTGACCTCAAGATGGCAGGCTTGAATAAAAGATATTTCCATTTTTATATTTTGAGTTTCTGAAGAGTTCTCCTTGAAGTTGGGATTACAAATGGTCTTTTTCAAAATCTCATTCCTTACAAGCTTTTAAAAAACTTATCTATGTTTATTTTCTATTTGTTTTCATCTTTGTTTCTTAAAGGGTTAGGGGATTTTACTCAAGTTTTTTATTTTCTTTCTTTTCATAGAACATTAAAGCCAGTCATGACAATCTGAAGCCTCCCAAAATGGAGATAAATGGAAAAAAACTTTTAGGTAATTATTGTATTAAATCAGTGATGTGCACTCCTACACTGTCCCTTAAGAGTACCATGTTATTCTTGGTAACACCTTTATTGCCAACAGTCTTACAGTATCAGTTCTAAGTTACTATGACGCACTTACTGTACTTTTATACTAAATTTCCTTTTGGATGAGTTTATCTGCTATACCAGCTTGTCACTGAAAAATCAGACTGACATAGAACTCCAACCAGTGGTTTAGTATAATCATAGTCTAAAGTTCTACCAAAGTAAGTAAAATAATGTTTTGGTTTGACTTAGTTTTAAGAACAAGGTATATTATTTCTTCCCTTCTCCTAAATTTATTAGAAAAAGCAAGAAAGCATGGTAATTAATAGGTTTTAGAATCAGATAAACTAAAATTCAGATGTAATTCTGACTCTTATGGGCACACTATTTAACTTTTTTGAACATCTGTAAAATATGGAAAATAATATCTCTCACAGGTTTGATGTGAGGGTCAATACAGACTGTGAATATAAAGCACAGCTCAATAAAGACAGGCAATATTTTTATTTGGGGGAGGAAGGGAAAGGTAAGGAGAGTCATAAAACATGAAAACAGAATATAGTATGAATTGTGAGTTCAACTCCAAAAAGATTAATAAAAATAACCTGATTCTCTAAAAGTATGTGAGTTTCACCTGCTGCAGTGGCACCCACCTGTAATTTCAGTTATACAGGAGGCTGAGACAGGCAGATCATAAGTTCAAAACCAGTCTGGGCAATTTAGTGAGACCCTGTCTCAAAATAAAATAAGACTGGGAATGGAGTTCAGTGGTAAAGTGCCCTGGGTTTAATACCCAGTACCGAAATAAAAAAAAAAAAAAAGAGAGAGAGAGATTTTCCAGGAGAGGTCAGAAGAACCAACTTTTCACAATGTTCTACTAAGTATTTTCTGTGAATTCAAAGCAAATTATTTAATGGCGTTATGATTCATTTTCCTCATCCATTCCCACAGCATGTCTACGACCACAGATTTGCATCAGAGACCAGAAGGATTTTTCTGAATGTTCTATTCCTTAGACACTCAGGCAATTCTGGGACTATAGTAGGAGTGGGAATTACTGAAATCCCAATAATAAGCCCCATTCAAATCCCCAGCAGCCTAATAGAAGAGGGGTTCAGAAAAGATTAATTTAGAACATATATGTTTACACATATACACATGCATAATATTTACACACCTAATTATTGTACATTCATGCCCATACATACAAATACAAATTTCTTTTCTAGTCTTTTTTTTACAGCCTTATCTGTTGATAAGGAGTAAGGAAGGACATTGGTTTGTTGAGTGTCTTGGTGATTCAGTATATTTGAAGGGGTGTGTGCAAAGAAGTATGACACTTTTCCACCTAACCTGTATCTTTGGACAATAATTAGTGTCAAAAATTGACACATGAGTCACAAGAATCTAAAGAAATACCTAATTATTGTTTAGATCTATGTTACTTTTTTTTTTTTTAAATAGGTACTTTTGGTGAGCGCAGCGCACCCTCTGCCCCCACCAGATCTCTCACCAGAGATGCTAACTAGTGATCAATCCATGGACCTTTAATAGTTTTTGTCAACTCCCAGGACAGAAAATGCTAAGAAAGGGTCAAGAGTCATGTAGCCAGAGAAGAAACACAGTTAGACCTTCCTTACAGAATAGTGCCTGAGTAGTTTTCACAGGAATGCTTTTTCCTTTTCAAATAGTGCCAGTTTTGGAAACCCCAACAAGGCTTAGCATCCAGAGCAACCCCTTGAGTTATCCAATACTCATTCCCAGGTGTGTTTTGTTGAGTTGTTGTTACTATTGTTGCCTTGATTTGTAGACTCACTATTCTGAAAATTAAATTCCAACCTAGAAAGACATGAGAATTTATTGAACATTGAACAAAATAAGCCGTCTTTATCAAAATTAAAAGGAAAGTCAAGAAGGCTTTACTAGAGTGCTATTTATTCTTTTAACATAAAATACACTGGTCACCAGGCGTGGTGTGCATGCCTCTATTCCCATCTACTTGAAAGACTGAGGAAGAGGATATTTGAGCATAGGAGTTAAGACTGGACTACAGTCTTAACCTGGACTACATAGTTAGATCTTTGTTTAAAAAGAAGAAAAAAGAAACAGAAAAAGAAAGACATATCAATAATGTCAATGAACACTGGGGGGCAGTAATACATAGCACATCTACCATTCTTTTCTTTTTCCTTTTCTTTTTTTTTTTTGGGGGGGGGGGGCGGATGCTGGGGATTGAACCCAGGGCCTTATGCTTATAAGGCAAGCACTCTACCAACTGAGCTATCTCCCCAGCCCTGATTCTTTTCTTTAAAAGAAAATATTTTTCTAAATCTTCACTTTGAAAAGGAATTTTCTCAGTAATTTCTGTTGTTCAAAAGGTAATATACAATGGTCTGTGGGCCAAAGTGCTCCTCTGGATCTTAAGTGAATCAGAAGATCTTCAGTTTGTGGATTCAATAGTTATCCCCACAGTGGATTAGACTTTGTAAATTAAGTAATAAAGTTGTTTGCCTTTTTACTTCTTAAAGTTGCAAAATTAGGAAAGACTTTTCTAATTGGTTTTTGCCGGTTTGTCTCATTTCATGGTGAATGACCAAATACTTTGTTTAATTGCTTATATCTGGTCTGGAAGTCAGACCGTCCTGGTTTGAGGGGGATAGGATGGACTGGGTCTGGGATTGTGCTCAGATGCTTTCCCTGTGTGTGGTGATGGGCTTGGGTGCAGAGGGGAAGGGGATGGGGCTTCTGCTTGACAACTGTTTTAGGGCTGTGGTCACCCTGTGGCAGGTGTGGCACAGGCATCATGCAGAGGAGAGGTAAAGAGACCTGGAGATGCCTGTGGTTTGTGAACAGATGGAGGGCAGAAAAAGTCTGGAGCTTGCCATCCTTGGAGCTTGAACAAGGAGGAAGGGCAAAGGGTCCCCGTGAAGAGCTGGCTCTGGCAGGGCCGCGAGGGCATCCGTGTCTGGCTTTCCTATTGTGGTCAAGCCCTGGATATTTCAGTTATTCTCAAACCCGACTGCTACCTTCATCACTCTACCGATTGCTGGCTTAGCTTTTCAGACTCAGAAGACCCAGAATAGGGAATATCACCAAAGACCAACCAGAAGAAAGAGAAGATGAAGGCATCAATCTTTTGGAAAGCCTTTGACTTTTACAGAGTACAAATGAGAAAGAAATTCCCAAGTATCTGATACTGTTTGAAAATTAGCATAAACTGTAATTTTATCCTTGAAAAATAGCTACATTCTAATAATTGCCTGTACAGAGTGCTTAATGGTGGTGAGGCACTGTTCAAAACTCATTTAATCCTTATAATGGCCCCATGGGGTATGTGCCATAATTATCCCCATTTTTTATTTGGGGAAGTTAGAGTATACAGATGTTAAATGCCTCAGTTAAGGACACATTAGCTGTTATGTATCAGAGCTTAGATTTGAACCCATACAGTCTGGTACCAACAGCTACGTTGAACCATAATGGCTGAACCATTATGCTATGACTTTGTAAAACGAAGGTTGCAAAGCCTCCTGTTAATGAAAGAGAACTCTTACTTTGAATTTCAGTAGCTGGATTTGAAATTAAGTAATTTCACATATATTATAAATTATTTGAATGGGGAAAATGCTATTTTACAGTGAATTACCTAACTCTTATTTAAAATTTACAGTGGGACTTTTGCCTTTATTTAAACCCCACTCCCTAGTCAGACACTGTTTTGTTTTGTTAGATTTTATATAGCCTCTGCTAAAAATGAGACATCTAGAGAGAAATCCTATCTTTTTCAATATCTTTTTAGCATCTGTCATATTTAGCATGGGGTCTAACCCAGAGAAAGTGTTCAAGAAATATATATCACTGTTTGAACAGCTTCAATAAATATTTTTGTTTCAGACAATATTCATTATGGGTAAAAAGTACATCTACCAGAAATGCTCCTTATATTATATTATATACATCATTAAGGAAAATAAATTAGTGAATTTTCTAAAGGATAGGAAAATCTATAAGCAAAATAGATATTAATCATAACACATTTTTAGGAATCAATGATAGTATTTAACAGGTTAGTGTACCTCATAGAAAAGGAAGAAGTAACAATTATTAAAATAAGTTCAGGATTCTTGAAGGAAGACAGCTAATCTTGTATATCAAGCAATACATGAGGGACCTCCCTAATGTTTCAGTCTTCCAGAAACTCTAAGAGGCTATTTCATTATGTCCATTATACAGATGAAAAAAATTAAGTTTTAGGGGAGTTCAGGTAACTTACTTTCTAATTAGTCACAATGTCTGGTTCCAAACCCATATTTTTTCCATTCTGCATTATATAATCAAATATGCATTCTGCAGTAATAGAATTTGTTGAAAATGACTTGAAACAGTAGGGTTTATTTTCTCACTTAAAAGAGCATAGGTTGGACACGGTGGGGCACACTTAACAATCCCAGCAACTTGGGAGCTGAGGCAGGAGGAGCACAAAGCCAGCCTTGGCAACTCAGGGAGATCCTGTCTCAAAATGAAAAAATAAAAAAGACTGCAGCCTGGAGCCAGGGATGTACCCCTGGGTGGCTCAATCCCCAGTACCACACACACACAACCAGCCTGGAGACACCTGGCTGTTGGCATTGGTCCAACGACTTGTGGATGTCAGGTTAATGGTGAGATTTTCCTGGCCTTTTCCCTCAGGGTTGCAAGATTCAAGGCAGGAAGGATTCACCTCAAGTCCAAAAGCCAGCTGACTTCCATGTATACCCCACTGGCAAGAACAGAGCTGAGAAGGAGAGCGGTGAGGGCCAGGCAAGTCAGCGAACAGTTTGTGCAGCCACATCTTGTTTTGATAGTGAGTTCCTCAGGTTATCTCGGTGGAGTCCTGCTGAAATGACGAAGCAGCTGCTCATCTTTAGGGGTGTATCTTTATCAAAAGAGCTGAGCTGCTGGGGGAGACTGGGCTACCTGGGCACCCTTGCTCCTGCCAGCTACAGTCTTGTGCATGTGTCACAGACAGACCATGCAGTTAAATGCCGCTACCCCTTTTTATATGCTTCCTAACAAGTTCCATGTCTATAGCTGTAAAACAATGGCTGCTGGGCTTTTCTTTTATCTGATTTTTTGTTTTTGAGTGGCCTGGAGAGAGCATCAGACAAGGAGTCAGAAGACTTGGGTTCTAGTCCAACTTTACTATCTCCTAAGAGGCCTGGGATAAATCCTTAAGCCCCAGGAGCTCTTATTTTATTTATTTTATCTGTACAAGGTGGTGCTAATTTTCTCACTTGTTTATCAAGGTTGCAGAATTTACCAGTAAGCACTGTGAAATTGCTGAGCTCTTATATAAAGTAAAGTGTCATTAAGATTGGTAGGTGCAAAGGGACCTTCTGGATCCAAGGATTGTGGCGCCTCTTGGATCATGAGACTTGGATTGCGAGGCTGGATCAGCCTTGTCTTTATGTTTGTCTCTGCAGAACTAGCACAATGCTTAGGTTTCCAATGGTGATAACATCACTGTGGTATATTTTCCATCCAGTGAACCAGTATTTATAAGCTTAATTTTCACCTAATTTTTACTGTTGTCGTTGAAGGATCCTATCCAGGAGATCACATTATGGTCATTCTCTCTCCTTTGTGATGGTTTAGTAAGAATTTAATAAGTGTTTATTCAACAAATGGATGAGTGAGTTAATGACTAGATGAATAAAAAAAAAAAAAAGAATAAAAAATAGGACTACCAAATTCTGACCCTTTGGTTCTGTCTTCACTCTTGCAGTCTCCCTACCCCTTGGGGGTCCCCACCTGGATGTCCTGTAACACACCCAAGAAAGGTAGCTCTTATTTTCTGCTCAAAACTGTAGTTCTTTGTGTTATTGCTACCAGCATCTCTCTCCTTCAGCCCTTGGGTGGGCAACTCCAGATTTATACTTATCTATTTCCTCTTATTCTCAACATTGTACCATTTGGAAAGTCTGTATTCTACGTCTGTGCCATCTAGACATGTGATAAACCTCAGCCATCACACCATATTGCCAGAGCTTTTCCTGATGATGAGACTTGATCTTCTTTCATGAAGTATTGATGGCGGTGCTGTCCTCCCTTATTTTTGTTACTGGGTTGGTTTGGTCAAGATCTTGCTCTGAGGCAGGAATGGGGCTGGTGCTCTCAAGTCGTTCCTCTCAGGTGTTCCTGCCTATGTGGCTTTGATATATTACAATAAAGTATTGCCAGTGGCAGGCTTGAAAATTTGTATTTTATGAAGTAAAGACCTGATGGATTAGATGATTTGAACAAGGTTGAAATAAAGCACTGAAAAATAATGCGCTTGGTTTGGATTAGGGATGCTTTTCACTCTCACCATTTAGAAATGTCACCTTTATTGAGGTAATTCATGTATACCATTCAGGTCACCCATGAAAATGGACAATCTCGACTTTTACAGAGTATATACACAGAGCTGTGCAACCATCACCATAATAAAGTTGAGAACACTTAAATCACCTAACCTTTCCATTAAAAACTTCCTCATGAGCTGCCTCTTGCCTTTCTCCTTCTTATCTCATTGCTCCCCCTACTTTAGCCATAGAAAATGTCTAATCTACTTTCTGTTTCTATAAATTCGTATATTCTGGACACTTACTATAAATGGAATTGCATAATACATGGTCTTTTGTGACTGGCTTCTTTTACTTGTCACGATGTTTTCAAGGCTTGTCTATGTGGTAGCATGTATTAGTAATTTGTTCTTTTTATTGCTGAGTAATATTCCATTGTATGAACATATACAATTTTATATACATTTTATTTGTCTACTTCTTGGTAGATGAATATTTAGGTCGTTTCTATTTGGGGCTCTTATGAACAATACTTCTGTGAATGTTGGTGTGCAAGTTTCATGTGAACATATGTTTTTTTTCTTTTGGGTAGATAACTATGAATAGAATTATTGGATCACATGGCAATTCTATGTTTAATCTTCTGGTGAACTGCCAGACTGTTTTGCAAAGCAGATGTACCATTGTACAGTCTTTTTTAACTTGGGATCATTTTTAGTGTCAAAATAGAGATGAGCATGGGAAGTAAAGGTGGTAATTGGCTTAAGATTTGGACATGTCAAAAGAAACACAATTTTATCTTGTTTTTAAATAGGGTGCATCTATAACTCATGTCCAATTCACCATCAGCAAATCTTTCAGGAGACAGGACTACTGGGTGCCAACTGGTTTGCTCAGAGTAGAGATAAGATTCCTTGCAATTAAAGTTGCCTTCACCAGAATGTTGTCTTGAGCTAGCATCACCCTCTGCCAACTGTCATGTTCTTTGTGAGAAGTTCCAAAGATAGTAATGATCTGACTCAGCCCAGCCACTTGTGAGGCCCTGCTTTGTTCTTCTGCCTCTGGAGTCCATGCTCAGCCCAGTTCTATGCTCATTGATTTTTTCCCCATAGTGAATGACTATGGTAGTGAATTAAGTCACAGGGAAGAGAGAAAAAGAGAGACAGACGGACAGACTATGCCAGGAATTGGGCACCTTCTTCCATTTTCACAACTTAAAGGTTTTAGATCTCTGAATATATAAATTATAAAATTTATGTAAAATTCTGGGTTTCATTATGTTGACTTGCTTTCATAATTAAAAAAATGGAAATAGAAGAAAGAAAAAGATATCATTGTCATTTTAAGCTTCATCTTTTTTTAGCCTCTATATATCTCACCTCCGAGGAACTGAAATGGGATGAATTGCTTATTTTAGTAAAGAGGAGAAAGTGTTTTTCTGACAGTTCTGTCTCCTCAATAGTATTGGAAGTTACTCCCTACCTATTTCTTCTTATAAAGAGTTAGGATTAAATGGACACATCTTAGGAAACTAATAATAATATATTTTAAGATCTTCAGAATGTTAGAAGTAGAGGGGAGGCAACTTAACTCCCAGGGAAATTAAGCATGTTGTCCACATCCAGAGCTTTGACCTTCGGGCCCAGCTGTCACTGACCCTGACTGTGTATGGAGAGTGGCAAAAAAGAAGCCTGCCAGGTAGAGTGTGTGTGAACCTCTGTCCTCCAGTGTTGGTCATTGTGTCCACACAAGGTGGGGCCCCCAGCAGCCATGTAGTGCAGAGGCAGGGTAGGGTTCCAGGTTCCCATATCTCACCCACTACTTTGGGGCCACTACAGGCACAGACAGAAAACCTCATCATTCCTTAGAGTGGGTAAAGTCCTGTGCTACTTAGTCTACTACGCTACTTAGTCTCAGTATAGAGAGATTCTTAGTAGGTATCTCACGAAAAGATAAAGAACAAAATGAAGTCATTTCCCTAAATGTGGTTTTTTTTTTTTTTTCATACCTAAGTGCAAATTAGAATATTCTGGAGAATTAAAAAGCACCCAGATCTCAACCCAGGGATTCTGAGTCAGTTTATTTGGTGGGTGTTAGGGATAGAGTTTGGTACTCTGAGGGGATTTTAAGGTATCCCCAGGATTGAGAATCAACATTCACTGCCCATTTTGCTATCAACAGCCAAACTAACTCAGTTTTCTCCTGATGCTGCCTGAAGTCTGACCTGCCATCCTGTGGTTGAGGTGTAATTAGATGATAAACTTAGATTCACAATTAAATAAGGGGCCCGGTGCCATTTTGGATTTTGGTCATTGGTATCTGAAAAGACCATTAAAGCCACTGTATCAGTTTGCTAGGGCTACCATAACAAATACCACAGATTTAGTTGCTTCAACCACAGAGATTTATTTTTCCACAGTTCTGGAGGCTGGAAGACCAAGAGCAAGGTGCTGGCAGACATGGTTTCTCAGGCCCCTCTCCTTATCTCTTAAATTGTCACCCTCTTGCTGCTTCTTCACATGGTCAACCCTCTGTGCTGGAGTACCCCTGGTGTCCTTTTTTATGTTCAAGTTTTCTTTTCTTATAAGGACACCAATTGGATTGAATTAGTTCACCCCACAGACTCATTTTGACTTATTACCTCTTTAAAGAGCTTATCTCCAAATACAGTCACATTCTAAGACACCAGAGGTTAGGGTTTCAACACAGAATTTGGAGGGTCACACTCAACCTATAATAGTAACCCAAATAAACTGGTGTTTCAGGGACAGGGGAGTCCCATTTTGCACCCCCAACCAGAGCAAGAGTAGAGGGGACAGTTAAAAATAGACTTTAAAAAAAGAAATGATTTAGAAAACAGTAATACAACAAAGATGACCTATTTTAGAAGACTGAATTTATGGTATATTTTCTTCTACAAGGAGAATCAGAGAACTGGTGCCATTTCAGTAGGTTCTCTACTTGCCTGAAAATGATGACTTTGGAGTATCATTTACCCAAAATGCTAATCAGAAAACAGGACATCAAAGCTAGTCATTTTTCCCCTCATGGAAAGTAATACCCAAATATACCATGGTGCTATTTATTATTACCATTCCTTGACTGAGATATCGATGTGGATAGGGTAGATCTTATCCCCATGGTGTGTCCTTCCTGTCTCTCCTTTCCTTCCCTAGGGTTAACCCTCTCTGCATTTTCCACACATCTTCATCAGGCCCTGCTCATGACTTGGCAGGGTACAGGAAGCTGAGCTAGGAAATGTTACCTGGAAGTCCCCCCTGTAATTATCCAGGGAAGGAGGAGAAAGAGGAAAGAGAAAGTGAAGCTAAGCATAAAAATAAACACTACTGACCAGAAGAGACTAAGAGATAGGTCCAGAGAAAAGATAAAGCTTGAAGAGCTACACAGCTCATCTTCCTAGGTGGGCTTTGCTATGTTTCAGGTTCGTATTACTTAAGGAACCTGGAGAATGAGATACCCCTTTCCCTAGTGTCTAACTTAATCAGGTTGTAACTTGGCTTTTCAGTTCTCTTGAGATCTCACATTACTTTCCCTTCTCACTAGACCTTAATCACATCTTACGCCTTCCCCAAAAAAGTTAAGATTTTTTTCTTCTTAAATGTGGTCTCCATTCTTAAGGAATTAAAATTCTGATGGGGAAAGAAAGTACACATGTAAATAATGTGGTAACTATTGATACTAATTAGGGGAATACGGACCAAAGGCTGTAAGTTCAGGCATCTACATGGTAAGACATATGAGGTATTTTGGAGAAGTGGGTTTTGTAGGGTACTGTCATATGGATAAAAACTCAATGTGGCACAGACACACCTGGAGAATTTTCTTTCACACCAAAGTTAAATGCAAAGTTGTTTAATCAAGAATATGCTAATAAGAAGGCCTTGATATTGGCACTATTCTTGGGAAGCATTTTGTAATTTATATAATGCAGACATTGGGTTTTCAGGACACTTCATCTGCTAAGTGTTAACAAAATATAGCTGTGGTTGCGATGTGTCAGCAAGGATACCAAGGAGAAAGTGAGAGGGTCGAATCTGCTGGGGCTCAGCTTGTTCAGCTTGGGTAGAATTGCTGGAGTCTCAGTGGTTCATTCTATTTGGCAGCTTAGAGTGTCATTCAAGTTCAGAACTAAAAATATGTGGACTGAGGAGAAGGTGATAGGGGAGAGGTACCAATTGGGAAAGCCAAAGCCTAGAAACTTCCACATGTATCTCTTTATGTGATTCTTGGCTAGATTCAAAAACAAAAACAAAAGTCTTTTCTCTGATGTTTCTTAATGTCATTTTGTCTAAGAATCACCTGGTGCTTGTTAAAGTGCATATTCCTGCCCCTTCCCAGTGACTGACATGCTGCTTCCTGGGGTTGGGCCCAGATACCTGCATTTTACTAGCAGACCGGGTATTCAGAGTAAGATAGACTGTGGACCACATTTTCAGAAATGTTGCCTTGAAGTCTTCCATGTGCCTCAGCTGTCTAATAGCTGTGTGAGGGGCCATGATTTAATCTATTTCCAAGGAATGGGGTCTGGAAGGAGTTGCTCTCCTCCCACATGCCATCTGTCATCTCCTTCTGCTGCACTGATATAACATTTTCTTATGTTCATACCCTCACCTCAGACTCCTCACTCAAAATCATTATCTACATGGCATTTCACATGGGGCTCTGTGAGAGTCACTGCTCAGCTCAGTTGGCCTCATCTCTACAGGACAGAGGTGTAGCACGGACCTGGGCAATACTCCTCTGGTGGCCTCAGTTTCTGCGTCACTCATTTTGCCAGAGGTGCCAACAGGATGAGCAAAAGCTAAGTCTCACACACTTCTTCTGTATCTAACGCATGAATTTCTTGCCAATATTTAAAATTGTGAGAACTGTCCCCAAAACATCCAGATCTCTGGCTTTTCTTAAATTATCAGAAGATCTGGCCAGTGTGACCACTTTCCCTAAGGGCAGCTGAAGTTGGGGAGAGGCTGCCCCTGACACTGCACGGGCCCCACCCAGCAGAGGAGGCGTATGGTAAATATAAGGGGCCTAACACAGCAAGGCTGCTCTACCAAGGCCTGCTGCCTAATTTCCTATTTGCAATTTTGTGAGGCTTTTTTAAAGAGGTTCCCAGAATTGTCTTAAGTTCGAGATTCACCCCTTCCACTCTGCTCCATGTACTTCCCACACTGAGGCTGAGGTTTGGTTACCATTTATCATCGGTCTTGTCAGAAGATTTTCTTAAAGTAGAGGAACTAGTTCTCTGAACTCATGGGTCTACAAAAACAGGAGACAAATAGAGAGGGCCTCATATTTCAGAAAGAAAGAGAGTGTATCTCAGAGGATGTGATCTGGCCCACATCCCTGGCATTTATTTCATGATCCTTGGCTGCATCTAGTCCTCCTTCTACAACTCGTGATTCCTTAAATTCCCCAGAGCTGGAATCACTTTTGTACATAGTCATCATGTTTACTTTCTTCTCCATTTCTTCAAAGACATATTAAATCCTATCAATTTAATCCTCATGATAGACAAAAGCTTCTATGAATCCCCATGTTAAAGGAAAAAACATAATATCTGTCCATAGAAAGAGAGTGAGCTATATATACATCTTGGTCTTTGGAATGCAATGTCCTAGGGGGAAAAGACTGAATCTTTTCTGCATTTTTTACTGCAAGTGTTTGCAGGCATGACTAAATGCTAACTCAATAAATATTCATTGACACTGATGATAAGAAATGTATGGAACAGAGCATATGTTCTCCAGTTACCTTCTAGAATATGTGTTTTCTGTATTGGTCACTGTTTGGAACAGATCCTTTGATCTCATAGTATTAGAGCTCTGTGGAAATATAAATATTTTTGTTGTAATAACATGCTGTGATAGGGAATTTGGTCATTACATTTCTCCCTTCCAAGATACTCTTTGCTTGACTTTGATATTTCTTGTGTTGTTTATGATGCATTTTATAGCCTCATTTTTCACTCTCAAGATTGTGAAGGATTTGGTGATGTTTTTGGTGACTGTATTTATTACTCAGCAGACCAATGCCTCTGCTTCTCCCCAGGAATGGGCTGGGGGGCAGGGGAGACATGGATTATAGATCATCTGGTAGGGAGTTTTCCAGAACCATTTATTTGAAGCTTAACATTCTCCATTGCAGACTGTTAGTCTTCTCCTCATTTTAGATAACATCTTATTAAAAATAAACACCTGTTTGAAGATGCACAAATAAGACGAAATACAAACAATAGGGCATTTTTTGAACGTGGCTCTTGCCTTATCTATTTTCTAATTCTTCCTGGGTAGGAAGCACAATGGGGGGAATGTGACATATTACTCTAAATCTAATCCATTAGTTGTTATTATTATTATTATTATTAATTTACAAAGTAATAGATTGATAGCCATTGTGCACATTTGTGGGTCATAAAGTTATTAATCAGGTGAGCCTAATTTTTCAGAAATTTTCCACTTTACTTATACTTTGCCTACACAAATATCAATCTAATGTTTTTCTCTAGTTAGCCTAGTGCCCTCAGTAACAGCTGCCCAGTTTGAAATCATCTCTAATCCTAAAATTGAATTAAGATGATTCCAGAATACATATATCCTCTGATATCTGAAATAATCCAACAAAAATTCTGAAAAGGGTATTATAAGAAAAGAAACTGATTGACCAATTATTCTTATAAACATATATGCAAAAATCTTAAACAAAATATTATCAAATCTAATCAATTTATAAAAAGTGGATATACAATATGATCAAGTTGTGGTTTTCCCAAGATTGCAAGGTAATTTAGCATTTGAAGATCAATAAACCACAGAGTAAAGAAGAAATGATGATTATTTCAATAAATGTAGTAAAAACATTTGATGAGATTCAACCAAGTTCATAATAAACTCTTAGCAAACAATTAATAGGGCTTTCTTAAACAGAATAAAAATACATGCAAAACAGTATAAACAAACTCAACTTGCTGAAAATCTGCTGACATCAGGAAAAAGAAAGAATGCTTGCTATAGCTACTACTCCTGGACATTGCACTGAAGGTTTTAATGCTGCAGGTCAAGAAAAAGAAGTAAGATACTGGAAAGGAATTGCCAGTCACATGACACACGTTTGCATATGTTTGCATTCACAATCCAAAAGAGTTGTCAGACCATTATAATTAGTATATAAATTTATAAAGGTCACTTCATAGAAGCACAATATAAAAAACATTGTATTTTATATGTTAACTCAAACAACTAAATAATGAAAACTTGAACATACATAAGAATATAGCTAAGAAATATATAAACCAAAAAGAAACCTAGAGAGATGGAGTGAAGAATACAAAGCAGAAGGTAAATATACAGAGGAAATAGTGTGAAAAGGTCTATGGCATGAATAATTGCAGTCCCAGAGAGAATGTGGCAGAAGTAATGATTGATGAGATAATGGCTAAGAAATTTCCAACGCTGGTGGAAAAACATCAAGGTACAGATTAAAAAGACTTGCAAACTACCAACAACATAAATAAGAAGAAAAACATACCCGTGCCCATCACATGCCAAAAATAAATGACAAAGACAAAATCTTAAAAGCAGACAGGAGATGGAGTGAAGGAGGATGGAAGACATATTACCTTAGAATTACAAAAATTAGACTATGAACCTGACTTCATAAGAGAAATAATGGGAGCTAGAATAAAATGGGAAAATATAAAGTGCTTAAAAAAACCTGGCAATTTAAAATTATATTTTCATATTTAAAGAACTCAATTGAAAGAAGACATTTTAAGAGGAAGGAAAACAGGATTTATCACCAGCACACCTATTTTCATGGAAATCCCAAAGAGCATTTTTTTAGGCAGAATAAAAATGTTCCCAGATGGGAGAAGCAGGAAGTCAGAACAAGCAATAGAAAGATAAATTTATGAATATATCTAAATGAATATATAGCTACATAAAACTATAATAAAATTGTCTTATGATTATAAATCAGGAGTGAGGTAAAGGGAATTAAAATATTTTAGGGTCCTTGCACTATCCAAGAGTCGGGTAGAGTATCAGTAAACACTGAATTCTAACAAGTTAAGAATGCATGTTGTAATTGCAAGGGTAACTAAATATTAAAGAAATTGAAGAGGGTTTATAATTTTGAAACTAAATAGTAAGGGAAAAATGGGATAATAAACACCAAATAAATCCAAAACAAGTTTAGAAATCAGAGACAGGGAACACAAAGCAGGTAGAACAGGTAGAAAATAAAGTGTAATTTTATTGTTTGAAATACAAATACACCATCATGTAATGGTTAGTATATGGACTCTGAAATACAAACACATCAGCAATTAAATGCTTCAATTAGTAGGTAGGAAAAAATTTCAGAATAAAGAGATTTATGAGGTATATAAGAGACACACCTAAAACATAAGGGTTTTAAAGGCTGAACTGCAAACTTTGCCAAAAGAACATTGAATCCATTTTTTTTTTAATTGTAATTCACCATATGCTGGTCCCTGAAGCAAATTTTAGTGAGCATCAAAAGATTCACATCAGAGTACGTTCTAGTTCCACACTGCAATTAAGTTAGAAGTTAACTACTAAAAGATACATAAAAAAATTTCATACACTTTTTGTATAATCCTTGGTCAAAGTAGAAATAGTAATAGAAATTAGAAAATATTTTTCACAGAATAATTAAATTATTATGAGTTAAAACTTGTAGGATAGAGCTCAAATTGTTTTTGTGGACAGATTACAACTTCATATGCAGTGAATAATGTCTGATCATTGATACACTAAGCATTCATCTTTAGAAATTTGCTATGGTTTGAACGTGTCCCCTAAAATTCATGTGTTTCCAATGCAACAGTGTTAGGAGGTAGGGCCTGAGAAGTGATTAAGTCATGAGGGCTCTGACCTCATGGTGGATTAATATCATTGTTAGTGAGTGGCTTACTTATGAAGAGAGTGGAATTGTTACAAGAGCAAGTCCAGCACCCTCTTGCTTGCTCAATCTCCCATATGCTCTCTCGCCCTTCCACCTTCCATCTGGATAATGTAGCCTAAAAGCCTTCACCAGAAGCCAGCACCTTAATATTGGACTTCTCAGTCTTCAGAACTGAGAGAGCTAAGTATCTTGTCTGTATAATTATCCAGTCTGTGGTATTCTGTCATAGTGACACAAATGAACTAAGGAAGACAAAGTTAGTAAAAATATCAAGTTAAATTTAATGAAAATCATAAAGATGGCAAAAATTAATGAAACAGAAAACAGATAATAAAAAACATTAGCAAGCCAAAAATTACTCCTTTGAAGAAACTAATAAAATAATAAACCCCTCTGATACCAACTAAGGAAAGAAATAAAAAAATAACCAATGTCAGGAATGAAGCTGGCAACACCATTATAATTCTTCAAGACAATAAATATATAAGAGAATATAATGAACAACTTTATGCCAAAATCCTTGATAATTTAGGTGGAATTTATAAATACCTTGAAAAAGCAGAATAGACTTAATATGAGAAAAAAATACAATAGTTCTGAAAATATTGAAGATATAAAATCTGTAAGTCTGTAAGATACAGTCGGCCTCAGTGAAAACTTTGGGCATCAGCAGTGAATTCTACTAACCAAACAAGGAAGAAATAAGACTGATATTACAAAACTTTTTAAGGGACTAGAACAACAACAACAAAATGCCCAACATAATTTATGAAGCCTGCACAATCTTGATACTCAAACCTAAAAGGACACTATGAGAAAGGAAAACTATAATCCAGTCTCATTTTTGGAAAAATAAAAGCCAAGTAGACTAATGAAGTAGAGAAAAATTTCCTGTGACATATATCACTGACAAAGAAGTTAGTTGATTCTGAAATATATAGAAATTGTCTACAAATTGACAGGAAAAGAAAACCTGATAGGAATATAGGCAATGACTTGAATGGTCACTTCACAATAGAGAATATTCCAATGGCTAATAAAAAATATGAAAAAATGCTCACAACTTCACTGAGAAATACAAATTAGAGTCACAAGGAGAAATTACTACCTATTATGGAGGATGATGAATCCAAATGAATGATGGCACCCAGCGTCAAACACGGCTGGTCAAAGTGTGCATCAGTACAACCCAGTTTGTGGAACTATTTGATGTTATAGGCAAAAGCTGAACCTGGAATTGTGATTGAGTGATTCTGCTCCTGGTGTGTGTGCATAAGGGTGCCAAAGTGTCACATACAAGGATGTCAGCAGCATTATTCAGAGACTCCCAAACTGAAAGCAACTGAAATGTTTATCAGTAAGACAGTAGAAAATATCAATTTATTGAATACCTAAGAAATAGAATTCTCTGAGTACAAGTCTTTCATTTCTGAGGATTTGTTCTTTATAAAATTGCCGCTGTGTAACAAAATATTGTTACATGTAAAACAGCAGTAGATTTGGAATAAATCAATACAAGAATGCAATCCTATGAAAGTTGTAGCTATGCAGAAAATTTTTCTGGGATATTACCTTAAGCTTAAGATATAACCATAATCACATTCGCACATCTTTTATATGATAACTATTTTGGTTGTATAGATTTCTTACTGCAGATACAGAATTTAGATAATACCATAAAGATAATCAGGATAAAAATCATCCATAAAGCTTGCCACTCACAGATAAACACTTGTCATATTTTTAAATACTTTGAGCCATTCTTTTTTCTATGCCTGTGTATACATATGTTACTGTGTGGTTGGAATCATAGTAACTTTTGACTTTTAGACTAATCTTATTGTCAATTATTACATTCTGAAAACTTTCAAGCATCAAGGAATATTCTTCAGAAAATTTATATTCCTTAATTTTGGATTTAGGTTGTTTTCATTATTTCCCTGTTATATAATGCTGTGATGTTTTAATCACAACTTTATTTAGATCTCATCCACACCTCATACAATTCAAACACTTAATTGAATGACTTTTAGTATATCCACAGCATTTTACATCCATCACCACAATTCATTTAAAAACATTTTAATTACCCCAAAAGAAGTCTACTCCCTTTAGCAATCAACCCCCCCCCCCCCAATCCAGGACTAGGCAACAAATAACCTACTTCCTGTGTCTACAGGCTTGCCTATTTAGGAAACCTAATATAAATGGAGTTATACAGTATGTAGTCCTTTGCAATAGACTTCTTTCATTTAGCATGTTTTTAAAGGATGAGCCATAATGTAACATGCATCAATACTTTATTCCTTTTTTAAAAATATCTTTTTAGTTGTAGATGGACACAATACCTTTATTTAATTTATTTATCTTTATGTGGTGCTGATGGAACCCAGTGCCTCACACATGCTAGGCAAGTGCTCTACCACTGAGCCACAACCCTAGTCCACTTCATTTCTTTTATTGCAAAATAATATCACCTGTGTGTTGATACCATGTATTATAAATCCATTCATCAGTTGATGGACATTTGGGTTGTTTCTACTTTGAGCTATTCTGAATAATGTTAATGTAAACATTCATGGAAGTTAGTGTGGACATATGCTTTCATTTCTCTTGGATACATAATTGGAGTGGAAATTGCTGAATCATATGGTAACTCTGTGTAATCATTTCAGAATGGTCAGACTGGTTTCCAAATGACTTCACCATTTTATACCAGCAATGAACTTCCAGTTTTTCCACATCCTTACCAACACTTGTTATAATCTACTTTAAACAAAATTATAGCCGTCCTTTTAGGTATGAAGTACCGTGTATTTATGGTTTTGATTTGCATTTCCCTGATGGCTGATTGCCTGAAATTCTATTTGATAAGGTAGTATTTTGGATATAAAATTACTGAATTAAGGGGACAATTTTTAAAGGTTGAGATATAGGGCCAAACTGCTTTTAAATAATTACATAATTTTACTCTGTCTAGAAGTATGTAGTATATTCATTCTATAAAATTTCTATTAAAATAGATATTAAATCCTTGCCAATTTAGTAAATTGATAGTCTTGTAATTCCATTTCTTGTGACACTGGGCCTTTTTATACACGATAGTTATTTATATAACTTCAGTGAGCAGCTTAAACTCTTTGTCCATTTTTCTATTGGGTCTAAGTTTTTTTCTTTTATTGAGTTGTATAGGCTTCTTATATTAGTCATATTTTTCATAAGCTACTTTTAAAATACCTTGGTTTTAGAAATTGTTTTTAAAATAGCTTATGTTCATTTTAAATGATTTTTTGTTAAATATGGAAACTTTGAGTAAATTAGTATAAAATACTTTGAGAAAAATTAATATTTTAGAGTCCTTGTGTTAACCAACCAGATTAACTATTTTCAAAGTTTTAAAAGAGATTAAGAAAACTTTCAAAATTATATTTACTCGTTTAAATAATGAAAAATACTAGGCAAATGGAGATTAAGGGAGAACATTTTGGTTACATAAGACATATTAATGCTTCTTCCAGAATCTAATTGAAAAGTAGATCATAGTTTATGTTCAAAGAAATGTAAAAATTAGAAGTGGTAATTATTTGGGGGTTTATACTTTTCATTTAGTTTCTTAGGCACTTTCATTACGTCCATAGAAATAACCAGAGGTTTTCTTATACAGCCCAGTGTCAAACTCTGTTTTTACTTGTATTTAAAAGAATTTCATGACAAAAATCTAGGTCTGAG
Source organism: Sciurus vulgaris (assembly GCF_902686455.1). Taxonomy (NCBI): domain Eukaryota; kingdom Metazoa; phylum Chordata; class Mammalia; order Rodentia; family Sciuridae; genus Sciurus; species Sciurus vulgaris. The sequence continues at coordinate 36,203,807 of NC_136476.1, forward strand.
CACTCTATCCCTTTCTGGTTTGTGACATTTTAAGCAGAAACCACTGAAGTTGAAGCGCATCCTCAGTCATTGGTTCCTCCAGAAGGCTGAATGTGAGAAATGAGCAGATACTGAATTCAGGTCCATCTTCCCCTCTGATTGTTTATGCTCAGGGATCAGAATCACTCATAAACTGATTACAAACATTGTCAATGTTTCTTTAGGAAGTTCTGTAAACCTAAAGGGGTTATCAAAATTGTAGAGTAGTTCTGAATTTATAATCTTCTGAATTTAAGTTCTATCTTATCTGTCCTAATGAGTCTCCCCTTCTATCCAGTTGGTTGTAGGTGACTTAAGCCAGAAGGGGCGAAGAGTGACATATAAGAAGTGCCAAATATTATGTTCTTTTCTTTAAACTGTGTGTTTAAATGGCTGGATGCTGATTAGGCAGTAGGAAAATCCTATTATATTTAAATGTCAGAATGTAGAAGAAAGGTCCCAGAAAATGTTCTAAGTTAATGTATGTAATCATCATTGCTTGGGGGAGGGGCACACCGTGTGAAGGAAGTAATTCATTCTTCCTTGTTAGTTTTATCACCAGTGTCATGAAAGACAGAAAAGTGTGGAGTATCCTCCTGTTGTTGTCTTTGGCAAGGTGACTTATGAATGCTAAGGAATGAGAAGTACAGATACTCTTCCACCTGATGGGGGTTGCTCCCTCACAGACTGACTATAACTTTAGAACATCACAAGTAGAACATGCATTTTACACACCTAACCTACTGAACATCAGAACTTAACCTAGCCTACCTGAAACATGCCCAGATACACACATAGAATGAAGACTGCTGGAAGACAGAGGCAGAGAGGCATCTGTAAACCAAGGAATGTCACAGATCACCAGATGCTAGGGGAGAATCATGGGACAGATTTTCCCTTGGAACATGCAGAAGGAACCAACCCTGCAGACACTTTGAGTTCCGACTTCCAGGTTCCAGAACTTTGAAGTAATAAATTTCTGTTGTTTCCAGTCATCTTGTTACAAAAGTCCTAGCAAAATAATATACTCCCCAAATCTCTTAATAACCAAACTGCTTAATAACCTTTTTTCAACTGCTTTACGTGTGAAAAAGAAATAACCCCAGCCCATTGTGAGGATCCACAGCTTCTACACAGGGACTGTTTTTATGTTTGGCTTCCTGATGCTTCTGGTACACTATTTCCTCTCAGAGCAACCAGGGCACTTTAGGGGCCTATGGTTCTTGAATCAGAGTACACCTGAGTCACCTGGAGATTACTCTGCCTAGAGGTTAGCAAAGCCTGGAGGGCTATTAAAACAGACTGGTAGCTCCTCCTCCAAAGCATGGTCATTCTGTAGGTGTGGTGGGGCCTTGATAATTTGTTAATCTAACATGTTCTCAGGTGCTGCTGGTCTGGGGACCACATCTTGAGCACCATGGAATCAGACACTTGGAGAACATTTATAGGGGAAAAAGTAAGAAAACAAGTTTTAGAGGTAGCTCTGAAAATCTGGATAACCCTTAAAATGCATCATCAAAATGGGTCCCAACTACCCAACCCGTCATCTATACTCTAACACCCGAAAGTCTTATACTATCTTATTTGTTATAGGTTCTTTGTCTTCATTCTGAATTTGGAAGTTATTTCCTTTTACATTCTGGGATTGGACTTGAATGTCTACTTGAGTTTCCCTAGGTGGTGAGATTTGAGATGTGATCCAGAGTGAATTTCAGTATCCCTCTTCTCATCTTCCTATGAAGACTTTTCATCCTGACTCCTCCTTTGGGTCCATAACCCATACTTTCCATATTACTTAGGAGTTTTTAAAAAAAATTTTTTTATAGATTTTTTTAGTTGTAGATGGACATGATACCTTTTTTTATTTCTATGTGGTGCTGAAAATTGTACCCAGTGACTCACATGTGCTTGGCAAGCACTCTACCACTGAGTCACAACCCCAGTCCCACTTATTAAGTTTTTAACCACACATTTCCTTGGTGGATTCAGTTTTCATGTAGTGGTCACTGAGTGACTTTCTTGTTGATTGTGGGGCTCCAAATAATATTTTGAAGGTTTAGAAAGCCATACTATTAGTGTTCCTCAGAACCACCTGACATTTAGGTTTTACTAAATTTGCCAAAATTCATTAATTCGTTTAATGCCCCATGGAATATGTGCTGTATGCCAGACTCTTGGTTTCTGCTGAACATGCAGTAGTGAACAAAACCCAACTCTGGGCGCCCCTATGGGGTTTTCAGAATAGTGTCAGGGTTGGGGGAAACATTGAAAAAATCTTAGTAATACATGCACAATCACAACTGTGATAAGTACATCAGAGGACAACAGTACTTAGCTCTAACACACTGTAATGGTGAGACTTGACCCTATTAGGGAGGTCAGAGAAGACATGAGCAGAATCGAGCTGAAGAATGTGCACGAATTAGCCAGGTGTAAAGCAGAAACTAGTAGTCAGAGAAAACAGTAGTGTGAAGGCCGGGTCAGATGAAGGGGTGCAACAAGGACTGATCTTTGAGTGCAGGCATCAGGGTAAAATAGAGGTGCTGGGGAGGGGCAGTAGGGAAGCAGCCAGAGGGCATGAGGTATGTGTTCTCAGACTGAAGGTATGGGTCATCAGGCATCTCCCTTGTTTCCACCAATTGCACCCCACCTGTCACCAGAAGACCTCCCCTCGTAACTGCCGCTCCATCCCTCTACACCTTGCACCCATATTCTGTCTCCAGGGACATCCTTTTCCCTTTACCAGGTGACTTCTCCTTTTGGCTTTTCTTCCTTCCTTCCTGCATCCTCCAGTGGCTGAGCTAAGTGAGCCTCTAAAGTCTCTAGCATGACTCATATCTGCTATTTAACTGGCTCCTTTCTAGGTTTCTTAACATACCCAAATCTCTCTGGTTGAAAACAGAAAGAAAAAAAGAGGAAGAAGAGAGAGAGAGAGAGAGAGAGAGAGAGAGAGAGAGAGAGAGGGGGGGGGGCGGGTGTTATCTGTCACATCCCTTGCTATACCTGATTTAACAATTGGGTTGCCTCTTCTCAATGGAGCTGGAGGCCAGGGGCATCTGCCTTTGCTCTCTCCTCTTCCTTCCCATCTTAGTCGATTCTACTCTTTCCACTGGTGTGACCAATGGTCTTGCCCTTGTAGGCTGAGATGGGATTTCCTCCCTGCTCACTGTAATACACTTTTAGAATTCAGGGAATCTTAAGATTTGCTGTTCAAAGTTCCCCAACTTAACTCAATTCTATCCACAGGGAACTAAAAATATTTTCAAGGTCTTTTTTTTCAGGATTGGAGGGGTTATGGGAGATTAAACTCAGGGGCACTCAACCACTGAGCCACATCCTCAGACCTACTTTTTGTATTTTATTTTATAGACAGGGTCTCACTGAGTTGCTTAGCACTTCACTTTTGCTGAGGCTGGCTTTGAACTCTCAATCGTCCTTCCTAAGCCTCCCGAGATGCTGGGATTACAACCCTGCACCACCGCATCCGGCTACAAGATCTTTATTTAAGAAATTCCCCTACTTGGTAAACTTTCCATGATTGGACCTTGGAGAAAAAAATGGTATTCCTTACAAGGGGGAGTGTCAATACTAATTTAAATGTTGGAAATGTGTTTTTAAAATGGTGAGTTATATCAGATTTGTTGTCAATGAAGCCACCTTTATATGTGTGGAGAAAATGCAAGATGAGCGCATTTAATAAAACAGCCTATCTAAAAAATAGTTGGAAAGGAAAAACAAAAACTCAAACCAATCAAGGATAAATGAGCTATTTAAATAATTGTAAATCATGTATCATCTCATCATTTTAAAGTATTTTTTGCATTTTTAAAAACGTGGTAAAGTAGAATAAATGTTATTATTTCCATATATGAAGCTGACAGTGACAGAATAGTGAAAGGCTGTACTCTAATTTCTTAGTTTTGTTGACAGGTTTGTTATAAACTAAATCATCTCTCCTTCCTCATCTAGACATATCTGTAATCCAGAGAATATAACCTTGACATGATGGGACAAAATGCATTCGGTGACTAAGAAATAGATTTCCCGTGCATAGCCAACTAGTTACTAAAATAGCAATAGAAGTTGTCCTCTTTAACGAAATGCTTTAACAGACTAATCTCACGTTCAAGGTTAACAGTATGTCTTCTGCATCTTTAATGGTAATATATTCATGCAAGAATCAAATAGATAAGCCAATGGTATGGATGCCCTAACAACTTGCCCCTAATTAAGGCTATTCTCATTCCAGGAGTGGTACTGTCAAGTCAGAGTCCAGTTGCTTGGCATTTATTTACAAGCAATCAGCTGTCAATTCCTAGGGGCTGGGGAGGTTCAGGCCCTGGCAACCGGACACATACTAATCAAATAAACAAAAGGTTCCGTTTGTAAATCAGAATGTCAATGTCTTACAGGGAGAATTGACACTTGCTAAAAGACTGTATTCCTTGTCACTCAATCTGCCCACCCTTGTCTGAGAGGGAAGCCTAACACAGTGGTTAGTTAGCAGGAACAATAGTTTCCTAAATCTCTGTGGTTAGCCAAATGGGAAATAGAGCTGAAATTAGAATATTGTTGCAAGGAGGGAGATGGGATGCATCACTAAGAATTAGTTGATTGCAGACAACAGAAAGGAATATTGCCTGATTGAAACAAAGGGGAATTTATAAGAAGGACATCAGGGACTCTCAAAATTGACAGGGTCCTGAAGATGCAGGCTTGGATACTGAGAGAGTGTCAACGAGAACTATTGAACAATTTGCTCAGTTGGAGAGAAGTCCAATCAGTTTCACTCTTTTCTTTTGCTGGACTACTTTTTTTTTTTAATTTTAAGAATTTAACCTTTATTTTTTTATATATTTGTTCTTTATGTGGCATTGAGGATTGAATCCAGTGCCTCACCCATGCTCTACCACTGAGTTACAACCCCAGCCTTGGGCTAGCTTTTAAAAGTTCATTAGGCTTTTCAAATTTCAATTGGTCTATAATGATTGGGTATCTGTATTATCTGCTAAGAGTTAAAAAAATAAAAATTAAGGGACTGGTGCTGTATTGTAGTGGTAGAGTGCTTAGCTAGCAAGTATGAGGCATTGGGTTCAATCCTCAGCACCATAAGTAAATAAATAAATAGAGCAAGCAAAGGTTAAAAAAATCCTTAAAAAAAAAAAAAAAAAAGATAAGATCCTGCACTCAAAGAGGTAAGAATCTAAGACTATATAAAAATTCTACAATACACATTAGACTGAGTTCACAGCACAGGTGCCCAATCAAGGTGTTGGGGCTCCAAAAGTGAAGACTAAATGGGGAAGGATTTCATAGCAAAGGTACTGGAGGTGGGTATTAGAGATGGCAGGGCTTTGCTAGGGAAGTTGGAAGCATTTCAAAATGGGATGTAAGTAATGAGCATAGCCCAGATGTAAGAAGCTGTAAGTCACTCATTTAGCTAAGTCCCCTCTTCTCCCTCTGTGACTGGGTTAATAGGGTTTAGCTAAGTGAAAAGGAAGCTTTTGCCGGAAGAAGTCCCTGTGCTTTGGAGGGAAGCTGCCTATGAGAGAGGCAAAGAAAGAAGGAGCACATTACCAGGAAAAAGACCTACGTATTCTACCTCAAAAAGAAAAAATAATATATCACTATGTATCTGTTGCAATGTGGGCGATAGGTGATAAACCTGGAAGCAGAGAAACTGAGGTGGTCTTTCCTTTGATTTCTCACCTCTAGGAAAGGGCTTAATATCCTTCCCATGCTGGTTAGGAGCCAGCGCTCCTGGTTGCATCGAAAGGCACAAAGTGCTAAGTGCCACTCACCACAGAATAAGTGTTTGGTTCTTGCACAATCCAAGTTTTAATGCAGGATAATCTGATGAGGTTTTGGACATGAGATCCGATGTGGTAGGAAGACAACACTAGTGACATGGGTGTATTGTGTGTCCATCTATCCATTCATTCATTCATTCATTCATTCAAATCTACATTTATTAACACTGACTAGAGGCTGTCCTGAGATGAAACTAGAGGCTAGAGTATAAAAAGGAAGGATGAATAAGTCACCTCCTTGAACTACCTTTCTTTTGTCATCTCTAAAATAGGTTGGGATGAAATGCCTTTGCTTTGCTGTTTCCTGTGCTTGTGGAGCCTAGACACCAGGTCTAGAGCAGTTTCCCCGTACCAGGCAGAGGCGTGGTCCTGATGGGCAGAAAGACCGGTGCTGCTGCTTTTCCTCTGCCTCCTTGGAACTAGGGGTCATCCGAAAGGTATCAGGGATACAGCAGCTCTGTGAAAACTAGTGATCTGGTATTTGCCAGAAGCTCTGGCATAATGCAAGGAGAAATAGTGCATGAATGATGTGATGGAATTATTGCTGACCATGAATTTACTGCCCAATTAGCAAGGTGGTGCTGTGTAGGGGTTTCATTTAATTGGGACCTTTTTTTTTTTTAAAGCAGATCTAGGTTTATTTGCCATTTTACATTGATTTTATCTCAGGAGACTATAGGGCAATATGTTGAATCACAACAAGCTTTTGTCAAAGTTCTTCCTCATTGACCTTTGATTCCCCTTTTCTTGCACTGTGCTTCTGGATTTCTCTGAAGTCTCTATTGCAGATTGTTTGTAACCAAAAGGGCACCTGTGTTTGGGAATTTTTTAGCGTCTGCTGTATTTGTATTCCAGTCACAATAAATATCCATAAAAAGGGTTTTCATTTGAATTATTGGCCAGGAAATTCCCTGGGACTCAAAGTCTAATCTTGCTCTACCATCCCCCAACACCTCTTACTATGATGCCTGCTGGTAATAAAAGCCTAACAAATCTCTTCAAAGGTAATATCTCAAAGATCTTTATTGGTATAAATTGCAGCTTCAATAGAAATGCTGAATTTAGATGAGATCTAGGAGACACCAGCAGAATTAACAGTGGTTACAAAAGGATTCAAGGCTCTTTAAGTAGTTCTTTCTCCCAAGGTAGTTCCTTTGAAGTTTAGAAGCATTAGCCTTCTAAGTTGGTGGATGAAGAACCAGGGAAAGGGAGAGACCAGCTTTTGTTTAATTTCGGTTCAGTCAGGTATTAAAAGTTCTGAGGAGACTCTTCAGGTTCCCATTTCACACCTTTCATAGTCAGAGATAAGAGCTTCTGAATCCCAGGCTCTTCACTTTGTAGATTAATTGTTCTAACAACTTCAATCAAGAGCCATCCTTAAATGAAAATGCTCTGCTTTTCAGATCTGGGACTACATGGTAAAATATAACTATAAAATTCTTTTTCAATTGGATAAGTAGTGGGCAAACGTTTTGGAAATTGGAAAAATAGAGAAGACTAATTTCTACCAACCCCAGCCTCAGGGGATTAAAATTACTCAGGTTTATTTCTCATTCATGCTAATGCCCACTGAATGTTAACTGGGGACTTTGCCCTCATTTGTCTTCATTTTGAGTCCTGGTTGACAAACCACAACCATGTAAAATATTGTTGCAGTGGGAAAAGAGGGCTTTGTGTATTCTATGCCAACAGTTAAATTCTCTGCCAAGAGCAATAGGCTTTTTCTTTCTTTACCCACTAGCTGGAATTTGTCATAGTGCCTCCACTTAAAGGGTTTGGAAAGTGCACTGGAAGATGTATGCACATCAGTAAGAACTAACACACAGTTGGTCTACCTGTCTGCTGTTCTCAGCAAACTAGGCACATTAACTCTGCTTTAGTGTCTACCACTATCTTCTGGACTTGGCCTTTGTGTGTTTCAACTTTTAATAGCAAGGACTATGATTGAAGGATAGGATCCCCTTGGAACACCAGGTGTTCACCCTGAGCCCAAGCAGCAGTGGTTAGGTTGATGGGTAGAAAGAGGTAAAGGTATTTCTAGGACTCCCATTCTGCCATGTTTTCTTTACTCCTCCTTGGCTTCTGCCACTCTGACTTCCCTATCATATTGGTCCCTATGTGGGGTTAATGTTCAAGTTCTTTCTCATGAGCTCTTAAGTACTAGAAAACCTAGAGGAAATGGCTAATTTCCAGAGCATGGTAGGCATCTGATGAGGCTCTGCTCTCTTCACCTAATTCCATCAGTTTCCCTTAGTCCAGATATGTATACTTAATTCCATATTTAGTATTTGTACAATTTAATATGAAGATTTTTCACATATATAAAAATGACTTCAAAATGGAAACCCTAAATCCACTACCATAATTGTACCAACGCCAACTTCACACTTTGGGCCTTTCCATTTCTGTAAACAGAAGATTAAATGTTATTACTGTAATAACACCTCAATTCTATTTACCTGTTCAGCTGTGCTTTTCTTCTGAAGTCATTAAATTCTATCAGACCAGAAAAAAAGCGTTGGTGGTGTTCCCTAAGGTAAAACATACAGGCTTAAGGGATATTGAAACCAGGGCAGATAAATGTTCTCTGTGACAAACCAAGCGGGGGCAAGGCATAAAAGGAGCAATGACTTATTCATTACCCTAGATAGACGGCCACTCCTCCTTTTCAGGCTGCTGAAAGGCCGGGCTCAAAGGGCAGGCGGGCTGTCTGCAAGCAGCGCCGCTTCGGCTACCTGGAAGCCCAGCAAGTCACCTGAGTCCTTCCTGTGCCTGGACTGCGGAGCTACAGCAGCCTGTCTGCAGTTCGTCCGGGGCACTAACGAACTCCCCCGGGGGAGTACGCCCTCAGTCCTCAGGCCACCGAGGTGCCGAGGAGTCATCAGCCTGCGGCGGTCAGCGCCCAGGTACTGTGCGCCGCACCACCTGCCTGACCAGTCCCGCGCCTGGGCGGGGCTTCCCGCGTCCCCTTTAAGAGGCCGCATCACCCGCCCCTGACGTCAGGGTGTCTCTCCGCACGAGCCCGCGTCCCGCTCCGCTCCGCGCCCCCGCGCCCACAGCCCCGGCGGCTGCACGACGAGCGGCGGCCTGGCGACCGTGCCGCCCCGCTGGGTCCACCGGTCCCGCTCCATCGCCGTCTCCTTTCCGCACCCGCAGCTGCCCTGTCGGCGCGACCTCTTGCACCATGTCGGTGGCCGGGCTTAAGAAGCAATTCCACAAAGCCACTCAGGTAAGGCGCGTGACAGGTGCGTCGAGGAGCGGTCCCTGGCTGAGCCGCGAGGGGCGCTTGGGAGCTTGGGGACCCCGGCCCAGCGCTGAGTCCGCGTTGGCCGCGCCCCGAATCTCCCGCTCCTCTCGCAGCAGCTGCGGGACGGTTGGTGCGGGAACCCGCTCCCCACCGCGCCCCGGGCTCAGTGCGGCGCTGCAGGCGCCCGCGGGTCCCTGGCGTCCCGCCTAGTCTCCCTGCTCGCCGCCCCCGCACCGCCACTCGCCCGCGCTGCGGGGAGTGGACCGTGGCTGCACCGACGCGGCGGGAGATTATGTAAAGTCGCTCCTTCTTCGGTGACCTTGCGGTGTCGGTGCGCCCGACTGTCCTGGGATGCGCTGGCATGAGTGGTTGTCCGCACCGGGTGGCTTCGGAGGTGCCCGGGGTCTGCGCTCTCCTGAATCCCACCCCCGCCGGCGTCCTCAGGCTCCAGGGCAGTGGAGGATGGGGGCTTTCTTCAGTGAAGCACACTCATTAACTTTCCCTTGGAGAACTCCTTCGTGAAACTTCTTTGAGGCCTAGACTTGACCAACCGTGTGCGTGTCTTGTAAAAATTGACCACGAATTTTGCTGCCATGGCATAACCTAATTGTTGAAAACTTAAAATCAAATATTTTGAAGTATTATTTTTAGTGAGCCGTTTACATTTCAGGTGTGTCTGTTTTCTTTTAATTAGTTGTGATTATAGTCAAACTTAACCAATTCAGACTGTAATAATTAAAACATGGGCTGGGGATATAGCTCAGTTGGTAGAGTGCTTGCCATGCAAGCACAAGGCCCTGGGTTCAATCCCCAGCACTGCAAAAGAAAAAAAAAAAAAGTCACCTTGGGCCCAGCTGAAGAATTTTACAAAAGGAAAAATAAGGGAATATTTATTTGATGTGACCTATTTTTTTTTTTTTTGCATAATGTATAGGATTACCCTTAAAAATTCTTCTGAAACAGTCAAGTTTAAGGAATCTTTAAGGACTTCTTTGATTTAGAAAATATTTTCCATGCCTTAAATGCGTTTTCATAGTAAATTAATTAATAGTAAATTTCTTATAAGAGGTTTTTCCCAGCCTACCATAATAGCAGTGTAAGTAGAAACCATATACAGAAAAGGTGAGTGTTGTGTTTTGTAGAGTCAAATTGGTTAAGTAGGGTGACAGATGAAGCATGAAATTCATCCGGCAAACATTCATGTGTGTTTGCGTTTTTGCATGCAAGGTGTTATCTCTGTTATCACTGCCTTTATAAAATTGCCTTTATAAAATTAACTTTGTCAGTTTTAGGAAGTCAGGAAAATACCCCTTGTTTTTGCTTTTCTAAGAAAGCTTTCTGTGACCTCTCTGCCAGAAATGTTTGTAAGCCTAAGTGCATTGATGATTTAGATAGGAAGACTTCAATGCTTTATATTTTAACTCCCTTCAGATTTACAGTACCAGCATATGTGCTGTGCATGTTATCCTTCTGGCAAGACTTCTTTGATGTTAGTAACCTTTTTGAATTTAAGGTACTTGTCACTTCTCCTAGTCAGACCTCAGAAACACTTTGTTCCCTTAAGGCAGTTAGAAGTCTTGGCTTTGGAGTGGGTTAGGCTAAGATTTTTGTATCCCAACTCTGTTGTCTCTGACCTTGAATGAGTTAACTTCTGAATCTGTCCTTCCTAAAATGAAGATAATAGTCATTGCTCAAGGTTGATTTGAGTATAAATGAGTTTGTAGAACACATACAAAAGTGCTGATAAATAGCTGTTAACCTTGAGGATAATTTCATTAGTATAAAATACTAACCCATATACCAATAATGAGACATGAGAAAATTGAAGCTATAATTTTCAGCTTTGTTATCTTACAAAATAATCATATGAGACTCCATTTCAGCCAAATCCTGCAGTTGTATGTAGCTCTAAAATTTGGAATAAAAAGTTTGAATTACAATACATAAGAACTTTTTACATGTTTGGAGAAGGTCTGTTAAGATTACTATTTTATTCTGAATCCTAGTGCAGAGATTACTGCATTATTTTCTTCTTTTTGCTGAAGAGCCTGTATTTCAAAATTGAAGCAGCATAGTCTCTTGTTCATAACTTGATGGAGAACTATCTTAGAACACTTAAGGCCAAGATTACTCTTTCTGTGCATTTTTGAGGATGTGTACACAGAGTGCTAATATTTGTATGTAACAAGGATATTAGGGAAATAGTCATGTCTTACTTTTGTAGCCATTTTTCTCATATAGATTAATGAACTTGATCTTGCCTATGAAGGAATCTTTAGACCTAGAATTATTTTCTTTTGAGAACTGACATGCTCAATTATGTAACCTATAGTATAAATAGAAGGCAAACATTTCTCATTTTTACAGAATTGAACTTTTTGCCTAATGAGGATGGTATTTGTACTAATCAAGCAGTATACCTTTAGTGTTTGAATTATTATTTTGGAACTTTTTAACTAAAATTTCTCATAACTATGTTCTTACATTAAAACTGATTATTTGTCTTGTTGCCGGTAGTCATTTTAATACCTTTATCATTTGGAGATGAAAAAATGCTTTTGCCAAATATTTTTGTGTGAGAATATACTAAAATAGCAAAAATGATCATCTTTTAATATGCCTTAAGTTCTCATAAAGATATAACTTATCACGTAATTAAACTAACATTTAAAATATAAAATAGGGCAAATCAGCATTTTGTTACTGTTTATTCATTTTGAGATTTCATTTTTTCAAACGTAATGTCAGATTTTTTAAATGTGTTTTAAAACAGCAGTTTAGGGGGAAAGAAGCTCAATTAACATGCTGCTTTTACAAAATCTGTGCTTTTTTCCCTCTTTATTAACTTCATTATACCATGCATTTGATGTTATGTATCTGTGCATGTATGTTACTTTATAGCAACATATGAAATTCTGTTATAGAGTAAAACATAATTTGTTCATTGTATTAGTTTGCTAGAATACCCCATACTGAGTGGCTCAAGTAATAGAAATGTACTGCCTCACACTTCCTGATGGTGGGATGCTAGATGTCTGAGATCAAGGTAGAGGTAGGGCTACGCTCCTTATGAAAGCACTGGGCAGAATCTGCTCTAGGCCTCCCTCCTAACTTCTAGTCAGTCTTTGGTCTTCCTTGTCTTTTAGATACATCACCTTGATCTTGCCTTTATGTTCATATGGCATTCTCTCTGTATCTGGCTCCTTTACATATTTTATAAAAACATCAGTCATACTGGATTTTTGGCCCACTGTTCTTCATAAACCTCATTTTAACTTCAGTAATTACATCTGCAGTGTCCTTCTAAATAAAGTCACATTCTGAGGTACTGGGTTAAGATTTTGACATATACATGTTTTGAGAGAGATAAGTCATAACTTTTTTTGCACTAAAGGATTCATTACAGTATTCTAAATACTTCATCTGATTCAACATTTAGAAGGATGAGTCAGTCCATAAATATTACATAACTTTATTGCATTGAATGCAGTATGCTTTCTTTCAAAAAATGAGTTTTGTAGGAATATTGCTATGGTTTGAATTTGTCCCCATCCCAGATTCTTATTTTGAACCTTAATTTCTAATGAGGTAGTATCTTAAGAAGTGGGGTCTTTAGGAGGTGATTCAGTCCTGAGGGCTCTGCCCTCTTGAGCGTCACTGGTGCTCTTAAAAAAAAGGTTGAAGGGAGTGCCCCTGCCCGCTTTTGCCATCTTTGAAACAGAGTGAATCTTCACTGACATGAAGTCAGCTGGTGCCTGGATCTTGGACTTCTCAGACTCTAGAACTGTGGGAAATAAATTTCTATTATCTGTGAATTATCCAGCCTAAGGTATTTAGTTATGGCAGCCTGAACTAAGACAGAAATACACCTACTGCCTTAGTACATTTTCTGTTGTTACAACGGAATACCTGAGACTGGGAAGTTAATGAAGAGGTTTAGTTTGGCTTATGAGTCTGGAGACTGGGAAGTTCAAGATTGGGTGGCCACTTACGCCAAGGGCTTTGTCCCACTTTAGCTCAGAATGGCGAGTGTGTGGTGTGTGTAAGAGGCAAGGGTGGACTTGCTTTTTAACAATCCTTAGTCCAGAAACTATTCAGTCTCTGGAGAATGACAACTCACTCCTGTGAGGAAGACATTAATCCAATCATGAGGCCTCCACAACCTTGACCCAAACATCTCCCCTAGGCCCCACCTTCCGACACTACTGTATTGAGGAAATAAACTTTCAACACGTGAACTTCAGGGCGACACACTGAAACCATAGCACCTATTGTACGCCGTATCTCCTGATTTTTTAAAATGCTAAAACTCATTTGGTTAGATTGTATTTTATGATACAGTCTGTTACATGCTTATTATCACATTCAGGTTCTAAACCTGGGAAAATTTAATTACGTTGATGTTCTATGCCTTTCTGTTTTAACTAATTTCTTCAGCTTTCATTCCTTTAAAATGCTGTGTTTTCTCTAGATATTTTGCTCAGGAGAATGTGATATAAATCTATTCATGCATTTGTTGATAATTAAGGTATTAAATGAAATATATAATTAGTTCTGACTGAGTCAAGTTCTCAGTTCCTTGACTGCATGCTCTGAGCACTAATAGCTCCTGTCCCTTTAAAATCTTGAAGTGTGGCTTCTTGCTTGACAGTTCCTATGCCTGTTTCCTTTGTCAGGTCTGACAGTAGGCTTCAGGGCCCTATATATTTTCTGAAATTATATGCCACATTTCACATATGCATTTTTCTGAGGGAGAGGGTCTGTAGTCTTTCACCAGGTTCTTAAAGGAATTTCTAATCACTGCTCTCCCCCATCAAATGAAAATGTCGTACAAGCAATTGATCATGTTGTCTGGAGGGAATGGTGTGATTCTTACAATAACTGTCACTCCAACCATTCTGTTACTGGGCTTGAGAATGTTTCATCAAAATGCAGCCTTCTCTGAACTATATTTTAGGGCAATCAAATATTTAAAAACCTTTCCAGAGGTGTGAGGATTGAATGAGAATGCTTCTGAGAGTACCATTCGTGTATGACGAGATTAGCTTGAACCATGTTTTAAAAAGTTAAGATGCTAGCTCACTGATGCACTTGGCAGTGGAGTGGGGGTGCATGAAAGTAAGCTAGTGACAGAAAATAATTTTCCTCCCGGCTGAGAGTCTTCTTGACTGAAGTTTTGGTTGTTGACGCAATTATATTTTTGCAAACAATCCACAGCCCCCAATTCTTTAATGTTTTAAATTGTTTCAATGAATTTTGATTTTAATCTAGTTGGAACATTTTAAAATACCTTCTGAATTAGAGATGTCGTTGAAAATGGCAAGATGTGGTTGGGGAAAATGGTGACTGTTTTGAAGACCGATGTCATGGAGGGAGGTAGGGACTTAATATTCAGATGAAGGGGCCTGAATCTTGCAGAGATGATTCTATTCTTTTAAACCTCTGTACTGCATATAGAGCCCCCAAACATCAGGCAACCCTCGAACTTCCTTTAGAGTGGTAGCCTGAGGAAGTGGGCTGAGATGGATAGTGAGAATTGGGCAAGGAAGGTGGTGTTTAAGGACTGCATAAAGTGGATTCTTGCTATGACTTCCTGGGTTTGTCTTCAAAATTTAAGACCAGATAGGCAAGATACTAGGTGGGTAAGAAATCAGTGAGTTTCTTTGAGCTCCCTTTTCTCGTAAGTTTTTCTTTTTGTTTTTTGAACCCTTTTTTATCCTGTTCTGTGCTGTTATAAGGTGGTCCGTCAGGCATGGCCACTGGAGGGTACATAGGATAGGCTCAGGAAAACAAATTTTGTTATATTCTCAGGTCCTAGGAAGACAGAATCACTGTATCCTGGAGAGTGGGGAGGCACATGGGGAGCAGCTCAGCTGAGCAACTGGGGAACTGAGAGAGAATGAAGGAAGACTCCTGGGCAAGTGTCTTTATTGGGGATTATGGTGGAGTACATAACAAAAGGCAGGAGGGAATTTCTTTTCTTTTTTTCATTGAGGATTAACTTAAAGGCAGGCTACCACTGAGCTGCATTCCCAGCCTTTTTTCTTTTCTTTTTTTCTTTTTTCTTTTGAGACGGGGGCCTTGCTAAATTGCTCAGACTGGCTTTGAACTTGTGATCCTCCTGAGTCACTGGGATTACAGACGTGTGCCTCTGTGCCTAGCACTGGAGGGAATTTATTTGGTGTGTTTGTTATCTGGTCAGGGAGGGTGGGAGGGAAACTTGTGGAAGGGGCCAACTTTATCACATTTGTGTACCTGGTCACCTAGATAGGTTCTTACAGCTTATTATGTGTGTGGTGATGTTGAGGCAACAGCAGAAAAAAATAATAATAAAGTTTTAAAAGTCCATATCCATAGCACAGCACTTTTCAATGTTTGTTTGTTTAGATTTTCTTTGTTTCACTAATGATTTTGAGAGCTAAAATACTTGAGGTGATTTACATGGTCTTTATGATAAAGCCTAAGAAAAGAGCTATAGCTATTTAAAAATGTCATAGTGGTGAGACTCAATTATCTTACAGACAATAAAATGTTTAGTTAGGATACTAAATTATTAGCTGAAGACCAATGGTTCAGGAAACATTTTACATTGAATATAACTTCTAAATTCCAAACATGATGTAGTAGCTCTGTCCCTGTATCTGTGTCTGATGGCATGTGGTCTACATGAGCATGGAGACCCTCACTGCCTCTGATACTTCAGGAGAACACACAGCTCCTAGCAGGTTTGCGTAATGTTCTCAGGCCTCTGAAAGATCTTAAGGCAATATGTTCAGACCTCTTTTCAATTGTGATATATGAAAAAAAAATTATTTTTTCTAATAATTCATATTGAACTTTCCCTAGCTGGCACCTTTCCCATAGATTCTGACTGGAGCAGTTTTAGATGGCTAAGAAGTATCTCAGTACCAGTTATAATGCCTATTAGTGCATGTAGCACATAATCTGTTCATACTTTAAAGTGAAATGTAAAAGAAATATTCATAGTGAACATCACAGTGAAAGGCAAGAATGGGAGTCATAGCAGTTATTGTCCCTTAGAGTTCTGCCATCTTGCTGGGTAGGCATTGTGAAGTCCCAAACCCCTAGAGTAGAGGAAGTTCCTTTATTTGATCCTGGCTCTGCAATCTGGGTAGAACTCTTGTTCTTATAGTTGGCCAAATCTAATGAGAGTGACAGGGAGGTGTGGGCTCTTTGGGAGCTACATAACATTTGCATTCAACTTCTCATTTAAGTTCAAGAATTGGTTTATAGTCATAGGCTTCTAACTACTCACAGCTTAAGACTGACTTGGGCAATAATATTCTTTCAAAAAGGCTTCTGCACTGTTTTCTTCTTGTCAGTACTATTAACCAGTTATCACAGTGGAAATTCTATTTTCAATCTAGTTTTCAACTGATAGACTTGGTTGTGTTAATGTAAACTTTGCTCAACTTAGTTGTAGTAATTTATACTCTTGGTTTAACCAAAAAGTCTTAGTAGAACTTTGTTGCTCAAAGTTCTTTTCATTCTTAATTATTGTTATTTGTGTTAGGCATCTGGGATGAACCTGGATGAGTTCTGCTTCCTTTAGCACTTAGTTTTCAAGGTTGCTAAAGGAAGAGAGTATTCTGGGAAAGTATGAGAGATTTTCATGCACCAGTCTGGAAGAACGTGTAGGCAGAATATGAAGACCCTCAGTGACTCACTCTTTTATGGTCCTCTGCTCTTTGAGTGTGGGTGCAACCTTCAGTATGAAAAGATGTCATTCCTGAGATTGTTACTTTACATTCAGAAGAGAGAGCATATAGTTGTATGAGTTCTTTAAAAGCAGGGGATTTTGTCTGGCAGATAGCAGGAGAGGAAGTCAGAGAGGTTGGATGAGTGACAGAGTGGTCACACTGTGGTTACCAGCCTATAGGGGGCTATAGGACGGAGAGCTGCTCTTGGACAGTGCCTCCAAGGGAAGTAGGGACCTTAGACTCACAGCTTTAAAAAGACTGGATTCTGCCAACAACCTGGATGGAAAAGGACGCTTCCCCAGTGCCCTCCAGACAGCAGCCCACTCTAGCCAATGCCATGATTTTGACGCTGTGAGAACCTGAACATAGAGCCTTGTTGAGCTGGCCCAGATTTCTGATTTGTAGAACTGTATGCTAATAAATGGATATTGTTTTAAGCTGGTGATTTTGATAATGTTACACAACAGCAGAAAACATTTCATTGGTTGGTTCTTATAACATGGCTGTTGTCTGACTCTCACAAGTACAAAGAAATAAGGTGGGAGAAGCCCAGCAATTTGCTCAGAACATAGAAGTGGGGTTTGGTGTACACACATACTTGTATGTGCAACAAGAATATATACACCTGTATGAGTCTTAAGTCCATTTTGCTGGATCAACATTATATATAAGGTTCAGTGTTCCATTTATATTTTTAAATATATCATATTTTTTCCTACAATGCTTGTTTTTTTTTTTTTAATATGTAGATGCTTGTCTTTAGTGAAACACAAATATATTCTTTGCTCCCTGATCAGTTTTAAACAGTGGCACTGCTGAGTTCTTTATGGGAAACCCCTTAGCTTGGTGGACTTGTAGTAGTACAGTGACAACCTCATTACCTTGGGATGGAGATACTGAGGAACTGCAAAGAGGTTTTTTGAATTATTAGTCTCCAACAGTACACAAGAGATTTTTACCAGGGAGGATAGAGTGGTTGCCAGTTCATTGTACCTCTGTTTTTGTGCTTGAGGAAGGCTGATGCCAACACAGACACATGAAATGTGCTTGTACTGGCCTACCAAAGGGCTACATGGCAATTCGACATTGCTCATGATGTTGTTGAAGATACAGATCTGTGCAGCACACTTGAACAGTGCAGTTGTCTAAGCACAGGAGGTGACTGCAATAGTGAGCTCTGTAGCAGGTGGGTGTTATTGCCATGCTTTGTGGCATGATTTGTGGCGCAATAGTTCTGAATGGTTTTCTGGATGCAGCTGGTGGATAGTGCTGGACATAATTCTGAAAGGATGAGGTCTGGTACTCTGAGATGTCTTGTAAGGATTTGGAGACTGTTGAATAGTACAGCCAGGAAGAGAATAGTCAGGCATGGTCTGTGTCTGAGTACTAAGCAGCCTGAAGGTGAGGTATCCTCTAGAAATTGATTACAGGGTGGGTACAGCTTTCACCCCTGTCATTTTCTGCATATACTGCTCACTGAGGTGACCCTGGGGTGCCCCTTCTCTTGAGTAAGTCATGTACAGTGACTTGATGGTCATATTTATACCACTCATAACTGCTTAAGTGGCTGCATCTGGGCAAGAGAAACCTACAAGGCCAAACCCTTTGCTGTGGCCATCCCCCATCCTTGTACATCAGCTGGAGGCAGTGTTTTCTGTAGATGTTCATCATTAGTATTGCCATCAAGATTTTACTTATGAAAGTTAATATCCTTTTATGCAGAGATACAGTTCTCCTCCCAACCTAGCACTTGGTTGTCTCCAGGTTCACTTTTTAATTAAGTTTAACAAGCATAAAATGGTTTTCCATTAAGCTCTTTTCCATTCATCTTATCCAGTATTCTCTATCTTTTAGGCCCTTTGAAGCTCACAAATCTCAAATCTTTGATTTTTTAATTTTATATGGTCATTATATGCACCTTAAATCCAGTCCAAATTTTCCAGAGAGATACAGTGCCTTTAGTCTGTTTCATCTCCAAAATTCTTAATATAGATGTGGATAACTCTTTTTCCTAGCTTCAACAGAAGCTTCATATTGTTTATAAAACTTGTAATGTTCAGCAAGTTTTTAAGATGCATTCACTTTCTTTCACTTGTTCTTTCAGGTACTTTCTGAGTCTCAAAGTATATAGATTTAAATAATGTTGATGTATTTTTATCATCAACTACCTTGCATGAAAGGACTTTCCTTTTTTGTTGTTAGAGGATGTGCCTTAAACAAAAAACTTATAAAACCTGTCAATTGTTTGTCTAAATTTGATGACAAATACCCCTCCACTCTTATGAGGTGGTAAGTTATGCTGATACCATGTGATACGTACTGGTTACCTTTTATAACGTGTAGATTCCTGGTGTCTAGTGATATTTTTCCTGTTGTTTGCTGCTATGAGTGATTAAAGTGAACATAGGCAGTCAGTTTCTGTAGGCTGTTTCCATATGGTGAAGTAATTGGACTGTTTTCCAGATCTGTCACTCAGTTCTGTCTTCATGACTTTTTGGGCTCCTATATTCATTTTTTTTTTTTTTTTTAATTACTGACTGTATTACTCAGGGATCTTCAGCAAAAAAGAAACCTTTAAGGATATAGGTATGAAAGAGTATTTATTATGGGAATTGGCTCATTCTCTGAAAACTGGAGAACCAGGAAAGCTGGTGGTGTAATTTGATCTGTGTCCAAAGACCTAAGATCCAGGGGAGCAGAGCATGTAACTTTCAATCCATGGCTGACGACCTGAGAACCTGGGGGCTGCTGGATTTAAGTCCTGGAGTCCAGAGGCTCAAGAACCTGGGGTTCTGATGTTTGCAGGCAGCTGAAGATGCAAGTCCCAGCTCAAGAGAAGATGCTCACCCTTCCTCTGCTTTTTTGTTCTGCCCACACCCTCAGTGGATTGGATGATCTTTGATTAACCTAATGATTCAAATACTAATCTCTTCTGGACACCCCCCGCCCCCCCCAAAATTGTAATGGTTTGCTAGCTGAGTGTCTCTTAATTCAGTTAATTTAACGTATAAAATTAACTGTTTTAGTTTAAAATCATTGTCTCATTTTCCTAAGTGGAAAAACCACAAGCATTTATACAAAAAAGGTTAAAGTTCTAGCTGCTCTTGCTTAAGGTTTATTCTGTCTTTGTTAAATTCACAAGTAGATGAGTGGTAAATGTATCAATGATACCATGAGACTTTTAAGGAGAAAGAAAAGGCAGAAGATAAGGTGAACGCTGTCCTCTGTGAGGGATCTAGTGTTATTGAGGACTGATGATATTGTAAAATATGTATTTTGTCCTGATCCCAGTTTCCTGGCAAAATAAACTCCTAGGACTCTTGAAATCTCTGCCTAGTGGGAGTGTCTCTTGTCTGTTAATGAGATGACTGGTGACTGGGGGCCCTAGGTGTCAGGAGGGGAGTGGTCTAAGGCATGATTAGAGGGTTGGGATTTTCAGTGGTGACCCAAACCGCCAGGGAGGAGAAAGGGATTGAATGTTAAGCTGATCACCAGTGGCCAGTGGTTTAATCAATGATGCCTACTTAATGAAGCCTCCATAAAACCATAAAATCTCAGGGCTTAGGAAGACTTCTTGACAGCTAGACAAGTAGATATTACTGGAGCATGTTGGGAGAGGGACTGGATGCTGCCTGTGCCCCTTCTGCCATATCTGACCATGTACATCTCTTCCATGTTCCTGCTCATCTGCATCCTTTGTAGTGTTCTTTATAATAAGTGGATAAATGTAAGTACAATGGTTCCCTGAGTTAGAGGCTCTAAGCCAATCTATCAAGTTAATCGAACCCCAGGAGAAAGTAGTGGGAATTCTGATTTATAGTTGACTGGCCAGAAGCACAGCCATCATCTGAGTTTGTGGTTGGCTTCTGAAGAGGGGGCAGTTTAGTGGGACTGTGTCTTCAGCCTCTGAGATCTGATGCTATTTCCATGTAGATGGTGTCGGAATTGAATTAGGGGGCATCCAGCTGGTGCCTGCTATAAAATCAACTGCAGAACTGCTTCTTGGTGGTCAGAAATCCCCATAAATTTTGGTGACCAGAGATTACAAAAATATTCTGTTTGGTGCTGTAAGAGTATGGTAGGAGAAACTGTTTGCTTTTCTTATATCCTTATAAGGACACAAGTGTGTCTAAACTATTGTTAAAAACATGCCCCTTTTGCTGTTTGTATAAATGGTCAACCATTTTCTGACCATCAAGGAGGCTCATAATGGGATTTGATTAACTTTTGTAAAAGGGAAGGTTGTTTGTTTAGAGCAGCACTGAGTTATCTGTTCTATGCCTCCTGTTTAGAAGGGAGGTAGGTACTTCAAGAGAAACTCTTGGAATAACGAGGAAATGGAGCCAGGCCATCGATCATCAGGCTGTGCAGAACCTCATCAGCAGGAGCCCAGACTTGGAAGCCCAGAGGCCAGATCTCCTCCTAGTCTGCCTGTTCTGAGCACCTGTGGGGCCATAGAAGAGCATAGTCTCTTGATTTCAACTCTTCTCTCCTGTACTTCCTTAGTTCCTTTATTCTATAACTGACGTAATATGGTCTGGGGCATGATTTAGGTTCAGATGTGTTATACTTCAGATACTATTCCTCTCTGATTTATTATCTAAGTGAAGTTGTAATAATCTTGAGTTCTTTTTTTTTTTTTTTTTTTTTTTGTGGTGCTGAAGATGGAACCCAGGGCCTCACACATGCTAGCAAGTACTCTACCACTGAGCCACATCCCCAGCCCAGTAATGTTCATTCTAATGTTCATTCTAATATTGTTCTTCTTTTAAACTCTTTAGTGACTATAGCTCCCAGCCCTGAGCCTTCATAAGTCCTCTTCAGGAGATTGACATTGAGCATCTCATCTCTCACAGCTCCAGGTTATAACTCTACTATGTCTTGGACATCTTTGCCCAGTGAGGTTTATTGTGCCTGAATGAACATTCCTGCATTGGAGCCTTTGAGCCCTGTTCTTTCATCTGTGTGGAAATTCCCCTCCTTTCTTTCCCCTTTATACTTGACTAATCTGTGTTTCTTAAGGGTCTCAGCTTCATATTTCTGAGGGAGAGATTTACACTTCCTTCTTTTGATGTGGGTCACATGCCCATCCATGTACAATGAAAATCGCCTATTGTAGCCCTCCAAGCATAGCACTTGGCCCACTTCTCTGTTTCCTCCTTATCCTCCAGGACAGGTATAAAGAGAGGGACCTCATCTTTCTGTACTTCATTTTTTCCTAGTGCCTGGGCATTCAGTTGATGCCTGCTGAATGAGTACATATTTCCTGTTTCGTGTGTGTGTGTGTGTGTGTGTGTGTGTATGTGTATGCATGTGCATGCACATGTGTGTGTGCATGTGTGTGTATAATATCCTAGGCATATATTTTTGAAGTTTATGTTTACTGAGAAACACATATTTTAAAAAATATCACTTTTAAATGAGCAGTTAAAGCATTTTTGTATAGAATTGTAAGTTTGTAAGTATAAAATAAACACCCTTAATTGTAAAAATGACTTGTTGGCTAGGCACTGTTTTAACTTGTTTGCTACCCACAATAACCCCATGAGGCCACAGCATTATTATCCCCACTTTTCAGATGAGGAAACTGAAGCACAGAGAAGTTAAGTTGCACAAGGTTACATGGCTATGGTGGCATGGTCGGGATTTGAAACCAATCCAGCTGGTTTCAGATCTAACACCTTCCAGTAATATTCAACCATGAGTTCTGTTCTAGCCTTAAACCAAGAAATATCCAAAAGCTCTTAGCAATCAGTAAGAAAAAGATTAACATCTTGTAGAAAAATCAACCCAAGAATATGGAAAGGCAAGCTGGGCATGGTGGTGCAATCCCAGCAGCTCAGGAAACTGAGGCAGGAGGATCACTAGTTCAAAGCCAGTCTCAGCAATGATGAGGAGCTGAACAACTCAGTGAGACCCTGTCTTTAAAAAATAAAATACAAAATGGGACAGGGAATATGGCTCAATGGTTGAGTGCCCCTGAGTTCAATTAAAAAAAAAAAAAAAAAAAAAGAATATGGAAAGGTAATATGTAAAAGAACTACGAAACACAAATGTAAACACCATGGAAATCAAACAGTAATGTGTTGTTTTTTTTTTTTTTTTGTAAGCAAATGGGATACATATTGTTTCTCTGTTTGTACATGGCGTAAAGGCATACCATTTGTGTAATCATACATTTATATAGATTGTGTTGCTTTTTTGATTACTTAGATAGGCATAGATTAAGAGGATGATTACATTGTATGTTAACAAGATAGTCAGAATGTGGGTTCTCATTCGAAGTATCAGTTTACTTCCCTGTAATTCTCTGTTTAGCAATCTGTCCACATAAAATAATTGTATAAGCATGCAAAGGTCATGTACAAGATTGTCCTCTTTAATAGTTACTGTGGTAAAAAATTGGAGACCACCTAAATGTCAAACATTTAGGGGATGAGAATTAAATCATGGCAAGTCTACATAATGGAATCTCCATAGCCATTTTACACATAGAACAATATATATTGAAATAGGAAATATTTATGATTATTGCTAAATGAAAGAAAGGGCAAAAATATGCAATATGTCTAATGTTATAAAAATGTAGCTTTAAAAGTAACTAAAATACATGGAGAATTGATATGCCAGGTAGTGTGCTGTATTGCATATTGTAGCAACAATAAGAATCTTTTTAAATGAATATTTAGTGATTGTTCCTGGTCAGTGGGTATATGTGTGAGCAGTTTGTTTCTACATGTTTTTCCTTTCTTTGGTAATTAGATAGATCTACCACTAAGTTTTCTTCCCAGTTCATTATCTTCTTATTCCTGCCCCCACTTTCCTATGTTAAGTTGAAAACAGGAGTAGAAGAATTTTAGGAGCCACCACAGAGACAGGGAGCAAACCCAGTTTCTAGCCAAGTTTTAGAACTATAAATAGATGTAGGTTTGCTCCATTATCTGGCATTTAACTTCAGGCTACTGGAACACCTGCCATGTCCTTTGTAGAATCCTGAGTTAAACTGTACTATTGAAGTTTCTTCTGAATGCATGGCTGCTTTTCCTGTTTCTCTAAGAAATGTAGAAGCATTATAAATAAGAAGCTGCTAATGGCTTTTGCTGGCTTTTAAAGATTTTCTTTTCCAGATCTGTAGTCTTATCCTGAGGAAAAAGTGTCACAAAATTGACTCTGTGCTTTGCATATAGTGTAGGAGGGCAGCTGGGACCTGCATAGAGCAGAGCAGTGCTTCTGTGAGATTGTAAGATACTGGGGACTTGGGGTGAGCTGTTCCACCTCATTCTCTTGTTCTTAGACAGGAGTCTCCTGGGCATCTGTCATGTCTAGCTTCTCTGCAAAAGAGCTTTTGGCACTCCCTATCAGCAAAGAAGAGTGAAGTGAGGTGGAGACACTGAAAAGAAGATAGGAGATATGCCCAGTGATCCCCTTTGAGCGTGAATGTAAAGTATTCTTAGTAGCCTTTATGGGCCTCTATTTAGAAAATGCAAAGTTTAGTGAACCATGAATGGAAAAATACTACCCCTTCTCTGCACCTCAAACCAAATGGAAAAATCACTACCATGAACCACAGCCTTGGTAATGAGATAGGCATCCACTTTCAACTTCCACCCAGAGAGGACACATCTGGCAGAGTCACCCAGAACACTGAGGGTGCTACTTGCTGGGCACAAGTGTGCATTTATAGTGACTGGCTTTCTCTGGGACCTCAGTGACTTCAGTGACAAGTGCTTTGAACTCCAAGACAAATAATTGTGAAGTTGTTTCTGGAGTAAAGTTGTTTCTGCCCCCACTTTCCCATGTTAAGTTGAAAATAGCTTCTGGAGAATCTCTTTAAATTTTTGGAGCCAATGTTCACTTGTAAGTTGAGAAAGAGTTGGAGACTCTATTTTAAAAGAATTTTGTTTTCCTGAATAGTAATCTACTGGAAGCTTATATTAAACTGATGCTTTATTTCCTACAAAACTTAAGGTTTTGACCCTTTAAAAGTGTTGGAAAATAATCCAGCATTTTAAATAATCACTATGTCAGAGTGATTTTTGAATTAAGGTAGAGGTGGCATACTGGGACATTGTTGCCTACAGACTGCGTTGTGTACTTCTTAGATGGCTCCTGTGTCAGTGGGAGGGCTGTGTGGGATGCTTCTCCTGTTACTGGCATTGCTGGTGGGAGGCGAAGTGTGAGTTAGAGTTGTTTCTTTTAACAGGTTATTTAAGTATGCCTTAATGAGCTACTTTATAAACTATTTTGATTTAAAAACTCTGCTTATGAAAGATGGAGTCATAAATGTCTCTGTTTTAGTCTCCTCTTGCTCTGGAGTCAACTGTTGGAATCATAATGTCTGTCTTGATTTGTGGTATTCATACAGGCTGGGAAAAGGCATGTGATTGTGTTTCTGTGGATTAAACTCCTTCACTTTTCTTGCATTATAACTTTAAATATGTTTTACCTTCTTCTCATTCATCATTTGGCAGTGGCTCAGACCCCAGCCCAGCATCTCTGCTAGTAGCTTAAAACCACGTGAGCTGATTCAGGGACACCCGAACGTGGCAGTACATCACACTTGGTTCCTGCCACTTGGAAGCCTGAGGAGGGGCACAAGACATTACACAGATGAAGACCCAGCTCCTCAGCCTCAGGGACTGCTGTCCAAAGAGCCTTCTGTTAATAGATAGAGTATGGGGGAGATACGTGAACAGAGGCCAGATAGGTTTGTGAAATATTAGAGTAGGCAAAGTTCTGTACTTCAGGACTTTCAGGAGCCTAATCATAAAATGTTCAGAATTCTTCAAGCAGGGTATAATTGTGTACAGTTTCCCAGATGTAATTGGTTGGTAAATCTTCCTTAAACTCTCCCCTTCCTTCTCTTCTCTTCCTCCTTTCTTTTCCATTCATTTTTCCTCTCTCATTGATCTTTTTTAAAAAACTTTTGTAACAGGTTTATTATAGATCACCTATATATCAAATGAATAGTGATTCTCCCTCAGAAGTTTTTAAAGCTGGGTTTTTACATGTGTTTCTTATTTTGAAAGTCTTAGGATCTTTTTGTTGTTGTTTTTTGGTTTTGGTGCAGGGGTTTGAACCCAGGACTGTGCGTGCCAAGTACACATTCTTCCATCCCCAGTCCCACTATTAGGGTCTTCTGAGTAATGTGTTCTGCCAAATAGAAATTCCTTATTAAAAATGTCAAATAATTAGACCATCATGATTTCACTCTATCCAGGGGATGCTGGGAATGCTTCTGTGATACTTGTTTCACACAGGAAACTCAGTTAACCACTCTCTTTGTTGATGAATGTGGAGTGACACTATCATGTCTTACGGTGTGTATATGGTTAGCTTGCTGCCATGGCATCTATCTAGGGAGAAAGCTTGTTAATATTAAATCATTGAACCTGTGGGAAAAGAGAAGCTGAGCAACTTGGCTGAAGCTTTTGCAAAAGTGATGGAATTGTGAGAGTCTGGAAACATCGTGTATGTTCTTCTTGCGCCTGAAGATTACCAGCAGAGCCTGACATGTGTATGGCAGCTGTGAGGGACAGGGAAGGAAAGAAGTGCAGTGCATGAGTGTGGTGGTGTGTGTGATATTGTCCCCCAGATGCTACACCTGGCAAGGGTGTTAGGTTGTCTCTCCCTGCCCAACAAACCACTCACAAACAGAAATTTGTGCCCTACTCCTATTAGAACTCAATATGCAGTATCCATTAGCCCTTAATCCAGATGTTACTTCTTGGAGTTCCCTTCTCTGACCTGCTGGGTGGGATCAGGTTCCTTTTGATAATGCTTGTCATAGTTTCGGATTGTGTGTTAATTTTGTGGCTATTAGATTAAATGTCTGTTTCCTTCTTGGTTTCTATTTCCTGAAGGCAGGGCTTAAGTCTGTACCTACTTTTGGGTATGATGATAAGAATAAGTAACACTTATGTAGTTCTGACCATTTAGCTTGATCCTTGTGATAACCTATGGAGAAAGTACCATTATTCCCATTTTACTGATGAGGAAACAAAGGCTCAGAAAAGAGCCTCATCCTAAGTAACACAGCAGTTTGTTACTGTGTTGACAAAGGCAAAATTTGACACTGGCAGTAGATGCTAGGGTAGGCTTTAAATGAATCTTTTAATCATTACCTCAGTGTAATAAAATTGAGAGTCCAGTAATAAGTAGTAGCAGTATACTTGTGGTGATTTGGTATATGATAAAGGCAGCATTGCAGATCAGAGGAAAAATGGATTATTGAGTAAATGTTGTGTGAACCTATCCATTGGGAAATAAAACTGGATCTTTTATCATACCTTTTACCAAAAAAAAAAAAATTTATGGTTTGGAAAAACATGAAAATAAAAGGTTATAAGGTAGTCAAAGGAAAATATGGGTTCTCTTGAGCTGGAGAAATACTTTCTGAACTTGACTTCAGGTGCAGGGACTATAGAATATAGATGGCGATTTTGATACTTAAAAATGAAGAACTGGTGACTAGCCAGAACATCCTAAAGGTGTTGGAAATGACTAATGGAATTTAGGGCTTTCCATGTAAAACTGAAAAGTAAACCATAAAAACAAAACAAAACAAAACAAAAAAAAACCCAGCCTTGCCAAGAGGTCAGAGGGTGTTCTCTGTCCTGCAGGTCCCTTCTCTCTGGGTAGGCAGTGCATGTGATCTGTAGGTTCCCTTTGATTAAGTCACCTGTTGGCCTTTATCACAAGTGGGACACCCGGAGGTGTGTGCAAAGACATGTTCAGTATCCATTGCTGTGTTAATTGTGCAGTGTTTTCTGCTAACAGAATGGTATTCTGTGAGACCATTAAAGTGATGTAATCTATATCCCTGTAAAAGCCTTTGCTGGATAAAGTTGGGTAGGGGACAGTAAATTTTAGCGAGGCATTTATAATGTTACCTGGATGTAATATCATGGGTGCGGCCTGTATCTGATCTTAAGCCCTATGTATCTTTATTTTTTTTCTAATTGGAACAGTTTATCTTGCTCATGAAGTACAAAAACTAAGATGTCTTGTTGTCCTTTTGTAAGTGTTTACATTCCTTATTTTTTAATTTTTTGCAGTGCACGGATTTTGAACTCAGGGACTTGCTCACACTGGCAGAGCACTTTACACTGAGCTGCACTCCCAGCCCCAGTATTTACATTCTCATAAAACTTATTTTTGGCTCCTAAAAATGCTATTCTCACTTTTGGCCTTCTTAGTCACTGTGTTAGGGATGTTTGAAATATTCAGGACACTGAGCAGCAGTTTAAACACAAAGAAGGGAATGAGGTGCCAGAGCATGATCATTAAAATTGCATGAGTGCTGGAGTTTATTCCACAGCACAAAGCCTTCCTCGATGAACTGGATCAATGTTTAATAGAAACACAGCCTTTTCAGCATCACTGTTCTTTAACTCTTTTGTTTTTAATTAAATGTCCTGTGTTCTTCAGCCTTAAAAGAGTAACAAAGACAAAGGAGGGGGGAAGAAAAGAAACCCGAAAGCATCAATGATAGTATAATGTTGAAGAATTTCACATAACCCACCTCCACACGCACCTCCCTGGAAGCATTAAGCAGCACAGCCGGCTCAGATTCACATCTTTTCTCATCAGCTCTTCAGAGAACACTTTAATAAAGAACTAATTATGGAGCAGTCCTACATGCACCGTAGACAGGGTAATCGAGCTGCATAATTGTGCTAAGGATATATGTGCGGGATGTGATTTCTATCCTGTTTTAAGGTATTTGTTCTGTATTACTAGGGGAATGCTGATTTCAGAACTACAAATAGCATTTAATATTCAGCACATTAACTGGGTCCATGAATATGTACCACTGTTTTGAATTTTGTGGAGAATGGACTTTAAGATTAGTTTCATGGAAATCCACAATGTGGGGACTCACTGGGATTTAAAACAACCTCTTGGCCTAGTTTTATAGATGAGATTTTTGGAAGGCTCAACAGAAGCAAGAAGGACACGAAGTTTATGTAGATGCGCAAGGTGAAGTGAATTTGGAATTTGGGGTCTAGGGTTTGGTGATTGTAACAAGAACTGGAGCTGCAGTAGGCAATGGAGCACTATAAATTTTGAGGCTACTTTTCCTTTCATTAGCTCTGTGACAACGACTGTGATCCACCCCACTTGGTCCACGTGGCCTCAGCATTCCTAATCCTGTGCACACGTGCTGCTCAGGCCTTTCCTTGGATGCCTCCTGTTCTCTCCTTGTGGTTCCTGATTGCATGGCTCAGCATCTTCATGCCACAACTCCAGTCCTGTTGGGTTTGGATATGCCTGTCGTGGACAGGTTCATCTTTCCTTGCTTGTTGAAGCTCCCATTGTCTTAAGTGACGTCTTGTTCTTTAATCAGGAGAGATGTGTTGCCAAAAGGACTTAAAGCTAAATGGAGAAAGGTGGAAAAAATAAACACAGGGCTCAATGTTCAGAGGTTATTTTTAGACTTATAAGCAGCTTGCTGCTTTCCATGAAATAGCTGAGTGTAATTAATGACTCACATCTCCTGTTTTGGTGGTTTTCTCTAAAGGGTGAAATACTGGTTTCAGCGTGTTGTATACGTGTGTTTCTTCAGGTTCACAGGAGTGTTTGTTTAGTTTAGTGACCATGTGGATGGTATTCCCTTAGTCCCTTGTAAAATGTCTTCTTCAGTCATTATAGAAATCAAATAGTCTTCCCAAGTGTACTTCAGAAAAGGTGAAGTTATAATTCAAAACAAACTATGACAGTAACTGAATTTTTGTATTTCAGAGGAAGAAGGAGAGGGAGTTAGTGAGTGGTTAAATGAAATTATAAGTTTTCAGTCTCATGGAATGCTCAAGTGGAGCCAGAAGTGATTTTTAGGCCATTTTGAGTTGCTATACTTGATCAGGCAACTGATTGAATTCCCCCTGGGAACTTGGGATGTGGCCATTAAAGAGAGAATCTCAGTGGTGGGAAATCTTCATTTGTGGTGGATTTGATTCTATCAAATCATGAAGTAATTACAGTTCTAGTAGTTATAAAAGAGAAATGGTCAAACTTGGGAGAGATCTTACAGATCGTTCCCATCTATAATCACCATTTTTAAAGGCATTACAGAAAGCCTGGTGTAAGCTAATATATGACTTTTCCTCCCCAGACTGCTTTTCCTACCACTTGAAAACCACATGGGCACTCTTTATAAAACGTCCAGAAAATGATCATTTCTATTTATGGGACAGGTAGATTTAAAATAGGAAAAGACTGAATGATGTCAATCAGACATTCTTCTTGTTTGTTCTCCTTTGAACTCAAGGCAGGATTCCATTGGCTCCCCAGTGCCTGACAGAAGTGATCTTAATTCATGGGACCATACCTGAAATGGGATCTTTGGGCTCCCATCCCCCATGCTTTTTATTTTTTAAGTTATTTGCAATGTCTTTGAATTTTAGCTCGGTGTACTATCTAAACAAGCCAGCCCTGTTCTCTGTCCCTTCTGGCTGAAGTCTGGCTTGCTTACAGGCTGCTTGGGAACAAGGAGACCATTAGAAGTGGTCCTGTACTTGATGGGCCTGTCTCCCCAAGGATTCTGCATCATATGCAGGGTTATTTTTTACTTTTGCTTATGTACCTCAAAATTCCAGTCAATGAAGTATAATTTTAATTGCTATTGTCTAAACTCTTCTCTTAGGAAACTGCAGTCTTTTAATGGCTGTGTTATCATGAAACATATATAGAACTATTACCTGGCACACTTTAGCTAGAACATTTTTGTAAGGTGTTTGCTTCTCATTTTGCAAATGTTTTATAGCACATTCCAAATGTAGAGACTGCAAGCCACCTTACCCTTTCTACCAGTCTCTGGGAGATGTGAATTATGCCTTCCAAGTGAGATTTACTCCTAAATGTGGTAAGTGGACAGGTCCTCTGTAGGCCTAACAGTGAAAAAAAATTTCTGCATTATTGATTTGCAAGACAAGCGTTAAATTTTTAAATGTTAACAAGACATTTGATTGTGAATTTTTATTATTCTGTTTTTTGGGGAGACAAGAGGGTGGGGAAAAGGTAGGGGAACACCTGTACCAAAATGGAAAAATTTCTTTGTAAGAATAACAAAGCATTTTAAAAAATGCTTGAATTAACTACAGGATGGTTAAAAGAAGTGCTATCTAGAAAATTGATGTACTGTCAAGAAAAGTCCAACTTAAATTCCATGCATCCAAATCTTCCTCCTTGTAATTTTTAAAGAGATGATTTTCTTTAGGTAGTGTGTTTTTATTGTATTCTTTAGTCACAAAGAACCCAACTTAGAGGAGCCTGGTCCTGGGAAGGGAGCAGTGCTGTGTGTGCCTGTGTGCCATGCTATGTGACTTTGAGGATCAATAAGTCTCCAGGCCTGTGCTCAGGGAGGCCAGCTGAATTCTGGAATGGCAGGTTTTGATTTGTTTATGATAAATATTCC
This sequence comes from Sciurus vulgaris, assembly GCF_902686455.1. Classification (NCBI taxonomy): domain Eukaryota; kingdom Metazoa; phylum Chordata; class Mammalia; order Rodentia; family Sciuridae; genus Sciurus; species Sciurus vulgaris. The sequence goes on from NC_136476.1 coordinate 36,235,019, forward strand.
TTTAAGCATGAATTAAATCCATTTGGCTTCCTTCATTACCCAGAGGTATTTGACACCTGTGTTCTCAGCAGCATCATTATTCACGAAAACCAAACGGTGGAAGCAGCTCAGGTGTGTCCACAGATGAATGGATAGACTGTGATGTACACATACAGTGGAATATTATTCAGCCTTAAAAAAGGAGGGAGATCTTGAATTTTAGCTCAGTGTGCCATAAAAACATAAAAAGCTAAAAAAAAAAAAAAGTTTTGGAGATGAGTGTTGGTGATGTACAAAATGTGAATGTACTTTTTGCCAGTGACCCATTTATGCCAGCAAATGGTTAAGATGGCAGATTTTATGCCATGTATATTTTACTACAATTTAAAAATTTTAAAAAGCAAACCTATCTGAGTCTGATTTAAAAAAAATGTTAAATTTATCGAAAATATTTTTAAAAATTGGCATCTTTTAATTGTGGGTAAAAATTACATAATGTAGACTTTACCATTTTAATCATTTCTAAGTGTGTGATTCAGTATCAGTTTCCATTTCTGGAACTTTTTCATCATCCCAAACTAACTCTGTACCAATTAAACATGAACTCCCTTTCTTCCACTCCCTAGCCTTTGGTAACTCGTGTTCTATTTGCATGAATTTTTATATTCTGGCTGACTCATGGAAGTGCAGTTGTATAACATTTGTCATTTTGTGTTTGGTGTACTTCACCTGGCATGATTGTAAAGTTTTTATGTGCCATATCATGGACCAGAATTTCATTCCTTATTATGACTGAATAATATTCCATTGTATGGATGTATACCACATTTCATCTATCCATTTACTTTTCATTGGGTATTTGGATGGTTTCTACCTTTTGACTATTAGGAATAATGTTATTAACAACAGTAATGTACAAACACCTGCTTAAGCCCTTGTTTTCAATTACTTTAGGAGTGAGATTTCTGGATTACATGGTAATTCTTTTTTCATTTTACTATTATCATATGTATTAACATTGATTGTCCATATCAGTGGGTTTCCCTGAGGCACTCCGTGCATGCATATATCATGCTTTAATCATGTACTGCCTTCTCCTACGCTCTGTTGCTGTATCCCCTTCCCCTTTCCCCATGATGCCCTTCCTAGAGTCTGAGTCCATCTTTTACTTCAGGTAATCTTTTTTTTAAATTTTTTCAATTTCCATATGAGACAAAACATGTGATTCTTGTCTTTCCTTTGACTTCTTTCACTTAACATGATGTCTTCCTCTTTCATCCATTTTTCCTGCAAATGACAGAATTTCATTCTTTTTTATGTATGAATAATACTCCATTGTGTATTAATACCATATTTTCTTTATTCATCAGTTGAGGGGCACCTGGGCTGATTCCATACCTTGGCTATTGTGAATAGCGCTGCAGTAAACGTAGACATGCTGATATCTCTTTTGTATACTGTCTCGATTTCCTTGTATATATGCTAAGGCGTGGGATAGTTGGATCATTTGGTGGTTGTGCATACTGCTCTCCAGAGTAGCTGTACTCATTTACCTTCCTTTCAACAATGAAGAAGGGTTCCTTTGTTCTCCATATCCTCCTCCAGTGTTTGTTATTTTTTGATTTTGTTTTTAATAGCTATTCTAACTGGGGTGAGATGGGATCTCAATGTAGTTTTAATTTTCATTTCTCTGATGGCTAAAGATTTTGAGCATTTTTTCTTACATTTATTGGTCACTTGTACTTCCTCTTTTGTGAAGTATCTGTCAGATCATTTACCCATTTACTGACCGGATGATTTATTTTCATTGTAAAGTTTTGTGAGTTCTTTATATATTCTCAATATTAATTCACTCTCAGATGAATAGCTGGTAGATCTTCTCCCATCCTGTAGGTTGTCCCATTACTCTCCCATTACCCTGTTGATTGTTTCCTTTGCCGTATAAAAGTTTTTTTTTTTTTATGCCTTTAGCTAATAGCTCTTTTCCCTTGTTTATTCTGATTGTGGATTCATTTGTGTTTTTTAATGGTGTTCTTGAGATCTTGTATGTTTTGTTCCCTCTTTCTTATTTTTTTTCTTTATTGCAGTCTGAATGTGCTATTTCACCAGACTTGTTTTCAAACCCTAATATTATTTCTTCTTCTTGATCCATTCTATTGGTGAAATTTTCAACTGAGTTTTTAAAAAATCTGACTCTGATTTTTTAATTTCCAAGATTTCTGTTTAGTTCTTTTTCAAAGACTCTGTCTTCTTATTGAATTACTCATAATCCTGCATTGTCTTCCTTAGTTAATCCAACTTTTTTTTGTATTCTCTTGAATTTCACTGAGCCTTCTAGAAATCATTCTTTTGAATCATTTTTCCATCATTTTATCCACTTTGATATCTTTGGAATCTATTACTATGAAGTTATGCACTTTAGGAGGTGACATATTACCTTGCTTTTTCATATTTCTCACTTTTCTATGTTGAGATTTGCCCATCTTTTTGGATGGCTGTCTCTTCTGCTTTTGTGGTGGCTTTCATACTACTATGTGGTTTTCTTCTGCCAGTGACTTGGAGTATTAATTTGTTGTGTAATGTAGAATTTATTTCCTGCTGGACTCCATAGTTTAATCTCTCTGTAGCTTCTTTGGTTCTAATTTGTGATTTGGTCTTAGTGTACCATCTTGGGATGAGAGTGCCCCACTGTCTCTGTAAATTTGCAGAGTGGGGACACTCTGATGTTTCAGGCGGATGTGTAGGAAACGGTATGTAGGGTGTGCCTTCTGTGATTACTCTTCCCATGGAGTGGCATCAGGAGTTGGGATTTCCACAGGCTGTTGATAGTAGGCTGTGTTTCTTGAAAGAAATTCTGATGCTAGTTGCTCCAGTCATTTTGAAGGGCCTGAAACTTTTGTCTTCTGATTGGAGACAGGTGCAAATCTAGGTACTCCACAGGGAGAGGCAGGGACTGGAGTCGTACCTCCCTGCTGTAGGACTCCCTTTCAGACTTAGCAGCCCTTGGTGATCTGACCTGGTGCCCGCTGCGATCACTGTATGGGACCTGCATAGATGTGGTGTCCTCACCATTAGGTTCTTCTGCTCTGCTGCTTCTGAGGGGTTATCTTCCCAGAAGCTGGACCTCAGCATCCCTCGGTCTGTGTCACCTGGGGATCAGTTAACAACTGAGAGCTTGTGTTCCCCCTTTAAATGTGGCAAATTTCCAAGCCTGGATGAATCCCCAGAATGCCTTTGCGGGTGGGGGAGCACTCAGACCACAGGGTTCTGAGCTGGAGGATCAGTCGCAGGAATCAAGTGATTTGTAGTCTCAATCCCTGCACCTCGAGACCTGGCCCCAAATGAAACCACCTGTGACTGGTGTTGCCTCACAACATGGAAGGCAGGATCGTTGAACCACTGATGTGCCCTCCTCTGCCAACCCCACCGCAGCCTGTGCTTCTTGAAGCATAAACCCCTCAGCAAGTTTGTGTAAAAGGCATGCCCCGAGATTCGCCTGTCTCATGTGTCTGCCTTCTAAGCAGTTGGTGCAGCAGGATTTCCACAGGGACCCTGAGACCTTATTAAGCCAGATTTTCTGATTCTCAGAGCATTGTAGTTCCTAACAATAGGACCCTTTCCAAGATGGCACCTGGCTATATCAGGCTCGGTGTTAGCTCAGAGGTGCACTGAATTTCTTTTCTAAAGCTAGCCTGTTGTCCAGACCAGGTCACCTATTTATTTAGGCTATTTTATCTTCAGGATACATCATTCTGTGCCAAGCTATGACTCCTCCTTCGTTTTTACCCTCTTGGAAAGGATAGTCCTCCTGACTGAGGTGCCAGGAGCTGGGATATTTTACTTCTTTTGCTTTGTTATTCTCCCTAGTCTCTGAAATCCCCCAGGTTTTCTTTTGTGTGCCATTTGTTTTGAGTGCTACCAACAGCCACTTGCCTTTAGGAGCAGTTACACACCTCTAGCTTTGTTTCTATTCTATAAAGGAAAAAACTTGTGCTGGGGGTGTCTGCCATCTTGAGCTTCTCCTCATTTTTAAATTTCTTACTTTTTAAAAGCTTCTCATTACAGTGGGATGAGGCTTTCTTGGTCCTATGCATGATAAAAAAAAACTACTGTTTGGAAGGGATCAACTGCTCCCGTGCCTTCATTTTGGAGATGAGAAAATTGATGTGAGCAGTGCCCACACTGGGCTCATCCAGTTTTCTGTAGAGGCAGTGCAGACTGCAGTAAGGGGTTCTGCCTGGGCTCCACTGTGGATCCACTTCTTGCTTGTCAAGTTAACACATAGGTTAACTTCTTTAGCCTGCTTCCCCATATGTAAGATAGGAACAATATCAGTATCCCGTGGGGGTTGTTAAGAGAATGAATTGAGCTGATCCATGTCTGATACCTAGCATAGTGTTTTCACATATGATAACTAAAGAATGTTAGTGATTTTCATTATTGTATTTGTTATTGTTGCTGTTCCTGGCATGTGCTGCAAGCAGGACTTGGGGACAGAAGTCTTGGAATTTTGAGGCTCAGTAGCAATACTTTATTAGCTCTCTGTCCTGAGCTGCATGCTCTTCTCTCTGTTAACCAGGTGTGGTACAAGGGTGGGCACCTGTCTTGGTGTGGTGGTTGTAAGGAAGAGAGTGAAGCACCCGGCATAGGTCTTGCTTAGGAGTCAGTTTTAAAGGGTAAGGGGAGGTCCCTGCAGGGAGGAGGCCAGGCATCTGTGAAGGTACAGTGTTCTTGAGCAGTGCCAAGAACAGACATGCTGGACTCTGTTCTCTGACTGCAGGTGAGGGTATGTTCTCCTGCATCTGAGGAATAGGTCACCTGTCTTCTTTAGGTCAATTGTTCCCAGAAGCCAAGTTGGGGGTCTGCAGGTAGAGCTTGGTTTAGTTTGAGGTCGGGACAGAGGTGTTAGTGTTATTTCACAAGGACTTTTTCTTCCCACTGACTCCAGATAGTAAATATTCCTTCCCTGCTGAATCACTCTCTTGTTGGCTCTTTTCTATTTGCTCTTACCAGTGTCTGGAGGAAGACCTCATCCTGTTGACATTGCCAGGGAGGTTGTGTGTGCTCAAGGAATATTCATATAGCCAACTGAGCACTGAGTAATGTGCCTAATGGGGTAGGAGATGGAGATCTGAGGAGGGGCGAAAAGATCTTGTCCTGCAGGGGCTCAGCATCCTTCAGTATGCACTCCCAAATCTATTAGCCTGTTCTTTGCTCGAGTAGCATCTGCTTTCTGTTGTGATTGGTGTGAACTCTGCCAGTCTTCATGTCTCTACCAGTTGGGTGTCTTTTCTGCCATCCTGAGAGGTTTGAACTAGGAAATAAAAAGCTAAGTCAGTTTAAAAAGCTTTTATCAGATTTAATTGATGCTCTCTGGTGAAGTGAAAGCTTGATATCCTCCCCACATCTGAGCTGCCTAACAGTTTCTGTTTGACATTTTCCTGGGCTCCTGGTATGGGAGTGAAGGAGGAATTTAGTGTCAGGCATTCCCCACTCATGTCCCAGAATGCAGGAAACACCACAACAGATGCATGAGATGATTTGTCTCCAGATTTAAGCAGTATCTTGAGGAGTTCCATTTTGTGTCAAGGCAACTCCTTGTCTAGTGGTGAAATGGTGATTTAGAAGCAGAGGGTCCGCAGTCGACAAGGGGCCATGAGTTCAGGTGGAAGATGGAGACACCCCACATTCAGCAGTGCATGTTTTCTGGTGGAAGCCCCTTCTCTGTCTCCTTACAGGGGCTGCTAGAGAGAAGGATTGTGTCCAGGCAAGAACTACTTTATGATGGTATATTTAGCTAACAAATAATGATTAAATGACAATATGTTTTTTTTTTTTTCCCCAAAGTATTGTTTTCTTTTACAGGTTCACTGTTTTGTTTACATCACATATTTACATCACATGTGCATAGAACACATAAGTGTATTTTTGACTTGTTTCTTCAAATTTTGAGGGGCTAAAACTTCCAGCAGGCTCCAGGAGCTTATCTTCTGTGTGTTTTCCATCCGTCACAGAATCGCCTAAATTGAAAGTAAATGAAAATAATTTGTGATGACAGCCTAATCAAACTCATGAATCAAATGCAATTAATATTAGGATTTACTGAAGATTTTCATACCAAATACTAGTGCCCATGCTGGACATATGATGATATGAAATGTTAATTAGTTTGGAGAAGTTCAAGATTTTTCTTACCTGTTAGCTCTTCTGTTGACATTAAAGTGGAATCTTTGTGCTTGAGAGACCAATTTGCACTTGCATGTAAACAACTAAGGAAGTTAAATATTTAGGAATCTCTTTTTTGAATTTGGAATTTGTAGGCTGCCCTCTTTATGGTCAATGTTATTACTAACAAAGACTTATTAATGGAAATTCTGATGAATAAAATTGACAGACTTGATTCTTTCTCACCCAATAAGTTGGGAGCAACAAGTATTTTGGTTTTGATTCAAGTGAAGTTAAAATTTGTTGATTCAGAAGCACCGTGATATTTTAAGCTGCTTTGACATTCTCTAGGCAGAGTGTTGTCAGGAACAGAGCCCTGAAATTTGAGAGAGCTGCAAGTGCTTTTGATTTTTTTTTTTTTTTTTTTTTTTACTATCTCCCCTTACATTATTGTTTCAAGAAAGCAAATGAAATTTTTCCTCAAGGCTCGAAGCAAGGAGTTGTCAACTAGATTTGAGGTTGAAATTAGGTCGGGGAAAACATGAATTAATTTCAGTAACAAATGGAAATGTGATTTACTCAGTCCTTTTTAGTTCTAGTTAATGTGGACATAAAATTCCATTATGGATGGCTGCATTGCTCTTTTGATAAATAAAAGTTTTTGAGTAAAGCAGCTGTGGTTGGAGATCCATGTATGTATAGGAGATCTGCTGTCAGTCTTCATGCACAGTGGTAAACTTGAGCACTTAATGAGCAGCAGTTCTCACAGCCCAATGAAATGGTTATTTCTGGCATTCCCATTTGTAGGTGAGGAAATGGAGATGTAATAGCTTGTGAAGATCACTGTTTGTGAGAGGGAGAATTAGAGCTTGAACCCAGCTACTCAGGGCTGTTCAGTACAATCACTAGATAAGCAAAGGTTGAAATTTTCCTGGGGATGTTGCCAAGGAGAGTTGGGACCAAAGAGAAGGAAAGAGCAAAGATGCTCAGTCTTGTTCAAGATCATCAGAGGCTGTTTGGTTGATGGTCTCTGTACCCATAAAACTCTGGCAAGTTCAGGGCAGTAAATTAGATGCTTGTGTAAACTGAGCAAGTAGAGAGAAGCCTGCCAGACAAGATAGACTGTGGAGAGTTGGGGACCTTGATGGGAAGCTAGAGCCGGTGGGAAGAGGAGCCCAGGGTGGATGTTTAGTAAAGGCCTGAAAATACCTATGTGTCCTAAATGGATCTTCAGGTCATAGCAGGTCTGTGAATACCTAATGGGCACCACTTGATAAGGGTTTGGGGAGAATTATTGAGACTGTGGGCTCTGAAAAAATGTTGTAAATCACATTACAGAGCCACTGTGAAGCAGAGGCTGCCTCTAGAGAAGGGCCCCCAGCTCATACCTGACAAGGCACATAAATGAGCAGAGTGGGGTGGTTTGTTCTTGGAAGCCCCAGCAAGATGCACCATACCTGTGCTTTTATGGAATCATGTTTGTGACCTGTGAGAGCTCCAGACATCTGATTGGCGACTGTCAAAGGCACTTTCTAATGTAGGTACGTTGCTGAGGTATTGATTTGCTACATTAAGGGCAGAGTCCTTGGTACCACCAATTTGTGTTTCCCTAAATTGATCAGTCTATAAAATATCACCTGTAAGCAATTTAAACTCCGTGGGCCTGAGTTTGAATCAAGGACCAGATTCACTCTGGTTGTGCAGTTGTGGGCAAGTTTTACCTTGTCCTGATTCATCTTCCCCAAGGTATTTTAAGGATTAAATACCCAAATGAATGCAGGTTAAGAATCTGGCATACACCAAATGACAGCTTCCTTTCTTTTCCTTATTTTAATTGATGGCTTAATTGTAAGGAACTGATAACAATGAGTTTTCTGGAGATCAGTGCTGAGTGGGCGCATAGGGCTCAGATTCCTTTCATGTATTCAATGAACAGTATTAAATAGGCACCCATTCTAGGGCATTAGGGTGTTGAAGACCTGTTCTCTGTTCTCAAGGAGTTTATGGTTTAGTGCCAGAAACATGGAAAAGCTGATATCTGAATGTTAGGTTGGTTTAGGTGGTTAATACATTTGGAATGAATGTTTAGTATAGATGAGTGCTTACTGCAATAGGAACTTAAAACTTAGGGAAATTCGTATTTTAAAAAGTCAGGGTGTGAGCACAGTGGTTGAATCATGTTTTAGATTATTTTGTTTTGGTGTGAAACAAAACTTTTTGAAGCAAAGTCTAAGAAGTTTAGTAAGTTTTCTAAGTTTCTTTGGAAAAAAACAAACTATCTCTCTTCTATAAGCTAGTTTTTGCTGATCCAGAGGCAGAATAAAAAATAGAGCAGTGTCCCCTCAAAGTGAGGTTTTCTCTTATGTTGTAGGGATACTTTTTGATGAACATATTATACTTATTTATTTTACTTTTTAGGTTGTAGATTCTCTACACTAAAGCTAATACGGTTGAAAAATTACTGCCTGAATAAAGAAAAGAAAGATGTCAAAGCCAGGTTGTTAATAAGGCTCTCATTACTTTGTAGTGGAAGTTCTTTTTTGAATTGGCAATTAAAATTGTATTTTCTCTGTTTCTGTAAGATTTATTTATTATGACAAATTTCATTTCTTGAAAGATGTCTTAAATTCTTGATGTTCATATAATAATAACCTTGCAAATTAGGAAGATACCGCATAAGTTTTTTTAAAAAAAAATTTAGTTGTCAATGGACCTTTATTTTATTTATTTATATGCTGTGCTGAGAATCAAACCCAGTGCCTCACACGTGCTAGGCAAGCACTCTACCACTGAGTCACAACCCCAGCCCCTCATAAGTGTATTTTGTAAAATTTAAGTTTTCTGTAAGAAAATGTTTTAGTCAGCTTTTACATTGCTGTGACAAAAAGACCTGACAAGAACTGTGTAGAGGAGGAAAAGTTTGTTCGAACTCAGTTTCAGAGATCTCAGTTCATAGGCAGCCCAACCAGGGACAAAATATAAACCTCAAAAAGCATGTCCCCAGTGTGACCCACCTCCTCCAGCCACTCTTCACCTGCCTGTGGTTACCTGTACCAATGCATTAATCCATTGGTTGGTTACAACTCTCACAATCCAATCATTCCACCACCAAACAATTCCTTTGTTGTCTCACAACTGAGCTTTTGGGGGACACCTCATATATAAACCACAATAGGAAAGATATAGGTAGAGTAATGCTATCTGATTCTTTTTTCTTTTTTACAGACTGCATTTTGATTCATTGTGCACAAATGGTATACATCTTTTTGTTTCTGTGGTTGTGCATGATGTAGATTTATACCATTTGTGTAATCATACATGCACATAGGGTAATGATGTCTGTCTCATTCCACCATTTTTCATACTCCCCTTCTCCCTCTCATTTCCCTCTTCATAGTCTAAAGTTTCTCCATTCTTCTCTCACCGCCCCCACCCTCCACCCCCGATATATGTCATCATCCACTTATCAGGGAAAACATTCGACCTTTGGTTTTTTTAGAGAAATGTAAGTTCCATATTTCTTGACTAGTTATGTTTTTTAAAGTAACTTCCTTTTTCATGGGATAAACATGGGTACATAATAGATGTATAGTACATTTTGGTTTCTTTTTTCATATTTTTGTTGAAATTGTTCATGGAAAGTAAAATTTATTCAATATTCTACAGGGAAATGAACTATTCTGTTATCTTTAGAGTACTACAACTTAATAGAAACTGAAGCTTTTGGTAGTATGGCCATTTTGACAATATTAATTCTGCCTATCCAAGAACATGGGAGATCTTTCCATCTTCTAAGGTTTTCTTTAATTTCTTTCTTTAGTGTTCTGTAGTTCTCATTGTAGAGGTCTTTCACTTCTTTTGAGAGATTGATTCCCAAGTATTTTATTTTTTTCAAGGCTATTGTGAATGGGGTAGTTTTCCTAACTTCTTTTTCTGAAGATTCATCACTTATGTATAAAAATGCATTGGATTTATGAGCATTGATCTTGTAACCTGCTACTTTACTGAATTTACTTATGAGTTCTAAATGTTTTCTGATGGAATTTCTGGGTTCCTCTAAATATCTAATTATGTACTACAGAGATACAGCCACATCAATGTTCATAGCTGCACAATTCATAATAGCCAGACTGTGGAACCAACCTAGATGCCCTTCAATTGATGAATGGATAAAGAAACTGTGGTATATATATACAATGGAATATTACTCTGCCATGAAGAATGATAAAATTATGGCATTTGCAGGCAAATGGATGAAATTGGAGGATATCATGCTAAGTGAGATAAGCCAATCTCAAAAAACTAAACGACGAATGATCTCGCTGATAAGCGGATGAGGACACATAATGGGGGGTGGGAGGGGTTAGTGTTAGGGTTAGGGTTAGGGAGGGGGGCAAGAATGGAGGAAGGAAGGACTGTATAGAGGGAAAAGAGGGGTGGGAGGGGTGGGGGGAAGGGAAAAAATAACAGAATGAATCAAACAACATTGCCCTATGTAAATTTATGGTATGCCTTTACTCCATGTATAAACAGAGAAACAACATGTATCCCATTTGTTTACAATAAAAAAAAAAAAAAGTGAAGCTTGGGGCTGGGCTTGTAGCTCAGTGGTAGAGCACTTGCCTAGCCTGTGAGAGGCACAGGGCTCAATTCTCAGCACCACATATAATTACATGAATGAAATAAAGGTCTGCCCACATCTAAAAAATATTAAAAAATAAAAAAGAAAATGAAGCTTATGTAAATCTTTATTGGCTTCAGTTCATTCTGGCTACAGCATAATTCTTGACCTGAGTTTTCCTGTTTGGTAGTGTGCTTCATCTGTGTGTGAGTGGAGTATGGACTTGTCTGCAACTCCGTGGCTGGTAATAGAAGCTTCTCATCTTTAACTTCATGATCTCACAGTGACTTTGACCCAGATTTCAGTGGATCCCTGAGACATGCATTAAAGCTTTTATTATTGCCTTTCAGAAGGTGCTTGTTAGCTTTGGCCACCGAAATCTTCCTCCTATGAAAACTGGACTTATTCTCACTAAACCCTGCAGTGAGGCCCATTGCTGTGGTCTCCACCTTCAGTGCCACAAAAGGAGACATTGGGAACTGCCCTGCAGAGTCTGCCCAGCTGCTTTGTCTTTTGTGTCCATCAGGGAATGTCTTGAAAATTTGCCTTTGTGGACACTCTTCCCTCACTACAAAGCAGCATACTTCTTTGTGGCTCTTTAAGTTCTTTTGCATCTTTTTTTTCCATGCAGGAAACAACTCTATGACATCAGTTGCTTAACAGTATTGAGTCAGGTTGTACATCTGAGGACATTCTCAGAGGGACAGGTTCCTGGTGGAAAGCCTCTTAGCGGCTGAGCTGGTATAGAAGGCCAGTCTGGGACCTGCCTGGATGTGGGAGGTCTGGCTTCCCAGAGTAGCATTGCCTCTCTCCAGTTCTGTGCTCGGGGAACAGGGAGGAAAAACCTTCCCAACAGTGGCCTAGGTGAGGCTTGTGGGTAGTAGCTCTGCTCAGTGCTTAGCACTTAGGATTTGTCATGAACCGTATATATGGTGCAACCTTTAGGTGTGGGACTGATCCACAGCTAGGAATGCAGACTCTCCGACTCCACCTCAGACATAAAGAATCTTCATCTGCTCTTCAACAAAATGCACAGGTGATTCTTACATACAGCACATTTTCAAAGTCCAGTTCTAGAATTATAGAGAACAAGCAATCCTAGAGAACAAGGTGAGGAGAGAAAGGGGAACTGGTGTGTATATAGGAGAATGACTAAAAGAATGTATTTTATTTGTGTGTTTATTTTTAAGTAGGCAAGTATGTTATTTTTCTGAAAACCCCAGTTTTATTGAGACATAATTCATACACCATTCAGTTCACACTTAGGGTGCTGTTTGAAAGTAAACCATTCTGTGGCTTTAAGTGTATTTACACACTTGTACAAATGACCACAGTTTTTGAAGTGTTCAGTTACATGAAAAGAAACTCATACCCATTAGCAGTCACTTATCATTTTGTCCCCAAACCCACCCCACTTCCTAGAAGCTCTTGACCATCACTGATGCACTTCTGCCTCTGTGAATTGGCATTGTCTATTCTGGACATTTCCTGTATGAATGAAATCACACAGTATATGGTCTTTTCTGTCAGAATTTTTCAGCTATCATAACATTTCAAGGTCCATACTTGTTTTATTTTTTTCTCTGCTGAAACTAAAAGACCTGACAAGGACAATTTTAGAGGAGGAAAAATTTATTTGGGGGCTCATGATTTAGAGGTCTCAGTCTATAGACAGTCCAAGTGAGTTAGAACATCATGACAGAAGAATGTGGCAGAGCCAAGTGACTGGGAACAGGATGCCAGGAAGCAGAGAGAGAGCTTCCCTCATGGACAAAATATAAACCCTAAGGGCATGTCCCCATTGACCCACCTCCTCCAGCCACACCTACCTGTCCATCGTTACCACCCAGTTAATCCCTATCAGGAGATAACACATTGATTATGTTAATGCTTAATGCTTTCATAACCCAATCATTTCACCTCCAAACTTTCTTGCATTGTCTCACACATGGAGCTTTTGGGGGCACCTAATATCTAAACTGTAGCAATTCTAAGCCTGAATCAATGCCTCATTTATTTTCTCTGCTGGCATTTTACTTGTCTTATGTTTATTTTGAGAAAGAGTAAAGGAGCTTTTGCCCTTTTTATTAGCTTTGATGAAATCAAGACAGTCTTTCACTGTACAGTAATATTAAATAAGAGCAGTTGTTTTCTAATGCCACATGCTTTAGGCTCTGAGAACTGAGTCGCAGTAATGGAGTAATGGCAATATTAAATGCATTCAATTGAAGAAACACAACATTGGTATTTTCCATTTTCTTTGCATGAGAAGTTTCAACAACTTAATTTTTTTTTTTTTTTTTTTAAGAAACTGGTGCTTATTTTCTATAACCTTATTTCCATTTTGAGCTCAAGACCACTGGGTGGTAGTTCCTACCCACTCAGTGGCCTGAGCAGTAGAACTTGCAGACCAGTCTTCAGTGGCCAACTGGCTACACCAGTCTTCTGTAGGGAACTGCTGGATAGGCACAGAGGGCACCTCTATGCCCTCAGACCGTCTGCAGCATCAGGTTGAGTAGAGGTGAACTCAGGAACTGGAGCTAGTTTATTCACCCTGAAATTCCTCCTTGGTCACTGCTTTTTCAACAGCAGCCTGCTCTACCTGGTCAGCCTCCTCAGGATCTCTGTAGAAGTAGAGATCAGGCATGACCTCCCTTGGCATTCATGGGAAATGGTACCACACATGTGCAGAACTTCTTGGGCCAGCATCCACCACATTAGACTCATAGAATGAGCTCCCTTATTGCATGGACTGGCAGTGTCCACATAGCACAGAGGAGAGTCTGTGTTACACACAGCAATGGTAGGCAGATTGACATAGATGCTTCTGTAAGAGGCTGACCAGCCCTGGGATCAGTAACTACCAGAAGACATGGTGCCTGGAAGGGTGCCTGGAGCTACTTAGTGAGGTTCCCAGAGTGAAGCAGCCAGCAGTAGAAGTGGCAACACTTCAGCGCAGCCTGCTGGCCAGTATTCCTAGAGGATATGACCCTAATATCAGTAGGGTGTTCGATGACAGCAATGGCACGCGAGCTGCCAGCAGGACTTCTCCCAGCTCCTCTTCAGATTTGTGATGTACATACCATCGCTTTTCCTTTTGCAGATACGTTGTTCCATCTGGAAACCAAGGTTGGTGTCACCTAAGTGGGTTCCTGCTACAAGGAATTTGAGGACATCCTCCTTCTTCATTTGCAGGATGTCAAGGGCTCCAGACATTGTGACAGTTTCTCTTTAAACTACAGGAATCAAGAATAGCGCTGTATGGAACCTTCCCTGGGTAGCGCAGAAAGGCCCAACAACCTAATTTTTAACCACTTTTTTCATAAAAGCAGTGGTGTGCCATCCAAGCTCTGGCTGACAACTACGCCTGCATTTACCAAATATCCAGCTGATATTGCTGAAAATTAAATGACAAAATATTGTGTTCAGATAAATAACAACAATTGCTATATTTTTGACAACAAACCACATGATTATCCCTCCCCCAGCAGTCTGTTCCCTGCAGTTCTGAATATTTGTTAATTTAATTTGTTAATGCTGCCCCAGAGGAAGGCTGCATTCTTTGCTTTGCTGAGCTCTCAGATTTTTATTGGTCAAATAAAGAACAAATTGATTTTCTCCTAGGTATTTAAGTCCTTTTTTTTAAAAAAAACAAAAAACAAATCTGATCTGCAGAACACCTTTCTGATGGGAGAAAATCTTGGCTTGTTTCTTGGGCTTCCCAGTGGTCACTTTGTAATGCATGTAATGTGAGGTGAGCAGGAAAAGAATGGTCAGTTAGCAGATGTTTTTCTGTGCACAGAAGTCCTTTTAGCATTTCCCTGCTTTAATGGTGTTGACATGATCATTTGAAAATTCTTATTTTGGTTTTAACAACATGAAAAGCTTTCCTTTTCCTTATTCTCTCCTTGCCAATGAAGCTCATCTTAATGCCACTAAATTGCTGGCGCCTTATTTGGCAGGCTGCCTGGTAAATCAAATGAATGACGACAATACTGGAGATCTGTGTGGTCACTTTCTAAAGCGTTTTTGTGCTTCTTTTACACTCTTGTCTCCTCCCTCTTTGGTGGGCAAACTCAGTTATTTGACTCTTTTTGAGAAAGCTCTGGGCAAAATGCCATTTATCTATCTTTTCAACTTAAGGGGACATGCTTTCTTAACAGATTTCTTTGGGAAATCTGTAACCTGATTACTGTTTTTTTAGGTGCTGTAAAGTGCTGTGCATTCTTAGCAAATCTCAAGCATTCTGTTCTTTCTCAAAGTCCTGATTAAGTTGCTATTGCGTGATGTGTGTGTGTAAATAGAGAGAGAAATGCATGGTTTCTGAAAAGAGAAAAAAATTAAAATTCTTGCCCCTTTTAGACTTGGAAATTTGACTGGGCTAGCCAGATCTCTCAGTTGGAGGAAATGGGAAAGATTGGATTGAGCCCTTATGTCAAGGAAATTGACTTGGCTGGATTTCAGAGAGCAGGAGGGGCTGGCCCACTAAAGATCTGTGTCAGAATCTTTAGTGGCTCTGGAATTGGGACAGGGTAGCTGTTTTCTGTAATAGGGCAAACTGGGGGGGAAGGGCAGGCAGCCAACACTAAGTGAGAACCTCCTGTGTGTCAGAGTATTACACCATGCACATTCTTGCATAGAGTAACAACCTCCAAACTGTGTTTTACCGCTGTTGTTGTTATTACCACCACTGCTTTGTAAATGGAGAAACCGAGGTTCAGACAGATTAGGGATGCCTAAATTTAGCTGGAAAGTGGGCTATGGAAGTTGCTGTCCCCAGAGTTGATATTGTTTCTACTAAGTGCTCTGTTTTTGTTCATATGGGGCAGTTGTTACAACAGGAACTTGGCTGGTGGAAACACAAGTAGACATGAGCAAAAATACAAGGTCTTTTAATGCATTAAAATTTTCCCTCATAAAGGAGACTCTACAAGACCATTTTCTGACTCCAGGGATGCACACAGGTGTGCAGTACCACCTAGCAATGTGAGCACCCCATCAGATCCATCTGAGAATGTCCTAACCCCATACTTTTGTGTCCCTCTGTCCTTATGTCCCTCTCCTCACTACTGTGGACCCTGGCTGCGTGCTGTTCTCAGCTACTAAGTGACCACCAGTAAACTACTACTGAGTGTTTACTGCAGGGCTTGGGAAATCCTTTGGAGGATTCCCAGAAACCTAGGCTGTAGACCTGCTTAGGGGTGTTTCACATGAAGTCTTTACTAGGACTTTTTAGCAAATCACAAATAAAACCATCTCTGTTTTCTATGAATAAATTGATCCTTTACAAATATATAATATTTTAATCTATCAGTTTCCCCTTATTTTTAATTTTCCCCTATTAATTCATGTTCATTGTGAAAAATGTAGAAGTTAGTTAAAAAAAAGAAATTGTCCCATTACCAAGAAATCTTCGTTAAAATAACTCAGTTTATTTTGCACCAAAAATTTGATACTGACCTAGTGGAATTTTGTTATATGGCAGTGTGATCATCAGTTGATAATTTTGTTCTAGTAACTAAAAAGTTTTTTTTTTTTTTACCACTTTACTTTATTGTATGGAAGGTTATAGGTCTGTATGTAAGAAATTTAATATTAGTGCTCAGTGACAGGTATTTATGGGAATAGCTAGAGGGGTATTTATGGGAATTATGATTCTGAGGAAGCTGCCCCTCTGCTTTCTCCAGGTCTCTCTGTTTACAAGGTGCTCAGTCAGTAGTGGAGAGTTACCCATTGTTATATTTATCCTACATAGGACTTAATGTGTTATGAAAAATACTATTTACTAAGCTATTTTGTGTATACCTGTATCACACGTTGGATAAGCACTTAGATTTCAGGGAAGAAGATCATAAATTCGGAAGTTTGTAGATTTTTATTAAAACAAACAAAAAAGGGACTGGGGGAATAGCTTAGCAGAGGAGCATGTGCTTACCATGTGTGCCAGGCCCTGGATTCAATTCTCAGTGCTAAAACAACACCAGCAACAAAACAAACAGAAAAAGAGCCACCACATTAGCAAAGAAGCACGACTACATGATGTGATGCACAGAGTTAGGGACCATCTTTCATAAAATGGCAGCTGCATTTTGTTTCTTTGGGGGACAAACATAGCATATGGGTGTAACTTCCAACTCCAGCTAATTGGTTGTAACAGCACTTTAAGACATTGGAATCAACAAGGAGAAATTTTCCAGAACTAATTCTATATGCATTGAACTAATGAAAGAAGCTGTTGTGTTTTTTGGTGGAGGTGGTATTTTTATTTTATTTTTTATGAAGTGGTATAGGAGGGAGAGGAGAGATGAGTCTGCACATAACAGCAAATTAATAGTGAGATCATGAGTCTTTATGAAATCATGAAGCAGAATAAATGTTGCCACAACTTTATCAGAAAGTATTTTCTCCTTTATTCTTAAAAAATAAGAAGGTATCAGTCTACAGAAGCATTATTGATATAGTAAAGTTCCTCATTTGACCTTTTTACTAATCTTGCCTGCTGTTTTAGCAGAGTATTACATTCTAATGTTTTTGATTTTTATTCTCCAGAGATTGATAAAATTAGTTTATATAATTATTTTTATTTCCAAATATATAATACAGTTAGCCTAGTGCAAAAGGTTAAGCGGTGATGTCTATTCTGCTCTTTCCCTGACCTTATCTCTTGGGCTATCATAAAATAATTAAAATATTAAAGACTTAAAGTATTCATGTGGTTGAACAACAACACATCAACATGCTGTCATACATAGCTTTTCAGACCTGCTTGGGCATCACATTTTCAAGGTGCCTAGCTGGCAAGACAGTTTCTGGGAAGTGCTGACCTTCGTGATTCTTCCTGTCTCTGAAAAACTAGCTAATCCTTTGATTTTTTCATCTGACCAATGATTTGCCTTTGGAGGCATGCTTCTTGGTGTCTGCAGCTTATTCACCTCTCTGTCCCACTTCTTAATGTGAGAAGGCTGTGTTAGGCAGTATTAGGCTCTATTAGGAAGGCTGTATGTCACAACCATGTTCTGTGAGTGTGAGAGAAGGTGGGATCCAGTGCCTTGGGTAGAGCCTAGTGGAGCTAAAGCTGCAAATTGTAAAAAGAATGTTGTGATAATTTGGGACAAAATTAGAAAAGTCATTTTGGTGATTTGGGGATTAGTATGGGGTACAGGAAAGGGGTGAGACTTTCTGAAATAAAGCCACACTGCAGTAGAAATTGTAGTTTGGGGTTCTCTTGTAGAATCTGGAGCAGAAAGTGGTTGTCTGTTTGTTTGCTGTTTTGCTCTAGGGCCCTGTTTCTCATCAGAGAAGATTTTGGCAGTGCCTGGAGACAGTTTTGGTTATCATGACTGCAAAGGTGCTATCAACAGAGATTAAGGGTCGTGCTAAGCACTCCTTCAGTGCACAGAACAGAACACCTCTGTAAAGCTTCATTCAGTCTTAAGGCTTCAGCTATAGCCCCGGTACACCCTGTTCCAATGGGATATTACCAGAGTTGAGGACTAGGAAATAATTATCATTTCTCCAAGTATCTCAGGTGGCAGAAATTGGTCATGTGCTGCAGTCATTATCTAGCATTGGTAGAATAGATTCATGATTCCTTAATCATAGTTGAATTTATAAATTCAAATTTATAGACCTCTGAATAGGTGAAGTTTCTGCATACAGGAACTTTGCCTTTGTTGATATGTAGGTATTTATAGTCTTGATTTACCTGATTTTGTGTAAATGTTTGTGTGTTTGATTTTAGGGTGTTAGCCTAGACCTGGTTTGGGATTTTATAGAGCATGGTCAATACACTGTCATCATTGTTGAAAAATCTGAAAAATTCTGCATTTTTTGGTTTGTTTGTTTTATGGTGCTTAGGAATCAAAAACAGGGCCTCATGTTCTACCACTGAGCTACCCTCAGTCCCTAAGAGCTCTGTATTTGAAAATTTTTTTGTGTTCTAGACATTTCAGTGAAGGGATTATGGATTTATATATTGAATTGCATTCTTGCCTCATTTGGTTTCTATTAAGATAATCAAAACTTTTAGTAATACTTAGTTTTTTATATTCCCAAAACAACTGAGGAATATTGTGAAGATTCTAAGTACAGAAAGGTAATAAAATTGGCAACACCTGTACAGTATGTATGGGTGCTAGACACTGTACTTGGTATTTTACATATATTAACTAATCTTCAAACTTCTGTTATACTTACTTAACAAGTGAGAAAATTGTGGAATAGCAGTTTGCTCAAGATTTGACATCTATTAGATGGCAACTAGGGTTTGAACTCTGGCATAGAGAAGAAAACCCTCTGGATCTCAGTGGCTAGAGAGGGCTGACTTTGTTCTTGAGGAGTGTTTATCCTTATAGCCTTCGTTTCTTGATACTGCCCCCTTCATGTTGGTAGAGTATTTCCCTCATTATGCTACACATTTTTAGGAAATCTGATTATTAAATTGCGCTACTTAAATAATTAAAGAACAGTTGAGTGAACCAGAATTTATTTCATTCATCTATTATTGGGCATTTAAATTATTTCCAAAATTTTTTCACAATAGAACATTGGCATGAACACATTTATATATAAATATTTGTCCGCATCTCTGATTTTTTTATGTTTTGCAGTGTTGGGGATGGAAACCAGGGCTCTGTATATGTTAGTAAGCTCTCTACCCCTGAGCAGTACCTCCAGCCCTAGGGAATTTTTTAAAAGGATTCAGAGTATATAACTTTTTATTGACTCTTCATACATGCTACAAAATATATTGGTTATTCTCCCACTAGCACTTCATCATCATAACATGGAATATTAAATAATTTCCACCCGATTTTTGAGTCTGTAATGTAGTTTCTTGATGTTTTCTGGGAATATAGGACAGATGACTGAACTTTTTTTTTAATTGGTCAGGAAACTAAGAGTTAAACATTAAAAAAAATTTCTCACGGAAAGAGTACCCAGATTGAGTAGTTGGAGCAAATTATTTTTTTTAAAGTTTAAATTTCCAAAAAACATTAAATTTTGAAGCTATTTTCTTTACATCTTAATCCATGAAGTTAAATTGAGGCTTCATTTCACATTTTAAAGAACTGGCAGAAATACAACATTAAGGGCTACTTTAACCAGAATCTTCTTGACATGTGATCAGTGCATGCCACTGATCAGATAAGAAAGGGGAGATTATGATCATTGTCCTTTAAACAAGTGTTTATGCCATAATGATGCACAACCATAGAAATGAAAAGATGTACCCCATTTGTGTACAATGAGTCAAAATGCAGTCTGTAAAAATAAAAAAATGAAATAAAAACAATAAAATTAAAAAATTACTTGAGATTAAGTCTACCTAAGACTGGCCAGTAACTGGGAGGGCACTGGACCTATCAGGTGTGTCTACTTTCTCTGATTCCGTGATTAAATCATAGAGGATTAAAGCTATTATGTGGATTAATTCAGGACAAAAACAAATTTTACTTTATCTGTTGATTTGGGGCACAGTTAGGATGACATTTGAACTGGGATTATGCTAGTAATTGCCCCAGTTTTGTACTTTGTTTTCTACTCTGCTCTTAAAAAGTTTGCTCCTCGATCTCTATAATGTTTCCACTTTGGTTTTCCATAGCCAATATCCCTGTAGAACCATAGGATCTGTCATCCATTGATTGTTCCCAAATGTAAATTTTGGGCAAATTAGAACAAGGCTATTTCTTTATTTGTCATTTTGGCATTTTCTGCAACCTTTTAATGAATATGCATTATGAATTGATTTGAAAGTTTATTATTTAGGGATTATTTATTAGCCTGGTTACTCGCCAGAGTGACACATTTAAAAAAAAATGTTTGTCCACCCATCTGCTTCTTCCAATAATGCCCCCAAACAATCATTGACTGGCTGAATTATAATATGCAAATAAGCCATCTGCAGTGTTCAAAAGGGTGGAATGCTTCCAGTTCTTAGGCAGAAATTTGCCAGGGCTGGGTCATAATTTCAGTAGCATTCCTAAAAAGGGAGGATCTCTTAGGAAGTTTTGAAATGCTCCCATGGTAACTGGAACACTGGAATTGGGTACCCAGGCCACTTGTCAGTGGAAAAACTCCTATTTCCAGATCCACCCCACCTGTGGGATATCTGAGTGCCTTCAGAGGTGTCCTTGACTTTATTCTTTTTATCCTCTACAGGACAAAAAAAGTGATAGCAGGTAAAAAATGTGAAAGAATATTGGGCAATACCTATTGTTTTCTAATGCATCTCTGGACCTGTCCTGTTCCTTGAGATAGAAAGCTAGCAGGGATTCTTAATATCTTGGATTTTGAAATGAGGGATTGAGAGGCAGCCTTGATAAGTGAATGGATCCTGAGTCTGGCCTGCTGCTATACTCAGTTGGCTGGGTATGTGCTTGTGACATGATAACAAAGATGTGAAAACTATGACATCCATGGCTTCAGTGTTTCAAAATAATACTCTACTTACTACAGAGTAGCAGAGTGAAATTATATTTTTTTTAAATTTTCCCCTTTATTTTGAGTAATTTTAAAAATAATTCATCCATTCATTCTAGCTTCCATTTATTCTAGTGTGAAATAAAACCTTTGTTTCCTGGCCCTTCCATGTGAGCGGGCCTCTCAGTGGTAGGGGTGAGGAATGAGAGGGTCCTCTGGTGGTTTTTCTTTAAAGCTGTGTCTTGTCAGCAAGACTGTAGATCTGAAGCAGGATTCTGTGTAGGATTGTGCATAGACTGATAACAAGAGACCCACCAATTTTAGGAAATGAATTCAAGAGGATTTACCTCTAGAGCAGTCAGAGAAAGTAGGAAATTCAGAAGAGAATGATGTTCTGGAAGGTAAGACATGGTGATATGTAAAGAAGAATGTAATCAGGGAAATGAGAACAATATTTTTTTGTTCGTATTTAATTTTTATTTGGAAATAATTTCAAACTTATACAAAAGGAGTACAAAGAACATCTATGTATCCTTTCCTCAGATTCACCTGTTATATTTAGCCTGTTTGCTTTATTATTTCCTACAGACACCCATGTATAGGCATATGTGTGCGTGTGCACATGTACACAGTGTTTTGGGGAATTGTTTTTAAAATGTGTTAGTATGTCATAACTCTTTACCTCCATATGCCTAAGTATTTATTTCCTAAGAATTGAGATATTCTCTTATAGAACCACAGCACTATTATCAACTCCAGTAACTTATAATGATATAATTTTAAAAAATCAAGTCTCACATTTATATAACAAGTTGACCAGTTGACCCAGTGATGTCTTTTGTAACACTTTCCCTTTAAGTACAGTCTGGTGTTTTGTTTTATATTGTTGATTAGTTTCTTTTAAACTGAAACAGTTGCCTCACTTTCCTTTATGACATTGACAATTTTTAAGAAAGCATTCTTCCCATTAAGGACTAGAGTGGTCTTCCTTTTGGGGTTGTTTGATATTTTCTCATGATTGACGCAGGTTATGCAGTCTCAGTGGAATATTGCAGAGCTGACGTGTGTCCTTCTCAGGATCCCACATCTGTGGGCATGGAAGGCTCATTGATGGAGATTCCTTTGATCACTCAATCAGAATGCTGTCCAGTGTCTCTACCACTTAATTATTTTCTTTTTATTCCCTTGCAATAAAGTCTGTGGGAGATGCTTTAAAATAATGCAGATAACCCTGCTTCTCATCAAAATAAGTACAAGGTTTAGCATCTATTGATGATTTTTTACTAGGTCCAGTCTTTGCTGTGATAGATGCACAATCATGGTTTTCCATCTCAGTACGCCTTCCATGTGCACAGCTGCCTTCAGTGTTCTGTAAGCAAGAGACTCCTTTATTCATATTTATTTAGTTACTAATGGTATAGATTCATGAACTCTCATCTCCCATTGGTTTACAATTCATTACTGTACTCATCTGTGTCCATGTAGCATGTCCTCATGCTCCCCAGCCCCCTTTTTTTGAGAACTATTTCTGGTATAACAAGATGTTCAGGATTATCTTGTATATACTCTGCCCTGGCCTTGGAATCAGCCATTTCTTTGAGGAGCCCAGAGTTCTTTTGGTGGAGAAAGGGTGAGGAATGGAAATTTCATATGCAGGGATTCTCTCTGTTCTGTGAAGTGGGAGACCAGACCTGAGCGACCCTCTATTTCTTGTTGTTGGATCAAGTAGAAACCTTGATGTAATGAGGAAGGGCAGTTTTGATTTGCAGTTGTTAAATGAAGCCCATATATTCAGAGTATGTCCAAGATGAAGATTGCTTTTATATTTAATTTCTTTGTAAGCCTTGGTTAGTGGTGGACTGACAGATTGTATCCCCTCCCTTCTGGCCATCATCCTTGGGAGGGGCCTGGCATGCACTTTAAAGAACATGCATGTTCTGGTACTCTCTTGGGCTTGCACTTGGGTTGTCACTGAACTCCGTAGCTCTTCTTCAATGCTGTTCCCCACGTGGGACTGGGGAGGGGAGGATGCTGTGGCTGTCTGTAGGAGCAGCCTGCCAGGGCCCTTCAGTCTACATTGTACCAGAGGGTGCTGACTGGATCCTGTATCACATCCTAGTCTGGGGAGCCTCACTTTGTACCACTGTGTGGACGAGCGAAATCATTGCTGCAGGATTGTGGCAACACATGGCTCCTTTTTTACAATTCACTTTTCCATGTGGACCCCCCTCCCCCATCCTGCAGTTCACATCCCTGGTGGTTTCTGACATTTCCTTAACAGTTCAGAGCTATTTAAAATGTGTTCCTACATTTTCTGTGGATCTCCTCGGCAACATCCTTGCGTGATAATCCAGAAAAGATTAAATCCATTTGTAAGTGAGGAATTAAGGCAGAGGAAAACTTTCCACCCAGGAGACAGTAAGTGGTGGAAGCAGGACTTCATCCTGGCTCTTACGTCTCTCAGCTCAGTGCTCCTTCACCATGGTCTCGGGTATTCGAAGACTGAAGAGGATGAGCAAGCTTCTAGAAATGGGTTTAGGTTCAGAAATTGGAAGTAGGAGGTGGGGTTGATGTCTTAATTCTTAATCAGTTTCCTATCTGGGACTTCACTTACCAAGGGTACAGTTTTTCAAAGTAAGTGATGAGGTCACTCTGTGTCCTTGTGGGGAACCTTCCCTGGGAAGTCTGTCTTAAGCTGTAGGATCACCCCCAGGAAATAAGGGAAAACCTGAGTAGTGGCATCAGGCTCACTGCCTGCAGTCAGTGAAGCAGGGCCAAAAGCTGTTCTCTTCTCCTTTGTTTTAGACTTCCTCATTGGATCTCCTTCACCTGCACTGATGGGCCATCTTGTGGGGAGGGGAAGTGTCATCTTGGCTCTCTGGTTATGGTTCACAGAGGGGCCTCTACCATAGCACACAGCAGATGGACCCTGCAGGAGCCCGTGTTTGTATGCTCTGCAGGTGCAGGTCTGGGATGGATTCTGACCTCTACTTGGCACATGTTCTTTTTTTGCCTCCGTATGTCAAGGGAATCTCAGCCCATGTTAGGATTTTCAGATTGCTCTGGCTTATGGTCATGTTTGGGAATGGACAGAGTGATATAGAGGGGGAGCTTTGTGAGGGGCAGTTGAGGAGATAGCCTGAGGTTAGAGAAGATCACAGGCGCCCCTTTTGGAAGCCTGTCTCAGCTTCAGACAGACCCTAGTTGTTCATATTCTCCTCTCTCATATTTCCTGCTTATGTTTGGTTTTGCTGTTTTATTAAGGGCTTCATGCTCATGCATTTTTCAAATGGTAATAATGATTTTTTAAATTTGTTTTTTAAGAGTAAAACAATGGCCATGGAGTGCAGTTGCTTCAAGGCATATACAACTAACCTCTATTAGTAACCCAAAGGCAATTAACTGAAGAATTCCTGGATACCTGGAATTAAATGCAAAATATTATATTTTGCATTAATGTGTTTTTGTGAGGAAAGGCTTCCACAGCCTTCTGCAGATTCTTGTTTTCATTTGCCAACCTTTTAACTACAGCATGGCGACCAATATGTGTTCTTCACCTTCCTTTGGAGGACCGGATTTGCCTTCCATGGCCCTCCCTCATTGGTTTCTGAGCCCATTAATTTGTGGAAGAGTCAAGGGAAAGGAGGACTTGAAAATGACCTTTTATTACTTCAGAATTCTGGGACTGGCCTCCTCTCCTGGCCTGCTTCCTTGGGCCAGGATGACCTGCTTTTACTTATACTGTGTGTCAGATCTGGGATTATGTGCTGTGTGTACTTTCTCCTCATCTCAGTCCTATGACTGTCCCACAGTGTAGGTATTAAAAATTAAATAACATGTTCAAGCTATTAAATAGAAGAACAGGGACTAACAGTATATTCTGCCAGATTCCAACACCAGCCTGTGTTCTTGCAGTGCACAACAAAAACATCAGCTGTCATGTTTCTTAGCACTCACCACAGAGACATCCTTCTGCCCTGTTCTCTTGTTTATGCTGCAGAGCTGCAAGTCACCCATAGTAAAGGCTGTGCCTCTGGCTGCTCTCAGCTCATCTTCCTGTGAGAGGCAGACAACCAGCTTACCTTTTGGGGAATAATGGTGGAACTCTGAGAAGTTCCTTGATCACAACAGCTTTGCTGGGTTCATTCCTGTCCCAGCTCAGAGCTCTTTTAAACTGAGGTCCGGAAACTCTGACCTTCTTACCTAAAGTGTTCTCATTTGGGGAAAGAAAAGTAAAAAATGAAGTGTTAGCAAGCACACCCTGTTATCTGACTTTAAAAATTAGAAATAATAAAAATAATCATATTTACAAGGTGCTTTAGATGTAGTCACACTGCCATGAAAAATTTTATTTTTATTTGAGAGTGTAATTGTCATGTAATGCTATGAGTATCAATTAAAAAATAAACTGCAGTGCCTATGTTCTGATGGTATTTTGAGGAGGTATTTATTATCCTGCCATGTCCCTTCATCCCTGTGATAATGTGCAAACAAAGGATAAAACCCAGGTAAACCTCCTGAGATAGAGGTTCCAGATGGCATTAGCAGGAAAGACACCTGGCATCTGGGGTGGCCGTGTGGCTCTTTGTACAGGAACTGCAAGGGTTGTTTATTTTTACAGCTCTGGTGACTCAGTAATGTCACAGTGGTTTGGGGAGATTTGACTTTAGATTCCCCCTGCTGTATTTTGACCTTCACATCTCAACATTTTTTTCTTGTTCTGTTGCACAGCGTGGTTTTTAAGATGAATATACAAGAAACATTAAGGGCTCTGAGTTCTTTTTGGTCAAAAGAGTGATGTCTCTTTCAGTTGGTATTTTGCAACATAAAGCACAAATCACTGAATGTCCGAGATATGGCTGTGTGACCATGGCAAAGTTACCCTCTCCTGAGACTCAGTTTCCTCTTTTGAATATGATCCTCTCATTCAAACCAATATGTTAAAAAGGATCAAGCATTTAACATTGTTACTAGCACATGGACATTTTAGACATATGTAACTCTTCTCCTGACCCCCTCACCTCCCTAAATGTTTCCCAAGCTAAAAGAATTCTTTGATAGAAGCAGAGTAGGATCATTAATCTGTCTCTAAAATGAGGTGCTAAATGTAAATGCAGCTCTAGTGCTGGAGACAGCCAGGTAACTATTTGGGGCTGTGTGTATACACACATTTATCTCTGTGTAAACATGCATAACTTCGGGTCCTGCCCAATGCATTGCAGCTTGCTTTGGTGACTTAAGACATTTTGACTGATGTGAAAGTCTTAAGTAGAGAGAAGATAGAGGAACAACATACATCGGGAGCTGGAAGCTTTAGTAGCTTGGAAGGTTTTTTGGTTTTGTTTTGTTTTTTTCCTGTAAGGGGTAGCTCTTCTATCTCCCTTCCCTCCCTCTTGTCTCATCCCGCCCCCCCCCCTACTTCCTCCTCCCATTTCTCCTCTTTTTCCTCCTACTCTCTTCTATTTTTTTTTTTTTTTTTTTTTGTACTCAGGATTGAACACCCTGGGGGTGCTTTACCACAGAGGTATATAGCCAGTCATTTAAAAGAAAATTGTTTTTTTCAGTACCAGGGATTGAACTCAGGGGTATTTAACTAGTGAACCACATCCCCTGCCTTTTTTATTTTTTATTTTGAGACGGAGTCTGGCTAAGTTGCTTAGGGCTTTGCTAAGTTGCTGAAGCTGGCTTTGAACTTGGGAACCTCCTGCCTCAGCCTCCCAAGTCACTGGGATTACAGGTATGTGCTACTGCACTTGGCTCTGTACCGAGAACTTTTGATTTTGAGATAGGATCTTGCTAAATTGCTGAGGCTGGACTCGAATTTGCAATTCTCCTGCCTTAGCCTCCTGAGTTGCTGGGACGACAGGCATGTGCACCATACCTGACCTTCCTTTCCTTCTCAGCATTAATTTCAAGCAAAAAGTTCTGGTTAGAATTGTTCAACTCAAGGGAGAATAGTATATGGGGCTCTAACTATTAATGGGTGAAGTCCTGCCAGCTGCCTTTTTATAGATCTTCAGAGTGAAACAGGCTTTGTATAGGTTGCCAGCTAAGAATTGATCTCAGATCCAATTCCATCAGAGAAGCTTTAATATTTTTAGAAGTAATGCTCACCCTAGCACAGCATATGGTGATGTGTAATACCAGCTGTTTCCAAAAATCCATGATTTAATTAATTTCTAGAAAATTGAATTGCCCCTTTTCCCCTGATGCTTTCTGTCCATCAAACTGTATGAAGCTGCTTCAAAGTTCAGAATGTGGCCTTTGATGAGGACTGGGAGATGAATTGGGACATTGACCTTCAGATGTGATGATTGCATGGCATTTGGGTGGCCAGGAGCCAGAAAACCTGGGTTGTGGCTCCAGTTCTGCCTTTTTTGACAGGTGTGATCTGAGCCTAGTCTTCTGGGCCTCGTATTGTGCGATTAGTAAGCCAAGGGTTTGTATGATAACTGAAATCTCATTGTTTTAATTGCAGTGAAGTGTTATTATAGCTTTGAGATAGAAATGAAATACATGTTTTTTTTTTTTTTTTTTTTGAGTACCAGGGATTGAACTCAGGGGCACTCAACCACTGAGCCATATCCCCAGACCTATTTTGTATTTTATTTGGAGACAGGATCTCACTGAGTTGCTTAGCCTCTCACTTTTGCTGAGGCTACCTTTGAACTCACAATCCTCCTGACTCAGCCGCCCAAGCTGCTGGGATTACAGGCATGTGCCACTGCATCTGGCTGAAATACGTATGTGTTTGAAGTTTCTTTTCCTGAAATCGTACTGTCATCTCTGTTAGAGCCATGCCACATGTGTGGTCCTGTGTTTCATTTTCTCTGATGGTCTTCTGAAAGACCTACCTTCTGCATTTGCTAATGTCCAGGTGTCTTAGTCCCCTGAAGTCTTAGTCCTGTTCTGACCACTGATTTAGACTTTTAAGTGCTTCCTTGAATGTTTCTTTCTGTATAGATTCTGCTTTTTCTTAGTCTACTGTTAAGGGGTGGTCCCCAGGCCACCTGCTGTGGAATCACCTGAATGTGCTTGAGATAAGAGCAAATTTCTGGTTCATGTCCTGTTTTTACTGGAGCCAAGTCTCTTGGGGTAAGACATAAAAATCATCATTTTTGGCAGACTTCTCAAATGACTTTCAAATTTAAACTGATCTCAGCATCCTGATCTTTGGGAACTGGGACTATACCTTTGCTCATGTTCTTTGGACCTAACACGTAATTGAAGTACAATGTACATTTTCTTTCTTTTTTTTTGAAAATGAATTGGTGCATACATGGATGGATTTGTGGTAATTAATTGGAAAGCTAAACAATATCTTTACCAGCATTTTTTAATAATGAAGACTCTGAAATATCCGATGAATGAATAGCACTGATAACAAGGTGATGGAAATCTTTCATTCACAAATTTCTAATGCTGCCTTTCATTTCATAACAATTTTCCCAGAACAGTATGTCTGTGTGGGGCTATTATTATTATTACTATTGTTGTTGCTGCTGCTCTTCTTTATTTTGTAGTCTGGGGCTGAACCCAGGATCTTGTGCATACTAGGCTAGCAATCTGCCACTGAGCTACATCCCCAGCCCTGTGTTAGACTACTGCTGAGTATGTATTGAATACCTCAGGAAGCGGCACTGGTTGTGCTCAAATGTTCTAACCTTGCTTTCACACACATTTGTCCTTGTGAGGAGCTCTCAGGAGAGCATATCACAGGGTTTCAGTGTCAGGAAGACCACCAAGTGGACTGTTAGAGAAGGGCAGAATGTGGTAGGTGGATAAATGGCAAAAGGCACATGGTTTGACTCCTTGCTTTTTCTTATTAAGACCTTTGTGATAGGTACACGACTGTAGTGGGACTGGAGACTAGTAAAGGCCACAGATACACTGATTAAAGAAATTACTGCTATTTAATATTCTGGAGCTGAAATAGTCTTTAGTTTATTGTATTTGGTGCCATTTGCCTGCTTTTGGGCATGGTGGGGCTGGACCAGTGATAACTTTTTGGTCATGGCCCTTTCTCCTGTAATGACTATAGAGGGTTGGGACACTTTTAGAGACACTTGTGCACTTAGCATGTAGGTCCAAGCACAACGATGAGAAGGAAAGATAAGTACCAACTGATTTCATACATGGTCCTTGATTGCATTAATAAGTGTCCAGAGTCTACCTGTGTACGCCTACTGTTTGAGACTCCAGTTTTGAGTTATGGCATAGAGGTGGTGTTTCTGTGGAGGGACCAAGAGGGAGAATTGAACTGGTCTTTGTCCTTAACCTGTATTAACTCTTCTGTTAATAAAATAAACCCAAGAATGTGAAACCTGCAAACTTAATAGGTAATGATGTACACATAGCAAATTATTTACTGTTCTCACATTTCTTTTAAGTAATTTGTTTTTGGCAGTACATGTTGCTTTAAAAAATAAGAGAGAAAAGAAGGGATTTTAGTAATTCATTCTTCAGAGAGTAAGTAGTATCCAGCTCTGTCCCTATAGAATTCACAATAACCCCCTTTTCAAATCAATTGTGAATTGTTTTTCTAATCTTTTGGTGATCAGTTTTCTGAGCTCTGAAATCAGAGTTTTATACTGTAATATGCCTTTGGTGGCATTTTCCAGCTCTAATAGATTGGGTGAAAAGCTATATTTTCCATATGGCTAATCATTTTAATTAAGGTGACACTTTACTTTTAATATCTTGGCTTTCTTTATATCTGTAATAGGTTTCTAACTTCTTTCTTTTAAAATTTATTTTCGTGTCTCTATTCCTCCCCCCTTTTAAATATTTGTTGAAGACATACTCTGCAGTTTGAATTGCTGTAGAATGGTGCTGGGCGTCAGGTGGAACTTGGATTTTAGATACGTTATTGATGTCAACAGGTTGGGCTAACTATAGTTTCACCAATTTCATGACAACTGCCAGTGTGGATCTCTGTGCTGAGCTGTCCCCTGCACTCTGATGAGGGATTGCTCCCAGGTGTCAGTGCTGTGACTCTGCCTGCGGAGCAGCAGTAGCCTGTTCGAGGAACGGTGAGAACCTGGAGTCTGCGCCCTCAGCTCTGCTTGTTCCTGGTTTTGTGCTGGATGGCGCACCTGACCTGGAGCAGTTCACTGAATGTCCCCTGGCCTTCCTTATCTCTTCAGTGCAATAGGGAGAGAGAGATTGTAGGTGAGCTTTAAAACGGACCCTTTAATGCTCAGTGTGGGTGCTTCAAGTCACTAAAGTATCTTCTAAGTAGTGAAAGAAATGCTGACTATAGTTTGAGTTTAACACAAACTTTTATCCTAATTCAGTAAAAATATCTCACCCAGTTTTGGAATAGAATAGGTTCACATTGAGAGTAGAAGGTAATATGGGACATATGGGGAAAACATTAGAACACAACATTTCTGTATATTTTTCAAGCTAAGAAAGTGTGTATTTTTAATTAATAATATGTATGTTATTCATAAATAAAATTCCCAGTGACCCGCATACTGAAATTTTCTTCACTGATTCAGGTTTGTATTCAGTTAAGAGGCTATAGGAATAGATTTTTGTACCTTTTTATCCAAAAGAATGTGTTTAATTAGGGCATTCCAGTTTCTGATTGCTAGGGAACAGGATCTTCTCCCTTTCCTTGCGAAAGTGATGATATACAATAAATCTATGGATGTGTCCTGTTCAGCAAGGTTGTGTACCTTGCTGCTGAAAGGGGAGTGGGTTTTCAAAATGTTTTTCTTGCTTCACAGCATATGGCTAAAATAGCAGCATAGTGTTTTGACACCCTCTCCTGTTCATGTTTTCTTGGTCACGTTGGCATATGATGAATTTGGTGAACCTTGGCCTTTCTAACTGTCCCTCTGCTCGCTCTCTTGGTGTCCTTTTCTGGATTTTATTGTAAAGTAAGCTCATCAAACAAGATTTTCGGCAATTATGTAGATGGAAAATACAAAGGCTTAATTTTTAGTCACCAATGTCTGTCTTGGAGAAAGCAAAGCCCCAGCACACCAGATAGTCACATCAGCTGGGTTTGGTAACAGGGTTACAAGTCAGCACTTTGTCTAGGTTAAGTGACTAGGGTTGAATGTTTTGAGTACAAACCCTAGGTGTAATATCTTAAGCTCCAAGGGACCCTAAGCCATTTTTCATTCTCCCTACTTCCCATTATCCTTGCAGGCATCATCTGTGCTTTTTTGTTCCCAGTCAACAGATAAAGGACACTCACTTTGGAAAGTGACTTATTGATGGCTTGAGGCTGCTCCTTGTTTACATGCTTATGTCAACATTTTTTAAATTGACCTGAAAAATGTCAATATTTTGTTATAGTTTTGAAATTAATCTGATAATTCTTTTGTGGACATGTTGAAATCTTAATTTTCTTGACATAAGCATTATCTTTTCAGGGTTGAGCTTCTTTTCAGGGTTGTTTCTAGAAAGCTTTTAGTACAGCTTGAAGGCTTTTTTAACCATTTGTAACATTATTTCCTCTCTAAAGTTAGGGGGGAAAATGCAGTGAAAGGGTTAGTGTGACACTAACGAGTGACCGTTTTCAGTGAAAGGAGCAGGAAAGATGACTTTGCACACTCCATCAGCCCACAGATTTTGAGCCCGTTAAATGCTAAGTACTTCTTTGGCTTTGGGAACTACAGCACCAAACAGTAGAGCTGGGCTTCTGGCTTGTGGAGCTTGCAGCAGAGTCTTGATAGGGAAGGATCAGCGTCTTCATGCTATGGTGTGGTGACAGCTTCTGAGGGGGAGACAGTCACTTACATGAATGCCTCTAATGGGAATGAAATGGAAAAAGAAAGGGTTGGTCTCCGGAGTCCTGGGTTTGAGTTGCCTCATTTGTAGGAACTGAGTTTCATGCAGAGTAATGTGAGTGCTTAAAATGGGTCTAGCGCCTGTGTTTTGGGGCTGGGAATGCATATTTCCTGCCCCACAGAGCGTAGACAGGTTGAGAAGGCAGGTGAATGCTGAGTATATGCAGTAGAAGAGTCTGGCAGATCTGTGCAGCTCCTTGAGATGTGTCTTAGAATTAGCTGTAATGCCCCTGGGTGCTTAGGAATAAGGGAGAAAGTGAGTGGACCTCGTAGGGCTCTCCAAGGAATTCCTGGTTGCTCTGGTCTCAAGTTAAGGACTATTACTGAAAGTTTTGAAAGAATGAAAGCCACACAGTGGCAGTTGCTGTTTTCTCTAGCTGTCATTTATCATCTATATAAAGGCATTAAGTAACCAAGGTGTCATGACTGCAGTGATTAGACCACACGTGGGCACGTGACTTACCAAGTCAGGCAGGGGAACACTGAAGCTTTGCTTCTTTGGCACAGGTTTGGTTATCTTATCTCTTACCTTCCTGCTGAGGTTCTCATGGAATTATCAGTTGGGGTCGGGTGTGGGGTTCCTGTGTGTACATGCATGTGCAAATGCCCATGATGATGGTATTTAAAAAAATCATCATTCCTTAGAAAGACGTGTTTAGCAAGACAACCTTGGATGGACAAACCTGAGCTGCATTTTTATCACAGTGTTTCTAGATGCCCACACAGCACTTGCCACTGTGGGCAGCACAGTGTTCGATGAAGGGTGGGTAGTCTGTGTCAGGAGCGACATGCCTGACCTATATGAAATGCCCAACATTTTAGCCCACACCCAAACTCCCCCCATCTTTACAAACACTATTATATGGCCTTTGTAGCCTGATATATCCTGTTTCATTATTCCTTTCTTTAAGTTGATTATAATTGCAAAACGACCTTCTTCACTACTGGAATCATGCCACCATTGAGCTATTTTGATAATATTAAAGGAAATTAGGTATCAGGTTTTTTTTTGGGGGGGGGGGGGAGAGGATCCAGGAAGATTATTTTCTATTTGTTAAAGTTTATTAGCCATAGAGTTAATGATCTTTATCATACATCAAGGCAAAGATTTAACCTCTCCTGGGCAAGAATTTAAAGTCCATATTTAATTCAAATAGTTTCTCTTGTATCCACTGAAATGGTACTTAGTTACCTTATCCTTAACACAGTCTTTAAAACCAAAACCAAAGTTAAGGCCAGTTGTCTCTATTGTTCTAACAGTTGCCTGCATTGCTTTTTCTGGATGGTTTTCTTAATGTTTTAAATTTTGTACTAAGTTTTCTTGTGATTGGACATTAGAACTCAATGGAGCTCTTCAGTTCCTTCATGCTTGTTAATGTGTTGATATTCCTAAATATTTCTCCCATTTTCCTTGTAGTATAATATCTGCCCTAACCTGTTAATTATATGGAAAGTTCAGACCAGAGTAAAAAAGATAAACTAAGTACCTGCAGAATTTGTTGCTAAAATGGTCTCTTCTGTAGTAGGTTTGTTTCCTGACAACTGAAGTTGTTAGGTGGAGTGTGGAATAAACTATAGAATTTTGGTTTGATAGTTTTTGAATGTGAGAGTAAACTTTTAATTCAGGTTATGCTATATTTTTTGTCCAACAGTTAAGGCCATATCAGCCACTTAGTTATTAATGATGATTACTACTTGAGTCAGTGTAGCTGATAGATGGAGACGGGTTGGTACATGGCTGTGAGAGTCAGGCCTAGACAGACAGTTCCCAAGTCCCTTGCCTTCCATAACAGTTGCTTTGAGACTCCGGGACCTCTTCTGAACTCCCATAAAGCCTCTGCTCTTAGCTCCCTTATAGCACCCATGCTGTTTATTTTCTGTGAATGTGTCTGTTTCTCACTCAATTTTTTATTTTTATGTGGTGTTGAGGATTGAACCCAGTGCCTCACATGTGCTAGGCAAGCGCTTTACCACTGAGCCACAACCCCAGCACCCCCTCGTTCTTAAAGGACATCAAAATCCCTGGGATTTTGTCAGAACCACATTGTTGGCCGTACTTCCAGAGTTTCTGATTAATTAGGCTTGAGAATTTTCATTTCTAGAAAGTTCCCAGATGAGGTTGAGGTTGCTGGTCTAAGAACCATGTTTTGAGAGCCACCAGTGGCTTTGCCCTCAGACAGGTAGGTTTATGTCTATCATCCATTTTGCTTCCCTATAAAATAAATATGGGAGAGCAGACAATTACATAGTATTTACTATATGACATATGTACCCTAAATGCTTATATGTGTTTTGTCATTAATATTTAGAGTCTCCATTGAGGTAAATATTAATATTTTTCTCTGTGTTACTTGTTAGGAAATGGAGAGAGATTAAGTGACTTCAAGATAACGTAGCAAGGAAAGGGTGGAGCTGGGCTTTGAATAGGGACAGTCTAGCTGCAGAGTCCATCTTCTTAAACACTAGGCTACTTTACTAGGCTAAACAAAAGTAGTGCTAGTATCTACCTCTTAGGGTTTTAAAATGATGATCATATGAGATAAGCAAGGGACTGGCTTATATGTAAATATATGTAATTGTTTTTAGGTCTCCTTTCCTAAATCTAATTCCACATATAAAAATGGAGGCTAATCTATCTCAGTTATTAAGCCCCATGGTACTTTAAACAGTTATTAGGAAGTAAGTTTTGGCAAAATAGGCTGCTATCAATTGTATTTTATTTAATAGTTGCTTTATGATCGTATGTTGAATGGCCAGTAATCCCAGTAAGTTGGGAGGCTGAGGCAGAAGGACTTCAAGTTCAGGGCCACCTTCAGCAACGTTGAGAGACCCTGCCTCAAAGTAAAAAGGGCTGGAGATGCAGTTCAGTAGTAGAGTGCCCCTCAGTTTAATCTGCAGTACCGAGGTGGGGTGTGGATAATGAATGAGTGTCTGAATTCTAAATTGTAAGAATTGAAGTGAAAGCTTTGTCATTTTCTCTTGTGATATTTAATATTTAATTAGGCAGTGATGTCTTTAAAAACATGCAAAAACCTTGACCCATAAAAAAGTGGTAAAATGGGCTTCATCAAAATTCAAAACGTTTGTTCTTTAAAAGATACCCCTGAGGAAAAAAGGTAGGCCATACATACAACATGAGAAAATATTTATAAAATAAATCTGATAAAAA
The DNA here is from genome assembly GCF_902686455.1 of Sciurus vulgaris. Taxonomy (NCBI): domain Eukaryota; kingdom Metazoa; phylum Chordata; class Mammalia; order Rodentia; family Sciuridae; genus Sciurus; species Sciurus vulgaris. The sequence continues at coordinate 36,270,180 of NC_136476.1, forward strand.
GTTTGCATTCAGAATACATAAAGGACTCTTAAAACACGTTGAGCAAGATAACCCAGTAAAAATAGGGCAAAAGCTTTGAAGAGATGTTTCATAACAATAAATGACCAAAATAAAGACAGAGTTTTAAAGGCCGCGAGAGAAAAGAATCAAATTACATTCAGGGGGAAACCAAGAAGAATATCAGCAGATTTTTCAATCCAGACCCTAAAAGCTAGAAGGGCGTGGAACATTTACCAAGCCCTGAAAGAAAACGGATGCCAACCAAGAATCTTATACCCAGCAAAACTTACTTTCAGATTTGACAACGAAATAAGATCCTTCCATGATAAACAAAAGCTAAAGGAATTTACAAAAAGAAGGCGGCATTACAGAACATTCTCAGCAAAATATTCCATGAGGAAGAGATGAAAAACAACGTTACAAATCAGCAACGGGAGGAACTAGCCTAAAAGAATAGCCAAATAAAGGGGAAACCAAATCATGTCAAAAAACAAAAATGAGTCAAATGACTGGGAATACAAATCATATCACAATAATAACCCTGAATGTTAATGGCCTGAACTCATCAATCAAAAGATATAGACTGGCAGATTGGATTAAAAAGAAAAATCCAACAATATGCTGCCTGCAAGAGACTCATGTCATAGAAAGAGATACCCATAGACTAAAGGTGAAAGGATGGGAAAAAACATACCATGCACACGAACACAGCAAAAACGCTGGAGTATCCATCCTCATTTCAGATAATGTGGACTTCAAGCCAAAACTAGTCAGAAGGAATAAAGAAGGACATTACATACTGCTTAAGGGAAGCATAAACCAGCAAGACATAACAATCATAAATATCTATGCCCCGAACATTGGCTCATCCATGTACGTCAAACAAATCCTTGTCAATTCCAGAAATCAAATAGACCACAACACAATAATACTAGGCGATTTTAACACCTCTCACCGCTGGATAGATCGTCCAAACAAAAATTGAATAAAGAAACCATAGATCTCAATAACACAATAAACAATTTAGACTTAACCGACTTATATAGAATATACCATGCAACAAAGAACGAATACACTTTCTTCTCAGCAGCACATGAATCCTTCTCTAAAATAGACCATGTTTTATGCCACAAAGCCACTGTTAGCAAATACAAGAAGATAGAGATAGTACCTTGTACCCTATCAGATCATAATGGATTGAAATTAGAAATAAATGACAGAATAAAAAACAAACTTCTCCAATACCTGGAGATTAAATAAGACACTATTATATGATGAATGGATAACAGAAGACATCAGGAGGGAAATAAAAAAATTCTTAGAAGTAAACGAGAACAAAGACACATCATATCAAAATCTCTGGGACACTATGAAAGCAGTACTTAGAGGAAGATTTATTTCATGGGGCACATTTGACAAAAGAAGTAGAAATCAACAAATAAACGACTTAACACTACAGCTCAAAGTCCTAGAAAAAGAAGAGCAGACCAACACCAAAAGTAGTAGAAGACAGGAAATAGTTAAAATCAGAGCCAAAATCAACGAAATTGAAGCAAAAGAAACAATCGGAAAAATTAACAAAATAAAGAGTTGGTTCTTTGAAAAAATAAACAAAATTGATAAACCCTTAGCCACACTAACAAAGAGAAAGAGGGAGAAAACTCAAATTACTAAAATTCGGAATGAACAAGGAAATATCACAACAGACACGAGTGAAATACAAAACATAATTAGAAGCTACTTTGAAAATCTATACTCCAACAAAACAGAAAACCTCGAAGACATGAACAAGTTTCTACAGACATATGAATTACCTAAACTGAACCAGGAGGACATACACAACTTAAATAAATCAATTTCAAGCAGTGAAATAGAAGAGGTCATCAAAAACCTACCCACAAAGAAAAGTCTGGGACCAGATGGATTTTCAGCCATGTTCTACAAAACCTTTAAAGAAGATCTCATTCCAATGCTCCTCAAAGTATTCCATAAAATAGAAGAGGAGGGAACCCTCCCAAACTCATTTTATGAAGCCAATATCACCCTGATACCTAAACCAGACAGAGACACTTCGAGGAAAGAAAATTTCAGACCAATATCCTTAATGAACATTGACACAAAACTTCTCAACAAAATTTTAGCAAATCGCATACAAAAATATATTAAAAAGATAGTGCACCACGATCAAGTGGGTTTTATCCCAGGGATGCCAGGTTGGTTCAACATCCGGAAATCAATAAATGCCATTCACCATATCAACAGACGTAAAGTTAAGAATCACATGATTATTTCAATAGATGCAGAAAAAGCATTCGATAAAATACAGCATCCCTTCATGCTCAAAACACTAGAAAAAATTGGGGTAGTGGGAACATTCCTTAACATTGTAAAGGCCATCTATGCTAAGCCCATGGCCAATATCATTCTAAATGGTGAAAAACTGAAAGCATTCCCCCTATAAACTGGAACAAGGCCGGGATGCCCTCTTTCACCACTTCTATTCAACATTGTCCTTGAAACTCTAGCCAGAGCAATTAGACAAACCAAAGAAATTAAAGAGATACCAATTGGAAAAGAAGAACTCAAACTATCCCTACTTGCGGATGATATGATTATATATTTAGAGGAACCTGGAAATTCCACCAGAAAACTCTTAGAACTCATAAGTGAATTCAGTAAAGTAGCAGGTTACAAGATCAATGCTTATAAATCCAATGCATTTTTATACATAAGTCATGAATCTTCAGAGAAATTATGAAAACTACCCCATTCACAATAGCATTGAAAAAAATAAAATACTTGGGAATCAATCTCACAAAAGAGGTGAAAGACCTCTACAATGAGCACTACAGAACACTAATGAAAGAAATTAAAGAAAATCTTAGAAGATGGAAAGATCTTCCATGTTCTTGGATAGGCAGAATTAATATTGTCAAAATGGCCATACTACCTAAAGTGCTATACAGATTTAGTGCAATTCCAATTAATATCCTAATGATGTACCTTACAGAAATAGAGCAAGCAATTATGAGATTCACCTGGAAGAATAAAAAACCCAGAATAGCTAAAGCAATCCTCAGTAGAAAGAGCGAAGCAGGGGGTATCGCAATACCAGATCTTCAACGCTATTACAAAGCAATAGTAACAAAACACCATGTATTGGTACCAAAATAGACAGGTAGATCAGTGGTACAGAATAGAGGAAATGGACATAAACCCAAATAAATACAATTTTCTCATACTAGACTAAGGAGCCAAAAATATGCAATGGAGAAAAGATAGCCTCTTCAGCAAATGGTGCTGGGAAAACTGGAAATCCATATGCAACAGAATGAAATTAATCCCCTATCTCTCACCCTGCACAAAACTCAACTCAAAATGGATCAGGGACCTTGAAATCAGACTAGAGACCCTGCATCTTATAGAAGAAAAAGTAGGTCCAAACTTTCAACATGTCGGCATAGGATCAGACTTCCTTAACAGGACTCCCAGGCACAAGAAATAAAAGCAAGAATCAATAACTGGGATAGATTCAAACTAAAAAGCTTTCTCCCAGCAAAGGAAACTATCAGTAATGTGAAGAGAGAGCCTACAGAGTGGGAGAATATCTTTGCCACTCATACTTCAGATAGAGCACTAATTTCCAGAATGCATAAAGAACTCAAAAAACTCTACACCAAGAATACAAATAACCCAATCAACAAATGGGCTCAGGAAATGAATAGACACTTCACAGAAGATGATGTACAAGCAATCAACAGATATATGAAAAAATGTTCAACATCACTAGTAATAAGAGAAATGCAAATCAAAACTACCCTAAGATTTCATCTCACCCCAATTAGAATGGCGATTATCAAGAACGCAAGCAACAATAGGTGTTGGCGAGGATGTGGGGAAAAAGGTACACTCATACATTGCTGATGGGGTTGCAAATTAGTGCAGCCACTCTGAAAAGCAGTATGGAGATTCCTCAGAAAGCTTAGAATGGAACCACCATTTGACCCAGCTATCCCACTTCTTGGCCTATACCCAAAGGACTTAAAATCAGCATACTACAGAGATACAGCCACATCAATGTTCATAGCTGCTCAATTCACTATAGGCAGATTGTGGAACCAACCTAGATGCCCTTCAGTTGATGAATGGATAAAGAAACTGGCATATATAGACAATGGAATATTACTCTGCCATGAAGAATGATAAAATTATGGCATTTGCAGGCAAATGGATGAAATTGGAGGATATCATGCTAAGTGAGATAAGCCAATCTCAAAAAACTAAAGGACGAATGATCTTGCTGATAAGCGGATGAGGACATATAATGGGGGGTAGGAGGGGTTAGCGTTAGGGTTAGGGTTAGGTTTAGGGTTAGGGTAAGAAGGGTGGCAAGAATGGAGGAAGGAAGGACTGTATAGAGGGAAAAGAGGGGTGGGAGGGGTGGGGGGGAAAGGAAAAAAAAAAAAACCAGAATGAATCAAACAACATTACTCTATGTAAATTTATGATTACACAAATGGTATGCCTTTACTCCCTGTACAAATAGAGAAACAACATATATCCCATTTGTTTAAATAAAAAAAAAACAAAACACTATTTCAATTGTACCTAGTTGTGGAATTACATATTGTACCCTAATAAAGTAAAAACATTAAAAAAATGTAGCCTCTTCCTGTTTATCTCATTTGCCACTACTAATGAAAAAAGTTCTGTGGTGGTTCACCTTTAAATATGATTAAGGATTACTTTTCTAAAAATTCTATACTCTTATTCTTTTACTAGTCTTTATAAAAGACTAGTAAAACTAGAAAACTAGAAAAACTAGAAAATCTGGAATGAATGTTTTTCCTGTTTTTTATAAATTGTATTTACCCATTCTGCATATTCTTTATTTCCTTTTCCAAGACAATTATTTCCACCTGCCATGAAAAGCCTGGACGGATTTATAGAAGACATTCTCTGAAAGCTTTATAATATTAAAGAAAATCAACGTTTGTTTTTATTTTAAAGGACGTCTCTCACATGCTGGTTCTTAGACCATCTTAGACCAGCACGTGAGAGAGGCCTGGTGGTGCCCACCTTGCATGGCTATGGTGAAGGTGTATTGAAATGACCTGGGTCGGACTCAGAAATGCTCTGCCTAGCGTGGTGTTCTGTCGGCTGGTAGCTTTACTGTGCTTCTCTTATGGTTTTCTCAGTACCCCAAGGACAAGGAATGTTTTGAAGCGTTTACTTCAAAAGTTTATTTACTGTGGCTATTTTTTCTTTTACATACTATTGCTGTGTCTTTGAAATGAAAGTTCCATTTTACAAACATTCAGATAATTTTTAACACATCATCAAGGACTCATGGAATCTTGTTTTCCTTTCAGTATTTTGCCCATTATAATTAATAGTATTTTAACTTTTTAAAAACAATTTCTGAGGAAGAATGTAAATAAAGAAAAGCTTCCTTTCAGAGATTTATCTAAATTTATGCATAAATTCTAAGTAGAAGCCTGGAATTAAATTTGGATATATAATTATAGAATCTTATAAAAATTATAAGTTGAACAATATTTTTTGTTTTCACCTGGATGAGAGCATTTAAAAAAATGTTATTAAGCTTCTATAAAGGAGTCTTTTATGTGGTGGCTGCTGATTATTTTATCAACTTTCCAGTATTGTCTGTGCCAGAGTTGAACGAGTATTATGTTTTACCCTTTTAATTCCCACTGGTGTGCCAAACAAATAGCTTTTCCAGTCCTTCTGAACATAAACGCAATCATTTCCACACTGCTTCTGCAGTACGCTTGCTTGTAGTAGCAGGTAAGGGGAAAGATGTATCTATCAGGTCAATCCAGATGTATTTGAATTCAGGTTCTTGTTTTCTAATGATCAGAAGTTACAAACTGCATCTCTAAGTTGACTTGTAAAAGAAACAATTTTTAAATTAGGGAATATTCTGTAATAAAAATATATTTTTGTTTCTCCTATGTGCAAAACACTCTGCTTAATAATGTGAGGTAAGATTAACAGTTGATACTTAGCAGGTTGCCATTGTATGTCAGATGATATTCTTAATGCTGTATGTGGGTGATTTTATGTATGGCTACAACAGCTCTGTAACAGAGGCCTTGTTTGTTACACACACATACAGGTGCAGGTGTGCACGTGCACGCGCGCATACACACACACACACACGTTTTAACATTTGAGGAAGCTGCTGATTTAGGAGGAAGTGGTAGAGCTGGAATTCATGTTCAGACCATAGACGTGTTGTTCTTAACTCTCAAAATTAACACTCCTCATCTGTAGAGTAAGCATAACAAAATGGTTGGTGGCAAAGATTAAATTAAGTGATGCCATAAAACCTTTGGCACCATGTAATAAGCACTTAATAGTAGTAATTAGTGTGGCTATCCTTGGGGAGGTATTGGGAAGATGAAATAATGCATAAAAGCATTTAGCACAGAGTGGGGAATTCAGAGTGTGGCATGTTAGCACTTAGACTCAAAGAGGCATCTTTAAAAATCAGACCTTGAAAATTGACTTCTTGCATAGACGAGTACTTGGGGGAAAAGAGCATGATCAAAATGAGGGTAAGGCCAGTTTAGTGGTATTGAGAAGGGGTTGAGGACTAAGTAGTCAGCTTAGCTACATTAAGATACACAAGAAGTTGGAAACTGGGTTTGAAAGGAACTTGCGGTCCATCTTTTCATCTCTGGAGTGCCAAGCAAAGGAGTTTGGTTTTGTTCTCATGGAAAGTCAGTATGCTGATTTTAATTCACTCAGTGATACAGTGTTTGCTTCTTAGCATAGGTAGATTCATTCTTTAGACACTTGAGAGAGGCTCTTCCCTTGGAATAGCTTATTGTTGTCATTATTTTAATGTATTCATTTTTCAAAATGTACTGAGGATAGTGCCTCAGAAAGCTGCTTAGAAAATGAGTCATAGTCTTCTTTCAGATAGCTTCTCAGGATTTAGAATTTTTGTGTTGACAGATCTCAGATATTGTATCAAGTCTGTCTTTTGGTAAAGGTGAAATGTTCAGAGGAGTTTCCTGTTATGCATGATGAAAGCAACATCTGGAAAGGACTGGCAGTGTGGGTTTACATCCTACACACAGAAGCAGAGTACTGTAGAATATTATCACATCAGTCAAGTATTTCCCAGATTATTGCAATGAAATCTAGATACAAAGAGCAGATCTCTGTCAAGGGTTTTGGTTTACTGAGTATAATTGTGCTTCCTGCTATTGTTACGTGAGCTTATGTAAATGAATAAATATGTTGGGCTGGGGCTGTAGCTCAGTGCTGGAGCACCTGCCTAGCATGTGTGAGGCACTGGTTCAATCCTCAGCACCACATAAAAAAAATAAAGCTACTGTATCCATCTATAATTAAAAAAAAAAATGTCAGTGTAGGCTTTTATTCTGTTTTCTCTTAACTCAAGCACTCATGAGGTTCTACAGTATACAGTTTTTCAAAGACACAGTTACACCTATGTTTTGGATTAAACTCACTTTCCTTCATAAATAATGCATCCTGATTTAGTAAAAAGGTTTTCATTTTCAGTATGATTTAAATTAAAAAGTAATAATTGGATAGTAAGTTACCTAATGTATATTTGAAAGGGTAGTGGGAAATGTCATAAAACTCACTTTTTCTACTTAAATTGAAAAATAAGTTAGTTTACTCTGTGGTATATAACTGCATATGTGAGTTGACTTTACTGGACGTAACTCAAATGATGCAATGCAGGCAATCCATCCTTCCTTTCTTCTTTCCCTTCCTCCTTCCCTCCCTCCCTTCCTTCCTCCCTCCCTCCCTTCCTCCCTCCCTCCCTTCCAGGGGTGTTTTGCTACTAGCTACATCCCAGCCCTTTTAAAAATCTAGGACACTTCATGAACTTGAGTGTCTTCCTTTTACAGTGGCAATTTGAATCTTTGTCTTTCTTATTTTAGTATATGTACTGTGGAAAGTAAGCACTAAATTTTTCTTTTAATAACATAAATATTAACATATTTAATAACAAATTTTTCTTTTAATAGCATTTTTATATGTCATCATTTTGGGCATGGGGAAAATAATCAGTGGTTTGGGTGTTTATAGAATGTGTAATGTTCTTTTTTTCAGAGAAGCCATAATAGTTTTTCTTGCTATGCCTGAATTTTAGATAAACTTTCCAAACCAATTTGTTATACATCTGTTGTAACAGAGAGACATGAAGAAGAAAAACCACATTAATAGTTTTGACAGGTTTGTACCAAAATGGTTTTTAATATATCCAGATGTTCTATCTAGAAAATTATAGAATTACACTCATGATTTAATCTAAAATAAAAACCTTCATAACCACTTGTTTTTATGTAATGTCCCATACATCTCTAATATACTGACAAGGACATTTTCCCTGAAGAGAGTAAAGTTGATATTGTACCAACTCTGATAAGAAGTTTAACTAAAAACAGCAGTTGAGATGGTGTTATTTTCATTTATATTCTCAACTTAGTTATAGGATATTTTATGTGTTGCGGGTTAATATATAGTAAATATGATGTGATCAGTGCCAGGATTTTGCTTAAAGTATGAATGACATCTTTCTGACAATTTGAAGTGCACAAAAGAACATGGAACATGGAATATGGTCCATGTGTTCCTCATACCTTAATAATCATGTTACTCTTACATTGTTTGAAGAGTATTTGAGGTGAGATCCACTTGACGTTTTCATGGCCAATGAACTAAAGCATATTTTTGTAAAATCACAAGTAAATGGTAACATGAAGTAGCCCTGAATACATGGTAGGCTCTTTTCTGTTTGGGACATGTTAACACGTTAGATTGCTCGTAGTGCTTCTTTCTTTTAGAGCATTTTGAGTCTTACTCTCCTATGTTAAGGGTGTCTTATTACAGGTCCCTTCCCTGGTCACCCTGATGTTCTAGTTATAGAACCATGAGACCTCCCTCAGGCCTGAATTCTGATACCTGTAACTGACCTCAGACCTTTTCTGTGGTTTGCCTCTTTTCCGTGTGTGTGTGGGGGAGGCACACACACATGCGTACGTGTGTGTTGTGTAGGTGTATGAGAGGGAGGTAGAACATGTATTCTGTTTCTTGACTTTGCTTCTTTTTTTTTTTTTTTAAGTGCAGGGCATTGAACCCAGGGCCTTGTGCTTGCAGGGCAAGCACTCTACCAACGGAGCTACATTCCCAGTCCTTGACTTTGCTTCCGGATTCTTGTTTTTTTAACTGTTCTTAGTTACTGTAACATAATTATAATATGTGGCAGATAGATAAGCCCCTTCTAACTTTGGCTTTATTTTCTTCAGATAATGTCTAAGCTATTAATTCCCCCTCCTCATTTGTATTTTTAGAATTAATTTTCAAGCACCATCACATTCCTGATGGGATGTTATAGGAAATGCTCTGAAGATATCAATTAATTTTAGGGAGTATTGGCATCTTTAAAATATTCATTCTGTTCATAAGCATCTTCTCTATTTATTCAGGGTTTTTAAAACATCCTAAGATTGTAAATTTCTACTGAGAATTTTATGCAGTATTTAATAGGTTAATTACTAGATACATTGTATTTTTTAAAATTTGTCACGTCAGGAGGATTATTATTTATTATTATTATTATTATTATTATTATTATTATTTTTTTTTTTTGCTTAGTGCCATGTTTCCCTGATTGGTTATTACAGTACAGACAAATTATATCTTTTTTTTTTTTTTGTGTATTGGTTGCTTCCCTGATAACTTGGCAGAACTCTCTCATTAATGTTGTTACCTTATTGGCTGAATTTCTTTATTTCTAGCAGTCTGTGGGTAATGAATTCGTTCAGCTCTTTTGTCTTTCTAAAGAAGTCTTTATTTTGCCACAGTCTTCAGATATACTTACTGCTGGGTAAAGAATTCTAGGATGATTGCTTTTCCTGTCAACACTTTAAAGATGACATTTTGGTATTTCCAGCACTCTCTTTTTGTTAATTCACTTGTTTCAGATTCTTACTGTTTCCCCACTCATTACTTCCATAGTATTATCTAGTCTTTATATGGCGTGAGGTAGTGATCCCTCCCTCCCACCCTGCAGTCTTGCCTGAGGCTCTTCTAAATTATTAACTGTGTCTAAGCTCTACTGGTGGTTTATTATTCAGTTCAGTTGATTGGTTTTCTTCCAGTTTACTGATATCTATCTTTGTTTTTATTCCCTGAATTCTCTTTTTTTTTTTTTAATTTATTTTTTACTGTAAACAAATGGGATACATGTTGTTTCTCTGTTTGTACAAGGCGTAAAGGCATACCATTTGTGTAATCATAAATTTACATACAGTAATGTTGTTTGATTCATTCTGTTATTTTTTTCCCTTCCCCCCACCCCTCCCACCCCTCTTTACCCTCTATACGGTACTTTCTTCCTCCATACTTGCCCTCCTCCCTAACCCTAACTCTAACCCTAACATTAACCCTTCCTTCCCCCCCATTATGTGTCATCCTCCACTTATTAGCGATATCATTCGTCCTTTGGCTTTTTGAGATTGGCTTATCTCACTTAGCATGCTATTCTCCAATTTCATCCATTTGCCTGCAAATGCCATAATTTTATCATTCTTTATGGCTGAGTAATATTCCATTGTATATATATACCACAGTTTCTTTATCCACTCATCCATTGAAGGGCATCTAGGTTGGTTCCACAGTCTGGCTATTGTGAATTGAGCAGCTATGAACATTGATGTGGCTGTATTTCTGTAGTGTGCTGATTTTAAGTCCTTTGGGTATAGGCCAAGGAGTGGGATAGCTGGGTCAAATGGAGGGTCCATTCCAAGTTTTCGAAGGAATCTCCACACTGCTTTCCAGAGTGGCTGCACTAATTTGCAGCCCCACCAGCAATGTATGAGTGTACCTTTCTCCCCACATCCTTGCCAACACCTGTTGTTGCTCGTATTCTTGATAATCGCCATTCTAATTGGGGTGAGATGGAATCTTAGGGTGGTTTTGATTTGCATTTCTCTTATTACTAGAGATGTTGAACATTTTTTCATATGTTTATTGATTGCTTGTACATCTTCTTCTGTGAAGTATCTGTTCATTTCCTTAGCCCATTTGTCGATTGGATTATTTGTATTGTTGGTGTAGAGTTTTTTGAGTTCTTTATAGATTCTGGAGATTAGTGCTCTCTCTGAAGTATGATTGGCAAAGATATTCTCCCACTCTGTAGGCTCTTTCTTCACATTACTGATAGTTTCCTTTGCTGAGAGAAAGCTTTTTAGTTTGAATCTATCTCAGTTATTGATTCTTGCTTTTATTTCTTGTGCTATGGGAGTCCTGTTGAGGAAGTCTGGTCCTAGGCTGACATGTTGAAGATCGGGACCTACTTTTTCTTCTATAATCTGCAGAGTCTCTGGTCTGATTCCAAGGTCCTTAATCCATTTTGAGTTGAGTTTTGTGCAAGGTGAGAGATATGGGTTTAGTTTCATTCTGTTGCATATGGATTTCCAATTCTCCCAGCACCATTTGTTGAAGAGGCTATCTTTTCTCCATTGCATATTTTTGGCGCCTTTGTCTAGTATTAGAAAGTTGTATTTATTTGGGTTTGTGTCCGTGTCCTCTGTTCTGTACCATTGACCTACCTGTCTATTTTGGTACCAGTACCATGCCGTCTTTGTTACTATTGCTTTGTAATAAAGTTGAAGTTCGGGTATTGCGATACCCCCTGCTTCATTTTTCCTGCGAAGGATTGCTTTAGCTATTCTGGGTTTCTTATTCTTCCAGATGAATTTCATGATTGCTTGCTCTATTTCTGTAAGGTACGTCATTGGGATTTTAATTGGGATTGCATTGAATCTGTATAGCACTTTTGGTAGTATGGCCATTTTGACAATATTAATTCGACTTATCCAAGAACATGGGAGATCTTTCCATCTTCTAAGGTTTTCTTTAATATCTTTCTTTAGTGTTCTGTAGTTCTCATTGTAGAGGTCTTTCACCTCTTTTGTGAGATTGATTCCCAAGTATTTTATTTTTTTCGATGCTATCGTGAATGGGGTAGTTTTCATAATTTCTCTTTCTGAGGATTCATCACTTATGTATAAAAATGCATTGGATTTATGAGCATTGATCTTGTAACCTGCCACTTTACTGAATTCACTTATGAGTTCTAACAGTTTTCTGGTGGAATTTCCTGGTTCCTCTAAGTATATAATCATATCATCCGCAAGTAGGGATAGTTTGAGTTCTTCTTTTCCTATTCGTATTCCTTTAATTTCCTTGGTCTGTCTAATTGCTCTGGCTAGAGTCTCAAGAACGATATTGAATAGGAGTGGTGAAAGAGGGCATCCCTGTCTTGTTCCAGTTTTTAGGGGGAATGCTTTCAGTTTTTCACCGTTTAGAATGATATTAGCCATGGGCTTAGCATAGATGGCCTTTACAATGTTAAGGAATGTTCCCACTATCCCTATTTTTTCTAGTGTTTTGAGCATGAAGGGGTGCTGTATTTTATCAAATGCTTTTTCTGCATCTATTGAAATAATCATGTGATTCTCGACTTTAAGTCTATTGATATGGTGAATTACATTTATTGATTTCCAGATGTTGAACCAACCTTGCATCCCTGGGATAAAACCCACTTGATCGTGGTACACTATCTTTTTAATATATTTTTGTATGCGATTTGCTAAAATTTTATTGAGAATTTTTGCATCAATGTTCATTAATGATATCGGTCTGAAATTTTCTTTCCTGGATTTGTCTCTGTCTGGCTTGAGTATCAGGGTAATATTGGTTTCATAGAATGAGTTTGGGAGGGTACCCTCCTCTTCTATTTCATGGAATACTTTGAGAAGTATTGGAATGAGTTCTTCTTTAAAGGTTTTGTAGAACTCGGCTGAGAACCCATCTGGTCCTGGACTTTTCTTTGTTGGTAGGCTTTTGATGACCTCTTCTACTTCATTACTTGAAATTGGTCTATTTAAATTGTGTATGTCCTCCTTGTTCAATTTAGGCAATTCATATGTCTCTAGAAACCTGTTGATGTCTTCGAAATTTTCTATTTTGTTGGAATATAGATTTTCAAAATAGCTTCTAATTATGTTTTGTATTTCACTCGTGTCTGTTGTGATATTTCCTTGTTCATTCCGAATTTTAGTGATTTGGGTTTTCTCTTGTCTTCTCTTTGTTAGAGTGGCTAAGGGTTTATCAATTTTGTTTATTTTTTCAAAGAACCAACTATTTATTTTGTCAATTTTTTGTATTGTTTCTTTTGTTTCAATTTCGTTGATTTCAGCTCTGAGTTTAACTATTTCCTGTCTTCTACTACTTTTGGTGTTGGTCTGTTCTTCTTTTTCTAGGGCTTTGAGCTGTAGTGTTAGGTTGTTTATTTGTTGATTTTTACTTCTTTTATTGAATGCGCTCCATGAAATAAATTTTCCTCTAAGTACTTTCCACTGCTTTCATAGTGTCCCAAAGATTTTGATATGATGTTTCTTTGTTCTCATTTACATCTAAGAATTTTTTAATTTCCTTCCTAATATCTTCTGTTATCCATTCATCATGTAATAGCATATTGTTTAATCTCCAGGTGTTGGAGTAGCTTCTGTTTTTTACTCTTTCATTTATTTCTACCTTCAATCCATTATGATCTGATAGAATACAAGGTAGTGTCTCTATCTTCTTGTATTTGCTTACGTTAGCTTTGTGGCATAATATATGGTCTATTTTAGAGAAGGATCCATGTGCTGCTGAGAAGAAAGTGTATTCGCTCTTGGTTGGATGGTATATTCTATAAATGTCCGTTAAGTCTAAATTATTGATTGTGTTATTGAGATCCATGGTTTCTTTGTTCAATTTTTGTTTGGAAGATCTGTCCAGTGGTGAGAGAGGCATGTTAAAATCACCTAGTATTATTGTGTTATGGTCTATTTGGTTTCTGAAATTGAGAAGGATTTGTTTGACATACATGGATGAGCCACTGTTTGGGGCATAGATGTTTATGATTGTTATGTCTTGCTGATTTATGGTTCCCTTAAGCAGTATGTAATGTCCTTCTTTATCCCTTCTGACTATTTTTGACTTGAAGTCCACATTATCTAAAATGAGGATGGATACCCCAGCTTTTTTGCTGAGTCCATGTGCATGGTATGTTTTCCCCCATTCTTTCACCTTTAGTCTATGGGTATCTCTTTCTACGAGGTGAGTCTCTTGCAGGCAACATATTGTTGGATCTTTCTTTTTGATCCAATCTGCCAGTCTGTCTTTTGATTGATGAGTTCAGGCCATTAATATTCAGGGTTATTATTGACATATGATTAGTATTCCCGGTCATTTGGTTCATTTTATTTATTTATTTATTTATTTTGAGACGACTTGGTTCTTCTTTTATTTGACAATTCCTTTAGGATAGTTCCTCCCATTGCTGATTTGTTTCTTTGTTTTTCATCTCTTCTTCGTGGAATATTTTGCTGAGAATGTTCTGTAATGCTGGCTTTCTTTTTGTAAATTCTTTTAGCTTTTGTTTATCATGGAAGGATTTTATTTCATCATCAAATTTGAAGGTAAGTTTTGCTGGGTATAAGATTCTTGGGTGGCATCCATTTTCTTTCAGGGCTTGAAAAATGTTGTTCCAGGCCCTTCTAGCTTTTAGGGTCTGGATTGAAAAATCTGCTGATATCCGTATTGGTTTCCCCCTGAATGTAATTTGAGTCCTCTCTCTTGCGGCCTTTAAAATTCTGTCTTTATTTTGTATGTTAGGTATTTTCATTATAATGTGCCGAGGTGTGGGTCTGTTGTAATTTTGTATATTTGGAGTCCTGTAAGCCTCTTGTACTTGATCTTCCATTTCATTCTTCAGATTTGGGAAATTTTCTGATAGTATTTCATTGAATAGATTGTTCATTCCTTTGGTCTGTTTCTCTAAGCCTTCCTCAATCCCAATAATTCTTAAATTTGGCCTTTTCATGATATCCCATAGTTCTTGTAGATTCTGTTCATGATTTCTTACCATCTTCTCTGTTCAAGTTTGTTTTCAAGGTTAAATATTTTGTCTTCAATATCTGATGTTCTGTCTTCCAGGTGTTCTATTCTATTGGTTATGCTTTCTATGGAGTTCTTAATTTGGTTTATTGTTTCCTTCATTTCATGGATTTCTGTTTGGTTTTTTTTCCAATATCTCTAACTCTTTATTGAAATGATCTTTTGCTTCCTGTATTTGCTCTTTTAACTGTCGATTGGTGCGATCATTCAGTGCCTGCATTTGCTCTTGCATCTCGTCATTTGCTTCCCTGATCATTTTAATTATGTACATTCTGAACTCCCTTTCTGTCATTTCTTCTGCCATGCTGTCATTGTGTTTCATTGATGTACCATCTAGATTTGTTTGCAGCATTTTCTTTCCTTGTTTTCTCATATTGTTCAGGTATCAGTTGACCGCTGTGATATTGCAGATTTCCTCTATTGTCTTATAATATCCCTGAAGCTTTCTAGTATATCCCCTCTTAGCCTTCAGTAGCCTGAAGTCTTGGAGGAAGTTGATAATGCGGGGCTCCACAAGGAAGCTGACTCCCTAGGGGAGGTGGCCTTCCGGTGGGGTATATTCCCTGCTAGTGGGCAGAGGTACCTTCACTTGCTGATGAATGGTCATCCAAAGGGGAAGTAGGATGTGGGCTGATGCAAGGCCAGTTTGGGTCTGTGTCTCTGATTTTACAGTCCTTTTGGGAGAACCTCACCCGACAGGGAGGACTGACCCAGTGGGGAGGTCTCGCTGGTCGGTTTCCCTCTCAGAGGTTCCGATCAATTCACAACTACCGCCTGGGCTGGGCAGCCTTCTTCTGCAATGTTCCCAGGGACCTGGACCTCCCTCCTGGGCCTGGAAGCCTCGCCCTTCGCAGATGAATCTCCTTAGGTGCCTCTCCTCAGAGAAGCTGCCTGCAGACCTGGAGCCTTCGCTCCGCCCCTCAGTTTGTCTGTGGGGCTCTTCTCCCAAGAAGCCGCCTAGGCCCTGGGACCCTGCTCTGCACTTTTCGCCTGGCTATGCGGCCCCTCCTCTGAGCAGGCACCTGGAGCCCCTTACAATCACTTCGAGTCCCAGTGACCCGCCACACGCCTTTTCCTCCGGCAGCCACCTGGTGTTCCCTGCAGTCGCTCTAAGTCCACGTGACCCACCACGCACCTCCTTCTCCGCCAGGCAGTCACCCAGAGATCTGGTGCGTCACGAGTCCCAGGAACTCACTGTGCACCTTCTTGTCCCGACTGCCACCCGTAGCCCTGGTGCAGTCACTTCGAGCCCAAGCACCCCGCCGCGCTCCTCCTCCTTCTCCAGACAACCCCCCTGTGTTCAGGAGCGGATGCTCTGGGACCAAACCACTCACCCCGCTGTTCCACTGGATAGCCGCCCAGAGCCCTGGCGCAGCTGCTCCAATTCCAAGCGACGTGCCGAGCCCGTATTTCTCCTTCTCCTCTGGGCAGCCCCCTGTGTTCAGGGGTGGTCGCTTTCAGTCCAAACAGCTCACCAAGCACCTTCTCCTTTGGGCAGCCTCCCAGAGCCCGGGTGGGTTGTGCCGAGTCCAAGCGCTGTGCCGAGCGGCCTCCTTTTCGATGCGCCCAGTTGTCCGTGTTCACTGCTCCAGCGGGGGGAGGGGCGTCTCACCGGCAGCTCTACTTCATAAAGTTCCCTGTTTTCGGGGCTACCGCCCCGTCTGGGATGCCTGCCCAATGGGAGACACTCCCCCGGCTGCTTTGAGTTGGTCCCAAGTCTCTCTATATCTCCTCTTCTTGAGTCCTGAGTCCTGGAGCAACACGAAACGCAGCCACCCTCTAGTCCGCCATCTTGAATCTCCCTGAATTCTCTTTTCTTACTCTTCTCCTGGTTTTGTTCTCTTTAATGGATTTAGTATTCACTTAGTTATTGGCTTAATTTTTATTCATTATTTTATGGGAAACATTTAAAATTCAGAATTTCCAACTCTTAGTGTTTTAGGTGTATCTCATAAAGTTTGGCATGAATTCTATCCTTCTCGTTATGCTTTAAGGATTTGGAATTACTCTTATTATTTCTTTAAATCATTTTTAGTCACTTTTATATAATACATATTTAGTTTATTAGATTTCAGATTGTGAAATCTCTTCTAGTTACCTTTTATTATTTGTTCCTGTCTTTATTACGTTGAAATAAGAGCATAATCTGATACATGTTTTAAATAACTTTTGAGCTTTCCATTTGAGTCTATGAATGACCAAGTTCATGAGTGTGAAGAATAAAAAATAGTGTTTCAAAAATTCTACAGAAACAAATAATTTGTAATACATCACTATTAACTGGGGTATTTACAGTCTCATTTCTGAGAGAAGTGTCTTCATATTATATCTAATATAATAAACATTATTTAAATCTTCTGTTTCTGGGGGGAGCATAGTAAATTATCCAGTGCAAATAGCTTGTTTATTCTAGTAGATCTGTTGCTTGTTTATTTTTATATTTTGTGGTCACATTTTTAGGTATGTATCCCTCTGTGATTGTTGTATATTTGTTCTGTATACCATTATTGTTTCCCATGCATAAATCGTTTGTTCTTTTTTTCCCTCCACCTTGGGAATTGAACCCATGGGTGCTTTACCATTGAGTTACATCTCTAGCCCTTTTTATTTAATATTTTAAGGCAGAGTCTTGATAAATTTGAGTTGGGCCTCAAACTTGAGATTCTCCTGCCTCAGCCTTCTGAGTTGCTGGGATTACAGGCAGGTACCACCATGCCTGGCCCCTGTTTGTTCTTGATGATGTTTTTGGTTTTATGTTCTGTTGTCTGATTATAATGTCGCTACACTAGCTTTCTTTTATGCTTTTCTGACATATCTTGCATGCTTGAATGTTGGCTCTTTGAGTCATGATTTTAAAAAACCTTATCTGAGGATTGGGGAGTAGCTCAGTGATAGAGTGCTTTCCTTACATGCACAAGGTCTAGTACCACCAAAAATATCAATAAAATCCAATCCGAGAAATCTATCTTTTGGTGTTAAGTTTCATTCATTTACTTTTATTAAGATTACTGTTCTTGTTTTAGCCCTATGATACTATGTTTTCTATTTACCATACTTGTTTTATTTCTTGATTGCTTTTATTTCTTCCTTTCTCCCTTCCAGTGGAATCTCTTTAAATCAGATATGTTATTATTTATGTTTTCCTCAGTTCTAGAAAAATTTCAGTTATTATTTCTTCAACTCCTTTTTCCATCCATGTGCTTTTCTTTATTCTTCTGAGACTCCTTGTCCCTCTCTTTGTAGCCTCCACATCTCTTAGCTTGAATCTCATTCTCCCTCTTCTGGACACTGTGGCACCTTCCTTTACTCATGTCCTCCAACACTAGCGAGGCTGTTGGAACTGCTGTTTCTCACTGGTGGTGCTTTTGCTCCTCAGATGCCTCAGGCTTCTCTGAACTCACGTTTAATCCCCTGGAACTTTGACCTGCTGATGTGGTTTGAAAGTGTCACCTCCTAGATTCAAGTTTTGTGATCGTATTAAGAGGTGGGCTTTTAAGGAGTGATGAGGCTATGTTAGGGCCCCTCTTTTCATGAATGGGGTTAAGACTCTTATAAGACAGACTTCTGGAAGGTGGTGGTGACACATGCCTATAATCTTAGAGACTTGGGAGACTGAGGCAGGAGAATTGTTAAATTTGAAGCTAGCCCGGGCAACACGATGAAGGCCTGTCTCAAAAAAAAAAAAAAAAAAAAATTAAAAGTGCTGGGGATTTAGCTCAGTGGTAAAGTGCCCTGGATTCAATCCCCAGTATGAATGAATGAATACGTGCATACTTAAATACATATGCAAGACAGACTTTGGGGAGCTTGTCCTTCTCTGTTTTCCATCTTCTGCTAGGCACAGACACAGTTACCCCCGTCTGGGATGCATCTCTCACCAAAAGAACCTGCTGGTGCCTTGAATTTGGACTTCTCAACTAGAACTGTGAGAAAATCATTTTATGAGCTATATGACTTATCTAGTCTGATATTCTGTGACAGTAGCAGAAATGGACTCATAGACCTTGACTTGCTTATTATGTCTACCTGTGACTAGAAAACTTTGATGGAGAATAAAGGGATATACAAGAAAATCTGGTTGATTTTCATTATACGATAGTTCATTTCAGACCAGTGAACAGAGATGGAGTATGGAAGATCTGTGTAAGACATCAGACAACAGAATCCAACTTGTTAAAAGTAGTAAAAATAAGAATTCTTCCTGACCATGTGGATAGCTGTGCTGGAGAAACATATCTTCATATTATTTTCTCGCTGGTGACTGAGATGGAGAACCACTTAGCCTTTCTCTAAGAGCAAAATAAGACCTGCTCTGAAAAAAGACCTGCGTGCCTGTGCGGGAAAATTTACTTGAAGCTGGGGTGTCTCAGGTAGGAAGAAAGGAGTTCTCAGTAACTGAGTTCTGTTTCTCACCCTCCAGGCTGGGCACCTCCCGGGGTGTTCTGCGACATCCTGAGGTGGAGGTCCCCACCACGCTCACTTCCTGGCAGGCCTAGCGAGTTGCTGACTGAAGGCAGCGGCAGCAGCATGGTGCAGCCCCTGGCAGCCAGCTGTGGATGCGCCATGCTCAGGTTGCGGGAGTCATGCTGTTGGAGACCGCACACTCCCAGTGCCAGGCTGAGTGGCAGGACGTGAGGAAAGACCATGTGCTGCAGTGGCCTTTGCTCAGAGGAACTTAACTAGGGGAAGCCTGAAGGGTGCTGGCACATCAATTCAAGGGTGGCTGAATTGGGCTGTCTTACAAAAGAAGAGAACAGGTACTTCCTTTGTGAATATTCACATTTCCCATGTGAATCCTGACCTTACTGACTGTCATGATGCTCATGGAGGTTGTGATAGGAGCTCTGCAGGGAGATTAATTAGGTCCCAGGAAAAAAACACAGATTTGGTTCAGTGTTCTGCACATACTCATACATCACAGGAGGCTGACATGGAGGGTTCCTGATAACCTGGCTACAAATGGGTAAAAAATGTCAAATTTTTAACGAAAGAAATGACTGTAAAGAATTTTTTTTTTTAACATTGAGAAAAGCAGTTGTGCAGTGTATTTACACAGCAGGCCTTCCGTCTTTTATTTTGATTTTGCCCTGGATTCTAATTAGCAACTAGCTTCTGGAGGGGTCACACCAAGAAGAGATTCACAGGCTCAGGAGGGCCAGGGATTGAGAATCAAATGAGAATCTTCTTCCACGTCAGAGGAGGAAAACCTTAATACTTCCCTGGGTGCTCCTCCTGCTACCCGCTGACCTCCGCTGTGTTGCTGAAGAATGAAACACCCTTGCTCTGTCTCATGCTCATGTATTGTCTTTATTATAATGTCACTGTTTTGGGTTTCTGTGTTGTTGCCTTTGAATGGCTACACTCCTTTTGGGGAGGAGGCCACTGTACTTTTTCCCTGTGTTTAGTGAAGCTTTGTTAATCAAATGAATGGAAAAGCCATCATTGAAAAAGTAGCAGTAGATATGAATCTTCCTCTTGGCTAGACAACTGAGGTTTTGATTTATTTATAGAACCCTGTCCCTGAGCCAGCATGCCTGTCAGTGAGGCTAATCCGAAAGCATAGCTTTAGAGCTCAGAATGGATAGAATTTAATGATGAAAGTAATAGGTGTCATAAGAGGAAATAGGAAGACACTGTGAAAGAGAACTGTATGAAAATAAAGATGTAGGTAAAATTAATTTAATCATCACCATATTAATCATAGATAGTGTGAACAAGAAATAGTATACTGAAGGGAACAAGAACACATTATTATGTGACAGAAGTATAACACTCTACTGTAGGAGATAAGACTTGAATATATAGAGGAAATGAGGTAATAGTGAAAAAGAAAAGTAACATGGACATTTCCCATGTGAATCCTGACCTTACTGACTGTCATGATGCTCATGGAGGTTGTGATAGGAGCTCTGCAGGGAGATTAATTAGGTCCCAGAAAAAAAACACAGACTTGGTTCAGTGTTCTGCACATACTCATACATCTCACTGTTCTGTGCTGTTCTGTGAAAAATCCCTCAGCAGAAGGAGGTGATAAGGAGGAGTTGGATAGGCAAGCATTTTCTTTTCCTTCTAGAAATGGTTTGGACACCTAAGAGTTATCAAGCCAGGTCCATGAGTGGAAAAGAGAAAAGTCATAATCCAGCTTGTCAGAAGACTGTAATTTCTTGTTAAAATAAGCAACTAAATATTTCATTTTCTTGTCTGTCTTAATTCACACAGCACTTGCTCTCTCAGGAGCTGCAGAAGGATGGCCACTGGAGTTTCCCTGCAGGCTCTTCCCTGCTCTCCCCATCCCTCACCCTCTGGTGGGCTGATCAGGTGTTTTACTCTTTCCTCTGGTGCTGCCTTCCTCATCGTACAGCTCGGGAGATGCGGAAACCAGGGCCCATTTTAAGTCAGGATTAAACACTTGGTGGTTGGCTCATCTCTTAAATTCTGTGTTGGTGTCTTGGAATCCTTTCTGGAAAGAAGTATAGGTATGTGCTGATTTCCAGTAAGGTGTTTTTATTCAGATCCAGTTTGGGTTTAGCTGCCATATAAAAATGTCCATGCATGCTCTGACCAGGTCTGAAAGTATGCATGTCCAACACATAAAACTCCAAATTGGTTTGTAGTATTTTCAGATACTCAGTTATAAGCTGAACTTAATTCAGCAGCAATAAAAAATTATAGCAATACTTTAAAGTTCAGCAGTGACTTTGAGGTAATATTTACCTTAATTTATGGGCAAATGAACTGCTCAGTACTAACACTAATGATGATAATTTAATGGCAATTTTGTTCCTTTTATGATTAGTGCTTATGTCATAACTTAAGGTGAGAAAATGAATTAGGGAATGGGAATGTCTGTGGCTAAATTCTAGCTTCAGTAAAAAAAAAAAAGGTCTCAAAATAAGTTTAAATTCTTTGGATAAATGATTCTTCTGTCCCATCCAATCGTTCTTTAGTTGCATGATTTTTGTGGCCATTAACTGTAATTCCTTTTCTTTTCTAATTTTTTTTTAATAAAGAGATGTTATTTTTTAAATTTGTTTTTCCATATTTTTGTTGGTGCATTATAGCTGTATGGATGGCAGCCTTTGTTGTTACATACTTGTACATGCATCAACTGTAATTTGTTATAAGAAATCTTGATATCTGCTGGTAATACAGTGCCAGTTGAACTCATAAGTTACTGGGATTTACCTTCAGTTAAAAAATAGAATGCAAAATGAAAGCTTATGTGATGATATTTCTTAGAAAAAGAGGGTGAGGGGGTGGAGGAGGAGTGTGGGGAAAGTGCAGAGCCATGCTCTCTCTCTCCCTTTCCTGTTGCTCTTGCTCAGAGCCTGAGGTGGTTGCAGAACTGAGAAGTGCAGCTTCACTTTTTAGATAAAGGAGTTTGAAGAGTTTAGAAATCTTAGATGGACTTTCTATAAATAATTTGTTACCTAGGCAGTACTCCGTTTTATACATAAATTGTGTTGAAGGATCTGTACACAATCTCATGAATCATTTTTATGGGAATGTTGTAAAAATTATTTTGATGGATGGTTTATAATAATAAAATTAACCATATAGTTATGTTAATATTCTTTACTATGTAATATTCAGATAATTAACTAATTGACTGATACGTCATTAAATCAGGTGAATGACTGACTACTGACCTTATGAAATATCCAGTTGGTTTTTCACTAAGGGCAGATATTGAGAATTCCATAAACTAAAAAAAAAAAAAGACAATTCTGTAACATTGCTGTGTAGATTGCACTGACAGGGTTAACCTTGCCTCTGATACACTGGTGGAATTGTGTTTTGTTTTCAATATCAATATCACTGGTACTCAACAAATAATAAATTGTTGAAGTATATACCTGTGATTGATATCTTTTATCATAATTATATCTATACTCTTAGGCATGAAAAATAATAACGGTTAGTGTTAGCTATCTAAGTTATGTTCAGACCTCTTGAGGAACATATTTGAACATCTTTAATGCTTATTTAAAAAGACTTTTCAATGGATTTTTTTTCTTTGTTTAAAGAATACATTGGCTCACTGATGAGTTATATAGTACACAATTTAGTTAAGGAAAATGAAATGAAAAAACAAATATGGCCCCTTTTAACTTCTTAAAGACTGAAAAACTCAGTTCATTTAATGACTTTCAGGAAAAGAAAAAAAATATATTGGGTCGTACATAAATGTTTGAAGTGTAGAGTAACCAAAGCACTCTGGTATTAGAGATGGGTTGGCTTCTGTGGTTGCCTTGGATTCTGATGATAGCCCCTGTGATTGCTTGACCTTTAGGTGAGTCTGCTTGCTCATCTATGAATTAGGGTCAGTAGTAAAATACCTGCCTCTAAAGGCAGTTATGAAGAAGAGGAGGTGGGATGATGTGCCTGAATGAGCTTTGTAAACGGGGTAGACGTGTATGTAATCTGTTAACATTCCTGGCAATCACTATATGATTGGGGGCTAGTTACTTAATTATGTTTGGACTTATCATCTGTTACAGGGGATAACAGTGGTTGCTTTCACATAGGGTAATTGCGAGGATTAAATGAACTAAAATATGCAAAACCCTTGAAACAGCGTCTGTCCTGAAGGGTCAATTTCCACTGTCATCTTAGTGACTACTCTTGTAGCAGAGGTAGTTGCCACAACTACCTCTCTGTTAACCTGGTGCAAGGTTTTCATGGTACTCACTTTACAGTGTTTTGAACATTAAGATTCCATTGGGATTTTGATGGCTTAAAAATTATATGTTGTTAAATAGCTGTGGTAGATGAGCATCCAGAATTGGGTTACATGATTGCAGGTAGAAAGAACGGAGAAAGCAGGCACTCCCTGTTAGCTCATCCTAGAGCCTGAATTGTCGGAAATGCCTCTTTCTGTTATTCAGATTATATATTCTCTGTTTGCAGAAACTCCATTTAATGAACAGTGATTAAGATGCTGTTTTTTTGACAGTCATGGAAAAAATCATTAATTAGAAATCTCAGTCTGTGATGTCTGCTGCTGTCACCTCAGATGCTGAAAGGAGAAACCACTTTCATTCTCTGAGGCCTGTGTAATGAGTGTCAGCACCAGTTTTCTCCAAGTGCTTTTTAAAAAAAAAAAAAAAAAAAAAAAAAGTAAAATTCAGATCTATTTTGCTTAGACAACTATAGCAAGCAAATAGCCAGTTGATACCCCATTTTAGTAGTGAATTATAATGCTTTTGTTTTTGGTTTCTTCTAGTGACATTTTATTATCCTCTTCTTTGGGGGGTCAAAAGCTGATGAAAATATCTTCTAAATTTCACTAGGTCACTGCATTGGATGTGTAAAAACTGGACTTAGAATAGCAATTAATAAAAACAGTGACAAATAATATTGCTTATTAAATGTCTGCTGTATATGCCAGTCAGTGTGCTAGGCATATATAATGTGATTTATTCATGAACACCGTGAGAGATCCCCATAATGGTTTTTTTAATTTGAACTAAATGTTTATTTGAAGGTGACATTTGTATACCAAGTGTTTTTGTAGCGTACTTATTGGTTGGGGGGCATCTGGGAAATGATGAGAACTGGAATCCCTCCAAACTGTCCCCAGAGATTACCACCACTTGCCCTGCCAAATACTAGAACACCCACCATGGGAAACGAGTCCTTTGGGTGAAATTGTTCCTCTTTAGGAACCCATGTGTACAATGGAGTTGTCCCTGGAGGGGCGATGGATGAAATCGTTGAACACCTAAATGGTGATTCATTTAGGAAATTATTTTCCTTTAAACAAGAAAGGAGCTGAAGGTTCAAGATGCTATTACTGGGAAAGGAGAAAAGGGTGGTGGAGGTATTAATTAAACAGTCTTGCATTACAACTCTACCCCCATTAGCTTTGTGGACAACTTTTTAAATCTCTGAGTGACAGTAGCCTCATTCATTAAAACTGTGGCTATGGTAAGATTTAATGAGAGGATGTGTGTACAGTGCCCTGCACATGAGTGGGCTTGCTGTGCAGGTGTGGTCAGGGCTGTGTTGAATTTTCACTGACAGGAAACGTGATACGTTTCATTGTAATAATCTGGTTTTCAGAAATGAGAAGATGAGCAACCTTTCCCCACACCGCTGACTGCGCTGCTCATGCTGTGTGTCCAGCAGCTTCTCTGGGTGCCATGTATTCTTCATTTTTCCATGTATGGCGGCTCCCAGCTGTCAGATTCTTACCTGTTCATTTGCTTTTGTTCTCTGAGACTGTAGACGTTTATTGTTTGGTTAGTAAATGAGATTTTAGTTAAAAAAGCATGTAGCACTGGGCATGCAATAGAGTGCTTTAAATATTTCCCCCCCTTTTTTTTTTCTTTTTTCTGTTAAGGCCACTGATGATGTAGTAAAGACAAAATTTAAATCCAGGTGATTTCAGCCTAAGCTAGATGGGAGATTTTTATTTTTCCCAGCCATGTGTCCAGGGAGAACCACTTAATTCCTCTGAGTCTCAGTGTTTTCCTACATTTCAGGGTCTGGATTAGCTCATTGTCAAGATTTCTTCTGGTGGTGAACTTATTTGAAAAGTGATAAGTACCACACTTAAACTTCCAGCGGGTGTTTGAAAATATTTTACTTGTGAGATTCTACAAATAAAGTAGTCAAGTATGGACTGTAAATGAGATGAATTAGTAACTGGAAGATAATGTTCAGAGTTATAGGTTAGTATCATCTGATAAACTGAAGAGCTTGTCTTTTGTTCCTGTACTGTTGACATTTTTGTTGTTGATCTGCATAAAGGTCCTAGGGCAGGGCTCTCAGTGTTGCAGCTATGTGAAACAGAGAGAGAGGGAGAGTCATGATGGATGACAGGCTCAGGATGGAAAGATATTTTGACAAAATGGAGCAGTGGGTCATAATTGAACAAGGGTCAGTGTGCAATGCTGTAATTTAGGTTTGAAAACCCGTGGCACCAGTAAAAGTGGGGAAGGAAAAAAAATCTTAAAAGTAGGTGACAAAGAGCTAGGGCTTTAGTCGCAATGTTCACTTTCAAGGGGTGTTCAGAGCCATCACTGTGTCACATGAAGAAAGTATTAGGACCTCTCTTTGTTTAGGTATCAACTTTTCAAGGTATTTTTTGTATTGACCTGCCTAGTAGGATGATAGTGCATGAATAAAAACAAAACTGTATGCATTGGAGGTGCAAAGTTAACTTAAAAACTAATAGGTATGATTAAAAGTTTTGGAGACTGCTGGATTGGAAGTTCCATTGAGAGGTAGCATAATAGAGTGAAAAGTATCAACTTCACAGACAGACGGTTCTGAATATAATTTTGGCTTTAACACTTAATACTCATCTAGCACACCTTTTTGAGTCTCACTTTGATTAAATGTGGGGTCTGAGTTGTGATACTCCTCTCACTGGTTTGTTGGGATTATTGCATTGAGATAACTTTCCTATTGACTTTTGGTCAATTTCTAGTTTGATACCACTATGGTCAGAATATAAACCCTGTGTCATTTTATTCTTTTAAATTGCTGGGCTTTGTTTATGCCCAGGAAATGATGTATCTTGACTATTCCGTGGATCCTTGGTGAGAATATGCATTCTGTTGTTGGGTGATGTGCTTTATGAATGTCAAGTAGATCCAGATGTTCAGTGTGCTTTCCATGTCTTCCATATCCTTGATTTCTATCTGGTTGTTTTATCAGTTACTGACAGTAGGATGTTTAGCCTCCTCCTATGATGAGGTGATTTTTCACAGTGGACTGGCCTCTTCTGATCCAGAGTACTCAGCATGGTATGCCCCAGAGAAGAGAGGAGTTAACATGCAGGTGAGATTAGGTCTTGAGGTATTTGTAGGCTGCTATGGAAAATGATTGGTTGCCCCTCTTTATCCTGTCCAAAGATAGAACAAATGCATTGTGGCTGTAGGGGATACTGTTTGCCTCCAGGTAGGAGAATGTGGTTCTGATCCTGTGACTTCCCATAAATTCAGTAACGGGGTATGTCACCATGAACTCTTTGGGTTTGGGGAAAACTGTCCTCCTTTGTCTTCCTCATTTCCGAACAAATATGGACACCAGACCTCCAGTTGGGTCTCCGATTGTGTTCGTTAGGCTGGGCCTCTGATGTTTAGGTTCTCTTTCACTCAGATATGGACTCGAGTGTTTGGCCCTCTCTTTCGGCATGTTAACACCCCAATTTCACATTTTCAAATGGCATGTATAAAGTTGTATGCTTTCTGTTCTTTGACCAAATCTTTTCTTAATAAATCTCTTGGGAAGAATATATTCTAGTGGAAAAGAAAGGAGCTTCCTATTAAGTCACTGTAGGCTGTGTGCCTCAGCAAAGTATTTACTCCTAAGTCACATTTTTTTACCCCTCATTTTCTAGAGAAAGTCTTCACCTTTTTGAGCTCTTTTTCCTCAAGACTAGTTTCTCTTTCGGAGAAACTGAAACAGCTAGGATTCTGTTGGTGTCAAAAAAACTACATAAATGTGATCTTCTCTCGAAGATCAGTATTTAGTAATAACTGAAACAAAGCAGAGCCACTCTATTTTAGATGTCTCTCTTAAATAGCATATTGCTGGCATTGGAAAACAAATCAGATTTGATCTCAGCTGTTGATTTGAGTATAGAACAGTTACACTGTGATGAGGGTATATTGTTCATATCCTATATCTATATTTTTTCTTCCATTTTAAGTTAACTTTTGCTTCTTTACTACTATTGTGCTGCTTTAACTTCTTTTTATTGAAAAAATTATCATTATTTTCCTCCTGGTTTCGACGTTATACTTTCTGTTAGACTTAAATTTTAACACATACACTAATTAACATTACAAAAGATAAATCTAGGTTTTCATGATTTTGTGAATCAAAGGATTAGTAATTTATCTGGGAATCAAAAGACATGACCAACTCGGGGTTCTGAAATACAGATGTGGTGTTGTTCGGTGATTGTTGTCTGATGTTTCATAGCTAATTATATTCTTATTAATGGATCTGGGGAATAATCCATCCTATAGATGTCAAGGCTGATATAAATCTACTGTGCCACAATTTAATATAGGCCTCAGCACTGCAGACTTACTGCATTTATAATTATAGTGAAGTTGCTGCCAGTGACTGAACTAGAGTTAGGAACTAAAACCATAGCAAAAAGGAAAAAAAAAAAAAAAGATGAAATTGAAGAATATCTACTTGAATTAAAAAATGATAATTTTTTAATTAAGGCCCAATAATTTCGTTAGTGAAATTATTATGACTTATTGGGTGTGGAGAGGGATACTTTTCTAATCATCATCTCTTGATTATTGTCACCACCAATGGCAGTTTAAATTAAAAAATGCTAAAGGAGAAAAATACTGAAACAGAAAAATTTTTTAAAAATATTTGTCCTTTATAAATGGTTTTTACTTCCCCCCCTCCCCCCATAACACAGCCTTTCACTGAGTGTAGCTAAATTACTTGCTGCTAAAGGAACAGCTATTGGGTGTACTACAAGGCTTAAATCTCTGACTAAAATATGGAAATTATTTTTCTAATTTGCTTTGGGTAAAAATGCATTACCATGAATATATTGGCAGAGTGTGCTTCTCATTATTTCTCTCTTTATATATATATATGTGAATATATATAAAAAAGTCCAGATATATGTTGATGAGAAATTTGAGTCAAGGCAGTTGTAATGTGGACACTGATCAGGCTTCTGGAATCTTCAGTTCTTGACTTGCTTTGCATTATTCATTCTAAGATGCACTCACAGTTTTGCGTCTCTTTCACTCAGTTTGTTGCTCTTCAGGAAAGACTTGAACTCACATGGCTGTGATAAAGTTAAGAAATTTTGAAAAAGGCAAAAGTTTTGCATTTAAGTACATTACATATTAAAATGTATTAATGTTCAACCAGGAAAATGACATTGTCTCTATGATTGATAGAAGTACAGAATTGTATAGAAAATCCAAGAGTGCTTTGTGGAAGAAATAAAAATACTTTCTAAACACTTATACAAATGCTCTTTCTTTCTTACCTCCTCATCTTTTTCCCCCTTCTTTAATTTCCTCAACTTTACAAGAGAATAGTGACATTTCATTTATTCAAAACATAGTGCAAGATTTCAGATATCCTTTGCTTTAAAAAATGTTAGTTTTTTTGCTTTGATTGTATTTTAAAGAAACTGACATTTTTTGCATGACTTTTTTCAAATGATGTCAAATAGAAAAATTCCAGAAGCATAAAAATCTTCCAGGTGTGCTCCTTACCCAGATTCATCATTGTTCCACTGTTTGCTTCATTGGCTTTATTATTAGCTCTTCTCTCTTTACATGCACATATTTTTTTTCCTGAATCATTTGAGAGATGTAGACTAACATGAAACTCTTTCAATGGATATATCATAAGAACTAGGATATTTGCTGTTCACAGTCTGAATTTGAATTTTGTTAATTGTCCCAATAATGACGTTTATATAGAATTTCTCCCCCTGGACCCAGGATCTGTTTATATATGTTGTTTTTAATTGTCATGTCTCTTTTGCTTCTTTTAATCTGAATCCAGTCCTTATCCTTCTCATGACCTGGATATTTTTGAGGACAACAGGCAAATTATCATATACAATGTGTCTTAACAGATTTTTCTAAAGTTGTATTTATTTAATTATTAACTTGTTTACATTTGTTATAGACTGATCACATCTTATTCAATGGACTATAAACTGTTATCATCAATATTTATTTTAATGTGCAAACTTCCAGACTTGGCCAGTGGGACCCTCCTGAAGGTGGCTGCTTCTTTGTTTGACCTGTCACTGTCAATCTTTCTGCATTTCCTTTCTTTGAGGCACATCATGATGTTCCAAGCTTCTCTTTCTACTGCATTGCTAGAATCAGCCAGTTCTCCAAGGAATCCTGGTTCTTTTTAGTCAGGAATGGTATTTAGATCTTGGTATTGGGGTGCTCTTTGCTATCAGGCTGTCTAACTTTTAGACCCTCTTTGAGGCCAAAGCTAGGGAAAAAGAAAAAAAATACAAAAATACATGTCCATCCATTTGTCTGTTGATCCATCCATCTGTTCAAGAGCTTGACTTCTTCCTGACACCTTCAGTTTCAGTTCCGTACCATAGGGGTCACACTAGTATTTCTCCTTTCCATGTTTGTAACTAGACTCACCATCTGTGAGAAGCTTGGCCTTCATTACTCTCATATACTTGCTTTCTTGTTCAATTAAAAGACATATTTTTAGAACTTCTTGCCTGTACTACTGTGAAAAGAAACCTACTAACTAGAGTTCGATATCGCTTATTGTTCTTTTTATCTAAGGCTGAAGTACATAATAAAAACCATGTCAAATGACTTGGGTTAGTTCTTTTTATCCCTCTTCCTGAATTGATTATGTTCTTTATCTGCAGCAGTTAGGTTCTTATGTTTATGTTGTTTTCTGTTGTACGATCCCTCCACCCATGCTTGCTGATTTTACTTATTTGGATCTATGAAGTAATATAGTTTTGAGACTAATATGTCCCCAGAAGTGCCATGACTCCAGTTCACGTCCCACTTGCTTTTCACCTTAGTTCTTGTCATTAGTTTCTGATTTATCCTTTCTATAAATTTTTAAATGTTTTTTAGATGGTGATAGACCTTTTTTCTATTCATTTATGTATATGTGGTGCTGAGAATCAAACCCAATGCCTCACATATGATTGGCAAGCACTTTACCATTGAGCCACAATTCCAGCCCTGATTTATCCTTATATGTCTTTTGCAAAAATAAACCCATTGTATGGATACATTCATTATGTATTCTTATATTTAATTAATTTATATTTATATATAATAATATTTAATTTATATTCAATTAAACATTCTTATATTTAATTTGCTTTTATTTTATTATGTGTTAACTTGTACACATTTTCACATGATTAAATACCATTTTTAGATCTTTTTTTTTTGTGAATTTTCTTTTCCCATTCTTTCACACATAAAGGTAACATGGACTCTGTGTGTGTGTGTGTGTACGCGCGCATGCATGCATGCATATGTGATGAGAGAGAGTGTACCCATGTTCAAGAATGCTTTGCTTTTTCCCCCCCCATGTAATCATATAATCTGGGTGTTATTACATGTCAGTTAATAGAGATTGACTTCATTTTTTTATAGGTTCGAAGTCTCCTTTGGACATCATGTGGCTTATGCAGACATCAGCATTTAGGCTATTTCCAGTATTTTGCAACTAGAAATATTGCTGCAATGGATAACCTGTGTGTGTGTATATGTACACAAATGTGTGTGCGCGCACACACACACACACACACACACACATATTCACAAGGTGTATATTTAGGGTAATTTCCTAGAAGTGGAATCACTAGGTCAAAAGGTAAACCCAAAAGTGAATTTGATAGATATTGTTATATTCCTGTCCATAAGGGCTGTACCAACTTCAGTTCCTACCAATATGGTAATGAGAAGACCTATTTCTTCATAGCCTTGTTAATAGAATGTATTATCAAACATTTTAAGTTTTACTAATCTGAAAGATACGAATGGTATTGTGTTATAGTTTAAATTTGCTTTTATTTTACTAGGTGGTGACTTGAATATATTTTCACATGATTAAATACCATTTTTCGAACTTTTTGTAAATTTTCTTTCAGTGCCTTTTGGTTGGTTTTGAAAATTGTTTTTGATTTCTTTCCCCTCCATTTTAAACATTCTTGATATGTTAGTGATTATAGCTTTTTAACTGTGATATGTAGTACAAATACTTTTTCTTAAGGTTTGTCATTTATCCTTTATTGATGAAGATATAATTCATGTACCATAAAATCTATCTATTAAAAGGGTAAAATTCTGTATTTTTTATTAAATTCACAAAGTTGTACAACCATCACCACCATCCAGTTCAGAACATTTCATTACCATAAAAAGAAACCTCAGGCCCACTAGTAGCCATTTTCCCTACCCCCTATATATCCTGTCAGTCACTAATCTTTCTGTCTGTATGGATTTACCTTTGTGTGTGTGTGTGTGTGTGTGTGTGTGTGTGTGTGTGTGCGCCTGCCTTGCTTCTTTCAATTAGCATAATGATTTTAAGGTTCATCTATGTTATAGACCTATCAGTACATCATTCCTTTTTGTGGAAGTAATACCCCATTGTATGGATACAAAACATTTTCTACTTTTTTGGCTATTACCAGTGATGCCTTTATGAACATTCGTGTACGTGTTTTTGTGTAGACAAAATTTTCGTTTCTTATGGGCTTATGTGGGGAGGAAAAACCAAGTCACACTTGTCTACCCTTTTGAGGCACTGTCAGACTATTTTCCAAAAACTTTTAAAATAAGATTCTTTGAAGCACTAAAGTTTTTAATTATGATGAAGTACAACTTGCCAGGGTGGTCGTGTTGTGTTGCTGGTGGTTTGTTGTCATACGTAAGAAGCTGTTGTTTAATTCAAGTTGACAAAGATTTATGTCTATATTTTCTTCTAAGAATTTTATATTTTAGCTTCTAAATTTAGGTCTTTGATCTATTTGGAGATAAATAGTAAATAGATAAATAGATAAATCTATTTGGAGATGACTAGTTTTGTATAACTAGTCATCCGGCTTCAGTCTTCCACCATTTATCCCATCACCATTTGTTGAAATTGCCTCATTACCATTTGTTGTTAAAAATCAATTATTCATAAATGTATGGGTTTGCTGTTTGTCTTTATAGTTTGCTTCTAATTTTTAATTTTGACCAATGAAATTTTTCTTTTATATGGAAAAATCTGCCAATCTCTCTCTCATTTGGATTTTGAGACAAGGGAAGTCTTTTCCTTAGGTTATAGAGAATTAATGCATGTTTTTCTTCAATAAGTATATCTTTCTTTTTTCCTCTAAAATGCCTATTGTCTCAGAACCATTTATTTTTTTAATTTTATTTTTTCAGTTCTGAGTATTGAACCCAGAGCCTTGCACATGTTAGACATGTGCTCTACCACTGAGATACATGCTAGAACCATTTATTAAATGTCCATTTTGTTCAGTGATTTTAGGTACTATTTATATGATACACTAAATTTTCATGTGAGTAGGTCTAATTCTGAATTTTTCTAGTTTGTTCCATTGATCTGTTTATATACCAGTATCATACTTTATTTATTTTTGTAGTACTGATAATTGAACCCAGGGCCTCTCACATACTAAGCAAGCATGCTTCCACTGAGCAACATCCCCAGCTCCATATACTTTAAGTTGAAAATTTAATTTTTACTAGTTTTGATTCACATATAGTTGTGAGAAATAATAGATTCCTGTGTCCTTTACCCAGTTTTCCCTGATGGTAGCATATTGCAAAACGGTAGTACAATGTCAAAACCAGGAAGTTTACATTTACACCAATCAGATATTTTTTTCCCATTTTCTTGAACTCATTGTATTTTGTGTGTGTGTTCTGTGCTGGTTTATCACATGTGTAGATTCCTGTGTTCACCACCACAGTCGGCATGCAGCACAGTCTCATCACACAAGGGTTACTCACGTTGTCCTTTTATAACCACACCCACCTCCTCCCTCACCCTCTCTGGCAGCCACTAATTTGTTCTCCATTTCTATAATTTTGACATTTTAATAGTATGAAAGGCAGATTATACAGGATCTAACCTTTGGGAATTGGCTTTCCCCTCCTTTTCTCAGCATAATGTCTTAGAAATTCATACAACTTATTGCATAGTTCATTCCCAGTTAAGTCCCAAGCTTGTCTACTTGCTACTAATAATTGAAATCTTGTCCTAACAGAAGCAGATCAAAAGGTAACTTCAAAAGCATATACTGTTTCACACTCATTCATCATATTTGTGAATTTGTTTAATCATTCACCTGCTGAAGGACAGCAGGGATGTTTCTAGTTTTTTCACTTATGAGTCTGCTATGATAATTCATATACAGAATTTTTCTAGGATACCCAGGAGGGAGATTGCTGCATTGTATGGTAATTGCCTGTTTTGTTGTATAAGAAACTGCCAAACTGTTTTAATTATAGAAACTTTTTAGTATGTTTTTATATATGGTGGACTAATATTCTTCGGTTGCTCTTGTTATTAGGTATTTTTCAAGCTTGGAGAGGGAGAACAATAGCAGTATATTGACAACATGTTTTTGTCTAATTCATGCTGTTTATTAAATTATAAATAGAACATCAAGTAGTATTTCCTCTGTTATCCCAACTTCAACTATGACTAGGTTTAGTCTGATTTCCCTTGGCAAATTGTTATTTTAGTATGCTGCACATTTAGTGACCTTTTCTGAATTTTCCGGTTATTATTTTAAAGAAAACAATGTTAGAGAATTATTCCTCTTCTGTTCCTTTTTTATATGAAACAGTGGGATTTATATATATATCAGTGATTCTCAAACTTCAGTGGGTGACAGAATCCTCTGGAAGCTTGTTAAAACACACATTACTAGGCTCCACCACTAGAGATTCCAACTCGGCCGGCCTGGGATGGGACTGATTGCATTTCTGCAGTCGTAGGCCAGACTAAGGCTGCTGGTCTAGGAACCACCCTCGAAAAATCACTAGTCTGTATTAATGGAATGGAGCACAGATTATCTCAAGGAAGATTGCTGGGCATTATGATTGATCTTCTATTTAAGAAATTTTATAAGTTAGGTGTCATTATGTCTATTGCAAGACAAGATAAATAAGATTGGTATTTAAATCTTAAATCAGAAAGGAGACAGAAAAACCGTTTTAAGTCTTCTATTTATTGAACCCTCATTTATTCATCAGATTTCTTATCTTTAACTGCGTTTTCAAGGCAGGGAAAGAGAGTACCTTATTTAGAAAAATTTTTAAGGAAAAGTTAAATTTATTTTCTAAGATCCTGTATTTAATAAACAAAAGGCCTTGACTTCAGAATTCATTGAATAACCTTTGCAGCTCTGTACCTCTGCTCTGCATGTAATTAACTGTAGTGGAACTGAGAGTTAAAACTGAAATTTAATTTTGCAAATGTAATGGCCTTTATAGCTGCTAATGACAACTTGGTTGCCTTGAGTTAATAAAACCTTTGGTTGAATTTGTATTTCTTTAGGTATTTATTTTGTCTCATGATAATTGTGTTACCTCATCACAGATTGTATGCATACCTTCATTGAGCTGAAATAATATCAGTAAATTAATCCTGTTTACTGTGGAATTGACAGGGAGTTGCCTA
Source organism: Sciurus vulgaris (assembly GCF_902686455.1). Lineage (NCBI taxonomy): Eukaryota > Metazoa > Chordata > Mammalia > Rodentia > Sciuridae > Sciurus > Sciurus vulgaris. Next base: position 36,305,364 of record NC_136476.1, read on the forward strand.
CTGCCTAGTGTCAGAGCTCCATATGTCACATGAGACTTAGTTGGAAACTGACCTTGGCAACTTGATGTTTTATTTTGACCTAAATCTACTCTGGTATGTGAGATAAATACTGTTATTTAAAGACCTTGAAAATGTATATGCTAAATTTGCCTATTTTGTAGTTCATTAAGGTAAATTGGATATTGACGTTTATGGTTTGGCAATAGTTAAAATTGAGAACAGAGAAGGAAAATCTGAAAAACCTTGGTTTCCAAGCAACTGAACACTTATCATCAGATGTGTGTACCACTTGCTTAATGTTAAGATGCCTGAGGTATAAATAATTGATTGAGCAGGGACTAAAACAGCCATTATAGGCAGCCGAATTCTAAGCTCCTTGACCTGAGCTCATTATAATCAGGTTAGTGAACAGGGTGGCTGAATTCACCAAGAAAAGGAACCCCAGATACCTATCTGGCATGTATACATAAACTCTTGAAAATTAGTTCAACCTCAGTAAGTGTTTGTTTTCAAGTTTCGGTGTAGTCGGATCCTGACCTCTACTCCTTCAGGAGGTGAAGGAACGGCAGCAGAGCCTGGGCTTACCCCCTTCTGCTAAGGTACCTCTCCCCCCTCAGTGCAGAGGACCTGAGGAGTGATTACACAAAGAGTAATACAACCTGTATTCATCAAACACTATAATGTTGTTCACTTCTAGTTCTCTTTGAGAAAGCTGTCTCCCTTTCACTCAGGAGGCTTTCCATGGATGAGTTTATCCTGCTCATTGTTGTAACTCTAATACTTATGTGAATGGCCTCTAAGACTCATGTCTTTTTTGAGATTTTAGGCTTGTATATTTCAGTACATACTGAACATTCATTCTTACGTTGTCTGTCTTCTGCAGAGAAGACTATTCTGCCAACTCTGCCATACCCTATCTGGGGTAATATTTAGAACTGTCACTGGGTTCTTCTATTCCTTGCCCCAGTACCCTTAAATAGTCATTTGTCATGGTCTACCAATTCTGTCTTAGTTGTTCCCCCAGTAAGTCTATCCTTACCTCTCTTTTCATGGTCTCTTGTCTTGAGTTTGATTGGTCTTCTTGTTCTTGTTCTTGAATCTTTCAAGTCCATCTTCTATCCTGCAATTTTAATGATTCTCTGAAATATAATTCTGGCCACATTCCTCCCCTTTAAATACTTAGATAATGCTTGTTCATAAACAGGACAGTGTAAACTCCTTGACTTGACTAATAGCCACCATGATTTCACTCTTGTCTTTCCATTCTCTGTGCCTACTTTGCCATTCAGCCATGCACAACTTCTTTTAGTTCCCTAAAACCACCGTGATGTTTCACACATCCTCATCTGTGCCTGTGTTTTTTTTTTTTTTCTTTTCTTACTGACCACTGTGCCTGTGTTAGTCAACTTTGCATTGCTCTTGCATCACTGTGACCATAATACCTGACAAGAACAGTTTAGAGGAGGAGAAGGCTCATGGTTTCAGAGGTTTCACTCTGTAGATGACTGACTCCATTGCTGTGAGCCTGAGGCTTGTTAAGCCTTGATACAGCGTATCATGGCAGAAGGGCCCAGTCGCGGAAAGTGGCTGCACTCCTGGTGCAGTGTCAGGATGCAGAGCAGGAGAGAGTATAGGGGCCACAGGAAGAGAAACCCTTCCAGGGCACACTCCCAGTGACCCTCCTCTTACAGCCACACCCCACCTGCCCACAGCCTTACCCAGTCAGTCCATTCAAACTTGGATGGACTGATTAGATTACTGTGCTCTCAGTTCAGTCATTTTACCTCTGAACATTCCTGCATTAACACAACAGATTTGGTGGACACCTCACATCCAAACGTTACAGTGCCTCTTTTAATTCTTTTGCATTTTGTGCTTCATGCTGGCTGTTCTAGGATGCTCTACTTGATTTGTGTCCCCCCCCGCCGCCCCCACCCCAGCTGCTACCATCTCATATGTCAGCAAAGCTGATCCTTGTCTCCCTGTCTACTTTATTGAAGTCATCTTTTAGGTTTTTAGAGTGGAGGGTCTGTGTTTATTTCTCTGTATCCTTTTTGCCCTTGCATGTGTTATATCTTAACATAAATTCTTGCTCTTAATCTTAATTCCAGATCTTAATTACTGATCTGGTGTCTCCCTGTAATTTTCTCATTTCTTTCCTTTCCCACCTACTTTATTATAAAATTTACTTAAGCATATATTGTGGGAAGAATTGATTTTGTCAAAACTTGAAGTATATCACAAAATGTCATTACTCTTTCTGTCTTAATACATAATCATGCATCTCTAAAAGTGACATTTTTCTATATAGCCTCAATATAATTTTTACAACTCAGCTTTGTTCTCTTTAAACAAGAATGTCGATACAATCTTCATCAAGTAAACAAACTCATGACTGAGAAGAGACCAATGTCAGTCTGCATCAGAAACTTCTGGAGAAGTCTCCTTCCTTCATCATCGTCTACAGTCATTATTGCAGACTTAGGGATTTTGGCAGGGGCAAACAAGATATTCTGTCCTCAGAGCACCCAAACTCAGATTCTGATTTGTTCTGTATGAAAAAATTTAAAAGCAAAGATAAGTTCATTACTTTCTCCTTCTGCCCAATCCATGTTCACATGTCCATACAATTGTATTTTTAGCTCATGTTTGATCTTTGTAATAAGACAAGGATTGTATAATTTTTGTAGTGATGTGCTTTGACATTATGAGGGTGATAGTTCAATATTAATTTTATACTGAATGCTTTTAAATATTATCAACTAGAAGCTTTTAATATTTTATCACTTTCTTCTAAGAACTTATTTTGAGGTCCACTGGGTTTCTTTGTGTTAAATGACTAGTTATTATTTCACACAATTCGTAACAAAATCTTTAAACTATCCAGGCATCTATAAACCTTGTAGGTATCAAAAAGTGACTACATTAAGATGGAAAAAAATAGGTAGAAACTTATGGAAAGTATTTTAAATTAGTTTTAGGAAATGTATTCCTAATAAGCATAAGGTTGGGGGAAAGAGATAAGTGGCAAATAAATGTCTTATTACAATGTATCTGAGGATTGGGAGTGGTACTTTTTAGTATTACCAGTCAATGCTGGTCTTTTGGTTATTGTTGCTTTCTTTTTCTTTGACCTCATTATGTTGTTCTCTCTTTCCTGCAAAAATGAAAACACATTACTAAATCTGCTGAAGGGTTTCCCATGACTTAGTCATATGTCACCATTAATTATGTTGACTCCAAATTAAGGAAGCATGAAGTCAAATGGGACACAAGATCTATTTCTCCTTTGCAAAACCCATTTAGTTTGGATGAATTCTAAGAGGTAACATTTTATCTAGGGTCTTGAACACTTGCTCATGTATTTATAATTGGCAAGTCGGCATGATACATGTGCATCCCTGTATTTCAGTCTCCTGAACAAGCAAATCCTTATATGATCAGGATTCTGCTAGAATGTATAAAGTTGAGTGTTGCCTCTTTGCTTACAACAATAAAAGCCCCAGATAGTCTACAAAAGTGAAACTCTTCTGGAATGCTCAAAGAATTTAGTTTTCAGGATAGTCAACTAACCTGAAATCTAAGGAGAAATATGAGCCTCCAAATAGACAGGATGAGATACGTACCTGGAGCAGATGCTGGATGTCACATAAGCTGGTAAGAAAACAATTCAACTACATTTTAAAGTACTGAAAGCTGAGCAACAGCATGGAAACAGCAGTGTGCAGGCAGGCCATAGACTTTACCAGCTCAAGGGAGTGAACTAGGGACAAGGCAAGTGACTGAAGTGCCTTTTTTGTGAACAGGCCTTGGGGAAATGAACAGAAACCACCGTAAGAAAGGCATGAAGTTACTACAGAGATACAGCCACATCAATGTTCATAGCTGCTCAATTCACAATAGCCAGACTGTGGAACCAACCTAGATACCCTTCAGTTGATGAATGGATAAAGAAACTGTGGTATATATATATATATATATATATATATATATATATATATATATATATATATATACACAATGGAATATTACTCAGCCATAAAGGATGATAAAATTATGGCATTTGCAGGCAAATGGATGAAATTGGAGAATATTATGCTAAGTGAGATAAGCCAATCTCAAAAAACCAAAGGATGAATGATCTTGCTGATAAGTGGATGATGACACATAATGGGGGGTGGGAGGGTTTAGTGTTAGGGTTAGTTAGGGTTAGGGAGGGGGGGCAAGAATGGAGGAAGGACTGTATAGAGGGAAAAGAGGGGTGGGAGGGGTGGGGGGAAGGGAAAAAATAACAATCAAACAACATTACCCTATGTAAATTTATAATTACACAAATGGTACGCCTTTACTCCATGTACAAACAGAGAAACAACATGTCTCCCATTTGTTTACAATAAAAAAAAAAAAAGGCACGAAGTTCTTCTGGAACTGCTCCCCACCACTCCATCTTTGGAATAAAAGTCTTAGGTTCCTGGGGAAGGGCAGGCATCTGTGGGCTTGGGGCACTGGAGAGTGCCTACTTCAGCAGGGGAAAGGATCAGGCAAGTCCTTCTTAGTCAGGGAGGAAATATCACCCACCCTGACTATTAGAGCTTCCTGAAATTGGAAGAATAGCACTGTCACTGGAAAGGCCCCATCCCCAACCCTTCACATGCAAATCCTGCCTAAGACTGAGTTGAACCAGCATAAGAGAATATCTTCTGTACACATACTGGGCTAGCAAGCCTGGAGTGATAGGAGCGACTGCCCACTGCTGGGTGAGGGGGAAGACCATGGAGAGCGACCCTCGTAAGGTACAGGCATAAAGGGAGAATCTAAGCTGAGGCTAGAACAGAAGTTGAGGAAACACTCTGACAGAGTCCCACCCTAAGCACGGGGTAACATTAAAGCCATAGGAAAACCTGGGATGAGCAGAGGATAATATCTATAGCAACAATAACCCCAAATTTCAGCTTTCAACTCCCAAGTAGATTCAGCCAACTCCCATAGAAAAGACAAGCAGAAGAAGACCCATGTTCATTTTCAGGCACTGATACTGTTTATGTCAGTGTGCCCAGGATGTCTGGCTTTCAGCCCCAATCTCCCAAGACATCCAAAGAAGGAAAAACAGTGTACATAAAAGAAGCAAAGCAGTCAATAGAACCAGACTTAGAGGTGACTCAGATGTTAGAACTAGCAGAGAATTTTAAATAACTATGATCCGTATATTAAAGGGTCTAGTGGAAAAGGGGATAATATTTTTGAACATATGGGGAATTTCAGTAGAGAAGTGAAAATTATAAAAAGAAATTGAAAATGCTAGGAATGAAAAACAGAGAGAATGATGTCTTTGACAGCAGCCAAGGAAATAATCAGAGCACTTGAACACAAGTAAATAGAAAACTTCCCTTGTTGAAACACCATGGAGAAAAAGGGGGGACCCAAAACAGAAATACTAGAACCTTTAGGAGCTTTGAGACAATATAAAATATTGCAACACAGTATATACACACACACATATATATATAAATTATGTATATTATCTCACACACACACACACACACACACACACACATAGATATACATATATATATATAAGAATCCCAGAATGAGAAGAAAGTGAAAGGAACAGAAAAATATTTAAAGAGATAATGGCACACAATTTTTCCAAAATTAATATCAGCAAGTAACAGATAAGAAAAGTTCAGTAGATAGGAAGTAGGATGAATATAACATAGCATATTCAAACTAATAAACCAAACAACCAAATAGCCTTCCTCCACCCACCCAAACAAACAAAACCCCAAATCCTCAAAGGCAGCCAGAAAAGACAAAGAACCAAAACGGATTTCTCATCCCATTTTAGGCAAGCTAGAAATGCAAAACATAAACTGAAAATCCTGTGTCCAGCAAAAATATCTTCTAAAATGAAAGAAAGACAAAAGCAAATCTGTCAAAGTCCTTATTACTCTTCATTTCACTGCTGACATTAAATGTCTGTGGAAATGAAAGTAAGAACCACGTTGCACTCAACTGTTGCGATAAACCAACTATTGTGTCTCAACTCTTCGGTTACCTATGACTTTTTGAGATTTGTCCGATCTTAGTTCACTGTTGTGGCTCTGGTTGTTTATCAGGTAAAGTGCTTGGGATCTATATCAGAGTTCTCAAGAGAAGAGGAATCAGTGGGATGTCTAGGGGAGCATTTATTGATACCAAGAGAATTTATTTCAAGAAGTTGACTCGTACTTGTGGGGACTGACAAGTTCAAAATCCATTGGACTGGTCAGGATGGAAGCTCTAAGGCAGGTGTCAATGCTGCAGTCTTGCAACAGAATTTCTTCTTTAGGGAAACATCAGTGTGCTTTTAAATTCTTTCAATTGATTCTATGATACCTTCACACCAGTATCTTCATGAGTGCTTGATTGAATAACTGGTACTATCACCTAGACAAGAGGACATGTAAAGCTAAGCCTCACAGGATCCGTTCACTATTGGACACATGGGAAGACTGAAAACAGACTCTGCAAAATGGTAGAATCTCAGTGATGAACTACATCATGATCATTTTGAAAGGCAATGAAAACTGTCTGAGAACAAAGATGCATGTTGAATAAGTTTTCTGCCTCAAGACCATTGTTAGACTGAAAGTCTCATAATTATCTTTATTGAACTAGAGAAAAACAAAGATGTGAATCTTAAGGAGTTATGTGGAAAGATCTCAAGGACCACTTAGTTGTAAGAACTGACGGTAATGGCTAATATTCAAACTTATTAAGCCTTTAAGTATGCTCTCTCATGTAGTGTTTGCTTTTCTCATTCCCAGTTTAATATCTAGAACCACTTAAATGTATTTTGAATTATTTTAGTCCAAGAACTTGTCCTGTCATTTTCCACGTTGATACAAGACATTGAGAGCTTGCACTTCACAATGACTTCATCTGCAGGTGAATAAATATTATTCTGGGATTCATGGGAAATAAGGGCCTTAAAGTCATTGGAGTACAGTATTGTTGCATGTGTTGGAGGGAGATTAGGCTAAACTGAGACACTGAGGCTTTATTTCAATTTATGCCTGCAACAGGGTACATAGTTTAAAGGACTTTTAAAGCACAGTAAAAAATATAATTTAAATTTTAAACAAAATTATAGATGTAAGAAAGTAGTTAAAAGTATGTACTTTCTAGCATAGACCTGAACTCATAATGATAAAATTCAGTTTGTTAAAAGAACTATTTCCTGCATGTACTTAAATTGAAAGTCATGTTCCCTGTAGAATATAAAGGTTTTTCTCAGTTCTGGTGATACAGAAAGCCTAAAATGAGGATTGTTTGTCTTCCCCCAAACCATTATGATGCTGAATATGTCTTATAATTATTTATTAAATGAGAGAGAAATAATGATGTGACTTTTAAGGATTTGTATGGAAAGGGTCTCAAAGTCTACTTACTATCTGGGGCCTATAATTTAGAAAGTAACCTAATATTTGTGATGGGTATCAAAGATTGCCCCCTAAAGCCAGTTTTGTTATGTAACAATTCATTTGTGAGATGATTGATAGTGTCTCTATAATTTTAATGTATTTAAAGACACAGACCAGGTGTACTGCATAGCTCAGCATGGTAGCAGCAACTTTCTGTCAGATTAGAGTTACCCTTCTGCTCCCTGAACTCACCAAATTCATCTGTTCCAGTCTCAGTCTACTTGTGAATTCAAATACCTTTGACAGGATCTGAACTTGTTATGTTGATTATAGATGTCTGCCTTTTGTAAAGTGGTACCAAGATCATCTGCATTATTTATATCTTCCTACTCTAAAGTAGTACTGTATTAGTCAGCTTTGCATCACTATGATGAACTACCTGAGGTGATTAATTTAGAAAGAGAAAAGGTGCTTTTTGGCTCATGGTTCTGGAGGTTCCAATTTAAGCTGCCCAGTTGTTTTTAGCCTTTGGCGAGGGCAGCATATAACAGTAAGAGCATTTGACAGAGCAAAACTTCTTATCTCATAAACCAGAAAGAAGAGAGAGACAGGGAGAGAGAGAAGTCCTAAACTCTTCTTTGAGAGCACACCCATCGTGTCCTAAGGACCTCTCACTGGGTCCCACATTATAAATGTTCTACCACTTCCCAATAGTACCACTTAGGGGACAAAGCCTTTAATACACAGGCCTTTGGGGGGACCATCAAAATCCAACCAATAGCATGTTACCAAGATTATCTAGTCTATCCATTGAACTTGGTTTTATGGAAGACTGAGCAGCACAATAGGTCAGCCCTTTTTCAATTTTCAATCAGTAAAATTGCCTTTGGAATGGTGATTTTCTGTTGTGTTTAGTATTTGATCCGGGTTACTTTAGTTAACTCTTGAAAATATGCAGATAAGAAATGAAAATGGGTGAAAGTATAATACTGGGGGTAAGAGGAGAAGTAACATAACAGGGGAAGCATATAAATTATGATCAGAAGAAGAGGAAGGAAGGTCAAATCCACTGTTAAAAAATAGCAGAGATCATGAGTACACTCAGTGCTCAGATCTGGTTTCTAATACCATTATCCAGTAAAGGGAGCCAGGGCACCTTGTAGAAATGGCTGATTCTAGGACTGGGAGCAGGAAACATGCAAGATGAGTCAGAGCATTTTGTAGTGCTAGAACTTCAGAAGGCAAAAATGTAAAACATTTTGATGGGGATGTGTCAGGGGTTGCAGGAGCCAGCTCAGAGAGCTAAAAGAGAATAATTTGAGTATCAAAATAAATGAAATAGTATTGCATCAAAACTTTTAAATAAATACCTGAAAGCCCATGCTGATATAAGTAAATGATTGAATGCTTTAGTAAATAGAGAAGAGACAAGTTTTCTGTGCAGAATGATTCCAAATAATTTATGCACTCTTTCCTAAAAGAAAGGGAGTATGACTCTGCACTTGTTAGGTGTGAGCTGCTCATGGACACTTCCTCCCAAAGGGTACAGCATGGAAAGGGGAAGGAAACAGGAGAAAGAGTAGCTTCCTGCTCAGAAACCTGGAAAGCACTGCCCAGCCAGGTGATCTGGGTCCACATCAATAGTGATAAATTGTGTTGACAGTTGGTACTACTAAACCCACAACCCCAGTCTAATTATGAGGAAAACAAAAGGCAAACACCAGTGGACAGCATATAATACACTTCACCAGTGTACCTTAAACTGTGAGGGTCATTAAAACAAAGAAAAGTGGAGCCTTAAGAAGACACAAAAGATAAATATAATATGGTACCCTGATGGGATCCTGGAACAGAAGAAAAATGGGTATAAAAAAGAAGCAAATATAAATAAACTCTATACTTTAGCTAATAATGTCTCAATATTGACTCATTAATTATAACAAATGTGCTCTACTAATGAAAAATGGGATCAAAGCGGGGACGCGAACATTCTGGAGCCCACTGCACTGACCACTCTTGTGGGGCGTCCTTGCCATGGCCTAGGCCCTGCCTGATCTGGCCGCTTCTCTCTGATTCCATTTCCATTTTAGGGAGCTGCTGCCTCCCTAGCGCTGCTCCAGTCACACTGGCCTCAACTGCTGAACTTATCGAAGCTGTTCATGCTTCTCCTTTGCTGCTTCCTCTGCCTTGAGCTCCACAGGTATTTTTCAGCTCACTCCAGTCTCTTGGCAAAGACCACATCGTTAGAAGGGTCTTTTTCTAACTACCCTGCTTAAAATGGAATCTCCCACAGTCTGAAGGCCTGTATTATTTTTCTTCATAGTAGTATTTTCTGAAATCATTTTTATGTATTTTTACTTTTCTATCCATTCCACTAGAAATTAGGCCCCAACAGACCTGGGACTTCGTTAGTCCTGTTTAACATCTGTAGCAACTCCTGGCACATGGTAGATAGGCACTGGGTAAATATAAGAATTCTTCAGTTCTGCTTCCTTTATTCCACATGCGTACACCCCATTCTCTTTGCCTCTCAAAAGGTTGTTCTCTGTCATGCATTAGCATTTTGTATGTATGAGACTTTGTTTCCCTTCTAGATTGCTAACACTGAAGCGGTTGTGCTTCTCTGATTTATCTCTGTACCCCACAGTGTCTAGCTCACTGCCTGGCAGGAAATTAGTGCATAATGACATTTATGGGATAAATATTTGTGTCTGCTTTGCATCTGTCCTTTAACTGCTTTCAGCATTCCCCAGTGAGAGGCCTCAGGCACTACATAAAATGCTGGATGCCTCAGACTTTGTTCTGGGGACTCCTACAGGCCTTACCTTCCTACCTCCATATGAACTTCATGCTGCAGCTCCCTTGATTCTGACTTACTTGACTTTGGTCTTGGTTTCCCTTGAATCACTTGTCCTCTTTACAATTGTTTTTCCGTTAAATTTTTACCAAAACCCTGACCCAGAAACCTTATAGGATGCCCACTTACTTGTCCAGTAATTGTAGTTATGAAGCACCACACTCCAGTGTCCACCCTAAACAGATGTTAGCACAGCTGCCAGGAGAGGGAGTGTAACCTCAGGACCGTATGCTGTGTCTTGCGTGAGGCAGGCTGCCTAATGGGACACTGATGCCCTCCTCCTCCTTTCCCAGCTCTTCACATTTACTAAGAATGGCAAATTACCAGGCACTGTGGGCATTTAGATAAATACAATACAAAGACTCATATTGTGAATCATTATTCACTCTGGAAAGTCAGGGCATTTGCTGAAGAAGTTTAGCCCACCATACTCTGTCTACCTAGTAGATTTTGCCTGAATGAATTGTAGACATAGCGATTAGCAAGAGGTAAAGAGACATCTCCTCCCCAGCCTCCCCAGACCTGACTCCTTTAACCCCCACCTGACTCTAAAAGCAGTAGCAAATTTTACATTTTTAAATTAGCTCCTTCTATGGAGGAGGGGGTATACTTTACAGAGTAGAGACTTTGAAAACCTTGTGTGACCAAGACTTAGCAAGCTAGTTACAGTTAATGATGGGTTCATCCTGGGAAGAAAAGCTACATGTTTTCTGCCATTTAATATTTATATTTTTTGCTTTCACTTTATGTGAAGGGGTGACAAGTTCTTTTTGAGGCTTCTGAAGGAAAAATGACCTACAGATTAAGACAGTGGCACACTTACCTTCTCCACTTTGGGATGAATTTCGCTAGGGAGACTCATTCCAGAATTTCAGTAACTTTGATACTGTGTTTTTTTACATCTCTGGACCCACAGGCATTTAGGAGAACATTTTTGAACTCACGAAGGGACCCTTCATCCAAGAGGCCCTCCATAGTTAAAGCTATCCCTGTGTTTTAAGACTGTTGTTAGGATTGTAAGGTGTCAAAGTTGGTTCATAATAATTTTTGCAATTGTGAAAAGCAGCTTCAGTTTAACATGACTGCATTTTTTGGGAATTACCCTTGTGCAAGACCCTGAATATTGTTCAGCCCATTCCTTTCCTAGATGATTTCTTTGTTGGGATAATTACTTATTCCCAATGTATAATCTTAGTTCTTAATTCCCTATGGACCAGAATCTTTTTTATAAAATACAGAAAGGGCAAATTTGACCTTAAAAGAGTTTTTCCTCTCCTCACATCTTTAGCACAGAAACAAAACTCCATTTCCTTTGGGATCTCACTTCTTGGGTTCTCGTTTATTTGAGAGAACTGTTTTCTCCAGCAGACTCTGGTAGAATAGAGCTGGAGCTTGAAGAGAGTCCACTTACAGTCCATCTTCACTGAGACAAAATTGAAGTGATCAGATAGGGAAGTCAGCATCTCCTCTTCTTTCCAGTTATTGGAAATAACCAGCTTTTGAACATTTTCTAGGATTTATCAATATCCTTATTTGGGTGCAAAGGAACAAGATGTTAAACTGCTTGGAAGTTATTAGCATTTTATCACAAATTGATTAGATCTCTTATCTACATCCTCTGGGCACTGATGTAGGAGGACACAAAAGTGTGGTTTGGGGCTGTGGCATCATGCTTAGCAAGGATGGTCTGCTGGGGCTCTGGGAAGATATCCAGTTCCTCATGAGTGATGATGAGCACCTGCCCTGTGCCAGGTACTAATTTGGATCCTGAGCATACAGAGTGAAGAACCCCACCCCCTGACCTCGTGGAACTTCTATACCAGAGGAGGCTAGTTCTGGGAGAATACCTTAAATTTCTTCATGTGGCTGGAGACTCGTGCTGTTCTTCTCTCTTCTCTAGCAGTTTCACATTGGGTTGTAGTTATTCTAGGGGCACACTCCATTAAAGAGAGGTTGAGATTGTTTAGGTTTTTGTAAGTGGAATCATGTCCAGATACTTTTTGGGTTTCTTTATTACCTGCTCTAATCATTGCTTTATAGCTTCTTGCCACACTTTTGACCCTTCTCTTTGAGACCTAAATTGCCCTTTAAATTCTATTCATATGCAATGTCTTCTACATATCATTCAGAAAACATTAATACTATTATCAATAAAACATTGTTTACCTCTTTAAATTTCTTGAAAAAATAATAAAAAATTGGATATTAATATATTGCTTAGAAAATGTACCTAGAACATTTCTTGCTAACCTTTAGTTTTTGAGGATAGTCTACAGATGAGTTCCTATGTAATTTGGTTTTCTGAGTTTATCACATTTTAAGCCTATTCTTTAGTTTGTTTGCCTATGACTCCTATATGTGAACAGAAACACATAGTTTATTGAACATATGAAATGTGTCTGATTTTTAAAAAATCTACAAATAGTTTCTTTATCTTTAATTTGGTATTCCTGCTCTTGACAAAAAATAATGGGATTTGCAGTTAGAGAAGATTTTACACTAACACAATTGGAATTTTATTAAAAAACAAACATACTATTCCAACCACAATAATAACTATACATTTCCTCATTCTGGATTATCATTTAGGCTTCCCTCTTTATGGAATATCACATTTCACCTTGCCATTATTTGATTTGAATTTTCAAGTTAATGGTTTTATATGTTTTTGGCAGTTGTTATAAAGTGCCACCTCTTCTACATAAACAGCCTGATGTTCTTTGAGGGTTTGTCCTGAAGAGCTGTTTATTTCAGCCATTGAAGAATGGAATAATAGGACCTAATTTAATAATACTTATCAAAATTACAAAAAACAGTCTTTTCCTGAGAATTCATTTCTTAGGTATACTTATATATAAAGTAATCTATGTGCAAAGTTATTCAACACACCATTTTTTATAATTTATTTATTTTGATTCATTGTAAACAACTGGGGTAAAACTTATTTCTCTGGTTGTCACCAGTTTTGAAATGGCTAAACATTGGAAAGACTTGAAGTATATGCATAGTAATAGGGGACAGATTAATGGTACATTTATTCAATGGAACACTGCAGATGTTATTAAGAATGCAGAGTGGGTTTGCTGTGTATGAGGAGAATAGCAAGGTATGAACACACTTATGTTAGCTTTTGTGTAAGAAGCGGGGGCGGCACATTCTGGTATTTTTATTTGTTGCTTAGAGAAACTCTGGAAAGACAAGAAACTGAAAAATGTGATTGCTTGTAAATATTACATGGGGAAAGTAGGGGAATTGGAAACAGGACAGTGAGAAATATTTTTCACTACATACTTTTTAATATTCTTTGGTTTCTTTGTGCCATGCCATTGTAGTGCCCTTTGAAAATAAAAAAGACCTTGTTTTGAAAGTTTTGGGAATTTTCATGTATACTAATATTGATCATGGGTGTTTGGAAATTTACTGAGTGTTTTTGAGCAGGAAAAGGTGATAGTTGGCCACTTGATTGGTGTCCTTCTTTTGAGGGATTTGGTTACTGGTGATATTATTCCATTGGGAAACACTAGAGCATGTCTTTGGCACAGAGTCCTGCCCACAGGAAACATGATGGATGCTCTTTTAGTGTTATTAGATAGACAATAAAATGGAGAGGTGAACTAAAACACATGGTTTCTGCTTTTTAGGAGTTGCCATTGCTATTATGTAAAATGGGGGTGGAAAAAATACTTTTTTTTTTTTTTTGCATGACTGAATGATATAAATGCTCTCCAAACACACAGATACCCACAAAAAAATAAAATGAAAGATTGCTTTGTACTTGACCATTTTATACAAAGGTATTTCTACAGACATATGAAAAGACAGCAGTATTTCCACCTGAAAATTTGTAATTTTCTTTCTAGTCAGTATTATTTTGTAAGAACAGAACTGGAGTTACTAAGAACTTCAGTTCTCATCTGGGTGAACCAAGCAGGGAGTGGAAGGCACTGTTGGGAGAGGGGTCTCATTTTGCTGTCAGAAACTGCAGTGAACATCAGTATAGTTAGAATAAAAAATATTTTTATCTTGGATGGAAGTATCATGGTAATAATTTAATTTCTGTTGCTAGAAGAGCTTATTGATGAAATCTAGGAAACTTATTAATGACCTAAATTTATATGAAATACTTGCTAGATTTTATTTTCCTACTTTCCTCTGTACCTTTGAATGTTTTTCAAAGGCAGTGATATATTTTTTTTCTGGTTAGAAACTTCCATTTATTCTGAAAGGAAAAATCTTGTGGCAAGGAAATCGGAGAGGGAAGCACATTTTGGAGTATACCAAGAGTCTGGTTTTGATTGCCTGTTTTTTTTTTTTTTTTTTTTTTTTAATACTAGCAAAAATGTATTAGTTCTTTTTCCTGGAGAGATTTTTTTCAGTTGTCTATTCTAAAAGTAATTATTGCTGTTTTAAATACCCAGATCACGGGATTTGCTGTATAGAAGGCATAGTATTCTGTAGCAGCTAACAGTACTGAATGTCATTCAGCCTTCAGAATTTAATTTACTAAATGTCATCTCCCACCCCCCACACCTCCTAGACTGTCAGTTGAGATAGTAGAGCTGAAGTCAAGGAGAAGAAAGCAAATATTTGAGGGTCTGAACATTATGAGATAGTTGGCAGTGAAATCGTGGACCCCTGGATAAAGTGAGAGAAGCCATCATTCTTTCTAGATTACTGTGTGCCACTGACATGAGAAAGGTGATTTCCTTATGGTGTTGCTCTGAACTATTAAAATAATTGGTTAAATACCAAACTTCAAACTTCATAGAGCCTACCAAAATCTTTGCAAGTTGGTGTTTATGGACTGGGCGTTGTGTTTTGGGTTTTTTTGTTTTTGGTAGGGAGCAGTGTGGAGGCAGCATCTGCTTTCTTTGATGATCTTCTTGCACTGCAGCCACCTCTTTGAATGTTAAAGAAATCTAGTGAAAGTTATAAAATGACAGAAGATGAATAAATAATTAAGAAAGAGTAGAAAAGAAACCAGAGATTGCTGTGAGGGAAAGAGGCCCTGCAGAGATTACTACAGGGAATACAAGGGCACAAAACAATTAGGAAGCAGAGTTAATAAGAAACGTCATCCAGTTCTCAATCCTAGCTGTTCTTTTTGTGACTCTGCCCAGTGGGTGCAAATTGTGGAGTTCAGTGGTATCTCTTAGCTCAACATCTTACCAAGATATTTTCATTTTCTTAAACCGCAATGTGATCCCTCTGCCTCCTTTGTAGGACAAGCACATGGTGAAGGATGGGAGAGGAACTCAGGGCTCCTGTGAACTTGTCTCTGCATGATACACGGTAGATTAGATGCCTGAGGCGTTGGCAAATATTGGAGATTTTTATTTCCAAGAGGTTAGAAACTTTACCTAGCTCTTCTCCTCTGCACACAAGAGGAGTAATTGGATTATTTTTACTGAGTCAGTAGGTTTTTGGTGTCACATAATCTCAGGGCAACAAATGCAACCGCTTAGATCTCAGTGCACTCCCGCAGATGGCAACTTTCAGGAGGTGACCAGGAGGTATTGAACTCCCTGTGAGCTCGCCTGGGGCCTTCTGACCTTCTCTATAAAAAGCCCTTTCTGTATTGATGCTCCCGGTGGTGGTGGTGGGTCGAATGGCAGTTACATAATCACAGTCCCTTTTTCTGTCAGGGTGGCCATTATGCAGAGAGCTAGGACTGGATTTCTTCTTGGCAGGATAAGCAAAGAAAAATCTGTTCACAATTTTTTTTTTTCTTTTAAATGGAAACATCGTGAAAAAAAGCGTATTGTCTCTGAAATTAGAGAACAGAATTTTATCTGAAGGAATTGGTGGGGAACTTTGGGGTTCTGAGATCTGACCTCAGTGAGTAATAGAGACCTTTTTGTACTGATGTTGCATTTTTAAAAGACATTTGACATAGCGGGGAAAGAAAACACTAGACCAGAAGAAGGCAGACCTGCTACTTGTAGTTCAGGCTGTGTTACTGTGTAAGATTTTCTGCTGTCTGATAGAGATCACATGCCTTCCCTGAGCTTCTTATTCCTTTCTTCTTATTCCTTCCTTCTTATTCTTTCTTATTCCTTCCGTGAAGGTCTTCTGTAATAACCAAGTTCCTTACAGTTCTGAAACCTGGTGTTTTAATTAGGAGCAGCTTGAGGGCTCAGGGAGACCCACATTATTGACATTGAGGACATTTTGTTATAAGAGGATATCTTTTAAAAGTATCTTTATTACTGAAAGAAGAATATTTTCAATGCAAATTACATTTCCAATATTCTAATTATGTTTTAAAATTTATGTTTGTGCCCTGAAGCAAATTGACTGTAAAGAAAACAGTTTTAAAAACAAAACCAAAGTGAAAGTATATTTGCATATTTTGCAGCAGAAAAATCATCACTTTATTCTTCAGGGCTTTGGGTCCTCCCTCCTGTTTCTGGCTTTTCTTACCCCAACATAGTTTGTGTGGATGCTAAAACTAAAAGTGACTTGCACACACCTTGGCACTATATCTCTTGTCATCCTCCCTTCCTTCTCTTTCATGGACTCTTGTTCGTTGAAGGGTGGTTTGGTACAGACTGGACACACAGAAGCTTTTATGCCTCTGGCAGATGAGGGATGTGCTCTTTGGAGGGGATGTACAAAGTCCAGTGTTGGAACCTTGATGCTGTCAGAAGCTGGCATATCCTCTTTAGGGTTAGCTCCCTGATACCACAGGTCCTGCAAAAGCCATGTGGAATGTGGAAACCCAGGGCTGAGCAGATTCACTGCTAACAGCAGACCGTGTGCTCTCTTCCAGGTTTCAAAGCTGCCTTTACAATTTAACCTTGGGCTCATCTTCAGATGAAAAGGGTCCAGTCAGAGTAGTGACCAGTAATGGCTTTTGTGTTCACAATATGACCTCAGGAATGCAAAGCAACATCCACTTCTAGCAACATTGTTCGAAATCTCTTAGTACTCAATTATGGTAGTTACTCTGTCAAGGAAAACCCATGGATTTCTGAGCTAGGAATGGACCAAGGGAACATCTAAAGTGCCCTATGATTTTATACAGAAACTTCTAGAATTATAATCCCAGGATTCCTGACTTTAGCCTGGGTTGCTTTTCCTACATTCTTCTCATTTGCTCTGTTGTCACCATGCTGCTTGAAAGGAGATAGTAAAATCAGGTTGGTGTTGAAATGCCAAGATCTAGAATGTGCTCTGAGTATTTGGAAGACATACTCTCTCTCTACCATCCTTCTTTCTCTATATTTTCTCTTATTTATCCCAAATCTTTTCCCACAGCTAGTCTTCTAGGATTTTTCCAGCCTTAAGTATACTTTTTTTTTTTTATTTGTTACCTTAAATATATTTGACAGGGTATTCCCCTAGAGGATCTTGCTAATTTTGCAAGAATTGAAAGATGACTATTATGTACTTTAGTAGAAATAACCCTGGATAGGAAGAATCTACAGACTTGGGTCCAAGTTTGGATATAGAGAGTAATTTGTGACTTTGGTCAGTGTCATCCTCCTCCCAGGCCTCTATTGTCTTGTCCTAAATAATGGTGCCTTCTGACTCTGAAGTTCTAACTCATAAAATGACCCACAACACTGTTAGTTATAACTGCTTCTACTGTCAGCTTGATGTGGGTAGCTTTACAGACAACTTTTAATTTCTGGATTATATAAAGACGGATTTATAGGTAGAAGGATGAATGGATGGATATCTGGAATATTTTAGTGAATGGGAAAGAACCAGGAGGAAGTTCCTGGAAAGTATGTTTTAATCTGCATGAACATGTTTATATAAGAATGGTTCTAAATCCCAGGCTTTATATAAACAAGGAAAATAGGACATGGTATGAGGAAATAAAATTTCATTTGCTGAAAATTGAGTAATAAAAAATTGCAAAAGAAGAAAAGGAAATACAAGATTAAACTAGATAGATGAAGTGATGTTAGGTTAGTCATTTAACAGGCTCCCTTTTTTTCTGCATAATTAAAGGAATTGGACTTAATTCTGTTCTATCTCCTCTCTATGAGGGTCACAAGTACAGTAGAAAGTGTTTCTGACCTTGAGGGAAGTGAGATATTTAGTCATTTTTTTTCCTTTTAGTTTTTGATCTTTTCCTAGAGGTATAGTATATGCAAATTATTTAACTCAAATATAGAAGGAAGTGGGAAGAAAAAGCCAAAATTCTTGCAAATATTTCCATAGATATATATATAAAATCATGATTGATTCACTGTCAATCATTTGGTAAAGGTACTATTAGACTTGTGTATAAGCAGCAGAAACTGTTTCATAACATTCAAGGTGAATGAAATAGGCTGGTAGACCTCATATTTCTCCAAACTAAATTAAACCCCAGTGAAATACATGCTTGCCAGATTGACAGGAATTTCTCTATCACCCTCCAGGTGTGTCCTCTTTCTGTACTCAGCTTCCCAACTCCCCTGCTCAGTCACCAGCACCAAGTTTACACAGTCCAAAAAGAATTTCTCTGAGATCTGCTTTCAAGTAGGGAAGAGCCTTAGTATTCATCTGTCTCCTGTGGTGCTCTTACCCTGTAGCCTTACTGACATGAGATCTGGAATGGTTTGGATATGAGGTGTGCCCCCAAAGGTCCTGTTAATGCAGAAATATTCAGAGGTAAAATGATGAGATTATGAGAGCTTAACCTGATTGGTCCATCCTAGTTTGAATGGACTGACAGGTGGTAGCTAATAGGCAGGTGGGGCATCCCTGGAATGATGTGGGTCACTGGGGTGTGCCATGGAAAGGTTGTTCTTCCTGAGGCCCCTTTCTTTTTCTTATTGCTGCTTCCTGGTGCTTCCAGAAGCTTAGCAGCTTTCCTCTGCTGGGCTCTTCCCCCAGGATGTGCTGTCTCACCTTAGGCATAGAGCAGTGGAGCCCATCTGTGGACTGATACCTATGAAACCATGAACCCCAAATGAACTTTGCCTCTATAAGTTGTTCTTGTTGGGTATTTTAGTCACAGCAATGCAAAAGCTGACTAAAACAAGGTCCCACTATTGAACACTGGTCCCACAGGCCTGACCAGCAGTGCTTGCCTGTGGTATTGTGAAGCCTCATAAACTTGAGACCATATGGGTTTTTGAACAAGGGCACCTCTATTCAGTGCTTTATCTGTTTTCTGTATCACATGGTATGTCATTGATGTCATGTGTCATTTAGCCAGCCACCTAATGGTGAACATGTAGGTCATTTCCAGTGTTATAAATAGTGTCATGATGAACATTTTGTAAATGTTCTTTGAATGTCTACTTGTTTCTTAATACATTATACCCAGGTGTCATGTTGCCGTATCAAAGATCTGTTGAATTTTGACCCATGTTGCAAATTTGTGTGCTAGAAGAGATGTGCCAGCTTACATTTCCGAGAGAGCATCTGAATGCCCTCATTGTTACTCTTGCTGACAATCTCTGTGGAATAGGAAAATATTTCGGACTACCATGAACTCAGAAGAGTGACATATGGCCATACACATGGCAAAATTATCTCTAGAGAACTTGAGTTCCTCTCGTGTTTGGGATCCATCTGCTAGGGATTTATTATTTTTCTTGTTTTATTTTTTTTCTATCTTTGTGTCAAGTTGGTCACGTCAACCCATTTGGATTCAGAGACCTAGCTGTTTATCACTTGCTCTCTCATGGTATTTCAAGGAATGGCCAGATTTTACTCAGCCTTTCAAGCATTTCTAATCTTTTTGCTGTGTTTTGCCACATATGTATGATTTAACTAGTAGCATAACTAATTCAGGGTCTTCCAGCTAAAATTTCCTAAAGCAATACTTGAAGGTCCGTTTGTGAGCTGAAAATTCATCAGAAGCTAAGAGGAGTAGGAGATCTCTCCTTGACACCTCTCTGTGGGCTCCTGATGTCCGTTGTTAGGTTAGCCAGTACTGATTTCTGAATCTTAGTTATGTTTATGAAACTTACCAATTATTGTCCATCTTTTGTTCTTTAGCCAGACTCTTTTGCCATTCTGATTATCTTCAGGATTTCCCTGTATTTAACTCTTACTCTTTAGAAATATTTCTATATTCTGTGTTTGTGATTGATTTAAAGTCTTGTGCAAAAACCTGTGTTAAAATCCTGTTGGCAGTAAGGCCACATGATTTCTGATATTTTGAATCAAACTCTGAGTACTTAAACATATGTTATAAAGAAAGCTAGACAAATAGTTTTTTATATAAGAACCATATCAAACAGTAGCAGATGAATGCATCTCTAAGGTTAAAGAGATGGATGATGCTTTCAGCTGTGTCTCATCATGCTACATGAAGTGTGTCTGCCCTTGGGCAAGTCATTTTATATTGGGCCTTAGTCCCTGTTGGTAGAAATCCCAAGCTGTCACTTTCCATTATTCCATAACCTCTCAGTTTGAAGTGGGCCCACAACCGAAGAGAGAGAGGCACTGAAAATGGAGTCGCAAATCTAGCAAAGAAGACTCCCTCTGGTGTCTGAATGAATCCTCTGTAACGCAGGGGAAATCTATATACAGAATATTCCCAGAGGGATAAGGTAGACTAGAAAATTTGAAAAACATTTGCTATAAAACACCTAGCAATGCTGGGGTCGAAACAAACAAAAACAAAACCAAATACATGCTTTTGTGCATTGCAGAGTTACTTGGAAAGCAATGTCAAAAGTTACAATAGAGAGGGAGCAAAGACCTGAGCTGGTCTAAGAGTGAGGGGCAGATTTGGGTTTTACCATGGATGATTTTGAGTCTCTCTTAGGGGAGAAGTTGGAAGTGAGTCACCCTCTCACCCACTATAACAATGTCTTTAAAAACTGCACATGTATGTGTTTAGGTAATGCAAAGTAAAATAACCCATAACAAAATGGTAAAGCCTAAAAACAAAGTATTACCTAAAACATGATAGAAATAAGACCATACTAATACTTACCAGTTTCCTAGGGTTGCTGTGATAAATTGCTGCAAAATTGTTGGCTTAAAAGTTTATTCCGTCACAGTTCTGGAGCCCAGAAGTCTGAAGTGAAGGTGTTGTCTGGGTACTTATCTCTGATGACACCAAAGGAGAATCTGTTCCTTGGCTTTCTCTTATCTTCTGGTCTTGCTAGCAATCCATGCTGTTCTTGGTTTAGGAGCACCACTGGTCTCCACCTCCATTCTTATAGGGTGTTCTCATTGTATATCTTGTCTCTCTGTTTCTTTTCCTCTTCCCATAGTTAGGCCAGTTATATCTGATTAAGGGTCAACCCTGATGTAGTGTATATAACCTTATCTTGACTACATCTGCATAGGATTACCAATATGACCCTGTTTCCACATAAGACCACATTCACCAGTACTGAGGTTTGGGATTTCAACATGCTTAGGGGACACAGTTGAACCCATACTACATACATAATCAACAAAAATTAGTGGCTTAACTTTACTAATTAGAAAGGTTTTGATTTGGCTTAGAAAGCAAGAACCTCCTCTGTACTGCATGTGAGAGATATATCTAATAGTGCAGTGATTTGGAAAGGTTGAAAATCAGTGCATCAGCAGTGATGTGCAAGGCAGATTTACAAAGGAAGAGTTTTGAACCAACTATCAAACAAGATTAAATTGAAAGTAGGAAGGCATTAAGCAGAGTGGCGTTTTTATTTTTTTATTTTTTATTTTCTATTTTTTTTCTTTTTTAGGAGAATGCCACCTAGGTAATATATAAGGAATGATAAAATTAGAAAATCAC
The DNA here is from genome assembly GCF_902686455.1 of Sciurus vulgaris. NCBI lineage: Eukaryota > Metazoa > Chordata > Mammalia > Rodentia > Sciuridae > Sciurus > Sciurus vulgaris. The sequence goes on from NC_136476.1 coordinate 36,327,313, forward strand.
AATTTTGCAGCACCCAGTGGGGGGAAAATGATTCTAGCAAAGGGCCACTCAGGATGCTAAAGGTATTATAGTAGTTTTATATTGCCAAAGTGTCACTCCACAAAATTGCTGTTAAATGAAACTATGAAAATGTGTCTTTATAATGGAGGACTCTGGTGGCTACCCCCTTAACCAAATGATCAGTTGAATGGTAGTAATCATGGGACCACCTGATGTGATGGTGTCAGTCAGGTTGTACACATCATAATTTATGAGGCAGTCTAAAAATGGTGAACTTGGATCTTATTTAGTCTGTATCTCTAACTTTTGAGATCTCAGAAAATAGAGGCATAAAGGAACAAATCAAATCAGGAGAAGCCTGATAGTCCATAGACCCTAATGCATATGTAATTTAATATAAGGCAATGTGGATTTCAGATCAGTGAAGACAAAATAGATGCTTCAATAAATGATACCAGAACAAGTGAGCAGTTGTGTTGAATAAAAAGTAGTTCACGTCTTACACCAGGATAAGTTCCAAATGGAACAAATAAAGGTTTAACTGCTAATTAATCAAACCTTCTAGGCACAAGAAGGCACCAAGAAAGAAAGAAAGTAATTTGGTTTGGTGAAAGCTTTTCTACTTATGGCCCTAGACCCAGGAACTGTAAAAGAAAGAACATTCATACCTATATAAAAAGAAATCACACTGTACTGAAAAAAACTTCCATGGAAAAAATTTTAGAAGATGGAAAAGTAAAGAGAAAAACTGAACACTCATGCTCTCATCCTGTTTCAACCCTTATCACCTCATGGATGAACTTCTTTAGTTTGAAGTTTATCGTATCATCTTGTCTAAAAAATATATCTTTGTTTTGTGCATCTGTGTGTACAAAAACCATTTTCCTTAACACATCGACCCAGCTATCCCACTCCTTGGCCTATACCCAAAGGACTTAAAATCAGCATACTACAGAGATAAAGCCACATCAATGTTCATAGCTGCTCAATTCACAATAGCCAGATTGTGGAACCAACCTAGATGCCCTTCAGTTGATGAATGGATAAAGAAACTGTGGTATATATATACAATGGAATATTACTCAGCTATAAAGAATAATAAAATTATGGCATTTGCAGGCAAATGGATGAAATTGGAGAATATCATGCTAAGTGAGATAAGCCAATCTTCAAAAAACCAAAGGATGAATGATCTCACTGATAAGTGGATGATGACACATAATGGGGGTTGGGAGGGGGCAAGAATGGAGGAAGGAGGGACTATATAGAGGGAAAAGAGGGGTGGGAGGGGTGGGGGAGAAGGAAAAAATAACGGAATGAATCAAACATCATTACTCTATGTAAATATATGAATATGCAAATGATATGCTGTTACTCTATGTACAAACAAACAACATGTATCCCATTTGTTTACAATAAAATAAATTAAAAAAAATTGATTTTTATTGAAGACTTTGATAAGATTTAAAATGGGTTCCCATCACACACACACACACACACACACCAATCAATCACTCAAACTTATTACCGTTTAGATAGCTCCAGTGGTATACTAAAAAAAAAAATCATTATCACAATTAGAAAATAATTCCCTAATATTCATATTTATTTTTAAGGCACAGAAAAATGAATCTTCTGGTAAATAATATCCACATAGACACATAAGCATACACAAGGCATGTCCTATAACTTCACAGATGTTTAAAATAAAAAGAAAGGAATATGCTGCAGAAATCCCTATTTTAATAGGAGTTTAGTTTACTAAATTTAGATCTGCTTCCCCAGTGTGCAGTGTTCCTAATGCTCTGATTCTGTTAATGCCTCACTGTCAGCTATGTCCCTTGATTATCCTTTTGTTAATCCAGGATCTTGTTCTGACCTGAATGTTGCCCGTTCTTTAGGCTTCCCTTAGAAGTCGCTGAGGACTGTGGCGGATGACACAGCAGTCTCTGAAACCCTGCAAGGTGTGTACACTTCAGACCTGGGCTGGTGCCGCAGGCTCTTGAAGAAAGAGTCAACTCTGGTGAAATGTAAAGGTGGTTGCCTGGCTGCCTGCAGAATTTCCCACCTTTCCACAAATGAGAGAGGTTGCCTTCTTTGGCTATGAAATGATTTAAGGACATTTATGACTTAGAGGAGAACAATAAGAAAAAGTTTTTTTGAACAATCAGCCCAAGTGAATCACTTTCCATAAAGATGCTTATGAGAGCAACTAATTGTGAGACTGATGACCAGATTTTAATGTTATCATTAATTTTACTTTTAAAATGAGTATAACTACATTTAGAAAAAAACTTGTGGCAGTTTTATCCAACGTGATTTAGCAATAGATTAATAAAAAGATTTTTGGAGACGCAGAGCTAAAGACTGATCAAAGCAATATTAAAAGTTTTAGTAAACAGTATCAAAATAATAAATCTGTATATCTGTAGTAAGATGTGTCACAGTAATATATTTTAACTAAAACTTAGAACTGTGTCATCTGAGTTTACCCCTTTTATTCTTTTGTGACTGAGGGACTTGCCCAAGACTGCCCAGCAGGACCTGACCCCTGGTGCCCCGCTTCTCACACCTGTGTCCTTTCCTGTGGCCTTGTTTCCTCCTTTTAGACCTCTACAAAGGTTTTCGTCCTTCCTCCCCTTAGATTGTGCTTTGGCTTTCAGTCAGGCATGAAACACATGCATGCACTTTTTAAACTCCCTTTCTCCACATTGCCTGTGATTCTAGCTCCTTTTCATGAATTTTGCACCAGTCTTTAGGCTCAGCCAGATGCCTGGTGAGCAGTTGGTGTTCCGAAAGAAATTCATAGTTCACTTTATTGTCCTCTTATCTTTTTCTTACCCTGGTAAACTTATGTGGTCATTTATCTCAATCACAAAGATGAATGAATGCAGTACATTAATTTTTTCTGTGTTATATGATATATACTATGTTGTCATTCTTGTTTCTTTTGTATCAATGTACATTTTGTTTATGAAGGCAGATTTGCATCTTTTTTTTTTTTTTTTTTTTTTAAAGCCTTTCCAGCTTTTCATGTCTCATAGTTGGGTAGTGAGGGTCTTTGGGTCTTCCATGCATTTGCCTCTTTTTTGATGTTTAAGACTAAATGTATGCCATTAAAATGAATAATGATGCTTAAAAAATATAGTCTTGTTTTGTCATGTAGAAGAGCCTTAAGTAAGTTAAGTCAGGGAAGGCTAGAGAAAACTACTCTTGTGTTTTGCCTCAACAATAGAGCATTAAAAGGACATTCAAGCAGTTTGCTTTGTAGAATTGGCAATAGCATCTCAGGGTGGGAAGGATTTTTTTAGGCAATGTCTGTACATAAAGGCTTGACATAGAAAACCCCTGCACTGCTAAGCAGTAGTTGATCAACCCCAGCTCGACTCACACTGGAGACCAGAAATTTAGGAGAGTAGCCTAGAGCCTTGAAAAGAACTTGCACTTTTGAATCTGACCAGTCTTGTATCCTGGGTTCAATGTGCTTTGTGACCTTGGGCAAGACCCTTGGTTCTTTGATCCTCCATTACCTTATCATGATTTCATTAGGCTGTTAGAATGAAATGAGAAAGCAACAACTTGTGTTCTCAGCCAGTCCATCACATTTCTTGACAATTTGAAGTTGAGCTGAAATTTGTCTCCCGCCAGGTCTCACTCTTGCTTCTACATCTTGGGGCCACACAGAATATGTTTGTAATCCCAATAACTACACTCTTGAGGCATTTAATTTTTAGTCTCAGTTCTTGGTTGGGCAATCTGTTGTCCTTCATGTGTTTGAAAGCTGTGTAATTGAAGGACAGATGCAGACACAACAGTGGTACGCAGAAGGCACCTTATAGCATTCTCTACTATCTACCTGCCTTACTGTGCTACACAAGTCACATTTGTGAACTTGGTGCATATATATGAACAGAAGCTCAAATAAAATTAAAAATTTTCACTTTGGTCTTCATTTAATATGAGAAATTCTTCATTTTGGGTGTGAAAATATACTGTTTCAGTAAAGCAGAATGCAACTTATCAATGACAGCAGCCATTTATTACTTTATAACTGTTAGAGTTTACCCCTAATTCCTTACCTTTAAGATATGAAACTCTTTCTATGAGCTTATCTACTTGCTAATGATGGTCAAAACCCTGTCCTAACAGAAGCAGGTCATGAGGTAACCTTGTGAGCAGGTGCTGTCTCACATACAGCCATTGTGTGCTTATTCTTCATATCCCCCCTAAATGAAGGACCAGGATATTTTTTTTTCATACTCACTCTCTTGGAAGCCTGCAGATTCTATGCATAATGTTCCTATTGTATTAAATAGAATGTTCACAGATAATTCAGCAAATCCTTATCTCTTAGCATGTCCATTATGAGTGAACTGTGCTTCGTTGCTGCCCTAGATGGAGCCTCTGAGATGGGAGGTACTCGCTGTACCAGGTCTGGACTGTTCTCTTGGTCTTGGTTTCTTTCTTCCCTCGGGGTCCCAGTACTCTCTCATCTCTGGTGCCTGCTTTTTGACATTCTTACTGCCACCCCCACTCCTTTCTGCTGCTCCCTCCCCAGTATTTCTACAGCCTCACCTGTATTTAAGGATTTTTAAAATTTTTAAAAATTTTCATGGACAGCGATGCTGAATTTTATTTCAGCTTAACTGATAAACACATTTTGTACATTTGATTTACTGACTCTTCTGGGCTTTCCTTCATGTCAGACGTGTCTGTTCAGAGAAACTACCTTGGGTCATTCAGGGATCCTACTGTAGCACAATTCCAGTTGGAAAATATTCTCACCTAGACTTTTAAAACATGTAAAATTAGAGGAGGGAACCATGAGAGCTTGATTTTCTTAGAAATTCAACAAATATATAGTTAGCAAATATGTATTTGATTTTCTTACATTCTGCTCATAAATTAAATGTTCTCTCACCATGGCATGTGGTTAAGTCTCCAGCAGCTTGAGGACTACTTAGCACTCTATGCCAAGGTACTACCCTTTCTTGTGCTTTGAATTTGCTGTGTGAAGGAGGTCCACTTCTGAAAACTGTTCAAAATGTGCTATTTAAGTTCTGCATGGCCTCATTTAAGAAATTAGGCTATGCAAATCCAACCTGATCACAAGATTCAAGTTTAAGGAAATTTAAAGTGCATTTGAGATTCCTTATTACCACAGATCTTAGTTTTTACTGGAACTAAAAAACTGAAATTTAGGTTTTTTTTTTTTTTTTTTTTTTTTTTTTTTTTTACATTTGAGGTGAAAAGAATTTCCTTTCTAACACTGATGTATTTTACATTTAATTCTGAGTCCTAAGTGACCAAATGATTATTTTTCTCCATGTTCAGTACTTGTTGCCATGATTGTTTAAATGATCTTTAAATTAAATAATAAAATAATTTACTAAACTGGGGACTGATTGCAGGGCATTTTGCATGCTAGGCAAATGTCGTATCACCGAGCTACAACCCCAGCCCAGTGATTGACACCCATGAAAACATTTTATTTGTTTCTAATGTAGATAAATTGTTTATTTAATCCAGAGGTTCTCATGATTTAAAAAGTTCCTAAATGGGATGGAATGTTTCCCATGGCTTGTTCATTTTTGGCCCATGAAGCATTAGGCCTGGAAGAGTCTAGTTTTGTTCACTTGCACCTACTTGCAAGAGAGGGCACTCCTTTACAATTACCTGTCATGGTCTGAGTAGACTAACTCATTAACAGATAGCCTGGTAATATTTTCAGTGACCATCTTTATCTGGTGATAGTACTGTCTGGAAAACCAGAACTTTTTTTCGAAAACCTGACATTTTCCTTGACTAAGATTCACAAAGTTAAAAAAATAAGCAGTCACCTACTGTGCATAGTTAGAAACTGTCATTTATTTTAGTTCAAATACAGTTTTTTCAGGAAACCATTATCCATGATCTTTCACCAGGCCTGACTGCGTGCTGAAGTACTCTTCAAATATTTTACCATTAGACAGTGAAACCATTTTTGGTCCATGCATGAAAACAGAAGTCATACTGGATTCTTAATCCCAGTTGTGAGAACATGTTTCTTGTGTGGCATGTCTGTAAAACTAAAGATGTGTGGTCCATATGCAGATCATACACAGGTGTGTGATTCTACTCAGCAGAGAGGGAGAGAGGCTGCAGATACCGGCCTGATGTGTAGATTGGCTGTGTGTCATTAGCTTCTTTTCCTCCACAGTATTTAGTAGGACCCCAGACAGCATCATGAGGTGGTTATGGCTGAAAATGGAAATAACATGTGAATGTGTTCATGTTACACATAAAGAAAAAAGGATTTCTGGTTATAGATGTGTATGTCTTGTAAATATGTGCACACACACACACACACACACACACACACTTGGCCTGCATCCGGTCTACTCTGTTATTCTACTTATTTTATAATATGCTAACATTTTTTTTTCTTTGCTCTGGACAGCTGAACTGACATTCATTCATTTAACAAATACATGTTGAGTTTCTATTATGTTCTAGGCACTTGGAAGAGTTCTGTGGATACGAAGAATAAAAGTATGAATCTTGTTTTCAAGTAACTTACAGCCTCGTGAGGGAGACAGAAATATACACCAGTGATAACAGAGTGAAGGCAGTGCTAATAGAAGTACTGTAGATGCATGGTGCTTTGAAACCTTGGAGGAAGGAGCAGAGTCCTTGGGGTGGGAGTGCAGTTGTCTGGGAAGGATCCCTGTTGAGGAGTTTGAATTTCATGCTAAAGTCAATTAGGGAACTGTTAAAGAATTTTAATTCTCAGAGTGACGTGATCAGACTTGCCTTCTGGGGAATTTACTCTGTACAGGGATTTAGAAATAGAGGTTAGGGTGATTCTGTAACAAACCATATGATCCAGCAGTTCCACTTCTGGACATACAACCAAAAAGAGAGCAAGCAAGCACTTTCAACAGCTAGAAGGCCAAAAGGTGGAAACAAGTCAAATGGTCATTAGCTGGCAGATGACTGGAAGAATCAAATATGTGCTTATGAGCATGCATGTGCAATGGAATATTAGTCAGCCTTGAAAGGAAGGAAATTCTGACAGATCCTTCTGTTTTTCATGAACCTTGAAGACACAGCAAATAAACAAGTCTTCATCTTTGAAGCATGATGATAATAGCACCACTTCATTAAACAGGATGGTGGTTCTGAGTAATAATTTCATCAGTTCATGCATATCACTTTGAAGGTTGCCTGAAATACAATAACTTTTCAGTATTAGTTGTTGCTGCTGCTTTTGTTGCAATTACTACTATTATTATTGTTACTGTTTATTTGAAGCAAAAACCTAAGGATATGGCATAAAAATATTGTTTCCTTGACTTTGTTGGGATTTCTTATATATAACATCTGTAGTATAAATTGACATACAATAGCTGTGCTTACTTAAAGTGTACAGTAAAAGTTTGAACATTTATTTACCTCTCTGAAACCACCACTGCAAGCCAGAAAGTATACATGTCCATCATTCTGTTTCATATGTCCATCTGAAAGTTTTTTCAAATCCCTTGGCAATTTCTCCCTCCTGTCCCTGACTCTGTTTCCTTAGGCAACAACTGATATTCTTACTTTTCTATATAAATTATTTTGCATTTTCTGGAGTTTTGTAAATAGAATCATATAGTAGTATATCATTTTTGGTATCATTTAGGTCAGCATAAGTTTTTAGAGGTTCATCCATGTTTATGTGTGAGTGAATAGCTCAGTCTTTTATATTGCCAAGTGTAGATATACCACCACTTGTTTATCCTTATGTACCCATTGATCTATTTTCAGGGTTTCTAGTTTTGGGTCATTACAAATAAAGCTGCTAAGAATATTTGTGTATAAATTACAAATTTTAATTTTAAATGCACATATGTTCTCTTTTCTCTTGGGTCAATCTAGAAGTGGAATAGCTAGATCATATAGTAAATGTATGATTAATGTTTTAAGAAAACACCAGAGCAGTTTTACAAGTTTGTTCCATCTCACAGCCCCACAGTCATGAGTGAGAATCTGTTGCTCTATCCCTCACCAACACTTGGTATGGCAGGTGAATTTAGCCACTCCAGAAAGTGTGCTGTAATATTTAGCTGTAGTTTTAATTTTCATTCCAAATGACAAATTGTGTTGAGCATCTTTTCATGTGCTTATTTGCCATTCTGATATTTTATTTGATGATATTTCTGTTCAAATCTGTTGCCCATTTATTGGGTTATTTCTTACTGATTATTGAGTGCTGCTTATGTCTCATGGATACAAGTCCTTTATCAGATATTTGCTTTGTAAATACTTCCTCCCAGTCTGTGACTTGACTTTTCATTTTTTTTAAACTGTGCCTTCTGGTAAGCAGAAGATTTTAACTTTGATGATGATCTAATAAAACTGTTATTGTTTGTGCTTTCAGTGTGATATCTGAAAAAAATCTTCACCTAATCCAAAGTTATAAAGAGATTTCCTATGTTTTTGTTTAGAAATTTTTATAGTTTTAGATATTTGAGTTATATCTATGATCAGTTTATTTTTTGTTTATAGAAGAGGTATGGATTGAAGTTTTTTCATATAAACATCCATTTGTTCTACATTATTTGTTGAAAAATCTTGTTTGTTCTTCACTGAATTGTCCTTTCACCTCTGCAAAAGTTATTGCCCTGTATGTTCATATTTATTCCTGGAGCCTCTATTCTGTTGCAATGATCTGTTTGTCTATCCTGAAGTGAGTACCACCTTGTCTTGACTACAGAGGCTTTATGAGAAGTCCTCAAGCCCCATATATTAGCCCTCCAACTTTATTCTTCCAAATTGTTCTGGTATCTGTGTTCTTCACACTTCCATATGGATTTGGAATCAGTCAGTTTTTGTGCACACACATTCACCACCCCTCTGGTAGGATTGTGATTGGGATTGTATTGAATCTATAGTTCAAAGTGAATTGATAGGTTAGAGTTCCTCATTTATTTAGATCGTTAACAACTTCACTCACCAGTGTTGGTTTTCACATATAGATCTCATTTATCTCTTTATTAGGTTTATCCCTAAATATGTTATTTTTGATGCTATTTTGAAATGGTATTTCATGCTAATTTATGATTATATATTACTAGTATATGAAAATACAATTTTTATATTGACCTTACAGTCTGCAGCCTCACTCAACTCCTTATTCTAGTAGCTTTTTGTAGATCCTGTTAGATTTTTATTTTTTTCCATATTTTTATTAGTGTATTATAGTTGTACATAATGATGGGATTTGCTGTTACACATTTGTTCATGAGCACAAAATAACAATATAATCTGGCCAAAATCATTCTCCAATATTTACTCTTTCCCTCCTCTCCTCCCTGCCTTTGGTCTCTTTCCTCTACTGATCTCCCTTCCATTTTCATGAGACCCTCCCACCCCACCTTTCTTTTCCTTTTTTCTCTTTAGCTTCTGCATGTGAGAAAAAGCATACAACCCTTGACCTTCTGAGTTTGGCTTATTTTACTTAACTTATTGTTCTCAAGTTCCATCCATTTTCCTGAAAATGAAATGATTTTTCTTTATGACCGAATAAAACTCAGTTTTGTGTATATGCCACATTTTCTTTATCCATTCACCCGTTGATGGACACCTAGGCTGATTCCATAGTTTGACTGTTGTGGATTGTGCCGCTATGAACATGGGTACATATGTATTGCTTTAATTCTTTAGGTAAATCTTGGGGAGTGGTTTAACTGGGTCATATGGTGGTTCCATGCCTAGTCTTTGGAGGAATGTCCACACTAGTTTTCGTAGTGGTTGTACTAATTTACAATTCCATCAACAGTGTAAAAATGTTCCTTTCCACAACCCCTGCAGAATTTATTGTTTATATTTTTGATGACTGCCATTCTGATTGGAGTGAGATAAAATCTCAGTGTAGTTTTGATTCACATTTCTCTAATTATTGATGTTGAATAATCTTTCCATGTATTTGTTGGACATTTGTATTTCTTCTTTTGAGAAATGTCTGTTTAGTTCATTTGCCCATTCATTGAGTTGATTTTTTATTGTTAAGTTTGAGATTTTTATATTAATATTTATATTAATATTTAATAATTCTGTCAGAAGAGTAGCTAGCAAAGATTTTCCTCATTCTGTAGATTCTCTCTTCACATTCTTATTTGTTTCTTCTGCTGTGCAGAAAATTTTTAACTTGGTGTCATCCCATTAATTAACTTTTGGCATTATTTTCGGAGCTTTAGGAGTCCTAATGAGAAAGTCACTGCATGTGCCTTTATGTTGGAGTGTTGACCTTACATTTTCTTCTAGGAGTTGCATAATTTCTGGTATAATTCCTAGGTATTTGATTTTGAGTTGATTTTTGTGCAGGGTGAGGAATAAGGGTTCAGTCTTTCTTTTACTTATGGATAACCACTTTTCCCAGCACTGTTTGTTAAAATGTCTTTTCTCCATTGTGTACTGGTGGCACCTTTGGCTGTATCTGAATGGGTTATTGCTTTAGATTTGATAAATAATTAAATCATTAATCTGGATGGCTTTAACACTTTAACACTTTATTTTCTGTCTGCATATCCATCTGTGGATATCACTGGTTATAACCTCAATTACAGTGTCAAGTTGAAATGTTAGGTGTGAACATCATTGTGCTGATTTTTGATTTGTATTAATGATGAGGGGCATTCATTCTTTCACTATCAAGTTTAATGTTAACTATGGGTTTTCTTGCATGTCCTTTTTAACATTTGGGGCATTTCCTTTTGGTTCTGAGAATTTGGGTCAGAAGTAGATGTTGAGTTTTGTCAAATTTTATTACGTTTGTTGAGATAATCATGGATTTCCCATTTTAGTTTCTTAATATAGTACTTGATTCTTTAAATGTTAAATCTATTTCTAGACAAACTCCACTTATTATCCTTTAGAATTTTTAGAATCTGTAGTGATATCAGCTCCCTCATTCCTAATATTATTCATATCTATTTTCTTTGCTCTTGATAAGACTACCTAGGAATTTATTGATGTTGATCCTCAAAGAGCCTGCTTTCTCTCTCATTTTTCTCCTTTAAATTTATTGTTTTGCTTTGAACTTTATTATTATTTCTTCTGCTTACTTTGGGTTATTTTGCTTTTCTTTAGTTTCTTTTTTTATTGTAAACAAATGAGATACATGTTGTTTCTCTGTTTCTTCATGGCGTAAAGGCATACCATTTGTGTAATCATAAATTTACATAGAGTAATGTTGTTTGATTGATTCTGTTATTTTTTCCCTTCCCCCCACCCCTCCCACCCCTCTTTACCCTCTATACAGTACTTCCTTCCTCCATACTTGCCCCCCTCCCTAACCCTAACTCTAACCCTAACACTAACCCTTCCCTCCCCCCCATTATGTGTCATCCTCCACTTATTAGCGATATCATTCGTCCTTTGGCTTTTTGAGATTGGCTTATCTCACTTAGCATGATATTCTCCATTTGCCTGCAAATGCCATAATTTTATCATTCTTTATGGCTGAGTAATATTCCATTGTATATATATACCACAGTTTCTTTATCCACTCATCCATTGAAGGGCATCTAGGTTGGTTCCACAGTCTGGCTATTGTGAATTGAGCAGCTATGAACATTGATGTGGCTGTATCTCTGCAGTATGCTGATTTTAAGTCCTTTGGGTATAGGCCAAGGAGTGGGATAGCTGGGTCAAATGGAGGGTCCATTCCAAGTTTTCTAAGGAATCTCCACACTGCTTTCCAGAGTGGCTGCACTAATTTGCAGCCCCACCAGCAATGTATGAGTGTACCTTTCTCCCCACATCTTTGCCAACACCTGTTGTTGCTCGTATTCTTGATAATCGCCATTCTAATTGGGGTGAGATGGAATCTTAGGGTGGTTTTGATTTGCATTTCTCTTATTACTAGAGATGTTGAACATTTTTCCATATGTTTGTTGATTGCTTGTAGATCTTCTTCTGTGAAGTGTCTGTTCATTTCCTTAGCCCATTTGTCCACTGGATTATTTGCATTCTTGGTGTAGAGTTTTTTGAATTCTTTATAGATTCTGGAGATTAGTGCTCTATCTGAAGTATGATTGGCAAAGATATTCTCCCACTCTGTAGGCTCTTTCTTCACATTACTGATAGTTTCCTTTGCTGAGAGAAAGCTTTTTAGTTTGAATCTATCCCAGTGGTTGCTTCTAGCTTTTATTTCTTGTGCTATGGGAGTCCTGTTAAGGAAGTCTGATCCTAGACCAACAAGGTGAAGATTTGGACCTACTTTTTCTTCTATAATCTGCAGGGTCTCTGGTCTGATTCCGAGGTCCTTAATCCATTTTGAGTTTAGTTTCGTGCATGGTGAGAGATATGGGTTTAGTTTCATTCTGTTGCATATGGATTTCCAATTCTCCCAGCACCATTTGTTGAATAGGCTATCTTTTCTCCATTGCATATTTTTGGCACCTTTGTCTAGTATGAGAAAATTGTATTTATTTGGGTTTGTGTCCGTGTCCTCTATTCTGTACCATTGATCTACCTTTCTATTTTGGTACCAATACCATGCCGTTTTTGTTACTATTGCTTTGTAGTAGAGTTGAAGATCTGGTATTGCAATACCCCCTGTTTCACTCTTCCTGCTAAGGATTGCTTTAGCTATTCTGGGTTTCTTATTCTTCCAGATGAATTTCATGATTGCTTGCTCTATTTCTGTAAGGTACATCATTGGGATTTTAATTGGAATTGCATTGAATCTGTATAGCACTTTTGGTAGTATGGCCATTTTGACAATATTAATTCTTCCTATCCAAGAACATTGAAGATCTTTCCATCTTCTAAGGTGTTCTTTAATTTCTTTCTTTAGTGTTGTATAGTTCTCATTGTAGAGGTCTTTCACCTCTTTTGTGAGATTGATTCCCAAGTATTTTATTTTTTTCGAGGCTATTGTGAATGGGGTAGTTTTTCTAATTTCTCTTTCTGAAGATTCATCACTTATGTATAAAAATGCGTTGGATTTATGGGCATTGATCTTGTAACCTGCTACTTTACTGAATTCACTTAGGAGTTCTAAGAGTTTTCTGGTGGAATTTCCAGGTTCCTCTAAATATATAATCATGTCATCAGCGAACAGGGATAGTTTGAGTTCTTCTTTTCCAATTCGTATCCCTTTAATTTTTTGGTGTGTCTAATTGCTCTGGCCAGAGTCTCAAGAACAATGTTGAATAGAAGTGGTGAAAGAGGGCATCCCTGCCTTGTTCCAGTTTTTAGGGGGAATGCTTTCAGTTTTTCACCATTTCGAATGATATTAGCCATGGGCTTAGCATAAATGGCCTTTACAATGTTAAGGAATGTTCCCACTATCCCTATTTTTTCTAGTGTTTTGAGCATGAAGGGGTGCTGTATTTTATCAAATGCTTTTTCTGCATCTATTGAAATAATCATGTGATTCTTGACTTTAAGTCTATCAATATGGTGAATTACGTTTATTGATTTCCTGATGTTGAACCAACCTTGCATCCCTGGGATGAAACCCACTTGATCATGGTGCACTATCTTTTTAATATGTTTTTGTATGGGATTTGCTAAAATTTTGTTGAGAATTTTTGCGTCGATGTTCATTAAGGATATTGGTCTGAAATTTTCTTTCCTTGATGAGTCTCTGTCTGGTTTAGGTATCAGTGTGATATTGGCTTCATAGAATGAGTTTAGGAGGGTTCCCTCCTCTTCTATTTTATGGAATACTTTGAGAAGTATTGGAATGAGCTCTTCTTTAAAGGTTTTGTAGAACTTGGCTTAGAACCCATTTGGTCCCGGACTTTTCTTTGTTGGTAGGCTTTTGATGACTTCTTCTATTTTAGTACTTGAAATTGGTCTATTTAAATTGTTTATGTCCTCCTCGTTCAGTTTAGGCAATTCATATGTCTCTAGAAACCTGTTGATGTCTTTGAAATTTTCTATTTTGTTGGAGTATAGATTTTCAAAATAGCTTCTAATTATGTTTTATATTTCAATCCTGTCTGTTGTGATATTTCCTTGTTCATTCCGAATTTTAGTGATTTGGGTTTTCTCTCGTCTTCTCTTTGTTAGTGTGGCTAAAGGTTTATCAATTTTGTTTATTTTTTCGAAGAACCAACTATTTATTTTGTCAATTTTTTGTATTGTTTCTTTTGTTTCAATTTCATTGATTTCAGCTCTGAGTTTAACTATTTCCTGTCTTCTACTACTTTTGGTGCTGTTCTGTTCTTCTTTTTCTAGGGCTTTGAGCTGTAGTGTTAGGTCGTTTATTTGTTGAGTTTTACTTTTATTAAATGCGCTCCATGAAATAAATTTCCCTCTAAGTACTGCTTTCATAGTGTCCCAGAGATTTTGATATGATGTTTCTTTGTTCTCATTTACCTCTAAGAATTTAATTTCCTTCCTAATATCTTCTGTTATCCATTCATCATATAATAGCATATTGTTTATTCTCCAGATGTTGGAATAGTTTCTGTGTTTTACTCTTTCATTTATTTCTAACTTCAATCCATTATGATCTGATAGAATACATGGTAGTGTCTCTATCTTCTTGTATTTGCTAACATTAGCTTTGTGGCATAATATATGGTCTATTTTAGAGAAGGATCCATGTGCTGCTGAGAAGAAAGTGTATTCACTCTTGGTTGGATGGTATATTCTATAAATGTCCGTTAAGTCTAAATTATTGATTGTGTTATTGAGATCTATGGTTTCTTTGTTCAATTTTTGTCTGGAAGATCTGTCCAGTGGTGAGAGAGGCGTGTTAAAATCACCTAGTATTATTGTGTTATGGTCTATTTGGTTTCTGAAATTGAGAAGGATTTGTTTGACATACATGGATGAGCCACTGTTTGGGGCATAGATGTTTATGATTGTTATATCTTGCTGATTTATGCTTCCCTTAAGCAGTATGAAATGACCTTCTTTATGCCTTCTGACTAACTTTGGCTTGAAGTCCACATTATTGGAAATGAGGATGGATACTCCAGCTTTTTTGCTGAGTCCATGCGCATGGAATGTTTTTCCCCATCCTTTCACCTTTAGTCTATGGGTATCTTTTTCTATGAGGTGAGTCTCTTGCAGGCAACATATTGTTGGATCTTTCTTTTTAATCCATTCTGCCAGTCTATGTCTTTTGATTGATGAATTCAGGCCATTAACATTCAGGGTTATTATAGAGATATGATTTGGTTTCCCGGTCATTTGGTTCATTTTTTAAATTTTATTTATTTATTTGTTTGGCACAACTTGTTTCCTCCTTTATTTGACAATTCCTTTAGGATAATTCCTCCCTTTGCTGATTTGCTTCTTTGTTTTTCATCTCTTCCTCATGGAATATTTTGCTGAGAATGTTCTGTAATGCTGGCTTTCTTTTTGTAAATTCTTTTAGCTTTTGTTTATCATGGAAGGATTTTATTTCATCGTCAAATTTGAAGGTAAGTTTTGCTGGGTATAAGATTCTTGGTTGGCATCCATTTTCTTTCAGGGCTTGAAAAATGTTGTTCCAGGCCCTTCTAGCTTTTAGGGTCTGGATTGAAAAGTCTGCTGATATCCGTATTGGTTTCCCCCTGAATGCAATTTGGTTCTTTTCTCTCACAGCCTTTAAAATTCTGTCTTTATTTTGTATGTTAGGTATTTTCATTATAATGTGCCTTGGTGTGGGTCTGTTGTAATTTTGTGTATTTGGAGTCCTATAAGCCTCTTGAACTTGATTTTCCATTTCATTCTTCAGATTTGGGAAATTTTCTGATATTATTTCATTGAATAAATTGTTCATTCCTTTGGCTTGTTTCTCTAGGCCTTCCTCAATCCCAATAATTCTTAAATTTGGCCTTTTCATGATATCCCATAGTTCTTGTAGATTCTGTTCATGATTTCTTACCATCTTCTCTGTTTGTTCAACTTTGTTTTCAAGGTTAAATATTTTGTCTTGAATGTCTGAGGTTCTGTCTTCCAGGTGTTCTATCCTATTGGATATGCTTTCTATGGAGTTCTTAATTTGGTTTATTGTTTCCTTCATGTCAAGGATTTCTGTTTGGTTTTTTTTCAATATCTCTAACTCTTTATTGAAATGATCTTTTGCTTCCTGTATTTGCTCTTTTAACTGTCTGTTGGTGCGATCATTCAATGCTTGCATTTGCTCTTTCATCTCATCGTTTGCTTCTCTGATCATTTTAATTATGTACATTCTGAACTCCTTTTCTGTTATTTCTTCTGCCATGCTGTCATTGGGTTTTATTGATGTACCATCTAGATTTGTTTGCAGCATTTTCTTTCCTTGTTTTCTCATATTGTTCAGGTATCAGTGGACCGCTGAGATATTGCAGATTTCCTCTATTGACTTACAATGTCCCTGAAGATTTCTATATATATCCCCCCTTAGCCTTCAGTAGGCTGAAGTCTTGGAGGATGTTGATAATGCGGTGCTCCACAAGGAAGCTGACTCTCTCGGAGTGGTGGCCTTCAGGTGGGGTATAATCCCTGCTAGTGGGCAGAGGTGCCTCCACTTGTTGACCAGTGGTCATCCAAAGGGGACCTAGGCTGCTGGCTGAGGCAAGGCCTGTTTGGGCCTGAGTCTCTAGTTTTACCGTCCTTGTGGGGAAACCTCACCCGGCAGGGAAGACTCACCCGGTGGGGAGGTCTCGCTGGTCAGTACCCTCCTAGAGGTTCCCCTCAATTTACAGCTACCGCCTGGGCTGGGCTGCCTTCCTCTGCAAAGTTCCCAGGGGCCTGGCCCTACCTCCTGGGCCTGGGAGCCTCACCCTTCGCAGATGAATCTCCTTAGGCTGCCCCTCCTCAGAGAATCTGCCCGCAGGCCTGGAATCTTCGCTCCGCCCTAAGCCTGTCTCTGTGCGGCTCTTCCACCCAGAAGCCTCCTAGATCCTGGGACCCTGCTCTGCACCTAATCACCTGGCTATGCGGCCCCTCCTCTGAGCAGCCACCTGGGGCCCCGAACAAGCGCTCTGAGACCCAGAGACCCGCCACACGCCTCTTCCTCCAGGCAGTCGCCCAGTATTCTGGTGTGGTCACTAGTAGTCCAAGAAACTCACTGCGTGCCTCCACCTCCCACCAACCACCCATAGCCCTGGGCAATCAATCACTCCGAGTCGAAGTCACCCTCCCTGTTCCTCCTCCTTCTCCAGATAACCCCCCGAGTGTTCAGGAGCGGTTGCTCTGAGTGTCTCTGAATCCACGTGACCCGCAGCACGGGTCCTCTGAGCAACCGCCCGGAGCTCTGGTGCGGCCACTCAAGACCAAGCGTCCCACCACGCTTCTCCTCCAGGCAGCCCCCCTGTGTTCAGGAGCGGTCGCTTTAAGTCCAAACAACTTACCACTCGCCTTCTCCTCTGAGCAGCCGCCTGGAGCGCTAATGCAGTCACTGCGAGTCCAAATGACCCGCCGCGCTCCTCCTCCTCCTCCTCCTACTCCTCCGGGCAGGCCCCGGGGTTCAGAAGTGGTCAGAGTCCAAACAGCTCGCCACGCAGCTCCTCCTCTGGCAACCGCCTGTAGCTCTGGTGTAGTCACTCTGAATCCATGCGGCCGCGCTCCTCTTCCTCCTCCTCGTCCTCACAGCCAGCCCCGGTGTTCAGAAGCAGTCGTTCTGAGTCCAAACAGCTCGCCGCGCAGCTTCTCCTCTGGCAACCGCCTGTAGCTCTGGTGCAGTCACTCCAAATCCAAGCAGCCACGTTCCTCCTCCTCCTCCTCAGGGCAGGCCCCGGTGTCCTGAGTCCACACAGCTCTCCTCGCCACTTCTCCCCTGGGCAGCCGCTGGAGCCCCAGTGGTTGCTCCGAGTCCCTGCGCTGTGCCGAGCGGCCTCCTTTTCGGTGCTCCCAGTTGTCCGAGTTCACTGGTCCAGCGGGGGGAGGGGCGTCTCGCCGGCAGCTCTACTTCACAAAGTTTCCTGCGTTCCGGGACCACCGTCCCATCCGGGATGCCTTCCCAACAGGTGAGAGTCACCCGGCTGCTTTGAGTTGGTCCCAAGTGTCTCAATATCTCCTTTTTGAATCCTGAGTCCTGGAGCAACATGAAATGCAGCCACCCTCTAGGCTGCCATCTTGAAACCTCCCGTCAGCAGTAGCATCAACATCATCATAAACATTTATTTTGCATCTCGTCTGCTCCTTTTAAGATTCTAGATACTTGTGATACCGCCGTTTACTGGTGACGAGTTCTGCTCCTTCTAATGTTGAAGATTGAACACTAGAGAAGCACGCCAAGGCAAGCATATTAAGCAGGTTGTATTTAAAGCTAATAATACAGACTTCTCCCGGCAGGGAGAAGGGGGCCATGGCCGATCAGAAGTTGGCTTTCTAAAGGCTAAAGAGTGTGTGCTATTACCAAATCTTCCAGAGCCTTGATCCCAACCACCAGAGCTTTTCTTTCAGGAGCTCCTAATCAACACAGACACACACACACACACATCTCTTTAGTTTCTTAAGGTAGAAGACCCAAGTCATTGTGTTGAGATCTTTCTTTGTCTGTTACATAGGCATCTAGTGCTATAATTTTCTCCATAAAAATACTACTGTAGTATCATCTCATAAGTCCTGGGTTGTACTTCCATTCAGTTCAGATTACTTTCTAATTTCCCTTTGATTGCCAGTGGGGTAATTAGAAATAGATTATTTATTTACTTCTTAAGTATTTGAGGTTTTTCTAAGAATTTTTCTGTTCTTGATTACAAATTTAATTCCATTGTGGCTAGAGAAGTCACCTGTATGACTTGAGTTCCTTTAAATGTATTGAGATATATTTTATGACTGAGATTATTGTATTTCTTCATAAATATCCCATGTATACTTTATAAAAATGTGTGTTGTTGGGTGGAGTGTTCTATATGTGTTAATAAGGTCAATTTGGTTGGTAAGATTAATTTTTCTGTTTCTTTTTTTGATAGTTTCTATTGCTATCTTTAAATTTCTCTGATTTTTTTCCCCTGCATTGTCACTTGGTATTAATGCTATCTGGTGTCTTGTTTTATCTGTAATATTGTAGTTATCATATCTAGATGTTATATATTAGAGGTTTATATCTATTCATTCTTTATTTAACTTTTTGAGCATGTGGAATATAATCAATTTCTGTACTCTCCTTGTGAACTGATTTTATCACTGTTTCAGTTCTGAATTAGGTTTAATTGGGTTGTTTTTTCTCATTATGGATCATGGTTTTTATTTTTTGCATTTTTGTGTTCCTGATAATCTTTGGTTGCATGATGTTATGAATTTGCCCTGAATGTTGATTATTTTTATAGTCTTATAAAAATCTTGAACTTTGTGCTGGCTGCAGGGGTGCATGCCTATAATCCCAGCCACTTAGGAGTCTGAGGCAGGAGGATTGCAAATTTGAGGTAAGCCCAAGCATTTAATTGAGATGCTATCCCAAAATAAGAAATAAAAAGGATTGGAGATGTAGATCAGTGATAGAGAACACCTGGGTTTAATCCCCAATACTGGAAAAAAACTTCTTGAACTTTGTTTTGGAGCATAGCTACATTACTTGGAAATAGTTTTGTCTTTTTAGATCTTGTTTTAATATTTGCTAGGAGGACCAGAGCAATATTCAGCTATTGCTAAAGTGCATTGCTTTGCACTTCCAAGACTACTTGAGTTCTCTACTAAATTCCATGTCAATTTTGAAGTTTTCCAACATATCTGATGGGAGTAGGTACTAAATAGGTACTATTCCTGGCTCCACATGAGTGCTGGATATGATTCCCCCTAATGTTGATGAATTCTTCCTGCACTGTTGGTTACTTTTCTCACATGCATAGGATGATCAGTGCTTTGCTGAATGGTTAAGAGACTCTCTAGAGATCCCCAGGGTGTTCTTCCTGTGCACTGTCACTCTGTCCTACAAATTCTAGTTGTTTTGGTCTTCTTAAACTGATCTCTGAGGCTTTATCTGTGTCCTTGCATTGTGGCCTGGAAAAACCTCTCAGAGCACTAAATTGGGATAGTGTAGAGATAATCTCATTTGTTTCCTGTCAATCAGGGAGCACTATTTAGTTGCTTGATACTCAGTCTTAAATGGTTTTTTCTCATCCGCACGCACATGTGTGTGCACCCGCACGCGCGTGTACATACACATGTTGATTGTCTTTGAGCAGGAAGATAAATCTAGTCTATTTTATTCTGCCTTGCCTTGGAGCTGCAGTCTGATGACCTGCCTTGGAATTGGTGGAACCTGTTAGCCAAATGGTCTGCAGAATCTTCTTTTGTGGTGCAGTAGGAATGGTGATGTATGGCTGAAGGTCTTGTTCTTTTACTACCAATCACCAATGTAAGATGTCTCAAGGAACAGACTTGTGGAGTCTTCTAATTAGAAGGAAACTTTCAGGTCATGTGGCTTAACCTCCAACTCTGCATAAAACCCTTTCTACACATTCTTTCCCATATTGTCTTATTAGGCAACTCCTGTTTGAAGAACACATTTCCTATTTTAGACATTTCTTATGGTTAGAACGGTTTTATGTATTAGCTGGAATAAGTCGCCCACTAACTTCCATTCAAATTGTTAAGTGAAGTCATGCGAAGTTAGGCTAATCCCCTCTCCATACAATAGCCCCACTCATATTTGAGAACTAATTGCTCCCTTCCTTCCAAGTCTCTCTCCAGAATGAAAACCTTTGGTCCCTGTAAGCCTCAATTGTTTCCTGTTTCTACCTTCTTTATGGAACTAGACACCATGCCACTTGCTAACGATGTAGAAGAGAATATGCTGTCTCTCCTTTCCAGACACTCATAGGCAAATAGAGGGAAGAGAAGTTAAATGATGCTAACAGAAGTGTGCAGAGTGTGCTGGACCCTTCACAGGATTTTAGAGAAGATCAGCTTAATGAAGGCACTTGAAGTGTACTCTGTAAAGACTATAAATGTGTCTGGTATTATTAGTGGTAATAGTCAAAGATGTGTCCACAGTTGATCCGTTCTGATTATTTTTTCCTGAATCATGTTATGCTTCTGACCTTTTCAGCTTTAAGGTTCTGTTGGAAACCTCTAGGTTCCACATAATTAATGAGTTTCAGTGTATGATGGTGCCCACAGGGGTGGAAGCATGCACTAGGTTCATTTTTCCTCCTGCTATTGCAGGTTATTTTTACTTAACTCTTGCAAAAGGCAACTTGTACTCAGTGAATCTTCATGTGAATTTGAATCTTGTGAGATGGGGCACTGTAAAGCTCTACTGATGTTTTATTGCTTAAAAGTTTTACAACTCCAGATGGCAGTGGTAATACTTTAGCATTTACCATATGGAGAAATAGAAAACAACTTTCAGAAGTAAGTCACGGCAAATTCAGATCTCATGGTTTTGTAGCACCAGATCCTACTGTGCCTCCCATGGAGGATTTTGGAGCTTCTTACTGTGATTTTTTTTTTTTTTAAAGCATCTAATTACATTGCCAATACCAAAAATTAAATTAAGAGAAAGACCTGTGCATTATTGACATGACATACTGCTGATGTTGGGCCCAGGAGGGCACACAGTGTGGCAGCATTTCTTATATTTGGGGAATGTGTTAAGAATGTGCGTCCAGGGGCTGGAATCCTGACTCAGTACTAGAGTGCTTGCCTCACATGTGTGGGGCTCTGGGTTTGATCTCCAGCACCACATAAACAAATGAATAAAATAAAATGAAAGTATTGTGTCTATCTACAACTTAAAAAAAAAATGTGCTTCCAGACCCCAGCTTCAAATATCATTAGCAGTTCAGAAAAGTGGAGGATGCATTGCACTTTTAATTAGTCTCTGGGTGGCTTTGGTGCAACACTGGTATTGGGGAGTGAACCTATGATGTGGGAGAAGCATATCCCCTTCTTCTGTCTGTTTCCCTGTGTTTTTATTGCTACCCTTCCTTTTACTAACTTCTGAGGGCATATTTTTATGAGAAATTTAAATCCTGAGTGTCAAAAAAAAAATGAGATAGACATTTCTCATCACAGTCTTCAGTATAGCCTGTCTCATTTGGTCAGTATAACCGTAGGACCTTGAGTGTGTTACTTTTAAGCTCAAGGAGTATAATCGGGATAGTACAGTCAACCTATTCTTCAAGGTTGTTGTGAAAACCAGTTTAAAGTCAAATTCCTTCTCACAGACTTAGCTAAGGTTACTTTATCCTGTCAGAGCAGTCATTATGCCAAATATTACTTCCTTCCAAGGTGGTTAAGCTAAGTAAGAGCCTACCCTTTAAAACTTTTAAAGAACTGTATATGTGGGTTTACTGTTTCCAGACTGTACATAGGAACTGTTTCAAGACCTTATTCAAATCAATGTTTTCATGATAGGCCAAATGCAGGGCAGCTTATAAACATGAAGAAGAAATAGATTCTTACTTAGAATATAAAGTTAAGCTTTTCGAGTGGACACATCATGTCTTCTTTAGCACATTTGGAAATTTATAATGCCCTTGTGCTTATTGATATTTAAAGGATATAATACTTTGTGAAGAATCCTTCCCACATTTGACTGTGTATCCCACCTGCATATAATACAAGTCAGATATCTTTTTTAAATGACAGATAATGACTGTGTGTCTTTATGTATGTTGAAGTACATTTATACATTGTGTACATTTTTTCAATAAGTAGAATATTTTTACTTTCAGTTACAAAATCTCCAATATATTTTTGATATGTTGAGTATCCTTTTTGTAAAGTAGTGGGCCAAAACATACACAAAATCATCAATGACAAAGTAGTATTTATAGCTTATCAGTGGAAGGAAAGATGTTTTAGTTTTTTCTGCTTGGTTTTAAAATTTTAATTTTAGCAGACTCTCCTTCACATACAGAAAAATTAACTGAATACTAAAATATGATGCAACAAAAAGATAACCCTGCCTGTGAAATAACTGCATGATTTGCCTCTTTGAAGACAGAAAAGAACAGAAGAAATAGGAAATTTACTTTCTAGCATGCTTATCCTACTTGAGGTGAAATGAGATCTGAGGAAATGTGAGAAATAAAAGACCACTTAGTTTTCTGAATTTAACTCTAGAGTCTGATAATCTTGGGGATTAAAAATGCACAGCTCAGAAATTTGGTAGTTCTTGATCTGTGAATCATAGTATGCATTTGTACCATGACCTCTTCACAGGTGAACCACTATAATTTGATCAGCGTGGACAATTAAAGTGTGGGCTGCAGGAGTCACTAGAATGTCTTCCAGAAGGAAAGCTTTGATCTGATTGAAGGGCAGCATGTTGTGTAGCAGGGTGCACCTGGTGGCAAATAAGAGATGAGTCACCCTATTGGAAGATCAGACTGACAACAAAATGTGGTTGGTACTTCTGGCCACACCCACTCTCCTTTTTGAATGCTTTCTCTTTTCTGACTCATTTTTCCAATTGCTTGAGCTCAGAGTCTCTGTGCAGTCTTTTGAGACTGGCAGTTTGGTTTGCCTGACTGCTTGGTGTTTGTTTTTGGCTTGGGTCCCAGATGCAGACCCCCTCAATCCCTTATCTGGATTAGGAAATTAGCATGAAAGTGGCCACACTAGGGGTTTCCATGGAACTTAACCATTTCAGCGTTTCTTTAAGGATTACAAAAGAAATAACATATTCATTATGGAAAGGAGAAGTAAACAAATAGTTCATAATTCTTTTAATGGAGGTAGTTTTGATATGTTGAGGAATTATTTTTCTCATCTTTATATATACTTTTAGCAGAATTATACTGTTTTAAGGCTTTATGATGTTATATATATCTTTCCTATAATTTTTAAAATTACTATTGTTAACTCAGCAAGACAAACTTATGCATAAGAGTGTGCTACCCAACAAAATCTGCCAATGAAGCACACTTGGGTGGGCATTCTGCCTGTTTTTATCCCTAATTTAGTACTGCCCCTGGTTATGATAGGAGGAACTTGGAGTTACAGTTTACATGATAGGCTTATTTTAAAATTGAGGAGAGCAAAAGGAAAGGCTATAGTTAAAATGGCTATGATTGGATTTTACAATCCAGTAAATACTGACAGTAAATATTCTGAAAATGGACCACTAGACTTTTTATTTCTCACAAGTCTACCTCCTTTTCTTTTTATACCTTTTGTCTCATTTTTATTTTTGTTCTTGTACCCTTTGGATTGCCATCCATCTTAAACATACTTTTTCAGGTGGGAATTGCCCATGGTATGAATTCTCCCCTTTTTATCAGTTTAGATAGCTGTCCAAGTGATTAGGAGCACTTGGTGAGGTCCTTCAGCTTGGTTGAACCTTGTCTTCTTTCCAGGTCTTGATTAAAATCAAGCAGGGAGGCTGGAAGTGATGAATTGTGAACTGTAAGAGGAGGAGTCTGAGCAACAACTCATAATAATCATACCAGCAAAATCACCAACAACAGAAACAGAGACACAAATCAAGTCCGCCTGTGCAAGAAGTTAGGAAGATTTGTAGGTCTCAGATTGACTCAGAACAAACTTGGGACTTTGACAGAGTCTTTTGTAAAATTTATCAGGCACTCCTGTATTAAAAACCCTTCCTTTATAACCTCTCAGCTTTATTTACTTTCTGGAGGACTAACAAAAATATACATCTCAATTTACATTAAAAGAATGATTGTTTTTTCTTTTAAATATTCCTGTTTGTGTTTTGGTTATACTCTCCTGCCAGGTGTTCAAGACCAAGTTGGTCAAAATGGACCTTGTTTCTGTGTGCTGTTAAGAATCAGCTGAGATTTATTGGGGATCACTCTTGGGAACATGTGAGAAGTCTCTTGGTTCTTTAGCCTCCCTCTATCAGTTGTGCCATCTGCCAGGATGGGTCTGGGTCTTGCTGATCACATATGGCTTCCCTCAGAAGCATCAGGGACATTTTCCCCTCCAGTGCCCCCCCCCCCCCATTTACAGAATGTGCGCTGGTTGACTTCCTGGTCTTTACGGTCCTCACCACCCGCCCCCACCCCATTAGGAGGTCAGGTGACTTACTGGAGTTGCAGGACCCATAGAGGGGTCCATTGTTCCCTGGATGCTGACTGACCTTAGAGGGCAAGGGCAAAAATTTTGGCTAATTTTTCCTTAGCCATTTTACTTCCTTGGTTTTACTCTCCAAATTTTGGTTTTAAATATCTAGCAAGTCAGTTTTACCAGTCTTGCAGTAGGAATACTGAGTTTTAACTTTAATATTTATAATTAATTGAGGTCAATATTAGTACTGGAAGTCAGCATTACATCATACCTGTCCTATAGGTGATAGATTATCATCTCAAATTAACTCAGGTTGTTCTGTTAGAAGCTGTGCTTTGCACAAAACACTAACAGGCAGCAGTCATGAAATTTTACAAGGAAAATACAAAGTGAAATTAACAAAGAGCAAAAACATATTCAGTGTGTATAGTAGCTATGAACCAAGAAGTATAATTTTCATAATCCCAAACCTTTATTTAATTATTACATCCCCTGTTTGTTTTGAGATCACAGTAGTTATTACAACAATAAACCTAGCTTTTGAACATAAATTTAGATGTGCTTAATTCTGGCCTACTTTGGAGCCATCCTAACATGGAATAAGCTAAGAGGCAGTCTTAACACAGGTGAAAAATCTTGGGTAAAGTGCTTTATTTATGAAACTGGTCTTTGCTTCTTTCTTAAATGTCATTTTACAAAGTTCTCATGTATTATTTACTGAATCTCTCTGAATATCAGTTAGCATAATGCAACATTATATCTGAAACATGAATCAAACAGAAAGGCTAAGTGAGTTAACTTAAATCAGACTCTCCTATTTAGCATCCAAAATTATACTTATATTGTAAAGAATAACACTAAATTTAATATATATATATAACTTTTTGTTATCAGTTTACCTTTATTCAGTTACAAAACATTAAATGACTTAAGTACCAACCAGATTGGTTATTTCTATGTACCTCTGAAGGAAAATATTGCTACAGATAATTTTAGTTCAAAGAATACCAACTTGGTAAAATGCTTCCCTAAGCTTTACATTATAAAAGTCTTTTATGCTTGAAGAGCCTGAATACATCTGTTATATAGAGAAGTTAGTAATGGTGAGGGTCACAGCTACACAGATATCCTTATTAACAAAGTTTAACTATTACATTAAAACTTAGAAAAGGCTCAAACACTTCTCAGATGTATACATAACAGTTGTTTAACCAGTTATGAAGTTATAATTTAGAATACTTTAAAACAGGTTAAAAACCCTAATCCCTTTAATACTCAGTTTCCCTAAGTAATAATACCTAACAGACTTAACAAATTATCTTGATAGATAAGAGCAGATCAGATCAGTGGTTTAAAGAACCATTGTTGTTTCTAAAATAGAGGATTATTAGCATATTAAATGTTAACTTTAGGAAATAAACCTTGATTAACTTTGCCTATGCTGATTATAGCTGACTTAATCACATACAGGAACTTTTTGAGATTTATTTTCCACAAAGCTTTTAGAACTTACATGGACATTCTACAACTTGTTTACCATACAAAATACTTTCTCATCCAGAAACATTTCTTTTTTTCTCCTAATTTTCCATGCTAAAATATATTGGCATACCCATAACTTTCTCAGATCTTTTTCTAGTTGCTGACTCTTAAATTTGTATTTTGAAACAATCCTTATGAAATTTCTGAATTTAGACAAATTACTCCTTTTAATAAGCTTTTTATAGCACTTTAATTAAAACACAGCTGAACCTTTTTGTATTCTTTGCATATACAGTTACACCTGTTAGAATTTTAACTTAGTAATCTTGCTTTTAAGTTCAGACTCAGAAACAAGCAATCAAACTTTTCCCCATTAACCAATTTATAAAAATGGATTTACTATATTCAAACATATGTTACCTTATGGAATTGAAGAAGCCAAGAGTACTTGAATTTATAATTAGTTGATGTATTAGCATTGCAACTTTGCAAATTAATCATATGTCTGTTCTAACAAACACATTTATGAAGATCAGTCCCATTTATATTAAAACTAATTTACCCATTTATAACTTAAGTTACCAGCGAAAACCAAGGTATTAAACAAGCCTAGTTAACATTTCACTTTTTTTTTTTTTTTTTTTTTTTTTTTTTTGCAGTATTGGAGATTGAACCCAGGGCCTTTGCTTGCAAGGCAAGCACTCTACCAACTGAGCTATACCAGCCCCCTACCAGCCCTCTAGTTAACATTTCAAGTCAGTTATTCCTGCCAAGGAAAAAATCCTTAGAAGCAATGGACATTACCCTTTAAACATTTTATAGAAACAATGTAGAAAAATATGTGGGTTAGTAATTTCAAAGGCATCTTTACTCTTACCAATTTAAATTGACCCTTTTTGTTAAAGTTTTATTTAAGTTACATGAACTGTAAGGCATTTGGATCCATTCATTGAATTTATGAGTACTTATTTATCAATAAGCCAGTTTTGATACCATGTACATGATAAAGGCACAAGCATGTATACAGATAATGACATACAATACGCAGGTATGCACAAGTATACATAAAACAAACAGGAAACTAAGATTTGGTAGCACTTTATCAGATATTAAATGCCTTCAGGTAGGAGGCAAAAGAACTATCAAATTTAACCCGTTAGAAGTTAAAATAGAACCTGTCACAGATTTTTACAGTATGACTCAGACATGGGAAAGGCCTGTGTTTTCTATTTTCCTTCCCTATCCCTAGGCCTAGAATTTTTCCTGGAGATTTCTCGTATACCCCAAACTCCCTGTGTGATCAATGAGTCAAAATAAAACAACAGTATTTTTCATTTTTGGTTTCTTTTTCCCTTTTGTCCTAGGACCATCTTGCCATAGTTTTAACATGAGAGCTGGAGGACTATCTGGGGTATTTCAGTGTCTTTACCTTGCAGGCCTCTTCTTTTTCTAGACTATTTTATTTAGAGGCTCAACTCCCACACTGGATGTTTCTTGCTCTTACCTTTCCCTCTCTCCTGGGTGTGGTCTAATGTTTCTGAATAAAGACTCAATTCCCCCACCCCCTTTTTGTAGGTTTCTTGCACTTATGTCTCTGTCACACTCACACAACCTCCAGGATGTCCTGACCACCAAAGAGGCACTTCTCTCTTGAGAATAGATTTTCTTACCTTGGTCCATGCACAGAGTTGCCTGGTTGCTATGTTTCTTGCTTAAAGCCTTTGCCCACATTGATCACTTTCAATGTTGGGCCCGTTGTTGGCCTTAGGAACCACAGATTTCCTTCCCCACTCTGTGGCTGCCACATCAAGGTAGCATGATGTGTCTTCTCTGAGGAGGGAGTCCCCACGATTCCTAAGACAACATATGTTGCTCTGTGTTGGGCGCCAAATTTCTTAGAAATACCTTGGTATGCAAGGAATCAAATGTGATAGGAATTAGCTTGGCAAGGGCAAACTTTACTTCTGTAGAAAGGCATGTTCCCAAAGTCTGGCAAGCAAGCACCTCAATGATTTTAAGTGCTTGTTTCATTTAGATGACTGTACCATATTTTACTTAACCAATCTGTTGTTGTTTTCTTAGTTTCTTGCAAAAGTGTCTCTTAAATATCCCATTACATTTCTAACTGCACTTGAAATATATGTTCCTCGATTTTTTTTTTTTTTAACATTCAACTACTCTGGTGGTTATTTTTAGGTGTCAACTTGACTATGTTAAGGGCTATTCCTATAGCTGGCAGAATATTATTTCTGGTAATCTTTGGAGTTGTTTTTGGCCGAGATTTGGCATTTGAACTAATAAGTAGATTGTCTAAGGAAGGTCCCTTTGAACAATGTGGACCAAAACTATCCAATTTCTGAGGGTTAAGTAGAAAAAAGACAGAATAAAGGTGAGTTTCTGATTTCTCTATCTTTTCTGGAGTTGGAACACCCATTTTCTCCTGCCCTTGGACATCAGAGCTACAGATTCTTGGGTCTCTCGCCTCTGGGATTTGCACCAGGTATCCTCTGGGTTCTCAGGCCTTTGGTCTTAGAGTAAGAGTCTACTAACATCCTTTCTTGTTCTGAAGCCTTTGGACTTGGACTGGACATTTTACCAACTTTTCTGGTTCTTCAGCTTCTAAACAGTACATCATGGGACTTCTCTGTTTCCAGTGCCCTTAATAAATTTTCTATTGTATATTCTATTATTTCTGTTTCTCTTGAGAACTCTAATATAAAAACTAATAGAAAAATAGTGAAGGAGGTCAGCTCTGGAGAGTAGCGCAGTGAGGTCTGTATGAGGCGATGTCAACAGCAATGCCTTCTGCCTGAGTGAACCCAGATGATGTCTGACCAGGGAAATAATGAAGTCTGCAAGCTGAATAAGAACCAAATGATTTTCACTATGAATTTCTATATTAATAATTAGTATTAACTATTAAACTATTAATATACATAATATAAAATAATATGATTAAAATTATAGCCAATATTTACAGCATTAACTGAATTCCAGTCACTAGTCAAAGCATTTCCACACACTTTTGCTTATTTAATCTTTATAGTTATCTTATGGAAGACATGGATCCTCAAACACAGCAATACAGAGGATATTTCAGATTGCTAAACCATAAATCACACCTTACTAAAAAAAGATGAAGCAAGTTTTTATATTCTTTAAAAGTCTGTACTGTGAAAATTGAAGATCTTTTGAGCAGAGATGGAAGGCAGCACCATAGAAATCAGCAGTCTTTTCTGCATTGAGCATCTTTGATGCACTAATTGCTGCATCAGTGAACTCAATAAGGGAGGAAAGTAGAGGTGGAAACCAGAAAAAGCACTGAAAATATAAATTGCTTACTAGTAGTTATTTTTAAATGCCCCAATTAAAGAAGGGAAAGATTTTCTCACCCTGTAAAAAGGAAAAAATAAAGTTCTGATGAAGTGATGACCTGGTTGGTGTTCTTATTGCCACTCTTAGCCCTGGTCCGATAGTGTGTAACTGAAGACGTGTGAGTTTCATAACAGTAGCTAAGTATGCACTCTCCCCTAGTTTCCTTGTCCACTTGGAAGCAAAATCCACAGGCTTTATTTTGTAAATGAGGAATCTCAGGGCATTGAGAAAGCAAAACACTTGCCCAAGATGACATAAACAGGAAGTGGCAGGATTGGTACCAGGAAGTATGACTTTGGGACTTCCTCTCTTTATTTAAATTAACCTCATTCTGGTCTGTGTCTTCAGGACAAGACAGATGTGATTATGAAAATCTTCTAAGTTAGCTTTATTACTTTCCATTTTTAGCACAAAATGTCAGTTTTTCATGCATGCAACACCAGCCTATAGGTTCTCAAAGGTTTGTGTTTTTTATTCTCTCTGTGCTGACAAAAACTTGTTGAACATGGTTAACATCCCATTATTCAAGAGAAAACATCGTGCACATGCAATCACAAACATTTATTTTCTCTTGGAAATATTCATTACACAATTGTAATCTAACCTTTGGCTATGGAGTGTGCAGTGAAATGTTGGTTTACAAAAATTCCTGTTTATCAAATGGCTCATTAGCATTTATACACCTTGGGTTCACTTCCCTTCCCTGTCTGATAGGGATGTTATTTATTTTCTTTATATTAGCCATTTTGTTCTGCATGTAATTTATATCCATATCTGACTACAATAACTAGGACTAGTAGGCTGTGGCAGGCATAGGTGGGACATGCATATCCAGATGCTCTAAATTGAATAACTAGTTCTTGGGTTATTATCTCAGCTTCACTGATGCATCATGCCCCTTTTTCTCACAAATACGTAAATCGTCAGTGCTAGACAATTTTGCTTTAGTTGTAAAAGATAAACAATACTCTACAGTAAAAGCAGTTTTCAAATGCATTCACAGAAAACAACAAGAACAATGTTTTCTAGGACACTAACACAAGCTTATTTCCTTGGTGTAAACAATTTTTTTTTTTAAGACTTCATTTGCGTTATTTCTGCAAAGTTTGTATATTGCCCCTTCAAAATCTTTTATATTTATGTATTTTTTCTTTTAATCTGTTCAGAGAGCCTTGTAACACTTCTTGTGCCTATTATTATTTTTTTAATTTATTTTTATTGTAAAAAAATGGGATACATCTTGTTTCTCTGTACATGAAGTAGAGGCATACCATTTGTGTAATCATACATTTACATAGGGTAATAGTTTTTGACTCATTCTGTTATTTTTTCCCTCCCCCCACCCCTTCCACCCCTCTTTTCCCTCTGTACAGTCCCTCCTTCCTCCATTCTTGCCCCCATCCCACTCCCCCATTTTGTGTCATATTATTTTTAACAAGACTTGATATTTATATTTTCAACAAAATATTTGAATTAATAAATTCTTCGGTCGTTTTATGTAAATAACATCATATTACTTTTCCTTTCAATATCACCTGTGTGCTTAGTCACTCCTTTTTGAAAATTTAACAAATGATTCTATTCATCTTCTGGATACCAACTTTAAATTCACAATGATTCACTGGCTTATCTGGTTGAGCAGAGATGAAAGAGAGGATAATATCTCAAAAATTCCCAAATAATGTACATGAGGGATTTTCTCTACTTAACATTTAATAGATAAAAGGTTTGGACAAGTAACATCTGTGTTTTCCTTTATCACTCTCTATTACTTCCTTACTGCCACCTTCCTCTTCCAGCTTTATTTGCCTGAGGGTTCCTCATTGCCACAGGAATCTACTCACATTTTGTTTTCCGGATTTTTGTGTCTCCCAGAATAAACTTATTTCTTTCAGCATATTAAATGTGTCATGCCACTGCCTCCTCCTGTCCCCTATTGTTTTTGATGAGAAGTTGGCTGTTAATTTTATTGTAACACAATGAATTAATAATTTTCTCTTGATTTCCCAGAATTTCTCTTTACCTTTAGCTCTCAACATTTTGATGGATTAGGTGCGGTTCTGAGTTCACTGAGTTTCTTGGAAGTATAGATCAGTGTTTCTAATCAGCTTGGGAAGTTTTCAGCCATTATTTCTTTATTCTTTTTGCTCTTTTCCTCATATTTTCTTTATGAGTGTCTTGGTGTGGTTCAGAACTTTGTTTATTTTTTTCTTTGCTGGTTTTTCCTGTTCTTTGGTTTGCCTAATCTCCATTCATCTATATCAAGTAGGTTGATTCTTTCTTCTACCATTGTAAATCATTGCTAAGCCCCTCTAGTTAGTGATTGTTTAATTTCACTTATACTTTTTAGTGCCAGAATTTTCATTTTTTAAAATGTCTTTTTATTCTTTTTTTTTGTGTGTGTGTGTAGGGGGGGGATTGAACCCAGGGGTGCTTAACCACTAAGCCACATACTAAGCCCTTTTTAATATTTTATTTAGAGAGAGACAGGGTCTTACTAAGTTGCTGAGGGCCTCGCTAAGTTGCTGAGGCTGGCTTTGAACTCTTGTCCTCCTGCCTCAGCTTCTCAAACCCCTGGGATTACAAGATCATGACACTGTGCCCAGCTTCATATTCTCTCTCTCTCTTTTTTCCTTTTATTTTCTTTCTTTTCCTTCCTTTCTTTTCTTTTTTTTCACATTCTCTTTGATGAAACAATCATCATGCTTTACTTCTATATGCATGATTTCCCTTATTTCTTTTCTCTTTTTATATATTTTATTTGATAATGAATCTTTATTTATATACAGTGCTGAGGATTGAACCCAGGGCTTTACACATGCCAGGCAAGCGTTCTACCACTGAGCCACAATTCCAGCGCAATTTCCCATATTTCTTTGAACATACTTATAATGGCCACTTTCATGTCTTTAAGTCCACCATCTGGGCCCTGCAAAGGTAATGTCTAGTACCTTTCCCCCCTGCCCCATGTATGGATTGTATTTTCCTGGGGGTGGGATATTTGTGTGTGTGTGTGCATGTGTGTTTTGCATGGGCTATAATTTTTTGTTGAAAATAGCACATTAAGATAACACAGCATCTGTGGATACTGATTCTTTCTTATGGAAGAAGTTTATTGAAGTTGTTTGATCATTTGTTTAATGATCTGAGTGGACTAATTCTTTGAAGTCTGTTTTCTTCACGGTGTGTAACCTGATGTCCCTAGTCAGATTTTATTTTTCGTCTATGTCTTTAATAGCCTGGATTCCTAGGCATCACCCCCAGGTCTACCTAAACCTTTATTGATACAATTTCTGCATAAGCTGCCCCAGGAAATTGGATGTATGTGTGTGGTTTCCACAGTTCAGGGGATCTGTTGTTTGTGCTGAGTTCAGCCAGGTTCTAGTAGCTCAAGAGGTTCTCTCTCTGGCTTCTGAGAAAGTATAATATGGACTTATAGTCTTACAGACCGTGAAGGATAAGTGTGATTTTATTTTTGAGCTCAACTTCTAGGGGTCACCCTGGGTGAAAGTAGCTTAGTGGTTGTTTGATCAAAGGCTTTTCTTACACTTCTTGAGTCTGTAAAGGCTTTTTCATTTTTTTAATGGACCTGTGCATGACTTAAGGCATTTTAGAAAGTCTTCTCTATATTCCATCCTGATTATTCCTGATTAAAAAAAGTGATGTGTGCCTGGGTCAAGTGATTAGTCTTTTGGGTTCCTAGAAGTGAGTGTGACCTCAGGAATACTCTTTGGATGTCTTTCACAATCTGTTAAATTATGGTTATTTCACCATTTCTCTTTTTGCCACTAATACGAAGCTACTTATTGCTTGCCACAAAAATCTCCATTGCTTTTGGTAATGCCCTTAGGCATGATCTTCTCCCCTTTCCATTCCAAATAAAGTCAGTCCTCTCAGGCAGTAGTGAGCTCTCCATCTTTAGGGCCTGCCTTTCCTCTATGACAGAACCTCTGCCACTAAACCAGATTTGGAGGTAGGTAGAGTAGCCCGCTTCTCCTGGAGACAACCCTGTAGTATGAACAGACAAGGAGGAGAAGGTGAGATGGCTTAAGTATTTATAGCTCGTATCCCTCGATGTGGAATCTCTACCCTATGAGGTAGCTGGAGTGGGATGGTTAGGATTTCAATATTCTCAGTCTTTGCTTTGAGGTCAGAGCCATGTATTACAGATGGGAACTAAGTGGGAGAAGGGACTTGGAGTCCTTTTAGCTAGGAATTGTACTTCTGCTCTTCATGATTGAGGAGAGGGACCAATGAGGGACATTGGCAGCTGCCCCTTCAGTTGAAACCATAGCCCTCCACTAGGAGTTGGGAGGGCAGGAGTCCCTCTGCACTTGACCATACCTGCCCACAGTGGAGCTTCCTTCACACACAACTGGGAAAAGCGTAGGAGCAAGTCATAGCCCCTGTGGGACTTCATTCTTATTAAGATTTAGTATGTTTTATTGAAGAGAAGTTTCTCTATTTGCTGTGCTTTTAGGAAGATTTCCAGGGACTTTAAATGTTTTTTTTAGTCTATTTTCAGTAAATCTCACCAGTTAAATAAATGGCAGTGGTGCCCGAGGGGGTGTCTAATGATCTCACTGTCATTCTGGAAGGTTCCTCTTCTTTTCCATATTCCAAAACTTTTCTCCAAGTGAAGTAACATTCTGCTCATCTGGAGGACTAATCTTTGTCATTGAATGTGGTTATTAGATTGTGACCTTCTATATCTTTGTTTTTTGTCTCTAGTACTAAGAATGCACTTCATAGTAAACTCTCAATATATATGTGAATGAATGAGTAGATGAATAAACAGGTGGATACCATATTTTCCAAGTCATGTGTTGATTTTTGACTCAGAGGTATCAATTCAAACAGTGTAGGGTTTTTTCTTTTTTTTTTCTTTTTTTTGGCAGTTATAGCTAGCCAGAATTGTCAGAAACAGAGGGGATGTGAAGAACTGCTGCATAGTGCACGAGTAAGAGAGGACAGCCCAGTAACAGAAAAAACAACAGTAGCGATAAAAAAATATATAGAAGCATAATGAGCAAAGGAATCTATACAATAGGAATCAAAGGGGGTCAGATAACATGAAAAGGTGTTGAGCCTGTCAAGAGTATGATACTCAAAACATGATGCAATGTAAACTCACATTTGAAAAAACAAAGCTAACAAAAGTTAAGTATTAGGGAAAATACGGAGGAACAGGAATTTTGGTAAACTACGGTGGTGCCATAAATTGGTAGAACTACTTTGGAGAGTAATGTTATAATAACTAAATAAGTCAAAGACTATATACTCAGACCTTATGACAGTAATTTTACTTCAAGGCATAAATTCTGGGGAAATTTCTCACTTGTGTGGCAAGAAACAGAGGCATGCTTATGCTGAATGCTTTGTGAAAAACATAAAATACCCTTAATATGTATCAGTGATGAAATGGAGTAACAAATTTTGATGTATCCTTTTAATGGGTCATTGTATAGCAGTTAAAATATACAGTCTACTTATACTTATAGCCCAAGTATAAGTTAGATGCATAACAAGATACTGAAAGGTATATATGGTATGATAACATTTATATCAGTTAACAAACAGAAAATAAATCCTTGTGTATCACAGGTACTATAGCACAGATATTAGCAGATTGTGGTCTGTGGACCAAATCTGATCCATGGGCTATTTTTGAATAGCACAAGAAAGAATGCTATTTACATTTTAAAAATATTGTAAAAACAACAACAAAGAACAAATGATACAGACTATATCTGACCCTCAAATCCTAAGTATTACTATTTGTCCCTTTACTAAACAAGTTTGCAGGCCCCTACCATACAGGTGGCCTTGTGCCTGTGACTACACACCCTCAGCCTAGGCTTGGTGGATAGCTCCAGCATCCTACCTCCAGCCTTTCTTTTCCAGGGTTTGTCCTGAACTTTGGAAGTTAAGCTAATCCTGGGTGCACCTTGTTATGTTTGGAGTTAAAACACCTCAAAGCAACCTTCAGCCAATGAGGATTGCCATAACTTCCTGTTCTTCCAAAAACCTATGTTAAGGTGTGCCCACACGATGCTTTGGGGACCCCAGCAGCACTGAACCATATGACCTATGGTGGTAACCAGCTCCAGAACACACCCTTCCTTGACCTTACCTGTCCTGCCCTGCTTCTCTCTTCCTGTGCCTTCCCTCTGCTTGTTCAGACGTCAGTTCCAATAATCTGCTGCTCCTTCATCTGTGCCCCAGGTTCTGCTTTGGAGAACACCAGAAAAAGGCAGACAGGTGGGCAGCAAAAGAACAAGACTGCCATGGGGAAGAAGAGTGGTTTTCCCACAGCAGGCAGGGAGCATAAAAGGGGCTTTAGTTGAATTTGTTACCTGTTATTTCTTTATTTGAAACTATCTGTAACTAATATGGTAAATTGTTAGCTTTTTAAAACAATTTTCTTCTTCTTCGGGAACCTGACGCTAATGTTGCTTAAGCTCTGGTTTCTACCTTGGCATAGTCATCGTATCTTGAATAAAATTTAAGAATCAAAGAAAGTTGCCTGTATTTAACTCGTAGAGGAGATGGTGAACCATAATTAAATTGACAGGGATTTTTCCTTTATTTTTATTTGTGCTTCATAGTATCACTTTCTCTTCCAGCAATAGTATGGTATCTAAAACTTTCTGCTGAAGAGATTCCCCTGAGACTTAAACAAGTAGAACAGGCTCTAAGTTGGGAAATATTATGTAAGATGGTAATTCACTCAAGAGAAACACAATTTGCAGAAAACTATAAAATAGTTTATTGGGAAAAAAATTTCTCTTAGGTTCCAGAAAATTAAATCCCACTAGGGGATTTTATATGCTATGTAAGGAGGAGTACCAAAACCAAAAAGAAAAAGAAAAAAAAAAATATATATATATATAGGAAAAGGAAAAGAAATTAAAACAAAAGGGTAACAACAATTTTTAAAATGTGTTCCCTGAGCTTACTTAAAGAACAGGATGTTTTTATTAGCAAATTTGGGGCTTGAGACATGCAGGGCTTCTTACAGAGAGAAGCCATATGTTCTTTTGTGCATGCCAGCCTTGTGACAGTCACGACTCTGTGGTCCTGCAAGTGAAAGCAAAACACTGCAGAGCCCTTATGGCAGGGACAAGAGCTCCTCCAAAGGCAGCGCCCTTCTGTGATGCTGGGCTCTCATTTGGCTGAGTGGCTGTGCACTAAAAATATCTCAAATGAAGCCTTGACATCATAAATCCTGTTATGTTTCTCCCTGCTATGGTCTGAATGTTTGCATGCCTCCAAAAGTGTACACTGAATGTCTAACTCCAGTGTGTATTTGGAGATGTGGTCTTTGGTAGGTAATTAGGGTTAGATGATATATTGAGAATTGGGTGTTATGATGGAATTAGTGTCCAGGGTGTGTCCTATGCTTTGGAACTTAAGCTTTTCCTGGGTGCACCCTGATATGTTAGGAGCTCTCTCCACACTAGCACGAAGGAAAGGTCATGTGAGGGTGGAGTGAATAGACAGGTGTCTGCAACAAGAAAGAGAGTCCTCACAGAAACCCAATGCACCAGCACCATGATCTTTGGATTTCCAGCCTCCAGAACTGTGAGAAAATACATTTCCATTGTTTAAGTCACTCAGACTATGATATTTTGTTTTGACAGACTGAACTAATACACTGCCTTGTTGTTCTTAGGATAAAGGGCTTTATTTACTCTGAAAGAACTTGTAGGAGCTGACTCTTGTCAACATCTCCAGCTGCAGCTTGATGACTTTCTCCTCCCTTCACACATGCTCCTCCATTCTGGCTTCTTAGAGGAACCATGCTTCCCCCAGGGTCCCCAGGGCCTTTGCACATCTTCTTTACAGTATCTTCAATGCCTGACACATAAAAATCATCCAGTGAACACTTCTCAAATGAATTAATGGCAGAGATGAGAAGGTGGCTGCATTCTAACACCATGGTGGTTGAGGAGATGTTGTGGTGGGGGAACAAGTGTATTAAAAAAAGGCAGCACATTTTCATGTATATCTACAAGGAACTAACTTAAAAAATATAAATGAATAGAATAAAGATCAGTGGAGTAGAGGGAAGGGAATGGAGGTGGACGGAAGAAGGACTTATACAAAGGAAAAAATGGTAACATTGTTTTGTCCATTAAGTGATTCCTGTTTTTACCCTGATTTCATCATATGAAATCATTTACCATGTTTTCATCATATGTTTATCAAGAGTCATGCCTACATATTGCCTTTGGAAAAGAACCAGTTTAAGATAGTACAGTTGGAGAAAGTGACCAGAATTGCTACTAATTTCCTTGTTTTCTATAACCACCTCTTGTCCTCCTGCTTTGCCACTGGCAGGCAGGTGTTTGGTGGGGAAGAGAAATAGGTGAATACAGGAATTATTCAGGGAATGACTTCAAAGGGGAAGGAAACCTGAGTGCAGAGTCCGGCATCCTGTTGCACTGCCTTCTTCTCTGCTGGTGCAATGCAGACCATGTGCCAGAGGTTGCACTGGACTCGGAAATAGAGAACAAGATCAGTGCACACTGTTATCTCAGCAACTTGGGAGTTCTAAGGCAGAAGGATCCCAAGTCCAAGGCCAGCCTCAGCAACCTAGTGAGGCCCTACGTAACTTAAAGAAACCTTGTCTCAAAATAAAAATTGAAAGGGCCTGGGCATGTGACTCAGTTGTAAAGCAGTCTTAAGTTGAATATCCAGTACTAAAAAGCAAACAAACAAACAAAAAATCACTGCCTTTAAGGAGCTCCAAAAAGACATTCAAATAAACCATGATGATAAAATACAATCTAACGAGTACTAACCATAGTTAAACTCAGAGGCTTTAGAAACACAGAGGGGTTTGGAAATCTTCAAAGGCAGGGTGGGGTTGACATAGTAGTGGTAATAATAGTGTAGACAAAGGGAGGAGGCTTTAGACTTACTGGAGGACAGTAAAATAGAACTGATACTAATTCTTGTTATCAAGAAAATGTTTGCCAACAATTTTTAGCAATGTAAACTGTATGGAAAAGTTTAAAACTTTTAAAGAATTTTTGCACAATAAATTTACATATTGTTTGTAGTCAACCCAGATAGTCAACCTTTTTCTGGAAGACAGGTGTCTTATTGGGTGTGGAATCAGGGCCCAAATTTCAGTGCTAGCAAAGTCCCTGGTACATTAATTTGTGTTGTGTTTTATTTGTTCCATTTGATGTATTTAATCTAAAGAGTATTTATAAAATGGTATTTGTCAACCAAATAACCTAATGTTAAAGGAAAAACCACAAAACATCATAGCATCCTCTCTTCAAATACTGTATCATTTTTCTTTTCTCTTCCTTTTCCTAATTTCCTGCCTTGGTGGAAATCTAAGTAGCACTGCAGAAGGTAGAAATTGTATCTGAGTTCTTCAAAGAGACAAAACCAGTTGGATATGAATGTGGGTGTATAGAGAGGAAGAGAGAGAGTTCCATTTCACAGAATTAGCTCATGCGGTTGTGGGTACTGACCAGCCTGAATCTGTAGGGCAGGCCAGCACACTCAGGAACTTGGGCAGGAGCTGATGTGACAGTCCTGAGGCAGATTTTTTTTTTTTTTTTTCCTCCCTCAGAATAACCTCATTTTTTTTTCCCCTTAAACCTTTTCCTTTGATTGGATGAGACCCACCCACATTATCAAGGATAATCTTGTTTACTTAAACTCAACTGATTGTAGATTTTAATCAGACCTATAAAGTGTTTCACAGCACCACCTGCTTAGTGTTTGAATAACCGGGTACTGTTGCTTACCAATGTTGATAAGTGAAACTAACCATCCCAGAAATAGGCATCCAAGTTTAGTTGTAAGATGTTTTAGAACTGTTTTTGTTTTCCAGTGCCACTATATCTCACCCCATTTCATGGATGGGGAAAAAGGCCCAGGGATGTTTATAGATTGTTCCACAAAACTGGTGAGTAGAAAAAGGGGTTCCCAGGAAGTTTCTCTCAACAAAGAAAGCCCAGATCATCTCCTCCTTTGCGTTATCAACTCAAGTTATCAAGCAAAAGGTTCTACATTTGTTCAGTAGATCTGAAATCTCAATTTAATTGTAAGCACCCTTTTTCTCTTTATGAGTTTTTTTTGTTTTTTTTTTTTTTTTTAATTCGAGGGAGTTTGTGGCAGCTCTGGATAGAATTTTTTTAAAAAGGAGTACCTGGTATGATTTCTGCCTCGAGTCTTGAAGTCTCTTTTTAACAGATATTGTCTAATTTTTTTTTTAACTTCAGTAGCTTATTGCAGTGGACTGTGAAAATGAAAAAAATTCTTCCTATTGCCAGAGAGGAAAAACATTACGGAAATATCACCCCCTCTGGTCAACTGCCCTCTCCAGTTACCCCTTATCTGATGAGGAACCAAAGGTCTGCATATTGTACATACTTGAAAATTTTTCTACAAGACAAAAATAAGATCACTTGCAAACGATGACAGTTATAAGGTGTCATTCCAGTGAAGTGCCAAGAACTCTGAATGATACTTATAAAATAAATTTTACCAACTTCCTCTGAGGGGTATGTATAAGTAATGAGCTCCTTGGTTGTTGGAAAATTTCACTTTAGGGAGATGGGGATTAGGTTATTGCCTTTAACCCCATTGAGCCACACCAGTAACAATTAGAGCTATGTACAAATCAATGTCTACATTTTCTTTATAGTATTTGACAAGGAACAAGGTAGGGTGTGAGCTGGGAAACAGGCCAAGCACTTAGCTCACCCGAACTCATTTTAAAGTTTCTAGCTCTAGATATTGGAAGATAATCAGTCTTTATCTTGTTCAGTCTGGGGGAAGAAAATCATTGGTTTTCATGTAAGAGGAACCTTCCTAATTTTCCTCAATGTATAAATTCTGTTTGGTACTGGGAAATGGTCAGGATTAGCTCAATTTAGAGAGACAAAAAATGCCTTTGCTCATTTTCTAAGAAAATCTTTAATTTCTGGATAGGAAAAAATGTATTTTTTGAAATCCATTTTCAAAACATCCTGGCATTTAAGCATTCCAATATAATGACAGCTGAGAAAAACTAGTGTGAGATTTGTCTCTCATAAACTGAGGCCACTTTCATATGGAGTACTAACATCTGAAAAATTGAGATCTATATGTAGTTACCCTAATCCAAGAAAATGGTGCCGTAATTTTGACTTTCACGTTTCCCTCTGAATATTTGACATGTCACCAAGTATTGGATTATAATTTTTATTTTATAGTTAAAAAAATGAGTAACAATTAAAGAGCTTTCATAAGGAGTCAAGAAGACAGGCTTCTTTCTCTCTTCTCAGTGGTAATACCTCTACAAATTTTGGGATAATAGGACAACATCCCACAGGGTTAGTTATAACAACTTCTTTCTAAAGAGCTTGTACATTAATGTCGTTCTTTAATAATGCATTTTAATTACTTTTACAATTGTTTTGTTAAGTGTAAAAAACAACTTAAAATCCACCTTTCCTGGGAGTAAGGCTGCTTATTAAGACATTACTCCTTGGGCTGGGAGTGTAGCTAGTGGTAGAATACTTGCCTGGGCTTGATCCCCAACACTGCAAAAAAGACACAATAATCCTTTATTTTAATAATGAGGTTTGATAAGTTTATAAAGTTCTCAAAAAAATTCAGTGTCAAATGATGCTGATTTTCATTTCTTAGGGGAAGAAATTGAGCCCCTGAGAGGTTATGCATTTTTTCTTTCATGCAGCTATTAGGTGTCATTGTTGACTGAAACTCACGTCTCTTGACTCTAAATCCAGTTGTTGAAAACCCTTGCCTCAAGTGGCTTCCAATTACTGAATTGCCATTCTTTGTATATGTAAGTAAATTATTTTACAAATTGTTCCATTATGCAGATTGGGCAGCATAATTTGTGTGTCCTATTATTTATATATACTCACATGTGCTTATGCATATAAACTAAAATATGTTTAGATATTATCAGGATTAGTGAGAAGAATGTGTATATCTTTAATAACAATTATGATTACACTAAAAGAAATATTGTGGATGAATGTAGAATAGTTACAATGAAGATAGACAGGTTTTAGGCTTGACTGTGAATAAAATAGCATACGTCATAGTTGGTTGAATTTTCTAAATTTTTGCCTGTTTCTGATAAAGAGATATTATATTTAGAGGGGAGGTTACACTCTTATAAAGGAGAAACAAAACCAATGCTAACTCATAGTTGAACATCTTCCTTTAAATTATATGCAATTTTTATCTTAGAATACTTTATTGAGATTTTTTTTTTTTCTGCTGTGCACTGCAGTCACTGTGTTAGGCACTGGGATGTCAGACATTTTCAAGTAAAAACACATGCAATATGATTCCTGCTTTTAGTATTTTACAGTTCAGCTGAGCAAAAATCCTCATCAATTTTGCTCAATAAGTAGATAGTTCTAGGCATTCTGATAGAAGATGAGTCTCACTAAGAGTGCATAGGGAGTTGATAACTTCCAGGTAGGCTGGGCAGTCACAGATGATGGAAAAGGTGATATCTGAACATGTAAGACAAATGTTAGGAAAAGGAAATAGGTACAAAAAGGAAATAGGTCCAAGTATAAAGTAGTGTAAATAAGCACAGTGTATTTGGTAGATTGTAAGGAAACCTGGCTTTGTGTGATGAACAATGTGAGATAAAACTGGGCAAAAACAGGGAAGTTAGGAGGTAAACAACTTTACAGGTGTGGGAGTGAATTTGGTAAAGTCTATTGAATTTCACTGATGATGTGATTTTCAAGGAGACCTTCAGTTGGAGACACTGTAGTTGGTTCTTAAGGATTTACTAAATGTAATGCAATGCTGAGGAGAATCAGAGCTGCAAACAGAGCACAGAGTGTCTTCTGCCTGGAGGTGACAGATAACTTGGGGGTGGATGAGTCATTGCTGGAAAGTAGTGCAGCATCCTTTAGGCTGGGAACAGTGGTCATTTATTTAAGATGTGTCTTGCTGTTGGTTCCCTTTGACATTTTTCTTTCCTGGTATACAGAGGAAAAACAATGTGAGACAACAACTATGGCAGACTCAAAATGAAGACTTCTAATGTTGAGCTGATTGTATTATTTATTTTCTCTTTTGAAAGACTGTCCATTTGTGGCACCTTTCAGTCACCTTAATGGCGATACTCACAAAACTACATTGCTGTTGGGTTTGATGAATCTTTTCTAAGTACCTCTTGTAAGGAATACAATTAAAAATAAGATTTTTGGTTTGGTTGGAAGACAGAGTGTATGGGAAATGTAATGACAGATGAAAAGCACAAGCTGTAAATGTTGTAATAAAGGTACTATTGAGGTCTTGAATTTTCAGTTTTTGGGGAGTGTTTAGATGGTACAGGAGAATTTGTAGATGATACTGAGAGATATATGGGCTCATTTTTACTGTTCTGCTTTATCCAAATGATTTTCTTAAAGTTTGTTTAAATAGATGATCAGTTTATCAAATGACAAGCACTTAAAGACTACTTAGAAGCATGACAAAATATTCAGTACTATGGAGTCCTAGTTTTAGAAACCATCTCACTGGAAAATAATAGCACAAAATAAATGGCATCAGGTAAGAAAAAGAAAACTACTATTGTTCACATGGACTCAGGAATGCTGTATTCCTCACATGGATTCTTATGCATAAAACAAAAGGAAGTTTCAGAAATGTATTAAAAGAAAAGAAGGGCAAGATCTCTGCTGTACTCCTAAGGAATGAGTCAGTTGTTATTTAGCCCAATGTTTTATTCAGTGCCTTGATATATTTAGATCCTTTGTGACTTGGAAAAATAGCCCAGATAATAATGTAGATGTCATTTTAAGTAATACTTTTTTTTCCCCTTAGGAACATAATTATATAAAGAATTTTGTATCATCCAACCAATCATGCCAGATCAGTGTTTAACTGCTAGCGTCTTTCACTGTGTTTAGTGATCTTTCAGAGCAAAATGGCAGCTTTCATAGAGAAAAGAAATGATCTGTTATGTTCTCATTCTCACTATTGTGCTCCCTTTTCCTTTTTCTCTTCCTCTCCCTCCCTTCTCACACAGTTTTTTTTTTCCTGTGTGCATTTGAACACTAAACAGTTAAAGCCTGTGGACTGATGAATTTGCCTCAGTGTGAATTTCCAGGATCAGTTCTAGCCTAATGACCAGTGTGATCCCAGTTTCCCATTTGATACAGTGAGCCAGCTTCTGTTGTGCTGATCTATTGATGGATGCAGAAAGGAGGGAATTAAAATTACTCACCATTGAGTACTGTGGTATGGAGACGGTGATACAGGCCCTTCTAATTTGGATGAGGACCATGTTCCATTCCCTAGGACTGGTCAGAATGCGATTACACCAAGATTACCAGGATTATGCAATGTTTCTATACATGGAGGCATTTCTCAGCTAGCTGCGTTTTTGTGCACATTTTGCAAATAAAGTTAAATGTTTGATTCACAGGTCATGTGAGGGGTCTAACTATAATAATTCTCATTGACAGAAGTGGAACTTCAAGAGGTAGTGTGTTTCCTGATCATGGAGATAGTTCTGTAGAATGGAAACGTCAATTTGAAGTTGTGTAGCAAGTTTTTGTTTATTGTGTGAGAGTTTAACTATATTTGAGTTTCACAAACCAAATTTAATGATCAACCATGTACTTCAAGAATAAAATGAAAACTGAAACTGACTTCCATGTGTATATGAATTTTTTGGGATGAACCCAACTATTATTTGCAACTATAAAGCTCTAATAAAAAGAAAAAAAGAATAAGAAGCTAAAATATGAATTGACACTGCTCTCATTGAACATAAATGAGGGAGGAAATCAGTGTGGCATAGTAAAAATTTGATCATAGGGAAAATTTAGTATTAATGACCTTTAAGAACCCTCCCTTATATTCTTGACTTTCTATAACTTGAACCTGAACCTGCAGGTTAAGTCTCTGGCACTTGGAATTCTACTAGGAAGTTCTAAACTGAATTCTAGTTTGGAACCTCTCCCATCTGTCCCTTCCATTCCAGGTTTGGCAAAAATCCTTTAGAATGTGGGTAAAGAAACTAGCTACTGAGCCAGATCCCATTAGGTAAGATTAATGCCAGGCAAATTCTGGATCTGTGAAGACTGCTGAAAGAATTGATAATCTGCTTATTCATGGCACAGGCTGATGTTGAAGACAAAAAGTTAAGGCAGGGAATCTGTATCTGCCCATCTGGTGTTCT
Organism: Sciurus vulgaris; assembly: GCF_902686455.1. Taxonomy (NCBI): domain Eukaryota; kingdom Metazoa; phylum Chordata; class Mammalia; order Rodentia; family Sciuridae; genus Sciurus; species Sciurus vulgaris. Next base: position 36,372,248 of record NC_136476.1, read on the forward strand.
GATGGAACATCAGGCAGAGAAGGCCAGCACCAAGGACAGCTCATCAGTGCTGTAATATGAATCTAAAAAAGCCTGGGAGTTGGTGTGGAAAAACTAAGGTTCAGGTTCTGGTTCTGTCTCTGCCTAGCTAAAAGTGTCTATCATGGGCAAGAAATTTAATTTATGTAATTCTCACTTTGCATAAATTTATTCTACATAGTTCTTGGGGAACACATTAAATGGTAAATTACAAAAGAAAGTGTCTGTGATACAAATTAAAAATATTAATATTATTTGCATTAACCTTTCAATTTGAATCACAGACCTTTATCTCACCTAAGATCATATTGTGTTAAAGAAAAGTGCTAGCTTCTTCTCCAAGTATGAAATGACACTTAACTGATAGAAGAAACCAGAAACCACAAACAACTATAACTTTATTGGTGAGAGAAGAGAGCTAGGGTTTGCTCTGTACCTTCTGGGTTCAGTTATAGGTTCTTTTGGTTATTATGCCACATAATCTTTATAACAGCTCCACATAGATAGCACAGTAGAGGAGTCAGTCCCTTTGCTCTGCCCCTGCATTCTGTTCCTTCTGTTCTTACTGGGGAGGGGAAGGGATGGCATCTGGTATTCAGAGTGATAGAATTCTAAGTCTCAGCTTTACCAAGAGTAGTTAATTCTGAATGTTTCCCTATGGCAGAAATAAGGTGAGAATGGTAGTGAGATATTAAGGATAAGAAAGACACCTCTAGCCTGCACAATGATTTATCAGAGCTTCCTTGGCAGGAGGTGGAACTAGATATACAGGACCCCTTTAGAGAGAGGTGAGCCTAGCTCACTAGAATAACCCAGGTTGCTGCTGAGATCACTACACCTTGGTCATGGAGAAGATCCTCTGCAAAGACTCTCCACCCAGCAGCCAGTGAAGGAAATTAAAAAGCATACTTAGTTATCTGTGTGAGATAGCTATGTAATACAGGGATGTTTTAGGGGAATACTTCTAACTACCTTTACAGTTAGGGTATTTTAAGGGAAAATGAAGTTTTGTATCATTAGTATTCATTATTCCTGTTCTTCAGTGAAACCAAAGTATTTTTTACTATCCTTAATTTGAATAATTATTTCAGAAAAAATAGCTTATTTTTTATGAACATGAATTTTACATGTGGAAATGATAATTTGCATGTGTTAATTTATAAATATCAAATGTATGTTAATGGGAAGTGATTGGTTGCAAAGAAATATCCTCAACATCTTTCCATATAGTTTGTCTTCTGTGTGTAAGGATGTGTAGACAGTTACAGGGAGCTGTGAAAGATTGGTATTCAAGTCCTTTTATCTGAAGATCAACTAGACTGATTTCTTTTTGCTTAATAGTTTGATAGATGTTTGTGATTATCTGTTCAATAGCCCATTGAGGAATAAGTTGAAGAAGTAGCAATTTTCTACCTAGGTAGCATTTTAGATCCATTATTGGAGAGAAATGATTATTATATGATGCTGTTCCCTAGAACTTCCAAAAGGAAAATGTTAGTGATTAGGTATATTTGTATGATGATTTATATAGCAGAAAGAGCACCAGGGTTGAAATAAGAAGATGGAAGTTTAAAATCTCGCTTCAGTACCCACAGAAGGTTGTTTTTAAACACTCTGAACCACAGTTTCCTACTGTGAAAATAGGACTAGCCACCTAATTCAGAAAATGATGGTAAGATTGAATTAAATGATGTTTCTTTCATTTATTCATTTTTTGGTTTTGGGTCTTTGATGCCAAAAAAAAAAAAAAAATAGATAAATCATGAAACTCAAGAACAGTGTGTGGGCGGTATGTCATTGGGCCAAGGCTTGGGGCTACACATGGCAGAACTAGCAAACAGGATATATATCAACAAAGCAACACATCATCACAAAACGTAAAACTGGTGCCTGGTGTGGTTAAGTCTCTGTGTCTTCATCATTCAGCAGCATGTTGGGGACCCCGTGGCTGATGAGGAACAAACGTACAGACTGTAAACCTTGCAGGGCACCCGTCAGCACATCCACCTCCAGAACAAGAGGTGCAGCTTTCTCGGAAATGTCTCATTGTTCTCATACTCCTCAGTTGGCTCTTTGAGCACTTCCACTAGGTGTAAGATGTCAGCCAGCTCCAGAAGCACCGCCCATTCCACTTAGGGTATCTCCTGCATCCATAGTTGGGAGCTGAACTGCGAAGGGTTGACATGGACTTCAGTGGTCAGGAAGCACAGGGAGAAGCCATGATCCTCCCACTGCCATGCCTGTGAGCTCAGTAGATGTGTGGGTGAGCAGCTTCATGTGGCCACACACCATCTCCCAGGCCAGAGTGAGGAGGAGCTAGATGATGTTTCTGAAACTGCTTAAAACTTTAAATAAATCTTTGTAAAAGAAACTATAATAATTTTGTTGTGTTTTTTTTTTTTTTCTTGCAGAAAGTGAGTGAGAAGGTTGGAGGAGCTGAAGGAACCAAGCTAGATGATGACTTCAAGGAGATGGAGAGGGTAAGTCCCCACCACTCTGAGTTCCTTTTGCCATGAAGTTGTCCACCGTGAGAGGGACAGGGGAAGCTGCTCTCTACTGGTATCTGAGAACACATTTCATGTTTCTAAAGATAGTCTCCTTTTGAAGTATATTTTGAAACAGTAAATTGAAGTGTCCTGTTGTCCCTCAGTGGTATCCTGAGAACAAGACCTCGGTGAAGGTGGAGTGTCATAATGCTCTGCTCCCCATGGGTTCTGTCGTCTCTTTTCCACGTGAGGTTAATGTGGAGCTGGTGGTTGAATTAGGGTGAGGTGGGAAGAAAAGAGGAGAAGGTGGAGAACGATGTCCCAAGTGTTTTTGGAAGAGGTTGAGTCATTTTCTGGCTGTAGGGGACTTTCTGACAGTGGTGCCCTCCAGATCCACAGGGTAAAGTGGAGAGAATGCAGTTTTTGAGCCCGTCTGGCTTGGCCCCAACTCCACTTCTACCCCTTGTTACAAAGTCCATTTATTGCTCAGAGCCTTTTCTTTTATATATATAGAAGTAAAATGAGAATACTAATACCCACTTGGGAAATTTTTATTAAGGATTAAAAATCATGTAACTCATTTAGGGTTCTGCCTAAAAGATTCTAGGTTCTTAACAAGTGAAGGTGGAAGTACTGAATAAAATATTTCATTTCTCTTGGGGTATAAGCCATATTTTTTCTTTCACTTTAAGGCTGTTCATAGCAAGCAATATTTAGGGTTATGATGAAGAGTGTTTATTGAATTGTGCAAAGAAATACCTTGGGTTTTAAATTGCTGGTGGTGATGGATCTGGGAGCACAAATCCTGTACTTAACAAGCAAAGAATATCCCAAGCCTGTAATACCTGGAAACCGCATTTAAGCATTATGAAGAATTTTGCTTCTGTACATTATTGTAAAAGGCATTTCTGATTTGGCTATATCAGAAGTATTTTAGGGATGTGAGATATATAGATAGATAGATTGATTGATTTAAAAAATTTTTTTTTTGGTTTGGTCCACATCATTTCCTGTGACTGCTTCAATTTTGCTATTTTATGTTTGTAAAGAGTCAAAAAAATAAAATTGCTAGATGTTCCCTGCCTTATCTTTTTCAGTTTTTCTCCTGATGAGTTCATGGATGAACTTAACAGATATTTGCCTTATGCCTCCAATGATCCAGGAATGTTAGGATACAGAGAGGATTCCTGGGTGTGTGAAATTCATAGTCCACGGAGAATGTCTTCTCCACTTTGGACACATGTGACTAGTGTGGCAAGGCTAATGAAACCTGGTACTAGAAATGCCAGGCACAGGGGAAACTCACCCACACAGGGTGGGCAGGGAAGATCTTCCTGCTATTTATATCAGAATGGAGGCCGAATAAGAGTTAGCAGAGCCTAGTGTGCTTCTGGTAAAGGGAATAAGATGCAAGTAGGTAATACAAGAGAACATTTGAGTTCCAAATAAATAAATAAATAAATAACAAGTTGTCAACTGGCACAGACTAAAGTCTTGTGTTGGTCCCTTTTTCTCGTCTTATTAGTACCACCTGACCTTCAGTCAAAGCTGTCAACTACTAGGAATAGTATTCTACCCATCCTTCTACAGCATCTGAGTCTCCAGACACTGACACATTCCCAGAATGACTTGACTCCTCCACTCCTAATAGTGGAGTTCTTACCCCTTTTGTGAACAGCCACATGGCTCTGTTACACGCCAAGCCCTACTGTATGCCTGGTCTTTCTTAGTTCTCCTTTTATCCTTTGATTCTCCTGAGGTCATATATAGTTTGCCACATGGCCAGGGCCATGTCATAATGACAGATTAGGCAGGGATTTAGGAATTTGAAACTAAGTACCAGGTGGTAGAAGTTGGTCTTGATTTCAGCATCTTGCAGGAATAAAGCTGATAAGCTAGATATCTCACTGTCTGTGCAAAGACAAAATTTTTGTATAAGTGAGACTAAGAAGAATAGCAAATTTGGAGAACAGAGTAGAGTTTATCACTGAACAACTCATTAGAACTTTGGAGACTTATTTTGCTATGAAACCTATGTCAGTCTTACAACCTAATTAAAAAAAAGAAGATCTTGCAAGTATTTTATTTAGGCAAATGCAGGTGTCCCTGGAGTCTGAAGATAAAAAGTAGGATTTATTTCTCTTGTTCTATATAAAGTTTCTGAAGCTTTTATTTCAGAATCTAGAATTCCTGCAATAAACTTCTGATTATTTGAAAGACCTACTGATGGTTCAGCATTTATGGTTTTACCAAAGTAAATTCAGAGATTTAGATTTCAGTTCAGTGTGGAAATTACATCCATTTTATTCCACACACCTTTTGTCTCATCTGTGACTCTTGAAAAATTTGTACTCTACCCTTGATTGATTTACTTAAGCTATAAGATTTGTGTTAATTGAAAAGCATTTGCTTTGGATTTAGAATCTCAAATCTTTTCTTTCCTGTTAATTCGTTTATTATAATATTTGAGCTCAGTGTTCCTGAGCCTACAGAATTGCTTTCCTGCGATTGGTTTTCTGATCATCAAGCATTTGAAGTAGAAAGCCCTTTGTTCAGCTGTATTCTCAGATGTGCAATTAGACAATAAAACGAAATAAATTAGAGGTCTGCATCAGGCAGCACTACTACGGGGAGAGAGGGGTAGATATTCCTGGAGGTTATTTCTCTAATTGCTGCCCCACACTTTCTTGCTAAGATGCAGTTAAATCCCCTAGTGTCTCCCAGCCCTCCAGCCTAACCCTCCCTGAGCTGACTGGGGGGAGCTTGTGGCTATGTCTCTCTGCAGGAACCCTTCCCATAATGATCTCTCTCCTCCTCTTGAGTACCTTGCATGGAATTGTTTCTGTTTTAGGTTTAAGTGCTATCTATTGCTTACAAGATTCATTAAAAATGGGCAAAATTCTTTACTATGGTGCAGACATTAGGTGGATTTGTTCCTTGAAAAACTAGATTTTTAAAGAGAAAATTCTAGAATTTGAGGGCTTTCTGATTCCTTCTCAGATTTCCTTCAGTTGCTGTATTGATTCTGTGGTTTTTTTTGATGTGTTGTTACATTCATTAACTTACTTGGAAAATATGTAAATGATATTGTGCCAGGGTACCAGAAGTACAGAGATAAATGAGGGCCAGTCATAGCTTGCCAGAGGCTTCTGGTTTGGAGGGGGGCAGAAAAGACATAAATTTGTAGCAAATAGGACATAGTTCTTGGTGCCCTGGGGAAAATCCTTGAAGATCTAGGAGAGATGCCTCAGCTGGGTAGATCAGTGGAAGCGTCCTAGGGGAGAGAGACCTGAGCTAGATCCTGAAATTCTCTCGTCTCTCTGAAAGTATGGGTAAAGCAGAATTCCTAGCCAAGGGGTCTAGTATTTTTTTTTTTTCAACCTGAAAAATATCCTTGGAAATTCTTTCCATTTAAACTAGAAGAGGTTCTAGGGTTAGAAACCTGGCTGTAGACCCTTTAGTAAAAATTGAATTTTTCTTAAGGTATAGCCTCAAGTTTTAATAAAAGCAAGATGTTGAGAAAGAACAAAAAGACTGCACTTCCAAGTAAGAGTGAGAAGGTGAGGATTGCTGATAGAGTGGGATGAGGGGAAAGACTGATAAGACAGTGTTCGTGATCATTATCTTCATACAGTTAATTGTTTTTGGGTTGAAGAGGGTTTGAACCCCAAGTGAGAGAACTGGGATTAATGAGTAGAAACCATGGTTGGATAGATTCTGCTTTAATACAGAAAGAACTTTTAATATAAGAGGTGTTATTAAAAAAAAAAAAAAAGACTCCAGAAATTACCAAATTCCCTATCACTGCCCACATCAAAACAGGCTAAACCCACAGTTCCCAGCTGTCATGTGAAGAAGAACACTAGTCAGCTCTTGAGTTTCATAGCAAGTAATGTGTTCCTAATGGCATCACTTTTTAATGATGTCGCTCTTACTTAGATTCCAGAGACGTCTCTCAGCAAAGAGGAAAGGGAGTAAAAGTGCAGCCAGTAGGTTTAGGGTGGCACACATCTCTGAGTGGGCACATGTGTGCCCACCATGCTGATCGTGTATCCTTCACGGAATGGCAGTGGCCACGGGGCTGAGATGCTCAACTGCTGGGGTAAAGCTGTGAGGAGGACTGGAGACCCACCGACGACAATCTTCAAAGACATCTTTCTGCCTGGCCTGAAATCTCATGAAGACAAGCTGCCCCTTGGGTACATGTTTACAGTGTATTTCTCGCCTACATGTATTAAAGGCAGTGCTCAAGAAAATCAGCAAAATAATAGTAATAATGGTAACAGTCAATGTTAGAATAATCTCAGCCTAATACTTTATTTTCAAAACACTATCAAACTTTTTCAGTACGCAGGATATCTTCCGTTAAGTAAGGCAGTTTGGGGACAGAGGCAGTTAACTCTGGGGTTACAGGGAGTGATTAAGACTCACTCTTGCATCAGCCTGAGTCTTCCTGCCAGGCTTTCTGAGTGCTGTCTTCCTCATGTCTCTGTGACTTGTTTATTTAACTATTCTCATTCCAGGTAACTTAAGTGAATGTGTGTACATTCTTGGTAATTGTGTTTTCTTTGCCTTGGTGATTAAAAAAAAAATCTTAAGAATTTGAAAAGATTTAAGTGTTTCATGTGACATTTTAACTGCTTTCATGAAACCACTGTGAGTTACCCCTTGTCCAAGTGGGTGCCTGATTCACCTATTTATTATTGATTGCCAAACCCACAGACTATCTGTGCTTCGTTTAAGATGTCTGATATTCTCTTAAACTCTGCTCTGCCTCCCTGTGGCAGCATCTGGTATGATTTGGCACCAGACAGTATGAAATCCGATCTCCTGTTGCTCCATGAAGAATGCCCTGTCGTTCATGTGTGTCTGCTAAGTTCAGGGAGCGCGGACTTGTGCTTTCTCTGGGGCAGAAAGGTAATAATCAGATGTCCCAGGAACAGTAACCCCACTCGGGTCAGGTCGGTGCCTTCAGGTATCTGGAATGTCGTCTCTGAAGACTGAGATAGCCCGTGAAACGATCAGCATCATTTGTGGATTCAGAAGGGCATACGTAGTGAAGCTGGCACTGTAGATCAGGGATCAGCAAGTTTTTTGGTAAGCGTTTTGGGCTTTGGGGAGCCAGAGGGCCTCTGAGGTATCTTTTGCAACTCACAAGTGCTATTGAAGCACAAAAGCAGTCATCAGTGGTGTTTAAATGAATGAGTGTGACTCTGTTCCCAAAAAGCCTTATTTGAGGACATTACATGTGAATTTGTAGAATTATTATGAGCAACATAGTAGTCTTATTTTTATTTTTTTTTTCCATTTAAAGAAATTTAAGTAGTGACCAGCCTAGATCTGGTTCATTGACTACAGTTTGCCAAACCCTGACTTAGCATGAAGAAGAAACTGTTATAGTGAGTAAAGAAAGTTGAGAGAGCTGTTTTTGACCCTCTCTAAGTTGTAAATTATAAGAATGGAAAGCAGAGAAAGGACCACCTAACTCTAAAGTATTGACAGTTGCTGAAATCTTGGCACTGAGAAAATTGAAGGAAAAAAAAAAAAAAACCCCAAAAAAAACAAAAAAGAAAAACTCACAATGTATGTCCATGATTTTACCTTCAGGAAAAAACCTTATTTCACTCAGAGGTTTTTATTTCCTGAAAGTATGCCTATTTACATATTTATGGTTTCATTTCCTTTAAACAGCCTTACCCTACTGTCCTCCTCACCAGTTGCAGGCAAGGTTAGTTAGCTCAGGGGCTCACAAGAATGGAAGTTGCTGTAATTTAGGATGCATCAAAGCTTATTTTCAAATAATTGGAAAATTTGGGCATTGAAGAAATAAAGAGCTGTTATGTCATAAATTCAAAGTTAAACTGTGCTGGTCTTAAGTGAGAATAAACTCTTGCTTATAATAAATGATGTAAGGGTAAATCTTATTCATGTTCATTTTATCAGTTCTGATAATAAAAGAATATGTTCTTGCCTGTTTAGGTATAACTAGCTTTCCTAGCAGGTACCTTACAAGGCACATTTAGGATTGTCCTTAACTGTGATTCATGGGTTGTCTGTGGCCAATACAGCATAACTTAGCAAAAGTCCTAACTTTATTATTGAGGACAGGGATGGACAGAAGTGAGAAGTTAGTCAGCCTTCTACTGGCACATGACTCTGGAATGGCAAATGGTCATGAGACAATCCAGCTCTAGTACTCTTTCTTAGAAACCTAATCCATGACCTTGGGAACCACTTTACTTCCCATAACTGTGTGACCTCAGGGAGATTCTTCCCTTCTCTAGGCCTCAGACTCACACTTTTGAAAAATTAAGGCTTTGAACTAATTGTGCTACTGGCCTCTTCTTACGATTATTAATTCAATCAAGTGATGGTAAAGGTCAAGGGCCCTTGAATGGATTTGCCCAAAGATGCTCCCTGTTGGTACATATCATGAAAAGAAAATATACAGATAACTATATTGCATAAAGTATTTTTCAAAAAATGGACTTGCAATGAAGGCCATTTTGTACTCTGATCAGCCGGGTGTAGATAGAGCTAAAGAAGTGTTGAGGGAGCCTGCCCCAGTGGGCACACCGTCTATAATGGTCTGGGTTGAATTGAATTCTTCCTGGGAGACTTTGGTCAAGTCACAGTGACACTAGAATAGTTTCTCTTCCCAATTCTTTTTAAGGTTGATCCTCTCTAGGGACCCAAAACAGTACTCTAATATTGGTATCTCCAAGGTCCCTGTGCTCTTGGGACCACTGGTTTTAACCAAGCTAATAGCCTCCCTATAGAGAGCCTGAGGAGTTAAGCTCCTTATTTACAGAGCTTGGTGGGGTAGGGGTTCCGCACTTGAATGAGAATGGCTTTTCACAGCCTTCCTTGCTGCACCTCCCGTGGACAGTGTGAGGTGTGCACTGCTGGCACCAGCTTCTGCAGAGCCACCTTTGGAACCGAGGATTTGTGGCCCAGCAGCTCAGAGTGGGAGAGCCCTCCTTCTCTGGAGTTCAGGGTGGAGCAATTTTTGTGAACAAAGCTTTATAGACATTGAGAACTTTGAAAACCAAACAGAAGATGGGATGGCAGGTACTGTCCTCTTGACCTGTTCTGTTGACTGCTGTCAGGTTCTAGTCCTTGTGGGGGATGTACAAACTACCTCCCAGCTCTGAGCTGGGGTATCCCCTCAGGCTGGGGCAGGCTCCTGCTGCCCGTCTTCTAAGGAAGATACAGGGTAGTATTTGTGAACACAGTCTCTGGGGCCGGTGTCTTCAACTCTTCCGATTTCCTCATCTATGTAAAGATATTTAAATTTCTTAAACTGGTTTCTGACAAACAGAAAACATCTTGTAATAGCAATGGTTATTATTATTAAGGACAGAGAAGTAAGATAGTCAGAAATAGTAGGTGTCCTAGCAGCAGGTGACGTCAGAGTATCAAATGATCATCAGACAGTTCCAGTCTTCTGGCACTTCTTAGAAACACTGATTTTTGGAATTGTTTCCCTTCCTATCATAGCAGAGGATTTCTGGGTACATCGAACATCTATTTCCTTACTTCCTGTCATGTATATAGTTGCAGGAGATCTGCATTTGTCTTCCTATTACTCACATTCTCTGAAACTTCAGCATGTTTGTTCTGCACACACCCTTTGGATTCATTGTCCTGACCTAAACCATTCCGTGGCTTGAGGTCCTAGACACTGACATTTTACTGATACTACCAGGACCCCCAGGTGTGGCAACACAAGTTGTGCAGTGCATAACTCTAAGGGCCACTGTTCCTTTCAGAACTAATCTCCTTACTATATCTTCCAACCCAAAACATCTTAAAAATTTGAGTCAATCACCCAGAATTGCCAAAGAAATCCTTAGCAAGAAAAGTGAAGCAGAGGGCATCAAATACCAGACCCAGAGCTAACGTAATAAAATTGGCATGGTATTGACACCAAAACAGATATGTAGACCAGAACAGAAGACACAGAGACAAACCCGCAGAAACACAGTTCCCTCATATTAGACAAAGTTGCCAGAAACATACACTGGAGAAAAGATAGCCTTTTCAACAAATGGTGCTAGGAAAACTAGAAATCCATATGTAGCAAAATGAAATTAAACCCCAGTCTCTTACCCTGCACAACACTTAGCTCAAAGTGGATCAGAGACTTAGGCACTAGGTCAGGTGTGGTGGTGCACACCTGTAATCCCAGCAGCTCGGGAGACTAAGGCAGGAGGATCGAGAGTTCAAAGCCAGCCTCAGCAAAAGTGAGGTGCTAAGCAACTCAGGGAGACTCTGTATCTAAATAAAATACAAAATAGGGCTGCTGGGGATGTGGCTCAGTGGTCAAGTGCCCCTGAGTTCAATCCCCAGTACCTCTTTTCCCCAAAAATAGACTTAGGCACTAGAACAGCGACCCTGCATCTAATAGAAGAAAAAGCAGGCCCAAATCTACATCATGTCAGCTCAGAAATGGACTTCCTCAATAAGTCTCTGAAGCACAAGAAGTAAAATCAAGAATCAACAAATGGGAACCATCAAGAATGTGAACAGAGAATCTATAGAATGGGAGAAAATCTTTGCCATCTGCCCCTCAGATTGAGCATTAATCTCCAGGATATACAAAGAACTCAAAAAACTTTAACACCAAAAAACAAATAACCCAATTAATAAATGGGAAAAGGAACTGAATGGGCACTTCACAGAAGAAGAAATACAATCAGTCAACAAATAAATGGAAAAATGTTCAACACCTCCAGCAGTTAGAGAAGTGCAGATTAAAACCACACTGAGGTTTCATCTCACTCCAGTCAGAATGGCAGTTATCAGGAATCCAAGCAACAATCAATGTTGGTGAGGATGTGGGGACAAAAGTTCACTTATACATTGCTGGTTAGACTGCAAGTTGGTGTAGCCACTCTGGAAAGTAGTATGGAGATTCTTCAGAACACTTGACATGGAACTACCATTTGACCCAGTTATCCCACCCCTCGGTTTATACCCAAAGGACATAAAGTCAGCGTATTACAGTGAAGCAGCCACATCAGCATTTATAGCAGCTCAATTCACAATAGCTAAGCTATGGAACCAGCCTAGGTGCCCTTCAGCAGATGAATGAATAAAGAAAATGTGGTATATATACAATGGAATACTATACAGCCATAAAGAGAAATGAAATCATGGCATTTGCCAGTAAATGGATGAAACTGGAGACTTTCTTGCTCAGTGAAACAAGTTAATCGGAAAAAGACAAAGACTGAATGTTTTCTCTTATATGCGAATGCTAACTCACAATAGGAGTTGGGGGTTGGGATGAATAGAAGTACTTTGGATCGGACAAAGGGGAATGAAGGGAAGGGTTGCAGGGGAATGGGAATAGGAAAGATAGAATGAATCAGACATTACATTCATATGTGCATGTATGATTACACGACTAGTGTGATTCTACATGTACAACCAGAAGAATAAGAAATTACTCTCCACATATGTATAATGTGTCAAAATACATTCACCTGTTATGTATAACTAGTAAGAACAAATATTCTTGATACAGGACTGATGTAGACTGGTAAATCTGAAGTAGGATGCTTTAAAGATAGTTTTATACCACAATACCTTAACACAAAATTTCGTTTCCTCTGTTTATCCCCATAATATCACACACACACATAGTCCTATGACTGCCACAGAGTGGGAGATTATTAAGCTCTGAAAACTGAACTACAAGATAAAATCTTTTAATGGGTAGATTATGGAATACAAGGAGGTTTACTCCATGCAAGACTGATTTTATATGTGGATACAATAAACTATGGAAACATATTTGAGGGAAGAGCCCTTGATTTCCAGTAAACTGACAAAAAAAAAATTCATGCACTTAATCATGATCTAAATTTCATTAGTAAAATTGCTTCCTATAACTAATACTTCATATAGCACATGCTACATGTACCTTGAACACATGGATGCATTTATTTCTATCAGTCATTTTCCTTGGAGTGTACATGAGTGTACCATACCTGTTGACAAAAGAAGGGTTTCATGGAGCAAGGAGGAGGGGACCTAGCTGCACTGGATGGCTTCCACCACCTCTCCACCGGGGCAGAGGGACTGACGAGGAGGGCACAGTGAACACAAGTGCTGACCGCTCAGTGTTTTGAGATAGAATTTAACATCACGATTTTTATTTATAATTAACCATATGTTCAAGGACTGATAAAACATGTTGACTGAAGATTTTTATATCCTTAGGATGTTCTCAGAAGTTAAATAAAATCTTTCCCTCTCATACTTGAGTAAGCAGAGTTGATACTGCATTTTTTTCTCCCTCCCTCCCTCCCTCCCTCCCTCCCTCCCTCCCTCCCTCCCTCCCTCCCTCCCTCCCTCCCTCCCTCCCTTCCTTCCTTCCTTCCTTCCTTCCTTCCTTCCTTCCTTCCTTCCTTCCTTCCTTCCTTCCTTCTTTCCTTCCATCCAGTGGCACGAAACCACAGAGCCACATTCCCAGCCCTTTTTATTTTTTATTTTGAGACAGGGTCTTGTCACGTCACTTAGGGTCTCACTAAATTGCTGAGGCTGGCTTTGAACTCGTCTATCTGTCCTGTCTCAGCCTCTCGAGCCCCTGGGATTTCAGGTGGGCACCACCACACCTGGCACATTATTTTTCCTTTAGGGCAGTGAAATATGCCACCATGCCTGGCACTTCATAGACATCCACGGATGTTTCTCCTCTGGAGAAAAAATATGATTCACTCTCTCAATCTTATTTTTGCCAGGAGATAATGAAATATATTTTGAAACAAATTTTAGGCAATTGCCAGCTTCCTCCTTGAATAAATAGGTTTTTCAGATCTTGGTAGACAGTTATTCTTTTTAGCAGCTCCCCGCAGTCCCTCACCACCTACTGCTGGACTTGATATTACTCTGTTGCCCCAATGGTGGTTTTATATAGACTTAACAAAACACTAATGATTTTTGTCATTTAGAATGTATATTTTCTCATTTCAGAAAGTGGATGTCACCAGCAGGGCTGTGATGGAAATAATGACTAAAACAATTGAATACCTTCAACCCAATCCAGGTAAGGGATCGTCTTACCTGTATTTGGCGTGTTAACCTTTAGCTAGTTAACCTTTAGCTTCTCCTTGATAGACATTTTAGGTTGGATGTGCTTCTTCTTCCTCGGTTTACCTTTCTGGAGGTTCAGTGACATTACATAGAGTACTTCACCTGGGGAAGGGTGAATTTTTAAAAAATCACATTGAGGCAACTGGAGGAGCTGTGGTGTTTTACCCAACCATGGTGTATTTCACAAACAGTGTGCATGGCCAGCTTGATTGACACATAACGTCAGGCCTCCAGCTCGTAGCAGTAGACCTTTAATTTTCAAGAGGTGGTAAGGAAGAAAATTGGGATAATTTTAAGATAAGGTATAATCTCAGAATTTGTGAAAAAATAGGAAGGTGAATACATTTGTGAAATACAAAGGGCCTCTGTTCCTCTGGCATCAGAGGGTTCTCCTGGGTTCTGTTTCTTCTTCATGTATTTCATGGATCGACATTTGTTCCTGCTAACCTTTGAGGAAGGAATTGTAATAGAAATAATGAATCTGTACTTTGAAAAGAGAACCAGGCAGAACTGCCTCTCTCAGTAGGTTCAAGGTATAGCAAAGCAGAGCAGCCTACATCGGAAGCCTCCTCATTATACTTCCTGTACATCCGTTCCTGGCCACAGTGTAGAAACTCAAAATAAGGCCGGATGTATTTGAGACATACGAATATTTGGAAGCACTTATTCCTGAGACTGGTTTCTTTGGTTTTTCGGGTTGGAATGCCATGTCTGTGGTGGCTCTTGGAAAGATGGTGCAGGGACTATCTCAGCCCCAGTGGGTTTGGATATGGAACCTAAGTAGGCAAGAGACAAGGAAAGTGGAGTGTGAGATAAAAGGAAGTCCCAGTCCTAGTAAGGCTGCTAACTCTATCCTACCCCTGCCTCCGCCGCCCACCTGGCTGCAGCTTTCAATCAAATTTTGTTTACCTATGGCAGCACAGCTGCTATTTTGAAGATGAACAAACTATGTGGGACTAACATTCTGTTTTATTTTTCTTTCTTAAAACATGTTAGAGATGAGATAATGTAAGGGTGGAAAATATAGAAAAAGTATGAGAAGGGATAGGAACCAAGAATTTAATTGACAGCAGGTCTTGGAAATATTCAAATAGTTATTAGCAACTTAGGTAAAAGAACAGCAAAAGCCAAGCCCCTAATTTTTACCCAGAACCTTCTTCATAACCTTTCTATTCAAAAGAAATGCAGACATACCTTAGCTGCATGTTTATGCCATAATATTTAAACAACAGTAATGGGTCAGATTTTGAAAAGAGAGCTAATACCCTACTTCATAGGAAATGATTGTTTTGGGCAGGAAACTTTTTAATTTTGCATAGAATCTTGAAATGCCCTATGATTTCCAGGGATTCACACATGAATTATGCCAATAACTCACAACTGTGGGCTAAATGTAGGGAACAAGGGGAGAAATATAATATTTATTGAGCCCTAGTGCATTTTCAGCACAGTACTAGTTATAGTCACTGTCTCACCTTTTAAAGTGACTATTATTCTTAATATAAAAATCAAACACAACTGAACAATTTGTAATGTAAAGCGTGAACTAAAAATTGTGTTAACAAATCCCTCATTGGGAACCTGTCAGTTTTCTTGAGTGAGTTATGCTCTGTCATAAGTAGGTGTAGGGGGTTGAGTAGTGTGTTCTCCCACCTGCTGCTCATTCAGGTCTGCCCAAAACCTCAGAAAGTGACCCCATTTGGAAATAGGGTCTTTGCCAATGTAATTAGTTAAGAATCTCGAGAAGAACTCACTGTGAATTTAAGGTGGGCTCTACATCCAAGAACCAGTGCCCTCATAAGAGGAGGAGAGAGAGGACCCAGACTCAGAAGACAACTGTGGGAGGAGTGAGCAGAGTCGTCACAACCTGTCACAAGCCAAAGAATGCCAGGAGCCACCATAGGTGGGAAGAGGCAAGGAAGGATTTCTCCCACAGAGTACCTGCAAGGAACCAATCTTGCTGACTTCAGTTTCAGACTTCCTGACCTGTGAGAGAAGAGTCTGTTGTGGAAGCCATCCAGTTTGCAGTGATCTGAAATGGCAGCCTAAGAAAGCAAATGCTGTGGACAGCTTCATGCTGTGCAGAGAAATATCAAGGGCCAGAGAAATTAAGAGACTGTTGGAGTCACTTATCCAACAAGGGATGAAACTGGGATTGGAACCCAGGCCTGATGCCTCCTAAGTCTACATGATTTCCATTAAGCCATCCTGCCTCTTAGAAGAAGGAGCTTCATTTCCTTTAGATTTAAAGAGTCCTTCACTTTCAGAATGGACACACTGAAAATTTAGAAAGAAAACTTTATGAGATTAAGGCTTATTTTTATTTTGATAAAGAAAGATTAAAGGAAGATGTAATTGAGGGAGATGTGTATTTTTAGAAATGACACATTTTTAAGAGCATACTGAACATGCTAATTAATTGCCAACATAATGGTTTTATGTCTCTTTGAGAATTGAATGGACATCTGCCACCAGAAGAACAATTAAGGCCATCACCAGGCAGTCTCAGATTGGTTTCAGAAAAGCATTCATTTATAGGAAAGTCACATATATGTACAAATAAATGTCACTCCTAAGAATTAAGAACCAAATGAAAACTCATATAATCATTGCATAGAATTTGGTCAATGTGTTTAATGGTTTATGACAGGTATGGTTTAGTTCCTCCTTGAATTTCTTGCCCTGGGAGCAGACATAGCATAGAAGTCCTGGAAAAGGTACTCTAGTTGTTCAGAACCCAGGTGTCATTGTAAAGCAGGCACAGGAGTCTGACCAGCAGTTGGAGGCCCAGTCTTTGGCACAGTAGAGCAGAAACAATATTCCAAATCCATGCAGTGCACTAAGTATTTTAACCACCCCAGCTCTCAGGGACCACCCTGGTCAACCAGTCTGGATAGCTGGGTTTTGGTTCTGAATAAGGAAGGCCTGGCTTGCTTCAGGATGGGGACTGATGCCAAGTGACAAATTTTCATGGACAGCCAGTGGAAATGAGTGCTTTGCGGGTACTTTGAGAGTACCCTGAGTTAGCTTTATACTCTGGGGTCCTTACTGGGTTTCAGATCTTGTGGTTGTGGAGCTTATACAGCTTTTATAGTCTCAAAACTCAGGCCCTGTTGACACGATGATGAAGGAGGTTCTGATGAATTTTCAGGAATTCATGGATATGCTCTGTGAAAGTCCCACATTCGTTCTTGCCCACCTCCACAGTGACATTTTAAAAAGGCAAATCTGATCACATTATTATCTTTCATAAAACTCTCAATAGCTTTTCATGCTTTTAGGATTAAGTTTTAAATTTTCAGCATTGCTTTGAAGGGTCCTGCCTCCTTCCTCATCAACCTGCCCTCCCCCTCCCCCTTGCTAAGCTAACAGCTCTTCCAGGTCGAGGTACACAGGGTGTGCAGAAACCTTCTTTGGCCCATGTCAGTGTCCCTCTTGTAATGCCAGCTGCTTTTCAGCAGTGGCACATGTCATCCTTGTTGAAATCATGTAACATGTTTTCCCCCCTCTGAGGACAGTACCATGCCTGTTTTATTCACTGATGCATCACCAACCCCCAGCTCAGTTCCCAGCAGCCAGTAGGGCAGCCAGTAGGCTCTTGGCTATTTGAATAAGTGAATTAGGAAGCACAGTTAACAGTAGGTAATATAATAAAACTGCTGTACCAAGGAGAGGAGGTAAAAACTTTCCTCTTCCCAAACCATCAGAACCACACATATAACAGGCATTTATCACATAACGTTTTCTTCTATGTGGGCCAATTCTAGATGTTTTGGGGGTAAAATAAGACCTTTATCAGGTTCATACCTCTGGCACTTGACAGTCTGACAGTATAATTGACACACATCTGAGGAGGGTGGACCACAGGGCTGCACAGCTAATTCCTTGTGGAAATTCCAGCTGATTGATGAGGTGAGGAAGGGTAAGTGGGGCACAGGAACTCAATAGGCCAGAAGTTCTGCCCTGTGAAGCAGGGCTTTCAAGGGTGTGAAACAGACCTGTAAAGTCTTACAGCTGGGACTGTGAAATTCTGACAGGAGTAGCATAACCAGTGCTGATTTCTAAGCGGATTGGAAAAGATATTTTTAGAAAATATTTTTGTTTTTGACTGATGCTTAAAAATAAAATTTATCCATATTCAGGAGGTACCATGTAATGTTTCAATATATGTACATATTATATAATGTTTAAATCAGCTTATACATACCTGTGTCTTCAAACATTTGCCATTTCTTTATGGCAAAAACATTCAAAATTCCTTCTTCTTGTTTTATGAACCATATAATACATAATTATTATCTATAGTCCTCCCACTGTGCAGAAGCACCCAGAGACTCTTACTCCTGTCTTGTTGTTAGCTTTGCACCCAGTGATCCACCTTTCCCCGTCCGTACCCCACCTGCTTCTGGTAACTACCCTTCTGCTCTCAACTTCTGTGAGGTCCGCTTTTGTAGATTACACATAGGAGTGACACCATGTGGTACTTGGATTTCTGTGCCTTAATTCACTTAATGGACTTAATTCACTTAACACAGTGAGCTCCCGTTCCACTCATGTTGTTGCAAATGTCTGGACTTCATTCATCTTATGACTGAGTAGTTCCATTGTGTATATGTACGGTATTTTCTTTATCCATTCATCCCTGGATGGACACTTACTTAGGTTGTTTTCATCCCTTGGCTATTAGGAGCAGTGCTGCCGTGAGCGTGGGCGAGCAGGTGTCTCTGACAGACAGGTTCATTTCCTTTGAGTATATACCAAGTGGTGGGATTGCTGGGTCATAGGGCACTCCTGTTTTCAATTTTTTGAAGAGCCTCCATCCTGGTCCCCATAATGGCTGCACCAATCAATTAACATAACCTTCAACAGTGTGCAAGAGCTCCTTTGTAGATAAGAAATAATTTGAACATGAGAAGTACTGTGCACAAAGTCTACTCTGTTGTGTCTCTAAGAGCAAAGATCATTGGACAAAATATAACTCAGTTTCTTAAGTGTTCTCATGCCCTGTGGGGAAGAAAAAGGCACTAAATAGGCATTTTCTAAGAGCTACATCAAGAAAGTAAGTTGAAAGGAGAAATTTAATACATTTTATTTAACCCAACATGTAAAATATTAATTGATATAGACAGTTATTAAGGTATTTTGCATTCTTTTTCTTCTGTGATACTGTCTTTGAAATTCAGTATGTATTAAGCCCAGCACATCTTAATTTGGACTGGCCACATTTTAAGTGCTCTGTGGCTCCTTGTGTTTCTGTAATGGGCAGCACAGCACCAGAGAGTTCTCCATTCAACCAGTTTAGATTTTTTAAATATACACTACTTAGTTTGATAAATGCTGAATGTGTTCACAGTTTGATAAATGTTTAATGTTTGGCCCCTTGGTGTATTCATATTCGTATATTTTATTTTCAATAGATAAATGAAGTTTGTTTGGGATCAAACAAAGATCATTAAAAAGATCATTAAAGATCATTAAGTTATATTATTTTAAACATCTGTTATATTATTTTAAACATCTGTACATTCATTTCATGGTCATGGAGAGATTTTCCCTCAAACAGAATCACAGATTAGAGTGTGAATCCATTCCAACTGTAGCATACTTGCTATGGTAGAGACTTTTTCACTTAACACTGAGAAATTATTCTGACCCTAATGTCATAAACTGATACAAATTTCTAGGCTGCTGAGAAAAAATATAGTTGGAACATAAAAAAATATATTATGCACAGTAGAGTTTTGGTTCTCTATAGAAATTCTAGTCTCTTAAATGCCTTGAAGGTCTTTTTCCAGTGTGTCTGAGATTGAGGTATTCAATTGGGATCATTAGATTTCTATCCAGTATTTTTAAATAATAATTTCAAATCTCATTTGTGGAATGTTGCCTATGGAAATAAAAGTTAGCTGCATTAGTTCTAAAACATCTCATTAGTCCCTGAAAAGATATTATATCAAATTACACTTCTTTCCCACAGGCTGCCCTCTTAATCATCTTCTTCCAAAGATGAATAAATACAGTGATTATAAGGTATTTGGTGGTGGCAGAACTGAAAGTTAATGCATAGATCACCTGGCCTTTGTTTACCCAGTCCTTCTTTCCACAGCACTGTATTTTCTGTGTTTCCTGGAGGACAGGCCTGAGTGTTTTCATCCCAGTGTCTTTAAAAGCTCTTGGCATTGTACTCAGTGTGGTTTGCCCTCAGTATGTCTGCCATAAGTGCCTGATGAGTGTGCAGCCTTTGTCCCTCACTTGAAGAATGAGGGATGTACTGTCTGGTGGCCAGCGCTTTTTACCTTTCCAAATCCCAACACTGAAAAATTGTCAAAATGAATAAAGGACAGATGACAAAAGCAGTTGTGAGAAAAATGTTGTTAAACTTCAAAGGAATAGGGTCTCACGAGGATAACATATTAAAGAGGAACATGTAAGCAAAGCAATAGCTGATATTATTCATACACGGTATGTATTGAAAAGGCTGGCGTGGTTTCCTATTTTTACTACATCCTTGGGAAAAATATTGAAAGTTAATAGGTTCCTAATATATTTGAGACAACTTAAGTAATTCAGAGTTTTAAGTCAGCTGGAACTGCTGGTGGATTAATGATACTCATTCTCTGTGTCTCTAAAGACTGCTAAAGAATACTAAAGCCAGACATTATTTAAAATCAGACTGCTGTCGTCGTCATTATTACACTGGTGCTGGGGACTGGGCCCAGGCCTCAGGAATGCTCAGACTGTGCCACAGCATGAGAAGCACCAGCACTCTCTGCCTCTCCAAGTTCCTTCTTCCCCTGTTCACTATGCTGCGGTCTTACCACCCTTGTAGTTTCTCAACTGCCTCAAGCTCTTTGCTGCACCAGGAATTTGTGGTAGCAGTTCCCTCTTCCCTTCGCCCCTTTGTGCCCTCTGTCCTATTACTCATCCTTCCTCAGTTTAAATCATCCTCTCCACTGAGAGGCATCTGCTCAGCCCCATACTGCAGGCCCCTCCAGCTTTTCCTTCTTACCACACTGTCACATCACACAGGCCCCCTCCACACATCTCTCAAGTGGTCCCACATAGAGCAAGACTGAAAGCACTTACTGGTGTGACAGGGCCCTGGTGGTCCAGCCTCAGCCTTATTTCCTGCATTCCTAGCAATTCTCATCACGCTCCCTCTTTGCCAGCCTTATCAGGCTTCCTCAGACACGTGAGCATCTTCATTCACACGGGCCTCATCAGTCCTCTGGCCCGAATCCTTCCTTTCCAGGTCTTCTTGAACTCTAGACTCATGTCTCTCTGCCCAGATCTCACCCTGTATGGCTTTCCTGTCCCTCTCGTTTAAAATATCAACCTTTTTACTCCCTAACACCTTTTCTTGTTTTATTTTCCTTTGCAGCACTTATCTCCAGTACATTCTCTTTGTGTTTCATTGTTAAAACGTAGCTTGTCTCTGTCACCATAATGCAAATGGCCTGAGTGTAGGATTGTTGTTGGTACACTGCAAGGAGCTTGATTCCATTCTTCACTGTACTTAAAATGTTTGCTTTGTATGTCATGTTATTTGTTCAATATACTACCTTCTTCCCTTATTCTCCTAGCCATTTATGTATATTCAAGATGTAAATCCTATCTTGTCACTCCTGCTTACAACTCTCAGTATTTTCCAATGAAGGTAGAATAGACTGAGAATTGACACCCAGCCTTGTCCCTGCCTCAGGGTATTTGCACAGGGACACTCTTCTCCTAGCTTTCAAGATAGCTTCTGCTTCCCATCACTCCACCAGATGCTTTCCCCTGACATGGTCCTTTCCTGGCTATCCTATTTAAAATATCCTGCTCCTACTTCTTTCATTATTTATCCCTTTTGTTATTTCTGACCCCAGTTGAATTTATACTCTAGCTTACCTTTTTTTTTTAATTGTCCATCACCCCCGTTTGCCATCTAGAATGTAATCTCCACAAAGATAGGGACTTGACTCTCTTGTTAATTAACAGATATATCCCTCATATATAAACAGTGCCAGCCATAAATATTTTGTGAATGAACCTCCCATTGTATCAAAACTCATCCAAGACAAGGACTATGTCTGTTTTGCTTATTTTTTATAAGCAAAGACTGTGCCTAGCAATTAGTTTGATGAATGAATGCTTCAGATCACATTAAGCCTATTTAAACCCCATCCTGTAGGAGCAGCACACTTTCAGGTAGAATCTTGGTCTGCAGACTCGTGTAGGCCAGAATCAGAGCTATTACTTTGTCTTTACAATATCCACATCATGTTCCACAGGATTGATATGTTTCACCATTAATTGCTTTGGGAAAGTTGTAGATATGCAGACTGTCGTGTGTGAGATCATTGAACTGAAGCTAGTGACAAACCATTTGTTTTTATAGACCTAGATTATAGTTGTTCCTGTTTGAAATGAGAAAAGTTAGGTGCAAAATAGATTATTTTTTCCCAAAAATCATTCAATAGAAAAACCAGAATTTTTAGATATGGCAGTCTCTAGATGTCATTTTGTTTTCATTATCTTATGCTGCAAAATATGAAGATACCTTCAGTATTGGTATACATGGAAGACACACTCTTATGTTGACCCCTAATGCTTCACACCCACATTATAACCCATGACTTTTGAGTGAGTGGAGCCTGTGATTTGTTATTAACCCTAAGTATGGCAGAAGTCACGGGACCAGCCATTCACCACTCCCTTGATTAGCTTACACTATATAGCAAAGTTGATGGTCTGTTTCTTCCATGATTGACTTCCATTGTGAGTCTGTCTTAGTCAACTGGAGTGAGAGAGATTCTCCTGCTGGCCTAGAAGAAGCAACCACCATATGATGACTGCCTAAGGAGAAATAACCAACTGGGGTGGTCCCTTGAGCACATGGTGGCTACTAGCTGACAGCAAGTAAGGAGCCAGACCCCTGTCACACAGCCACAGGAAGCACATCCAGTCAATAAGAGGAAGGAGCCCAGAAGCAGCTTCTAACCCACTCAGGCTTCCAGATGACAAATAGCCTGACCTACACCTTGCTGGCCCTGCTGTGAGAGCCTAAGCAGAGGACTTCTAACTTACAGAAACTGAGATAATAAATATGTGTTGTTTGAAGCTAAACCAACACAGTGTGGCTATAGTGTGTTTGTTTCCCAAGTAGAGGTCCCGTGTCAAGTATATCACTCTTTGCTGGGGCCATCAGGCCCTCTGCTCCTATTGATTTTGACTCACTGGATACCATACAGTGGAGTAGGAGATGGATTGGGAGTGCTCATCACTGCCTCTTCAGCTCAAGAGGAAGTCTCCTGAACATGCTAGGCAGTGGTAGGACAGTCCATTCCATGTTGAGACTGAAGGTATCTTTGTGTTTTGAACCATGATAGTAAACAGCACTTCTCACAATGCCTATCACTTTATAGAAGCTCAAGAATTGTTACTTCCCTTCCCTTCCCAGAGGCCTCTAGTTCTACCTGAGAGCATCTCAGATGTGTCCTCAGCCATTCCTCCTCAGACAGGACCTCTCAGGAAAAGTGCCCCTGTGTGACCCTTCTCAAGACAATGTCATAGTGTCATTGCTCTGAAAACTTGAAGAAATAGTCTCATCATGTTAGTACACTGGGGCCTGTGTGTTTTTCAGATTGCACAAACCTTTTATGCTCCTGGGGTGCACTTGTCTGCTTTCCCAGGGTGTGTTTTGAGATCTGCCTTGGCACTTTGCAAGCCCTGTCCTGACATGGAGATGTTTGTTGTCCCATGTCACGAGTTCTTACAGCTGCTGACTATACCTCAGCAGAGTTCTTAAAAATACCTCCCTGCTGCTTTCCCCCTCAGGAACATAAAAGAGCTGTCACCTTGGAGAGAGGCGTTACATGAAGACCATTACTTGGCCTGAGAGCATTGTGATCCAGTGCTGGAGTTTCCTATTTGTACAAGACAGCAGGCAGAGCTTCTCTTTCCCTTTCCTCAATCCTTTATAGTACTTAATTTCAAATGAAACTGAATGAATCACCATATAAATCTTGTGGGTTTTTTAGTAATTGTTAGTGTGCAAGGTAGGGAAGCACATTGCTCACTGTGCATGGAGCATCAGAGGACCACATTTCAGAGTTGCAGATGCTCTGAAGTTTCAATCAGGAAATTAGGCTGTTATACACAATCATCACATTGCCAGCATGAAAGATGCTGAACTCCTTACTACATACATTTTAGTGCAAGTACTAAGCCCCAAATTTAATGTAGTGTGATTTGGAGATTTATACTCATATTCTAATATTATTCTCTCTACTACACTTTACAAATTTGGTTAAAATAATTGAGAATTTAAAAAAATTTATTGCGGTAAAATATATAAAATTTATTGTCTGAACCATTTTAAATGAACATTTCAGTAGTAAGGAATACATTCATAATGCTGTACAATCATATCAACAACCACATCCACAACTCTTTTCATCTGTAAAGTGAAACACTATTGCCATTATATAATATCTCATTTCCTCCTTGCTCTCAGCCCTCAGTACCCACCATTCCATTTTCTGTCACTGATTTTTGACTACTCTAAATATCCAAGTGAAATCATATAGTACTTGTCTTTTTGTGACCAGCTCATTCCACTTGGCATGATGTCCTTATGGTTTATTCATGTCATAGCATATGTCAGACTTCCCTTCCTTTCAAAGGCTGAATAGTATTCCAGCAGATATCTAGATATGCTGCACTTTGTATATCTGCTCATCTGTTGATGAACACTTGGATTCCTTCCACATCTTAGCTGTTGTGAATAATATTGCGGTGAACACATGGACAATATCTCTTTGAGACCCTGCTTTCCAGTCTTTTAGATATATACCAAGAAATAGAACTGCTGAATTGCGGCGATTTTGTTTTACTGTTGTGAGGAACATGGCACTGTTTTGCGTAGTGGCCGTCCCGTCCCTGTCCTCCCTGACAGTGTGGAAGGACTGCAGTTGCTCTGCATCCTCACAGACGCCATTTTTCTTTTTGTGGTGGTAGTCATCCAAATGGAGTGTAAGGTGGTATGCCATTGTAGGTTAGATTAGCACTTCGCTGATGGTTAATGGTGTTGAGCAGTTTTTCATGTGCTTACCGGCCATTTTAAAGTTTTCTTTGAAGAAATGTCTGTTCAAGCCCTTTGCCCATTTTTTAAATTGGGTGGTTTGATTTTTGTTGAGGTTTAGGAGTTCCTGTATATTCTTAGTATTAATCCCTCTGAGATATGATTTGCAGATGTTATGTCCAGTTCCTTGGGTTGCTGTTTTACTGTTTGTAGTGGGTTTTAATGCACAAGATTTAAAAATTTTCAATAAAATCCAGTTTTTTCTTTTGTTGCCTGTGCCTTTGGAGTCATATACAAGGAACCATTGTCTAATGTAAAAGCTTCTGCTGTTTTTTTCCTAAGGGTTTTATAAGAGTTTCCTAAGGGTTTTATTACATTTGGGTTTTTCATTCACTTAGTTTTAATTTTATATATTATATTAGAAGATGGTCCAAATCCTTTGTGTGTGTGTGCGCGCACGCATGTGCACATGCGTGTGTCTTTCTACAGATATATCCAAATTTCCTAGCACTATTTGTTGAAAAGACTCTTTTTCCTTGAACAGTCTTGGTTTCTTGTCAAAAATGTATGGAGGTCCGGGTGCAGTGGCACACACCTGTATTCCCAGTAGTTTGGGAGACTGAGGCAGGAGGAGTGTAATTTCAAGGCCAGCCTCAGGAACTCAGCAAGGTCCTAAGGACTTAGTGAGACCCTGTCTCAAATGGAAAAATAGAAAGGGCTGTGGATGTGTCTCAGTGGTTAAGCACCTCTGGGTTCAATCCCTGGTACAAAAAAAAAAAAAAAAAAAAAAAAAAATCGAGTTATTCCTGGGTTCTCTATTCTATTCCATCGTCTATATTTCTGTCTTTATGCCAGTACCACCATGCTGTGGTTTGGATATGGTTCCAGTGTGTCCTTCACAGTTTAATGTGTTGAAAGTTTGTTCCCCAGTGTAATTGTATTGAGGCGATGGGCCTTTTAGAAATCATCAGTGACTTGAGAAACTGAGACAGGAGGATCACAAATTCAAGGCCAGCCTTAGCAAATTCGTGAGGCTCTAAGCAACTTAGCGAGACCCTGTCTCAAAAATTAAAAAGGACTGGGGATGTAGCTCAGTGGTTAAGCATCCTTAGGTTCAATTTCTGGTACCAAAAGAAAAGAAAAAAGAAAGAAAGAAAGAAAACGATGTGGTCAGATCATGAGGTGATACCCTCTGAAGGGAATGATGTAGTTCTCTTTCAGGAGATTAGTTCCTGTGGGAGCAGGTTGTTAGAGGAGAGCAAGCCTGCCTGCTACCTGGGTTCTTATTTCCCAACTTGCTCACATGCCCCTTCTGATATCTCTCTTTCCACTTCTCTACCATGTTGTGATAAGCCAGGGAGCCCTCACCAAAAATCCAGCTCCATGTTTTTTGGGCTTTCCAGCCACTAGAAACCATGAATAAATAAACCCTGTAAATAAAAAATAAACCCTATTTTGTTATATAGTGTCCAGTATCAAGTATTCTGTTGTGGCAATGCAATTGGACTAAGACATGCCCTACTTTGATTATTGTCCCTTTGTAGTAAGTTTTGAAATCAGAAAGTACAAGCCCTCTATTTCTGTTCTTCTTTTGCTTTTTGGGATCCCTTAAGATCTTTTGTAAATTTTAGATTGAATTTTTCTCTTTCTGCAAAAAGCAACATTGAGATTTTTTTATCTTAATTGCATTAAGTCTGTAAATTGTTTTAAGTACTATTGAGCTGAAAGTGTTGTCTTCCAGTCCTTGGACATGGGATGTATTCTTATTATGTTTTCATTAGTTTCTTTCAGCAATGTTTTGTAGTTTTTATTATCTTTTTCCTCTATGGTTAATTCCTAAGTAGCTTACTCCTTTGATGCTATTGTAAATGAAATTCTTTTCTTCAGTTCCTTTTCAAAGTGCTCATTGTCATTGTAAAGCAAAACAGCTAATTTTTGTGTGTTGACTTTGCATATTGTTTCTTTCTAAACTTTGCTAAATTTATTAGTTCTAATAGATTTTTATAGGAATATTTAGGGTTTTCTACATAAAGATCATATCATCTATATGCAGGTAATTTTACTTTTTCATTTCCAATTTGAATTCTTCTTGCCTCATTGTTCCAGCTATAATGTCCATATTGTGTCATATGGCAGTTGTGAAAAGTTAGACATCTTGTGTTGCTCTGAATCTTGGAGGAAAAGCTTTCAGTATTTCATCATTGACATGATTTTTGCTGTGGAATTTTCACATATGGTTTTTATTATGTGGAGATAATTTTCTTGTATTCCTAGTTAAGTGGTTTTGTTTTTTAAACATGAACAAATGTTGTATTTTGTCCAAGGCATTTTCTACATCAATTGAGATGCTCAAATAGTTTTTTACCTTCATTTTTTTTTAGTATAGTGTATTACATTGGTCAGTTTTCATATGCGGAACCGTCTTTTCATTCTAGGAATAAGTTCTACTTGACTATGGTGTATAATTCTTTTAATATGCTGCTGAATTAAGTTTGTATTTTGTTGAGAGTTTTTACATTTATTTTCATGAAGTATATTGATGTGTAGATTTATTTGTATGGCTTTGATATCAGTATAATTCTGTTCTCATAGAACTACTTAGGAAGTGCTTCCTCTTCAATTTTTTTTGGAAAAGTTTGAGAAGAATTGGGGTTAGTTCTTCAAATGTGTGGTAAAATTAATCCATGAAGCTGTCAGACACTGGACTTTTCTTTGTCAGGAGATTTTTGATTACTCATTCTTCTTAAAAGTTACATGTCTATTCATATTTTCTGTTTGTTAATCTTGGTAGGTTTTGTGTTTCTAAAAGTTTGTTCATTTCATCTAGGTTATCCAATGTAGTATAAAATTAACTATGATATTCTCTTAGTAATTTTTTTGTTTCTGTAGAATTGTTGGTAATGTCCCCATTTTCTGATTTTAGTAACTTGAGTTTTTCTTTTTTTCTTTTTTTTTTTTTTGGGGGGGGGGCGGGTATTAGGGATTGAACACAGTGGCACTTAACCACCGAGCCACATCCCCAGCCCTTTATATTTTTTAAGGCAGATTCTCCCTTAAGTTGCCTAGGGCCTCCCTAAATTACTGAGGCTGACTTTGGACTTGCAATCCTCATGCCTCAGCCTCCTGAGCTGCTGGGATTACAGCTGTGAGCCACTGCACCCAGCAAGATTTTTTTCCCTTTCCTTTCCTTATTTTTTTCAGCCCATCTAGCTAGATGTTTGTCAGTTTTGTTATATTTCCATGAACCAACTTCTGTCTTTTGGCAGGTTGGATAAAAAGGTAAGTAGATTTCTTGGCTGTTGTTGGCTATTTCAGTAAGGTGGCTATCAACTAATTTTCTCCAGCCAAAAGTGGGAAAGGAAAAAAAAAAAAATCCAACATTTATTAAGTACCTACCTTGCTTGCACACATCATCTCATTCACCATCACATCTGAACTTAGTCCTATATTATTCCTCTGATATCATGTACCCTTGCATTAATTAGCAGGAAATGATTATAGATTGTGTCACTGGAGAAGGCAGTTCTAATTTTGTAATCTTCAAAAAGAGACTACATTTCAAAATTCGTATGTCACTTTGGTCCTCTACGTTTTAACAATATTTGTTTGCAGTGCTACTTATATTTAGGAATTATCTCTAATGAAATCTGACAGTTTTTAGAAGAAGGAAGAACAAGCTACCTTTGTGTTTTCCTTGACATATCCATTGGAGCTTTTAAAAAGGAAAATCCGTACCTTTACACAGACCTGTACAGAGAAATCATATCATTAGAAAATGATCTGGCTGTGGTATATGTTTATGTGGGAAAATTTTTTTAAGGCAGATTAAAAAATAATAGTTCATTGGAGTTTTAAAGTGATAACTGTTTCAATCTAAGTAATGGTTTTGTAAAGGATTGTATTTCTTGGATTTTGAAATTTTATATTAAAAACAGTGTTCATTGGGATAGTTACATCTCTTCATTTGCAAATGATGTGGTCCACTTGTCCTAGAAGATTTTCTTGGAAAGAATCATAAAGTTTTGCATTTGAAAGGAATTGTAGATGTAGGTGAGCTAGTCGTACACTGAGTAAAGAAGCAAAAGTCCAGAGGTTAGACAGTTCACCAGAGGTCTGCAGGTGTCAGAAAGTCCTCCACCCTCTTAGTGCACTCCTGCTTCCTGAGTGATCTCACTTCCTCGCCTCTGCATTTTAAAAGACTTAATGCATGTAAATATAGCTAAAGCTTTGCATTCTGCTACTGACAGGTCCTAATCTGACCTAGTTTACTGAGGATCTAATAAAGCAGTGAGAGCCAGCTTAGCACTCTGGGAAGACCTAAGTGTGATTCAAGGTCTGGCTCCACGTCTTTGTTGCTGTGTTTCCTTGGGCAAGCGACATTACTTTTATGTGCTTCATTTTCTTTTCTGTAATAGAGAGAAACAAAACCTATCTTGTGTGTCATTGCTAGTATTAAAGAGATGATGTGTGAACTGCATCGAATAGATACTTTTGAAACGATAGGTATAGAATGAAATGTGGTCCTGATTTTCAGTTTTTCCAAGATGTTTGGGGGATTTTTCCAAGTTTTTAGATCAGATAGTAGCATTATGAATACTAGAACAAATCATCCAACATTTTTCCTTCCAAGTCTCTCTGTTCTTGGAGCAATGAGGCTTGGCTTCTGTAATGTAGATAGAGATGACAAAAGAATTAAGTCCCTAAAAGCAATGAAAGGCTTGACAAAACTTGTTCCAGGTCTCTGGTCTTCTGTGGTAGGTGCTAAATCCATCAGGTTTCCCCAATCGGAACAGGAAGATGTGACTCAGTGCTGTGGCCACCTGCTCTGCCTGAACACATCAGCTGTGTTCATCAACATGAGCCAAGGGTGAGGGGGGATTTTCTTCTCCCTATTGTGATAGACAGATACCCTTTCAATATGTTGTCTTCTTTGAAATTTCACAGTTGAAGAGGGAAGGAAGCCATTCTTGAGAGCATAACACAGCCACATAAAGTAGGTTGTAATTTTTTTCCTTAATTTATAAGTGGTTTCTCTTCAAACACTCCTGTCATAATCATTTGTGATGGGAAGGAAGATGGGTGCAGAAGGGCAGACTCACCCTCATTCCCAGCATTAGCACTCGTTTTTATCACCCCTGTCCCCTCCACCCTCCTTCACACTCCACCCTGGCCTTGGATTTGTGCTGGGTCTCTCCATTCGGACTTCCTGTTCCACGGAGACCGCTGGTTTCCAGAGCTACAGAAACCCCATTCATTTTAAACTTTGATTTTGAATTATAGTAAACCCAACTTAAAATAAGAAAGATGACATTAGAACTCCTTATTTCTTCCTCAGGAAGAGGAGCAATCCATCTCTGGCATCATTGTCCTTGGTACCAAAACTCCTTAGAAAACACCACTAGTGCCTGGTCCTCTGAGACTTGTTGAGTTGCACGTGCTGACAGTTCACAGAACCTTTCTAGAAAAGCAGATCCCAAGGCTTTTCCAACAAATGTATGTAAAAATTCAACACCCACCTTTATGAGTGTGCTGCACCTGTATTTTAGAGACCCAGCAGATAGAACTGCTTACAAGAAGTATCTGTTCAGAGATGATGGGGAAAATTGTTTTCAACAAGGAAACATCTGGATGGTATGTGAGTGTTATGTTATTTTTGATACTTCTTCATGTGTTTGAACTATTTCATTTTTTAAGTAAAATAGTATAGCCAGCACAGACGAAAATTGCAGAACAATACATTCCCCTCAAGCTGGCAGGTTAACTACTTCATAGTGCTTTAATACTGCTAATTGTTTAACAATAGTCTCTCCAAAAGAAACACCTTAGCTTGTAGCAGTTGCCAGTGTCTGTGTTACAAAGTATCCTATGGCCATTTTCAAACTGCCAACAAGGTGTTTTTAAAGGTAGACTTGGAAAACCACACAGCTGGCTCCCCAAAGCACTGCTGGTCAAGCAGAAATACCACTGCCACAGAATAGTGATTCCCACAGGGAGGTAGGTAGCAGATACCCAGTGTATACCTGGGGATGGAGGCAGGGAGACCTTTATAGCATGGAGGACGTTAGAGACCTGTCTCTTCTAGATTTGTGAAAACTTTTGATTACATATTCATTCATTCATTGATCCACATGCTTGTGTTCTTATGGAAATAAAGCTTCCATAAATAAAATTTCATTACCCAAGGAATCAATAAATCATGTAGTCAATAAATTTTTATTTTTATGAGGCTCCTTTCAAAGTTAATTCTTTTTGGTTGGCCTATTCCAAGAATAACACCCCCGGGTAGGATCTTTTAAAGATAGAAGCTTCAGAAATCCATGTGAAATGAAAATTATTCAATAAATGGTTCTCTCATAAATGTAGCAATTCAGCAAGTTCATAAAAAATATTTTATATTGTTTGCTAAAATAATCATTTAAAAGACAATGTGGTGGGTTGATTAGTATTCCCCCCAAATTCATGTCCCCCAGAGCTTCAGAGTGTGACTTTCAGTCCCCTTGTGTTATAGATGGGTGGCTTAAACAACAGAAAAATTCTGTTCTCATAGTTTTTGAGGCTGAGCTGTTCACGATGAAAGTGCTGGCCATTTGTTTTCTGAAGGGGACTTTCCTGCTGACCTGTAGACATTCACCTTCTCACTGAGCCCCCCCATAGCCTTCTTACAAGTCTTCTTGTATGGACATCTCTTCTTATTTTTCTCATATGTTTTACAAGGAATAAATCCTAAAATCTACTTTATACATAAAGTATATATATTCTTTATTTGACACATAACAATTGAAGTTAGTGCATGTTGCTGTTTAAGAACTCATGTGCTTTGATTCTGTATCTAGAGTTTGTCTTTCTCCTTTGTATTTACTGAACAAACTCAATTTGAAATACCTGGAATAGAGTACACATCACTGAATTATAATAGCTATTGAAATAGAATCCCAGCCTTATGACCTCATTTAATCTTAGTTAACTTCTAAAACCCCTGTTTCTAAATACATGCATTTTGAGGGAACACAATCCAATCCATAGCAGCCACCTTATCTTTTTTACATTCATCACTGAACAACTCCATTCCATTATCCTAGATTGAGCTCTCTTGTGCCCATCCTCGGTGTTACATTAGAGACAACGTTAGATGTTTACACCTAAAGCCTGTTTATTCTGCTATACAAACTTTCCTCTTGTCCATGAACATCTTGGGATGCCATATTTGTTCTCTCGATTTCCTCATTGTTAACCTACTTCCATACCAAGAAGACTTTGCTGTATTGGTTGTAACTTCTGTTTTAATGAGTATTTCTGTAAATGCCAAGCACAGCCAGGAAGTGCTCTATAGACATCATTTCTAATCTTCACATTAAGGTAACTTTGGCTTTCTCCATTGGGAATGAATAAATCCATTCAGGTTTTTTAATTATTTGCCACATTTATTCTAAGGCAGTGTTCTAAGCCTTGGGTGTACATCAGTGGATGAGACAAAGTCCCTTCCTTCATGGAGTGAGGTTGATAGAGAATAAGTATTTAACGTTAGGTGGTTCTCTCAATGCAGTGAAGAAAAATGAAGAGTAAGGAAAATAGAAAGTAACTGAGTCTGGGAAGATGGTGTTCTTGGTGTGTTCAGGAAACAGTAAAAAGCCGTAGCATGAGGAGCATGTCCAAGGGGTTAGAGCATATAGGACCTCAGAACTATTGTTGGGACTTGGCCTTCTTCCCTGAATGACCTGGGAACACATTAAAGGGTTTGGGGCAGATTGATACAACATGACTTACACCAAATGGGAGCACCCTGACTCTCGCACCCTAGAATCTATTCTCCATGTGAGAGTAGAAGCGGGGAGCATATGTTAATAATCTAGGCTGAAGATGACAGTGGCTTGGACCTAGGGGAGCAGGGCAGTGCACAGATCAGAAGTGCGTCCCTCAGTGGCATAGTGTAAACCGATGACCCTGTATAAAGGCAACAGACTCAAGAAGCTGAGCACTCAGGATCCAGAAGCCCTTCTTGACACCAGCTTCCCTGACTTCCAACATCACACTCTTTTGTCTGTCTTATAAGTCCCTTAAACAGAACCATATGCCCAGCAGGTGCTCCTGTGATCTGGCTTTTTCTGTTCAACTTTGCATTTACTACTGTGTGTAGTGGTTCTTTCCTTCTCATCTCTGAATGTTCCCTCATGAGAAAACACACCATTTATTGTCCATTTTGTCACCAGTAAACCAAAGGTATTTCCACTCTCTAGCTGCTTTGAATAGCTCCTTTTATGTACAATGCGTGTCATATATGTACACATCTCTGGTGGACGTACGCCTAGAGGTGGAACAATAGGCTTGCCGGGTGGATGTCACTTCAGATTGAATCATGCTGCCAAGTGATTGTCCAAAATGTTCTGCCAGTTTGTCTTCCCACGTGCTGTTTTTGAGAGTTCTGGTGGTTCTGCACCCTCTGAACACTTGATATCAATTTGGGTACCTTGCTCCTTTTCTCAGATGCTGAGAATATCCTTTCCCTGCTCTGCCTTTACAGTTGACTCTTTTAGAAAGCACTGCTCATTACCTTTCCCTGCCCTTACTTTTCTAGGGGAACTGGTTGCCCTTTTCTCTGTGTGAATGTTTACAACCACCCACAAGGCATGGCCTATTTTCTGCCTGGTGCTAGGGAGTGGGCCCCCTGGCTCTCCAGTGGAGGACGGCTCCTTGGGGGCAGAGGTGGGAGTCTTACTTCCAGCACTCTCCTTCACATAAGTGTTTAATCAATACTAGTTTCATTATATCCCAGGGAAAATCTTTTAAAAACATGTTTTGGTAAATAATTCAATCAGGCACAATTTTAGAATGTTTTGTGGGAAGAGTAGTAATTATTTCCAATGTAAAATACTTACTGTTTTTAAATTTGATCTTTTAAAAATTCTTTTTAGCTAGAACCCATAATTTAGCTAAGGAACCCTGTCTGGTTGGGGGAAATGAGAACCTGTTTCCTAATTCAGGGACAGTGTAAGATGGATTTTTGTCATTCTCACATAAAGCAAAACTTCATGGTGAAATTTAAAGATGAAGTGTTTTAAAACATCAGGTAATGAGTAGGATAAGGAGTACAAAGTCGTGGCTCCCTGGACCACCTGAGAAGTAGGACCCTACCCTTCTGCACTTCATGAATAGAGAAATGGAAAGGACTGGCCACCTTGGGACCCATAATGTCTGACATTCGTAAGGGAAGGCAGGCCAGCTGCCCACAGCCTGACCCACACTCCAACCAGCCCATCAGACAGACCACAGTTGGAGTGATGAGACTTGACCAGCAGCTGCTAGCTCCATTTCAGAGCACAGAGGGAGATCAGGGTGCTTTTGAACACAGAAGCCTTCTTTATGGATTAGAAAAAATTGATGTGTACAGAAGAGTTTTATAAAAAGAGTCATACTTTTAAATGAAAGGACTCAGCCCACAGTGGGAAGAGCGAGGGCAACCTGGAGCCTGTTGGCACCTCTGCCTGTCTCTGGCTCCCTTATCATTGACAGCCTCCAGAGTGTCCTGGTTGCTTCTTTGCCTTTGCCTCCCAGCTCTTGAACAGCCTCCCTTTTCTTGTTCCCAGTTCTTGCTGGTCCAGTTCTGATCCACGGAAACAGGAGGGGAAGGGACTCCGAGAAACATGGTTCCCTGTACAACCAAGTTGACCTTGGAACAGGGCAGCACAAACTCCCCCAGGAGAGCCTGGTTTTCTGTTTATCCTTGAGCACTGGTGACAACCTTACGAATGAGATAATTTTCAGGGATACACAGCTAACAACAGAATTTACAGGCTGAATTTCTACCTATGTCTGCATGTGTTCAGAACTAATGCCTAATTTAATGCACTCTGCTTCTTTCCATGAAAGCTAAGACCTAATAGTGGTTTGTTTTCCTCTTCATTAATTTGGATGAAAAAGTAAAAATCTTAAAAACTAAGAGCGGAGGTACTGGATGTGCAGCATTTCCAGCTAGTTGCCACACTGGACAGATGGCCTTAGGGGAGACTGAGCAGTGACTCACATGGGCACTGCTTTTAGGTCAGCGGAAAATATCTTAGGCAAGGCGTGTGGGGCTGCTGGGAAGCAGAGCCTGGACTTCCCTTTGGCTGTCCCCAGAATTAGAAAGCTGGTCAGGATGCTGCAGATGATGCCTCAGGGTTGGGCACTGATGAAGATTGAGGCTTAGCTACCCTCATTTGTCTTCCTTAAGAGAGAATAGATGTTGAGCATAGTTTCAAAATAGCAACTGCCCTGTTTATCTGAGTAGGAGCTCTTTTTGGTTATCCCATTTTCACTTCCTGCTGTTTCAGTCCAATCCATAAATTTCCTTCTAGAAATCACTGATGGAGACATCAGACTCTTTCTCCTGATGGTACTTCCTGATAGCATTCCACCTGTCAAGCCTTATTAATTTTTGTCTTCCCAGTTGTCTCTATACCAGTGAGTGTATGTTTTCACCAAACCTTTTGACTGAAAGGCCCCAGGGGCTGGAGCAGTGGCCTGATTGTCAAGGCAGAATACTGCTTATCTGCTGTGATCACTAGATGAGGATTTGTTTTATTTGTCTGTCTGTCAGCCAACTACCTGTTAGTACCGGGGCTTGAACTCAGGGACACTCTACCACTGAGCTCCACCTCCAGCTCTTCTTTTGTTTTTATTTTGAGACGGGATATTGCAGAGTTGCCAAGGCTGGCTCAAAATTGCCTTCTTCCTGCCCCAGTCTCCCAACCTGCTGGGATTACAGGTGTGTGCCACATGGTCAGCTGAGGACTCTTCCCCCACCCCCTGTAACTGAGGACTTGTTTTAAACATCCTTTTCCCCATGGGAAAAATATATGGAAAATATTTTAAATTTAATTCTTTAGAATAGAAATAATACACAAACATTAAAAAGCAAGTAGTTTAAATACATTTTACAAAACATAGCAGTCTCTCCAGGATTACATTCCTTCCCCCATTTCTTCTTCCCAAAATCAGCTCTCTTGGCCATTTCTTTGGCTTTTGCGTCTAATCTCAAAACAATCTTTCTGTTGATCCTGCTTAGTTTTTCAGTTTTAGATGTTTTCCATTTGATTCACAACTTGGAAAATTGGAATTACTTGTTCTTTTTCCTATCTTCTCATTTTTCACATACTTCTCATCTCTCATTTTTCTGGTATGTTTGTAGCATAATTTGTGTTTCATCAGTATTTAATTTTTATGTTCTTGTAAACTTTGTACAAAGCTGAGGCATGTAGAATAATAAATATTTTCTTTCTTGTGTATATTTTTGTTTTTCTTGGAGTTAGTCTATATCTTACCTTTCATTTTCAGAATTTTCTGTGTACCCTTCACCAGTTCTTTCCCAAGCTCCTCCCATATAAATTTCCTTGCAAAACACTGAAACCTGTCTGGTGTTCATCATTGAAACATCCGATGCTGCACGGTGGATTGGCTCCTCCCTCAGTTGAGTTCCTCAGAAGCAAGCCACAGACAAGGACTTAGCACAAGTATTTGGTTTGCAAGTTGATTCCAGCAAACCCTGTGAGGAGAGTAGGAAAGAAGAGAAAACCAGTAAAGGGCACATTATAAGGCATAGTATGATGGCAGGCAACTGCAGTGTGATCCCACTGGGGAGCATGGGGAGCAAAGCGAACTTGAGAATTAATGCTGTGGAGCCGGGGAGCATGTCACTCCTTTGCAGCTCCTGGCTCATAGAGCTGCATACGCCTGGTTATGTGTAGGGTCCGCTGTAGTTGCCTGTGGTGCCTGGAATACTGGAACTCTCTTGAGACCTCTCTTTGTAGTCATCTTGGGATTCCTTCTGCCTGTTTCTTTACCTTGGGTTCCTATTTATGTTCTGGATCCCATACTTGTCCCATTTCTTGATTTATACTTTCATTTTAGTAGAACTCTTCCATTAGCCTGGGAAGGGGGAAAAGTTGTGACCTTCCTTGTGTGTGTTTGAAAATGTCACTCTTTGACCTTTTCATAAAAATTCATTTGTTTATTTACTTTGTTAGGTACCATAAACTTCAATATCACCTCCTGTCTACTAGTAAAATTTCTCCTGGAAAAATACAGAGCATATGAAGAAGAGATTTTTCATTCCCATCTCCCATCCAGTCCTAACCATTGTTCACCTCTCCTTGTTTCTTTTCCAGTATGTTTATTTTTTTCTTTCCTCAATTACAAAATAACATTTTAAATTTTTTTATTAAAATATTTTTTATTTTTACAGACTGCATTTTGATTCATTGTACACAAATGGGGTACAACTTTTCATTTCTATGGTTGTAAAAAATGTAGATTCACACCATTCATGTAATCATACATATACACAGAGTAATACTGTCTGTTTCATTTTACTATCTTTGTCATCCACCCCCTTCCACCCCATTTTCCTCTACACCTTCCAAATTTCCTTCACTCTTCTCTTCCCCCCCATTACCAGCCCCCCTTATTATATATTGTCATGCACTTATCAGAGAAAACATTTGGCCTTTGGTTTTTTGGGCTTGGCCTATTTCACATAGCATAATATTTTCCAACTTCATCTATTTACCAGCAAATACCATAATTTTATTCTTCTTTATGGCTGAGTAATATTCCATTGTATATATATATACCACAGCTATCCCACTCCTTGGTTTATACCCAAAGGACTTAAAATCAGCATACTGCAGTGGTGAAGCGACGTCAGTGTTCATAGCAGCTAAATTCACAACAGCTAGTTATGGAACTAACCTAGATGCCCTTCAACTGATGAATGGCTAAAGAAATGGTGGTATATATACTCTTTACCTTTATATGTCTTTGATAATTCAAATACAGACTAGTAGATCATTTTCTCTAAGAAATTTGGAGGCACTGCTTCCTTATTTCCTGAGAAAACTTCTGTTACTCATGCTGGTGTGGCCTCTAGGGAGGGCAGTGAATGAGAACCCATTGTTTTAGGAACTTGTATAGAAACAAAGGGTTGCCTCTCAAGTCAGAGCAGGAAGAGACATATACCCCCACCGCCCAGTGACCAAGAATCTCCCAATAGACCCCCTTCCAGAGGTTCCTCGACCTCCACATAGTGACAACCTGGGGACCAAGCCCTTAATACATGGACGTTGAGGGATACTACCCTCAATCTAAACACATCAGCTGGCGAGTCTCACAGTGCACACAGTGACTGCTGCAGAATCCTGTGCTCACAGGGTCAGGTGTTTTCTCTCTAAAAAAAAAAAGAAAAAAGAAAAAGAAAAAAAGAAAATCTGTTGAAATGCCATTCCTTTTATTTCTCAAAAAAGAAACGAGGTTTCTTGTTCCCATTTTATGCTTCAGAAGGCTCTCGGCGTGTGAGCAGTCCATTTATGCCAGTCACTGCCCTGCTCTGTCTCTGTGTTGGTCTACTCATTCGTCCCTTCGTGCCTCCAGCAGGCGTGTGGAACATCTCCCGTGTGCACAGCTGTGTGCCAACCCCAACTGGGAGATACACAGACCAGGGGCCTGCGCTCATGGCCCAGGGGAGAGATGGCTATTAGGATAGGAGGCTGTTTCTTCAGTAAACCAAATGAACTAAGATGGCGATGGTGGGCAGGTAAAGGTGGGGCATATTCAGAGAGAATATAACAGTTCGTAGGAGAGAATCAAGTGATGAAGCAGGGGGAGATATTTTGAAGGAGAATAATCGGGCC
Source organism: Sciurus vulgaris (assembly GCF_902686455.1). Classification (NCBI taxonomy): domain Eukaryota; kingdom Metazoa; phylum Chordata; class Mammalia; order Rodentia; family Sciuridae; genus Sciurus; species Sciurus vulgaris. The sequence continues at coordinate 36,410,581 of NC_136476.1, forward strand.
CCTTTAGGAGAAAAGGGATTTAGGTTTCCAAGGTCACGTACAACTTGCAGAAACAATCCAGGCTGTGGTCCCAAAGGAATCTTAACATCTTATATTTGTATTTTCCAGGCTTATACTCAGTGTCCTTTAGAAAATCATTTTGAAATGATTATGTTAACATTTGCAGATGGTAATTCCAAGGTCTGATGATATTTTTCAAGAACAGAAAATTTTTGCCAACCCAAGGTTCTTAATAAAAATTTAATGAGTTTGAGAGTGAACTTAAAAGCCAACCTCTTCAATATGTGGACTAATAGTTTTTCTAGATCATTTGAAGAAATAAATAAGGCAATAAAATATGGCTTTCATCTTCCTTGTGAAGAGGTGGAATGTGCCAAAGATGTTCTTCAGTAACTAGTAAGAGAACAGGGCTCTTCACAATTCAGCAACAGTTGAAATGAGGAATTTGAAAAGTAGCTAAAATATATTAAACCATTTAAAATTGCTTACCAAAAGGCAATTTTTAGCAGAAGCAAGGTATAAGCACTCATCAGTACCCAGCTTTCATAAATGGAATAAACCTATGGAATGTAAAATGGTCAAAACAGGATTTGGAGGCTTGCCCACCATGCGTTGTTCACCACCTTCTTTGGTCTCTTTTCCGTGTGATCACCCTGCATACCTCCTTGTCAGATGTTGGCTTATTTCTTTTGTTTATGCTGATGTTACTCTTCTTCACTTTCCCCAGCACCTTGTGTGTATCAGCCTTTATAATTTTTATCCTATCAGACCACCGCCTGTCTGCCCAGCTCCTCAGTGTGTGGTGAGCACCGTGAGGACAGGGACTGGGACTTTCCTGGGTCTCAGATGTGGCTGACTGCAGAAACAGCTTTGCAATTCAACTCTAATGACAGGGTCCTCTCAAAAATGGGTGATCATGAGACATTTTTAATTTTTTAAAATTTAATACCTGTGATACACTTTTCTATGGAAAGTTGAGGTATTAAAAGGTGAGTTTTACATTTTTACAGTCACCTCTAGTTTTGCACGTGCTTTTAACCAACCTGTACTCTGTATGGTCTTAAGCTCAGTGATATATCCTTCTGAGAATCCTTTGCAGTGTTCCACCCCATAAGTTAGACAGCGCCCTGTTCCTGTAACTCACTGCAGACCCCCATCAAGGCACTTAGTATGTATACTTCACACTAATTACTCTTAAAATAGACTTTACCCTCAGGTCCTTATAAACCCTGAAAGCCAGGACCTTAATTGTCTCACTCACTGTAATGTCCCTAGGCAGGGTTGGAGAATCCTCCTATGATAACTCTCTTATCTCTAGTTTACACCAGTTAGGCCCAAAGTTTAAATAAGAGCCTATTTCAACTAGATGTTCAAGATTAAATGTCAGCCACTGAATGCTGGAAGTACCTTTAGCTGAGGTTCTGTCAGGGGTTTCCTTGCAAATGGAATCCCGGGCACAGTCCTGGGTTAATGTGTAATCCCAGCTCTAACAATGAACATGAGGAACCCAGACATCCTAGAATAAATTAAATCATAAGCTTTACTAACTTGTTAATAAAGCCATTTCTTCCACTAAGACTGGAACTGCTTACTAAGTATCTTCTTTTATAAAAATAAAAGCCAAATAAAAAATTGACATGCTGTCTTTGAGGCATTAAACTAATTTTCAGATGTAGCTATGTGCAAGAGACGTAATTAAGTCTTTTTAATGAACACGCTATTTTTCTTCTTCACGTAACTATTTATGGTCATCATCTTAACTAAGAAATTATTTTGAACATAGTTCTATTTTATAGATGGTGTAATTGAAACATGGCATAAGGCTCACACTCCAATGATTTACCATTGATTTTGGACTTTATTCCATAGACTTCTAGAATTGAGATATAAAACTGGAATAAAGTTAGAGATCATCACATAATTCAGGAGTTTCCAGAGTGGTCTCTGTGGAGCCACCTGATGCCACAGAATCTCAGCTAAAGCCACCAGAATGAAGAAGGGACAGGGAGAAACAGATGGGACAGGATCTGAGCCCCTATTCTTGCTTCTCTGAGAATAACTTTGCCTTTTAATTCCTCATAGGATTTGAAGGGAAAGAGAATTTAGTGACTGTATATCAACATGTGTCTGTATTTACATACATATGTAAATATATGTCTACATCAATATCTTTCTATCTCGGTTTTATCTATCTATACATCAACATCCACATTTTTCAAGTGAAGTCCAAACCAGGAAGGATAAAGGTATGATTTTTGATCGTTGAGCTGATTTGATTGTTGAGCTGAGGCTAATCTAAGATCTGCTCCTCTCTTCAACCCTGTTTCCACCATACCGCATTGCTGACTTGAGAAGCCTGTTCTCTCTTTGCCTTCAGCTTCCAGAGCCAAGCTCAGCATGATCAACACCATGTCTAAAATCCGTGGCCAGGAGAAGGGGCCAGGCTATCCTCAGGCAGAGGCACTACTTGCAGAGGCCATGCTGAAGTTCGGAAGGGAGCTTGGAGATGATTGCAACTTTGGTAAGGAATGCCGTGCTTTCTCACAGTGTGGTTCCTTTGGTTATTTATGGGGGCTATAGTGCTGGTAAGAAACTCTGTAGGAAGTTAGTCAAACTATTTTATGTTTTGACTCTCACACACAGCCAAAAATTTGTTTTTGGAATTGTTTCATCTCTTGCAAGATGACTTGTCTGTGTTTTTTGTTTATTTTTCTTTTTCTGTGATGAGGTGTGATTGACATGCCCAGGTGCCCCTGCGCTTTCTGTTGGGTGTGTCTGGCAGGAAATGAGAATGGAGCTAGAGGAAGCAGTCACAGCACAATTCAACATCCTCCCACGTGGGCTTTCTCTTAGATCTTAGCTCCTTTGTATTTGTACTTTATCCCACTGTCCCAGGTGAGACTTTATTTATTCCTTCACCACCCCAGTTCTCCAGTACTCAACTATAACACTAAATATCTCTTGTCTTCACCCCCTTGTGATGTGGGACATGTGCTTCATGACATGCTGACTGTTCTTCCTGGTTGAACCTGCCTCTTCATTCATGGTATTTACTTCTTCTCAACGCATTGGTCTGAAACTGGTCCCCTATCGACAAGAGCTGGTACTTTCAGGAGAGGGCAGAGAGCCTCTCAAATTACTTTTTTAAAATAAAGTAAATTGTTACATTCTTGGTGATACAGGATATTCCCCATTAGTAGGGGATGTTGAGTCTGGTTCCCAGAATGAGCATCCTAAGTGGGAAAGACATTACACAGTTCTCTGGTCTGTGTCATCTTTGGGATGTGTAATCCCTCCATTTTCATCTGTGAAGGCCCTATTATTGCAAGTGTAGTTCATCTTTGTTCTTGAAGGTATAAGAACTTCTCTCCTTCCAGGTCCAGCACTTGGTGAGGTAGGGGAGGCCATGCGGGAACTTTCAGAAGTAAAAGACTCTTTGGACATGGAAGTGAAGCAGAACTTCATTGACCCCCTTCAGAATCTTCATGACAAAGATCTAAGGGAAATTCAGGTATGTGCAACTAGTCCTCTAGGAGGTGTCTAGATGCCCATTTCCTTTAGAAAACATTTTGTTAAGTCAATATTTATGTTGACAGAACTGGGCACATGAAATTCAGAACCATACTGCAAGACAAATTAAGAGAAACTGGAAATACGGTACCCTTCAGCCTACTGTTGTGACTGTGCTCCTCTTGTGTATTACATGTGACTTCTCTGTGTTCAGTTTCCACATTAGTTTTTTTTTTTTTTTCTTTTTGCAGTGCTGGGGATCGAACCCAGGGCCTTGTGCTTGCAAGGCAAGCACTCTACCAATTGAGCTATCTCCCCAGCCCCACATTGGTTTTTTCAAACATCTTTCCCTTTGGAAGGATAACATTCTTTACCTGAGAAGGCATAATTTTATCAATTGGATTTGCTAGGCTGATATTGCCCCCTAAAATGCTAGTTGAACTATTTGTTGGCTTAAGTAAAATATTGTCACTTTAAACATTTTTTTAATTTTCATAATGGTTGTTAGGATTGAACAGGAATAGCAAATAATCCTCCTTCTAAAACTTACAGAATCATCAAGCTATTTTAAAAATTTTTTTGTAGTTATAGATGGGCAGAATGCCTTTATCTTCTTTGTTTTATGTTATGTGCTGCTCAGGATTGAACCCAGTGCCTCACACGTTCTAGGCAAGTGCTCTGCCACTGAGCTACAGTCCCAGCCCCTCATCAAGCTGTTTTTAATAAATTAAATTCAGTAGGATCTGTCTCTGACCGGATATGTGATGTTGCTCATTCAGTCATTGAATCTGATACTGAACAATTAATATTTGCTGAACCTGATGAAGCTTAAATTTTGTGAACTGTTAAGTGGACTTGCATAGCTTGAATCAGGTTCTCTGATTCTCCTTGTTCTAGCTAAATCTCCTTCAGCCCTACCACTCCTTCAGGGTCACTCAGTAAGGGGCAGACTGGCGCTCTACATCCAAACTGTAACTGACCCAGTGCTCTACCTCTAGCTGACCAAAAGTTCAGATGTTTTAAAAGAATGTCTCTTCCAGAGGAACAGATATCATTTAGTTTGTATTAGCCATGGACCAGGAGCAGGGGATGAAGTGGGAGAGAAAGATATTTTTTCATCCTCCTTTTCTTCTCAGTTCTTTGCAAAGTCTGGCCCTGCTTTCTTCTCTTTCCCTTCAATTCCAGACATACCCAGTAATAAGGGAAAGTTCAGCATTTTCTTTCATTCATTAGTAGTAGAAGACTGCTGCTCTCAGGGTAGGGGAAGTGCCTTTTGACTTTGGAACGTGGCTTTCCCACTGGCTACCAACAATGTTGGGCAAAGACTGGGCAGCCTGACTGGGGATGTTGCAAGGAGGGGTTGCAGCTCATTGAGGAGCATTAGATGAAATCTGTACAAGTGAGGCTTTGCGATTGAGTTGTATCTGTCAAGGCAGAGGCTTTGGCTAAATCAGTGGTTCCCGAGAGCTGCCACAGTCAGCTGGAACAAACGTTAAGATAGAGAGTCCCAGGCCCAGCCCTGGATATTCTGATTCAGGTGATCAGGAATTATTTATTTTATTGATGAACAGCTTAGGTGATTCTAACAGACTGAATGATGAAAAACTCAAGAATACCATTCCTTTGCACACTACTTCAGGGAAAGTATTTTTCCTTTGCCTTCTCCTGAGATACCATTTCTCTTGAAGATGGAGATTTGTGACCTGAGTATGTCCTTTAAGTGTGTTTAGGATGTGCAAACATATTCCCTTCTTGTCATTGGGAGGGAAAGGCAAAGTCCAGCTTGACTTTGACCTGGCAAAGTCAGAAAATAAAGGACAATGGAATTTCCCATAATTACTTTCTCATTCTTAATTAGTTTTGAAGTTGTTTCCCCACATTTGGAAGCATTTGCCTCCTTAGTGCATATTTCTTTGTTTCTCTGGTGATGTGCTCTTTTGAAATAGAGCCTTTCTTATTTTGGAGGCTAAGAGGCATGATGGATAAGAGCTGCAAGTAGACCTTTTCTCTAAGTCCTTTCAGAGCATATTCCTGCCCTTGACTTTTTTAGCATCATCTAAAGAAGTTAGAAGGTCGACGCCTGGACTTTGATTATAAGAAGAAACGACAAGGCAAGATTCCAGATGAAGAGCTCCGTCAAGCTCTGGAGAAATTTGATGAGTCTAAAGAAATCGCTGAGTCAAGCATGTTCAATCTCTTGGAGATGGATGTAAGTGACTCTTCTGTGATTTTTAATTTAATCTTATCATTGAGGATCAAGACTAATGTGTTAAAGTGTATGATATTAAAAATGTTAAGATCAGATTACACTATGTGGTAAGAACACATAGACGGTTACTTCTTTTAAATAATTTTAAGTGATGAAGTAGAGAAATAGTGTTTTTCTGCATTGTTATAGTTTGATTTACCTAGATTTTTTTTCCTGCTAATGAATCTTAAAATATTTCCAGTAGTGCAAAGAGAAAAAAGAATGTTTGTAATGATCCATGAATAAATCCAATACTTGAAAAAATACTTTGTTGAAATGCAGAGTACATATTTGAGGTCATGAAAGAATGTCAACCAAAATACATTCAGAATTGAGTGTCCAACATAGATTAAGATGTTCTATATTTTGAAGTAAAGTTGACATTGTCTTTGAAACAGTAATTTTTATTGAGATTTATAATAGTAGCATAGGTACTACATTCGGAGTATAGACAAAATGGTTTAAAAGCACAGCCAGGGTGATGAATTATTGTTCATTGCTTTAGACATTACATTCTGTTAAATTTTTATAGTTTTGAAATTACTATGGAAGACCCTCCTTCCTCATTTCATTTATGCAATAAGACCTGTTATACCAGCTTTCCTGTCCTTGTTCATCCCCATCTCCTACCCTATCAACTGCTGATCAACTTCTTCCAAAATGTTCATGGATATTATGTACTCATTACTTGTGTTAGGATGTCCAGAGAAATGAAATCAATAGGATATAAATACAGATATAGGTAAAGATGGAGAGGAGAGGGATTTATCAGGGAGATTGGCACATGACTTTACAGTCTCAGACGCCCTATAATATGCCATCCCAAACCACAGAAGCTGGTAATATGGCTCAGTCAAGCCTGAAGGTCTGAGAGCCAGTGGAGTTGATGGTGCAAGTCCTAGAAACCAAGTCTGAAGGCTGTAGACCCAGGAGATCTGACGTCTAAGGGCAGGAGTAGATGCCTAGTTTCAGGAGAGAGAGAATTTGCCTTTCTTCTGCAGTGTTACTCTATTTGGGTCCTCAGCCAAGTGGATGGTGCACTTTGGATAAGGGCACATCTTCCTTACACAGTCCACTGATTCAAATGCTAATCTTTTCTGGAAACACCTTTACATACATACCCAGAAATAGTGCTTTGCTTGCTATCCAGTTCAGTTGACACCTAAAATTAACCATAACATCACTTAACTGCCTTCCTCCTGTGGTAGGGAAGGCATATTGAACAAATCTAATCTTTGCTATCTTCCAGAGGCAGTGAAAGTTTGTGTTTATATGAAATAACCTTTGACCACCTTAATACTCAGGAGGAATAATATAGGAATCTGAATCTCAGGGCTCCTTCTTTACACCCAGGGTCCCATCCCACCCTTGAACTCATAGGCTAACATCATCTCTGTTGACTAGGAGGCTGCTACTCTGATCAAAACACAGCAGGAGACACAAAATGAAGAGAAACTAAGGATGCTTAAGAATATTAGCGCCAGAAAGAACTCAAGATGTCACCTAATCAAGCCCCTATGCACTATAAATGAAGCTCTGAGAGAACCAAAGTTTTTCCTTATTACCTCCTATGGTGCCTTATATGAGAGATCAATATTCACATTTTTATTACAGTACTAATATTAACTTAGCATGAAAAATATAGGTAACAAAGAGTTCTTTGGTCAGTGCATCTTTTTCCTATAAGAAATCAATAAAGGAAGCAACATCATAATCAGAAGGTGGTAGCTAAACATCAGACTGTTAATAGAGTGATGTTATCTTTGTGGGGGTTCTTACTCATGCTCTTGCTCCTCCTGGTACTGATACATGTGGTTCTGAGCACAGGGATGCTTTCTTATCTAAGGAATTTGGAGCCTACAGAACTGTCTGTCTTAGCCTGACCTGCCATACAGTCATCAGCGTTGCCAAGAACTGGGCTGTGTGTTGGGGACAGCACAGTGATATGTATGGGGCAGTAGCTGCTTCAGGACAGTGACCTGGTAACTGAAGCGTGATTTCCCATCCATCTGCAGATTGAACAGGTGAGCCAGCTCTCTGCACTTGTGCAAGCCCAACTGGAGTACCACAAACAGGCAGTGCAGATCCTGCAGCAGGTCACTGTCAGACTGGAGGAAAGGTGGGTTACAGTTCCTTGCATTTCTCATTCACATGTCCTTGATATAAAATGATTCGTAAAAAAACCAAAATAACAGAATACATTTGGAGACAAACTTTTACCAAAATTCTTGCAGACCTACATAGGCATCTTGTGGATTATTTGTTTTGCTTTTATTTTGTCTGTGCTTTTACTTTATTCTTTTGAATCTAGTCTTGGGTTTATGAGAGGTTGATGCTTGGATTCTATACTGGGCTGCCACAGATGGACACCCAGATACTGTTGATGATGATGGATGCAGTGTTCGGCAAGCAGATGTTCAGCATGGGACTGAAGGCATATAATTATTCTTAAAACATCCCTGTAGACTAAATAACAGTTGATCAAACTGAGGCTTAGGGAGATGAAGTAACTAACCCATGGTCACACACTGTGGTGGAGCTGAGGCTCACTCTCAAGCACAACTTATTTGAAAACCTGTACCTTTTCGTAACATAGGTTTCTCTGAATGATAATAAAGTCCTCCACTATCAGAGAGAGCCATTTTCATATACCTCTTCTACCTCCTAGATGCACTTCAGAGAGAGCTATAGTAGTTTTCTGTGCAAATGGACTGTCTGGATTTGGGGACACAGCCTGAATAGCTACATGGAGTGATACTGCACTATCTTATAGATGCTGCTTGTCTGACTTACTTTGGATTTATTGAAAATAATCCCAAATTTATCAAAAGCATTTAATATTTGGGGACACAGCCTGAACAGCTACATGCAGTGACACTGCACTATCTTATAGATGCTGCTTGTCTGACTTAAATTTGGGATTATATTCAATAAACCCAAAGTATCAAAAGCATTTAATATGCCTAAGTTATGGAACAACATAGCTTAACACAGTACACTGTAGAATAGGGATTGTTTATATCTATGATTATATTGCTGCCTAGGATTTGTGGCTTGCTGCCCCCCCTTCCCTGGACTCCTGACCTCAGCATTGTGATAAAGTATTGTATTGCATGTTGCTGACCCAGGAAAAGATCAAAGTTTGAAGTACTGTTTCTATTTTGTGTGTATCTTTTTGCCATCTTCAAAAATCAAAAGATTATTGAGTCAAACCATTGTAGGCTGGCAACTGTCTCTATGTGTTATTTTACTTAGCCAGATGAAGCAGGATGATTTTTGCTACATATATATCTCAAAAGATCACCCAGCATCCTTTATTCTCAGCTCATGGCCAGTTGAGACTCACATAGCTGATCAGATGGATGAGTGCACAGTGAAGACGCCCATGGTATCGAGCTGCCCTGTTGGAAACGTCATCTATTTCCATCTGGCCAGGCTCTTCCTCTCCTCTGTATCTTCTTTGGTCTTTGATCATGCAGTTTCCTTTGGTGCACTTTGCCTTGTGGGAATGTGTATATCACTGAAGCCTCTAGAAAGGTTTAAAACTGTACATGTCAGAATACTAAAGAAGTACGTGCCTTTGTGACATCTGTCGAATGTGAAAGGACCAGTTTCCTTTCTTTCCTCTGAAATACATTGAAAGTCAGAATCATTCTACAATGACCATGCCCTTAGCCCTTCCCATGCTTGCACGTCTCTGGTGTTCTTTGCTCATCCAGTATTTGAAGTTGTGGAAAATACTTAGTGGTATGCAGAATATATTATCGGCCATACCTTTCCACTTTTCTCTTGCTCTCCCTCTTTCCCTTTCCCCTCACTACATCTCAGACTGCTCATTCTTCTCGGTATTTTCTCCTCCCTTCCCTCCAAAACTTCTCATGTTCTACAGAGTAGCTTTCTTGCAGTGTTTTGGAAATGACTACTAGGGATCTTTTGCATCTTTCCTGAAACTTCTTTATCTTTCCCAGGTGAGGTAGACTGCTCCCTACCCTCATCCCATCCCATGATCCACAGCACTTTATAGATCTCTCCCTAACGGCACTACTATAACTTGATAATCTGTTGTGCTGTTCCCCTACAGACCATAAACTTCTTGAGGGCAAGAATTGTATCCTGCTCATCTCTGTGTTCCTGGCACCTAGCATGGTGCATATTGGCATAAAACACTGAATAAAGGAGGGAGGAAGTGAGGGACTGAGAGAAAGAATAAAGACAGCAAGGGTAAGACTGACAAGGGACATCTCCAAGAGCATAGGTGCAGATACAAGAAAACTAAGGCTCCTTTGATTTTCCCATTCTGTCATGGTAGCCTGGCAAGTGGCCCAAGCATCTCCTTGATTTTGTTGCTTTTTGTTTTGACTTCTAAATCAGCTAACAGTCTTTTTTTTTCCCCCTCTCCTTTCTTTTCTGTGCAGAATAAGACAAGCTTCATCTCAGCCTAGAAGAGAATATCAGCCTAAACCTCGAATGAGCCTCGAATTTCCAACTGGAGACAGCACTCAGCCCAATGGAGGCCTCTCCCACACCGGCACTCCCAAGCCTGCAGGTAAGAAGTGCAGATCACTGCCCTCACTACTTGGGCTTTGTCCACAGGGTTAATATTTTTCCTGACTTTCTAGGAGCATTCCAGCCTGACTTCATGAGAAATGTGCAATAACACAGTTCTCATGGAACGGCTCGTTGGGTAGACACTGTTAAAGGATTATCTTTTTTCCTTTTCTTTCCCTCCACCGCTTCTCTGTAAAACTTCCTTTGCATCACCCTTTTCTCTCACTCAGCAGTGCACAGACTTCCTAGCAAACACATTTGATTTTCGTCCCCCCTTTGTGGTCCTGAAGCGCCACAGGCAGGTACTAGGCGTGTCATCTTTTCCCTTCTGTGCATGCAGCTTGTGAGAATGAAGCCCCTGGGCAGTGTGCACCCACACACACCCCACATCACCCAGAGACAGCAGCTCCAGGAACGTGTGGAGCTGGATTTCTTGAGTCACAGGAGCATATGGTTCAATATATTTGCAGATGGATGTATTTTGAACCTCAGCACCTGCTAAGTTTCTTTTCCTACTCCCACCCTCTCCCAGTTCACCATGCTGTGGTAAATGAGGTTGGTCTGACGAGAGCTAAATTTTGTTTTCTCCAAGGAATATTGATGCACACTCAGTAACGTGTTCTCTCAGTTGTCACGATCACTCTCCACCCCCTCCCCATAGGATAGACATGCTTGAGGCATTGCTAACTCCATGACGTTGGCTTGGTTAAAGCATGGGAACTGTCTTACACTAGTTATGGAATTTTAGATACATGCAGCTTTATCCTGTTTTCCATGCATCTTCATTGCTTGATGTTCTTTAGGAGAAAACTTTGCATAAGATGCTCTCAGGGAGCTGGAAAGGAAGGGAGATGGGAGCCCACAGAGGAAGCTCAGCTTGCTGTCCCTGCTCTCACCTCTGTAGCTGTGACTTCTTGTGTCAACAGCAGTGGCTCTGAAGTAGCTGTCTACCAGGACTAGTCATATAAATTATCTGTAACAGTGCTTCTCCTCACAAACCAATAGATAATTTTGCTTTTCCATTTTAATTTGGGACTTTCTATAAATAAAATAATTAATTACATTGTTTCCCTGCCAAGACAGCTAGTTTGTATGAGAACTGTACGCACTTGAGTTCATATTCATAAGTGTACATGGGCTATATTAATATATTTGGTCATTTTAGATAGATAACTTTTAAGATATGATTCCATTCCTTATTATTTTACTTAAGGTGGAATACATTATTTATTATGTAGCTCTGAAGCACTACAACAGTTTAGCAAGTATAAATTATATTTCTTTTTTAACATCATCTCATTTAGTAGACACAATAATATGAAGTAAATTCTATTGTTAATTTCAATTTTGGGAAAAGAAACCAAGAGTGAAGTGCCTTGTGCAGGGTCACACAGAGTAAGAACTTGAACCCAGCATATTTTATTCTTTTGCTTTCATTACATTACAGCAGTTTTCCAGAGGTGAGTTATTTTTTAAAGAGTGAGAACTGTTATTCTGAGGATGCAAAGCATGGTACATGTAGTTAATTGTAGTATTTTGAATGTGCAGAGATTTTAAAGTGCTAATATAACAGGATTCTTGCCATGCTGTGTTACTAACCTAGATCTCATTATAAGCTCCCTAAGTCATTGTATCCCCCATCTCTGAGCATTGTTGAGAAGGCAAACCTTAATGAACTCCGCTGTATGTATCACAAGAATAGATGTAGCCGTTTATCCACATTGAAAATAGAAACAGGAATATCCAACTTCCAAAGATTGAAGAAAGCATCAGAAAACTAGTAGGGGCAAGATGCCCCTGGAGCGTTGCTGGAGTTCAGTAGCAAGAGGAAGCATTGGCAGGGAGAGGTACGAGGGAGGGAGGAAGGGGAACAAGAAGCCAGCTGGGTGTAGCAGGCAGTAGATACTGCAAGTTAAAGGCCCCCATTCTTTTGTGTTCTCTTCTGTTCCTACTCCCAGGTGCCCCAATGGATCAGCCCTGCTGCCGAGCTCTGTACGACTTTGAACCTGAAAATGAAGGGGAGTTGGGTTTTAAAGAGGGTGATATCATCACACTTACCAACCAAATTGATGAGAACTGGTATGAGGGGATGCTTCATGGCCAGTCAGGCTTCTTCCCCATCAACTATGTAGAAATTCTGGTTGCCCTGCCCCATTAGGAAGTTATGCTGGCTGGCTCACCTCCTCTTGACCCAGATAGTTAAGTTTAACCACTGCTTTGGTAATGCTGCTTACAACACATCTCGAGTGCAGGCCGCAGTGGACCAAGTCATCATGCCCCACAAGTGTCTTGGGTTGACTTGTGTGCTCCCATGGGAGCCTTGGTGACGGGTGGTATCTTCCAAGCCTGGTGGGCATGGCATGTGCTTTTAAACACCATCTGAGACTAGCCAGTAGTCACAGAACTGCTGTTGACCCAGTTCTCAGGAGGCTGTGGTTTCTTAGAATATGACCATGAGCCACATCACAGAAAAACCATCCTACTGAAGATATTGTCTATCACCCGGGGGCCATTCAAGGTCTCATCTTCTTCATTCACAGAGGAGAAAGTTCCTTCTTTCACTCTGTCCCTTCCCAAATGTGTGAGGCATGGAACTGTCAAAGAAAGCCTCCCTCACCAGCAAATTGTCTTCTGGTCTGAATGAATTAGTTTCCTGATGCCAGTAGTAGAAAAGTATTAATGGTGGGTTCAAAGCATTCTCCGGAAACAGTCACTTTTGTTCCCCCTACTGATGCCTATTTCTGAGGTACAGCCTGTGTTCTTTACCCCCTGCTATTAAATCCAAGGTTGCAGGGCGATACTCATTTATTTCTAAGTAAGACAGTTAGCAGTCAGCATATTGTAGAAGGGGCTGAAAAGAAGAAATTCTCTATTATGAGGAATTGGGAAGAGATCTGGTTTTCCAAGTTTAAATTTCTTGCTGTACAGAAGCCATGTATATATTTAGACCATTTCTGGAGGGTACAGGGAAGAGGAAACAGTTTTCTTCCCTTCAGTTTTATTTATGAATTATATGTTTCATTACATAGATTCATTAGGCACAGTGATACAAGGAGAAGAAACTAGTAACCATTTCCCACGACTTCATAGACCAAGAAACAGTAAATGTCTTTACTTTCCACTTTTACCTTGTGTTCCTTGAACATTGTTTGTGTGTATTTGCCCTCAATGAGGACCAAATAAAGATGATTTTTGTGCTTAGCAATTTAAGGTATGTGACTGCATATGCAAAGCTCTCCCAATTCAGTCATTACTCCTACATCTGTCCCTTCTACCCCACCTCCATTTTGTGTGTACAGTGCTGTATGTAAACTTATCAGTGTTGTTTTTTCCCCCTATATCAGTCATGAAAGTCCTGTTAGGTATCCAGAGTTCTATTTATCTAGCTGTACAGACTCTTTCAGAGATTTACTGTGTTGCTTCCGATGTGCCACCTGCGGTAGTGGATCATGTGGAGTGAAAGGCAAATCTTACTGCTTAATGTATAAACTCTCACCCAGGAAGCGATTGCTGTTTCCAATAAACATTGCTGAAAACAAACAGAAAGGCTCTGCTTCTTCATTCTGTGTCCATTCTTTGGGTCTGACAATGAGTAGAAGAGGACTCATTTCAGTCTCCTTTGCCTCCTGCTGCACCCAGAGCTGGCTCCAACCTCACTGTAAGTAGGGAAAGTTCCAGTAGCAAGGAGTGAGCTAGCCTGGACACTGGTAACTTCATTAACTCCAGGAAGGAGAACTTGAAAGAGAAGACAAGTGAAGAGGGGGTTCTCAAGATTCAATAAGAGGCATTGGTGGCAATAGTAAAAAAAAAATAATAATGCAACAAGGGGCAAATAAAATATGGTACCTCAACCAGTCTTTTCTTTCATATATGAAGAGAAATATATATTGAAAAATAGTTTAAGTCCAGCATTCTTTTCTCTTGGTGTGTTGTGTGTAGCAGCACTGGGTGCTTGGAAACAGGAGAAAATTGCACACAATAGGTATTTCCAAAGTTCCCAAGAAAATAAACATGCTCTTTGTATGTTTGGTGCCCTTTGAATTATTTTATAGTCAGACCACAAATCCAGATTTTCTAAACTAACATGAAGAGTTTCATATCTAAGTTATAACTAACCTAACAAAAATATTTTATGCGCAAGCTACATGAGTTCTAGATTATTTCTGATGAATTGTTTTAAAATGTTACTAATGACATTGTTATGAATGTAGAAAATCCAGAAAAATTTCAAGATAAACTGTTAATAAGTGAATTTTATAGGATTACTGGGTATCAGAGAAATATTAAAAATTTGATTTTTTATACCAATTTTAAAAATTAAAAATTTACAAAAGCATCAAAAGTCAAATCTATAGATAGAAATATAACAAGACAGTGCAAGATATCTGCATATGAAATTATGAAATATGTTTTAGAAAAAATAGTGAAGAGCTATTCTGTGTTTCTGGATTAGAAAAGTCAGTTCAATAAAGGTAAGCTATTCCTCCAAATTTACCTGTTGAAATATTCAGTGTGATCTCAACCAGAATCTTGAGATATTTATTTGCGTGTTCAGTTTCAAACCTCATAAAATTACGTGGAAAAGCAAAGGGATATGTTTTCTTGAAGAACTACTGGAAGGACTTACCCTGTATAGATCTAAAACATTATAGAGTTTTAGTAATTAAGGTAGTATAAATGCAACAATAGAAGAATAGATGGTCTATACAGAATATTGAATTCAGAAAGACATTCAGCCATATTTGAACCAATATTCCATTATCTCTAATGTGATATAGTCATATCAGCTATGTCTCTTTAATATTATCTTTGTAACCTAAAGGGTAACTAACATCAAGACTGTGACCAAATAGAGTAATCTCATTATGAGTCAATGTCAATTGAAATGAAGTGCTCTGACCACAGATTCCAGGACACAATCAACCTTTATTTACGGGAGTCTTCTGGAGATCATTACTAATACACTTACCAGATTCATAACTGTTTGAATTTCTTATTTTTATTGAATTCAATTTTATCTGGTAAGTACATTGTAATGAAATCTTAAACATAGAAAAGAATAGACAACTCTGTGAAATACCACTGGAAGTTAAACTTACTCCAAAATACTTGCCCTTCAAAGTAATCACAGAACAAACTTTCAGAAATGGAAGAGGAACTGAAATTGAACCTAAAATGATAAATAAGTTCAGTGGGGCAATTGTCTATTTATTGTTCAAAAAGGTTTAATAGGCCTTAAAGAGAAAACTCTGGAAACATAGTTTTTTCCACCCACTCAATGTATCTTCTCTGTAAATAAGTACACAGACCAGGAATGAAAATTCCCAGGGGACTGTGTATATGTGGTATATAACCTGGACCCTGGCTGATCCTATTCTGCATATGTTGCTTAGGAAATAAGCATTATCTCAGGCTGTATTTTCAGGATAGCTTCCAGCATTCTGGATGAAATCATGTGGACAGCTTTTAAAGCCTGTGTTTCATCAACCAGATTAACAACTGCTTAACATGCCCACTGCCCTTCATTCCCTGGGGACGGGGGTGGAAGGACAGACTTCAAGATGAAGAGGGAGGCGTGATGCCTGCAAAGGAACTCTGGGCGATGGCTTGGGGAGACGAGTTGCAATGCAGCAAGGCCATTGCAACCTTTCCTGGGCACCACTGTTGAGAACCTGTTCTGACTCCAAGTTAAAGGAGCTGTCAGAGGAACAAAGCTATTATTAAGGGCTAATTGAATGCTAGCCCCTTAAAGGTCAGTCCCTCGGCTGTCACTCAATGCAAATGACTAGATTAGAGTGGCTTTCCACTTGGAGAAGGGAAGAGCTACAATGCTTGATAAGTGAAATTGTCCACATTAGAAGCAAAAGCAAAGAGCATCTCGATACCATTTGCTTAAAACAGAAGGTGAATGCAATCCACTGGAGTTTGGAAAATGTGAGAATCTATTTTTAAAAAGCTCTACAAGTGATTCTAGTATACATTTCTTATCCAAGCATCTGCCTCCGTCAGAACTCAAGTAGTTAAGAGATTAGGAAGGAACCTGCAGTTAGCCTTTCTGACTGAGAGTCACTTGGGGTTGATTGTACCAACTGAATTTCAAGGTTCTTGATCCAGCCGCTCTGAATCAGTGTTGCACACAGAGGAACCTAGGAAATTGTATTTACCATCAGAAAGGTTTAGGAAAAATCCATAGTGCTGATGTGTGTCAGAATCACTGGGGTCTTCTTACAGTAGATATCTGAGCCCCACCCCTAGAAACTAGTCCTAGGTCTGGAGCCAGGACCTGACAATTCACATTTCTACCAAGCCTCGTAGTGTTATTGCTCAGGTCCAGACAACACTTGGAGTATCACTGTCCTACTAGATAAAGTTCTTGGGAAGGGCCAGCCATTTCCTGGTTTTTAGGCCCTCCCTGTGGTATTGAGCATGATGAGGAAACATAGACATACTATTCATTATTATTATTTTCCCCACCTAATTGTTCATTGTGTTCACACACACACACACACACAATATTCTGTGGAGAATGATGGCTGGGGAAAATCCAGGCAGATTCTGCAGACCTGAGAGGTCGCACTTCAGTCATGCTCTGGTGACTGCTTCAACACGCTCTGGAGAGTCCCAGTCCACTTCCCAAATGACTCAGATTCAGGCAAGTTTGGGAAGCACTCCTCTATGCAAATGTTCTAAATAAGCAGGAAACTGCTCACTGACTTTTTCTTTTTGACTCTTTTTGCTTTAAGACATTCATGTTTATTGATTGATTCAATAATATTTGATATGTGCTTTTCTACCCTCACTCATAGTGATCTTGCAAATCCAGGAACTCCAGTGAGTTTTTTCAACCTTTTTAAGCACGAAAGACATCCTGATCTGAGCCTGTGCTGACTTGGAATCCCTGTCTTCTCTGCCATTCCTTGATGCTCGCTGCTAACTTCCTGTATTGTGAGGGTTAGGAGAGAGGGTGGTCTACAGCAGACTCAGACTCTAGATGGGGCTACTGCCAGAGCTCTTGCTTTTCTTTTTTATATTAATCAGCCACATGCTTCAGGACATACCAGAATCATACAGGATGTATGCTAAAATGCAGATCTTGGGTCCTGACCCCAGGGATACTGATTCACTTGTCTGGAGTAACGCCAGGATTTTCATGTTTTATAGCATTCTGTCCAACCCTATGGTTTGTTGCAGGCTGTACAAGGCCACACTCTGAGGAACCCTGGTTCATATTTGGGTATATTGATTTGTGTGTATGGTGGAGGAGGATCAATTAATAGACATGGGCTGGCAATTGAGAAAGAAGGAACCATTTTCTTCTCAGCTTGTAATGCAAGTGCTTCCCAGGACAAGACAGTGAAAAGCACTGCAGAATGCACAGACTCAGCCCCTGGCACTGGCAGCGTCAAAGCCTCTTCTCTTGGTTTCTCTTTTTAGGAGCATCAAAAATTGGAAATAGTTATTTAGGAAATAACATTGGGAAGAGGAAGGTAGTTCTTGAGTCTGGGGGAACCTGAATTGACTGACATAATGTATCCAGACACCACATTTTAGTGCCATCTGATGATTGTGTATTTTATATCCACTCTACTTTTATTTTCCCCGAATTAGTTTCATGGAACCTAGATTGCCCTCTGCTGGCTAAAAAAAAAAAGAAAGAAAAAAAAAAGAGAGTCAAAATCTGACAAATTCCCAAGGTAGATTTAAAATCCTCATGCGTAGGCTGAACTTAAGATCTCCTTTTCCCCCATGGTATGTTGCCGAAGTCAGTGGTCCTTTAACGAGCCAATTTTAGCAGTTCTGCCAATAAATCGTTCCCAGTTCAGCCTGTGTTCCTAACTCCCATGCCTAGGTCACTCTCAAGAGACCCACTCCCACGGGTATCCCTAGTTCCTGTTGGTGCGTATTAGCTGCCTCTTCCGTCACCGTGTGAACTATTTCTCCCAGAGCAGACACGCATCTGTCTGCTGCGGATGAACTAATCGGTGACACCATCAACCTGGAGGCAGAGAGAGGAAGCAGGGGCTGAGATTTTCAAATAGCAGCCTGAAGGTGGAGCCTGAGGAACTTGAAGCAAAGGGAGGTCTGGTCTTCGCTAGAGAAGTGGAGAATTTGTCTCTTGTCAGGTGGGATGATTCAGAAAACCCCGAATTCAAGTTTCTGGGCCTCATGCACCTGGCCAGTTCTATTCTGTTTTCTGGGTTCCACGTTCCCTGACTTTAAGAGGCTATTGAGATTGCATATTTCATTTTCTTTACGGTTTTATCTCGACACATTGATTTGGATTTCTAATCGGGTCTATCCCATACCACAGGAGGTAGGGACCTCCCAAAGTCTCCCCTAGACGTTCTCTGGCTTTCACAGCTCCTGGCTGGCTGACCTGTAGCCATCATTTTCTTTGTTCAGGATATTCAAAGCAATTACCAAAGCAGTCAGTGCCACAATCTTTTTAAGTAGAGTTGCCCTATACTCTTCAAGTCCCACGTGTAACTTCACCTTCCCCCTGCACCTAATCCTAACCCCCACAGGTAAACATGAATAACTGTGATGCTTCTCCATCAGTGACTGCCATAAGTGGTGTCCTTATTGCCATCTGACTGGTGGGTAATCAGCTCCAAAAATCCCATTCCAAGTACTTGCATTCTGGGAACATTTCTGGTACTATCTTTCTCAGCTTGGTACCCCAATAAACAGCATCTGAGGACAGGCCTTGTATGTGGGTGAATTATTTTGAGATTATGATCCCCAGAAGCAGATAATCAGCACGTGGGATGGCCAATACAAAGACACATTATTGAGGTGTCCTGCTTTGGCAAGTAGTGCATGATCCCACTGCAATATGCTGAGGAGAACTATTTACTTGGGAAGTGAAAGGGGAAGCAGTTATCTTTTGGTTCCACTTCTGGGTATCTCATGGCTGAATACAAGAATAGGTTTCCAAGAGTCAAGGTAGGCAGTCCTAACCTAGAGCAAGGCACTAACTGAAGTTGTACAAACCAGTAAAACTCTCATGCAAGTGTATGCTACAGCTTGGCGGGAGTAAGAAGTAAGGCCAAGAGGAATTGAAGTGATGCACGTTATATGCCCCACCTCCCACAGCATGCAGCTCACACTCAATCCATCTCTACCCTTCTTTCCCACAGAGTTTGCAACTCTTGTTATATTCAAGGATATTTACCTGTCACATCAGGGAAAGCCTCTTACCCAGAGGAAGTATATGCTTGCTGGCATCTTCTGAGCCCCTGAGACAGCTCACTAAGCATTCCCCCTGCAGAACTTTTTCTTATGCCGTTTCTGCACCAGCTTGACTACTTTGGACATCCCCTAGATACCCTCTGAGCCTGAGGATTATGTCTCTTGTCTACTTTTGTTCGAAATGGCATTGCCCCCACCGATTTTATTTCCATTCATTCATCTTGTATAATTTCCTGGAGGAGAACTAGGAAATTTGTTTCACTGCCATGTTTATACTGGAATTCCTATTCTAATTCTAATTCTTTTTCTTTTTCTTTCTTTCTTTTTTTTTTTTTTTTTTTGCAGTGGGGGATACCAGGGATTGAATTCAGAGGTACTCAACCACTGAGCCACATCCCCAGCTCTATTGAGACAGTGTCTCTCTGTAAAGAGGCTTAGCATCTTGCCATTGCTGAGGCTGGCTTTGAACCTAAGGTCCTCCTGCCTCAGCTTCCCAAGCCACTGGGCCCATTCTAATTCTTTTAATCACAAGGTGATGGAAATATCAGGTCCATGAGTGAGGTATGAACCCTGAACCTCATTCTCATCTGTGTTACTCTCTATGCAAGATCAGCTGCTACACCATAGCTAAATTTGCTGATTATAATCCCCTGCTGAAGAGAAGATGTTTCAATTGTCTTCATGGTCCGGACCCAACCTGGTGTGGTTATCTTGGTGGAATGTGGATAGAGAGGGCTTCTGTCTGCACACACAGATGAATCTCTCCATTGGCCACTGCTGAGTATTCTCTGGGAAAGGGACTACATATCTGGACACATTTTTTCTTCAAGGTAGAAATCATAAGCCTGTAGTGGTATCTAATTTCAACTCTCTTACCTTATTTGTGGCAGATATCTCCTTGTCCTAGGAAAGTCAAATGCTCCCTGTATCTTAAAAATACATAGGACATAGTCCGTTTGCTTCATAGGGGTGGTGTAAGGGAGGGAATTTCCTCGAGCATTTCCATAGATGCTTGGCATATATTGTCTCATGTAATTGATGCAACAAATTCAAGAGAAAGGTGTCAATTTTACATACGAAGAAACTATGACTGAGCCTTCTAGCACCAACTTTTCTGACTCCAAAGTCTATGCTTTCCTTGTACCATGGCACAGTTATCAAATAACTCATATTTTTTAGATAAGGAACACAAGTCCTCAAATTCAAAACACAAAACCTCTCACCCTATTTAACAGCTCTGTTTTACTGAGTAGATTAGATTCTCTGTGCCACAGATTCCTTCATTGTAAAAGGGTATATAAGAGCACCCCTAAATGTTATGGTCATTTGTTGAGGATTCAGTGATTTAATATATGTGAAATATTTAAAATAGTGTAAGACACAGTATAGGCATACCATATGGTATAATGAAACAAAGCCAAAAACAAGGCTCACAGATTCTGGGACTAGAATCAGTTCTTTTAACCCCCACTCCAAAGCTTTCCTTTATGATACATATATAAAATGGTAATTTAAGCCTTGGGAAAATGAATTTCATTTTCCAAAATACTCTTTATACACCTCTTTTCAGCAAACATAATATTGAACAGTGACAATTTATGGTTTTGGTTATTTGTAGTCTGCATTCAGTATAGACATGTTAAAATTAATTCCCTTATTCTTCAGATCAGGGAAATAGGAACTCAAAAGATTAGAGCCAATCAGATTTTAAAAATCTGAGGTATCAAACTGGGAAGACCAAATAACTGGAGGTTGATCAAACAGGAAAAGTCATGCCTTGTGAATATTTGAGGTGGATATGGCTCAAACCTCTCCTACTCATTACAGCAGTGAAGATCTTTGTTGCAAGTGACAATTACCAACACACACTAAAACAAAAATGAATATAAAAGGAAAGAGTTGGTAAATGTAATTGGTAGGTTTAAAGGTAGAATTCACTTTGGGCAAGTCTAGAAGTAGTTGGGGGTGGTAATGCACACCTATAATCCAGCTACTCAGGAGACTGAGGCAGGAGGAATGCAAGTTTAAGGCCAGACTAGACAAATTAGCAAGACTTTGTATCAAAATAAAAAATTAAAACAGGGCTGGAAATATAGCTCAGTGGTAGAGTACTCCGGGGTTCAATCCCCAGTGCCACAAACAAATAAAAATAACTCCAGGAACTAAGAAATGCCATTGGTGCTTATTGTTCTCTTAACTAAAAAAAAATTTTTTCAGGGAAGGTGTACCAGGGATTGAACCCAGGGGTGCTTAACCACTTAGCCACATCCCCAGCCCTTTTATACATTTTATTTAGAGACAGTCTAGGTCCGAAACAGTTTCTAGTCTTACTGAGTTGCTTAGGATCTCGCTAAGTTGCTGAGGCTGGCTTTGAACTCACAATCCTCCTACCTCAGCTTCCCAAGCTACTGGGATTACAGATGTGTGCTACTGCACCTAGTATTTTATTTTTCAAAATATTTTTTTAAAATTTCTCATCTGTGCACATTTCCACTCTTTTTTAATGTGTTGGCTTAATTCTCTACTGCTATAGACAATTTTTGGCATATCATGAGAATGATAATTGCTGACAGATGCAAATCTTCATCCTTATAGGAAGAGAACCCCTTTTTCTTCCAAACAGAAACATCTCAAGGAAGAACTCTGATTGGCCCCACTGGAATCTGTTCATGCTTGGGCCAGTAACCAGTTACTCTGGTTCCATTTCTCTGGTTAGGTGGATGTGGCCCCATGATAGTCCTATACTTGCCATTGTCCTAGGAGGTTTAAGGTTTAGGGATGGAGAAGCAGCAGCTCCCAAAGTGAAAGAAAGAAGCCAGACAAGCAAAAATCAACTGATGTTTGCCCTGCCCTCCCAATCTCAAGCATTCTCAACTGTTTTCTTCCTCTTTTCCCTCCAGTCTAAGTCCCAACCAGTTTCTGGCTCTTGGTTCTTTTGCCATTTATAACTTCATTTACTTTTAAGTTTAATGTTTATATTTGACCCCCTGATGCTTCTTTCTTGACTGCACTTCTGGGATTATGGTTCAGATGTGCTCCATTACTCTCCCTGCATTGGCCAACCACTATAGATCCAGCTTCTAGCACCAGTTTTACCTTCCCAGCCCCTTGGACTTCCCAGAACAAGACCTCTTGGTGATGTCAGAGTTGCAGATCTCAGGGCTCATGTGGCTGATAGTACAGAGTTTATACAAAAGCACTGAAGGGAATCAGGGAGGGATGGAATCTCAGATAGGACGTAGGACTGGGGAATAACAGACTCACAATGGAGCATTGCTGCAGCTCAGATCCTGGGAAAACAGGAACTCTGAGGGATCACTCCAAGGTCAATGAAAAACATGGGTGTCAGTAATTTCCTTTATTTGTGGGAGGGTTGATAGTCTCTTAAGACTCAGTCCGTTTCCACTCTATGTGGTTTTCTTGCAATTTGATGAAGGCACGAGAGCATTCACTGCAGAGCATCCCATATATTTGCCTATTGTATCCCCATGGTGGCGGTATACACGTTCCCAATATCCTATTTGTTTCTAGTTATTAGGTAGGTAGATCTAGAGAAGGACCTTGAGTTTTTAGCAAGACAGACCCCTAGTGAGTTCTTTCATTGAGTGACATTTAATCTTTGATAATTTATTTTTCTGTGATTTTGGCAGCTATTGATGATCACTCTTTAGAAACGTTAATTCATTAGGAATTGCAAAGTAATATCCTAACTTATTAATTCTTCCTCTATTTACTAGAATACTTATATAAAAAGGAACTTCCTTTTATCCACTACTTGTTTCTCAGTGATACAGGCTATATAAGAAAGGTAGCATAATATCTGAATTTTTTTTCTCTTCTATTTTCTTGTTTTGAAAACAGAGTTAATTCACTAGCATCTCCAATAAGTACCATTGTGAACTCATGAATCTAGCATATTTAATATGTTTCATTTATTCTTATTGGAACTCAGAATGCCACTATTTGGGTCATTGTGAAGTGTGACTTCATTTGAGTTGAATTCTAAGGCGCTTCCATATAGCCTTAGGTGTCCCTCCTAGCTTCCTTGCTTGCTGGTGAGGTAAAATGTGCCAGACTCATCTGGTAGGTTTCTTGCCCTGGAACGAAAATTGAATATTTGCCTAAGGAATCCTGGTTCCTTTGAGTAGGAGATAGAATCTCAAGACTCTATCTAGGTGCCAGAGGGTCATTTTGTTTTCTGCATTAACAAGAATGCCAAGTTATTCAATTACAATTTATGTAAGTAACATATAAGCTTTGACTGTTGCCAATTCCATAACAAGGCTCTATAGATCTTAGAAAATTTCAGAGTATGTTTGATAGTATGGGTATGTTTAAATGGTTTCGTGAGGTGCCCCCCACTCCCACCCTGCCACATTATCTTTGGAAGTACTTGTGGGCTTCTCAAAGATATAGGCTATTATCCTCCCAAGGAGCTGAACCTGAGGCCTGATGAAAGGCCTGTGGGATTGCTGACCACATGAGATATGCTTAATGAACAGAGAAATAAAGCTGTGCTTTCAAATATAAGCCTAAAATTGAAGTTACTAGGCCAGATGCTTCAAATTTCAGGCACTGATTTGTGTGAGCAAGCTGCTTCTCACATGGGCAGGCCTGGGAAATAGGCCTCAGGAGGACTAGAGGCAAGGATTTATTTATTTAACGATGGTTCAACATTCACTCAAGCAATGTGGGATGCCAGCTGGTGGAGAAATGCTCACATAGGCTGGAAAGGCCAGATCATCTGATCTATGTGTTGTTTGTATAGCTGAGCTATGCAGAAAGCTGAATTTTAACCTCATTGTGCTTAATCTGATTTCAGATAGTCATTAATCATAATGTCCAACTTTTCTGATAGCCTGATGCAATCATTTCACCTTGGGGGTATTCCTTCAGAAGATCTGGAATGTACCTTTCCACCCACCAAGCTCCCCTTTCCCTGGATATTGCTGGGGACTATTGTGTAAAACACAAGATTCCTCTTTGTACACCAGTTACCACCACTACCTCCCCTGTTCTCTTAAAAATATTGCATTTAATGATGCAGCTTAACTACCGGGTTTTGGAATCTTTAGTTGGAGGAGTTCTAGGCCTTATACTCAGCATTTAAATTCTTGAAGAATATGGTCCTTGTCCAAATATCTAAAGAGAATTGTTGCCTTTGCTTTTCAAAATAGAATCACTTCCTTCTTCTGAACTGAAAATGTGTAATGGAATCTTCAGAATGAACATCTGATTTACAGAGCTGATTTTTAGGTAAGAATGATGAATTACATTTGCATGTTTGAGGCTATCCTCACGTCAGACTAAGGATAGGGAGCCATTAAATCCTAATCTGTTAGTGGGACCCTGAGATATTATAACATTGTATCATTTGCCAGCTAATGTTAAAGCAATGCAACTCCTAAGTCATACCAATACCATGTTTTGAAGTCTCTTTAGATGGTTCAAGCACAGGAATAGTCCTATGATACTTGTCTTGAGGAGGCTGGTGGTGTGCTTTTATCTCTGTGTCTTTTCCCTCACCTATTCCTTTCATGTTCTTCTTCTTTATGAGGAGAGGCAGCTTATTGGGTCAAAAAAAAAAAAAAAAAAAGACACAATTAAGCTACCATATGTAGGAGCAGAATGATTTTCTGAGTACTAAGAGGAAGCTGGAGGTAGAAAAGAGATGGGAATTCCAACCATTAATGGGACCCTGGATGGTTCCCTGGGGGATGCTGAGATGTCTGTGTGATAAATCTAATGATGCTGACTCCTCAGGTCTACAAGCTCCCAGCATCACCCAAAGAAGATCACTCCCTGCAGGCTTGAAGAATCAGCATCTTTGTGATAATCACTGTGATTAGCACCAGGAGTTTCCATCCAGATGTTTTGATGTGTGCTAGGACACTTGCTGGAGCCTAGGGAAGTGGGAGAGCTCCAGTATTGATGGCCTGAATTTTCCCTCAGAGGGTCAGATTTAAATTTCTTTAGAGGGGACTGCAAGCTGGAATTGTTTGCGAGGCTTGTGTCTCCAACCCCTGCCCTGAATCCTCACCCCATCAGTTACCACCTGAATCCCTCTCAGACCTGCCCGCCTCCTCTCATGGTTCTTTCTCCTCAATATATAAACACTCTCACACCTCCCAGACCCCATGCCTCCCTGTCTTCAGTCTTCCTCCTTCCTTTCATAGACATCTTCTTAAAAGAAGAGTCAGTTCTTCATCTTTTCTGCTTAACTCACTCTGACTTCTGCCCTTAGCACTCCACAGCACCACCCTGGCAAAGGTCATCACGGTATCCTTTTCTGACCCTATTTCACTTACATCCTCTGACGTAGGAGGTTTCCTTGTGGAACCTGTCTTTGCCATTGGAGGCGCTTTTCTCTCTTTGCTTTCTCCCTTTGCAGTTTCATAATCTGTATGAGGCTTTCCTTCTGTCTGCGAACGTTGGTAGCCATGAAGTGTCCTTTCTAACTCACTTCTTTTGTTTCCCTCTATACATTCGCTCCAAAAGACTGATCTTCTTTCATGGATTCATTTCCCATGTGCATGTTGATATGTTGCAACTCTTTATCTCAAGTCCAGACTTTCTGAGCTCTCTATATAAAATTCAGCTGCCTACTGGACATTTCTTCTGGGCTCTTCAAACCCAGTATGTCCCAAACAATTACTCATTTCCATCCCAACCTTGATCTGGTTCTTCTAAAATCTGAGTCATTAAGATATAACTCATCCACCTATATCATTACCTAACCTCTTAATTTTTCCATTTATCTCACTCAATAGTTCTCCCACAAATGACCATATCCTGTCCATTTTACCTCTAAAATTGTGTGTGTGTGAGTATGTGTGTATCGGTTCAAAAGGCCATAATTTTTGCCTTCTTCCTTCCATCTCTATGTTTACCATTATAAGCATCCTCGTTGGTCTTCCTGCCTTTTGTCTCATCTGTTTAATTCATTTTCTGCTTATTTTAACCTGGTCTTTCTGAAATACAAATTTTATTATATTATAACCTTTTAAAATCATCCATTGGTTCCTCGCATCATAGAATGTGAACATGGCAATGAATATATCTTGACTACAAATAACAGAATACCTGATCGAGAAAGATTTAAGCCATAAGGGCTATTTTTTTTTTTTTTCATAACAAAATTCCAGAGATAGGTGGGGGAAGTTCAGTAGCTCCATAAGGTCATCAAAGTGCCATCTCCAGACCATTGTTGATATCTGCATTCATGGTCACCAGATGGCAGCAACAGCAACATCTTCATGAAACAGCAATAGCTTCGTGTGACATCAACTAGTAGATTGAAAGTGGAGGGTGCCCCTTATGGGTGTCTCCTTTTTTAACATGGAAGACATTATATCTCATCCATTCCTCTAGCAATGTCCCCTGACATCTCATTGAGCAGAATTGGGTCAGATGTCTATCTTTAACCATAAAAGCAACTAGAAAAATCATTATCTGGTACTTTCAGACACCAAGAAAAAAAGCAAATCAGCAAGGAAAGATGGGTGGGAGAATGTGTGGTAGATAGGCAACCAAAAGTAATTATCCCAACTTTCTACTCCTGGAGTTCCTAACCATGTTTTTTCACCTCCATGCCTCAGCATCTGTGGATCCACCACCTGGGATGTAAATCCTCAGGTATACACCACTTCCTGCCCCTGGCCACCTCCTAGTTTCTTTTCAAACCTCAGCTCAGGCATCACCTCACACTTCTACTTGCTGGATTAAAGGTCCAGCTAGTGTTCTAGATTGTATCATTATCTCATTCTAATTCCAAATTTCTGTTCCTCATAGTAATCTTCAACCTGCTTGAAACAGGGACTGAATATTACCCCCTATTATAGCTACAGCCCATTTTTTTTAAAGGAACTGAAATGTTTTTTAATAATCCCATTAATGGATGTGACTATAAAGTAGCTCCCTCTTTGTGGTTCCCCATATGGCTTTGTTAGCTACAAATGGCCAGTAGAGGGCACTATGGCTTTTGGCTAGAGTGCCTTTCAGCTCTTGCTGATTCCTGCAGCAGAAAGCTTGCTTTCTTTTAATTTTTCCTCACAGAAGTACCGCTTTTGAGTTTCTCAATAAAAAGACTGAACTCATGCATTATTTTTTAAGTTATATCTTGCTTGTGTAATGCATCCATGGACTCTATTGAGGTCATTCAGAATTATGGCCTACTTCCACTTACTCTTCTGAGGTTTATTGCTAATATGATGCACGCTTTAATTTCCCCTTCTTAGGCAGAACAGGTGCAGCTGTTGAGTTCCCGAGAAGTGGTCTGAAGAGCTGAAGTGGTCTGTAGAGCATAGTCTGTTGTCACCTGCTACAAAGCCCATTCTGTGCCTTCACTTTGTGGGAAATCGGACCA
The DNA here is from genome assembly GCF_902686455.1 of Sciurus vulgaris. Lineage (NCBI taxonomy): Eukaryota > Metazoa > Chordata > Mammalia > Rodentia > Sciuridae > Sciurus > Sciurus vulgaris. The sequence continues at coordinate 36,438,444 of NC_136476.1, forward strand.
GGTTGGCTGAGGATGTTGTGAGGGTAAAGGTAAATGTTATTTCAGAACTGGAAATAAAGACAGTGTATTGTTCATCCAGTCATTCATGCCTTTCATACATATTTGAGAACCTACTATGTGCCTGGCATTATTCTAGAAACAGGGACAAAACAGATAAACAAAACAGATTAAACCCCTGACTTCATGAAACTTACTTTCCATGGAAGGAGACAAACAAACATGCATAATAAAGAATGAGAAAAAGTCCTATGGGGGACAAAAATAAATAAATAAATAAAAGGCGTAGTAAGGGACTGGAGGAGGATGCTACTAGAGGTAGGTGCCATAGTGGGCGGAACACTCTGGACACTTAAGCAAGTGCAGCTAACCCTAAATCAGGAGAGTGCCTGGCCTGTTTCTGTGGCCAGGAGCCAATAGGAGTTGCAGCAGGGGAGTAAGGGTGGGGGCAGATGAGGTCTGAGAGGTCGCAGGGGTGGAGAAGGGAGGGCCTTGGTAGGTTTGATGAGGAATGAAATTTTTGTCTCAAAGGCAGTGGAGTAATTTGATCTGTTTTACTCTTCAGAAAGAAAATCCTGGCTGACCTGACTGGGAGGGGTGGTCAGCAGCTGAAGCAGGGAGGCCAGCCAGGAGGTTATTACAGAGAGCAGGGAACAGGCAAGAGGTGGTAGGGGCAGGACGGTGGTGGCAGTAGTGAGGTGGCCCACGGTGGACACAAATTAGGCTGTACTTGAAAGATTTTAATGATGGAATTGGTTGGATTTTTGATGGATGGTTAAATGAAGGGTGTTACAAAATGGCCAAATCCAGAGATCTCATTATTTTTCCCTCATTTTTGAGGGTGCTATTTAAACAAAGGCTGACCTAGTCATCTATGTTAGGCTCTTTTGTACCCCTAATGCCAAAACTAATACCAAACAACTATGGTTAAGTGAGGATCTCTGATTTCAAATAACAGGGGGCTGCAGCTTGGGGGTTTCTGACATTGTTCCATGATTGACAGCAGTTCACAATCAGGTTTGGATGATCTGTAAGAGGTAACCCAGGCACCGGGGACTGGACTATTATCTCTTAGTGTCCTCTGCCCTGTCCTTCCACCCTTTTCTGCTCTTATGCCGACTGGCAGTATTTCATTTTGTTAGCTGAAGCAAGAACCTTTATAATGTTTATTTCTATAGTTCAAGAAAAATCATTTCCTATCTTATCTGAGAAAATAGTGAAACCTCAGTGTGACATTTGTCATTACTTCCCAACAGGTTAGCAAAAACACTTCAGTCAGACAGTCTAATACTTTTGAGTCCTATGCCTGTAATTCAAGCAGCTGCCACCAAGTGGTGCCTGCAAAATCTAACAGGTTACCTCCCTAGGCTCTGGGAACAGGCTAAGGAGGAACAGATTGTAAAGATCCAGTTGTTCCTTTCATTGAAAAAGAATTTGCAGTTTATAGAAATGAACCTCATTAAAAACTGTACCCAGTAACTTGGAAAGAATATTTTCACAGTAATTCATAATAAAAAAGCCTGCCTTTTAACTCTTTCCTAAGTCACCGTCTCTGCGGTTCACTCCCTGTTTGGGTCTCCTCCTCCTGCTATCTCCTCCTGTTCTACAAGAGCCTTCTAATTGCAGTCCCTATCCCTACACAGTCCTTTTTTATCTTCCCCAAAGATGAGCTTTCCAGAGTCATAGGTTTGACCACATGAATTACCCCCTCAAAATGTTTGCCCCTATTGTCTACAAACTTTAACCTTCAAATGTCCTTCATAATCTGGGCCCAACTTGCCTTGATATTTGCATCTACTCCCACCCATCTTTTCAACCCTGTGTTCTTTTGATATAGGACACACTCAGGTTCCTTTCATCTGGGTGTCAATTCAAGTCTTTGCTTTCCTTTATGCTATCCCTCTGCTGAGAAAGCTCTTTCCTTTTCTTCCCTGGAATAAGTCACTGTTTCTGGATGCTCAGCCTAGAGCACCCCCTTGGAGGATCTTGCATTAGTTTCCTGCCCCTCTCCTCCCTGTACTGCCATAGGATCTTTAAAGACTCTTGTGCCTCCGTCATAGCACAGATGCTAATAATTGAAAGTGCTATTTGCTAAGGGATCTCTGTGTGCCTGTGACTCCTTAAGCCTTTTCTATTTATGATAATATGAATAGTTATCCATAAGAGACTACTTGAGAATCATGTTTTATTTACATTCTATAATTTTTCAGGGTTTAGTAATGTACCAGAGGCATATTTTATGCTTATAAGTTGCCAGTTGAGTAAAGGCCCAAAGATTTTTGTTTTTGACTTTGTTGGCGCTCAAGCACTTCCTGATGATTGTAAGAATTCCTGTAAGATTCAGTGAGAGTTTCTATAAAAATTCTGAGAAGACCTAAAAAAAAAAAAGGAAAGAAAATAAAAAAAAAAAATGTCCCTTTTCATGGGATGAGGTTTGGGAAATGTTTCACTTTATAAGCCACGGGCTACGTTGCAATTTACAACAGATGGTAAACAAAATCCAAAATCACCTCATCTCTTATCAAGAGCATTTCTGACTTTCTGGCATTAATTGTAGATTTAACATGTTTTGGATAATAAGATGAAATGTAATTAAATTACCAAATGTGTTGTAAAGTTTTATTCACATATGTGGTAAGTAAATAACTTGGTTATTGTCTTCCCTTCTCCTTCTCCCTTGTGCAATTTTAACTGTTTTAGGAGTTCCGGTATAAAAATAGAAAGCAAGGAAGCATTTTCCCTGCACTCTGAAGTTTCAAGGGTTACTCAGTTGCTGCACTCTGCTGGAATTAAGAATGTTACAAATACGGGGAACTGTGTGGGTCTGGCTTTCTACTCATACTTCTTTGGACTCAGAAGGATGGAACATCTGCAAGCACCTGCAGGTGTATCTGCAGGAAGAAGAGGCTGATCTGAATGCTACCAGGGGAGCTTGGGGTGTGAAGGAATATTCTTTCCATGAGAGAATGACAAGGCAAAACAAAACAAAACAAAAACCATAGGTAGGTTAAATGATTAATTGACCCTCCCATTCCTAGATTAAGATACAAATGGTGTGGGGATACTAATAGGCAGAGGCATCCTGCTGAGTACCAGACTGGTATGCTCTAATTCAGGGTCAGAGAAAAGTATTTTGTAAGGTAAAAACTAGGTAGTACCATTCAAATGTCTTCCCTGCAAACCCCAGGAAACTTGGACCTGAATTCCTCAAGACAGGAAACTCAAATATCATCAGGGGCAGATTCCTGTCTGGGAGCCTATTAAGGAGCCATAAATACTACTGTGAAAGGGAGTCTTCCCCTTAATTCCAGAAAAATTGTGGTGGAAGAGAATCAGCCTCAAGTCCAGAGGAAGCTTGCCTGTGGCAAGCAAAGAATAGCATCAGTGGTGCCAGAGGCACCTCAGTGGTCACTGGTGGGGGAAATGAAACGTCACTAGCTTGGGATGAGGAGGCTTGCAGTTACTTGTTTTACTGAGTGTCCAAGAGAAGCTTGGGTTAGCCTTCATGTTCAAGGACAAAGGAAGCATATAAAATATAGAAAAGCACAAAATATCCCCAAACTCATCAGTGTGTTGTGCTACCAGCCATCTTGCCCAAGCTTGGTTCATAGGGGCTGACCTGGAGCGTGTGTTCCTGGGGGAAAGTGTTGGCGAAGCGTTTCCTTTACCATCGTGCTGTGTGGCACCTTGCTTTCTTGTTTGCGTGTCTGTGTCTCTTGTCAGACTGTGAATAAAACAAGCATGTACTATTCATTTCTGTACTTCTGGAACGCAATTCAGAACCTGGGCTTCTGACTTATCAATCTATCCTGTGAATGAATAAATTTAGAAGAAAATCAATGGATGACTAGATCAGGAAGTAGTTTGGCCCCTCCAGCACTGAAGCCTGACTCCACATGCTACCTTCTAAAAAACACTTCAGTGATCTCTGAGAAAGTTTACCCATAGCATAATCCTCTGCATTTTAGAGATGCAGGATTAAGAATAATTGCTTATCTAAGCAGGTGGGGCTGGGGAGAACTGATTCATGGTTGACAGGCCCTTTCAGTGGTTGTGAGACAAAGACTTTGTTTTGTTTTTATATTACCGTCTCCAAAAATTCTCTGTAGACTTTGCAGACACAGCCAAGCCTCCCACAGCTCTGATAGAGAACCAAGCACTGCACCTTTCAAATCCAACTCTTATATCCAGTAGTTCATGTGCTTTTCAGGCTCTGGTAGGAGGTGAGCCAAAAGGAAAGCTCAAGAACCAGCAGCAACTTCTGATGTGGGTCATGAGCATCTCCATGAAGGTCAGCAGCAGATTAGACAAGCTATCAGTATGTTTTGTTTTATTATAAATTCTCCTCCTCCCCCCACCCGTTACCTGCTCTCTATTCCTCTTCCCCCTCCTTCTCCTCCATCAAAACCTTTGTGAGGATGCATTAGATTTCAAAAAGACAAACCCCAAAATACAGGCATTTGAAAAAGCAGAAAATTGGTGGAGATAATTTACACACTCAGATCCAATCTTTAAATGGAAATCAAATGAAGAGAGTTTAGAAGAAACATCTTTTCATAATAAGCATCATTGTATCTCCCAAGTAACTTGAAGATAAGGTGCCCTTATGGATGGGCTATGGAGAATCCTTGAACGAGACCTCTGTAGACAAAAACAACAAAGAAACTCCACTCTCATTTCTAGGATAATGATAAATTAGTTGACAATTTTTTTTTTTATTCAAAAATGATGAGAACGTCTTACCATGCTGCAGTTATTTTAGCATGTGCTAGGGTGGAATCGTTTTGGTCCACAGCTGTTTTTCAGCACTTTACAATTACCCCACTATGCTAAATTGTTTTGAAAGTAGTTGGATTTAAATAATTTGCTTACAGTGATTAAGGTTTCTGTGAGGTTTGCAAACATCTAACTCTAAACATCTACAAGATACTGTAGAAAAGACTTCTATCTTCTGTCTAATTTATAGGTGTTTAGATATCCCAGAAACTTCAGACCCCATCTGGCCCCAGCCTTGGTTCCCTGAAACCTGAGAAAAGAGAGGAAGAGGAAAGGTGAAGGGCTTGCTAGGCCCTAACCTGGTGTCAGGTCAGCCAGCTCTCCTGAACTCTGAGAGCCTCTGACTTCCTGGGCTCTCTTTTCCCAAGTGCACATGAAATCTCAGATACCTAAAGCTTGTCCTTAAGGGGAATGACAAGCCTGAGGAGAAGTATTCCAAGAAAGAGAAGGAACCACATCCTGCAGGAAGCGTTAAGCAGCAGGAGATCCTCATTCCTTTGATTCCTGTTAAGCCAGTCCACAAACTAAGAATTCCACTGGGCTACAGGGTTATGAGAGCTAAGACAAAAATGGAAGAAAAAGCTGCCACCACCCGCTACACTCTGTATATAAGTGTCTGTCATATATGTGACGTTGTCCCTTGGCTAACCTTTGTAAGCTTTTTTTCCCCCTCAGTACTGGGAACTGGACCCAGGGGCACTCTACCACAGAACTAACTACATTCCCTACCCTTTTTAAATGTATTTTTTATTTTGACCCAGGTTCCTTTTAAGTTGGTGAGTCTGGCCTTGAACTTGAGATCCTCCTGTCTCAGCCATTCAAGTAGCTGGGATTATTGGTGGGTGCCTCCATGTCTGGTTTGTAACCTTACTTTTGTAATCCATTTACTTCTATAAATGGGAGTAAGGATATTTGATATCATTTAATCAGTTATTTCTATAGTTAGGACTATATTCATAGGGAACTGGTAATCTGATGAAACCTTTTAGTAATCAAATAGTTATATGGAAACAGACATGTTATCCCTCAGTTATCAAACTGTAAGCCTGTGTTAAATACATTTAATATTGTGGCTGCTCCAAACCTGGATAATCACTGGAAATACTTGAGGACCTTTCTGGTTGACCCTTAGAAACCAGTATTTTTCCCAATTACCAGGTCCTTCCCGCCATGTGAGGACTGCTCTGTGCCAGGCCTGCTGTCCTGCCAAAAGGTACTGTGTTCACACACTCCATAGGCTCCTTCCAGGTCCCAACTATTCTTTGGGCCCATTTAACGTCTAATCTCCGATGAAATCTTCCCTGAACAAAGTCCTCTCTATTTTCTGAATACTTACAGAATCTATTTCTTACCTTATATTCTTATTCCTCTTTTGAGGTCTATAAGTCTGGTTTCCCCAGAGATGGGGGAATCAAATATACAACTCTTCATGTCTTCAAAAGATTAATAGGCTCACAAATAGATGCTCAATGTAAATTTGCTTCTTAAAAAAATACAAAATTTTAAATCTAAGTCAGACAATGTTAAATGCTTCAATTTTGAACCTACTTAGAAATTGATTACTAGAGAGAACACACACACACACACACACACACACACACACACACACACACACACACTTTACCTATCTACCATTGTCAGTAATTTACGGGTTACAATGAAGTGTAGAAAACTTAGCTCACTTAACATTCATTTACTGTCTTGCAATTATAATTGCCCTAAATAAATATTAATTTTTAAACACCCCCTACATAGATTGAGAATCAAATCAGAGAGTATTATAATTTTGCTTCAACTTTAAAGCACAGTTTAGAAAACTCAAGAGGAAAAGTAAAATTTCCTTTATTCATATTTTTGTTCTTTCCATTGTTCTTTCTTCTTTCCAGATACTCAGATTCCTTTTTCATCATTCCTTTCTCTTTAGAGAAATTCCTTTAGCCATTCTTTTAGGGAAGGTCTGCTGGTGACATGTTCTCTTGGTTTCCTTTGGCTGACAGTGTCTTAATTTCCCCTTCATCCCTGGAAGACCTTTTTTTTTTTTTTTTTTTTTTTCCTGGATACAGTTCTCTTGGCAGACAGCAACTCTTTTTTAGCTCTTGAAAATTGTGTATGGTTTCCTTCTGGTTTCCATGATTTTGATGAGAAATTCATTCTCATTTGAATTATTTTTCCCCAATTGGGAGGGAGTTGTTTCTCTTTCACTTCTTTCAATAATTTTTCTTTGTTTTTAGTTTTTGGAATTTTGACTCTGATATATGTTGGCATAGACTTCTTTGAATTTATCATATTTGAGACTTATTTAACTTCTTGGATCTGTAGGTTTATACCTTGTGCCAAATCTGGGGAATTTTCAGTCATTATTTCTTTGAATACTTTTTTAGTCCCACTGTCTTTCTCTTTTCCTTCTGAGACTCCAGTGACATGAATATTAGATATTTTGTCATAGTGCCATAAGTCCCCAAGTCTCTGTTGACTTTATTCAGATGATTTTTCTCTGTGGTTCAGATTGGATAATTTTATTATTCTATCTTCAAGTTCAGTTTTTTTTTTTTTTTCTGTCCTCTGGATTCTACTGTTGCTCTCCTTCACTAAATTTCTTATTCCCATTATTATATATTTTATACAAAAAAATTTTTAATTTTGTGCTTATTGATAGATTACATTTCCTTTCTGGGTCTTTTGCTTTCTTTGCAGACACTGTTTTCTCATTTATTTCAAGAGTATTCTTCTTCTTATTTTTTTTTTTTTTTTTGTGATTGCTGCTTTCAAATTTTTGTCAGATAATTCTAATATCAGTGTCATTTTGCCATTGGCATCTATTCATTATCTTTCTCATTAAGTCAAGATATTCCTAGCTCTTGGTATGACAAGTGATTTTCAAATGTACCGGAACGTTTTGGTTAATGTGTTATGAGACTCTGCATCTTATTTAGGAGGCTTCCTGACAGTGGTGAAAGAGAGCCTTTGCTTGTTGAGGGCAGGTGGCAAGGAAGTCCATTACCCAGTGGATCTCCATGGACACCCAGAAGGGGGCAGGTGCCAAGACGTTGAAGACATGAAGATGTTCCTGCCATATAGGGGTGAGAGGTCAGGATCCCTGCTTTGCCTCCTGATGTCATAGATATCACCATGGTGCACAAAGCATTTTCATACATGTTTGTCTTAAGATTTGGTGCACAATAAACACTAGGTAGGTCCCTAGCTCACCTATCTTTTGCTGTTTATCTTTCAGAGTTTTCTTATGTTTCTTTTATATATGATATCCAGGATTTTTTTAGCTATATCTAACAGAAAGAATAAGGAAGAGGGTATCTATTCCATCTTCACAGATATAGAAATCTCAGAAAATAGTTTGAATCCAATGTTGTGAAAACATAACCTATCAGGATTTGTGACATGTAGCTAAAACAGTAGAGAGAAAATATATTTCTTTAAAAAGTTATGAAAAAATGATCTATAACTTGTATACTAAACCTCTACTTCAGAAAGTCAGAAAATAAGAGCAAATTAAAGGTAACTAGAACGAAGGAAATAAATAAATATGAGAACAATAACTGAACCAGAGAACAAAAGAACAGAAAAATGGAATGAAAACAACTTTTTCTTCAATAAGAACAAAAATTGATAAACTTCAAGCTAGATTCATCAAGACAAAAGGAGTAAATTACCAAATCAGTCAATTCTGATATAGCGTTTGTTTTGAAATGCAAATACTTTCCAATGTACTTGACATATGAGGAAGCATAATGTCCTTTCACTCATGCTTATGCATGATTTTGTGCATAATAAATAAAAGGTAAGAGCAAAAAAACATACCCAGATAAGCCAAGTAATGTAGGATGCACAAAGAGCACACATGTATATATCTTCCAGCCACCATGTCGCCGTGTAATGAGCTGTAAGCATCCATATTTAGTTTCAGATGACCCCGTTTCCATTACCTCCCAATAGTCCACAAGCTTCAACCTTACTGATACCTATTTCCATAGGCAAACTTCAGGTCTTTTTCAACTTTAAGAACCATCCATATTTGTTGTGGTAGTTACCTCTTTCTTAGTCATTTCACATATGTAAAACTATGCTGCTGTTTTTAATAGGTACTTATCTCTTTTTTTAAACATTTCACTAAAAAGTTTTTGGATTTTATAACCTCATTTCCCTCATAACCTTGTGGTTTATACTATACACAGCACAGTGATTTTAAAGTATGTTTATGGGGCCTCATAGCACAACTGACTGTACTTTCCAGGTACTCAAATTTAGTGTCCTTAGTTGTATAACCAGATATCAAGTTTCTCTTTATATACCATACAGCACCACCTATGAAGAGTCTGACCAAAAATCTTGAAACTGAAAATCAAACCTTCAGATCTAATCTCTAGAAAAGAGAAAAAGATGATTGAGATAAGTGAAATGACACCAGAAGGGAATAATTAGATAAATACAAAATGCTGCAGTCAGCCAGGCAAGTGGCTTGCTCTGACTGAATCCTATTTTGAACATATCAACTATAAAACACATTTTAGAACCATGAAGACAGTTGATATCAGGGTGTTACATATATTATGGCATTATTGTTAATTTTGAGAGTAACAATGTTATTACTGTTAAGTCAAAATGTCTTTATTTTTGGAAAGAAGAGCTTAAGTATTTAGAATCTAAGTATTCTTGTAATTTCTCTCAAAGCACTTCAGCAGTACACAAACATACTCATGTCTATATCAGAGCAAATATGAAAACACATCCAAAAATATAAGAAAACAAACATGGAGAAATGCTATGGGTATTGATTATACTAAATTTTTTACTTTGGTATGTTTGATATTTTAATATTCTGTTAATATTACTTTACAAAATTGACATGATAAAGGAATAAAAATATTTTCACCGCTATTGTACAGAACCTTTAGAATTTTGGGGCCTCGAGGGTCCCAGGGTCCATTTATCCTCCTCAGTGTACACTGCCCACTCTCATTGTTCTTATGTTTTTTGTTATAAAAAGCACTCAGCTCAGGCTGCCTGTGCCCATCTTCGGGATTCCTTGCATTCCTCCAGGATATAAGACTCCCATTATATTCTCTTGTCTGGCCCCACAAGGGAAATTAAGCATAACTTTCTTTCTCACTTGGATTTTTTTTCTTTGCAAAAAGGAATAATCAGATCAAAGCAAAATCTGAAAAAGTAAATAGAATTGTATTTAATAGTCACCAAGAGAAGAGATGATATGTCAGAAGTTTGGACTTAGGGAGAAAGTGCCAAAGACTTCAGCATGGATGAGTAGCCAAGGGAGAAGGAAGAGCCTGGAAAATAATTCTAAAATGTGTATGCCCAAATCCTGCTTTCATGCAAAACTGGGCACAGCTTTCCCAACTTCTTGACAACTTGGAGCTGCTGAGTCTGAGCCAAGACTGAAGAAAATAGATACCTGAAGATTCCAGACATAGGCATAACTCATATGCCCACTGTTGCAGAGAAATCTCAGAGATGAAGGGAGTTAGGGGTGTTTAGGAATGATATAGGACTTCCTGTTTTGTTTTCGTTTTCTTTCTTCTCCTTTTTATTCCCATTTTTTTTCTCCTTTAATTTTTCACTGGAAGAGGTGATTAACTGTTATGTATCCAGAAATAGTTTAAGCTAAACATAGCAAAGCTGCCAGGCGTTGTTATAAAATAGAACTTGGGTGTGGGAATGCTGCCTCTTAGCTATAATCCTTCCCTTGGGTGAAGCAGTGTCAATGCCATGAACTCAAACCAAGGTCAACTCTGAGAATCAAATGCAAAAGTCTCATCACTTTACCTCAGGAGGAAAAGTATGTTTTCATGGGTATGCAACCTGCTTAAAGTCAGAGGGCCTTTTCTTTAATAATAAACAGTATTTTTTATTATTTGTTCTTTTTAGATACATATGAGTATATTTTGACATATTATACATGCATGGAGTATAACTTATTCTAATTAGGATCCTATTTTTGCCAAATAAGCCATATTTTTAGAGGTGAAGGAGACCATAATAACCATTATCAAGAAGATTTGGAGCTAGGCACGGTGGCACAGGACTACAATCCCAGCCTGAGGCAGAAGGATCACAAGTTCAAGTCTAGACTGGGCAATTTAATGAGATCCCATCTCAAAGTAAAAAAAATAACAAATAAATAAAAGGGATGGGATGTAGATTAGTGTTACAGCATCCCTGGGTTTGATCCTCAGTACTGCAAAACAAAACAACAACAAAGGAAGGTTCAGTTCAGATTACTGATTTTATAGATGAGATCTATAGAAATAAATAACACAAACTCACACAGCTAGTTGTGGTAGAAGCAAGACTCTTAGTTCAGTGCTCTTCCTACCACAGTTTGTGGTTTTGGTTAATTTATGATTCTTTTCCCACTAGATTCTGATCAAACACAAACACAAATAGAATATGATCAAAACTCAGAAGAGATTGTGCATTGGCTTATTTGAAACCCTGTAATACTTTGGTTAGGTTCTAGGGGGTGGGGTGAAGACTGATGCTGGAGAGGGGGACACAATCAGCAAAATAATCAGAGCCTGTAGTTGGAGGCATGGTTTGGGCTTTCTGCCCTGTAGGTACTGTGACCTTAGGAGATACTCAGAGGTGACTCCAGGTGTGCCAACAGAGCATTGAATGTGGTTGCTCTGTGGTTAGGGGCAGAGAACCAGCATTTTCTGGCAGTATATATTATGGAATTAGATTAGAGGACATTAGGAAATAGGAAACAACCAGGAAAAATAACCATTCTGGATCCACAGTAGGTATAAGTAGAAGAGGTATCTTCCTACTTATCTTCCAGCCTTAGCTCAGTGCATCCTGTATGAGATTCTGTGCAATTCTTTTTAAGTACAAACCTCATAGAAACTTTCTATTTATTTATTTTGAAATCTTTTAAAAATCTTTATATTTTGAAATAATTTGACTTTCATAAAGGTTGCAAAAATATTTCAGAAAATTCCCATATACTTTGGAGATTCCTGAGATGTTAACACTTTACCAATTTGATTTATAATTCTTTCTTTGAATCAGTGGAAATTACATTTAAAATATAATGCTTCCTTATGCCTAATTCTTCAGAGTGTATTTCTTGAAACAAGGGCTCTCTTTGCATAATGGCAGCACAATGATAAAAACCAGGAAATCAATATTCATATAGTTATAATTACACTCAATAGACCTATTTAAATTTTATCAATTGTCACATTAATGTGTTTTGTAGCAAAAAATAAAGTTACTTTTCTTGTGTGTCTCCAATATGGATAGTATGACGCAGTTGGTTGTCATGCCTCTTTAGTCCCCTTTGAAGTCTTATTTATTTATGTATTTATATAAGTATGGACTGATGAACCTCATTGCACTCTGTGGGTTACTATCTATAGCCCCAAAATTTACTTGGGACTCAAACTGGTACAGATGAAACTGGCTCCTTGTCCTTCTCTCAAGTTCCCACATTCTACCAAGATGAAGGAATGAAAATCATAAAAACACTTAGAGCCATTAAAGGAACCCAGAAGCTTGCAGGATATCTCTGCAGGAGCCTGTGCTAAGGCTGTGCCATCTGCATGTGCATAGGGTGGCTGTGTCCTCTGGCCATCACTGCTGTTCCATCCTCTCTTTCCCCTGTGTTCTTCCCCCATCTTGTCATTGTACCTGCCATTGCACTGTCTTGGCCCAAGGTTTCTGTGTCTGCTTGAGTTCTGATGGTCCCTGTGGCTCTTGCCATGACTGTTGCTTCCCCTAGGAATCTAGCCATGTCCCTGTCCACCAGAATTGATTTACCATGTCCCTGAGAGGTAATTAGCACAATTTCAGGCAGAAATGAGATTGGAGCCAATGTTGGTGTTCTAGGCCCCATTGACTCTCCTGTCATGACCCATGGAACTGTTCTGAGGCAGGTCCTCTGAATGTCCGCACCCTGAGCTGGTGCTGGATCCTGGGTCCAATGATGGCTCACTACTGGCTACCCTTTCCAAGGACCCCATGCCTTGACCTCACAGGCCTCATAACTTGGTTTTCTCTAGCAATAGACATCTTAACTAACCAGCAAATGTTCTTTTCCTGAACACCCAGGATGATGTCAAAGACACTGTTTCTCTAGCTCCAGACTGTTCATACATCTAGACAACAGAGCCTGAATGGGAAAATGGCTGTTCCTATTGCCTGTGAAACATTAAACTTCATGCAAAGCACAATTCACATGCTCTTCCTACAGATCCATCTCAAACACTCTGTCCTTGCACCTTGCGGTGCAGCCACACATACTACATGGTCTACAATTGCTTGCTCTCCAATATGCTAGGCTCTATCACCCCTCAGGTATTTACACAGTTTTCTGCTTAGACCCTTTCATCTGTTCCATCTTGCCCTATCCAGCTGATTCTTGTATATTCTTCAGTGTCACATCAATGGCTACTACCTCTCTGTTGCCTTCCCTGTTTACTACAGCCTTACCCTTCCACCAAATCCTACAGAATCTCAGCCATCTCCATGTTAATCTAATGATTATAACATAGAACAACTGCATGTATGTCTGTATGTCCACTGCAAGCCTGAGGACAAGTGCCATGCTCTTGCGGTTCTGTGTATCTGATCTCCTGCATAAGCCTGGCAAGTTGCAAAAGCTTAAGTGCTACATGCATGTGGCTCCTTGATGAAGAGAATGGAAAGTAAGCTTCCAGGCATACAAGCTTGACGATCCACAAGCTCAGCAGAGTCAGAGTCACCAAACCTTGAGACACAACTAATGAGAGGCGGGAGAGGAAGATGGCATCCATTTACATTCTTCTCAAGTACAGCAAGGAAGGAAGAGAATATCAGTGACACCAGGGAGGAAAGGTGGAGCTTCTCCCAGCAATCACTGTTTGCTAAGGAAGAGCTGTAGGACCGAGGCCAGTAAGACAACAGCGTCAGGCTGAAGTGTCCATTGTCTGCTAACAAGATCCACTATTGTGCATTAGCGTTGTATTCCCACATGCCTACTGAACATTTCTTGGGTACTGAAGGTTTGAGACACCCAAAGATAAATTCATCATTACCTTCTTTACCTCTAGGACTTCCTTCTTGCTAAGGGTACCACCACACACCCAACTACTGAGTCAAAAATCCAGGGAGAGTTATCACATCTCTCACATTCTCATTTCCCATGTCTGGTCTACCACCAAGACTATCAGTGGTTTTGCCTGGACACCTTTGGATTCTGCTTGTGGAATGTCTCTTAATTTTGTCCTCTTCTCCACCCCAGTGTCCCTGTCTTAATTCAGACTACCCCATTCTCTAAAGCCAAACTGATCTCTCGGTCTTTAGCTCTCATGCAATGCTATTTGATTTATCTCTCATTTTTGTAAGAGATATTAGAGGTAACTCATTGTCAACAGAATAAAATGTTACTGCTTTAGCATGAATTAGAATCACCCTCATTATCTGGTCCCTTCCTCCATGTTGGGTTTTATCATTTGAGACGGCTTTTGAGCCACAAGTTGCAGTGTATCTTGTTGCAAAGCACTTGAACCAGCAATATCCAAAATGGCAGACACATGTCCAAGGGTATCCAAGATAACCTGTTAAAGAGTAAGAAGAGGTAAAACTTTTTATTCTTTTCTAAAACTAAGAAATCAAAATTAGTTATGTTTAACATAAAAATTATATTAAGTAAAATAAAATTATACTTAACATAAATATATTCAATATAATTATGAACTGGTAGAGTCACTCATTCTTTATGCCACAGAGTGGCAATTAGATCTCCTACAAGAGATAGCCTGAGGGAAGAGGTAGAATTCCAAATTGGGGAAGAATTGTCATAGTGCAATTGATGTATGCCTGGATAAGAGAATTTATAAAACGTACTTTGTAGTTTTTGTGAACTTTCTATGCTTTTTTGGAGGGGGGAGATGGTAAACATTATGAGATAATTTTTAATGTTTTATTGAAGTAAAATTTATAAAACTGAAATATATCATTGATTAATTTTACCTTTTATAGAACTTCTTCTAACTTCAGATTAATAAAATCTAACAGAATATACTTTGTGTTTGACATTTTTTGCTTATTGTGGTGTATTTGAGATTTATATATGATGTATGAATTTGTATATTCTTGACTTGCTAAGATGTAGCCAATTCATTTTCCAAAGAGTTTGTACTAATTTCTACTCTCAATCAGTGGTATATGAAAGTTCAAGTTGCTCCATATCTCCTCCCCAGCACTTGATATTGTCATTATTTTTAATTTTAGTCATTCTGGTAAAGTGGCATTTCACTAGACTTTAAAATTGTAGTTCTCTGATGACTAATACTCTTGAGCACCTTTTCATTTACTTCTTGGGCATTTGTATGCTTCCTTTATAAAGTGTCTAAGTCTTGTCCAACTAAAAAAATTTGGTTGACTTTTGTTATGAATCTATGGGATTCTGTGTTTAAGTATTATATCAGAGTATTTTTTTGCAAATAATACAAATTCTAGTCTATGACTTGCCTTTACAATTTGCTTGTAGTGTCTTTGGATGCATAGAAGTTTTTAAAATTTTGGTAGAGTAGAATTTATATACTTTTCCTTGTAGGCTTAGTATTTTTCACACCCCATATAAGAACAAATTGCCTGATTCTGAACATTTTCTCTAATGCTTTATTCTAGTAAAGAATGAGAGTGGAAAGGACACATAACCTCTAATCATTATTATGAAATTAGTTCTGAATTCACAGACTCCCTGAAAGGGTCTCAGGGAGCCTCTGTGTTAGCCAGACCATACTTGGGAGCATATGCTCTGTATCTTTACTGATTTAAAAAAATTTTTTGGCCTCTTCTTCTATTGGAAAAAAATTTTTTGGCCTCTTCTTCTATTGGAAAATTCTACAATTCTGATAGTGTATTTTCCATCCTTTAGTTCTGTCAAATTTTTATTATTGTTGTTTTGGCAACTTCAAGTTCCTTTTATGGGGAATGAGAAACCAGAGCTCATACTTATATTTTTAAAAAACACATGTATTCTAGCTCAGGGATCAGAAAAGCATAGCCACATAGCTTAGATGACAAACTTTCTTTGCCCCACTATGAAAAGAATGGATTTTATATTTTTAGATGCTTAGAGAGAAGTGACAGAGGAAGGCAGAGCCATTTTGTCAAATGTTGCTGCAAGCATTTACTTCATACTATTTAACACATTTTTTGTTTGAGATTTTTACATTTCCTAATGAATTGACCTTTTATATGTCTTTATCTTTAGTAATGTACTTTGCTTTGAAATCTGGTTTGCCTGATTTTTATATACTCTAGCTTTTCTTTATAGAAATAATAATTGCACAGTATATCTTTTACCAACATTTATGTTTAACTTATCTGTGTTAGGTGCATTTTTTGTAGACAGCATATAGTTGTTCTTGCTTTTTTTGGAGCACCAATCAGACAATCACTTTCTAAAGTTAGTGTTTAGTCTATTTATATTTAATGTAATTTATGTCTTTAATGGTTCTGCTGAAGTTTTCTCTTTCTATTTGCTTTTTATTTTACCTCTTTGTTTTGTGGTTATTTTAGATATTAAAATATTTGTCCCTAACTTTTCTACCATGAAGTAACATGCTACTTCATATATACTTTAAGATCCTAAGCACCATACTTCTGTTTATTTCCTCCTACCTTTGTGTACTGTTGTCATATTTTATTTTTATGTATATTACATACCACACAAAACATTGTTTTCATTTGTATTTTTTACATTTAATTATGTGCAGCCTTTCACTATGCAGCTACAAATTCATTTACAACTCAGGAGTATTTTCTTCAGTGATTTATTTAATTATGTTTATTGATGGTCTCACCTCTAAATCTTCTTTAATTTCCTCTGGGACTCATCTGTTTCTCATGCTGCCTCAATTAATTCTCAAAACCTTTTATTTTTTTACCCAATGACTTTGTCTTATATTGTTACTCAGTTCTTTAAAATATTTTTTTTCCCATTTATCTGGCTTGTGATTTCAATCTCAGTGGTGATTATTCTTTTGTCAATTCACTAATTGAATTTATAATTTTCAATTGTGTTTTTCAGTACTGAGTGACAATTTTTGCGTCGTACTTTAATCTCTTTAATAACTGGTTTTCCTGTCCCATTTATTGTTCGTCTCCTCTGGCAGCCTCCTGCTGACTTCCAGACACCCACATGTGTAATTGTATTGGGTTTGATTGTCTGCTCACTTGGCTTAGCTTCAACTCTGATGCATATTAAGTGGTGTTGTCCCAGGAGCAACAAGAAACTTGGTGGTCTCTGCTCCTTTGAGACAGTAATGAGCAACAGACAGTTTATCATTCTCTACTGAGGTGTCAGCATCAAAAAGAAGGTTTTCTGTTTCCCATACTCCTTGAGTTCTCCCACCTAAGGAGCAGAGAAAGTCCCTTTTACCAGGAGTAAAGCATTTCAGGGATGGGAAGCCAGACACATTTATCCAGGCCCCATTGCCCATTCCTAGGTTGGAGGTAGGATTTCCCATGGATCTCAGTGGGCTGAGTTTCTGGTTTATGTATTGTACTCCTTGACCTTAATGTCTTCAGTACTGTTTCCAGGTCCTTACCTCGCCCAGGTGGGAAAGTCCTATACACTAAGTTATCTATACCTTTATCTCTGTCACCTGCAGCCGTGGCATTGCTGAACTCAGGAGAAGTAGGTGGATTCAAGCAGGGAGTGAAGGGGATCAGGAAACATTCAAGCTGTCAACTTTCCAGGATTCTCTTCTCTAGGGACTATTAAGCGAAAGAAGGCTGACCACAAAATGTCCAAGGTTCACATCATGTTCTCCATTGAATGGTTTGTGAAGCAGTGTGGTATTGAAAAGAGGAGGCTTTGGAGTCATTCAGCCCTGGGTTAGAAGCCCAGTTTTGTCACATGCTCATATGGGACAAGTTATGTGAGTTTGTGAGCCCCACTTTTGCTCCTCTGTAAAATAAGGAAAATCAAAACCCTTTCTTAAAAACAAAACAAAACAAAACAAAACAAAATCCTTTCTTAGAGTTGCAAAAATTAAACATGTAAAGCTTCTGGAACTTTCAGGCAGCACCTTCTCCCCCTTCTTAATAAAAATATTTTTCTGCTAACTTTCCCCTATTTTCATGCCACATTCCCTAGCTAACAGGCACATTTCAACCCAGAAGAGAGCTACCCATAGAATTTCAGTTTCAGCCCCAATTTTCTGGTTTCAGCGTTTTCCCAGTTGCTTGTCTATGCAAAGCTACAATATGTTCTTGTTCTGTAAACACCCATGCACTGTACCCAGGCTGTCCTGAAATAGAAAGAATTGATATTTCCTAAGAAGCAAGGTTTAAAGTGGAGAAAGAATATTTCCACCAGTGTTGGGCTTAGCTTTGGATGTAGCCCTTTGTAATTAAAAAATGTGAGAGAAGCCAGGTTTGGGCAGGGGGAGAGGAGCAAAAAGAGTGAAGGAGAATGGAAGATGAACTGGGACTGGTAAAGGGATGAGGGCAAGGATAGAGATTGAGAGAGGGAGAGGCACTGGAATCAAGGAAAGAATGTTCAGTTCAACTGCTTTCCTACTCACAGGTCCTGCAGAACATGCATGTGCCTCACATGGAGGCAGGGCACAGCAACTGTCCCCTGTGAGCAGCACACAGGCAGAGGAGGCTGCCAGCTGATGGACAGCTTTCTTGTAATTTCTAAGTCCACTGGACCAAACCTGGTAATCCCAGAAAGGCAAGTTGCAGACTAGTTGGAAATATTCTCCATCCAAAACCCTTTTTACTTTTCCAAAGTTCTCATAATTTGCCCTTCACTTATCTTTGTCATCTCCTGTGGTTAGCTCTGCTCCTGAGCTGGTGCTCACTAAATGAATCTGGTCTCCAAGCATTGGCTCTCATGCTTATTAAGGAGGCTTAAAATCATCTCTCATTCCTGGCAGTAACCCCATCCTAGCTTTGCCACCTGTTCATGGAATTGGAGTTGACTATCAGCCTGACTTAACTTAGTTTTCCTTTCTGATGTGACTTTATTTCCTCCATCTTTCCTGATCTAAAAGTGTCCTGTTTTTATGTCTAATTTTTCCTTTATCATCTACATTACCACAACAAAGATAGAGATTACTTTAGAAAGTACCACTTTTTTTCTTTTCTTTTTATGGTACTGGGGATGGAACCCAAGGCCTCGTTCATTCTAGGCAAGTGCTTTACCCCTGCACACTGAGCCCAGCAAATACTGTGTATTGATCACTTATGTGTGCCATTCATAATTATAGCATTTAGCAAAAATAATAGTCTTTTATATTATCAGCAGCGATTGTTCAATCAGATTTGCTAATCTTTCAATGTGAGTGAAGAAAAAAAGAAACCATAAGTCAGAATGCAGATGGAAGGTAGGAAAGACGTTTCAAGAAATGACTTGAGGACTTGTGTAATTTAAAGGAGACAGGGTTAAGGGATAAGTGAGGAGGCTAGAAGGATACCATAGCCTGTTTCCTTTACATAGTATTTTTCTTAGGGAAGGCAATGTTGAATGCAGAGGAGTTTTTAACATTTTTCTGTTTGTTAAAACATAAAAAATACTAGGATGCTAGGTTTTCTAGCATTTTTCTAGCAATCTGTCTTAAAATTGCTTTGTGCACCCAAAATTTAATAATCTAAACCTCCCCCTGAAGAAATTAAGGAGGGAAAAAAAGAGGTGAACTCTATCAAAAGCAAGCAGCAAGTGGGAAATAAGAAAGACAAGAGTAGACACCAATGAAATGAAAAACAGAAAATTAGATAAAATCAGTGAAAACAAAAGTTGATTATTTGAAAAGTTTAGGTTATGGTTTAAATTTATTCCCCCCAAATTCATGTGTTGGAAACTTAATCCTCAATTCGCTGGGAGGTGGGAACTCTGAGGGCTCCACCCTCATTGTGGGCTAAGGCCATTGTCCGTGGGAGTGGGTTATTTACAAGAGGGGGACCCTTTTCCTCTCTGTCGCGTGTGATGACTTCTGCCACGTTATGACACAGTAAGACTGCCCTCACCAGATGAGACCCTTGACCTTGGACTTCTCCATCTCCAGAACTGTGAGCCACATGCATTTTTTTTGTTTGTTTGTTTACAATTTGCCCAACATATATGTTATATCAGTGAAAAACAGAATAAGATCAACAAAATTGAAACTATTTAAACCAGTGGTTCTCATCCATCAGTGATTTTGCTGCCCAAGGGCCTTTGTCAACATCTGGAGAAATTTTTAATTGCTATATCTTGTGTGTGTATGTGTGTGTGTGTGTGTGTGTGTGTGTGTGTTTGTGTTTGACTGATATCCAGAGGATAGGGTCCAGGAATGCTAGTAAACATCCTATCATGTATGATAGCCTCTTCGGAATAAAAATTATTGAGCCCAAATATCAATAGTGCTGGGGCTAGGTAACCTGATGTAGACTGCTCAACAACAGAGAAGACACAAATTACCAAAATCAGGAATGAAAGAGGAGACATTATTGTTGCCCTTAAACAGAAATGAAAAGCATTGTAAGGAAATACTACTATGAACAAATTTATTTTAACAGATTAGAAAATTTAGATGAAATAGGAAGATTCATACAAGGACACAAATTAATAAAACCGAGGAAGAAACAAAATCTGAAGAGTCCCATCATAAATAATTTGTTTAGTAATAGAAAATTTTCCCTCATGGGAAAGGGAAAGCCTAGACCCACATGAATTCTATAAAACATCAATTTTTCAAAAACTCTTTCAGGAAATATAGAACACTTTATAACCTCCATGAGGCCATTACTGCCTCCAAACCAAAGGCAAAGATATCACAAGAAAACCCACCAAATATTCCTCAGCAGTCTAAATGCAAAAATCTTCAATGAAACATTAGGATAATGAATCCAACAATGTATAAAGAGAATTAAGTACCATGCCAAAATAGGATCTCCCCCATTACTATAAGGTTGGTTTAATATCTAAAAAATTAATCAATGTACTACCATATTAATATAGTAATATGAATAGAGGACAAAAATTGCTATCTCAGATGCACAAAAAAAAACATTTGACAAGGTCTAACATTTATAATTTTTAAAAAAATTTCAGTAATCTATAGTGGAAAGGAATTTTCTCAACTTGATAAGGGACTCTATGAAAATCTGCAGGTGGCTGCATATTTATTGATGAAAGACAAATTGGAAGGATGAGTATGTATTGTTTGATTTCACTTATACAAAATGTCCTGAAGAGTAAATGTGTAAAGAGAGAAAGTGGATTAATGTCTGCTGTGTTGGCAATGGAGAGTGACTGAAATGGGCAGGCCTAGCAAGCTTTATGAGGTGATAAAAAGGTTCTAAAATCAAATTGTAATGATGGTTTCACAACTCTGTAAATTTACTAAAAATTATTGGATTATGCCACTTAAACGGGTGAATTTTCTGGAGGCTAAATTGTTTTCAACAAAGCTCTTAAAAATTTCATTGCACAAAGGGTGTGGGGTGTGTGTATGTGTGGGAATGATCAGAATTTCTGAAAGCTTGAACCCCAGCCCTGGCCTAATCTCTAATTAACTGTTGTTGGTTAAATTGCTTTATTGTTATGAGTTTCAGTTTCTTCATCTCTACACTGAAGGGGCAGCACTACTTGATTTTCAAGGTTTCTTTCCCAGTTTAACTGTCTATGCATCTGGGTACTTTCATGTGAATTGTGGATCATAGATCAAGTAACTCAGGATTAGGTGCTAGAATTCAGAGAATGGTGTTCTCTGCTTTAGAGGGTAAGATGTGAGGAGGGAACAACATCTTGGAGCTAAATTAGAGTTGGGTCATCTGCTTTAGAGTGTGGGTGAGGACATGGATTAAGTGATTTGTCCACAAGCTCAAACAACTACTAAAGTAGCCCAACTGGGACTAGGATCCACTCATCTGCCCATGTCAATGCCTTTTCCAAGGGAAAGTCATCCTTTTGTATTTCTTTTACTAGGACTTTGGGGAGGGTAAGCTTGGAAGAAAAGTTGACAGGAAAGGACTCTTAGGTTTGTGTGGGTTATGTCTTCATGCAGAGAGATGCTGGCCTGAGTTGGAGGCAGCTGTGGATGGGTGGCAGGAGGGCTGCTGTATGAATGTCCAGCATCTACCACGCATGACTATAAATATATACTTCCCTTTTCTAACCACATTGTCCCACTTGTCTCTATTTCATGGAGTAAAGTCACTATAAGCATGAACTTTCAGCAAAGCTTCTATTTATGTAATATATTTATATTGAAATAATGATATTTCATTCCTATAAAAAACAAACAAAAAAGGAACCATATAAAAGTCAAAGCACAGTAAACTTGTCAATCCATGACCTGTCTTCAAATTCCTACCCTGATTTGTTTCTAGCTGTGAGCATGTGGGTCCTGGATCATTTTTCTTTTCTCTTCATGATTTACTGCTTTCTCACTGTTTCTTTCCAAACTAGATCCCGGAGTACATTAGGGAGACCCTCTGTCTGCCACCTTGTGGTTAGAAACACAAGTATTGGTAGCTAAAGTTCCTTGCAACTAGAGAATTTGGAAAGTTTACATCTGACTACTGGGCTAATCAGAATCCCAATACTCATGATTAATGGTTAAGAAACATGTCATTTATTAAGCGCTATCTATTGAATGCAATGTGAAGTTCTTTATATGCATTAATGTATTTATTTCTTAAACATGAGACAGGCTCTATTATCTCTATTTCCTCATGAAGCAACTGAAGTTCAGTTGAGTGTTAGGGGTCATATTAAAATGAATAGACTGTTTATGATGCTGAGCTCCCCATAAGCATTGCACCACTCTGCCTTCTTGTCCATCTTATCCCTATCCAATGTGCAAATCTCTCTGCCCTACTACCATCAATGGACCATCCACCTTTACTAGGGCAGGGAACTCACTGCCCTCAGGTACTCCATTCCATACGTTAAGTTACTTTCTGCAGCTTTTATCAGGTACTTGTGTCCTGGAACTTCTATA
This sequence comes from Sciurus vulgaris, assembly GCF_902686455.1. Lineage (NCBI taxonomy): Eukaryota > Metazoa > Chordata > Mammalia > Rodentia > Sciuridae > Sciurus > Sciurus vulgaris. The sequence goes on from NC_136476.1 coordinate 36,461,177, forward strand.
ATAACAAGTTAAAAATTATACGACTACTGGGCTGGGGTTGTAGCTCAGTGGTAGAATGCTTGCCTAGAGTATTTTTTAAAAACACTCTGATAGTTTTAAAAATTATATGACTACCTTAAAACAAAAAAAAGACCTCAGATTTCTGTGCCACTGGATATTCCTCCCCCATCTAAAGCAGTCGCAGTTCTTGGACAGTCTCCATGTGACAGAGTTTGTATCTCCTTCCGACCTTGCTTTCTCTCATTTGAACATGGACCAGGGTTTCACTCCTCCCTCTTCGAATCCATGTAGTGTCAGGAACTTCCAGCACAAAGGAACAACAGCAGCACCGTTCTCTGTTTTGTTTAGTTCTTCGTGGTTACGTTATTTGTTTGCTTTCCATGGGAAACCTATTTTTATCTCTATACAGTTAAATAAAAATAGGTTTAGAAATCACAGCTGTGTGTTGGGGCTGGGGTTGTGGCTCAGGGGTAGAGCACTTGCCAAGCACATGTGAGACACTGGGTTCCATCCTCAGCACCACATAAAAATAAATAAATAAAGATACTGTGTCCATCTACAACTAAAAATCTTTTCAAAAAAGAAATCACAACTGTGTATATTATTAGGCTTTTGATACTTGTTAAGACATCTTCTGTGTTTGACTTCATCTAATTTCAGATTGATTGATTGCCTCTGTGTCTATTTCCACTTAAGCTTGCTGATGACTTTATTTCTTGACCTCATAATACAAATGTAACCAGGACTTTTGCCGATCCTTTTTAAAAATGCCCTTTCCCTCAGAGAGAAAAAGAAACAACAGATCTTGTTGTGAGGAGCGTGACTGGGCTGGCTGTCCTTGCTGAAGGCCCTGCATCCTGTGCTCATTCCTCTCCTTACTAATTGCCAGGCTTCATATTTGACTACAGAAGATGCTAAGGAACTCTGCCCGGTCCAAGTTTAGCTTTGATCTTGTTGAGTTGCAAAAATTCTGTGTCAATGGCTAAAATTACCTAGCCAGGCTTCCCACCCTGGTCTAGAGTTTCCATCACTTATTTATTTGTAGTAGGAAGAGATCATCTTCCAAAGCGGGTCAAACGCAGATAGATTCAGCTCTACCCCCTGTTGAGGCATAAAAATTTTCTAAGTCTGCCTGGAAACTCAAATTAGTTCTGTATGCTTTCCTGTCACTTGGGTAGAAGGCTTATCCCCAGAAGTAATATTGATGGAGATATAAATTGTTGCTGCCTATCTAGTTTTTAACCAGTCCATAAAGCCCCATAGAGCTTATAAGAAAAAAAAAAAAAATGGCAGCAAAATGCTTTCTAAATTCTGTATTTCTTGAAGTACACAGTGCAGTAGGTTCTCTTTGATGCCCTTCAATCATAAGAACATCTCCCAAGCCAGGGTCTTATCTTGTAATTCTACCTGAAAGCAACTTAATCTGTGTTTGTGGTTGTTACCCCTTCCTCAGGACCAATGCAGGAGGCAATTCAGTAAGATGAAATTCAAGCCTGCCTGGCATGCCTGATTTTTAACACACATCTAAAGCACATATTTAGCTGTCATCAGGAGATCTGACAGTTTATGGGAGAGGTGCTATGTACAAAGGACCAGAAGTGGGCATTCCCAGCACACACCCACTTAGAGCATGCTGTGATCTGAACTTCCCCTTTCCCTGGAGCCAAACACGCAGAATGGAAAGGAGCTTCAACCACTGTAATAAAAAACATCCCATTTACAAGTCACCAGAGTAAGCCACAGTCATGGTTTTCTTTAGGGGACACTCTAAAACGAGATGGATGCAGGTAGAAACAAGTATATTTGAAAGCAAGTTTGCTCATCAAAAGTGGGTGGTTTTTTTTTTTTTTTTTTTTTTTTTTTTTTTTTTGGTCTTGGCTTAAAGTAGTGCAGGGAATGTTTGGTTCCAGCCATCACCTGAGATCCTGGAACTCCAGTTCCGTAGCCCTGGGATTTCTCATTTGTTGGACTGCATCTAGGCTCAGTTCCAGACATGCTGCCTCCTGCCATCATCCAACTCTTAACAAAGCACCACCTAAACACAAAACACTGCTCTTTATTATCTTCGTCAGTCTTCACAAATCACCTTGAAAGTAGGCATTATTAGCCCCTTTTTAGAGATGAGAAAAATAAAGCTCAGGGGATAAGTATCTGCTCGATAAGCCCATACAACTAGTGGAGGGGTGCCTAGAAAAGGATGGGGCAGCTAATGGAGCCCGAGGTCTCCATCTCCAAAGCCCGTGCCTTAACTTCTGTGCAATACTGCTTCTCTCTCAGGTCTGAGCCCTAAACTTACCAAACCTCCCCTATCCAAATTTAATGTCAGGATCATACCCCAATCATCTAATGCTACCTCCAGCAAAATGCTTTCTCAAACTTTAAAAAAATAATCCTAGAATTTTCTCTGAGAAAGCAGAGACTGTGAGGAGAGGGATTCATACTTGGTTGTCTGCTGGTCCAGCTGTCTCCACTCAGGTATCTAATCCAGCCTTCAGGTGACTCCAGCCCTGGTCCGCCATCTGACAGCAACTGCAGGGGAGATGCTTTGTGGGAATGGGCCCATCTGAGCCCATCCAGACCAGAACTATTAGAAAGAAAACTAAATTGTTGCTTTAAGCACTACGTGTTGGGCAATTTGTTAATCAGCAGTAGATAACCAGAATACTACCTTTAATGAGTTAATTTTCCAGTTTGCTTCACATTATAGTATTTAATGCCTAAAGCAGAAATCTCTCCCACTATTCAACACAAATTACAAAAAAGGATCCCAATCCAACAGATGACCATTAGCTACTCAGTTAAATCTTGTGGCTAATTTTCGAGATATTTTTAAAAATCTATCAGTCTTTTACTCTCATTTATTGCATATAATGCAACAGAACAGATTTGTTGGGGGTATAAGTAGGATGGGGCAGTCGAATGCAAGGTCATTGTATAATTTATTATGCGACATTTATATTTTTGACATGTCCAACGTATCTTTGAACTTTATTTTCAAATAATTTACTAACACTGTGAAAACAAAAATCCATTACATGAAGGCAGGTTGCAAACTCTCAGATTTGAGAATAACCATAAATGGGTCCCCAGTGCATAAAAAAAGGAAGTAGAAACATTTTTATATATGCTTCCTGTGTGCCCCCAAATTTTCTATGTTCAGGACTTTTGTGAATTATCTTATTTGACCCTCTTTCAAATACTCAAGGGAGCTGCAGTTTCCTCTTTCATATATAGAAAAACTGACCCAGAGAGATTATAATTTGGAGATAATTAGAGGAGCCAGGACTTAAACTTCAGTCTGATTCCAATGTCTGTTTTCTTTTCGCTCAAGGTTGTCCTGTCTCCCAGATCCACCCAATGCTCTGGCTATCACACTGATTTCCCCTTTATGCTGGAAACTGGTAATCATTAGTGCTCTTCACCAAGTATTTAAATTACACTTCCTGGGCTTTTATGAATGGCTGAGGCCATGTGACATGTTTCATTAACAAAACTGAGGTGAGTCAGACTGGGCAACATCCTCTAGGAATCTCTTTCCTTTGCCATGACAACCAGCCATGGTCAAGATGGCTGTCACTCCCTTAGCCTGAATCCCTGGCTATCAAAGATGAGTTGACTTCCCTGCCATGCTTTCTCTACTCTGGCTATCCTGTGGTGCCCACAGGTGAGCAAGGTGAGTACAGTTCCTTGAGACTCTCTAGGTATTTTCATCTTATCCTACTCCATTAGTTTTGACTTGGAGGAGTGAGGCTCAGAGAAAGACTTTCTGGCTCTCCTCTCTTAATTGTCCCCAAGCCTTTTCCTCAGCCAAGGAGGGAATTTTATTCCTTCTGTGTGATGGGAAAACTTAATTTGATATCATATCATGCCTTCTTCCTATGCTGCCCAATGGCTGATTTTATAGGCCAGTGCTCTAGTCTTTGAGGCTTGGCTTGTATCTTCAAGACCAGCTCTTACAAATCAAAAACACTGGGGCTTCAGGCTTACCTTCACCAGGGGCTTGAGGAACTTTATCAAGAATCAGTTTTTCCAATGAGGATGATGAGTATAGAAAGTCATCTCTGCTGCTTGACAGGAAGAGGAAAAGAAGTGAAGAAGAAATGTAGAAAATGAACCATTATTCAATATTGCAACCTTCAGTCATCTGTGTACCCAGCCAGCCCTACCCACTTCCTTATCACCAGAGCCCTGTTCCAGCCTGGCCTTGCCTCTGGTTCTCTTCCCCTATCTGCAATCTCCCCCCCCGCCCCTTTACTGCTTCTATCATCTCACATTTAATCATCTGTATATTTTCCCCATCAAAACAAATGTACAAATACTCAACTAAATTCCCTTCCTGATTGTATGTCCATTTTTTTCTTTCTTCTCCTTGGGTGTTTTTGAAGGAGGAACATACCACCCATTACTCACTCCTAACCCCTTCCTTTTAAACTTCCAAATCCACTGGGCCTGTAGCAGCTTTATCTCATTTAACCCTTAGCATTTGCTTCTGTTGGCCATTGCTTCTTAAAACTCCTTCCTCCCCTGGCCCAGCTCCTTCTGGCTTCCTCTTATTTTCTGGCCACCCCTCAGCCTCCCCAGTGAGCTCCTCAGCCTTCCCATGTTACTGTTTGTTGCCTAGATTCTCCTGGGGCTTGGTTTTCTGCCTGAATTCTCCCTCAAGTGAACTTATTCACCCCCAAGGACTTAGACACCACTAGAAATTCCTTTTGCTTTCTGACTCTCTTGAGTTTATTCTCCCTGCTTTCCTCAAGGACTGGCCCCTAAACATGCCTCCTTAGCTTTTTAATGGACAGTGGGCTTGTGGGTGGCATGTGGTATTGAGGAAGGATGTCCCTTGCCTGGGCAGTGCTATACCCTCTCTTTGCTCTTAAATCCTGGCATGCTGACGTGGATGTTCTCTGGGCTCCAGAGCCTCTCTTTTCCTCAACCACACATTTTCCATCCTGCCATATTTTGCAGAAGTGAGTGTTGACTCTTTTATTTTTCACTTCCTGGTGGAACAACCCTGCCTTTTCCAATAACTTGAGAGTTCTCCTATCTTACAAGCGGAACTTTTTCTTTTTTTCTCTCTGAGGTATGTCGAAAGATAAACTTTGGCACATTACAATTTCAGAGGTTATTTGAGCAGACAGGGATTCAGGGATTCATGGATGGGGCAGTTTGAACTGAAAATGGCTCAGAGCTCCTCCAAAGGGGCACAAGACGGTGGTTTTCATAGGATGAATATGGAAATAAGGCAAAGAAAACATCTGATTGGTTAAAGTGGAGAAGGAGCCTTATTTGGATCATTTCACCAGAAATGATGGTATTTGGTTAGAGGTTAGTGGGCAGTTTCTGACCTGCTTAGCTTAATTTTCATTTTCCTAGAATACGACAATGAGTTTTGGTTTGGTTTGTTGATGTAGAAACCTAGGGCACTGGAGCTGGTCCAGTCAAATGGGCTCCCAATTAAGTATTATTATTATTATTATTATTTTTCCCCAAATAATATTAATTTATTGGGAATTATAAATTTTATATTTATGCCACTTTATCTCACTTTTTCTTAATTGTAAACAAATGGGATACATGTTGTTTCTCTGTTTGTACATGGCGTAAAGGCATACCATTTGTGTAATCATAAATTTACATAGAGCAATGTTGTTTGATTCATTCTGTTATTTTTTCCCTTCCCCCCACTCCTCCCAACCCTCTTTTCCCTCTAAACAGTCCTTCCTTCCTCCATTCTTGCCCCGCTCCCTAACCCTAACTCTAACCCTAACACTAACCCCTCCCACCGCCCATTATGAGTCGTCATCCACTTATTAGCGATATCATTCGTCCTTTGGTTTTTTGAGATTGGCTTCTCTCACTTAGCATGATATTCTCCAATTTCATCCACTTGCCTGCAAATGCCATAATTTTGTTATTCTTTATGGCTGAGTAATATTCCATTGTATATATATACCACAGTTTCTTTATCCATTCATCAATCCAAGGGCATCTAGGTTGGTTCCACAATCTGGCTATTGTGAATTGAGCCGCTATGAACATTGATGTGGCTGTATTTCTGTAGTATGCTGATTTTAAGTCCTTTGGGTATAGGCCAAGGAGTGGGATAGCTGGGTCAAATGGTGGTTCCATTCCAATTTTTCTAAGGAATCTCCACACTGCTTTCCAGAGTGGCTGCACTAATTTGCAGCCCCACCAGCAATGTATGGTGTACCTTTCTCCCCACATCCTCGCCAACACCTGTTGTTGCTTTTATTCTTGATAATCGCCATTCTAATTGGGGTGAGATGAAATCTTAGGGTGGTTTTGATTTGCATTTCTCTTATTAGTAGAGATGTTGATCATTTTTTCATATATTTGATTGCTTGTAGATCTTCTTCTGTGAAGTGTCTATTCATTTCCTTAGCCCATTTGTCAATTGGATTATTTGCATTCTTGGTGTAGAGTTTTTTGAGTTCTTTATAGATTCTGGAGATTAGTGCTTTATCTGAAGTATGATTGGCAAAGATTTTCTCCCACTCTGTAGGCTCTCTCTTCGCATTGCTGATAGTTTCCTTTGCTGAGAGAAAGCTTTTTAGTTTGAATCTATCCCAGTTATTGATTCTTGCTTTTATTTCTTGTGCTATGGGAGTCCTGTTGAGGAAGTCTGGTCCTAAGCCGACATGTTGAAGATCTGGACCTACTTTTTCTTCTATAAGATTCAGGGTCTCTGGTCTGATTCCAAGGTCCTTGATCCATTTCGAGTTTAGTTTCATGCATGGTGAGAGATATGGGTTTAGTTTCATTCTGTTGCATATGGATTTCCAATTCTCCCAGCACCATTTGTTGAAGAGGCTATCTTTTCTCCATTGCATATTTTTGACCCCTTTGTCTAGTATGAGAAAATTGTAATTATTTGGGTTTGTGTCCGTGTCCTCTATTCTGTACCATTGATCTACCTTACTATTTTTGGTACCAATAACATGCCATTTTTGTTACTATCTTTGTAGTAGAGTTGAAGTTCTGGTATTGTAATACCCCCTGCTTCACTCTTCCTGCTAAGGATTGCTATAGCTATTCTGGGTTTCTTATTCTTCCAGATGAATTTCATAATTGCTTGCTCTATTTCTGTAAGGTATGTCATTGGGATTTTAATTGGAATTGCATTGAATCTGTATAGCACTTTAGGTAGTATGGCCATTTTGACAATATTAATTCTTCCTATCCAAGAACATGGGAGATCTTTCCTTCTTCTAAGGTTTTCTTTGATTTCTTTCTTTAGGGTTCTGTAGTTCTCATTGTAGAGGTCTTTCACCTCTTTTGTGAGATTGATTCCCAAGTATTTTATTTTTTTTGAGGCTATTGTGAATGGGGTAGTTTTCCTAATTATTCTTTCCAAAGATTCATCACTTATGTATAAAAATGCATTAGATTTATGTGCATTGATCTTATATCCTGCTACTTTACTGAATTCACTTATGAGTTCTAAAAGTTTTCTGGTGGAATTTCCTGGTTCCTCTAAGTATATAATCATATCATCAGCAAATAGGGATAGTTTGAGTTCCTCTTTTCCTATTCGTATCCCTTTAATTTCTTTGGTCTGTCTAATTGCTCTGGCTAGAGTTTCAAGGACAATGTTGAATAGAAGTGGTGAAAGGGCGCATCCCTGCCTTGTTCCAGTTTTTAGGGGGAATGCTTTCAGTTTTTCACCATTTAGAATGATATTAGCCATGGGCTTAGCATAGATGGCCTTTACAATGTTAAGGAATGTTCCCACTATCCCTATTTTTTCTAGTGTTTTGAGCATGAAGGGATGCTGTATTTTATCAAATGCTTTTTCTGCATCTATTGAAATAATCATGTGATTCTTGACTCTAAGTCTATTGATATGGTGAATTACATTTATTGATTTCATGATGTTGAACCAACCTTGCATCCCTGGGATGAAACCCACTTGATCATGGTGCACTATCTTTTTAATATGTTTTTGTATGCGATTTGCTAAAATTTTGTTGAGAATTTTTGCATCGATGTTCATTAAGGATATTGGTCTGAAATTTTCTTTCCTCAATGTACCTTTGTCTGGTTTAGGTATCAGTGTGATATTGGCTTCATAGAATGAGTTTGGGAGGGTTCCCTCCTCTTCTATTTTATGGAATACTTTGAGAAGTATTGGAATGAGCTCTTCTTTAAAGGTTTTGTAGAATTTGGCTGAGAACCCATCTGGTCCCGGACTTTTCTTTGTTGGTAGGCTTTTGATGACTTCTGCTATTTCATTACTTGAAATTCGTCTATTTAAATTGTGTATGTCCTCCTCGTTCAGTTTAGGTAATTCATATGTCTCCTGAAACCTGTTGATGTCTCTGAGATTTTCTATTTTGTTGGAGTATAGATTTTCAAAATAGCTTCTAATTATGTTTTGTATTTCAATAGTGTCTGTTGTGATATTTCCTTGTTCATACCGAATTTTAGTGATTTGGGTTTTCTCTCATCTCTTTGTTAGTGTGGCTAAAGTTTTATCAATTTTGTTAATTTTTTTGACGAACCAATTATTTATTTTGTCAATTTTTTGTATTGTTTCTTTTGTTTCAATTTCATTGATTTCAGCTCTGAGTTTAACTATTTCCTGTGTTCTACTACTTTTGGTGTTGGTCTGTTCTTTTTCTAGGGCTTTGAGCTGTAGTGTTAGGTCATTTATTTGTTGAGTTTTACTTCTTTTATTGAATGTGCTCCATGAAATAAATTTTCCTCTAAGTACTGCTTTCATAGTGTCCCAGAGATTTTGAAATGATGTTTCTTTGTTCTCATTTACCTCTAAGAATTTTTTAGTTTCCTTCCTAATATCTTCTGTTATCCATTCATCATATAATAGCATATTGTTTAATGTCCAGGTGTTGGAGTAGTTTCTGTTTTTTACTCTTTCATTTATTTCTAACTTCAATCCATTATGATCTGATAGAATACAAGGTAGTGTCTCTATCTTCTTTTATTTTCTAACATTAGCTTTGTGGCATAATATATGGTCTATTTTAGAGAAGGATCCATGTGCTGGTGAGAAAAAAGTGTATTAGCTCTTGGTTGGATGGTAAATTCTATAAATGTCTGTTAAGTCTAAATTATTGATTGTGTTATTGAGATCTATGGTTTCTTTGTTCAATTTTTGTTTGGAAGATCTGTCCAGTGGTGAGAGAGGCGTGTTAAAATCACCTAGTATTATCGTGTTATGGTCTATTTGGTTTCTGGAATTGAGAAGGATTTGTTTGACATACATGGATGAGCCACTGTTTGGGGCATAGATGTTTATGATTGTAATGTCTTGCCGATTTATGCTTCCCTTAAGCAGTATGAAATGTCCTTCTTTATTCCTTCTAACTTTGGCTTGAAGTACACATTATGTGAAATGAGGATGGATACTCCAGCTTTTTTGCTGTGTCCATGTGCATGGTATGTTTTTTCCCATCCTTTCACCTTTAGTCTATGGGTGTCTCTTTCTATGAGATGAGTCTCTTACAGGCAGCAAATTGTTGGATTTTTCTTTTTAACCCAATCTGCCAGTCTATGTCTTTTGACTGATGAATTCAGGCCATTAACATTCAGCTTTATTATTGAGATATGATTTGTATTCCTGGTCATTTGGTTCATTTTTTAAATTTTATTTATTTATTTATTTATTTATTTGACATGACTTGGTTCCTCCTTTATTTGACAATTCCTTTAGGAAATTCCTCCCTTTGCTGATTTGCTTCTTTGTTTTTCATCTCTTCCTCATGGAATATTTTGCTGAGAATGTTCTGTAATGCCGGCTTTCTTTTTGTAAATTCTTTTAGCTGTTGTTTATCATGGAAGGATTTTATTTCATCTTCAAATTTGAAGGTAAGTTTTGCTGGGTATAAGATTCTTGGTTGGCATCCATTTTCTTTCAGGGCTTTAAAAATGTTTTTACAGGCCCTTCTAGCTTTTAGGGTCTGGATTGAAAAATCTGCTGATATCCGTATTGGTTTCCCCCTGAATGTAATTTGGTTCTTTTTTCTCACAGCCTTTAAAATACTGTCTTTATTTTGTATGTTAGGTATTTTCATTATAATGTGCCTTGGTGTGGGTCTGTTGTAATTTTGTGTATTTGGAGTCCTATAAGCCTCTTGAACTTGATTTTCCATTTCATTCTTCAGATTTGGGAAAATTTCTGATATTATTTCATTGAATAGATTTTTCACTCCTTTGGTTTGTTTCTCTAAGCCTTCCTCAATCCCAATAATTCTTAAATTTGGCCTTTTCATGATATCCCATAATTCTTATAGATTCTGTTCATGATTTCTTACCATCTTCTCTGTTTGGTCAACTTTGTTTTCAAGGTTAAATATTTTGTCTTCAATGTCTGAGGTTCTGTCTTCCAGGTGTTCTATCCTATTGGATATGCTTTCTATGGAGTTCTTAATTTGGTTTATTGTTTCCTTCATGTCAAGGATTTCTGTTTGGTTTTTTTTCAATATCTCTAACTCTTTATTGAAATGATCTTTTGCTTCCTGTATTTGCTCTTTTAACTGTCGATTGGTGCGATCATTCAATGCTTGCATTTGCTCTTTCATCTCATCGTTTGCTTCCCTGATCATTTTAATTATGTACATTCTGAACTCTCTTTCTCTCATTTCTACTGCCATGCTGTCATTGGATTTTATTGATGTAACATCTAGATTTGTTTGGGGCATTTTCTTCCCTTGTTTTCTCATATTGTTCAGGTATCAGAGGACCGCTAAGATATTGCAGATTTCCTCTATTGACTTATAATGTCCCTGAAGATTTCTAGTATATCCCCTCTTAGCCTTCAGTAGGCTGAAGTCTTGGAGCTAGTTGATAATGCGGTGCTCCACAAGGAAGCTGCCTCTCTAGGTGTGGTGGCCTTCTGGTGGGGTATAGTCCCTCCTAGTGAGCAGAGGTGCTTCCACTTGTTGACCAATGGTCTTCCAAAGGGGAACTAGGCTGTGGACTGAGGCAAGGCCTGTTTGGACCTGTGTCTCTGGTTTTACCGTCCTTGTGGGTAAACCTCACCCAGAAGGGAAGACTCAACCGGTGGGTAGGTCTCGCTGGTTAGTTCCCCTCCTAGAGGTTTCCCTCAATCTACAACTACCACCTGGGCTGGGCTGCCTTCCTCTGCAACGTTCCCAGGGGCCCGGACCTACCTCCTGGGCCTGGGAGCCTCACCCTTTGCCGATGAGTCTCCTTAGGCTGCCTCTCCTCAGAGAATCTGCCTGCAGTCCTGGAACCTTCACTCCGCCCCTAACCATGTCTCTGTGCGGCTCTTCCACCAAGAAGCCTCCTAGATCCTGGGACCCTGCTCTGCAGCTAATCGCCTGGCTATGTGACCCCTCCTCTGAGCAGCCACCTGGAGCCCCGTACAGTCACTCCGAGTCCCAGTGACCTGCCGCACACCTCTTCCTCTGGACAGCTGCCCGGTATTCTGGTGAGGTCGCTAGGAGTCCAAGCAACTCACTGCGTGCCTCCTCCTCCCGCCAACCGCCCATAGCCCTGGGCAGTCACTCTGAGTCCAAGTGACCCGCCCCGTTCCTCCTCCTCCTCCGGGCAGCCCCCCGGTGTTCAGGAGCGGTCGCTTTGAGTCCAAATGACTCACCACTCACTTCCTCCTTGAGCAGCCACCCAGAGCTCTGATGCAGTCACCTCGAGTCCAAGTGACCCGCCGCGTTCCTCCTCCTCCTCCGGGCAGTCCCCTCCCCCACGGTGTTCAGGAGCGGTCGCTCTGAGTCCAAACAGCTCGCCACGCTGGTCCTCCTCTGGCAACCGCCTGTAGGTCTGGTGCAGTCACTCTGAGTCCAAGCGACCACCTCGCTACTCCTCCTCCTCCAGGCAGCCCCCCACCAGTGTTCAGGAGCGGTCACTCTGAGTCCAAACAGCTCGCCGCGCACCTCCTCCTCTGGGCAGCCCCAGATCCCCAGTGGTTGCTCCGAGTCCCAGCGCTGTGCTGAGTGGCCTCCTCTACCATGCTCCCAGTTTCCGAGTTCACTGCTCCAGCGGGGGGAGGGCTGTCTCGCCAGGCAGCTCTACTTCACAAAGTTCCCTGCGTTCCGGGACTACTGCCCCATCCCGGACGCCTCCCCGACGGGAGAGACTCACCCTGCTGCTTTGAGTTGGTCCCAAGTCTCTCAATATCTCCTCTTTTGAATCCTGAGTCCTGGAGCAACATGAAATGCAGCCACCATCTAGTCTGCCATCTTGAAAACCCCAATTAATTATTTTAACTAGTCTCTGGCATGAATTTCAGAATGAATTGCAGTATTTGCCTGGGAGGCTGGAAGGGCAGGGCATTGCCTCAATTAGGTCCTGTAACAGCCGGCATTTGGGTTGTGACCCTTCTGTGAGGGTAAAGATTCTTCCTAATAGCATCTTGCTTGATCCTCCAAACCTTTACTCAAGCAGCTCTCACCATCTGGAACATTCTTTTCCTTCCCTCTCCACTTTCTGCATTTCTCTGCTGGGATGTAACCTTCTCTGACTGCCTTTTATTACCTCACACCCCTCCATCATTCTCCATCCTCTACCTGTCTCCCCACGACCCCTCTTCTTGGGAATATCACCATGTGACACATTTTAATTGTGTCTAGTCTCTCCTTTTGGACTATAAGCTACAGGAGGGCAGGCAATTTTGCTGCTTTGCTTAGCATTATATCTCCAGTGCCTCAGACAAGGCCTGGCATACTCAATACAGATTTGTTGAAAGGATGAATGAATAACTAAATAAGCCATATGCTTTTCCATGAGAAGAGGAAGTTCAGTGCAGTAGATTTTTACACTGCCCTACATAAGCCAAATCAGAAACCTGGGATTCACCTAGATCCCTTCCTCTCAACACTTGATATCACTTAGTTTTACCCACTCAGTGTCTCTGAACTTAGTCACTGTCTGTCTACCTTCATTCCCAGTTGAGATCCACATGTCATTGGTTGTAGCCTCAGCTTCATGCTAATTTTCTCCATGTTAGTTCCTCACTCTTCAGGTCATCTTTCCTACTATAGCCAAAGGGTGTTCCCAACACTCAAAGCTGCTGATGACACTCCTTGGCTTAAAAGACCTTAAAGTCTTCCTATTCCCTGGGGTTAGCCTGATCTCTTTTGCAGACATGCAGCTCTTGACAACCTGGTTTCCATTTAAGTCTGTCACCTCACCTGTAAGAGCTTTCTCCTTGGACTCAGAGTTCCACCCAACCAATCCCCTTCATTGAGAGAAGCTCTTGGTTGGGGAGGGGCATTTTGTGCTGAAAGCCTTCACAGACTCCAAAACAAACAACACACACAGCTCTTGATTTCTCCCACCCCAACCCCCTTCTGTGTTCACACAGGGTTCTGTTTCTCTCTGCCAATTAGGTAATTACAGCACTTCATTGTAATTGTCTGGTTATTAATCTCATCCATCAGTCAGTGAGCTCCTGAGGACAAGGTCTTTTCACGTATTGTTTGTTTGCTCAGGGTCTCAAAGGGAAACTAGCACAGCATGGGCACAGAGGAAATGGGGGCCAAAAAGATGATGGGTAAATATAATTTTAACAAGCACATTAATTTCATTCACATAAATTGAAAGAAAATTCAATTATCTTTTTAAAATGGGAAAAACCCAAGTTATGTTAAAAGAACGTGTCTTCTTAATAAGAACAATTTCATGTTTTACATATAACTTTCTCCAAGGTGTGCAGAGTGTTAGTTTGTATTTGTGTACCTACATTCCTTTAAAACTGAATGATTTTAGTATCGAGAAAAATACAATTTGAAAGAAATCATCCACATAATGCTCAAGAATTTAATTTTGGTGCTTTGAAAACAAGCATGTTTAGTGTGTTTCTGCAGCAGGTGTGGGGCCTGTGGGGCAGCCATTGCTCTGGGCCACCTCCCCAGCATCCCTCCTTCCTGCCCTGGAGTCGACGGCACTCAGAAACGGAAGTGGTTGTACAGTCTCCAAGGTCTATTTAATCTTTGGCCTAGTTACTGAATTTGCCAAAAAGGAGGCCAATTAGTTCCAGGTGTGATGCTGGGGTCTCTGATGTGGAACTTCCCCATTGGGAAGTTGGCTCACACCTGCCTGCAAATGTCTCTAACAGTATTACTGAGCCTTTCTTTTGCCTATGAGCTGGGAAGGAAACTCCGTTCACTTGTTTTATTTCAAAGTCAGTGTCCCATATCTCCTTGAGAATCAAGAATGCATTTGGTAATGTTCCTTCCACGATGTGAGAATTTAGTGCTATTTAGGTCATATAAGTTATACGAAATGGCCCTGAGAAAGATTAGATCGCAAAGCTCACTTTTATTGAAAAAAACATTTCCCCTTTTTCACTAGTTCAAAAAAGACATCTGTGTTGATGAAGCTGGTCTTGCCCCTCATTCCTGGTGTGGCTCTTTTTGCCCAAATGGGTGATTTATCCCCAGGGAGGCTGATATCACAGTTCCTCTCCGTATGAAGGAGCATAAAGAAAAAAACGTGCTGAATTTCACGTATTGTAAAAACCCCTGCTTAATGCTTTCCAGTGTAGAATGCTCATCTTATTCGCCCTTGAAATGTTCCCAATTATAGTGTTATTTTTTTTCCAGCCCTTGGGAAAACCAATTTTACTATTAGTTATACACACTTGTGGATCCATGTTTTCATTCTCAACCAAGAATCATGGCAAATTCTCAGCAGCTGATGTATATATGGGGAACTAACATTGTTCATTCTTTAAAAAGCTCCCTATAGTATCGGATGTAATGCGAAATTCATGGGGGCAAGAAGGCAGCCCCAACTCCCTAAATGCCTGTGGCTCACTTCGTTCATTCCCCAACTCCTGCCAGGCCCTCAGTCCCTGTGGTTTAAACAGAGGCCTGTAACCTCAGACTTGAACTTTGGGGAGATTGTCCCCACCCAGATATAAAGAACATCTATGAGGAGAACATGAGGATTTGATTAGAAAATGTGTTCAGGAGGTTGGAGGGCTATGTACTAAGAAATGTACTTTCATTCTTATGTAGTGTATAAAACCAGTGAACAATTTGGGGTTGATTGAGAAATATTGGAATTCTATAGCATAGGATGTGAACTCTTCTCAAAAGGAAACAGAAAGTGCCTTAATTATAATACAAGACTCTAACTTAAAAATCAAACACATCTAAAAGCAAAATCAAGTAGGTGTGTATTTTCTGCTCCATAGAGATCACAATTCTTAACCAGGTGCCAATCTTATATAAGTGAACTCCAAAGACCATACCTTATTGGAGCTCTAGTTAAAAACAATATTTTCATAGCACCAACAAGGAACAATATAACTATTAAGCCACATTCTTATATTCTGTCCAGTGTATTTATTTTGGACATCAAATTTTCTAAAAAATCCCCAAGATCATCGTATAAAATGTGCTTCTAATACAGTAACTCTCAATCTTTAGAAAGGAAAATAACATATAGCATAAAACAGTATGGCAATGTTTGTGAGAGAAAAGAGCTCCTTTTAGAGATAGTGCTTGTCTTAGTCCCTTCCTGCTGCTGTAACAAAACACCATAGACTGGGTAATTTATAAATAACAGAAATTTATTTCTCAAAGTTTTGGAGGCTGGGTTAAAGATCAGGGACCAAGATCAACATGCTAGCAGATCTGGTATCTAGTAAAGACACAATCTCTCTAAAGGGGATGAACCCTGGATCCTCATAGATGGGACAAAATAGCAGAACAGGTTTCCTTAAAATACTTTGTAGAGGCACTAATCCCATTCATGTGGGTGGATCCCTCATGGCTGAATTGCCTTCAAAAGGTCCACCTCTTAATATTCTCATTGGGAACTAAGTTGCAACATGAATTTTAGAGGGACACAAGTATTCTCACACCACAGCTGTGAGAAAAAAATTAAAGATAGCCAATGCTGGTGATAATTTACTAAATAAAATCTATGCACTCATACTTCAAAATAAAATTTATTTAAGAAAGTAAGCATTTGGTGCTTTGTAAACTTCCTTAGGTGAACGCTGGTCCTAAATGATAGAGTAAGTTTCTTTTGCCTAAAAGTTACTGAGAGATTAAAGACAGATGACACACTGAAGTATCATTTAGGTTTTTGGTGAACCCATGGGAAATTCTGGGAAGAAAATGAGCAGAAATGATAAGGAGGCAATACAATAGTTCTTTCAAAGACATTCAGAACTTTGACTCACATGAGTCTCCATGCACAAATTATCCACTAATCATTTGATGCTGATGTTTAGATGAAACTTAAAATCAATGGTAAGATACATTTCAACAGTCCCCCCCATCAGTTCAATTAGTGAGTATTAGAGATTTTGGAAACTTGACCTTCTGCTTATGAGTATCAGGGAAAACAGTGAGACACATATTACGGAAGGTTGCCATGTTTATATCATAACTCTATACATTATGTATAGCGCATGCATCTGATTCAACAGGATGAAGTGGAATATAAAAATACAGCTTAATTAAATACTAAGGCATAATTGAGCAATGATTTTTGTTTCAAACATGTACAATCAACTTTAGAAAAGTACCCCTCTCTGATAACACTTCTAGATTTGTACTTGTTTTTAAATGTTGTTTACCTGTGAGTTTTTTGTTTGTTTGTTTTTATAAACTTTCCTATTTTAGTTGAATTAACAATAAGAACAACACTACTTTTTGAGGAAATGTGATATACTGGAGTGATTTCCTGTAGAAATACAGAAAATGTCCCAAGTATTTAAGTCGAAAGATGTGTCATCTGGGGCATAAGCTCTCCATGGACCATTCTGGATACTCATCCATTTGAGCAGATGTTCTCTTCATTTTATGTGGCCCTATGATTCATACTCCAGTAGAAAGCAAAGGTGTTTTCAAAATTTTATGCACATCATATGAGTCATTCTTATGCATCATGCACATGTACCTTAAGGTCTCAGGAAGAAAATAGGAAATTATTTGATTCATCTTGCTTTAATATACTCTTGTTGGTTCAGATAGATTTTTCTCAAGTTGAGAACTGTGATTGACTTCTTAAACCCATACCTCTTTATTAACATATATTCTTTTGCTGTGTTTTGGTTGCTTTACTTCTCTTTGCCTTCTCTTTGAATGAGAGTCTGGCTGTAATGTCCCACTGGCCATAAATCCTCTTGCTGGCCTGCTTCAACATCCAGGTCACTCCCTTCTCCAATATTTCAGACCCTTCCTCAGCACTCTCTTGGTCTGCAGAGCACTTGGCATGTAGGAGAGGAAGACAAAGTGTGTTTCTCTTTGTTTTGGAGGTAAACTGAGAACAATCTTCTAGTAAATCACTCACTCTCAACCTCTTCATTGTCAACTGTTAACATCTCCTTTCCAAAAACTGAAATAATAGCCCATAATCTGGCAGGTACACTATCTTCCAGGTTGAACTCACAGGGGATTTTTTTAAATTCGATTTATGTGTGATAAAGCAATACTTTTGAGATGTGAACCAATGGGTTTCCTCCCACCTTCTACTTCTCTTTGCCTCCCTTAGGTATTCTTCTTTTTTTTTTCCCCCATTTGTTTGGTTCCATTCAACAAGCAGAGAGCCTCTGTGGAGGGATGTAACAGGACTTAAAATTTACCTTCTCAAAACCATAGCACATTAACAAGATTATGCTAGGTGCTTACAAGGAAACCTCAAGAGAGAGGAGTGTCATTCAAGAGCATCATTTACTGATATCTCCCTCAAGAGCAGAATGACTTCCTTCCTCTCTGTGTCCCTAATCTGGAAAATATCTCCAAAAATGAAATGGAAATGGAGACAGAGGGGTGCCAACTATTGTTGGCCTGTGACAAGTTACATGTTTCTATAGAGCATGCTGGGGATTCTCCAGAGACTGTAGGCTGGCTTCCTGTCTCTGGAATAAAGTACAAGAAAGCTGTTAAGACAACAGGGAAGGAATTTCTCCTTGCTACATTTAGGTAGATGATGCCTGTCAGCCTCACTGAGATCTTTGTACCTCCAATGAGAAGTAGAAGAGAATAAATCATGAGGGGCCATGATGGTATGAGTTGAAGGCCATGGTCTTGGTCCATTTATGCTGCTACAACAAAATTACACAGACTAGGTAATTTATAATGAACAGAGATTTATTTCTTACAGTTCTGGAATTTGGAAAGTCTAAGTCCCTGCTTCCAAAATGGTACCTGTTGCTGTTTCCTCATTTGATGAAAATGGAAGAACCAAAGAGGGTTTGAAGCCGCTTGTAAAAAGCCTTAATCTCATTCACAAAGGCTCTGCCCACACAACTTAATCACCTTCTAAAGGCCTCCCCCATAGTCCTACTACAATGGTGGTTATGTTTCAAGATATGAATTTTGGGAAACACAGACCATAATAGCTGTGGCAGGAAAACCAAAACAGAGAGACAAGCTGAGGATCAAATGTTCCATTCCCCATCCAATACAAATAACATCCCTATTTAGATGGCACATGTTTCTGAAAATCATGGAGACCTGAGGGAGACATTAAACTTCTTTAAACGTAAAAATTTCAATGTTGTTTTTACGACTTTTTGAGTAGTAAATGAGATATATACTCGTTCATGTTTGGCACTTCATTGCAATATTATAACGGTGACTTAATTTCATTAGTAAAAGTGATAAATGCTTATAATGATGATAATAATAAAAGAAACAATAAGTCATACCAAATATCTTCACTTAAAGGTGACCTATTGCTTTAATTTGGATCTGGAATGTCTCTCAAAGGCCTATATATTAAGTTCCTGATTCTTGGCTTGGTACTATTTGGAGGTAGTCAAACCTATAGGAAGTGGGGCAGAAGGAAGTTTGGTCATTTGGGGCATGCCCTTGAGGTGAACATTGAGACTCCCTTCCTGTCTGGATCTTTGCTTCCCACCTGCCATGTGGTGAGAAGTGGCCTTTTTCTGCCACTCGTTCCTGCCATGATGTATTATGCCACCACAGGCCCAAAGCAGTAGGGCCAAGTGACCAAGGCCTGATAACTCTAAACCATGAGCCATAAACCATAAACCTTTCATCTCTTTTTAAATTTTATTATCTCAGATATTTTGTCACAATGATGGAAAGCTAACTAGCTCACCAAAATAACAAAGGGGGAATAATTTTATTAAAATGGAATCAACCATATGCTATATCGAAGTAAAAAGTATTATACTTAATTTTACTTGAATTTAGTATTTAATATAGAAAAAAACACTATAGCAAAACTAGAGTAATAAACTGAAGGAATAAACTAAAAGAATTAGGGATGTGTCTCATAATTGCTTCTTTACCACAGAAGACACTAATTCACACAATATTCCTTGAAAGTTAAAGGATAAAAACATTAAGAGTTTGAAATCATTACATTTTGTTTATTATAATGTTTTTGACTTTATAAAGTATGAATTGATTCCCTATAGAAAAGATGAGATTAATATTTTTGTACTTCCTCCCATTCCACTTTCCCCAAATCCCATATTTAGTTAAAGTCCCATCTAAATGACTGTAGGCTTGATCATGTTTCCTACTTGGGTCAATGAACCGTGATTGGACATGATGTTTGCCTCTTCTAAGCAAAAGTATTTAATGTAAATGTATGCTTTGGCTTGGTACCAACTGGTTTGGCCTTTCACAATGAAAATAGCATGTTCTAAAGAGGGGCTATTCTTTCAGTCTGGCTTAAGCAAGGAGAAAATATGTGGGGATGAACCCAACAGAACCACAGCTGATTTCCTATCTAATATGAGCAAGCTAAGAATATTTATTATTGTAATCCAGTAGGATATTGATTTTATTATAGCATCAAAAGCAGCAATGGTTTTAAACTTCCTATATTTATATTCTGTCCTATAACTATAATTTCTTCAATTTTTTAGACTTAGTTTTATATTTAAATGTATTTATTGTTTAGCACCAATATTTTACTATGGCTTTTCCATTTCCAAATGACTTTTTTTTATTCATCTCTTGATTAGCTAAATTTCATCATCAAGTGTGTTTGTCCAGAAAGTTTCATAATTGGCTGCTATGTTTTGAGAAGTTTTTCAATTTTGTGAGTACCTTCTTGGGGCCTATCTCTACTCGAATACCAACTTGTTCAGCTATAGTATTCTTGGATTATAACTCCTTTATATTAAAGTTTTGACAAAAAATTTAAAAAATAGAAAGTTAGGTAAATATTGCTATAGAAAAATTCAAAGACCAGGCTGATTTTTTCCCTTACAAGTAATTTTTTCTTTTGCCTACATTTCTGATGCATTCTGTGCTTATTTGTTTGAAGTTTAATAAAGAAGCCAGAATATATAGATTTATATAAATCATTATATATCAATTTTTCAGATTCTTTTTTATTTCTAATTTTTTTATTTCATGGAATTTTAAAAATTATGGTTCTGAGTGTCTGTTTCTGCTTTACTTATTGGATTCTTTGCTGAAAGAATACTAAATTATCCATATAGTGACTCCTTTATTTCTTTTAATTTAAAAAACTGTGATATTATAAGCATAGCAAATTTTACCATTTCATCCCTTTTTAAGTGTGCAGGAGTTCAGTCCATTCACATTGTTTTGCAACCACATCCACTATCCATCTCCAGAGCTTTTTTCATCTTGTAAAACTAAAACGTTCTAACCCTTAAAACAGTTCCCCATTCATCCCTCCTCCACCCACACCTGGGCAACCACCATTCTACTCTCTATGAATTTGACTCCTCTAGGTGACACATGACATTATTACTGGCTTTTTTTTTGCTTAGCATAACATTTTCAGGGTTCATCCATGTTATAATATGTGTCAGAATGTTCTTCCTCTTTAAGGCTGAGTAATACTATTCAACTGTGTGTATGTATTTTGTTCATTGTTCAGTGGGCTTTTGGGTTGCTACTACCTTTTGGCTATTATGAATAATAGCTGTGCACATGGATACAAATATGTATTTCAGTTCCCACTTTCAAGTCTTTGGAATATATAACAAGCTGAATTGCTGGATAATGTGACGATTCTATCTTTAATTATTTTAGGAACTGCCATGCCATTTTCTAAGGTTGCAACAGCATTTTACATTGCCCCCAGCAGTATACAAAAATTTCACTTTTTCCATATCCTTCCTAACCTTGTTTTCTGTTTTCTTTTAAGGTAAAAGACATCCTAATGTACCAAGTGAATTATTTCTTGATCTAACTTATCCATGTGAATTATTTTATGTATTTTCTATGTGTGCATACACCATCTCTTCTCTATTTGCTATTATCACTTTGAAAACATCTACATTCACTGTAATAAATTCTAATAATTCTTTTTGTTCTTTGTTATTAATTACTTATTGATATGATCTTGTTTTGGTAATCAGTTAATTTCCTTAGCTTTGCAGTGTGCATTTTCAACTCTGTAGTTTCATTATCGTCATGTGCAGAATTGAGATATTCAGATATTTTAAAAAATGTTTTATCTCAAAGCATTTCCGAAGAGTATCTTTCTGTCTCTTAGGATGGATTTTCACTAAGACTAGGTTCATCTTCTGTCTTTGCCTGCTAAATTTCTTTGCTTCTTTTCTTACTCTGTGTCTGTTTGCATAGTTTCTATGCCTCTTCTCTTCTTGTTTATATTTTAATGCATGATGTGGGAAGCACTAACCAGTCTTCTCTCTACTTTAAGAGTCTATGAGTATACGCTCCTTGCCACACTTCCTTCTTTTTCTAAATCTAACTTTCTTCCTCTCTCAGCTAAAGTTTAAGGTATGCATTTAGATTTCTCCTTTTTTTTGTGGTCTGAAGGCACTGGGGAGAGAGGGAAAGATTATATGGGATTGGATGCAGTCTTTGTCAGAGCATATGAGTTCTGTTTCAACAGTCCATAAATGCCCTAGAAGAGGACTCACTTCTGCAGAAGCACATCCCACTCCTGCTGTTCAATCAGCCCAGAGCCCAAGCAGCATTTTTAACCTCAGTCTTGGATTCTTCAAGGGGACATGACTTTCTATCCTGTAAGTCTTTGTTTTTCCTTGGCTTCTCCCCAAGTGGCCCACTCTGACCCATAGGCTGCTTTTGTTCAAACTGGGAAGTATTTCTAATAAATACAGAATTTTGACTTCTTTTTCTTCCTCCTCTTCCTTCATCCTCTTCTTCCTCCACCTCCTCTTCCTTTTCCTCCTTCCCCTCCTGTTCTTCATCTTCTTCTCCTCCTCCTCCTTCTTCTTTATCCTCCTCTTCCTCCTCCTCCTTGTCCGCCTCTCTTTCTGGAAGTTGGGATAGAAAGCAAGCCATAAAGCAATCTTGTGTTGTTTTTCTTTTACTGATTAGCATTTAGGTCATGAAGTTTAATCCCTTTTTATTTGCAGGTGGCTGTTTCTGGTTGTCTATTTGTTACTAATTTTTTATACAGAAAGAGATTTTGTAATCAGAATTTATTCTATCTTTACTAGAAGTTCAATATCTTTCAAACTTCTTTCTCAGAGCCAGGGAAGGCCTCACCTGCCCTCTAAGGAGAAGCAAAATTTGTGGCTTTTTAGGGTGGAAGGGATGTTTATTAGAAATTATGTCAGCTACATTGACCTTATATTTTCAATTACTGTGAATTTCAGGGAATCTTACACCTTATCCACCAATAGATTACAAGAGGGGCCTATGTTTGGCATTACAATGCTGAACTCTCAGGCTTGCTGTGCATTTTGAGAGGGCCTTTTCTTTTCCCTGATATCTGGACTTCTATTGAGGGGGTTTATTGGAGTGAAGTTGGGTCACTATGAATTTGGCCTAAGAAGATGGAGCAGTTAGGGCAATCATTTAGCTGGTTGATGTGTGAGGCAGCTGTTCCCAAGGTGCTGGGTGTTTTTGTTAGATTTTCTATTGCTGTGACTGAAAGACCTGAGGAGAACAATTTTCCTGAGGAGGAAAAGTTTATTTGGGGCTCATGGTTTCAGAAGTCTCAGTCCATAGATGACTGACTGACTCCACTACTTTAGGCCCAAGGTGAGGCCATACATTATGGGGGGAAAGTCCAGTGGAGGAGAATTGCTCAGCTCATGGTAGGGTCAGGAAGCAGAAAGGGAGGAGGGGTCCTCAGGAAGAACAAGCCTTCCAGCGCATGCGCCAGTGACCTACTTCCTCCAAGGATGCCTCGCCTGCCTACAGTTACCACCCAGTTAGTCCATCTCAATGGATTAATCCAATGATCAGGTTACCCCTCTCAAAATCTAATCATTTCATCTGAAAATTCTTGAATTGTCTCACATATGAGCTTTTGAGGGACATCTCATAAATAAATCATAACACTGGACAAAAGGAGATAGGCTGCAGAAAGGAAGAGGGTGGGCTCCAGTTTGTGAAGGGGTGGGCTGAGTTAGATTCTCTGCTGGCCTGTCTTCTGTTTTCCTGCCAGCCTGCCCTCTCCCCCTCTCACATCTACCTTGCTACTTTTATCTCACTGTTTCTCTGCCTTTTCAGATCTGCCCCAACCCATGGTCAACTCTGTCAGAAATTTTGGCAAAGTAAAAGACAATGCAGAAATTGATCCCTTTTGAATATCATTGCATCATATCATTGATATGTCAGTATATATCCACTTATGTCAATTATTTTAATCACTTGACAGGCCCTATTTTAGTCTCTTACATGATTGATGATGATCTGTTCTAAATGACTTGTAAACAACAAAATAAGGAAGCGCTTTGTACTTGTATTTTTGTTCAAGTGAACCTAAAATGCCACAAATGCCAAAGGGATTTGATTGATTCACATTGATACAGAAAATAATCTTTAAAATCTTTTCTGGTATGTGGGAAAAAAATCATGTCTTACCTGGGTGATTGATCCAATAATGGTGTTTTGCTCTATCTACCATATCTGCATTAGTGACATCTTTTGGCACCATAAATAACAAAAAGTTGCATATATTGTAAAAGGTCCTGAGTCTTCAAAATTCACAGATGACCATGGGGAAGAGAAACCCCATGGTTTGCCCTGCTGACTCCAGCTGGGGCTGGGGCTGGCCCATGGTATCTGGCTAACCAGGGTCACCCGTCAGAGTTCCCTTCATCGCATCATTGACTGCAGCTTGAGGCTCTCCCAGGATGACCTGAGTGACTGCACCAGTGACATTGAGTTCATCTCCCCCTCTAATGGGGAACGAGGGGCCCCATATTGGTGCTCATGGCCAGGAAGGAGAAGGGCCTTGGGGCATTTAGCCAGTCACCTCCCTAGAGGTTGGCTGAGAATTCTCTCAGCAGATCTGGTGGTGTCATCAGGTTTTCTTGAACTATTCTGAGTTTATGGTTCCTGAAAAAAAATCCCATACTTTCATGGTGCTGTTAGTAAATGATAGCTCATCCCACCCTAGGTAATATTTCTGAGGAAATATATTTTATTTGAGGAGCTAGAGGTGGTATGAGGACAGGCCAGAAGCCTGGAGAAATTCTCTCTATGATTTTAATAATAATTATTTTTGTAATAAAATTATCCAATGAGTAAGGTTGTGCGAGGATTAAGTTTCAATAATGGACACATGGTGTGTATTCAGTAATAAAAATAACAAGAATTCTTGGAAACTCACTATAATGGATACATGTGTCTGCTATATAGTTTTTGGTTATTTTAACCACTTAGTGAGTTCACCAACATCATATATGTGGGGAAGATTTCCTACACCTACTATGTAGGCTTTATTCCATAATTCATAGGAGATAAATATTGTATATGATAATATATGTTGTTATATAAGATTTAATTATATACTCGTGTTGAATAAAATATAAATAAATGAAAACAAGCTGCATTTACTCATCATTTAAAATATTATAACTGATTTATGGAGCTCTGTTTATAATCAGTGTTACACAAAGCACTCTACAAATATGATCTCATTAATTCTGCATCAACTCTTCCAGGTAGGTGCACTGTTATTTCTGCTTTACAGGTGAGTGAATCAGCTGTGTGTGGGGGGGAGATGGGTGTGATAATGCCTACACACGTACAGTGGTACCTTAAGGCTCTTCATTATGCTCATGGAAATTCTAAGTGGAAAAGCAAAATTTGACCCCAGGTGTGCCCAAGTTAATGCCAGGGTTCTGCTTCTCTCAGCACACGCTTCTTTTTCTAGCTATTGATTTACTGGGCTATGCTTCAGGCTTCCACTTATAGACTCTTCAACACTTTAAGAGCTTTGATGTTGACTGTGACCCTAAGTGTTTGTTTTCTTTATCTTATTTTCTCCTCTGAGCAGCTCGGCAAGGTAACTATTACCATCACACTTTAGAGTTAGGGAAACAGAGGCTCAGGGAGATTCAGTCACACAGCTCTAAAGTGGCTGATTCCAACATCCTTCAGGCTCTTTCCCCTTTGGCTCACCCATGCCCACCCAACTACCACCCATTCACCAATGTGGAACCTCTCTCCTGTGCAGGCAGAAGCACAGTCAGCAGGGTGAGACCACACCACCAACTCAAACCTCCTGGTCATGCATGTTCTGAAGTTTAATTGGAAGAGGAAGAGGACCAACCAGTGAGTCAGTGGTGTGGCTCTCCAGGGAAGCCTGCTTTTGACCCTCTGCTCCAGCCCAGCCCTACTAAGATCATTAGGCCTGACAGCCTCACAGCTGGAGATGTGGCCAGCCTGCCAGTGGCCTGATTGATGATATTTGTTACGGTCCTAACACTGGGTGTTATTGTTTTAGCACTTCATCTGTTTCCCTTTAGATGGCTGGTGGTGGAGATTTTCATCTTTGTTTTTTGATTAACCTCAAATAGAGAGGAAGCTAGCAAGCACCAAACATGTTTGGAAGAATTTCAACCCCAATTAAGTACGTACTGTAGCATGATTTGATTTGTGGGAGATGAAAAATAAGGAATTCAGAATGAATCACATCTAACATGAAACCAGGAACTAAATTTAGTGCTTAACAACATGGAATGTATGGTTTCCCGACCTTTAGTTTCAAGCTGCTTGTGTTGGCTGATTCTCCAGATGTTCATCAATATCCCCCAATTTTTTCACATTGAATAGTAAAAGTGGGAATCACCATTCGAGCCCCATTCTCCTTATATGCTAAAAGAGTTGTAAGGGGGTCTGCTGTCTATTCTCTTGTAAAAATTTAATGCTTAGTGCATATTAATTGTATGAATTAATGGGTTTCATTGTGATATTTCCATACATGCATTTAGTGTGCTTTGATTAGATCCATCCTCTCTACTCTCCTCTTACTACCAGTTCCTCCTTCCTCTAATCCCTTTCTCTTCCCCAACTATTCTGCTTCTAGTTTCATATCTTTTTTGCTTTTTTTAATTTCAGATTTCACATGTGAAGTAAAACATGTGAATTTGACTTAGTTTACTTAAAACCAGTGGTCCATTGGTAATTCAGTTTTTTTGAGGGGCCTCCATACTGTTTTCTACAGGGGCTGTACCAATTTACCTTCCCACCAACAATGTATAGGGGTTCCTCTTTCCCACATCCTTACCAGCATTCATTATTTTTGTTTTGTTTTGTTTTTTGATAATAGCCAATCTGACTGGGCTGAGATGGAATCTCAATGTTGGTTTGATTTGCATTTCCCTGATTGCTGAAGAGGTTAAGAATTTTTTCATATATTTATTGGCCATTTGTACTTCTATTGAGAACCGCCTGTTCAAATCATTTGACCATATGTTGATTAGATTACTCGTTTTTTTTTTTTTTCTTTTTTTTTTCTGGAGATTAATCAGATGAATAGCTGGCAAAGACTTTCTCCCATTCTGTATGCTGTTCTTCACCCTGGTGATTGTTTCCTTTGCTGTGAACCTTTTTTAATTTGATGTAATTCCATTTGTCAATTCTTGCTATTAGTTCCTGAGCAATTGGAGTCCTGTTCAGGAAACCATTGCCTATACCAATACCATAAAGTGTTCCCCCTATGTTTCTAAGTTTCAGATCTTGCATTAAGGTCTTTGATCCATTTTGAGTTGATGCCGTCTGTTCTTTGATGAAAGTGTGTTGCCTCCTTGCAAAATTAAGTGCATGCTGTAGCATGATTTGATTTGCAGGAGATATAAAATAAGGAATTCAGAATGAAGCACATCTAATACGAAAGCAGGGTCTAAATTTAGGTGCAAAATAAGTCCCCACTGCAGCACATCCTCCTCTGGGAAATGCACACAGATCTGGTCTAGGGAACCTTAGATCCACTAGAGAGGTACTAGGCTGCCTGTTACGGTGCCAACTTGTTTCTTTATATTCTTTTCCTTTTAAGCTCTTTATGTAGAATTCATCAAGAGGACATAGCAAACTTAGCATTTAATGAGGAGTTGGTTTTTCTCTCCATGCTATTCCACTGAACAACCTAGCAGTTTTGGAGAAGTCATGACACTGCAAGTATTCTTTTAGATCTCTATTGAATTAATACATGATACACTCCTAATTTAATTTGATTTTTAAATAGTGTCAATTTCTTATTTATTAGTATAGATTGAAATTCTGCTCTTCAATGTTTCTTTTCTGGGTAGTCCCTAACATGCCTATTCATTATTAATTTCCTCTCATATGTTGTTTTATCATTTAGCCTCTTTTCAATAAGGTTTTTGTTCCTCTGTGTCTTCTTACTAAGGATGAAACATGGTTTTCTGTAAATTCCTTCTGGTCATTATTCTAAATCATCTTCAGATTTTGGTTCATCATGTAGATCTTCAGTGTTAGGGTCACTCTGGCATTTTTATAAGTCTGATTATATCTTTTCCCTCTCATTTCTCATTTTCAAAGAGGGAGAGATACAATGTTTTTCTAAGACAAAGTGTGAGCTTTGTCTTTGATCTCATTCTTCAAATGAGCAGCAGAGCTTCTAGATCCATTCTCAAACTCTAGGCTGAAAAATCACAAGTGCACCTGTTAAACTGGCAGATATCACTCCCACCTCTTGACACTTTGGCCTAATGGAAATCCTAGAAGGCCATAATCCCTAGAATGTGCTGCTCCCTGGGAAGCACCCTGCCTATTATGATTTACTCTGGGGAAATGCGCCTTCTACTCACTTTCTGGGATTTCACATCATTGATGAAAATAGAAAAAGGAGACAGGGTAGGAGGAAAAGAGGGTAAAGGATAGCACCAGGCCTCACTGTGCATCACCCACAGGAAGATGCAGGTGCAGGGTCTTCTCACCTACGTACCACCTGTTCATTTGGGGGGGGGAGGGGTAACAGGGGTGGTGGCTGACTCTATGTCCAGTGGTTATAGCACAAAGGATCATGGATTGTGTTTTAAATCCCATTTTCCCATTCTTGCAATTAGTGAAAATTGATCCTGAAAATAAGTTATTTGTTTTGGTGGTTGCATAAGTTTTCATTTTTGTGTGTTTCTATTTAGGTATTTCATTAGATTATTGAGAGACTGAATAAGGAACTCTAAACCAGATGCCATTTTAAATACAACTTTTCCCAGTCTTCATTTCTTGAAATTACAAAGCTCTTTATTTCAAAATATGGTTATGTTGATATCCTTGTAGATAATGCACCACGTACATGACAGGAAGAAAGGCCTATTCAGCTGAGACTAGTTTTCTAAGGCAGAGAGAAGTCTAATGAAGAATAGGTTTTGTGTAACAAAGTTCCTCATTGTCTGGAGAGTCTGCATTGACAGAAAGACTACATTGATGAAACCATCTGATCTTTTAACCCATTCACCTTATGTGGAGAGATCCTGTAAATTATAATGATCTAATAGCAGAGCTTGGAAACACCTGAATGAAAAAGTCATGCAACCCTGAGAGCAGATTGTGTTTTCCCTGCTCAGGGGTCAGTTACTGTGGGATACCGACCAATTCCCCTGTCTCTCCTGAGGATTGGCGCTGCAGCTCATTTCAAGCCTGTGCCTTCAGCCCACTATGACTTCATTACCAGGGGACACTTCCCACATGTGGGATGGGAGGAGGAGTACCTTCCTCTAGTCACAGGGATGTTGACAGAGCTGAGTCTTTGCTGCAAGGGAACAGAGTGTGGACAAATGTTTGGCACCAGAACATGGCTTGGGCTCCAACATTTGAGCTGCTGAAGCCCAGCAAAGTCCTGCAGCCAAAACCACGGAGTCCGAGCAGCTTGCTCTACAAAACCTGAATTTAACAGAGTGTCAGTCTAGACTCGGCTTGATGGACTTCCCTGCACACTGGTGATTGGTGGCAAGGCCTCAGGATGAGTTTGCTAGGTTGGAATAAGAAGGCGTTTGTGTGTTTGCTCCTGTTTCCCCTCTTTACAGAATTCAACACCATCATTTTCCACAGTTTTAGTAAAACAGTAAGGTTGAGAGGCAGGTCAAATGAAAATTCTGAAACATCTTTAAAAGTCTGTTTCACTGAGGCCACATACTGATTTTTAAATCCTTGAAGTAATTAGGTGTTGTGGGTGTACTAGTGAGAAGTTGGTGGTAGTCTCTGCTCATGGCTACTCCATCATCTGCATAACTCTCAGTAGAGAATTACATATGTGAGAATACTAATTAGACCTTGTAGAGTTGGCATTGGGATTGTGTGACCAATAATTGAATCAAGACTTTCGTAGAAATCATTTGTGGGAGCAAGAAAATGTGAATGTTTGTTTCCGTATGTATGCATAAATCCTAAATTACAGCCTGCTCTCAGTTGTTCTGTCCGGTAGTCAACTTGGTGAGCTATTTAAGCACTGTACATTTTAACAGATTTTTCTGTCTTATATTAATCTTACTTCCCTCCTTCATAATGAGAATGGGGAAGAGAATGGAAAACCTATAGTCTCATCAAATTCTTAAGCTAATTTCTGGTGACTACCATCTAGTCAACAGCTAAGTCTTCAAATGATATTTAGCTTCCTACCATCTCCCTGGAATGGGGCCATATGCTGAACGGATGGGAAAAAAATCAAGCCAAAAATCCTGTCCCTGATTTGAGGCAACCAGGTTACTTCATGTTTGTTCAGGAATTTTCCCTGATGTCATTTGAGTTTCTCTGGTGAGTCTTAGACTCTTGGTTGGCTTCAAAAATCTTGAAGCCGTACTTGACAGACTATCACAGTCAGGGTTTTCTGCGGTAAAAACCAACCTCAAAATCGCAACCACTTATCACAATAAACACTTATTTCTCACTCCCAGTTAAATAAGTCAGCTGCAGCTCTGTGGGCTTGACAGGGCTCCACTGGACTTGCCTCTGGGCTGTAGGTTGGGTTTATATCTGCTCCATGTACCTTCTCATTCTACCAACCAGGCTAAAGGGTCAGCTGTACTCTACAGCATGCTGTCCCTGGGGAGGAGGGAAGACAGTCAGGAAGAGTGAGAGAGGCCTCTGCTCAAAACTGGCATACTGACACTTCCAATCACAGATCTTTGGTTAAAGCAATTAATTCACAGGGCCAAGTTCAAGGTCCATGGTGTGGAGATGGATATATATACTCTTCCTACTCAGAGGTATTGGCAAGGTTTATGAAAATGAGCACAGATGTATTTTCCTATTATAGGGTTAGATCAAAGAGTTAAAAACAATAGTCCTGCCCTACCACATCAACCATAAAATGCACTAAAAAAGATTTATCATAATTTATACCTCTTTTTATTAGATGTTCTTAGTTCTCAGGTAATGTAAGAGTAGAAGAGTGCCTATCTCAGTCATGTCCTAATTTAATATAATTTTCCTAGAGAACTAGGAAAGAGTTTTTCCACTAACCCCCACACTCACTGTGATCTGATCATGTGCACACGCTAGAGAAAATATTCATTCCATTGGAGAAGATTTATTGTTTTTTCTCTTCAGTGGGATATGTAGTGGAAATAGTTTGGGGTCTGTTTTCATACAGACATGAGTTTCAATCCAACTCAGGAACTAAATTATTTTAAGTTAAAAGTAATGTTGGGCTATTTATTGAACCTCCTGTCTCCATTTCTTCATCAATGGTATGAGGGGCTCAAGACCTTCTTTACTGAATCACTGTAGATTAAATGAGGTGGCCCATATAAATCATCTATTACAACTCTCACAAAAATTCATTTTCCTTCTCCTAAATCTCATTCACTATCCAAAGTAAACTTTATATGCAGATGCCTTTCCTAAACCACTTTTAATATCCTCCAGAATTCATCAAACTCCTTCTCATCTGATCTCCTAAGTCTTCCAGGGGAAAGGTCCTTTACCTGCTCCTAGGTTCATGAGTGGACTTCAGTAAGTACATGACTTAACCTTTTCCACTTTGGAATCAATATGAAATGTGTATATAAATCATATGCATCTTTCTGGGAGAGACTACATAGCCTTTATCTGAATTTCAAAGTGCTGTAGGTCTCAGAAAATGTTCTAAACTATTAATCAAGGATGAACTGGATAGTTTGGCCCTTATCATATACCATCTTGTATGCTGGGTATTGCTTCATGCTCTTAGCCCCTTTCCCCCATCTTAATTATGACTTTCTTGAGGGGAACAGACATATCTTCCATAATTATGAATGTTTTATGACTTGTTGCCTGGGTTTAATACTTGGTGATAATTAAAGAAATAATGCTTATTACTCAGATAAGTGTTTAAAAAGTACTACCACCATATTCACCAAGGGTGAATCGAACAGGTTAAACATTTAACAATAATGATGAAAGTGTGCAGAGAAAAAAAAAATCATTAAAAGCAAAAAACAACCAAAAAGCTCTGGTGGCAGCAGAGTTTATCTGGGTCCTATTTTAATGGTGCCAACAGATTTTTGTACTTGATCCTGTGGTAGTCTATGTGAAACATTGTATTAGATGTGATCTACTTGTCTCCTTACTGATTGATATCCTTACCTCACTTACTAAAAGAAAGGTGGAATATTTTATTGTTTATGAGAATGGCCACAGGTTGGAGGTGCAAGAGCGAGGCTGTTGGAGAAGGGACATGTTGACAGTATTTTGGAAAATATCACCGTCCTGTTAGAGAACTCTGAGCTCTCTTTGCAAGAGGAGCATCTCCTAATCCATAGAATGATATCTGTTTGCAGTAGAAGGAAAGGATAAGAGAAGAAATAAAGATAAATGAACTTGTTGGTGCTTTTTCTTCCTTGTCAACAAATAAGAGGGTTGATATCATTAACCAGAATGATAACCCCCATCCAAAGATGATTTTTAGAAAATAAATTTCAGAACATTTAAGGACCTTTACCTTCCTGAAAGTACTGGGTAGGCTTAGAGAAGAATGAATGGTCAGAAAACTTTGTGGATGATGTCAGCACATTGACAAAAGTCAAGGAGCCCTTCTGGTTTTGTGGTTCCTTCTTATCGGTTATGACTTTCAAGATTCTTCAGTTCCACAAGATTTTCAGAGTGATTTAAGGGGACATGGTCATCAAAAGCAGTGTGGTCATAGAATTCATAAGACACAATCTCTCCATAAAAATTCACAAGCATACATTTTCTCAAGTCCATTCTCTAACACTTTTGGAGGGCCAGATTCCGTGTGCCTAGCAACAATTCTATTTTTTGTGTGTTTTATCCTCCTTCTCAGCTTCCTTGCTAGACTTTAGGGAATTAGCAGGACTTACCACCAATTGGATTGCAGAGCTTTTTGGCCTGCGGTGAGCCTTGCTATCATCAGGTATGTAAAAATCTTGCCCAGTGTAGTCAGAAGTTAAAATCAAACCATCATAAACCTGCAGGACGTATGACCCCCGAAAGCCCTGGGGGAGTTTCCTGGACCAGACCTCAGTGGAACTTTGCCCAAAACCCCAAATGGGAAATATATACGAACTGATTCCACACAGTATGAAGGCTGAGGCAGCAGCACAGCCCTTATATAGACTGATACAATGATAGATTAGCACACATTTAATCCTGGGCTGGGGGTTTAGAGGAGTCAGTCTTCCACAGGCCCTCCTCTTTGTTAATGTTAATAGTCCAGAGTGCTGGGTTTAGTGGTAATTGGCATTTTTCTTTTGTGACACAATGATTCTACATTTAAGCCAATGAGAAAGTCATTCCTTAAAGGAAGTGCCAATAGGACACTAGTATGGCTGAAATTTTCTGCAGGATTTTAGGGTCAGAGAAATTAAAAGATATCATGGGTAGTTTAATCATTCCTTTGTGACAAAAATAAAGAACTTATTTTTAAATATCTCGATAGCACTGATTTTAGGAAAGCCTGCTCATATGTAAATTTATAGAACAAATGGATTAGGAGCTATTGTTTTTATTATGATTTTTATTCTTTTCCTGGAGTTTTCATAAGGAATAAGTTTTCTGGTTATGTTTAATATGTATCTGATTTGCAAATATTCAATGAGTTGACTCCTCAAGAACCACCTCAGTGTGAAAAACAAGCTGCTTTGCAA
Organism: Sciurus vulgaris; assembly: GCF_902686455.1. NCBI lineage: Eukaryota > Metazoa > Chordata > Mammalia > Rodentia > Sciuridae > Sciurus > Sciurus vulgaris. Next base: position 36,494,391 of record NC_136476.1, read on the forward strand.
AATTGTTAGAGCAAAAAGATGCCATGATGGAAAATACTTAAGATGTAAACCCAAAGTTCTTGCCCAGTTTATGGGGGAGATAGGAATTATAGACTTTCTTGAGAAAAGCTGAAGAAACACACCCAAGCGACTGAATCTGTCAATCTGATGTCTGGCATGTACACATGATGAGGTATTTTGATCATGGAAGTGATCTAGCCATATACTCTAAGTAGAAAATCCAGAGGGCACCAAAAATACCAAGTTTAGCCCTCTGTTAGATTCCATATCAGATTTCATATTCCACCAAACTTAAGCAAAAACCAAAACCAAAACCAATTAAATTACAAGTCCCTGAAGGAATATCAGAAATCCCTTTTAGATAAGGGATTATTACGTCTGTAACAATGGAAAGTTCTTCACAGTTTGGTGACTCAAAGACACCCAACACACCCTTACCTTGAATTCTAGATATTTCTGGAAATATTCTGACTTGTCAGATATTCTGATATGTATGTAAGAAGTTCTAAATATCAGCAGTTGTAGCTGAAGACTTCTACATCCTATTCCCATGTTAATGGAAAATGAGAAGTAAATATAATTACATATATAGTGAGTCTGCCAGAAGAACTAGAAGCAATGAACCCTTCTCCCCAAAGCATTGGGAAATTTCCAGGGATCTCTCTAATAGAGGAAGATTGGCTGCATCAAGTCTTGCACTCTCCCTGATTTTTTTTTTTCCTCCTGAGCTTTTTCTTCCATCTCTGAGAAATGCTCTGGAAGTCATTAAGAGGAATGAAAAACCCTAGGATTTGGAGCTGTGCTGCATTAGAGTGACAATGAGAGAGAACTTGGGGTGCTGTGTTTGGTAGGCAGACCCAGAATTCAGCTCCTGGGGTCCAAGATCTCCATTTGCTTGGGCTAATTTGTCCTCCCAGATTTAGATACAATTTGTATGGACCATGTGACATACACAGTGGTATATCTGGTGTCTTTTCTAACATATGTGGAGATTCTTGGTAGGGGTGGATAGATGTGTGTATGTGTGGGGTGATAGTGGGGCTTTCCTTTTTGAATTCTTGAATTCTCTGGGACATCATGGTCTTTTCTCCCTGTTCCTTTCTCATCCCCTTGGCGTGAAGTGCACTGTGTAGAGCTGTCCCACTAATGGGTGGGGACTAGGATTCACAATGTACAAACCTACCAAGAAAACTTGACATAGCCTCTTGATGAAGATGTTTTGCTCCTGCATGTTTCTGTCTAACTCATCCACCATTCTTCCTTTCCTCTCCAGCTCATTTGCTTCTCATTCTCTCCCCTCAAATTCCTACTTGTTTTATAGAGAGATCAGTTTATCTAATTTTGTGTATTAATTCAAGGCCATTTTAGTTTGTCCTTAATTATATTCCCAGACAATTCCACAAAGCCTAAACAAAGATGGTTGGTTCAAATAAATTCTAATTAACAAGGATTAAGTAACTATGTTAGATGAATTCTCATTTTCCAGCTTCAGTGCACACTTATCACTTAGCAGTAGAAATATTTTTTTGAGCACCTACATAAGCCAAGATCTTGTGACCTTTTAAACTCTTATTCACTCCTTCTGTGGACACGGAAGAGCAGAGGCCCTTTTTCATTGTCATACCACCTTGGTGGTGGAATTCTAGAAGCTCTGGGATTTCTCCTCAGCTGATTCCATCCCTTTGGGGAACAAGGGGTAGAACTGGGGCAGAATACATAGACCTTTTCAAGTTCTTTCCTAAAATCTCCTAGTGGTTCCAAAACACTCCCCCTCCCTATTCCCAATGCCTTGCCACTTCTGAAGCTGCTTCTAAAATTCTCATTCAAATGGGGAACTGACACCTCTCTTGCAATAGACCAGCCCCAGTTATGAGACCTTGATTTGAGCACAAGATAGCTTCACTACACCCCTAACACTTTCCTTTGCACAAAGGGTAAACTCTAAAAGGCTGCATGGAGGCCCATTTATACCTAAGTCGTTCATGGCTAAGGGCATAAACTTTAAAACCAGGTATGTAGTTTTCTTTTGTGCTGATATGTGTTCTATTGGGCACTTTTTAAAATTAAACCTATTTTGCCCATATTGAAATAGTACTGTGGTTCAGTTTTCCAATATACTCCTTTCTTCTGATTTAACATTAGGCTAGACGACTTCTGATATTTTGGATAAGTATTCCATTTCAACAGCCACTTCTCTTTGACTCTTCCTGATTACTGTGCTTTGCTTGGGCCTGGAGATTTTCATGTTGCATGATGTGCTCTTTGTCCTTCAAAATTGCTCCTTCTTATGAATGACTCATCCCATTACTCTGTGTACATTTGTCATCTTCTTGGCACTTTCCTTTTCATTTAGCCTTTGAATTTTGTTTCCTTTGATGCAACAGCCTTTTAAAATAGCTATTTCAAAGTTCTCGGTGGCTTCATACTCATCAAAAAATTAAGCATTTATCAGAAATAACAGAAATAGAAGCATCACTGTGTGGACTAACAGACCAGATGATGTTCGAGCCTAAAACATCATCAATGAGAGCAGCTGTGGAGGCAGGCAGAGCTCACGGTATTTTGCTTTGGCACATCACTCCATGATTTTGAAACTACATGTCGTGAAATATTATAATAGATGATCTCTGTGATTCTTGCTACTAGGAGTTCTTGCTAGGCTCACTAGAGGCTGGGCCATTGTACAGTGTTGACCTGTACTATACAGGGAGCACTCCTAATTGCAGCTCCATTCTGAGATGAACTCATTAGTCCCATGCTTAAGTTTCTTTCCAAGAGGCCTCCTTGTCAGCACTGGCAATAATTGACTCTGCCTTTCTTTCTTCAAGGGTCTTCATTTGTGACTCAGTGGGAAGTGGGGAGAGGAGGTGGAGTAGGCTTTGCCAATATTTTTGCTGAAGTTCCGTTTTCTCTTCTCTGTGAGGCCTAGATGTCTTCATGCATGTAACTTTCCTGGTTCTTGTACTGCCTATCCCAGAGTTCCCATGAAAGATTTCCAGATTAAATTCCTCATCAAGATCTTTGCTAGACTGACAAGAATTAATATCAGGACTTGCAAGATTTTTCCCTCTATTTCTCTTTAGATTAGGCAGTCTCCAGTAGTGACATATATCTGAAGATTCAGCAAAACCTCTGATATTCTTCTACTTTTCCATCCCAGGGGAATCACAAAATGGGAGTGGAGGAGCTAGATGGGGTCCCAGATCAAACCTTGGTTGGGGCTGTTTGCTATACTCATGGACCTCAAAAGAGCTCTGTTTCACTAATTTTATAGGATTTTGCCCTATAACTTAACCCAAAAGATGCCAAGTCTTTACAATAAATGGTTACCCTGGAAACTCATGGAAATCCAGAATAAACCCAGAGTATGAAATCATTGTTTAGAATGTCCTGGGCCTGTTCTTTCTAATTCTCAGTTAACACTTTGTGGACAGGCCCCCTTGCTGAGACGGAGGCTTGAAACTACACATGCCTCATAAGCAGATAAGATGTCAAAGCTTTTTGGAGGGGACCCAGCTTAACAGTCAATGGTCCCTGCTCCAAACCTCATCAAAATGCCTCACTTAGCTTTAATTCCATACTAAGTAAAAGACAAACCTCTGCCTGTCTCTCTTGCCCAGACTTCTCATCCCAGCACCTAAAGTCCTCTGCTCTTCAGTTTGAAAACTGTCACATGAACATTTGTGAGACCCATTTTATTTCTTTTTTAAAACATTGGTGCATGTCAGTTACACACAATGGTGGGTTTCATTGTGGTATATTCTAATACACATAAAAATGTCATGTGATTTTTTTTTAATGTCATTTGCTTTATTTCACTCCACTGTCACTCTCCCCTTGCCACCTGCCTCCCTTGATGGCCCTCCTCTGCTCTACTGGTCTCCCTTTACTTTCACGGCATCTCCTTTGCCCCATTTATTTATTTTCTCTTCCTCTAGCTTCCACATCTAAAATAAAGCCAATGATACTTTTATCTCTGAGTCTGATTTATTTTGCTCAAAATTACAGCCTGTGAGACCCAGTTTTGTTTGAGGAATGATGGGTACACCATCACCCCACATGAAAGTAACAGGAAAAGGGTGACAGCTATTCGATGTCATGATTATGATGAGTATTTCCAGGGCATATTTTCTTTCTGTGCTTTTCTTTTAACATGTTTGTCTCTTTACATTAAAATTTATCACAGAAAGTTTTTTCAAAAAGATTTATGATAGCTGACCTTGCTTTTTTATGCATTAGGAAAATCTCTGTCTCACTGTAGTTTACATTATTCACAGTCCATCTGATTGGATTTAAATCAAACATCTTGTGATTTTTTAAATTTATCACATCTGTTCTTTCTTCCTTTTTTCCCCCCCTCATTTTCTACCTTCTTTAAGATTGGGAATTTTTTTATGATTTTATTTTATGGCCACTGTTGGATTAACAGCTTATTTTCTAGACCTTGTTAATTTAGTTTTTAGCGCTTTTTTTTTTTTTTTAGGTTTATAATCTCTTTTAAAAACTTTTTGCTATTTTTTTTTTTTTTTGATACCAAGAATTGAACCTAAGAGGACTTAACCACTGAACCGCATCCCCAACCCCTTTTATTTTTATTTTGAGACAGGGTCTTACTAAGTAGCTTACAGCCTTGCTAAGTTAGTGAGGCTGACCTCAAATTTGTTATCCTCCTGCCTCAGCCTCCTGAGCTGCTAGGATTATAGGCTGTGCCACTGCATGCTATTTCATGTATAATGAAAGAAACAAGAATATATTTTCATTTCTATAGTCCGTTACTTTGGCTATTGTGGTCATACATGTTATACAACCTACAATATATTGTTGTTATTTTTACTTTAAACATAGATGTGCTATAAGCCACGTTATATTGTTACTAGTTTTACTTTATCTTTTTAGCAAATTAAAAATAGAAAAGTTTTAAGTTTCTATCCAAATACCTTCCATTGCTGGTATGCTTCTTTCCTTTGTGCAGATCCGACTTTTCAGCTGCTATTGTTCTTGCTCTTGAGGACTTCCTTTAATGCAGGACTTCATGTAATGCAGAGTGTCTGGAAATGAATTCTACTTTTTTGTTTGTCTAAAGTGGTATTTTTCTTAAATCTTGAAAGATTTTTTGCTGGATTTAGAGTTTTAGGTTGATTTTAAAAATTTTTTTTCAACTTCCAGCACTCTAAATATGTCATTACACTGTTTTTCAACTTCCATATTTACTGCCAATAAATCTGTTATAGTCTTACCCTGGTTCCATTTAGGTAATACTTCTTTTCCTTTCTCCTTGCATTAATATTTTTCTTTTACATCTCTTAAAAAATTGTTTAGTATGTTTCTTGAATAAGTTTTTCTGTTAGCTTATATATTCTTTTTCTTTTCCAAGGCCTTGTACATGCTAGGCAAGCACTCTACTACTATCTAAATCCCCAACCCAGCACATATATTCTTCTTCAGAGTCATTGAACTTTACTATCATCAAATTCAGAAAAATTGTAGTCATTATTTCTTATAAAATTTTTACTCTTTCATTTCCCCCCTCTTCTGAGATCCCAAATATGCATACATTAGACCATATACTGTTATCTCAAAGATCATTGAGATACATTTCTTTTTCAAACTTTTCATTTTTTTAATTATTATTTTTTGATTCATTGTACACAAATGGGGTACAACTTTCATTTCTCTGGTTGTACACGAAGAAGAGTCACACTGTGTAATCATACATATACATAGGGTAATGATGTTTGTCTCATTCCATTATCTTTCCTTCCCCCTGCCCCCTCCTCTCCCCTCATTTCCCTCTACACAATCCATCCTTCCTCCATTCTTCCCTTACCCCCTCCCCCCACATTATGTATAATCATCCACTTATCAGAGAAAACATTCAGCCTTTGTTTTTTGGGGATTGGCTTATTTCACATAGCACGATATTCTTCAACTCCATCCATTTACCTGAAAAATGCCATAATTTTGTTCTTTTTTATGGCTAAATAATATTCCATTGTGTTTATATGCCACAGTTTCTTTCTCCATTCATCCGTTGAAGGGCATCTAGATTGGTTCCACAAACTAGCTATTATGAATTGAGCTGCTATAAACATTGATATGACTGTGTCACTGTAGTATGCTGATTTTAAGTCCTTTGGGTATAGACCAAGTAGTGGAATAGCTGGGTCAAATGGTGGTTCCATTCCAAGTGTTCTAAGGAATCTCCATACTGCTTTCCAGAGTGGCTGCACCAATTTGCAATCCCACCCACAATGTATGAATGTACCTTTTTCCCTACATCCTTGTAAAACGTTTCATCTTTATCCTGCTTTATTTGGATAATTGTATTACTGTGTTCAGTCTTACTTACCTTTTCTTTTTGAGATTATAACTGTTTTCATTTTAGGTGATGTGTTTTTTTAAATAGTTGATCCCTTTGGATTATTTTTTATGTCTTTCATTTATAGCCTCACTATGTTATATGTTTTGTTAAATATTTGAATACAAGTAGCTAATGTATGCTGAGCATGGTGGCGCAGGCCTGTAATCCCAGCAACTCAGGAGGATTGGGAGTTTAAAGCCAGCCTCAGAAATTTAGCAAGGCCCTAAGCAACTCAAGGAGACCCTATCTCCAAATAAAATATAAAAAGGGCTGGGGATGTGTCTCAGTGTTTAAGCATCCCTGGTTTCAATCCCTGGTACCAAAAACAAAAACAAAACAAAACAAACAAAAAAAGTAGTTAATGTCTTTGATCGAAATTTCATTCTATCATTTGTTTCAATTTAAAAATTTTCATCTTGGTTATAGGTCCATTCTCCTGCTTCTTGATATTTCTAATACATTTTTGTGATATGTTAGACATTGGTAAAATTACCATGTCAACTGTCTGCATCTTATTGTCATCCTTTAAAGAGTGTCAGCCTCTCTTCTGATGTTCAGTTCAGTTAGCTTACCATTTTGATCCTCTTGAAACTTTAAAAACCTTTTTTTATTCGAGTGATTCTAGAGTATCATTTACTTTAGGGATTTTTTAATCCCTCTCTAAAGCGTGTTCTCACTGGGGTTACTACTAAAAACTTGAAGTGATCAAGACTTCCTACCTCCTCTGGCCAGGTGCAGAACACCTTGCAGCTGTGAGTTGTGTGAGCTGTGAAGTCCACAGCTCTTGAGCTGCTGCTTTCCTAGTCTTCTGACTTTCAGCCTAGGTGTGCAGGTCTCAGCGTTCAGCTATGTCACAAGCAGGACCCTCTGCAGGTTTCTGACACCACGCCTGCATAGGTCCCTACTCCCAGAACTTTACCTAGAAATTTTCAGTCACCTTAATTTTCCTGAAGTCTTATCTTTGTCTCTTAAAAGTCTGCCATGCTCTGCATGGGATGCCCATCTTCCTCCATTGTGTACAACCTACTTTCAGGCAGAGAGGAAGCACAGGATCATCTGTCTTCTTACTCTTCTCTCAGAGATCAGAATCCTCATTGGCTAATGGATAAAAACAGCGGTTCCCTCCTGCCCCATTTTACAGTCATCTATTTGGGTTAGGAAAATCAAGTCTTTCCTTCTTCTTCAGAGCTTGAAGTAGACTTTGCAGCTGTGATTAAGTTCAGAATCCAACACGGAGAGTTTGTCCAGATGGGATCAATGTAATCGTGAATATCCTTAGCAAGTGAAGGAAGCAGGTAAGAGGGCCAGAGTTTGAGAGGGAGATGTGATGGCAGAAGTGGAGACTGGAGTGCAGCAGCCATGAGAAAAGGAATTTTTGTGCCCTCTAGAAGCTGAAAAGGCAAGGAACAGCTTCTCCCTGAGAACATGTGGAAGACTGCAGATTTGCCATCACAAAGGTTTTGCCCCTGCAAGATGCGTTTCAGACCTCCAGAACTGTAAGCAAATCAGCTTGTGTTGCTTTATGCCACTAAGTCAGTGCGGGTCTTCGTTATAACAGCAATAGGAAGCTAATATAATTAAAAAAAAAAAAAAAAAAAAAAAACAGTCTCTGTCTTCAAGGGCATTGTTATTAATGCTTGAACCTTCCCAATAAACCCATGTTAACCAATCTCAGTCCAGTGCTCTTTGTACTCCATTAATAATCCCCAACTGCCAGACCTTGGTGTCTGGCCATCATAGCTTTCCTCCCCCTCCTTCCCCTCCTCTTCCTCCTCCCCCTCCTCCCCCTCCTCCCCCATTTTTTTTTTTTTTTTTTATTTGTGGTGCTGGGGAATTGAACCCAGGGCCTTGTGCATGCGAGACAAGCACTCTACCAACTGAGCTATTTCCCAGCCCCCTTCTTTTTACTATAGCTTTATATCGCCTGATACCATACCTGTAAATTTTGGGGTTGGCCTAAGGTGAATCACCCTAGTGCTCCCAGTTTCAGTCTCCCTGAGCAAATATGTTTGTAAAAATCACAAGATTGAAATATGCATTATATTCTTTATGATGTACATTAAAAGATGCCCATATTTACTAAGAATATTCTTCCACATACCCTCCAAATTACTTTACAAACCATCAGTGATGCACATCAGTATTTTGGAACATCGAGTCATGCTCTTCCCAGAATCTAGCAGGGTTTTCACATCACAGAGTTTTATGTTGGGGAATGCAGCTTGCTTCAGTGAGGTGTGGTTTAACCAGCATGACTGCCAGCCAGCAGAGCAGCAGTGATGGAAGGATGCCAGGAACCCAGTTCCTCGCTGATGTATGATGCTATTAGGCATCAGTATTTAATCAGTTCTACTGAGAGCTTGTAGATATATGTAATTTGGAAAAGGAACACAGCTTTGAACTATTTTAAATACTCCCTCCCACAGGCAGTCTCTCAGTTATTCCATACTAATACTTTCCTTGAATGAAAAGCAAGGGTTTTTTTTTTTTTTTTTTTTTTTTTAAAGCACTCAAAAATGATTTTATGTCAGCATTCAAACTCCTGGAATTTGGTGTTGATTTAGGTAAACTTGCCAAATCTGGCATGTCCTAAATAAAACAACGTGCTAGAGACTGGAGAAGACACAGCCCGATTGTACGCGTGATGCACGTCCTCTCCAGATTTTTGCAGTTGTAGAAGTGAGTTGGAACAGCACACAGGAGGCTGCAGATTTGCATGTGCAGCAATTACACAGCTGATCAGACCAGGCCTAACTGGATTTGGCATCGTTTCCAGGGCTGTGGTTTTCTGTTCCTCTTCCCTTCTGTTCTCCCCACAGGGTAAGACATTCTTGGACATTCTTGGAACTGCATTTATTATTCTACCTCACAGACACAGACTTTTCTTCCTCCACTTCCTAATGTATGGAGACCACAGTGAGGAAGACATCACCTGTCCCCCATCCTGTCTCTCTTGCTCTATTTTTGCAGAAAGAAGACAAGAGCCATGAAACTTAGATAACCATGGTTTGGCCACTCTTATACTCTGGATGTGAGTTGCCCTGCCCCAAAAGCTCCTGTATTCACGCAGGAGGTGAAATGATAAGACTGAGAGCTATAACTAATCAGTGAATTAATCTATTGGATGGATTAATAATTTGAAATAACTACCATGTTGGGTGATAATGGTAGATAGATAGGGTGTCGCTGGGGGTGTGCCTTTGCAATCTGTCCCTGGCCCCTCTCACTCTCTGCTTCCTGGCTGCCATGCCCTTCTGCCATGAGGTTCTGCCTCACCTTAGGCCCAGAGCAATGGAGTTGGCATTCCAAGGACTGAACCTCTGAAACCGTGAACCAAAATAAACTTTTCCTTCTCCAAGTTGTTCTTGTTAGGTATGTGGGTCACAGTGACAAAAATCTGACTAAAACACTACATACTTACTATATGAACTTAAGTAAGACTCTAAACTTTTATAAACAATTCCTCCTATATCTACAAAATGACAATACTACTACTTTAAATTGTTTGTAGATCAAATAATGTTATACTATGAGCAAGGGAAAAAATTAGCACAAAAGCTATTTGTGAACTCTGAGATGTCAGCTCCATTACTGCCTTGAAACACATTGTCCTTTGGCATCTTTTCAGAAAAATATTCTATTAGTAATTTCTATATTTTCACAAATGTGAGGAAGAGTGGTGAAAAAATCTGACCCTATTGTTCCTACTGTAAGACTTTTAAGCAGTTTCATATTTTCACTTGAATCCATCATCTGACCATGGCTTACCTCTCTCTATGGCTATATTTCCCCTTGGTTTATACCGTTCTCGTCACATGAGCTTCTGATCCCCTCAGACACACCAAAGCCATCTCCCCTGGTGGCCCTTTACACTTTGTACCGCCTTTGGTTGGAATGCTTTTCTCTGGCACAGCTGGCTCCTTGTTGCCTCATAAGATTCAGTGTGAACCTCACTTCCCAGAGCCCCTTTCCTCAATGGCTTTGTCTAAAAGCATCGTATTGCTCCATGATTCTTTATCATGGAATGCTCTGTATTTCTTCAATATGGCAGACAATAAACTGCAATTAATTTGCTTGTCGATCCGACAGTCAGTTTATTGTCCATTGGCAGTAAAATGTAAGCTCCACGAGGAAAGGAATAGTTTCCTTTTCAGGCATAAAAAAATAAAGTTCATGGAATGAAACAAACATCATTATCCTATGTATGCTTAGATGAGTGGCGTGAATCTACATCATGATCAACCATAGAAATGAAAAGTCGTACCCCATTTGTGTACAATGAATCAAAGTGCAGTCTATAAAAATAAAAATAAATAAAGTTTTTTTAAAAAGTTCAAGTAGGCATTCGTTCTGCCAAAAACCACACGGGTGCTCTTGGGAAGGCGTAACATGGTGGAGTTAATCAAGAGGCGGGAATCCTTTCTGGATTTTGGTTCAGGAGGCTGAGATCCTCAGCGAATGCACGGGCCTTTCATTCTTCCCGGCGTCCTCAGCATCTAGCACAGCCTGGCACACAGCGAGGCCTCAGTATGTGTTGGTCTGTACAGAACGAAACACGCCTGTTTCTGCAATGGGCTGCCCAGGGAAGCAGTGGCTATTGTCCTTGTTCCCGAGGGTGTGCTCCTCATGTTGCCTCACTGCCAAGGACTCCTCCTTTGACCACACTCCCTTCCTGGGTGTGCCTTTTTCTCCTACCCTAGCGCTCTGCGACAGATCCTCCTGTGCGGAGATGCAGGGCCTTCCCGTCTTCCATACTACTTGCCAAAGGGGACTTTTAGGAGAGCTTGTTAAAAAGAAAAATAATTGATGACAACACTCATAATAAATGAGCTAAAACTTACTATATAACATGCCACATGCACGTTTCCAATCGTTTTGTAGATACTAACTCATTGAATCTCATACAATAACCTTCTGAGGTAGATTACAATTACTTCTTCCATTTTATAGCAGAGGAAACCGAGAGATGGAAGGCCGAGTAACTGATCAGTGACAGAGCTGGGACCCAGGCCCTGGGCAGTCTGGCTGTAGGGACTTTGTGCTTAGGTATTGAGCTATAAACATTGCAACCCTTCGAGGCAGATCTTCTGGGCTTATCTCCAGCCTTCCTTGGGCCAGATGGTATACTTAGCTTTTAATTGACTGTTTAATGTTTCAGTTACATAAGGAACACATGAAATAAATTCTCATGTAAAGCAATTAACACATCCAAATAAAGGAAAAGTCCACTTTGACCCTCTAATAACCTCAACTTTTTCTCCTTCCAGTAAGAGTCATTAGATCCAATCTGTGTATATCCTTCCTAAATATTCCCTATGCATACCTCTATGCCAATAGAAAACACAAAATATTGCTGTGGGTTCTTTCTCAATTGTAAATATATGGTAACATGTAAAAATAACTTTAATTGTAAAGTCCATTTACAGACAACATGCATTTAGGTAGGTTGAGGGTTGAAATTTAGCTGGTACCCAACAATACCGCCATGCGTATAGCTGAAATGTTGAAACTGTATATACAATTTGGTAAATAGGTTCTGCTGCTCTCCTGGGATCAGGGGCTGACTGATCAGTTAGGGCCCAGATAAAGTCAGTAGGATACAATGTTTTAATTTCTTTTAAAAACTAGAGGAAAAAAGTGAATATAACAATAATGAATATGAAATAATGAATCCAGCCAAGATTGTATTTGTCTTTATACCAACATAGTCATAAAATATGACTTTTGATGTTTCATGGTAGATACAGGCTCAAAGGCAGAGGTACCTAGGATGGTACCTGGGGTCCTGCCTGTGTGCTCCCCATTGTCCAGCAGTAGTACATTGTCAATGCCTGGCAAAACAGGAGTCTCTTGAGACTTCTCCCTGTGTTCAGGCCGGTGTCTATCAGAATTTGTCAAGGTTATTCTAGGTTGTGGCTCAGTGGTAAAGTGCTTGCCAAGCATGTGTGAGGCACTGGATTGGACTCTCAGCACCACATATAAGTAAATAAATAAAAAGGGCATTCTATAGATATGCGTAAAATTTTAGAATATCACTCATAGCCACATGTATTCTAAACTAAAGAAATGTACGGCCTTATGCAGAGATACATCTGAGGCAAACAACAGAAATCTATGCAGAGGAGCGTAAGCAAAATTGGCTCTGTGTGTGAGGGGACCTGAAGCAGAAGAACAGCCAGGCCTTAGCGAGGCCTGGAAAAGAATTAAATGTTGCCAGAAATCCAAGCAGTCCTTCCTCTCTCTGCAGGTTGTGTGGCTGCCTTTTCACTTGCTCAGCTTTCTCTTTCAGCCTCTCTTTCCTTGGACTAGACTTGCACTTCTCCCTTAGAACTCCGCCATGACTGAACTCACCTCCCACACAAGCGTTTCTGTGTCTCTCATTTCAGATTCATACACGAGACAGAATCTATTTGTCCCAGCTTAAGTCAGATGTTTATTGCTCGTCCAACAAGCTAGGGCCAGAGGCCAAGGACATGGCAGCATAGGCGGGCCCAGTGGAACCTGAATGGGCTTTCCAAGATGTCTTTGTCATCCCATTGATCAGCCAGTCAGCACACCCTCTGCCCACACATACCATGCCATGGATGCCTCTGCACAATGTGGGCCGACCTTTTCCTAACAATCTTCAAGTGTACTTTCTGAATTCTCAAGGGCAGCAACTCACAGTCCCTTCAAGCCAATGCCTGCAGAGATGTCGGGACCAAGGCTCTCAGAGTTCACTATCTCCTGAGGATGTTTGCTCCCGAGTCCAGATTAACTACTCAGCAACTGACTGGCTAAGCTACATGTGAATACCATTTGTGAAATACTGGAGAAGACTTCAAGAAGTGGGCTGGTTGAATACATAGTCGATCTCTCTGTACTTTATCAGCAAACAGAAGAGATGGAGATGAAAAACTTTGTTTCCTCAATTGACCATAAGCTCTGGCTTATTTTCTGTTTAAAGGAAAGTGTAACTCAGAAACATTATGGGGGCTGGGGTTGTGGCTCAGTGGTAGAGCACTTGCCTAGCATGTGTGAGGCACTGGGTTCAATCCTCCGCACCACATATAAATAAAGAAATAAATAGTCTATCAAACATCTAAAAATATTTTTAAAAAGGAACATTATGAAAGTCTGACATTAGATTTTTTTTCAGGTTTGTAATGAAAATGCTGAGGAATCAATTGCTTTGTCATAGAAGTTGACTCTTCCAAAGTACTTTCATATGTCTTTCTTAAAATGAACTTGCTTTAGTTTAGCCTGTCATAGTAACTACTGCAATTTGGATTCTAAAGCTCTCATTTATTTGGGATGATATCTTGAAAAGCCACTAATCTTTGTACTCCCTTAGAACCAATTTGACAAAACCTCAGTGATTGCTCCAGGGAATCTGTGGCTCTTTTAGGCACACACTCAGAATGAAAGGAGAACTGACCTGACAGAAGACTTGACCTACCCTGACATGAGGAGAGGATAAAACTTAAGCTTCAAGTTTATATAGCTAATTAGTCAAAGATGGGAAGAGAGTGGGCATTGAATTGAGACACAAAGTACATGTTTGGAGGACTTCATTTCTAACTGTAAATGAAAACCTAGGAGAATGGGCTCAATTGGGTTGCAACATATAGCTGAGTGGAATTGTTTTGTTAATTAACTATAGATACCTGAATATAATACCATATATTTAATGGGGAAGCAGTTGTTAAGATAGAACCTTGGACTTACAAAGTTTATAATCTAAGAGTATGTGGAGAATGCAACTTCACCAAAAGGATGATGATAGCACTTGAATATGATTCTTAAACTTTTATTCAAATGATTTTCCATTCCGATCCTGAACTCCTTATACATTCAAAACACATTACAACAACCAAAAAAGAAAAAAGTCCCGGAGTGTCTCCATAACACAGATGGTACCATATAACTCCATAATGAAGGTTAATGTTTTAGGATCAAGTCTTGGCGGAAGTATTCTTTTTTGTCTTCCCATGAGGACGGAAGGAATATGGGGATGTTTGCAGCACCATTATAGACCACATGTGCTGCAGTGACTTGGCACAAGGCAGCTGGTTTACAGGTGCTCTGGCAAGTGCTGCCAGGAAGGCTTCTTTTCTTTGTATTTCTACTATCGTATGCACCAAATGATTTTAATGGATTTTCTGTGCTGGAGTAGATACTGCAGCCATTCCCTTTGGACTGAGCAGTTTGTCTCTGAATGTGGTTTCCAGAAACAGGTGACAGTTACCTTTTCTTTCTTAAGAAGATCCTTTGTTCTTGGTTGTGCAAGGGATTGCTAGTTCCCTCTGTCTTTTCCTTTCTTGAAGGGAAACTTAGACAAAAATGGACACATAAGTGACCTTAGAAAAGACAAATTCAGCCCTGTAGTTCTAGTAAGATCATTCAGGTCAAGGCACATGGGTCATAAAAAATTAGCAAAGCCCTTATAAATGATGAAGCAATTATGCACCTTCTTAGTCTTTTATCTAGAAGTAGCTCAATGTTTGTTTTAAATGTAAATGTACACAGATTTTGCTGCTGGAATGTAATCAGCCTGCAGGAAGAGGAATGATATAAGAAAACGCAAGCCAGAGGGAGGTGGGAAAGGCATTTGTCTTACCTAGATGCCTTGCTGCTCTGTTTGAAATATATTTGCCTGGAATATAGCCAGCTAAGCTCTGATCTTTTAGCAAGTGAAATAAAGAGAGGAAGGAAAAAAAAATAGCTACCCATACAAGTGTGCTGAAATAAAACTGTTCGTTAGATTCTGACCATTCCCCATTGTGCATTCTCGCTCGATGATGTAAAGTTGTTCGGGTGTGGGAAGCCATACCATGAAGCACAGGAAATAGTTTAAATCTTTGGAAATATTTTAAAGGTTAAATAAATGGGGAAATGACTATAGTTACGTTGCCAGCCACTTCAGAGTAAGTTTTACTGGCAGAAATTTTCATTGTCAGTTTTTCTCTGAAAACAGACACAAACAAGGTACACAGGGGTAGCCTCTCCATGTGCACAGGGCATGCTTTTTATTGAGGTGGTGGTCCATTGTTTGACTTCTTTCAACTCATCTCTGCTTCAGGCAGCTTTCTGGGAACATGGACCACTGAGTTAGGTACATCGATTTGAAGGTGTAACCTGGAAGTCTAAATGGATGGTGATAAGTGGAGAGATTTAAAGGATTTTGGTGAATATCATTACTTTCAACAAACACAAGATACAAGTGTAAGCTACTTTGGTGGAAGTAGGACACCTACTTTTCAACTATTCAGGTATGATGAATGCAAGGAAGTCATGGGATGTTGGTTTTAATGACAAATATCTGAATTCAAATCAAGAGGCAACAATCTCATTGACTAAAAGTGCTTGAAAAACTGCCATGTTCTCTAAGGTAGCAGTAACCAATGTAATCACTTGGCCTAAAAATGGCAGTTTGTATGTGATCCTCATGACCACCAACTCTTGATGGTGTAGGAAAAGGCAAATCAAGTTTTGTTTTGTTTTATTTATTTTTTCTTCATTTTTGTAGTACTAAGGGTTTGTGCTCAGGGTCTGGTGCATGCTAGGCAAGTGTTCTACCACTGAGCTACACATCTGGCATTTTATTTTAGTTTATTTTGAGACAGGGTCTTACTAAATTGCCAATGCTGGCCTCAAACTTGCAATCCTTCTGCATCAGCCTCCTGAGTAGCTGGGATTATAGGCGAGTAGCTGGGATCAAGGCATGGACCACTGCACCCTTCTCAAATCAAGTTTCTTGCTGCTCTTCCTTTCCTGTAATATCCTGACAATAGACTGCTTAATCTCCAAAGAGTAAGACAGGGATGGTAAAGGATTTAACTTCAAGATACCTTTTTGTTTTAGATTAGATTCTGAGCTATCACTCTGTAAATCTGCCATTCTGGTTTATAGAACATACCACATATTATTATAACTCTATTTTAATGTTTCCATTAATCCCACAAGTCTATTAATTCCTTAGGATCAATTCTCTATTCCCAGTACCTAGCAGATTGCCTATAAATATCAGGCTCTTAATTAATGTTTGTTGAACAACTAAATAAATAATAAAAGTTAAGTATAAGGTTGAAATGTGGCTGGGTAATTATGCCAACCTACTACTAGGTAAAATTTTCTTTTTAAAAAAAGAAATAGCTTTATTGATATATAATTTGCATAACATAAAATTCACTTTTTCAAAGTGTACAAGTCAGCAGTTTTTAGCATATTAATAATGCTGTGTAATCATTACCACTCTGTAATTTTAGAACATTTTTATCATCGCAGAAAGAAGCCCCATACCCATTGATGTTCATTCTCCATGCCATCCTCCTCCTGGATGTCTGGTTCCTTTCCTTTAGCATAGTGTTCTCAAGGTTCATCCATGTTGTACCATAAGCCACTGTTTCATTCCTTTTTATGGCAGAATAATATGCCATTGTATGGTTATACCACATTGTTTATTTGTTCAACAGTTTAAGGATATTTTGGATGTTTCTACTCTGTGGCTATTATAGATAATGCTGCTATAAACATTTATATGCAAGTTTTTACATGATATAGACCTTTAATTCCCTTGGATACAATCCTAAGAGTTTATATTGACACAAAAGAGTATGTGTGACTCTAATAGTATAAAATGTCCAGATAAGGCAAATCCACAGAGACAAAGATTAGTCTTTGCTAGGGCCTTGGAGGAGAAGGGTCTGTAGAGTAAATGTAATGAGCATGGGTTTCTTTTGAGATGATAAACTACTGGGTGAAATAGTAGCTCTAACTTTTTTGTACATATTTGTGGTGCTGGAAATTGAACCAAGGACCTTTTGCATGCAAGCCAAGCACTCTTCCAACTGAGCTATATCTCTAGTTCAAAACTGAGGACCTGCAAAACTGTTTTTCAAAGTAGGTGCACCATTTTATAATCCCACAAGCAATGATGGTTCAAATCTCCACATCAACACTTGTTATTATCTAACATTTTTATTACAGCCATTCTAGTGTGCATGTGAAGGAATATCTTAAATGGAATATGGGTTTTGGCTTATGTTTATTAAATTACACTGAGCATCTTTTCATATACTCATTGACCATTTTTTCTTTGGTGAAATGTTTACTGAAATCCTATCTCCATTTCTAAATTGACTTGTCATCTTATTATTTATTTTTATATATTATAAATTTAAGTTCCTTATGAGATATAGGATTTTTAAATATTTTAATCTGTAAGTTTCATTTTCACTTTCTTGATGATGTCCTTTGAAGCACAAAAGTTTTTAAATTTCGATGATTTCCAGTTTATCTAGTTTTTCCTTTGGTTGCTTATGCTTTAGTTGTCATATTTAAGGCACAATTACCTAAACCAATATTTACACCTATGTTTTCCTTAAGAGTTGTACAGCTTTAATTCTTAAGTTTACACTTTAATCTCCATTTTTTGGTCAGTTTTTTATTTGTTGTGAAGCACCATTTTTTTGTTCAGAGGTGAAATGATTGATTGAAAGCTATAATTAGTCCACCCTAGTTTGAATGGATTACCTGGGGGGTATCTGTAGGCAGGTGAGCATGACTAGAAGAGGTAGGTCACTGGGAGCATGCCCTGAAAGTTCATCTTCCCTGCAGCCCCTTCCCCTTGCACCTTCTGCTTCCTAGCCATGTTGAGTAGAGTAACACTTCTCCACCATGTCCTTTCAGCCTTTCCACCATGATGTTCTGCCTCACCTTGGGTCCAGAGCAGTGGACTCAGTCTATAATCTAACCCTCTGAAACTATGAGTCAAAATAAACTTCCCCTCCATTAAGTTGTTCTTGTTGAGTATTTTGGTCACAGCAACAAAAAGATGACTAATACCATGATAGTTGAATATAGTAAAACCTCAATAATTCAGATTCTACTATATTCAAAAGTAATGATAATATGGATATTGACCTTTTGGGTTAATTATAAAGAAATACTTTCTTGAAGAAAATTATTAATAAACAATTTCAGAGGGATGTTCGTGTATACATAAGATTCTTCAGTAACTTCATTCACTTCATTCATTCTCAATTGTTACTTATTTGTGTTCATTCATGGTTAAAGTTTGTTGAGCACTTTGGATTACATGGGCTCTTTGAGTTGCAAAGAACAGAGATGTTCATCATTAACCTTGAATAAAAAAGGAATTTGCTGGAATGAGTTGAGAAGCTATCAGAATCCAATTCTGGTGCCCATACCTTTGAGAAGGATTTTTGTCACTTAGTTCAAGTTTGGGAAGGAAAAGAGGTCTTTTGGCACAGTAAGATATAAAAGCTATGTAGGAAAGAGAGTCCCATTCTACCTAATGTTCTCTCTTTCTTTAGGTATCTTTGAGTCCAAGTGACTTAATGGACTTCCTCCTCTTCATTCTCAGGAGTACAAACGTTTCCACTCCAGCAATGGAAATGGAGCACAGAGGGAAAACAGAACATGGACTTAGAGGGTGTGTGCTTCATGGAACAGATGAGCAGATGAATGGTTAAAAAGAAAAGAACTGTAGAAAGGATCCAGAAGAGCAGTTCCCCCTGCCTCGTGAATGGCCATGGAATACTCCCTAAGGGTAGAACTAGGGTCCCATGTTGTAGGTAGTCTAAGAATACAGGACTGACATTTTCTACCTTGCCACCACCTCTGGGTGGGTTCAATTTATTTTTTGATGCTAGAATGAGAAATCACTGGTATGGATTAGGGGTGTTTATATGTGTCTACCTGACTTTTCTTTTCTGCACCGAATAGAGACATAGGTGGGGGGACAAGCACAGTGGGAGGGGATACATTTCCTCTCTAATCAGTTTAGTGGCCTAACTTTCAATAGTGAGGTATGTAAACAGTCATTAGCCGACAGTGAGTCCATTTTTCCTTCTCTCCACACCTATGTCTGAGTTAAGGGGCACTATCTTGAGCTACACCAATATAGTCAGGGAATTAACTATTTTTAAAAATGTTTTCTTAGATGTTGATAGACCTTTATATTATTCATTTATTTATTTATATATGGTGCTGAGAATCAAACCCAGTGCCTCACACAAGCTAGGCAAACGTTCCACCACTGAGCCACAATCCTAGCCCAGGGAAATTGACTATTTTTGTGTGATTTTTTCTACTCACTCTCTCTTCTATGTAATTTCTCTAAATTATGGATTCTGCATATTTAAAACCTCTCACAACAGCATGGTATAACACCTGTCATCCTTGATTCTACGCAGTTCCTCTGCCTTTTTTTGATGTCAGTTCCTATGGGTCATTTCTGATCTCTACAGGAGGGAACAGCTCAGCCTTTTGCATCAGACCTCCTCTTCTGTGCCTCACCAGGTGGCTTTTTTTTCTTTTTAGGTTGTGTTAGGAATTGAACCCAGGTCCTCAAGTTGGACCACCTTTTAGACTGCTTATCTTTGATTGGCTAGTTTACCCAACTGCAGTTGTGTATTAGAAGTTACTGTGACTTAAAATTGGCCATCTAACAGCCAAGGGGAAGGGTTAACCACTTACAAGTACTTATCATGGAAGCCCTGTGATTTCCAAATCTAGTAATTACCTATTATGGGATGGAAAATAATTATGTTTAACTTCTGTGTAAATATGTATATATGAATGTTATAGATATTCATTTAATTTAAATAAAAGATCATAATTTGGTCATTCAAATTCACTAATTCAATGATTTCACAAATTCTCCAATAAATGCCAAATGATGAGGCTTTTATATCTTTAAGATCTTAAATACTGAGGCAAGAGGATTGTGAGTTCAAGGACAGCCCCAGCAACTTAGCAAGGCCTTAAGCAACTCAATGAGACCCTGTCTTTAAATAGAATATAAAAAAGGACTGAGGATGTGTCTCAATGTTTAAGTGCCCCTGGGTTAAATCCCTGGTACTGAAAAAAAAAAAAAGACCTTAATGATTTTAATCAATCATATTATTTACTATTGCGGAACAACAGTGATTGTCTTTGCTATTTTCTGTAGGACTCCTATATAAGGACTCACTTTTTTTCTTTTTCTCCTTATGTAAGGAACTCTTTTAAAGGTAGAAATGTGTTATAAACTGAATTACGTTCCCCCCAATCCCAAATTTAGGTGTTGAAACCCTGAGCCCCATATATGATTTTATTTGGAGATAGGGTCTTCAGGAAAGTAATAAAAATTAAGTGAGGTCATAAGGGTGGTGTCCTACTCTTAGTGACTGGGGCCTTATAAGAAAAAGAAGAGATACCCACACTTTCTATAAGTGAGAAGTTCACTCTCTATAAGTCAGGAAAAGAGGCTTTCAGGACCTGAATATTTGCATTTATCTCCCCAAAATTAGTATGTTCAACTCTAATCACAAAGCAATAGTATTAAGAGGTGGAAAGTGTAAGCAGTGGATAGGTCATGGATCTCTAAGTGTCCATATAAGAAAGATCTGAGGGGCGTCATTTGTTCCTTCTGCCACATGAGGAAGCCACCATCTCTCAACAGCTACTGAATCAGGTGGTACCTTGATCTTGGGCTTCCCAACTTCTAGAACTTAGCCATAAATTCCAACTATTTATAAAGTACCCAGTTTAAGGTATTTTGTCATAGTAGCCAAATGGAACTAAGACAAAGTCTTACCAGAAACCAGCTTAATGGCATCTTGACTTTGAACATCTAGTTTTCAGAATTGTGAGATAATAAATTCCTATTGTCTAAGCCACCTAGCCTGGGTATTATGTTATGGTAGCCCTGGGAAAGGCAAAGCTTGATGTAGTTAATCCTGATTATCTCTCACTCTGAATTCAGTTTTATTTTCTTCTAGTACCATCTATAATGAGCTTTTATAGATAACATTTATTTGCATATTCATTGCCAGCCCCCTTTCTCCTTTTATGATATAAAACACCTCATGTAGAGGACTTGCCTATCTTGGTCACTGAGGTATCCCTAACCACATATTAGACAAAATATATAGTCACTGAGTGAAAGATTAGTGATGGTGTTATGGTTTAAATGTGAGGTATCCCCCAAAAGCTCATGTGTGAGATAATGCAAAAAGATTTAGAGGTGAAATGATTGGGTTATGAGAGCCTTAGCCCAATAAGTCAATGAATCCGCTGATGGGATATACTGAGTGGTAACTTTAGGCAGGTAGGGTGGGGCTGAGGAGGTGGATCCCTGGGGTCATGCCTTTTTGAGTTTAGTCTCCATCCGCTTCCTCCTGTGATGTCTTCCGCTACTTCTCTCCACCATACTCTTCCACCATGATGTTCAGCCCCACCTCAAGCCTCCATGAATGGAGGCAACCATCTAGGGTCTGAGACCTCTGAAACTGCAAGCCCCCAATAATCTTTCCCTCCTCTAATTGTTCTTGCCAGGTCTTTTAATCACAGCAGTGAAAAAGATGACTGAAACAGATTGGATCATATTGGTATGCCTTTATGCATAAGAGCATTAATTTCTTCCAAAATTAATGTTGGACCCAGAGAACAAACCATTTGCTTCTTCTCATGATGCTTTCTACATTTGGTCCTTGCGAAACCAAATATTCCTAATTTAATGTTTTGCCTCAAATATCTGCTTCTTCAACATCTCCTTTGCCAGCTCCTTTTCTTCCAGACATTGAAAACCTGGAACTTCATGTATCATTTCCTTCCTACATCTCTTCTTCAGTGATGCAATATTGACTAGCATTTAAGAGTACAGATTCTGGGCCACCCTCAGCAGCTTAGCAAGGCCCTAAGCAACTTAGTGAGACCCTTTCTCAAAAGAAAAATAGAAAGGGCTGGAGATGTGGTTCAGTGGTTAAGTGCCTCTGGGTTCAACCCCCAGTATAAAACAAAACAAAATAAAACACAAATGGAACAGTACATATTCTGGAACTAGATTTCCTGGGTTCAAATTCTGGCTGCGTGAATTAAATAACCACAAGGTTGGGCAAGAGAAGTAACCTCTCTGTGCCTTCATATTCTTACCTGTGAAATTAGTTGTAGGCACTGAAAGAATTACTGATTATTGCAAGGTTTAAATGAGTAATATTCGTAAAGCACCTGTAGGGGTGTCTGGCATGGAGAACACATTTAATAAGTATTAGATATAATTTTTTAATATTAACATCATTTTTTTCATCCAAAGTTTCTCTGGGCTATTTTATCCAATCCACCACCCCTGAATTGTCACTGAACTCTGACCTTAGGTAACCAGTTCATATAACCAACTATTCTAATATGACCTCCCCTTAATTGTAGGTGGAACTTGTGAATATGATGTAATATTACTCCTGCTGCAAAGTTACTAATCAGTTGACTTTAAGATAACCAAAGGAATCTATCTTGAGCACATATGACAATCAGGTAAACATTTAAAAGAAGGTGAAACACAAGAGAGATGTGCTTCTGCTGTCCTGGAAAAAAATATCAGTTATGGTGTGGACTGCCCCTGGGAGTCACATGGCAAGGAGCTGTGAGCAGCCTCTCAGAGCCAAGAGCAATTCCTGTATGACAGCCAGAAAGAAAATGGGGACCACAGTCACACAGCTGCAAGGAAATGAATTCTGCCAGCAACTATGAGTCTGGAAGAGGATCCCAAGCCTGAGATAAAAATCACAGCCCTGGCTGACACCTTGACTTCTGCCTGGTGAGACCCTAAGCAAATGACCCAGCCATCCCATGCCTCGACCTCCAACTTACAGAATCTGTGAGATAATAAGCAGGTGCTGTTTTGGACTGTTACGTTTGTGGGAATTTGTTACACAGCAATAGAAAACACATACACCAGCTGCCAAGTTTACTTCTCCACGTCAGTGTCTAAGATAGTAATCTCACACTTTACATATTCATAAAGGAGTCTTAATCTGTGTCTGTTAATCTGTTTTCTGTTTTTCCTTTAAGTCACTTGAACCTAAGAACTAGAATTATCGTTGGTACATCTCCTTCCCTCTGACCCTTCAGACAATTCATCCGTAAATCTTGTAGACTCTGTCATCAAAATATACCCTGCATCTAGTCACTTTTCCCCACCTCCCCTGCTGCCACCTAGCCCAAGCCATCTCCATCTTGTGGTTGGACTAAGTAGACTCCTAACTGTTCTCCCCAGTCCATGCAGGTGACCCTCCTTCCTGTAGTCAACAGCGAGCTTTTTAATGTAAATCAGGCCAGACCACTTTTCCCAGAATTCACAATGACTTCTCATGGCACTCAGTAAAATCTGGACTGCTTACCATGGCCTCGGGGCTCCAGATGACTTGGTCCCTGGTGTCTTACTCTCTTCCATGCTACTGTAACAGAATACCAGACATGGTGATTTATGAATCATGGAAATATATTCCTCACCATTCCGAAGGTTAGGAAGTCCACAATCAAGATATCAGCCGGTCTGAGATCTGGGGTCTAGTGAGGGCCCCAATCTTTGCTTCATATTTGAGAGGGGAAGAAAGTTCTTTCAAATATGACAGAGGAAAAGAAGAGCTGAAAGAGAGAGAGAATGAGGATGAAAAGGTCAAATTCACCGTTTTTAAGAACTGCTCCCTTGATAATGGCAGAGCCTTAGATGGCACCATCACCTCTTAATACTATTACCGAGCAAGGTTGCATTCCAGGATGTTTGTATTTGTTTTTCCTTTGCCCGGAACATTCCATACCACATCTTTCATGTTTTCTTTCCTCACTTCATGAAGGTTTCTTCTCAAATGTTACCTCAACCATTTCATTTCCCTGTTTGCCTTATGGAAAAAAGCAAATCTCGCTCTCCCTCCAGCTCTGCCCATTTGTCTGCAATTTTTTTTTAAGTATATTTTTAGTTGTCAATGGACCCTTATTTTACTAATTACACATGTTGCTGAGAATTGAACCCAGTGCCTCACACTTGCTAGGCTCTCTACCAACCACTGAGCCACATCCCCAGCCCTCCGCTGCTTTTTATAATCCTGGTATTGTTGGTATCGTGTTCTCTCTCTGTTATTTGTTTGTTGCCTATCTCCAGTGCGGACATACAAGTTCCATCAGGGAAAGGACTTGGCAATTAATCATCACTCAGTCCTCAGGCCTGAGACCAGTCTCTGACATAAGCAAGCAGGCACTTAAATAGTCTGTATTGAATTAAGAGCACAGAGAAATATTTGATAAGTTTACACTAGAAGAAGAATGGTGAACTCTGTCTATTCAAAAAAGTCCTGAACAGGATACTAGTTTAAGACAGGAATTAAGAGATCATACTGTACTGAATTGGGAAATGTTTGTGCTATCAAATTACATGATGTTTAGAGAAGTTTAATGCTATTGAAATAATACTAATGGTATCGCTGATGCAATTTTTGCTGACGTAAGGTTATGGGGGTTGAACTCTAAGACATAATGTTGTTCTCATGACATATATATATATATTTGGCTGGGAGAGGTGATTTCAGTAATCCAAATGCTGAAATGTAAATTCTAGCCTGATCAAGACAGACATAAAAATGGAGCTATGATGAGTCCCTGTCCTCGATCAAGTACAGTCTTACTCATCAACTAGTAAACAGAACTAGAAACTATCCAAAGTCTATGTGACATGGGAAGTAGAGTTGTTTAGAGTTCATCTCATATTTTAGATATCTGTATGGAACACAAGTTCAAAATTTCAGCACAACAACTAGATGCCATTGCAGTGAAGTTTGATACGTTGGAAAGTTTTCCAGGGTATACAAAAGACTTAAGTGATCCAAGATGTATCAGTTTTTAAGACCAAATTTTCAGGTTTACAATGACCAGTTGATATGCAGAGATAGCTCTATCCCCCTTCTTCCTTCTCATCTTTACAAACACTGAGTAAGTGGGCTCCACCAGTCAACAGTGAGTTAGCCCCCTGTGCTATAAAAACATGGCCCATTGGTGATGGAGAAAGCCTGAGGTATGCTACTTTTCATATATTTCTTATGTTTTTACTCTTTCAAAATCATGTCAGCTGAAGTAGTGCACTTATTCCTTTTTTCCTTAATATGTCATCTCCTTGCCAAATCGAGACTTCTTTTTTCTTTTTTTGCAGTGCTGGGGATGGAACCCAGGGTCTCATGCATACCAGCAATTACTCTACCACTGAACTACACCCCCAGCCCACCTGAGACTTTTTAAACAATGTAAATATCACTTAATTTCTGAAAGAAATGCTTATTCTAGTTTAGAATGGTTTAATCAAGTAAATCAAGTTCAACTTCTTTCTAAATTATCCTCAGAGAAAAGGAAACATAATGTAGTGATTTTTCAAATTTTTAGATATGAAAATATTTACTGTTTACTCAAAAGGGTCTATTTTGAACTCTAGTCAAGTGTGGAAGTATGCTGTGAATTAAAAATCTGATCTGATAAAATGACACATAAATATTTGAACAGGAATTTTGGTCCTAATGCCCAGGGAATGGCTATAAATCTGCCTGAAGCACAAAGCTCTCTTTCGTTTGAAAACTTCAGAGAGCCAACTATTTGGGTATTAAAGACTCCTGCCCAGATTACTGTTAATGCTAATCCTGAAGGAATTACTAAATAACTATGATTTTTATTCCTTTCAGAATGTCATAGCTGTATGACTATTACTTTGCATGTCTCTATTCTCAGTGAATTCTGGCGCTTGCATGGTACACGTGGATAGAAATCATGATCTGTTTCTCATGAAGGTGAGTTTAGTTCTGGTTGATTGAAAGTTATAAAAAATATTTATTTTTTGGATGTCAATGTTGTACCCGTGACTTATAAACAATTCCTGGATTTTATTCAGTCACAGAATAATGTTTTTAAGATAAAAAAAAAAAAAATTTACACTGACCAAAAATGATTCAGTTCAAATAATCAAAGCTTTAGTTAACAAAGTGGTTAAAGGACTGCAGGCATCTAAGAACATTCTAGATTGCTCTCGCACCACAAAATTGCAGTTACTCTTGGAGAGATGAAAGCAACCCAGACTTTCAGGAACTAACAGCTACAGGGAAATGTTCACAAACAGAATGACAGGAGATTACTAGTGATCCTCCTCATCGCCTTCTAGTTCCCACACATTTCATGGATGAATAAAGAGCTATTTTTCATTCTTCTCTGCTATTTGTAATAAGATATGCCCTGTGCCTCTTATTTTGGCTATAGGTTACCATGTAGGTTAATGATCACTTTAAATATGTTCACATATGATGAGATACAGTAGTAGTAATCCATAGTGTTCAAATGGAATTCACTGGATTCAAATGCCTGAGAACCTCTGTGTGTCACTATTATTTTCTCACTAATCTTGACACTCCTGTAAGGGGGTAGATGTGATTCCACTTGACCCATAAAGACCCAGATGCAAGTAAAAAGCTGAAGAATTTTTTAAATGTCACAAAAAAAGTTCAAGTAGGAACTTGGTAACAGAATCCAGGTCAATAGACTCTTTGAATATTGCTAGGTTTATGATGGCATAATTCACTGAACTTCACATTTAAAAAAAAGTGTCCGTACCCAAGCAGAACAGAACAGGCACCCCAGGCTTTTGTTACCATCTTTTATGAGACGTAACTTCTTTATGCCCCTATTTTTCACAGGGGTCCTAGATGGCTTCCTTATGGCATTTACTTTTAAATTATGTAAAAATGATCAGTTTTCAAATTAAAATTTGCACAGTTGGGCAAGTTAGCAGGCAGTTTCCATTGCTGAACTGCCCCTGTGCTCTTGTAGTGATGCAAGACTTTATCCCCATACAGGTGACCGCTTCTACTGGCTTCCACGCAACCCTAGCAGCTCCTCTAGAAGCTCCTTTGAAAGCATTCTTGAGCTGATGACCCATTTGCTCTGTTATAAAAGGCCAAGTCTTAACTAACAAAGTAGGCTATCAGGGCTCCCTGCTAATTCTTCTCCTGCTTCACGGTCATTCATTCATTTTTCCTTAAAGTGACTATTCATGGGCTGCCCACGCATGTCAGACTCCCTGTCAGCTCAGGGTTTTCCACGGTCCTGGAAACCCTCTTCTTTCATCCCTCAAGGGATTCACACTTGAGTTAACAGACACACGCATGTAAACAAGGGAAATAATGCTTTGAGATGTGTAATAAGAGAGTGTGCCTGTGTAGTAGGGGAAACAAAAACGAATGAAGTAGAGAACTCTTTGAAAGAAATTTATAACTTTGAAGACAAAAGGATTTGGAAAAAGATTTAGCTGTCAGGCCCTTATCACAGGCTTGTTTATTGTGGAAAAGAAACTAAAAGTTTTGGAAATAACAATCCTAGAATAGGAAATCGGTTATATAGTTATGGTACATTCATGGATTGAAGTATTAAGTAGTGTGAAGTACATTGCTCCTAACCCTTTACAGGGTCCTATGTCAGCGTATTCAAAACCTGCTATTTTTGTTTGGTACAATTTTTTAAAAGTTCCTTCCAGGTGGACATTGATTCTCCACTTTGTCATAGTGTAGTGGCACTATGGTTACCATCTTACTCTTGACTTATTTGCCTATTTATCTGCCTGACCCTTGAGGCTATCAGTATTTATCATCTCTGTTTTATACATATAACAGAAGTGGTAAAACTATCACTTGGACTGAGTATTTGACTGTGAGGGATTTTTAAAACATTTTCAACTGGAAAATCAGTAGGAACCCACAAAAAATTCATAGAGGATCTCTCAGTTGATCCTTAACATTTTCTAGTCCTTCCTAGATAGAGGGAGAGAACTTTCCCAGTACCTGTAAGAGTCTTCTTTAGTCCTTGAATGGGAGAAAGGAATGTGAGGCCTTGTAGATTGGTGTACAGAGCACTAGGAAATACACGCTATCAGGAGTGACATGTAATGGGAATCCTGCCAAGTAATAAAACATTTGCCTTTCAAGCCAGGCACTGGGCCCAAACCTCTAGCTGAAATCTTTCATGGTTCAGATCCTCTTCATTTGCTCTCTAACTCTCCATCTTACTAGTCAACTCTGATGTTTTCTAAATATCTAGCAAATGGAATGTAATTCCCCAAAGTGAGGGATTTCCTCTGGGCAGCCACCCTGATCTTGGAAGGAAATAAGATTTCAGATTCCACACCCTCTTCCTGGAAAGTCCATTTCAGATTCCTTTCTGATAGCCTAGGGGAATGCAAAGGACATGAGGGAAGACCTAAACTTCCCTGTCATTCACTGGAATCCAAAACAGTGGACCCTATTCTCTTTTGGGAGAATTCATGTTGGATTGAAATATTTTGAGAAGTATAGAAGAATCTATGATTTATATTGATCACATAACTAACTCATTTTTATCCAGATTTTTATCCCTTTTATTTCAAAAGTATTAAAACAGAGAAGGGAAGATGCTTAGATGTTGTTAACACACACACACATTCTGTTTCTCTCTCTCTCTGTCTCTCACACACACATACACACACAGTGGAATTTTTAGATATTTAGTGGGAATATGTACTTTTCACGAGCAGAATAGGTGATTCTGATGTAGATGATCTAAGGACAATTAAGAACTCTGACCTCAACTATTGGTTCCAATATTTTCCCAAATCCCCACACTCTGACAGAAAGGACTTTTCATCAGAACACAGAAGAGAAGCCAATGCCATTGATAATCAAACCATCAAATGGATATTCAAGTCAACATCACAGTTGAGATCAAATTAGAATTTGTCTTTGGGTGCTAAAGTTTCAAAGGCACAAAAACTCACAAGAGAAAAATCAGTTTATTGAAATGGGACTAAGAAAATAATTGGAAATGTGAGCTATTTGTTATAAAATTAGAACAACAATGACAAGAAATAAAATTGAAGAATATGGTGATTAAGTGAAATAAAAAATATACAGTTGCCAAATTGGAAAAGTCAATAAGGACCAGAGTTTTGAATATGCATGATGTGGGTTATGATTAATAAGCTTTTCTTTGGAACTTTTGCTCAGTTTGTGTATTGATTTCATTTGAGATATTAAGCACTGAGATGAAATGGAGAACTGACTCCTGTTAAAATGAAATATATGTGGAAATATTTAGGAAAGTGCAAAGGTTGCATAAATGAGCAAATTCCTAAAATAATTCACAACTCTTATCCTTTTATAAGGTACTCCTATAAACCTCATACCTTATTTACTCAAGTCTACAATTCACTTCTGATGATTGTTAGTAAAGAGCTTTATAATCTCTGATAAGACTCTTTCAGACTTTGAAAAGATTCCAAATGTAAAAAGCTTCCATCAGTGACTAAAGTAATATGCCCTGTTTGCACAGCCAACACCATAATTTGCACATGTAGTTGATAAATACATTCATGTGCTCTAAGTAGCAGTATCTGAGGCAAAAGGATTTCAGGAGGTTCTGTTTGCTCTGTGTGTTTGCTCACAAATTGCTTTTTTTTTTTTTTTTTTTTTTTTTACACTTTCAAAGGTGGATAGAATTAAGCATACATCACATTCACTCCCAGAGTGAAGTTTTTACATATTATAATTAAATAAACAAAGATTGGTAGGTTCATTCTATGTGCTTTCCCTGTGTTTTAAATTTATTTCACATAATGGCACATAATAAACAGTAATCTAGGCTACTTTTTCTTTATTTTTTTCTCACTAGCATAAAGATATTTAAAAATGTGCATCATTTCTGTGGTTTTGTTTTCCAATTAATATGCTTTCTCATAAAGGAAAAGATTATAGCCAGTCTTCTCAAGTTTAATGACTTTCTGAGTCCCTGTGCTTTTCCTTTCTTCATTTCTTTCCCTTTCCTCTTTCCTGTCATCTCTTCCTTCAGTCCATATAAGTCAGAGTCTATTGTGTACCAGGCACTGTTCTGAGCTCTGGAATATGAGGGTGAGAAGATGCAATTCTTGCTGTCACGCAGCTTACTGCCTAGTTGGGACACAAGGAAGCAAGCAATTACATAATAGTGTGTGACAGTCACTGTATTATGGGTGGCCTGAGAGGGGAAGTACAAGTTCAGTACAAGTTACCTGGGAAGATTTCTAACCTACTCTTGTGGGGAAGAAATGAGAATTCTTGGAGAATCTCCATTGGACTGTTACTATTTTATGAGCATTTCCATCTTTCAACTCCAAATTGTTCTAATTGGAAACATTCAGTTTTCTGACATTCCCTAGACTTTTTAAAAAGCATTTTTCACTTATTTTCAGTCACCAGGCTGTCAGCCAAAGTTTACCTATTTACCTTAAACAGCTATTATTTTAGGCTATTGAGATTTGGGAATTTTTCTGTCAATAGCTCTTACTATTACCCATTCCTAATCCTTAGCTGATTCAGGCCAGCTGTGGGATCCCCCCCTACCGCAAGCAGAGCCTGGTGGAAATCCCAGATGAGGCTGGGAAGAGGCCCTTCTCTCTCCATCACCTGGATCTTAATCCAGGTAACAATTGGCAATTCCTGTTGGCACACTTCTCCCAGCTTCAATTCTGAATTTTCTTCTGTGTTCCCCTTCATGTCTTGTCTTTCCTTTGATTTTAAATGCGCAATTTAAAGGGGAAAATACCTGTTCTGGAAATTTTGCTTACAAGTGGTAGACACTAGTGAATGACAATTATGGTTTCCTTTGTTAATTAACTGCATCATCTTCTGTGGAAAACTATGATAAAGCCTATGTGAGATAAGATAAAAAGACAACTCTGAAGTTTTTCTGAATTTTGTCAAGGTTCATAATGTCTTGTGGATGTAACTAGTCTGATTTTCCCCTCACTCTGGGCATTGCATTTTATCAGGTTTCATGACTCTTTGAAAATTAAGAGCCAAATATGTAGCTGTATGGGATGTATATTTGTATTAAATTCATCCCTGGTTCAGATTTAAGGTTCCTTTAATCCTAGTTCCTTTCTCATCCAACTTTTTTTTCCAAAATGGAATATCTTCATTGCTTTATGTAATTTTGAAGTCAATTCATGCTCTAAGTAACAACATTCAAATGCTATCAAAAAGCAAATAACTTGAAGTATTTGTGGGAAATAATTTTCCCACATTTGACCCTTACTACCAGAGAATGTTAATATTCTCACCTACTTCTAATAAATATCTTGATGTACATTTTTAAATGTATTTTTAATAGCTGCCTTGAATTCTTCAGGAGTATATCAGTGTATTACTAAATAATGAATAAAAGTGTTTTAAATAGTGCTTCACAATTTACAAAGCATCTTTCATGTTTTAGTTCATTTAATTTTGTAAAGATCAATAATATCTTCTAAAACATGACCATATTTATCATTGCCGAAAATTTTGCTGATTTTTCTGAATTTCATTTTCTTTCCAGTATTTTGTTTTCGTTGTTGTTTTTTTAAATGCTCTGTTGCATCCATTTAGGAAAAACTGTAAGTTAAGCTCCAAATTCTATGTTCACATTCTTTGTGGATGAGAGATCATCTGTAGCTACGTCTTTGAATAGGAAGGACACATATAAGGATACATATAACAATAGAATAAGTAAAAATAGATTAGTCATTAATTGGGGCTCAAAAGTAACAAATGCTTTCATATTATGCCTCATATCACAGTTTGTTTCAATTCTGATTCCACGAGAAATTGTTTTAAGTTGTTCATGTGAAGAAACCAAATAAACAAACCTAGTGTTCTCATGTCTTCATTCTCATTGTACAATTTTCCAATACAACATAGTGACTCAGTGTTGAAGTTCTAACTTTTCTAACAAAACAATATCCAGGGGCTGGGGTTGTGGCTCAGTGGTAGAGCACTTGCCTAGCATGTGTGAGGCACTAGGTTTGATCCTCAGCATAACATATAAATGAATAAATAAAATAAAGGTATTGTGTCCATCTACAACAACAAAAAAATTTAAAAAACGTGTTCATATATACAAGTTGATATTTCAAAAACAAACAACAAACACACAAAGAAACACCGAAAGCAGTATAGTATATGCCACTGCTTTCTATAGATGCCTCTAGAGAAACTGAGGCTGATGACTTAGTCATTTTCCTTTTGTTTGGGCACTGATTTAAAATAACAAGCAAAAGGTGATTATAATAAACAGGAATTCTTCTTATCCAGTTACTGATGATAACTGATTAGTGGAGTGTTGCTTAGAGGATGGGTATTTGCTTTGATTGTATTTGCTAAGGTGTTTTTATAAGCCATGGAAATTCAGATCTCGGGAGTTATTCTGGATGCTTGGAAACGCAGTCAAGGAACTTCAGGTGCTGAGTTTGGAGTAAGTACGGCAGTTCATCCACTAACTTCCTAGAATGCTTGGGAGCAGAGAGAACATAAACTGCGGCTGTACGAGATGCTGTAAGGAAGCAAAATATACCCCAACACAAAAGCACCAGATTTCCAAACAGCATTCTCTTATGTGAGATCCCCTATGATACATGTTGAATTAACTGAGATTTACCTACTTAGCACTTTCTGTATAATAGTTTAGATTTTAGCTTAGAGTCTACCACATTACTTTTTTAGAGAAGGACTCTGATCATCAAACTATTCCTATATCACTTTTAGGAAGCTAGGCATAAATACAGAATCCGTCTCATTCTCACTAGAGCTCATCAATGTGCTTTGCATTAGAACAAATGTTCAGCGTCCTTTATCAAACATTTATTTAGTACACACTACGTGGTAGGTACTGATACAAAAATGACTGCAATAGGAGACTGTGCTCTCGAAGGGCTTATACAATAATAGAGCACAAGTATTTTGGAGATATAAATTTCTTTCATAAATGTAATTTGTGAAAATTATGTGTTTTGAAACAACAGGGATCATACTTTCTACTTTTAAACATATTTTTTCAGAATGGCTAAATAGAAAACAGAAACCGAATTGTTGTTGACAGACAAACTGAATTAAGAAAAAATTGGAGCCAAGTTCAGGTAAAAGTTTCTGAGGTCTTCAGAGAAGGTGAACAGAATTAATACGTCTGTTCTAAATGTAATTTGAGTCCTTCATTATCTCTGTTGCCTTTTGCTATATTATTTGCACAAACCCCTTAACGTGTGAAGAAAGAATGACAATTTTTCAAAAAGGTTATTATTATATAAGATTTTCTGTGATAAAACCCCACCCAATGGGCCTCACCCAGAGAAGTTTATATATATTATTAGACTCAGGAATGTTAAGTGTGTTAGATTCAGTCCCTGCTGGGCAGTCATATGACGCGAACAGTGACTCTAAAATGAAGGCATAATATATGGTTTAACCTCTTAACAGTTTGTGATGTCATTTTTTATGTGGTAAGAAAAACAAATGCTGTCACATTTTATACTTGAGACTCCTGCAAGCCAACATGAAGAGATTAAGTATGTGCATTACTAACACACTATCATCCATGCGCTTAGATGGGTGCCAGGAAATCGCAGTGAGCTCAAATATTTCTCAGGAACTCAGTGTTAGAGAATAGAAAGATAAGTCTACTGATAAGGTCAGGAGATACTGTTTTCCCTTAGAAGGAAGCAAAGGTAGCTTAGAATACTGTGATCTGAATGTTAATTCATGTAACTGTGTTTATCTAATATTAGCTAATTTATATGCTTCCAATTTATAAATCCAGAAATACAGTAGCTAAGGCTAAAGAAAAATCTGTATGTTTGTATAAATGGCAGAATTAGATCAGAGATTAAATTGGCGCAGAAAGTAAGTAAAACTGCTGGTTTCTGGTGTTTACTTTCTTGAAATATGGTTTTGAGTCATATCTGTGAGATATAAACATACTACCTATCATTTTTTTATTATGTACATAATTTAACAGTTTGTAATAGTTGAAGCCACATGTCTCTATGGACTGGGATCTTGTTGAAACAGCTTTGCTCAAGGGAGGAGACTTTTAACTGTATAACTCAGGTATGTATATTTTCTTTGAACGAAGTATGTGACATTCAGCTTGTCAAAAATGAACATTTTGCTTCATTGAATAGCTTTGCTCTGTGTTTTGCTTGTCTACTGAGGCAAATAAAGGCTGACAAGAAGGGCATTTCTAGCTAGTTAAAGACCAATAGGGGAATAAAGCAGGATTCGAACCAGTTATCAGAAAATTCCTTTCTCACTGAACATCTTGTAATAGAAAATGATAATATAAAATGATATACTCACTAGAAATAATTCAATCTTAATTTTGGGTAACAGACTCTGGCTCTTTTTCCTTCCTGTGCCTCTAAGTATTTAGTAAAAAGAATAATGCGTATCGTGGAGAACTTTCTGAATATAAAAGTTATGTTTTTCTTGTTTTCTCCTCATCAGGGACACTGAGGAATTGATAAGGAGCATAACTGATTCTAGAACAAACTTCATGATATTTTTCAGAAGGGAGGGTTGTTGTTACATTGTATTATCTATTAAAGAGCTACATGTAAGACTATGGATTTTTATTGGGAGTTTCTACAACTTCCTGTAAACTGAATCTTACCTGTCAATATTCAAACATATTCAAGCCTCCCCCTGTATAAAAATACACAGAGAAATTAACCTTCCTTCAATGAATGTACACCTTCCCACCACAAACACATTTCTTGAAAGTTTGACTTTACTCCCTGTTTCCCTCTTTTCTTCCCATTTAATCCTCAGTCCACTCCAGTCAGAATTTGACTATCAAAACTCTACACAAACAGAACTTGTTCTGGTCATCCTGACCTCCATGCTGTCACACCACATTGCTCAGTCCTCTTCCTCCTTGTCATCGCACATCATGGGGCACGGCTGATCATGGCTTTTTTCTCCCCTCTCTTCTTTTGGCTGTTCAGGGACATGAGCTTTGAAGGCATTGTCTTTGCCTGCCGATCCCCCTGATCTAGGCAGCATTGGTTTATAGGAAGCTGTTGAATAGACCGTGCATGGAAGGGAAAACCTGAAGAACACTTCTTTAAGAGTTGAAGGTTAGAGGGGATTAGATCCAGAATGCTGGAGAAAGACAACACTTAGCAGAATGTTGGAGGCCGCTGCCCTGTAGGGCCCGCAGTGGTGGCTGGCCTCACCCTAAGATGGCGCCGAGAAGCCCAGCTGCAAGTGCTTTCTATTGGCTGACTGATCTCCTCCGCGTCTGTGCTTAGCTCGTGATCAGTACATGTCCTCATTACCCACCATTAAGTCTCCACGAGCCAAACGCCTGACCCGTTAAGGTGATTGGCTGTTATCTCCCATAAAGCTGCGTACTTTGCGCGGCGGGGGGAGCAAGCAAGGCAAGGAGGGCAGGCAGCTGCGGGGCGAGAGAAGAGGAGAGGCGGCCGCGGTGCGGGAGAGAGGAAGAAGAGAGAAGTGGCAGCTGCACGAGAGAAAAGAAGGAGAGAGAGAGCTGCGGGAGGAGGAGAAGGAGGAGAAGGAGGAGAAGGAGGAGAAGGAGGGGGAGGGGGAGGGGGAGGGGGAGGGGGAGGAGGAACAGGAACCAGGCACTCGGCTCAGAAGCTCTCCCATAAAAATAAAGACCTTAAAACTTCATTTGAGAGCTGAGTCTTCATTGTACTCACTGGACGAGGCAGCGGAAGGGTGGGATGATAAGAAAACATAGAAGTAGAAATTGTTCCCGTTCAACAGATTTGGTTTTCTCTGAACAGCTGGAGCTCTGTGTCTGAAAATTGGAAGGGCAAAGGAAGAGTTGGAGGTTTGGAGAAAGTGAAGAAGGTTTGGGGAACATGGGTGGATGATGTGAGAGGGAGGGGATGCAGAAATGCAGGATTGTTGGGCAGTGTTGGGCATCCCACTGGAGGGTGGTGAAGATGATGTTTTGGTGATGCTTAGCTGTCCTGTCCTGTGGCTTTATCCTGCAGTGCTTGCTCCTGGAGGGCAGGTGCCAACGAAGCAGGTATCTGGGTTCATATTGAGTTGAGGTGTGAAGGGAGAACCAAAGGGCTAAAAGTGTAGGTATTGAAAACAGTGTTATTGAAATGATGGGGTCTGGGGGAAAATACTGGATAAAAAGAGATAAGGAGAAAAGTGAGGGAGGGGTGGGGTGGGGTTTGGACTGGAACATAGAGAGAGTAGAAGGACCACTGAGCTCATCAGAGGGAGTTAGAGGCAGCTTGAGCATCATGCACTGCCATTTTCCAATGAAACCATTTTTTTTTTTCAAAGATCAGTTTGTGGTGGCCAAACCCCTCTCCTGCTGCAAGTCTCAGAAGGTCTTGGGGTCGAGAGCAGAGGCCGTGGTAAGATAAGCACTGGGGTGAGACAAGAGCCATCAGTTTGATATTGCTTCCAATACCCCATTTGGATCCCAAGACTTGAGTAATGTGGCATTTCTTAGTCCTTGTGTCACCGCGAGATTATTACACTGTTAAGTGAAGCATCTGCTTTAAAGTAGACTTCTTACATTTTGTCAAGGGAACTTGCTATTCAGTGGATAATGAGAACACTTCCTTATCATTCAGTCATTAACTATGGATGATGTATATTGATTACAGGATTTAAAATACCTACAGATTGTAGAGCAAAAACCAAACAACCAACAAAATTGCCCTATTTGCCCACATTTGAGTCTGGGTTTAATACTAGGATGTGGAGTTGGATCACTGGCATGGAGATATTCTGGAGAGATGCTATCTCTTCAAACTATATGAGCACAAACAATGCTTTCCTTCTCCTGCTGGGCATTCCCAACACCCTTCTCCACTATCCAGCTGGCTTTCCAGCACTAGAAGTCTTTACCTTCTCATGGACAATTTATGGCAGCATATTCTTGGATGATCTTCCTCCTTATAGACTTTCTACTCTTTTTAAGTTCTATACTTAACTGCCCTATTAATTAACTTTAAATTTTTGTTGTCTTCTACCGTCTCATTATTGAAAGACTAGAAAAAGCTCACTCTTCCCTAACCCCATTGAGGTAGGAACCAATTCATCTGCCTCCTAAGAGAGACATTAGACACTTCACTTAATTTTGGGGGGTCTTAGTCTCTTCAACCATTTAAAAATAAGAGTGTGGCTATTGGGTTAGGTGACCAAATTCTTTGGGGTTTAGCGTATGTGGTTGGGCTAGAGCTCCCTCCCCAAACTGAAATTCTATTGTTGCTCTCCCCTCTGGGGCCTGGCTCCAGTCCTAGCAGCTCCATAGCCATTGAGCTTTAGTGCTCTTGTATGTCAAGGTGGGATCACCTACATCTATCTTGAGTGTCCTTTAAAGATTTCATCCAGTTAATGTTGGCTAGCACTGATCACTGGTACTTTAATTCCTTCTTTCTTCCGGACTGGTGCTGTAGGTATTCCCCACAGAACATATTAGGCCCATCTCCGCAGCCTTGCCCTTTTCTGCAGAACCTGGCTCAATCATCTTAGCAAGACATTTGCAATCCTCCATAGGAATTCTTTCCTGATTCTAGCTTCTGTAACCTTTGTTCTTTGTGCGTGTGTGTGTGTGTTTGGTGTTTTGCTGTTGCTGTTATTCATTTTTTTAAAAAAATTATTTAATAATATTTATTTAATATTAATAGCTTACCCTTTCCTCTTCAATTAAAACTGAAATTCTAGTCTAAAACCCCCTAACAAATCTCTAGAAGTTTTGACCTTTGAACTTTTTCTGAGATAGCTCAAAAGTAGACTGTTTTTTCACTTCTTTTTTTTTTTTTTTCCACATATTGGGAACGCAATAAATGTGTATAGTATGAGTAAATAAGTGAATATTCTGAAAAGCAGCCTCCTTTGCCATATAAAGTGCAAAATTCCATGCTGGCTCCAGTAACATTCATTTCCTATATCTCTTCTGTCCTGACTTTGCCCCTTATTCTGTCAGAAGACAGTTTGTGTCTGGTCTGTTTACCCAATTAGAATGGGCAAACGTGGTCTCAGTTGCTGGTGGGCTGCAAGCATAGCGCCTGGCCTGCAGTAGGTTTCTAGGAGTATGTGGATTGAGTGAATGGTTGCTAAGGAGTATGTGATGGCGTCTTAATTTCATGCTGGGCTCATCCCAAGGAGCGCACGTGGGAACTTCACAGAAGTGATTTCACGAGCGCGAGGCTGACTCTCCTTATCCTGCTAGTTTACTGAAGTGGGGCCAGCTCCCCGCCTCTTCTAGCTTTACTGCCAAAGTTGAAGAGGGGTGGAGTGGCCTGGAAGACGGTTGGAAGGAGGGTGGGGGATTTGCTTTCTTATAAAGATGCTTTGGGAGGCTGACTATGGAGTGCTAAGTTTTGAGGAAAAAAATAAGCCTGGGTCCCGATGACAACTGCAACAGAGCCCGATGTTTATTTTCTGTTACATAGAAGGTTTGAAAGCCTCAAGTGTAATAAAAGTGAGGTCCAAATCAGAGAAGGGGCGCCCTATCTTGCCCCCCGGTAGCCCGGGGATAGAAAGACAACCGGCGAGGTCAGTTTCACTGAACCCATTTCTTGGGCTCCCTGCTGCTCAGGGCACCGCTTTTTGTGTCCCTACCCAGCTGTGGTGGGTTGCCTTCGCTCGCGAGCGCAGCTCCTTCCAAACCCAAGTTGCAAAACAAATCAACTACATCCAAGAATCCCTATGAGCGCCCTGAAGACAGGTCCCCACGGACAAACACATTAAAACGTTCAGTTCCATCCCATTATACGGGGCTGTGAATTTCTTAATCAACGTCCCTGACCCCCTGGAGGGTCTCGCACAGCTCCCAAGACAGCAAGTCTGCAGAGCTCTGAGCTCTAGGGAAAGCGCTCAAGGAATGGCCTCAGGGATTCGTTCCCTGGAAAGTTCTAGCATCCTAGGAGAGATTTTCCTTTACTGAGGGCCGGCAGGGTGGCATTCCAAACTCAAACTAAGGTGGGCAGGGCGCGATCCTCCCTTTAAAAAGAATAAATAAATAGAAGCTAGAGCGCGGCCCCGCTCTGGTTTCCCCAAACGCGCACGGCGGTTGCTGCCCGGGCGGCTAGGCGTCTAGGCTCCCCGCCTTCGCTGGGCTGACACTGGAGGGGAGGAGCAGGAGCCGGAGGGGGTGCTGGGGCGGGCGGGCGGGGGAAAGCGAACCATCCCGAGCCAAGACAAGCGGCACATTCACAAATAACGCCCCCACCCCCAGCGCACGCGCTCCCATTGAAAGCTGCCGGGCTCCGCAGCCGCACCGCTGCTCGGAAGACGCACAGTCCACCCGAGCGCAGCGCTGCCTCGCGCTGCGCACGCCCGGAGCTCGGTCGCTCACTGCAACCGCGCAGCTCCCGCAGCCGGCGCAGGAGGCGGCTACAGCTTCCAGGGAGGGGTCTCTTTCAAGGCTCCCTTTGGTCTCCGCTGGGGACCATGGCAGGGCGGGAGGCGCCCCGAAGCCCGGGGTTCCTAGCCCGCCTCCTCGGTGGCACCTGGTGCCTGCTCTATGTCGCCGGACAGGTAGGGCAGCCTGCGTTTCTAGCGTCCTTCCTGGACTTATGGTCGTGCTCTTGTGGGGAGCGTTACAGTTTGGGGCGCGCTCTTTTCCGCGAAGGTCAGTTCCACGTCTGCGCTGCCACCGGAGCTGGGACAGGTGGAGCAAAGCTAAGGCGAGTCCCAGCGGCAAACTTCAGGCTGGCGGGGTCAGTCTCTGCCCTGAGTCCTGGGACCCTGCCCCGGCTTCTCTCCGGTACCCAGGTCTTGCTTCTAGTCGTGTAGAGAAGGCAGCGCTGAACGGTAAAGTTGTCATCTCACGGGAAGCCCGTGACCCCTCAACCTTTCCAGACAATCTGAGGAGCCCCCTTTCTGGCTCCTGGGGGAGTCTCAGGGCGGCGCCTGCGAGACTCGGGTGCTGGGACACTCCTCCTCACTTCCGCTCTTCAGCTGACTCAGTGAACTTCTGACAGTCACCCTGGAGCCACCCGTGGCTGTGTGTCAGGGCACATTGTAAGGTGTGCGGATCGCAGACCAGGTGGGCTTTCTGGTACTTGCAGAGAGCACTTGAGGCGGGCGCACCAGGGTTGATCCCCATCACACCACCTTCAAGTCCTCCCACGGTTTTCTACTGGATCATACAAGGAACTGGGGAGTTATGAATGGGTGGCTCAGGCCTCCAGGCTGGGTAAAAGGGTCCCCGAGAGAAAGTGTCTAATTCACAGTTAGTGGTATGTTCAAGACTGGAGGGAGCTGCTTGGGGAAGGGGGCGGGGTCAAGAGTCAAGATGCTTTTGGTATCCGTAGCTTGTTTGCTAGAGTCAGGTAGCTTTTACTAAAAACCTATGATTTAGACAGTTTGTACATAATTCGGTCGACATGGATTTGCTTTTCATAGGATTACTTGGGTTATTCTGGGAAAATGCTCAACTACTCTTGGCCAGAATTACTGCCAGATAGCTTCCCTTTCCTCTGTTTCCTTAGGGAGACTTGTCCAAATCAGGGGGTTTCCTTCCCTCATTTTTACTTAATGTTTTGAAACTCGTCTTCTCTATTTCTCTATTTTAGTGGTCGTTGTGATTGTTGAGGTGAGGCTGAGAGAGGATCAAGAGAGAATATTCAGAAGGACCCAGAGGTGACTAGGACCTGAGAGGCAAGGGCTACCCTAATCAGAGATAGAAATTTTCAGCAGGGAACACCTGCTTAGACAGGAAAAGTTTGTCTTTATTAACAGCAGGTTTTATTCCCACCGTGCCTTGTTCCGGGCAGAACTTCTCATCCATGGCTGCACAGTAGGATTACCCAAGGGAGCTCTGGACCTCCCTGTGCTAGGGTCACTGCCCCTTGTGAATTACATTAGGAAGCCAGAGGGGAGGCTCAGGCATCAAGATTTTTAAAGTCCCAGGTGATTCCCTTATGCAGCTAGGTTGAAAACCGCTGTGCAAAAATGACAGCTCTTCAGGTGATCTTTTTGGAGAATCATTCTCCAAAAGTAAACTTAAAGGAGAACAGAGGAGAGGCTCAGGAGTCTTGGCATGTAGTCTCCAGTTCTGGCTCTATCCCTAACTAGCTGTGTCATTTTGGTCAAGGTCCTTAACCTTCCATTTCCTCATCTGTAAAATAAGGGTGTTGGCCTGTATTCTCAAAGGTATTGCCAGCTTCAACAACACCAGGCAGGTTGACTTCAAACCAAACGAAGACAACTTCAGCTTTATTTTTTTATACGCACTTGAGTAGAAGTTCTCCCTTATCCTTGAGATTTTGTTAAAATAACAGCTAATGTTGGATCTAGCAACAATGTTAAAAAGGAGATTAATTCAGTTTCTTAGACTTTTGACATATAAATATTTATATATATATATTTACACACTGTGTATATATATATATATTTTTTTTTTTTTTAAATGCTTTCCACTTTGCCTGTTCAAATCACTTCAAGTCATTTCAGGTTTTGGCCTTCAAAACAAATTGATTTTCCTAACATTACACACCTGTCCTTTCTTGTACCAGGTCTCAACCATGTCTTATGGATGAGGATGATGAAAGCAGATTTGGGGCTTGTGTGTGGGTTGGCACTGATTTATTATCTACTTCCAAATGACTCTGTCTTGTTCCACTCTTCAGGGCTGTTCTCTACATGTGAAGAGCCTGATTAAACTTGTCAGGGAAGGGTTAGGAAAGAGCTGGGAAGAATTTAAAAATGGTAGCTGGTTGGGTAGAATGTAAGGTGGGAATAACCTGGTCCGGTGTTTGTCAGAGCAACTGATCTTGCAGCACTAGTTATTGTCTGCTTTTTTTAACCTCGGACATTATATAATCACTTAATTAAATAGATAAAAAGTCTGAGGATAGTTAATATCAAATCAAGAAGAAATCATCCTATAACCAGCAGACAGTGCCAGATGATTTGAACATTGGTATTTAAGGTTCTTTAAACATTTTTTTTTTTAAACAGTGTGCTCAGTACACGTAAATATTACCAGATCTCTCTTTTATATATGTTGGAGCCAAAGTAGATGGTTAGTCTGAGATCAAGATCTACCAGTGAAAGTGAATGACAGCAATAGTTCAAAGAACGATTTTAATACAAATGAAAATTATTTGGAAATCCCAACATTTCTTTCTTCTTACTATCTTCCTGCTTTCAGGGATTACTTCCCTTTCCTTCTGCTCTATCTAAGTTAGTCTCCTAACTTTAGGTTATTTTCAGCTCACTCCTTAGGTTCTTATAAAACTGATTATTTTACTAATTTTATTTCATAAACTGAACCCAATTCATCCCCTTAGCCAAATTTCTCCCACATGAAGGATGTAACTAGTGTTTATAATTAGTAGGCATTGTCAACTACTTAATGACTTCTACAACCGAACTGCAACAATATTCTGTACAATGAAGACAGTCCATTAAGAGTCTCCATCAGTGCAAATCTACTATTGCTTAAAAATGTTACTTAGCGGAAATTTGTGTCCTTTTGGTAGTATATCAGTGATGGTTCATCAAAACATAAAGACTAAATATTTTCATTTCCAGTGGTGTCCTAAAAACTATCCTTGCTGTGAATTCAGTAGTGAAGTAAATAATTCTAGAATGGCTGAAGAGAATTTGTGCCTTTATGGATAGATTTTTTTCAATGGACCTTGAAGAGGGTTTGCTTGTCTTTTATTAGCCTCTTTTTGTTGTCATTTATTTTCATTTTTACCATAATAGTAACTGCATGATTAAAAAAATATTAAGAGCTTAGAAAGTAAAAGCAACTTCTTGGCCCACTTTTTTTCTGAAGCTCAGAGACCATGCCTAGAGGCAACCATTTTCATTTTTATTATCTTGAGGTATATCTGGCACATGGTAAAATACCCATTTAGAATGTTTAACTTAAGTTTTGATGTATGTACGCACCCATGACACCGTTATCCCAATTTCCTCATAACCTTTTGTGATATCTCCCTCTCATCCATCTTTGCATCTAACATCATTAGGAACATAATCATTGTTACTATAAGTTAGCTCACATTTTCTAGAATATTTTGTAAATGGAATCAGTCCCCCTACCTCCTTTTTAGTTTGGATTTTTCACTCACTATAATTATTTTGTGATTATCCATGCTGTATCATATATCAATAATATAGTTCATTGC
The DNA here is from genome assembly GCF_902686455.1 of Sciurus vulgaris. Taxonomy (NCBI): domain Eukaryota; kingdom Metazoa; phylum Chordata; class Mammalia; order Rodentia; family Sciuridae; genus Sciurus; species Sciurus vulgaris. The sequence continues at coordinate 36,537,503 of NC_136476.1, forward strand.
TTGTTTTTCCTGAGCTTAGACAGTATGAATTTTCCACAATTTATGGTACATCAGCTTTCACCTATTAGTGTTCAGTGTGCTTCTTTCCAGTTTTTGGCTATTACAAATAAAGTTGCTTTGAACATTGTGTACAAGTGTTTGTATGGATCTGATTTTTATTTACATTAGGTAAATGCTTAGGAGTTTAATGGCTGAATCATATGGTGGGTGTATGCTTAACTTCTTAAGAAACTCGGTTTTTAAGGGATGGTACTATAGTCCCCCCAACTTATGGTTTCACTTTCTGTGTTTTCTATTACCTGCTGTCAACTGTGGTCTGAAAATATTAAGTGTGAAATTCGAGAAATAATTTATAAGTTTTAGATAACTTTTATCATAGTATAACTGTCCATGTTATTGTTAATCTTTCACTGTGCCTTATCTATAAAGCAAACTTTCTCATACATATGTAGGCATAAGAAAAAACATGGGTACTATCCGAGATTCTACACATTCCCTGAGTGTCTTAGAGCATGTTCCCTGAGGATGAAGGGAGACCATTGTACCATTTACGTTCTTACTAACAGCTCATGACAGTTAGAATTCCTCTCATCCTTGCCAACACCTGGTGTGTGTGGTGCTTTATTTCAGCCATACCTATAGTGGTAGTTTGTTCTGTGTTTTAATTTGCAATCAAGATTAATGATGTTGAACTTTTTTTTCATGGGTTTACATGCATATATAGTCATGCATCACTTAATGGTGAATAAATGTTCTGAGAAAAGTGTCATTGCATGATTTTTGTCATTTTTTGAACATGGTAAAGTGTACTGACATAAACTCTGATTGTTGCAATATCACTAAGTGATAAAATCTTATGGGACTACCATCACGTAAGCAGTCCATAACTGACTGAAATGTCATTATGCATGTAGTGAATGACTGTACTCTTCTTTGGTAAAATTTCTATTCAATTATTTTGTTCTTTATTGATAGGTGTTTTTTTTTTTTGTTATTGAGTTTGGAGAATTCTTCATATGTTCTGGCTATGTCTTTGATGAAATGCATGATTTAAAAATTTTTCTCTGCTGTGTCTTTTAGTAGCATTTTATAGAACTTTTTAATTTTGAAATTAAATTTAATCAAATTGCTAAATTAAATAATCAAATTACTTCAGGTGGATTGCGATTTGCTCATTTCTAAGAAACATTTGATCTACTCCAGGATTACAGACATTTTTTCCTGAAAGTTTATAGTTTTAGGTTTTACATTTTATCTATATGTCATGGTGAGCTCATTTGTATGCATGGGTCACAGTTCATTCTTCACCCATGGATATTCAATTGTTCTAGCACAATTTTTTGAAAAGATTACCCTTTCTCCACTATGTGGTCTATGTACCTTCATCAAAAATCAGTTGTCATGTGTGGGTCTATTTTTGGGTTCTCCGTTGTACTCCAATGGACTATTTGTCTATTGCTCTGCCAGTAGCATACTGTCTTGTGTACTGGAGTTTTATAAAAAGTCATTAACTCAGGAATGTGATTCTTTCAACTTTGTCCTTCATTTTCAGAGCATAGATTTGGTTATCTTATATGAATTTTACAATCAGTTTGACAGTTTTAAAACATGCATGCAAGGATTTGTTTGGGAGCATTTTAATTTATAGATCTATTTTGAGAAAATTGACCTTTTGACAATATCAAGTTTCATGACCCATGGATATGATATAGCTCTTTATTTGTTTAGGTCCTTTAAGCAGTATTGAATAGTTTCAGTGTCTAGTCCTACACATTTTTTTGTCGGATTTATTACTAAATATTTCTTTTGTTTTTGTGCTCCTTTATTATCTGATTTAATATGATTAGAGTATATAATCACCTAACTCACCTGACTCATTTTTGATACTGGTTCTTTTGTTCATTCTTTTTTCCTGATTAATCTGGAAAATTTTTAGTTTTATCAATCTTCTCAAAGAACCACCTTTTGGTTTCATGAATTTTTCTTTGTTGTTACTTTGTTTCCTTACTTATATTTTTATTTCCTCTCTTATATTTATTTTTAAAATTTAACTTAATTTAAAAATTTTTTAAAAAATTTATCTTTTGATTTTTTTACAGACTACATTTTGATTCATTGTACACAAATGGGGTACATCATTTTGTTTCTATGGTTGTACCTGATATAGATTCATACCATTCATGTAATCATACATGTACATAGGGTAATGATGTCTGTCTCATTCCACTATTTCTCATACCCCCTCCCTCTCATTTCCTTCTACATAATCTGAAGTTCCTCCATTCTTCACTTACTCCCCACCCCCCGCCCCCATTATATATCATTCTCCACTTATCAGGGAAAACATTCGACCTTTGCTTTTTTGGGATTGGCTTATTTCACTTAGCATGATATTCTCCAATTCCATCCATTTATTTGCAAATGCAATAATATTATTCTTTATGGCTGAATAATATTCCATTGTGTATATATACCAGAGTTTCTTTATCCATTCATCTGTTGAAGGGCATCTAGGTTGGTTCCACAATCTAGCTATTGTGAACTGAGCTGCTATAAACATTGATGTGGCTGTGTTACTGTAGTGTGCTGATTTTAAGTCCTTTGGGTATAAACTGAGGAGTGGGATAACTGTGTCAAAAGGTGAGTCCATTCCAAATTTTCTGAGGATTCTCCACACTGCTTTCCAGAGTGGCTGCAGCAATTTGCAACTCCACCAGCAATGTAAAAGTGTGCCTTTTCCCCCACATCCACGCCAACATCTATTGTTGTTTGTGTTCTTGATAATAGCATTCTAAAGATGAAATCTTAGAGTTGTTTTAATTTGCATTTCTCTAATTACTAGAGATGTTGAACACTTTTTCATATATTTTTTACTTTCCTGTACGTCGTCTTCTGTAAAGCGTCCAGTTCCTTGGCCCATTCATTTATTGGGTTCTTTGTATTTCTGCTGTAAAGTTTTGTAAATTCTTCATGAATTTTGGAGATAAGTTCTCTATCTGAAGTGCGTGTGGAAAAGATTTTCTCCCACTCTGTAGGCTCTGTCTTCACGTTCTTGATTATATCCTTTGCTGAGAAAAAGCTTTATAGTTTGAATCCATCTCATTTATTGATTCTTGCTTTGATTTCTTGTGCTTTGAGAGTCTTGTTGAGGAATTCTGATCCTAAGCCAACATGATGAAGATTTGGGCCTACTTTGTCTTCCATTAGGTGCAGGGTCTCTGGTCTAATTTCTATGTCCTTGATCCATTTTGAGTCAAGTTTTGTGCAGGGTGAGAGATAGAGGTTTAATTTCATTTTACTGCATATGAATTTCCAGTTTTCTCAGCACCATTTGTTGAACAGGCTATCTTTTCTCCATTATATGCTTTTGGCTCCCTTGTCTAGTATGAGGTAACTGTATTATCTGGTTTTTGTCTCTGTGTCTTCTGTACCATTGGTCTGTCTATTGTGGTGCCAATACCATGCTGTCTTTGTTACTATTGCTCTGTAGTATAGTTTAATGTCTGGTATTGTGATACCCCCTGTTTCACTTTTTCTACTGAGGATTGTTTTGGCTATTCGAGGGAGGACTCTTGTTCTTCCAGATGAAGTTCATGATTGCTTTCTCTATTTCTATGAGAATGTCATTGGGATTTTAATTGGAATTGCATTGAATCCGTGTAGCACCTTTGGTAGAATGGTCATTTTGACAGTGTTAATTCTGCCTATCCCAAGAACATGGGAGATCTTTTCATCTTTGAAGGTTTTCTTCAATTTCTTTCTTTAATGCTCTGTAGTTTTCATTGTAGAGGTCTTCCAACTCTTTTGCTGTAGTAATTCCCAAGTATTTTTTTTTTTTTTTTTGAGGCTATTGTGAATGGAGTGGTTTTACTAATTTCTCTTTCAGAGGATTCATCACTTATGAATAGAAATCCATTCGATTTATGTGTATTGATTTTATATCCTGCTACTTTGCTGAATTCATTTATTAGTTCTAGAAGTTTTCTAGTGGAGTTTTTTGGATCTTCTAAATATAGGATCATGTCATCAGCAAATAGTGACAGCTTTAGTTCTTCTTTTCCTATTTGTATTAATTTCTTTGGTTTGTCTAATTGCACTGGCAAGTGTTTCAAGGATGATGTTGAATAGAAGTGGTGAAAGAGGGCATCCCTGTCTTGTTCCAGTTTTTAGAGGGAATGCTTTCAGTTTTTCTCCATTAAGAACGATGTTGGCTGTGGGCTTAGCATAGATAGCCTTTACGATGTTGAGGTATGTTCCTACTATTCCCATTTTTTCTAGTGTTTTCAGCATGAAGGGGTGCTGTATTTTATCAAACCCTTTCTCAGCATCTATTGAAATGATTGTGTGATTCTTAACTTAAAGCTTATTGATGTGCTGCATTACATTTATTGATTTCCAGATGTTGAACCAACTTTGCATCCCTGGGATAAACCCCACTTGATCTTGGTGCACTATCTTTCAAATATATTTTTGTATGCAGTTTACCAGTATTTTGTTAAGGATTTTTGCGTCTATTTTCATCAGGAATATTGGTCTAAAGTTTTCTTTCCTTGATGTGTCTTTGTCTGGTTTTGGTATCAGAATGGTACTAGCCTTATAGAATGAATTTGGAAGGGTTCCCTCCTTTTCTATTTCCTGGAATACTTTTAGGAATATTGGTATCAGTTCTTCAAAGGTCTTGTAGAATTCAGATGAGAATCCACCTGGTCCTGGGCTTTTCTTTGTTGGTAGGCTTTTGATGGCTTCTTCTATTTTGGTGCTTGAAATTGATCTGTTTAGATTGTGTACATCTTCCTGATTCAGTTTGGATCATATGTCTCTAAAATTTGTCAATGTCTTCGATATTTTCTATTTTTTTGTGGTATAGATTTTCAAAGTAGCTTCTAATTATGTATTTCAATGGTGTTTGTCGTGATCTTTCCTTTTTCATCACAAATTCTAGTAATTTGAGTTTTCTCTCTCCTCTTTGTTAGTGTGGCTAGGGGTTTATCAATTTTCCTTTCTCAAAGAAACAACTTTTTGTTTTGTCAATTTTTTGAATTGTTTCTCTTGTTTCAATTTCATTGATTTCAGCTCTGATTTTAATTATTTCCTGTCTTCTACTATTTTTGGTGTTGATCTGTTCTTTTCCTAGGGCTTTGAGATGTAATGTTAGGTCATTTAGTTTTTGACTTTTTATTTTTTTAATGTATGAGCTCAATGCAATGAACTTTCCTTTTAGTACTGCTTTCATAGCGTCCCAGAGATTTTGATATGTTGTATCATCATTCTCATTTACCTCTAAGAATTTTTTTTATTTCTTCCCTGATGTCTTCTGTTATCATTGCATCATTCAGTAGTGTATTATCTGGTCTCCAGGTGTATGAGTAGCTTTTATTTGTTATTTTATCATTCATTTCTAATTGCATTCCTTTATGGTCTGATAGGATGCGGAGTAGGATATCTATTTTTTTGTATTTACTCATGTCTTCTTTGTGGCACAGTATATGGTCTATTTTGGAGAAGGATCTATGAGCTGCTGAGAAGAAAGTATATTCACTCGATGATGGATGAAATACTCTGTAAATATCCATTAAATCTATATCATTGATTGTATTATTTAGTTCTATAGTTTCTTTGTTCAGTTTTTGTTTGGAGGATCTATCCAGTGGTGAGAGTGGTGTGTTAAAGTCCCCCACTATTAATGTGTTTTGGTCTATTTGATTTTTAAAATTGAGAAGGGTATGTTTGATGAACATTGATCCTCCATTGTTTGGGGCATAAATATTTAAAATTGTTATATCTTGCTGTTTTATGCTTCCCTTAAGCAGTATGAAATGTCCTCCTTTATCCTTTCTGACTAACTGAGATTTGAAGTCCACTTTATCTGATATGAGGATGGAGACCCCTGCTTTTTTACTGGGTCCACCTGCATGGTATGTTTTCCCCCATCCTTTCACCTTTAGTCTGTGGATGTCTTTTTCTATGAGATGAGTCTCTTGAAGGCAGCATTTGGTTGGGTCCTTTTTTAAAAAAACTAATCTGCCAGTCTATGTCTTTTGATTATTGAGTTTAGGCCATTGACATTCAGGGTTATTAATGTGATATGATTTGTATTCTTGGTCATTTTGGCTTATTTTTGGTTTTTAATTTGACTTGGTTTCCCTTTGATTGACTTTCCCTTTAGGGTAGTTCCTCCCTTTGCTGACTTGTATTATTGCTTTTCATTTCCTCCTCATGAAATATTTTGCTGAGAATGTTCTGTAGTGCAGGCTTTCTATTTGTAAATTTTAACTTTTATCGTGGAAGGATTTTATTTCATTGTCAAACCTGAAGGTAGTTTTGCTGGGTATAGGATTCTTGGTTGGCATGCATGTTCTTTCAGAGCTTGAAATATATTGTCCCAAGCCCTTCTTCCTTTTAGAGTCTGGGCTGAGAAATCTGCTGATATCAGTATTGGTTTGCCTTTATATGTAATCTGATGCTTTTCTCTCGCAGCTTTTAAAATCCTATCTTTATTTTGTATGTGAAGTATTTTCATTATAATGTGTCTTGGTGTGGATCTGTTGTAATTTTGTGTACCTGCTGTTCTGTAAGCCTCTTGTATTTGATTTTACATTTCATTTTTTGGGTTTGGGAAATTTTCTGATATTATTTCGTTGAACAACTTGTTCATGTCTTTGGTTTATATCTCTGCACCTCCCTCAATTCCAATAATTCTTAAATTCAGTCTTTTCATGATATCCCATAATTCTTGGAGGTTCCGTTCATGACTTCTTAACATCTTCTCAGTTTGTTCAACCTTATTTTCAAGATTAAATATTTTGTCTTCATTGTCTGAGATTCTTTCTTCCACGAGATCTATTCTGTTGGTGATGCTTTCTATTGAGTTTTTAAGTTGATTTATCGTTTCTTTCATTTCAAGTATTTTTTTTCAGACTCTCTATCTCTCTATTAAAGTGTTCTTTTGCTTCCTGCATTTGCTCTTTTAACTGTTTACTGGAATGATCATGCATTGCCTGCATTCGCTCTCTGATCTTGTCTTGTGCTTCATGAATCATTTTAAGTATATAGATTCTAAACTCTTTTTCTGTCATTTCTACTGCCATGCTGTCACAGTAGCATCTTGGTTTGTTAGGGACACTGTCATTCCCTTTTCTTTTCATATTGTTTCTATATATTCCCCTCTAGCAGTGAAGATCAGAGATACTGAAGTTCCCCGCTTGCAGGCTTATTATGACCCTGCAGTTTTCTACTACCTCTCCTTTGAAGGGGAGATCAATACCAGTAGCACCCAATACAGAGAAAATGCAGCCCTGAACCAGATAGCCCCTATGAAGACTTCAACATTATTACAATAAACAGGATCCGTTCAATTACAGTATATCTAATTGTGAACAAGAGGCTGGGGAAGGGTGTAGGATGTAAGTGAGTAAATAGAGGTACCTGTCAAAGGGCCTCCAGTCTCCTGGAGGCGTCTCAGGAAGGGAGCCGCCCTTCCAATGATGATGACCATGCCCTCAGGAATAATTCAAAATGCCTGCAGCAGCCTCCAAAGAAGCTGGGAGCCCCAGTGAGGGTGCGCTGAGTCAGCACAGAGGCAGGCGCAGTGTCCCTCAGTAGTAGGGGGCCAGGTGGGCAGGCTCAGCTACTGGCCTCCATCCTCGAAGGGGGGCAGGCTGTGAGACCTCAGCACCAGTGTCCAGCCTTGGGGTGGGGGGCAGGCGGGCTCAGCGATAGCATCCAACCTCGGTGGAGGGGCGGCCCCGTGCCAGCCTAATTTTTTTTTTTCATTTTTACAGACTGCGTTTTGGTTCATTGTATACAAATGGGGTGGAACTTTTCATTTCTACGGTTGTGCATGATGTAGAGTCACACTATTCATTAATCATACATAGGATAATGTCTGCTTCATTCCACCATCTTTCATATCTCTGCCCCCCATTTTCCTCTACGAAATCTAAAGTTCCTCCATTCTTCTCTTACCCCTTACCCCCATTATGTATCATTTTCCACTTATCAGGGAAAACATTTGGCCTTTGTTTTTTTGGGATTGGCTTATTTCACTTAGCATGATATTCTCCAGTTCCATCCATTTACCTGCAAATGTCATAATTTCATTCCTCTTTATGACTGAATAATATTCCATTGTATATATATATCACAGTTTGTTTACCCATTCATCTATTGAAGGGCTTCTAGGACTTTGAGTTTGATTTGGTCTTATTTTTCCAGTTTCTTAAGGCAGATACTGATATCATAGATATAAGATCTTTTTGGTTTGAGGGATATAGGTATTTAGTGATTTAAGTTTTCTCAAAGTTATTTTTTAGTAGCATGCTATAAATTTTGATGTATCATTTTTGTTCAGATCAAAATACTTTGCTGTTTCACTTTGATTTCTTCTTTGATCCAGTTGGTGTTCACAAGTATATTGCTTTGTTTCTAAAAAAAAATAGGGGATTTTTCAGATACTTTATCATTGAATTTTTTCAATAACTTTGTTATTGAATTCTAATCTGGTCAGAGAAGACATTTTATGCAACTTGAGTTTTTTAGTTTGTTGACACTTGTTTTATGGCATAAAGTATGTTCACTCCTAGTAAATGCTCTCATATGTGCATTTGAAAAGAACTATATTTTCTACAAATTTGTGCCTTCTTTTTTCTGATCACTCTGGCTATTGTTTGGTGGAATCATCTATAAATGTCAATTAAGTCCAGTTGCTAGGACTGTTCAAATCATCTATACACTTACTGATTTTCTGTATACTTATTGTGTTGATTATTGAGAGAGGAGTATCAAAATCTCTATGTGGATGTGTCTATTTCTCCTTGAAGTTCTATTAATTTTTGCTTTATTTGAAGCTCTGTGTTTTGGTGTATAAATTTTTAGAATTGTTATATTATCCTGGTGAATTGAGCCTTTTATTATTCTTATATGACCTTCTCTGCCCCTGGTAATAGTCTGTGCTTTAAAATCTACTTTTCCTTTGACTACCTTAATATTAGATAAACATTTTAAATTCTTTGGATTTTTATATGACAGCCCCATAGTCTTTACAATATACCTTAAATGTGACTTCTAGGTCATATTTTATTCAATTCCCATTATTGTTTGATGTCCTAATTTTCTTTCTTACTCCACTTTGATCATGCTTTCATTGTCTTTTATTACATTAAAGATCAATACATAGCATTATATTGTCATTGCTACAGTCTAATTCACAGTGTACTATTATTTTATTTTCTTCTAGTATATTTCTTTTTCCAAGCTTTGTTGTCTCAAAATCCACATACCACACGATTGACCCATTTAAAGTATACATTTCCACTATGGAAATCGTTATGGAGGTTCCTCAAAAGACTAAGAATGGAACCACCATATGACCCAGTTATACCACTCCTTGGTATTGGTCCTAAAGAATCGAAGTCATCATACTATAGTGATACAGGCATACCTATGTTTATAGCTGCCCAATTCACAATAGCCAGAGTATGGAACCAGACTAGGTGTCCATCAGTGGATGAATGGATAAAGAAAACATGGTATATACACAGTCCAGTTTTATTCAGCCATAAAGAAAAATAAAATTATGTCATTTGCAGTGAAATGGCTGGAATTGAGAAAACTGTTAGGTTAAATAAGCCAAAATCAGAAGGTCAAGGATCATATTTTTGCCCATATGTGGAAGCCGGCAGGAAAGAGGACAACAAAAGTAGGGGGATTTCATTAAAATTGAAGGGAGATCAATGAATAGAGTAAAAGAACCAGGGGGAGAGAAAGGAAAAATACTGAGTAATGATATTAGCCAAATTTTATTATTCTATTTAGTGCATGTTTGAACATTTAACAATGAATTCCGGCACTCTGTACAACTATAATGCACCGATTAAAGTGGAAAAATAGTATACAATTCAGTGAGTTTTATTATAATCACAGATATGTACAACAATTTTACACAGTTGATTTTTCATTTTTGTCATCTCAAAAAAAAAAAAAAAGTCCCTGTTCTTTTTAGTTATCACCTCTCTACTCTCCTTTCATTCTAGCCTTAAGCAACCACTGATCTTTCTTTCTGCTTCAGATTTTCATATGATCTGTTTTGAAGAAGGTTCTTGAGCAGCTGAGAAGAATGTGTATTCAGGTGTTTTTGGATGAAACAGTCTATAGAAGTCTGAAGTCCATGTGATTTATAACATTTTTCGGTCTGAAGTGTCTTTACTGAGTTTGTCTGGATGGCTATCTATTGATGAGAGTGGTGTGTCGAAAGTACCGAGTATTATTGTACTGAGGTCTATATATGCCTTTAATTTTAGTGGTATCTGTTTTATGTAATCAAGTGCACCAAAGTTTGGGGCATGAATGCTCTTTATGTCTTCTGTTGGGTTGCTCCCTTTACCATATGGAATGATCTTCTTTGACTCTTCTGATTAATTCTGGCATGAAGTCTGCTTTGTCAGATATGAGAGTAGCTACTCCTGCTTGTTTTGGGGCTACCTTTGTATGGTATCAATTTCCATTATTTCAGTTTCAGACTGTGGCATTCTAATAATGATAATTTTAAAAATCTTTTCTAATTTCAAATTTAAAAAATAAGGCCATTTAAAATAGCATAGTTATTTGAGAGTGGCTTCTTTCACTTGGAATATTTTTTAAGGTTCACCGAAGTTTCAGTTTATTTCAGCATATCATTCCTTTTTATGACTGAATAATATTGAAATATCTGTTAGATATTATATGAATGTGCCATGGTATATTTATGTTTATTGGTGGACATTTGGGTTCTTCTCACCATTTTGCTATTACAAATAATGCTGCAAACACTTACATACAAGTTCTTGTCTGGACCTATTTTCATTTCTCTGGGGCATATCCCTAGAAGTAAAATTGCCATGTCAAAATTATAACTAAATGTTTAGTCATTTGAGGGACTGCCAGAGTGCTTTCCCAAATGCTCATGACTTTATGCAGTCCCACCAGCAGTGCATGAATGTTCCCACTTTCCCACATCCTCACCAACACTTTTTATTATTCAGCTTTTTTCTTATCCATCCTAAGTGGGTATGAATTAATATCTCATTGTGATTTTCATTTGTATTTCCATAATAACTAACGATGTTGAGCATCTTTTCATTTACAGTATTTTTTTTGGAGTTAGCATTTGCCTTGTTTGAAATAAAAGTTCTTAATTTGTAATTGTCACTCTTTTCCTCTAATGCTACTTAGACCTATCATATGACTATGAATACCTTTTTCAGATGGTGAGGCACTGTACAAATAACATCTGTTCCTTTGCTAGGGCTTCTCCTTTCATAGTCCCATGTTTTCTTCCTATCTGATTCCTTTCTGCATAATCACCCACCTAACTATCATAACAAGACTTCCCTTTACTTTTTTGATTCTGTCATATTCCATATTATATAGATTCCACAACCTCCTACAAAGACTGAGTATGGAAATAAATTATTCAAATTACTTTTGTGTCTAAAAAATTATTCTACTCTTACTTCATTCTTATTTCGCATGGCTTATAGTCCTAGGTTGAAAATAATTTTTTCCCCATACCTATTCTCCACCTCATCACCGAGGTTTTGAACGCATTACGATATCTCTTTGGACATCCATTGACATTTCTAACCTAGATCCTGTGTTGTTAGCCTGATTATTATTTTATTACTTCTAGAATGGTTACTTTATATCTGGCACTCTAAAGCAGGGGTTGGTACAATTTTTCTGTAAAGGGCAGCATAGTACATTTTTTAGGCTTTGTGGCCCATACTGTCTGTGTCCCAGCTACTCAACTCTGCTGTTGTACCTGAAAACAACCATAGACAATATGTAAGCAAATGATTTTATAAATGGATCAAGGCTCTGTTTCAATAAACTGTTTACAGAAACAGGCGATGGGCAAGATTTGACTTATGAGTTATAATTTGCTGACTGCTATGTTAAAGTTTTGTGATACTGTGGTTTGGTGTGGGTTATTTAAGTTCATTGTGCTAGGTTATTTGTGGGTCTTCAATAGATCTATCTCCTTCAGTTGGAGGAATATCTGTTTTAGTATGTCTTTGATAATTTACTTCCCAATATCTTGTGTGTCTTCTTTTTATGAAACTCCTATTATGTAATGGGTTTCCTGTAGACATTCATCTTTAAAAACATGTTATCTTATTTTTATTTCTTTGTTGTTATGGTTCTATTTTCTACAAGACTTTCTCAGTTTTATTATCTAACAGTCTTCATAGATTTTCATCCAATATTCCTCCTTGTAGACAAACTTTCTTCTTTCCTCCCTTCACACAGCACCAGGTGCCACCAAGTCAGAAGTCTTCCTTAAGTTTTACAGGCCAAATGGTCTTGCTTCTCATTGTATTTCTCTGCAGGCACACTTCTGTTCAGCCAGTTACATCCTCCACCAGTTTTCCATATTCCAAGCATCTTTTGTCTGCTGTTGTCACCTGTCCAGTTCTTTTGTCACCTTTATTTATTTACTGTTATTTTAAAAGACGTCTTGTGAAGAATGGAGAAAAATCCGGTGTTCAATCTGCCATGTTTAACTAGAAGTGAGCACTACTGATTCTCTTTCATAATTCTGTTTGCTCATCCTCTCCCATCTCCAAATCCCATCAAAAACCATTTTGGCTACCATACATACTTTTCCAAGACTGATGTTTTATAATTCCCAGTGTAAGGCGTTGCCCGATGTTATGAGAAAGACCCTCACCTGGAGTCCTTGAGATCCAGCATCTGGTTCTGGGTCTACTGACTCTCTTTGCAACCGGGAGACTCGGAATTTTATGAAGGGAATGGAATTCTGCTGCTTCTGGTTGCCAAACACAATAATAGGTACTTTTTTTTTCATTCTTATTTTTGTGTTTTAGTTTTCAAATTTTTCAGTAACCATTCCCATCTTATTTTATGCTGGTTTAAATAAAACAGAGCCTAACCTATTTGCTGATAGATGCAGCATGGTAATATTTTGTTTTACAAATTTTGAGGTTCATTTTTGGAAACAGTTTTATGAGGGAACATGGAGTTAACATGATGTAAAGATTTGGCCTTGAAATATCATATATTAAGATTTATTCTCCAAGGTGTGATTGATGTCCAGATTTTTTTTTTGTAGTAGAGAATGGAGATGAGGTGAAATGAATGGGGAAATAGTTCTGAATAGTTATTAATTCCATATCAGTTTTAATATTTTGTTTTGTACTGTGATGATCTCTAAGTAGAGAATTATGCATTTTTTGGATGATAGAGTGGGTGGGGCAGAAGCTGCATTTCTTTTCTACTCTGCTCATGACACGGGACTGTATAGCTGGAAGAAGGCTGAGTGATTCTTTAATCTTGTGGTTCGAAAACTTCAGCATGTGCAGGTCAGTTTGACAAATATCTGCTTTTGTATGTCTGTGATAATTTCCTTCCCAATGTTTTATCTGCTATATTATACAGTTCCAGAGGTCACCAAGCATAAAGCTATCTGAATAAGCACTTTTCAGTGCAGATTCCTGGGCCTCATGCTTAGAGATTCTGTTTTATATGGGTAGGATGGGCCTAGAAATCTGCATTTGTTACAGGTACTGCCCCCACATACCCATATATGAACCAAAGACTACATTTGGGGAGATACTGATCTAACCTGTCTTACTTACAGATGAGAGAAAAAAGGTCCTAAGCAGTTGAGTGACTTGTCCCAGTTTGATGGTGGGAGTGGTCTATGTGTCTCGTAACTCTGTTCAATGATTTTTTTCCCACTAGAGCATACACTATTATTTTAGTGTCTAGTTACATCATGAACTAAAGATATGAACCACCAGCTTAAAGTGTCTTTATTTGTAGTAACCTCAGTTTTTTATAAATGGTTTTCAGATGTTTGGGAATAGCTTCAGCTCACAGTCACTCTGCAGCAGAGAAATGATCAGGAAGAAGGGAGAGGAAAGCCCCCAAACCTGCAGGAAACTGGCTTCTGTGTATTTTCTCTTCTAGCCATCATACCCCTAGAAGATTAACAGATCCTTATTTAAAAACTGTCCAAAGCATCCAGGAATCTGACACTTGATGAGACGAAGAGTACATGCTTCTGAACACCTTCCTCCCCAAGTGCAAAGTAGCAACTGCTACTGCATTCTTGAAGGGAGGAAGGAAATGTTTTGTGTGCCTATTATTTAGGATTCTCCCCATCTCTACCACAAACAAGCCAAAAAAAATACATGCATACATTCTTCACTGAGTCATGCATAGTCTGTGATGTCCAACTACATGTGGAAAGAAAAGAAGTTTTCTGTCCTGCTAATAGTCCTTTGTTATAATCTGGTACATTTCGTGAAGAATGGTCATTATGAATTTTCTTTCAGAAGTCAGTTGCTGAGAAAATGGTTGTTGTTAAAAAGTGACTTTTTACTGATAGAACCTGAAATTTGATTTCTCATATTCTAACCCTCCTTCTAAAATTCTGTATTAGGATGGGAGAGATTATATGGCAACCAATGATTCCAAATTGTGGTGGCTTAACACCACAGAGGATTATTTCCCCACTTGGCCACAGCTCCTGTGCAGATTGTCGGGCACTGGGTCCACTGTGTGCCCTCAGGAATCCCTGCTGACAGTGGCTCCATCTCCAACTGCACACCAGTGGCTTCCAGGGCAGGAAAAGGAGTGTGCAGCTCTAAATAAACACTTGCACTCCAAGGCCATGGACATTCTTCTGCTCACATGTTACTGACCAAATCCAGTTCAAGAGGGTGCAAAGTATTATGTTATCATGAACCTAGAATGTTCACTTTGTTGCTTTGGTTTCAACCTCATTAGCTTTTCCAAACATTCAGACTTCCAAGATGTGGTCTAGATGTTTAGGTTTTCTGACTCTGTATACTCTTGAACAGAGCTTCTCTGACATTACCATGAAACCACTTAAAATTATCTTTGACTTGCTCATTTAAATTTTTTTAAAAAAATGTATAATTGTAAGACATGAGGTTTACCACCTTAACGATTTTTAAGTACACAGTTGCCCTGTTAAGTACATCATTGTAGAATTATCACCACCACCCCCTCCAAGATGAACTTTTTTCATCTTGCAGAATTGAAACTATACCCACAAAGCAACGACTCCCCATTCTTCTTCTCCAGTCCCCCACCAGCAATTACCATTTTACTTTTTCTGCCTATGAATCTAACTATTGTACAAGGTACCTCATATAGGTAGAATGATATGGTGTTTGTCATTTTTTTTGTGACTGGTTTATTTTGCTTAGTATGGTAGCCACAAGTTTCATGTGTATTATAGCACGTATCACCGTTTTCTTCTTTTTTGGAGCTAAATAGTGTTCCATTGCATAAACACATATACGGCATTTTGTTGCGATGGATACTTGGGTTCCTTCTGCCTTTTGGCCATTGTGAATGATACTGCATAAACATTGGAATTCCACTGATTTTTTTTTTTTTTAATAAAAGAGAAGCAGCACCAGCTTCTGCAGACCTCCAGTTTCCTATTTTGGGAGGTCTAAGAAATAAATTTTCACTTCAATGTGGAACTGATAGGCTTTCTTTGGCAATCTTCTGCCAATGGTTAAAACAAAGGATGAACAATATTTCCTCCAGTTCTATGCATTCAACCAAATCAACAGGGTCAAAGGATTCTTTTGTACTTAATCTGCAAGATAGGGGACAATGTGTAGCTAAGACATTAGGTTTCCTCTAAAGATCCAGGAATGTGACAAAAAGAAATTACATTATATTCTTTTTGTGAATCTGACTCATACTGTGTGAAGGGGTGTCAAATATGAATCAGTGTAAAATGAAGTCATGTAGACTAATTGCATGCATGGCATGATGTGGAATTTTGGGAAGAGTGCTGAAAGAAAAGGCAGCAGACCAGAATCCAAACTCTGTTTGCTACTTGCTAATTGCATGATTTTGGACAAATTATATGGACTTTTGAGTTTTTTTTTTTAATCTATAGAATTAAAGTCTTGTAATTACATGTTCTAGTGTGCCAATGCCAATTAACCACAAAATTCTAAAATGATAAAGAATAGGGGTTTCCAACTATTTTAATATAAAATCTCTTTTAAAAACATTTTTATTTTCAACCTGTCATAGTAATTGTACCTATTTGTGGGGTACAGTGTGACATTTCAATGCTTATACACAATATGCAAGGATCAGATCAGGGTAATTGGCATGTCCATCACCTCAGACATACATCATTTCTTTGTGTTAAGAACATTTAAAATCCTCTCTACTAACTACTTTGAAATAATTCATGATAATAGCCATTCTAATTGGAGTTAGATGAAATCTTAGGGTGGTTTTAATTTGCATTTCTCTAATTACTAGGGATGATGAGCACTTTTTCATATATTTTTTGATCACCTGTATATCTTCTTCTGTGAAGTGTCTGCCCAGTTCCTTGGCCCATTTCTTGATTGGCTTCTTTGTATTTTGGCTGTAAAATTTTTTAAGTTCTTTATAAACTTTGGAGATTAGTGCTCTGTTTGAAGTGTGTATGGAAAATATTTTCTCCCCCTCTGTTGGCTGTCTTTTCACATTGATTGTTTCCTGTGCTGAGAAAAAGCTCTTTAGTTTGAGTCTATCCCATTTATTGATTCTTGGATTTATTTCTTGCACTATGGGGGTCTTGTTAAGGAAATCTGATCCTAAGCCAACGTGATAGATAGTTGGGCCTACTTTTTCTTCTATTTGGTGAAGGATCTCAGGCCTAATTCCTAGATCCTTATTCATTTTGAGTTGAGTTTTGTACAGGGTGAGAGATAGGAGTTTAATTTCATTTTACTGCTTATGGATTTCCAGTTTTGCCAGCACCATTTGTTGAAGAGACTATCTTTTCCCCATTGTAAGTTTTTGGCACCTTTGTCTAGTATGAGATAACTGTACTTATGTGGATATGTCTCTGTGTCTTCTCTCCTGTACCATTGGTCTATTTTGGTGCCAATACCATGCTGTTTTTGTTACTATTACTCCATAGTACAGTTTAAGTTTGGTCTTGTGATACACCCAGGATTGCTTTTTGTTCTTCCAGATTAATTTTATGATTGCCTTTTCTCTTTCTATGAGAAATGTCATTGGGATTTTAATTGGAATTGTGTTAAATCTGTATAGCACCCTTGGAAGTATGGCCATTTTGATAATATTAATTCTGCCTGTCCAAGAACTTGGGAGATCTTTCCATCTTCTAAGGTCTTCTTCAATTTCTTCTTTAATGTTCTGTAGTTTTCATTGTAGAGATCTTCTACCTCTTTGGTTAGATTGATTACCAAGTATTTTATTTTATTTTTTGAGACTATTGTGAACAGTTTTTTCCCCTTGTTTCCCTTTCAAATGTTTCATCGCTTATGTATAAAAATGTTTTAGATTTATGCATGTCGATTTTATATCCTGCTATTTTGTGTGTGGACGTGGGGGGAAAGGCACACTCATATGTTGCTGGTGGAGTTGCAAATTGGTGCAGCCACTCTGGAAAGCAGTATGGAGATTCCTCAGCAAACTGGGAATAGACCCACCATTTGACCCAGCTATCCCACTCCTCAGTTTATATCCAAAGGACTTAAAATCAGCATACTACAGTGATGCAGCCACATCAATGTTCATAGCAGCTCAATTCATAGTAGCTAGATTGTGGAACCAACCTAGATGCCCTTCAACTGATGAATGGATAAAGAAACTGTGGTATATATACACAATGGAATATTACTCAGTCATAAAGAAGAAAAAAATCATGGCATTTGCTGGTAAATGGATGAAGGTGGAAAATATCATGCTAAGTGAGATAATAGACCAAGCCCCCAAAACCAAAGGCTGAATGTTTTCTCTGATAAGTGTATGATGATATGTCATTAAGAGGGGGTTTTTGGGGTAAGAGAAGAATAAAGGACTTTGGATGGTGTAGAGGAAAATGGGGTGGGAGGGGGGACGGAAAGATAGTAGAATGAAACAGACAGTATTACCCTATGTATATTTATGATTATATGAATAGTGTGAATCTACATTGTGTACAACCATAGAAATGAAAAGTTGTGCCCCATTTGTGTACGATGAATCAAAATGCAGTCTGTAAAAATAAAAACATTTTAATAAAAAAAGAAATAATTCAGTTGTTATCAACCATAGTTATCCTATTCTACTATGCTCTAAAACAGAATCTACACCTCCTTTCCAGTGGCATCTTTGTATGATAATAATCCTCTCTGCGTCCTTCCCTCCACCACTTCTTTTGATCACCATGTTAGATTCCACATGTAAATGAGAAAATGCCACATTTGTCTTTATCTGGCTGACTTATTTCTCTTAGCCCATGATCTGCCAGGTTCACCCATGCTGCTGCAAATGACAGAATGCCATTACTTTTACATCCTGTGTATATTCACCACATGGACACCGAGGCTGATTCCTTGTTTAGACATTGGGAACAGTGCTGCAATAAATATGCAGGTACAGAAGTCTCTTCTACATACCGATTTCAATTTCTTTGGTTATTTACGCAGTAGTGGGATTGCTAGATCATATGGTAGTTGTCTTTACAGTTGTTTGAGGGAACTGCAGACTATTTCCCATAATGACTTTAAGAATTGGCATCCCACCTATAATGTACAACAGTTCTCCTCTCTATGTAGCCTCACCAGAATTTTTTCTTTTCAAAAATAGCCATTCAAACTGGGATGAGATGATATTTCATTGTGGTATCTCATTGTGGTTTTGACTTGTATTTCTCTGAAACTAAATGATGTTGAACAACTTTTATTATATTTGTTGGCCATTTGTATGTCCTCATTTGAAAAATGTATGTTCAAATCATTCACCTATTTATAATTTGATATTTTTCTCTTGAGTTGCTTGAATCCCTTGTATATTATGAAAATTGCTTGTCAGATGGATAATTCACAAATATTTCCTCCCATTATGGAGATTGTCTCTATTGATTATTTCCATTGTTGTATGAAATTTTTTAGTTTTAGATAGTTCCATTTGTGAATTTTTGCTTTTGTTATCTGTGTTATGGGGGTCATATGCAAAGCATCTTTTCTTAGATGATGTCCTGAAGCATTGTCACTGTATCTTCTTTCAGTTGTCTCAGAGTTTCAGCTCTTACATTCAAGTCTTGGATTTGTTTATAGTTGATTTTTGTTTAGTGAGAGATAGGGGCCTAATTTCTTTCTTCTACATATAGATATCCAGTATTCTCAGGACCATTAATTGAAGAGATTTTTCCTTTCTCCCAGTGTCTGTTTTTGTCACCTTTGTCAAACATCAATTGACAGTAAATACATGAATTTATTTCTGGTACTCTTTTCTGTTCCATTGGTATGTGTGTCTGTTTTTGTGCCAGTACATGCTTTTGTGGCTAATATTCCTTTGTAGTATGTATTGAAGTCAGGTATTATAATGCTTCCATTTTGTTCTTTCTGCTCAGAGTTGCTTTTTCTCTTCAGGGTTTCTCATGGTTCCATACAAATTTTAGGAGTGTTTTTCCTAGTTCTGTGAGGAATATCTTTGGTATTGTGATAGGAATTAGATTGAATCTGAAGATCACTTTGTGCAGTCTAAACATTTTAACAATATTCTCTTTAGATTATGTAGAAGGAAATGAGAGGGGTGTATGAAAAATGGTGGACTGAGACAGACATCATTACCCTATGTACATGTATGATTACACAAATGGTATGAATCTACATCATGCACAACCATAGAAACGAGAAGATGTACCCCATTTGTGTACAATGAATCAAAATGCAGTCTGTAAAAAATAAAGAAGTAAATAACAAGGAAAAAATTCTTCCAATCCATGCACAGGGAATGTCTTTACCCTTTTTTGTATGTCCTTTTCAATTTCTTTCATCAGTATTTTATTTTTATAGCAGAATTCACCAACTTTCATTGTTAAATTTATTTCTAGGCATTTTATTTATTTTTTGGTAGATATTATGAATAAGATTGGTTTCTTAGAAATTTTGTTATTGGTGTACAAAAAAGACGACTAATTTTTATATATTGACTTTTGTATTCTGCATCTTTCAGAATTTGTTTACCAGTTCTAACCTTTTTTTTTTTTTTTTGGTGGAGTCTTTTGGTTTTACACACACACACACACACACACACACACACACACACACACACAACTGGTACCTCAGAAATCCCAGGGTTCATTATATATGTACACACACACACACACACACATAATCTGCAAGAAGGGATAATTTGATCCTCTCGTTTCTTATTTGGATGTCCTTCATTATTTTTCTCTTACCTCTTTGCTCTGGCTAAGACTTCCAATATTAAATAAAAGTAGACATCTTTGATTTTTCCCTGATCTCAGAGGAAAGGCTTTTGTCTTTTCCCCGTTCAGTATAATGTAGGCTGTAGGTTGAGGTATATTCCTTCTATACCTAATTTCTACAGGTTGAACTATCCTTCTGTCTCTGGGATAAATCATCCTTAATCATGGTATATAACGTTTTTATGTGCTCTTGGGTATGATTTTGTTGAGAACTTTTGCATCTGTGTTCATCAGGGACATTGGCCTGTAGTGTTCTTATTGGGTCCTGGTCTGGTTTTGGAATGCTCTGCTGTAGAATGAGCTGGGAAGGGTTCTCCTCTGTTCAGTACTTTGTAATAGTTTGGACAGAATTTAGCAGTGAAGTGATCTGATTTTGAGCCTTTCTTCATTGGGAGACTTTTTATTACTCATTCAGTCTCATCACTTAGTAGTGGTCTGTTCAGGTTTTTGCCCATATCCTTCTATTTTGGTACATTACAATGAGTCCAGAAATCTATCCATTTCTTCTAGGTTTTCCTATTTTGGGATATATAGTTGTTCATAATAGTCCATAATGAACCTTGCTATTTCTGAGGGACCAGTTGTATTGTCTCCTTTTTGTCTCTGATTTTATTTACTTGGATTTCCCCACCCCCACCTGCTTCTTGGTTAGTCTAGCTGAAAGTTTGTCAGTATGTGAGTTTTGTTTATCTTTTCAAAAAACTAACTTAATTTCATGGGTCCATTTTATGTTTTTCTCTTTATTTTGCTTATTTTGTGTCTGCTTTTGGCTAGTTTACTAACTTTGAGTTTGCTTTTTGAAAATTCTGTAAGATTATTCAGTTGTTATTTGAAATCTTTTGTTTTTTTTTTTTTTTTTTTTATGTAAGCATTTTTTGCTAGAAATATTCCCTTCCTCTCAGTACTGCTTTTGCTGTATCCCATAGGATTTATTAGTGTTTTCATTTTCATTTTTCTCAAAAAATTTTTAAATTTCCATTTTAATTTCTTCATTGATCCATTGATCATTCAGGAGTATTGTTTAATTTCCATGTATTGTTGCAGTTTAAGTTTTGCTTGTTAATTTCTATTGTTTCATGCTGGTCAGAAAAGATATATGCTAAGATTTTGATTGTTTTGAATTTATTGAGACTTTTTAGTAGACATATATAGTCTATCCTATAGAATGTTCCATATGCTATTGAGAAGAATGTATATTCTGTGGCTGTTAAATGAAGTATTCTGTAAGTATCTTTTTCATTAATTTGGTCTATAGTATGGTTTAATTTCAATGTTTCTTTGTGATTTTTTTTTCTTGCAGATGATTTGTCCATTGATGAAAGTTGGGTGTTGAAGTCCCCAACTATTAATGTATTAGAGGCTAGTCTTCATTTTGATCCAATAATGTTTGCTTTACCTAATATAGTTTGGTGATTTAGTGTTGGATGCATATATATTTACAATTGTCATTTCCTCTTGTTGAATTGATCTATGTGTGTGAGTGTGAGTATAGACAGGTTCTCACTATGTTGTCCAGGTTGACCTTGAACAGTAGATGAGACGAAAGACATGTACCACTACTCTTGGCCTGATATATAGAGACCTTCTTTTTCTCTTTTTACAGTTTTTGACTGAAAGTATTTTATCGGACAAGAGTATAGCTTCTCCTGCTTACTTTTGGATTCTAATTTGTTTGGTGTGTCTTTTTTGCATTCCTTCTTTTTCACTCTATGGTGAAGTGATTTCTTGTAGGTCACATATTGTTGAGTCTAGGGGTTTTTTCTTCAGTTAGCCTATATCTTTTAATGTGGGAATGTATTATGTTTATATTCAAGATTATTCTTAATAAGTAAAGACATACTCTCATCATTTTGTTAAATTATTTTCCGATTGTTTTATATATCTCTTGTTCCTTTCTTCCTGTCTTATTGATTTGGGCGGTTTTCTGTATTGACAGAATTTGATGCTTTTCTTTTGTGCATCTGCTGTACTGTTGAATTGTACTATTTTATATTGTCCTCCTATCAATTTTAGTGTAATACTCCCTTAAAGATTTGTTGTAGGGCCAGTCTGGTTGTGATGAAATCCTTGTTTTCTTGTCTTGAAAAATCTTTATATCCCCTTTATTTCTGAAAGATAGCTTTGGGTATAGTATTCTTGGTTGGCAAATTTTTTTTTTCTTTTGGGACTTTGAATATACCAACCCATTTTGTCCTGGTCTATAGATTTCAACTGAGAAGTCTACTGTGTACTGTGGGATTCCCTTGTAAGTGACATGGTGCTTTTCTCTTACTCTTCTGTAGAATTCAGTTTGATTGTACTATGCTTGAGAAAGGCTTTTTTTTTTTTTTTTTTTTGTCCGTACTGGGGATTGAACTCAGGGCCTTGTGCTTGCGAGGCAAGCATTCTACCAGCTGAGCTATCTCCCCAGCCCCAAGGCTTTTGTTTTGTTTGACTCTATTGAGGATCCTTTGAGATTACTGAACTTGAAGGTACATATCTTTTCCCAAGATTTGAAGTTTTCAGCAATTATTTCATTGTATAGGTTTTCTCTGACTTCTCTCTCCTCCTCCTGTAATGTTCATAATGTGAATGTTTGCTTGCTTATTATTGTCCCATGAATTTCCAAGACTTTCTTTGTTCCTTTAAATATTTATTTTTTCATCTAGTTTATTTCAAGAAATCTGTCCTCAATCTCAGAAACCCCTCCTTTTCCCTGATCATTCCTGCTGTTGTGGCTCTCCAGTTTTAATTTTATTTATTGAGATAATAGCAAATTTTTGAGTTTTTTAACTCTCTGCTGAATTTTTTATTCCTAAAATGAATTGTCTTCCTAACTTCATTGAACTATCTATATTCTCTTATATCTCTTTGAGGGTCCTTACAATCATTTCTTTGAATTCTTTGCAGGAAGTTCATTGATTTCCATTTCTTTAGGTTCTTGTTAGGGTGTACTATGTTCCCGTGTCTTCTCATGCTTCTGTGTCCCTATGTTGGTATTTGTGCATCTGGTGTATCAGTCTGCCTCTACTGATTTTATAGGGTGGTTTTCAAAGAAAAGCCTTTCTGTCGACGATGTGTCCCAGGGTTTTGTTTGGATATATTACATTGGCTCTTGCTCCAGGTGGATACTTTAGTGGCCATGGAGCTTCCTTAGCTGTAATCAGTGTTCTGGCATCTTAAGGACCTAAGCTGCAGGGATTGTTGGGTTGCACCACCAGTTTGGATTCAGCTCCCTTAGGTGGGGGTGGGGGTGTTTTCGTCTCTGGATGCAGTGCACCTACACCTGGCTTTACATATGGGTAGTGTGGGTGTCAGTTTCCACAGATTGTGCGAAGGTGGGACTACACAGTGGGTCCAGGTGGGTGTCATAGCATGGCTGGTTGACATGGTATCTGGCAACATCTGAGAGATATGTGGGTGACTTGTGGAGCCTCTGGGGACCAAACTGCTTAGGGAGGTGTACCCAGATTGAAGGTAGATGGGCAGAGCCAAGTACTTGCTTCTTAGTGCCTCCATGGTCTCAGTCTCTGAGAATGGGGTGTCTCTGTTTCTTAGGGCCACAGGAGGATGCCCTGAGGACTTGGTTATTTGAGCCACTCAGAAAAGGCTGGAGGCAGCTGCCTGGCTATATGGCAGGACTCTGAGTGGGTGAAATCTCAACATACTACCATGTCGCAGAGCCTGGGTTGGGAGGGCACAAGGTAGGCTGGGCTCTTTCTCTTTTAGAAAGGCAGCAGTATGGTAACCCAGCAGCCACCCAGTGTGGGCTCAGGGCCTGTGCAGGCCACGGGTTCTTCAGCAGCAAATGCCTCAGGAACCTGGGGCATGAGTGGGGATTGTGTTGGGCCTTCTGTTTTCACCTTCCCCACTGAGCAGAGTGCCTCTTGGTATAGGGTTGATCTTGAGAGATGGGATGGTAGATGTCCTGTGCTGAGTTCTTTTCTGTATGAGGTCACCATGCATTTTTGTGCTCTGCAATGTCCCTGCTGGGTCCCTACTGCATTCTAATGCTCTTCCTCAAAAGCTCCAGTGCAATATTTGTTGCTTTTTTTCCGGTTTTGGTCCTTTGTTATGGAAGGAATCATTTCAGGCACCTGTAGTCTGTCATCTGGCTGGTTAACTCACAAAATCTTTTTTTTTTATTTTATTTTTTATTTTTTTATTGTAAACAAATGGGATACATGTTGTTTCTCTGTTTGTACATGGCGTAAAGGCATACCATTTGTGTAATCATAAATTTACATAGAGTAATGTTGTTTGATTCATTGTTATTTTTTCCCTTCCCCCCACCCCTCCCACCCCTCTTTACCCTCTATACAGTACTTCCTTCCTCCATACTTGCCCCCCTCACAAAATCTTTTTTGACACAGAAAAATGTGAATAATTCCTACTTGATGAATTTTTGTGAAATTAACATTGGATTGTGGCACTTGGCTGCTTCAAGTCTTCCTTGACTTTCTGTTGCCTTTAGGCCATTATTTCTCATTATCACTATTATTTCTCATTAGCCTTATCTTCTCATTATCACTTCCACAAAAAGCCTTTTTAGATATTTTCCGCTAATCCACTCCCATCCTTGTGAAATTTTAATTCCATAAATATGTCACCTATTTGTTTACAGTGACCCTTTGGCAGCCACAAATGATTGTATTATGTAAATTCCTCCCTCTCTCACTCCTAAGAACCGATTTTTCCTCCCGTGGGGAATGCATACTTCAAGACTGACCGACTGATCTTTCTTATTGTGGTCCTCGAAGTCCGGCCCCCACCCTGTTCCCCACATCCCCTTTCACTTCCTCCCCTCTCTCCTCCGTGTCCCCTTGCTCATGCTCACTGCTATCCTACTTGATGCCTTTTTTTCTTTGAGTTCTTCAAGGGCACCAACACTGTTTGTACTTGAAGACCTTGGCACAATTTGCTGTCTGCCTGGAGGGTCCTTTCCTTTATTTTTGATTAATTAAAATATGCTCATTGGTGGCCTCCAGCTCAAATGTCACTTCCGAGAAAATCCTGTCCCTCATCTCTCCTACCCCAGTCTGGAATAGGTCACTGCTGTCATTTCCTCTCACAATGCCCAGTTTCTGGCAAGCATTTGTAATTTGTAATGCTAACCTTGTTTTTATTTTTATTATATGTCTTGTCATTCTCAATATATTGTAAACTTGAGGTCAGGGATTGACTGACTCCTTACTCTGTATATGTCCCATTCAGTTCAGGGTCCATAATTATTGAAAAAAGAAAGAATGAAATGTTTTGGAGAAAATATGCGGTGACAAAAATGGCCCTGAAATTGATATTGTTTGTAAAATGAATACATACATTGTTAATCACAACAGTACCTATGTTCATACTATTACTTAAGGAGCCATTTGCTGCTGTGGCAGAAAAAATCCCAAAGTCTCAAAGTCTTAAGAGAATAATTTATTTCTTGTTCTATTAAAGCCAATTGGCAAGACTCAAGTGGAGGTCATTAAGGAATCTGGTTGATGGAGGCTTTGCCATCTTTAACGCATGGCTTCCAAGGTCACACAGGTGCCTGTGTCTGAATGACAGGTGGGTAAAGAACATGTTGAGAGCTACATGGGAGTAGTCTCAGAGAGGAGTGCATTACTTCTGTCCACATTCATTCATTGCATTCCTGAGCAGACTCTCGTGGGTCCGAATCCCTGTTGTCCTACCAGAACTCGGCAAAGGAGGCTGTGAACTCAGGGGTCACACAAGCTGGTCTCTACCATGCTGTACTTGGAAAGTAAACAAACAAACAAACATATGCACACATGTATTTGATGTCTGAATGCATGCAGATTTACAAAGCACTTTCAAGAACTTAGGCGCACTAGAGTAGTTCAAGATTCAGAGGATGTGAACTACTGAATATAGGAGTGTGTGTTTTATTCTAGAAGAGGTTATACCTGCTTCATTTTCAAAATCGTAAAGTGCGGTGTGGTGGAATAGGGGGAATGGGTTAGAAATGCACTACACAGACCTAGCTGAACAAAAGAATTTGTTGCCATGCAACAATTAGTCTTCCCAGGCTCTTTTTGTGTAGCTGTGTTCATGAATACACACAGATTAGAATCTTGTTAGCTGAATGTAAGCCCAGGTGGGGTTCTGGTTGGGCTGCTGGCAGCATTGTCCTTAATAGAATGGGGCCTTTTTACCATCATACTATTTTCAGTTCCCAAATCACCTGATAAGTCCTAGTCTTTTGATGAGCTACAAATAAAAACCAGTGCTCCATCTCATGGAACTGTTAATAAAATAGTGTCTGTTTGAAGAAGAAAAAAAGACCTCTTGCATGTCTGGTTCATAATACAACAAGGCAATTGTAAGTGATCTATGAAATCAAGATACTGTACTTTTATCTGAGCCAAAGCTTACCCTGGCCATCCTTCAGGTTTACCATTCTTCTCTATGCCAGGGGATGTGAGCAGAAATATGAGCCTGGAGGTTTCTTTTGTGCAGTTTGTGAGCCTCTCTCTCAAGTGCTTAGCTAAAGAAAGAAAGAAAGAATTCAGAGCTTGGTGGACTAAATGGGTGTTGTCAGCTGCAGTTTTCTCTTTCCATTGTAGATTTTGAGACAAGAACTTTTCTTTCCTTTATATCATCCATCTAACTCTATTCCTATCTATCCCTTTTGAAAAGTTTTGGGGAAAACTCTATTTGGAGACAACCTCTAACCTCCAAATAGAAAAATGTATATTTTAAATTTGGCAAATTGCATATTTCCAAGAAGTGTAAATATAGCCCACATCCTGCCTCTTTCAGGTTGTCATTTTGTTACGGAACCCAGGTTCATAAGCTCATCCCAGGGAAAGACAGTGGTCAAGAGACAAATGTTGGTTATCAGTGGCCAAAGAATGGAGGAGAGGGAACTTGTGCTCACATATCAACTTCTTGGCTCTGGGGAGCCGAGGGGTTACGGATATGGGATAGGAGTAATGAGGGAGAAGGACAGGCTAATAGAAGGGAGGAATATTCATCTTTTCTGGGACTAGGTGGAGATCTTCCAGAAATTCAGGTGCTACCTTTTTACTCCTTTTGTAGTCTTCTGTTTCTGGTCATGGTGGCTGGTAGTTGTCTTTTGCCTTGAAGTGGGGTAGAAAGAGTAGCATTTCTAGGTCAAGTTAACCCTATATTATAGTTTTGAACAAAACATTTCTCAAATGTTCAGCAGGTGTACATGTAGACCTGACCCCAAAGTTAAGGCAACAAAGGAGGACAGACTATGTGGAGACAGAGGTGCCAAGCCTTTTCATCCTCTTCCAGTCACACATTGGACAATTGGCTCCTAGATCCTCAGATTTGGGAGTTCCTTCAGTGTCTGTCTCTGGCCCTTAATGGAACTTCAGCATAAAGCTCTCTATTAATCCTAATAAAGCATCAAGAAGGATGCCAGTGTGACTTCACCAAGCTGTGTTGAGGTGAGGTCAGTGAAGGGTCCGTGTCTTCAGCAAAAGCAGCCTTCGGGTTCTTGAAGAGTAACAAATATCATACCCCGCAGGTCAGGGGTATTATTACAGCAAAGCTAGTGGGAGGCTAAAAATGTATTTCCTAGCTGTTGGAAAATTAGTCATCTTTAAATTCAATTAAGAGCCAGTGAAGCCAACAGGGTTCATTTAGATTTTTTCCTCAGTAACAATTTGCTGTTTTCCTTTTGCATGAAGTGCAGTTTCAGATCGGTTTTCTGCTCTCTGTGCCTCTGATGAAACTTAAAAGTGATTGATATTTCTCAGACAGTTACGGCAGTCATGATAAGCAGATTGGGGAGGTCACACAGGTATCTTTCCTGATGCTCTGATAGGATTAGTACAGTGCTGAAATTCCCATGACGACCAGAGCTAGACAATGAGGGAACTTCCAAATCCAAGGATCTCTAACTTGGCCATTTCTTTACAGCATTGCTAGTGTGTAACAAGATGGTGGATATCGTATTTCCCTGTCTATCATGAAAAATTATCTCATTTGGAGCAAAACCACAATATAGAGGCTGAGTGGGAAGGGTTCTGTGGGGCTCCTGCTGTTTGGAGTATTTGAGGTATATTTTATTCACATTCAGCTTTGGATGCCTGTGTTTGGCCACCTGCCATCTCCTCCTGGGCTTTGTTCTAGGTGTTTCCCCAAGTAGAAGATCACTGTCCAAAAGAATGCTAATTAGGTGGGATTTCGGATGCCTGTCAACCAACCGTAAGCTCCGGCAGTTCTCCTTCCCTGCAGCTGCACTGGATGAGGCAAGAGCCACACCTGAGGAGAGAAGGGTCCGCACTGCAGGGCCACCTTCCCATACCTGCTCCAAAGAGGTCCAGGCACAGAACAGATAAAGCTGCATGCTGGCCATGTGGTTCCTTGAGGCTGCTTTTGAGAGACAATGAGTAATGACTGAATTTGCACCCAGTTAGAATTTGTTCTTAGGTGTGGTCTGTCCTGCTTTTCTTCTGTTAGAAGGCCTTAGTGGTAAGTTCATTTTTCATTAAAAGGTAGAGTAGAATTCTTTTAGCCAAAAATGTAAAGGCTTCTCCTGTAGGGTCTTAGGTCATTTCCGAATCTGGGCCCTTAGAAACAGAAACAGGAAGCATTTCCACTAAGTTTGTTTCATTTCTAAGTCTTCTCTGTGTGTTGGGTGGGGATAAATATATTCCCTGTAGTGTAGGCTATCCTGGAAAATGTTTTCATTTTGAACATAGTGATCTAAGTAATCAGCTTAGTATTCTCCATGTCATTCTTTTTTGAAACAAATATAAGTGACTTGCAAGCTCTTTGGAATTTCTTCACGGATCCACAACCTTGGTACCTCCTCTTCTGTGACCTAATGGATGATCATTTCTCCACATTTTGGTACACACTTCAGGTGATTTGACTTTGTATTTTATGGATTTGATCAATCAGTTAAGTTAGATCAATTAAACTTGATAGTTAAACCTTTGAGGAAAGGACTAACCCTATTCATCATCCTGCCTAGCCTCATGCATGTTAGACACTCCTTTGGTTAAGCCATTAAGCTGTATGAGATTCGTATAGATACTGTATTGAAGTACCACAAACCAAGTGGCTTAAAACAATAACAAAAAAACAAAACAAAAACAAATCCTCTCACAGTTATAGAGGTGAAAATCCAAAATTGGGTGCCACCAGATGCCATGCTCCTTCCCCAGGCCTGGGGGAGAATCTGTTCCTTGCCCCTTGTAGCTTCTGGTAGCTTCCAGGATTCTTTAGTCTTCTTGGCTCGTGGCTACATGTGTTAGTCAGGTTGCATCACTGTGAGCAAGATACCTGAAAAAACAATTTGGAGGAGGGAAAGTTAATTTTGGCTTATTGGTTCAGAGGTTTAGTCCATGCTTGGCAGGGTCCTTTGCTCTGGACTCGAGGTGAGGCACAGCATAATGATGGAAGCAGCCAGGAAGCAGAGAGAGGGAAGGGAACGACAGGGAAGATGAATGTTTCCAGGTATGCCCCAGTGACCCACCTCCTCCAGCCACCCCACCTGCCTGCTGACACCACCTCGTCAGTCCATTAGGACAGGGGCTTTAGGGGGTACACCTCATATCCAAACCACAACACCACATCACTCTAATGTCTGTCTTTGTATGTATTTCACCTTCTCTTCACTGAATGTCAGAACTCTTTCTTCGCTTCTTGTGGTGGCATTTGGGTCTCACCTGGAAAACCCAAGATAAAAGTCTCATTTAAAAATTCTTAACTTAATCACATCTGCAAAGACCCCTTTTCCAGATTTAGGGTGTCAGTCCAATCTGGACCCCCTCATGGTTTCTGTGTAATATTGTGGCCAGTCATTGGATCCTCATCGAAAGCACTTAACCTGAGATTCTGGCTTCAGTTTTATCTTTGGTGGTCTGTTTGCTTCAAGTCATTTCAATATACATGTCTGGTTCTTTATTCTCTCATGTTTACCATATCAAGTGATGGCTCTGATATTGGCAGTCTATGTCGTTAATAGAATATTTTAGAAGTTCCTTAGGACTGAGGGCAAGACATTATAATTATCATCTCTGAAACTACTGTACCCATCTCGTTGGAGTGCAACCTAGTTACCCATTTGCTCACACAAAAATCATTGCACTTGATCCTGACTCCTGTTTCCTCACAGTCCACGCCTGTTTGACTAGCAATGCTCTTGACTCCTCCACCTAGGTGCAAATGCAAGCCACTTCTTATATCTCCAGTGTTAACTGCTTTTGTTCAAATGATATGTCTTACCGGGATTATTGGAAAAGTGATCTCAACGTCTAAGTGATCTCAACGTCTACTCTGCTCCACCTGTTTCTTCAGTGCAGAATCCAGGGGATCCTGGTCACTCTCCTATCTCCCAGGTGGCTTACTGTGCCCCATCAGTCAGGCCACCTCTACTTTCCTTGTCTCCCTTTTACCTTCTCTCCCAACACTGGTCTTTGTGCTCTTCCTGAAAATGACAGGCATGCTCTTACCTCAATTTGCTATTTGGCCCTTAAAACAAAGCAAATGAAAATGTCTTTATTTACTCTTATTTCTATTCCCCTGCTTTGGGGGAAAGGTGCAGGCTATGTGACTCTTTTCCCGGAGTACAATCTGGTTATTTACTAAAAACTATTTCTCTTTGAAATGAGTTTATATGTAAGACCTCATGCCATATCTCATTTTATAGACTTGTTATATCTCCTCTTTGCAAAACCACAAAATGATTGAAATCCTCATTTTCTTACGCCTTTTTAAAAAATCACTTCATCTCATTTTTTTGTGGATTATTATTTTGTCTTTACCAATTGGGTGTACTCTAGCTTCATTGGCACACTTGGGCTCAAAGATTAAAGTCACCCCTAACCTCAGCAGAAGTTCACCAATGCCCCGGGTAATGGCGGTGACCGTGTTTCTCTCATCCAGGGCTGTGAGGGAGAGAATGCAGACTGAGCACAGCAACCACAGAATGGGCAGTGCACCCTCAGACAAGACTCATAACTTTTGTGAGCCTTTGCTGGCCATCTGTAAAGGGAAGTAGGGGCTGAGAATTTGATCTCTGTGACCCTTTCCAGCCCTAACAATCCATGAGTGTAAGCAGAGGCACTGCTCCGGCCATAAATACCTGCTAGATTATATTGTGGTCTACCCCTTTTCTTACCTGCTCTCTGCCAGCTTTCATGTAAAAATTTTTCCACCCAACGCAACGGGAAGGAACACCAGAGGCAAGAGGCTGACGGCAGGTACCACCCCTGCCTGCTGCCAGATATCTCCCCGAACTAGCCATTGCCTGTGCAAATGGGCTGGTGCCAGAATGTGGCCTGCTTCAGTCCCCTTCCCCAAATAAACTTTAAAGTACTCCCTTGAAGAGTGAGAAGCTGCCAGTGGTACTGGCAGTGAGTTTTATAATTACTTTATGATGCTTTCCATGTGATTTTTGGTCGGAGGGCAGTGGGCTAGGGTTGGTTGGTTGGTTGAGGGTTTCTCATGGATGGGGTTATCCCCTGGCAGTGCAGGACACAGTATGTGTTGGGAGAGCCCCTCGATTCACCCCTCTGAGAGTCACAGTGTATGATGCCAGTTGTCTCTGAGCTCTGACTACCACCAACCTGTCCCAGTGTCAAGGTGTCTCACCGGTGGCTGTTGCTGAGAAAGACTTCAGCCCACTCAGCTTACAAATACCAACTTGGGTTTTAAGCATTTTCTCTAAGATGCGGCTTCAGGAGTAACCACAGGAGTGATTAGGGATAACCAGCAGGTGGCCATTGCTGTGGGCCAGCTGTATGTCTGCCTTCTCTCTCCTCCTCACTCCTGTCCTTCCTGAGGGACTCCATCTCTTTTTAGGAATGAGGAGCGAGATTGAGATGTTGACCAACAAGCACTAAGGAGCTGAGCTGAATTTGACCCCAGCCCTTTCTGCCTCCACAACTCACATTCTCTCTTTTGCCACCTACTGCCTTTTAGTCCCACCCAGTGCTAGGCTGAAGTCCCTTAAGGTTAATTTGATTATAGGTTGATCACAAAGTTGAATCTTAATTCCATAACATTGTTTCTACAGAAAACATGGATTCCTATTTTTAGACAAACTTATAAACTTTGGGAATAGTAATCTTTATTAGGTCAAGGAGGACTTGGTGTACTTGCTATCCTCCACTTCTTGATAATTTCTCAGAAAATTTATAATAAAACATTAGACCCATTGAGGTAAGTTGTGAATTGGCCTACTGTACGCTGTTGGCCATCTCCTGCTTCATCTCTCTCTTACTTAAAAAGCAAAATATTACCCCACCAGCAAAAATGGCCAACTAGAAATTAGGGAAAGAGGAAAACTCTAATGCTGTTTTCAAAGCACAGAGATTCTGAGGTTTTAATAAAAATTATAGTGTTTTATAATTCATGTCCATTTTACTGTGACATGGTACACCTGCTTATTTTTAAAAAGAGAAATAATGGGAGTATAAGGAGAGGGGAAAGTGATGTGGACACTCAATAACTCTTCTCTAGCAATATCCTGATGAGTTAAGCATAAATGAATCAGAAACAGATGATTTTTTTTCCCCCTTGAAATACACATGGGTTTAAAAACCAAGGGAAAATATGCTTGGAAAAAATGTTCTTTGTTGAAGTCAAAATGTTTGAGTTATAATTTAGGATTTTCATAGGTTCCAGCAAGTAGTTGTGTGCACTCATCTCTAATTTAGATGGGGTGTGTGCATGAGCTGAGCATTTAAACTATTCTGTGGAGCTGCTGTCAGGGAGGCGTAACAGTCCTGTAAAATGACATAAGGCACAAGGGCCTTATGTGCAAACTCGTTTCACATGGGTTCTTGGGTATTGAGTAACATGTTTCATGTAATTTGACTCTTGAAAATTTCATAAAGTTTTACCTCAATCTTTGTGCACGAAAGTGGAAACAGTTTCAAAGGAATCCCTCCAGGTGCAATGCTAGGCATCTTTGCTCTCTGTCCTTCTGCCAAGGGTGGGGTGTCATCTCCATGACCTTGTGCTGAGTGGATCCTCCTTCAGTGCTTCAGGTCTAACTAAAGCTCATGTCCCCCACAGTTTGTCCCACCAGCTGCATGTGTTCCTGGGATTTTCACTGCGAAGTGGAAAACTGCAGAAAGGTGTCAGTCAGACATTAGGAAAGACCCCTGACTGAACTATAGCTTAGGCACTGGGACAGATTCCCAGGCATCCTCTTTCCATAGCTTCCTGCATTGTTTTCTTGGCTTATCTTGTCCTGGAATCTTTGAGGAACTGTAGGAGTGATGTTTGAAGCACGTTTTTTAAAAAAATTTTGAAGCCATCCATCCTGAGCACATCTAAAGTGTGTCCCATCATACTAGAGATCAAACTATTGCTCTTCCCTGGTATTTCTGGCAAGGTCTCTTGCTACCTTTGGGAATTGGATATAGGACTTTTTTTTTTTTTTTTTTTTCAAATCATAAACAGTTTCTCTGCCTCATGCCACTGTCCCCGTTAGTCAGCTTTTCATTGCTGTGACAAAAATGCCTGACAAGAACAACTCAAAGTGGGAAAATTTATTTTGGCTCACAGTTTCAGAGGTTCAGTCTATGATTCCATTGATCTGGGTCTGAGGAGAGGAAGAACATTATGGTGGAATGGCATGGCGGAGGAAAGTTGCCGAGATCCCCACAGCCAATAAGCAATGAGGTGGGGGGAGGACGAGAAACAGAGAGAGAGAGAGAGAGAGAGAGAGAGAGAGAGAGAGAGAGAGAGAGGGAGAGAGAGGGAGAAAGAATGAAGGAACATGTTTAAGGAGCTAGGGACAAAACATAATCCCCAGGGCACACCTCAGTGACCTACTTCCTGTAGTCACACCCAGCCTACATACAGTTACCACCCAGTTAGTCCATTCAAATGTTTATTCCTTCCAATGAACTAATCCACTGATTAGGGTACAGCTCTCATAATCCAATTATTTCACCTCTGAACATTTTTGCCTTCACACAGAAGCTTTTGGGGGACATCTCATGTCCAAACCATAACAGTCCCTGTTGAAAGAAATGTAACAGTCTCTCCACACAGAACTCCTATCATATCCTTCCAAGTCTTTCAAATATCCATTAGTTCCCATTTTTGTTTTCCCTGTGTGTCATTTTTTGGTACATTCTGTATACAGCTTTCTAAGTCACAATGACTGTTTCCTTACTTTCAATTTCTAGAAAATTCTGTACTTCCATAGTGTTTTATGTTTTTTATTTGATCTCTTTTCTCCTCTGGTGAATTATTGTTTCTTTTGGTATAAACACATTGTCATTTCACCTTACAAAGCTTCCCTTAACCAGATGCCTTATTTTTTAGCTCTGACACGCCATCCAGTTTGTACATGTTTTCTTCATTTCTAACCAAACTTGTCTTCTTTTTTGGTCTCTTCATTTTCCTTTTTATAATTCATGAATTGTATTCTATGCTACTTTTATGTCTAAAATACTGACTTTTAAAAAAGCCTCTTCACAATATCAGACTTTAAATTATGCTACAGAGCTATAATAACAAAAACAGCATGGTATTGGTATTGAAACAGACATGAAGACCAATGGTACAGAATAGAAGACAGACAAACCCACTCAAATATGGTTATCTCACTCTAGACAAAGGCACTATAGACAAACATTGGAGAATGGTGCTTGGAAAACTGGAAGTTCATATGAAGCAAAATGAAATTAAACCCCTTCTCTCTCACCCTGCACACAACTCAACTCAAAGTGGATCAAGGACCTAAGTATTAGACCAGAGACCCTGTGCCTACTAGAAGAAAAAGCATGTCAGCTTAGAAACTTACTTCCTCAACAAGACTCCTAAAGCACAAGAAGTAAAGTCAAAAATTGATAAATGAGATGGTATCAAACTAATAAGCTTCTTCACAGCAAAGGAAACAATAATGTGAAGACAGAGCCTATACAATGGGAGAAAATCTTTATAACCTGCACCTCAGAGCATTAATTGCCAGGATATACAAAGAACTCAAAAAACTTAACATCAAAAAAACAAATAACCCATTTAATAAATGTGCAAAGGAACTGAACAGACACTTCACAGCAGGAGAAATACAAATGGTCAACAAATACATGAAAAGATGTTCAACTGCTCTAGCAATTAGAGAAATGCAAATTATATGACACTGAGATTCCATATCATGCCTATCAGAATGGCAGTTATCAATAATACAAAGTAATGATAAATGTTGGTGAGGAAAAGGGGGAAAAAGGCACACTCATACATTGCTGGTAGGACTGTAAATTGGTGCAACCATTCTGGAAAGCAGTGTGGAGATTCCTCAGAAAACTTGGAATGGAATCACCATTTGACCCGCTTCTCTGACTCCTTGGCATATACCCAAAGGACTTAAAATCAGCATACTATAGCAATGCAACCACATCAATGTTTATAGCAGCTCAATTCAAAATAGCTAAACTATGGGACTAATGTGGGTGCCTATCAATTGATGAATGGATCAAGAAAATATGATACATATACACATGGAATATTACTCAGCCATAAAGAAGAATGGAATTATGGCATTTTGTGGTAAATAGATGGAACTGGAAACTATCATATTAAGTTAAATAAGGCAGTCCCAAAAATCCAAAGTCTGAATGTTCTTTCTGATATGCAGATGCTAACTCACAATGAGTGGGGCAGGCAAGGGAAGAATAGAAGTTCATTCCTGAATGGAAATGAAGAGAAGGAAGGGGGATGGGAATAAGAAAGACTGTAGAATGAATCGAACATAACTTTCCTATGTTCATACATTTTTACACAACCGTATAATGCCACATCACGTACAATCACAAGAATGCGTGTATAATATGGCAAAATACTCTCTACTGTCTTGTATATCTAAAAAGAACAAATGAAAAAGCCACTTTGATTTCTTTACATCTCATTCAAATATCTTCAAGATTGTCTTAAAGAGGTAATGTATACTTGTAACAATGATGTATGACTGTTGATATGTATAATTCTACCTGAAGGGAGCTTTAGCTCAAGGAAAAAAGTGATTGTAATGATCAAATTATCTTGCTCAGATTTTATTTCTTTTAAGCTAGATTTTGTTGTTCTGCATCATTCACTCACTCATTTAGAGAACATATTTTGAACGTACACACCATAGTCTCAAACTATTAAGCCCTGGAGATACAAATATTAGCAATATTTCACATCTGTTTTGTAAGGAACATAATATAACGAAGGTAGACATGTGTAAAAATATATTAAAGCATATCTACTGCAATAAATATATTAACTTTAGTGCTGTATGCATGTGGAGGAGGCAGTGATAAAGTCAGCTCACGACAAGAGGGTATCATTCAGGAATTTACAATCTAGTCGAGTTTTCTTGACCAAGTAGGGAAATGGGGAGAACCAGGGTATTGGTAGAGACCAGTGCTGCGGAGGCATAGAAGCATGAAAAAGGAGGGTATGTTGTAGGGCAATAAAGCAATAAGTGTGTTTAAAATGTAGACTGTGGTTGGGGAAATAATGGGTCACAAGTTAGGTGATAGGTTAGACCAGGTTGTGAAAGCTCTCTGAGCCTGGTGAGGTGTTTGGATGTAGTCCTGGGTACTTGAGGTTGCTCTATGATTGTGTGTGTGTGAGCATGCATGTTTTAGCATA
Organism: Sciurus vulgaris; assembly: GCF_902686455.1. Taxonomy (NCBI): domain Eukaryota; kingdom Metazoa; phylum Chordata; class Mammalia; order Rodentia; family Sciuridae; genus Sciurus; species Sciurus vulgaris. Next base: position 36,574,353 of record NC_136476.1, read on the forward strand.
ACAAAATGAAACAGTTTGATTTCCAAGATGGCAACCCTCACAACATGGTGAAGAATGGATTTGAGAAAAGACCCCAGTTGAGAAGAGGAATGGGGAGGGGGTATTCCAAAGATCTGGGTGAGTAATAATGAGGGCTTAAAGTAGGCCTTGGCAGTAGGGGTGGAAAGGAGGCTAGACTTCTTGCAGTAGGATTTGGTAGCAGATTGACTTCACAGGCCAAGTAGAGACAAGAAACTAACGACTCAGAGATAGAGCTTGTCGAGTGATACTGAAGTTTACTGAGGTAGGAATGTAGGAAAAAGAATAATGTGGGGCAAAGAGAGTAGTTGTTCAGCTCTTGAGTTGGAGTTGGCCTGGAGGCATGCAAGCAAACTGCCTGACTGGCAGTTGGAAATGCAAGATGGGATTGTGAAGGAGGAGGTAGTTTTCATTAGCAGTAGCAGCCTGTCATGTCCTTAGATTTCCACGGCCTGAACATTGTGCTTTCTACAGACACTTGAAGAATGTTCGTTAGGCCAGATACTGCTTATGTGTTACTCTTATTTCTCTCAACTATTTTCAAAATTCCTTGACAAATTGTTCCATGAACATTTCTATTAAGACTACATGTTTTCTCGCAAGCACAAGGCCCTGAGTTCAATCCCCAGTACTGTGGGAAAAAAAAAAAAAAAAAAAAAAGACTACATGTTTTGATGCTTATCTACTTTTTTTGCTAATTATAAAAGTTGTGATTTTTTTTTTCTTGGTTTTACCTCACACTATTTGGAGATAGAACAACTTCATTTCTTTATGCTATTTTGAAGTAGCTTTTTGGGTAATCATTTTTTTTGTGTGTGTGTTTTTTTTTATATCATAAAAGTGAAAAACAAGGAATTTTTATTTCTTTGGCTTAGATATTTCAGGTAGGTGATTTTACAATTGTGGTCTTTTAGATATCTTTGCATTCTTATCTCAGTGGGCAAATGTGAAACTTCTAAGGTCTATTATTTTCCATTTGTAGTTATAAAAATTCACAGTTCAGTTGCCAGTCAAAGGAACCAGTGTTGTAGTTAGTCAGTGTTACTTTAAAAAGCTTTTCCAGTGTTAATCTCGTTTTTGAATACTTACAGCTTACTCCTTATTTGAGGAGACCCCATTTTATACAGTTTCAGTACAGAATATGTACATTTTCTTAGTTGACAGAGTGTCCAGAATTTATCCTGTAATTGGGGTGAGATGGAATCTCAGTGTAGTTTTGATTCTTATTACTAAGATGGTGAACATTTTTTCATGTTTGTTGATTGCTTGTAGATCTTCTGTGAAGTGTCTGTTCATATCCTTAGCCCATTTGTTGATTGGGTTATTTGTATTCTTAGTATAGAGTTTTTTGAGTTCTTTATATATTCTGGAAATTAGTGCTCTATCTGAAGTATGAGTGGCAAAGATTGTCTCCCACTCTGTAGGCTCTGTCTTCGCATTGCTGATAGTTTCCTTTGCTGAGAGAAAGCTTTTTAGTTTGTATCTATCCCAGTTATTGATTCTTGCTTTTATTTCTTGTGCTATGGGAGTCCTGTTAAGAAAGTCTGATCCTAAGCTGACATGTTGAAGATTTGGACCTACTTTTTCTTCTTTAAGATGCAAGGTCTCTGGTCTGATTTCAAGGTCCTTGATCCATTGTGAGTTGATTTTTGTGTCAAGAATACAAGCAACAGTAGGTGTTGGAGAGGATGTGGGGATAAAGGTACACTCATACATTGCTGGTGGGGCTGCAAATTAGTGCAGCCACTCTGGAAAGCAGTGAGGAGATTCCTTAGAAAACCTGGAATGGAACCACCATTTGACCCAGCTATCCCCCTCCTCAGCCTATACCCAAAGGATTTAAAATCAGCATACTACAGAGATACAGCCACATCAATGTTCATAGCTGCTCAATTCACAATAGCCAGATTGTGGAACCAACCTAGATGTCCTTCAATTGATGAATGGATAAAGAAACTGGTACACACACACACACACACACACACACACACACACACACACACAATGGAATATTACTCAGCCATAAAGAATAATAAAATTATGGCATTTGCAGGCAAGTGGATGAAATTGGAGAATACCATGCTAAGTGAGAGAAGCCAATCTCAAAAAACCAAAGAATGAATGATCTTGCTGATAAGTGGATGATGACACATAATGGGGGGTTGGAGGGGGGCAAGAATGGAGGAAGGAAAGACCGTATAGAGGGAAAAGAGGGGTGGGAGGGGTGGGGGGGAAGGAAAAAATAACAGAATGAATCAAACATCATTACCTTATGTAAATGTATGACTACGCAAATGGTATGAAAAAAAATTTATCCTATAAGTGGGAGGATAGTCTGTATGCTTCTCTCAAACATATTTTAGGTCTCATTTTTCCAAGAGCTCTGAGTATAGAGTCAGGGGTGGTGATAAATACTTAATAACTCATATAATAATATGTACAAGTATGTAATTTTAAAAAAAAATATCTATTGCCACAGTCTGTTCAGGATATAGCAAACTACTATAAAGTCATTGACTTATGAACAAGAGAAATTCATTTCTCCCAGTTCTGGAGGCTGGGAAGTCAGGAAGCTGGCAGATTTAATGTTTGGTGAGGGCCTTCTTCCAGGTTCATAGATTGCGGTCTTCTTTCCGTGTCCTCACATGCCAGGAATGTGAATTATGTAGGATCTTTCCTATGGGCACTGATCTTCTACCAAAGGCCCCAACTTTTAATCCTGTCATAGTGTAAGTTAGGATCTCAACATAGGAATTTTGAGGGACCACAAAATTCCGTCTATGACTCTTGCTTTACAAATATTGTGTACTTTTTCCCCTCCTACATGAGGTATATAATGGGAAAATTCATAGAGAAAATAAAGTAGAGGATACCAGGGGCTTGGGGAATGGAGAGTTATTGTTTGATGGGTACTGGGTTTCTCTTTGGGATGATGAAAAAGTTGGGGAAATAGTGATGTAATGGTTGTCCAACATGTGAAAGTACTTCATGCCATTTACCAATACGCTTGAAAATATTGCCTTCAAATATTAGATAAAATGTAAATATGCATCATTAAACTGCCTGCTTAAATTATTCTTTAAGTTATTTGAATCGTTTCTAAATTAATTGTTGCTGCTTAGAAATTGTTAATATGATCTTTCATTTGATAACCAATGTCCCTGTCTGAGCTCTGATGTGACACATAGGATTGCATCAAACTTTTCCAGGTTCTCCACTAAACTGATGGTCAGATAGGTTCCTGGCACTGGTGCTTTGTTACTTTGTTACTTTGTTACTACCAAATAACTGGGTGACCGCCAGCTGGAAGCCAGTTCTTCCCACATGGCCTGGGAGCAATCTATACCTTGATCTCCTCCAAAACATCCGTACCAGCCTGTGCTTCTTCACCCATCACGTGCATTCTGGAGCACACACGCCCTTGCTGCTGCCACCACCTGGGTAGTCTCAGCCCCAGAAGTCATTTACATGTACACTGGCAGTACTCCAAGGTCCGTTGCCTGCTTCTGTGGGTACCACTGACTGACATAATTAGGTTGCTTGCAGTCTCGATAAGTATTTCTCTTTACCGATTGCTATGGAAGTGTTTCAGTACTTTACCTATGGGTACATACCATATGAATGTCAATCCTGGTTACAGTCTACAATGTACTTTATACAGGAGAGTTGACATTAACAGTATTCATGAAGAATAGATTGTAATGGCTTATTGCTTGGCCTAGATTGCATGTTGAAATTGTGCATTTTGGGTAGTTCAGAGGTATCCCTGTTGATTTTGAAATGAGGTAAAGACCATTCCCACCTTATCATAGTTTAATGCTGAGATTCATGTATTTTTAAACTTTGTAAATAAACTTTCCTGTACCTCAAGATGTGAGTAGTGTAGGGATCCCTGTTAAAAGTAGTTTATTGTCCTGTAATCTCAATGACTCCGGAGGCTGAGGCAGAAGGATCCAGAGTTCAAGGCCAGCCTCAGCAATTTAGCAAGGCCCTAAGCAACTGAATGAGACCATTGGGCTGGGGTTGTGGCTCTATGACAGAGAACTTACCTAGCATGTGTGAAGTACTGGGTTCAATCCTCAGCACCACCTTAAAATAAATAAATAAGATAAAGGTATTGTGTCCATCTACAACTAAAAAAAAATAGTTCATTGCTTCATCTGGGCATAAACACACTTATTTTGTCTCTTCTGTATGGATATGAATAGTTATGAGTGATGAATTTGAAATGAGAAAATTCTGTGAAAGTGCTTCATGTTATTGCCCAGAGCTCTTCATCATGGCTCCACAAAGTTGGGTTCTTATTGTTCTATTTTATATTAAGCATTATTAGCATCCTTTAGAAACCGACTTCCGCCACAAATGATATTTTTGTGTTTATAACTGTTTGTATGGAGTTGCAAACATAAATAGTGGGTTGATGTCTGTATGTGCACATGTATACAAGGAGGTGGGAATGATGTCGCATCACTCATTTATTAGCTGCTTTTTCCTGAATGGTGTTCTATGCTGACAGCCACATCAGCAGGTCTAGTTCTATAACAATGATAATAATTTACTATTTTTTGAGTCAGACATTAAGTCAGGTTTTAAAAAATTACTTATTGTTGGGGTTATCATAACATTTAATGCTCAGATAGATGAACTTTTGCAAGTAAAAATAGACAGTAAAAAAACCTAAAATTCTAGGACTGGGGCATATAGTTCAGTGTTAGAGCACTTGCCCAGCATGTACTAGCATGTATTAGGTCTTGGGTTCAATTCCCAGCCCTTCCACCTCAAAAATACATAAATAAAAGTAGACTTTTTCTGGAAAAGTTAACCTGATTGATCTACAAAGAGAGCTTTATTTAAATATAATTTTCTAAAGAGTTCTAATACATAAAATAACCAATTGTGTATTAAATTTAAAACTTTTAATTTCTTTATATTGATTATCTGAACATTGAAAACAACAAAAGTAGAACAATTATTCTTAGAAGACATGTACGTGATTTAATCAGTTACATTGCCATTTCTGTCTCTAATATATCCTACTAGTCTTCTGAAGATTGTATTTTTAAAGTGTGACCTTGTATATACGAACAGTTCCTTGCAAACTTCTTTCAATTTGCATTTCATAGTTAATGATTTTGAAATTGATTCTTCTAAATGTCTCATCTATATAGACCACATATGTGTGTGTACATATTTTTTTAATTACTTTTTTACTGGAAATGGAACCCAGGGGCACTTAACCACTGACTGACATCCCCAGTTCTTTTCTTTTTTTTCCCTTTGAGACAGTCTCACTAAGTTGCTTAGGGCCTCTCTCAGTTGCTGAGGCTGGCCTTGAACTTGCAATTCTCCTGCCTCCCCAGTCACTGGGATTACAGGTGTGTGCCACCGTGCCTGGTGTAGACCTTACATTTTTGATAAAGAACTTATTTTGTCAATTGGTTCTCAGGTACCTAAGTCAGAGAACATTCTGATAAATGGAAAATATTTTAAATTCCGTTATTTTCACAAATGTGTATAATTGTTCCACCCGTAACAATCTTTTTGTCTTTATATTTCCATTGACAAGACCCATCTTTGATATTTTCACAAGACAAATTTCACCAAATAACTTACCTCTATTAATGACCTTTTTAAACAGTTTTTGCTAAATTTAGATGCTGTGAAATTTTAAGCCTCCTGAATGTTACTTTCATTCTGTTATTGAATGTAAAATTTCCAAATAAAAATAGGAATTCTGGAATTAAATTTTTTTTTTCTCACCAGTGGAGCAGTTCCAAAAAGAAGCTAGAGAATTTCAAATTAAATCTTGAGTACCAGTTGATGAGTTCTCATTTAATTATTTCAGTTGCTACCTTATATTCATAGGATTAATTTCAATATCTGTTTGCAGACTTTGACTTTATAATTGCCATTTGCTAAAAACCTTCAAAAGCTTTACATGTTTAGTTATTTCACTGAGTGGCTCTTTGAACACTAAAGATTTCTGATTGATTTTGAGTTGAATGCAATACATTTTTTTTTTCAAAAACAGATCAATACTCAATACTATTGTAGAACACTAGGATTGATTTAAAAAATAGTTCTACAAGCTTCTAAAGTCTAAGTGAGGATACAGAGTAAGGAGAGAAAACACACCGCCATGCAGAATTATGTTTTGGCATCATTAGCTTTGTTGCCAAAATATTCCTATTTGTTTACTTTTGTATGTGCATAAACTATATAGCTTATGTATTTATCATTACTCAACTGGATAAGTATACAGATAGTTATTGTACAAATTATTGATATGTAAAGTTACATAAATAGAGAAAATAAAATCTGTGAAACTAAATGTGCATGTATAAAGTAACTGAAAATTATAAGGCATTAACCTTATAATACATACTAGACTGTCAGTAATTTTGTAAATGACAACTGTTTTTATTGATAGACTACCACAATTTGGACATGATTTAAAATTATTTCAAGTGTATTTCTTCATTGTGCATTTTTTAGTTTAGTAAGAACATTATCTTTACCAGAATGTGGTATTCTACTCAATTTGCATTTGTGATTATATCAGAAAAACAAAAAATTTTTTTTTTGTACCAGGAATTGAACCCAGGGGCACTTAACTAGGAGCTGTATCTCCAGCCCATTTTTACTTTTATTTTTTGAGACAGGATCATGCTAAGTTGCTTAGGGTCTTGTTAAGTTGATGAGGTTGGCTTTGAACTTGCGATCCTCTTGCCTCAGCCTCTCCAGCTGCCGGGATTACAGGGATATGCCACAGTACCTGACACACTCACCCCCTAAATGCTTTTTACCTTCAGTAATAAAGTTTTTCATTGAATTAGCAACAATGGTCACAATATGGTTTCACTTAAAACAGTAAACTTCCCAATACTGTATTCTAGAATCCCATGAGGAGTCAAGTGATCATTGACATTCATTTAACTGACTTCTTGAAATATCTGAGAACTTAATTATTTGCAAATCTATGGTAATAAATCAAGTATTTAGAAATACATATGCACAAGATTTACATACAAGAATGTTCGGTCAGCATTGTTTATAAATGGAAAATAATGGAAGATATATAAATGCCCATTATGGGACTGATTTTATACCCTGCAAACTATACCAAGTATTAAGTAAGTCTGTGTACTCTGACTTATAATGATATAATATTAAACTTGAAAGAAACAAAACAAAACAAAAACCTTGAGAGCCAGAATAATACATGCAGAAAGAAAAAAATATATATTTATTAAGGCATAGAAAAATTCTGGAAGGATACTGTTTATTATCTGTTACTGCACAACCAACCAACCAAAGCTCAGTGGTTTAAAAACATTTTTTTTTTTATGCTGTTAATTTTGTGTGTGAGAAATTTGGACAGTGTGAGATACACGCTTACCTGCCCAAATCCAAAGAATGGACTTGGAGACACATGGTGCAGTGGAAGCTAGACCATCTTGCAAGATTGGGTGTCTGGGTGAGCAGGCCCCAGGAGAGCAGTTAAAATTAGCATTTTATCCCCTAGTGTGTAAGGTCCCTCCCCTGGTTCTTCATTGGCTAACTGCTATAGGATACACAATCTTCCAGAATGTCACCTAGGTTTTACTGTCTCTTATTGGGTTATTTAAATAAATGTATATGTAGTTGTCTCTACCCCACTATGTTCTCTGTGGCAGGAAGTCTTCTTTGGGGTGAGTACATTTTGACATGGGTTCAGTTCTGACTTATTAAGGTATTGTTCCTTAACAGAGATATTTTTATTTCTGTTAATCAAGCTGACCCCTTCCCCCACTTCCTGTTTGTCAAAGGTCTGTTCAGGTATATGGACTTTGCCACATTCACAGGCTGTTGTGTTACTGTGTGAGTTAACTGCTGGCAACCATTTTATTTATTTCCCATCTGGCTGTTTTTATTACATTCCAGTAAATTTAAATTTAAAGCTAAATACTGTATTCTGAAAATGGGCCAATGAACTTTCTCTTTCTCACAGACAGGACACAGTGAAGGTTTGCCTCTGCTCCATATTAACAGGGGTCTCAGGTGAGGTAGCTTGACTGGGTAGAAATGGCTTGCTTGAAGGGGCCACATTCCTACCCATTATTGGGTTCATCGATTCTTTTCCATGCCACATCCACGTTGAATGTGGTTTCTTCGCTCACAAGTTTGGTGCTTGAGATGGGATATTTGGCCTGGGTCATCTAACTTGTCCTTCTCTGTGCTTGTGACTGGCTTGGGTGTCCTAACAACGTGACAGTCTCATAGTAAAGCTTCCTACAAGGTCACTACCTTCTCTCAGAGTGATGTTCCAAGAGGCCAGGTAGATGCCACAAGTCTTATGACCTGACCTTGGAGGTTCCAGAGCATTACTATTGCTACATTCTGTTTATATGATCATGTTCTAAGTGATCATATGAATCACAAAGACCAGCCCAAATTCAAGGAATTAGACACCATTGTTGATGATGGAATGGCAAGGAATTTTTATCCATCTTTAACCCAACTCAGATCAGAAGTTTGTTAATAGTAATTGTTTCTGGAGGGGTTCTAGGGGCATTTGGAATCTCAGACTTAAATTTCATTGAATATATTTTTGGAATGGTTTAAATTTGTAAAAAAAACAGTCATCATGACATTTTCAGTTGGAAGAACAGCTCCCAGACCTAGTTATTGATAGGAAAGCTCAAGGGGCATAGAATTGTATGACTTCGTGGGGCTTGGAAAGAAATTATACTTGATTGTTTAATTGTCCCTTAGTATACCCATGAAACTTCTGCTCTCTTTCCCAAATAAGGGGGTTTGAACTTGAGAAGTAGGGAAGTATAGGGCTAGGATGTTAGTATATGTCATCACACTTAAGTTTGAGGAGGGAAAACCAATTAAACCCAGGTATGTTTAGGGTTTTCACTTAAAATGGAAATCACTCTGTACAGGAAAGCTTCACGTTTCCAAAATTCCTACTCCTTCCTGTTCAGCAGTTTAATGATACTGGACCTGGAGTCTGTCAAGCCAAAGGTGAAAAGGTGCTAGGCTGCTCTTGAACGCCTGAAGCCCCTTCAGAAGCGAAACACTAGCATCCAGCTTATAAGACAGGAGTTAAACACAAATGGTTGTGGCCTCAATGAAAAATAATGAAGAACAAAGCAAATATATAAGTATACATGTAGATGTGTATCTATCTTGTCATACATACGTATGCTGTGTTATACACATAGTTATTGGAAGATTTAATGTACCACTTTTTATACACACTATGACTTGCTGTTAATAATACAGAAGGGTCTGCCTGTCACGTGATTTTGAGGCCTATTTCCTTGGACCTTCTGGTTGTTGACAGCTGTTCAGTCTGTACATCATCAAAGTGCTTCATCCCTTCCTGGACCCAGGGTTGGGAGAATAGGCTGGTTACACTGTCAGCAAAGGGAGTTTTGCTCTCTTAACTTTAGTATGCTGAGGCCCAAATCTTAAAAAATTCCAAATTTAGGATAATAGAAACAATATATTTCAGGTTACTATTTTTTATATTCCTTTATTCATCTTTAATTTTAGAAAACCATTTTTTAAACCTGAGAACTTTTAAAGGAAAAAAATTAAAATTATTCACTGAAGTTTTCATAAATGACAACCACATACCATGGAAAAATACAAATAGTTCATTTAAAAAAGCAAATATGCACAATTATCCATGGGATGAATATTTTGCAAATCATATATTCAGAAATTTGCATTTCTCCTGAGTAAATTTTACTCTATTGTGCTTCTTAAGGGGTTGTAAGACCTTTTTTGGAGACATATGCCATCAATGTTTTGCAGAAAGATAATCCAAGTCTTTATACAGTTATCAGTCTTTATATCAGTTATCTACATATAATGAATAGTTTGAAAACTGAATTTGATTTTTTTTTTTTTACTTCTTTTTTTTTTATTTTTTTATTTTTATTTTTTTTTTATTGTAAACAAATGGGATACATGTTGTTTCTCTGTTTGTACATGGCGTAAAGGCATACCATTTGTATAATCATAAATTTACATAGAGCAATGTTGTTTGATTCATTCTGTTATTTTTTCCCTTCCCCCCACCCCTCCCACCCCTCTTTACCCTCTATACAGTAGTTCCTTCCTCCATACTTGCCCCCCTCCCTAACCCTAACTCTAACCCTTCCCTCCCCCCCATTATGTGTCAACCTCCACTTATTAGCGATATCATTCGTCCTTTGGCTTTTTGAGATTGGCTTATCTCACTTAGCATGATATTCTCCAATTTCATCCATTTGCCTGCAAATGTCATAATTTTATCATTCTTTATGGCTGAGTAATATTCCATAGTATATATATACCACAGTTTCTTTATCCACTCATCAATTGAAGGGCATCTAGGTTGATTCCACAGTCTGGCTATTGTGAATTGAGCAGCTATGAACATTGATGTGGCTGTATTTCTGTAGTATGCAGATTTTAAGTCCTTTGGGTATAGGCCAAGGAGTGGGATAGCTGGGTCAAATGGTGGTTCCATTCCAAGTTTTCTAAGGAATCTCCACACTGCTTTCCATAGTGGCTGCACTAATTTGCAGCCCCACCAGCAGTGTATGAGTGTACCTTTCTCCCCACATCCTCGCCAACACCTGTTGTTGCTCGTATTCTTGATAATCGCCATTCTAATTGGGGTGAGATGGAATCTTAGGGTGGTTTTGATTTGCATTTCTCTTATTACTAGAGATGTTGAACATTTTTCCATATGTTTGTTGATTGCTTGTAGATCTTCTTCTGTGAAGTGTCTACTCATTTCCTTAGCCCATTTGTTGACTGGACTATTTGAATTCTTGGAGTAGAGTTTTTTGAGTTCTTTATAGATTCTGGAGATTAGTGCTCTATCTGAAGTATGATTGGCAAAGATATTCTCCCACTCTGTAGGCTCTTTCTTCGCATTGCTGATAGTTTCCTTTGCTGAGAGAAAGCTTTTTAGTTTGAATCTATCCCAGTGGTTGATTCTAGCTTTTATTTCTTGTGCTATGGGAGTCCTGTTAAGGAAGTCTGGTCCTACACCAACAAGGTGAAGATTTGGACCTACTTTTTCTTCTATAATCTGCAGGGTCTCTGGTCTGATTCCGAGGTCCTTAATCCATTTTGAGTTTAGTTTCGTGCATGGTGAGAGATATGGGTTTAGTTTCATTCTGTTGCATATGGATTTCCAATTCTCCCAGCACCATTTGTTGAAGAGGCTATCTTTTCTCCATTGCATATTTTTGGCCCCTTTATCCAGTATGAGAAAATTGTATTTATTTGGGTTTGTGTCCGTGTCCTCTATTCTGTACCATTGATCTACCTTTCTATTTTGGTACCAATACCATGCCGTTTTTGTTACTATTGCTTTGTAGTAGAGTTGAAGATCTGGTATTGCAATACCCCCTGTTTCACTCTTCCTGCTAAGGATTGCTTTAGCTATTCTGGGTTTCTTATTCTTCCAGATGAATTTCATGATTGCTTGCTCTATTTCTGTAAGGTACGTCATTGGGATTTTAATTGGAATTGCATTGAATTTGTATAGCACTTTAGGTAGTATGGCCATTTTGACAATATTAATTCTTCCTATCCAAGAACATGGAAGATCTTTCCATCTTCTAAGGTGTTCTTTAATTTCTTTCTTTAGTGTTGTATAGTTCTCATTGTAGAGGTCTTTCACCTCTTTTGTGAGATTGATTCCCAAGTATTTTATTTTTTTCGAGGCTATTGTGAATGGGGTAGTTTTCCTAATTTCTCTTTCTGAAGATTCATCACTTATGTATAAAAATGCGTTGGATTTATGGGCATTGATCTTGTAACCTGCTACTTTACTGAAATCACTTATGAGTTCTAAGAGTTTTCTGGTGGAATTTCCAGGTTCCTCTAAATATATAATCATGTCATCAGCGAACAGGGATAGTTTGAGTTCTTCTTTTCCAATTCGTTTCCCTTTAATTTCTTTGGTTTGTCTAATTGCTCTGGCCAGAGTCTCAAGAACGATGTTGAATAGAAGTGGTGAAAGAGGGCATCCCTGCCTTGTTCCAGTTTTTAAGGGGAATGCTTTCAGTTTTTCACCATTTAGAATGATATTAGCCGTGGGCTTAGCATAAATGGCCTTTACAATATTAAGGAATGTTCCCACTATCCCTATTTTTTCTAGTGTTTTGAGCATGAAGGGGTGCTGTATTTTATCAAATGCTTTTTCTGCATCTATTGAAATAATCATGTGATTCTTGACTTTAAGTCTATTAATATGGTGAATTACGTTTATTGATTTCCTGATGTTGAACCAACCTTGCATCCCTGGGATGAAACCCACTTGATCATGGTGCACTATCTTTTTAATATGTTTTTGTATGCGATTTGCTAAAATTTTGTTGAGAATTTTTGCGTCGATGTTCATTAAGGATATTGGTCTGAAATTTTCTTTCCTTGATGAGTCTCTGTCTGGTTTGGGTATCAGTGTGATATTGGCTTCATAGAATGAGTTTGGGAGGGTTCCCTCCTCTTCTATTTTATGGAATACTTTGAGAAGTATTGGAATGAGCTCTTCCTTAAAGGTTTTATAGAACTCAGCTGAGAACCCATCTGGTCCCGGACTTTTCTTTGTTGGTAGGCTTTTGATGACTTCTTCTATTTCAGTACTTGAAATTGGTCTATTTAAATTGTTTATGTCCTCCTCATTCAGTTTAGGCAATTCATATGTCTCTAGAAACCTGTTGATGTCTTCGAAATTTTCTATTTTGTTGGAGTATAGATTTTCAAAATAGCTTCTAATTATGTTTTGTATTTCCATCCTGTCTGTTGTGATATTTCCTTGTTCATTCCAAATTTTAGTGATTTGGGTTTTCTCTCGTCTTCTCTTTGTTAGTGTGGCTAAAGGTTTATCAATTTTGTTTATTTTTTCGAAGAACCAACTATTTATTTTGTCAATTTTTTGTATTGTTTCTTTTGTTTCAATTTCATTGATTTCAGCTCTGAGTTTAACTATTTCCTGTCTTCTACTACTTTTGGTGCTGTTCTGTTCTTCTTTTTCTAAGGCTTTGAGCTGTAGTGTTAGGTTGTTTATTTGTTGAGTTTTACTTCTTTTATTAAATGCGCTCCATGAAATAAATTTCCCTCTAAGTACTGCTTTCATAGTGTCCCAGAGATTTTGATATGATGTTTCTTTGTTCTCATTTACCTCTAAGAATTGTTTAATTTCCTTCCTAATATCTTCTGTTATCCATTCATCATATAATAGCATATTGTTTAATCTCCAGATGTTGGAATAGTTTCTGTGTTTTACTCTTTCATTTATTTCTAACTTCAATCCATTATGATCTGATAGAATACATGCTAGTGTCTCTATCTTCTTGTATTTGCTAACATTAGCTTTGTGGCATAATATATGGTCTATTTTAGAGAAGGATCCATGTGCTGCTGAGAAGAAAGTGTATTCACTCTTGGTTGGATGGAATATTCTATAAATGTCCGTTAAGTCTAAATTATTGATTGTGTTGTTGAGATCTATGGTTTCTTTGTTCAATTTTTGTCTGGAAGATCTGTCCAGTGGTGAGAGCGGCGTGTTAAAATCACCTAGTATTATTGTGTTGTGGTCTATTTGGTTTCTGAAATTGAGAAGGATTTGTTTGACATACATAGATGAGCCACTGTTTGGGGCATAGATGTTTATGATTGTTATATCTTGCTGATTTATGCTTCCCTTAAGCAGTATGAAATGACCTTCTTTATCCCTTTTGACTAACTTTGGCTTGAAGTCCACATTATCGGAAATGAGGATGGATACTCCAGCTTTTTTGCTGAGTCCATGTGCATGGTATGTTTTTCCCCATCCTTTCACCTTTAATCTATGGGTATCTTTTTCTATGAGGTGAGTCTCTTGCAGGCAACATATTGTTGGATCTTTCTTTTTAATCCAGTCTGCCAGTCTATGTCTTTTGATTGATGAATTCAGGCCATTAACATTCAGGGTTATTATAGAGAAATGATTTGGTTTCCCGGTCATTTGGTTCATTTTTAAAATTTTGTTTATTTATTTGTTTGACACAACTTGTTTCCTCCTTTATTTGACAATTCCTTTAGGATAATTCCTCCCTTTGCTGATTTGCTTCTTTGTTTTTCATCTCTTCCTCATGGAATATTTTGTTGAGAATGTTCTGTAATGCTGGCTTTCTTTTTGTAAATTCTTTTAGCTTTTGTTTATCATGGAAGGATTTTATTTCATCGTCAAATTTGAAGGTAAGTTTTGCTGGGTATAAGATTCTTGGTTGGCATCCATTTTCTTTCAGGGCTTGAAAAATGTTGTTCCAGGACCTTCTAGCTTTTAGGGTCTGGATTGAAAAATCTGCTGATATGCGTATTGGTTTCCCCCTGAATGTAATTTGGTTCTTTTCTCTCACAGCCTTTAAAATTCTGTCTTTATTTTGTATATTAGGTATTTTCATTATAATGTGCCTTGGTGTGGGTCTGTTGTAATTTTGTGTATTTGGAGTCCTGTAAGCCTCTTGAACTTGATTTTCCATTTCATTCTTCAGATTTGGGAAATTTTCTGATATTATTTCATTGAATAAGTGGTTCATTCCTTTGGCTTGTTTCTCTAGGCCTTCCTCAATCCCAATAATTCTTAAATTTGGCCTTTTCATGATATCCCATAGTTCTTGTAGATTCTGTTCATGATTTCTTACCATCTTCTCTGTTTGTTCAGCTTTGTTTTCAAGGTTAAATATTTTGTCTTCAATGTCTGAGGTTCTGTCTTCCAGGTGTTCTATCCTATTGGATATGCTTTCTATGGAGTTCTTAATTTGGTTTATTGTTTCCTTCATGTCAAGGATTTCTGTTTGGTTTTTTTTCAATATCTCTAACTCTTTATTGAAATGATCTTTTGCTTCCTGTATTTGCTCTTTTAACTGTCGATTGGTGCGATCAATCAATGCCTGCATTTGCTCTTTCATCTCATCATTCAATGCTTGCTTTTGCTCTTTCATCTCATCGTTTGCTTCTCTGATCATTTTAATTATGTACATTCTGAACTCCTTTTCTGTCATGTCTTCTGCCATGCTGTCATTGGGTTTTATTGATGTAACATCTAGATTTGTTTGCAGCATTTTCTTTCCTTGTTTTCTCATGTTGTTCAGATATCAGTGGACCGCTGAGATATTTCAGATTTCCTCTGTTGATTTACAATGTCCCTGAAGATTTCTATATATATCCCCTCTTAGCCTTCAGTAGGCTGAAGTCTTGGAGGAAGTTGATAATGTGGTGCTCCACAAGGAAGCTGCCTCTCTAGGAGTGGTGGCCTTCAGGTGGGGTGTATTCCCTGCTAGTGGGCAGAGGTGCCTCCACTTGTTGACCAATGGTCATCCAAAGGGGACCTAGGCTGTGGGCTGAGGCAAGGCCTGTTTGGGCCTGTGTCTCTGGTTTTACCGTCCTTGTGGGGAAACCTCACCAGGCAGGGAAGACTCACCCAGTGGGGAGGTCTCGCTGGTCAGTTTCCTCCTAGAGGTTCCCCTCAATTTACAGCTACTGCCTGGGCTGGGCTGCCTTCCTCTGCAAAGTTTCCAGGGGCCCGGCCCTACCTCCTGGGCCTGGGAGCCTCACCCTTCGCAGATGAATCTCCTTAGGCTGCCCCTCCTCAGAGAATTTGCCCGTAGGCCTGGAACCTTCGCTCCGCCCTAAGCCTGTCTCTGTGCGGCTCTTCCACCCAGAAGCCTCCTAGATCCTGGGACCCTGTTCTGCACCTAATCGCCTGGCTGCGTGGCCCCTCCTCTGAGCAGCCACCTGTGGCCCCGAACAATCGGTCTGAGTCCCAGAGACCCGCCACAGGCCTCTTCCTCCAGACAGCCGCCCAGTATGCCGGTGCGGTCACTAGGAGTCCAAGAAACTCACTTCGTGCCTCCTCCTCCCACCAACCACCCGTAGCCCGGGGCAATCAATCACTCCGAGTCGAAGTGACCCTCCCCGTTCCTCCTCCTTCTCCAGATAACCCCCCGGGTGTTCAGGAGCAGTCCCTCTGAGTGGCTCTGAATCCATGTGACCCGCTGCACGGGTCCTCTGGGCACCGCCCGGAGCTCTGGTGCGGCCCCTCAAGACCAAGCGTCCCACCACGCTTCTCCTCCAGGCAGCCCCCCTGTGTTCAGGAGCTGTCACTTTAAGACCAAACAACTCACCACTCACCTTCTCCTCTGAGCAGCCGCCTGGAGCGCTAATGCAGTCACTGCGAGTCCAAAGGACCCGCCGCGCTCCTCCTCCTCCTTCTCCTACTCCTCCGGGCAGGCCCCGGGGTTCAGAAGTGGTCAGAGTCCAAGCAGCTCGCTGCGCGGCTTCTCCTCTGGCAACCGCCTGCAGCTCTGGCGCAGTCTCTCCGAATCCAAGTGGCCACGCTCCTCTCCTCCTCCTCAGGGCAGGCCCCGGTGTCCTGAGTCCACACAGTTCTCCCCGCCACTCCTCCCCCGGGCAGCCGCCGGAGCCCCAGTGGCTGCTCCGAGTCCCAGCGCTGTGCCGAGCGGCCTCCTCTATGGTGCTCCAGCGGGGGGAGGGGCGTCTTGCCGGCAGTTCTACTTCACAAAGTTTCCTGCTTTCCGGGACCCCCGTCCCATCCGGGATGCCCCCCCAGGGGGTGAGAGTCACCCGGCTACTTTGAGTTGTTCCCAAGCATCTCAATATCTCCTCTCTTGAATCCTGAGTTCTGGAGCAACACGTAATGCAGCCACCCTCTAGGCCGCCATCTTGAAAAGCCCGATTTTTTTTTTTGGTTTGAATATTTCTTGGTACAGACAGTATTGATAGTAGAATTGATAGAATATTGATAGTATTGATAGAGTTAGCAGTAATTTTGGCAGTATGCTTTTCTTTTGACCTAAAACAATTAGAAATTCTACTGAGATTTCATTTAAGCAAATAAAAGTCTAGACGAGGATAGCAAATGAAGTTCCAGAATGAACCACCTTATGCTTAGGAAATCAGGGCACTGTACCTGTTTCAGTGAGTTTGGGTGCTGACATGCCTGCCTGTCTTCACAATGACCCAGTTTTCCTGCTCAATTTCTTTGCTTGGACTGCTGAAGAGCCTCCTCTGTGAGCAGCAGTGGGGCTGCTGCCCTTCACTTGGCTTGAACATGAAAGGGACATATATTCCATTCATTGCTGTTCTTCCTTCCCTTATTTACAACAGTTAAAATCGCCCTGCTTTGGTGCCTCTTAACTGAGACTGTGAAGATGCATGCTGAAACTGCAGATGTCAGATGATCCAGAATGTACATTTTATTTTCCTAGATTTTCACCAAAATGAAAACACACAATCGAATACTACTCCATTGTTCTTAATTTCAAATAAGAAAAGTAGTATTAGATTGATTCAGATTCAAAGATGGATAGACATTGTCCTTAAACTCATAAAAATCAATCAAATGTTCCCAAAGAACTCTGATACCCCCCACTGCTGGAGAATTCAAGCTGAAGAGATTCATTGTAATCACCTCCACAGGACAGAATACTGTCCTTCACCCTTCTGACTGCAGACACCCTGTTGCTTCTTCCCTTTGCCCCAGGCTTGCTCTTCCTGCACCTTAACATCCTTTAGATGCTAGAGGACTCTGACAGATACTGCTGTAGGGCATGGCTGTCATCATTGACCTTACAACTTTTTGAACTTCTGATAACCCCACTGCTATAGTTTGGATCTTGAATGTGTTGAAGGCTTGGTTGCCAACCTGTGCAGCCATTGGGAGGTGGTGGAAACTTTAAAAGGTGGGGTCTAATGGAAGAAAGGTCATTGAGGTTGTGCCTTTGAAGGGCATTTTGGGACCCTGGCCCCTTCCTGTCTTTCTCTTTGCTTTCTGGCTCCCTTATGGTAAATGAGTGTCCTCTGATGTGCTCCCACTAGGATATACTCTGCTGCCACAGGCCTTGAGCAAGAAGGGCCAATCAGTCATGGACTGAAACCTCTGAAACCATGAGCCAAAATAAATCTTTCCTCCGGTTGAGTGGATTTTATCAGATATTTTATCACTACAACAGAAAACTAACCAACACATTGACCCTCAAGCTTTCTCATCACCTCTACTGCTGTGGTTGCTGTTCCCTTTGTAGTCTGGTATTTGTCTCTCCATAGGTTAACCTCCAGTGGCCAGGGAAATGAGACTCGGATGTATCCTTTGTTGTCCGATGTAATGGTTTGAATATTCTCCTCCCAAGTTCACATCTGCTTATAACCTCAGAATGTGACCTCATTTAGAAAATTGTTGTTTGTAAATGTAATGGGATGAGGTCATACAGAATTAGGATGGGCCCAAAATCCAATAACAGGTATCTTTAGAAGAAGGAAGAGAAGGCCACATGGAGAGGAGGAGGCTCTGTGAAGACGGAGGTGGGTAGCAGGGTGATGCAGCGACAAGTCTAGTTAAACCAAAGGTTTCCAGGAGCCATTAAACGTCAGGAAGAGGCAGGGAAGGATCCTTTCTCAATCCTTCAGAGCAGGCGTGGCTCCGTCAACATCTTGATTTCGGACTTCCAGCCTCTAGGACTGTGAGAGAGTAACTTTTTGTTATTTTCAGCCACGCAGTTTGTGGTACACATGACAGCCCTGGGAAATTAAAACACCCACCTACCAAAGCGTGTTCGTCTTCCTGGTTTACTTTTCTCCAGCTGCTTTTGTTTCCAGAATGTCTCTCTTATCTTTTCGTATCATCAGCCATTTTATCTCCTTCCATTCAGGCCCTGCTATTTAAGAAGGGATGCATATGTTTGGCTAGAGAGGGTGAACTATTGTTCACACAAAACTACCGTCTGAGTGCCTATTAACAGTAGTGTGCTATTTCACAATGAAGGACAACCGAGCCCAGTAAATAATATTAGATCTGTTTTTCCACTAGACACTCAGATGAAATAATGGAGAAAAGAAGCAACTTGTAGAAACATTCCCTCCATTTTGGAAAACACTTAGCAATCTTGTTATCGAAGGCACAAGTTTTCTGAGCAAGTATATCACATTAATTTTTGTTACAGGAAGATTATTTTAGTTGACACTTTTCTTCTAAGAAAAATTTGTGGAGTGCTAACAATGTCTTAGGCTGGATCCCAAGCCAAAATAATTTTGCTTATCCCTAGATGAGCAATGGTTCATTAATTGAGCATTGGACAAAATGTTCTTTTCCTCTATTTTCCTTAATTACATAAATTAGCTGCGATTTCTAAGGCATTGTATGCTTTGTGTATAACACATTCCAGAGCAGTTCAAATAAGGTGATTTAAAACTTGGATTTGTGTATCAAAACCAAAACCCACACTTATTCCTTGCCAAGAAAAGGAAAACAGCCTAAAAAAATTACTTTGAGACCATGTGAGACCTTGTCTGACATAAACAATATGTATCTTTACAGAAGGGTAACCCTATTAAATTCCATGTGAAATTTGGGCTTGTTAGAATTTGAAGTAGTAGTTTGATGATAGAAAGTCATATAAGTTAGGTATTAATATTGGCACACTTTAAATTTCTGTCTAGTCACATTTCAGTTTAACCCTGATATAACTCTTTTATCAGGACTCTAACACTATTAAGTATCTCACAAGTAATTTCCAAATTTTAGAGACTTTTTGGATCAATGTTTAAATTTTCTGCCTGTGGGACTATCAAGTTAAAATAATTACTATATAATGCATTATAGTATTACTTCCAATTGCCAACAAATCCTCTACATAGTTTAGAATGTGAAAAGGAAACATTTAGAATTTCCAAATACCTTGAATGTTTAAGTTTTCAAGGAGGGCAAACTAAAAGTTAAATTTATACTTAGAATTTTGCAAAATAGCATTTTGATTTTTATTTGTTTAATATCATTTGTCATGTAGTATGTGACTTAATGATATTTTTTTATCTTCTACTTTAGAGATCTTTTGCTTCTTTATTTTGTTTTATTAAATAATTAATTGATGCTATAGAAATAGATGATAATGACAGCTCCTTTTCTCTATCCATAACTTTATTTTTTGAAATATGTCACCATTTTGGTTAAAATTTTCTTTTCTATGTTTTCTTTCTTCTACCCTGTCCCCTGCATTCTGTCCTACAGTATGATTTTCTTTGTAACTTATTCATAAAATGGGTCTTTATCATCTTCTGTTAATAGCAGCTTGGACGTTGCTTGCCTCACAGGTCTTTCCCAGGAATGACTTCAAGGAAGGGTAGTGTTAGTAATAAGTTCACATCGACATAAAGTCTAAAATTACAGTGATTTAAACATGATATAAAAATGCATTTCTCTTTTTAGTCACACTGATGGTTTAGGGTTACTTTCTGGTTTCATAGCCTATGGCTCCCTCTTTCTGGGTTTTTCCATTGTATTGTCTTTAACACATTGTTTCAGGTTTGGTCAAGATGGCTGCTTTACCTCTGCTATCATGACTACTTTCTATCCAGCAAGAATCGACAAAAGGATAGAGGAGGGCATACATCTTCTCGGCCAAGATGTGGTTATATGGATATGTCTAGCCTTGAGGGAGATCTGGAAATGTAGTTTTTGTTCCATGTGTCTATTTGCCTAGTTAAGGATTTGGTATTCCATTACTGTGGAAGGAGAGAAGGAATACAAGGAAAAACTAGCAGTTTTCATCACTGGTATAGAAAGAAAAGTTAGGATGCCTTAGAGAAGGTCTCCAGCATCATCATTGATGATGTGGTCAACCTTCTGTCAGACACCTGCTCTGGGACTCAGATTGCAATTGTCTTTCATTGTATAAATCTTAATTATCTCAGCTTCATGAACATACTCAGTATGGCTTGCATAGGAAAGCATGAACATTGTCCTTTACCTTAAGGTCTAAGAAAAATGTTCTTTAGCTTCCTGTGTTCATCTCTCTTTTACCTCATTACTGCCTCCACCTATACTGTATAGATTTCCTTTACATTTTCACAAAGCCCCCCACCCTTTTTTTTTTTTCTTCCATATCATCAGCCTGCATAGTACCTGCCAGGTAGTAAATGCTTATTGAACAGCAGCTGTGTCGGGCCTCTGACTATGTGCCATTTTTCTTTTTCTTTCTTCCTTTCTTTCTCTTTAAATTTTTTTTTAGTTGTAGGTGGACACAATATCTTTGTTTATTCATTTATTTTCATGTGGTGCAGAGGATCAAACCCAGTGTCTTACACTTGCAATGCAATTATTCTACACTGAGCTACAACCCTAGCCTACCTTCTTTCTTTCTTGATCCTCAACTAATGCGATTCTTGTTCAGTTTTAAGAAGCATTTGTTAAATTTATATACTTCTGGAAACAAATAATTAATTTAGGCTAAAAAATGGTTTTAAACTATACCTGAACCATTTACTTTTCACTGGGTGTGCTTTATCCACTACCTTTGATTTAGAATCTTTGAGGGAGCTTAGTAGAAGGACTTTAGTATAATTTGTTCCTAGGTATGAAGTTGGACTCTGCCAAATACCTACTGTATGAACTTGGACAGGTTTTCAATTTCGCCAAATCTCTCTTTTTCTTTTATCTTTCTAATGGACAAAATAACTTCATGAACATTGCACCTGTTAAGACATCAGGAAGGAAGGAAGGAAGCTACACTTGCCATTTCACTATTGTTTGTGTGCTCCAACAGTTTTTAAAGGACTATATTAGATTTGCAGATTTGACTGATTGTGATCTAGAGTACCCTTTGTGTCTTAGTCAGCTTTTTTGCTGCAGTGACTAAACTCTGACCTGCACAATTGTAGAGGAGTAAAATTTTATTTAAGTGCTCAACATTTCAGAGGTCTTAGTTCATACAAGGCTGGATCCATTCCTTGAGGCTTGAGGTGAAGCAGGACATTGCGGTGGAAGAGCGTGGCAGAGAGAAGCAGCTTGTATCATCAGGAAGCAGAGAGAGAAAGACAAACTCTACTCTCCAGATAGAAAATATCTACCCCATAGCCAGGCCCCCAATGAACCACTCCTTCCAACCACACCCCACCTGCCTCCATTTACCACTCAGTTAATCCCATCAGGGATCAATTCACTGATTAGGTTAAGACTCTCACAGCCCAATCATTTCTCCATCGACCCTTCTTGCATTGTCTCATGTGTGAGCTTTCGGGGGACCCCTCACATCCAAGTTATAACATTGGTCACTGCAACACACCAATGGTGAGAGTGGGCATCCTCTAGGAGGGGCCTGCCCCTCGACCTCCCTGCAGTTCTTTTGTCGGGAGGTCTTTCCCACATCCACCTGCTCTCAGGGACTTGTAGGAAGGAACAGTGCGCTTGTGGTCACTCCAGCTCCCGCTCATACTGAGAAACCCAAACTGGGTTCCACTTTAGAACTCCCTGGAGACAAAAGATGAGAGAGACTAAAGTAGAATGTTCATGCTAATCCTAGAAAAATAGTACCTCACTTTTAGACAAAGCCTTGCTATGTAATGACATGTTCCCTCAAGCATGGAAATTTGATCATCTTTACTTGTGGATTGAAATAAGAAGAGTTTTGTAGAGGTTAAATGACCTAGCAGAGGATGACTAAGGGGCAGAGCTGGGGATTGGGCATAGGTGTCCAGGTCTTCTTTCACCCAACCGACCAGGGTAAAAGCCAGAACATCTAGAAGCTCTCAGTAGCCTTAGTTGGCACCTGAAGGACTATAATGAGATCATACACTAGCCTGAAAAGAGAAGGGGAGATCTGACCAAGAAATTTATCATTGACTGTGAATTTGCTTCACTCTCTATATCATGGGATACCTTACACTTTCCTGTCAGTTGTACGGTTTTCATTTGTCTGTTGCTCAATATTGAGACATGATCTTTGTCCTTAGAAATAAGCCCTGGTTAAAGTCAATTTTCTGACATTTTCCATTTCTCTGAACCCTACATTACCTTATGTATCAAATGTTAGCACACAATCTAGGACCTGCTAGATATGTATACAAAGAGCTCTCATAGAGGATATGATCTGAATTATTAAAATGTTTCTAATTGTAATACAATATCATATTTCAGGTTAAAAAATGCTGAGTTCTAGATCTTCTAATGATCATTTTTGTTTGATTCCTTGGTTTAATTAAACTATTTTTCTCATAGGATACTTATAAAAATCATGATTTCTGACATACCCAATTTCAAGTATGTTTTCAACCATTTTCCTTAATAGGTTCAATTTTTTTCCTTCGAAGACAGCTTTGCACAGCATGCAGCTATTTCTTGGGTTGAACAGTGACATCATACATAAAACACACAGCCTTGTTGCCAAGTTTCCTGGTGAAGTAACTGTCGGTTGGTATTCAGGGAGCCACATCAATTGAGACTACTTCTTATGACATCACCCTGTGTCAGGGCTGGCATCCGGGAGACAGATTCCCTCTAACCTTCAAGGCACTGAAATATACAATTAGTTACATTTTGAAAAAAATGCCTTGATTAAAAATGAGACCAAGAGGCCCATTCAAACAATGTTATTAATTGTTCATAATAGTCTCTAGTTTCTTTTCAGAGATGGAAGGATTTTCCCCATTTTATCCTGAAAAAATTTAAACATATGGAAGAGTCAAAGAATTGTACTTTGAAAAACCTAGGTACTCTTGTATAGATTCTACAAACAACATTTTGCTATGTTGATTATCATGTATTTATTCATTTCTATTCATGTAGGTGGACAGAGTTTAGAAACATTAGATACTAAACAAGGCTAGCTGTTATACGGGGACATTTGGAAAATTTTAGGGAGAAAATTAGAACATGGTTACTAATTCAAGAAGATACCACAGTAGAGAACAAGCTAATTTTTGTTCAACTAACAAAATCTGGCAGCAGTAATGGTCAAAGCTAGATGGAAGGGGAAAGAATATTTCACATGATAAACTGTAGGGAACCAGGAGAAATCAATGCATTTTCAGGAAGCCTTACACCCTGATGTCCTGTGTTGTTGACTCTAAGAGAAAGAGCTGCAGTTTAGGAAACAGAAGTCCTAGCGACTTTCTTCATTTTAATGTGGATCACTTCATTTTGCAACACTGAGTAGTCCAGAATGAGATCCAAGTTGAAGTACATGAAAACTCTTCTGGCCCTTTATCCGTCTGGCTTCACAGAAATCTCTGTTAGTAGATTCCTTCAATTTTATTGTTGAAAGATTTCTCAGGAATAACAGAATTCTAACCCTGTCTCTTTTTTCCTTACTTAAGAGCCAATATTTTTAAAAATAAGAAATCTTCAGTGATAGCTGAAGTAGTGGCACTGGCTTTCTTTTCTGTCCTACTTAGTAATATTTAGCTGTGTCTTTGACATGCTGATAGGCTTGTTTCTCTCAAATTATTATTTTTAATATATGGCAGAAAAAAATAGACAAATTGTTACAAAGCATGGTAAAACAAAAGTATAAAGTGTGTTCTCTTGACTACCTTGGTCTTTGAAAATCAATCAAAAACTTTCCAATGTTAATTATTAGTGACACATTCTACATAGAAAAATAACCACTTCTGGGTGGTAAAAGTATTTTGTTGATCACTTGACGTAATGCCCTGTGCTCTGGGTGGCTTTAGTTATAAATGACTACTGACATAAGCTATGTCATCTGTGTGTGTGTGTGTTTGTGTGTGTGTTTTAATTTTATTTTTGCCCATGACTATAAAACTCTTTTAGAGGAACTACATATTATCCAAACCCTAAAAAAAAACAATATTCTATATATATTCTATGCTATATAATTCCATTAACAGAGCATTCTTGGAATGAAAAAGTTAAGTGTATGGAGAACCCTTAGTGGTAGCCAGGGGTCAGGAAGGAGATGGGTGTGGCCATAAAAGGATCACAGGAATGATCCCTGTATGGTGATGAAACTTCTGAGTCTCGACTATGCATGTGTTTGTATCAAACTAAACGCATACATACTGTGATATTCACCTTTACATCATTGTAACAAATAATAGAGACAATTTATAAAGAGAAAGGGTTTATATGGGCTCATGGTTTGGAGGTTTCCATTCATGATTATTGATTGCTCTCTTTGCTTTGGGTTTGAGGTAGCACATCGTGGCAGGAATGTTGTGGAACAAAACCACTTACTTCATGACTTGGCAGCAAGAGAGTAAAACTGAGCTAGGGTTCCATGATCCCTTTTGGAGAAAGCCCCCAGTGACCCACTGACCTTCTGTTGGGCTCCACCTCTTAAAAGTCCATCACCTTCTAATCACCCACTCTGGGAACAAGCCTTTAACAGCCTTTAATGGCCTTTGGGGGGCATTTAAGATCCAAACTATAGTACACAGACACAAGCAAGCATATGAGAACTGGAAATCTGAGTAGTATAGGTAGCTTGTATCAATGTCAACATCCTGGTTATGATATTGTTCTACAGAATAATATGCCACTTAAGGTAGACTGGAGAAAGGGTTCATGGGATATGTCTGCATTGCCTCTTATAACTGCAAATGAGTCAACAATGATCTGAAAGTTTTAAAAAGTTTTCTTAAAAATTTGTGACTTTCTTTCATGGGAAAGAATTATCTTGTTGAAGAACAGCATTTCCACATTCATTTCATTTAGCACTGTTACAGTGATGTTGTATACTGAACCACTTGGAAGTTTAATAGAATCAAGGTGTTGACTAAGAATTTTTTTGCAGCCTCATGGTAATTTCCATTTTTCTACCTATTTCCTGATGTGTCTTTCAACAGAACAATCCCAATTTCTTCCTTACACACATTTCATAGGGAAATGTTTTGCAGTAAAAGAAAAACAAACTATTTTTACAGAAAGAAAGAAACATGATATTACCCAAATTTAGATACTTTGTATCTCCAGAGAATACACTTACATTAAATACTGATGAATTATTATAGACCATAAAGGTATGCATATTGATTTTTCATTGATTAAATACTGAATTTCTGGCATTGCAGAATTAAAAAATATTTCATCAATGTTGATTACCAACTGATGTCCTATATTTAGCCTGAATTTTAAAAATATTAGCCACATCACTTATTATTTTAAGTAGCTGCATCATTAGAGACAAACTAACCCAACTAGGTCCTAGTAAAGACTGCTATGGTATCTTTAAAGAAAATTCCATTATACATGATAAATTGGGGTATTCAGGGCTTCGACAATTTTTACAACTAATGGGAAATTATTTTCAGAATTGCAATTCAATAATGCTTGAGAATTGATTCTATAAATCAATCCCCTGGGCCCCCAGGGCATGCAGCTACCCATCCAAGTGCATGTGGTTGACTGCATCTCCAGACTATGGGAATGCTGCATTACTTTGATCAGAATTCTCAGATATCTTGGTTCTCTGGGTAATCTAGTTCTACATCCAGAAGGAAAGCCAAGCAATCATTTTGCTGATGACTATGCATATACTAACCAGGGACTACTGCCTATCCAATTATTGCATCTTCTCTTCTTTGTTCTTGTCCTGCCAAACTTTGAACTAATGAAAAGAAACAAGTTAATCTGCTATTACTGAGTATCAATACAAAGGAATAGAAGTTGTTTGTTATAATGTTATCAATCTAGTCTGAAGTATACACATTTTAGGAATGCTGAGGTTCATTAAGAGATTCTAGAATAGATTCAGATTAAGTTGGGTCCAGGAAACCTTCTGAAACTTAGAAATGAACATTCAAGGTAACATTTTTGCTTCAAGGAACAAATCCATAGGGAGCACAAAGAAGGAATAAGTAACTATAATCAGTATATATCACAGTGCCATGGTATGAGAGGTTAATTTACTGATTTAAAAAAAACTTTACTGTAAAAAGGAGACACAGAAAACCACAAAAATCAAATTGTTTCAATCATTTTGCCAATTCAATTTGCCATGATTTTCCATTCTTCTATTAATTTAGATTCCTCTCTAAACTGCTTATTATATCTTTTTTTCTTTTTATTTACCCTGGAATAATGAAAAGTCTGTCAAGTCTTGGTATTGACCAATAGACAGGGCGCACAGCTTGCTCTTTGCTTTGCTCACTGACCACTTACGAGCTGTAAGATCTCATTCTCTTTTATAACTACTGTGTCAGTTACTATGCAGAGCTCTTAACCCAATCTTTGGGGAACAGACATTTGTCCATTGCAGTTTTAGTCATTTGAGAAGGAATTTTCTCTTCCTTTGTGTCTGAAAAAATGAAACAACTGATTGCATCAAAGACTACATACATTGCAGTGGGTATAGTTATTCCAAGGTTCTCAGGTTCACCATATCTGTATCCTCCTCCATCTCATAGTACTGTGAGTATTTATTCCACACCTCCCATAATGTATTGTTGCACTAGTAGCTCCCACCCTTCTTCAGGCATCTCTCTGTGCATTTTCCCTAGGTATCAGGAGAGAAGAACTGAGAGGATAGGATGAAAATAGTATGTTCAGTAATTCAGATTGCATGTCCATGCTATGGAGGAAAGCATACCCCTAGTTTTCTAGTTATTTGAAATGCTAGGTCTCCCTGTCAAAGGCTAGGCAAGTGGGAACAGATAAAATTATACTGTTGTGTTTGTTAGATTGGTGAGTGTGCTTCATTTCAGCTGGTAAAGTTGTCATTTTGGTTACCAAGGTTGATAGCTTCACTCCATGGCATTGTAGTTAGAACTTTCTCCTGGAGTCTGACGTGTTATTCTCATGTATTGGACCTGGTTCAACTTGCATCTACTTCAGAATCTTCTTACAGAATTTAGTGTAATATTGGAAAGTGTTGTGTCATATACTAGCATTATAAAACCAGCATCCATGACTGAAGTTTGATGATCAGTTCATTTTGAAAGATCTTTGAAAGACTTCCAACACATTGGACTTTTAAACATAATTCAAAAAATGACAATGCAGAATAGTATATAACAACATGCAGGTTTTTTTTTTTTTTAAATACAGGATTTTTTTTTTTTTCTATTGTAAGTACTGCTGATACTAGTTGCTAATTGCACTGACCCCTAAAATATTTCTGATGTGCTCCACTGGGTCTTTCTTTGGAGGGCCCTTTCTGAACCCTGCTTTAAGGGTTCCTATGATAAAACTTTATACCTCCTCCCCCAGCTGCAGGTACTATCTCCCAGTTGAATTATATTTCTTATTTCTTAGAATGTTCTTCATGGTTTATATAGTGAGCCTAAGTGTTCTAGATACTGTAGCATGGAAACCAACTCTGCATAAACATCAAAGACAAATAGAACAAAAATGGAGTGTTCACTGGGTTGCCAGTTAAAAATCTAATTTATCTCTCCTACTGGAATAGTTAAGTTTGTGAGGAATAGGAAAAAGATGTGAGATGAGAGGAGACTTCTTGGGCAATTTTTGTCCTTCAGCAGGAAGGGTGATGTGCTGATGCTTCCTGGAGTAGGAAATGAGACCAAGTTCCAAGAATGAAGCTCAGAGGGAGAGGAGGTGGATGCTACCTTCATGGGGCATCGGGTTTCAGACACACCATCCAGCCATATTCTAAGAGGCAAAAAGGAATTATAGTCTGTAAACCCACACTCTGGTACGACTTATGGTTATATGCAGTAATATCCTTTCCTTCACATAGTTTACATTTTTTTCCAGAGCTAAGGAAATATGCATGAGTACTATTTAGCCTTACATATGCTTTGTCCTCTATTAAATGCTTTCTGAAGAAAATTTGAACAGTATATTGAATGAGGTACAACATCTAAGTGTAGATGAAAGACAGGCCTTATCTATACATTATTTTTAGAGAATGTTTTAAATAAGTTTGAGTATTAAATAATTTTAAGTCTAACATTTGTAGTTAACAGTAACAAATTTTTGCAGAAAAATAGCAGAAAATAATTTTATAAAGTAAGAAGTTATTGTAGCCATAAGCAAATTTTTGGTGATATTAAAATTCCCTAGTATATGCTACATTAAAAGTGTACAAAGATTTCTTTGTAAAAGTAAAACAAAATAATTCATATATCACAACACTAAAATGAAAAGTTAGAATACTATGTATTGGCAGATGAAGTAGTGTCCGTGCTTCACCTCATGGACAACTTAAATAATTTCATGTAGAGTCCAGTCAGGGTCCAGTTTGGTTTGTTGTGTTAAAGGGACAATCACATAAACTTTAGTGTCTGCACTTTGGAAAAAATGATACAGGTCATAGGAAGTTCTGTCATACTATTATAAAGAACTTAAGATTTGCATGTATTTACTTAAAACAAAATTCTTGGATTTCTATTTTCTCTAATGTCCTTGTTAATATCTTTTGGCTTGGAACATTATGTTAATTCAGGGATGTGTTTAGTGTCTTACTGCAAACCACTGCTTGCCACCGGGGCTGCTCCAAGTGGCTCCGCTTACGGAAAACTACGGCTTCTTTGCCTGGCTTGCTCCAAGTGGCTCGTGCCGCTTCTCGCTCTTACGGCCCAACCAGCGGGACAGAAGACACGTACACTTCACAGATTCATAAAGCAGCTTCCCTTTTATTCAAATAACACCCTTGATATATAAGCAGTCTCATGCATAAGCAATTGTAACCAGATATGTCCATCCAATCCTGTTAAAGGTCAAGCAATCACTTGCTCAAGCATACATGTAAAGTAAATCTGTCCACGCGCTAGGCAGCTGAACTGATTATCATACAGCCAATTGTAAACGCGTCCTGCCCTTCTCCAGGCATAATTAGGACGCAGTTTGCTCTCTGCCAGTCGCCATCTTTAGATGCACGTGGCATAACCCTGGGCCCTGGGTTTTGCCCGCCACAGTGTCTTCATAGAATAATTATACATAATAGAAGGTTATGTAGAGCTCTTGCTAATATGATAAAATAGAAGGCTTAGGGGAACATAAGAGAACAAAGGACAGATAACTAGGATTTGCATGTACATAATTATTTTACATAAGTAGTTTTGTGCACAAAAATTGAGTGACTTGAGGTCATCCTATGTGAGGCCATATAGACACTATAAAATTCTTTCAAAACTTTTATTCTCTTGGAAAAAAGATGGATATGTTAAAGGAAGACATTTTTTCTGTATTTCTTTCATATGTTCTAGAAATAGTTGAAAGGCAGGGTAGATGACATGGCAACATATTTCTCTTAAGCAGTAGGTCCAGGCTTGGTCTTAGTTGCTAATTCACATCAATGAATTCTGTATTCCACTAGGGGTTTAACTTGGTGTCAGGGTCAAAATATTCTTATATCTGGTGCTGATGCCTCTTTATTTCAAAAGTTACACTTAAGTCCTCCTTTCTTTTATATCTATGTACATACCTAGAAAAAATTTAGGACAATCATAAATCACTGTAGCAGTCTTATCCTACACCTCTATGCTGATCGGGTTCATCAGCCTTGAACAGGTGGCTAATCTTCCAGTAGTGTACATTTCCATGTAGGGTGCCGGAATAATTTTTCCTTTGAATTCTGACCCCATTATCTTCCTTCAGTTCCCATCCTCTATCATCAGTATTTGCTACTTCAATGAATCTTCCACCATCTCTCCAATCATGCCAACACATGGGTGCCAGAGTACACTCTTTCTATAAGGACCGATCATACTTCACTGTCAAGTCCTTGAAACTGTCGCCTCCACTCTACCCTGACTGCCTTGTTGCTGTTACTCAAAACCTGGCAATATCCTCCATATAAAATTATTGACATGAGCATCTTCTGCCGTTTTTCTCTTTAAACCCTTCAATGACTCACCACCATCCTTGCAGCAAAACTGATGCACTTGGACATGGAGTATAGGCCTGCTGGTGACCTGGCCTGAGCCACCTGGACATCTGTCCCTTCTCCTGATCACCTTCAATTTTGTGCTTCAGTCATTCTCAGCTCCATATAGATGTGGAGGCTACCATCGTGACCTCCCTCCTGGGCTGCTGCTGTTTCTTCTGTACAGAATATTTCCCTTCTTGACATGTTCCTTCTCACTCTTCTGTGACAACCTCATGTGTCATCATCTCAGGAGTGTCATACTGGTTTTGTTCCCCTCAGCCCATTTGGGTGGACTGTGCCTCTGGGCTCCGCTGATGCCTTGTGTTCCTCCCTTCTCTTTACTTGCCTGTGTGTGTCCCTCTTCCATTGCACTTAGCAGGAATAATCTGCTGTGTCGTCTTTGTGATACTCCATGCTTTTAAGGTAAGAGTCAACTCTAATGTAATTATGACAGACCCTGGAACATACAAAATGGTAAATTGAACTTAGGTGTACAATTAGAGATATACCTTGCTTTCAATGATAAAACTTTTCCTAAACATTTCCATATATATTTACTGTTAAGTAAATGTGATTATTAGTATGTGTAGAGCTATTTGCACACATGCGTATGTAAATGTAAATAATTCTTTTTATATATCAAAGCTTTAATTTCTGAAATACAGCCTATTGTTATTTGTTTTATGAGGGGCAGTCAGCTCTGAGAAAATAAAATGAAGCATCAGATCACTATTTTTTTTTTTTTCCAAAAGATTGGGGGCATGGGGTAAATGTGCCAAAAGAGTCATGCTTGACTGCCAAGTATCCTTTGAACATTAAAACAAACTTCTTTTCTGAAGCCAGCTATTGACATTGAAAACAGAGTTCCTTGTCTCTCTCATCTGACAGGAACAAATTCTTTCAAATCTGCAAACTAGTGAGCAGTTCTGTGACTTAAATTTGTTTTGGCTTCTTAGCATCCAAGTACCTGAAAACTATCAAGACTCCTTTAACTCTGATTTAAATGGACTTTTAAATCTAGGGCACACATAGTCATAGTTAATTAGAAATCTTAGATGTCTAAGCATTGGAACATAACTAAATTGACCTATGAGTATAAAATTTTAAAAGAACAATCCTTAATCTACAAATATGTGTGCTATTACTGGAAAAGTAAACATTTATATGACTTTATTAAGGTAATTTTTTCCATGTCAACAGATATTTTTAAAGTGTGGCCAAATTTAAGTAGGTCTGCAAATTTAACTAACTGAAGCTTTTATTCAATTTTATAATATAAACCTTAGTTATATTTTAGTGGTTCTTCTGCCTGCGTACTTGAATATGCTTCTCCAGACACATTTTTAACTACTTAAATGTGACCACGGCTCAGGAGAAAAATCATACTTTTCTTATTTTATGAAGGGAAAGGCCAATTTAAAGCACATTCTGTGTGCATTTCCCTTCTGGAATTCTAGTCAGAATTAGATAAAACTTTTCTCCTGTATTCTCTGTATCTCTTTTTCTTTTATTGTTGAAAATATTATTTTCTTTTTTCCTAGCTTTATTGAGGTATAACTGGTAAATAAAAATTGTATATTTTAAGGTGTAAATGTGATATATGTATATATATATAAATGATTACTACTATCAAGCAAATTAATATATTCAAATAAGCAAATTAACACACTTGACTTTTATAGGAGGGTACTGGGGAATGAACCCAGGGGCACTTTACCACTGAGCAACATTACCAGCACTTTTTTTTTTATATTTTATGTACAGAGAGGGTCTTGCTAAGTTGCTTAGGACCTCATTACTTTGCTGAGGCTGGCTTTGAACTCACTATCCTCCCACCCCAGTCTCCCAAACTGCTGGAATTACAGGCATGCCCCAATGCTTCTGGCTTCATTGACAAATTTGTGCATTTGGTAAGAAGATTAAAATTTTATTCTCTTAGTAATTTTCAAGTATACAATTCAGTATTATTAACTATAGTCACTATGTATACATTGGATCTCTAGAATTTATCCTATAACTGAAACAGTATTCTTTCTTATGCAGTTGTACACAGGATTGTTTCAATGTCTTTCTAGGGTAGTTTGTTGATGGTGATAGTAACACAACTGGCTTTTGCATAGAAATTTTTCTATCCTGCAACTTTTCTGAGTTTATTAGTTCTAACAGTTTTTGTTTGTTTGTTTGTTTTGGTGGTATCTTTTTTTAGGTACCTAGAAAATCATGCCATTTGCAAACAAACAATTTTACTTCTTTATTTCTGATTTGAATATATTTTATTTGTTTTTCATGCCTGATTGTTCTGGCTGTGCCTATTATATTGAACAGAAGTTGCAAGAGTGGGCATTCTTCACATCTTCCTGGTTCTAGAAGAAACGCTTTCAGCTCTTGCTTGTGGAGTCCAGTGTTAGTTGTGGGCTTGTCTTACCTAACCTTTAGTACACTGAAGCTCCTAGTTTGTTGAATGTTTTCATCATGACAGGATTTTGAATTTTGTCAGATGTTCATGTGACTTTTACCTTTTGTTCTGTTAATGTGGTATATCACATCTATTAATCTGCACTTAGTGAAACATCCTTATATCCCAGGGATAAATCCCACTTGGCATGGTCTATGATCCATCTAATATGCTGTTGAATTTAGTTTGTGAGTATTCTGTTGAGGAATTTTCTATCTATGCTCATGGGGAATATTGGCCTATAATTTATTTTCTTGTAATATCCTTATCTGACTTTTTTTTTTTTTTTATCAGTGTTGCTGACCTTGCGAAATGAGCTTAGAAGTGTTCCCTCCTACTATAATTTGGATAAGCTTTGAATGTGTCCCCCAAAGTTTCCTGTGCTGCTAACCTGGTCTGCAGTGTGGTGGTGTTGAAGTGGTGGAACCTGTAAGAGGTAGGGCCTAGAAGAGGGAATTGGGTCAAGGAGGTACCACCATTGGAAGCAACAAGCGTAGTTCCCCCAGGATGGAGTCAGTTCCCCTGTCATATAAAGAGCAAACCTCGCCCCTCCCCAACCTGTTGTTTCCTATCTCAGCACACGATGTCTTCTGCATCCATTTGGTTCCCTTCTG
The DNA here is from genome assembly GCF_902686455.1 of Sciurus vulgaris. Classification (NCBI taxonomy): domain Eukaryota; kingdom Metazoa; phylum Chordata; class Mammalia; order Rodentia; family Sciuridae; genus Sciurus; species Sciurus vulgaris. Next base: position 36,608,063 of record NC_136476.1, read on the forward strand.
ATTTTTGTTCTGTGGTAATGCAAACAGGGGAGCCCTTGCCAGGCTGCCGAACACCATGCTCTCGAACATAGAGAAATGAGAGCTAAATAAATCTTCTTTAAAAAGTACTCAGTATCATGTATTTGTTATAGCAACATAAAACAAAGGCTCTTCCTTTTCAATTTTTTGGAAGATCTTGAAAAAGATTGGTATTAGTTCTTTAAGGTAGACTTTCTCAGTTGAAGCCTTTTGATGCTGGGCTTTTCTTTGTGGGAAGATTTGAGATTATTGATTGAGTTTGCTGACTCTGATTGGAATTTCAGAATTATCTGTTTCTTTGAGATTTAGTCCTAGTTCCATGTTTCTAGGAAATTTTACATTTCTTCTAGGTTGCCCAGTTTGTTGGAATATAGTTGTTTATAGTAGTCTCTTATGATCCTTTGTATTTCTGTGGTATACGTTGTAATGTCTCCTCTTACATTTATGATTTTGAGTCTTTTATTTTTTCTTAGTCCACCTAACAATTTGTCAATTATGTTTACATCTTCCAAAAATCAGCTCAGCCTCATTGATCTTTCATACTGTTTTTCTAGTCTCTATTTTATTTCATTTCTGTCCTGAATTTATGATTTCCTCCCTTCTGCTGACTTTAGGCTGTGTTCTTTTTATAGTTCCTTGAGGTATAAAGTTGGGTTGTTTATTTGAGCACTCTCTTTTTTTCTTAATGTAGGTGTTTATTGCCGCAAACTTCCTTCTGAGTTTTTGTGCATCCTGTAAATTTTTGATATGTTTCTATTTTTGTTCATCTTAGGATATTTTAAACTTGCTCTTTGATATCTTCTTTGGTCCATTGTTTATTCTGGCATGTGTTTAATTTGCAGTATGGTTTTTCCAGTTTTCTTCCTATTAGTGATTTCTACTTTCATACCAATGTGGTTGGAAAAATGTTTGCTATTATGTCTTAAGTTTGCTAAGAGAGTAAAAGCAAATGACAGTGTGTGGTGGGATCCAAGATATAATCTATTCTGTTTTGTGAATTCTTGAAAAGGATGTGTCTCCTCTTGCTGGATAGAATGCTCTGTTGGTCCATTAGGTCCTTTTGATCTAAAATACAGCTCAAGACCAGTGTTTCCTTGCTGATTTTTGTTTGGAAGATCTATTCATTGTTGAAAGTGGGGTATTTAAATTCCCTACTTTTATTGTATTGCTATCCATTTCTCCCTGCAGTTCTAGTTTGCGTTATGTAGTTAGGTGTTCTGATGTTGGGTACCCATATATTATGATCATTATATCCTCTTGATGACCACTTTATCATTATGACATAACCTCTGTGTCTTTTGTTACAGTTTTTTACATAAAAGTCTGTTTTGTCTGATACATCTATATGCCTGCTCTCAATAGGTTTCTGTTTGTATAGAATATCTTTTTTCAACCCTTACTTTCATCACCATTCACACATCACCATTGCAATGTTGGATTATTCAGAATCTGAGTGTGTCCTTAAAGCCGAAGTGAGTCTCTTGTAGGAAACGTAGTTCTTTTTTTTTTTTTAATCAATAACTTTGTGTCTTTTGATTGGAGAATTTAATCCATTTAAATGTAAAGTCATTATTGCCACTGCCATCTTTTCATTATTTTCTGACTGTCTCGTAGTTTCTTTGTTCCTTCCTTTCTTGCTATCTTCCTTGTGATCTCATGGTTTTCTACAGAAGTATGCTTTGCTTCCTTTCTTTTGTATGTTTCTACTATGGGCTTTACTTTGTGGCTACCATGGGATCACATAAAATATTTTTTGATTATAATAGTCAATATTTTATGTTAACAACGTGGAAGGACACCTAAGATCAGTAAGGTATTCTTGGTGGCAATTTTACTATTTCAACATTTTAGTATATGTCATAACCTTCTTTCCTGATTTGTGAGTTTTCTGCTGAGATATCCACTGATGGTCCCTAAGGGTGTTACCTTGTGATAAGTGTCTTTTCTCTTGCTGCTTTTAAAGTTCTCTTTGATTTTGACAGAATGTACTGGTGAAGTCTTTGTTGGGTTGAACCTGTTGAAGACTTTACAGATACATGTACTTGAATATCCAACTTTCCCCAGATTTGGGAAGCTTTCAACCATTATTTCTTCAAGTATTTTTTTCTGTTCTTTCCTTTTCCTCCTCTTTTTTTACCTGGAAATATTAAAATGTATATATTATAATATATATTATAATGCATATATTATAATGATGGTATTATGCCTGATGGTATTCCGTAAATCCCTTAGGCTTTCTTTATTCCTCAACTCTGGAATTTCTTTGGTTCTTTTAAATGATTTCATCTTCATTGAACTTTAGGTTTGGTTCATATATTATTTCCCTGGCATTGTATTGCCTGTGCTCTCTTATAGCCCCGTGATTTTCTTGAATGATTTTGAATTCTTTTTTTTTTTTTTTTTGGTTGTATACATTTATTAATTTCTCTTAAATCTTCTAATAATCTCCATTTTCCTGATTTCTTCTTTTTTTTATTGTAAACAAATGGGATACATGCTGTTTCTCTGTTTATACATGGCGTAAAGGCATACCATTTGTGTAATCATAAATTTACATAGAGTAATGTTGTTTGATTCATTCTGTTATTTTTTCCCTTTCCCCCATCCCTCCCACCCCTTTTTCCCTCTATACAGTAGTTCCTTCCTCCATTCTTGCCCCCCTCCCTAACTCTAACCCTAACACTAACCCCTCCCTCCCCCCATTATGTATCATCATCCACTTATTAGCGATATCATTCGTCCTTTGGTTTTTTGAGACTGGCTTATCTCACTTAGCATGATTTTCTCCAATTTCATCCATTTGCCTGCAAATGCCATAATTTTATCATTCTTTATGGCTGAGTAATATTCCATTGTATATATGTACCACAGTTGCTTTATCCATTCATCAATTGAAGGACATCTAGGTTGGTTCCACAGTCTGCCTATTGTGAATTGAGCAGCTATGAACATTGATGTGGCTGTATCTCTGTAGTGTGCTGATTTAAAGTCCTTTGGGTATAGGCCAAGGAGTGGGATATCTGGGTCAAATGGTGTTTCCATTCCAAGTTTTCTAAGGAATCTCCACACTGCTTTCCAGAGTGGCTACAATAATTTGCAACCCCACCAGCAGTGTATGAGTGTACCTTTCTCCCCACATCCTCGCCAACACCTGTTGTTGCTTGTATTCTTGATAATCGCCATTCTAATTGGGGTGAGATGGAATTTTAAGGTGGTTTTGATTTGCATTTCTCTTATTACTAGAGATGTTGAACATTTTTCCATATGTTTGTTGTTTGCTTGTAGATCTTCTTCTGAGAAGTGTCTATTCATTTCCTTAGGCCATTTGTCGATTGGATTATTTGTATTCTTGGTGTAAAGTTTTTTGAGTTCTTCATAGATTCTGGAGATTAGTGCTCAATCTGAAGTATGAGTGGGAAAGATTTTCTCCCACTCTGTAGGCTCTTTCTTCGCATTGCTGATAGTTTCCTTTGCTGAGAGAAAGCTTTTTAGTTTGAATCTATCCCAGTTATTGACTCTTGCTTTTATTTCTTGTGCTATGGGAGTCCTGTTAAGGAAATCTGGTCCTAAGCCGACACTTTGAAGATCTGGACCAACTTTTTCTTCTATAATCTGCAGGGTCTCTGGTCTGATTCCAAGGTCCTTGATCCATTTTGAGTTTAGTTCCATGCATGGTGAGAGATATGGGTTTAGTTTCATTCTGTTGCATATGTATTTCCAATTCTCCCAGCACCATTTGTTGAAGAGGCTATCTTTTCTCCATTGCATATTTTTGGCCCCTTTGTCTAGTATGAGAAAATTGTATTTATTTGGGTTTGTGTCCGTGTCCTCTATTCTGTACCATTGATCTACCTTTCTATTTTGGAACCAATACCATGCCATTTTTGTTACTATTGCTTTGTAGTTGAGTTGAAGATCTGGTATTGCGATACCCCCTGTTTCACTCTTCCTACTAAGGATTGCTTTAGCTATTCTTGGTTTTTTATTCTTCCAGATGAATTTCATAATTGCTTGCTCTATTTCTGTAAGGTACATCTTTGGGATTTTAATTGGAATTGCATTGAATCTGTATAGCACTTTAGGTAGTATGGCCATTTTGACAATATTAATTCTTCCTATCCAAGAACATAGGAGATCTTTCCATCTTCTAAAGTTTTCGTCGATTTCTTTATTTAGTGTTCTGTAGTTCTCATTGTAGAGGTCTTTCACCTCTTTTGTGAGATTGATTCCCAAGTATTTTTATTTTTTTTCTATTGTGAATGGGGTAGTTTTCCTAATTATTCTTTCCAAAGATTCATCACTTATGTATAAAAATGCATTAGATTTATGTGCATTGATCTTATATCCTGCTACTTTACTGAATTCACTTATGAGTTCTAAAAGTTTTCTGGTGGAATTTCCTGGTTCCTCTAAGTATATAATCATATCATCAGCAAATAGGGATAGTTTGAGTTCTTCTTTTCCTATTCGTATCCTTTTAATTTCTTAGGTCTGTCTAATTGCTCTGGATAGAGTTTCAAGGACAATATTGAATAGAAGTGGTGAAAGAGGGCATCCCTGCCTTGTTCCAGTTTTTAGGGGGAATGCTTTCAGTTTTTCACCATTTAGAATGATATTAGCCATGGACTTAGCATAGATGGCCTTTACAATGTTAAGGAATGTTCCCACTATCCCTATTTTTTCTAGTGTTTTGAGCATGAAGAGGTGCTGTATTTTATCCAAATGCTTTTTTTTGCATCTATTGAAATAATCATGTGATTCTTGACTTTAAGTCTATTGATATGGTGAATTACATTTATTGATTTCCTGATGTTGAACCAACCTTGTATCCCTGGGATGAAACCCACTTGATCATGGTGCACTGTCTTTTTAATATGTTTTTGTATGGGATTTGCTAAAATTTTGTTGAGAATTTTTGCGTCAATGTTCATTAAGGATATTGGTCTGAAATTTTCTTTCCTGGATGTGTCTCTGTCTGGTTTAGGTATCAGTGTGATATTGGCTTCATAGAATGAGTTTGGGAGGGTTCCCTCCTCTTCTATTTTATGGAATACTTTGAGAAGTATTGGAATGAGCTCTTCTTTAAAGGTTTTGTAGAACTCAGCTGAGAACCCATCTGGTCCCGGACTTTTCTTTGTTCGTAGGCTTTTGATGACCTCTTCTATTTCATTACTTGAAATTGGTCTATTTAAATTGTGTATGTCCTCCTTGTTCAGTTTAGGCAATTCATATGTCTCTAGAAACCTGTTGATGTCTTCAAAATTTTGTATTTTGTTGGAGTATAGATTTTCAAAATAGCTTCTAATTACGTTTTGTATTTCAATCGTGTCTGTTGTGATATTTCCTTGTTCATTCTGAATTTTAGTGATTTGGGTTTTCTCTCATCTTCTCTTTGTTAGTGTGGCTAAAGGTTTATCAATTTTGTTTATTTTTTCGAAGAACCAACTATTTATTTTGTCAATTTTTTGTATTGATTCTTTTGTTTCAATTTTGTTGATTTCAGCTCTGAGTTTAACTATTTCCTGTCTTCTACTACTTTTGGTGCTGGTCTGTTCTTCTTTTTCTAGAGCTTTGAGCTGTAGTGTTAGGTCATTTATTTGTTGAGTTTTACTTCTTTTATTAAATGCGCTCCATTAAATAAATGTTCCCCTACATACTGCTTTCATAGGGTCCCAGAGATTTTGATACGATGTTTCTTTGTTCTCATTTACCTCTAAGAATTTTTTTAATTTCCTTCCTAATATCTTCTGTTATCCATTCATCATATAAGAGCATATTGTTTAATCTCCAGGTGTTGGAGTAGCTTCTGTTTTTTACTCTTTCATTTATTTCTAACTTCAATCCATTATGATCTGATAGAATACAAGGTAGTGTCTCTATCTTCTTGTATTTGCTAACATTAGTTTTGTGGCATAATAAATGGTCTATTTTAGAGAAGGATCCATGTGCTGCTGAGAAGAAAGAGTATTCGCTCTTGGTTGGATGGTATACTCTATAAATGTCTGTTAAGTCTAAATTATTGATTGTGTTATTGAGATCTGTGGTTTCTTTGTTCAATTTTTGTTTGGAAGATCTGTCCAGTGGTGAGAGAGGCATGTTAAAATCATCTAGTGTTATTGTGTTGTGGTCTGTTTGATATCTGGCATTGAGAAGGATTTGTTTGACGTACATGGATGAGCCACTGTTTGGGGCATAGATGTTTATGATTGTTATATCTTGCTGATTTATGCTTCCCTTAAGCAGTATGAAATGTCCTTCTTTATCCCTTCTGACAAACTTTGGCTTGAAGTCCACATTATCTGAAAAGAGGATGGATACTCCAGCTTTTTTGCTGAGTCCATGTGCATGGTATGTTTTTTTCCCATCCTTTCACCTTTAGTCTGTGGGTATCTCTTTCTATGAGGTGAGTCTCTTGCAGGGAACATATTGTTGGATCTTTCTTTTTAATCCAATCTGCCAGTCTATGTCTTTTGTCTGATGAATTCAAGCCATTAATATTCAGGGTTATTATTGGATTTTGAATTCTTTATCAAGCATTTCCTTAGGGTTACTGGTGTTTTAAATGGTTTCATTGGTGGTGGTGTTTCTCTCTCTCTCTCTCTCTCTCTCTCTCTCTCTCTCTCTATATATATATATATATATATATACATCTCCATGATCCTTTGACCTTGGTATCCATGCATTTGAAGAAATAGGTACCTCTTTCAAGTGTTTCAGACTGGCTTCAACAGGGGAAGTCCTTCATCAATAAGTCCATCCAGAGATTCTGGGTGGGCTACCTGTTAGCATCTAAGGGTAAGCTCACATTTGGAGTCCTTGGGTAGGTCAGCCTAGTATATGGGTTAATAGGTGGATGGACCTACTGCTTGGGTCCATAAGAGCAGGCCTTGTGTGTAGGGATGTGAGGACTAATCTGAAGCTTAGGAATATTGGAGTTGTCCTGATCCTGGAATTCATTGGGGTGGGCCTAGTATTGTCGTCTACAATGAAATCATGAGCTGACTTCACTCACCAACCCCATATGGAGGATAGAACTTTTTGTAGTGTAATGCATGGTCATGGAGAAGGTAATGTGGGTAATGTGAAACAGTCCTTCCTGCATTTTTCAATGTATCATTTTTTATTTCTGTGTTCTACCTATGTGCTATCATTTCTAACCTAGATTCTAGTTTTCATCTTTTTGTCTTTCTGCATCACATTCTGGTCAGTCTGTTTTTTTCTGTTTTCCGATTTACCAGTTCATTTTCTGTTAACAAACATGGCCATTTGTTTGTTTTTAGGTAATTATATTTTTCAATTCTAGAACTTAACACTTGACTCTTTCTAATCTTTTTTGTCACTGATATGGACTGAGTGATTGTGTCCCTCCAAACTTTATGTGTTGAAATCCTAATTGGCAATGTGATGATGACATTGGGAAATGGGACCTTTGAGCAATAATTAGATCATGAGGGTGGAGGCCTCATGAGTTGAGTTAGTGCCCTTATCAAAATAAACATCAGAGATGATATTCTCTTGTCCATGTGAGGATTCAGTGGGCATGGCTCTCTGCAAACCAGAAAGAACGACCTCACAAGACACCAGTGACCAGCCTGTGTCATGATCTTGGACTTTATGACCTCCAGAACTGTGAGAAGTAAGTTTTGTTGCTTAAGTCACCAAGTTTATTCTGTTACAATAGCCCGAATTGATGAGGATAGTTCATTTTTATGATTCCCTATTTCATGGAGATGTTTTAAAGATTTCCATTTATTCACTAAGCATGGGATTTATGGCTATTTGGGTAATTTAAGTCTCTCAGGTCTCTAGAGGTCTCTTCTTGCTTATATTTTTGTGCTGATTCTTGCTCATGTTGCCATACTTCTTTGTATCATTAATTTTGACTGCTACCTTGTCATCAATCTTGAATTCTTTGCATGAGCTGTTGTTATGTTTGAGGATGATGTGCCATTATTTGGAGAGGCTTTGCATTTTCTTCAGCCAGGTACCTAAGGGTACTACCATTGAAAACCTCCTCTACATACTTATAGATTGAGGTTCCTTGACTTCAGACTACTAAAGCTTGTGGTGCAGATATTTTTAAGATCCAATATATGACCACATATTTTTAAAAATGTATTTTTATGTGTAGATGGACACAATACCTTTATTTATTTATTTTTTATTCATTTATTTTTACAGACTGCATTTTGATTAATTGTACAATGGGGTACAACTTTTTGTTTCTATAGTTTTACACGATGTAAATTCATCCATTTGTGTAATCCTACATGTCCATAGGGTAATGATGTCTCATTCCACTATCTTTCATACCCCACCCCCTCCTCCCTCTCATTTCCCTCTATGTAATCTAAAGACCCTCCATTCTTCTCTCACCCCCACTTCCCCACCCCCATTTTGTATCATCATCCACTTATCAGGGAAAACATTCAGCCTTTAGTTTTGGGGGATTGGCTTATTTCACTTAGCATAATACTCTCCAATTCCATGCATTTATCTGCAAATGCCATAATATTATTCTTTATGACTGACTAATATCCCATTTTGTATATATACTACAGTTTCTTTATCCATTCGTCTATTTAAGGACATCTATGTTGGTTCCACAATCTAGCTATTGTGAACTGATCTACTGTAAACATGGATGTGGCTGCATTAACTGTAGTCCTTTAGGTATAAACTGAGGAGTGGGGTAACTGGGTCAAAAGGTGGGTCCATCCAGGTGTTCTGAGGAATTGCCATACTGCTTTCCAGAGTGGCTGCACCAATTTGCAACTCACAAGCAATGTAAAAGTGTGCCTTTTTCCCCACATCCACACCAACATCTATTATTGTTTGTGTTCTTGATAATAGCCATTCTAATTGGAGTAAGATGAAATCTTAGAGTTGTTTTAATTTGCATTTCTCTAATTACTAGAGATGTTGAACACTTTTTCATATATTTGTTAATCGCCTGTATATCTGCTTCTGTAAAGTGTATGTCCAGTTCCTTGGCCCGTTTATTGATTGGGTTCTTTATATTTTTGGTGTAAAGTTTTGTAAGTTCTTTATAAACTTTAGAGATTAGTGCACTATCTGAAGTGTGTGTGGAAAAGATTTTCTCTCACTCTGTAGGCTCTATTTTCACATTATTGATTGTATCCTTTGCTGAGAAAAAGCTTTATAGTTTGAATCCATCCCATTTATTGATTCTTGCTTTGATTTCTTGTGCTTTGGAAGTCTTGTTAAGGAAGTCTGGTCCTAAGCCAACATGCTGAAGATTTGAGACTACTTTGTCTTCTATTTTGATCCTAAGTCCTTGCTCCATTTTGAGTTGAGTTTTGTGTAGGTTGATACAGGTTTAATTTCATTTTACTGCATATGGATTTCCAGTTTTGCCAGCTACCTTTTTGTTTTGTTGAACAGGCTACCTTTTCTCCATTGTATGTTTTTGGCTCCTTTGTCTAGTATGAGGTAACTGTATTGTTGTGGGTTTGTCTCTGTGTCCTCTATTCTGTACCATTGGTCTGCTTGTCTATTTTGGTGCCAGTACCATGCCATTTTTGTTACTATTGCTCTGTATTATAGTTTAAGGTCTGGTATTGTGATACCTCCTTCTTCACTCTTTCTGCTCAGGATTGCTTTGGCTATTCAAGGTCTCTTATTCTTCCAGATGGAGGTCATGATTGCTTTTTCTGTTTCTATGAGGAATGTCATTGGGATTTTAATTGGATTTGCATTGAATCTGTATAGTGCCCTTGGTAGAATGGCCATTTTGACAATGTTAATTCTGTCTATCCAAGAACATGGGAGATCTTTCCATCTTCTAAGGTTTTTGTTAATTTCTTTCTTTAGTGCTCTGTAGTTTTCATTGTAGAGTTTCTTCACCTCTTTTCTTAGATCGATTCCCAAGTATTTTTTTTTTTTTTTTGAGGTTATTTTGAATGGAGTGATCTTCCTTATTTCTCTTTCAGAGGATTTATTTTTATGTGGTGATGAGGATTGAATCCAGTGCCTCACACATGCAAGGTGAGCATTTTACCACTGAGCTACAATCCCAGCCCTGACCCTGTATTTCACAATACAGGTTCTGTTTGTAATTTTTCTTCTGCTTTGTTCTTTACCAAGAAATCTTTCTCTGTAATCCCCAGAACCTGATGAGTGATAGGGAAATGTTAAGTTCTAGGTCATCCTTACCATTAGGATGTGGCTGCTTTGGGCAGCCATTTAGTGTATATGACTCCCTACAATGGGAAGGCCTTGGCCTTGACTTCTGGTAGGTCAAGTAATAAATTCTCAATTTTGAGGAGTTAGTAAATACCCTTGGGGCAACCTGGCTTGATGCTCAGATGATCTCAGAAGAGACATCATTCATGAATAAATCAGACTATTTGCTTTTACATTTTCCATATGCAAAAGTATTTACTTTAGATACCACTGTTCTTCCATTCTATTTGACAGTTTTCCTACAAGTTTCCCTGGTCCTTCTGGTTATACATATTCACTACTGACAAGGACATTAGTTTTGTCATAAAGCCATGAAAGTTATACAACATTCTACCAAATATCATTTAAATATGTAAAAGTTGTGTCCTTTCAGACAGGAAAATTATGAATAGAATTAAGACTAAAATCAATCAGGAACTGGACTATCAAACAGAGTGTGTGGGATTGCAAACTCAATTTAAGTGACAGAATCAGTTAATGGATAATCTGCCTACATTTGTGGGGAATGAAATATTTAAAGAGACTGGTCTCAGTTTCATGAAGAACTTGTAGTCGTATGGCCAGCCTTCAAAAACTCATCAAAATAATCAAGTGGTCTCAGTTTATTACTGTTTTACCACAACATTGTAGTGCCAGTTCTTCCTTGGGCTGGTATGATTTACTTAGAGCAGAGGTTCTCTACCCTGAGTGAATACTGCCATTACCTGAACATCTTTTTTTTTTTTTTTTTTTAATTTTTAAATTTCTTTTATTTTTACACACTGCATTTTGATTCACTGTACACAAATGAGGCACAACTTTTTGTTTCTATGGCTGTGCATGATGTAGATTTATACCATTCGTGTAATCATACATGTACATAGGCTAATGATGTCTCTCATTCCACCATTTTTCCTATCCTCCCTCCTCCCTCTCATTTTCCTCTACGTAATCTAAAACCTGAGCATCTTTGAGAAAGAAAATCATCCACAGAGATTGAGTTAAATTGGTTAGAGTGGCTATAGACATTATGTCACCCTTCTTTTGCCCCACAACCTTTAAAGAATTCTAGGTGATTTTACTGTGTAGGCAGGATTGAGGAACTCTTCCTCATTAGGTAAGTATGTCCTTTAACCCTTAAAAATTTAGTATCAAATATAACAATAACAAATAAATTATCCAGATATGGTGGTGCACATCTATAATCCCAGTGACTTGGGAGGCTGAGGCAGGAAGATTGCAAAATCAAGACCAGTCTCAGCAACTTAGTGAGACCCTGTCAAAAATATAAATAAATAAATTACATGCATTGCATTACAGTTATATATTACATTTAAGAAAAAACTCCATATGTGTTTAGGTTTTAAAGTTTTTGTTGATACTTAAGAGAATTTGATGTTATATAATTGACTGGACTTGAGATCACAATTTGAAATATGCAATTTATTTTAAAATTTGAGACTTCTATCCAGGTGTGGTGGTGCAAGCCTGTAGTCCTGGTGGCTTGGGAGCTTGAGGCAGGAGGATTTCAAGTAAAAAGCCATCCTCCACAAAAAGCAAGGAGCTAAGTAACTCATTGAGACCCTGTCTCTAAATAAAATACAAAATAGGACTGGGAATGTGGCTTAGTGGTCAAATGCCCCTGAGTTCAGTCACTGGTACCCCCCCCCCACCAAAATTAATTTTTTTGAGACTTTTAAATTGGAATATGATATGGTAATTGGTTAAATTTATAGGCAGAAGTAGACTGTTAAGTATACCACATATGTGTCTAATCAGATTTATTTGGACCAATAGCTCAGGAACATTTTGTTTGTTGGGCTTTTGAAGTTGTTGTTTTTTTAATTCTACAATTTAAATTTTTAAAAGCAGTTTGAAATGTTTAGAGTCTTGTTAATACCTAATTTTGTAAATGAGATCAAATTTAATCAAATTTACTCTTGAAGATGACTTTTAAAATATATTACTTGGTTTATAAATAATGAGATTTATAACTTAAATATAAGTGTTTAAGGAATACTAGAATTTTTAATTTAAAATTTTAGTTGAGTATTTTTTCAGAGCCATAGGTGGTTCATTTTTTAAATATATATTTAAGAACTGTTCTCAAGTATACTGAAAACTTACTTTGGTGGTGGCCAGGTTCTTTTACCTTTGCAAAATTAAATAGTTCTTTTCCTAATCATAAAAGTGACACACAATTCAGAGTACAGAAAAATGTAAGGGATAGAGTGAAGCACTTGCAGCACCCAGATTGTTTTTTGAGCAGGTGACAGATACATCCTTCATAATGCTTGCCTGCCTGACTAATGAGTTTAGTTTGTTGTCTTCTCTCTGCCCTCTATTAAGTTGGATGGACTAAATGGGATGATATTAAATATGCCGTTTTGTAGAAACACTTGCTTTTCCTCCTGTGTTAGTCTCCTTCGAACATCTTTTTCTTATAACTTTTAACTCTAAGATTTGTATTGCATTCCATTATGGGGTTTTGTAAGTGTTTGTATATACAGTGTACAATTGATACACTTTTCTAATATAAACATTATGAGGAACATAGTTGATGAACATTTCCAGAAAATTTATAAGTACAAATGAGAGATTGATTTTTGGACACATTACCAAATTATCCTCTAGAATTTCCATACGCCTGTATGATTCTGAGAAATAAGCCCAGTTTTTGAATGGTAATTAGGCATTTTCACATCATTTAAATAATTTCTTCCTTGAATTTTTGGTCTGTACTCTAGATATGATTTAGACTCTGCCTTAGTGATGTGAGCTTGGAGGATGGAAGTTAAATCTTAACCTTAACTTCATCTGCTTTTGTCATTTTAGATGTTACTTATATCTTGAAGAACAATTGTCTCATTTGTCAAATGAAGGTGATAATAATTCCAGCCATTTTTGTGAGGAGGTAGCTTGGAAACAGAATGGCACCCAACTCTAGGGAGGAGCTAAGCACACGTGTTTCTTCTCTACTTAGACATGAGAAGATGGAATTTGGTTAGTTGCTTCTAATTCCATCACTCTTTGAATTGTGTAGGAGATTGGCACACAATTTAAACTTGTATGTAGTTCCTGCTTGCCCATGAACTCTGGCATCTCATTGTGTTTTTGAGCTAATGTTTCATAAAATCTTTGAATAAACAATACAATCACCACAGAAGCTACTTACCTGCTTCTCATGACTGAAACATGTTTTTAAAATGTTAAGACTTTAAATGTTACAATGTTAAAACATTAACACTAGATAACTTGGAAGATCATTTAAAATAGTTACAATGGTGTTTCTTTTCCTACACGTCATAAAATTTGAGTAGGCAGATTTAGCCACAGGGAAAATAAACCCTTGAAAAATAATTTACAGTTCTGAGTACCACATAGAGAGATACTTGAGCTAAGATATAAAAGTCAGAATTAGCAGGCAGTGTGTGAGACAAGGAGAAAATGGGTTGAAAAATGCAGAACTATTTTGCCTGATGAGTTTGGATGCAACTTAGTGAAAAGCTTTTTTCCTCTGAGCAACTTTACATTAGTTGCATGGTTGCACAGACTACCACAAGCTATAAATACCACATAGGAAGCAAGCTTAAAGATCATATGCTCCAATCCCTTTATTTTATAGTGACCAAAATGAGATTCTGGGTGGTTCTGAAGTACATTTGGTGTTTTTTTTTTTTTTTTTTTTTTTTTTTTTTAAGCAACGTCTGAAGTTTTCGTTAGTATAAATCATTGACACCAGTCTCCATTTCATGGAAGTAGAGACTGATACCTGGAGAATCTGAACTGTGCTGGCAGTGATAAGTAAGAGTCCCTTGTTCTGACGTTCCTCTTAGCTGATCAAGACACAAGCTAAATAGTCAAGAATCACAAATGACATTATTATCTTGAAGTTCTTGAATATGTGAAGGAAAATTCAAAATGGATTTTGAATTCATTTTGGAATTCACACAGAAGCAAATGGCTAACAAATACCAATTTGGTTATTGGCATCTAGTTTTCTTGATCCTTGGATATTTCTTGGAGGCTCTGAGTTTGAGTGCAGAAAGGTTTCCAGGAGTGTGTTTTAAGGAATGTTACAATGCCATATTCCCAACTTCTTCTACCTAGGGGAAACTGGTTGTTAGAGGAACCACATTTCATTATTTTGGCTGTCTGACTACAATGACTATTGTCCTTGGGGTTTAGCTGCTGGCCCTCTCTGGTTACCCATGTAATGGCTGATCCATCCATTAGTCCAGTGTTTTGCTGGTAGAAGTCTAGGACTTTTGGAAGAGATACCCTAAAGAAATAGTTTTGGGCACATCCCCAAGTAGAAAGAGGAAATCATAAGAGAAAAAAAACTTGATATGAACAAATACCAGAAATTAAGAGTGATCTATGATCCACTATTGTGTAAGTAAATGTCCTTAAGTCTTCTCCATTTTCTTCAGCTGTACTTGTCAAAGATAAAATGCATGCCCAACTTAAATCTGTTGAATTTAAACAGGGCAGGCAGGAAGATCTATTTAAAATGCCACTTGGTGTCTTCACTGAGGTCTGTTTTCAGGTGAGCCCTCACCTTTTCCCTGTGCTAGCAAATTCTGAGAATGTGGCATGGCAGCACAATAACTTATTTCAAACTCCAGGTGTGTATGCAATACCAGTATTTGGCCTTAAAAAATTTATTATAGATGTCTGGAATTGAGACTGTTGACTAGGTGCAAACATTACCTCATACTCCATTTGACACTTGCCCAGTTGGGGGGAGATTATAAAGGTAAATAAAAATGTGCTAAAATGTAAACGTGTGCTATTTCTTCAGCAAATTGGGTTTTCTTGTTATGGCCATTTTGGTGTTTTATGAGTCAGATAATAGAAATCCTGAAATTAAGTACAGATTTACAGCTTGTTAGGGGAACAGTTTCCACTAATCCCTTGGATTTTTCTTAGAATAACTTCTTTAATGTCATGTCTCCTTGAGGGTTTTCAGAGAGTATCTGTCAATATTGGTAACAGACAAAAGATTGAATGTCTGACATTTAGAAATCCAAAGAAGTACATGGTGGCAGCATCAGGACAGTTAACACAACCCCGTGTTAGCACCACAGTGCCTGCATCTTGTTTCCCTGTCCTGTTGACAAGTCCTCAGGCATTAAGCACCATACTGTAATTATGGGAGCTCTGTTATCTGCATCTACAGAGAAGTTCCAAGACCCCCAGTGACAGCATTCTTTGAACAGAACTGAGCCTATGTATACTCTATTTTTTTCTGATATATACATATCTGTGATATAGTTTAACTTATAAATTAGACACAGTTAAAGGTGAACATCATCAACTAATAACAAAATAGGATAATGAATATAGTATAATAAAAGTTATTTAGAACTTATGAACTGTTTATATCTAGAATTGTCCACTTAATTAATTTGGACTATGATTAACCCTAGGTAACTGAAACTACAAGAAATGAAACTTCAGATGAGGTAGGGTCACTGGTTTTTTGGTGGGCCAAGGAGGCAGAAGGAGCAATAATAATACTGTTTGATCATCATCAGTGAAAGTGGTGACAGTGAATTAAATATCACAGCAATTTGACATTGCTGTTGTATTTACACAGGTTGAAATATATCACAAAGATCTGATCCATACAGAGAAAGCTAATAAGAGTATTTAAAATATGTTTGGAAGAGGAAGGCATTTGAAATATTTTGTTTGATTTAGACTTACAGGCTTAGCATGTTTGTGATACATTGTTGAGCCGCCTTTTTTTTTTTTAAGGCTAGGTAGGGAGAGCCTATCTTGACTAATGGAAACCACCTGAAATGTGCCCAAGAAGCATCTGGTAATGAAAATATTGATTAGCCATCAAATTCTTACAGAACTCTGCCAGCAACATGCTCATGTTGGCCCCAAATGCTCTGTGCTGGCTTGGGGGACATTAGCACCTTTTCCTATCTCCCCTTCAAAAGTCTGTAGAATCAGGTTCCCTCAATGTGTTGCTCGACTTCAGAGCCAAGTGCAGACTCAGTCAGCAGGGGTTGAGAGGGGTGACTCTTGAAGGAGTCTTGCATTTCATCTCTGTGATACCATGAGATATGCATGTTCATCTTTGCTAAGACCCCATCCCAGAATCGTAGCTGATTTCTGTATCTTTCTTTGAATTGCCTGGGCTATGACACAATTGTTTAGGTCCTTCAAACTAATAAAAGTATGCTCAATTTAGTGTAGTGATTTTTTAACATATGTTTGCCTGATGGCACTATTCTGACATTTATGGCTGTGTTTCTTCTTGGAAACCATGTGTAGTTGTAACTGGGAGTTGGTATGAGAAAGGAATGAATGAAGCTTTATTGGCATTGTTTTATTTCAAATAATTCCTTTCAGAAGCTAAAATAAGAAATATTGACTAAATTGGAAAGATTGGAATGTTCTAGCCTATTAAAAATATGACCTAGCACAAGAAATAAAAGCAAGAATCAATAACTGGGATAGATTCAAACTAAATAGCTTTCTCTCAGCAAAGGAAACTATCAGCAATGCGAAGAGAGAGCCGACAGAGTGGGAGAATATCTTTGCCACTCATAC
This sequence comes from Sciurus vulgaris, assembly GCF_902686455.1. NCBI lineage: Eukaryota > Metazoa > Chordata > Mammalia > Rodentia > Sciuridae > Sciurus > Sciurus vulgaris. Next base: position 36,624,836 of record NC_136476.1, read on the forward strand.
TTCAGATAGAGCACTAATTTCCAGAATCTATAAAGAACTCAAAAAACTCTACACCAAGAATACAAATAACCCAATCAACAAATGGGCTAAGGAAATGAATAGACACTTCACAGAAGAAGATGTACAAGCAGTCAACAGATACATGAAAAAGTGTTCACCATCTTTAGTAATAAGAGAAATGCAAATCAAACTATACTAAGATTCCATCTCACCCCAGTTAGATTGGCGATTATCAAGAATACAAGCAACAATAGGTGTTGGAGAGGATGTGGGGAAAAAGGTACACTTGTTCATTGCTGGTGGGGCTGCAAATTAGTGCAGCCACTCTGGAAAGCAGTGTGGAGATTCCTTAGAAAACTTGGAATGGACCTACCATTTGAACCAGCTATCCCACTCCTCGGCCCATACCCAAAGGACTTAAAATCAGCATACTACAGAGATACAGCCACATCAATGTTCATAGCGGCTCAATTCACAATAGCCAGACTATGGAATCAACCTAGATGCCCTTCAGTTGATGAATGGATAAAGAAACTGTGGTATATATATATACATTGGAATATTACTCAGCTATAAAGAATAATAAAATTATGGCATTTGCAGGCAAATGGATGAAATTGGAGAATATCATGCTAAGTGAGATAAGCCAATCTCAAAAATCCAAAAGAGGAATGATCTCACTGATAAGCGGATGATGACACTTAACGGGGGGTGGGAGGGGGGCAAGAATGGAGGAAGGAGGGACTGTATAGAGGGAAAAGAGAAGTGGGAGGGGTGGGGGGGAAGGAAAAAAATAACGGAATGAATCAAACATCATTACTCTATGTAAATATATGAATATGCAAATGATATGCTGTTACTCCATGTACAAACTGAAACAACATGTATCCCATTTGTTTACAATAAAAATAAATTAAAAAAATAAATAAATATCTGAAAGAGAAAAAAAAAAAGTATGACCTGATTCTGAGGTCATATATTACCTCCTATTGATCTCATTGCTACAGCGACAAATACAATATTGGATTTCAAAAACTTACCTAATAATAATACTTTTCCATAGTGAAAAGTAACCAGTTAACACAGAAGGCCTATAGGAACATATTGTAAGTGTCCCTGGGATTATTACACTGGTGTGAAAAGTCATAGGAGTGTTCACACTGGGCCAAGTGTTACTACTTATATAATTCTTTTATATAAAATGCCTTTAATTCTTTATTAAAAAAAAGAAATGAATGTGTGAGAAAAGATGGTCAAGAGTACCATCAGGTAAAGTGAAATAGACTTCACCTGCTGAGAGGGCCCAATTTGATGTGAGAGTCTGTTAATGACTTCTTTTTGCTTCGGCTTATGTCAGTGTGCATGTGTTTCTGCCTGCAGTTTTGAGTTAGATATTTGCCATTATTTGGAGGAAGAATATAAACAGAAAATTTCAGAATAATAATTTTGGCTTTTCTTTTCTTTCTTCTTCTTCTTCTTTTTTTTTTTTTTTTTTACAATTTTAATTTTATTCTTTATATGAAAATTGAAAACAAAGTTTCCTGCTGTCTGATTCAGTATTTCTCAACTTCTTTCATTGTTGCCCCCTAGGGAGTTTATTTTTGAGCTTTTTAATGTTACTGTATGATTTTACCCATTGCTCTAATTTTGCTTGCATATGATTAAATAATAAGATGTTTTTCATAAACTCCTAAGAACCAATGTTCATCCTTTTTGGAGATGATTATACCCCCACTGAAAATGCATGATTCATTTAAAATAATCTTATGTGTAATCAACTACATTAATTTTTAAATTTTCTTATTAAAAGCTTATGTTCATTGCCAAAAAGTGAGAGGATGCAAAGTAAAGAATATTTAAAACTTCTTCCTATATCTAACCCACCAGTCCTTGATAACTTCTTGATGTATGCATTTACAAATTCTTATCTTGGTATGTTTGTGTGATTTGAATTTTAGGCAAATAAAAAAATAGATTGTAGTATATGTAAGGTTTTATTACTTGCTTTATTCCTTTAATATTATTTTTTGAATTTCTTAGGCCAAAATTAGAATTTATGGAATCATTGTTACAGATTGAATGTTTGATTGCTTTAATCACAATTTAATCCATAGGTTTTTTAAACAAATCATTTAAAACGTTACTGTACTTTTCTTGTAACTAAAGCCTTTTTTTCGCATTAATTTCTTAAAATAATTTCCCCATTAAGAAGAACTAAAAGGCATGCACATTTTAAAGTCTTTTTGCAAAAATATGGCATCAGTTTATATTCTCACCAAATTGACCATTTTCCTACAACCTCACCAACAAAGAGTATTTTTACTTTTTATAACATTTACTGCTTTGCTAGGCAAACTGTTTTACTAGGTATTTATTTCTAGAACTGATCATTTTTTCATATACTTATTGGTCATTGGTATTTGGTTTAATCTTTTTATAATTTAGAAAGTGAGCATCTGAGTCTTTCTAAAGCATGCAAATGTACAAAGTCATTATAAAAATCTTGATGTAAGAACAAGCAGTTTCTGAATATGTTTACATTGGGGCAAATCAAGCATTTGTTTTTAAGATGCACACCTATTAAATGAAAAGTGGGATTATTTAAACATAATCCTTCCAAGAGAGGAATAGGAGGACCAAGCAAGGCCTTTGGATTTAGGTTTATTAAAAGTTGTTATGGTTTAGTCATGAGGTGTTTCCCAAAAGCTCTTGTGTAAGATAATGCAAGAAGATTTAGAGATGAAATGATTGGGTTATGAGACCTTAATCTCACCAGTAGGTTAATCCTTTGATAGGGATTAATTGGGTGATAGCTGTAGGCAGTTAGGGTGTGACCATAGGAGATGATTCCCTGGGGGGCCTGCTTTTGGGGTTTATATTTTGTCCTTGGTGAGGGGAGCTCACTTTCTGTCTGCTTCCTGGTATCATGCTCTCAACTGCTTTCCTCCACCAAACCCATTTTCCATGTTATTCTGCCTGACTTTGGACCCAGAGCAACAGAGTTGGTCATCTGGGAACTGAGCCCTCTGAAACCGTGAGCCCCCAAATAAACTTTTCCTTCTCTAATAGCTTTTATCAGGTCTTGGCTTTGGTCACCTTGGCAGAAAAACTGACTGAAACAAAATTAAAAAATCTTTCTCAAAGGAGAAGATATTTTATAAATACTACTGTGGCCCAGAGAAGTCATTTCCAGTCTTATGTCTGAAAGGTTATTTTCTGTGTAACAAGTTAGACCTTCTGAAGAGTTAGAGAAGTAGCTCTTCTACTTGGATTTGTAGATGACATTTTATGTACTTTAGTCAATATCATTAATTATCATGTTAACATATCTAATTATTAGGATTTTCAGAAAACTTTCTTTTCCTTTTTCTTAAGTCAATTCATTGCCAAATATATCTAATTTTTGCTAAGACCCTCTGGTCATGAAGTTATTCCATAGGAGGAACCTCAAGATCTGTGTGATTCTCTCTCATATTTTCCACAGTAGATTTATATTTCAAAATAAGTTATTGCACACGTTATTGGCGTCACCTTAAGTTGAACTTAACATACTTAATTTCTTGATTTTTACATGTAATTATTAAGGCCATTTTCAACAAAACCAGAATAAACCCAGAAAAACAGTTGATTTTTAAATGAAATATTTAGAAGTGATCATAACCATTGCTTTCCCCCCGCCCCTGAACTGAGCTTTGTCTCTGGATGATATTCTTTGCTTTTGCAACTATATTCTGTATGGATGATTATCAAATTGCTCCTGTCTAAAACTATGATGTCAGATATTTTGACATAGGGCACCCTAAATGGTACACCAGTTTTACCTGATAGGGAGGCTAGTGTAGGCAACCACCTTTTTAAAATCTGTGATTGGAATACTATAATAGAAAATGTCAGAAACAAAGTAGATAATGCACTGAAATATAGGAAACATCAATTTTTGACTGAAAAATCCCAAATATGTCTTAGCTTCATGAAACCTTTGGTTAAGACTTGGTTTTAGAATTTACTAAAGGGTAGAGACAAAGGGTATAGAATCCAAATCTGGAGGTACTTTGTCTCTCCTGGACACTGTGCTAGGAGTTTGCTGGATATGTTTTATTCTCATAATAATGTTATGAGCCACCTTTAAAATATAAGGAAACTGAAGCTCAGAGAAAATTACTTCTTCTCAGCTCCATGTACACAGTATATTGCTGGTCTAGAAGCAGTGTTGATATTATTCCAAACTTTTATCCTTTCTATGATAATCTGTGGAATGGTAACACAACTTTCCTATTAAAGAAGTGCTCAGCGTGACATGATTATATGGAAGCAGGTGGGTCTGAGAAGTGCCTCCTAATGAGATTCCAACCTTTGAACTGATTCAGGACAATGGAACTACCACCTGGTAGTTCAGGAGCCAGCTAAGTTCTACTTGAGATCCCATGTTAATCTTTTCTCAGACGTTAAGAAGCCAAATCTTCTCAGGCACAGCTTATATCTTCTAGATTGCCTCTCTGGATGGCTCCTATTTGAGTATCTCTAATTTCTCACTGCATTGCCTGAGGACTCAACAAAAAAAGATAAGAAGCAACTTGAAAATCCTTGATTTTATTCTTGCACAATTTCATTCTTACAGGAGGGCTGAAAATCACGTTCTCAAATCCTTCTGAGTTTTGCAGGCCACCGTCCCCACCAATGTGCACATACTTGGGTGACTTCTGTTAGCAAAGCCTCACATCATCTGACGATCTGAGCCTAGGCTGTAATGGAAGGGAAGACAACTTGACCTTCATAGAGCCCTTCTCTTGTACCAGGTGTTTTAATGTTCAGGCACTGTCTCAGACTCCATGGTTTCATGTGCATTTTATGCTTTATGTAACTTCCTTTACTAGACAAAAAGTGTTCTGATGAATGACTCAGCCAACTAACTCATGAGGATTTCTTGCTGTCACTTGGAGGTGGTTTTTGGGAACATGAGTTAGGACTCCAAATCCCCAATAGATGGCATCACCTTATTCCTTGTTTTGGTCTACTTTGTGCTGCTATCTCAGAGTGCCACAGACCAGGTAACTTAAAAACAACAAGAAGTTTGTTTGGCCATCTGGTAAGGGCCTCCCTGCTCCATCGTTACATGGTGGAAACATCACACAGCGAGACGGCTTGTGCACACGCACAGAAGGTGGTGTGTGGGGAGGAGACAAAACTTCCCCCTTTTATAGCCATCACATTCTGGAGATCATGATGTTAATCTATTCATGAAGGAAGTGCCGCCATGACCTAATCACCTCTTCAAGGTCCCACCTCTATTAATGGTAATTGAATTTCAACCTGAGTTTTGGAAGGAACTTTCAAACCACAGCATCACCTTCCCATGTATCCTTTTTGGAATGGAAACCCCCAGTGACCAAGGGCTCTGTGCTCCTTCTTTCCCACCAGGAGCAGCCCAGGATGGGTGTTGCCTTTTCTGCTTTTTGAAGCCACCCAACTGATGTTTATTCTTGCCCCTTCTGCAGATGAGAGGCCCACCTTTTCACAGGCCATACCCAGTGTGTGTGTGTGTGTGTGTAAGGCATAAAGGAAGACCCCTTCCAGCACACGGGTGATCCTTTCCTGATTATGTGCCAGGTTCCCGTGCCCAAGCTGGGGAAGAGCAGAGGCTGTGGCTAGTGTGGACACCTCTTGCTAGGGGCCAGAGTCATGTGAAGGTTTAACCTTACTGGCTATTGTCTACAATTCCCATCAGTTTTCAAAGAACCTTCTAGTGTTCTATTTTGTGTAAACTATACTTAATACCATTCACACTGTTTATTTTTAGTCACCTATTTTGAAAGGATTTAAAAATTTTCAACCTTGATGGTTTTGCTAACTTTGTTTCTTTTCAGACAAAATGCTTGTACTTGGTCTCTTTAATATCTGGGAAGTAGATGCTACTGTCCCATATTTTATAGTAAGAAAACTGGAAGGGCATATAGCTCAGGAGCAAAGACAAGATTACTCAGCCTTCTGTAATTCCCAGATCTGTTTTCTGTATGTTATCCATGCTGCTTCTGCCCCATATTATACATAACTCTTTTGAATTTGAAAATCAAAGGGAAAAAATTGTAAATATGGAGAGAGGCATATTAATCTATTTGAATTTGTATTTGATAAGTTTACTGAAGTGAATAGCCAACCTATGGGCTATAAATAATATAATCTATTCCACTGCTGTATTCAAAAAAATGATAGAGGCAAGTAATACATTCTTGCTAGTATGGGATTTACTTCTCTAGAGATTTAAATAGCAGCTCTTCATGGAAGGAAGAAAGATCATAAAAATGCTGGTGGGTTATCTCGTCGGGTGGAGTTGTAAGAATTATGAAATCATGCAGAAGGGTGTAGCACACATCTGGCCTTTTATGAAGTTAGGGGAAAGTGTGACATTCATTGCTATTCAACATGTGCAATTATATTTTGGGTTATGAATTTTTTCTCCCTCATTTCAAAGGTTTTTCTCAATGTATGTTTTCTAAGATTAAATGGGTCCTTTTAATACAGTGGTGAAGGTTAGGATGAAGTTCATGCCTTTGAGATTTTCCATAAATAAAATGAAACTGCAATAACTCATAGAGTTCTACTCAAACAGGAATTCTTTGGATGTTGGGAATGTACTTGCATTCATGTCTTTTGGTCATAAATTTCCATTTTTTAAGAAACCTGTTCCAATCTAATGAAAACTGGAATGATTCTGTCAGTGTCAGAAATCTTAACTTGGTCACTGTAAGCCTTTCCTTTAGCTACTTCTCTTGCAGGAATTACATTGCTGTTATTAATGGTGGTGTGCTGGGGAATGGTTGATTCCTGAGATTTTTCTAATGCAAACTACTCTTTGACTAATAACTTTTTAAAACTAGACTATCCATTTGGAGAATGGTTTTTTTTTTTTTTTTTTAGCATTTACAAATTTCCTGTTGCCCTGAATTTCATGGCTAAAATTGCATCTACATTTTGTGGGATTTGAATATACCTTGGTTGAAGAGTGGTTAGGAATCACTTAAAATCTGGATTCCTTAAATTCCTTAAAATCTGGAGGAATTAGTAAGGTACATCCCTCCACTTTGACTATTTTCAGGGAGATCAGAGAGGTCTTCAGAATGTAACTTTATTAAGGTATTTTAAAATTTGATTTTCCTCCCATTTGTAGACTAACGATGATACTTTACTGTGCTTCTCCTCATCATAGGTTATTTCTCCACCTTGGCAGAAATAATTTTTTTTTTTTTTTTTTTTTGGTCATTCTGACCAGTCTGAACAGCCACCTAGGCCAATGACAAGGGACACTGGCTAGAATGGCTCTGTCCATGCATCAAAGTAGAGTAGTTGCTGGTTGGGAATATTTGTGGAACATTTGTCTCAAATAACCTTTCTGCTTTTTGTTTGTTTGCTTGTTTTGCATTTGACTCACTGTGCAGTTAGCATCATAGATCACTGAAAATGTTGACAGAGAACACACTTTAAACAATAGTTGTTTAAAGTGACACCAATGAAAGAACAATTATGAAATAGCTCCTATGCATTTTCATGTGAAACTGCAATAAATGGTTTGATTCAATTTAGGAATGTATCTGTTAGATTCTGGCTGTATTCAGTTCTGCTTCTGGGTTATCTTCTGTGAATGCAGCAAAATTCACATATTAATTCACAGCACTGTGCATAATGTCTGAGAATTAGCTACTCTGTATTTAAGATAAAGTTGACAGGGCAGAGAGATTAGATTTGAACACTGTTAGTTCAGTGGTAAATTTAGGGACAAGGTTAAAAAATGAGACAGGTCATTTACAATCCTGATCTTTCATATTACTCTGAAGTCCAGGCACAAGCTCTTGTAATTAGACAGAATAGTTTGTTTAAGCATTTTGAAGTGGTTGATTAAAGTGGATGCATCAGTATTTTCTGTATACGTGAAATCCTTGAGAGATTACACAATTAAAAAGGAAATAGATGAAGCCACATTCTTAACAGGACCAAAATTCCCTGTAACTGAAAGTAGACTTGGAGAAACAGATTAACTATTTCTAAAGAGGAATGCAGTCTATTTATGTTTATTTCTTTTTCTACACTGGAGATTCCTTCTCACATTCAGAAGGTGTTGCTTAGTGCTGCCTAGGGAGGAGCGAACTTCTCTGACTCCATTTTCTTCTTTGCTTAACAGAAGTGAAGGGCCAGCAAAGTCTTTTATTTAACTGCCATTTGCATTGGTACTTATATCTCCCTTTTCTTGAGTATGTAGCTTCTTTCAGACCCCTTCTTCCTTCAGGGTCTGGAAAGAAGAGATGAGAACCACGGCGATCTCACTGTTCCTTGTTGTGTCCAGTCCAGGCATGGGGAATTGTATTTCTCATGGGTAGCAGGAAGGTTTTCTTTTGAAGCTAGGGCTCCTTTTACTGGGTAGATGCCACAGATTGAGTATACCTAATCTAAAATCAAGATGCTTCAAAATCCAAAACTTTTTGAACAATTTCATGATATTCCAAAAGTTTGGGATTTCGGGGGTATTTGGGGTTTCAGATTTTTCAGATTCAGGATGCTCAGCCAGCAAAGTATTTGCACATATTCCCAAATCCCCAAAAACTCCAAAATCTGAAACATTTCTGGGCAATTCAGATCAGGAATATACTCAATTTGTACTAAGCAAAATGCTGCATTGTCTCTGCAGGTTAAAGAAGGGAAGCTGTTGGAATGGAAGGCAGAGTGTTTGAAGTAAAAGTATTGAAAGAATGAACATTTTTTTAAGCTGTTTTAAAGAGTGAACATTTTTAAGCTGTAAGCTGTTCTAAAGAATGAACATTTTTTTATCTCAACTCCCTAAGGTCTCCTGCCCATTGTCTTAACTCTCTGATGTCACCCTCCTGGTTATCTTAACTCCCTGAGGTCACCCTCCCAGTGATGGGAGCAAAAGCCCCTAAAAGCTGTTCCAGGAAATAGCCCCAAACAGAGGGTAAAAGAGTAAATTGGGCTAGATGACTAAATAGTGCTCAAACAGTAGGATTACCAGAAACTATTGACCAGAATCTACAGCCTGTTGTAAAACATTGTGAAACATGTTGTCAGCAAACCCAGACCCCCTTTGAAACTTCCTGGCAGCTTTGTCCCCCTTTTCCCTTTCATGTGTGACCCCTCCCGATGTGTGGTTTCTGCCTTTATAAACCTACAAGATTTTCTGCTAGGGACTCGACTCCTGGAGTTGGGTCCCAGCGCGCTGGAATAAACACCTCTTGCGGTTTGCATCAAGTGACGCCTCCTGCGGTTGATTGGGGTTGCCGTCCATCCATGGGACAGAGTTGGGGTTTCCTTTTTGGGGGCCTTACATTTGGGGGCTCGTCCGGGATAAGATGGCCCCCCCTCATCCGCGGAGTCGACCTTGGAGGTAAGAAGGGGTACCCCGAAGTTGTCTGTCTTTGTCTTGTGTTTTGTTAGTTGGTCTGGTTCTGTGAGCGCGCTTTCGGTTTCGGTGGCAGCCGTTCGGTGACTCGTGAGAGTGACCGAACAGTGGCCGGCAGACGTGCCTGGGGGGCCACAGGTTGCAGCCCTGGGGGACGCCCTAAGGGTGGAAGGAGAGCCAGGGACGCCTGGTAGTCTCCGTCGGTAAGGGCGCTGATGGGGTTCAATTGGTGGATCAGAGATTGGCGCCCGTCTGTATCTGGTTCTGTTGTGTGTTTGTGGTGGACAAGGTGGAGGAAGGGTTGGAACAACTGGGGGGTTCTCGGACCGGGCTACTCTCGGGTGGACCCCAAAGGTTCCTTCTCTGGACTCCCCCTCCCAACAGCCCTGAAGGATAACTTAGCAAAGTAGCTTCAGTCTCAAAAGTAATGAAAAATAAGGTCTCATAATTTTAACATCCAACCTGTCCTGATGAGGTGGCTAAAATGCCTTAGACACAGAGTTTCTGTTAAAACCTGTTAGATCCTTCCAGATCTCAGTCAAGGCTTACATTGAAATATAAATAAAAGAAGCCTAAAGGCTCAGTAGGAGACCGGTCTCAAACCCAGGGAAAGAAAAGGTAAAAAGAGTCTTTAAAACTCCAGCAAAGTAAATGCTATATTTTTATTATATGTTTTTTTGAGCTCATGATTTTTTGATCAGTTCTATTTTTTATTCAACTAGAGTTTTTGAACATCTGTTACACTACAATGGAGATTCACCTATAAAGTTACAAGGGCTTGATTTTGTGTTATTTGTATGTTGTGCTGTCTGATGTCATGTTTTGTCTGTATCAAAACTGAGCGCTCCTAAAATTAAAATTTTAAAAATGGATCCAGATACTTTTAATTCACGTAATTTAAAAAAGGTTCAAATTGGGTAAACTAATAAGAGTAAAATGTCTTTGAAAATAACTTGCAAGTCTCTAGGTGGTCAAGCTAATAAAATATTGATGTTAATAAAATGTCTAATATCAATTGTTTCTAGGACTTTTCTTCAACAGGGAAGAGACAGCAAATACTGTTCAGGACACTTGTCTGATATCTTGGTTTTTTTTACAGAATAAGTGAATTAGAGTTAACATGTATGGGATTACTCTAATGTGTTTGTAGAGACATCTGATTAATTTACAAAGTTAAAATGCTAATTGTTAAATAACATCGAGTACTTTTAACTCATTAAATTCCATGGGGTATCATACTTAAACATTATTGGTGTTTTCATAGGTTGGTAAATAAAAGGGTTTAAACTTGCTTTGTGTCATCACTAAACTAAAAACAAGGTTACTAAGAGTTATGTCCTAACAAGTGCAATTCTATATACAAAGGGTCCCAAAAGTTTCAACTGTGTTTCAATTAGAGTACTATAAACAACAGAATATTTAATCTTATTAAAATAGAGTAATTTATCTAAATTCAGAAATTTCATAAGAGTTGTTTCAGAATGTGAACAAAAAGGGGTCAACGAATAGGAAAGAGAAAATAAAAGGTTCTGGGTATGGAAATATATTTAGTAAAAGGAAAAAGGAAATGTTTCTGGGTAAGAAAGTGCTTGTGTGATGAAATACATGAGGGTCTAAGTAAGAGCTAAGAAAGTCTGTGTAAGTAAAGGGCAAGTTTCAACAAGTTTGTGTGTAACTAAGTTGGTTATATGTATGTGAGACAGCTAAAACTATTGAAGGTTTTTCCTAAGGTGAAATACTAACGTTCTGATATAAACCAAAGTTTAATCTATATGGTAGAATGACATGGTAAAATGACAAGGATTTGAAACACTAATTTACTCTTAACTTTGTGTCTATTAAGTTTATTCTTTAGAACAATTAGTCTTAAAAATTGGGGTGTATACAATTATGGTTAAACAACTATTATAGAGTACTGTACTTTGTTACAGAGTATACATTTCTCTTTAAAAACTCAATTTGGTAAGATAAAAGTGTCAAGGTATTTGTGAAATGGTCACTAGTTGTATATTAAATGTGTTCATATTTTTCAGGACCACAAGTTTTTAAAGCAAGGAATTTATTAAGCTCTGCTATCCTCCAGATTAAACTTGTCTGTAATGGTAATCTTAAACTTATAAAGAGTAAATTTTATTGGGGATTTATTTCTATCATTTAATGTTCTATTATAGGACCTGCTATCAATAGGGTATGTGTAAAATTTGTTACTTTTTACACTGAGATAAAGAATTTCAAGTGTAAATGTATTTCTAAACATTAGAGTCTGATTTGTTTAAAGGTTAATATTGTGAAATATGAAAGAAACATGAAAACATTTTGCCACTTAATCACACAAAAGGAAAGTTAAAAGCTCTCTCAGCCTTTCTTTGATTCATGTTTTAGATACTATGTTAAATTGTGTTAATTATAAAGTTTATATAAACTCAGGAAACAGTATATGTAAACTACTTAATGGTATTTAAGGAAAAGAAGCAAAGATCAACATCAGAATTAGAACACTTAAGATCTGTAAAGAGCCCTGCCTTACCTGAGATAAGGCTCTGCCTCCCATCTCACTGCATGTTAGAGTGACTCCAAAATAAGCCAGACTTCAGCTTATTTAAAGTTATAGTCAAAAGATTGGTTTTTGTTGTAAAAGTACTGTGATCTCAAATAGGGGATATGATGTGGTTCTCAGTCAAAATTCAAGATAGCTATTATACAAGCTGAATATATTTTTACTCTTGCTAATTTCATTTTGTAAAACTGTTACCTGTTAATGTTTTGCAGAAGTAGCTGCTCCAAGAACAAACAACCTAGGTAACTTGTGATAATAAGCCATCACCTATAGAACAGATAGTGGTAACTTCCAGTACTAATGCAGACTCCAGTTAGATAAAAGGGTAAATAACTGTAAAGTTATGGACATTAAAGTTAAAGCCCATTACTCTTAATTTATGACTGGTGAGACTGGCTTGCTGGATAATTAAGATCAAACTTAGAAATTGGAGTTAAATACAGAGGTCAAGAAAAGTCCATATTTGGGTCTTGCCCTCAATGTTAGCCTGAACCCAGGGAGTAAGAGAACTTCTCTAAGGAGCGTTGCAACTCTGGGTCACACAACCTCCTGATCAAGGAGATTGTTGAGACTAGAGGATGAAAAATTATCCAGTGCATCTGCTGCAGAGGAGGGTCATGGAAAAGGGGAAACATCCCTTGATGTTTCTAAAGGAAGTCACCTCATCAAGAGACCCTGCCTAATCAAAGTCACTGGTGGAGCTAAGGAGCCGCTCTTAAGTTCTGTACGAGTGACCCCTGTGGGAACTCAGCTGACTCTTTAACAAGACAGGAACCAGGTCAATTTGACCAACTTGATCTTAGATACCCAGCAAAACAGTTAAAACCAAAATATAGCCATTCTTGGGCATTTAAAGGAAATAATAATTAAATGTAACTTAAGATGTACACTTGTATTAGCCCACTAGAATAAAGGCTGGAAGCTACAAATGAAAGAAAGATTCTTCAGCAAATGTGCCTGATAACTATCAAGAGAAACTGCCAGAGTCAGAAGTTTTTAGTCAGTTTAAGACCTTCCTAAGCTACACAGGTAGACTTAATCTATGTTTGTTAGTATGATTATCTATTCCTAAGTAACAGAAGTATAGAGATCTCTACTAAACACAGGTTATACCAATAAAGGGATATTTTACAAAATCAGATGACATTAAGTAGCTTAACTATATTTTCTGGGGACATCTATGACAATGTTAAAGTCCCCAAATAAAGGCCTTGTTCTCTCCAGCCTTTGCTAGGCCTAGTTATGGGAACAATTTCTCAGTTCTTCCACATTCTGGTGAGAGATTAACTTCTGTCATTTTCATGATACTCAGTGGCATGTTTCAGATGCTGCAACATTTACTTTGTGCTAATCTCATTTCAGTACTCATGTCTTTTTGTTCTTCTATCATAGAAGCAGCCGCCCCCAGATGACTTTACAAACTGCTCTTCCCCAACCAGGCTTCTTCCTGGGACCCCTTGATTGACCCGATTTTTAGAAAAGGAACTCCAAGCTGCTTGCCCCACGCCACCCACTTCCAGCTCGAAGAAGCTAGAGCGGTCATCGACCTCCTTCCCCAGCAGCATGGAGTTCCTGAGATTAGAGGGGAAAATAAAGCCAGAATTGGAAACAGGTAGTTAGTGTAGAAATAGGGGATCGGGTCAAATCAAGGAAATGGCCATAAAATCATCTGCCTCTGGAAGTTGGAGACTGCCCCTGGAAGAATGGAATGTCAAGGATCTCCGGAGCCCATTGATTACCAAATTTACCTGCCTTTATCAAGGACTGTTTACCAAGGACTGCAAACAAGGGGCTGCTAATTGGTGGCCCGCCCCCTCGGCTCTTGCCTGCCTGAAATCGCCTAGTTACCTTCATCAGGGAAAGAGTAAATGCTGTACAGGTGCTAATGCTCAGGCAACAATATCAGTCCCTCCGCCAAGGAAACAATTTGGGGGAAGAATATGTAGAGACAGAAGTTCCATGATTAGAACTTTCCGAAAAGAAAATGGGGAAATGAAAGAATGAACATTTTTTTAAGCTGTTTTAAAGAGTGAACATTTTTAAGCTGTAAGCTGTTCTAAAGAATGAACATTTTTTTATCTCAACTCCCTAAGGTCTCCTGCCCATTGTCTTAACTCTCTGATGTCACCCTCCTGGTTATCTTAACTCCCTGAGGTCACCCTCCCAGTGATGGGAGCAAAAGCCCCTAAAAGCTGTTCCAGGAAATAGCCCCAAACAGAGGGTAAAAGAGTAAATTGGGCTAGATGACTAAATAGTGCTCAAACAGTAGGATTACCAGAAACTATTGACCAGAATCTACAGCCTGTTGTAAAACATTGTGAAACATGTTGTCAGCAAACCCAGACCCCCTTTGAAACTTCCTGGCAGCTTTGTCCCCCTTTTCCCTTTCATGTGTGACCCCTCCCGATGTGTGGTTTCTGCCTTTATAAACCTACAAGATTTTCTGCTAGGGACTCGACTCCTGGAGTTGGGTCCCAGCGCGCTGGAATAAACACCTCTTGCGGTTTGCATCAAGTGACGCCTCCTGCGGTTGATTGGGGTTGCCGTCCATCCATGGGACAGAGTTGGGGTTTCCTTTTTGGGGGCCTTACAGTATAACATACTGAATGACTGTCTGAGGAGGAAACTGCATTTTGAACTAAAAGAAATTAAATGCTCAATGACAGCATAGTCATGAAACCCTTTTCTTTTGGCTTAATTGGGAATGGTTTAGTCTAAGTTAATGAAAAGACTGATGAGTAAAACTTCAAGTAACTTCAGCTTTAAAAAAAAAATTATAGTAATTTGTTTTAATTCTGATTTTTTTTTTTTTAGTCTGCTAATGTCTTGCCAAATTGTTTCTTAACAGAAGGCACGCAGGAATGGGTCCTGCCAAGATTGTGCAAATTAATAGAAGAGGTACATTTATAATTAGCAGTTTTTCCATAATGGGAGTTAGAATGCTAAAAACATAAACATACTTATTAGTGCCATAGTGGATAAAAATGCCCGTTTGGGAGTCAGATGATCCAGGTTCAAATCCTGGCTCTGCTACCAATAGGACTTTGGACACTGCACTAATTTCTTTATCTCTAAAATGACATAGTATGTATAGCTAAGCCAGAGGGCTGTGCTAAGAACTTAGAATAGTGCCCAGCCCAAAGTAAGTGCTCTATAAATGTGAGTTGTTATTACTGAGTAAACATCAGTCGTTTTTTTTTTTTACTGCTAATATTTTTATCACTCCCTTTCTCATGGATAAACTTGTCTCATCTATGTTAAATTATCACATTCTAAATTACCAGTGTTTGAGAAATGTTTTTACTTTTCTAGGTTTTTTCAAAAAATCTTTTGCAAGCTTCCTTTTGTTTTCAGTCCCTCACCCATCCTCCACCCAGCCTCCACCCAGCCTGTGCCCCAAGCCTTCATTAAAGGACCACGCTCTGTATTAGTCATGATGATGAATGCAGACCTTGGTTCATCTGTCCCTTTAATGCTTTTACTTCCCTGGCACACAGACCAGAATGTTAGGCAAGATGGGTTTGGGGATAGCAGAGACCCTTTTAGCACAGAGTGGACTTGAGGCTGATGGAGCCACTGTGTTGCTTTTCCTTGTTTTTTGTTCAGAATGAGCACTGAGGAAAAGGATAAACACAGGGATCCTTGGGCAAGACAACTGATTCTTGGAGAACTTTATAATACTGCACCCTGGTTTTGAAAGGTCATCGCAATGCTTAGCATTCCTAATGGACTGGATTTCATTTCCCATATTGGACCCCAAAGTGCTTTTAGTTTCTTGTTAGTTGCCAACCATTTTTGAACCAATTTTCTATTCCTTCCCCTCCCTTAGCTCCCCACTTTCTCCTCCTTACAGAGCTTAGTGTTCCACATTTCATTCCCTGTATCCCGCTCACCACCAGCCCCTTTTGCATTTTTATGGTAACTAAAATAATTGTGCAGAGCAAGTGCCCTGAGGTAATGCCCATTTGTTTTTGCATAGCTTTTTGGTAACATAAGCCACAGAAGGATGAGGGCCACCCTTTTATTTACAAACAATGTACAAGTAATTCTACTTAACTGGAGATAACAGCTTAGGTTGCCTTCTGATTTAACCTTCTTGCTATTTCAGATAAGAATCTACGTAAGATTTCATTGGGTGGGCATGCTGCCTAAAAATTGACCCTTTGATAGTGAAGGTCTCAGGGTAGTTCTGCATTCCACTGGTGCCATTAGCCTTGAGTATGGATGTTGAAAAGGAACATATAGAGTTGGCTTTATCCCAATCAGTTTGGAATCTAGCTGAAACTCGCTTGAATAAAAAAACTATTGAATCAAGCCAGTTGGTCTAAAAATAGGTTCTCCAATTAGAACTTGAGGATGGGGTTAAGGACCTTTCATTTTGATATCATTTGCAACAAACTAGGGTATTGGTTACAATTTTATAATGCACAATTATTTTGCTGAATAAAGAATGGAGCAGCATTTGTTGTGATTAAGAATTAAGAGTCTTATATATGGCTGAGGGAATACACATGTATTATATTATAAATGAGAATATTTGTCCCTCCTCAGTACTGTAGCCAGGGAATTAGTTGGTTGGAGATCTTATTTACACATCTGTTAGTAACATCTATTACTTGTTAGTTCTAAATAAGTGGCTCTACATTTATTATAGACAAGTTATCTGAAAAGAGTTCTCAGCAGGGTACCCAACACAGTGACACCTGTGTTTCACTGCCTTTGTAAACAAGATGCTGGCTCTCACATCAATGTGTGACTATTCCATGGAAGAGGGAAGGAGAAATAATGCTCGTAATGAAGGGTTCTTTTGATAATCATATATGTAATTCATCCAGTACTTGGCACATGCTATTGTTTCACAAATGGCAATTAATATTATTTTAAGAAAATACATTCTTCATACCAAAAGAGACCCATGGAAAAATCACCTCTCTTTTACTGGGTCTCCTGTCTTCCAGCACCTGATGCTCTAAGTTAGTTACTGCCTCCAACTACTATCTACATCCAAAGATGCCATTAATGACAGTTGGGCTTTAAGGTCACCTGGAACAACTGGCACTGCTGGAGTTGCCCCTGATAAAGATGGACATAGCATTCTCCACTAATAAAATTGGACCATTTTCCTTTAATAAAAATCTCTTAAATATTTTCTACTAATAATCATTGAACCATTTAGGCACTCACGTGGTCCTAGCCTTCGCACTCTTAACAAGCGAAACAAAGACCAATTTAACCCAGTAAGTGGAAGCAGACGTTTGTTTAACGAATTCATATTTCACATATTCATACATGCTTACAAACATATGTGCACACATGTCCACACACACCCATGAGTGTAGAAATTCAAGTACCTGCATCGTTCATTAATGGAAACCAGTGTCTCCAGGGAAGACAAATAACAGTATTTGAAAAGAGTGAACAGAGGTAAGATGCAGAGTACAGTTAGCACACCTGTATGAGGAGCTCAGGGAGTGGAGACAGAGCTGGCTCACAGCAGGAGGCCAAAGACAGTGGCTTCATTAGCAAAACACTCAGAGTCTGCTGGTCCATGACACCAAGCAAAGTAGAGAAATGGTTGCTCACAGGTAAAGCTGTACTAATTGAGTGGCCTTCCTTGAAAGAAAGAAGAAAGTGTCAGATACAGACTGAGGATTTCACTGACCTTAGGGTGTGTTTAGCTCCATGTATTTTTTTCTTTTAATAATAATCTGATTTTATGAAGTCATTGAGGGAGGGTGAATGCTTTAGAAAGGGAAGTGGTAATGAGGGGAAAAAGTCTTAAATGTCAGACTGTGGAATGGGTTGGTGGGTTCTTTGTAAGTATTTAATTTCCTGTCTGAAGGTAGATTTCTGGCTTTGTGTCTCACGAGTGAGGTGACCTATGGAGCCACTTGCTCTGACGTCTCCTGCTTTCCTGCCTGTTTTATCTCCTAGATGCCTAGAACAATTTGAGAGGAGACCACAGAGAGCAAGCATATGTGGAATACAAAGGCCCATGAAAGCTGTGAGCCTGCTGTGCATCAAGTCGATGTAATTCACTTACTTTTTTTTTTTTTTTTTTAAGTGGTGATGATACCTGCTTTCCTCTGGATGACAAATGACAGAGCACATCTGAAAAGCCCTCTCTTTAGGGAAAATATCCAGCCCCTTTTTTGGTTCTCTGCATAGCGTCTTTATTATGTATGATGAATAAAGAAAAAGTAATATTCACCAAATACCCCGAAAGAAAAACTATATATAAATACAGTACACTTGAATGTGTGATTGTAATAATGAGCACATGCTGCACAGTAGCTTTAAGTGAGAAGCAGCAGTCATCTTAGTTTGTTTGTTTGCAAATGTCTAAAACATGAATTATGGCTAAGTCCTATTATCTTTTCATTATGTGGACCAGAGACTAAACCTGGTTAAGTCTGTGATAGCCGGGCAGCTGTGAAAGTTAACCTCTGTGGGATCTAGTGAGTTAGCTGAAACCTGCAATATTGCCTCAAGAAATACACCAAGAGAATGCCTTTACTTTCCCTAAAGAGTACTTTTCCCAGTTGTTATTAATATTTTGTCAGTCATTGTATATCTTAATTACACTTGCAATGGGAAGGCTTTATCATTGAGGTTTTAATAACCTGAGAGGTTCATATTTGTCTTCAAGTCTCCAGCAATCCTCCTCACCTTTGACTACTTAATATCCTCCTCAGAACATCATTTCAGATACTCTGTTAAAATCCCTCAACATACCTCCCCACACACATATCTCCTTCCCTAGTGAAAGTCAAGGTCCCTACTGACCACCCTCCTTTGCTCTTTCTTTCGCTTAACCTATCTCTCCTGTGGTTCCAGAATCAAGGTGAAGGATGTCTCTCCCCTGAGCCAAGTCCCTTTGTCATGTACAACTTAGATCCTCTTCTTGCCCCAGGGTTCTTTCTATTCATCACCTTGCTTTCTAGAGTATATTAATCAGCTCTTTTGATGCTGTGACTAAATGATTCCACCAACACAACCGTAAAGGAAGAAAAGTTTATCAGAGGGCTCATGGTTTCTGATGTCTTAGTCCATAGGAGGCCTGCTGCATTCCTCTGGGCTCCAGGTGAGGCTGAACATCATGGCAGGAGAGGTGGTGGAGGGAAGCAGAGAGAGAGAGAGAGACCCTGCTCTCTAGATATAAAACCCAAAGTCACACCCCAATTCCCACCTCCTCCAGTTATACCCTACCACTTCAATTAACCCCATCTGGGATTAATGCACTGATTGCATTGAGACTTTCACAACCAAATAATTTCTCCTCTGAACCTTCCTGCATTGTCTCACATGTGAGCTTTTGGGGGACACCTCACATCCAAACTGTATCATAGAGCATGAATTTCCTTCTAGTCCTTCATGTTTCTAGGAATTCATAGGTTCCTTTTAACTTGGGAAGAACTCTCTTTGATTCGAATATTCCTTGGTTATTATTAATTCAGCAAATACCTGTTGAATACTTATTTATCATGGGGTGCTGGTTGTTTGCAAGCAACAGAAATAGACTTTGTCTACCTTGAACCTTTGTATAAGAGCATACTGGAAGGCTACTGGTAACCTGTGAAATGGATAGGAAGGACAGCTCAGGAGAATCCAGGTCACAGGGACTAGGGGAAATCTCTTCTGGGATGAATAAACTTCAATCACTCTCTCCCTCTGTAGTGCTCTCCCAAAATTTTAAATTCCAGGGAGTAACTATCTGATTTTCTAGAGGATTGTCTCACCCCTGAGACCAGAGAAGCATGGGAAACCCGATTGACAGTCCCACCAGTGTTTCTATTGTTGGAAGAAAGAGAGTATCAGGGAGGCAAAAACAGTGACTGGCCCCCACAGCCCATGGTATGTCAGGCAGTCGCTAGGCCTTTGGAGTAGAAAGAAGAACAAAGGAAAACATATTTACCAAAATTGAAAAAAAATATGATCAAAGAGGTAGAACTGAATGTGAAACTGTAATAATAAGCCTAAGGATAAAATTATAATACACACATATCATGAGATACATAGGAGAAATAGTTCCTTTTCAAAAATAAAAACTGTACCTATCAAAACCAGAATCTTGGCCCAGTCACACTGCTTTGTCCCAGTGCTTAGACAAGACTAGAACTGGTCTTGAATAAGACAGTTCCTGTCCGCAAGGCACTCACAGTCAGTGAGGAAGTCTCATGCAGGAATAAGCAATCTAAAAAGTGAAATTAAAATAGAGAGCTACACATCATGAAGACCTGGAGAAAGCACAGATGATGTCAAGACGATGGACTGATGCAGAGGAGCTTTCCAGGAAGAAAAGCTACCTTAGCTGGAAACAGTGGTTAGAGGATTGATGTGACAGCAGGGAAGGGCCTTCCAGGAGGAGAGGACAGGCAGAGGAAAGGCAGAGAGGTGAGACACTCACCCAGCCTGGGTGACCACAGAGGAGGCAGAGGAGGTGGACAGCCCTGGGCACTCCTGCAGCTTGCAGGAAACATGGCAGAGAGGCCAGGAGGTGAGGAGTGAAGATACCTGTTTTTCTGGGCAGGTAGGAAGCCCATGGCAAACTGGGAAAGAGCAGTCGGAGTAGAAAAGTGCAGATGGAAAGCAGAGGGTAGGGACTCAGGATTGCAGGAATGGTAAGGGAGTTGATAGCGCAGTGAGGATTAGGTGAGAAGGAGCAAGGGAAGGTTGATTCTTGGCTGGAGAGGATGCGGAGTGAAGGAGAGAGAGGGAGGGGAGAGAGAGAAAAAATGAATTGTTGACCTTAAGTGGAAAGGATGACAGATGACTTACCCTCTGATCCTGGAGGTGGGGACTTAAGAGCAGGTGTCCCTTTGCAGGAATCTGGAGCAGGAAGAGAACACTGAGGGAGAATATTATTGAATAACCTCAATTTTGTCAAAGAAATAAAAGAAATAAACATACTTTAGAATTAAGAAAGAAAATGGACTTGAGTTCAGATTCTGGTTCCAAAACATAAGAGCTGTGTGTCTTTTTTTTTAAAGGAGGAATTTTTTTTTAATTATTCAAAGGTATAACTGGATAAGTAAATTTGTTTTACAACCATTTTTGTGAAATACTTTTAAAAAAAATGTGACCAACTTCTTTGCAAACAGCAGACACATACCTCAACTATGATGACCTAATTTTTGGTGGATAATGTACATGATTAGGCAGAAATAGACAAGCTCACACTGGTAGATTAACTGTCAAATGCTCAGTCAAAACTCCATTTGTGGCCCCTGTTTCTTGATCGATTTCTGTTCCCACCTTGTCTTCTACCATCTTGTCGACTTCCTGATCGACTCCCCCTTGACTCTGTCTACCTAACCAGCCACCAGATCGACCACCTGATTGGCCTGACTGGCCGGACCTGCCCCTTGGCCAGCCACTCCTTTGTCTGGATTTAGAAGATGTATTTCCATCATAGTATTCTTCAGTTTCAGGTAATTTGGCCGGCACTGAGAGTATCCAGTCTGAACCATGTCACTCTGCCTGTAACCTTTCTGACTCGGTTGTAGGAACATCAAAGCAATCACCCATATTTCCTTTTAGGAGGCACCTTCTTGTAATTTGGGACACAGCATTACTACTCAGCTTTCTGTTAGGTTCTTTCCACACGTACAGCTGACACCCTGTATTTATTCTGGCTTTCCAGAGTCATTGTCACAAATCCCTTATCAGAGGTGATCAAAGACCTTGGTTCGAAGCTTGATGCACCAGAAATGTGGGCTAATGCTGCAGCCAGTGGATCCACTGCCCCTTTCTCTTCTATCAGTCTCTGAGCTGATGGTTGGAAAAATCAACAACAGCAAAAGAAACAGAAGCCAGAGACCCGATGGCATCCATGCTTTTAGATTTAACTAAATCCATTGTAGAAGGAGCACCTACACATTTAAAAGGAATTCCTGCTTTTTGTTCCACATATCTTAGTTGACCTCTTTCTCTTGATGGATAAAAACATGCCAATTCCTGTCCAGCTAGCTCTACCTGTGGATCCAGAGCGATGGATACAGGACTCAACATCCTGTGGAGGAGAACTTTGAATCACCAGGTCCAAACCACACACGGCCACATTGGTTGCCACCAAAACTTTAAAACTACCTTCTCTGAAGCCTTTTTTGTGTAATTTCTCTTTGAGACGGTGCAGTGTCCCCATGCAAACACTGGGCATTCTGTTTTATGTGTGGATTCATTGCCATTTCAATTACGTTCTTCTTGGTCTCACAGAAGATAATAGCCCTCCCTTCAGATACACTATAGACTTGAAGGACATCTCCAATAACTGCTGGTCTCTGAGACCAATGACACTGGATAGCCAAATGTTCCACAGTAGTTGCAACCTTTTGAGTCATTTTTCCAACAAGGTCAATCTGTTCATATCTGGATTTCATGTATTTTTTTTTTTTTTTTTTGCAACTTTGTGTACCCACTGTGGGCAAGTTGCAGAAAAAAGTAAAGTCTGAGGATTGTCTTCAGAACCAGTTTTGTAGGATTCGTGGATAATATCTTCAACTTGTTCAGCAAAACCTAAATCTAGCATTTGATCCACTTCATCAAGCATAACATGGCGCACTTTAGAAAGATCTGCAAATGGTCTTTGATACGACTAAGAGTCCCAACCAAGATGTCAATACCATTTTAAAATATGAGTAATTTGGCTTTGATATGATGTTCCACCATAAAAACATGCCACACTGAGTTTTGTAGTTACAACATTAAAGTCTTTGGCTACTTGATTTGCCAGTTCCTTCGTTGGAGCCAAAACAAGTACCTTTGGTGAGCGACTCTTTTTAATTGTTTCTTTATTTCTTTGGAGTCTTTCAATCAAGGGTATGGCAAAGAGAATGTCTTTCCTGTTCCTGTTCGGGCTTGTGCAATTAAGTCTTTTCTTTCATATATAGGACCAAAGGTTTTAACGTGAATAGGAAAGAGATATGTTATCCCTCAACCTTTTAGAAGCTTTATAGTTTCTTCAGAAATAGAGAAATTAGAGAAGGCTCCTTCTTTCTGTTCACATGTTAGGGTCTCCTCTAATTTATTATCACTTGGTTTATGAGTAGAACTTTCTAAGGATGATACTCGCTTTGATTTTTTTCTCATATACATCAATATCTCCATTTGGAAGATCTTTTCTTCTTATGCGATATAGACAATTCATCAGAAAGTCTATTAAATCCTTCTTCAGTGTCTCCATTTAGCTTCTCTTGCATTTTAGCTTTTTTGGGCTTGGGACTATCATCCAGGTCATCTGTAACACCATTTTCTTTTGTTTCTGTTTTCTCATCCGGGTCACGATGGTGCCTGGACTTCCTCCTATCACTCTTTTGCCTTTCCTTCTTCTGGCTCTCAGACTTTTCCAAGGGTGCTTCCAGATCCATAATGTCCCCCCAGAGCAGTTTCCCAGGCATTACTGGCTGCTACCAGCTTCCTCTTTGCACAGTGGCCACTACCTCCTATGGGGAAGTGACAGCGTGAAAGGAAGCAGGGGCAGGGCGGCTGCCCGGCCAGGGCCACCAGAGCTGTGTGTCTTTATACTCTGTCCCAGTTTCCTCATCTGTAGTATGGAGCTTATTATAGAAGTAAGCTTAAAGGACTGTGGTATTTTACATACATTATACCTAATGTAATGAGTTTGACCCCTCATTCCTCATAAATACTTAGAGACATTATTATTATTAAAATATATGGGAACTTAGTATTTTAATGAACTATTTTATAATGTACATGATATCATGTTGGGTAGACTTTTGAGCTGTGAGGTCTGTCACTCATGAGCTGTGTGGCATTGGGGATGATAATGGTATCTGCCTCATAGGGTTATCGTGAGGATTAAATGAATTAATTAATATAAGATACTTAGGATTCTGCAAATGTTTGTTATGATTAGCACTTTTATTTTTATTCAAAGTTCAAAAAGAGTACTTAGCAGTTCATGTTGTGATCTATTTTGTAGGAAAGGGAGTCATGGTGCAGAAGAGTGAAGTGACTTACTTAAGAGCCAAATAACCAGCAAATGGCAGAGCTGGGTTAAAACCCAGCTTCTTTGTCTCCAGATCACACTTCCTGATCACTACACTGTGACTGTTGACCCACTGCCAACTTTGACCTTTGGCATCTGTTCTCCTATACTCTGAATTGCTCAGCCTCACATGCTCTGTGAGTTAACCTTGAACCTCAGCTCCAGGCCCTTAATTCCAGTCCAGTTCCACCCTGACTCTAGCTCCTTGTCCTGCCACTGTGGCCTGCTTGTCAAACTGAAGCCTGTAAGTACATGAATAGCACAGGGTAAATAGAAATTGGATTCACCCAAGGGTTATTCTATAAATGCATGTTGAAAGTCACAAATACATAAAGACAGGATACTGTAATGCCTTCAAATAGGAAGTATTACATTCATTTTTGTGAACTAGTGAAAGAAATCTGTCCTGACCAGTTCCAGTTATGCTGCACATCTGGGCATATTCTACCTGCACAAAACTATATGCCTTTCTTTCTTATCACCCCAACCTTTTGTTTTACTGCAGCACAAATTAGTATTTGAGAAACACCCGAAGACTTACCATTTGGATTGAAGTATGGATGCTTGATAAAAATCTGATCCTTTTTTCTGCTCTTGTAGCTAATCTGATAGAAATCTTGGTTCCATAGCTTATACAGCATGTTGGACTTTCTTTGATGTACCCTGGGATAGCAGTCAAAAGTACCTAAGCACCAATATTCAGACTATTCCAAACTAACTTTGTTCTTCATAACAGGATCAGGAGACTTAATGGACCTTTGGTGTACTTCAGCTTCACCGTATGAAAGAACGCTTAGGTGAAAAATAGATTCTTCATATTTAGAAATGAAGTTCTTTGGGGTCAGATTTTATTTAATTTAAATACACTTAGGTTTTACATTCATATTGTTATCCCACTTCATGACCTTAAAAAGGCAAATATTAAAGTTCAAAAAAAGAATTCCAATAGTGTTTTAAAACAATTAAACCGTACCATGTAAATATTTGAACAACGAAAATGAAAATATTTCTTTTAATGATTGTTAATATAATCACTTATGTAACAAAGAAATGGTCCATATGGACCATTGAATTCATTAGTGTTTTAGGGAAAAGCAGTTTTTGTTCAACTGCAGAGGAAATGTTTTATTTTAACTAAGAATAAAAGGATTTTATATACAAATGAAATTATATAAGTGTACATTAGATGCTCATTTTATCCAGATTTACTAACTTAAGACCTAGGATTCTTTGACATCCCCTCTAACACCAGGAGGGCCTGGTGTTGCCAGTCTTATAGAGGCTATGGAGTGGTGTTTTGATGCATGACATATTCTGATTAAGAATTTGATCCGTATGTTTTCTTGGAGAATGTGGGAAACTAGTATCATTTGCTAGAAGAAGAAATATTAAGGCAACAGAGCTTACAAAAGCTTTGACTAAAGGAAGAAAATTGAACAGAAAGTTCAAAGTGACAAAAAAGTGATATACCAGATGTAACTAGTGGTCTGAAAACATCCAATCAGATTAATCGTTCACTTGGTAGATACTGGAAAAACACTAGTCATGTGTTAAGCACGGTACTGTGCCCTCTGCATAAATCAGTAAGCGAAATAAATAGAGTCACTGAGCTCACGGGGTTCACAGATGGGTACGTAAGCAGTAACAACGAGGTTTCATCTGTGTTCTGTTGGAAGGCTGCCCTCTAATGAGGGCAGAGATGCAAGAACACCTGAGTTCAGAGAAGATCACTGAAGGCTTCTTGGAAGTGACACGTGATAACTGAAGGAGAGAAGCTCGCCAAGGCAAGAGACGGGAAGCAAGCGTATTGGGAAGAACGGACCCCGCCAGCACTGCAGAGGCCTGTGCAGCTCTCTAGGAGGTTTGCAGATAAGACAGACCACTGCTACAGAACGAAGTTGACGGAAAAGAAGTGGTGTTTATTGAGCACCTATTATGAGCCATGTGCTTTTAGTATGGTATCATATTTCATTTTCCAAGGTAGAGTTTGCTTTCTTGTTACATATGAAAGAAGTATAGGAAGAATAAATAACTTCACCAAGGACACACAGCTCGGTGCCAATCGGTACAGAACCCAGCTTTAACTTGTCCCTTGGTTTTTGTTCTCTGCCCCCATACTACCTATCTCCCTTGGTTTTAAGGAAATAATAACATATGAATATAGTATTTAGATTGCAAACCAAATAGGTCTCAAACTTCACTCCTTTTCTTTGGAGCTTCATGTCTGGGGCATTGTTACTGAGCAAATGAATGGTAGATAAATGGAGCACAGTGGCAAGAATATTCTGGAGGCAAACTGTCCCTTACTTCTTTGGATCTTTAGTAATCACATGATCTTTAAGTGACTTTATTAAATCCAGGCTCAGTATCCCTTCTCATATTCTCTCACCTTCCATTCCATTGATCACAGGATAAACAGAGGACTTTTTGTATTATGGTTAGTTTTGCATAGGTCTGTGTCTTCTACTAGACATCAAATCTGTCTCAAAGACTTATTTGAAAGAGACTGTGAGATCATGTGTGTGTGAATTCCTAGTCCTACCATAAACTACACCACAGTAAAATACACTCCATATATATTAGGCAAATTCAGTAGATAGGGAGGTGGTAAATGTTGAACAATGATCTATCAGGGGAAACAATCCATCTTAGTATCATTTGCCAATTTCCACAGTATAAATATTCACTTGATTTCAAGGTATCATTGTGATGTGACTGAGCGTGGACTTGGGAACAGATCTACCAAAGCACTCCATAATGTAATATGTCTGCTCTATACATACTCATGATGTAAGCAACCTTAACAGCATAGAAATATAGTGAAATAATTTGAAAGTACTGTGTTTTTACTTAGCACCTTTAATTTCAGTATAATTAAATTGCAAGTTTATATAATTTAATTTTTAATATTGTTTTAACAATTAGCTCACAGACCTCCTGATATTTGAACAACTGGCCCTTTGGAGCATGTAGCAGCTGACTCCAGCATATTGCTGAATCATGCATGTCTGAGGCGGGAACGTTCTGATTTTCATCTTTGTGCTTTCAGTGCTTAATATATGGCCTGAAACTCAGATGATTTTGGTAAATCAATAAACGGATCAGTAAAATAATGGATAAATGCAAATGTAAAACCAAGTTACCTATGCATATGAAAATGCCTTGGCTATATTCCTCCAGTGGCCTCAGTTTCCTCATCAGTGAGGCAAGGGGCTTGGATAGATGAGATTAACCTAAGGCTCCCTCTATCTCTCACATTCTGCATGAAGTGAGTTCTGTGATTATGTCAACTATTTTCTTAGCTGTATGCTTATATTGTGATGACAACATTTTAACTACCTCATTTGGGACTTAAGTACCAAGTGAACAGGATATTCAGAACTGATTTACTTTATCATGAACAGAAATGAAGACAACTTGTTTTGCATTACTGGTGAATCATTAGAACTTTGTCTAGATTTGCTGAAACAAGACATTATCATATACTCTTCTATATTCAAATTTAATGAAACAATCTGACTATTAAAGTGGTAGAAAAATTATATAAAAGTAGAGAAATCCTCTATTTTCAAATGTTTAATTAAAGCTTAAATGTTAACATTTTGGAGCTGTGAGCCTAGGATTAATTTTGCTAAGCACTTCCTTTGAAGATGAGATCAGAATAAACAGTAAAGTCTTTGACATAGTTTAAGCTGGGTTCCCCAAACCCATCTGATCACAGAACTCCCCTTCCTTGCAGAATGTAGAAACACTTCATGGAACAATGGTATTTAGGGAACACAGTTTGGATGCTTCCCACTGATAACTAGCTATAAAGTGGATCCTCCCACCCTTGGCAAATGACTTCTAACAGTCGCTTATATGTTGAATAGTTTATACCTCTGATCAGTCTGTTTTCACTTATTAATGTGGAATTCTACCTTTCCAGGTGCCATATTACCAGATTATTAACCTGCTATGTAGTATAAAGTAAAAACAGATGGCATGTTAAAGTTATCTCAGAGTAAATGTAGAAAGACTAAGGATCATTTTCCTCATTCAGATTTCCTGGAGATACCCAGTGTAATTTGCCATCTTGTTTACCTTATTTGTAAAATGAGGCAGGTGGATTAGATAAGCCCCAGAGTTCATGGTTTATACCTCTATGTTCTTCCAGCCCACAAATCTGTGATTTATACCCTCAGCCCATGTACTCTTGCAAGGGAAAGTCTGGCAATATGGAGGATTATGTCCTAAAGCCTTAAACACAGCCATACAAGTGAGGGGGGAACCAGAGAGGAGTTTAATTAAGCTAAATGTTCTGATGTTTGAATGCTGACACACTCAGCCATACTTGGGTCCAAGAGAATTAAAAAAAAAAAAAAAAAAATTTCCCCTGGGGAGAATAGACTTGATTTACATGGTACTTCTTTCATTAAATTCAGTGAAGCCTGCAAAACTTGCTAATGAAGGGAAATTATGAAGTATTCTGGCTCAATTTACTTGCTCTTTCCATAATAATTTGGCCTCAGACCGTCTGACACAGAATCTGAAGTAATCAGATTTCAAAGAAATTAGCCCGTCATTCTTTAGCTTCAAATTCAAAGAAACCATGTTTTGCCCTTATCATAAAGATGAAGAAGATATTCTAAAACTGGAAAGGTAATTTCATTTCATTGAGAGATATTTAGGTTACATTAGACATGAGATTTTAAAATATTCTTAGATATCTCTGTCGAGCTTTTCTTTTTTTCTGAGGCAAGTTATAGCTGTGCTGGTCCTCAGGAAAAAGACGAGAGATGTTTAACCAGTGGGTCAAATAGTTAAATAAGCCTTTATAGTACAGGAATTTGAGATGTTTTAGGTGCCTTTCTAATCCATTCTGTACTTTGCAGTCAGAGGGATCAATAGCAGCACGCAAACCTGATTAAAACCTGGCCTGAGTTGGAGAGAGGCCCATGCTCTCAGCCTGAGGTGCAAACTCTATAGCAGGGCTTCAGGCCCTGCATGATTCAGCTCTTGCCTGCCCCTCTCATCTTGAGTACATTAGGATAGACTTCACATTATGGTTGTAGTTTATTCCACGGTGTGATCACCCCAAATGTCAGGAGTTCAACACAGCAGATGGAGCCATGAGCCACAGGGGGGATTTGCTCATTGTGGTCCACTTGGGGACTCAGGCTCACTAAAGCTTCCTCACCTGATATTGTCAGTGGTTCTCCCTGAGATGAAAAGTGCCCTGAAAGGGCTACCTTAGCAAATGGGTGTTCTGACTTAGAAGTGACACTTGCTCATAGCTCCTGACCCTCTCGAGTCAAGTGACCTTATCCAAACATGAAGGACCAGGAAGACAACTCTGAAGGTGAAGAGGCTAGATAAGCTTGGGGACCACAGGCTGCAAGTCTCTTGCTGGTTACTCTCTCCTCCTGGATATCTCACTGTCGTCATTACATTATTCAGTTGGTTGTTCTTGAGTTTAATCATTTCACTAGATGTGTCTGCGTAGCCAGTTTCCTTGGGTAGTTCACATACTCATTGTTCTCTTTCTCCTCCCCTGCTTTGTATGGTCCTCAGGATCATCTACCCCTTCTTTCCCTCATCTTCCTAGGTCCTCTTATCTATTCCTTTACACCTCAGAATCCCAGTGTCTCATTCAGGATCCTTCTCTGACTGCAATGGGCCAGCTTATCAGTCTTTCTCTGATCTCCCTATAAAATGTGATATTCATCTCTAACGTAAATCTTATCACACTCTTATCACGCTGTACTGTAAATGCCTCTTTATCCATCATTGTCTCACAAAGATTCCTGACTTATCCTCTGCTGTACTCCAAGTGCCTTGAATGGTCCCTGGCATGGAGTCAATTAATAAACAGGTAATTACGCTTTGCTATTCCAGTGAATTAGTTACCAGAGATTCTTCATGGTGAAGAATTTAGTATTGTTATGGCATCATGGATATGAGAAACTCCTTGTCTCTGGATTTCAGACTATTGCTTTAGCTAAAGAAGTTATCCAACTATAGTTTGGTTGATTTTATTTGGGGTGGTTGAAAATATAACTAGCCACTGAAGCTAGTAGTATAGGAAATGGGGTTGAGTGGTAGCATGTAAGACTGAGTATAAATTCAGAGAATGTTCTAGTTTAATGGATCTTATGAAGCTGAAGCAAACGGTCACCAAGGAGTTCTGATTGTTCTTAGAATCCAGATACAGTTACTCGATCATAAACATGTCAATTTTCCTTAACATAATTTTCCTTCTCTGAAAATTTAGAAAATGGTATAGAGGATAGAGGTAATATAAACATTTCTTAGATCAATAGAGTAGATGAAGGGAGTTGAGGGGAAAGAAGGAGGGGGGACTGGAAAAAGGAAGAACAATGGAATGAATCTGACCATACTTTGATATGTACATACATGAATATACTACTGTGAATCCTATCAAGTATGTCTACAAGATTGTAGATAGGATTAAAAACAGATAAACAAATTGCAGAAAGGTCAAAAGAGGAG
The DNA here is from genome assembly GCF_902686455.1 of Sciurus vulgaris. Lineage (NCBI taxonomy): Eukaryota > Metazoa > Chordata > Mammalia > Rodentia > Sciuridae > Sciurus > Sciurus vulgaris. Next base: position 36,655,295 of record NC_136476.1, read on the forward strand.
AGAGAGTAGGGGAAGGGGGGGACATACTGGGGACTGAATTAGAGCAATTATATTCCATGCTTTTGTGGTTATGTCAGAATGTATTCTAACATTATATATAACTAAAAATGATCAACAAAGGAAATAATGTTGAGTCAAAAAGGAAAATATATTTCTTGTTTTTAATGCACAATCTTCAGAAGAAACCTCCAGTCCATACATTAATGTTATTGAAAATTTAAACTTAATCAAAGACTATTCTACAACTAGTACCGTCTGAGATAAGTTACCCGCAGGGGCAGTTTTAGAATACCAAACAAAGCACACTGGCCTGCTTTTCAGATACAGTCTCAAAATTTGCCAAGTTTCTCAGGTGAAACTCAAGTAGCTCTGAGAATTAACACAAATGTTAAAGTATATTCCTTTCTTTTATTAGTCTTATGGTCATACATAATAGTTGAGTTCATCCCGACAAACTCATACATGCATTGAATTCAATTTCAGTTCATGATTCCCCTTTTCCCTACCCCTTTCCCTCCTGTCTTCTCCCATCCCCTTCTCTTTCTTTTACTAGGCTTCCTTTCTCTATTCATATTGATTGGTTCTTTATGTAATATTATCCTTCCCTCCTCCTTTCCTTTATTTTACTCTAACTTCCACATATGAGAGGAAACATTCAACCTAGGAGTTTCTGATTTTGGCTAATTTCATTTAGCATGATAGTCCCCATTTCCATCCATTTACTAGCAAATGCCATAATTTCATTCATTTTTATGACTGAGTAGAACTCCATTATATGTGTGTATGTATACACATATATCTCACTATTTCTTAATTCATCCATCTATATTGGAGGGCATCTAGGTTGATTGCCTAATTTAGTTATTGCAAATTGTGCTACTATAAACATTGATGTGACTGTGTTGTTGTAGTATGCCAATTTTAGATCTTTGGGGAAAATATCCAGGAGTGGCGTTGCTAGGTCGTATAGTGATTCCATACCTAGTTTTTTGAGAACTCTCCAAACTGATTTCTCGAATGGTTGTACTAGTCCACAGTTCCATCAGCAATGTACAAGTGTTCTTTTTTCCCCACAGCCTTCACCAGCATTTATCATTTGTATTCTTGATCATTGCCAACCTAATAAGAGTGAGGTGAAATCTTAATGTAGTTTTGATATGCATTTTCCTGATTGCTAGAGATGTTGAACATATTTTTTGTATATTTATTGACCTTTAGTATTTCTTCTATTGAGAAAATTTTGTTCTTTTGTCCATTTGTTGATTGGTAATTTGATTTTTGGTGTTAATTTTTTTGAGTTCTTTGTATATTCTGGATCTTGATCCCCTATTGAAGAGTATCTGACCAAGATTTTGTGTCTTTCGGTAGACTCTCTTCATGCTCTTAATCATTTCCTTAGTGGTAAGAAGCTTTTTAGTTTAATGACATCCCACTTATTGGTTGTTAGTTTTATTTCTTGTGCTTTGGAGGTCTTGTTCAGGAAGTTTGTGTCAGCACCTATGTAATGGAGAGTTGATCCTATGTTTTCTTGTAGCAGTTGTAAGTTTTCTGGTCTAATTCCTAAGTCTTCCACCATTTCAATTTGAATTTTGTGCAGGGAGAAAGATAGGGATCTAATTTCATTTTTCTATTGATAGCATCCAGTTTTTCCAACACCGTTTGTTAAAAAGGCTGTCCTTTTTTCAATATATGTTTTTGGCACCTTTATCAAATATCAGACAGCTATAGTTTTGTGGGTTCATCTCTATATCTTCAATTGTATTCCATTAGTCTTCATGCCTGTTTTGGTGCATTACAATGCTGTTTTAGTATAATTTCAGATCAGGTATCATAATACCTCCTGTAAAGCATATTCTTAAAGAATGCACATTAGGTGGTAGCTCTGAGCTCTGTATTATAAAAATTGCCACAAAATAGGAAGATAATAGCATATAAACAGAAAATGTTTCCAACTTCATACATGTACATGTTTATGTGTGTCTTAAATGCTTTCAAATTTGGAGAGATTGTTACTAGAATATTAAACACTGGGGAGAATTGTTTAATGGAAAAGGAACACATTTAAATAAACAAATATTAACAACAAATAGTCTGTAAAATATTTCACTTAATTTTGGGAATCTATGTTGGTTTCCTTCAGAGCCTGAATTGGGAGAAATTAACAGTGAAATGAAGTATAAAAGTCCTGGGGCCATAATTCAACACCTGCTAAACAATAGGTGTCAAATCATGGGATATCAGGGAAGAAGAAATCCCTGTTCTCCTGCTTTCCCAGCTCAGGAAGAAGAAATAGCCCCAATAGTGAGTTTTAAGCTTATAAAACAAACTAGACTCCCAGGCCTAGATTTGTCTCATTGGGTCAGTGTAGTCCCTTACCTAAGCGCATCCTTTGCATAGTTAGCAAACCCAAACAGTACTTTTCAATGTATTCTACTATTCTTTATATGTTATAAGTACTGGGCATAATTAAATTTTATCATGAATTTTATGGGATTATTCTATTTTGATATAAATAAGTAGTTATGTACATTAGATTATTTATAATTCTTGAAATATTGATAATAGATTTTATAAATACTGAATTATAATTTAATTGGATTGTCAAATTTTAGAAGACATAGACCATATGGAAAGTAAAATCTAAAATTCTCAGTTATAACACAATATTGCGTATCTTATGGATGGTAAAACTATAAAAAAATGAGGAAAAAAAAAAAAAACTTCCCAGAAAATGATGTGGAAGTGCTGAAAATAGTCTCAAAACTTTATAGGTAGTCTAGAACTAATGTTTGACTTTGGAACAACACAAATACACATGAGAAAATCTCTTTCAAAATTATGGGAATAAGGCAAAAGTCATTTGAGAGCTAGTGTTTATGATAAATAATCTAAAATTTTATTTGAATTATTGTCATAATGACAACCTTAATCTCATATATTATATAAGATTTTTAACAGGAAAAAAAAAAAAAAACATGTTCAACACCTTTAATAAGCTCTTGTTTGGCCAGGGAGAGGGATAGGCAAACAATTCTTACCCAGTGGTAATGGTATATATACCCCCGAAAAGGATGTAGAATGTTGATCTCATGCACCGAGAGAAGAATGCAAGATGGAGGGCAGCTGCTCAGCGTTGGTGCTCAGATTCTCACATGGAGAGAAGGCAGTTAGAGATGGCATCACTGGCTTGGCAATCTGCCTTTTTTTCCTCTTTTGAGTCTTTTGCTGGTTGACTCTTGAGCCTGTCAGAGTGTAGGACAGAGCTTATTTCCATCAGCCTTTTTGCTGCTGTGACCAAAGAACCAGACAATAACAATTTTAGAGAAAGAAATGTTTATGTGGCACTCATGGTTTCAAGATCTCAGTCCATAGATAACCTGCTCCATTGCTCTGGGCTCAGGGTGAGACAGGTCATCAAGCAGAAGGGTATGGTTGAGGAAGGGAGTTCAGGACATGGTGATCAGGAAGGAAGGAAGGAAGAGAGAGAGAGGATACATGAGCTCCACTCCTCTCCAGGGACAAAATATATATCCCAAAGCCAAGTCCCCAATGACCTACCTCCTCCAATCACATCCTACCTGCCTACAGTTACCACCTAGTTAATTCCTATCGGAATTAATGCAACGATTAGGTTAAAATTTTCATGATCCAATCATTTCATCTCTAAACCTTCTTTTATTTTTTCTCACATCTGAGCTTTTGGGGAACACCTCTTGTCATAACAGAGCTGATGCTGTGGAGAAGAGAATTCCACAAGACAAGGCCTCTAGAACTCAAAGCGTTGGATCTCAAAGGAGCGGTAAAGGCCACAGAGCCTACCTCCTTCATTTTATGGATGGGAAACCTGAAGCCCAAGAGGGTCCTTTCTGTGACTTGCCCAAGCTCACACAGCAAGTAACATGAAAGGCAGGCTCTTGACCTCCATCCAACCCAGTGTATTTTCTTCAACACACAAGTCATCTGAAGAAAGGAGCCTAGAAATGCAAGGGTGGGAAATAATTGAAGAAAGATTCAGGTCATAGCTTTAGGAGAGTGCTCCCTCTTAGACAAAGGGGCCATCCTTGAGAAACTGCCCCCACATTAGCATTTAGGGTTTCAAAATTCTCACTGGAGTATTTAACTGTGAGGACAAGTAGTTTCCTTCCTTTCTAGAGAAAGAAATAGGTCTGCCCTAGCAAAGAATCAAGAACTGTAGTTGCTCTCTCTGGGGCCACATTCACCAATGCTTGACTTGGCTTGTCAGAGATAACCCCACTGTGAAAGAGTCTCCCCAAGAACTATGATCTGCACACCCCTGTGGCCAGTAAGAAGGGTGGCTTTTGGAAGGGTGGTGCCTTCTAACAGATGGATCCCATCTGACCACCAAGTCAGAACCATTTTTATGAAAAGGCTGCTGCTTTCCAGGGTTTCTGGCATATGTGTTCCAAACAGGATCAAGAACATCTGGAGAACTTGGAACCAGCAATACACTTAGGTCATGGCCTCTAGGCAAGTGATCAGCAAACTGAGTCACTGAAATCACTCTTTTATGAAGCATTAGCTGTAGGTCTGGAAGCGGCACTGTGGCAAACCCTTGTAAGTGGAGTCTCCTTTCCTCCACCCATTTTCCTGGGCTGGGCTTGTACCAGAGCCCAAGTCTTGTATGTGAATGTTGCTTTCCAACTAAGGAATTTAGAAGCATGAGGAAAGAAAATAGTCATGGATTCATGGGGGAATGCTGAGACAGGTGGCTGAAGACCCAACCCTCGAGCCCTTCTAAATGTCTATGGTGGATATGGAAGATGTGGGGTGTGGGCTTTTCCCAAGAGGTTGAGAGACCTCTGGACTATTTCAGCTCCCTGTATCATCTTTCATAATTGATTAAAGACATGAAATGGGGGTTTTTCCATATTGCTCCTCCCTGTGTATTCTGTGCCTGGCCAGAAGGAAAAAAGAAAGAAAAACTTGATGTGTAGAATATAAGTTTACTCAGAAATGGCATTTGTAGAAAAATATCTTTATACCTAAGTTTGGAATTTAAGAGAAGTCTCTTTATTTTTTCTCTCCCCCACCCTACCACCATTTATTCACACAGCAATTATAATTTCAGCACATATTACTTTGTAATTTTTTTTGTTTTCTTCTGTCATTCATCCTGTACTCTCAGCATCTAGAATTGTACTTACTAAAAGACCAAAAGTAATGATGTAATAAAACAAAAATTGCCCATGACGATCATAATCATAGTATCAATTATACATGTGCAGCTTTTTATACATAGCTTGCAGAGTACTTTCACATGCCTTGTACCATTTCAACCTTTGACTAAGCCTGAGGGAATTTTGATTCCAGCCCAGGTCTTATTGGTTTTGTTTTGTTTTTTTAGTAGTCAGGAAGATATCTAGGTTCCAAACAGTGGGATCCTCAGAGCACAGACTGATCAATGTCAATAGTTTATGTGTGCACATCATGAGAGATGGAGGTATATGCAGGTCTTACTTTGAATGTTTTAGTAAAATTTTAGAGCAACAAAACTTTGTAAATTTTTAAATGAAGGAATTTTGTAATAGTAAAGAGCCAATTCAAAAACCAAACCAAACTAAACAAACAAAAAAATTCAGAGGAATTCTAAAACTTCACATAAGAAAATTCTTGAGTTAAAAAGTGTTTTTCCGTTCTTGGTTCTGGTCCTACCAGCAGTTGTGTCCTTATTTATGTCACTTTTGTTTTCCTGTCTAAAAAATGGTGGAGTTGAACCAAATGTTCCTGTTATTCCTATGAAAAAATTCCATGCTTCAGTTAGTCTAATTAAAAGAGTTGGAAGGTTAGCCTTTAATGAAGTTGTGTGTTGCATAACGTGTTTGTCAATGATGGACTACGTATGTGGGGACTGTACCATAGATTGTATTGCCTAGTGACATTGACATGTTAGTTTTTGTAAGTAAGCTTTATGATATTTGAAGAATGCAAAAATCACTTAATGATGAATTTCTTAGAATGTTTCCCTATTGGTAAGTCACATGTGACCCTGTAGTTGTATGAAACATAGCACTGGTTCCTAGAGGGGCAACTTCCTTTGTCAAAGTTATTGAAAATGCTGCTAGTGGAATTCTTTATATGCAAAATGGTAAGGAGTTAAAAGTTCACATTTGAAATGTTACTTTTCATTAGTTTGTGGAAAAATAGAAAACCAGGGTGGGGAGGATATTCCTTATGCTTTGGAAGCTTGAACCCCTAGAAGGTTTTCTCATTGCTCTCTTCCGCAGATTACCACCAGGCAAGAGCACAGTCAAACACCTTTGTAAGACTTCATAGTAGATCACATTCTGAAAACAAGGGGTTCACTAAATGCACTTTTTCATGTCCTATTTATATTGTGGCCTCTCTCCAACTCCGGGACCTGAACCAGTGGGACGGTGTGCCCATCTTGGGAATCACTTCCAGAATGCCGCCAGGAACCAGGACCACTTGCTCACTTGGCAAGAGGCAGCTCTTGCAAATCACATGCAGCATCTGAAATCCAGCACCATGTGAAAATTCAGGACTGTTTCAACAACCTCGTGGAATGGATTTGCAGTCACGTCAAAGCATAATTTAGGAATGGGAATCTCGGTTATTTAGGAAATGCAAGTGTAACAGTGGTTCTTGTTCCTTCACAGAAATTTTAAAGGATGTCTATTTAACTCCTCTGGAGAGAGAACTCAGAACCTAGAATTATTCAAACAACAAAATTGAGAGCTATGGTTTGAATATCATTTGAGTGTGTCCCCCTGGTTTCATGTGTTAAAATTTAATCCCTATGAGGCATTGAGAGATTGGAAACTTAATATGACTGTGGAGTTTATAGATGGCTCCTTTGAGACACCTCTTAAGATTAGATAAGTTGATTAGAGTACAGCCCCCATGATTGAATTCCGGTGGCTTTATAAAAAGGGGGAGAGAGACCAGAACAAATATGCAGGCACGTTCCCTATCTGTGGCCATGTGAAGTCCTGTACTACGCTGGGACTCTGCCAGAGAGAAGGCCATCGCTAAATGTAGGCCCTTGACCTTGGACCTCTGGAACAGTGAGCTTAAATAAACCTCTGTTCTTCATAACTCACTCAGTCTGGGGTACTGATACTGGCAACAGAAAACAGAATAGGTTAGTGAAAAATTCACTAAAGGCTTACACCTTGTGCATTCAAAAGTGAAATACTTTTAATGTAGGTTGGATGTATGTGAAAGGCCCAGAAAACTGCAACTGAAATCTTAATGTGGCCATCTCTGCATGCGAAGTATTTTTAACTGTGGGTTTCAAAGCAAAGTTGTTAATGCTGGAGGATCATGTTGGATCAGTGGGAATTGCTTGCAGAGGAATCGCAGGGAGGCCAAAGCAGTGCAGGCTGATGACAGCTTGGGTCTGAATCATCAGGAATGGCCTTAGCTGATGTACTTGGGCACATCAGAAATGTTTTCTCTCAGTTTTGGAGTCATTTCTAAGAGTACATTGTAGCTTGTTGAGAATAACTCACTCCCTGAGATTTTCCCTTCTCTATTAACATTTGTAATGGATAAACCCCAAGTACAGTGAGTATCAAGATAAAATTAATCTAGAGGGTAGATGTCAGGTACAGTCTGTGGGTAGTATGAAATAGTAGCAATAATAACACAAGTAACACAGATGAGTATTTGCTGTGCTGCCCAAAGTGTGCTAAAATGTAATTTAATCCTCACAACCACCAAATGGGGTAGGTATTGATGGCCCAGTTTTATTGAATTAGGAAACTAAGACTGGAAGGAAGTAGCTGAATGCTGTGATATACTGATGTGCCTTACCCTCCTCACACCTACTGAGGGGGATCTCAGGAGAGGACAGATAGTAAATGACCTGAGGAAGTTTCTAGGGAAAAGTAGGGAATTTATAGGATAATAATGATCTCATTTCATATGCTCATGAAAACTGAATTAAATTTTAGCTTTCGGCTACGAAAATCTCCCTTTTCCTACTATTCCATCCCCTGCCTTGGAGCAGAGGCGTTTTGATTCTAGAGCTCATTTTGTTTAGTGCTATTTATTCAGAACTGCCTTTAGCCTAAGGACTGTGCATTGACTTGACATGCTTTATTGTTTTTGACCATATAAGGTGGACATTCTTCCCATTTCACAGTTGATAAAACAGTCTAAAAATGTTTAATTTTCACAATGCCTTTCACTAAGTGTTGGACTAAGATATGAATTGAGGGTCATGTAACTCAGATTATTTTCACTGGACCAGAGCTTGCTATTCCATGCTGCTCACTGTAAAAACCTTGGACTTAAAAAAAAAAAAGTAATAAAAACCTAGATCCCTCTCTAGACCAATCAAATCAGAATAGTGAGGTCAGAGAGGACCTGGACTGCAGTATTTTCACAACATCTTCAAGAGATTCTGAGGTGTGTGGTCAAGACTGAGAATTATCATATGCTGCCTCCAGGTATCTTGTTGAACCTGAGCATCTCATTTTTAAAAAATGTTTTGCAGCTGACTGATTAACTTCTCTTAGTTACTGTGATATTCAGACCCTCTGCCTAGCCTTATAAGCCAGGTAAGTGATATATGATCATTGATACAATCTATTAAGCTTTCCAAGGATTTGGATAGGCTGGAATTTTCCTAATATGGGGTAAAGATAAGAGAGAAAGTCAAAGATATATATTCAGTGTCCATTCTTTCTGATAGCTGTCTCTTCTAGAAAGATGAGAGAGAAAGTAGCAATAGAAATGAAGTTAGTAGCTTTTGAATTCAGGACTTAGGTTCCTGTGACATCAGAGTACCAGCTCCCAAGTATATTTGCATAGTCTTAGGTAGACAGGTCAAAATTTTTGTCATTGTCCTGTCCATTTGGGTCAAGGAACCCCATTCTTGATGTCAGTAGACACAGGTAGTTCTTGCCTTGGTTTCTAGCATCAGTCTTTCTTCTCGAGCTGATGGTCTGTGTGGTGTGGGGCAGACTCTTACGACACTAACAGAATCATGACGCAAAGGGGACCGTGGGCAAATATTTCCCCCACTTTTGTAAAATACATGACAGTGGAAACCCTGACGTATATGGTATTCTTTTAGTTTTTCTTCCCTCTCCCTGCCCTGCTTCCCAGACTCTAGAAGTATAGTAAATAATTATGGAATGGAATAAAAAATATGGGACAAATCTATTCCAGAAGGAAGGGAATCAGTTGGGTTTTTAGGTTCCCTGAGATGATAACTCTATGTCACATCAAGGTGCTATATACAACAAATGTACCTGATGATTTGTGTTGGTGGTAATAATGTGAAATTTAACTTCTTTTAAGTGAATGACCAGAAGAATATGGTCTCCGGTTTGAAATAGTATTTTGTGTCAAGTTTAAGACAGTGTACTCAAACTATGGAAGCTGGCTTTATGGTAGAATTTGTTATTTAAATGATTAAAATATTTTTCTTCTGGGAAATAACTATGAATAAATTGGGAGAGATGTGAACAGTACCCATTTGTATACTATTTGGAAGATAGACACCTGGTATATGTATCCTTATTATATCCTCCCATGTTCTGGAAGATATTATTCATTGTCCATTATATTTTTCTTTCTCTTTCTCTGGCTGTGTGTAGGCATGGGCTCAGAAATGTTTTCAACACTGGGATCCTTGCAAGGACTACCAATATATCAGATTCGACTCAAAGGAGAAACCTATTTTCCATTCCTAGAGGGTTACAATTTATGAATGATATTCATTCCCAATACCTTGTTAATGTTGCTTTTTGCAAAGTTTAAAGTCCTATAAAATATAAGGTCATAGAAGATGGCAGAGTTCCTCATATTCATTTTGATTGTTCAGTACATACCAAAGTATTTTTTTAAGAATTTGCTTCTTCCATGTTCCTAAATTCCAGCAGAGGGAGTAACCTGCTTTCCAAGACCCTACTTTAACACCTGCTTAGTTACAAGTGCTGATGGTTTATTTTATAATCCCTCAAAATTGGAGGAGTCAGTTGGGAAAAATCACATTGAGGCCTTCCAGGGTAGATCTAAGAAGTGAGAGCCCAGTTCTCTCTACAGCTCATAGCATTGTATCTGTGGCACCTCCCCTTCTTCTCTTGGTTTGGCACCAAACCCACATATAAACCTAATGATGTGGGGCCACAAGCATTTCTTTTCTCTTGGGAATCCTGTCTTTATGATTAAACATGAAATTGTGATCAAATTTTCTCTTGAGTCTAACAGGTTACATCGTTCCTCTCCCCCTCCACATCTGGAGGAGCTGTATACTGACCAGGTTTCAAATTAGGTAATTATATCCAACTTCTCAAATTCCACTTCAGTTTATGTGGTTCTGGTTCTCTACCTGCCCCCATTAAAGTTGTATCACCAAAAGAATATTGTAGCATTCCTCATAGGAACAGGCTGTCTTTTCCTGGTATGTGAAGTCTCTGCTAGATGGCATCATCTCTCAGATCAGTGCACAGGTAATGGCATGCTTTATAACATAGAGAATATCATTTTCTTTATTGTCCTGAATCTCTGTCTTAATATCAGGAATTGTCAAATCGACTTGTGAGCTCTTTTAGTATAACTCTTATGCTTTGAAATGGGTTTTACATGCTCAAAATAACAAACCAACCCAAAATCCAAACTACACACGTAAAGTAGGACATGCTGCAAAGCCTGAAGTATTTACTACTGATCCTTTATAGAATAACTTTGATTATAATATAAATCATGATTTAACATGATTATAATAGTAGTAATCATGTTAGTCACATCCACTTTATTTAGTACTTATAAAATAATTGAAACATACTTTATGTTTTCACTTAGTTATCTTCACAGACCCTTGGTGAACCTTTGACACAGACACTAGGAAGTCTTTGAGACTGTCCCTGGTAGTCCTTTCTACTGGCATTTATGCCCTATGTATACTTCCCCTCAAGTGTAGGCTGTATTTAGTGATGCCCTTCTAATAGATTGGGATTTCCTTCTAATTGAATATGACAGAGGATTTGGAATGTATAGTATATGGTTATCAGGATGTCACCGTTATTAGATCATGGAAGACAGTGAATTTCTGAAAGTATACTCTGAATTTTTGAGAGCTGATTCTCACTCCCTTTGATTTCTTGCTATGGGAGAAGCCAGCCAACATTTAGAGATATTCCTGTGGTAAAGGATCAAAGCCTGCTGTGTTACACCCTGTGTGAGTCAGGAAGCAGATTCCTCCCTCTGTCACTCCAGTTGAATCTTCAGGTGAGATCACATCCCTATTCATCAACCTGACCGTAACCCCATGAGAGACCTGGAGGAGGCACCCACCTAAATTGCATCCAGATTCTTAATCCACAGAAATCAAGAAAATAAAGTGTTGTTTGAAATCACTTCATTTTGGGGTAAATTGTTATGTATCAGGAGATAAGTATAGATTTTAGTACCTGAAACTAGAGGTAATTCCAGTAACAAATGCATAAAATGTGGGATTGGCTTTGGAACCAGGTGCTGAACAGAGATGATAAAGACTGTGGAATTTGAAAGAGAATGGTAGTGTAAGCTTCAAGTGCCTTGAAAACATTGTTCACTGGATTTAGGACTTTGAAGACACTGAGAGTGATAAATTGCAGGAAAGTGAAGAAAATGATATTTCAAACTGGAGGAAGGGAAATTTTTATTTATGTAGTGGTAAGAAGTTTAGCAACACTGTGACCTGCTATGCCTGCTTCACTAGGTGATTTCCAAGCAAGATGTTGACCATGCTGCCTGTTTTTTATTTATTTTTTTCTTTTCCTGATAATAGTAAAATGTGAAGGGGAGAGATAAACTAGAGGAAAGACTCTTTTTAAAAATTTATTTTTATTGGAAACAAATGGGATACATCTTGTTTCTCTGTATATGAAGTAGAGGCATACCATTTGTGTAATCATACATTTAGTTTATGATTCATTCTGTTATTTTTTATCCCCCTACCCCTTCCACCCCTCTTTTCTCTCTATACAGTCCCTCCTTCCTCCATTCTTGCCCCCCTCCCACCCCCCATTATGTGTCATCATCCGCTTATCAGCAAGATCATTTGTCCTTTGGTGTTTTGAGATTGGTTCTCTCACTTAGCATGGTATTCTTCAATTTCATCCATTTGCCTGCAAATGCCATAATTTTATTATTCTTTATGGCTGAGTAATATTCCATTGTGTGTGTGTGTGTGTGTGTGTGTGTGTGTGTGTATATATATATATCACAGTTTCTTTATCCATTCATCAATTGAGGGGCATCTAGATTAGTTCCAAATCTGGCTACTGTGAATTGAGCAGCTATGAACATTGATGTGGCTGTATCTCTGTATTAGGCTGATTTTAAGTCCTTTGGGTATAGGCCAAGGAGTGGCATAGCTGGGTCAAATGGTGGTTCCATTCCAAGTTTTCTAAGGAATTTCCGATCTGCTTTCCAGAGTGGCTGCACTAATTTGTAACCCCACCAGGAATGTATGAGTGTGCCTTTTCCCCCACGTCCTCACCAACACCTATTGTTGCTTGTATTCTTGTTAATTGCCATTCTAATTGGGGTGAGATGGAATCTTAGAGTAGTTTTGATTTGCATTTCTCTTATTACTAGAGATGTTGAACATTTTTTCATATATCTGTTGATTGCTTGTAGATCTTCTGTGAAGTGTTTCTTCATATCCTTAGCCCATTTGTTGATTGGGTTATTTGTATTCTTGGTGTAGAGTTTTTTGAGTTCTTTATAGATTCTGGAAATTAGTGCTCTATTTGAAGTATGAGTGGCAAAGATTTTCTCCCATTCTGTAGGCTCTCTCTTCGCATTGCTGATAGTTTCCTTTGCTGAGAGAAAGCTTTTTAGTTTGAATCTATCCCAGTTATTGATTCTTGCTTTTATTTCTTGTGCTATGGGAGTCCTGTTAAGGAAGTCTGATCCTAAGCCGACACGTTGAAGATTTGGACCTACTTTTTCTTCTACAAGATGAAGGGTCTGTGATCTGATTCCAAGGTCTTTGATCATTTTGATTTGAGTTTTGTGCATGGTGAGACATACGGGTTTAGTTTCATTCTGTTGCATATAGATTTCCAGTTTTCCTAGCACCATTTGTTGAAGAGGCTATCTTTTTTTCATGGCATATTTTTGGCCCCTTTGTCTAGTATGAGAAAATTGTATTTATTTGGGTTTGTGTCCCTGTCCTCTATTCTGTACCATTGAACTACCTGTCTATTTTGGTACCAATACCATGCCGTTTTTGTTACTATTGCTTTGTAATAGAGTTGAAGATCTGGTATTGCGATACCCCCTGCTTCACTCTTCCTGATAAGGATTGCTTTAGCTATTCTGGGTTTCTTATTCTTCCAGATGAATTTCATGATTGCTTGCCCTATTTCTGTAAGGTACATCATTGGGATTTTAATTGGAATTGCATTGAATCTGTATAGCATTTTTGGTAGTATGGCCATTTTGACAATATTAATTCTGCCTATCCAAGAACATGGGAGATCTTTCCATATCCTAAGGATTTCTTTAATTTCATTCTTTAGTGTTCTGTAGTTCTCATTGTAGAGGACTTTCACCTCTTTTGAGAGATTGATTCCAAGTATTTTATTTTTTCAAGGCTATTGTGAATGGGGTAGTTTTCCTAACTTCTCTTTCTGAAGATTCATCACTTATGTATAAAAATGCATTAGATTTATGAGCATTGATCTTATATCCCGCTACTTTACTGAATTCACTTATAAGTTCTAAAAGTTTTCTGGTGGAATTTCCTGGTTCCTCTAAATATATAATCATACCATCAGCAAATAGGGATAGTTTGAGTTCTTCTTTTCCTATTCATATCCCTTTAATTTCTTTGGTCTGTCTAATTGCTCTGGCTAGAATTTCGAGGACAATGTTGAATAGAAGTGGTGAAAGAGGGCATCCCTGCCTTGTTCCAGTTTTAGGGGGAATGCTTTCAGTTTTTCACCATTTAGAATGATATAGGCCATGGGCTTAGCGTAGATGGCCTTTACAATGTTAAGGAATGTTCCCACTATCCCTACTTTTTCTAGTGTTTTGAGCATGAAGGGGTGCTGTATTTTATCAAATGCTTTTTCTGCATCTATTGAAATAATCATGTGATTCTTGACTTTAATTCTATTGATATGGTGAATTACATTTATTGATTTCCTGATGTTGAACCAACCTTGCATCCCTGGGATAAAACCCACTTGATCGTGGTGCACTATCTTTTCAATATGGTTTTGTATGCGATTTGCTAAAATTTTGTTGAGAATTTTTGCGTCGATGTTCATTAAGGATATTGGTCTGAAGTTTTCTTTCCTTGAAGTTGTCTCTGTCTGGTTTAGGTATCAGTGTGATATTGGCTTCATAGAATGAGTTTGGGAGGGTTCCCTCCTCTTCTATTTCATGAAATACTTTGAGAAGTACTGGAATGAGCTCTTCTTTAAAGGTTTTGTAGAACTCGGCTGAGAACACATCTAGTCCCAGACTTTTCTTTGTGGGTAGGCTTTTGATGACCTCTTCTATTTCATTGCTTGAAATTGATTTATTTAAGTTGTGTATGTCCTCCTCGTTCAGTTTAGGTAATTCATATGTCTCTAGAAACTTGTCTTCGAGGTTTTCTGTTTTGTTGGAGTATAGATTTTCAATATAGCTTCTAATTATGTTTTGTATTTCACTTGTGTCTGTCGTGATATTTCCTTGTTCATTCCAAATTTTAGTAATTTGAGTTTTCTCTCTCTTTCTCTTTGTTAGTGTGGCTAAGGGTTTATGAATTTTGTTTATTTTTTCAAAGAACCAACTATTTATTTTGTCATTTTTTGTATTGATTCTTTTGTTTCAATTTTGTTGATTTCAGCTCTGATTTTAACTATTTCCTGTCTTCTACTACTTTTGGTGTTGGTCTGTTCTTTTTCTAGGGCTTTGAGCTGTACTGTTAGGTTGTTTATTTGTTGATTTTTTTTCTTCTTTTATTGAATGTGCTCCATGAAATAAATTTTCCTCTAAGAACTGCTTTCATACTGTCCCAGAGATTTTATATGATATATCTTTTTTCTCGTTTACCACTAAGAATTTTTTTATTTCCCCTCTGATGTCTTCTGTTATCCATTCATCATATAATAGTGTGTTATTTAATCTCTAGGTATTGGGGAAGTTTCTGTTTTTTATTCTGTCATTTATTTCTAATTTCAATCCATTATGATCTGATAGAGTACAAGGTTCTATATCTTCTTGTATTTGCTAGCAGTAGCTTTATGGCATAATGTATGGTCTATTTTAGAGAAGGATCCATGTGCTGCTGAGAAGAAAGTATATTCGCTCTTTGTTGGATGGTATATTCTATGTATGTCTTTTAAGTCTAAATCATTGATTGTGTTTTTGAGATCTATGGTTTCTTTGTTCAGTTTTTGTTTGGGATCTGTCCAGTGGTGAGAGAGGCGTGTTAAAATCACTTAATACTATTGTATTGATACCGCCATTTACCGGTGACGAGTTCTGCTCCTTCTAATGTTGAAGATTGAACACTAGAGAAGCACGCCAAGGCAAGCATGTTAAGCAGGTTTTATTTAAAGCTAATAATACAGACTTCTCCCGGCAGGGAGAAGGGGGCCATGGCTGATGTTCAAAAGTCCCAAGAAGTGAGCGCACCCTACATCTTTTATAGGTTAAATTCTCTTTTGTTCTCCAGTTCTCTCCCCCCTTATCTCTCTTTCCTGCCTATGTGACTAGGCCTGGTTTTGCATTAAGTGCAAAGCCATGGGCAGGGGGAGGGCCAAGGTGATTCAGGCAGGCAAGGGCCCAGGGGGCATTAATTAGCAGTTCCTGGCTTGCAGTCCTTGATAAAGGCAGGTAAATTTGGTAATCAATGGGCTCCGGAGATCCTTGACATTCCATTCATTCCAGGGGCAGTCTCCAACTTCCAGAGGCAGATGATTTTATGGCCTCCATTTCCTCGATTTGACCCGATCCCCTATTTCTACACTAACTACCTGTTCCCAATTCTGGCTTCAGTATTGTGGTCTGTTTGATTTCTGGAATTGAGAAGGATTTGTTTGACATACATGGATGAGCCACTGTTTGGGGCATAGATGTTTATGATTGTTATATCTTGCTGATTTATGCTTCCCTTAAGCAGTATGAAATGTCCTTCTTTATCTCTTCCGACTAACTTTGGCTTGAATTCCACATTATCTGATATGAGGATGGATACTCTGGCTTTTTTGCTGAGTCCATGTGCATGGTATGTTTTTTCCCATCCTTTCACCTTTAGTCTGTAGGTATCTCTTTCTATGAGGTGAGTCTCTTGCAGGGAACATATTGTTGGATCTTTCTTTTTAATCCAATCTGCCAGTCTATATCTTTTTATTGATGAGTTCAGGCCATTAACATTCATATTATTGAGATATGATTTGTATTCCTGATCATTTGGCTCTTTTTTTTTTTTTTTTTGACATGACTTGGTTTCTCCTTTATTTGGCTGTTCCTTTAGAGTAGTTCCTCCCTTTGCTGATTTACATCATTGTTTTTCATCTCTTTCTCATGGAATGTTTTGCTGAGAATGTTCTGTAATGCCAGCTTTCTTTTTGTAAATTCTTTTAGCTTTTGTTTATCATGGAAGGATTTTATTTCGTCGTCTATCTGAAGGTAAGTTTTGCTGGGTATAAGATTCTTGGTTGGTCTCCATTTTCCTTCAGAGCTTGAAAAATGTTATTCCAGGCCCTTCTAGCTTTTAGGGTCTGGGTTGAAAATCTGCTGATATTCTTACTGGTTTTTCCCTGAATGTAATTTGATTCTTTCTCTCACAGACTTTTAAAATTCTATCTTTATTTTGTATGATAGGTATTTTCATTATAATGTGCCTTGGTGTGGGTCTATTCTATTGTAATTTTGTGTATTTGGAGTCCTGTAAGTCTCTTGTACTTGATTTCTATTTCATTCTTCAGATTTGGGAAATTTTCTGATATTATTTCATTGAATAGATTGTTCATTCCTTTGGTTTGTTTCTCTAAGCCTTCCTCAATCCCAATAATTCTTAAATTTGGCCCTTTTCATGATATCCCATAATTCTTGTAGATTCTGTTCATGATTTCTTATCATCTTCTCTGTTTGGTCAACTTTGTTTTCAAGATTAGATATTTTGTTTTAGAGATCTGAGGTTCTGTCTTCCAGGTGTTCTATCCTATTGGTTATGCTTTCTATGGAGCTTTTAATTTGGTTTATTGTTTCCTTCATTTCAAGGATTTCTGTTTTTTTTTTTTTTTTTTGCAGTGTCTTTCACTCTTTATTGAAATGATCTTTCTCTTCCCGTAAGCTTTGCTCTTTTAACTGTTGAGTGGTGCGATCATTTAATGCCTGCATTTGCTCTTTCATGTCATCATTTGCCTCTCTGATCATTTTAATTATGTACGTTCTGAACTCCCTTTCTGACATTTCTTCTGCCATGCTGTCATTGGATTTTATTGATACAGCCTCTAGGTTTGTTTGGGACATTTTTTTCCTTGTTTTCTCATATTGGTTGGGCATCTACCCTCTAGTAGTGAAACTCTGAGATATTGCAGATTTCCTCTATTGACTAATATTGTCTCTGTAGATTCTAATAACTCACCTCTTAGCCTTCAGTAGGCTGAAGTCTTGGAGGAACTTGATAATGTGGTGCTCCACTAGGAAGCTGCCCCTCTAGGGGTGGTGACCTTCAGGTGGGTATATTCCCTGTCAGTGGGCAGAGGTGCCTCCACTTGTTGACTGATGATCAGCCAAAGGGGGACTAGACTGCAGAGTGGGGCACGTCTGATCTGGGTCTACGTTTCTCTGGTTCTACTGCCCTGGTGGGAAAGTCTTGTGCAGTGGGGAAGACTTACCCAGTGGGGAAGTTTCGCCTGGCCAGCTCTCCTCCGAGAAGTTCCCTTCAGTCCAGAACTACTGCCTGGACTGGGCAGCCCTCCTCTGCTATGTTCCCTGGGGACTGGAGCTACCACCTGGCCAGGGAGGCTTACCCTGCGCCGAAGCCTCTTGCTGGTCGGTCCTCCTCTTTAATCCTCCCGGTTGACTGGGTTCATGGCTCCAGCAGGGGAGTCTCACTGGGCCACTGTACTCCCATGAAGTTCCCTGTGTTTCGGGACTACTGCCCCATCCGGGGAGTCCGCCAGTGGAGAGACTTACCCGGTGGCTCTGAGTTGGTTCCAAGTCTCTCAATACCTCCTCTTCTTGACTCCTGGGTCCTGTCGAAGGTCCTCCAGTCTCCTGTAGGTGTCTCAGGAAGGGAGCCGCCCTTCCAGTGATGATGGCCACACATGCCCTCAGGAATAATTCAAATGCCTGCACCAGCCTATAAGAAGCTGGGGAGCCCCAGCGAGGGCTGAGTCAGCACAGAGGCCATTGCAGTGTTCCTCAGCAGTGGGGGGCAGGCAGGCAGGCTCAGCGATGGCATCCAACCTCAGTGCAGGGGTCTGGCGGGGTCGCTCAGTGGTCTGTGACTTTGGTGTGGGGGTCAGCGGGGCTGGCTCCCCCACCGGCTCACTCCACAATGGTGACCCACCTCAGCATGGTGGTTGGGTGGGTCGCTCTGTGGTGGCGTCCTACCGTGGTGCAGGGGTCAGGCAGGGTCGCTCAGTCAGAAAGGCTCTTGAACAAAGAGGAACCCGGACCTGATTGTTTTGAAAATTCTCAGCTTCGGTGGCAAGCAATGCTAAAATTAACAATGTTTAAACAAAGCTCAAATATAGAGCACTGCCAAGGAGGTATAATCTGAAGTTGAAGCTGAGAGTGTGGCTTTGAACCTTCCTTAGACCTTAGAAAGATCAAGTAATGCTTCAGTGACTTTTCAGTCACATGAAAGGGTTTTTAAAGAGATAAAGGGTGTATCTTACACATCTTCTTAATCAAACAGTAAGGTTTTTGGGGAGCTTATGATCCCTCTCAGGCATATCAGCAGGATCCCTAGTTAGTGGAGGATTTACCTGGAAGGTATTGTGTAATGCAAATGAACTAAAGTAGATTCGTGGGAGACCCACTAAGGTCTTATAATAATTATATATTCAGGACGTTGGACTCAGGGTAGCAGAGATAGTACAGAATGAAGAGAGATGTTTGAATCCTCAATTCTATTATTAGGAAGGGCAGGGCGGGAAAATTGTTCAGCTGTGAATACATGCCCTATTTCATTTAAAAGGAGGAAAGTTGACTTAGTAAATCCCAAAGACCAAAGGGAGAATTCTCAGGCCTTGAGGCATAATTAGTGTGCCCCTAACATGTGCACAGCTAGATTCTTGGTAGAATTCCTATATGCCAGTGATTCCCTTGTGACTGCCATTTAACCCATCTGAACAGGATTGTGTATAGTGTTATCCTCTTCCTGTCTTAGTGCTGTAACTTGGGCATAGAGAGGAAACTTTTTTCCTATAGTTTCACAAGTCTAGCGTTCGCATTTGAGAAACTGGGTTCAGGAAGTACATCTAAGGTGAATCATCTGCACCTGGACCTGATTTACATAAGAATATTCTGGGCCTAAGCTGATGATATCGTTGTATGAAACTTTTAGGAAACTTGAGAGTGGGTGGGTGTCATTTCATGTGGAAGGGATGTGAATCATTGGGGGTCAGAGAGTGGACTGTGTTAGGCAGTTTCTAAGATGATCTTCACCTACTGGCATTCATTCTCCTGAGTATGAAGAGAACTTAGCTATTCATTTCTAATAGACTATTGCAGAAATGATAGGATGTTCCAGTATTAGGTTATGAAGAAGATTGTGGCTTTTAATCTCTTTTAACTTGCTTGCTATAGGGGAAGCCAGCTGTGTAAGAATTATAGGTAGAGGTAATATAGCCTGCCAATAGCCATATGAGTGAGCCAGGAAGCAATCCTTTTCCTCTCCTAGTCAGGCCTTCAGATGAGACCATAGCCCAGATAAACAGCCTGAGTACAGAGGAGAGGGACCTGAGCTAGGGGCTAGGCTAAGCTACACCTGGAAAGTTGACCCTCAGAAACTGACATCAGTATTTTGTTACTTTATGTTGTTAGATAAATAATTCAGTGAGGTACAAATATTATTAATATTTCATAGAAGTTGAGATTGAGGTATGGAGACCTACTTAATGCCGTACAACTAATGAGGAATGGAGCACAGATTTGAACTCAGGTCATGTGTTTCCAGAATCTGTACTTTACTAGCAAAGATCATACAGAGACTGAAGAGAAGTCAATGAGAATTTCCACCTGTTGAATGAATAGGGACATAAACATTAGAAGTCTCTTTGCTGGTGTATGTGTGTGTGAGAGAGAAAGAGAATGGGTATTTGAACATACACATTCACAAATACTTTCAATGCGAACATTCTTAGAAAACAGAGATGATGTCTTTGGAGAACTTCCTTTGTTTCTACATGGTGCTGGGTACCTAGTGCATGTTTTAAATAGACCCCCACTCCCCTTTTTTTTTTTAAAGTGGTACTTACTGAAAGCCCAGAGTAACTTTCTATTTCAACCTGGGAATTCCTGGAATAGACTTTGGTCTCAAGCACTCAAATTTAGGGAGAATATGTGGGGGTAAATAAGTTTAAAAACATTGGATAGGTTTTATAACTCAGGTTCCTCCCTCCCCACCATTAATGTTTATGACAATGGACACATTATGAGTAAAAAGTGGATTTTAAAATACTACTTAAGTAACTTTTTGGCACATGCAAAAGGGTGATTGTTGTGAAGTAGTGCCTTGCCTGGAAAGGGAAGTAACTCACAACATTAATCAACTTTGTTTTTATTAAACTAATATGTTAAACATTTTAATAGACTTTATTTTAGAGCAGTTTTAGCTTCACAGTAAAATTAAGTGGAAGGTCTATGTATTCTCATGTACTCCTGCCTCTGCAAATGCACAGCTTCTAAATAATGCCTTGTAAAGGTGGAGTGGACTTTCCAGGTTTTCACTAAGAAATTTCCAATAGTACCATGGCATGCAAGTAATGTAGTCAGTTCATCAGGGATTAATATGCCAGGGACCATATGCATTCACTTGGTTCCAGGGCTACAATAAAAAGCTAAGTGATAACTAACTTCATTTTGAAGACTTTAACAAGCCTCACTATTTTATTTGCTTATGTTGCTCATTTCCTTTTTTGTACACGGTGCCACCACGACACCAAGATTTTGTAGATACAGCTCAATAAATTGGTACACAGTTTCCATTTATTCACTTTCTCCTATTATAAAGGCTTGGTTAGGGGTAGAGGGATCTGGATGTGGAGGAAGTGGGTATATGACTTTCCGTTAGGGGAGGCTGTTCCTGACAGATCTGATGCAGTGAGGACACTTGTCCATGGTCAGCATGCTCTCCTGTGTTCCTTAGGATAGATGTTGACCAGCATGGACAGTACCTCTTGAAAAGTGTTCCGCTGGGTTTTCCTCCTCATCAGTTCTGTTTGCTTTTCAATCAGCTACTGGTAACTGAAACAGCATCAGTAACTGAGACTCAGTGGTGGAGTGCTTGCCTGGCATGTGCAAGACCCTGGGTTCATGCACAGCAGGGCATAAAAAACAAAGCAGAAGAACCCCAAACCAAAGCAAAACAAAAGACACAAATGCTCTTGGCAGTATACTCTCAACACCATTTTTAATTTCCCAATCCCTAGTGACCAGGACTTGGCGGTTCGAGTGGCATTCAAAGGGTCTGCCTGCCACTTGTGTCAGCCTCACCTGGGATCTTATTAAAAATACAATTCTTGGGCCCCACCCCAGGTGGTACCGATTCAGGCTCTCTTGGGCTGGGCCCTCAAATTTGTGCTTTAACAGGTGATTTTTTTTTTTTTTGTTAAACACACTAGTTTGAGAAGCACTTGTGAGCCTGGCCTGTAAGTTTGATTAGCTTTGTCACAGGTTTCTTAAATCTGAACAACATAGTTTCTAATGCTTTTGGCAAGAGTAACTTTGTTCACAGTGAATTTTTCTCTCACACCTCATTTTTTCTCCTGCAGAGTAGTGATACTTGGAAATGTGGTTGTAACAAATCACTTAAAAAGGGGAAACCTCCTTAACAGAAGATATCAGTGCTCACATACAGCTATATTTTCCCCCAGTGTCCCCCTTACAATATTTGGCTGTCCAGAGATCACTTTCTTTTTTCGTTTGAAAAATACGGTTAACATTGCTAGTTATAACAGACTCAGAATTTAAGTTCGTGGTTGGAACTAGAGCGATCCTTGAATATTCTCTTTTCAAAACAAGTGATTGTTGCTATGGTTCCATGGAACAAGCATACATTTTCTGTGCCATTAAAAAACAATTATTAGATATTTCTAATAATTGTTTATTATGGATAAAAGATTATTTAGTTATGTAAGTTCTCAGATGATGCTATTTAAAAGAAGATAGCTATCTCCTTATCTATCTGGAGGTCTTCTCATTAATTGTCAGTTGAACTGTGCCAGGAAATTATTCTGCCATTTTATGTGCTATTTTAAGCTTAATGCAGGATGTGGAGCCTCATGTCAAGACTGGAAGAGTCTTAATCTCCCCTGTCTCCTAAAACAAGAAGATAATAAACACTTCTGACAAACTGTAATCAGGAACTGGCTTGGTATTAATGAATAGGTCAGAGGTGGACCATCAGGATGTTTCTGAAGAATGTTTATAGTGAAGGCTTATTGGCTTAGACCTGCAGTTCCTTGAAAGAGGTGATAACAGGCATTGGTGCAGGAGAGGTTAAAGAGGGAGGCAGTCACCATGGCTCATTCTTCCCTCTTTTGACTCCCCACATATCCACGGGGTCTAGGACTTGTCCGAACCACACCCCTGAACTCACCACCACCTTGGAGAGTTAGGTGCGGTTCAATTCCTTTGCTGTGCCCCATGGGAAAGACCACCAAAAACTAGGAGGAAGAATCTGAAATTGGGATTTGGGCACTCCTGCCTCAGATTGACCATGAGGGAGTCATTAATATTTGAGTAACTGCCCTGAGAAGGATGCAGCCCTGAGGCCCAGTAGGAGGTAATAGCTTAGGTCCTATTTCACTCCCTTTCCCAAGATGGTCGCTGTGAGGGTGGATGCCCTGCAACCATCTTTGCCATCTTTCTCTTAGCTGACTAGTGAAGTGAGGTAGGGAACCATAAATCCTGCAAAATTCTTGTCCCCTTTTCCAGGTTATAGCTTAAATATTTGCTTTTAGA
The DNA here is from genome assembly GCF_902686455.1 of Sciurus vulgaris. Lineage (NCBI taxonomy): Eukaryota > Metazoa > Chordata > Mammalia > Rodentia > Sciuridae > Sciurus > Sciurus vulgaris. The sequence continues at coordinate 36,678,419 of NC_136476.1, forward strand.
AGAGTGATTTATGTGATTAAAAGCCCAATACATGATGAAGCTGATTTTTATGTATGTAATTCAGGGTATGTATATTTCTAGTATATTACATAGAACTGCTCATTTACTAACAGATGCATAAAGGAAAAACATTTTTAAAAAGATAATATCCTTTCTAACCACAATATACATAGAATTTTGGTTGGCATATGAGCTCAATTATTTCCTATTGTGAATTATTCTGTTCCTATTAATTTTTATTCTGAAAATATTTAGTTGGTGCTTACTATTTGACTATTTTGGTTCTGGGACCACCATACATGATTTGGTCCTCCTTTTTCGAGTAGGTAGAGTTGCTCAGGGTCCTAGGATCACTGGCCTCCTTTCTCAGGCTTCTTGTTCTCTCTTGATTCCTGGGTTCTCTACTCTCACCCTCTTTCTCTTTCCCTCCTTTTCCTTCTTCCTTTGTCCCTGAACATTTTTCATGTGACTTAGTCATTCAGTAGTATGACGGGCTTAGAAGTCATTCTGAAGTGACTGTTTCCTAAAACTACTTCCAAAAATATTTCTGGATTTCTGTTTCACGATATTTCTCTCACTTTCTCTCCCTTGCCCTTACTATATAGGCATATACATATATATGTACAAATATATACACATAATGTCTAAGCTTAGAACAGTCATGTACATACACTTGTGTACGTATTCTGTTCTTCTTGGTGAGAAATTCCAAGTAGCTGCTCTAATACTCATTCAAAACTACTTTAATGATTTACAATGAAAGCATACATAAAGTAGCTTAACAATCTGAACAAAATGTAATGTAGAGACTTTAGGAAAAAAATAGTTTGGTAAAATTTAATTCCTAAAGGAGCTCAACTTATTAATATAAATTACATGTTATATATATACATACACATACTATATATGTAGATGTATGTATATGTGTGTAAAATATATATTTACATATTATGTATACACACATACGCACAGTGCTTAAACAAGAGTCAAATTTTAGGCTGTAATAGGATCAAATAGAGGTATTTCTAAAAACAGATGGGACAACCCCATCCCCAAGGAACCAAATTTAGTATGTCTGGGGTGGGGCTCAGGAATTTGCAGTTCTGATAGCTTCCCAGATGATGCTGTATTTCTGGTCTGGAGTCCACACTTTGAACCACTGACCTAAAAACAATGTTTTAAGGGGCTGCTAACATTTTCTTCTTTGTGAAATAAGAAAAAAAAGACTTGTGGTAGCTTTCCCAGATACTTCAGTCACCAGGAAGTGCCCTGTATCTGGATCATCAACATATGAACTTGCACTCCTCTTGGTGGAAGCCAGGGTGGTTCTTAGCTTTGGGAGCTTCTTCTCCCCCTTGGGTGGAAATGGAGTACCAGGACGTACTATCTCCCCAGCTTTCTCCTTTCTGGTGGACTGTGGCCATCTAGGAATACTATTGGCAGCTTAGGGTACTTGTGTAATCTTTCTATTTCTATGATTGAAATTCCAAATAAGTGCTCTTATTGTTCTTCAAATTCTATTTAATGCCTTGCCATGAAAATAAACGTGAAGTTTGCTCAATGATCTGAACAAAATATAGTAGAGACTTCAGAAGAAAACAGTTTGTTACAATGTAATTGCTAAAGAATCTCCACTTATTATAACAAAAGAAAAATGAAAATACTATGTTGAAATATTCAATTAATGACTTTTTCCTCTGTAAGTCTTCATTCAAATGTCTTCCCACCCTCCCAAAGTGTTTTCCTTATCTTCATTTTTCTTTTCTGTCTTATTTTTTATCTGGTTATATCTGAAATTATCAAATACTTTAGTGTATGGATTAATTGTTTTTACTGTGAAATGGATTGATAGAGTTGTTTTGGATGATTAAAATATTGTAATTTCTCTGCTTATTGTAACCGGTAACCTTTTTAGAATTAAGACAAGAAGGATAACTGTTTTAAATCATACTAAAATATTATAATACAATAAGTATTTCTTACTCTACAGCCTGTGATAATAGGTCTCCTCATTTTTCATTTACCTCCTGTTTGAAGACATTCATGAATCACTTATTTCAATTAGTGAATAATATTCCCTTTGATTGAGTTACTTGGTACTTACCTAATGAGCTAATCCAGGTTTTTATAGCAAGGTAGATGTTATGGTACCAATTTAATAAATCACTTAAATGTTCTTACCACAAAGAAATGATACATACTATGTGATGTAATGGATATGTTAATAAGCTGATTTAATTATTCCACAAATACATACATATATCCAGTGTCATATACCTTAAATTATGCAATTTTTTGTCAGTTAAAATATAAACATTTTTCTAAAGCTTATGAAGTGTTGTAAATGTAATTTTAGCATATTGGTCTCCACTTCTTTTCATTGTGGAATATCTTATAGTTGTCCAGAGTTTTCTTCAAGTAGAGACACTCATCTATGAAGATGAAAATAAGGGTGTGGGATTTAAGGAAGGTTCAGCCTGTTTCCTAGATACAAGATTAGAAGCATGACTCTGATGGCAACTAGTCTCTAAAACAGAAATGGAAACAATCCTCTCAACATGGTATCCCAATTTTGACTTTGTGACAAACATATTTTGCTTTCAGTCCACAATTAACTCTTGCTCTCACATCAACCCACATTAGTTCCATCTTACACTTGCACTATGAATAAGCATCTGTTCTTTGCCCCTCTTAAGTATACCGCAGAGCCTAAGTCCACATAAGGGCAGGGGTCCCCTGGTATATGTCTGCATCCTCCATATAACCCATTCACTTAGGTGTTCAGTACTTGTTCATTGGTTAGTTTTCTTCTTTTCACTGTTATATGTGCTATTATGAAGTTCCTCTGTCAAACTCATATTTTTATCTAGGTTCTCATTCCTGGTGTTTTTCTTCCCTCCTCTCCTCTCTCAGAGTAAGAGGTAGAAAAAATCAAAGACAAATGCTCTCAGAATCTGTTTTTGTTCTAGAGTTTTATAGCTCTCTAGCTCCTTCAATTGCTTCCTATTCTTTCATTATTTTCTGTAAACATCCCCTTCTCGCTCCCCTACTTGAAACAAACCATAAAACCTTTTCTTTGAGTCTCTAACACCTTGACTTATACTCTGTTTCTCACCTTCTGTCATTAACAACCTACGAGCGAGCAGCCTCCATTTACTCATCGCTGTCCTTTCCCTTGGGGCCCTCATAGCTCTCAGCATGTGTCAAGTCACTCCAGTGAAACTGTCCTCTTCAAATATTCTTTCTATTTCTCAAACTGATGTCATAAGGCACCCCCTCTCACCTCGCATTGGCTTCCTTGGCACAGTGCCAACTTCTGCTCCTTCCTCTGTTGACCATCCAGCTTCTGATTTCATTGTCACCTTCTCTTTCTGTTATCCAAATGTGGATATTCTCTAAGCTTCTGCCTCCTATCCATTTTTTCTATTTCGTTCTTTCTGCTCATTTCATCTGATCCCATGATTCATCTTTAATGCAGATAACTCCTACATCTTTATCTCAAATCCCATGATTTTCTACCAGGATCCTGTTCCATATTTCTCTCTGGCTCCTGGAAAGAACCATTGCATTTGAATCGGGGTCTTGGCATCAGCCTGTATAAACATAAACTCATCATTTTCTTTCTCTTAACTAGTTTTTCCCCTTACGTTCTTTACATTTGTGAAGCAAACCACCATTTTTGTGGTTTAGCACCAAACTTCAGAACCATATTTGACAATTTTCTCTCTTTCTTCATCCAAACTTTCACATTTTGGTGGTCGTTTTAGTTGAGTTTTTTCTATTGCTGTGACCAAAACAATAAGGACAACTTAGAGTAGAAAAAGTTTATTTGGGGATCAGGATGCAGAGGGTCTCAGTCCTTAGATGGTCGATTCTATTGCTTTGAGCCAAAGGTGAGGCAGCACATCATGGTTGGAAGGACTCAGCAGAGAAAAAGAGAAAAGCTGCTCCCCTCATTGCAGGTCAGGAAGGGAAGAGGGGGAAACAGGGTGGAGGAGAGAAGGGGGAAGGAGCTATGGGGAAGATGGACCCTTCCAGGGCATGCTCTCAGTGACCCACCTCCTCCAGTCATGCCCACCTACTTACAGTTATCTGTCAGTCCTTAAAAGTAGAATATACTAATTAGGTTACAGTTCTCACAATCCAATAATTTCACCTCAGAATGTTCCTGCATTAACAGGAAATTTTAGGGGACAACTCATATCCAAACTATAGCAATAGTTCTTTTGCTGTCAATCATGCCTTCATTTTTGCTTCCACTCTCTCTATCCGGCTTCATCCTTATTAACTGATATTTCAGTATGGTGCCAAGATTATATTAATGGTTTGGTTCTATTTCTATTTTTCTCTATTTTCTTCCATTTTGGATATCTGGAAGAATGTCTCCTAGACTTATGTTTATAAAATAACACAAACATTGTGTTTTTTTCTGCTCTGAAATTTCAGGCTCTCTTCAAGTCCTAAGCAATCTTAAACTCTTTGGTCTGGAAATCAGAATGCCCCAGTCTTCACCTAACTCTCCTGGGATATCTAATTCATATCCTGTATTCTAATGTGTTATTATGATTTCCCAGGTTGATCCAGTAGCCAATAGATTTAGCCTGATTATAGAAGATTTTGCCTATAGGGAATTGTAGTAACTTTTAAAATAGTTATTATTATTTTAATAATTAAAATACTTAACCTTTTATCAAAGGACAGATAATGCTTAATTATTGTATTTAAACATAAGAATATGCAAGTGGTAAATGTCCCCCTTCTCATTAACACTACTTTGGGTCAGCTTACTTAAAATTGCAATTTCTTTCCTTTGGGTACTCCTGATTCCCTTCACCCTCTTCTGGTTTTCCTCCCTATAACACTACTCACCTCCTAACCTTCCTTACAATTTCCGTATTTATTATGGTCACTGTCTCTTGTTTCCCTGGTACTGAAGCTCTATGAGGACAGGTGTCATGGACTTTTATTATAATGCACTGAGAATGATATCTGACAGGTGGTGTTCTAGCAGCAGGAGTTAGTAGTTGCTCAGTAATGGTGTGTTAACTTAAGGAACAAATTAACCTATCCCATAAGTCATTTGTCATGCTTAGTACATGCTAAGACTGTGCTAGAGAGGGGACTTGTAGGTGCAAAACAAATAATGTGGTCCTTTGCCCTCACTTAGTTTACAATTCAGTTAAGAAAATCTACATCAGCATCATGAGTGTTTGCTCTAAGGACCCTGAGCCACACAAGGAACTTGTGTCGGAGGTTAGTGAAACCTTCCCTGATAGATGATGACCAAGCTGAGATCTGAGGATGAGGAGGAGGAGTTGGCCAAGTAAAGAATAACAGAAGGAGAAAGAGGCCTCTTCTAGGGGTATTTATAACATTGCCAGTACAAGGAATTGCAAGAAGTCAGGGAGTTGGAGAGTAGAAACTAGGAGGAAGGCTGGTGCTAGGAAGAGGCAGGGAAGAGGTTGAAGAGGTCTTTCTAAGTCCTCCTATGTAGTTTTCACTTCCCCCAAAGCCAGTGGACTCTCAGTATGCTCTCCACGTGTTTCAGAGTATGAACATCTTCCAGTTGACTTTGCTCTTCAGTGGACTGGCAGAGTAAGTGTAGGTGTAATATCATGTCTTATTTCTAGTATTTGTGGTAGTGGAGTGGCACAGTTCTGCCCGTGGTATGCTCAGTGTGTTATCAGCTAATGGCTTGTTGTGTCAGTAATATGCAGAGGTTTGCTTAAAAGAGATAGCATGTTTTCACTAATCTCCAGAGTAATCAGAGCAGAGACTTGTATTGGGGAAGCAAAGAAAGTAGCTTTAAGAGGCTTTGGGGGTGGGGGTTAAGGACCTACAGTGATGTGGGTCTTTTGTGGTTAATTATGTGTTAAGATTCTCTGAACTTTCATATGCAGGCCAAATCTCAGACCACATTATTGAGATGGGTTTGTTCAAAACTTTGTCTTAATGTGACTCCTTTCTTTACTCTGTATTCTTTAGGGTTCCCTGAGAACCTCTTTCTGGTTCCTTGGAGGGACAGCCTAGCATACTCTTACACAGTATTACTGCATGCACAACTGACCCCTGATACCCTCAGGACTCAACTCTGTCCCATCCCATCTCATCTGGTTCTTCTTAAGTGATTTGTTATCCAGTCTTTAGTATTATTAATTTATTATCTCTTTATGACTGCTATACCTCTTGGAAGCATTTGCACTATAAATGATGAGGAGACATTAAATGAATTTCTACTGATGAGGCTTAGGGCAGCTGAGTTGGAAAAAATCTTGTTTCTAAGGAAAAAATAAGAATAAAAGCTGGGACATGTAGCCCCTCTAATTTGATCATTATATAGCTAATATGTGATCCCTTTCTAAGGTCTTTTGTTTCCATGGAATATATCTTAATAACAACACATCATAAGATTTGTATGACCCCTGAGTGTTGGGGCTGACTGTCATAATTTGGATGACACTAGTAAGTCCAATGCTAGTGTTACAGGAAGAAGATGGAACTGGTTTATGAAAATTGACAGGTTGCCTGACTTAGAGCCTTGCTATTCCCATCCCCCTTTTTCTAAAATGCACTTCCTTCTACAGAGTGTTAAGTATTAAACGAAAGTTAAATTATTGCACAACTATGCTGTTTATACAAGAAGATATTATTTAAATGCTTCCTTTAGAATTTCAGTGATTTCATTTGCATAAGATTTTCAGTGACTGCCCTGAAAAATTCCAACCTATTATAACTCAAATACTGCTGTGTCTAATAAAGTTTAAAAGGCTTATGTTTTTATGTATTAACTAGGATTCACAATTATAACTTCTGACTTGACTGAATCATTCCATATGAGAAAAAATATATTCTGTATGAGAAAAATACATTCTCTCCAAATAGATTGTGCAGAAATAACATCTAAGGATTTATTACAGAAACAAAACAAATGACACATAATTAAAATAAGCATGGTTCTCCAGGAAAAAAGACCCCCTGCAAGCCTCAAAACCTGACTCTACTTTGGGATGTGTCTGGTCTGACATCTATACCAAGAATCTGAAGTGTTTTAGGTGATGCAATCCTTTATTTTAGTGATCATGATGATATGTGAATCAAAGGGCACTCAGGAGAATGATTCAGAATGTCCTGAGGGAGACAATGTCCACGGGGATCAATGACCTGGCCTAACCTAACTCCCAAGTTGCTGCCATCATGCCCATCAACTATGAATGTCCCTCACTGAAAGTGTCATCAGGGACACCATATGCTCATTTTACTTGTCCATGTGAGCTTTGATTGTTTTATCCCAAGGTGGTTAATGGGGCAGTGGCTGGGGACATTTCAAAGTGGCCTTTTTGGCTGTTGCCCTTCCTGGTCTCTGGGGATCTTGGGATAGTTCTTTCTGTATTCACTCCAAAGCAACGACCAAAATCAAAACTGAAACTGTTCCTGCCAGCATTTTAATTATGAAATCAAGAAGGCCTTAATCTCCCTGAAAGATCAGTTTTCAAGATTGTTTTTCACTCTAAGTAAAAGTCAGATTTCAAAGCAGTAAACACATTGGTGATCACAATAGCTTTCAACCTAAAGGCTATTTGACATTTTAATCTGTAAATTCTATATCTGATATCTTGAGAACAATATTTCAAAGAGGCATACAGAAGAAATGTGGCATATAAAAATCAGCTAGATGAGGTGGTATGACCTAGCTGGCTCAGAGTTATCCTGGCTTTGACTGAATCCCAATTCTGCTTACCACTAACTTTTCACAAAGAGTTTTGGGGATGATTGATTAGATAATTAATACATAGCTTTTAACAATGAGATGCAGGATATACATTAGTTCTCCTTCTCCATATGAAGGAAAACATGGAGAAATCATCATCCAAAGTTTACTGAGACCAAAATTCCCCACATAGCTGAAGGTCAGATTTTCAATAGTAATTACCCATGACACAGCTGTGAACATGTGTAAATTAAAGAGTGAATGGATCACCCGCTACATAACTCATGTAATTCATAGAAATAAGAAAGCACTAATTCAGCACTAGATATTTGTGAAAAGAAAATGGTAACCAGGACCTCAGGTTATGAGATCATCCAGAAAAAGCTAACATCAGCTGAGAAAGAATTTTATAGGAATTTAAAAAATCATACCAAATAGTCTGGGCCATTATTTAAATAACAAACTGTATTGCAATAGAACGATATCTTGTGCCTTTAAGAAAAGACTGAATTATGTTTGGTTTATTTTATTTTATTTTATTTTAATGCTGAGGATGTAACCCAGGGCCTCATGCATGCTAGGAATGTGCTCTACCACTGAGCCACATTCCTAGCCCTGGTGTATTTATTTTATAATACTATTAAGCATTTAAGGTTTGAATACATGAGTAGTCATCTTTGTTTACATGGAAAATGTTGTCTTGTGGAACATCATGCTGATAGATTAAGGACATACTATGCTTTTACTTCTCAATGACAATAATGTTTTCTATAGGTTATTTAAAAAAATAATTTCCTTCTTCAAAGAACATTAGTAAATTAAGGGAGTGAGGGTGGGTTCAAGAATTAGCATGAGTGTATTATTGGTATATTTTTATTTTATGAACTTTTATTATGGTGTGGAATTTTTTGTCTATAGAACAAACATTGCTTACAAGAGGTTTTCTTCTCTCAATACATTAAGCAAACTAATTGTTTTGGTTTCCCAGCCTGCTATTGGCGGGAATTTAGAAAATTTAGACTGAGAAAATTCAACCGTGTGAAGACATGCACACATAAACATCTGAGAAAAAAGAAAAAACTAACTTGTTTCAATGTGTTTCTTATACTCCCTGCCATAGATCAAATAATGGTATTAAAATTATGATTTTGATACCTGATTTAAAAATTAACTTGATTCTTGGGGTAGGGTAGACTCCATAAGGAAGGAAGGTTGATGGTGAAGATATTTTGTATATTTATTTCACTAACCAGATACTGAATCTGATTTGTCTTTGTACTTGACACATCAAAATTGGCAGTTTTCCCTTTTTAGTCCTGTTTTTTCATATGCTATGAAAAAAATGTATCTGTAAAGGATGAGGTTAAAATATAGCATTGTTTTGCCAGGATAATTCTGGCTTATGCCTTGTCATTTTATCTGGTTTAACATTTATCCAGTATTATCATTAATGTTACATTAAAAATAAGCCAGGGTGGGTTCTCCTTGGCTCTCATTCAGAGGGGTCTGAGAGGTAGGTGCAATGAGCAAAGTAGACACCATCCCTTGTTAGAAGCAAGGTGACTCGTGTCCCTTCCAAACAGCTTTTTCTCTTGGAAAACACAGTCCTTCTTGGACAACACAGTCCTTCTTGGAGATGAGCAGACAGGGAGAGCTAACTGCTTCTGTCTTCAGTGGTGGTAGAAGTTGTTCTAGGTGCTGCTGTCCCTGCTGGCCACTTTATTTTCCAACTACCAGGTAGTTGGGTTGTGGTCCCTGTGGGCTAGGTATACAAAGTCTTCAGGCCACCAGTATACAGGGTCAGTGGAAATCACAGTAAATTATAGATTATGTGTGGATGAAATATATATGGGAGACAGGGTGAGGAGTCTTGTTATAGTACAATTATAGCTAAATTTGAATACTGGTGCTACAATGATTTTTATCATTTCCTGTATAGTGTGGAATCTATACCGAAGTATTTATTCTATCCATGTAGTTGGAATTACTTCAGAGTTAGTAGAGAAAACACAGCCTGAGTGGTTCATAGTTATAACCCTTATTTGGTTTATATATCTTTCTAAAAACCAGGTGAAATGAAAAATTATATTTTGGGGAAGTTAAATGCATTATAGCCTGAAGCTATAATTTCTCTTTAGTTGTCAAATGAGTGAGATTCAATTTCAATCATTAGTTGTTCTTCTGTTAACACTTAAATGATTTTTTAATAAATCTGTTTGACACCAATTGAGTTTTAGATGTGTGGCTTAATGAAAGTTTCCATTTCTCCAGTGATCAATGATCAGTGGGAAATATATAAAATGCTTGTTGACTTTTGCTATCTATTAGGGGGTCTTGGGTGGTAGGTATCAATAACTATGTGAAAACCAAAGGCACACATTTTCAGGAGCACAGGAAGCTGGTTCAGAAATTGGTAGTTATGTTCAGAAAACTGGATGTGGCAAGGATGATTAACACATAATAGCTACAGAAAGCACTGTACCCTCCCTCAGTGGAGCCTGCCCTCTCATTTGGAATCAATGGCTGCTTTCCCGAATTAATTCAGCTCATTTATTTCATTCTTTTCTTGTGTAAAAAGTGAAGCAAGAGCTATTAGTGTGTTAGTTCTATTTGCAGAAGAATTTTGCAAATATTTAATGGTGCTTGTCTTATGTCAATGTTATTAGCTGCTTCAAATACAAAAATCAAGCAAATTCCAGCATTCCATTTATGGATTAAAGACAAAAAGTTTAGGAATTAGTTCTGTTGAAGATGAAATATTTGGCACTATTGTAAATGCTATAATAAATTTTGGTTAATATTCAAACATAATGCAATTATTTGTTTTTGCAATAATCCAATTACATATGTTGATGGCAGACTGAATCATAAAATAAATGATATTCCTAAATTAAAAAGTCTGGAGCAAAAATTAATTGGAATTTGTTGTGAAGTACATGTAATTTATAATTATGTCCAAATAAACTGATAGTCTACCTATTATGATAGTCTACCAATTGTTATGGAAATTATAATTTCCAAAATTTATATTTTATATATACAGATTAAGAATAACTGATTTCCAAAATTGGCTGATGTTGAAATTTTAAATCCCAAATAGCAAAAACCAACACATATCACTTCAGCATGGAAGTACATACTTTCTCTCTTTGCCATCTATAAATCAGATTTTAGAAATGTTTGAAACTTTGAAGAACCTCTCTGCATGTATATCAACTTGAATATCCTCTAATCATATTGATATTTTTGTATCAGAGTACTCTAAATGTTGATTGCACATTGTTGAAAATCAGTTGAGTAATGTCTTTGATGAAATTATTCAGTGCATGAAATGCCAGAATACTTACCTTTAAAGCTTTCAGTAAACTGTAATTACTGAAAAAAAAAATCTTTCAAACAGTAAGAGACTAAAATTGACTTCTCCATAAACATGGGTGGTACTGAACAAATTAAATCATGAATCTTAAATGGCATATAAATTATAAAGCACACAAATAGAATATGGTGGTGCATGCCTGTAATCTCAGCCACTTGGGGGGCTGAAGCAGGAGGATTGCAAGTTCATAGCCACGGTCAGAAAATTAGGGAGTCCCTAAGTGACTTAGCCAGACCCTGTTTCAAAATTAAAAAGGGCTGGAGATGTATCTCAGTGGTAAAGAGGCCCCGTGTTCAATCAATCCCCAATACCAAAGGGATAAAAGCATAATAATAAAAAGTCACATAAAAAGTCTTCAGAGATCATTAGAAAAAATTGATTAACCTACTGAATACTAAAAAATTAGAATTCTAATTCTGATTGATTTTAGTGAAATCATGAATTCCTTCCTTAGAGGAGGCCAAAAATAATATTTAATAACTGTTCATTAGATGCCAGCAACTTATTAGGGATGGTCTTGCTAAATCTTCACAAGAGCTCTCTGAGATGGGTTAAAATGATCTATTTTCTAGATGAAGACATGAGGGGTTGGAAGTCAAGTCATTTGTTGAAGATCATCCATCACTAGTACATGGGATCTGAAACCAGGTGAGCTTGATAACAAGGCCCCCTCTTCTACTGCCTCTCTACTGCCTCTGTATAATCAGGTTCATAGCAGTTTTATCTAAAGAAGCTCTAATTGCCATAATGGTTCACTGTTACCACTTTCTTTGGCTTATGTTTCTTTCTGGAAACCAGTTAGAATGTAAAGTTATATTTTGTAGAGATTAAATTCATGAAAGCCTTGAGTTATAATGTCTTCTCAATAGTCAAAGGGATACCAATAAGATATCCTTGGAAAGCTTGCAGCTCATGACAAATAATGTAGTATGAAGGATTAAATTGTGAAGTGACATCCTTCCAGTGTGTGATGGTTAGTAGGTCTTTTGCTTTAGAAATTTGCCAGCCAAGAAGTTATTCACATGGGAACCTGTGTGAATGTTCTGCCCTAAGGAAAGTAGAAGCCAACATTTATAGCTGGGTAATTAAATAAGAATTCCTTCTGCAATGCAAAAATTAAGGGGAAAATAAGCCACCCAAACTAAAAAACAAAAAAAGGGGAGGGGAGGAGGCTTAAATAGTGTGATACAATCTTTTTCAAATTTCTTCTTATCAGAATTACCTGGGACACTAAAATAGTACATAGTCTTGTGTCCATGGAAGACTAGAATATACTAGAATATATGACTTTTTGATAGGTGGATCTTTGTTTATTCAGAGCTTCCAGAGTGATTGTTTAGCCAGTATTGGGAACTACTAGGCCAGAATCCTGCAAGCATCTGGAAGCTGCTGTACCTTGTTATTTGGGAAAAAATTAAAGTGATTGAGTTCCTTAAAAATTTGTGTGTACAGATTTTGGGGGTATTTAGAGACACTTTCTGAGGTAACTTGACAATGTAACTCTTTCCCTCTTTGTGCTAAAGCAAGCAAAACATGTTAGGTGGCTTCTATTTACCATGCTAGAGTCTGTGTTTATGGAAAGGCATGGTCCCTTGACTTCTAGAAGAAAGGTTTGGTCCCACAGCAAAGTTTAGAAGATTGAATTTTTCTTTTATAAATACATGAAAAAATTGTCAAAGTTTGTCAGCCACTCATTTATAAATTATTTAAGGCCATCTACATGTAACCAGGTATTTTCATCTCATTGATAATAAATTGTTCTGTTTAATAAAAATAGAGTAATTCCATATTTTAGTGTTATACATTAGGATAATGGAAAAGGAAAGACTGTCTTTAGAGATAGTGAACAATTTTACTGACACCAACTCTAAGTATCCTAATAATCATTCTCTTCACCCCACCTCATATTATTGTCCCTTATCCAACTTCTATTCAGTTTCTACCGTCATGTTATGTCCCTACTTATAGATGCATGTTGTCCTTCTCAGTAACTTTCTATAATTTTCCTCTTTGTCATCCTTGGGAACCATTGTTATCATCATGATCAACAACAAATATTTATTGAGCACCTGCTATGTGTAGGCTATTGCACTAGATATAAAAATAGGCCTAAGTCATATTTCCTGTTGAGAATAGACTTTGATCTAGTTTGGGCAGCAGGTATTTGCCAAGATCAAGTGCCAAGTGGCTAAGGACCAAACAGATGGTCAGAAAAGGACCAGGACTAAATAGATGCTATGTGAAATAGCTGGGGCTCAAGGAAAACTTATGACTTCATTTAATAGAAATGCAGAGACTATTGAGACATCAACAAAGACATAGGCAGGATGATTGCAGTGTCTCTGTGAAGCAATGAATAGAAAAGGTGGAGAATGGTTGGTTGCTTTCCTTGAGGAGGAGGATCTGAGCTACAAAGTTAGAATTGGCTTCAGAGCTCTTTTGCTATGTTTTGAACAGGGAGTTTTAGGAAGATGGCTATATTAATAATTCATGCATTTGATTTGATTGACTATTTATATCTTTACCAATATCTTTAGAACCTTATTACCAAGTAGCATAAATATTAGAAAACAGGAAAGACAGTAACAATGGATACACTTGAGTTCAAACCTCTCAGTGCTTGTTCTCACAGTTCTAGAATCTTAGAACCAGCCACTCTTAGGGGCTCTTGAAAGTGTTATTCAATCCTTTAATTTTACATTATCTAGATTTATCTAACTCATCAGAAACTTGTGAGCAGACCCATGCCTAGATTTTAGATCATTTGACTCCCACCCAATTTAAAGCTCTTTCCTTTGCAAAGTGTGGCTTTCCTGAACTTAGGAAATATTAGAAAGTTTTTTTTTTCAATTGCTGAAACTTATGTAATTTGAAAGAATCTGACTAATTTTTTTAAATAGATTTTAACCTTGATCTTGACTGTAAATCAGTAGGGAGTAGATAGAGGAGATTTGTAGTGAGATTCAGGATCCCAGTTTCTCCTGCCGACTCCCTTGTGCTAGCATGTGGTAACTTAGATAAGTACTGTTCACATCTGTGGATCTCTGGTGCCTCCTCAGCTAAGAAAGAGGGTTTATTAGAAGGGTACTTAGGTACTGTGAAACTTTATTTGCTCTGAGTTTAATATTTTCTACATCAAATGGGTTACTTACTAGAAAGTACAATTGTGGCGCAACCGAGTATCTGTTACTGGAGATTTGTAAGATTTATTCTCACTTGATGTATTCCAATGTGATTGGTTATTCTACTACTATTCAAGTTTTTCTTAAATCAGCAGTTGGAGTTGGCATTAGTGAATGGGACACCAATAAGTGTAGCTCTGAAGTGTTAGCACAAAGAAAGTGGTTTTGCCTTCTTTCGCTGACTCTAGGCAATTTCAGTAAGAAAGAAAAAATCTGTAGAGATGGTTTTGACTAAAACTTGGCATTATGCTTTAAGTCTGTCCACAAAGATACCCATTCATGATCAATGAATGCTTATTAAATTAGATGAATGAGGATGAATGGGTAGATCCCAGAGGGAATTTCATTGCCCAAATACAAAAGCATTGCTCTTCCATAGAAATTCTCACATATAGGGATAGGTCATAGCTTTCTGCAGTGAATTTAACTCTCTTTTATCCTCAGAGGTTGTAGTTACCTTCTTCCATGAATCATCTCACTTTTAAAAAGTTTAACCTTAAATTGTTTCCTTTAAGGAAAAGTTATGTGGCCCTTTCCTACTCTTAAATCCTGCTGTTCACCTGGTGTCTTTATTTTTTATGTGATATTGGCATTGGTAAGTTCATATATGTTAATAGTCCTATCATAATCAACACTTTTGGAACAAAAAATTTTCCCTGATTTAAATTTAAGAAAGGAAAATGGTCAGTAGACTGATAATGGAGAAGCCATTTGTAATTAAAATATAAAGGCCTAGTTCCTCACAGAGCAGAGGTGGGGGGAGTCTGTTTATAGCTGTCCTGGAGAGAATAGTCTCACTCCTAGATGACATATTTTATATTTTCTTACTACTCAAGTCCACAAAAGCAAAATCCACAGTGGATTTGTAAGGAAATGGGCAGTTGGGACTAAATTCGGGGAGGCACATCTAATAAGGGGAAATGCATTAGTTATGATTTAGTTTTGTCTGATGTAATGGAGAGATTCAAAACAGATTGCCTTGAATAGGAGCTCAGTCCTGTCTTATGTGAGAGTCTGGCTAGGTGGTCCCCTAGCTTCTGTGGTGGCTTCACAATGCTGTGGACATGGGTTTGTTCTAACTTATTCATCAGCTACCCTCCATGCAGGGCTTCCTTCTGGTGATTCAAGATGGCCGTTCAACTCTGGTCACCACATAGACATTTCAGTCAGCAGGAAGAAGAAAAAGGACCAAATATGCTCTTTCATGTTAAGGGTATGACCCCAAAATCGCACTATCATTTCACCTCAAATTCAATTGTCCAAAACATGATCATATGGTTACATCTAGTTGTATATCAAAGATACGTTATCTTTAATATACATCTAGGTTGGTGACCATATAACCAGCTAATAATCTTTAGCATGTTAGAGAAGAAGAACTGCATTCTATCACAAGAAATAAAATTGGTTGACCTTCTTTTTTGTTCACATAACTATTAATAACAGTGGAAACTGTAATGAGAGCAATATAACCTTCTGTTGAATTTCACCTCTTTCATTACTGTATCATATCTAATCTTTCAACAACTCAAGACAAGCAGTTATCTTACAGAGAAGAAAATTGAGGCTCAGTAAAGATAAGCAATTTACCCAAAGACACACAGTGAGTAGTTAGGATATTTGGAATCGTAGATACCTTTACTGATATGTGCATGTCTCTAAAGATCAAGATAGAGAGGCTGGGCTTCCTTTTGTAGGATGAAATTGCATCAGGGACGTCGTTGCATTGGGGTTCAAGATAGGTTGTAATGTGGAGATACAGAGGGAAAGAGGGTGGCTTATGAGATGACTACATAGGATCATGGAGCCCTGGAGCAAACTGAAGCGGGGAGACAACCATAAAAGGACAAATGCAGGAGGTGTTACTTCAGAATCCTGAAGAGGTTCAGTCAGAAACCACAGTAGATATTTGAACAGAGAGAATTTAATATAAAGAAGTGTTAAGTAGGTAATAATTAACAATAATTGAAGGGATAAAAAGTAAAATCTAAGGTAGTGGTTCTCAATCCAGGGCAACTTTGTTACTCAGGGTAACATATGTCAATGTCTGAGATGTTGGTTGTCATAGCTTGATGGGGAGGTGTTATTGGCATTTAAGGGTAAAGGACAGGTATGCTGCTAAATGTCTAAAATATACAAACCAAGTCCCCAAAATAAAGAAACATCCAGCCTAAAATGTCAGTGGTGCTGAGATTGAGAAAACTTCCTCTAAGGTATCAGAAGGTAGTGACTGTAGGTAGCAACCACTCCAGAAGTGTAGACAATTACTGAGAGGACTTTGTGCTGAAATGGAGCCCTCTGAGAGGGGATGCTGATTGACTGGTCCCTGTGTCTCAGCATTGATGTGGGGATGATGAGACGAGGTTAGCTAAATATTTGAGGAACTGCAAACTGGATCCAACTGCTCCGAGAGATTAAATTGACCAATACTAATTTGTAATCAGATGTCTATACAAGCCAAGTGGAATAACGAAGAGTAATGCTCAATATTCTAACTATTTAATTTGGGGAGAAAAAGATCAATGTAGCTTGACCATTGACCCCAAGTGGAATGACTCATCCAGGCAAAGAGTAGAAGATTGTGGAGGACAGGGCGTGACAATAAAGATCTGAGTCCTCCACCCAGAAGTCAACTCCAACTGAAGTCCTGTAAGAAGATGAGATCAACAAGGGAGAAACTGCAGCAAGAACAGTGCTGAACACATGATCCTCAGAATTGCCTATTAAAGAACAGGGAGTGCCATTAGACATCATGTTCCTGGCATCATTACCTTGGAAAGTTGTTAGTTCTTTTTTTGCTTTGTTTCCTTTTTTAAGAAATGTTTCCATTCCAACCTTGCTTATTATTGCATCATAGTATTCACCAGGTGGTTATGGCTCTTATCTTTAAACTACTCTTGAACAAAAATTTTTCCCCCATAAACCAACATTTTGTTTGTATGAATCTATTCTGTTCATGTTTTCTTTAGACCAAAATGCATGGATACACAAACGTCATGATATTTATAGTTATACTTCGTTATTTTACAAAGAAATTTTTTTTATTGTAAACAAATGGGATACATGTTGTTTCTCTGTACCTGGAGTCAAGGCATACCATTTGTGTAATCATAAATTTACATAGAGTAATGTTGTTTGATTCATTCTGTTATTTTTTCCCTTCCCCCCCGCCCTTCCCACCCCTCTTTTCCCTTTATACAGTCCTTCCTTCCTCCATTCTTGCCCCTCTCCCTAACCCTAACTCTAACCCTAACACTAACCCCTCCCACCCCCCATTATGTGTCATCCTCCACTTATTAGCGATATCATTCGTCCTTTGGCTTTTTGAGATTGGCTTATCTCACTTAGCATGATATTCTCCAATTTCGTCCATTTGCCTGCAAATGCCATAATTTTATCATCCTTTATGGCTGAGTAATATTCCATTGTATATATATACCACAGTTTCTTTATCCATTCATCAATTGAAGGACATCTAGGTTGGTTCCACAATCTGGCTATGGTGAATTGAGCAGCTATGAACATTGATGTGGCTGTATCTCTGTAGTATGCTGATTTTAAGTCCTTTAGTTAAAGGCCAAGGAGTGGGATAGTGGGGTCAAATGGTGGTTCCATTCCAAGTTTTCTAAGGAATCTCCTCACTGCTTTCCAGAGTGGCTGCACTAATTTGCAGCCCCACCAGCAATGTATGACTGTACCTTTCTCCCCACATCCTCGCCAACACCTGTTGTTGCTTGTATTCTTGATAATTGCCATTCTAATTGGGGTGAGATGGAATCTTAGGGTGGTTTTGATTTGCATTTCTCTCATTACTAGAGATGTTGAACATTTTTCCATATGTTTGTTGATTGCTTGTAGATCTTCTTCTGTGAAGTGTCTCTTCATTTCCTTAGCCCATTTGTCAATTGGATTATTTGCATTCTTGGTGTAGAGTTTTTTGAGTTCTTTATAGATTCTGGAAATTAGTGCTCTATCTGAAGTATGAATGGCAAAGATTTTCTCCCACTCTGTAGGCTCTTTCTTCGCATTGCTGATAGTTTCCTTTGCTGAGAGAAAGCTTTTTAGTTTGAATCTATCCCAGTTATTGATTCTTGCTTTTTTGTCTTGTGCTATGGGAGTCCTGTTAAGGAAGTCTGGTCCTAAGCCCACTTGTTGAAGATCTGGAACTACTTTTTCTTCTATAATCTGCAGGGACTGTGGTCTGATTCCAAGGTCCTTAATCCATTTTGAGTTTAGTTTCGTGCATGGTGAGAGATATGGGTTTAGTTTCATTCTGTTGGGTATGGATTTGCAATTCTCCCAGCACCATTTTTTGAAGAGGCTATATTTTCTCCATTGCATATTTTTGGCCCCTTTGTCTAGTATGAGAAAATTGTATTTATTTGGGTTTGTGTTCATGTCCTCTATTCTGTACCATTAATCTACCTTTCTATTTTGGTACCAATACCATGCCATTTTTGTTACTATTGCTTTGTAGTAGAGTTGAAGATCTGGTATTGTGATACCCCCTGCTTCATTCTTTCTACTGAGGATTGCTTTAGCTATTCTGGGTTTCTTATTCTTCCAGATGAATTTCATAATTGCTTGCTCTATTTCTGTAAGGTACATCATTGGGATTTTAATTGGAATTGCATTGAATCTGTATAGTACTTTTGGTAGTATGGCCATTTTGACAATATTAATTCTTCCTATCCAAGAACATGGGAGATCTTTCCATCTTCTAAGGGTTTCTTTAATTTCTTTCTTTAGTGTTCTGTGGTTCTCATGTAGAGGTCTTTCACCTCTTTTGTGAGATTGATTCCAAGTATTTTATTTTTTTCGAGGCTATTGTGAATGGGGTAGTTTTCCTAATTTCTCTTTCTGAAGATTCATCACTTATGTCTAAAAATGCATTAGATTTATGAGCATTGATCTTATATCCCACTACTTTACTGAATTCACTTATGAGTTCTAAAAGTTTTCTGGTGGAATTTCCTGGTTCCTCTAAGTATATAATCATATCATCAGCAATAGGATAGTTTTCCTATTCGTGTCCCTTTAATTTCTTTGGTCTGTCTAATTGCTCTGGCTAGAGTTTCAAGGACAATATTGAATAGAAGTGGTGAAAGAGGGCATCCCTGCCTTGTTCCAGTTTTTAGGGGGAATGCTTTCAGTTTTTCACCATTTAGAATGATATTGGCCATGGGCTTAGCGTAGATGGCCTTTACAATGTTAAGGAATGTTCCCACTATCCCTATTTTTTCTAGTGTTTTGAGCATGAAGGGGTGCTGTATTTTATCAAATGCTTTTTCTGCATCTATTGAAATAATCATGTGATTCTTGACTTTAAGTCTATTGATTTGATGAATTACATTTATTGATTTCCAGATGTTGAACCAACCTTGCATCCCTGGGATGAAACCCACTTGATCATGGTGCACTATCTTTTAAATATTTTTTTGTATGCGATTTGCTAAAATTTTGTTGAGAATTTTTGCGTCAATGTTCATTAAGGATATTGGTCTGAAATTTTCTTTCCTTGATGTGTCTCTGTCTGGTTTAGGTATCAGGGTAATATTGGCTTCATAGAATGAGTTTGGGAGGGTTCCCTCCTCTTCTATTTTATGGAATACTTTGCGAAGTATTGGAATGAGCTCTTCTTTAAAGGTTTTGTAGAACTCGGCTGAGAACCCATCTGGTCCCAGACTTTTCTTTGTGGGTAGGCTTTTGATGACTTCTGCTATTTCATTACTTGAAATTGGTCTATTTAAATTGTGTATGTCCTTCTCGTTCAGTTTAGGCAATTCATATGTCTCTAGAAACCTGTTGATGTCTTCAAAATTTTTTATTTTGTTGGAGTATAGATTTTCAAAATAGCTTTTGTATTTATGTTATGTTTGTATTTCAATCGTGTCTGTTGTGATATTACCTTGTTCATTCCGAATTTTGGTGATTTGGGTTTTCTCTCATCTTCTCTTTGTTAATGTGGCTAAAGGTTTATCAATTTTGTTTATTTTTTCAAAGAACCAACTATTTATTTTGTCAATTTTTTGTATTGTTTCTTTTGTTTCAATTTTCTTGATTTCAGCTCTGAGTTTAACTTACAAAGAAATTTTTTAATGGTAAAATTCCAACTGGTTATGTACATTTTAATAGAACAGAAAAAGAGACACTGGATAATAGCTAAGAAAATTTTGAGTAGATTTTGATGATAATACATGGAAATAGGTAAATTATAATAAAGATACCATGTGTGCAAGATGCTACATGTAACTATAATGTAAAATATTACTAATAGGGCCAATTGTATATTAGATATATGGCAACTCTGTAGTATCTTTGAAATTTTTCTGCAATTCTAAAATAAAAATTTTATTTTAAAACATATATTTTAGGGGCGAGGGAACTAAGTTAAAATTGAATCAAAGGGAAAAATTCTAGTGTGCTATTGAATAATAGGGTGATTAGAGACAATGATAATGTACTCTTTGTATTTAAAGCTAGAAGACAGGATTTTGGGTGTTTTTGTCAAAAAGAAATTGTAAAAATATTTGAAGGTGTCAGATAACTTTACCCTAATTTGAACATTATACAGTGTATGCATTTTTGAAACATCACATGGAACCTCATACATATGTATAATTTTGTGTATCACTTAAAACATCAACAAAATGTAAAACTAAATTTTGTGAGTGGTTGAGGGTTACAAACCAGACATCCTTCGTTGCCTCCCTTCAGCCTTACCAGTTTTGTCCTTTGTCGCTCTTCTCTCCATTGTGGTCACAGGACTCAGGAAGGCCAGTCCATCCCCAGGGAGTAAGTTCTATACTAGGGCTGTTGCAATAAAGTACCACAAATTGGGTGGCTAAAAACCAACAGAAACTTATTCTCTGACAGTTCAGGAAGGCAGAAACCCTAAGCTCAAAGTATCAGCAGGGTCAATTCCCTCTGGAGGGTTTGAGGGAGGGTTCATTCCTCATCTCTTTCCTGGTTTCTGCTGGGTACTGGAAATTCTTGCTTTCCTTGACTTGTGGACGGCATTGCTGCAAACTCTGCTGCCTTCCCTGTCTCTGCTTTTCCTCTTTTCTCTTTGTAATGACACCATTCAACTCAGGACTTACTCTGAATCCTGTTATCTCAACATCTTTAATTGCAGCTGCAAAGCCCAATTTCAAAACCATATCACATTCACAGTTTCTGGAGGTTAGGACTTGGACATACTATTCGGGGAGGCATAATTTAATCCATCATATCTAGATGGTTAAAGTTAATAATGGTCAGTGACCATTGTCCTCCACCAGTAATAATTTTTCAGAATGGAAATTTGCCAAAATACTGGTCAATAAGACAGAAAAGTAAGTTTGCTTGGGTTTTCTCAGAAGTATTTTCTTGCTCTTAAAAAAGTAACGGAGGATAAAGACATCCCCCTTCTTTCTTTGGATGGAATGATTAGCTGTGACTGGGAATGACAGTCTATTACAATCATGTGGAGATATTGTCCGGTAATAAAGCCACCACATGGAGAAGGGGGTGCTAAGAGTTAGAAAGAGTGAGAGCCCATGTGGCTCTACCTCTGAAGCCATCTGTTTTCATTCTCCTTATTCTATGGGTTAAAATGTCTTGTTTGGAAGACTTGAGTTGGGAGCTTCTGCCACTTGAAGTCAAAGGAAGCAGAAAAGATACATTATCTTTGCTTATGTGTTTTTGAGAGAAAACTTGATGACTCAGTCATCCAATGGAAAGTTTTAGATAGTGTTTGAATTTTCTCACAACCTAGTATGACACTGAATAAAAATTAAATTGTGTGGGGTTAAAAAATCTCATCAGGCCAGAGACATAAAATATTCTGCCTAATCTATAAAGGATTAAGTAAAATGTGGCCTCTTAAACATGAACTAGCAGATTTTTATATAACAAATGCTTTAAGTTTATTCTTCAATTTTCTGATACATAGATAACCTATCGAGAAGAAGCAAAGAGAATAGGACTCTGCTCAAATCGGTATCCAATTATCAGATACTTGTGTTGGAAGTCAGTAATCTACCACCTTCCAAGTGTGACATTTTAATAAGGACTCCTCTATAAGAAGAATAAAAATAATTCATAATTATCTAAAGAATTCTAGCTCAGTTCAGATGTCAAATCTCTAAATTGGTGGAGCTACTACTCCACAGTGAAAGAATCTCCTTATTTTCTTTTGCTAGTGAGAAAGATGGAAGGATAATGTTTGATAATGTTTTTATAGATACAGGGAACTCCTGGATTCAATGGGCATTCTTCAAATATAGTGAACCTATTAATTTTATATTTACTATTTAAATGACAGATGCGTATTACGTCATTATCTGTATAGCCTTGCTCACGATATATGTAGAAAGGATGAGAAGAGGTGCTTGTTTTGAAGTTTTTGGAAAGAAGGGTGATTTTGTCAGAATTTCGGTTTACAGCTCTATTTCAAAACAATTTAGCTTTTTCCCTGTGTTGGTGAGTTTCTCATTCCATGTCTGCTTACATGGGTGTCAGGTGGACATAAGTGCCATCCATGTCTGTTGATGTAGGGGAGCATTGTCTAATAGCAATTTTCCAATTATTCTCTTCACAGCACTTTATTTAAACATATTCCAAGTGCATATTCAGTATATATGCAGATGAAAGTTGAGCTCCTGTTCTTACAACAGGCAGAGTGTACGTGCAAGAGGACCCAGGGACTTTTTACTCCACCCTTGAAAATCGTCATTAATCCTTTTTCAGTCATTAAGTCAGTCAACAAATATTTATCTAGTAATTTCATTTGCAGACATGGTCCTTGCCTGTCTAGGCCAGAAAGCAAGCACGAAGCACATGGCACACAGATGAATGTACACTTGTACCTGTGGAAAATGTCAGTCTATCTTGGCTGAAACTTCCTGTTTTGTACTTGACAGCTCTGTGAGATGATTAAGTTACCTGATGGATCTGTGCCTCAGTTATCTCAGTTGGAACGTGAGACCACTGATAAGCCCTTGCAGTCTTGTCCTGAAGATTGAAGAGTAGCCGTGTCCGATAGAAACTTGTATGGGCAGCAGCAGCATTTTAGAAGTCTTTAAAAAATGTGGCTTCTTAGTTAACTCAGTTGTATTTCCTACTTGGGATGGGGGTGGGTCAGAGCAAGAAATCCTTTGAACCTTTTGAAAATCATCAGAATTAGCACAAACCAAAGTGAAATTATCTCAACAAGTTTGTTATCACCATCTTTGCAGGAGCTAATATTTTTGAACACAGGATTCTAATTTGGAAATGTCCTGTTTTCTGGTTTTACCACTTCTGTTTCCTCAAACTTATTATTTCTTTGATTCTTGCCCCTGTACAACTGGGTTAAAAACCCATAAAGCTAAAGGAATAGCCTTCTCATACCTTGTTCTTGTGCTACAGTGGGGAAATAGGATCTTAGAGCTAGGGGACATCTTGCCTGAGGCGTAGATTCCACTTCACGGAGAAAGGTAGGGCTGTCACACCTGAGGTAAGTACGGCTTCGATGAGTATGTGCTCTGCTCCAGGTTTTGCCTTTTGTCTCAATAATCACACAAAGAGAACAGGAGAGGGAGGAGACATCTCTGTCATTGCTCATTATGTTGCACTTTTATTTTCTTAGAAAAATAGTGCTTTTAGGAGTTAAAATTTTTCATGCTTTTTCACAGTAAAGAGATGAATTTATATCCAAAAATCATAAGAAAATTGGTTCAATATGTTTAATACGTGACACTCTTAATTTTTAAAAACAAGGGACATTCTGATTTCATGAAAAATTATATATTGTAATAATTATATACTGTGCTCCACCTTCTTAATTGTCAACAATTCTTTTCTCATTCTCAATATATTCATTCGACCATTGCTTGTCCAAATCTTTTTGCTAACAAAATACAAATCTTGAAAAACCCTTATGATTATCCATCTCTTCCATCTTATATTCAACAAATATTCACTGAGCAGGTGCAGTGTACCAGGCTCTGATTAGTCTTCAAGGTATAGCATGATCAAGACCCTGGTTTTTCTGATCTGTATCTTCAAAGCCCTAATGGTTATCAGACAGACTTTTTTGCAGTGAAAATGTCTTTGCTTTTTGTATAACTGCTGGGATGAGCTCTCATTACTGATACCATATAGGTCAGTGTTGTGGTGATGTTAAAAATACTTTACTTTTTCACAATATTTCAATATCCTGTACAGTTCCAGGTGAAAAAGGACACATATTTATTTATAGTAGAAAATATTCACATTTTTATGAAGGTATTTTTTCTGATTACATAGGAAACATGTATATATATACTTATATGTGTGTACATGTGTGTATTCATTGTGTTTGTGTGTGTGTGTATACACATATTGGAGAAAACTGAGAAAATATGGCCAAACCCAAAGAATAAAGTTACATGTACTCTACTCCTATGAGGAAACTTCTATTATATATTTTAGTTTATAATCTTTCACGTTTCTAAGTATAGATATGTATGTTAAGCAATAGTGCAAACAATTGCATGTTTCTTATAGTTTAGGTATATTACTAGCTGCTATTTTCTCCTTGAATAACCCCACCCTCAAAAGTGGAGGGCTCAATGGTATAGTCAATTAACAGGTAAAGGGATTTTGAAGCTCAGAAAGAGTAAATGACTCTTATTCATGGTCCCTTGGCTATTAAGAAGTTGAGGTTGAATGCAGGTTTATAATATTTTTTTAAAAAACTATCAAAGCTGTCTTTTCAGTGTGATGATAGTTCCATGTATATCCAGATGCTTGGCAAGATGTTGGTTACTAGAAATTGACTTTGTTCTGATGTGAGAGGTGCTTTATTATATGCAAGTTTTTTTTTTGTTTTTTGTTTTTGTATGTGATTCTTTTTATTTAAGCAAGGATTTCTTTTTAAATAAATCTGTAAAAGTAGTAACTGAACTAGTACAACTGTTTACTTGGAACTTCTTACAAAGTTCTAAAGGACATTTGTTTTGATGTCAGAGCATATGCTTCTTCCCAACTGGGACTGCCAGAGGTCATGGAGTGGATTGGTGCCCTGGGAGGTGCCGCACAAGATGTGGAGGGGCCAGCACAGGGTGACCCAGCTTACTCAAACTCAGACCCAGCACTGGTTCTGTGAATGAACTGTGATATGCACGTGGCCTCTACTCAGCAGTTTTCCTAAAAGACCAAGATGAAATTACAGGACTTGGTATCTCAACTAAAAGACTAAAGTAGTAACAGTTCTTTTTAGCACCTATTCATAGTCAGTTTGGTAAAAGCAGCTCTGTAGCTGTTCTCACAGAGTTGTAAAATAAAAGACTTTGGGCCTCACAAACACACGCCAGTTTTATTGGCTCTGTTTTCAAAGCATTTGTTTATAATCGGTGGGCTCATATTACCTTTTCTTCATGTAGTAAGTGCTGCCACAGGCCTGTCAAAGGAAGTGTGTAAAAGTAGGGTCAGTCTCATTGTGCTTTTGTGGATTAAAGTTTTCTCATGGAAACTATAAAGGCTAGTCTAAAAACTCTTCTATAAACTATAAATAAGCCCATAAGACCTATTTGAATGTCAAGGCATTAAATGCTTAATACATATACAAAGACCAAAGTGGTTTTTGCTTTTCTATGATTCCTGTCTAAAATACCAGTCTTTCAAAGTAAGAACCACAAGGAGTCATATGCACATGCATCATCGATGTGTCACCTCATCGTTGGGGTGTTTTGTCTTAAAGCGTGCTCCGCATAAAATCATTGAATCCGCACATGCCTGCAGCAGTTTAGGATCTTTACGATAGAGAAGACTAATGAGGTAAGTTAGGAGGGAGCTCTGGCTTCGGTTTTGAATTTCCTAGATTTTACAAGTCCAGGTCATTCATTTGCCATCCTGACAAGGTTTAATATTCAAAATATGGCCTTGAAGCCCTCATGAGGGCAATCAAATATTAACTATGCTTTCATGTTTAGTTTTTTAAAAGTTCAAAAACATGCTCATTAATTTGAATTGCTACCATTGCAAAATACATTTTTAAAAACATTTTACTGCCTGAGCAATTGACCAGACAACCATGGGCAAAAACACTCTCCTAGGATCTGCTGTATGAATCATGGGTCCCTGCTCATATTTCACCAGATTAAGGAAAGAGGCCTCAGATTTTTAGGGTGACATTTTTTCCTTGCAGCAAAAGTAAAAGCCTTCTCTCTTCCTCTGCCCTTTTCCTAATATATTGATATGAGAAGCAGTCTCATACTTTAAAAAAGAAGAAAGAGAAAAGAAAAGCACACTTTTTTCAAAGTTATGGAATATTGATAGGGTAAGGGATTTTTTAATGAGGAAATCTAAACTTCTTCTTTTGGGTCTGGGGTCAGGCTGGGATTCACGGAGTGCATGCCGCCTGCAGGAGAGCTTATTTCTCATCCCTGGCTGTTCGGGTTGGCTCAGTGCAGAGGTTGATGTTACCCACAGCTCCACTCTGGAAAGCAGATGAGTAATTCCACCTTCAGAGGGTGACCTGCTGGCACTTCCTCACACATTTTCCACATAAACAACCCATAGGCAGTGGATTATTTGCTGGCAAGGTATATTCTGTGGGAGGTAGAGAGCAAAAGAAGAGGCAATAAAAAGAGACTTAGATAGTTGAAAACTACAAATCTCACCATGGCAAGCAGTTCAGAGCATGGTAACTGGCCAAGAGGAGGACACGTGAGCACACAAACACACATCTAAGCTTTAAGACCCTCCAGGTGGAACCAGAGGGGGCATGCACTACTGCCTCTCATCTGCCATGTTCTCCAGACTCACAGGGCAACCTCCTCTGGGTTTCTGCTCAGTCTCTTTACCCACCAGGTTTTTCTCGCTTCCTCTTTCCCACTTCCACTTGTCTCCTTTTATATGTTTCCTTTAACCCTGGAGTCTTAAAATATTGTCAGGATGGCAAAGGAAAAAAGACACCCTCTTACTGTCTGCTGTTCCCTTTAACTTACTGGGAACTCTCAGAATGGAATAGCTTGAAGCTGCAGATGCCTTAAAGGGGCAACTATAAACTTCAGCTAAGCTTCCCACTGTCCTGGTGGAGAGGAATGTTCACTTTGGATAAAGCAGTGATCTTCCCCGTGGGGCAGGGGCAGCCTCTCTGGAGTGTGGACTTTTTGAGAGCAATAGAGACAATAGGTTTTGCCCTCTCCACTTAATAGAGTTACTGAACACTCAGATTTCTTATGTGGGAGACTGAAGGGAAGTATTGGGTCAGGTGATTTTTCTCTCCATAATGGAAATCTTTATAGGAATGGCCTAACAGGAAACTTAATTATTTCCTTAACAACTTGTATTTAGGAAATTGGTTATAGGGTATCAACCTAAGGAATATTTTTATGAACATTGCATATGAAAAGATAAATGTGTTTCTCAAAGAGTATAAAAGCTATTATCCCAACACTATTGTCAAAAACATTTATAAAACACTAGTGAAGACCCAGGGGAAGTTGGCTATTGGTGGATTACAAATTTCCCTTCCTTAGCTGAGAAGCATATGTGACGCACGTTAAAAACAAAAGAAAAATCATATATGTTGTTTGAATACCTAGCTCCCTGACATAGCAGTTAGAGTGAGCTGAAGTTCAATTTCCCAACAGGGGAGGTAGCTGTTCTTTTGGGGCTAGGGTATAACTCAGTGGTAGAGTTTTGAGCATGTGTGAGGACATAGGATAGATTCCCAGCACAGCAAAAAGAAAAAAAAGAAAAAAAAAGTCTGATTGTGGCCTGCTGTGGCCCAGTGGGTCCTATATCATGCAGATGCAGTCCAAAGTCACATGTTGCTACTTGCACCCACATTCTCTGGGTGTCAGCCCTATCTACTGCACCCACCAAGTCTTTTCCGATTCAAACCCTATTCTTATTCCATTCCCTCTCCTGGTAATGATCTTTGCAGTACTTTTCATCTGCTTAATTCTTATTTTTGAGGATTGAGTGTTAATGTCACTTTATCAGGCAGTCCATCTTCTTTGAAGCCCTGGTCTTGTTTAGGTCCCTAAACTATTCATCTCAGTTGTTTACGGTATTTCTTCCTTAAGGTGCTTATTTCAATTGTGGCTGTATAGTTATCTGGTTGTTGGCTTATCACTGTCTCCCTGGATAGTATAAATTTTAAGGCCAGGGAAGCTCCACTTCCTTGTTTGTTATTTCTTCAGTACCTAGCATAAGGTATGGAACATGGAAGTATCAAAGTAACATTTGCTGAAAGAATAGGTAGAAAGATGGAAGAATTGATGTTTGAAAGAGGAAGTGAATGGAAGAATGGTTAACACAGTGAGTGTTTAGAATGGTATCTAGAATGTTCTTTCACTTCCTGCGCAGTTAGCAGCCTAAGTCCGATCACCCTAATTAAGATTTAATAGGAAAAGATTCTCATCCCTCAAGTTCTGCCACATGTCAAATGAGTTTGTCTGCTGGGTTCTGAAAGTAGGATTTCAACCCAGAGAAGAGACCAGATGGGCACACTGCTTTCCTGAAAATCTTTAAGATATAACTGCCCTATTTAATTGAGTCTTCATTCAATCATAAGATTAACCATTGAAGATAAAATAAATACGGTATGTATGCCATTTGTTACATTCAGAATATAATGAAGGCTCCAACACTGGATACTGTGAACATGCTTGTTTTTCAATGCATATAACTATAAATGAGGATTTGGGGATGAGTAGAATTTTACTGATTTAATATAAATACTGGCATGGCTCACATAAGGAAAACTGTGTCAGATCCCACACCTTTGACCCTTAAGATGAATCTTACCAATTCTTTCTAAAACAGAGATCTCATTTTGTTCTTATGTTGTGAATGCACAGAGCGACCGTATTAAAACATTTTTGTCTGTACATCTATTGTGTCTCTACATCATTTTCTTTTATGAATAAGCCAGGGAGGAACATTTGCCGCTCATAAATCTTTTACAAGAACAATTCCAGCACAAGAAACTACAGATGTAACTGCCAGTTTCTAGTTTCTAACAAAGGATTCTGCCAACCCCACGTGAGCTTCCAAGTTGAAAACTTGCAACGCTTGGAAATTTCAAGAAGTGTCTTGCATCTTAGCATCAGGCTGCTGTTTTCCAATTATAAGAGCACATTCTTATTTAGACCTAAATAGCCACATAGTGTTTAATGTCTATTTAAGATTAACCTCTGCAACTTGGGCCCTGTCTACTGTCCTGCCCTTCTTCTCTCCTTTCTTTTTAAATGTTCCCAGTTTTCTATCGAATTCTGTGCTCCGTTGGTTTTGGAGAGTATCACAAACACAAACTCCTGGTATCCAGCACTAGACTCATTACATTCTTTCCTGAGTAAGTTAGTTTTAATCCTGGACTGAGCTCCTTGCAAAGATAGAGTTTGTTCCCCAGTGCTGGTAGAGCAACTGGTATCTTGATGATGCTCAGTAAATATTTGTAGAATTAAGCCGAATTGAGTATCAATTTTTTTGTTGTTGAATCATTTCTGGGACTAATTTGGTGTCAGATATTTTATGATATGTTGAAATATGTACAAAATTGCCATTTCTTAACACAGTGGGGAAAATGAGGATATGGAAATGAACATATTCAGTCCTGGTAATATTTAGGTCTACATGACCTATATTACAATAAAATTTGTGGTTCAACTTTGATAGGCAGGGAAATGGAATTTTTTCTCACAGATGATGATAAAAATGTGGATGTTGTACACAACATGCACATGAGCACAAACATTATGTTCAAGGCCAAGCAAGGCCAAGGTCTACTCGTGAATGATTGCTCTCAAACTTGTAAAATCTTACCAAGGTATTTGTGTACCCCATGTTTTTATTCTTTTTAAGCTATTACAGTGGCTTTTTTAAACCTCACCTCATTAAATTTCAAAACATTACAATTTAGAATTGATTAAAAATTCAGAAATGACTATTTTTTCAGCCTATATGAGGATAGATCTTTGGTACATTTTAGGTTCTCTTAATGTGCAATTTTTTTCCTGCTGACTCAAAAGTTCTTAACAAACCCTGTTTAAAAACAACTTGTATTTATCTGGCTTATTGAAGAGGTAATGCAGTCACACATACAAAATTTAAGATGTACACAATAGTGTGTGAGTGTATCCTTTCTGTTGACATTTAGCCACCCATTTTACCTCCCTGGAATTAACTACTATCATGACTTAGGTGCCCTTCTGGAATTGGTTTATGCTGACTTATGCTTACACCCATACACATACATTCCACATATATCAGAGTGTATATTTTTTAAATGAAAGTGGCAGCATACCATTTATCCTGCTGTGCACCTGCTTTCATGTTAGAGAATATGTTTAATCCCTTAACCTTGGTCAAATATTTGTATTTATAGTGACTTTCCACCTGTGGGTTCATGTGAGTGTTTGTTGCAAGTCTGTTCAGTTACTGTAGTACATAACACAGGTAATCCATAAAATGACTCTATGGCTAAGCCACCTGCAATCTTTTGTTTTCTTCATTTCAAAACTACATAAATTGTATTTATTTGGGTTTGTGTCCGTGTCCTCTATTCTGTACCATTGATCTACCTTTCTATTTTGGTACCAATACCATGCCGTTTTTGTTACTATTGCTTTGTAGTAGAGTTGAAGATCTGGTATTGCAATACCCCCTGTTCCACTCTTCCTGCTAAGGATTGCTTTAGCTATTCTGGGTTTCTTATTCTTCCAGATGAATTTCATAATTGCTTGCTCTATTTCTGTAAGGTACACAATTGGGATTTTAATTGGAATTGCATTGAATTTGTATAGCACTTTAGGCAGTATGGCCATTTTGACAATATTAATTCTTCCTATCCAAGAACATGGAAGATCTTTCCATCTTCTAAGGTGTTCTTTAATTTCTTTCTTTAGTGTTGTATAGTTCTCATTGTAGAGGTCTTTCACCTCTTTTGTGAGATTGATTCCCAAGTATTTTATTTTTTTCCAGGCTATTGTGAATGGGGTAGTTTTCCTAATTTCTCTTTCTGAAGATTCATCACTTATGTATAAAAATGCATTGGATTTGTGGGCATTGATCTTGTAACCTGCTACTTTACTGAAATCACTTATGAGTTCTAAGAGTTTTCTGGTGGAATTTCCAGGTTCCTCTAAATATATAATCATGTCATCAGCGAACAGGGATAGTTTGAGTTCTTCTTTTCCAATTCGTATCCCTTTAATTTCTTTGGTTTGTCTAATTGCTCTGGCCAGAGTCTCAAGAACGATGTTGAATAGAAGTGGTGAAAGAGGGCATCCCTGCCTTGTTCCAGTTTTTAGGGGGAATGCTTTCAGTTTTTCACCATTTCGAATGATATTAGCCATGGGCTTAGCATAAATGGCCTTTACAATGTTAAGGAATGTTCCCACTATCCCTACTTTTTCTAGTGTTTTGAGCATGAAGGGGTGCTGTATTTTATCAAATGCTTTTTCTGCATCTATTGAAATAATCATGTGATTCTTGACTTTAAGTCTATTAATATGGTGAATTACGTTTATTGATTTCCTGATGTTGAACCAACCTTGCATCCCTGGGATGAAACCCACTTGATCATGGTGCACTATCTTTTTAATATGTTTTTGTATGCGATTTGCTAAAATTTTGTTGAGAATTTTTGCGTCGATGTTCATTAAGGATATTGGTCTGAAATTTTCTTTCCTTGATGAGTCTCTGTCTGGTTTAGGTATCAGTGTGATATTGGCTTCATAGAATGAGTTTGGGAGGGTTCCCTCCTCTTCTATTTTATGGAATACTTTGCGAAGTATTGGAATGAGCTCTTCTTTAAAGGTTTTGTAGAACTCGGCTGAGAACCCATCTGGTCCCGGACTTTTCTTTGTTGGTAGGCTTTTGATGACTTCTTCTATTTCAGTACTTGAAATTGGTCTATTTAAATTGTTTATGTCCTCCTCGTTCAGTTTAGGCAATTCATATGTCTCTAGAAACCTGTTGATGTCTTCGAAATTTTCTATTTTGTTGGAGTATAGATTTTCAAAATAGCTTCTAATTATGTTTTGTATTTCAATCCTGTCTGTTGTGATATTTCCTTGTTCATTCCGAATTAGGTGCTGGGGATTAAACCCAGCACCTCAATGTGCTAGGCAAGCACTCCACCTCAGGAGCTTCAGCCCCCAAATGTATTACTTGTATCACAACATCAATCATTGTAATTAGTATGTAGCAATCTGCATAATAAATACAGTATTGAGTCTTAAAAAAAATAAAATAAAATAAAAACTACATAAAAATCTGGCTTCTATCCATTGAAGGTCATGGTCTTTATGATTTCCTTATTACCAGCTTCAGCTTCTGACATGTTGGGCAAGACTAAACACAAAACTATTTTAGTAAACTGCCTATAGAAAATTGGCAAGAAAACAAGAAATGCCTATCATTTATTTCTTATATTCTTCCTAATTAAAAAAAAATTTTCCTTTACTTTCTCTTCTGATGTACTGTACTGAATTTGGTCAAGCTAACTATAATTCTCATCACCCACCTCCAACCTTTAGAATTTTCAGGTCTGTCTATGAGCTTAAAATATGCTTCATAACATTTTTATGTTAAAAATCTATGTTATTGCTAATATTTTTGCATATTTACTATATACATATTATCTTGCTTATTAACTCTTTGGTTTGTCTTGCCAAATCACAACAGGTCAGTGATCACAAACCTGTCTTTTGTTTCCTCTCCTTTTTATTTCTTTACCACAGATGTTCAACAGAACTTGTATCATCTAATTTAAAAAGTAACTCAAACTGAACTACAGCATAATTCTACCTGTTAGTTTACAACATTTTCCTCTGATTGTAATGTGGCATGATTGACTTGCCTGTGAGATGAGAATATGCTCCTTTTACACCTGGCTTTTCAGATAAAGGAAAGTCCAAGTTTGATATTGAGTTACTGAACATTCAATTAACTTGCAGAGTATCACAAAATGTACTTGAATGTTGTTGGTAAAGGTACTGAATATACAATAATATAATAGACATGTGTTAAATAGAATAAAATACATTTGAATACAACCCAATAATCAATTATCCTTTTATTCTTCAGATAATTATTTAATATGTGCCATACACATACACACACACACACACACACACACACACACACACACACATATGTAGCCTAATGTGTTTTAAGCAATTTACCCTAATTATAAGTGGATTGAAAGAGAAAATTGGTAATTTGTAAGAGGAATAATAAACTGTGTGCGTGTGTGTGTGTGTGTGTGTGTGTGTGTGTGTGTTTGCGTTTTCTGGGGTTTCAGTCAGAACCTGGCATAGGTTAAGTACCAACTCTGCCTCTGAACAACACACCTAGACCCAGGAAATCATTTTGAATACTGTATAAATAGAATAATCATAAATATTTGAAATTAAGGAATTACACAGGATTCTAACCTTGATAAAGTGCCTAATTAAATAATTGCATTTTATCCATTCATTTTGTGCAATATAGCAATAGTACAAAAAAACGATGGTTTCAAATTTTCAGCTTTTTAAAAATGAATTTTCAACTCTTTCCTCTGATTTTATGGTAGATAACTTGATGAAACCTTCCATGAAACAGGTATTTGCGAATGTTGCATCCTCCTTGGTTTTTCTAATTTCCTTAAATTTATTATAGTTTGTTTCTTAGGTTGTAGAAAATAAAGTATTTTTCATAGTACATTATGCCAAGAAAAATTCACTTACCAAAATAAATTCAAGTAATTTAATGTATTCCTATTACATAGGCTCATATTCACTCTTCTCTAATACTTAACTGTGGGCAGCCTTTAGTAACCAGGGAGGAACATATGATAGCCTTAAGAATATTATATTCTTAAATCTGTTTTCTCTTTTATCTAAACCTGTTTGTGAAGTTTCATTTTCAGTCTGGGAAGAAGCCATAGGAACATGACAGACTCAAAACGGGCATAATTCACTGCTCTGTTTTGTGAGCCAATGTAGGGAAGGGACTGATGATGGGAATGTGTTAGAATGGTGGGGAGTCCATCACCCAGGACAGCATAATAAGGCTTAGTTTCTGTGCCACAAGGAAAAGCTCCTGAATAATCCACATGAGTAGCGTATTTTGATTTTGCTCATTTAAGGTAAGTGGGATAAGTAAGCTAGAGTCACTTTAAAGTATCTGCCCATGCATGAAAGGTCTTTGAGCTGAATCATTTGGCTGTCACAGAACCCTTTTCTTGCAGCTTATTTCCCTTGCTGTTGCAGAGAAGTTTGGCTCTGCACCTCCTTCATGAGTGGGTGTTCTGCCCCAGAGCCAGGATTCTGATTTTTATGCACTTTCTGAATCAGCAATAACAGGGCTCACATTACTGTCTCACTTGTTGCCTCCAGTCTCTGCCCCCATTTATGGCATCATGTACATTTTTATGCATCCTCTCCCTTTTCCAGAGTGGAGCAAAAAAAAAAAAAAAAAAAAAAAAAAAATAGGTAAACACAGATGTTCCAGCCATGGCTCCATATGGAAACCCACTTTCTAAACAAGCAAATTGTAGATCTAGGAAGCGTGCTGAGCTGTCCCGAGCTTTCTCTCCTGGGAGTGTGCAGCTGCATGGAATTCTTTATTCAAAAGAGCAAAGGAAAAGGGTGTGCTGTTGGGGTGCAGTGGAATGATCAATGTAGTCCGCAGGGTCTTGTATGGAGAAATCTGCAAAATGTTCATCTCCTTCATGCCTCTTGGGGGGATCTACAGCCTTTCCAGTTGAAAGTTTACAGTAGCAATCTAGAGCCACTTGGAATTTGAGAACTCAGGTTAAAGTGAACTTTGTGGTTATTTCTTTTATCATTCGCAATTAAGGAGTTTCATTTTGTCAGAATTAATTATGAAAGGTTATTTGTAGGAACATGCAGTGAAAGTCCTATTCCCTCCTCCTGCCTCCATAGTTTCTGTATTCACTTTTAGTGATACAATAGATTAATACAGGTATATGGTCTTTCAAGGCAGGAACTCTCTCTCCTTATTCATATGTCCATAACATAATACTGTGAACATTCAACACGGACAATGGGTTGATAAAAGGATTATTACACATGGCTTAAAAGTAATGATGAATGACCGCATTTCTGTGAAACTACATTGTTCCTTTGCTGCCTTTAATTTATAGATTATATTCTCTTTTGAGGTTTATAAATTCTTAATTAAAAATTTTTATGTATCTTCTTAGAACTTTTAAAGACATTATGTAGGCTAATCTTATCTAGAGATGTTTCTGAGTCAAGAATTTGAACAAAATATCAAATCTGAATGTGGCTTCTTCTCAACAGTATCACACTGGTATTCAAATATTGTTTCTCACATCAATATTTGCTCAAGAGCTTTTTTCCTTTTTCTTTTTGTGGGCTCTGAGTAAATCTGGGAACAAGAAAGTTGAAAAAGATGTGGGTTTTTATTAAATATGTTTGAAGCAATTCAGTACCTTGGGGAAAAACAACTTCAAACTTCCAAGAGTTTCTCTACAGCTGGGAAAGTAAATTCATATAAAACCTTTTTCATGGCTAACTCTGAACACAAAGGCTGGCTCTGTACATCAGGTTCCTGTCTTACCCACAGGGACAGATTCCCATCTCTGTTAAGATGTACATGCAAGGATTTCCTGTACACAGAGATGGAATAAGCTGTTGCTTTTGCTGGCAATTTCTAGTCAGAGTAAAACACTGCAAGCCTTTGAGGATTTAGGTTTTCATGTGCATTAACTCATGGTGCTTCATCCTTCTCTTCTAAAAGATCAATCACTTGCATGCTGTCTTTATTGCTGTTTTTGTTATACTATTAATATGTGCCATTAAATCAGTTTACGTTGTGATGTGAACTTTATATTCACATATAAAAAAAATCAAAAAAATAGCAAAACTATTGCCACTGGTCATTGCTCAAAAGTAATTGTACAAATAAATTTGAAAAAGCAAAAAGATGTCTTTAAATTGTGCTTGCATGCTGTTATCTGCCCAAGTCTCTGTGCTGGAGATCTGTTTGCTCTTTGATAAATGGGAGATTTTTCAAGTATTAGAAATGAGCTAAAAAATTGTATCTTCAAAATGATTCATTATTCTTCACTTAATCAGAATGATTAAAAGAGATGAGAAAAGAAGTAAGCTAGTGCCTATGCTATGTGATGTAATTTAATACAATGTCAGTATATGCTTTCAAAGCATCTTTCATACTCGGCACAATGACTTGAGTGTCTCTAAAATCCTGGATGCCATCAGTATTGATGCATCCCCAGTCTTGGGAAATTCTTCTCTGTAAAAGGAAGTATTTCAGCACAATAGAATTTCAGTGGCGATATTAAAGTAAAAATAAAGTTATAGAATAATTTTCTCATGTTGCTGAGATTCTAGCATCACCAGAATAGCTAGTTTTCAGTTGCATATGGAAAGATAGTTATGAATATTCCAATAACTTAGACTCAGATGGAAGGGTTATTTAAATCTAATTAAATTTAAGGTAGCTTTAAAATATCTAAAATAGTCTTATTTATCTCCAAACCTTTTGAACACATATAATATCTTTATATAATATACACTATATGTACAGCATTTATGCTATTAGAAGACTAGCTCTTTATTGAAATGCTATATTAGGTGATGACAACTGCTATTTTCATTAGGTATTTTGTTGAATTGTTTTATTGATGTTATTCCCTTAATTTCAACAGCAATTCTTGGGGGGATTTAAAAACTTCATGGCTAGGAGGTTTTATTGAAGGTAGTAGCAATGGATTCAGTAAACAACATGTTAGGTTAGAAACCAAAGTGGTTCAGAGCAAGGCACACTATTTGAATTCAAATCTTGGTTCTACTAACCATGTAACTTTGGTTAAGTATTTAATCTTTTATGATGATTTTCTTGTTGGTAGGTCACAATAGCAACAAAAGGAGCCCACCTCATTATTTTACTTATTTGAAGAGTTAATACTTATAATGTATTGAACAGTGCCTGGCACAGTAGACATTCAGAAGCACCAACAGCACCATTCCAACTACTACTCATCCTAAATGAGATATGCGATGGCATAAAAGGCCACTTATGCTACTTTAAACCATGATCATTGCTTTCTAACTGACCTATGATGGTGAGTTTAAGTAGTGGGCAAATCAGATTTTGAGAACCATCATGGGAATTCATATTCCAGTCTTTTTAGGGCATCACATTATGTGAATGGATAGTCTTTCCAGTAAGGATGGAGGAGCAGGATAACAGTGGACACACACAGCTGTCAGCAGCACTAAGCTTTACAACAGCAGTAGGATAGAGGAACTTGGAGAGTCATGTCTGGAGGCGGTGATTAAAAGCTTGTAAAATAAGATCTATGGAGGAAGGCTAAAGAAATTTGGATTGTTTACCCTGGAGAAGAGAAGACTTAAGGGTGATTTAATGCCGTTATTGAAGCATAAGAGGGTTCTTTTCTAGATCCTCATGGTAAGCTCCTCTGTAGCTCTCCTGAGATCCAAACAGGAGGGGGGCTGACCATGCAGTGAAGGGATTTAGAGTGAGTAGGAAAAGCTTTCGACAGGAAGATTTTTCTTTTTCTTTCTTTCTTTTTTTTCTTTTAACAATTTGGGAGAGAAACTGTGTAAGTTCATTTTGTGAAAGTTCTAATAATAAGAGCCATCTGAAGTGGTTTGATCTGATCCTGTCCTGAAAGACAGTGATGGGGTATGTGGCCCCAAAAGGCATCTTCTGCAAATCAGAAAAGGGCTGGTCCACCCGCCTTCTACAAATACACTGATTAAGGTAGCAGCTCTTCCATCATTATCACTATAAATGCTGCAGATGGCAAATCCTGCAAGGAAAGACTTCAACCAAGGTTTATTATATAGAAACAGGAACCTATTGGTCCTGGGAATGAAGGTTTTTAGCTCAAACCATGACTAACTACGTTTCCCTAAATCCTTCCATAGGTTTTCCATATATGAGTCTAGAAATTCTAAGAGATTTAGCAAATTAAGAATTCTCTAAATGGCAACAACCATGCTAAGTTCTAAGGATATAAAAGCAAATTAAGTACATTCTTAGTCCTCAAGACACTTCCATTCTAAGTAGTTAAGGCACTGTGTAAAAGGACAATTGCTGTGCCTTAGGGTCTGATTAGGAGCATTTTGCTCTAGGATGCTGGAGAATACCTAACTTGGCATTTTAGGGTCAGGAAAGTAGGCAATGGAAGTGACCATTGAGGTAAGTGTAGAAAGACCAGATTGATTTAAAAAGAAAAGAATACAATAATTGAAATGTATTTTATGCTTGGGAAACAACATATGCAAAAACATGAAGGTATAAAGAAGGTTGGATTATTTAATTAGTTAATATGTATCTAGAACTGTTTAATCAACACAGTAGTTACTAATGAAATATGGCTATTGGGCACTTGAAATATGGTATCTGAATTAAGATTTCAAAGGGGAATGTGACTCAGTGGTCGAGTGCCCCTGAGTTCAATTCCCAGTACCAAAAAAAAAAAAAAGTACATCATAATTTTTAGTTATTACATTCTGAAGTGATATTTTGAAGGTAGGAAAATTTTAAATGTTAATAAAACTAATTTTACTTATTTTTTCTATTGTTACTGAAATTATTGGAATATACATAGTTGTTCATGTTTTATTCACTGTAAATGTACATACTTACTGCAATCCATTATTTAAATACATATACACTTTATAGAAGCCTATAAAACTGAAACAAAAGGTCATAAGTTTATCATTATGCCTTATAATACATCTCTGATATTCTCTGTCCTATTTTATTCCATATGGTTGCCTCCCATTAAGTTAATTTCAAAGCTCACTGATGGGTCACAATTCAGTTACAAAAAAACTGAAATACAATCTTACCTGCTAATGTCAGCTTATATTTTAGTTGCTGAAGGGTGTGTATGTGTTTGTTTTGTCAGTATAGTGATATGATTATCTTTGAAATTTGTAAATACATGCAGAGTGAATTGAATAGAATTGAAGAAATGACTAGATGAAGACATAATGTTGAAAACACAATAGTAGTCCATAAAAAGATCAAAGAGCTCTAAACTATGGCCATGGCACTAGTAGTGAAGGGAAGCAAGCTGACAAAGTTGGCAAAGAGAAGGAAAATGCTCTTTAGAAGGTATCTAATGGGATTTGGTGGATGGATGTAGATGGTAGGAACGTACAAATCTATAGCTGAGGCTTTGGTTTCTGGTTTGAGTGATGGATGTGATGCCATTTGCAGCAATCAGAAATACAGAGCTAATTTTGAAGAGACTAGGAATGCAGGTTTAGGTGTATTAATTGGAGATGTCTGCATGGCATCTACAATGACCCACTGAGTCAAACTGTCAGTGTGAAATTCACATCTAAGCTAACTTAGATGAGAGGCTGCCGGTGCAACTGGAATAACCAAAGGGTGCACTGAGAAATAAAAACAGACTAGGGAAGAGGACAGGATTCTGAGAAATAGGAACATTTGAAAAGCCAGAAGAACAATAAAATAACGGGGACCACAGGGTCTAGTGTAGCCAAGGGAGGAGAGAATATCAAGAATGGGGAGCTGATCATATTCCATAGAGAGGCCAGTGCAGGGCAAGGCCCATCTGAAGGAGTCTATAGAACTCTTAATAAGAGATGCTTCACAGAGACCTGGCAGGGTACTGCAGTTGGTTAGAAAATTAACAAAAAGGGAAGAAATGCAGATGATAGACTCTTACACAATTTTTAAAGAATTTTGGCTGGGGAAGGAATATGAACTTGAGGAAAAAGATGGGTAGAAATAGGAATGCATAAATAAATAAATATCATCAGCCCTACACCATAAAGAATAATAAAATTATGGCATTTGCAGGCAAATGGATGAAATTGGAGAATATCATGCTAAGTGAGATAAACCAATCTC
Organism: Sciurus vulgaris; assembly: GCF_902686455.1. Taxonomy (NCBI): domain Eukaryota; kingdom Metazoa; phylum Chordata; class Mammalia; order Rodentia; family Sciuridae; genus Sciurus; species Sciurus vulgaris. Next base: position 36,718,557 of record NC_136476.1, read on the forward strand.
AAAAAACCAAAGGTCGAATGATCTCGCTGATAAGTGGATGATGACACATAGTGGGGGGTGGGAGGGGGCAAGAATGGAGGAAGGAGGGACTGTATAGAGGGAAAAGAGGGGTGGGAAGGGTGGGGGGAAGGAGAAATAACAATGAATCAAACACTATTACCCTATGTAAATGTATGATTATATAAATGGTATGCCTCTACTTCATGTACAAACAGAGAAACAAGATGTATCCCATTTGTTTACAATAAAAATAAATTAAAAAAAATAAATCTCTTTATTTGGTTTAATACTTGCTGGAATTTCTTACTGGACATGACTCTCTGCACTGAGAAACTATCATATAAGTGAGTTTAAATGTCTCTGAGGGTTTGCTGAAATAAATTTTGAATGTAGCATAAAAAAATGAATGAATAGTAGAAAGCAGAACATGTGAATATGAGGGTGTGTTTTAGCTTTTTTTTTTTTTTAATTTAAGAAGGAGAAAGGTCTGGGTGTACTTATATGCTTGAGCTAAATGAACCATCAGTGAAGGTACAATTGAAGATACAATCTTGGAAGAGGATACTCAAATAAAACCCACCAGGAGGCAGTTAGGTATTATAGCTGAAGCAGAGGTCATGAAATTCACTTAGGCTAAATGAACAGTGAGGGGCCAGGGCTGGACAGGGAGAAGTGAGTGGGATGGAGCATTGTGGGGATGTGTGAGGGTTGAGGAGCAGCACAGAAGGACACCCCCCCGACACACACAAAGCCACACTGGGGGTCAAATGCTCTGTATAGCTGTGACATCAGACATGCAAGTTGTGTCTTTCTCTGGCAGTACTGGGCACTCCTGCTCCACAGAAAAAGGTGATAGGTTGTTTTAGGGTCAGGATCATGCCATACAGAGCCACAGGACCTGAGCTAGACAGAGCAAGAAGGAAAGCAAAGCAAGTAGAAATAGGAGCAGTCAGGGGATGAAGGAAGTCAAGGATCAAGTGTACTTGGAGAAAGAAAACAGAAAGGAGAGGAGATTGTATCAGGGTTTTGGGTTTTAGATCAGTGTTCAGAGACAGAGCCATTGTGGGGAATGGCATGTACTCAAGTGGATGATTTTTCCATAAAAATACTGAGTGGGAGCTAAAACTAATTTTTTGTTTGCTATCAGATGTTTCTAGGTCCAAAATATTTAAAGGTTTGGTCACTTCAAAGAATAACCATATGAACACTTTTAGAATGTATTTTAAAACAAGCTGTGTGTATGTATGTGTATGTGTGTGTGGTGTGTTTGTACCTCATTCTGTGGAGAGACTTGGAATGACAGGGATGCCTGCTTTATCCAAAGATCTCCATTGTGAAGAAATAGTTAAGTGAATTGTAGTTCAGATACAGTTAAATAATTAGTAAGTAGTTATGTTGTTATTCAAATTCTCAAATGTAAAAATACTTAGCACATTATATAAAACATGGTAAAAATGCAAGGAATGCTAATAGATTCAGAAGACAGATAAGTCTAGTGGCAGGTACAGGTAAAGGGACACTTGTAAATGGCTCTCACCTTTTATCCATACACCTAAACAGAACACAGGTAATGCACAGGAAGTGAGTGTGAGCTGTCCAGAGATTTTGCTCTGTCAGACATTTCCTCGAAAGAAGTAGATAACTGTTGTAAGCTTGTGCCCTTACCTTAGAGAATAGCCAGGGAATTATTTGATATATTGTGTGTTCCAGGATGATTCAGTTTGCAGAGCTCGGAAGTCAGTGCCACAGATATTGTGTGCAATATGTTAAAGAGCATTATTAACCACATTCTCTATGTGCTCCTTGCTAGAATTTGATCTTCAACTTCATCCTTATTTGAGAAAAAGACTCTGAGACCTATTTCAATATTGGACAAGCTTAATAGTTCCAAGTCCTTCATAATGCCAGAAACTTCCTAAGGCTCTTAGCTATTCTGGCAAATATTAGAACAAGAACTCTGCCCTTCATGTGGCCAAGCTTGAATTTTCTGGGTGGTCTAAAAGCCATGGGCTGTGGGGATTACACTGTTGAACCATATTTGTCATTTTTCTTGTTTTTCAGGGAAAGAATAGTTGAAATATAAAAAAAAAAAAAAAATGAGCTGACTGGAGGCCTCTCTGAGTACTTTTCATTACTTTCAGTGGCAATAGTGGTTTTGATGTTTTCCTACTTTTTATGCAAAGCATGATTTCATGTGATAGTCACATTGCTCTATGTGCAAAAACAGGAAGGAAATAAAGGGGGCTTCACCTTTGAGTCACAGTGGAGCAGCCCAAGCTGAGAGAATACTGCTCCCTTTGCAGTTTTTGATTACTTTTTCTACATCTGGAAGGTGGTTCTGGATTTATATCTGAGGACCTTTGTCCTGTAGTTTTTGATCCATTCTTCAGAACCAACACAGTTTGCTAGTATACAGCATGAGCTGTGTGTAGGAACATGGTGTTTTGTTTGTTGTTGTTTTTAAAGTAGAGAATGTTGCTTTCTACCTTATAAATTGTGTGCCTCATACATTGGTGTTGCTAGAGATTGATCATCAGGTGGTTTCTGTGTCAGCCTCACTTAGACAGGAAAAAAGTCTTGAACCACCTGTATTTTTTTACCCAGACATTTGTGTTGGGTCCATTTCCTTTTGAAGAGTTGGTAGCCATTAGGCTATTTTCAGTGTTCAGAAAGGATCTGAATAACATTGATATGCAGCACTCTCTTTGGTCTTAGGTCACATTCTTTTCCTTTTCCAAAGACAAAATGATATTCTTCCTTTCCAGTAAAGATTATACCTACTATCCATTTGCAGCTGAGGGGCAACATTCAGGATATAATCTGAATGTAATTTTCTAAACTTTGAGCAATACTTACAAATCAAGTCCTTCTTTTCTGGTACAGGTCCAATATACCCATCAGCTGACCCAGGCCACACAGACTTCCCTTTGTCTTAATAAACATCTTCCTGCATTTCTGGGGTCATTTCCTTTTACTAAACTGTAAATGCAATGCAGGAAGGCCATCTGGGATGTCCCTGAACTGCCCATGGATGTGGTGCTTTAGACAGAGGTGCCTGAAAACAGGGGTGACTTAAGCATAGGAATGAAGAGGATGGTGTGTGTGGTCAGAAGACCATGGGGGAGGGACTTGTCTGAAGTGTTAAGAGCAGAGTGAGGCGGGCAGGTGTCTTGGGTTTTCAGGGGCTGTGTCTGGTGCTCTGCACTTGGTCCTGGTGAACTAGGTGCTCTGGAATCCCCCTCTGAGTGGTGCTGGGAGGTGGAACTAGGAGGTTCCTGCTCTGCTGCTTCCATTGCATCAAGCTGCATCCCAGGGAGTCTAGCTCAGATTCAGGCTCTCCATGGGTTTGCTATATTCACATAGAAGAGAATATGTGGCAATGTGGCAATGGCTGCCTTCTTTTCCTCCTATTTTGGCCTTTTTTTTTTTTTTTTGGCAAATTTATTCATTGTACTACTTGTTCCTTTCAATTATCAGAGAGGGAAGCTATTATCAGCCAGTAGGGTGAGCTTATTTGAAATGAACTTTCCCTCCTTCCTTTCTTCCTCCCTTCCTCCTTTCATCCCTCATCTCTTTCTGCTTAAATTCTTCCTTTTCTTCTAGTCTTCCTTTATAAAAGGAAGAAAAAACTACTACCCTTTGACTCTGATACAAATTTCCTTACTATGAAAGTTGACATTTATGTAATTTCTTATTTATTCTAATGAGTAGTTATTAAATTTATTAAAGCATCTGTAACATGAAATATGCAATATGAATTTGTAAGCATTTAAAAAACAACCAAGCACCTAATCTGAGGTCACAGTGAATGTCCAAAGTGTTTTATTTGAAGCAAAAGCCATAGTAGTTTAACATCTGTGGGAGCCACTTAGGATTTGGGACTTACTCCACCCTATCCCACCCTTTTGAAGCCATATAGTTTGATTACTACGTAATAAAATGGGTTTAATGTGAGTAGTTTGAAGAAGTCAGTTTCAATCTAAAGGTTTTATATAAGTCAATTTCATTACTTTATAGCACACCAAAATCATTTAGTTTTGGCATGTATCCTAGCTGACCATACTCGTTTATCCAAGGAGAAAAACAGTTTCATTTCAAAAGGTAGAAAAGAGAGAAATCATAGCAAACATCAGAAAATAGATTAGGGAAATAAAGTATCAACCTTGGGCCCAGGCCTATCCTGGGAGGGCTTGTAACCCCAGAAAGAGTTGGAAGCTCTGTGGGGCTGAGTCAAGCCTTCAAGGCATTTCCAAGCTGAGAATTGAGCTAATATAAGGAAGTGCCTATTGAGGGCAGGCCCATGCTTGTAAAGAGTGCTGACCAAGCATCATGGATCAAGCTAGTATGTGAATGCTAAGAGTCCCAAACCAGGGTTCAGTGTCATGTTTGGGTAAATAAACACTCACCTAAGTAATGAGTAACTAAAATATGTCACACAATGTAATGAATCTCCAATTCAAGGATGAGGATATTAGTTCTTCTCTTTTACTAGGTTATGGTGTGTTTTTCCCTGAACAATGTAGCATTTGGCAGTTGTGATTTCCTTAAATTCTTCTAAACAAAGATCTGTTCCTGCAATTAAACCTTTTTTTTTTTTTTTTTTGTTCCTTTCCTTTCAGTGGCTAGCTGAGCCACACGAAAATTATTGCTCTAAGTGGGAAAGACATGGGACACTTTATGAGATTTAGATCATGATCATGTGGCTATGCCACCAGATCAGTACGTTCTTCTGCATGTATTGCTGAGTTCCTTCTGTAGACTAGGTATTATCCTCCTTGTGTAAGGAAAGGGCACTGAAAGAGCTCTTACATTTAAGGAGATTAAAACTTAAAGAAAAGGACAAATGAGCAAAAATGATCATCAGTGGTTATAAGTGCTGTGACAGAGATGGTGACACAGTGGCAAAGATGGTGCCTTAGTGGGCAATGAGGAAGGGTCCCTCTGGGAGCTGAGCATCAGAGAGCTGAACCTTGAAAAAGACCAGAAGCACCTGTGCTTGGAAAGTAGCCCTTTGAATATGTTCCTGCTAGAGAGGAAAGAACATTTAAAGGTCTCTTAGAAATAGGTACAGGCAACCATGTTGGCTAGGGCAGCCACATCTCATGAGCAGGGGACTGCGAGAGAGTGTTGTTGACTGCAAAGGGACTCCTTGTGTGTGGTGAGGTATCACTTTTGCTCTTATGGGGAGTGTGGCTTAGCAAAAAGTAAGGAAGATTAGAGGACAGTGAAGAAGATTTTGTAAGAGTTCTGGTGAGCCATGTGAAGATATCACCTTCCACAATAAGATGATATCTTGAACTGATCTCTGTTCTGAAAAAAGAAAAAGTGGAGGTGGGTAGAAATCTAATATTATACAGTTTGTGGATATTTCTGCAGCTTGAAACTTTGGAGGTGGACTTTGGGAAGTCTAGTGGGTCAGAATTATTGAGCGGATAGTTAATGTGGTCCTAGAGTGGACAACTACCATTTTAATTCTGAAGACTACAGAGGATATACCATCCAATCTGGTTCTTAGATATATAATATTTAAGCCTATTTCACGTTTAGTCATTCTTTAGTGTGAAAGACTATTTTTTTGGTCAGGCTTGTGATACAAATAATTTTTCCATTGTTTTTTTTTCTGCCTTATATTGCTCTCACTTAATAAAACAATTCCATTCTTTAAGAACAGTTAACTATCTTACAGCTGACTCTGCACACCAGAATACTCAGTAGTCCTATTAATATTTAACAAGACTTCATGGAAATTGTACACAGGTGGATTAGGGCAGAACTTTTTAAAATCAGCATATCTGAATAATTCTTTTTTCAGATACCCCTGGATCAAGTGCATATTATTTGGTCAAGCTCATCTTGAAGAAATCAGGAACAATTTTAAAAATGAGAAAATGACTTGTTTTATTTTTTTATTTTTTCATACTGAGTTCAAATCAAAGAACAAAAATAGAATCCATGATTTTTGTTGATTTATATTTTTGATGTAATTTTAATAGTTTAGTTTTTTAAAGATTATGATACAAGAGTATATAAGTGGTATGTGCATTATTTCAATCAACTTGTAAAGAAAGCTGCATACCTATGGAAGTAAAAGGTATGATTGTCATGGATAAACTCTGGATGAACTCTTTATATGCACTTAAGGTATAAGTAGAAAGTTGGGATTGATGAAGAGTTTTTATTACATGACAAATTTTATAAATTGGTAGCTTTGAATGTATTAAACTGCTTTTACTTTCTTATATGACTCTTTGGAATATATTCTGATGAATGTTTTAACAAAAACAATGCAAATTAGCTCATTTTCAACTGAAGTTGTTTTTAATGTTGAAAATTAAATTAACATGTTTTAGGATCTTAGGATTATATAAGGGTATAGCAATATCTTTATTTTGTCAAATTACATATAGAGGATATGGAGTATGAAACCATATATATGCCCGATGTTAAATCTAGAAGGAGTAGAAAATTTAAGGTGGGCATTTGCATTTTATTTCCCCTTCCCTAAAGTCACGATTTTTAGTTTCCTAAGGACACCTTAAGGCACATACTATGTGGGCATCCTTCACTCATCTAATACTCTTCAAGTGTTCCCAAACAAGATGACCCAAAGCTGTCCATGAATCCCTGTGCCATTGGTCTTTCTATAGATGGTTCCCTGCTATAAGCTCAAGCAGGTGTTGGGATTGCTGCTCCAGTGCCCCTCTGGTAACTAATGTAAAGAGGTCTGTAGAAGACAAAAGTGAAGAAGTTAAGTAAGAAAGAAGGAAAAAGTTTAAGAGATCAAGAAATAATATCTTGACTTCAATACATAAAAGGCTGTAAATGTCTCACAACATGAGAAAATTATAAGGAGGATAGAAAAACTCTTACTTAGAAGACCAATCTGACCAACTGTAAATAAAAGTAATATGTCATAACTGATGCTGCAAGGAAGTTGGATTCAGATTCAGTCCATTGCCATGCAAAATACTGGATGTGGATTGGATAAATGAAGAAATTTTAAGTATATCTTTATTGCAATGTCATTGGAACAACGTGGAGCATAAAACTTGAGAAATACTTTTTTTTATTTTGAGGATTTGGGACGAAATATGAAATTTTATGTCTAAGTTGGACAACTACTCAAAATAATATTTGAGATTTTTAGGTTCTTGAAGAATTGATAGGGTGAGAAACTTGTGAATATTGGGAAAATAGTTGTGAGTATAGGCTTGGGCACTTTAAAAGAAAATTTACCTTGCATGACTTCAGTTTTCAAAGTTAGAACTCTGCACACTGAGAAGATCTCTCAAGATAGTCATCTCAAATTGAAGTCATTGAAGAAGAAATTATGTTGGGAAAACTTTCAATAACAACGAGACTAGACTTTTTTGAATATGCCCATAAGATTGACTATGACTACATCACCCAAGAAAAATCTATGTCTGGTTTTGATGTTGATTTTTATTTAGCCTTTGCTTTGGTTCAAATGATACAGGTAATTTCAGGATTAAACCTTTGCAATGCAAAGCTCTGAAAATCTCAGAGCACTTAAGAGTTATGTGAAAGACAGACAGACTCTCAGTCATCTGGAATTCTGTTCTGAACTAGGTGCAACTAGGATTCTTTATGAGGAACAATTTGCTGTTTTGTGTCTGCTGTTCAAAATTGTGTGAATAACTTTGTCCATAAGACAGTCAGTTGAAGCAATGTTTGTGGATATGCTGCATAACTTGTAAATGTTATTCCTGCTATTAATGTTAGCTTTATATTACCTTCGTCCCCCACCACAGCATTCTTGCTCTAGCCCTCAAAAGTGAATTATTTATTCCTTTTCAAAAGGTTTACAACCTTAGAACCCTGGGCCATGGTTCTCAATTTTGTAGACCTACCAAGAATGTAGTCAGGTATTCTCTGTATTCAAAGTGTTCCGATGGTAGTCAATAAAGATGAAATAAAGCATTCTGAAGATGAAGAGAATGAGCAAAATATGCACTATGGAAAAGTATTTCCTTCTGATTCCTAAAGAGAGGCTTCCTCTCTTCCTGCTCCTTGTTGTAAATAAGCTTTCTGGATTCTGAAACCACTTCACACAGTGCTCTCCAAGTCCTTGTCAGAGTAAAACCTAAAACTCTTAATCTTGAGTCACTGCTTCTTTATGGATTAGGTGAGGTTGGTCTGCTCCATGTCTGAGTTCAGAGCAAGGGGTGGTGATGGATTTCCCCGAGGTTTTCTCTAGTGTCCGATGGATAATCACCTCTGATGCTTGTGAAGAAAGTGGATCTGCTATAATAGACTGCTCAGACTCCCTGTCCTGCCTTCTTTTCAGTCTGTTCTGGGTGCTGGAGAGCAAGTGAACAAAACAGATGACCGTCCTCACTGCTGTGTAAGGCACATTATGGTGGGGTAAGGCAGAAACACACGTAATGTATACACACACACACACACACTTCTGTATTCATGTTTGTTCAGATATAACAGTATTAGGAATAAAAACAAAAAAAAAATTTGCAAAGGGGATTAGGTGAGGAGGATGAGGTTGCCATTTTACCTGGGACAGATGGGTGAGTACTAATAATCTGATGTTTGTGAAAACCAAACAGCAAATACTAATATGCTGAGCTGAGGGCATGCTGGAGTGTTTGGAAAAGAACGAGTTGGTGAGATGGGAGTGGAGTGAGCAAGGAAATTGGTAGGTGATGTGTTGAAAGAAGGTCAGATTATACAGGATCTGGTGCACTGTGTTTCTACTCAGTCAGGTGGGAGTCCCCTGAGGAAGCAACAGAGAAACTAAACTGCATGACTTTGAATCCCAGCTTTGCCATTTGCCGGCTTTGTGACTTTAGGCACAATACTTAGCCATTCTGGGCCTCAGTGGCCTCCTCTGAGGAATGATAATACTACCTTCTTTATAGAGCTGTTGTGATGACAAAATGACTTAGTATAAATAAAGCACTTTGTTCAGTGCCTGATACGTTACAAGTCTTATGTACTTGTTCGCGGGTTGATTGGTCTATGGAAGACTCGTTTTGGCAGCTGTTCAGAAAACTGACAGTACTTGGAATAAGGCTAGGAATAGGAACAACACTTTGGAGGCTTTGCATCTAATACAGGCCAGAAAGGACAGTGGCCCAGAGCAAGGCAGTAGCATGCAGGTGGGAAGAAATATTCAGACTGTCAGATGTACTTGGAAAGCAGAATCAACAAGAGCAGATGTTGTGAGCTGGATGTGAGGTGTGTCAGCCACAGAGGACTTAAGGGCTTTGTCCTGAGCAGCTATGTGGCTGGCATTGCCATTGACTTGGAGGGAGAGAGGATATGAGAGAAACTTTTTTTTTTTTTTTTTTTAAGGAAATCAGAAATTCCGTTTTTAGACATGTTAAGTTTAAAGTGACTATTGGTCACCTAAGACCCAAGTTGGCAGAGATCATTTTCATTACATAGAAAAGCAAGCATCAGATGAAGTCCAGACTGAAGGAAGAGACTAAGAATGGGCCTGCCAAATACAGAAGGGAAGCCTGCAAGCATCTTCCAGTTGCAGTCAAAGTTTGGAGGAAGAGGAGAGTAATCTTAAGTGAAAGATAATGACCAGTGGCTGGAATTCTGTTGCTGCGCTTGGTACAAAGCAGTTTCTGATGCCAAGGTCAGTTTCATCCAGAGCCATCACATATTCTTAAATCTCCTCAAAAGTTAGGCTAAGATCCCCCTAATCCTGCCTCTTTGGATTTCAAGACTATTATAACTATATTTTCTACCTTCTTTCTCATTGGCATAAAAGTGAAATGGATATTATGAATCCGTAAGATGAGAAATTGTATACTCTGATACAGCAGAATATTAAAATGCAACCTTAAGTAATTGTTAACTGGGTTGCTTTGTCCAACTGATTTAAATATACCTTTAAAGACTTTTAAATGATTTTATACACCAAAGATGGTTATAGTTGATTAGAATGCTGCTTATGACAGTTTCCATAAAAAGTTGGGCACTGACCCATAATGAGGGGTGACGGACTAGTGTTTTAATTTTTCATATGTCTTAACTTCACCTTTTTTACTTGATTTCAAGTGCTTTGAAAACAGTGAATTTTTTCATTTTTATGTTTTCCATATTTATGAAGTAAGATTTTGATGACTAACAATTGCTGATTGCTTGTAATTTTAAGAAAATGCCAATGTTGACCCATTGCATAACTCTATAATCAACTCTGTTTTTGTAAAGCCATTTCCCAATCATAATTCTCATGGGTTTGAATTAATTTTGTTATTAGATATTTAATTCTTGCTTTGCTTGACTTGGGCTAGATAGCCACTTTATTGTATTAACTTTTCCTTTTTGCTTTTTCTTTCTCACTTATCACATGCTGTAATTTCAATCATGATCTTATCTCCACTCCCTCCCTGAATACTTTTTAAAAAATGCTGTTATCCAGAAATTTTTCATGCTTATTTTCATCTGGAAGTATTATCTGCTGGAAAATTTTACCAAAATTTATTTAGGAATAGATGTGTTTTATAGATAAACATAAACTTTCCATTTTAAAGCAATTAAGTTTTATGCATGAATACTTCTAGAATTAATGAACTATAGGTTGGAAATACCCATGTATTTAGCTAGCTTTTAATGAGGAATTCTGGATCATTGAAGGTGAAATAATATGAAAGGTGTAGGTTCTATAAGTCAGCCTGAATTCTCATTAATTTTTAAAGTTTTTAATAGATATCTTCATGAAACATACTTTCTTGTTAATAGATCTAGAGTGGTGTGGTTATATAGTTTTGGATTTGCATTTTATCACAAAAAAAAATTAAAATGGATGTATTTGAATTAGGATATAGAAAGTTACACAGCAATTTAATAGAGATGGGGTACAGATGAGATAATGGATATTTAGGCAATTTTCATGACGATATTTTCTTGATTTTTCTGTAAAAAGAAGAAATACGATATATTTTACTTTTACCTAAAAGTAACAAAGAAATTTGTGTCAGTGTTGTATTTCAACTACTAAAAATTCTTAGTCTTTCGCAATGAGACCTTGCAAAATTTATAAGTCATGGTCAGTTGCTTATCTGTTTTTCGGAGTGGAATACAGAATGATTGGCCAAGTAGGAGGAATTCAGTGACAATAATTCATCCATACCTGGTATCTTTGGGGCTTTTAATTTATATAAAACAGCTCTAGAAGCATCATACTTCCTGAGGAAAGAAGGACTGTATAGAGGGAAAAGAGGGGTGGGAGGGGTGGGGGGGAAGGGAAAAAATAACAGAATGAATCAAACAACATTGCCCTATGTAAATTTATGATTTTTAATTAAAATAAATAAATTTTTAAAAAAGATGCAATGGAAAAAAACATATTACAGATATTACTGTAACAATAGTAATGATACAGTAATTAAAATAATATATACTGCCATAAAAATAGACATATAGATCAATGGAACAGAACAGAGAGCTGAGAAATAAGTCCACACATAGGTGGTCAACTGATTTTTTTTGACAAGGGCACCTAGAATATACAATGGGAAAAGGATAGTCTCTTCAACCAAGCATGCTGGGAAAAGTGGATATCCATTTGCTTCAAAATCAAACATGAGTGACTTGGGAAATTATTTGCTGCTTTTGGTCCATTTACTAGTTCTTTTTTCTTATTGTGGATAATTGAGAAATGACTCTTGTGGCACAGGATTTTTGGAATAATCTCCTATACCTGACATTTACACTTTGGATTTTCCCAGTCTTTCTTCCCTAATGCTAATGATTCAAAAGGCTCCTACTAAGGAATTTTTTATTTGCTCCAGAATCCCCCAGTTTCGCCTCCCACAAAGATAGTCTGGTTAGGATACTTTGGGGCCACCAGCAGAATAGAAAGTTGCCAAAATAAATGTTTTCCATCAAGATTTCACACTTGCACTTAATGAAATAGACATTTTCCAAACTGTTTCTTTAGAGCTAAGTTTTTCTTTAAGATTTGTAATGAAAATATTTCATGACCTGTTGACATATTCATATGGTGATTTTCAAAAGGCAGATTTCGTTTACAAAATGGACTTGGCAACAAGTAGGAATATCTGGGAAGTTGAACAAGGCTGTTGACAGGGAAAATTAGGACTGAATCATAACTGACATTGTTTTGCAGCTGTGCCATTTTTAAGACTGACCAATGGGACAGGGTTTATGGAGCCCTCAAGGTAATAATGCTGAGACTGGCAGCTAATGACCATGCATAATGGAAATGCATAGGTAGCAGCTGACAAGTACAGAATATATGTTCCTGTAACCAATTTTTCTTGGTAGGGCCAAAGAAAAAATGATGCATTTAGAATAACGATAGTAAAGAAATTTGTGATGCTTTTCGAAGGAGCAGATAAAAACAGTATAAAAAAAATTCTTTGTATTTTCTGCCTTATATTTTATCTTCTGTTATCTCATTTGGGTAGCACATTGGCTGCTGAAGTGAGTGGCTAATAGACTTCTAATTTAAATTTTCAGATGCAATGAAGTTTTGGGTATAATAGATGCTATTTGTCTTTCCTCCAGTAGTTAAAGATTAACAAGCACCGATCAAATTAAGATGGCATAAGGCAGCATTGGAAATAGTTTTAAACATTAACCAGTTTCAACTCTTCTTTTAAGTTCCTGAAGTTTATATTAGATCTATTACCATTTTTTCAAGTTTCCACTCCTTGTGTCAATAGGCTATTAGGATATAAGAAAAATATAAATATTACTATTAGAGTTCCTTCATGACAGATATAACTATAAAAATCTAATTATATCCTTAGAATCTGAGAAATAGGTACTCCTAAAGTTTTTAGCCATCTCTGGGAATGTTATTAAAGGGCTTCATGAAAAGTGTAGTATTTGCACTTTGGCCTTCGGAAAATAATGAATCACTTTTCAGTGTAGAAAAGATCAGAGAGTGCTTCCTGGAGGAGGTGATACATGAACCAAGCTATAAAGAGGGATCAGGGTTGGATGAGGATAGGGCTCATTAGGGGAAGAATATGGGAGGTCATTGTGCAATGGGGCAACTCCAAGAGAAAAGGACAGAGGGTGTGACTATAAGCTGTCCAGGGAACTCGTGAAGGTAAAAGGGTCTCAGGTGGAATTCTAGGTTTTGAAGTTGATGCATTCTTTTATTTGTCAGACACTGGAGAAGGTCATTTTGATTAGGTAATGTACCCAGGGTAGATTTCAGAAGTTAGAAACTAAGTTAACATGATTGATTACCTATTAAATGCCACTTGCTGTCACAAAAATTTTATGCATGTTTTCAACCCCTACAGGAATTTATCTCCATCTTTCAGATGAACAGATTAAGGCCCAGAGAGAGTAGATTACTTTTATGTGATAATGTTAGTTAGTGGTGACAGGCTGAGACTAACTTGCTTTGACTGACTGTGTCTCTACATCCCTGTTCACACATCGTATGCACTACCCCTGTGGACCACTTAGTTATGTGCCTAGTAGTATAGTGCTCTATCCTCTTCCTTTCTCCCCCACCCCTACCCCATGCCCTTCGCTTATGCATTTTGGATCATTACCCTGTGGTGGGCGGAACAGATTGCATATGGGATTTGTGTGGTGATTCTTCCTTCTGAATACTTCCTGATTTTCTTAAAGAGGTCTCTGTGCCATCTCATAAGGTTGGATCAAATGCTCCTTGTGTCTAAATAGAACTAGAGTTGCCTCTTAAAATACAAAGAATAGATAGAAAAATATTTCTTTTTTTTTTTTTTTTTTTTAACCTGCTTTCCTCCATCCTCTCTATGCAGCTCACATGTTCAATCCTAGGACCTTGCTACTAAAAGGGTGGCTCATGGACACAGCTCACAGTGACATCTGGTTGGAAATGCAGAATATCAGATCATGCCTGACCTTCTGAATCACAGTCTGATTTTAACTGGGTCTCTAGGGGGAATCATGTACACACTCAAGACTCAGAACATCTTCAGAATAGGAGTCGGCCGCCAGCAGAGCATACATAGATACATGTGTTTGAACTAATGGATTTAAAAATTGGCCAAGGGAGAGCCTTATCAATATGATGAGAGCTTAGTAGTTTGACTTTCTTAGTACTGGTATGACAATTTTTATATTTCAGGCTTCTCTTATAGATCTTTTTGCCCCAGTCCAGGAATCAGACATCCCCCACTAAAAAAAAAAAAAAAAAAAAAAAATTCTTTTAGTGGAGAATGGTATTTTAGACCTCCAATTTGAGAGCTATAGATGACTATTGTTGCTGGGCTGGTCCTTGTTTTGAGGTCTCCTAAGTAGAAATTACTCTGATACTTTCAATCATGATTCAGGACCACAGCCCTTTTTGTTTAATATTATAACTAATCTCCTTCCTTTCTTTCTGATTCTCATTCCACCAAATTGGGGTATTCTACAGTCACTCAATTATGTTGTCCCATGTTACGCATACAAAAGTCTCAGTAACAATACTAGTACCACCAACACCAGTATATCAGCTAATAATTAAAGGTCGTGCACATGCGCTCTGTGTCTTCAGTGAACTGTGATTACATTGATTGAGTACTTGGTAATTACTACACTCTCTTCTTTTTACCTATTTAGTTTTATTTCTACCAATAAATACATATTTAGGGTTCTCTACTGACCCCTCACTGTTTTTTTGTTTTTGTTTTTGTTTTAACATTTCTCATCACCAGTGTTGTCCAGTAGAACTCTCTGCAGTGATGAAAATGTTCTGTATCTGTGCTGCCCAAAGTGGTAGCCACTGACCCAAGTGGCTGTTGAGTATTTGGAGAGAGGCTAATGCAACTGGGGATCTACACTTTTAACTTTAATTCACTTAAAGTTAAACAGGTGCATGTAGCTAGTTGCTATATGTACCACAGCACACCTCAAGTCACTTTGGTTATGTGAAGCATGTTGCCAGGGGAGTTCTAAGGTTTTTTGAAGATCACATTTTTCTGAAGTATACTTTACATAAAATACACATATTAAGAATTCACTTCAAAGGGTTTTGACAAATGTGTACATCATATCATCCCTGCCCAAATGAAGATTAGAACATTTTAATTACCCCTGAAATTTCCCAAATGCCCCTTTCAAGTTAATTCTTCCTTATTCCTGCCCCAGATGACCATCTAATTTCATCCACCCCTTTTGTACATTAGTTTCTTTACCTTAGCATATTTTAAATCAACTTTGTTGAGGTATAATGTACAGAGAGTAAAAGACATCTTTGTGTGTGTGTGTGCATGTGTGTGTGCACGCGCGCTAAAGATTGAACCCAGGGCCTCATGCATGCTGAGCATGTGCATTTTAAGTATAATTTTGATGAGTTTTGACAAATGTTTCCACTTGTGTGTCAGATATACTATCAAGATAGATGGCATTTCTATCACTAAAATACATTCCCTTGTCTACCTTCCCAGGCAGTGACCCACCCCCACCCCAAAGCAAACCCTGATCTGCTGTGTCACTTTGAATTAGATATGTCTTCTCTTGAGTTTTATACAAATGTAACCATGTATTATGTACTCCTCTGGCTATGCTGCTTTAGTGTAATAATTTGAATGTTTATCAGTTTTGCTGTGTAGCATTTTATTGTAGGCAAATGTCACAATTTGCGGATCCGTCCACCTGTTGCTACATATTTGTGTTGTTCTAGTTTTGGGCTGTTAAGAGTAACACTACTAGGGACATTAGTACACAATACTTTGCCATATATTTTCATTTTTCCTGGGAAAATATGAATAGAATTGTGGGGTCATATGATAACTGTATGTTTAAGTTAACTTTCAGAGTGTTTTGAAAAATGATTACATTTTTACCAGAAATATATAAAAGTGTAGTTGCCCCACATCCTTGTTAATACTTTATATGGTGAATCTTTCAAAGTTTCAATCTGATGAGTATGTAGCGGTCTCTCTTTATGGTTTAGTTGGTATTTTCCTGATTAATGATGCTGAGTATCTTTGTGCATGAGTGTGTGCCACTCATATATCTCTTTTTGGGTCTTACAAGATTTTTAAAATTTCATTTTTATCTCCCTATTACAAGTCATAAGAGTTTTTTACATATTCTAGATGAGAGTTCTTAATCAAGTATATCTATATTTGTCTCATTTATCAATTTTTTTATATTCGTGTGTGTGTGCGTGCATGTGTGCATGTGCACTTTGAGAAATTTTTGCATACTTCCAAGGTGGTTAAGATTTTCCTCTATGCTTTTTGCAAAATTTTGGCTTTGAGATTTGGGTTTGTGATTCATGTTGAGTTTTTATATAAGGTGGAGGTCTACGTTTATTTTGGCTCCAGATTGAAGTCCAGGTTTTATAGCAATATTTGTTGAAAAGATGATTCAGTCCCCCTGTTCCATAGAATCACATTAATGCCTTTGTCAAAAAGTAATTGTGTGAGCTGGGTGTGGTAGCCTACTCTTGTTATCCAGCTACTGGGCAGCTTGAGACAGGAGGATCTCAAGTTCAAGACCACATCAGGGACTTAGACCCTTTCTAAAATTTTAAAAAGAGGAGCTGTGGATATAGTTTAGTGGTAACATGTCCTTGAATTCAATCCCCACTACCACCAAAAAACAAATAAAAAAGTGTGGGTGTTTTCTGAAAATCTATTTTGTTTTATTTATTGGTATGTTTATTGTCACACTTAATTAACTAATAAAACTCTAGTCAGTTTTGAAAACGGGTAGTAAAAGTCCTCCAATTTTGTTCTTTGCCAAGATTTTGTTTCCACTATTTTAAGTCCTTTGCATTTCCACATGATGTTTAGAAATAGTTTGTTAATGTAAGTGTAAGTTCTGTTGATATAATAATTTAAAGGGAAAGGAAATTTTAACAATTTTGGGTCTTCCAGTTCATGAACATGATATATCTTTAATTTAGATCTTTAATTTCTCTTAGTATTGTTTTGTATTTTCAGTGTAGAACATTTGGATAATAAGTTACGTTAAGTTTATTCCAGATTACTTATCTTTTTTATATTCTTGTGATAGTGTCTTTTAAATTTTATTTTCCAAATATTATTGCTAGTCCAGAAACATGTAATTGATTGGTGAATGTTGACCTTATATTACATAATCTTGCCAAATTAACTTTATTTTGTTCAATCTTCTGTTGTTATTATGCTGATAAGCACCTCTTTTCCTGTGACTAAGCCTTGTATTTCTGTATTTCTTTTCCTACTGCACTGGTTAGAATCTGAAGAGTTCAATGGTGAATACTAGCGGGGAGAGAAGATATTCTTGTCTTGTTGATCTGAGAAGAAAGTAGTATTTCATTATGCATGATATTAGTTCTGAGGTTTTTTGTTTGTAGATTGATGAGGGTAAGGAAATTTTCATCTATTCCTAGTTCACTGAGATTTTTTTTAGGCATCAATGTGGAATTTTATTACACTTCCCCCTGCAACTATTGAGGGTATTCTTGGTATTCATTTTTTCAAGAATATGATTAATTACTCTAATTGGTTATGCATTCCTGAGACAAATTCCATTTGATCATGATGTATTTTCTCTTTTATATACAGCTTAATTCTATTCGCTAATTTTAAGGAGTTTTGCATTTAAGTTTATGAGAGAGATTGGGGTGTATATTTCATTTTATTTAGTAGTCTCAAGCATTGGTAAGAAGGTTTTGCAATACTTACAAAACAGTTGAGATACATATTTTCCTCTTCTGTTTTCTGGAAGAATTAATATAAAACTCTAATGTTGAATTAAATTCACAAGTGAAACCATATGTACCTAGATATTTTTTTCTGGAAAATCTTTGATTATGAATTCAATTTCTTTAGTAGGCAGAAGCATGTTGATCCTTTCTATGTATTTTGCATTTTATCTCTCCTTTTTCTTGATTAATCTTCCTTGGATTCATTAATTTTGTTAGTATTTTCAAATAATACACTTGTGGTTTTATTTATTCATTTATTTAAAAATATGAGTTTCTATTAAGATATGAAGATCACACGAGCTTGAAACATATCAAATATACCATCATTTGTTGATAAGCCCAATGGTTTTATGTGGAATAAAGTTTGGTTCAAATTAACCAAAGTAAAAATCTAGAGAAGAACATTTCTGTTACCTCCCACTTTTTTTTTTAAACAGTTTATCTTTGCTAAACATATCTAAACTATACATTTTTAAATCCAGGAAAGTGTTGCTGCATACTTTATACTGTAATAAACCTGTGTACAAACAAGTATCACTTTCATGCTTCAGGAAAAATGTCCCAATAGCACAAACACCCTACCTGCAAAGGATCCATCTTGGCGAAGTTAACCATTGTCTGTCTATAACCACATCAGAATCTCCCAATTAAATTGGTATTCAAGTGACTTACAGTTTCCCTAAGTAAAGAATTTCTGTTAATGTCAATGTACTAGTGTTAATGGTGACAAATTTCTTCTTAACTTTTGTTGAACTCAGAGCAATTCAAATTATTTCTAGCTTTTAATTATTTCATAGATTTTGTTTTTAAATTTTTTTATTCTAATTAGTTATACATGATAATAGAATGTATTTTGAAATATACATATATGGAGTATAACTTCTCATTCTTCTGGTTGTTCATGATGTAGAATTGCATTGGTCATGTAATCATATATGCATGTAGGATAGTATTTATTCATTTTTAATAGCACTGGGAATCAAATCCAAGGCCTCAAGCATGCTAGGCAAGCACTCTACTACTTTGCTATCTTCCTTGCCCACATTGAGTTCTATTATCTATTATTTTTTTCTATCTTTCTTAAGGTAGAATTTAAAAAATGAGTATGGATATCATTAATTTTAAACCATTTTTTCCCTAAGTATTTAAGGCAATATTTTTTCCAAAGCATTACTTCAGCTATGTTACATAAATTTTGCTATTTTCATTTTCCATTAGTTGAAATATTTTGAAATTTCCCTTGTGAATTCTTCTTTCACTCATAGTAGACATGTTTTCATTTTCAGACATTTGGGCATTTTTCTAGTCATCTTATTTTTATTGATTTCTAATTATTTTGTGATCAAAGAATACATTGACTCATTTTTAAGACTCAGCATATTGTCTTTGTCTACACTCTAGGGTATACCTCATACAGTCTGTCTCCGCAAGCTCATAATCTAGGCCTTAGCCCAGAACTCGAAGGGAAAACCTTCCCAGTTGCACAGTCTGAGTACCTCCTTTGTGCTTCTCCCTCCCTCTGAGGCCTCACCATGAGGACTTTCAGCAGCTCACCTGGAAATTTGGATCCATGAATTCTAATCTCAATAGCACCACAGTGCTCAGTTGAGACTCCTGCTCACTAACTACAGAAAGGAAATTGACAAATGTCCCTATCCGAATATCCAGGCTAATTGTTCTGGAGTTAATGAGTTTCTGTTAATGTTTGAAGAGAGTTGCCTTATATATTTTGTTGAGTTTTATCATTTATGGCTGGAGCATTAATGTTTGTTCTACCATATGTGTAAGCAGAAGTCCATTCCATGAATTCTTGCATGTTGGTAACAGTTTTTGTTGTTGTTGTTTTGGGGTGTGTGTGTGTGTGTGTGTGTCCTTTGTATTGGAAGTCAGTTTTGCTGAATATAAAATCTTTGGTTCACCTTTTTTTCCTTTAGTATTTAAGTATGTCTCTTCCTTTTCTTTTGGCATAATTTGTCTTTCTTTTTTTTTTTTTATTTATTTTTTTGCGGTGCTGAGGATTGAACCCAGGGCCTTGTGCTTGCAAGGCAAGCACTCTACCTACTGAGCTATATCCCCAGCCCCATAATTTGTCTTTCTTAAAAAAAAATTCTGGTGATTACTTAATTATCTTTCCCATGTAAGTCACTGACTGTTTTTGCTTTGATGTCAAATGAACTTTTTTCTTTTAATGTAAAATCCAGAAATTTTGCTAGAATATATCTTGGTTTTTGTCACTTGGATGGTTGATGATCTCAGATATAGGTGTGTTCATTCAATGTAAAGCTTTCTTTTGTCCCTTTAAATTTGAGGAGTTTTGTAAAATGATTTTCACAATTTTTTTCTATTCTTTTGTTTGGGTGCACAGTGGATTTTGTCTCCAATATTTCTCACTTTTTCTTGAATCACTCTTCTCCTTTTTAATTTTTAAAGCCTCCTTTTTACCTTCTACTTATATTAAGGATTGTGATCGTGTTTGTATTCCCTCAATTTTCATTTCTGATATAATTTTTTCTTACATTTATAATTCTTTTCTGGGTATAATCCTTTGATTTCTGGATTTTTAAAAGCTAATGTATTTTTAAATGTATTTTAATATTTTCTAAATACTTTAAGACTGTTTTTTTTTTTTAATAGATTATTACAGTTTTAAGCTGTTCCGTGGCTATGTCTACTAGGCTTTTAAAACTTTATTTCCCTGCTTTTGTCTCTAGGTATATCATTTGGCAACTTTATCCCTTTAGGGAAGCTTGCTTTCTGAAATTCCCTCTTTCTCACTCTTTTTTTTTTTTTTATCCTGGACTTTCTTTTTCCTTCATCTTTTTTTTTTTTTTCCCCCTTTTCTTTGCTCAATTTTGATTCCATTCCCAGTAGTTTCTTTTCAGTGTTCAGCCCTGATCTGGAAGAGTTCTGACTGTTTAGTTCGAGTGATTCACAGGAGTCAGCCTGCCTGGTCCCATCAGACCTTACAGTGAGTTCCTGGTACTTCCCTTGTGTTTAATTGGCCCAAACCTTTTCGGTTTCAGCTTCTGTTATGAAGTTTTCCAGTACGTACACGTTGGATGTTTTTCAATTCTTGTCTTATGAATTTCAAATGTCCTATTTCCTATAGGCCTCCCACACAAACATGGATAACATGCCATTTTATCATTGTCGATGACTTATATTTACTTACTTATAGTTTTGGATTCATGGAAATACCCTACTATCTAATTTTCTTATACATATTGTCTATGGGATTTCTTTTTCTCTTTCTCCTTCCTTCCCTCTCTAGTCTAGGTGTATTTTCTCTTTAATACCACCATAGTTTCCACCAACTTTCTAGAAGTCCTCCATAGTATTCTTATGAAAAAAAATGAACTCTAAGTCACATGCAGATAAGTGTATTAAATATGGACTATATTTCTTGAAAAATTTGAAAGCCATCTACTCTATGTAGCACATTCCCATTAAAGTATTTGCTACCTGAACCTCTTTCGGGCTCCCATTTTCCCATTAGTAGGCGAACTGGGAAGGAGAATCACTCTGAACTTAGGTGGGAAGAAGACAGTAAGGGTAGAATATGGAGATCTAAGAGATGTCAGAGATAAGACGCAGTGAACAATTGTTATAGGTAGGAGCAAACAAAAATGTGCTAAGGTCAGAAAGAAGACATGGTTGAGAATCCAGCTGGTCAGAAAAAGAAAGGAAGAATTAACTAAACCTTAGCTGTTGGGTTCATAAGAGGGCTGCATCTCTTCACTGTAGGTCAGAGGATGGGGTTTCCTGTCTCATGTTGGTGTTTCTTCATAGTGAGAAGGTTAGTTCCATGCATTGGTAGAGATAGGCCAGAGTTACTTGAGTAAAACTTACTATATTTAGGGCAAGGAAAGGAATTTTCATTTAGTGGCAAAATATGTGCAAGTATATTTTTTTTTTATTGTAAACAAATGGGGTACATTGTTTCTCTGGTTGTACATGAAGTAGAGGCGTACAATTTGTGTAATCATACATTTACATAAGGTAATGGTGTTTGATTCATTCTGTTATTTTTTTTTCCTTCCCCCCTCCCTCCCCTCTTTTCCTTCTATACAGTTCCTCCTTCCTCCATTCTTGCCTCCCTCCCACCCCCCATTATGTATCATCATCTGCTTATCAGCGAGATCATTCGCCCTTTGGTTTTTTGAGATTGGCTTCTCTCACTTAGCATGATATTCTCCAATTTCATCCATTTGCCTGCGAATGCCATAATTTTATTATTCTTTATGACTGAGTAATATTCCAGTGTGTGTGTGTATTTCACAGCTTCTTTATCCATTCATCAATTGAAGGGCATCTAGGTTGGTTCCATGATCTGGCTATTATGAATTGAGCAGCTATGAACATTGATGTGGCTGCATCATATGCTGATTGTAAGTCCTTTGGGTATAGGCCTAGGAGTAGAATAGCTGGGTCAAATGTATATTGTCCTTTGCATTATTCATTGAGTACTTCTAGGGAAGGGAGTTACTGAATATTTTCAAAACTGTCAGTTCCTTAATATACTAGAAAAATTCCTTAAAATCATGATGTTCTAAATCTTTATGATTGAAACTTGCTATCTTCTCACATGTTCAGATTTCTTAAAGTATTTTGCTTTTCTCAGGCATTTATTTCTTTTTATTTATAATTTGTGTTTGGTGATTTTTGGCCCCAGTCTTTTATCTCTCTATCTATGGTTTAAAGTGTTTATATATGTACTGTACTCGATGCAAAGTCTAAAAAATTTATTTATTTTTGAAGACATTATTTTTCAATGCCTAAGATAAAGACATGGTATTTTTCCTGCATATGTCATGGTCTTCTCTTTTATATCATATATATGCATGGTGGATGGTAAATGCTTCAAAAATGTGTGCAGAATGGGAAGGGAATCTTCAGTTAGTTAGTGGTCACATCTATGTGAAGGATTAGAAAGCTCCATGAAAGAGTCAAAATTTGTCAATGCCTTCAATTATGAAAAAAAAATTTTACCAGTGAGAGATGGGAGTCAAGATAAGGAAAGAACAGAACAATTAATCCAACAGGAGGGACTGACTTGAAGAAAGGTACCATGAAAGAAAACATGGGCATGCTCAGGAAATATCAAGTAGATCAGTCTAGGGAGAATATGTGACATGTGTAAGGAATTTGTAGGAATTAGCTTAGAAAGCTTGTGCAGATAGATCATCAAGCATTGAATGGCAGGTAGAGGAATTTGTATTTAATTGTGTGGGTAAAGAGATCTTTCAAAAGTTTTCAAATAGATTTGTATGATCAGAACTAGGAAATGAGTCCAATGTGGAGGTGAGTCAGTCAAAGAAAAAAGTTCAGAGATGAAGAGTCCAGTTATGTCACCTTTGAACTTGATTATGACATAATTGGTTTTCTTTTTTTTTTTTTGCTTAACTTTGGATGCCCTTGACTCTTAATAGTCTTCCTTCCATATATATATATATATATGCAAGTGTCATTTCTGTCTTTTGTTTGAAAAGTAGACTGTTCAGTGAGAAATAGTTTCTTTATATTCCTGTGCCATTTCATAGAAAGCAGAAATGCCAAAATTTTTCAGGATAAAGTGATCTTTAATGATATATAGCAAATTAGATTGTGAAAGGTCAGGAAAACACTTCTTTCATTGAAAATTAAAGACATCTGGATTTTTGTTGTAAATATGTTACATGCTTAGGACTTTAGGGATGACTTTAGGGACAATTTTCAGTAAAATGTAGGACTTTTAAAGCCCATTACATGTTACGTATATTTTTAAAATCAGCTTTAATATGATACTAAATTGATGTTTCCTCAAGACATGATACTCTTTTTGTAGGATTTTTGTGTCAAGAACATAGATGTAGGGGACAGGAATAGGAGATAAAGTGGAATGAATCTGTCTTAACTTTCCTATATATATATATGAATATATGAATAGACCACAGTGAATCTCTACATCATGTACAAACATAAGACTGGGATTCTAATTAGAATAAGCTGTACTCCATGTTTGTATAAGTACATCAAAGTATACTCTACTGTCATGTGTAACTAAAAAGAACAAATAAAAAAATGGATGTAATTTAAGAAATAATCTAAAGAAGATTAGGTCAATGGTATGAATTTCTGAAAAATAGATATAAATCCATTAATTTGGTAATTGGGCATTACAATATTATATTTTTGATCAACAATTTTAAAGTGTGAGAATTGCATATTTTAGACTTGCCAGCTATAAAGTATCTGTCATGGTAGTTTTATATTAGCATTTGAGTGCTTGATGTGAAAATAGCAGTGTTATGTGTAATGTGAGTGATTTTTTAAGGAAAATGATTAGATCATTTGATCATGGAATCACATTTAATTTATGAGCCAAAGGGGTGTTAGATATCTCTTAGGCCAGTATTTCTGAGTGTGTGTTCTGTGGACCTCTGTCCTGGTGGCATCATGACACACACACACACACACACACACACACACACACACCCTGAGATGCACATATTTATTAGCATCTGGAAGGGACTAGTACCAGTTTGACTTTATAAGACCCATAATTTCTCAAACTTACTTGTAGTGTGTTGTACATGTACATGCACATGTATAAAATAAAACGACGCAAGGGAACTAACATTTAGGGTGTGGTTTTGGAAACTAACTGTTCAATTTCTTCAGTTTTTGGAAAGCTGATGCCTAGGAGGATTTAGGGACTCTCCCAGGTCACATAGACCTTGACAGAGCTGTAGACCATATTTCCCAATTCTGAGACCACTTTTCAGTGATCCATATGTGAGACACCATTTCCAGAGCTGTAACTGTCTTTTCCCTTTCTTCCTGGTTACTATAAACTTCTCTCCACTGATGAACTTTTCCAAATAAGAGGGATGAAGTCTAGGATCCATCATTTCCATTTTGATTCTTTCCTGGATCTTTCCATTTCAAGTTACCACCTGTGCTTCCTATAACCTGCAGATGGCCATGGTCCTGCTACTGCTATTTGGATGCCTCTTGAAGAGCTGAAATGTAATCACTCATACCTGGACCATTCCATGTGGAAATCACCTGTGTCCTGTGTTTTCTTTACCCTCCCTGGGCTGTTGGTCATGTTATCACATGACGCTTCAAACTAAGGGTCAACAGTAGAAAAGGAAGACAAATTAAACTTGGAAGGGTAAGTTTGAGTTTGCTCAGCAACTCTGACCCTGAAAACATTTATTTAAGGAAACAAAATCAAGGTTATATGTTTAAATTAATTAATAACCTCTGAAAGTAATCCATAAGAGAGAGTGAATAGAGAGAAGTAAATACTATGAAACACAGTTCTATTTAAGCTCTACCCCCCTTATTTGGTGTGCAAATTTGTGCAAGACACTTAACCTCCTGAATCTTGGTTATCTCACCTGTAAAACAAGTGAATTGGACTATGTGTTCTCTGAGTTCCCTTCGTAGCTCCAGTTTTCTGTGAGTCCATGATTTGTGAGTGCTAATTAGCCATGACCTGATCACTATGGGTAATCAGGACTTGGCTGTACTTGTTTAGTCTGACAGCATCCTAAAGGAATGGCCTGGAAAGAAAAGGAAAAGCCAGATCTCTGGGACTTCTCAGACCCGTACCCACCCCAAAACTAGTTCATGTTTTCACAGTCTTTCAACCTATTTCTCTCTACATATATTTAAGTTCCATATTACAAAATCAAAACCACCTTTTTGTTTGTAACAGTATTTTTAAGCACCTTATTTTATAAGTTACTGTTTTCTTAATTTTTGGAGTATTCTGGTCTAGAAAGAAAAATATGGTACTTGAAAGACTATTACTATAATAGATAAATCACATAGCAACAAGAAAGCGAAAAGTAAACTAGCCTCATGAAGAGTGCTTTGCAGACCTTACCCTTAATGCCAAATGCAATAAAGAACACAGACTGTTTCCATGGGGAAGGTATTGTAGAAAGATACAACCTCATTAGAATGTATACATAGACATAATTCTATTTAAGTTAGTGACATCTTATACTGCATAACCATTTTTTCCCCTTTGGGAAAACCACGCTGACAAATTAGTCAATTAATTCTCGCTGTTCAGTAGAACAAAACCCACCAGCTCTCTGCACCATGTCAGGGTCCTAAAAAATTAGGAAGGTTCATCACACAGATTGGCTGCAGGACAGGTTTAGTTACAGCAGTTGGATGCTTTGTTCTGTGACTATTCTGTGATATTTGTCAGGAGGTTCTTTGTTTATCCTCTGTGCAGATGGTTCCTATCTTTGAACTCCTAGGGTGCTCTCATCACCTCCTTTCCTCCCTGTGAGCTTCTTGCACTGCTTGTTCAAAGCTTTCCAGTCTACCAAAAGGTAGGCTGGTGATTAGAGGGAGGCACTTTTGGGTAAGTGGAAACATACTGCTCAAAGCAAGCATCTCGCTTTAGCCCCCTAGTCCTTGCTCATTCTCCCAGCTTCTGAATGAAAGCAGCTAACTAGGGGAGAGGGTGAGCCTCCCATGAATAGACACTTGTTTCCAGATACAATGCTACACTGGGATTACTGGCCCATGCTGTTTTGCATCAGCAGATGCTTTAAGAATGCAGTGAAAACATCTTATAAACTGAAAACCTATCATTTGTAAAGCTGCAAAGAGAGAGCTTTGTTTGCCCACACAGTTATTTCTCAATGGAACCCTGAGGCCATGGGTTTTTTCAGGACAAGTTTCAACTTTGCTTAGCACACATTTATTGTGCTAAGTAGAAAAGACCCAAATAAGCAGGGCATACTATCCTGAATCTTGTAAAGACTGCATGTGTTTAAGGTCTGTCTGGCTGGCTTTAATTAGAGCCAATTCACAATTACATATGATCAAAATGACAGAGTGTAGGCAAATCAAAATGAAGTCTACATAATCTCTTCTTGACATTGCAAATGTCATCCTCATCTTTACTTATTTAGTTATTTCCAACAGAGCATTACCAGAATAACTAGCAAATAGCAACAATTGTACATTTGATTTTGTGTTTTGGATGAAGTTTGAACCAACAGGAAAAATGGTCTAAGTTTAGATGATAAGAATGGCCTGAGTGGCCATAATCAAAGAGACTGCATATTGCCATAATCATATATTTTACAAAAGTATGAACAACAAGAATAGGTTCACTACAGAAAGTTGAGTTTTTAATAAACTACTTCCAGCTACCTTGGAAATAAGATCTCATTTTTGTTCCTTGTTCTCTGCTCCCTATTCTATTTTTTGCTAACTTATACCTCATCTTTCTCACATATCTACAGAATCCCATGCCTATCCTAAGGATACAGTGAGCTGATTAGTTATTTCTAAATTGCTGTTGAGATGTAGAAATGAATGAGATCCACATATAAGTCTATAATAATTCTCATCTTCCTTAAAATCTGAGAGCTAGATGTCTCCTAATCCAGTGGTTTTACATTGATTGACTGCATGTATATGAATTTTGTAATTTCAGGATCCTTGTGTAGATTTAAATTATATTAGCACAAGAATCTATTTCTTCAGCCTGTGCAGAAGCATTTCCTTACATGCATGAAGCCTGGGTGGAAATATACAGTGATATACACTATTAAATGAGAACAATATTTTGTTGTGGTGTGGAACACATGGTAGTCCTTTGGGTAATAATGAGCATAAGTTCTAGATGAATATGAAAATAATATGATATTTTTTTACGACCAACTCTGGGACTTGAGAAGAGAGGAATAATTTGAAAATGAAAATGAACATAACAGTTTGGTGATTTGAAGTAATATAAACAACACAAATAACAATACAAATAATTTTTAAAAAACTAAAATGCCAATATTCTTGAGCTTCTGACCAGAAAGATCTATGAAGTCCAGAGTGTGTTTCATGTGCTACATTTTCTCTAAACATTGTGGATGTGATGTTGACTGCATGCAAGGCAGGCATGTAACCTGGTATGCATTGAAAGTCACAACTCCGTGGGTTCAGTGTGGAATGAGAAGAAAGTCTGGACTGGCCCAGTTCTCCACACCCACCATGCTGAGCCTCCAGTGCAGCTTCCTGTCACCAAACTATAGCCCATTTCTGGGGAGCAAATAGAATAAAATGATGCCTGCAAGAATCCTCTCTTAAACATTTGAGGAGTGGCTTTTTGTGTAATGATTTCAGAAAGTGGGACTTTATCAGACTAACACAAAAGTCTTTCCAGAGTTAAAGCTCTTTTGAAGAAAGAATTTGTGGTGTTTACATTCTCCAGTGCCCAAGAATCTTATATTTGAGAGGAATGGGAAAAAAGTATTTACATTAACTCTTAAAGGTGAGAAATTTGAAAATTACAATCCTGTAGACTTTGGGAGGCCAGATCATAAGGAATGTTAAAATACAAAATATTGGTTTGCATTTAGTAAGTAGGAGGAGGTTGGAGAGTCTCTGGAATTCTATTCTAATGTATTTTTAAACAGACTGCATCCTCAATATCAAATGTTGGTATTTATTTCACTCTTAGAATCTACTTAAACATTAAGTAAAACTTAGTCCAAGGGGTGAGCTTTTTAATATTCCCTGATAATGTCATGGACTTTAAATGAGAGGGTTAGCTGAGTTCTTTTCTCCTCAGTGTGTAAATTTCTCTTGAGATGAAAATCTTTACACTATTAATGTAAAAATTATCAGAACATTTTGTAATTTAAATTCACCAGCAGTTACCCATGAAAGCATCCTGCAAAGTGGGGAGCGATGGTGATGTTATATTGTTCCAGATGGTGGTAAAGAATCATTAAGATTGGGGGCCCACAGTAAATTCATAGGTATTACTGAAACTTTGGTCTTGTTACTACCCTCTATGAATTCTTTGAAATGACTTAAGAGACAGTAACTGCCATGAAAGACACTTCTTAACTTCAGAAATTTAGGACTTGTTGAAAACAAGTTTTTTTGTTTGTTTGTTTTTGTTTTTTTGTTTTTGTTTCTGGACTAATCTGTTTCCCTCTGCAAGGCTTCCTTGCATCATGGACTTGGACAGTATGGGGACAGTCTGAAGAATATCAAATGCTCCCTACTTCTATATCCAACTTCAATTTAGAACTCAAGTGTCTCCCTTTCCCTGAGAGCAGGTGGTCTTATGGCCAGGTCTTTAAAATTCAAAGGGTTTGAATTTTTAAAAAGTGGTCTTTTCTTAGATCTTAGAATCCTTGTGTTATACAGATCTATGATAATAACAATGAAACATGCATCTCAAGTTCATGCTGGATAATCTATTAGTCCCCTTTACAGAGAATTGTGCTGCCTTATTCTTAGGTACGGTGAACTTCACTCACGTGACTCAGAACTCTTATTTGTTGACAGCATGGTCCCACTCTTGCTGTTGTATAATACCCCAGGCCTCTGACATCTAAGTGGCAATGATTCATAGTCACTCTCCTGACGCCACTTGCCTCTGCCAGTAAAACCGAAGAGCAGAGAGAGTGACAGACTGAGATCATATTTCTTTCATTAACAGTTTTATCTTTCACTATTCTGTGCAAATTAACTTGGGATAGGAATGAAATAGAGTCATCCAGAAGACAGTGGGTGGAACATGGGCAAAGGAGGTGAGGTTAAATTCCTCCTCAGGCCCAGCTACTCAAGGATGACAAGCAGCCCTGGCTTCCAGATGCCTTTTGTTTATTCATTACTTCTTTGCTTTCTTCTTTCCCTATAGACTATTTTCGGTTACTCAGTTTCCTTTGAATTACCTTCTCCTCATGGGTACCCAGGGGCTCCATTTCTCTGAGTGATTTGTGTGGTTATTTGTTGTTTGTTTCTGACCTGGATATGGCAGTTGGCCGGGGAGGATCTTGTTCTCAGCTCTGGGCATCTCAGGGCTCACCCATGAACATTCAATCATCTCCAGTTTGTGTTGATTCCTGGACAGTCAGGGGATCCTCCAGAAGGAACTGGGTTTGTGAACTGTGGCTCAGAGAAGACTGGGGAACCATAGGGAGGGAGGGTGCCGGGTGAGCCAGACATAGAAGGTCTCTGAGAACTTAGGTTGCAGGATCTGGGACTGAAATTAATATGCTTAGTTCAAGGGATAAAGCCCAGGATTAATAAATTCCTCTGACCTATCTCCTTTGCCCCATCAATTGAAAAAGCCACAAGTCCCCTCTGGGTCATCCTGGGGTCCAGGTTTGAGCAGTCACTCGTTGTTTCTTTGAAGAAATACCTGTGGGATGGAATTACAGCCCCTACCATCCTTTTAATGGTGACTGTGGAACTTTGGCTCAGATGGGAAGCCTCCCTGATCTAAAGAGAAGTAGGTTCTTTATGCTTCTAGGAATCATAACCAGATTTTACAAAAGGTCTTTAGTGAGGCCCTGGAGCCCTGTTGTGCTATTACTATTATTACTGATCAGTCTTTGCTATGCCCATTTGTAGTTGATAGGTGAGGGTCAAAAATTAATCTGACATGACAAATATGAGTTCAGACAACCCACCCCTCCTCTAATATTTATCAGTTGGCTCAGGAGGATATTAAAATTCAGGGTGTGTGTGTGTGTGTGTGTGTGTGTGAACCCTAGGAATTCAATTTAGAGTCATGTATGCACTGGGAACACATTCTGTCACTGAACTATCCCCAGCCTCTAAAACTTAGCTTTTGTTCAACTTTATTTAACAAACTTGAGTGAAGCAAATAGCCCTCTCATCTTCTTCTGAACTGTGATTTGATTTTAGTGAAAAAAAGTAGCAACAATTCTATTCTCTATAATGATGCTCTTGCCATGTGTTTATTCCTCAGAGTGAAGTGTAGAAATTTTTTTAATTCAGCTTCTATTGCTAAAAATGATAATAAGAAAATTGACCTTTTTGCTTTTAAATAATACTAAAGATTTTTTTCCATCCAGGGTCAGGGCTGCATTCTCATAACTGCTATACTATCTTTGCAATCATTATATGACTGGCATTATTTTATAAATCAAGAGTTTGTGCTCAAGCTGGATGCATTGAATTGTAATTTGTTTTAATATCCAAACTAAAAATAACTTTTGCAGTGGGCAAACTCCCAGATGTGTTTTGTTAGTCTTTTTTACTTAATGTCTAAAGCTTTATGCATTTAAGGAAAATTTTTTCCATGTGTTTCTCATTTATTTACACTTAACTCATCAGTATGTTTAGTATGAGTTATTTGATGTCCAAGAAGCCTTTTTAACCATTTTATGTGCTTATTTTATGTGCCTATGAAATGGGAAGTCATTTATGCCAAAAACCAAACTGTGCAAAACCTGTCACCATCATTGTGAACAAATATTTACTCCTAAAATTTCATTCTTGATTTAAAAATCTGAACAAGAAAAGTTTGAGTCGATTCTAGGTTGACCAGCATGAAACACATTTATTTATTCAGCATAGACAATCTTATGTTCAGGGGATCTTATAGTTAAATGCAGTATTGCATAAAAAAGAATTTGGAGTGGGGGTCTTCATGAGGATGTTTGTCAATTGTTGATGTCCAGAAAATTCACCCACTGGCTGTTTCCATGCGACTTTTTTTGGTAAGTTGGGTGGTGGATTGTGGAATCCACACTGTCAGTATGAACACTACTACCATGTATCCTTCCAAAGGAGGGAGGAAATGAATAATGTTTTAGGCATCTAATTAATGAGTTTTGTATCTGGAATTTCACCAAGAAAATTGCTTCCTCAACAGCCACACCCTCCCCCGTACCCTGTTAGCCTTCCATGTTTCAGAACACAGGAAGCATGTTGCAAAGGTGTATTTCAACATTCATTTAGCACCCATTTTGAGTGGTCACTATGCCCCAGGAACTCTGGTAAATCCTGTGGATGGTCAGAAGGAAAATGTGTACCTCTCACAGTGCTTAGACAGGTAGGGGACTGGATGTGTAGCAGATGTTATTGAGGTCCTGCCATTCTTGCCTCCATCCATCTGAGTTCATTTGCGGCTTGGTCATATGCAGGAGCAACATGGAAATGCAGTGGAGCTACTGATGTCCCCAAGTGACCATGCTCCATAAGTAAGCTTCAGCTCTCCTACCCTCTGGTGCTGTATTCTTGAGACATGATCTACACAGTTTCTCAGACCTCAAGGACTGAGATCAAGTTGCCCATAACAGCCCTCTATTCATGATCACACCTTTATTAGGTTTCTTCCTTTCCATATCTCACTTGTTCTCATTTGTACTTTCTGAGATCATGTCCCTTAAAACCACTTGACCCTTCTTGTCTCACTTCCTTCTGGGAGAAGCCTAAGCTAATGCACACAGGAAAGCAGTAGTTGTAGTACAGTGATACGAGCTGAAACAGAAGCATGCATGGGAGGAGGGGACAGTAGCAGAATTCAGAGTAGTCATTTCATTTGGTAGGGATTTGTGGGGAATTTACTAGCTCAGTGTCAGCCCCCTCCTCCTGTGTAAACCTTATGAAGCCAGAGGTGCCATCTTTCAACTGCTGTATCCCAAGAGCCCAGCATGGGTCTGGCATATAAAAGCTTAATATGTTTTTTTGATGAGTGATAAATCTTTGCCAGAAGGAAAACAGGATTGGAAGGGGACAGTCATTTTAAGTTGAGTTAGTCAGAATTGGCTGCAGTGATACTAAATCCATGGTGTTATAATGTGTAGTCCAAGGCTTTTCCCTCAATTGACTCTAAAAACATAAGCAAAAAAGAGGAAGTAGAAGAGACTGGAGTCTCATGATCCTCTTTGAGAGCATGTTCCAGTGACATAAGGACCTTCGACTACTTCCCCACTTTCTAAGGGTTTCACAATAGCACTAATCAGAGACATGAGACATCCAAACTCTAGCAGATATATAGGTTTTACAGAAATCTTGGTTGGAATGTGGATCTGGAAAATCATCTGCATGAGGGAAATTACTGAACCATGGGAGTTAATGTGAAAAATAAAACATTTTAATAGTGTTTATTATGTGATTAACAGTATTCTAAGTAATTACAAATATTAACTATTAAGTATACTTCATATGAAATATTAAGTAGTTTTCAGATAATAAATATGAGTTCAGTATCTAACTCAACCTTTGAGGTAGATTTTGTTATTCAATCTCATAGATGAGGAAACTAAGGCATTGAGAAATAACTTTGTCAGAGACATATGGCTAGTGGATGGTAACACTGAGGTTGCTCTGTTGTGCAAAGAAAAGACAAGTGTCATAACTCCAAGGAATGGAACAGGAGCTCCAGATGGATTGAGTCATAAGAAGCACCAAGAGAGATAAGAGAAATATGAGGAAAAATGTAGACTCTCAGAGAACAAAGAAGACAGGGCTTTGCATGGAACACGTGCCACTGAGAGATCAGATAGGAAGACCAAAAGATATTCATTGAATTTCATGCTGAAAAAAAAAAATCTTAGTGACAACAGTTTCTATGAAATGAGGGAGGTCACCATCAAGGGAAACAGCTATGGACCAAGTGATTTAACCAAACAGTTTAAACCAGCTGGAGAATGGATTCTAGAGAGTGAATCTGACCTGGTCAATTTGTGTTTCAGATATTCGTGTGGGGAAATTTGAAAATGAGCCAGGCTATCTAGAGGCAGCAAATCTGTACTCTGACCTCAGAAGGGACAAGTCTTAAGCAGCAATAATGCTAAAAGGGAAGGAAAAGGGTGGAAGATAGTGCCTGAGTGAAAAACACATAAAATATAAAAATTAAAGTTTCCCTCATAAAGGATTTTCTTAAAACTCTCATTTTTGAGGCTCAAATGCTTCGCCCTTGATATCCCACTTATATGAAGAAATCAGAACGTTACATCAGACTTTGGAGCTTAAAATATCAAGGAGAAGAAGAAAAAAAGAAGATTCATATTAAATCCCTTGCCGATATGTATTGGCAACCCATAAGAAGCACGTGGGAGAAAGTCCCCCTGCCTGCTGCACAAGAGGAATGGCCTTTGCACATGCAGGAATAATCCTGTCCAGAGGCAGCAGTGGAGATGTGGGGGCTAGAACAGTGGAGGCAGGCCTAACAAGGTGGAGACAGTTCTGTCCTCCATCATGTGTTAAGGCAAGTCAAGAGCCTTTGGACATCAGCCGCCATAGCAAGGTTCGCCATGAGAGACTCTTGCTGGTGCCTGTAGCGAATTCGTCAGTTGTCAATGATAATTGAATCAATTCAGGGTGTTTGCCTGGAAAGGATTCTACTTTCATTCTAACTTGCCAGGTCTTAGAAAAAACGAAACTTTAAATCGGTCAGCTGAAATTAGTTTATGAATTGCTGGAAATCCCTAGACAGATTTCCATCAATTCAAAACATCACAGACAATCCTGTATTTGCAGTGGGCTTTGAGTTATTCATGAAATCCTATTGAACATCTTTTTTGTATTAATTTAGTGATATTTCTCACTGACGTCAAGGTGATGAAAAATAACACTAAACCTCACTTGGCTGACAGTGGAGAACTTGGAACTCCACCAGGCATGCTGCAGGCAATCTCTGCAAGGCAGGCAGGAAGGCAAGCCGGGGGACCCGGCATGCCTCAGAAACTACCTCAGAGATGAGCTTTAGAAAGGAACAAGTCTACAGTTATGGGAATAAAACTCAAAAATATTTAACTTCTGCCAGCACTTTCAGAAAAGCTATAAAAACATGAAAAAATGCAACAATGGCAGGAGTGAGTAGAAAAGATACACTTAACAAGAGAAAAATCAGCATTTTATTTATTTATCAAGTAGGTATACTATCTAGGCATAGGGTTTAAGATGTTCCAGGCACTTTTCTAATTACTTCATGAATAGTAATACATCTAACATTCTCCAAAACCCTCTAGAATAAGTACTGTGATTTTGCTCATTATACAGACAGTGATGGTGTGGCACAGAGAGGTTCAGTGGTCTTCTTGTAGTCACACAGCTGATGGTGAACTGGGCTTTAAACCTAGTTGTATCTGGCTCCGTAGTTCATGCTTTTGACCATCAGTCATGTTCTCCCTTGTAAAGGAAAGTAAAAACTCCTTCCAGGAGTATAGACCTATGTCTAATAATACCCAGAATGACCTTCCCATTGTGTAGCTTTGGCTTGATGATGGTGTCACTAAGTTGTGCCTTAAAAAGATTTCTTTGATATTGTGAGGCCAGCTATATCCCATGTCATACCAGCATTGTTCCAAGACACGGAAACTCACACCATGGGTCATGCAACATAGCAGGGTGGTGTTGGTCTTCCACCCTGAAGGTAAAGTCTTGACTCCAGAACACGCTGAAAGATAAATAGCAATAGTTTCCGCTGCATGAACTGTGAACACAGACACTTATGGACAATCAGTGGACTACATCATTTTGACAGATTGTCTGCAAGGAATGGTGAGAAGCAGAAGTGAGGGGAAATGTGTAAATACTTTTCACATAGGATTTTTCTCTTGAGAACAAAATCATATTTGCCTCAGTTACATTGGTTATTTTGAAGATTTGCTCTTTAGATGTAAAGGCTCTTTGGTACTTGATTTGTGTTTTATGCACGTATCTGTCATCTAATTGACATATTGTTTGAAATCATGTTATGATCACTGTGTTTTCATGACCTCTGCCTCTCCATTTTTTTTTTCCAGCCAACAGCATTTCCAATGACTCTACAAGTCATTTGGCTCATTAAGGTGGAGCTTGTACTTTACTTAGTAAGAGTCTTATCTGCTAGCCAGATAAATAGGCCAGTTCCATTAAAAGGCTCTTTCTCCAGCTTAGAGTTCTATCCTCAGAGTCTGATATCCAGGTCTTCTTTTCATCTCCCTCTTGGACTTCTACTGGATATCTCAAATTTAAATGTCAAAAATGACTGTCTTGCTACCTGTATCCTTCCCTATCTGCCTTGAGGAAACCCCATCCTTCAAATTGCTGAGGCCTGCTGCTCAGTCATTTTGACTTTTCTCTTTTTCTCATACCCCTCACCCAGTTCAGCAATGAATCCTGTCTCTCCCCTCAGAATACGTCCAAAATCGAATCAGTCCTTGTTCTACTTCCTGTTCCTACCTGTTTTGAACAAGCTCTTCTTGCATGGATCTCTGTAAAAATCTCTGTGCTTATTTCTTTTGCCCCTCTACAGCAGACAAAGTATCCAGATAAAAATATGTGGCCAATGTCATTACTGTGATAAAATCCCTATAGTAGGTCACACTTTCAGAGTTAAGTTCAAAGTCCTTTAAATGGTCTGGAAGCCCAACATCATTTGACTTTCATTACCTTCTCTCCTACTGCTTCCACACTGGCTTCTCTTGTCCAGCCACTCTCATTCATTTTTCTTAAATTTAAAGCTTAATAGTTCTACTTAGTGGATGGGTTCATCCCGACAAACTGATACATGCATGGAAATCTATTTCAGTTCACTATCCGCCTTTCCCTACTCCTTTCCCTCTCATCCTCCCTCCCCTCTCCCATTCTCCTTCTACTAGACTTCTTTTCAACCATTTGTTATTTTGTATTTGATTGGTTCTTTATGTTATCCTATCCTTTTCTTCCCCTTTCCTTTATTTTGCTATAATTCTACATATGAGAGAAAACATTTGACCTTTGAGTTTGGCTAATTTCATTTAACATGATATTCTCCATTTTCATCCATTTACTGGCAAATGCCATAATTTCATTCTTTTTTTTTATGGCAGAGTAGAACTCCATTGTGTATATGTATGTATGTATACATATGTATTCATACATATACATACATATATATTTACATACATACATATATACATACATACATGCATATACCATAATTCATAATCCATTTATCTGTTGACAGGTATCTGTTTTGATTCCATAATTTAGCTATTGTGAATTGTGTTGTTATAAACATTGATGTGGTGTTGTTGCTATGGTATGGCAATTTTAGATCTTTTGGGAAAATACCCAGGAGTGGGATAGCTCAGGCATATGGTGGTCCCATCCCTAGTTTTCGGAGGAATCTCTATACTGCTTTCCAGATTGGTTGTACTAGTCTTCAGTCCCATCAATAATGTACAAGTGTACCTTTCTCCCTACCACCTCACTAACATTTGTTCTTTATATTCGTGATCATTGCCATTCTGACTGAAGTGAGATGAACTCTTAGTATAGTTTTGATTTGCATTTCCCTGAATTCTAGAAATATTGAACATTTTCCCCCTATATTTGTTGCCCATTTGTGTTTCTTCTTTTAGAAGTTTGTTTAGTTCTTTTGCCCATTTATTGATTGGGTTATGTGTGTGTGTGTGTGTGTGTGTGTGTGTGTGTGTGTGTGTGTGTGTGTTAAGTTTTTGAATTCTTTACATGTTCTGGATATTAATCCCCTATTGGATGAGTAGTTGGTCAAGATTTTCTCCCATTCTGTAGTCTCTCTCTTCATGCTTTTAATCATTTCCTTTGCTGTGCAAAGGCATCCCACTTATTGATTCTTGGTTTTATTTCTTGTACTTTGGGGGTCTTGTTAAGGTGCCAGTACCTATGTGATGGAGTATTGACTCTGTTTTTTTATAGCAGTTTTAAGATATATTGTTTAATTCCTAAGTCTTTGATTCATTTCAATTTGAGTTTTGGACAAGGTGAGAGGGAAGGGTCTAATTTAATTTTTCTACATCTAGCTATCCTATTTTCCCAGCACCATTTGTTAAAAAGGCTATCTTTTCTCCCAGATATATTTTTAGCACCTTTGCCAAATATCAGATGGCTAAGGGTATGTTGATTTGTCTGTGTCTTCTATTATGTTCCATTGGTCTCCATGTATATTTTGGTGCTAATACCATGTTGTTTTTGTTACTACAACTCTGTAGCACAATTTCAGATCAGGTATTGTGATGCCTTTTGCTTTAATTTTCTTGTTTATTATTGCTTTGACTATCCTGAGTCTCTTATTCTTCCAAATCAATCTAAGAATTGTTTTTTCTAATTCTGTGATGAATATCATTGGTATTTTGATGAGGATTGCTCTGAATCTTTATTACTTTTGGTAGTATAATCATTTTGACAATATTAACTATACCTATCCAAGAACATGGGGTGTCGTTCCATCTTCTAAGGGCTTCTTTAATTTCTTTCTCCAGTGTTCTATATTTTTATTGTAGAACTCTTACCTACTTGGTTAGATTAATTCTGAAGTATTTATTTATTTTTTTGATTGTGAGGTTATTATGAATGGATAGTTTTCCTGATTTCTTCCTCAACTGAATCACTGTTAGAGTATAGGAAAACTATTGAGTTATGTGTGTTGATCTTGTTGCTTCATTTGCATCCCTGGAATGAAACCCACTTGATCATGGTATAATATCTTCTTGATGTGTTTTTGAATGTGGTTTGCTAATATTTTATTAAGGATTTTTGCATCTGTGTTCATTAGGGATATTGGTCTGTGGTTTTCTTTCCTTGATGCATCTTTGTCTGATTTTGGTATTGGGCTTTTACTGGGCTTCATGAAAAGTATTTGGGAGAGTTTCCTCCCTTTCAATTTTGTGGAATAATTTGAGGAAAACTGGTGTTAGTTCTTCTGTAAAGGTCTGGTAGAACTAACTGAGAATCCATCAGGTCCTTGGCTTTTCCTTTTTGGAAGGCTTTTAATTGATGTTTCAATTTCATTACTCGACATTGTCTGTTTAGGTTTTCTGTATCCTCCTGACTCAATTTGGGTAGGTCATACATGTATAGAAATTTGCCAATTTCTTCCTGATTTTCCAGTTTATTGGAATATAAAGTTTCAAAATAGGTTTTGGCAATCCTTTCATTTCAGAAGGGTCTGTGGTGATATCTCCATTTTCATTTCTGATCTTACTCATTTGTATCTTCTCACTTTTAGTTTGGCTAAGGATTTTTTGATCTTATTTATCTTTTCAAAAGATATGTTGTTATATTGTTCCTATGTATTGTTCTTATTCTCAATTTCATTGATTTCAGCTCTGATCTTAATTGTTTCCTGTGTTCTACTGGTTTGAGTGTTAATTTATTCTTTTTCTGAGGCATTCAGGTGGAGCATAAGTTTATTTGGGATCTAATTTCTTTTTTTAATTTAGGCACTCAGTGCTATAAATTTTTCTCTTATAAACTGCTTTCATACTGTCCCAGAGATTTTGGTATGTTGTATCTCTGTTCTCATTCATTTCTAAGAATTTCTTGATTTCTTTTCTCATTTCTTCTTTGATCTGTTCCTCATTTAAAAGAGTATTATTCAATCTCAATACATTTATGTGGTTGATTTTTCTTGCTGGTGATTTCTAGCTTAATGCTATTATCTGATAGGATACATGGGATTACATTGATTTTTGTGTGTGTGTGTGTTTGCTAAGATTTGGTTCACGGCCTAGAATATGATCAGTTTGTACACATTTTGCAAAAGAAGATATCATAAAACATTAGGCAAATGTAAATTTAAACTATAATGGGATAATGAGATATCCATACAATTACTGTTATCAAAAGATAAAAGATAGCTGTTAGTGAGGATGACAAATGGAAAAAAGGACACCGTAGGTGGGAATGTTAGTTTGACCACTATGGAAAACTATGGAGGCTACTCAGAAAACTAAAAGGAGAGCTACTAGTCCCACTTCAGGGAATTTACCTAAAAGACTTGAAATCAGTTTGCTGAGAATATGGGTGCAGTTTCATGTTTATTTTTGCACTGTTCACCTTAAGTGCCCATCCCAGGGTGAATGGATACAGAAAATGTGACATATAAATGTCAAATTCATATATATGTATATGTACATATGTCATAGGAAATGATTTGATCTTAAAAAAGAAATCTTTTGTCGCTGGCTCTTTGCGGTTCCAAAGATCCATGGATATTTGTCACCGCTTGCAGCAACAACTTGCACGGGTCTTATGGGTGGTGGAGTGGAAACTGAGGCACTTTTATCTTTCTCTTTAGTGCACTGCTTTCTTGCTTGTTTGTTTATAGAGGATAGAGGAAATGAGGTTTACTTGCTTTGAGAGAGGAGAGAGAGACTTTGCTTATCAGAGATTTTGAAAGAAGGACGGGCTTTTCTTAGAGCTTAGAGGAAGAGAATTGCTACACCTTTAAGTCCTGCATCCTGTGAACTAAGGGTATGTCCACCCAAGGTGCCCTAGTGATGCGTCTCAGTTCTCATTTCCGGATCTGCCTTCCGCCGCTGCCCCTACTTGCTGCTGCTGTGTGTGTGTCTTTCTTCTCCTGCTTTTCTGCTAATGGCTGCTGTTGCGTGTTTTTCCCTCTGGCTGCTTCTAATGGCTGCTGTGGCATGTCTTCTTCTCTGGCTACTGCCGCGCCGCGTGTCTTCTGCTACTGCTTTTCTGCTAATGGCTGCTGTGTCTGTCTTGCTCCGCCTATGCTTATATCACCTCCAGGAGGCGCAGAGCAGGGCCACGCCTCTTACACAAAGATTAGGCGAGATGCTCCGAGCAGGCAATTAGTGCTCAAGAACACATGCGCATACATTGTGTGCGTGGACGAGAAAATCACCTGAGTGTGCTTATGTCAATTAACCTCATCGCTGCCGATGTGATCAGGTGCCATCCCGGCACCGCCAACATGGCACAGCCCCCAACAATTTTTTTATATGGGACAACATAGATGAAATTAAAACATTATGTAAAGGAAACCAGACACAGAAGACAAATACTACATGTCCTCACTATGCATGAGAGTTTAAAATGACTGAATTCCAAGAACAAAGCAGAATGATGCTCACCAGAGTCTGGTTGGGAGTTGGGAGAATGGGGAGATGATGGTCAAAAGAAACATTGACTCAATTAGACATGAGAACTTTTGTTTTTGCTTTGAGATATTTATATAATGTTGTGAATACAATGAGTGTATTGTGTATTTCAAAATCACCAAGAAAGTAAATTTCAAATAATCTTGATTATAGAAATTAATAAATATTTGAGGTGACAAAAAAAAGAATATGATCAGTTTGGGAGAATGTTTCACACACAGCTGAGAAGAAAGTAAATTCAGCTGTTTTGGGGTGGAATATTCTGTACATGTCCATTAGATCCATTTGACTTATAATGTTGTTTATTGACTCTATGTTTTGATGATCTGTCCATTGGTGATAAGGATGTATGGAAATCATCCAGTATTATTTGTTGGGGTCTTTATGGGATTTAATGTCATGGAGTATTTTCCCATGTAATCAGGTATGTTGACATTTGGGACATAAATGTTTACTATCCTTATATCTTCTTGTTGGATTGTTCCCTTTATGAGAATGTAGTAACCTTCTTTGACTCAGAATTCTGACTAATTTTTGCTTGAAATCTGCTTTGTCAGACATGAGAATACCTATGCCTGCTTGTTTCCTTGGACCAGATGCCTGGAATATTTTTTGCCATCCTTTTACCATCAGCCTATGGATATCTTTGCCTCTAAGATGAGTCTCTTGGAAGCAGCATATGTTTGGATCTTGTTTTTTGATCCATTCTGCTAATTTGTTTGCAGTAGGGAAATTGAGACCATTAACATTGAGTGTTATTGTGAATGTTTGTGGTTTCCTGCCATTTTGTTTTTTGCTATATTTTTTCCTGTCTTGAGTCTCATTTAGTGGACTGTCTATAAAACTTCTCTATTTGTGAACTTTGGGAATTGTTTTTTAGTTCCTCTGTGTGCAGTTTATCTTTGATTATTTGTGGTGCTGGCTTGATGCTCATGAATTCTTTTAGTTTATTCTTGTTGTGGAAAGTTTTATTTCTTACTCAAATTTGAAACTGAGTTTTGCTGAGTATAGTAACCTTGGCTGATAGTGGTTTTCTTTCAGGGCTTGTAATATCTCATTCCTGACCCTCCTTGATTTAAGGGTCTAAGCTAAAATATCAGAAATGAGCCTTATTGATTTGCCTCTAAATGTGACTTGATGTTTCTTTCTTTCAGTTTTTAGTACTTTTTCCTTGTTTTCTATATTAGTTATTTTGATTATAATATGTCTCAGCTCCTCATTGACTGGGTCAATTTGGAGTCCTGCAAGCCTCCTATATGTTGATGTCTCATTTCTGATATGGGGGAATTTTCCTGTAATTATCTTATTGAAAATTGCCTTTAGGCCTTAGTTTGTATCTCCATGTTCTCTTCTATCCCAGTGATCTCAAGTTTGGTCTTTTGAAGTTGTTCTAGAGTTCTTTTATATTCTGGTTGTCTTCTATATTTTTTCCCCTTTACTACCTCTGTATACTCAAGACCATGTATTCTCTATTCACTTCAGTGCCTAAAGTTCTGTCTTCAAGGGCTGAGGTTTTATTTTCTATGAAATCTAATCTGTTAGTGATGACAGCACATGAGTTTTTCGTTTGTTTGATTGTATCTTTCATTTCTAGAAGTTCCGGTTGGTTTCTTTTCACTATTTCTATTAATTTATTAGAGTGGTTTTCGTTTCTTATAATTACTCTTAATTCCTTCCTTACATCTTATTTGACTTCATTGAACATTTTGATAATCAGTTTTTTACAATCTTTCTTTGGGTTTTGTCCACCTCACTATCAGTGGGTTCCTTTGTTGGTGGATTGTGGATTTGGGGGGAGATTTGTTTGTTTCTCATGTTTTCAGAGGTCTTGGTCTTGAGCCATCAGTCGAGGTGGATTCCTCTACCTCTTTTCTTGCACTTGTCCTTTTGTTTATTATCATATTTGTTCTTGAACTTCTCTCTGTTTTTGTTGTCTGGTAGATGCCATGTGGTGGGACCTGGGTTTCCCCCTCTGTTTCTCCTTGGGCCTTTGTTGGTTTTGGACTTTTGTCTCCTCCCTTCTTTGAGATGGAGTAATGTCAGGGAATTTTAGTTCAGCAGCAGAGGCTTTACCCTGTGAACTTTTACTGTCCCTGTAGACTCCTAGCACCTCACAGAATGGAGCAAAATACAGGATAGTAACAACTGCTGCAAACAACAAACAATACACAGAGTTAAATAGCCAGGTCTTACTATGACATCTTCAATGTTAATTACACCAATAAAGAGGAATTGTGGGTTCAGCAACTGTTAACAGTAAAAGCAGTAACCATGAACTAGATCGGCTTTAAAGCAAATAGCAGGTGTCGACTACATCATCCACAGCAATAATGATTTTAGTAGCATTAATGGTGGGGCAGGAGTTATATAAACCAATTAGTTCTGAAAGATGGTAAAAATACAGTTAATTATGGGCAAATAAAATGTGATAAGAAGTTAGAAAAGACTACAGTTTCATTAAGTGAACAGAGAATGCAGAAGAGATGTAGCAGGTGATGTTTATACAGGAGGGGGAAATAGAAGAAGCAAGGTATTGGTAGAGAGGGAAAGCGAACAATAGTATTGGCCATTACCAAGAGAAGATGAAAGAGAAAGAGAAGAGAAGTAAACAAATGAAAACAATACAAATCCTAACCAAGATATGCAATCCCAAAACCCCAAACCCTCACAAGACAATGCTTACATTTAAAAAAAAAAATACTAAAAATGAGAGAAAAAGAGACAAATAAGCGTATGTATATATGTCCCTGAGCTAATTAGTACAGTCATAATTCACACACTTGATCCCCCCACTCTCTCTCACTCTCCACGCCCCGCCCACATACGGAGAAGGAATTAAAAAAAATAAAAATAAATTTTAAAAACTCCAAAATCTTAATGAAAACTGGAAGAACCTCTCCACTGAGGTGAAAAGAGTTGACCAGACTGGTGGCCATAGTCTATGTCTAATAGTCTTTCTTTCCAGTTCTTCTTCTTGAGTTATGTGCTGGTAGAGCAAGAGGGGTTCTTAACCCCTTCCTGTTTTTGTGTTGCTTTCTGAGCTGCCAGTGGAGGGGCCTAAGACTGAAGCTCTTTGATATAAGACTCAGCTTTCCTTCTCACAGTAGGAGGTGGGATGGGTTAGGATGTACTCTCAGCTGGCATTATGTCCATTTGGTCCAATGTTGGGGTCTTTAGCACCCTCGCTCTTCTCGACCAGCGACAAGGGAAGGGAGCACTCCCCAACAAGGCCAGACTGGGAGACGTAGGGCCGACTGACCGCCTGCACCCAGACAATCAGAAACATCGGGGAGACCAGTCACAGCAGGAACTCGTTTATTGAGGAAGTCACACAGCTTTTATGTAGGGTAGAGGCTAGGCGGTAACCAATCAGCTTAAAGGTCAACAAGGCATGGGGGGGATTCACACAGGCGAGAGTCCCATAGGACTATATGGCAAGCACGAGCTGATCACCTTGGCGGAACTGTTGTTAACCAATCCCTGATGGTGGTCCGATTTA
Organism: Sciurus vulgaris; assembly: GCF_902686455.1. Taxonomy (NCBI): domain Eukaryota; kingdom Metazoa; phylum Chordata; class Mammalia; order Rodentia; family Sciuridae; genus Sciurus; species Sciurus vulgaris. The sequence goes on from NC_136476.1 coordinate 36,762,340, forward strand.
TAGTCATTAACCTTTGAAACCGCCTCTGAGGCCTCGATCATGCTCACTCAGCCTGAGTTAGTTAACGTGGCATTAGTCCCAACAGACCAGATCTGTGCACTCCCAAGGTAGGGCTTCATCAGCTTTCTGTGAGGGTTTCTGCAGGTAGTAAGGAGGTCTGACCAGGCCTCAGGGGCTTTGTAAGTAGGGTGGGGCCTTCTTCCGTGAAACTAGATTGACTTGCCCCTGGCCCTTGACAATAGCCAATCTGATGTGGGTCTGGTTCTCAGGAGACTCCCAAGAAATTCAGTGGGGTGGGGGCGATCCTCCATTCACACTGCCCAGGAGCCCAGCTTCCTGCCCTGGGTCAAGTCCCTGAGTGGGTTCACCCCAGCCGCCCTCTAGACTGCAGCTTCCTTCAGTCACAAAAGAGGGAGCTGGGTTCCCCGTGGCTTTTGAGTTGAATCCCCCTGGGTGCCATCTGTTCCGTGCCTTTTCCACTCACTTTCCATCATGCCCAACCTGGATCACTTGATTGGTGTCTGCTGGCATACTGTGATGGCGTGTTCTTGTTTATTTTTTTGTTGTTGTTGTCCTGGATTTCTGGGTCCCACAGTCGCAGGGGTGACCTGCTCGCCCCCTGATGGCTCCAGCCTCAGCTGTCAGTGGCCAGAGATAGAGCACTTTTCAAATCCCTGAATTCTGTGCAGCCTCTGAATCAGCTAAGATTGGGCAGTATTTTTGATCTCAGCTTTCTCTGTCCCCTTCCTCTGCCTACGGTGAATCTGTACAGGTGGCAGCTGTGGGGCTGCCAGATTGGCTCTGAGGTTTTTGTACCCAAATTTGTGAGTTCTTTCTTCTTTGTTCTTGTACCCGAATTTGTGAGTTTCTAAGTCACTTTGAAAGTCTAATATTAAATTTTAGTGAAATTCCACTTTCACTCACCTTGCTGAAAAATTGCACACTTTGGTCCCACTTAACATTACAGCTTGAAATGAAGTTTTTCCTCTCCTCTGCCATCTTTGGTCTCCTCTGGTTCATTTGTGTTTCTCATGCAGTGGTCACTCTTTTGCTTGGCTCCTTTGCACCAGCTCTTTTCACTGACTGAAAAGCAATTCCTCCTGTTAAACGTGCCCTACACCTCCTGTTAGCCTTACCTTAACTCACTTTGTTAATGAGTCTCACCCTGCCATGTGATTAAATTAGGACTCCCAGCACAGGATCCTCCCCATTATCTTTTCTCATCACTTACCCATGATAGTCATCCCTCAGTCTCTGGGTGGATTCATTCCAGAACCTCTCATGGATAACAAAATTCAAGGATGCTCAAATCCCTCACATAGGTTACATGCCAAATGTTATGCCATCGTCCCATATACTTTGAATCACTTCTAAAGTACTTATAAAAGCTATATGATGTAAATACTATGTAAATAGTTATCTACTGCATCGTTTTGGGAATAATGACAAGAAAAAAGTCTGTGTTCAGTATAGACACAATAGAGACATCTGTTAGAGCTAGATTTACTATTGCTTCAGGAGTTTCATAAATTATCTATTTTGAGAGTCAAAAAGGATCACTTGTATCATGATTAAAATAAGAGAGCTATTTTTGCTATTCAGAAATGGAAAAGAGGCAGCAATTCTGATTCACTCAGTGATTCTTATTAAAGAACAGACTGGCTGCAAAAGGATTCCAACCTTGCCTAAGGAGACACGTACTGGAAATGGAGGGCCCTTGTGAAGTCTCCTTCTATTTTGATTTAAGATACTGAGCAATAAACAGTTCTTAAGGCTACCAGTATCCAAGGACACAGGTCTAGTGTTTTCCACCTTGTTTGAATGTTCAGTTTAGGCAACACATGGCAGCTGGACTCAATCCTGTTGTTAGGAACATCCCCAAGTGAAAGTGCTGGTCATTACTCTTGATCCAATTGGTATGCCGAGAGAAGTGGGCCAACCAGCTTTCAGTCTGAGATGGCCTTTAATGGGGGAGAAGGGGAAACCTTTGAATCCAAGAGGCAGAAAACAAAGATAAATATAGAAACAGCAAAATGCAGAGAGGACAATTTTATCCTTCTATGCTCACCATTAGGATTAGGTGGGACTTAAAAAGCTCCCGTGTCATCTGCACTGTCGGTTTGACACAGAGTGGAGCCAATTGCTCATGCACCTCTCTAAATTCATATACCCTTATTCAAAATTGTGGTTGATTTGAAGGTGGCACTATTCCTAAGTTGTCAAGGACCCTTGTATTTCTTAACTGAGATGGCAAATAATGCAAAGCATCTTATTTGCACTTGGCCAGTTCCTTGACTTTGCATTAATGGTATTTTAACATAGCAATAATTTGTTATTTATGTAGGGCAATGTAGTTGAGAGCCGGACCAGTCCCATTGTATACTGACTATATGACTTTAAACAAATAACTTGACTTACAAATTCTTCATGTATAAATGGGAATAATCATTGAACCTGCTCCATGAGTACATGAGAATGATATGAACTGACATATAACAGATGAGAGCAGCAACAGAATACAGTAGTGGCTGTTATTACAATGAACTGTTCTTGTCATCATGATGCTCTTACTTTGGAGCAGACAGTGTGGTTTTTACGTACAGATTGGTCTTGCTTTCTGAATACCTTTAACATGAGGTTGTCTTCCTTCTTTGGCATGATGTGTTATGGAGAAGGTGAACTGCTGCTTCCTACTGCTTTAATCAGTTGAGTTTCTGAAGAAGTCAGGTGGGCTGCTAAAGACAATGCCTTTAGAGTGGGCAGCATTAAAGTTGCCAGGTGTTATGCTCAGGGTGTATGTGTGTGAGAAGGTATTGGCTTCATGATTACCCTCTTCTAACACTGCTCTCTGAATGAGAGACAGAGACATCGTCATCCATTGGATAGAATGTTTTAACTGTAGGAGGTCAAAATTCTGTTACAAAAATCTCATGGGTTAATGGAACAAACCAATTTTCAATGGATTCATTGTTCTCTCTCTATGTCTTTTTGTCCATGTGTTTATTGTTTATTGCTATGTGACAAACCATCCTAAAACTTAGCAACTTCAAACAACACACTTTCATGAACTCAGTTTGTGAGGGTCAAGAATCTGGGAGCAGCTGAGTTGGGTGGTTCTGGATCAGGCTCTCTCTAAAGTTACAGTTGTATACTGGGGACGCAGTCATCTGATGGCTTGACTGGGCTGAGGGATCCTTTTCCAAGTTCACTCATGTGTTTGATGACAGGAGGCCCCAGTTCCTCTCCGGGAGGCCTGTCCATAGGACTGTGCATAACATGGCAGCTGACTTTGCCCAGAGTGAGGGATTCTAGAGAGGGTGCAAGAGCACCCAAGATGGAAGAGGTACCTTTTCCTCTTCCTCAGAAATGGCATAGCATCATTGTTGCTCAATCCTGTTGTTCACATACTGTCCTTTATATGATATAAAAGGGTATAGAGAGGGGTATAATTCCTAGACGTAGGGATCATTGGGGGATATCTTGGAGTCTTGGCTCCCACAGCCATATTTAACTTTTTAAACAAGAATCTATATCCCCTTCTTATGAGTGAGACTATAACCACAGAATAGTCTCAATTAAAAATAAACTGATAAAGGTTTTAGCTAATACCATGTATTCATTAAATATTATAATTTTTCTGTATATGCATGACATTATGAAATATGCATACTCTCTCTCATTAGAAATATAGACCATTAGTCCTGCTTAAACTTACAGAATCAGAATCTACCTTTTAACTAGATCCTCAGAAAATTCATAAATACATTGAGAAGCACCAATATAGAATATATGTTAAACTTTTTCAGTCATAAAACCTAATATATTCTTAAAATTAATGATGGAACAGAGCTAACAAAATTACATATTAACATTTGATACTAAAGTTCTTGATACACCACCTTCTCAGGCCCTTTCTCCCAACCCTTCTATAGACTCTACACAGAAGTATAGTCTGAGCCTCCAGATGTGGAAGTCAAATCAAAGTGTTCTGTTTTTCCCCCACTCACAAGAAAATAGGTGGAGTACTGCAAGAATATTTTGCCAATAAATAAATAAATAAATAAAACCCATGTTTCAAGATAAGGTTTGTTTTTATTGATGGCAGATGGTAAGAGACTTCCAAAGGATACAGTTGGCTTTAGGAAAAAGAAATAGTTTTGAAATCATCAACTGGTATTTGCAAAATGTCATCAGGAACTTCCCCTGCACCCCCGTGCCTAAAACAAACACAATTTTACATAAAGAGAAAGCCTGTATATAAAATTCAGCCATGTGTTTGAAATGATTTCATTTTTATAAGACAGTGTGAAGTGCCATAACAATTATACAGACAAAAACCTAATTTGTTTTGTGGCGTTAATGAATTTGTTTTGCCGTTTTTGGTCTTGGGACTGAAATATCCACCCACTATTTTATTACAGGTCAGACCTTAAAAGGGAAACTTTGGACTGAAGACAATTTCATAGCCTATGGTTTATTAAGCAAATTATTAAAATTTCTCTAATTATAAAAGCAATGCAAACTCATTGTAGAACATTTGAGAAATACCAAAACCTAGAAGGAAATTAAAGTTTTTGAAATCTTATTGAATAACTACTACAAAGATAATTTCTATTAATTTTTTACTTTATTCATCTTTTTCCATGGTATGTATGCCTGATATATGTGATGAATGACACACACAATATACAAGAGAAAATGCCTGAGACTCTTTGAAAAGAAATCAAAATGATGTTTTTTTTTTTCTGTTATACAAACAAATTCTGGAACTGTGGTGAGTCTCTTGGTGACCATTTCCGCTACCTGTCCATTATCAAACTGGCCTGGCACACCGTGTTTGCAGTCTCCACCACTCTTAAAACTCATCAGAATATTTCCATCACCTCACAAAGAAGCTCTCCATCATTGGTTGTCATTCCCTGTGCTGTCCTTTCCCCACCCAGAGAACAACCATTAACCTATTTTTTTGTATTTATAGATTTAACTATAAAGAACATTTCATCCAATAATAATCAAATGTTATATGGCCTTTTGTGTCTGGTTCCTTTCGCTTAGGGTATTTCCAGAGTTCATTCACATTTTACCTTGGCTCAGTATGTCACTCATTTTTTGATAGCTGAATTATATACCATTTTATGGACACCCACATTGTGTATCCACTCATGAGTTCATGGACGTTTGGGCTGTTTCTACTTTTTGACTTATAAATAATAGAGCTAGAACATTTGTGCAAAGTTTGGATGGGACACAGGTTGTCTTTTATTTTGAGTGTGTCCCTAGAAGTAGAATCGCTGTATTGTATTAAAGTCTATGTTTAAATGAACTCCATTTTTAACTTATTAGGAAACTGCCAAGCCAGAGAACTAATCTAGATGGTGGGACCTAGATCTAGGTGAATCATGCACAGTCATAAAAACCTTTTTATCTCCTTCACAAAACCCTTCTTATCACTTACTATTCTGCCCTAAAAGTAGTCAGTTTCTTTAACATGTAGCTCATGACCTTCCTCCTGAACTTCTTTTTGAGTCTTCCAGTTAAGGTTCGGTATTTTTCTCTATGCTTCTAGAGCCTCTTTGGTAGAGTCTTCATTGCATTATACTGTGCCATCTGTTTTCATGTCTGTCCCCTCTTTACTTTTTCATCTGCCACTCATAGCATAATGCCCACAATGTAAAACAGGCATGCAATAAACCCTTGAGGAATAAAATCAACTAATGTCATTTGGAGCTTATGGAGGCAACATCTATTTAATTTTAAACCATTATTATAACACTTTAGAAGTCTTAGCGGTAGTTTGTCACAATAGCATAGAAACTGGAGAAGGCTGGGTAAACTCATGATTTGAAAATTAAAAAAAAAAAAAATTAAAATAAGTAGTTATCCAAACAACTCTATGTGGGTTTTAACTAGTTATCTCCAAATCTTTGGAAAACGTGTCTATGCTCACATCTCTGGATACAAAAACTGTGTGTTGAAAACCCAGATTGCAGCAAATAGTTGTAGTGTGAGAAGATAGAGGGAGTTTCCTGCACAAGATAGTTTATCATCAGCGGCATGCATCATCGTAACCAGTGCACTTTCTGCCAACCTGGGTGGGGAAGAAGTGACAAGGGAGATCTTTCGACTGTGTGTCTGCCGATGTGATGCAGCCAGGAGGGAGGCATCTAGGAATTGTAAAGACAGCACTTCAGTATGCAACCAGGGACTCATTGTTAACTGTGTGTGACATATGGCACAGCTGCGAGGGTTTTTTGTTTTTTTTTTTTCCAGGTAGAGTAAATGATTGTGAAAACCTGCTGCTTGCTGTCAGGAAGAAAACAGGTGACAAAGCCATTTTCCTTCACAGCATTGGGGGAAAACTTTGCGATTCACTTTGTAGACTGCCAGATGGATTGTACTGTACTATATTCCTGAGACAGCATTTTCTGATGTAATAGTCATGTAAAATGGGTGTGGGTGTATGTGAATGGAGTGGGAGTAGATTGGGGAAAAATTAAAGGGGATTTTAAACATGAAGTGAGTGGATGTGGGGGGGTTGCACGCATAGGCATGTATGTGTATGTGCACTTATGCACACATGAATACACACACACACACACACACACACACACACACACACACATGCTTTAATAGAAGGAGAATACAAACATTTTACCCAGTGCCAAAAATGTTCTTCTAGCTTGGTGGGCTTGAAAAGTGATCTATCCAGTTTAGACGTTTGGCATGCTGCACGTGGAAAGTTTTCACATTTTGTCATCCTTGTTTTAAGGAGTCTTCCCTGTCAGCACAGAGAAGGCTGGTGACCTCAGGACTGGGTGGGGAGGAAGGAGAGGTGGATGTCAGTTTGGCAGCATACAGATAATAAAAAGTGGTCATCAGGAACCTTGCCATGGCCTCCAAATTCTGCTTAAAGCAAGGATGATGAGCAGCACAACTTTGTTTTTGCTCTATTTCTCCCTCATGGCAGGAGGCTTTCCTGCTTCCCTTGTGCCTGAGCTAATGGTGTGGCGGTAAAGCATGTGACGACTCTATCCACCGTGACCTTCGTTTAGGTGGTGCATTTGCAAATAGATTGGGGCTGGAAAATAATCATTTGAGAAGTTTTTATTTAAGAGGTGACAGGTTACCCAATAGTTGCTGAGTTTTATGTACATTTCAGGTGTATCAGATGACTCATTGCATAAAGTATTCAAGTGGTTTGTGTTGTCGTAAGAGAAGGAAAGATATCTGGGGACACAAAGTCTCAAATCCAGGTGAAATTTGGGGAGAATTCTATTAAACTGTAGTTTTAGTGAAGTATGATAATAAAAAAAAATCAGAAAACATTTCTTGTTTTCTTGTAAACTACCAGTGGACTGCCAGGGTAAAGAAATTTGCATTTATAAACATAGCACCAATGACAGTATTTTGGGGGTGACTTTAGTATTGATGGAAAAAGCCTCAAATTGTACAATATGAAGTTAGGCGTATGATGGTACATGGATTTTTTGTCTCCTCCAATAAAATAGGCATTCACTAGGATTCCAGAAACTCAGCTATGAAACAGAAATTGAGGATCTCTCCTTTTTTTTTTCTTTCTGTCCCCTTTCCAATTTCCTTTCCTATATTGCTTATGAATAAGTAAGAAAGTAGGTAGTTATTCTAGAGGACATAACCCTTTCAAATAATAGCAGAAGAAAGGCAATCATAGAAGGCTTTCATGGTTCCTATTAAAATAATACCCAAGTGAAAAATGATTTGGTTTGAAAAAGAATGAAGTTATATTTTGCATGTATTTATAAAGTCTTTTACCAAACAGACCATAATATATTAAGTATATAAGTATTTATCCCTTCTTTTTCTTAATAATTTGAAGAAATTTCTCATTTTAATAACATATTATTTTACCAGTGGTATAATCTGTTTTATATCGATGTCTATTGAAGAATAAACTTTAGTCAGCTTAGCATAATATTATGGCTAAAAGAGATAAAAGGCCCACCCGCTAAATATATCTTTCCTCTGAATGTAATTCTTACTAGTGTTGAACTGTGAAATCTTAAAAGCCTCTTTGAATATAAATATTCTTCCTAGGAGTCCGTATTATAAGTGAAGTTCAGAATTACAGAGTTAGGAGAGAATCTGTAAGCACTTTTTGCATTAAATTCCTTTTTAAAACTGAGCACACAGGGGTTATTGGTATTGAGCTGAGACTGGGCACAATTTTTCCAAAGAAACAAGGTACCCATGGAGATCTGATCACTCACCTCAGTTCTCTCCTCATTATCTTTGTAATATCATCCATTTTCTGTGGGTTTGCATCTTTTAATTTATCAATTCACAGACAAGTTGTGAGCCCATAAGCCATAGGACGTGACAATGGATACGTTTTGTAAACTTCTATATTTGTACTGTCAATCATGTTTAAAATCAAATAAAATATTAAAGCACACCATAAACAGAAAAACCTTTTATTATTGAAAAATGGTGATTGGTCTTTTTTTGTACCCTGAGATTCTATAATTCTGAGAGTGAGAATGGCAAAATGACAGAGTACAAGCTATTATTTGGTGTATGCTGCACAACCCATAGGAAATACCTGGAGGTCAAGGAATCTTCAAGAAATAGGGAGACGGAGAGGAAGGGAAATCTAAACTAGGGAGTTGCTTCCAGTAACTGGTCTTTGTCTGCACTTGTTCCACTGACTTGCCCATTGCCAGTCCAGGTGGTCACATGGACTGGAAATCTTGGTGAAGTAGCATCCCTAAGCTCCTTAGCTCAAGAGTAGGCACTCCCACCCTACCTCAGGGCACTGGCTCAGAGATAGAGGAGTGCAGGGCCCACTTCCTGTAGAACATCTGGCCTCCTGCTGACTTCCTGTCATCACAGTAATTTCTGTAGTTTCTCTCTTTCCTTCTCCCTGGGGCACTCTTTGGCTCCTCAGGTGTGTCTTGCACCACCTCTTCTCGGAAGACAGCAAGTATCATGTCCATCACAAAGCTCTTGCTTTTTGACCTGCAAGAAATTACGAAGGATCAGGCTGACTTCTTAAAATGGAAAAAGCAAGCCCTTCAGGGAGGAAAAGTATAAATTAATATTTAATAAGCTCTCCTACTGTATCCTCTTATGTTGCAGATTTTATTGCCTTAATCCTATTAACTAGTTGTCATGCTGACATTTCTTATGAAAACTTGGCCCATCATGTATACATGCTTACCCTGCCCTGGGCAGAACCAGGCTGGCAGCAGCTGGAACAGAACATTCATTCTATTGTCAAATGAGGGTTAAGGCTTTCATAGGTCTGATTTCACAGTTTCCTCTATTTCATGATTTGTCTTTACCTTAAGAAGTTAACAAGTTTTTTAAATATACCCATTTTGAATGGCCTGGAAAATACATTACTAAAGTATTCAGAGCATTTTAGAAATATGAACTACTAAATAAGATATAAAACCCAATATTACCACCAGACACATAGCATGTTTCTTCCAGCAGACAGTTGTCTCCTCCAACTCCCTTAGGTTACAAAGAACAATCCATTTTCCTGCCACAGCCTCAGACCAAGAGCAGATGCAGTGCAGAAAGAGGGGCAGTTTACCTAGGGTTTGGCAGTGACAGTATCCCTCATCTACCTCTGTGGGCTTTCTTGAAAAGTAGTTGCCATTCCTGGCTAGTGGTTTTATTCAGTTCCATCAGAAACTAAAACCTGGGTGGGCTGGAAGCCTCAGGAGCATACTAAGAAGCCAGAGAAACCAGTGTCCCCAAGGAGTAACCAATCACAGAACTAGAAACTGACCTAGAAATGGAGTGGAGTCCAATTGCTGCTGCCCTTGGGAAAGGCCCATCTGGAAGGAACACACATCCTGTGTTCTACGACACCACTCTACCTAAAGCATTATTCTTAGTGTCCCTGGGTATCTTGCAGTCTTATTTATTTTGACTAAGTTATTTAAGTTTTGATAAGTTATTTTAACTTTTCTTCCCACATTTTATAGTGTAGTAGATCATTTGGGGATTCCCTGGGAACAAAACCCCAAACTATACCAATATTTCTGTGGGAAAATTGTCTTTGCATAATTTTGTTTCAAATAAAGCCTTCACCTTCAGGAACATGACCATGGCAGTTTGGAAATCAAAGTTGTTTGAGTGCAAAGGGTCCTGAGACAGCGGTGTGTCTGCTATGTGAAGGTTTTTGGAGAAGGTCAGTCTTGTGGGATGTGGGTGTCAAGTGGTTCGGAGGGCTAGGAGAAAGGAAGTTTTCACTTTGAACTTCAAGGCACTCTTCTAAAAATTCTCTCTTCTAGGTATCCCCCAGACCCACTAAGATGCAGTCATCTTTTCTTATGCTGCTCTGAACTCAGAATAATTGTTAGCTCAACTTTTCTCTCTTCTCTCCAGTTCTCTCCAGGAATTTTTATTCTTACCAAATCTAGTTGATAACTCCTGAATCAAGAAAGTGAAGTAGAAGGACGACTAGGTTAGGTTTTAGGAAGCCCAGTTCACTCTTGGCATGACCTCGTTTGAGCCATCTTGAGCCGGTTGGCTTTGTTTTTTCATTGATAAAAAGAATGGGTGATGCCAGACGATCCTAGTGAGATCTTCAGGAAGAAAATAAATCACTGCAGTTCTATTTTGTAATACCAATGAGCATCCCTGAATTTGTGGAATCACTTCTGTCATTCAAGCTCTGGTTTTCATTACCATCTAATAAGAGTCAGTCATGCTGGGTGCAGGGGTGCATGCCTGTAATCCCAGCAGCTTCGGAGGCTGAGGCAGGAGAATTGCAACTTCAAAGCCAGCCTTAGCAACTTAGCAAGGCCCAAAGGAATTTAGTGAGACCCTGTCTCTCTATAAAGTATAAAAAGGACTGGGGATGTGGCACAGTAGTTAAGCACCCCTGGGTTCAATTGCCAGTACCAAAAAGAAAAAAGAGTCAGTCATTTTTCTTTATGTCTCCTTCAGCCCCAAAATGTAAAATGTCCACCATATTAACCATCTCCAAACAAAATCCCCATCTTCACTGTTGTTTTACAAAAGTGCTATCCCTGGCTGTTGAGGCCTGAGTTCACATGGTTTTCTTTGGCTAATCCTTCCTCCTTCATTATCTACATTTTGTCAGCCATCTATTATGCCATATTTTTAATTTTGAAACTGTATATATTTTTCCCTGTCTGTGTGTGTGAGAAAATGCACATAATACAAAATTTAGCATATAACCCTTTTTTATTATTTGAATTAAATTAAATTTATTTATGTGCTTATGGTGGTACTAGAGATGGAACCAAGGACAATTTACCACTGAGCTACATCCTTAGCCCTTTTTATTTTTTATCTACAGACAGGGTTCAATTTAACTCCTTTGGTGTCCTCTTTAGCAGCATTAAATACATTCGAAGTGTTTGCAGCCTTCCCCATTACCCATCTCCAAAACTCTTCCATCATCATCCCAAACTGAAACTCCACCCATGAACCATTATCTTCCTTCCTGTCTACTTTCAATTGGCATGTATCAGGATGTCAGAGCTAAATGGGCTCTTCAAGATCATCTACCAGAGCTTTTCATTTAACAGGTCACATTCATAAGGCAACCAGAGGGGTTACACCACATACTCACCAGGCCTTCAACTCCTCTGGATTATATTATCACTCCCCTAGCTCACTTCTTTACCTTTGGCTCCTCCAGCTTCCAATTTTTCACATATATCATTTGGAATTTTATTTTCCTACCTATTCTGCTTTTTTTCCTTTTCATTTCATGCTGATAAACTGTCACTGGAAGCTTCATAGTCAAATTTCACTCAAAATCCTACCATTTGGGGTCTGACTTCTCACCATTTGTGTTATAGATTTTATCCCTATTGTTTGAGGTTGATGCTTCCCCCACTCCACACTTCTCTGTGTGTATATGATTATAACATGCTTATTTTACTTTTCTTCAAGATTCAGATAGGCCCAGGATCATTGCCCAGGATTATGTAGCAAGGGCTCACTTTTCCAGGTTTATGGAGTTGGGGTTCAGATCTATCAGGGCCCAGGTGAGGCCAGTGCCTCATTTGACGAAGTGAGGTAGGGAGATGAGCAGTGAGGGCCTACCCCAGCTCTTAGCAGTATTCCCTATCTCCTGCCCTGGCAACAGCCCTGAGCTCTATGGGCCAGGGTCTGGTCTAGCCCTCTTCAGTGAGTCCCATGTTTATCTCCAATTTATACAACTAAGTATTGGACTAGTAAGTTTTAATTTTGGCTTCACATTAAAATCATCTGGGTGTGATTAAACATTACTCATGTCCATGTAAGCCTTGCTCCTTACCTTTTGATGTTGTTGGCCTAGGGTGATACCCAGAAAGTAACAGAAATTATTCAAGGTCACACAGTCAGTAACTTGTGGGATCTACATTTATACCCAAGTCACTCTGGCTTCAGAATCAACACTCTGAATTCAGTGGTTTCAACCCTGGTTGTAGTTTGTACTCTTCTGTGAATTTAGTTTAAACACACACACACACACACACACACACACACACACACACCACACCACACCACACATACACATGGAAATTATTATGGATGGAGACTAAGAGCTACCTATATAAAAAAATAAAAAATAAAAAAATAAAACCAACTCGGAAGATGACTCTCATGGGCAACTCTGATGGTTTGGATATGAGGTATACCCCCAAAAGCTGCTGCTAATGCAGGTATATTCAGAGATAAAGTAATTATATTATGAGAGCTATAACCTACTCAGTCCAACCTAGTTTGAATGTACTGGGTGGTAACTGTAGGCAGGTGGGGTGTGGCTGGAGGAATTAGCTGCTGGCAGTGTTCCCTGGAAAAGTTCATCTTCACTGTGGCCCCTTCCCTTCTCTGTTTCTTGACCACACCATGAACTGAGCAGTTTCTCTCCACTGCATCTTTCTGCCATGGTGGTCTGCCTCACTTTGGGTCCAGAGCGATAGAGTCACCCTCTGTGGACTAAGACCTCTGAAATCATGAGCCCCAAATAAACTTTTCTTCCCTAAGTTGTTGTTGTTGGGTATTTTGGTTACAGTGAGGCAAAAGCTGACTAAAGGAGCGACTAAATTGAGAACATGGCCTTAGCCATGATGCAATATTATGTCTTTTTGGACCTGATTCAACAAATGGGTGACTGCTTCTTATCCATTAATGAAACATGGTAAGGGTGACATGTTGGAAAGTGTTGAGAGAAGATAGGATAACAGCAACAATATTGTATTGTTGAATCTTAAGGAATGAAAATGGAACATATAATTCTTTAAGTAACCTACATTTGTAAGTCATTATTTGGAATAAAGCCCCATTAAACCATATCCTAGCAAGACTAACTTGACATAAAGCAATTCTTGCCATTTAATAAGAACTTCACATATGGAAGTAGGTATCTATAGTGAAAAGAAATTGGGCAATAAACTGAGAGAATTTATTGTAAAGATTTGTGGATGCTGTGAATGCAAGAACTGACAAGGATATTCAGTATGCTGCTACTTATTGAACTTCTACAGAGGGAAGTTTGTTGTTGGTGCATGCCTTTGGTGCCACTTGATTATTAATGTCATTAAGCTCACATCTTAGAAGCATAGCCTTTTACCTATTTTGGCTTCAGATTCAATTCTCGATATTAATAAATGGTGAGATGGGGGCAGAGGCTGACTTTGCTGCAAGAAAAAAAGGCTCTAAGAGCATAATGTCTCTAACAATCCTATAAAAGTGTAGTTATATAATTTGTTGAGAAGAGTTAAGTGGTAATCATCCTGATGTTTGACATTTACAAATACTTCCCATCATACTAGACACTGCACTTAAGCACACATTTGACTCTGAAGAAGTACTGTTCTACGTAATATACTCAAAATGTGCCAGTGGGTGTGGTGGCATTTTCTTCAAAGTAAACAATCTTAGATTTACTAAAGCCATTATAAAATAGAGGGAGATAAATTCTCTAGAGAAATGAGACCCACCCTTCAGATGATACTTTGGTTTTCAAAAATAGGAAACAAAATGTTCAGGTTTGTTGTGGAGACAAATACTTCCCTCAGCAGTGAGGAGGATATCATCCAATATTGAAGACTTGTTGAGGACAACCAGAAGGCTAACCGTGTCAGAATCATAACTTCTGCAACTGTAAGGGAGACAGTGGCAGTTCAAAATTACACTGACACTCCTTCTAGGTAATTACATTGGTCTCTTCTAGAAAAGTCATGACTGTGGGGGAAGCAATACTCTTCTGGCCTTTCCCTTGCTCACGGTTGCTAGCACATGGCTTTTACCTGTAACACATTCTGTCTGCATTTATTGTCTAGTTAAATGAGATATTTCAAAATTGCTAACTATAACCATCTGACTTAAAGCTGGTCTGTATGTGTAATTCCATATGTGTGTAACTCCATATCTGCTCTGTTTAAGTGAAGAAAATAAAACATTGCAGTAGGGAAATAGGTCACAATTGAATTGTTATAACTGAGTGTTCCATACATAGTATACATAGAGATCAAGTTGTCAAGGATAAACACAAAAATAGCATTTAATAAGGTTAATGAGACTATGAGGAAAGCAATTATTGTGGAATATAAGTCCAGAGACACAGAATGGAAACCACCTTCAAAAGTATTTACTATGAATTCTGTTTGAAATAGGGCTCCTACACTAGCCAGAAGATGGAGAGTTGCCATATCCAGTTGTTTAATGCATCAGGAATATAGAGATTCATTTATATAAGGTGATTGTAATATGCCTTGGGAATTAGTTATATAATTTATCTCAGATGATTTCAAAGCAGGCAATCAACACAGCATTTGGAAATCACTGGATTAGATAGTAAATATAAAAATAAGCAAAGTGCATGTATGGAAGGTGAAGCTGTATTCCCTAAAAACACTATATCTATGTTATGTAGACATTAGGGCTATGAGGAGATAAGGGTGTGCAAATAGGTACCATAATGCAGAGAGAAAGTGCTTTATTTAATAGATAGGATAGAGAATATCAAGAATCAATCTCTCTCTCTCTCTCTCTCTCTCTCTCTCTCTCTCTCTCTCACACACACACACACACACACACACACACTACACACACATGCTTAGTGTGTGTATTTAAAATGTGCAAATATCAACCCATATACACACAAACACCACCCAAGACACCTCTGAGAATTGCTGTGTGACCTACCAACTTGAGAAACATTGGACACTCAATAGGAAAAGAAGACCTGGTGGTTCCCAGCAAGGGTGTAAGGACACACTTTACACTACATTACCACATTTTTAAAAGGGCTTCTTTTTTTTTTTTTTTTTTTGCAAAGTATGATGATATAATACATTTGAAAGGGATCACTGTGCTTGTCTATTAAAATATGCATGATACATCGCTTTGTTCGGATTTCCTCTCTGGTTCTCTAACTGTGGATGTCAGGTGCTTTCTTCCTAAGGAGGGGCCTATTTTGCCATCACAGCTCACAGGGAAGCAGTGGCGTCTGTGCAACAGGTATCACAGCAAGGGATTTAAATAGAGTGCCCCTCACTCAGTCTTCAATGGGCCCCTGAGAGATATAGCATTTCTCTCATTTAAAACAAGGAATCTAAAGCACAGATTACTTCATTTATTTGCCCAGGGTTGTGTAGTTAGGTGTATAGAATCCAGATTCAAATTCTTTTACTCTGTAACCCATGCCCCACGTTGCCTCTCTTTCAGTCATGTAATACTGATATGTAAAAAGGTAGGAAGAACATTTATAAGACTCACTTAAGTTAGATAGTTGTTCTCAAACCTGGCCTTCACAACCGAATCACTTGGGAAATTATTAAAATAAATATGTCCAAGGTATACCCTTGCATAGTCTAATTAAGAAGTCAGGGGTTTACCTTGGGAATAATTTTCATAATTTATTCCAGATGATTTCAGTGCAGGCAATCAACACAGCATTTGGATACCACTGGATTAGATAGTAAATATAAAAATAAGCAAAGTGCATATATGTAACATGAAGCTGTATTTTCTTAAAAAAGCCCATATGTTATGTAGTTATTAGAGCTATGAAACAAGGAGATAAAAGTATGCAAACAGGTACAAGAATGCAGAGGGAAAATGTTTAATAGACGTAGACAAGAGTCAACCAACATGGCCCAGGAGAAAGAAGGACTACCTCTATTTGTGGAAGTCTACAATGACCTCATACAGGGAATAGCATTTATATAGAGCTCCAAATTGTTGTTATAAATAGAAAAGAGAAGGAATGGCCTTCTAAGCACAGGAAGCCATGAGGTCAAAGGTTGTGAAGCAGAAAAGGGCCAATTCTTCACCAGCCCATTGGAATTTCACTGTGTTTGGTCTGGTGTAGTGTGGCAAGGAGTGAGAAAACAATGTAGGTAGACAATGGTTGTCGACATATTTAAATAAGGTAGTCCAATAAGGTCTACATTTCAGCAGTCACTGTGGTGAAGTATAGGAATGGCTTAAAGGAGGTGAGCTTTGATGGAGCAAAACTATCCAGGAGGCTAACGGAAAACAGGACACATCCTGGACTAAGGGAGGGTGACTGAGTGTGGATGGAAGGGCAGGTTGGGGGAATACTTCTGTCTGAGAGAACACCAGCAGAAGATGACAGAATGGATGAGAGTGGAGGGTGGCAAGAAAAGAGGGAGGAGTCAGTGATGAGACTGGAATTTCTAGATTGGACTATGCAATGATTGTAGTACATGTTTCTGGGAAGATCTTTTGTTGCTAATCTGGAGGTGCTAATCCTAGATTTTCTTTCTATTGGCAGATTATTTTTCATTTTAAATAGGAAGTACATTAATGTAACTTTGAAAACAAATGACAATATAGATGACTTTTTAAAATAATTGTAATATTTATAGAAAGAGAATTGTCTTTCTTTATAATTCTACTTAGGCTAACCTGGGACTCGTCAAAGCCTTGAGCCTTCAGTATTCATCTTTGGAAATCACACGACAGTCTTAAATACATGTAAGAAAAAATTCGTGATAGACTAATATTGCAAGTCCGGGTTCCATTAATCCCAGTGGTCAAACTTAAATCTCTTAACATGTAAGTCTTTCTGTAGTTGCTTTCCAGTAATAAAGTGGGTGATGGAATTTTTAAGAAAACATTTTATGGCTCTGCAATAGATGAATTTTTCCACTGGGATTTATATAATGACTTTGGAGAGAGCTAAAACAATGTATAAAATAAAACCCTGTGGAAGAAAAAATAATTATAAAGAATTCCCACCTGAAATGAGGGAATGACTATAGTTGTAGAGTTCTGTATTTTGTTTCACTATCTATTTAATAATTAAAGGTCCCTTTAGTAACCAGAAGTTTCACTTTCAAACACTTTTTTCTAGGGTGCTAAGAATTCCATTGGTGGAGAGCAATAACTTTTTCCAAATGTGGTAAGAGATACATTCCAGAGAGTGGCATCTTTGACCCCAGACTCCCTCAAGGGAATATGGACAGGGAGTGTTATTGGGAGAAGGATCACTTGAGGGAAGAATCACCCAGGGGACAAGTTGGCCAAAAATCAAGAAGCCCTGAGATGAGAACCTTTAGCTCTATGTTTTGAAATGCCATTCAGTGGGGTTTAGGTCCTTACTATGCCACTTGCTAGTTGCAAGTTCTTAGGCAAGGAACTAACTTCTAAGCTTCACTTTCCTCCTCTGTAAGATAAAGGTGATAAAACTCACCCAGTGGGAATATAGTGAAAATTGACTATTCAAGGAAATGAGCTGATAAGTGTTCAAATTGCTTTGTAAGTTGAAAAGAGATCTACAATTTTAACTATTTACAGTTTCAGAGTTTTCTTAAAACCAAGTTGTAGTTCAGATTTTTTAATCCAAGAATACATATGCATTCACCCGTGGTTTTTCTACACAGATGTCTCCCTGATTATTTCTCCATTATCCACATCAGCTAAAGTTTTTAAGGCAGAATATGCTACACTTGGGAAATAATAACTTAAAGAGGCTCTAACCTTGTGGGTTTTGCACTTTCAAGATGAGTTATTTGCTATTTCTAATACAATTAGCCACCTCCATCTTGGTAGTACCCAAAGCTGCTGGTGTGCCACTGTGGATCTGGCTGCTAATACTAATCATAGATTTTGCCTTGGTGTTTCACTATGAAAACTTGACTTCAAAAACAAGTGTTCTCATATTGGGTCTGTTCTAAACATATCAAGATGAAGAAAGGAAGCACTGCAGAGACATAGCAGGCCAGTTCTAGGAATTCCAGACAACAAAAAGAAAAAGGGAATTGGGTTTATTCTGCAGCATTTTCATTAATTTACTCTTAGAGCAGTGTCAGCATTCCAAAGAGCTTATTTAGCTTAAAGTAGATCTTGGTTGGGGTGGTGAAAGTGTCAGGACCTCTATCTAATACTCCACCTCAAGAGGATTGTTCTACAGCCATGGTCTCTTCTGTGTCCCCATGAATATGCTCTATGTGTGTATGAATGCACAAGGAAGACAGAATCCGGAGATGTGGATCCTACTGTAGTATGTCCCTAAGGAACTGTAAGAAATAAGAGGAAATCTTCTTATGTGCTTAAATTTCATTTATTTAACCAAGAAGTTAGGGTAGGATAATATGCTAAGATTTCTTCTTCTCACATTTTATGGCATTGTGACCAACTGACTCCTTGAGTTAGCAAATCTTCTTTTCATGATATTGTGATTCTAAGGGAACTATTGAAAAGGCAAACTTTTGTCCACCCAGATTCTGTATTTAGTGTTAATGATGCATGACCTTTGCCTAAATCAGTATTAGATTCTCTTCTCTCCCTCTGAAGGCAGTAGGAGGCACCTAGGAACATATATACCTAATTTTACAAGATCCACCACACCTTCAGGTAGAACTGATGACATCACTTGTGTGAAGATTAAAGAGCATGAAGGATATCTTCATTTGTGATAGATGATAGCTCTCCAAATTGGTAAGGAAGACCCACTAAAGAAAGGGAAAGCCAACCTTATTCTGTTGTCTTCCACCTTCTAACTGTCCTAGTCTGATGAATCCCTTGAAAACTCATATAAGAATTTTTAATCCCTCTTGAAGAGAATCCTCCCAAGGGAAAAAAGTTTTGTCCAACTCTTAGGGAGTCAGGAAATCATGAATTAATAGCTACTGAATGCATGGAATGTTATAAAAACTTCGTATAAAATGACAAATAGAGCTATCCTATGTGACTGCTGTGAGGGTTATAGATTAATCTTATAAACTTCACAAGTCAAGACAAGGTATAGACATCACATCACAATTTTTTTTCACTGATATTGGGCTACTGAAGTTTGAAATTTGGCTTTATATTTGAAAATTTCAAAAGTATGTCTTACAGTCCTGCTTCTAAAGTAAACTATGATTCCTCCTTATTGTTTTTTTGTGATCTTCAGTAAATCACCAAAGTTTGTATCTTCCTCTGTCTCTGGAAATGCATGGAATTTTTAGGTTCTGGACATTTGAAAGAGGCTAATCTCACATTCAAATAGTTTAAACAAACATATTTTGAGTGAGGCATTATAGTTGAGAGGATATCTAAATGGCATGCATGAATTTGTATATCAGCTATTTAATAGGTGTATTTGAGGTATAGGAATTGTACTGAGTGTTGTAGAGCAGATTAAGCCCTTGTCTGCTCTTAAAAAAGGAATGCCCAATGAGGCTGGACAAAAATGACCAAAAATACAAAATAAAAAAATAGCTGAGGGTATAAGAGAAGTACAGTTGAAGCAGGAAGTTTCTGGAATTTTAGAAGAGACTCCTTTTTATCCTCTGTTTCTATAGTCCCAAAACCATCCTCATTTTCATCCAGCTATTTGGAGAGACTGACAGGATTCAGTAAGTAGTCATACTCATGACTGTGGTCCAATTCAACAAAGGGAAAACAAGAAGGGAGCAAAGCTCAAAGGAAATGAGGAGCTAGCTTCTAGGGTTCTCTCTACTGAAGGGACAAAATCAACACAGGTGAGCTGAATTCTTCCAGCAACAAGATCTGAAAACCTGTGTGGATTGTTATCCATATAGGAGGTAAAACAGAGACTCAGTGTTTTCATTGGGGGTTGGTCACATAGGTACCTTCTGCCTCAGACATCACCAAATTTCAGACTCAGAAGGAAAGCAGGTGTTCTGTTTAAATCACATTGTTTGCACAACGAGCGAAGGCACAGTGAGCCAATCTTTATCAGTCCTGGGAATGGTGGGAACATTCCCGAAATTCAAATTCCCAGATGCCAGCCAGGGACCAACCTAGTAAGCAGGGGGTCAAAGGACAGCAATCTTGGGCCTGGAATGTTACCTATTATCTGCACATCACCA
The DNA here is from genome assembly GCF_902686455.1 of Sciurus vulgaris. Taxonomy (NCBI): domain Eukaryota; kingdom Metazoa; phylum Chordata; class Mammalia; order Rodentia; family Sciuridae; genus Sciurus; species Sciurus vulgaris. The sequence continues at coordinate 36,782,643 of NC_136476.1, forward strand.
AAAGGAAAATAAATGTGTGTGTGTGTGTGTGTGTGTGTGTCCACCATAAAGGAAAAAAAACAGGTTTCAGAGTTCTTAACTTAATCTAAAATAGCTTCCTAAAATTAAGCTACTTGAAGCACAATCTAAGGGAAGCATAAGTCTATGTACCATTTCATTCATCTATATATTTTTGTGTCCACATAGCATACAATGAATCCTGAAAAAGAGTGAATAAGAATGGCCTCTTAAATAAGTAAATACTGAAGTACACCAAGAGTGTCAACACTGTGAAGTTAGATTGCTCTTTTTCTTAGAAATTCACAGGTTTTCGTTGAATGTTCTTTGCCAAACACTGGACTTGGTGCTGGTAGCGTGAACCAGTCAGAGCAGATTCCTACTCATAAGTGAACATTCTGGTTTCTGAACACAGCTCAGTAATGCCAAACTTAGTGAGAAAAGGAGGTGTGAAAGAGCTGAGTAAGAAGGTTTGGGTTCTTCATCAGATACAGGGGAACATGGTCAGGGTAGCAAGTAGTGCCTTTACAGCCTAGGGAAGTCTCGAGTTGGAAAGAAATCTCTGAGAAAGCAGCTCAGGACTCTTGTCACACACTCTCCTGTCACAGAACACCAGATCAATGTGGAGATATTGGCCCTGAGATTAAAGTAATTTAAATAAACAACAGGCCTTCAGAGAGATGAGAGAACTCTCACTCTAGTCAAGGTATCACAGTGGTGGTTAGCACCCAGCTGTACAGGTGTGACCAGCATGGACTCCAGGTGGCTTTCCATCTCCAGGTTGGTGTCCTGATCCCTGTGGAGACACTGCTATTTGGACTGGAGAAATATTGCTCAACAATGCCATTGTTGGCAAATTCCTCCAAAACAGCAGTCCAGTGGCATCTCCTGCAGTCTAGAGACATCACTGACCTCCATCACTGACTTTACCAGGAGGTGCTGCTGAGAAAGGAGTTAGTCTTTCAAACTCAGAACATTGGCCAGATCCCAAATCCCCACTAGTCTTGTGCAACCATGGACAAGGCACTTAACCCCTCTAAGTAACCATCATGTCATTGAAGCAAGAGAGCAATGGCCAGGTTTAAATGGAACCACGTGACATGACCTCTGACATACTAGTTAAACTCATTAAGTGGGTTTTCTTCTTCCTTTGTAGCAGTTCACCTTTGGCATTGGAGTACACTGAGAAATGTTCTATATCTTTAAAACCATGAGCTCCATGGTTTCCCAGCTCTTCTTTTGTCTTACCTGTAATTTCTTCTATGGTTCAATCAGAGATTAAATCTAGAGAGGACTTTTCTTCTGTGTTCCATACACACAGTTTACATTAGGACATTCGATGCTGAGCGTTGCCCATATTCCTTTTCCTCTTGCTATTTCTTCAAGTTTCTGTTTTTGTCTTTGCTAAGATAAAAAGTCAATGGATCCGGGAGCAAGGAAATTAAGCCAGGCTCTTCTTTTAATAATGATATTTTCTCCCTTTGTTTAAAACTTAGAAAGTAATCCCTCTGGTATCTAACTTCTGCCCTCATGGCTTTGAACTTGGTGGTCCAGTCCTCATCCTGATACACTGCTGGAGCTGATTTCTGACCCACTTTCTGCTGACTGACTTAACCAACCATGCCATGTCTAGAGATGCTCACTAGTGATGCATTCCTAGCTAGTTGCCCTTATTTATATGTAACACTGTAGAGTAAGTTGGATCTTCAAGCGTGGCCTAGGCAATAATTGTTAATCACAGTTATTGTTTGGGGGCAAGAGGAAGGGAGAAAAGCAAGTACTTTGTTAGAAAGCCAAACCGCCAATGTTTGTGAAGCAACATGGGTATTTATCTTGGTTATGATTTTAAAAAGTAATTAGCAAACTGGTGTGAATTGCTTTTGGCTCATCCTGACTCTCTGAAGCCAGGAGTATATTTTTATGTGGATGTTTTATTTTTCCCTATGATCTGAAGAGTAAATGACTGTTCTTGAACACAGCCAAGAATGTAGTCAAAAAGAAGAATATGACTCAAAGGGAAGAGGAGTGGATTGAGAATTGGAAATTATGGCTTGTGTTTAGTCTAACTATTGATTTAACCTCTGAGCAAGTTACTTAACCTCTTGTTCTCAGGCACTCTTCCCCACCTCTTGTAAAATGATTCTTGACTAACAGATGTTTTAACAACAACATAAAAGAATTGGCAAAATGATTGACTGACTCCAAATTGATTGGCTGTGTCCACAAGCACAGCTCAGAACCTTCAGGCCTTAAAACCGATGGCATGATAGGACTAAGAGCTGGTGCTGACATTTTCCCACTTTTTCTGTAAAAAGCTGTGCTTATGCAGTTCACTATGCTTCTTCCTCATAACCCCATGAGCATCAGGTGTGATTTCCTAGGCTGTGTTATGACTTACCCCTTTTCATCAGACTCCTGGAAGGTAACAGTAAACACTCAGTGAGTATCTTCAGCCGGCTGACTGCCCCACTAAGAGCTTCACATTGAACAGCCGTTTTGCTTCATGACAACTTATGAAGCAGATTCAGCTGAGGAAACTGAGGAACAAAGACAGGAAGTTGCCAAAGTTCCACAGCTAGTAAGAAGTAGAGCTAAGATTTGAAACAAGGAGGTTCTCGAATCATGCACTTACCTGCTACCTATCCTGCCTCTCTCAAAAAGAGAACAGGCTGCAATAGGAAACCATAATAGGGCCACATCAGAAAGTCACCTTGTCGGGAGACCAGTATAATAGAGGAAGGGGATCAAGTGGGAACAGAGAGTGGAGGGCATGGGGAATGAAACTGCAAAATTGTGCTGTATATATGTTTGTATATGTAACTCTAATGCACTAATTAAAATGATAGTTGTCATAATAGAAGAGAGATCATAGAATGGAGTAAGTGCTTTGGGGGAGGGAGTACGGGCAGGTCCTGGGAAATGAGATTGATCGAATTTTGTTATGTGCATATACAAATATGGCATCAGGAAACTCACCATTATATATAGTTATAGTGCAAAAATAATAAAAAGGAAAAAGTCATTTTCTGAACAAATAACTCAGGCTATGTGTATGTGTTATGGTCCATAGAGTGTTAAACACTCCTGGAGTTTGAAATGAGATATGCATGAGTTCAGATCGTGGCCCAGCAGGTTTTTAACCCAATCTTCCTGAGCATTATTTTTCTAGTCTATAAAATTGGATAAGTAATGCTTACTTCAGGTATGATGGAGATTAAACGAGCTAAGGTACAGGAAGCAATAGTGTAGGTTTTGGAATCTAGTAAGGGCGTAGTAAACATTAACCATGATGAGAATAAAGATCTTTGGGGGCACTTTCAGTCCATCCTTGACTGGGCAGCATGGAGCCTGGGCAAAATAAAACTGATTGATGTTTAACAAGCTTGCAATTTGAGGGTTTAACCACTGTCCACTCAGCAATCATCTAAGAGAGTGGAGCTCAAGCCACAGGATGCTTTTCATTTATCTTAAGACTCTGGAGATTGGCATGCTTAGAGGAACCCCATGGGGCCTCTGGACAATCTCTTTCTCCTTCATTTAGCAATGACACATGAATTTGAGTCAACTGGCTCTAACTGAAGGATTTTAAAAAGCAGATCTGCAGCTTCTCTCTATCTGAAGTATATCTTCCTTTCCCACAGTCATTTCACTCTTATTTTTATGGCAATTGGGGGTAAGGGCCGGGGAGCAGGACAGTGTTGCTTAGCAGCGACTCTCAGGGATGCTGTGTGCTTTTGTGTGTATGTGTGTGTATTTTCCTCCTGGGCTTTTGTCACTGTGTCTGATGGAATCATACTGGCATCCTCCCTTGTCAAACCCCATGGGTCGAGTGTAGGCGTGTGCATGCTTTATAGATGGCTCCCCATTCCTGCCTGGTGCCTGCTCAAGACAATGTTTGCTGCTGGTTTTGTTTAACAGACACTTCATGCTGCAAATTCTCAAGTGCAAATCACCTTTTGTTCCTTTTATCCTGGCAATAATGAAGGGCTGTACTGGAGCTTAAATAATTCTTTCAATGAATACATTAAACAGACTCTTTCATTATACATGTTAGAGGAATGAAAATAATTTGCACAAAGCCACATTTCCTTCACAAAGTTTTAAAAGGAGTGAGGGAACTGCCATTGAGGGAACAATTAATTTTGTTTCTTTAGGAAAATGGGGAGGGGGCAGATGAAATATGTTTCAAGGCTTTCAAAAAGGTCTGGTGGGAACGTTTAACAACCGAGTAAAGCATTCCCTCAGGAAAAACAGTCCTACTTGAATCTGTGTTTTTGTGACAGTTTCTTATTATCATCACGATAGATGAAGAATAGAATTCTCTCCTGATTTTCAGAGTTCAAACTTACTATAAAGACAGTCCGTTTCTGTAAAGTTACAGAAGCCGCTTAGCACAACACAATGTTGTGTATCTCTTTATGGCTGAACTTAAACATTCACAAAACTGGCTATCTAGACCCTCCTTTTCCTATTTCAATGCCCCTTTCATCATTACTGTATTTTTTCTAATCCTCATGTGTTTTCCTTTTATGTATCTTCATTTTTAACAGAATTAAAACTGATTTTTGCCAAGATATTGACTTTTTAGAAGCAGAAAAAATTAAAAACTATATCCACAATGAGAATTAGGACCTGTAAGACTAAAACAACTAGAACAGAGTTATCCAGCTCATATATGTACTTTAATAACTTTGACTTAGGTCAGTATTCCTTCAAGGTACCCAAAAGATGTTACTCTGTGTTTTAAAACATCTGGAATATAGGAGTTACAAGGAAATGAACTGTGACTTGGCACAATGAAGGTATTTTGCCCCTAATATTTGGTGCTGTCAGGAGGTTAGCAGGCTGCGTCCTGAAGAAGCAAACTTAAAGATGATAGAATTGTCCAAACAGGCTGGAGACCTGCTGTTGGAGTTGGAGAGATGAAGTGACCTCAGGCTGGCTAATGGTCTACAATGCTGTTATTAAGACAAAACCTGATAATTCTGATAACCAAAGAGGTCAAATAACTCTCATAGTGTGTTTATCTATTAAAAATGGACTGTTGAAAACAGAAGATTCCAAAAGTTAAAGAAAGAAGTCATAAAGTTGTGGTAATCATAAGAGTTGAGCCTCCTTGGACAGTACTCCACAGGTGCACCACCATCTGCTTTCAGCTCTTTGAGAACCATGTAGTGGTTTATTAAGTAAGTAAATTGGTTAGCTCTAACTCGACTGAGTTTTGGTTTCTTCCTTTGTTAATGACTCGCATTAATGACTCCTAGTGCTTTACAAATTCAAAGACATTTTAATCATCATGTTAGTTTTATTCATTAAACTGATAGTAAAATAGCACACTTATGGTGCTGGAACAATTCAGTATTCATATGGAGCAAAAACATCCCACACGTACTCCTTAAACCTCTCACAAGCCTGACTCAATGGTAGATCATAGACCTACGTGTAAAATGCAAAACTATAATACTACACGAACTTGTGTTTGGCAATGAGTTTTTAGATATAGCACCAAAAGCATGATCCATGAAAGGAAAACTGATCAATTGGACCTTAATAAAATTGAAACATCCTGGTCTATGGAAGAATAAAAATATGAACCACAGATTGGGAGAAAATATTTGCAAAATATATATCTGATAATGGACTTCCTAAAATACACAAAAAGCTCTTAAAACTCAGCAATAAGAAGACAAACAAATGGACAAAAGCTCTGAATAAACATCTCACCAAAGAGGACATACAGATGGGAAAAGGCATATAAAAAGATGTTGACCATAATCTGTCATTAGGAAAATTCACATTAAAACCAATTAGATGGAGGTTAGCCACTTCATAACAGTAATTAAAAATGATACATATCTTTCACAATGATTAAAATTCAAAAGCCTGGCAATGCCAACTGCTGAGGAAGATGCACAGCGATGGGAACACTATTTCACTGCTAATGGGAAGTAAAATAATTTCAAAAGATTTTGGCAAGTTTTTATAAGGCCAAACATAGTCTTACCATATAATGCAGCCATCACACTCCTAAATGCTTACCTGGCCATTTGACATTTTTTCTCTACATCATTTCTTGTAGCCTAATGTTTATAGCAGCTTTATTCACAGTCATCAAAAACCATAACAAACTAAGATTTCCTTCAACAGGTAAATGGAATATTATTGAGCAATTAAAAGAATTGAGTCATCAAGTCATGAGAAAACATTGATTGATCTTAAATGCACATAGACAAAGGAAAGCAGGCAATCTAAAAAGGCAACATGTTGTATGATTTTAATTTTATGAACTTCTAAAAAAGGTACAACTATAAGAGTAGATCAGTATTTGCCAGAGATTTCAGGGGAGGAAGAAATTTTGAATAGTTGAAGCACAGGTGACATTTTAGGGTAGGGAAATCCTGATAGTGGATAAATTACAGAACATGTTTTTTGAGCACATGCTATCTGCAGGGCATGCACACAAGAAATATTTGTAGAACATTTGGTGAATGTGGTAGTATGATTTTATAAAGAACATAGCATAGGAAACTCGTTTTTTTATTTTTAAGGTTTTTTAAAAATTTTATTTGTTCTAATTAGTTGTACATGACAATAGAATGCATTTATACATTTTGATAGATCATACATAAATATAGTATATTCTCTCATTTTTCTGATTGTACATATTGCAGGATCACATTGGTCATGCGGTCATATCTGTTTTACTCTACTATCATTCCCTCCCCCATAAGGAGACTCATTTTATATTCTATAGGTTTCTATGTTATTGGACAAAAGTTATTATAATGTATTCATATTTAAGTATGCATTCATGTATTTACATGTTAAAGCATGAAATTTATTGTACAGATTTTCATGATGTTTTAGAGAAAACATAAGGCAAATTCATTGTCCCACATTTCTGAGTGGTTACTACCTTTCTGTCCTTCTCTCTCTTTTTTTAGATTATGTACCTTTGAGAATATGAATGTTATCTATAAATTATTTATAGCTTGTATCATAATTTTCCCTGTATTCAGATGATCAGGAATATTTTTTAATCAATATCATGCTTTCATTTCTAAGAAAACATGTCCTAGATTCAAGTTCCCTTTCTATTATTATTTCTATTATTATTATTTCTATTATTTTCTTCAGGAAAACAGGTTCAACAACTATAACTAGAAAGATGCTGGTAGGTGATAGGGTGAGATGGTGGGAATGGCTCATTGTCCAGCCACTGTCAGGCAGAGCTTTGGTGCCCATCAGCCCATCATTGCTTAGGACTGAATTAGAGCCAGTCTATCTGCATTATTGAAGAATGGACACAATTTAGAGGAATTCCCTTTTCTTTTCTGTCCTTAACACTGGTAAAGTACCCAAGAAGTGGATATGCTTGACCTCGTATAAGTCACATTTTCACAACCATTGACTAGACAGAACAGAACTCTGTGGAGCCTTGCGCATAGAATAAAGGCTCAGTTGCTATTTGTTGCCTGACTCATCCTGTTGCTCCAAAAGACCAAGGCAAACAAATCGTTGTCTACAGACCATTCCAGTCTACTGATTGGGCTTCCCCTGAGGGCAAATGAACATGGATGGTTTCTGGTCCTCATGTACAGCATGGGGCTTTTATTCCATATGGTAGATAACACCTTCTTTTTGGCATTTTAGAGCTGCTGTCCTACTGTTATCTTTCTCCAACAAGACTGTAAGTTATGGAAGCCACATTTAGTTTTGTATTACCTTCTCTATCACTTGACACAGCTCTTAAAACATAGTAGTCATAGTAAAGAAGGTTTAAAAACCTTAGAAACATAGGTTTTTGGTTGTTAAAACATTACTAACAAAACTCTTAGAGTTTAAAAATTAGAGTAAGTGAAGGGAGTGGACTTTTTGGAACTAAAAGGAAAATGCTCAGATTTTTTCATGTCTACATAGTATAAACAAATGGAACATCCTATTTTCAGTTTAAGTTTGAAAAAGAATGTTTATTTAACATTCAGTCACCTATACTTCACTGACAGCCAAAAGAAAAGATGATTAACAGAGTACAGGAATTTATTTGGTAACTGTAAAACAGAAATGTCTCTTAAAGTCAAGATCAGATATTGAAGTTGAGCCAAATGAGAATCTGCAAAAATATAATTAAAAATCTTCAACATCTATGAAGAATGAGCAAAATATTGGAAGCATCCATGAATTCTATCTAGGAAAGACAAGAATGAACAAATTATAAAGTGATAAGGAATCTTACCTTTTAATAAATAAATATTTTTTCATATTTCCCAGGGTATTGATAACAGTTGATGATTAGGTTCCAAGCAATGAGGCTGTAAAAATTAATAAGCAGGACCTTCAAATGACTCATTAGCTAATCCTTCATTATTATCCATTTTGTAATGGGTGACACATTTAACACATTTAGTAATATACTCAGGGGCACATTTAAATGAAAAGAGTTTGGTGAAGCAATTTGAAAAACATGCAAATATTTTTATTAGTGTTAAATTTAACTAAATTTCAATTGATTAAACATAAGAGAATCTAACTCTATATGAAATGTATATTATATATATACATATACATATATATATATATATATATTTGCGTTTTCCACATCTAGTCCCACTTTAGTCTTTGTTTAAATTTTAAAATGAAAGAAATCTTCAAGACTTATCTCACTGAAATTTTTGTTTTATGGTTATTAGCCGGCCTGTTCTCCACTAGAAAGTGTTTATGGAGCACTGGGAATTTTTAAGGAGCTTTGCTTTAGAGGAATAGATCAAGTACCAATACATCAAACTTCGGATACTAGTTTCTCTGGCCAGGATACTCTACTAGAATTAGAACTTTGGAGTTGAAAGAAGCAAACTCTTCTCTCAGGACTCATGGTCTGGTAGGGAAACAGACTTGCCAAGAGAGAACTGAAGAGAGTAGGCCTTCTCCAATAAACTTCATTAGGTGGACACAAGAATCATCTGAAAATGAAATTGTACAGACAGAGGTATGGATGACCGTGGTGTGTCTGAACAACCACAAGCTAATCAGTATTGGGGGCGGGCATGAAGAAGGAAGAAAGAAATCATGGAGAAGTGACTTCAGAGATAGAGGTCCAAGAAGAAAGACTTTGAACTTCTTTAAAAGGATGTCAGGTTATAACCTATAGAACCTTGCTACTATAATGTGCTTCACAGCATCAGCATCAGCATCAGCAGGGTATGTATTACAAGTGAATAATCTTAGGCCCCAACCCAGCCTAAATCAGAAATGATGTTGTAATGAGGCCCCCATTTGACTCACTGTGTACATGAAAATTTGATGAACACTACCCATGGAATGTGGTATATTGTTGAAACCGGTCATGTCAGAAAGCTGAATGGAACTTTCTTAGATGGCTCGCTCCAGCAGCAATTCTTGGAGGAAAGAGGGAATAAGGTGAGAGAGAAACTACCACAAAGAGGGATATGATCATCTAGGGTAGAGCTGAGTGAACCTGGGGATGAAGCAGTGAAGTAGGAAGAACATTCTGGAGGTCACTGTGTGCTAGGATTAGCAATTAACTTAATGTAAGGAGAAAAGACAAATTCTGGGAAGACTAACAGATTTCTGGCTTAGGCCACCTGGGAGACTGTGGTGCCAATATGGACAGAGTTTAAAGAAAGATCTCATTTAGAAGGGTGAGCAAAATGATTAATTCAATATGAATTATTCAATTGGAGGACCTGTGAAGCATTTGTTCAGTGATGCTTAATGGGCAACTGGGTGCATGTGTCTGAAGTTCGAGATAGAAATACACATATGTTAAAACTGTTATCAATGCCGCCTAAATTCATAGTTATGGAAAATATTTTCAGGAATAAACTTATAGAATAAAATACAATTGGTGTGTCCATCACAAGAGAATGCCAGGATTTAAAGGATGGGCAGAGGAATACCAAAGTATACAGGAGATGGAAGAGGATCTGAAGGGTGTGGTGTCATAGAAAGAGGAGAAGATAGTTTCAAGCAAAAATGGCAACTGGGTCATACATGCAAAATGAAGACTGAGAACTCCTTCTTATGTTTGGTACATAAAGTTTGACAACTTGAACCAGGGAAATTCATTTGAACAATAATAACTAAAGTCAGAGTTCTGTTTTCTAACTTTGTAGAACCATTAAGTGCAGTGGAGACTTCTTTCTAGAAAAGTAGTTAAAAAGGAAGAAAAATGTTGGCTACTAGACACAAAAGCAGAAGGTCAAGAAAAATCACTCCCTCTCCCCCTTTCCCCCTCTCCCCCCTCCCCCTCTTCCCCTCTTCCTCTCCCTCTCCCTCTCCCTCTCCCTCTCCCTCTGGCCTGCTTCTTCCCCATCTCTGGCATATGAGAAGGTGAGATGGGATGAGCAGAAGGGAAAAGAGTCAATGGGAGAGAAGTAATGACAATATGAGGGTGAATAATAAATAATGGGACATGATCCTTTAGGGTCATCACTGAATGAAATTCAGGGTACAGGTGAAAGAGATTTTCCTTTGGGGGAAAAAAAAAATATCAGCCTGAGAGACCAACAGAAGCAGGAGCACAGAGGCATGCAATTTTGAAGAGGTCATAATTTTAGAGTGTTCATATCTAAATGACAATTTTTTTTCTTGTAAAATGAAAGACATTCACATATAAGGAAAACAGAGTAATAAAAAAAACAGGAGTCCCAAAGGAAAGTGAGGAAAGAAACTGACTGGGAAATGCAATGGGCATGGGCAGCACTTAAAATTATTCACCTCAGATTCTTGGTTCTGCACAATGCATTATGGTACTTTCTGCATTATCTAGTTCACTTATTTAATGAGTAAACAGATTGAATATGCTTGAATTATCCATCATTTTTTATCCCAATACATAGTCAAAGAAGCTATTATTTCAGATGCCTAAAAACTAGACAGCACTCCAAATATACTAATAACAAAAAGACCTTTGCATAACGTGGGGTACAGAATGCGAAGTCACTACAAATTCCTGTCTGCTAAGGAAGTGAGGGTGACAGTGGAAATAATAGCCATAAGTTTGTATAATTAATCCACAGATTCTCAGAGCTGGCAAGCCTCTTAGAATTCATCAAAATGCTTTCTGCAGCTCCTGGCCAGAATACCTGCACTACTAGGCTCTTCATTATTTACTAGGTAGCCAACTCTGCATTCAGGATACCATTATTTAATTGTTTGAATGTTCTGTTGTATTAGGATAAGAAACTGATTTCCACTTCTCTGAAATTGGATGTGCCAAATTTATTTTTATTCAATTCAGTTAATAGAAGTGCACATACTAAGTTTAAAGTATTGTTCTTAATGTCGCAGAATGATCAGTAGATCGGGATCCCTGACCTTGTTATCATTACAGCAGAGTAGGGGAGGTTAAGACAACTTCCAAAATGACCACAAGAGAGATGAATATACATGCCATTAGAGAAGTAATAATGTACTGACTGTGCTTCTTTGTTTAAAAATGAGGTGCCAGGAGTCATATCTGAATAGATTATGACATGTGGCTCCTATGTCCCCTCCCTAATTATGTTTACACTGGAATGTCCACATGTTTTTCTAGCCAAGTGAATCAGTGAAGATGGAAATACTAATTAATTTGAGTGGACATGCTCTGCTATCTCATAATACATATGTAAAATCCTGATGTTAGTGATACTACCAAACTCTATAGCACTTCATAGCTTATAAGTCACTTTTCATAATTATCAAACTTTATGAGCTAAGTATTATTATTCTTCATTTACATATGAAGGACCTAAGACTCAGTTTTAGTGACTGACCCAGATCTCATAGGAGGGAAGCCGTAAGCTAGGACTCCCATCCAGGTACCATGATTGTGGATCTCACTATCACTGCAAGACCTTGTGGATTCAGAGGAGGGGAATCATAGGTTCTCATGCTTCTTTAATAGGAAAAAACATCATTAATAAAATAAGTGGCAAAATAATAATGCTCAAATGTATTCAGCATTCCACTTCTGTTTGCCCCTAAGAAATAGATAAATCAAATCGTAGAAATAAACTGGGAGTTGAGAGATAAAAATGCTTTGAAGAACCAGCTACCATGTTTGAGAAGTACATCAAGAATGACAGAAATAGGTGTGGAGGAAAAAGTGGACATTTGAGAATGCTAGCTATGCATTAGGTAGGAATCTCCCCCATTCTTGGGTGTTTTCTTGAGATACTAAATGAAAAATACTTGTAATTCTTTAAGTTACATATACAATCTAAATACTTACATACATTTATTTTAATTTTGTATTTACAGTTTTTAGAGACTGGGACATGAGGTATGTCAGGGGCTGATGATGGTGGTTTGCTCATGTATGAAGAGTTTTACAATTTCAGTACATAGAATTGTACTTCAAACATTTCTTTAAAGGGCAATGCATTTCCTTGAGACCAAACTAATCTATTTTTTTTTCCCCTCTGAAATACTGGCACATGCTGGTAATACTTCCAGCCAGGGTTAAGAAAAAATTCTAGAGTTGTGAAACAGTAAGAGCTCACTTGCCCACAAAATAATTTAGCTTGTTACCTTGACTCTTATGTAGTTAAAGCCACTGAGCTAACTAGATACAGTGAGTTTCTGAGGTATACCTGCATTTCAAATCTAAGATCAGAAGGAACACTAGAATGATGTTAAACTTGGAGACAGATAAGTCAATCTGGGAGACAGAATCAGAGATGTCTCTCATCCACCAGTTCCAATCATTATTTAAAATACTATGAAGAATTAAAAGAGACCTCAATGTGAAGAGAGTAGAGAGAGAAACACTAATAGCATCATGGAGATTGATGACCTTTTTGGTATAGATAGGGATGGTAAATGCAAAACTTTGGGTCTAGTCTAGTAGTTCTTGGGCCAAAAGAAGAAAAGACGCTGTTGGTTTAGGTCCTCCCAGAAGTGAATGAAAAGATAAGATTAGGAATTTATTTGTCAATAAATCTTAAGATATTTTTTCAGGGAAAGGTAGGGGATGCCAAGGATTCTGGAAGAGTCTTCAGACTGCAGTGTGTAGTGTCCTCTGTGGATGAGAGAGGAGCACGGATGAATTGCAGAGGAAGAGCCCCAGGCTGCAGTACAGTGCTAGGAACACTTTGGCAAGACGATGGGATACCCTGAGCAAAAGTCACCCTCAGAAGAGCTCTGCATGTCTCAGGAATGGACTGCTTTAACGTCTCCTCAGGCATCTGCTTAGGCATCGTAACAGCCCATGGAGAACATGCCCATACCACACACGGAGGTAGATTCAGAGTACACCCCGTGGCATCATTGGTGAAGAAAATGGCTCTTGGACTAATCTTCAGCTTTATTCAGAATATTAGTAGCACCCAGACTTCCAACTCTTCTTAACTAAACAACTCACTCTGGAAATGCATCACTAATAATGCTGATCTACATAAACTATAAAATCCAAACAGGCTGATTTCTACCACTGCATGTACCCACTGACATTTCTGTGTTCCATTTTCTCTTCATCTTAGCATCTCATTCAACTATACAACTCTCTTGCTTAATTCTGGACATCAAATGAGCATTTTATTTTACATGTAAGATTAAAGCATGCACATAAACACACACACAGACACAAACATGATTTGAAGACCATGCCTGTTCCTCCTCATCCTTAGATGTGACTATAATGTGTCCCTCCATCTAGGAAGGGAACACAAAAGATTTGGACCTTCCTGTATCATATTTCTTTCATTGTCAACATGTAGATCTGAATCATACCTGTTATTGGCCATGTTTTCTGAAACAGTGTCTTTAGAACACTTTAGAAACTGTACCCTGCTCTCCTCATGATAGGAGCCGGGTAATATGTGTTTTTAAGTGTTTGGAAAGATATGGAATAAAAGAGCTACCTATATGTTTTGGGAAAGTGGCTGCCTTTTTTGAGTTATTTGGTTGTTTTGCCATCTTACATATGTCTGGGGAGATAGCTTAGGACTCACAGGATTTCTCTTTTCTACACTAGGAAGGCAACTTATGTTCCCCCTCAAAGATCAGAACTTGACAAACATGGTCTCTAAAGGTCTTCCTAGCACTTTAATTTTTCAGTGCCCATTTTATAACAAGTTACAGAAATACCGTAGCTTATCTGTAGATCAGCCCACATTATACACAATGTGTACTCTCTGATGGAATCCTTTTTACTACTTTTCCTTTTGCTCTGTGAAGGTAAACTTCTCTATAAAATTATATTAGTCTTTTTTTTTTCTTGACGATTTTTATTGTTTTGTTTTTAGAATCTTGTCAAGGTAGATATCTATTGTAAAGATAAGGTAGATATTTCTTTAAATGTAACTTTTTTTTCCCCCACATAAAGGTTATTTTGCTAGGGTAATGGAGTTTCTTTTCATTGACATTCTGGGACAGATCTTTAAATTCAGCTACATCTGGTCACCTTGCCTTAAACCATATTATAGCTATTCCTTTAAATCAGACCTGAATTAAGCAGGAACATCTGTACCAAGAATTATGAGGCCCAGCTGAACATTTTGGACCAGCATGTTCCATCTCACTTCTTTCAGCTCTAACCTTTTAGCAATTATCTTTACAATCCTTAGAAATGGTAATTAAAGTTGGTAGAAGAACAAACAGAATACTGAAATGTTTTTAAGCTCCAAACACCAGGTATATAAATGTCAGTTCTAAGAATGCTTTTATTAACTACCACCACCGATCTTCTCAGGGATCATATTTAGCCTTTCCGTCAGGGAGTATAGCACTGCTAATCAGCTTGCATAGTTGGCAGCCACTTGCTGGGGACACCTGAAGCCACTTCACTTCATTCTCCCCATGTCCCCAGATGAGCCTGCCATAGCAGTTGGCATGGAGAGGAATATTGCCATTGCAGGTCTCTGTCGAAAGATCTTTACCTTCCAAAACAACCAAAAATATTTTCAAAGATAAGCAGATGGATTTCTAAGTGGTCCCTTTCAACATTGAGGCAGTTTACTCAGTGACCCTGCCTTCCTGCTGTCTCTATAAAAGTCTGGGTCATTGCAAAACTGGCTAGAGGTTTGGGTGAGTTTGAGTGTATGCAGAAGACAGTTGCTGATGCACACATGATAAATTGAGCTCCTCTGGTTGATGACTCTGAATTCATTGACATTTATAAGTATTTTTGTTTTGGTACTTATTAACCTCCAAATTACTTCTCCTCCATTATGATGAGGGAATTTCTTTAATAAGATTATTCATGAATTTTTCCTATCCTTTGTAATTAAATTACTGTTCACTTGTTTCTTGATCTCACCACATTAGAATATTCCAACCAAGAATGAGGTTGTTTGGACCAATGGAAAGGGGCCATTGAAGGCAGACTTGATTTTTCTTCATGGCACCTATTAGAATAGTGATATCAGGAACAGGCTGTTACCGGTCAAAAACTGAGGACCCATGTTTACTGACAAGTGTTTCTTTACTATAGCAATGGAACTCAATTTGTTACTAAATTTGTAAGATATTTAATAAAGTTAAAAGGCTTTATATGTGTTATTATAATCTGCTTGATGGGAAATGTAGTTAATTTTTTAAATTTCATGTCCCATTCTCATTTTTGGCTTAGTATTAGAATATTTTAATCCTCTGGCTCATCGTCTTTCAAACCAGAAGTTACTTACACATTCACATGGGGTCAGATTTTTTCTTTCTTCCCTTGGTCTCTGAATCACTTTGATTTTTTAGGACCAGGTGGAAGTGAGATGGGGTGGCATGACTTGAGTTCTCTGGGTTCATGTAAGTTCTCATCATTTCCTCCTATAACTTAGTAGCAATTCTTAGTACTAGAACAAGAAATTGTATTGACTCCAAGGAAATTTTCTATTAAATTATTTAGCCAGTAAATATTTGAGTGTCCTTCTTCTGCCAAGAGTACAAAATTCTGATATTAATCATTTCACTACCCACTGGTATTTAAACATAGGTGTACATTCTGATAACACAGGGGCCAGTTACTTAAGTTATTTAAATAGTTATTCTAATCTACTGAGAATTTATAGTTTTGCTATCTTAATTCTTAGTAACCTTTGAACCAAAATATGGGCATAAACCTACTTTATAAAATCCTTTTGGTAGGAAAAAAAGAATTTAATGGTGTGGTTTTCAAAGCTACACTGTGTAAGTAATGTTGAAACCTAAATCCTACCCATGGGATATAAACTTGGCTACATTTCAGTTTTCATAGAAAAACTACATGAAGAAAGAAGAACAATAAACTGATAATTTGAGGGCAGGCTTATATGTTAGTTTCAATTATTTCTACAACCCTTCTTTCCAGTACAAGTAAGTGGCAGCCTCTCTCAGAGTTATAAGAAAATTATAGCTGAATGGAAGTTCCAGCCATAATCAGCTCCCATCATAAATATCACAATTGTTATAGAAATTATGGTTCTTCTTTAATGATGGTAGAGACTCCCAAATGTGAACCAGTTGTTCTGTATCATAACTTTCCAATTTCTAGTCACAGTACACAGAGCAAACTTGTTACAAACAAAAATCTGAGGGGGGATTTTTATCTTTTCTTATACCAGATATGTTAATTGTGAGCAGATGAGTCATAATCCTAATCAGCATTCTCTGGAGCCACTGAAAGCCAGGTCAGTCAGGCGAATAGTTGGTGCCTGGTCAGAAAGGGAGCAAGTTTAAAGGAAAAGACAAAAGTATATTATAGACCTAGTTTTATACCCTGCCTTTGTCCTAAAGTCAAATGCAAAAAAAAAAAAAAAAAAAAAAAAAAACAAAATTGTTCAGTGACTTTTATTTTTATACTACCTTCATCCCCATTTTCTCTTTAATGAAATACAGAATAGAAAATTATTTGAAAGACTTTTCCTACTTTTCTGTATTTACCTTTGTCCCTTTCAAACATCTATGCACAACTGACTGCTCAGTCCCTTTAAAGATAATAAAGAGAATATATACCACAACAATAAATTGTTTCCATGACTTCTTTGATCTATTAGGATTCTCCTCTGGAAGCTGGTATCTCTATATTTCCAGGTTCTCTCAGGGGTACTTTGGTGTTCCAACAGTCAGAAAGAGGGCTCCCTGTTTGAAGCAGGAAATCAAGATGGCAATAGGAAACGTTATCTTCATGGGGCCCAGATTCTAGCTTACAGCAGTCTTCTTACACCTGGAGAACAGTCCTCAGGAGTCTAGAAATGCCATGGAAACAAGTAGATATTTCAGTAAGGATTCCACATTCCTTTCTCTATTTCTGTGAGTGAACAATGGGATTTGAATCCAGCAGAGATTTGAGTTTTTCAGAGATACTTTCTCTGGCCCCACATCCTAACTAGTCACTGGCCCTGCACACAATTCTTCCACTTACATTTCTGTTTTTCCATCTGTAAAACTAACACCATTGAACCATAAAACCCAATTAGTGCCAATTTTGATGCATTTTTATTATATGCTAACTACCTTTTAATTGCGAGGCAGTTTCCGACATATCAAATATAAAGCCACATTTTCCAAACAAAAAAATCAGGAAACGTGGTCTGACCATGGGAAATAGAATTTAAAAAATCAGAGTTTATTCTGGAAATCTTTAATTTTCACTCAACATTAGTTGAATTCAAGGTTTGGGAGGTGATCACTTAATGATCCTTGTTTCTTTAAGGAATTAATTTTCTGAAATAAGTTGCCTGTTGTGTTAACATAAGGTGATTTCAGAGAAAACTGATAGAAGGAAACCTAAAGTCCAAAGTCAATATGAATTGGATTTTCCTTGTTAATATTTTGTTATAAATGAGCCATGGGAGATAGATCCACGTTACCTGTTAAATATCAGCGTGCCCCAGTGTTCTTAGCTCTAATGTCTTGTAATTCTCCATGCTTTACCTTGCCAATCATTTGTGTCAACTGTCATTCACTCTTCCTATGACACCAGCACTTAGAGAGCAGCTCTCCATCCCAGTCTCTTTCCTGTTCATCACCCTCATCTTCCTCTGTCCAAGGACTTCAAACTCCACTTCTCAGGAACCAAACTCATTATCTAACTGACATGCTTGTTCCTGTAATATTTTCTATTTTGCTGAGTTTGCTACCTTCTCCTCTGTTCTGCTGCTCAATTCTAGACAGAGAATATAGGTATAACCTGAGACTTATCTTCTGCTTTTAGTTGGTTGCCAAATATTAAACTTCTTTCCTTCTTCACTAGCCCCTCAGGTCTTCACAAGTTCTTATCCGATTAATTGCAGTTATCTAAAATCTCATCTCTACACTTACTCCCGACTTCCAACATGCAAGTTCAAGCAAGATTCTGGCTGCCTCAGTCTTTCAGGAACCATGATTCATAATCTGGTCCCTGCCCACTGTACAAATTCAGTTCTTACCACTTGTCCTTGTGTACCCCACATTCCTGCCATACTAGACTACTTAAAATATACCAAACAAAATAATGCTTCCGTGTCTTTATCCAGGCTGTTCCCTCTTCCTAGGGCAAGAATCTTCCCTTCATCACTCCCATTCTGCTCAACCAACTGGTGAATTCCCACTGTTCCTTTAGCCTCACTTTAAAGACTATTATAATCCTTCCTAGGTTAATGAATTACTTTTGCTCTGTACTCTCAAAGGCTTTTTCATTTCTCATTGTATTAGGATAGGTTAGCTGCAGTAACAAATAGTCTCTATAATGGATGATGGTTCAAACACAGCAGCCCTTTACTTCCTAATCACTTAGTCCTATTAAGCAAGCAGGTCATGGAGTGGGCTTCCTGCATGTAGTCTTTCAGGGAGCAAGTTTGACAGAGGCTCTGCTGCCTTTCATCATTGACTCTGAAATTTCTCCCAGGTCATCTTCATCTCGAACAGGCCAGAGACCAAAAGAGCATGGGGGAAGAGCATGAAGGAATTTTATGGGCCAGGCCTATAAGTAGCACACATAACTTCTACCAGTTAAAACTCACACTCGGCCATCGTAGCTCCAGAGGAGTCTTGACAATGTTATCCAGTGCATATCCAAAAGGTTGAGAGGATGGTAGCTTTGGTGAGCAGCTGTGCCACATCCATGCACTCATCAGAGGGCTGTGCCATGACTAATTATGTTCTGTAGTGTAGTGCTACAGTGTAGCTAGTGGTGGGACTTGAGTAAATGTGTATGCATGTGAGTAGATGGAAGAATGAAAGAATAAAGGTAGTAATACTTTGAATTTGAAGAGTTTTTAAAAATTAGCCTGAAATAGAAAATTGATAGATTTATGTATCCTTGATATATCTCCTTTATTCCAACAGTGTTTCTGAAACATACAGAAAATAATTATTATTCATGGTTGGTAGATAGATATTCAAAACTCACAATATTAACAAAATTAATGTTTTAGAATTGGTTAATTAGTAATGGCGTTCATGTATAGCAATTAAATTGAAACCATGTACAAGACATCTATGGGGAAAATGACATTAATTACTTTCAATTTACTTATATATTCTTATCTAGTCTTAGAATTAAGACTAGTTTGAATTCTAGTTTATTTAAGACCTTCTACATTGGTATCACACAAAAGTATTTGATGAGTGTCTGGTGAGAATTGAGAAATGTCAACATTCTTAGGAGACAGAAACATGCAGATACTTTGTTAAACAAATATGCAGTTATGATTGAGAATTAATATATAACTAAAAGGGACAAAGTGTTTCCTGATTATCTTTAATTGTTGCAAGCAATAATGATTATTCGGTGTCTATATTTGATATCTCATTGTCTTTTTGGGGTGATATTGGTGGGTTTTTTGTTGTTGTTCATTTCCTTCATCAGTTGAACAAAAGAAAGAAAAGTTTTCCATAGGGACAAAAGTTTTCTCAAAGAAAATGGTCCTATGTTCATTCATTCTGGTTTAGTTCTTAAGACTCTGACCTTAATGATTAAAGGGGGCCCATATTTTGAATAATAAACATAGAATTCAAAATTGAGTTGGATTTTTTGAGAAATTATTCATAAAATATGAGATTCAATGGTCCTCAACATACATTACTCCTTTTGAAAACAAGTTAAAAAGTGGCAGCTGAAGTACCCTTAAACTCATTTCTTGATCTTTCTCAGAGTGTCGTATAGGTGTGTTCTTCCTTACCTAGAACTTGAAAAGCCAAACAGGACCTGGGAGTATACCTAGCAGGAAGTGGGAAATCAGGAAGGCTTCAGAGCAAGGAAGTGGGATGGTCAAGACCAGTTGTGAAGTTCGTTTAACAACAGACTCAAGCAATGGTTGATGAGGAAAGAGTTAAGAGATAATGAATTTTAAACATAGCAGAGATAATTTAGGTTAGCTAGAAGAATCCATTTTCAAGAATGAGTTTTTGCAGATTCCATCTTGGCATGTTTAATATCAGATAGTTCTTACAAAGTTAATGTAGGAGAGGAAACGAGATCACCTCTCATTGTGCCTTGCTTCTCAGTGATTGTATTCATTTTCAATTGCTGCCCTCACACATTACCACAAATTTAGGGATTTAAAACAATACAAAACATTACCTCACAATATCTTTAAGTCAGAAATCTGGCAAGGCATACTGGATTCTTAATCTCACGTGGCTAAAATGAAGTTTTTGGCCAAAGATACATCTCATCTAGGCTTGGGCTCCTCTTCTGAGTTCACTGGTTGTTGGCAATGGTTATTTCTTTCTCGTGCATTCCATGTGCTCCCCTATCTACAACCCGGCATTGGCAGCTCAAGTCCCTGTCACACTTTGAATCTTTCTGATTTGTTTCTCTACCATATCTCTGACAAATTCTTCCTCAATAAGAGAAAGCTCTATTAAAGTGTCCTGTGATTACAATGGACCCACCTGGGTAATCCAAGATACCCTCCCTTGAAGTCAACTACTTAGTAACCTTAATGATAACTGCAGAGTCCTTTTTTACCATGCAAAGAAGCATATTCACAGGTGTTACATCAGGGAGGGAAGTTCTTGGGGGCAAGATTCTGTCTACCACAATGAAATTGTCACTACTGTACAACTCAGAGGCTATCACATATAAATTATGGAAAATCATACTACACTCAAAAGACTAGGGTTTAAAATAACTTTATTATAAACTATTGCAGACATTCAAGAAGGTATAAATTAACATGAGCTCCTGTCTATTCATTATTGACATTATCGATACCTTGAAAAGTATAAAATTTGAAATACATAAAAATGAAAACACTATGGTAGATATTTATATGTTATCAATATGGTTAAAGACTTCATGAGCCCTGTGTGGTGGTACATGACTGTATTCCCAAAGCCTCAGGAGGCTGAGGCAGGAGTATTGCAAGTTCAAAGCCAGCCTTAGGACTTAGCAAGGCTCTAAACAATTTGGCAAGACTCTGTCTCAAAATAAAAAAATAAAAAGGACTGGGAATGTGGCTTAGTAGTTAAGTGCCCCTGGGTTCATTCCCTGGTACAAAACATAACAAAACAAAACAAAAACTTCATGGAAGTTAAAAGTGTAGATTTTTACTTATTCCTTGAATAGAAAGTGCTTTTGATAAAAATACCAATGGCTGTATTTACTGAATGCTTACTGTGTGCAGGGAACTGCACTAATAATTGTTGCATATACATGGTCTGTCTGCTGTAGTCAGAAATCATGCCTGTTTTAGAGTGAGTAAACTGAGGCTCAGAGAGGTCATAGGAGGCCTGGGTGAATTGCTGATTCCTTGAATTTGTAAGAGTCACTTAAACAGTTCACACCTAACCAGAGGAGGCCTGGAGAGCCCAGCAGCAAAATGATCAAATGAAAACATGAGGGTTTTAGAGTCAGATCTGTATTTGAATGTTGATTTCAACACTTACTGGCTTGGCAAATTCCTGAAATCCTTTGTGCCTCTAGTTCCTAATTTGTAAAGTGTGGCTGATAACAGACACCTCATGGGGCTGTTGCAAGATAACATGTGTAAAGAACCTGGTATGGATAAGCTAAAGATAAAAGTTCTCCAATACCTCCTTCCGGAGCCCCTAATGAGAGTGCATCTGGTTCTAAAGCCCTTGAATAACTCAGGAAGTCAGTTCTGGGCTCAGGCCAGCTCCTACTTATTTGGTAGACATGCAACAGGTCATGAGACCCACCTTGGTAATCAGATCTGTTGGACTAGGAATGTACAAACCCCCTATGTGGTACATATGTATAAACAGCCCAATGAGGTACACATAGGAGCCTAACCACACTAGACCTGGCCACAAAGACAACCTATAATCACCTGATTTCAGAATTATGTACACCAGCTAGTTAAGAAGTGCCAATTTAGCAGGGGACTTTCCTGGCATCTGTCAGAGGAGCCACATGCCAGAATGTTCTAGTGGCTCTCACATTAATATGTATTTGTGTGCATTGTTTTTGATTGCTCTAATCAGGCTTGAAATGAATCCAAGAGGTTACTTCAACTTGAGACATTAATCCCTCAGTGCCCTCTCCCTCCAGGCTCTGTCTGAAGGCTTAATTCAGCTACCTTATCTCTCTAGGTATGTGGAGACCAAAGCCAAGGGGCTGTTTTCCTGCGGGAATTTACACTGATTCGAAGAGAGAGCCTTAACGAAGATTTCCTGTCTGACCTCTTGAATAGTCACAAAACTGAAGACCCGGTACAGTGTCTTTTCTATTTATTCTTTGAAACACAGAGGCTCATTGGCTGATTCTGACTTGTTGTGATGGTTGTTTTTAGCAACTCTGAAGTAATTTGGATGATATTTTCTCATATTCATGGGAGGAGGGTGTATAGGAGAGTGTAAAGCTTGTATGGGGCAACCGTCTTACTTTTTCCTTGGTCTGGCAAGTTTTTAACATTTCACTTGAGTGTTAAAGTTTGGGGCAGCATGTGGAGGAGTCACTTTAAAATAACTGATGTTTTGCCAGTGATTCTGAACATGAAATGGTAGTCATTTAATTGAGTAAAGTAAAAAGGAGATTTATGTGTGATTGTTTTATGGGTCAATGGAAATTCCACCATCTTCCATTCCTGACTTCTTTGGGGTTATTTTGACTTCAAAGTGTTAGTCATATTTATTTTATGAAAGTTTGTTGCTCTGATGGTGGTTTTAAAAATAAATTTTCAGCAAGTGAGCTCTCAAATGAAAACAAGTCGTAGAGCTGACTGTCAATGTCAAGGTACTGGCCCATCTTCCTGAAAAACAAACTGTGGTTTGTATTTGGCATATTGTGCGAACTTGATCAATGACTTCAGAACATTGTGAATGTGGCTGTGTGTGGTAAGAACCTTATCCTCAGAAATACTCATATTGGAATCAGGATGCTGTGTGCATAATCTGTAATCTTGTTCAACCCATAAAATGGTAGAATCACAGAGAAACAATACCTTAGAATATCTCCAAAGCAAACAAATAAGTAGCTTTAGTTTTACCTTTTCTACCCTGCCTCTGTAGTGTCCTCTCTCAGGAGATATTTTGCACATTTATCTCAAGTCTGTCTCTTCCAGACATTGAGTAAATTGGTTCTCTCAGTGGCCATTCACAGGCCAACCCTAAGTGTTTTTATCATTTACACTTTCTTTGTGATGGGCATTCACATCCAAAGAGCTTGTGTTGCAGCACAGGTAGGAACAAAGGTAAAGTTACCCAAGGGGATTATAATTAATTTTCATATGGTTGATGCGTACTTTCTTTTGAGTTCTGAAAATGTCAAGTCTCCCTTTTAAACTTTCATTGTTTGCTTAAAGGATTCATCGCAAGCTACAACTGTATATATATATTGGCATCTAAATTTCATTACTCCTCCTTGTGAACACATCTTGCAATTTTTATTTTATTCTGTTTTATGCTATGCAAAATCTGAAATATGTTAGCTCATATTGGATTTAGTTTATGCAGAGTGCTGACAAGTGCTACCATATGGATGTTACATGCAAACATCGTAAGTCTAATTATTAAACCATCATACCATAAAGGAAGTTGAATAATATGAACCAATCATGGACATAATAGAATTGGTTATAGTAATTCCACCAAAAACAATTACTGTCACTTGGCGAACACTGAAGGTTGTCACAAACATTATTATTACATAGTATTACACTGATTCCATTGCAAGAAAATGGTGCATACTTCTGAAGGTCCTCAGTCATATGAGATCATAAGTAATTGAGCGGTTGGAAATATTTAATCTGAAAGAGAAATTGCCTACCAACACAAAGAGTTAAAGCTAGGGTTGACTAAGAAATGGGAGGGAGAGGAAAAGATCAAAGCTGCCTAAATGCCAGAAGCTAATTCAGACTCCTTATAAGTTTGTGAAATTCTAACAATTTCTGTGGGAGGTGAGTCTATCTGAGGACATCATTTGACCAAACAAGATATAACACTTTACAAAAGTATAACTTCATCTTCTAAGTAGACACTAAAAGATGAATCACTACAATCTCTGTGTCTGTTATAGGAGAAAAGTTAAATGTGAGTGGTCATTTGTAGAAAATAGCCAGCAGTGGACATTCTTTTCATGCCCCTTATTTGTGAGTTTCCAGCCCAGAGAGAGAAAGGCTCTTTAACAGAATGGAATAATCAACAAGAATCCTTTCTTGTATGGATCACAAAAACTTCTTGGCAAAGTCAGGAGGGTAAGAGGTAAAACAGTTGAGCAACATCATCTATTTGTACAGTTATGTCTGCTTTCACGTGAGTCCTCCCTAGTGTCCAAAAGACCTTTGTACCCCTGTTTCTCCTCCCCTACCAGAGCAGTAACTCTGCTCCTCAGGGACAAGGTTTGAGAGCTGATTCTCACCTCACTAGCCTCTAGCTCAGTGCTTGCATATGATATGTGCTCAGCAGGGTTAAGTGTTTATTGTTGGAGAAAATTCATTGTGACTGTTCTCAATTCTCATGTTCTTAGATTTTATACTGAAAGCACTATGAAAATACCATTGTAGAATATACAGGAAGAGGGTCTTGTCAACATGAAAATCCTTCTAAATGGAAAGGATTATTGTTGTTGGGAGCAGTGACACATGCCTGTATTCCCAGTGGCTCGGGAGGCTGAGACAGGAGGATTGCGAGTTCAAAACCAGCTCCAACCACTTAGTGAGGTACTAAACAACCCAGTGAGACCCTGTTTCCAAATACAATATAAAAAAAATAGGGCTGGAGATGTGACTCAGTGGTCAAGTGCCCCTGCGTTCAATCCCAGTACCAAAAATAAAATACATAAATAAATAAATGGAAAGTATTTGTGTTAAAGTGGCATAAATGATTTTCCATTTTTAAAGAGGTGATAAAAGAACTCCTTCATTTATGTGCTATGATGTCCTTTCAAGCCAGTGTACAGGTTTTATGATAAATCATGTGAATTCAGGGATGTGTGCCAACTGGTAATTCATAGTTGTGGATGTAACAAACTTTATCCCCGTTTGGACAGAAGTAGGAAATATCTTGCTACACTTCTGGGTAAAATCATTGCTATCTGTCTTCTGAGAGGACAATAATTTTTATTGTAGTTTAGTTTATCTTCTCTCATACCCTTTTTAAACTGACAATTCTTTCAGAAAAGTTTTCTTTCAAAAATTCACATAATATTTGAAAGCCAGAACAGACGGACTCATCCTATTTGTGGAACTCTTTCACCTAAAGGCTTAATTTATTTTGACCAAAATAAATGGTCATTTTTGACCTTCAAGTGACACTCCCTCAACTTCTCAACTGGGGCCTTTGGCTCAAATTGGCTTGTCCACTGTGTTAGAAAAGCTTTCTAGATAGCTTCCTCTGAGGGCTAATTCTGTTCATTGCACTTTGAGAAACAGTCTGAGCAGTTTGTCCAGAAGACTCAGCAGGCGGCTTTATGTCTAACGATTTTCTGAAACTTTGCTTGTGTGTGATTTGCATTGTTTGCAGAAAAGAGAAAGGCTGTGTGTCAAAGGCTGTTATCCATTATTGGAATGGTGGGGAAGAAGATCACATTGGCTTTGGTTGTCAGCCGAAAACAACATCAGGATCTTAATTGACATGAATTCATTACAGGATGGGATTTTCTTCAGTATGAAATTACTACAAACCTCATTTGCCTTAGCTTTGTGGTTCATAAAGTGGTTATATAAGCCCCTCATTCACATTGGTAGAAAAGTTATTTAAATATTTATATTAATTGAGGATAGAGTTTTCCTTTGAATAACTGATGAAATAGGGGTGTTTTTTGTAGAATGGGGTGAGCTTGTGGGGGGACAGCTTTATAAATACCCATTTTTAAACACTGTGTGGAAAGAGTTTGTTTTTTTACAGCAAGTCATTAATTCACGGAAACTCAAGTGAAACAAAAAATGCAATGTATCAAAAATGGATCTGCTTTAAATGAAATTATTCTTTGCTCCCTTGGTTGGATACAGGGCAAAGAACTAATGGGTTATGGAGTATTATTTCTGTGGGTTGAAACATTAGTTCAACACATACATAGTAAAAATGGAATAAAGTAAAATGGAATGAAACTATTAAGTAAAACTATTTCCATGTGTTCTTGAGGCACTCACCAACCTCTTCCCCATCTCTGACAATAGAAAGGAAACAGAATTTAAGTGCTGACACCTGAAGATAATAACTTAATTTGCTTAATTATATTTCAAATCTGGCTCCCGTGTTGGAATGTTTAGTGGAAATAAATATAGAGAAGGTAGCAGTACGCCAAGAGCAGTTAAGCTCCTGAGGAACTTCCCTTGTTGCTTTCTCAGCAAGTTTTTCACCTGAATTAGTTCAGTACACTCCTGAGAGAAGTATGTTTTTTCCAAAACCAAAGTTTGATCTAACTTCTCCATCCGTAAGTGTGGAATAAAGAACTAGCATTGCACTGCAAATGCGTACATGCTCCAAGCTGCTTATAACTTCATAAAGTCTTTATTAATTAGTAACAACCATATTTTTTCTTAACTGATTTTGTTCAAAGGATAAAAGTGCAGTGAAGGGGCGAGATGTTTTAAAAGCATAAGTGCTTTCCAATTCAATCTTTGATTTTATGATATACTAACAAATAGCCTGGGTTGACTACCAAAATTCCTGCTTGGGTAAATATGTAGTGCCCAAAACACTAAATTTGTTTTATAACACATTTGGCATATTGAGTTGTATATGATTTCACAAAGAAAAATCAAAGCAGCCTGTATAGTTTGTAAAATATATCACCCTGTAGGGTTTTTAAATGTAATTACCTTGTATTTACAAGACATATCTAATGTATTATGAGTCTAATAATGGTATGTGTTATAAAAATCCATTAAGGTCTTCATATAAATATTTTATATAACTTCATATTTTATGGATTTTTATGTTAGACTAATATTCTGCACCATTTCTGCACTTCTGTGGAAAGGATTAAAAGGAATCTGATGAAGACCAAATATGTACAAAGCAATTTACTAAGGAGCTTATTATACATATCCCTCAGAACAACCACAGGAAAGCAATAAATAGGTTCATATTGAAATAGTAATAACCAATTGGAAATGTAATTCTAGAAAGATACCACTAATAACAGGAACAGAACTCTCAGATTTTAGGTTGAAAGAGACACAAAACCTGAATGGAGTGTCATTAATCCCTCAAAGATATCCAATTAATTAAGACTAATTTATTTTTCTGTGTGCAAATGAACCCGATGGAACCAATAATTACACATAAGAGAAAAAGAAGGGAGAGGAAGAAAAACATACTTATTTGAAAGATCAGATTTTGTTTTCTATTTCTTATTATTTGAAATAATAAACTGCTGATTAGCTGGCAGCTACCCAAAAGGCCAGTCAGTCCTCCTTCCCTTGGGAGGCTGAGTGGGTTTCCACTATATTCTATAGGAGAACCTGGAAGCTTAACTGTGATGCATGCATGACAGCCTTTTTGTGATGTGGTCAGTCAGGTTTCCATGTTAGAGCCTCCATTTAATTATGCTGGGAAGACATCATTACCTCATCAAAAATTCTCAGAATAAACTTGCAAATATTAAGTGAAGGATTAAGACATGAAGTAGAGACATATACTATTCATGAATAGGAAGTCTTTTTGTTATATTCTACATGACAGTAGAATGTCCTTTCTCATTCTTCTGGTTATAATTTCTCATTCTTCTGGTTATACATGATACAGAACCCCACCAGTTGTATAGTTATGTATGTACACAGGGTAATAATGTTTGATTCATTCTACTATCCTTCCTACCCCCATACATCATCTCCTCCCTTCACTCCCCTCTATCTAATCTAAAGTAACTCTACTCTTCCCTACCCTGCCAATCTTGAATTAGCATCCATATATCAGAGAAAACATTCAGTCTTTGTTTTTTGGGGGGATTGACTTATTTCACTTAGCATGATATTCTCCAACTCCATCCATTCCATTTACTGGCAAATGACAATTTCATTCTTCTTTAAGGCTGGGTAATATTCCATTATATATATATATATATATATATATATATATATGTGTGTGTGTGTGTGTGTGTGTGTGTATGTGTGTGTGTGTATATATGTGTGTGTGTGTGTATATATATATATATATATATAACTTTTTTTAATCTATTCATTTGTTGAAGGGCATCTAGGTTGATTCCATAGTTTCGCTATTGTGAATTGAACTTCTATAAACATTGATGTGGCTGAATCACGGTAATATGCTGATTTTAAGTCCTTTGGATATAAACCAAGAAGTGGGATTGCTGGATCAAATGGTGGTTCCATTCCAAGTTTTCTGCAGAATCTCCATACTGCTTTCCAACACTCATAAATTGCTGGTATGAATGGGAAGTCTTAATATAAGGATACGAGTTTCCCCACAAATTAATTTACATATCCAATATAGGCAGAATTTTTTGAAGAAGAGAAAGGATGGGCCTTGTTCCACCAATACTAAGACTTGTTACCAAGATATAAAAGTATCAAAAGAGTATAGATTAGAACATAGACAGACAAAACAACACAGATGGGTAAAGAACCCATAAACAGCCAGGAACAACGATGCATGCCTGAAATCCCAGCTTCTTGAGAAGCTGAGGCAGGTTAATTGCAAATTTGAGGCCAGCCTAACCAAATTATTGAGACCCTGTCTCAAGGTGAAATAGAAAAGGTTTTGTAATATAGCTCAGTGGTAGAGTACCACATTGGGTTCAATTTCCCTGTACCAAAAATATTTTGAAATTATAAAAGGTGAACCTGTGAATAGGCATGCACATAGAAGAGAACTTTGCACTGGCAGAAGTGGCATTACGTGTAATTGTTAAGGGATGTGTTCACCCATAAATGGTCATCAGACATGAAAATAAATTCCAGATGGATTAAAAAACCTAATGTGAAAAGCATGACCCTGAAAACTTATAGATGAAAATAAACAAGAATTTATTTATAGCCTTGCATTTGGGAAGATTTTCTTAATTAAAACACAAAGAGTCCCCAACCTCAAAAGGCAAATAATAAAGCTTGTATAATTCATTAAAAATTGAATATGCCTTAAAAACTCCATGGAGACAGTAAGAGGACAAGATGCAGCTACGATAATTATTTTTGATATATATAACATCATGAGTAGTATCTATAAAATATGAAGAACTCCTAGAAATCATTTCTTTGGAAAGACACACAACCTAGTAGAAAAGTATGGGTCACTAGGAAATATGCATGGTGAATGTGCATTAAAGGGACACTCAGCCTTAGAGTCAGGGATTTGCACATGAAAACAAGAGCTAGCACTTCATGCCCTTTAGCATGGCAAAAAAATCAGAAGTGTCAAAGACAAGTGTCAGCGAGGAAGTAATCACTTGAAGCAGCAACTTGGCAAAAACTACGGAGTTGAATATATGCCTAAGTCCCAGCAATTTCACTTTAGGTATTTGTGCTGGAAAAACAAATGCTCAATGAAGTACTAAATGTTATGGAGTAAAAGTGTGAGAAAATCACATACATCCAACAGAAGGTAAATGGATAGGTAACATCTGGTTTACTCATACAATAAAATACTATAGAAAAAATAACTAGATCAGTATGTGTTAATATAGGTAAATTTTAAAAATATAATTATAATGGGGACATGATTTCATTTAAAATATACCATTTATATTATTTTTAATGTCACGTAAGTCTTTACTAGATATTAGATAAAATACTTAGGTGTAAAAACAGAATGGGAAAAATATGCTCTACCTTTGCAAGGTTGGTTAGCCTCTGGACAGGGAGGAAGGGGAATTGAATTGAGGAATGTGTATAGCATACATTAACCCCATTTATAACAGTTTATTTTTTAAAAAAGAATATGGTAAATGTTAATATTTGGTAAATATTAGTATTTGATGAAATGGCTAGTGGTTACATAAACATTTACTTTATTACTCACTGTACCTTTTATGATTTTGGAATATTTTATAATATATAATAAAAACTTCAGGATGATGTCTGACAAATAGCAGGAAATAAATACTGCTTTTATTAGCAGTGGTGAAACTGGAAAGTCATTGAAATGTAGTGTGATAAAGCCCAGTGCCCAAGACTGAATATATATACTATTTACATTCTTGTCTTAAGATATAATTAAGGAATCATTAAAAATATGACAGCAGAGCACAAGATCATGGGGCCTTTTATCAGTTCATGAACTGCAGCTCTAGTAAATAATGTCAGGATGATGAATCTCAGTATTTAAGGAAAGGGACCATTTTTTTACACTTGACCTTTGGAATTAACTGAAAACCATTATCCTTTAAGGAAGAAAAATATTTTTTCTTTATCATGTTCTAATTTCCTTGCAGCTTACCCAGCCCCTATCTCTTGTTTATGAGATGTCTACCACTTGTGAGGATTCTGACAGTTATTCCAAACAACAAACAGATACCAAGATTAATTATCAAAAAGACACTGGAGGAAATAAAATGTGAAGCATTGAAAATGCCAATGCTCAGGCACACAGATTTTTAAGATCAAACAACCTCATAAATATAAAACAAAACCCCATTAAAAATTCAACATCAGATAGAAATACATCAATGATGTGTGAATTTTATGACTCCCTTTTGGGCACATTTTCATGTTTTACATTGTGAGCCCTCCTCAAAGAGGACTTTGTCAATAATGCTGAAAGTTTGTATTAATAAAATCCTGTCAAAATGAATTCTATTGTTATGTATAACTAAAAAGAACCAAATTAGAAAAAAAAAAAGTCCTTGTTAGGCATGAGTTCCAATTTTTTTTTCTTTTAGTTTTCAAATTCTTGAGAGCATCCCTGATTGTGATTATCTGTAAGCAGGAAACTAGCAGTGAATAAATCTTAAATATGTTTAGTAAAAGTTATATGAATATTTCCTGCATTAGCATACATTAGTTTATGCTAGTAATCTAGGGACTACTATTTAAATTACAACTTAGAAAATCACTTGGGGCACCAAAGAATAATTTATTGCTTCTGTATCCTGAATGTCTTTAATATAAAGGGCTAATTTAGCTTGTGGAAGGATAAGTCTCTTTCAGAGGAGTTTGTTAGTTGTTTACAAGGTGATGGTAAAAATTTCCACCTGTGCGAAGAGTTTAAACGCCTCTTTCTAATAGGCCATTTATGACTTCGTTATGGATGGAGGTACTTCACGTCACTCACTCGTCAATGGGTGGGCTTGGAGACTGCTCCAGCGTTGGACAAGGTCATTTTGCACCAGGGTTTGGTCAGGCAGTCTAATCAAATTGTGTGATGGAGGATCAGATTTCTGTCACCTGAATTTAAGAAAACACAAGAAGATACTTTGGGTGTTAGGCAGTGGCAAAATGTCCCTTTGGTGCAGCATATCTGTTCAGTTTATTTTTAAAGTCTTCTAATATGGATAGACCTGATTTGTGTGTGTGTGTGTGTGTCTATCTAGAGTTAGAGTGAGTAGTGATTCAGTCCATTAAAGTAAGATTGTAATTGAGTTGGCAAAGTGAAGCAAAACACTCAAAGTTCATAGTTTACTAGAACATTAGCAAATAGATGTCATTTCTAAATGTCAATTTCAAAATTTTCCTGTTTTCCCTGTTAATAATCACCTTTAAATAAAAAGGAAAATATATTTAATTTAAAAAATAATAGCATGATTACTGAACGGAAAGCTTTGAAGAGGGACACATTTTAGCTTTCCTTTGTGTTCAGCTCAGTTTCAGCTCCATGTTGACGAAGAGGAAAACGATTACTAAAAGAAAATAAAGATCTGTATTGCTTAGATGCATATATAAAATTTTGCTAAGAGAAAGTTCCTGTATCTTCAATTAAAATATATTACCAAAACTAAAAGCGTGGGATTCTACATCATTGTCAGGGTCAAAACCCCAAGGAGAGATTGTTTTAGGATCTGGGCTTTATTTACAACTGGCTGTGAGACTTCAAGTAAGCAGCACAGTTGACTTTCTGAATCTGGTTTTCCTGACCTTTAGAATAAACATGTTCTGGATGATCTTGCAGTCCCTAAGATACTGTGTTTCAAATTGGATGTTAAATGGAAACTAAATTCCTTAGGGTTGCTGTTTGATGAACTTTTCGGATTTCTACTCAAAAGTTATTTTTGTGTCAGAACCAATTATGTATTTCTGAAGTCAGGTCTTCCTGCCTCTTGCAGACTCACCTTCCTTCCAATTCTCTGTTAACACCCACTGGCTGCCCATCCATTCCACGTGTACCATTATCAACACAACATTGTGACAAAGAATATGCACTTTACTCTTCACTCCCGAATGTCAAAGTCAATTATATGTTTCTGCAAAGTCACATTCCTCAAACACAGTTCAACAGCAGAATGCCAGATCTGATCCTTGCTTTCCTCTTAGACCTTCTTTGCTCCAGTTTGCTGAGACTACTCCTGGCTCCCTCGTGGTGCTCATAGGACTTCTTCAGCCTGGAGTGTCCTCCTTCCCTCCTCTGTAGACCTTCCTTTATCAACACAGCCCCCCTCCCACCTGCTCCAGGAAGCAGCCCCCATGCTGGTCCTCCAGGTGAACTCATCTCCCAGAACTCCTATGGCACTGTCTGGCTTTGCTCATGGCACAAGCTGGGGCCCTGCCTCCTGGGGCTGCCCAGAGGACCCTACCTGGCTGTGAAGAGTCCTGGACCCAGGCCACAGAGCAGGCCAGTACCAGGCTTTTAATCTGCAGGGATGATCTGCCAAAAGGTGCACACAAGTCCAAGTCTGGAGAAAAAAAGTAGGGATGTTAAACTCTCAGAGGATAGAACATGATAAGAAGAGAGGGGTGAAAAAAGCATGAAAAGTCTTAGCTAGATGTCCAGTGGGGCTCAAGGCAGTCAAAACCTCAGTCTAGGAATCAGTTCTGCAGTCCTGGTCCACCAGAACTGTTTATTCATTGCAGCATTTCTCCTGGGGCTGAGACCCTCCTACTTTATTTAAGTATTCATTTATCTTTCGATAATCTGTCCTGGCAAACTTCTAAGCAAGGACTGTGTTTTACAATAGTTTGTTTGTCCAGGCCATAGAACGGTATCTTAAGCAGAGTAATAATAATTACATAATAATCTCAACAATAGAATATGAACAGTGTAACAACAGCATCTATCATTTGTTGACAGCCTCTTATTACCAGGCACTGCCTATGATATCTAGCATACATATCTTATTCATTATAGGAAGAGAGTGATTTATCCCCTCTAACAGATAAAGAAATGAAAAGTAGCTTCTGCAAGGTCACAAAACTCATGTTACTCAAGTGATTAAAATGACACTTATGGACTATTGATTCAGCTCAATAACTGTCTGCTGATCATCTAGTCTATTCAGCACACCAGTCTAGGTACTGCCAGGGGATATAAAGAGAAACTAAACATTCTCTGTTCTCTAGGAGTTTAGCATATTAGCATTTTAATTCTGTCAGAATGTTTTTATTTTTAAGTAGTTTGCCAGGGTAGTGGGGAAGTGCTTAGAATAGCACCTGATTTGTTTTGGTCCGTTAAGGAGCTGAACTTAATTTTCTATGAAGCAGTTCTGAAGAAGCTGATGAGTGCACACAATTTCAGGTGAACCTTGTTTCAGCCAGGGGTTGTATCCCCATATTCAGTTACTGCCTTGCACACTCCATTGCCTCTTAATGGATTCAAGTGCTGATATACAAATGTTCAGATGGCTTCTTGCCTCTGGTTTGAAAGTACAATTTTGTAGATTGGTTTGAGAGTATGACCAATTACCATTACTGCTCAGTGTTCCAAGTTTCTATGGGGACTGTTGAACTTTATGTATTACACATGCCCCAAAGTATGAATGAGCGAGTATATGTGGGAAGCTAAGTTAAATAAGTTGCTGAAAACTTTGGTGTTCCGTGCTGAGCAACAATTTGGTATAATAATTATGTTTAAGAGCAGAAGAAATTGGCCATAGTTTTTCAAGTACCTTAACTTTTGGGCAACTCAAAATGTATGACGTTGATGGGAATATAGGTAAAAGTTGTGTTATTTAATATTAAGTCCACTGTATGTGGCATAAACATAGACATTTGTTTTTCTCCTATGTAGAAGAAAATTTCCAGAGATAAAAGTCTCAGGACCATTATGATCAAGTGCGTCAGGGACCCAAGCTTATTATCTAAAATCATCCTATTTTGTGACTCCCATTCTTGAGAACACCGTGCGATCCAGAGTGGCTTCTAGAGCTCCAACTACTGTACTTTAATTTTAGGCAATGGGAAGAAGGAAGGATGAAGCAGTGTGTACTAGCTCACTCATAATGGCTTTCCCCTAAGCTGCCACTGTTTCTTTTTGTTTTTTTCTTCCTTCCTGGGAAATTGAACCCAGCAGCACTTAACCACTGAGCCACATCCCCAGCTCATTTTTATTTTTTATTTTGAGACTGGTCTCGCTAAGGTTAGGGCTTCACCGAGTTGCTGAGATTGCCTTTGAACATGCAATCCTCCTGCCTCAGCCTTCCAAGCCTCTGGGATAACAGGCATGTGCCATCATGCCTAGCAATTTTTCTAAATGACAAGGATTTAGTCACACAGATAAACCTAGGTATAAGGGAATCTGGGGCCACACTTTCTGACCTTGTCCAGTTCGAGTAAGGGAGAATGGATATTGAAATAAGCAGCTGTCTCCATCACAGTGGTATGCTAGGTGAAAAACAATTGAATTACATCCCCCAGGTATGCATGCTGAATACAAAACTCATATCCCAGTGACTTTAAGATTTTGGGGGTATGCCAAAAACCTTCTGGAATTAGCGATAATAGTTATATAATATACTAAAAACTACTTAACTGTACACCTTTTATAGGGTGAATTTAATGAATTACATCTCATTTTCTAAAAAATTCAGTCCTATAATATCTAAAGTTTAAATCTTTAAAGGAGGGTAAAGACACAAAAATATTTTCCTTCATTCCCAGAGCATAAAGACTAAAACCTCACAGGTGGAGGGGGAGGGAGAGAAAGAAGACTCTCCCAACATGCCCCAGTAGTTCTATTTTATAGAAGAGGAAATGTTCATAGCAGCTTTATTCATAATTGCCAAAACCTAGAACAATCAAGATGCCCTTCAGTATGTGGATGGATAAATAAACTCTAGTACCTCCATGAAGTGAAATATTATTCAGCAACAAAAACAAATAAGCCAAGAAACCATAAAAAGACACAAAGGAAACTTTAATGTATATTGCTGAGAGAAGTCAGTCTGGATATTCTCCATTTTATATGATTCCAATTATATGACGTTCTGGACAAGGAAAAAAACATTATAGAAACATTGAAAAGATGAGCAGTTGCCAGGGGTTATAAGGGAGAGTTGAGTAGGAAGAGCATGAGTCCCCCAGTGAAACTTCCTCATATGATATGGTCATGGTGGATACATGCCATTACAAATTCATTCAAAACCACAGAATGTACACCACCAAGAGTGAACCCCCATATGAACTGTGGAATCTGGGTAATAATGTAGGTTCATCAGTTGTACCAAAGGTGTCCACTACTGAGTGATGTTGTAACAAAGGCTTTCGTGTTCAGGGATAGGTGATAAAGGGGAAAGCTCTGTACCTTCTTAATACTGTTCCAAACCTAAAATTGTCCTTAAAAAAAACAAGTCTTTAGGAAAAAAATTTAAAAGCATTTTTTTTGGTTTTAAATTTGTCATGAGATGCCAATCTATGACTAGACACATATGGCTCACAGATTTGTTTTTATTTTTTAATAACGGAAATAAAATCTTATAACCAACAACAACGAAAGTGCTTTTTCCAATTTGGAGGAATTCAAGGCATCATCTTTTATGAATTTTGTGACTTTATAATATATATTTTAAATTTAATTATAGTTATCCAAGTAATTCCTTGCAGAAGGACTGGGCATATTCTCTCCCAAGATTACATCACTTGTTGTTCACACGAAAATGCTCTCCTGGGCTAGTTAGTGACATGATGTCAATTAAGCCATACACACATTCGCACACACTTACACACATGGCTGGTGATCTGCCACACCAGGCTTGCTTTTAATTAGATATATAAAGCACATACTTCCTTTGTCAACCTTAATGTGACATAATTAGACAAATTCCTTTCATTATTTTTTCTTTCAGATGATCCCATATGGTCCTGGTAAGTTGTACGGCTTGCTTTTGACAGGCATAGGCATCTTTTTAAAAAATTGGATTGAAGTCGTTTTCAGTTTTCTGACCACTTATAGGGTTTAATGTTTATTGTACTCTTATTGAAATAATTGAATGATGCATATACATCTAAACAGTTTATTTTTTAAGGCAGTTCAAAGTTTGGGCAGACCTACCTTAGAGTAGAAATATTCTCCTTCATCTTGTGTGTATGCGGAACTCTTCTGCATGCAATTAGTGTGCATGATATGTCAATAGTCCTAAAACTGGAATATACACATTCCCAGCAATCTCAAGGTTCCCTCTTTGAATGGATTGGGTACTGCCTTCTCCTTATGGAAGTAAGGTGTTTGGGGATATATGACATATCCAATCCTGTGTTGTCTCTTTACTTGCTCAGTGAGTACATTAGGGCAGACATTGGACAAAGTTGTCCAAATCTAATAATTGCAAACCAAAAAAATCACACATAGGGACATGTGGTTTCCCCAGAGATACGACAAGGATGGTTTTAATGAGAAGACAGTTAAACTCTTTTCCTGGCTTTTTAAAGTTTGATGAATGTTCATTATCTCCAAAGAAACAGAACAGTTATTACACAATTTTAAAAGTATTTTCAAAACTTTTTATTTCAGTAATAAGCCAATCCCAGAAAACCAAATGCCAAATGTTCTGTCTGATATATGGATGCTGACACACAATAAGGGCAGTGGCGGGGGGCATAGAAGTTCATTGGATTAGACAAAGGGGAATGAAGGAAAGAGAGCAGAATGGGAATAGGAAAGACAGTAGAATGAACCAGAAATAGCTTTCCTGTGTTCATATATGAATGCACCACAGTGGAACTCCACATCATGTACAACCACAAGAATGGGATCCTAATTAGAATAAGTTGTAGTCCATGTATGTATAACATGTCAAAATACACTCTACTGAGAGTGGCACCATGGAGGGTTGCAGCAGCGGCAGGAGGGGCAGCTCGTGGCTTGTTCCTGGGCTTTTGACTCTGGGTCTTTGGTGCTTGCATTTTGGCTGGGTGGAGTCGCTGGATTGTCCCACTAGGATTCTGCCGTCTCATGTGAAAGAGATTTTTTCTGCCAGGCAACATGGCTTTACCCTCACGTCTAAAAGCACCCAGTTCCTGCACAGCTACTGGCTTCTCCACTTTGAGGCAGCTCATTTCTTGGGGATTTCCTCAATACAGCTATGGGCCTGGGTGCCAATTGCTCCTCATGGCACTGAGCTTGTTCTAGAGTTCAAGGACCATCGAAGGGGTCCCCAAAGAGTCCTTTTGGGCTCTTTTCCCATTATCTTCCCATCCTATCAGTCAGAGATGGGATCATTGCTGGAGATCTACTGCTTACTAATGTATTGGATGGAGGTGGTGCCCACCCTCATGGCAGAGGGAAAGACTTCATCCACTGATGTTGTGGACACTGGCCTGAATGAGTGTTCCAGCACCCAAGAAAAGCGAGATGTAGTGTTGCTGTTCATATCCTTGTTCCATGCACAACCACCTCTCTTTCACCTGCCTTATGTCCAGGAATCCTTTATCCCTAATGTGGAACAGCTGATTCTGGGCCAGAATCACAGGCAGGTAGACCATGACCAGGCACGGTTCCCAGCAGAAAAGCTCTGTCACCTGCAGGATCGCAAGGTGAACCTTCACAGAGCCACCTGGGGTGAGTGTATTGTTGCTCCTAAGACAGCTTCCCTCGCTGTCAGGGGACCTGCCTGGCTGTGAACAGTGAGCCCCATCACTCCAACATTGAATGCCATAAGAAGGAGGCACCTACCTGTTCCTGGCTCTTCCAAGTCTGTGGTCCCATCAAGGTCAGGCTCTTCTCCTTGATGGTCCAGGATGATGAACACAAGATGAGCGTGCACTTCCTGAACACCTCCCTGGTTGAAAAGTGTGGCTGCTCTTGAGATCCCTGGAGGCTATTGTAGGAGCCGTGTCCACTTAAGTCTCAGGACTCTAGGGACGGGCTGGGGTTGGCACTCAAAAGTGACTGAGTTCTTTGGAGGGTGAGGGGATTCGACTTCTGTTTTTCAAAGCCCAGTAAGAAGGATGGCATTATGGGAGTCACCCTTCCTTGGCCACTTCTCTTTGATGTGGGCAGAAGCCCCCGTACTGCTGTTCTCGGACATTCCTGCTCCTAACTAGTGGGCCCATTAGTTCTCCAGATACCTGAATATCGCTCTGTCCTGGATTATATCAGTGAGCCATGCTTAGTGCCACTTTGGAGCCACTTAAGGGGAAAAGAGGAACTGGAATGGGTGTGTTTGCCCTTGGGGTGGAGCTAAAATGGTATTGGTTAAACGGGACCGTTTCAGATCCTTCTGGGCTATTCTGCCATTGTCGTCCTTTGTACCACAGTCCTGGAGCTGGTCCAAAGCTGGCCTCGGCATATTGGTTCCTCCCCACCTATCATGCCTGATTTCTCCTATGAGCAGAGGCTCTGTCCAAGGGAGTGTTTTGTCACAGGCTATTCATGGGTTGAGGGTACCAAGGCCTTCACAACTACCTGGTGAGTCGGAT
This sequence comes from Sciurus vulgaris, assembly GCF_902686455.1. Taxonomy (NCBI): domain Eukaryota; kingdom Metazoa; phylum Chordata; class Mammalia; order Rodentia; family Sciuridae; genus Sciurus; species Sciurus vulgaris. The sequence goes on from NC_136476.1 coordinate 36,821,690, forward strand.
GGGAGCCTGGAAGCCTCAGGGAGTGGAGGATGTCACTTGAGATTTGTCTTTGGTGGAGGGGGACTTTGGAAGGGCTAAGTCTTTATTTAAGGAACTTCCTGCCTAATGACTTTGAATTAATGATATCAGCTTTATTTACTATCTTCAATAAAACTCTGTACTAACATCAAAAAAAAAAAAAAATACACTCTACTGTCATGTATACCTAAAAAGGACAAACAAAAATAAAATAAATTTTTAAAAAACTTTTTTATTTCAGAATTTATAATTTTGCATACCTAAATATAGATTTTGTGGGTATATATGTCTCAGATGCGTGAAAAACGGTTTCCTCTTTGTAATCAAATTTAATTTCTGTTTTGTACACCCCCTCCCTAGTCCCATTCCTCTTGTTTTGATGAACTAAGTTGGTTTAGTTTTTCAGATCATTTTGGTCCTAGTTTGTGTCTTGGGCCCAGGAGCGTTTACCCCCATCCCCTGGGAGGCTTTTGTAAATGCTGCTGCCAAGAAGGGAAAGGTGCTTGGCTCTAACCGGGCCTTTTGCTCAAGGTGACAATTCATCCTGGTGGTCCTCGACAAGGATGAGGTTCATGGTCGCTGAAGATCAGCTTGGAATGGAGGGAAGGCAGCTTGGACCTTCTGCCAGTGCTGGCAAGGCTCCAGATCCTTGCTCCTTCCTACCTGTCAAGTCACCTTTCATCCAGCAGGTTCCTGGTGGGAACTCTCCAGTCCCTGTCCATCTGTTGAAGCCCTGCCTAAAACGATCACTCTGACAGACAGCCCACGATTTTATCTTTCACTGATATTCTCAGAGTCCATTTGCAAAGCAGAGGATATTGTAGATGCATTTCTAGAACTGAAGGAAAACAGGTGAGAGAGTGTGTGTGTGTAGCCTTTGCCCTTTCATGCCTAGATATGTGTGTCATGCTGCTATCTAGTCTGCTCTGGCCACCAGTGGCAGGGAGGACTTTTCTCTGAAATCTGATGTCCCCCCTTCTACTAAGACAAAGTCAGCAATGACTTTTCTGAGATTCTCAAACATAAGACTTAATGTAGGATACACTCTGCTCTTTTTCTCCAAGACTTTCTGAGGGACAGGAAAGGTATACATTTTCCATACATGGGTTACTATTTTGAATTATGTCCTCCTTTGCCTCCCTGGCCCTCTGTAGGACATCCTCTTCACATGGATGTAGTTGGAAAAAGGATACAGTGGGGGAAATGGTATGTGAGAGCACATCTACTGTCAAATATTTCATCATTTACAGGAACCTAAGCATTTAACCTGAAAATGCAACATCTTTGTTTTCTGAACAGATCTAATTAATATCAGAGGGACTCATGGAGACCCCTATATCTTGTGAATAAAATGACACCAAAAATATCAGCTAACATCTGCAATAATTGTTCTTCCACGTTAATTTATGTGCATCATTTAGCAAATTATGATTTTTAAACAAAAGGCAGCCAGGTTGGGTGACTGGGCATAATTTTATTATTCCAATTGTAGTTGGAAAATTCTTTACTGCTCTATTTTTATTTGTTATTTTGAATTTGCACTAAAGAACCAAATTTTGCATGGTTGTAATAGCACAAGTTAATTAACTGTATGACTAGGAAGGAGAACTTTCAGTCACAATTTAAAATGAGACATTGTTTTTCAGATAGGATTTGATGATAGAAAAAACCCTCCATGTTGTCTTGTTTCCCAGAGCTGTCTAAAAGTGGGAGAGATTATTTCATCATCCAACAAATAATTCCTAAATGTAACAAATGCTGACAGAAGTGACAAGCATTTGATTTGTTTTGAATAGATTCCAAAATTCATTCACTTGCTGCATACATTTCTTGCTCTCTAAATAACTGTCCCAAAGACTTTAAAGTCAAATAGCAAATTTGGTCCAAAGTAGTTTTGCGCACCAAATATTTTGCTTGCAGCCACTACCTTAATGGTACCAAAGGAGACATAGGAGATGATCTTTTGAAAGAAGAAACTAATTTAAACAAGTTTCAGACTGGCAGGTACAGTGAAGAAGATAACAATTTTGTTCAAGTTTATTTAGAATTATTCAAGTATTTCCTATACAGAACTTTAGGAAGGATTTTTATTTAAACCACCAGAATCAAAATATTCCACAGGCAGTCAAACAGCGTGGTGTTTAAAAATTTCTAAAAGTGAGAGAAAGAAGGGAGACTTCTGCTTCCACGTTACTTCTATCCTGGGGATTTCATGGTAGGCAATGCCTCATCCTGGCCTAATGTTGGGTGAGATATTCTTCAGTAAATATTAGCTGGAAACAGACTTGGTCTACTTAATAACAAGCTGTTTCAGAGTAGCAATGACAGTGAATTGATTAGTATGTACCTGGAGAAGAAAGGAAATAAGCACAAATGCTGTTTCTTGAAAGATACTGACTTTTGCTTGAGAGCTCATCCAAAAGTCTAAAAATCACATGCTGAATACCTGTACTCTTTAGAGCATGAGCAAGATTTGCAAAGTAATTCGATCTGGAGTCATAAAAGTAGTTACAGTCTGGAAAGCAGTATGGAGAATCCTCCGAAAACTTGGAATGGACCCACATTTGACCCAGTTATCCCACTCCTTGGTTTATACCCAAAGGACTTAAAATCAGCATACAGTAACACAGCCACATCAATGTTTATAGAAAATCAGTTCATAATAGCTAGATTGTGGAACCAACCTAGATGCCCTTCAACAGATGAATGGATAAAGAAACTCTGGTATATATACACAGTGGAATACTATTCAGCCATAAAGAAGAATAATTTGGCATTTGCAAATAAATGGATGGAATTGGAGAATATCATGCTAAGTGAAATAAGCCAAGCCCAAAAAACCAAAGGCCAAATGTTTTCCCTGATAAGTGGAGAATGATATATAATGGGGGAGTGGGGTGGGGAGTGAGAGAAGAATGGGGGAACTTTAGATTATGTAGAAGGAAATGAGAGGGGGGAGGGTATGAAAAATGGTGGAATGAGACAGACATCATTACCCTATGTACATGTATGAATACATGAATGGTATGAATCAACATCATGTACAACCATAGAAACGAAATGATGTACCCCATTTCTGTACAATGAATCAAAATGCAGTCTGTATTTCCCAGCACCATTTGTTGAAGAGGCTATCTTTTCTCCATTGCATATTTTTGGCCCCTTTGTCTAGTATGAGAAAATTGTATTTATTTGGGTTTGTGTCCGTGTCCTCTATTCTGTACCATTGATCTACCTGTCTATTTTGGTACCAATACCATGCCGTTTTTGTTACTATTGCTTTGTAATAGAGTTGAAGATCTGGTATTGCGATACCACCTGCTTCGCTCTTTCTACTGAGGATTGCTTTAGCTATTCTGGGTTTCTTATTCTTCCAGATGAATTTCATAATTGCTTGCTCTATTTCTGTAAGGTACATCATTGGGATTTTAATTGGAATTGCATTGAATCTGTATAGCACTTTTGGTTGTATGGTCATTTTGACAATATTAATTCTTCCTATCCATGAACATGGGAGATCTTTCCATCTTCTAAGGTTTTCTTTAATTTCTTTCTTTAGTGTTCTGTAGTTCTCATTGTAGAGGTCTTTCACCTCTTTTGTGAGATTGATTCCCAAGTATTTTATTTTTTTCGATGCTATTGTGAATGGGGTAGTTTTCCTAATTTCTCTTTCTGAAGATTCATCACTTATGTATAAAAATGCATTGGATTTATGAACATTGATCTTGTAACCTGCTACTTTACTGATTTCACTTATGAGTTCTAAGAGTTTTCTGGTGGAATTTCCAGGTTCCTCTAAATATATAATCATGTCATCAGCGAACAGGGATAGTTTGAGTTCCTCTTTTCCAATTCATATCCCTTTAATTTCTTTGGTTTGTCTAATTGCTCTGGCTAGAGTCTCAAGAATAATGTTGAATAGAAGTGGTGAAAGAGGGCATCCCTGCCTTGTTCCAGTTTTTAGGGGGAATGCTTTCAGTTTTTCACCATTTAGAATGATATTGGCCATGGGCTTAGCATAGATGGCCTTCACAATGTTAAGGAATGATCCCACTACCCCAATTTTTTCTAGTGTTTTGAGCATGAAGGGATGTTGTATTTTATCAAATGCTTTTTCTGCATCTATTGAAATAATCATGTGATTCTTAACTTTTAGTCTGTTGATATGGTGAATGACATTTATTGATTTCCGGATGTTGAACCAACCTTGCATCCCTGGGATAAAACCCACTTGATCGTGATGCACTATCTTTTTAATATATTTTTGTATGCGATTTGCTAAAATTTTGTTGAGAATTTTTGCGTCGATGTTCATTAAGGATATTGGTCTGAAATTTTATGCAACAGAATGAAATTAAACCCTTATCTCTCACCCTGCACAAAACTCAACTCATAATGGATCAAGGAACTCGGAATCAGACCAGAGACCCTGCATCTTATAGAAGAAAAAGTAGGCCCAAACCTTCAACTTGTTGGCTTAGGAGCAGACTTCCTTAACAGGACTCCCATAGCCCAAGAAATAAAAGCAAGAATCAACCACTGGGATAGATTCAAACTAAAAAGCTTTCTCTCAGCAAAGGAAACAATCAGTAATGTGAAGAGAGAGCCTACAGAGTGGGAGAATATCTTTGCCAATCATACTTCAGATAGAGCGCTAATATCCCGAATCTATAAAGAACTCAAAAAACTCTACACCAAGAATACAAATAATCCAATCAACAAATGGGCTAAGGAAATGAACAGACACTTCACAGAAGAAGATGTACAATCAATCAATAGATATATGAAAAAATGTTCAACATCTCTAGTAATAAGAGAAATGCAAATCAAAACTACCCTAAGATTTCATCTCACCCCAATTAGAATGGCGATTATCAAGAACATAAGTAACAGTAGGTGTTGGTGAGGATGTGGGGAAAAAGGTACACTCATACATTGCTGGTGGGGTTGCAAACTAGTGCAGCCACTCTGGAAAGCAGTATGGAGATTCCTCAGAAAGCTTGGAATGGAACCACCGTTTGACCCAGCTATCCCACTCCTTGACCTATACCCAAAGGACTTAAAATCAGCATACTACAGAGATACAGCCACATCAATGTTCATAGCTGCTCAATTCACTATAGCCAGATTGTGGAACCAACCCAGATGCCCTTCAGTTGATGAATGGATAAAGAAACTGTGGCATAAATATACAATGGAATATTACTCCGCCATGAGGAATGACAAAATTATGGCATTCGCAGGCAAATGGATGAAATTGGAGGGTATCATGCTAAGTGAGATAAGCCAATCTCAAAAAACTAAAGGACGAATGATCTCGCTGATAAGCGGATGAGGACATACGGGGGTGGGGGGTAGGAGGGGTTAGTGTTAGGGTTAGGGTTAGGTTTAGGGTTAGGGATAAGGAGGGTGGTAAGAATGAGGAAGAAAGGAATGTATAGAGGGAAAAGAGGGGTGGGAGGGGAGGGGGGAAGGGGAAAAAATAACAAAATGAATCAAACAACATTGCCCTATGTAAATTTATGATTTTTAATTAAAATTTTTTAAAAAATGCAGTCTGTAAAAAATTAAAAGATAAATTTAAAAAAAAGAAATAAATGGTAGAATTTTTCTAGAGACATTAAGAAACATGTAACCAAGGAAAATATTTAAACTTTGTTTATACTAAATAACACACTCTAGAAGTGGGCTTTGTTAAAATTATCTCAGATGCTATGCTTTCAGATAAAATTGTCTGTTTCAAAGTAAACAGTTGCAGGTGATTATTTCCCATAGCTTTTAATGAAATAATTTCCTTATTTCAAAAACAAAATAAAGAATTTCAGAGCCAAAAACACAAAAGAGGAAAATCTACATGGCTACTGACTAGTAACCACTATTAACTTACATGTTGGAATTCAACCTCCCAGATTTATTCTGCATTGACAACTGTTATAAAAATGAAATCATCCCATGTTTATTTTTTTGTAACAATTTTACCAATAAACAATATATAGACAACATTTTCACAGAATTAAATATTCTTCTAAAACATATAGATAACTTTTAATCACTACAAATTATTTTATTGTTAACCTTAAGTGGAAATGCACTAAATCTGAGGAACATAAGAATAATACATTTTTTTAATGAAAAAAAAAAAAAAAGTAGTTTCAGTTAACTCATAAAAAGCTCCTTGGTTTTCTTTGAGGACTGTTATTCTAACTTTGCTTTTGACACTAAGTGGATTAGTTAATTGGTATGCTCACAGATTTTAAGGTAGCCTCCAAGTTCCCTCCCTGTTGGCATTTGTAGCCATGTTTTTAATTCCTTCCCTTTGAGTTTAGGTGGGACCTGTGACTTGCTTCTAACCATTTAACACGGCACTGGTGACAGAATGTAACCTGTGATGAGGTTATATAAGCCTACATCTTGCTACAAGACCTGCTTGAGATTTGTGCTCTTCTTCCTACTTCAAAGGGAAAAGCTACCACAACTCCTTCAAACACAGTAATGAATTCTTCCAGCAACCTGTAGGCTCAGAGATGCACTCTTCCCCAGATGAGCCACCGGATAAGATCATAGCCCTGACCAATATTGATTTCAGCTTCACAGAGCAGCCAGCAAAGCCCTATCCAGGTCTCTGACCTGCAGAAACTGTGAGCTCATAATATATGAGCTCATAAATATGTTTATGTTATATGTGACTCATGTATTACACCTTAAGCAGGTACTGAGAATAATAAGAGAGAATTTACACATAAAGAACTCAGACTTGTTATAAAAATAAGAGAACCCCAGCAACTTGAGAGATGGAAGAAGGAGGATCACAAGTTCAAAGCCAGCCTGGGAAACTTAACAAGACGATCTCAAAATGAAAAAGAAAAAGGGCTGGAGACATACTTCAGTGGTAGAGCACCCCTGGGTCAATCCCCAGTACCAATAAATAAATAAATTAATTAATTAAAAACAAGCCAGCAAACAAATTTGAGGAAAGAACATGACTATCAGAATGAATAAATTTATCATAGGAACTAGTAGCCTTTTACACCAGTATAATGTTTGGAAGCAGAATTGTACAATAAATGTTTTCATAGCTATGCCTCCAAGCTCATGAGCACAGGCACGTCACAGGCAATGCATTCTTCAAGAAGACAGGTTTGTGTGATAGAACTGTAAGAAAAGTTTCACAGTCTCTGATGTGACATTGAATGTGTTTGATCATGAATCTTGGAATGGCTTGAGAATGTGATGCTTATCTTAGGATTAAATCAAAGAGATCATAAAATAAGTAAATATTTATGGTGAAGGAATTGCATATGCCTTTCTCCCAGTGTGGTATGCCAGAATACTTAAAGAATTTGAAGTGAGAATTTTAAGTTTTAAGTATTTAAGCTGTGCAGCCTGTGGAGAACTCTGCCTGTTACTGTTTCCAAATAGAGGAAACAGGTTTCCTAGGATTGGAAACAAGAAAGGATGGCTGATCAGGGTGGTGGGCTGTAGATTTCCTTTGTAATGTAGGGTGTGGGAGAGAGAAAGAGGTTCCTTGATCTACAAAACAGCTAGTAAGGGAAACAAGTGTCATCTACTATCGTGCATTGCTATTTTTTTTTTTTTTTTTTTTTTGTACTGAGGATTGAACTCAGGGCCACTTTACCACTGAGCTACCCCGAGCCCTTATTTATTTATTTATTTATTCATTCATTCATTCATTCATTTATTTATTTATTGTGAGTCCTTTTTTATTTATTTATTTATTTATTTATTTTTTTGTGGTGCTGGGGATTGAACCCAGGACCTTGTACTTGGGAGGCAAGCAGTCTACCAACTGAGCTACATCCCTAGCCCTAATTTTTTTTATTTGAGATAGGGTCCGCTAAGTTGCTGAAACTGGCCTTGAACTTGAGATCCTCCTGCCTCAGCCTCCCAAGTCATTGGGATTAGAGGCATGCATCACCACACCCAGCTAGTACTTATTTTTAAAAAGGATAAAACTTGAATTTTATATATCTAGTCTTTCCATAAGCCTGCTTGAGGTTTGTTTTTTTTTTATTATATTCTCTGCAGCTTGTGACTTTTATAGTAGGAAGATATCATGCCTTTAATGTTGGAAATGTCCTGTGTCTGGAATTTGAAGCCATGTTTTCTACAGTTCCAGCTCAAAGACATCCTAACCATGTCTCTATCTGAAACTTCATTTTGCCAATGGTAAATGACAATATAATTCCCTCCACAAAAGTACAAATTTGTACAACAACCCCTATGACAGAACTATTTGTAAGAAAGTTTTGTTGCCATATATCTTGAGGGAATGGTGCAGAGAAAAAATGTCTAGCATGTTTGTGAAACCTGTAAGATGACGTGTTTGAGAGGAATCTGTATGTGATTTGTATTTGAAATTACATGTCACAGTTGATAAAGCATTGGATCATCATGGTTGTGCCAGAAGTTCTGCTTATCACTGCACAACACATGACACAGAAGCACATGCAAATGTATTATTGGTTATTGAAGGATGGAGTTGTCTAGTATTCCATCACTGCTGAATAGTGCACCCAGAACCCAGACCTAAGACTTGTAAGTCTAAATCCTACATCAAACTCTGAAATATTTCAATGGAAAGATATCACTTGCCTATAAGCAGAAGGTATCATCTCATGAGAACAAAAAGTGTTTCTGGGTTACCTTGCTCTCTTTTCATCAGCAAGGGTCACATGAAGTTCCTAGTAACTGACATATTTGAAGAGAGACACCAGCCCAGTCATGGGCCTAACTAACTTTCCTCTGATGATGCAGAGCTGTAAATAGTCAGAAAAGCCTTGTCATTAACTTTCTGGATACACCTCTTAGTGGAGTCCATTTCACAGAGAAGACAGTGACCTGGACTCTTCCTGGACTCTGAAGCTAAATAACTCCCACTTAAGATAAAATGGCATCAAAATAAGAAAAGCTCAACCACTACCTATCCCTATATTCATACTGGGAATGATTCAGGCTTTTACAGGTTTATTTAAAGATCTAAAGGAATTAAATATCTAAATATAATAATAATATATGAATTAATAGGTCTGCATGGTAATATGTGTCATATGGTCCCTGTTGTGGAATGGAAAGAAAGAAAAAGAAATTTATGTGTATACATTTATATGAACATAGAGAAATATGAGAAAAAAACAAATTATTTGTTTTCTCAGGTGCAGGAAAATAGATGGAATGCAACGATTCACAAATATATATATATGCACACACATACATAATATATATGTATATAATTTTATTTGTAATAAGGATCAAATAATAATTTTATAATTTAAAATTATACACTAAATATGCAGTAACAAGGAATGATGGAAGGAGAGAAGAAAGTGAAGAAGGAAGGAGGGAAGAAAGGAAAATGAAAGTTATTCTTACATCTCACATGAATCTTGTTTGCTAACTCATAGACATAATTTTTCTTTGTCATTATTAAGGAAAGAGGAGTATATTGTATATAGTTATATGGAGCTTTTATCCTTCAGTTAATTGTTTTCAACGCCATTTATATATTTTTGTGACATCTGTTGCTTATGTTACTGAAATTTAAGAACATGAGTTTTTAATGGAGACTGTAGAGTATTAAAATATATGATAAAGCTTCTGAGAGTTATGTGCAGAGGAACAAAGGACGAATAAATATCATTGAAATAAAACCCTAGGAGAGCTCAGAGAGGGCAAATAGTTGGCACACCTACCACCAGCACCACCCACTCCCTGATCCCAGCACTCACACTCTTGTAAAAGTCTCTCACTGATTATGTTACTCTTTCCCGCAGTGCCAGAGCAAACTTCAAATTCCTACTACCATGTACCAGCAATGACCAGGGATTGGTTGGCATTGACATTCAGTCTGTAATAGAATTTAGAAGTTCTTAGGAATTCAAATTCTATCTGGTTCATCACTGGTGCTTTCTCATTGACAAATGAAAAAAGGAAATACGCAGGTGACCTTTGATGAGACATGTCTGGGGTCACAGTAATGGTCTTTAATAGCTGCACTATAAATAATAAAGTTGACTTTTACTAGATAAGAAAGTGAACAAATGGGGTGAAACAAATCAATGAGAGACAACATTTAGAAGATTTTAAGGCTTATTTCTAAGGGAAAATAGTGCGATCATCAGGCCTGCTGCATGAGACAGGGAGTATTGCCAAAGTGATATTGATATTGCCAAAGCCACTTGAGCATTATTTTCGGCAATCTTTTTGTCACTGTGACCAAAAGACCCTGCAGGAACAACATAGAGGAGGAAATGCTTATCTTGCCTCACAGTTTCACAGGTCTCAATCCATAGACTATTGTCTCCCTAGCTCCGGGCCTGAGGTGAGGCAGAAGACCATGGCAGAGGACCGCAGCTCAGGACATGGCAACAGAAACAGAGAGAGAACGCTGCTCAGCTCACCAGGAACAAAATATATACCCCCAGGGACATCCCTGGTGACCTGCCTCCTCTAGCCACTTTCTACCTGCCTACGGTTACTTCCCAGTTAATCCATATCAGTGGGTCAACCCAGGATTAGGTTAAGGCTCTCAAAACCCAATTATTTGACCTCTGAAAATTCTTGCATTGTCTTACCACATGAGCTTTGGGGAGACACCTCATATCTAAACCATCAGCAGATTCTGGCAGTGACAAACTTCAGGGACATCATACAGAGGAGATTCATGTTTTAGCTCTCCTTGGTGCTTTCACTATATCTTGTACCTGCCTTTTATGATTTCAGTGTTTCATTGTGATTATTTGCTTACCTATTTTCTCACGCTTTTGGATAACTTTGCTGAACACTGTTATGGGCCAGGCAATTCCTAAATGCTCCTGGCAGATTTTTGTTTAATACTCAGAGCAAGTGTATGAAGCAGACATGATCTCCATTCAACAAATGAAGGAACTGAAGCCTGGGAGGGTTCAATAACACACAAAGGTCACTGTGTCAGCCACTGTGTGTTCTTCACCTCTGTATGATACACCTTTCCAAGACGATTAGTGATCGAGCAATTTTGGGATGAGAATGGTAATAGGCTTGAGTAAATGGGAAAAGCTGCTTCTTAAGTAAATCATTTCTATTTCCCACCAGCTAATTGGAGACAGGCGTTAAGAGGAAGGAATTAGTTCCGCTCCGCAGTTGCCTGGCTGAGCTGTGTGCTCCTTCCAACTGAGGTTGGGGTGAGGGGCTTGAGAACACTGTTCTAAAGGAGGTCATAGAGAAAAGGGCTCTTGAAATGACTGTGAATAGCCACGGTGAAAATTATTTCATTCACTTGCAAAGCAGAATCATTTGGTAAATTTTGTCATTTCAATTCACAAAACAGGAAACTTTCCAACTGATCTGAGCTTGTCCTACATAGACTGTGTGGTGTCTACCTAAGATTTTTCTCAGATAACTGGCCAACAAATTAAAAGATTTTATATCTGACCAGGCCTTGAAAATCTAAAAAAGATTCTGATATTATTTTCAGAAGGAAGGATTTAATTCCCTCACTTTCCCAATTTTGAAAATAAATAAACGAATAAGGCAAAAAAGTTATGGATAGGTTTAAAACATTTATGTACTTCTCCATCTCCATATACACAGCTGCTTGCAACTGTAGAGAGTAGACGTCTGAGACAAATGAATTTTTGTTAGGAATTAACTCTTTCAACTCCTCAAATCACTCGTGACCTCTATTCTATTACAAAACTGTGACAATTTGTGATTTTTTTTTAAGCTCTTCAAGTTTCTTTCTTTTACACAGATCAGTTTTTTGGACTTTTTAACTCTCAAAGAACTGCCCTTTGAAAGATTTTATCCTCTCACTATCAGGTGTTATTCAATAATTCATTCTCAACAAGTCAAATAAGCATATTAGTCTATGGGCTGCATTTAAACAGGCCTGTTAGACTGGCTGCATTTTGGCAGCTTGCCCAATTAAAGGCTGTCATAATGAATCTAGGTAGAACCTGAATGAGTCTGGGTCAGGTTTCAGATGAAATGTGTGTTTCTGTATAAGTAACCTCTATGCTGCAAATTGCATAATGTGGTACAATAGTCACAGAAGCTCAGAAATTCAGGGGAATGAAGTGTAGCATAGTCTTCCAACTATGTCATATATTAATCAAAATGGTTTAGTGTCAACTTTTGCTTTTAAATCCCAGTGACTAAGAAGACAGCTTATTTTCATAAGGATATCATGATGTGTATGTGTATTTTAAGTGGAATGTTATATGAATGAGTTACGCTTGTCCAACCAACTCCTTTTAATCCTTGACCATTTAAATGGAAAATCCATCTAAGCTGACTTTATTCCTTGGAAGTCACTTTTCAGTGGGGGAGATTAGGAACTGTCATTGTGACCAGCACACTCTTGCACTTTAAACAGAGGACTCTTATTATGCTTGCCTGAATTATGTCCTTTATTTTGTTAATTAGAGTGGCTATTTCAACCAGATTTCAAGCCAGGCTTTTATTGATTGTCCCAAACAGGGAGAGAATTCAGCTATTTACAAGATAAGCATTAATTTCTGGCACTGAGTCTAGAGTCAGCTTTCTCCAGATTTAAAAACATTAAATAAATCATGGGGTTTCTGCTGAAAATTACATTGTTATTTGAAGTTTGACTATAAAAATTTTTATTGTGTATTAATTTTTTAAGTGTGAAGTTTACTTTATTCAGTTTCCCTTGCTCACTCTATAGCCAGTCTCTTTGACTTAACAAACTTAACTCTTTCTCATCAGTGTTCATGAATTTCATAGCAAGACTGGAAAGGCCAGTTCTTTCTCTTTTCCTTTTTTTTTCTTTTTTTTTCTTTCTTTTTTTTTTTTTTTTTTTGGTACCAGGGATTGAACCCAGGGGTATTTAACTACAGAGCCACATCCTAGCCCTTTTCGTATTTTATTTAGAGACATAGTCTCCCTGAGTTGCTTGTGGTCTTGCTAAGTTGCTGAGGCTGACTTGGAACTCATGATCCTCCTGCCTCAGCCTTCCCAGTGGCTGGAATTAAAGGCATGCACCACCTCACCCAGCCTAGAAAGACCAGTTCTAGCCACGCACCACAAGATGGGAATATGTCCTTCCCATTCTATAGTATAGTCTTCCCTTGGTGTCTGCAGGGAATGGGTTCCAAGACCCCAGTGGATACCAAAATCTCTGGAAGCTCAAGTCCTTTATGTGAAATAGGCTGGCATTTGCATATAATCTACATACATCCTTTTATATAGTTTATATAATCATCACTAGATTACTTATAATACCTATTAGACTGTAAATACCATGTAAATAGGTGTTGTACTGGCTAGAGAGTAATGACAAGGAAAAAAATCACGCATGTTCATCTATATCTATAAAATCTTTATATATATATATATATGTATGTATATTTTGATCTACTGTTGGTTGGTTGAATCCATGGATGCCAAGAGCACGGATATAGAGAGCTGATTGTAGTGGGGTTTGATCTAACACACCCCTAGGGCAAATGGGCCTTCCCATTTTCTTGTTAACCTACCTGCAGATGGCAAAATAATCTTGATCTCTCCATGGAATCTAGGATAATGTTACAAATAAACAGATGAAAATTATCCTGTAATAATTTTTACAGTGGTAAAGGGAAAGGGCTCCTAAAGAAATATTTAGGTCATATATTTCTTCTGGAATGCACCATTTGAGGACTGGGTTCAGTCAGGGATGCTTGTGAATAGGCTTAGATATTCAGCTTGGATGATTGTCTCCAGAAGTTGTTGACCTGAGGACGGGTTGAGGGAAAGAAGAAGCAGGCTTATGTGCCTGTCCCTCCCTCCCACACACCCTCAGAAAAATCGGTCATCAGAGCTCTCACTGATGTGACTCAGAGCTTCAGCATTCTTGTTTTTACCAGATCATGCCCAACTCTTGAGGCTGAGTGGAGCCCCAGACAGCATCTCAGGCAAGAGAGAGCAACTACAGTTGATGACTCTCTCCCTCAGTCCCTGGTCACACAGGCCTCAGTGTGAAGTCTGGCAAGTGCAGCTTCAACCTAGAGAGAGTGGCCGGCTACCTTGAATAGGACAGGGGTCTTAGAACTCTGAACCCAGAAAGGCTACTTGAGAAGGCTCTGGCATTGGCAAGAGGGCTTTTTCACTGAATCACATCATCAGAGTAAAGCTCACCCTTGCCAGCCCGGATACCCAGCTTCTGTGAATTTCCAAGCCTGCCCATTAGGATTTCACTTAAGACTGCAAATAATTGTGGTAACTGGCATTAGTTCTTAAAGGTTCTTGTGAAGCTTATTATACTAGAGAATTGTCTCACTTTATTCCTTGAAATATTTTGTTATACCCATATTCTCACTCTAGTTTTTGAACTTATAATACATTTGAAGGAAGACTTTGAAAGAAGAGAGCAATAAAAGGTATTCTGAGGATCTTGCGATGGAAACTCTGTTGTTATTTTAGTCATAATTGCTTAACTGGTCCCATGATGAATGCAATTAAGATATGCTTCTGATGAAATAAATTGGACATAATAGTCATGATGTTTGACATTGATGGTGTGACACTCTCCTGTGTGTTTAATGACCATTTTATTTTCTCATCCTGCTGTCTTCATACTTAAAATTGTTTAATTTTTTCTAATACAAACACTTAGAGTTTTTGATTGCTGATGTTTCTAATCTTACCATGACTTATTCTACTAATTTCATCATTCTATCCTTTCTCCCTTCTGTCCATTAAAAAATCAATAATGGTATTCTGGTAAGACCCATTTCCCCAGACTTTGTTTTGGGTACTGAAAACACTACTTGTCGCATATCAAGCAGGCAGAGTTCTAAATGGAGTTTTTCTCTGAACTGGGCAAGAACTATTTGTCTTTCAGTTTCTTCAGATCCATTAAAGGAATGAAGTTGACTGGATTATCATTATGAATAGATCAAATGTAATGCAACATGAATATATCAAAAGGGTGCCCATAAATTCATCTTGCCATATGTGTCTAATGTGGAGCAGAGTGTTAAGGTTATTGAACCATTTTATGATTTAAATTTAAAAATGGATTTTGTTGAAAAGAAAGAAAATTTTGGAAACTATAATGTTCTCCAGTGTTATTCCATGGTAAATGGTAGTGACATGGTGAAGACAATTCTAAATTCCTTTTACTGTGTAATTTATGGTTCACTTAGAAAATGTTCAGTACTACATTTTTTTTAACTAGAGGAAGGAAACATTTGTAGTACTGTTTTGAAGAATAATGGAGAAGAAAATATGAAAACAGATGAAAATAACTGGGGGGTTTTAAACAAAGGAGAAAAATCATGGTCTACTTTTAATATTTTTATTTTCCTATTCCTAATAAGTTTTATTTATTAATATGTATATTGATACATATTATTAAGCTGAGTTATCTCAAGTACTTTACTAAACACAAACTCCAAAGTTGATTATTGATTATTTCCACTTTCCTCAGTGTCCATTTTAATCTTCTGTCTAATATACATGGAAATTATTTCTCCAGAAAAATAAAGGATATAAAGAATATTTAAACAAAATGTACTGATGAAATTAAAGAGTAGGCTATGTGGCCACTGGGTTATAACAGACCTACATTGCCCTTTCCAGGTTTTTTGGTTGGGTCAAAATAAATAAAGCTACCGTTGTTCAGATTTTCTACTCCTCTCCTAATTCATCCCCAGAAGATTCGAACAACTTTCAAGATTGTATTCAACCCTCAAAGGTCACAATGGATTTATCAAGTGTATGTAAGAAGCAAATTGTTTTAAGTAGTTTTAAGTGATTTTGAAAAGCTGATTCTGCCTGCTGTGAGGTTAATATTAACTGTGTGGTGATGAGGAATGAGGAATAATCACAAAGAAACAGTGTCATGGCAGAATAAGGCAGGAGGAGGATGGATGTGATGACAGACTATGCAGATGCAGAGGAGTGATCTTGAAGAGCTCCAATTCGGTGAGACATCACCTGGCAGGCTGACGAGGGCGCCTCTGCTAGCGATGGAGCTGTTAAGGAAGCCTACTTGCTTTGGATGAGGGCTCTCTCCCTTTTGACTCCTTTTCTTATTTTAATCTATTGACGTTCAGACACTGCTAAAGTTCCAAATGCAGATGTGAGGAACTAAAAGGAAGAGGGGACAACAAAATAGAAGTGAAATTAGAAGATAGAAGAATTATAATCAGTCACACACATCAGAAAAGAAGGAGCAGTCTGTCTGTCTGGATAGACCCTATTATGGTTTAAGTATGAGGTGTTCCCCAAAAGCTGATGTGTGAGAAAGTACAAGAATTTTCAGTGGCAAAGTGATTAGATTATGAAAGGTGTAACCTAACCAGTGGATTAATCCACTGTGTGGATTAACTGGGTGGTCACTATAGGCAGGTAGGGTGTGGTTAGAGGAAGTAGGCCACTGGGAGTGTGACTTTTCAGTTTATATTTTGTTCCTGGTGAGCAGAGCTCCTTCTCTGCTTCTTGGTTGCCATGTCCTGAGAAACTTTCTTCCACTGCACCCTTCTACCTCGACGTTCTGCTTCACATCCTGCCCAGAGCTATGGACGGGCCAACCGTGAACTGAACCTCTGAAACCAGGAGACTAAATAAACTTTTTCTCCTCTATGTTGTTCTTGTCAGAACTTTTGTTCACAGCAATGCAAACACTGACTGAAACAGTCCCTCACTTAGCAACTCACATAGGAATGCAGCTCTTGCCTCAAGCTCACTGTTCTCTCTCTCTCTCTCTCTCTCTCCTTCTCTCTCTCTCCTTCTCTCTCTCTCTCTCTCTCTCTCTCCTTCTCTCTCTCTCTCTCTCTCTCTCTCCCTCTCCCTCTCCCTCCCTCCCTCCCTCCCTCCCCCTCACCCCATAGTCCTTGGGGACTTTTTGGAAGGAAGACTAACTATTCTTCTCTTTTTTTTTTTTTTTTTTCTCCTAGACTCCTATCATTTCAATTCCAGCATGTAATATGTTTGTATACAGTTATATATTGTCATCTTTTTCTGTGAGAAGAAGCAAAATGCCTTGTAATTACTCACTGAGTCCCCTTTATTTTATATACTATATTTAATGGTATTCGGTCTTCTTATTTCGCTGGATAATAACAACAATAATTATAACAGAGCTATTGGATTCGGTTGGCAAAGCATGATTGCTAAATGTAAGAAAGAGGACAATTGGAGAAATATTGAAATTTTATAGATGGAGCCTAATTGACCGTGGTTCGACATAAGATTTTTTGAATTTACTATGGTACGTAGTCATTACAAACCATACTTCAAATTTGAGCTTTGATCTTCTCTGGGCTAGGAATATGTGGTCAAATGGTCTCATGAGGCTGAATAGCAGCAGCAAGTTTCAGCTCCAGGTTGGCGGCCTGATCACAAGGGGAGCAAGGTCCCTCTACAGTGTGTGGTTGCTGACTGTGATGCTGGGTGAGTTAAGTATGAATGCATTTTTTACTTAGAATATTTCCAACTTATAATAGACTTACCTGAATATAATCCATGAAAAGTAGAGAAGCATATGTAGTAGGAAAAAAAAATAGGATACTAAGACTTGAGGTCTGTGGGAAGAAAAAGACCCTTTATTTGAACTCAAGTACTGAAGTGATGACCTTAGTTTTCTCCTTGACCAAGGAAAAAGGTAAATAGACCCTGAGAGAAAAAAAGAGTGGCAGAATGAAATGATTATTTTAAATAAGAAATTTGAACGTATTTAAAAGCAGATTGGAAGCTACCACTTCCAAGAGAAGAGATTAAGAATATTGGTAGGAGAGTGAGTGGCTTGTTATAGGAAAAGATGAAGAGAATAGAAATTTAACAAAGGCAGCAAGTGTACTCTCCCAGGGTACTGCTGTCTCCCTCTGATCCCTGTATCCTGTGTTCTCCTGCACTGGTTCCCCCAGTTGGGTTGGTAATAATGTGGGCATGGGGCTGGGGAATAGCTCAGTTGGTAGAGTGCTTGCCTCGCATGCACAGGGCCCTGGGTTCAATCCCCAGCACTGCAAAAAAAAAAAAAAAAAAAAAAAAAAAAAATGTGGGCATGTCTTCCTTTCCCACTCTACCCTGAAGAAGGGTGGGAGCATACCGTTAGAGGAACCAGAATCCTAGGAGCAGGGAGCCAGCTTTCTTGCTGCAGAGGTAACAATCTCCATCCTGTTCCTCCCCAGACCTTTCCAACAGCCCTGGTAGTGTACACACCTCATTAATCCCTTCTCCACCCCGTTCCTGCTGCCTACCTAGACATTCCTCTTATTCAAGTTCTCCCAAGTTGACTCTCTTCTGAGTCTGAGGTTCCTGTGATTACCTGAGCTGGGCAGTCATCTCATGAAAGCACTTGGCATTGAGGAGTGCGGACACGAGAGCTTACTTTTCTCAGGAGTTATTAGTTTCACCAAAAAATGACATTGGTACTTCTTTACAATATTCGAATCAAGAATGCATGGGAGATTAGCAATCAGTCTTTGTTTAATATTACACCTATAAGTTGAGAGAGTTAAATAATAAAACACTTAGCATGATGCCTGAGATGTAGTAGGCACCCAAAAATATAGGCTGTTATTTATATTATTTATATTTAAAGAGGAAGGAAGGGTCATGGCCATGCTTGTCCATGGAAGTTTTAAGTATGTAGTCTGTACACTTGAGTTCACAGTTCTTCACCACTGGAGTGGTTCTACCCTCCAGTCACCTGTGTCTGGTCCTTTCGATGGTGGGAACAGATAGTACTCAAGTGTCATCGTGGCTAGCTTTTCCTTTGGCAGTGAGGACCAAGACTGCCTCCAGGAAGGCCTTCCTTGTGCCAGGCTGCATACTAGGCACTTTTACTCTTCTGATTAAATTTTATGCTCCTGATAACCTGAAGAATAAGTCATCCTTGTCCCATTTTACAGATAAGGTGCTATGGTCAAAGGGCTAAGTTACAAGCTTGTAAGTGAAAGAACTGCAAACAAATACAGGTTGTTTGACTTCAAGTCACACATTTCCAGGACACGGTTGAAAGTTTTTTTAAAAAAAATGGGTCTGAAGAAGTAAGGATGCATTTTTATGGGGACCTTTTTTTTTTTTTTTTTTAGTGATATTTTCTTTGGCCTTATAATCTCAAAGGAGCTGGTACTTGCTGAACTTTGTTTGATAGCTAAATTCATCTTTGCAAGGCAATGTATGTACAAGCAAATGCCATGAGCCATAAGCCTTATTGGTAACGGACATGAGACATTAGTGTCACATTTGCAAATTTGTTTATCTCATTGCCCTTTTAAAATTTTCTCTTTTCTTTACTAAAATTGAAGTCATATGTTCATTTGGTAAGATGTTTAACAGATTTTTTAATCAGATATCTTTACGGTGATTTTCTCCATACATTTTTTTTCTTGAAAATTATTTTAACTGATTCACATTGTCCCATGGAAAGTTGAAACAATGTTTTTGAACCTTAGAAGAAAAATAATTCAGACATCATTTTCCATTTTCTACAAAGCACTGATTAATTAACTTTGTATATTTTAGGATATTGACTATAACATTCTCTGGGTAGAAGTACAGAATTCAAATCCTAATGACTTTGCCATTTATCTACTGTATCAAGCTTTAGTTTAATTATATCATGTATGAAGTTAGAGAGTTCTCCAGATTTATATTCCCCTTTCTTACACCCCTTCCAAAACTAGTTGATCTGAGATAAATGGAGTTAACTGGAATTAGATGAGCTGTTAATATGAATAACTTATGAAATAATATCTGTCTGCATTTAATCATAAATTAAGTTTGTGTAGTTGGGACTCTGGAGCCTGATCTTAATGTAATAGATATATTCAGGATCTGTTGAAAAACCATGGACATTGTATCAAACCAAACTGAGCAGTTAGTTCTCTTCAAATTCCTTTTTTAGGAAAAGGTTCCTCATCAGTCAGAAATGCAGACTCTGAGGTTGTCCCTCCCTTTGTGGGCCTTTCCAGCTTTAGCCAGTGTCCTTGGGTAAGCCTGGCCTGTTTGGCAGTGGTACTCACTTCTCCAGTTCCTGGCATCTAAGTGCAGTCTCCAAGTGCTGGGAATCCTGTCCTGTGGATCTTTCCTTTCACCTCTCACACCTCTTTCTCCATGCTCACTCACTCTCATCTCTTAGTTTCACCTCCCAAGCCCCTTCTCATTTCAATGCCTTTGCCCAATCTGTTCCCCCTGCCTGAGATGTTTTCTGCTCCAGCCTCTTCATACCCTTGGTGTCCCCTCCTCAAAGGAGCTTCCCAGGACCACAGACCCTAGGGTGGTACCCACACCCCCACCACTTCACAGGAACCCTAGCTACCCTTACTTCATGCTTGTTTCCTTCAACGTGATTCTAACAAGCCTGATTGTTGCATTGTTTGCTTTGATTTTTCTCTTTCTAACAGTGAAGGTGCTAGGGAGAGAGGGACTGTTCATAGTAATGAATGAGTGAGTGAGAGATTGAAGAAAATGCACTTAAAAATGTGACTTTGCTGCTGGAATATTCTCACATTGCCAAGGAATTGAATTATGTAAATCAGTTTATTATGCTTTTAGAATTAAATGTTATTGAGATAATGAACCCTTCACATGTATGACTCAACAGATCACTAGGTGTAGCAGTGCATTTTTCCTTCCATGTTGAGAAACAAATTATATGGGGCAATGAAAAAAATAAATCTTTAAAAAGTGACTAATGATTGTAAAGTTGTTCATATTTTGATATTTTGATCCTTTTCAATTAATGAAATCTGGTTTTCATTAGCTCCTCAGATTTAAAAGTTATATATCTGATGACCCAAAACTCCAATGCTGAGTAGTGTCGCCAGTATTGGAAGAGTTTAATAATAAGTGAAACAATGCTTAATATTATTCCTAAGAGTTGATAAATATATTTCATTGGGTTTATTTTCTTAGAGTTTTAGCACATAAAAGTATCTGCTGAAGACCCAGGGTTATTTGGTTTATGGTGCAAGATTTGTAAATTTCATCATTTTGGTAATTGTGTATACTAAGGGCTGAACTATAGGTATAAGTTCTTAGAAAGCAAATTTGGAAATACACATTTTCCATACATTTGCTAAGTATTTTCCCTGTTAGATTCACTGTCTAGAGTTTGGTTTCGAGCCTTGTATAAAGTACATATATGAATATTGAGACAGTTTGTCAGCACAGATGGACCACCTATGAACCAAGCCCCTAATACTGGCATCCTTGCAAAGTCTTCTCATCTCAACTCTAAGCTGACTGTGTCTCTTACCCTTGAGAATGTGGCAAAAGTGACACTGCCTGACTTCTTAGGCCAGGTAGCTCCTAATGGGGTCATTTAGAGGACTGATACTCAGGATGGTCCCTCTCAGAACCTACTCATCCTACTCTGAAAAGCTCAGATGACACAGGCCACATGTGGGTAGCACAGCCCAGCAGGGTTCTGAGCAGATGGATAGCACCAACCCTGACCTTTGAGTGTGAACCACCCATTCCAGTCAAGTCCTCAAATGACTGTAGCAAGGGCCTTCTGGAACAGAAGAACCAGCCTGTCAGTCACAGAAAGTAGGAGCTGTGTGTTGGTCTAAACTGGTGTTCGGTTAAGAAGCAACAGATAGCCCTAAGTAACAGACTTTGGGAACAGGAGAAATAAGGGTCTTTAGTCTTTGGAGAATTTAGCTTATTTGTTGTTTACTTTATTTCAGTTTTTAAGTCTTAACTTCCATTGTTAATTGAGGAGGAGAGATTTGTAGCTTTGAGTATACTGCATTTTGAGTGAAGAAGAAATATTCCTTTTCAGATGACAGATTTGAATGCATCTATGCCATTCCACTGATTTCACCTTCTTGGAAAGAGCTCCAGGTGACTCGACATGTAATTTTCCCATGAGTGACTCTCCTGGTGTGCTATAATGATCATGATCCTGAGTGTTTAAGGAAGTACCCTGTCTTTAGGATGAATCAAACTCTTGTATCAAAAGAAGACAGTCCAAAGTTTAAGAGCCTGGAACTGCTAATGACTGGACTTTTTATTTGTGACATAAATACAAGTTTAATTTACTAACTAGACATCTCCCCTCATCCAAACTCTCATTTACAGGACTGCATTATAGGATTGGATGGTAGATGCTCAGAAATCATGCTTTTCAAATTGAGTGTTGAATCCCAACCAGGTTTTTTAGAGTTTTTCCGAGTTCAGGTTATTTTTTTTTTTTTAATTCCTTTGATTTTAGAACAGATCACAGGTAGAACTGTAGCCAAAAACCTGGGCAATATTCTAACTTATTTTTTATACTCTTTATTTGTTGAGAAGTTGTAAATATATATTTTTATTATAATCTTGATGACATTCAGTTAAATTTCCCCAAAAACATTATTGTTCTTTAGAGAGGAGCCCAAACTAAAACAACCTGAGTAAACTTCAAGGCTATGTGATGTGCCATGTGAACGTTTTAAAAATGAGTTTGTGAAAGCAACCAACAAATCAAGGGCATGAATTTTGTTTCTTACTGTTTTATTATGCTTTCCTTCTCTGATGATATTTTCTTTTAGAACTTTATAAAGAGAATTTTCCGCTTGAAATGTTGGATAGATTGTGATGCTTGATTTTAAAAGAATTATTAAATAGAAAACATAAAAACCTCCCAAATCATTACATTCCCAAACAAACCCAGCTACACCAAGAAAGATAAGACCACACACCTCTCTTGGTCTGTACCTTTGCTTAACTTGGAGTTGCAAACGTGGGTCATTGAATGCATCACTTGACTTTGAATGATGTGCTACAGTAATTGCTCACTCAGGAAATACTTCTTACTTCTTGTGCCTCTCTCTTCAGGGAGACATTGCAACAAATAAACAAATGTAAGTCAATAGAGTACTGCCTCAGGGTAGTTTCCAAAGGAATTATGTTTAAGTTGGAAATTAATAGGTTTAATATATATACAAATAACCAGATATCTCTTTTCTTTCTTTTTTATGTGATCCAAGCAACAGAATAAAACAGTAAATTAAGTGAAAGGCCTAATTAAAACTAATAGTTATGGTGCTTTCTTTAAATGTGCCTTTCTTACTCTGCAGAAATACGTGTGGTGACTCTCAGAATCATGTTATTTACATGGATCAGAGACAAAATTATGCTATCTCCAATGCTTGAGTTCTCGTCTTCACCTCTGCTAATCTTTTTCAACACTGAGGAAATTTATCAAGCTATGAAATATTCAATCTGGAAAAATTCCTGATTGAGTCCCTCTGAAAATTCATCTGTGTTGCCTGATGTACTGTAACTTAAGATGTCAGTTTTTTTTACTGAAAGCATGGACAGCTTATCAAACAGTGTTTTGGAGTTAGAGGAAAGAAACTGATTTCCCAAAGAGAGTGAAATCTAGTCCAGAAATGAATTCAGCACATTGGCCTTGTTAGGGAAATGCTTGCCTGTATCCATTTGGGAATCTTCTTGAGCAATAAATTTGATGATTCTAGTCATGTACCTTCCAGCATGTCTACTGTGTTGGATGATGTTGGGTTATCTCTGATGAAGGGGAGCATGCTTTGTTATGTTAAGCTTCTTTCATCATTATTCATTTTTTTAGTTGCTTTCATGCATTTTCCTAAAATTCCCTCATTAATAACAAGAGTCAACTTGGATTTTGCCAAATGTTTTTGGAAGGCTCCTAAGAACATTCTTCTTTTACTTTTTCTTTGCCCCACCTTCCCTACTATACAGTATTATACCCTTAGAAGGAGCAATGGACTAAAAAACTTTTCATCTTATTTTATGAGATAAGAGCATGAATTTAGGGGAATATCCTGGGAGTTTGATATATAAAACAAACTAGTAGGAAGAAGACCTTTTACTGTGTTCTAGTCTTGTTTTGCGGTGTTATATGTCAGAGCATGGGGTTTGGGATTTTAAAAAGCCTCAATTAAATCCTACCTCTGCAGCTTATTGGCTTGTATGACTTTGGATATTTTATCAAACCTCCAAATCCTTCAAATTCTTAGTTTCTTTATCTGTGAAATAGGAATAATAAAGTGTATGTCATTGTTTTGCTATGAGAATTCACTATGGAAAAAATATGTAAAGCTCTTAGAAATACTTGGAATATACTGGTATTAATTTATCAACAATGGTAATTATCTTTTATTTATTTTTTAAAAATATTTTTTAGTTGTAGATGGACCCAATACCTTTGTTTTGTTTACTTATTTTTATATGGTGCTAAGGATTGAACCCAGTACCTCATGTGCTAGGCAAGCGCTCTACCACTGAGCTAAAAACCTAGCCCAACAGTGGTCTTTTTCTTTTAAAAATCTCATGTTAAAATGATAAATTTCCTAAATAGACTGTTGTATTAAAAAAATTACTCAATATGGCTTGCTTTTACCATATTACTCAGGATATATACTTTGTGATTACTGGGAAATGTAATGGTAATGCAATAATTATAATAGGTGAAATAAAAGTGGGTTATGAAGAACTTTGTGAATATGCATTTTCCGTATCAACCCAGTGTTATAGAGGAAAAACATGAAAATAGAGTCATAGAGATAGCAGTTAAAAATTTGCTTCTAATGTGATAAAGCTGTGTGACCTAGAAAAATTTAAACAGGTTTCTTAGTTTCCTCAATTGAAGAGAAAAAAACATAAAGCAATTTAAAACTCAAAGAATTCTTTTGAAGATAATATAGGTGAACTACTCAAACTAGCACATGGAACTTCATACAGAACTCTGTTAATGTAAATGCTTTTCCAACAAGTGATAATCTGAGTAGTATTTTAATTATCTTTCAAATTGTTCACCTCATTGGACTCTATTACTTTAAACTTCTCTGTCCACTTGAATATTATTCTTTCCCTAAACCATCCTTTGTGTGAAAGGTAAATATGCTCTCTTAAGGGGTAGTTGAAGGTTCTCCTGATTCCCCACAGAATGGATGACAACTCCTCTGTACCCCCATGCATCTGGAACACACCTCTACTCAGCATCTATGATTCTTCTTTCCCCTTATTCACTTGCATATGTGCTTCTCTCCTCAAGGCTAACTGCTCCTTCAAAGCCAGGATTATGTCTTCTTTGTTTGCCTTTATTCTCTGTCCACAAGTGTAGACACAATATTTTTTGAATGGGTTAAGTGGAACAATGGATAAATAGAGAAATAAAAAGAGTAGATTGTCAGATAGATGGTCCCAGGGTTTCTTTCTGGAGTTTTTAGATACTAATTAACTAAAAACCGAGGATGCTGCCTCCCAGGCCTCTGGAGCTATTCAAGGTCTCTAGTTGTGAGGAAGCCACCTTTCCCTGCTCTTCCCTGACCATGTAGTAGTTAAACTCAGACTTGAGTTTTCAAGCAGTTCAATCCCACAAGGCATGCCTATTTTTGATCTACACGAAGCAGGCAGTAGACTCCACTGGGAGCCCCCTACTGAAGTCTAACACCATCATGCATTCAGCTGCACTTGGACCCTAGATTCCCCTAATGAGAAATTGTTTACCTGCTGATCTTTTTACTCAGACATGATTTCTTGGATGCACCACGGTGTTGATGTTTTCTCTAAGCCTGTTGAATGAAAGATGGACAAGTAGATTTGACAAAGTCATGCATGTTAAATATGTTAAGTGGTAACTAAAGAATACAGAGTCTGTTGTAGAGGAGATTGACTGGTATAAAAAGGTAAAAAGATTAAATATACTGAAAAACCTAGGCTCAGGGCAGGTGTAGTACAATGGTAGGATGCATCTAGCATGTCCCAGATACACACACACACACACACACACACACAAAGGCTAGACTCAAATACTCAACTGAAACAGAAAATTGAGCACTGGGCTTCCTAAATCACTAAGTCCTAGAATTGAACCCATAAGAGAATAAAACATATTTTATTATAGGTTTGTGTATATACATATGTGTTTGCACAGGATGTGAGACAACTCATGGGTTCACCTATAATAAGTTATAAAAATATGAAATGATAGAAAACCAGGGACAGGGAAAATACACACCATCTTGAAAGGTAAGCCCGGAGGCAGAGCGAGACGAAATTCTGTATGTCATACATAGTAGCAGAGGCAGGTAATGCACATGTGAATCAAGTTGGACCTTCACACACAAACACTGTTAGAAGAAGTCCCCCACAATCCATATAGAATCAGAGTTGGGAAGGAAAGAGGACCTCAGTATCCTCTGGGCTTGCCAAGTTAGCAAAAGAAATGCATATAGTTGATGGACCCAGTAAATTCTGAGATGCTCTCAGCTTGAGCTGAGCACTGAGTGTCGTCTTTGATCCTCTTAATAAGAACACATGATAATACTCATGATGCCACTCAGTAAATACTGTGGGTCAACTACTCTTTGGAATTTTCTCATGCAATCCTTAAACCACCCTATGTGATAGCAGCAATGCACACATGAGAAAATTGAGAATCCTAATAACTTTTTATTTCCTAGTAAATAGAGTCACACAATTCTGTAAGACCTCTTTGCCATACTGCCTCCAGAAAGTACCCTCTGAATATCTAAAGATTGATTTGAAAGAATCCTAATATTACTAAGAGTGATATATGAAATTTAAAAGACAGGAACATCTATTGGCTATGGTGAAGAAAAGTGTGTCCAAAGCCAGAAATCTGATTGCTCCAAAAGCAACTTTCACATGAGACTTGAGGAATTACATCTGTTCAGACTCATTTGCTCTAGAATAAGTTTGTGAGAACATCTTTGTACATTTCTAAACACTGTGTATTATGGCTTTCATAAGGAGTAATGAGGATGATTGAGTGAATTTGGACATTACAATAGACAAAATGGTTCAAGTGCTGCTACAACAAAAATCCTCTTTCTCAAGGTTCCCAGTCTGAGGAACCGCTGAACCAGATCCACAGTAGAGCCACCAACTTAAGTTCTGCACAGGCCTGTGTCCCCTAGCAGGATTCTCTTACAGGGAGAGATCAAATTGAGTCATTTAGTTAATGGAATCTGACAGAATTATTGCCTGGGTGGCATGTAAACATTGATTTTTACTTCTTTAAGACAATTAAAAAGTCATCAAAAGACAGCATATGTTATAGTTAGAGAAGCTATAATGCGCTTAGAAATACAGTTTACCAAGTTATTTGAACTCAGAACTAAGAAAGGTGCAAATGAAAATATACAATAACTCCAGGATATCATTTGCTAGTTCTCAGAATTTGTATTTCCAAAACAAACCTATTTTATTATCATTATTTTAATGTAAATACAGTAATGGATTTCTATTCTTCCTTTGTTTTGAATAAACCTCAAAATTTTTTTCATGTCCCTTATCTTTCATCTCTTTTAGATGATATACAGTTACTGGACTCAATTCTAATGTCAACCTGGACAAATCTGATGCACAGAGGGTTAGAAAACATGGTCAGAGTCCATAGGGAAAAAACAGACTCTGTCTCTCTGCTTCTGAAGCCCATGGCTTCCCTGTGTTCCACGACATTCTCTTCTGGGACTTCACTTGCAATTTCTGGAGCAAGTAAAACACTAGCTTTCTCTTCTGAAATTGTAGTCTCATGAGACTTGGGATCAAAAGAATTCTTCACAAAAGCCAAGTCCTTTAATTTTGATGTGAAAACTCCCCAGCATTAATTTTATGTGGCCTTATTGTTCATTAAAGTATGAATTATCATTTAATTGCCAAAGCCAAAAGTTGGAACCTCTAGACAGAAAGGTGTCCCATAGAAGCTGATATTTCCCTTGTCCTGATCCCCTGACTTCTCTGGTTTGAGGTGTTTGATTCACTTTCCTTGGCCTGTGCAGGTGACTGACATGAAGACAAGGGACTTTTTTGCTGGACACAGGTCCTGTACTGCCCTCTTCCTCAAATTCCTTCCCTCCTTTCTCTTTAATAAGCCAGCAGTAAGAACCTGCCTCTTCATTCTCTTTGGACTTCAGGTTACCATAGCTCCTACTATGTTTAAGTGTTAGGTTTTCTAACTATTATATATTGTCCCTCTCATT
This sequence comes from Sciurus vulgaris, assembly GCF_902686455.1. NCBI lineage: Eukaryota > Metazoa > Chordata > Mammalia > Rodentia > Sciuridae > Sciurus > Sciurus vulgaris. The sequence continues at coordinate 36,849,640 of NC_136476.1, forward strand.
TCTGAAATACTCTTTAGATCTCCAGCCCCACATTAACCTTATCACTTCAAAATTATGTTTAGCAGTGTCTCTTTTTCAGATATTTTATCCTTTTTCATATCTCCATCTTGTAAACCCTAAAAATATATACTTATTACTCTCCACTCATGTATGACTATCTTAAAAATAGAAGTCATATTTACTTATTTTACATCCTTGAATTTTCTTTAGATAGTACTTGACTATAGAGTTGATGTCTAAATTATTGAGAAGTTTCTTAACCTAGACAGAATTAAAATTTATCCTCAAAATATAAAAGTATGTAAAGTTCAAATTGTTTTACCTCTAAGTGACAGGATCTGTTAATTTAATGTCTACCTTTTAAGATTTGTCCTACAATAAAAATGAAATTGTAAAAACAAAAAACAGAAACAAAAATTATCCTACAGATGACCATCCAGGAAAGGAAGTAAAAAGCAATAGAGATGGGGAGAGAGGGGAAAGGAGAGGTGAGAAGAGAAAAGAAATAAAAAGTTTGCAAGAATATTATCACAATAACAATGGCTATAATGGAGCTCTTACAATATTTGTCAGTGCATGTTAAAAACAGTATCTCTTTTAATACTCTCAATCACCATGTGAAATAATACTTTAAGTGAAAAACCTAAGCCTTAAATTCAGCAAATTACTAAAAACAAAATCTAGCTACTCAGTGTTCAAATTGGGATTAGAAATCAGTTCAGTACAACTCCCTTCAGAACAAGAAAGACTAGTGTGTACCTAAGACGCATGATAGTGGGGTCCTGCATAATTTCAACATTACATGAATCTTCCAACAATGGAGGATAAGAAGTTAGGCCCTTAATGCTGGTGAGAAGCAGAATTCCTGATCTGATTGATGCTCATTGTTTCACACACCCCTACAGCATGTGATTCTCATGTTAATTTTTGATCTGGTCTTATCTCTATTTTCTCTTTTCTGTTTTTCATCTTAGAAAATTTTTATTTAGTTTATATATGTATATAAGAAGAATCAGATCCTTTTGAAACAATGTAGAGTTTTTAAAAGAAAAAGATAGGATAAATAAATCTTGTACAGTTTGACCCTAGGAGGACATAAATATACAATATTAAAAAACAAAAAATAAGAGAGGGTAAATAAATACTGCACAGCATCATGAGTGTGGAGTTTAGAGTCAGACAGTACCTGTGAACCAATTAAATGTTTATTTTACAACTTGATGTGTGTGTCTTTGGATAAACTGATAAACTCTTCAGGATCTCTCTCTCTCTCTCTCTCTCTCTCTCTCTCTCTCTCTCTCTTTTTAACTTATGCAATAGAGGTAATGTTGAGCTTTGTGTAGAGATAGATTCAAACTAAAAAGCTTTTTTCTCAGCAAAGGAAACAATCAACAATGTGAAAAGAGAGCCAACAGAGTGGGAGAAAATCTTTGCCACACACACTTCAGATGGAGCACTAATCTCCAGAATCTATAAAGAACTCAAAAAACTTTATACCAAGAATACAAATAACCCAACCCATAAATGGGCTAAGGAAATGAGCAAACACTTCACAGAAGACGTACAAGCAATCAACAGATATATGAAAAAATGTTCAACATCTCTAGTAATAAGAGAAATGCAAATCAAAACTACCCTAAGATTCCATCTCACCCCAATTAGAATATCTATCATCAAGAATACAAGCAACAGTAGGTGTTGGCGAGGATGTGGGGAAAAAGGTACACTCATACATTGCTGGTGGGTTGCAAATTGGTGCAGCCACTCTGGAAAGCAGTATGGAGATTACTCAGAAAACTTAGAATGGAACCACCATTTGACCCAGCTATCCCACTGCTTGTCCTATACCAAAGGACTTAAAATCAGCATATTAGAGTGATACAGCCACATCAATGTTTATAGCTGCTCAATTCACAATAGATAGATTGTGAAACCAACCTAGATGCCCTTCAATAGATGAATGGATAAAGAAACTGTGGTATATATACACAATGGAATATTATTCAGCCTTAAAGAAAAATAAAATTATGGCATTTGCAGATAAATGGATGGAGTTGGAGAATATCATGCTAAGTGAAATAAGCCAATCCTAAAAAAACCAGAGGCCAAATGATTTCTCTAATAACTGGTTGACAATACACAACGGGGGTGGGGGGAGAGGTAGGGGAAGAATGGAAGAAGGAGGTTGCGTAGATGGAAATGAGGGATGGGGAGGGGGCGGGGGAAGGAAAGATAATAGAATGAGACTAGCATTATTACCCTATATACATGTATGATTACACAAATGGTATGACGCTACTTCAGGTACAACCAGAAAAATCATAGTTATATTCCATTTATAGACAGTGAATAAAAATTTTTTTAAAAAGAGTACGAAAAACTGAAGATACTTAGCATAGTGTCTCACTCCTAGCAGGTGCTCAATAACTGGGAGTTGCTGCTATTTACAACAGCAACAACATGAAACAAATATAAAAGAGGTTAACTTCTTGAAATATAATATATACTTATTGTCTCATGTTAGAAAGAGGATGCGAGTCCTCTTTCTGTAGAAGGCTAGGAAATAATTCAACAAAATGTGCAGAGGGAGCTCTCCCGCCACCGGTAGGATTCTTGAGGCGAGTCCGAGCATTGATGCTGGGCAGCTCCATCTTACTGAAGTCTGAGGCTGGTACCTGCAGCACATGGATCATCAAATACATGGCAATGGCAAATGTTCAGAGACAACTGGTTTTCCACGGCAAATGTTGTGCTTTGCTAAGCTGAAATCAGCGATTTTATTTGCCATATGCAAGACAGTGTTATGTGCTTTGTACTTTAATCCTTATGATGATATTGTGAGATCAGGAGATTATGGTCCCCAATTTGTAGATAGTGAACCAGGCATAGAGTAGAAAAGTACTTCGAGATCACTTGGCTAGCAGTTGGTGGAGTTGGAATTGTCATGCAGCCTGTTTGGATTGTTTTTGTGCAATACTGAATAAAATGCCATAATAATTTCTACATGAATGAGTTATGTTTGGAGGCTGAAACATGAAAATTGAGAACACAAGACCTGGATGTATGTTTCACTTTGCCCCTTTTTAGTTTTGCAGCCACAAACCAGACTTCTAACCTTGATTTCCTCATCTATAAAATGGGGATGATAACAATGAATGATCTTACAGAAGTTTAATGAAGAGAATGTACTCAGACTTATGAATTATGATGTGCTATGTAATGAAAGTGTCACTGCTTATAATTTAGACAATGTCGAGATTGTGTGTGTTGTTTGTTATTAATTCAAATCTGCATTGTGTAAGCTTGCAGGAACATTATTATTCAAAGTTTTTTTTTCTCATCTTTCTGAAATGTTTCTTGTGTGTTTTGCTTAGAGTTGGAAAAAATTTGGAGATAAAAATGCACAAAATCATTTCACCAGACAGACTTGATTGTGATGACTGAAAGACACCACTTGGGCTTATTGTTAAACATTGTATCATCACTAGAGCCTTCACTATTGTTCTGCTGAACATAGCATACGTATACATTTTTATGTTACTCTGGAATGTGTGCTATAATGCCTTTTTGTTATAGAATCAGTACCTATTACTCACAGCTATGTGAACACTCATTGAAAAACTTTTATAACTATTCAGGCCAAGGAAGGCTGGGTACAGTGGTGCATGCCTATATCCCAAGCAGCTCAAGAGACTAAGGCAGGAGGGTGGTGAGTTCAGAACCAGCCTCAATAACTTAGCAAGCCCCTAAGCAACTTTTTGAGACCCTGTCTCAACAAACAAACAAAAAACAAACAAAAATTGGGCTGGGGATGTGGGGATGTTTCTCAGTAGTTAAGTACCCCTGGGTTCCATCCCTGGGTACAAAAAAAAAAAAAAAATTAGGAACCAACTTCAAATTTAGTAAATGGAAGTTAATTTTATAAACTGATTAGCTTAATTCTCATATACAAGTAATCACCTGAATCCAATGTAATTATCTTAGTCATTTCAATGAATAGGTTGCTAATCTTTAAGAAATGTAAGTTTTAGCTTTGCTGGTTTAATTTTTTCTTATTAAAAGATCTTTTTAAATATCCTTGTGATGACCTTTTGCTGGATGACATTGACTTTTCTCCCTATTACTTTCTCTTTGTACTATTTGAGTGATATATGATAATGGATAATTAGCTTGTTTTGCTAACTGGTGACTTTCAAGGGAGCTTCATTGGGCATACTTCTGCTTGCATGTAGACAATGGAAAACTGCACCCGTGCTCTGAGTCATCTCCCTGGGTGTCAGCTTCCCTAGGTTGTGGTTCTTTGTACTGGTTGTATGCCAGTACAGAGTACATGGGAGGAGCATGTGTTGTTGCTTATGTGTTGTATTTACTTTTACACTTCTATATTTGTTATATATTTATGTTTACACTTCTTTTTTAAACAGTCTGTTTTGTAAGAAGGCTACATTGCCAGCTCAAATTCATTTCATAAACAGTCTTGTTTATTGATGCTTGTCTTTGCTCCCCACACTCCAAGCCTCCGCTTAACATATCCATTCACACCAAGTCACAGCCATCCATCCATGTACTTCCAGCTAATACTCCATGTTCTGCTCCCCTCCTTCATTCTCTTTTATTAGGGTATGATTTTTTTTTTCAAAAGGCAAAATCATCATTGCTGTGCAAATATAAAAATAAATACAAATCAAAGTTTTTATTTAACTCATGAATTAAGGAGGGAAACTCATAAAATGTAACAACTGGTTTTGAAGAGAACTCAAAAGAACAGAGACATGTTATTGGCAACCAGGAATGCTAAGAAAAATTTAGTATATGCAAAACCAGTCAACATCACTAGGATACTAATCAATAGAGTGTTCACTGAGATTTACTTGCATTTGTGTGGGCTAGGAATCAATGGATTACCATCAGGATCCTACAATTTACAGAGCATTAAAATAGCTCAAAGGTCAGATAACTCAGAAGGGTGCACTGGACAGGAGAGGACACCCAGCAATCTCCCTGCTCATCTTAATCCTACATAGTTTCTCTGCACACTTGCTCTCCTCCATAAACATGAGGTGAGCACCTGTCCAGGTATTAAGTAGCAAGCAATGGCAGAAGTGAAACTTGTCACCATAGTGCTTAAGTCCCACTTAAAGACAGAGAGATATTGGAAAGATGCAAATATATATTTAAGTATCTGTGTGAAAGTACTGTAAAAGGAAAGTGAGAAGCAAGAAGGATGAGAGATTATTACAGGGAAATTCTATGAAGTGATGTTCCAGCCATATTTTGCTGGCTGGGCAAAGGCAGACAGGAATACACCCCAGGCTGGTGCAGGCTGCACCAGTTCCTATATGTTCCTAGATGACATGTCTAGAGTACTCTCTGATGATGCAAAATCCTTGAACCAACTCCATTCATCTTCTCTCTTTTCTCCAAAGCGGTGCCATGTTCATAGTCACCATGTCCTCTTGATTCTTAAAATGCCTTCAACTTTTCAACTTCATGACTTTATTTTATTCACTTCTAGGTCAGAGTTTCTTTTCAAAACTATTGTGATCATTGTGTCTGAATGGTAAGAAATACATAGTTCCTGCCACATACACATAAACTAAAATAGATATTTCACAAAACAACACCCTTAATATGTGGGATATTCTCCAATGTTTTCTTTTTATTCCATTTTTTTTCCCCTGTTTCATTCTAAAAATTCTGGTCACAAGACTCATTATATTGTTTGCATAAGTCAAATGGGTAGTCACTCAAAAATGCAAAGTCACTATTCTAAAACAAAAAGTGAATTTATTTAGCTTCAACATCTCTTTTATAGAACATCTTATTTTAAAATAGTAAACATAACAAATCTTCCCCCACCCCCTGTGAACCTACCCTGAACTCTGCTCTTGTTAAGGGATTGAGAGTCTCCTGCTGATAGACCACGTCCCAACTCTTAGCCAAATTGATGTTTGTGGTAAAGTACCTGAATGGACATCTGATGTGTCATTGCTTCCAAAAATGCAGGAATCCCTTAAAAATCCTTCTTTTATCCTAGTTTCTTCATGCCTTCAGTAGCTAACCCTAACAATATCTTATGTGTAATTTTGTATTTATCACTTCCTTTACAAAGCTTTGCACCTTGCAAGCATGTTTTCAAATGTTCTTTTGGAAATCAGATAGAGAAACTTTGAACGTATATCCCCAAAGCAACAATGTTGGAAATGGTTTTTACATTCCTAGGCCAGCTCTCAACAATCCAGTTAAACCATGAAATCAAGAACAAATTGTGCATTCTTACTCCACCTGTTTTCCTGACAGGGTTTCTGTGAGAAGAACATTTGATTTGGACCTTGGAGCCCAGGAATGAAAGTCTCATGCAAGGACAGAAACCACAACTCCCCTAGGAGTTATGAAAGAGGGAAAAGGGCCACTGGAAGAAGATGTAGGCCCCAAAGAAAATTCTGGAACCAAATCTGAATCAGGGATATGCATGGATACACATATTTTGAGTTTTCAGCCATTCTCGTTTCTTTTAGGTCCTGGATAGAAAGTACTGGGACAAGGACATCTTAATCGGGAGACAAGGACTTATGCTTGACCTAGGGGAGAAGGAGGTTTGGTTTTGAATGAATATAAAATTCAAAGTCTTTGTGGTTCAAGGAAGACTAATGTGCTTGAGAAAAGTTAGAAGACTTGACTTTACACAGTATTGTATAGTTCATGAAGCACTGCCCAAAACATTATCTTCCTATTCCCCATTAACTGTGGGGTAATTGGGCTAGATATCATTTTCTCCCCAAAGGCTAATCAGAAAACTGAGATTTAGAGATGTTCTATTGAAACCAAAGTCAAAGAATTGATAAGTGTCAGAGATAGCACTTGATGCTTGGTCTAAGAACTCTGTAACTACATTTCTTTCTATTTGTACTACATTCCCGAGGACCTAATTACAGATGAAGAAACCAGAAATAAGGACGACAGGGAGTCATATAAATATTGGAATGATGAAGAGTTTGAGAGAAAGCAGCCCCTGACCTGATAACTTTTCTATAAATTTCCAGCCTGGATTTCAGGTACTCTGAACAATTCTATACCAGGAAACCAAAAATACAACCATGATGCTGAAAAGTCCCCCCTTTGGGATTTTCAGTCCCCCACTATTCCACATTTATTTAAATTCCTGTACATTGGCACATACCCTCCCCTGCTCCTGCATCCTCTCTACAGTTGCACTGGACAACTCTCCATCCATCTTTCAACTTTGGCTTGGAAATCTTCCTCGGCTAGATTTGGGGCTCCCTCACCAATACTTTTTCTACCCTACTGCAAAAGTCTGTCCCTCAGAGTTGCCTTAATCTTGTACCCTCAATGTCTATGAACAACTTGACTCCCTTTTAAGCATTAAGATTTCCAAGGGTATGAATCAAATCTACCCCCTATCATAGGATGGTAGGGTAGGATGAGAACCCTTTGACAACTTTCTCAAAGGGCCTCAAATGAAATCGTCATTCATTATGAGGCTTAATATTCAGCCTCACACATATACCAAGAGAACCAAAAGATGTTTGTTATATAACTGCTGACCTATATCTTTTACTAGGCCCTATGACCAATGGGGTACTATAAATTAATTCTTTTCATATATTCTATAACTGTCTTACAAATAGCACAATCATATTGCACTGGATTTGCATTAAAAGCATTCACTTACATAAATATTTTGAATTTATCACAATTTTGGCATTGTTCCTTTCTCATCCATTTTTAAAAATAATACACAGGATCCAAGCATTAGAAGTGAACTAGTTCTTTGCTGCTGAGAGGTCCTGCTTTTGTCCTTAGTTTTTGTGTTACCAACTTCTAACAGAGTAACCAATGATAATGTTGAGAGAGCGCATGCAGGAAAGGTACATAGGTCACATCGGTCTGATATTGGGTAAGAAATAAGGATTGGGCAAGAACAAAGAAGCATATTATTAAGAATAATTTATACTCTCTACTGTTATGACACCATTTCTATGCAATGAGACCATGATTTTACCCCCTGGGCCAATGTTTCTTGTGTGACATCAGTAAATTTCAAGTGTGCCCATTGATCTTGAACTTTGAAAAGCCTTTGCCTAGGTCATGTTTGGCAAATGTATTTATGAATGGCTTGCATTAGTCAACAGAACATTTTGCCTCTTTATTTTATCAAACAGCCCAATCCATCCTGCTGGTCCTAGAGCCTACTGGATTGGCCATGTCCAAGTGGAATTTTAGTAATTGTCCTGGTAATCACCCTGTACAATTGGAGTTCTTGCAATTGCAGGTACAATTACAAATACAAATGCAAATTGATGTTAATCCTTTTTCAAATTCTATAAATTTCCCATAATATTGTAGTTGGAATGTGAGATGTTTTCCATCCAAAGGCAGGACAACTTCTGGTGATAGAACATATTTGAGTTGTTAATGTGGATGACCCTCAGTGTTGAGACCTGGTGAGACACTTCAACATGCCTCCCCCCACCCCTACCCAACCCCCCCCCCCAAAAAAAAAAAGCAAGCAAGAGAGAAAATTTTCACATCAGTCATAATACTACAAAGATTTGGGGAAGAATGACATTTGAAAGGCATATTTTAATTTTGTCTTTTTTCAGTTCATGATTCTAGATGTGAGTTACTGTAATTTGATCCATAATTTATAATGGAATCTTTTACATTTATGCTGATTGTATTTTAAAACATTAACTCAGTCTGATTTTAAGTAATGCAGTACTTCTTTGCCATTTGATATTTTTGCAGAAATTCTCACTCACCCACTCACCACACTGCAAATCCCCTCATCTGCATGACTTGAAAGAAAGAAACTGTGAGCTACAAGTTCGACTCCTGTCTCTTTGTTCTCCTTGAACACTATTTAATATCTTTTTCACCTGGTCGAATGATAGACTAGAGCCAGTAAGATTTTGGTTCTCTTTCCTTTTGAGGTCAGGCAAAAATGCACTTCCAGTGTCATGATCTTGCTCTGTTGGAGCAGTGAATAGGAGTTAGCATCTTTCAGGAAAAACACTTGGTGCTCCTAGTGAAGAACCTAGTTGCAAACTGCCAGCGCCCTCTAGTGTTATTTTCCTTCAGAACTCTGCAAGAAACAACTTTTTGCTTTTGTAGAAGCTGAAAAGGAAATTGAGTCTGGGATTCCTGGATCTATTGAAGTGACAAAAAGCATAAGGATGCATTTTCATCTTCTGCTCTTCCATAACTATAACTAGAAAATTAGTACATTTTTGTCCACTTTTTTTGAATTCTCATGGGTGAAACTATTTTCACGATATCTCTACAAGGGACAATTGGAGACTTTCACGGTAGCACAATGGGAAAATTGCACCTGAGAGACTTTAAAAGTACTAAAATTCACATAAGGCAGTCTAAAATTGTAATTCATATACTTCACATATTTCAATGATAAAAAACAAAGTCTTATTTTTCACAGTCAAGTTATCACCCTTATTCATTTCTCCAATACCATCTTTCCCTACTCTGTCCATCAACTTAAAAACTTGCATTTATAAAGTAAATTTTTATTTTTTTAAATAAAAACAATGATGTTATATTGTCATAAAATATATTTAAATGTTAAATGTAATTTATTCTAAAGTAGCTTATTTGAAATTACTTAGGGCATTTGTTATTAGGAGGTATAATCTCCAATATGCTCATAACAGTGACAGTCTTTGAAACAATTAAGAGATAATGGATTTTTGGATCTGTTCAAATATAGAGCATCTTGTTGAAATGTATCACAATTGACCTTTGAGCTGCATTCAGACACTTAATGGCAATGCCAAATAAATGCTACTAAAATATTTAGGTTAAATTTGGAAAGTTGTACTAGAACAGTTATGTGATAAAACAAATGACTCACAAAGAGTGAATAATAGTCTTTACAGACACCAAGTTTGAATTTGGACTATTTGTGGTTATTTGATGTGAATTATTATTTGCTATGAAGTTTGCAGAAGTTTTATTTCATGAAAATTCAAAATATAAAAGAATGGTACTTCATCTGATGAAGGACTTAAAATATTTTAAAATGCTTTAGAGAAAATGTTTTTACCATACAGAAAGAAACTGGGAAGCAATGCAACAAAAATAATATTCCAATAAATGTCAGTGAACACTATTAAGTGGGAGATTTATGACTATGTAATCTGGAGACCAATTTGTATATACATCATTTTCTACCTCCCACCCCTGGTGGATCAGGCAATAGTCTGATTGAAAGATTTTAATGAATTGAGCAACATTCTGGTGGTTTTGATTTTCTTTAAAAGCTCAGCATTGACAAATTTGAAAGAAGAAAATTTAAATGCTTTAGAAATCTAGATATTGCTTTAAAAGATAGTACAAAATGAACATGAGATGGTGGGTTGAATGATGAAGTTAAATATTGTTAGGCATTCTAAAAGAATGATAATTTATCATATGTGGTTCCATAAAGTGTTTGAACATAAAATAATATACAAAATGAATAATCATTTCTGAATTCTATTGAAGAATTTTATTGACAACTTTAACAAAAATTTATCAAGATTGAAATTAATGAAAAAAGTGAAGAACTATGATGGCTTAAGAAAGATGATTTAATTTAGCCTTACTGTCAATACGAGAAAATTTATGTGAAAATCTTTAATATCATAATATAATTATTTTACAAAAATGAAGGCAAGGAAAATTAGATTTCATGCTGTAAACATATAATACTGTTGAGTTATGTATTATCTTAATTTATGACTCATCTAAACATTGCTGGTCTATCAAAAGAACCCCCAGATGTATATTATAATAATTATCTTTGATGTCTTGTTGATTATCAATCATTTTTAAAAAACCTATATCTTTATACCTTTTCAGTTCTGTTGTAATGGTGGTAGATTTATCAAGGTTAGAAGGTAGAATATTTAATGGTTTATTAGTTTGACTTACGACCTTTTAGCTATTTAGATTTATAATATGAGAGCTCCTGCATATTCCTCTCCCCTGCTCTTGCAGATGTTAGCACTGACCTCTAGGGAGAGAGTCTCTGGGAGTGACCCCAAGTCAGGAGAACCAGCTCCTGTTGACCCACAGCAGGTCTGATCCCCTGTCTTCCATGTTGGATAGAAGCAGCAAGAATTAGAGGGCTACAGCATGTCATTTTTGTGATTTTACCAAACATTCAGGGTTGTGGGTCCTCTTCTTCCCAAATAGAGTCAATCATGAGAACTTAGGGTCTCAAACCATCATAAATACTAGGAAAGATTCTGTGATAAAATCCTGTGATGAATCCTTTAATAACAACACTGCTCCTGAGAAAGTACCCTAATTTATATTTAAATACGTGTCCCCACACACATTCTGTTGATTACTTGAACTAAGATATGTCTCTGTCCTAAAAGGATCCTTACTGCAACTATGTCTGATAATATCAATAAATATAAGGCTTGTGCTAAGTGAAAAAATGAGACCCAACTTTTGTTGTTCGATTTCAGGACTGCTTATGCAACCTTCATCCCCAGGTGTGTCTTGTTTTTGAAAAAAGAGGTTGTCTTTAATCTGAGATGAGAATAGAGAATGAGGTATAGAGCTGTAGTATTTCATTTTTAAGCAATTTGCACGTAGAGCCGGAAGGAGAAATTCTGCCAGATTAGAGCTGTTGATCAAGTAGCTTTAGCATGACTAATTCTTTTACACTTGTATTGGATGCCTCTAAAAGAAACAGATATGAAAGAGTTAACAGGAGAAGAATTTAGCATAGGTGCAAGAGGAGCCAATACCAGGCAGTTTAGAAGGCTGGAGACAGCATCAAGCTCCATTTGACAGGTAAGCCCCTGAAGCCAAAGCAGTGGAGCCAGGACAAGCCAGCCCTTACAGGATGGATTCCTGCACGCAGCTGGGAGGTGCCACTTACGCCCTGGTGTGCTAATCCTGCATGCCCTCCTACTTTTTTCTTTCAAGATGACAAGTATTTCATAATTCTCTTCTATTTTCCTTTAGTCTTTTTTTCCACTCGCTCTTTTGTTTTTAAACCCAACCAGATTGGACACAATTTTTGCTGTTGCTACATACAGCAGTGTGACCAGGTATACATTTATTTTTGTTTAGTTTAAAAGTTACTATGTTTCTTAGGTACAAGGATTAGATTACTTTCTTTGTGGAAAATTCTCACCTGTTATGTGTTTAAATATTATCCCTTCCCCATTCTTCCTATTCTCTTATAGAATTCCTACTAGGTATATGTTGAATCATTGATTCTTCATATATTTTAAACCAATTTTTGTTCTTTTTTCTCTCTATATATATATTACAGAAAGTTGAATACCTAGCACATTTGTTTTTAACTTATCATACCTTTTTAATGTAAGAGTGAATATATATATATATATTTCCCTCTAACAATTACTTTGTTCTAATTTGCTATGTAGCATTTTATCATCTGTTCTAAATGTTTTATAATTTCCTTATAACTTCTTGGTTAGAAGTATAAATTTCCAAATATATTAAAGTTATATTTCTGTTATTGGCCAAGTATATGGTCAGTGATGTCTGTTTTCCAGTTGTTGATGTAGTCTTCTACATAATTTCTTTTTTTAAAATTTTTACAGACTGCATTTTGATTCATGGTACACAAATGGGGTACATCTTTTTGTTTCTATGGTTATACACAATGTAGATTCATACCATTCGTGTGATCATACGTGTACATAGGGTAATGGTGTCTGTCTCATTCCACCATTTTTCATACGCCCTCCCCCTCCCCCTCTCATTTCCCTCTATGTAATCCAAAAGTCCTGCATTCTTCTAAGTTCTTTATATTAGTGCTATATTATTGTTGGAGATATTTCCATTTCTATATTTTGTGGTTTTATTTTCGTATGCCTAATTTATAATTAGACATGTTAAAATTTCTCATGATGTCAAATTTGCAATTTTCTGCATCGTTATTTTCAGTGTTTGATTTTTATACTTTAGGCTATATTAATAAGTGTATATCCATTCAGGATTGTGTCTTCTTGGATCTTAAAACTTGTACAAGCATTTAAACTCCACTTATAGTAATACTTTTGAATTCTGTTTTATTTTAATTTAAAATAGCTACTATCTGTGATTTCTTTTGGTTTGTTGTTAAATTGTTCTGTCCTTTAACTTTTAGTGATTTGTTCCCTCTTTTTTAGATGTGTCTCCTGTATACAGCATGTAACTAATTTTGGTTTTGCTCTTAATCCAATCTGATTGATTCTTAGTTTAATTAATTAGTTCACTTATATGATTCCTATTATTTTATTCATTTATTTTTATCACAATTTCTACTTATTTCTGTTACCTTCATTTTTTCATCCTTTGAACTCATTTATTGTATTTTATATGCTTCATTTTGTGTCTTCCTTAATAGTTTGGGATTTATATAGTTTTTATCTATTTTGTAGCTATCTCAAAAATTATTATATTTAAACTTGCAGCATCTAAAGCTAGTATCTTAAATCACCTTACAAAGAAGGGCATTTGAACTGTTTTAACCTCAATCATCCTCTTCCGATTTGCTTGCTATTTTTGTATAGGATTTTAGTCCCACCTTAATTTTATTTTTACCCCATGAATTACTGATTATTTATATTGTATAGTCTCATCAGTGTTAGTTTCAATTTATTCAGTTACTCATCTTTATTTCTTGCCATTAGTACTTTCTCCTTAAACTTAAATTCTGGGATAATATTTCTTCTTGTTGCAATAAATAGTTTATTGCAGTTAATTTATTGGGAATATATGGGAAATAAATACTTCCATATTAGTTTGTCCACAAGGGTCTTTGATATATCCTAATTATTGAAAAGTGGTTTTCTGTGGTGAAGGGTCTAGATTGACAGTTATTTTCTCTCTCTGCTCCAGAGTCATGCTACATTGTATTGAATTTCATATTGTGGCTGCTGAAAAAAACAGTGGTCAGTTTAACTTTAGTTCCTTTCTGGATAATGGATCTTTTCAACTTCTGCCTTTAAATCTTACCTTTGTTATTACTCCTGTATAGTTTCATTCTGATGTATCTAGATATACATTTCGTTTTTCTTAATTCTCTCTGGAATTTATTTTTGGACTTTCTAAACAAGGATTGGTATCTTTCATCAGTTTCCAGTGACTATCTCAAAGCCTACCTTTCACCCAGAACCTCTGTTACCTCCTCTAAGAACTGTAAGTATGTGTCAGAACTTTCATTTTATTTTATTTCTTCACTACCATTTTACTTATCTGTATTTCATTTCATTTCTATTTATCTCTACTCCAGCTTATTATTTCTGTCCTCAGAAGTCTAATGGCTTTTTCAATCTATAACCTTCATTTTTTATTTAAATTGCTATATTTTTCATCTCAGAATTTGTTTGCTTATTTTTCCAATATGCTTGATCAATTCTGATCATATCTCATTATTTCATATTGTAAGCAATTTTATTTTTTTTAAATGTGGTAGCATCCCTGTCTCATGTTTTATATTTGAAAACTAGCTATGTAGTATATCTGGCTTTAATTCCATAGGTGTTTCTGCTGCCTCTCGCTAATGGTGGCTTGTTTCCTTGTGGGTCCAGTGATTGCTTTTAATTGTGAGTTCCTTTTCTATTGATATTATATGGGAAATTTTTGAGGCCAGAGTTTAAAGAGTGTTTCTACATAGAGATTGTAGTTTTATTTCTACTAGGCATCTGGGAACATTCCTAAACTAGAACTCTTTTGCATTATTTTTTTTTTAAACCAAGAAGCTATTATAAATCCAGGTTCCAAATCAGTATGAGTAAAAATGTATAGTGATGTTTTTTCTTCTTTTTCTTATTCTTCTAGAACCAAATCAGAGGCCAGAACATACCCTCAGAAGTCAGGATTTTTTTTCCTGTCTCTGGTCTTTTGGGCACTGCCTTAGTCTGTTTTTGCTGCTGTAATAAAATATAATAGACTGGATAATTTATAAAGAACGGAAATTTAATTCTTAGAATTCTGGAAACTGGGGAGTCCAATATCAAGGTACTGCCAAGTTCAATGTCTGACGTGAGTCCCATCTCTATTTCCAAGAAGGCCCCTTGAATGCTGCAGCCTCCAGAGAGGCAGAACACTGTATCCTCATGTAGCAGAAGCTGGAAGGACCGAAAAAAGACAGCAAACTTCCTCCATCAAGCCCTTTAAAAAAAAAAAAAAAAAAAAAAAAAATATATATATATATATATATATATTAGTTGTAAATGGACACAATACCTTTATATTTTATTTATTTTTATGTGGTGCTGAGGATTGAACCCAGTGCCTCATACATGCTAGGCAAGTGCTCTATCCCAGCCCCATCAAAGCCCTTTTATAACATCATTAATCTACAGCATTTACATTAAACACTTCTGAAAACGCTCTGTCTCCTAATACTATTGTACTGGATATTAAATCACAATGTGGACTTGGGAGAGGACAAAATCATTCAAATCATAGTATTCCACTCCTGGTCCCCCAAATTTACATTCTCATAATTGCCTGCATTCCATCCCAATAGCTCCAAAAGTCTTAACCCATTTCAGTATCAACTTTAAAGTCCAAAGTCAACTAAATAACATATGGATCCCCTAAAGTTCTAGCTAGGCCACAAGTAGTGATTTCCTTAATTGTTGCCTCATTTGCTTATGAATTTTCTGAAAATAAATAACCATTACCATAGGTAGTAGTAATAAAGTACAGGCATGGTCATATTCTTACCTCTGAACATTGGCTATAGCTAAGATTTTACCATGATCTAATAGATTATTTTTTCATTTAGTAACATATGACCACATAAATATTTTAATAAATATGCACTATACTATCATATTTTTACTTTGTAATTTATCTTCCATTTTGAGAGGTCAGATTTTTCCCAATTTTCACTGTTAGAAACACTTTATTATGAACATTTCATGCTCAAAGCTTTGTCTAAGTTTCCTGTTTATTTAAAGTGTGTAAATTGTTCTTATAAACTAATCACTTGCTGCATTCCATCCTCTGGGATAGGACACCTGATAATTAAACTCGGTAGAGGTAAACCTAGGTTAAAAGGTAGACTCTGAAGCAAAATTAATTCCATGGATATTATGACATTTTGACTTTGCACAAGCCTTTCATGTTTTTTTTTGTTTGTTAGTTTTTGTTTTTTCCTGCCTCCAGCATGGTCCAAATGATGGATGAGGCCTACTGAATATCTTCCTCAGTAAGACACGAAATTGCTCTAGACTTGGTTGAAAAACAAAGGACAGCTCACGGTTCAGATTATTAATGTAGTTTAGAAGTAGCCTAGATATAAGGTAAAACCTCATTCATGGAGATCCTAAGAGGTCATAATTTATATCAGTGTGCTAAACAAAAACTTACCTTGTCCTAATAATTACTTCCATAATGGAAATAAATTATGTAAATAAGCATTTTTAAACATAGTATTTCCAAAATGTACATATTTATTCATTAGCATATCTTTGTTTAAAACTTTCTACTAGGTAATACTTTATTAGCATAGTTTGAGTTATTTGAAAGCAATACAATCTCAATTCTCTAAAATATTAAAAATGGCTAACTACAAATCCATTTTGATGATGCTCAGTAATTCTAATTACAGAGTTTCTGTAATTTAGCTTGACAGAACTATTGTTTAATTCACAAGCATTTTTAATAATGCTGAGAATAATTAAAGCAGAAAGAGAAAATTGAATTTTGTTCCAGGACAGTTAAAATTAAATAGAATTATTTATGAAATGATTATTATTTTGCATAGCTTGATTAAAATTCCTAGCAACTTATCTTTTTTTATTTTTGCCTGAGAATTTATTAAAATAATTTTTGTGAATTGAAGGCATATATTTCACTTCTGTTTATGTCTAATTAATCTTCTTTGTCTCTTCTTATCTCTGTAAATATTTGTAACATCAGGTAGGTGGGTTCTGGCTTCACAGGGAAATTTATGTTTTAGAGGAAAGTTTTTCCTTTGGTGGGCATGTATCTATTTTTTCTTTAGTCATGCCTGCTTTTTTAAAGAGAGTGGCAGAGAGGTCAAACTAGTAGCAGATAAAGAGTGTAATTTTTGAGATAGCCTAAATTAATTGTGTTTTGGGGCTTGGAAATGCATTTATGACCTTTATCACAGCAGACTATGTCCACTGCATCCACTTTCCTTTTTCTGCTGGCCTTGATGTTTTTCTGGTCATCCAGGTTTGAAATGACGATTACTTTTGATGTCCACCCTTCCAGTCTGACATCAGTTCAGGCAGATTCTATTTCCTTCATAACTCTTGTATTCATCTTCTTCATACCCTCTACCAGATGAGGGTCTTTCCTGGATGGTTGCAGTCATAACCTAGCTAGTCCGTCTGTTTCCAGAACAATCCTCCAATTTTCAGATGCAGGTTGAACCTTAGTTCAAAAACCAAAATCCAAAATGCCATAAAATCTGAAATATTTTGAGTACCAACATGATGCCACATGTGGAAAATTACATACCTGACTTCATGTGATGGGCCACAGTCAAAACACAGGTGCACTGAAAATATTAAATTATTTTCAGGCTATGTGTATAAGATGGATATGAAACATAAGTCAATTCCATGTTTAGATGTGACTCCCATCCTTAAGATACATCTATGCCGGGCTTAGTACCACACACCTGTAATCCCAGCAGCTCAGGAGGTTGAGGCAGGGGGATTGCAAATTCAGAGCCAGCCTCAGCAACTAAGCAAGGTCCTCAGTGACTTAGTGAGATTCTGTCTCAAAATAAAAAATAAAAAGGGCTGGAGATGTGGCTCAGATGAATTCAATCTCTAGAATCCACAACCTCCCAAAAAAGATATCTCATTATGTCTATGTAAATATTCCAAAATCTGAAAAAATTCAAGGCACTTCTGGTCCCAAGTCTTCAGGTAAAGGGTGCTCAACCTGTAATATCACTTCTCTCCTTTTGTCTCATGACTCTGATCATGTCACTCCATACTTACTAAATTACCTGGTCAGTTTGGACCTTTGCTCAGCATCTAAGGCTCTTCCCATTCAGCCTTAACCTGTCCTTCCAGACTTACTCTCTCCTACTCATTTGGCCATAAGGACAATTTATCCACTCTGTTTGATAACACAGTGCCTGGGGCCCAATTGACATTCAAGTGTTCCTAAAAATATTTTAATTTTAATGTATTTTAATATCAGAAGAAAAATATGATAATGCATAGTCCTCATAAATGCAACCTGAACATGTTTGGCTGTATACCAACACAGTGTAGAATATAATACTTAATATTTAAGTTGAGGATGAGGTCTACAAATGAAAAGCTGCTTAGGATCAATGGAAGTATACTGTATCCCTATTTGCATACATTAACTTCTAGCCCAGATAGATTTCTCATCGTTCACTGTGCACCTTTCCCATTTCCTAGCTTTCATCACTGTTGTTCCCTTTACCTGGGGGTTAGATCAGACTTAACCTTCCTTGTTTTTTAATATAACAAAACCGTTTCAGAAGCACAAATGACTGTTTTCCCTCAAGTCTTCTCTAATCTCTAGTCTGTTTTATGTTCATCTTAAGTCCTTTGATCTGCAGAGTCATCTACTTTTAAACCCAGCAATTGTGTATTTAACCCCTATCTTATGTTAGGCTGTATATAGATGTTTCAGAATCAAAGAGGAATAAGAGACCCTACCCTTGGTGAAGTCTTATGTAAGAAGGAACAGAAAGATAAGAACGCAATGATTAGACTGTCATCTGATGACGTTGCAGTAAAGGTACATTCAGGGTGTTGTCTGTAGATTATAGACTCACTGAAGAGAAGTACTTCTTACTCATTTATATGCAGATGGTCCTTACCCTAGAAATAAGTTGGGTTCCAAGTTATTTTAATCTAGAACTTCACCTATTTCTAGTTTCTACCCTATGTAAGATGCCCATCTGTCCTCTGGATGTGCAGCAAATATGCTTGTATATCATACTAGCATGTTGTTTTCATATAGGCTATTCTACCTAAAATGCTCAAGACTTAGATTGACAGTTTCTTAGCTTGAAACCTTCTCTAGTGCCCCAGGTGGCCTAACCATTCCATCTCCTCTGCTCCCCTAGTACCTTATATTACATCAATATATCAATTATATTATAATCAATCATAATTGTTTCAGAATAAAGATGGAGAAGGTATGGTTGGTAGGTCTTTAAGATAACTGTCTTCATTTTTGAATCATGGTCTGGTCTATAGTAGGTGCTCATGTTTATTAAATAAGTAGCTATAAGAATAATAAGGCCAGTTGTCTGAAACTCAGAATGTATTTTTCCATAGAAGTATATTATGCATCCATCTTATAAGTGACTAGTCAGCCAATAACACAATTGAAATAGAAATCCAATTGCTATGTTCTACCTAAATTTTTTAGGTTGGGTAACAATGTTTATATGTTAAAAAAAATTCAAAATGTCAGTGTAGGAAATCAAGACCCTTATTCCTTTTAGAGAGGGTGCAGGCTTCAGAATTTGCTGTTTAGTTAAAGTAAAAGGAAAGTCTTCCAGATCTTGGTAATGGTTTCCTGTGTGGTCTGGATCTCAAACTAGAAAGGGCAAGTATGTCAATCAGCTTTCTATCACTGTGACAAAATACCTGAAATAAATAGCTTTTAAGGAGGAAAGGTTTATTTTGACTCATGGTTTCACAGGTTTCATTCCAAAAGCTTGTCCCTGTTGATTTGTGGCCTATGGTAAGGCAATGCTTTATGGTAGGAATGTGTGACAGAGGAAACTGCTCACCTAATGGCAGCTGAGAGGTATAGAGAGAGAGATAAGGAGCCTGGGTCCCAAATTCCCTTTGAGGGCACACTCCAGTTACCTAACTTCCTTCTACTCTTAAAAGTTCCACCACCTTTCAGTATTTACCGCAGGCTGACAACCGAGCCTTTAACATGTGGATCTTTGAGGGATTCTTATCCAAATTATAGCAGCTGGTTATGGGCACCTGGGCCTAGAAGAGCCAGAACTGAAGGATATTATGGAAGAGGCATGATGGGGTCATACCCTTCCATAGATTTACAAACACCTCCCTACATCAAGATCCCTGGTCAGGGTATTCATTCTACTTGAAACTGCTTTCTCATACAAAAATAAATTCTACTCTTTCTATTCTCATATTCTTCTCAACAGGAATTGGAAGTATAATTGGGGTTTCAATCCCATGAAGTACACTTATTTTATAGATTTTATAACTTCCCATAAATAATCCCAGTATCATTTTAGGAGGAAGTGGGTTAATCAGACTATCCCTGGAGTTTAGTGCACTGAACTCTTTTTGGATGTGGCAGTGTAGGAGGACTTTAGATCAACAGATTACTATTTAAGACAAAAGAACAAAGGAACATGGAGACAGAGCATCCATCTATGTGAAGTACTATTGAAGGATGAATTGGAGATATAATGGTGGGGTAAGAAGGCCAAAGGACACAAATGTGGTCTTTAAATACCCTAAGAACTAGGATATGACACTGACTTTATATTTGTTTTGAACTCCCCTGCTCCTCCACATGTCAGGAAATAAATCTAGAAGGAGATAGATTTTACATCAATGTAGGAAAGAACTTCTATGAATGATTGTTGTCTAAAGAATTGCATCTCGCTGAAGATTTTATGACATGAACTCAGTAGATTTTCTGACCATTATCTTATTGAAGGAATATGGGACATTTAAAAAATAGATTTAAAAAAATAGACTTAAAAAATATCAAGCTGGTGTGATGTGGCTCAGTGGCAGAGTACTTGCCTAGCCTGCACAAGGCCCTGGGTTCAGTCCCCAGCACTAGAAAAAAAATAAGTCTCTAACCCCCAAGTTCAAATTCACTATGACTATCTTCATGCATTTTCAATCCATTCAGCAAATATTCCTGGTGCTTTTTCCCCAGGGAAGCACTGTGAGTTGTACAGAGTTTCTCACCCTGAAATAACTCACCATTTCCTGGGTAAAGTGGACAAGCAAATGGGACATTGTGGAGAGTCAGGGTGATGAGAAGACAGTAGCCCAGAAGTGACAATATCTTTGCAGATGCTATCCAGGCTCTTCTCATATCTACCTGGGGCTCATTGTTTCCACACCTGCTGTTTGCTTTCAATTTAAAACACTTGTAACTCTTTAAATTGTGCTTTTTCTGGATCCAGTATGAGGCCTGACCTTCATGGGGGACACTAGAAGTTCCAGAAAATTTTGCACTAGAGTCCAGAATGATGGAAGATGACTGAGAGAAGAGTGGGGGAAAGACCCCCTGGCTGAGGAGCAATGTGAATAAAGGTCTAGAAGCCAAGAGATAACGTCATAATGTTGGGGATGTGCCCTTGCATGGCAGGAATGTAGCATCCAAAAGAGAAAATAGAGACAGATGAGGGGCTGGCACATGATGAGTGCTCAGTAAATATGATGGAATATATAAAAGAGATTGGAGAAAAAAGATAAACCATGAAATCTGCCTTCCTAAAGCCTCCTTAGGAGTTCTTGTAAGAGAGGTTCTTAGTTCCATATGTATATCATGTGTTATCTGTAGACTGGAAAGATAATAGAGTGTATAAAACATACATGCACTATTTTTCCAAATAGTGTTGTGATTAATCAAATCCAAATGAAAGGATTACCAAACACATAGTAGCTTTTGTCTTATATATTTTTTAGCCACCAGATACTCAGTTACATCCATTCTCATGCAAGTAACTAAGAATATTTTATATTAAATGAGAGTTGAAAGGATGATATTTACTAATCTGGAAGGCATATTTGTGTCTGACATTCTCTTCCTTTGGGGACGTTTTCCTATTCTGCAAGCAGACATCATTTATCAATTTTAAGTAACAATTTACTTAATGTACCACTTCCTTTTTTATGCCTCCTTGGCAGACTGGCAGTGCTTTCTTATGCTGGCTTCCCAGCATCTAAGGCCAGCTCCACCTCTACCTCCCTTGGCTCTTTTTGCAGTCCCAGGCATTTGGCTCTTACTTCTTCAGGAGAATGACTTGGAAATGTCATTGCCAACATGACCTACTATCTCACTTCTCTGTACCTTTGGACAAAATCTTTCAAATATGTTCTATAATTGCTGTTTTCATTTCCACTCATTCCTTTCTTCTTAATATCATTTCAAATGTGCTTTCATTTCTACCATCTCACCAGAATTACGTTCATCAAGTTCACCATCAATTAACCTTATGAAACCAAGGGCAACTTTAAGTCTGCATGTTCCATGATCATGCAGCAGCATTTGACAGGTTGGCCATCGTCTCTTTCTTAGAACCCTTTGTGCCCAGCCTTGGGACACCTAGAATCCAAACACTTCCAGAGGCTGGGACAGGAGGATCACAAGTTCAAGGTCAGCCTCAGCAACTTAATGAGGCCCTAAGCAACTTAGCCAGAACTTGTCTCAAAATAAAAAATAAAAAAGACCAGGATGTGGCTCAGTGGTAAGCAGCCCTGGGTTAAATCCCCAATAGTGCTCCCCCACACACCCTAAAAAAGGAAAACAAACACTTTGAGCACTTGGTTGTAGACCAAACAGCCTCTTGGTTTTCCTCCTACTTCTTGGATGTTCCTTCTAAGCTTCCTTGCATCTCCAGGACTCAGAACTTAGATTGTTCCTTTATCTACAATCATTCTTTTGGGATTTCAGGCTATTACATGACTTCAAATATGATTCACATACTGAGGCTCCTAATTTTCTTTTAAGGTACCTTAAGTTTAACCCTGCTCTGGACTTCTACCCTAACTCCATACTTTAACTGCTTACATAGAGTGCCACTTGGATGTCTACAAGGAATCTCAAACTGAACTCCTAATCTTCCTTCCTCAGTTTGTAGCTATTCTGTTCTTCTAGCTGATTAGGCCAAAATCTTTTAATTATCCTTGACTATTTTGACCAGACCTACAGCAAATCCAGTTTTTCATCTTATTGCCTTTACTCATAACACTACCTGAGCCAGTGCTACCTTTCTGGAATGCAGTAGCCTCTTAAGTGGTTTCCTTGTCTCCACAAGTTCACCCTTCAAGTTCTTCTCAGTAGAGTAGCCAGAGTGTAGCAGAGTGGTGTTGTCAAAACACAAATCAGTTCCTGTTACCCCTTGACCCTCCACTTCACTCAAAGTGAACACTAAAATCAAAGCAGTGGCTATAACCCTTTAGGCACCAAGCTCCCACTCACCTCCTGACCTTTTCTTCCTTCCTGTTCTCCTGGCTTATTCTAGCTATACTGGCTCCCTTGGTGTTTTCCAGATTTGCCTCCCTGGCTCCTCTCTACTTCCTATTCCTTTGACTTGAATGACCCTTCCCAGATAGTTGAACAGTTTGTCTTCTTGTCCATTCAACTCTTTTCTCAAATGGCTCCTTTGGTGGGTCCCTCTTTCGGTAAGGTCATCCCTGACTGCCATTTTTAAGTTGCTGCTTCCCATCCTGGCCTGCCACTCTCTTTCTCCTTTCTCACCTTATATTTCTCCATTACTACTCTTATAAAATTTACTCAGTTACTTTATTTCATGAGAATATCATTTTTGTCCGACTCTATAGATGTGTATGTAGGGTCCAGAAAAGTGCCTAGGATATAGTTAAAATTTTTTGGATTGAATGAATGAATTGGATGGATTGAGTATCTATAGTTAGACCTCTGGAGTTTGACTCATTTGTATTCCTTCTATTTCTACTCTGAATCATTCTGACAAACGCAACATTTGGGTCGCCAAACCTGTCTATCTTTCTGAATATACGTGACAGCAGTGGCATTATTATCTTAATGTTTTCTGGCATCTTCATTTAGAAAAATAGCATCCTGCTCACGTGTACAGTAGTGATTTATAGAAAAGTTATTTTGGTTACAGACAAAAAAACTGCTTCCATTTTTCCACATATTGATATATTTTATAAATAGAAAGTATCTTCATTCCTTCTGGAGTTTTGAGGAGCATCCAAGCTAGACTAGAGAAAGAGCTTTCTAAATTCTTATATCTGTGAAAGAAGAAGATTCTCCTCTTCCTTGCAGGAGTTTATAAAATTTGTGAGGTAGGATGGACAGCAAATAAAGAAATAATTACAAATGGAAAAACTGCTCTATTAGTCAGCTTTTCATTGCTGAGACCAAAATACCTGACAAGAACAACTTAGAGAAGGAAAGATATGTTTTCGCTGGCAGTTTCAGAGATTCCAATTCATTTGGCTGAGTCCATTGCTTTGGAGCTGGGGTGAGGCAGAATAACATGACCAAAGCTGCTCACCCCAAGGCAACCAGGATGCAGAGAGAGAAAAAGGAGCCAAGAACAGGATATAATCCCCAAGGACAACCCCCAGTGTTGTTCAACTATGCCCCTTTTGATTACAGTTGCCAGACCTCCCTGTAGTCCATTCAGCTATCAATGTACCAATTAACTGATGAGGTCAGAGCCCTCATGATCCTATCACATCTCAAAAGCTCCACCTTTGGACATTACTACATTGGGGACCAAGCCTTCAGGTCACCCAGTAGGAGTCTTTGGGTGATGCTTCATGTCCAAACCTTATCAACTGTTAGGAATAAAATGAACAAGGAGCAATGAGAGAAAAACAGCCCTTGAACATCTTAGTAGAAGGGATGATGAAGGTTGTTTCATCAGAAATTTGGTTCTGTTTTGGGGGAAGCCTTTAGCTTTTAGCTCTCTGTTCCTTTTAGCATTTATTGCTCATGGTCACATTGCTAGAAACAACCTTCCAAAGGTTGAGAATAGCCAGCTATGGGCAATTCTAGGGGACTAGTACTGCAGACAGAGGTAACAGCACATGTATCCATCCCTCTACAGAAATAAATTCTGTGTTTGAGATCAAGAAATATTTGTGTGTCACTGGGGTGGCTAGTAAATCAAGAGTGACATGTCATGGTGCAGGAATTTGGCTGTATTCCAAAAAGTATGGGAAGTCATCGAAGTCTTTTCAGAATGGGAATGACACACCCTAATTCTTATGCTCTCTGGGCGCCGTGGGAGAATTGATGGTGGGAGACAAAAATATAAAGGGGGCCACCTATGTGAGCATCTAAAGAGCAGTAGCAGTTGGAACAGGTTGGCAGCAAGGCAGATGGAGACAAGTAGCTGCATATAAGAACCGTCTCATGGGTAAAAAGGATGAGACTTGCAGAAGGATTGGAGGTAAAGGGTGAGGGTGGCTGAGAAAAAGGAAGGAATCAAGCAAGACTCACATTTTTGGCATGAGCAACTGGGTGGCTGGTAGGCTGGGGGCTGCATTTACTAAGTAGAGGAAGTCTGGAAGAAAATTGTGCTGGCAAGGAAGGAGTGTATGAGGGATTGGCATTTAGTTTGCAATATGTTACATTTTCAATATCTGGGAGAAATCCAGACAGAGATGTCAGTTAGGCAGTCCAACAGCAGAGATGAAAATAGAAGTACTAGAAAGGGGGAAACTGACATTTCTTGAACATCTGCTGCTCTGGATTCTGCTCAGATGTTCTTCAGTACTGCCGTGAACCTTGGGAGATAAGTTCACCTGTTTAATAGAAAAAGACTCTGAAATTTAAAGTGTTACCGAGTGACTGTCCTAAATGATAAGAGTGGAAGTGTTACCATGGAGACTTCAATCCCAGTTTGCCTGACTTCAAAATACATTCTTGGTTTCCACCAAGACTGACAGTGGTTCTTATTTGATCAATATTTGACTGAGCTAGAAATAGTTATATGAGTATTCAACTGACCATTTTTAAGGAATATTTAAGAATATATTAATATGTTATTCATTAACTATAGCAATTTTTAAAATGTCTGCCTATGGATGATTCGGAACAAAATTTGTGATCCATCTCACCATTGCCTGCCCAGTCCTCTATTAAATGTGTAAAGTCTGTTGGCCATAGTAGGTTGAGTGCCAGATTTTCCATGGAGTCTATTTTAAAATAGATTCTCATATAATTAATATCTTACATCACTGTGGTACATTTGTCACAACTAAGGAACCAACATTGGTTCCTGGTCATTAGTTAAATTCTAAACATTAGATTTTACTAGTTTTTCTCTAATATCTTTTCTGGTTTAGTATTACATCTAAGACACAATGTTACTATTCACTATTATGTCTCCTTGGTCTTCTCTTGCCTATGACAGATTCTCAGACTTTGCTTGTTTTGTGACTTGGCAGTTTTTAGGAGCATTAGCTGGGTCTCTTGTGGAGTAACTACCATTTGGGTTTATCCAATGTTTTTATCATGACTAGATGGCGTTATGGGTTCTTGGATAGAAGACCACAGAAGAGAAGGACCCTTCTCATCACATCATATCAAGGGGACCTGCTGTCAGTATGTCTTGTCATTGAAGTTAACCTTGATCAGTTAACCTTGATTGGCTGACATAATATTTTCTAGATTTTTCCACTGTAAAGTTACTATCCCCACTCTCACTGTGGAGCATATTTTAATTGTATTTGACATTTTTCATGTGCTTCTGGAGCTGCTGTGTTGTACCTACACAGGTGTTAACTCTAATAATTAACAGAAAACTGAATTAATACCAGGCATTGAGCAAAGGGATATCTTGAAATAGTCCCATGTGTGGTACAAACATCTCCATTTTATATGTGCAGGGAAAAACTCATGCATGCTGAGAGAAGGTTGACACACCTGCAGAGCACCTGACTGCAGGCAGTGTCACTCTGTGCCCATTTTCTGGGGTTAGTGCTGACCCCTTCCTTTGCTTCCAACATTAATCTCAGCAGAGCACCTGGACACTGTAGAAGGACCATGCCAAAGGCCCTGATGTCTTCGCCATCCCTCATCTAGGAATTTGGCTCTGTTTTGGGGGAAGTCTTTAGCTTTCAGCTCTCTGTTCCTTTTAGCATTTGTTGCTCATGGCCACATTGCTAGAAACAAAGGAAAAAGTACATTCACAGGGAATATGATACTTTTGCCTGGTTATTACTCTTGGGATAGAAGTCCAGAGTTTTTCGTTTTCATCTCTTCAGATTCTAGTGGAAATGATTTTTAGGCTCCTGTAATGATCGTTGCTTTTTTAATTTAAACTCCAAATAATCAGCAACCTCACCGAGAATCTGTGAGCATGTTTTGACTTTGATAGTGACGTGCTGTTGTGTCTAGCTATGTCTGTGCATTTCAGGTACCAGGACCCAGTTGTATATGTCTGGATGAACAGGCTCCTACTGTTCACATCAAATACCATCTCATCACAAGCAGTACATGGATCCGCTCCCCTTTCTTGTATGCTGGCACTTTTCATCAAAGTTGAGGAAAAATTCTATCCCATTGTTATTTTTAGGTTTCTAAAGAAGATAAGAAGCCACAAGGCTGTCTATTAAATTCAATACCTATTCATATAGCCATGATTACATCTATTAAGTTACTTTATTTCAGAAGCATGGAAATTAAATTAAAACTTTGATATATTTTCAGGAAACTATAAAGAAAAATATACATCTCATTCATATAAATTATTTTGGAAAATGCAAAACGCAATGCAATGCAAACAATCAATGTTGTTGACATTCCAGTGCTATTCAGTTTCCCATAATGTAATAAATGGCTTATCTTAAGGAGACATAAAGGATCTGGTTCAGAAAAATTCCAGATTTATCTGTGTCTAAAGTTACTGAAATAATCACATGTTGCTAAAATTTTTATATTTTACTTCAACGTGAAAGGTGAAATCCTGACACAGATAATCCTTCTTCCAGAGCCTACACATTTGTAAACTACCTAATAAATATTTAGTAACATTTTTGTGTCACCAAGTGAAAGCAGATCCAGATAACAAATAAATGTCACATTATGTTCTTTGATTTTATTTCCCACCAATTTCCAAAAAGATGTCATGTGTTAGACGTCATGTCTCACATGGTGGACCAGGAGCCCTCCAGTGTGGGAGATGGGCCACCTGCCTGCTTATATCCCTGGAGTAACACCATTTGTTCCGTATCACCACATACTCAAGTGGCGTGATCTGGCAGGGCAAATCTGTTTACTAGCTCTGGAGTGACACCATGACAGTAGTGTTTACAGATGTCTGGAATCACTGTGTGCAGAATGAATTACTTACTTCACATTGGTACCTTTAGATCTATTTACATCTACATTTTTGTTCTTATTTTCTCACTGTTCTCATGTTTCTTGCTCTATTGTTTACTTGAGTTGCTATTGGTATTTTGAGAAGTGTTTTGGTATTCTTTATGTAAATGTTGTGACTAAAAGCACCTTGAGCTTTTCAAGAAAACTCACTATCTCAATCTAATAAACTTATGGTGTCTTCTTATACAGAAACCTAATGTAGACTGTCTCTGAGATAAAAAATAGTTGATTTACTTCTGTGTCATATAAATGAAACATGAGTATTTGGAAAAGCCTAAGTAATCAGTTGAATCTTTTTTGCTGAACCCCGATTTATTTGAAAAGATTTTTAAAACTCCAGTCACTAGTTATACATAGAGCCAGCACTTCATGATATGCTATTTTCTTTGTTAATTTTTTTTTTATTGTGAACACTATATTTGATGCATCCTTTGCTTTTCTTTAATTATGAAACTATTTGATGCATCCTGTGGTTAAGGAAAATCAAAATTAAATATAATTGTTCTGCTAAAATTTATGATTTTTTCCCCCATGCATCCTTTGAACCTTTCGTGTCCTGGGCCAGACATATTAGAGTATGCAGGTCATTAGTTAAAAATGCAGGAAATCAGCAATTGCTCGCACTGTATTTCCCTCTAGTGGCCAGAATGAGGAACTTCAACCACCTTCCCTGGAGAACTGCTTCATGTGAGTGCTAAATATTTCTCTAAAGAAAGACATTTTCATCTATAATTCTGATTTAAAGTCAGAGACCTAACAGATGTTGGTTGCCTTCCATGGGAATAACCCTCACACTGTTTTCTTCAGAATATCTTTAAGGCATGAATCTTAGAATCATGTGGAAATTTCTCTGCTATGTTCAAGATTCTCACAAGTAATTTCCAAACTGGGAAATAGAGATGAAAAAAGAAAACATCACCCTATATGTACATAAATGGTATGACTCTACTTCATGTACAACCAGAGGAATAAATTTTACCCCATTTGTTTACAATGAATCTAAATAAATAAGTAAGAAAAAAGAAGTAGGATGCTCTCATTACACTAACAGCAATGCCATTTTGTACTGTTGGTAGCAAATGAATGACTCATTGATAGCTCGGTACCTTTACTAGGAAGAGGAGTTGCTAAGGTCCCAGTCCCTCCCTTCCGAGGCTGCAGAGGGTGTTGGAGAGAGCTGGGTGTGAGCTTCTTTTCTACACTCTAGCTAGTAGTCTGAGTGTGCTTCTCTTCTGTGAGTGGGGCAGGAATGGGGTTGTTAGGAATAGTAGATGAGGTAGGTCAGCACTGTGTCCGATGTGTAATAGGTACCAAAAATTTGTAGTTTTCTTTCCCTTTCCTTCTCTAATATTGTACAAAGAGGAAAGAAGTAAAAGAAACTAAGTGGCATGACTCTTTAGTGAAGACAAATGAGGGGAAATGGTCAAAACCTCCTTAATAATTGTCTTGAGATTGCCAGACTAGAAATTTCTGATGAAAAGCTAGTACTTGGGCTGGGTACAGCAGTGTATGCCTGTAATCCCAGCAGCTGGGGAGGCTAAGGCAGGAGGATGGAGAGTTCAAAGCCAGCCTCAGCAAGTGAGGCACTAAGCAACTCAGTGAGACCCTGTCTCTAAATTAAATACAAAATAGGGCTGGGGATGTGGCTCAATGCTTGAATGCCCCTGAGTTCAATCCCCAGCATCCCCTGCTTAAAAAAAAAAAAAAAAAAAAAAAAAAAAAAAAAAAAAAAAAAAAAACGAGGACAGAAGTTGTGATCCCTCCAGTAATGGTCAAGTAGTATGAAATAATGAAGGGACATCTTTGTTTTTTCTTTTTGTACTGTTTGCTTTTAATTCACTGAAACCTTAACACAATGGACTTTTAAAATTCCCAGGAGAGATAACTTCAGTTAGGAATAAACCTCGATGTTCTAGCATAAAGGAGATATAACAGTATATTTTGGTTACATTTAGGAGAATATTTAGATGGTGTCAGTCATAAATTGGTAAAACTGATTGAGTTTTGTTTTGTTTTATTATATTCACCAATAGTGTTGTTGAAAGCCCACCATAAACCCTAACACAGCAACTGGTAATCCTAATAGTAAGACTATAAGATTACCAGAAGAACACTCTTTATTCCATTACCTACTCATCTTAGATGTGAGTTATTTCCATCAGAGAAACATTTCCCGAATTTGGATCCTTTTAGCATGCATTAAAATGCAACGATACTAGTGAGCATCATTAAAGTAATTTATAGTAAGGCATTAGTGATTTTTCCAATTCATTTTCTATGAGTTGAGATTGTGTTTGGGGATGGCGTAGAAGTAAGGCAGAAATGAAAAGAGATAATGACATCATGGTATCAAATTCAGAGTGAGCTGTAGAGGATCAGGATAAGGATGATGTAGCCTTGTCTTTTTTCACCTCTAAAAGTGTTGTAAATAATTTCTTACTTATGCTGTGAGTTTTGCTATTTTTACTGTGAGAGGAGTGTTTTATTCCAATACACTTTGTTAAGTAGAATATGTTCAGAGAGAAATTAAAGCAAAATTTATTCTAATAGCATTTTAATTAAGCAGTGATGAAAACACTTTCCAAGTCGTAAGTTTTCATTTTCACCCCTCCTCACGTGGGAATGTATAACGGTTTTTTTGGCTACAAACATGGGTAGACTTGACATTAAGATAAGTTGGCAAAGTAAGCACAGTGGCGAAGGATAGACTGTAGACATACTGAAGAATGCTAAGGCTTTTTTTCACTCTAAGTGATGATTTAATTTTGTAGGCACTATTTCAATATCGTGTGCTTTCTTAAAAAGTTAAAATAGGCTGCCATCCCCCTGCTTTGGGCCTCATATATGCTGGCTCTTGACAGGCAGATTCTTGACTCAGTTGTTAGGTATCCTCAGGGTATGTGTTTTAGACAGCTTTTTCACCGCTGTGACTAAATGATCTGACCAGCATAATTATAGAGGAGGAAAGGTTTATTTGAGGGCTCACAGATTCAGAGATCTTAGTCCACAGAAGGCCGAATCCATTCCTTTTTCCGGCTGAACATCTTGGTGGGAGAAGGTGGTGGAGGGCAGCAGGTTACATCATGGTGATCAGGAAGCAGAAAGAGAGTCTCTACTCTCCAGATATAAAACACATGCCCCAAAACCATGCCCCAATTCCAATCTCCTCCAGCCACACCCTACCACTTCAGTTAATCTCATCAGGGATTGATTCACTGATTGGACTAAGACTCTTACAACCCAATCATTTCTCCTCTGGACTTCCCTACATTGTCTCACATGTGAGCTTTTGGGGATACCTCCCATTCAAACAATAACAAGTATGGTTGCCCATTGGACATGTATCCAGTCAAGTTTTACACTGGATTGCCTGAGTAGGACAGTGGCCTTGAACCTGGCAGATTGGTCAGCTTTTAGTCTTAGCAGAGTAAGATCATTAGAAGAGTGATATTTCCAGTGGCCAATACACACTTTATCCATTGTTGTAACACACAATTATAATTGTATCCACAGTGATTTGCTCATTCATTCATTTATTAAGCACACTTTTTTTTTTAACCTTTTCTGTCTGTCAAGTGCTATGATGGAGGATACATTTCAAACACCTTAGAATTTGAGGCCATGTTGCAGAGAGGCCTGGACTAGAATCTGGGATTCCCACCTCATGAAGTAATTGGTAACTTATTAATTACCTATGCTGAGTTACTAAATATTCCTATGATTCTATTCTTTTCCTTCTTCACTACTGCCTCAGAAACTCCCTCTTCAGACCTTTCTTACTTTTACCCACCTGTGCCTTTTATCAGTTTATTAAGTGTTCTGAGTCTTCCTCCATTTATTTATTATCTTTAATCTGCCTTTTGCAGTAAAAACTTCCTTTTGACTTAATAATAAGTGTTTCTCAAGTCTTGAATAGCCTAAAAATGCCAAAATGAATTCCTTCTAACTTTGTTGTTACATAAAACTGTTGTGTATATTTAAGGTATATAACATGCTGTAACAAGGTACATATAAACCAAATTGGACGACCTGCAGGCAGGCTCTGGGACCAGGGCAGGGCAGCCAGAGACTTCTCCAGGCGGCCCTGCCCCCTCCGGCCGTAGGCTCTTTCCACAGGGCGATCCAAGATGGCGGACTAGAGGGTGACTACATCTCCAGTCACTCCAGAACCAAGGATTCAAGAAGGGGAGGCATTGAGAGACTAGGACTAAAATAGAGCCATGGGGTGAGTCTCCCCCACCGGGTGAAGCTTGGCCTGGGCAGCAGGCCCGGATAGGGACGGCTTATCAGAGTAGGGCAGGGCAGCTAGAGTCTTCCCCAGGTAGCCCTGCTCACTCTGGCGGTGGGCTCCTCCCACAGGGCCAGCTTCTTGGAGCAGACCCACCCAGTGAGAGCCTTTCCGCACAGAACCAGCTCCAAGTCCCGGAGCCAGCGCGGTGAGCTCTGGCCCGCAGGCAGCTTCAGGGACCAGGACAGGGCAGCCAGGGACTTCCCCAAGCAGCCCGGCTCCTTCGGGTGGGAGGCACCTTTCAAGGCTAGCTCAGAATGGACCGCCCAGTGAGAGCCTTTCGACACAGAGCCAGGCACAAGTCCGCGAGCCAACGGAGAGCTCCGACTGGCAGGCAGCCACTGGGACCAGGACAGGGCAGCCAGAGACTTCTCCAGGCAGCCCTGCCCCCTCCAGCTGCAGGCTCTTTCCACAGGGCAATCCAAGATGGCAGACTAGAGGGTAACTTCATCTCCAGTCACTCCAGAACCCAGGATTCAAGAAGGGGAGACATTGAGAGACTAGGACTAAAATAGAGCCTCGGGGTGAGTCTCCCCCACCAGGTGAAGCTCGGCCTAGACGGCAGGCCCAGATAGGGGACCCTTATCAGAGCAGGGCAGGGATGCTAGAGTCTTCCCCAGGTAGCCCTGCTCACTCTGGCAGTGGGCTCCTTCCACAGGGACAGCTTCTTGGAGCAGGCCCACCCAGTGAGAGCCTTTCCCCACAGAGCCAGCTCCAAGCCCTGGAACCAGTAGCGGGCTAGAGGCAGCTTTCTTCGGAAGCACTGCATTTTCAAGTTCCTCCAAGACTTCAAGCTACTGAAGGCTGGGAGGTGATACACTGGAAATCCACAGGGACACCATAAGCCAATAGAAGGATTCTGCAATATCTCAAAGTCCCACTGACATCTGACCAATATGAGAAAACAGGGGAAGAAAATGTCCCAAACAAAGCTAGATACTATATCAATAAAACCCAGTGACAGCACAGCAAAAGAAATGTCAGAAAGGGAGTTCAGAATGTACATAATTAAAACAATCAGGGAAGCAAACGAGGAGATGAAAGAGCAAATGCAGGCATTGAAGGAGGAGATGAAAGAGCAAATCAGGCATTAAATGATCGCACCAATCAACAGTTAAAAGAACAAATAAGGGAAGCAAGAGATCATTTCAAAAAAGAGCTAGAGATACTGAAAAAAAATAACAGAAATCCTTGAAATGAAGGAAACAATAAACCAAGTTAAAAACTCCATAGAAAGCATAACCAATAGGATAGAACACCTGGAAGACAGAACCTCAGATATTGAAGAAAAAATATTTAATCTTGAAAACAAAGTTGACCAAACACAGAAGATGGTAAAAAATCACGAACAGAATCTACAAGAATTATGGGATATCATGAAAAGGCCAAATTTCAGAATTATTGGGATTGAGGAAGGCTTAGAGAAACAAACCAAAGGAATGAACAATCTATTCAATGAAATAATATCAGAAAATTTCCCACATATGAAGAATGAAATGGAAAACCAAGTACAAGAGGCTTATAGGACTCCAAATATACAAAATTACAATAGACCCACACCAAGGCACATATAATGAAAATATCTAACATACAAAATATAGACAGAATTTTAAAGGCCACGAGATAAAAGAATCAAATTATATTCAGAGGGAAACCAATAAGAATATCAGCAGATTTTTCAGTCCAGACCCTAAAAGCTAGAAGGGCCTGGAACAACATTTACCAAGCCCTGAAAGAAAACGAATGCCAACCAAGAATCTTATACCCAGCAAAACTTATTTTCAGATTTGACGATGAAATACAATCCTTCCATGATAAACAAAAGCTAAAGGAATTTACGAAAAGAAAGCTGGCATTACAGAACATTCTCAGCAAAATATTCCATGAGGAAGAGATGAAAAACAACGATGCAAATCAGCAACGGGAGGAACTAGCCTAAAGGAATAGCCAATAAAGGAGAAACCAAATCATGTCAAAAAACAAAAATGAGTCAAATGACTGGGAATACAAATCATATCACAATAATAACCCTGAATGTTAATGGCCTGAACTCATCAATCAAAAGACATAGACTGGCAGATTGGATTAAAAAGAAAAATCCAACAATATGCTGCCTGCAAGAGACTCATCTCATAGAAAGAGAAACCCAAGACTAAAGGTGAAAGGATGGGAAAAAACATACCATGCACACGGACACAGCAAAAAGCTGGAGTATCCATCCTCATTTCAGATAATGTGGACTTCAAACCAAAACTAATCAGAAGGGATAAAGAAGGACATTACATACTGCTTAAGGGAAGCATAAATCAGCAAGACATAACAATCATAAACATCTATGCCCCGAAAATTGGCTCATCCATGTACATCAAACAAATCCTTCTCAATTCCAGAAATCAAATAGACCACAACACAATAATACTAGGCGATTTTAACACACTTCTCTCACCACTGGATAGATCTTCCAAAAAAAAAATTGAATAAAGAAACCATAGATCTCAAAAACACAATCAACAATTTAGACTTAACGGACATATACAGAATATACCATCCAACAAAGAACGAATACACTTTCTTCTCAGCAGCATATGGATCCTGCTCTAAAATAGACCATGTTTTATGCCACAAAGCTACTGTTAGCAAATACAAGAAGATAGAGATACTACCTTGTACTCTATCAGATCATAATGGATTGAAATTAGAAATAAATGACAGAATAAAAAACAGAAACTTCTCCAATACCTGGAGATTAAATAATACACTATTATATGATGAATGGATAACAGAAGACATCAGGAGGGAGGGAAATAAGAAAATTCTTAGAAGTAAACGAGAACAAAGACACATCATATCAAAATCTCTGGGACACTATGAAAGCAGTACTTAGAGGAAGATTTATTTCATGGGGCGCATTCAACAAAAGAAGTAAAAATCAACAAATAAATGACTTAACACTACAGCTCAAAGCCCTAGAAAAAGAAGAGCAGACCAACACCAAAAGTAGTAGAAGACAGGAAATAGTTAAAATCAGAGCCGAAATCAACGATATTGAAACAAAAGAAACAATTGGAAAAATTAACAAAATAAATAGTTGGTTCGTTGAAAAAACAAACAAAATTGATAAACCCTTAGCCACACTAACAAAGAGAAAGAGGGAGAAAACTCAAATTACTAAAATTTGGAATGAACAAGGAAATATCACAACAGACACGAGTGAAATACAAAATATAATTAGAAGCTATTTTGAAAATCTATACTCCAACAAAACAGAAAACCTCGAGACATCAACAAGTTTCTAGAGACATATGACTTACCTAAACTGAATGAGGAGGACAAACACAACTTAAATCAATTGCAAGCAATGAAATAGAAGAGGTCATCAAAAGCCTACCAACAAAGAAAAGTCCGGGGCCAGATGGGTACTCAGCCGAATTCTACAAAACCTTTAAAGAAGAGTTCATTCCAATACTCCTCAAAGTATTCCATAAAATAGAAGAGGAGGGAACCCTCCCAAACTCATTCTATGATGCCAATATCACCCTGATACCTAAACCAGAAAGAGACACATCAAGGAAAGAAAATTTCAGACCAATATCCTTAATGAACATCGATGCAAAAATTCTCAACAAAATTTTAGCAAATCGCATACAAAAATATATTAAAAAAATAGTGCACCACGATCAAGTGGGTTTTATTCCAGGGATGCAAGGTTGGTTCAACGTCCGGAAATCAATAAATGTCATTCACCATATCAACAGACTAAAAGTTAAGAATCACATGATTATTTCAATAGATGCAGAAAAAGCATTCAATAAAATACAGCATCCCTTCATGATCAAAACACTAGAAAAAATTGGGGTAGTGGGAACATTCCTTAACATTGTAAAAGCCATCTACGCTAAGCCCATGGCCAATATCATTCTAAGTGGTGAAAAACTGAAAGCATTCCCCCTAAAAACTGGAATAAGGCAGGGATGCCCTCTTTCACCACTTCTATTCAGCATCGTCCTTGAGACTCTAGCCAGAGCAATTAGACAAACCAAAGAAATTAAAGGGATACGAATTGGAAAAGAGGAACTCAAACTATCCCTGTTCGCTGATGACATGATTATATATTTAGAGGAACCTGGAAATTCCACCAGAAAACTCTTAGGACTCATAAGTGAATTCAGTAAAGTAGCAGGTTACAAGATCAAGGCTCATAAATCCAATGCATTTTTATACATAAGTGATGAATCTTCAGAAAGAGAATTTAGGAAAATTACCCCATTCACAATAGCATCGAAAAAAATAAAATACTTGGGAATCAATCTCACAAAAGAGGTGAAAGACCTCTACAATGAGAACTACAGAACACTAAAGAAAGAAATTAAAGAAAACCTTAGAAGATGGAAAGATCTTCCATGTTCTTGGATAGGCAGAATTAATATTGTCAAAATGGCCATACTACCAAAAGTGCTATACAGATTCAATGCAATTCCAATTAAAATCCCAGTGACATACCTTACAGAAATAGAGCAAGCAATCATGAAATTCATCTGGAAGAATAAGAAACCCAGAATAGCTAAAGCAATCCTCAGTAGAAAAAACGAAGCAGGGGGTATGGCAATACCAGATCTTCAACTCTATTACAAAGCAATAGTAACAAAAACGGCATGGTATTGGTACCAAAATAGACAGGTAGATCAATGGTACAGAATAGAGGACATGGACACAAACCCAATTAAATACAATTTTCTCATACTAGACAAAGGGGACAAAAATATGCAATGGAGAAAAGATAGCCTCTTCAACAAATGGTGCTGGGAAAACTGGAAAACCATATGCAACAGAATGAAATGAAACCCCTATCTCTCACCCTGCACAAAACTCAACTCAAAATGGATCAAGGACCTCGGATCAGACCAGAGACCCTGCATCTTATAGAAGAAAATGTAGGTCCAAACCTTCAACTTTTTGGCTTAGGATCAGACTTCCTCAACAGGACTCCCATAGCACAAGAAATAAAAGCAAGAATCAACCACTGGGATAGATTCAAACTAAAAAGCTTTCTCTCAGCAAAGGAAACTATCAGTAATGTGAAGAGAGAGCCTACAGAGTGGGAGAATATATTTGCCACTCAAACTTCAGATAGAGTACTAATTTCCAGAATCTATAAAAAACTCAAAAAACTCTACACTAAGAATACAAATAATCCAATCAACAAGTGGGCTAAGGAAATGAACAGACACTTCCCAGAAGAATATGCACAAGCAATCAACAGATGTATGAAAAAATGTTCAACATCTCTAGTAATAAGAGAAATGCAAATCAAAACTACCCTAAGATTTCATCTCACCCCAATTAGAATGGCGATTATCAAGAACACAAGCAGCAATAGGTGTTGGCGAGGATGTGGGGAAAAAGGTACACTCATACATTGCAGCTGGGGTTGCAAATTAGTGCAGGCACTCTGGAAAGCAGTATGGAGATTCCTCAGAAAGCTTGGAATGGAACCACCATTTGACCCAGCTATCCCACTCCTTGGCCTATACCCAAAGGACTTAAAATCAGCATACTACAGAGATACAGCCACATCAATGTTCATAGCTGCTTAATTCACTATAGCCAGATTGTGGAACCAACCTAGATGCCTTTCAGTTGATGAATGGATGAAGAAACTGTGGCATATATATACAATGGAATATTACTCTGCCATGAATAATGATAAATTATGGCATTTGCAGGCAAATGGATGAAATTGGAGGATATCATGCTAAGTGAGATAAGCCAATCTCAAAAAACTAAAGTTAAATGATCTCGCTGATAAGCGGATGAGGACATATAAGGGGGGAAGGAGGGGTTAGCATTAGGGTTAGGGTTAGGTTTAGGGTTAGGGATAAGGAGGGTGGTAAGAATGGAGGAAGGAAGGACTGTATAGAGGGAAAAGAGGGGTGGGAGGTGTGGGGGGGAAGGAAAAAATAACAGAATTAATCAAACAATATTGCCCTATGTAAATTTATGATTTTTAATTAAAATTTAAAAAAAAAATAAAAACAGAACGTGAACAAGTTACAATGGACAACTCAGAAATATAAGGGATCATAGGAACTATTACAAACAATTTTAAGCTAAAACAATTGAATAAAATAGAGGAAATGAATAAATACCCACAAAAATACAACTGAAGCAAGATTGAGTCAGAAATAAATATCCTAAACAGACCAATAACAAATACAGAGGCTGAAGAAGTAGCCAAAACCTCCAAAGAAAGACAGACCCAGGACCAGATGGCTTCACAGCTGAATTCTACCAAACATTCAAAGAATTAATACCAAAACTTGTTAAAGTCTTCTAAAAAGAGTACTAGAGCTACAGGGCATACTTTCAAACACTCATTGTGAGGCCAGCATACCTAATCCAGGCACCTCAAGAATAGACTACAGATCAGTTTCTCTGATTAATTATAATTTCCCAAAATCCTGAATAAAATATTAGAAGACCAAAGTGAACAATACATCAAAAAGATTATACATTATGATCAAGTGGGATTCATTCAAAGATAGCCAGGTCGGCTTCTCAACTGACATTGAAAAACATTTGACAAAGTCCAACCACAGGCATTTAGATTAATTCAAATACTGAATTCAGAATTGAAATTATGGAGATAAGTAAAAAAATGACCAAGTATAGGGCTGGGCAACTCTCCGTTGTTTTGATTGAGAAGTCAGGGCATGCCAGCAGAGGGCATCCACGGACTCAGCCTGGGCAGTTGTGTAATGATGAACATTAATGCAAAAATCCTCCATAAGATATTAGCAAACAAAAGTTAGCAGTAACTCCCAAATATTATCATTTTAATCTGTTAGGATTCTCTAATTGATATCGTGACCTAATGAACTGCTCATATGAATTTTGAGAGCCAAGAAAACAAAATAGATCCCAGGTACTCGTTCCAAAGTCCCAGACTCTGAGGGCTGTAATGCCTGCTGTTAGCTTTAGATTAAAGAAATTTTAAGAAATTCAGAAAAGGATCATCTTAAGAGTTTCCGGAGAACTTAGAACAAAGCACATTTACAAGGGAACTTGACCAACTGTTTAGTTGGTTTGCTGAATCTTGAAAGATTTATCTTTTTGCTAAAGTTATTTATTTGATTACACATATATTTATATGTCATATTTGCAAAAGAAATCTTGCTAAGAAAAATAAAAAAATAAAATAAAACCTTAGCTTTTCCTAATATTCTTATTCTCTACCCGATATTGGTCAGTGGAATGAACAATGGTGCTTCCATTGGGACAGGTCACGTCTGTTTTGATCTCCATTGAGTCCCAAGGACCCAGAAGAGTGTCTGCCACAAAACAGGAGTACAGCCTTCATTTCTTATTTTTTCAGTGGAAGAGCAGAATTAACAAGGAACAAAAGAACCTGATCTGAAGTTTTACTCAGACCACAGTTTGAACAGCAGCACAACTTAACCACTCTGCATTTTCAAACTTTAAATCAAGCCCTTCATGCAAAATTTCATTTCTTTCTTGCCCTCGAAATCAATTAGTTCCCATCTGAAAAAATCCAAATCTTTATTTTTTTTGTTTTTTATTGAAATCTTCCAATCTTTTCAAACAAATTAGCACAGACTATTGTTCTGAAAAAAATGGCAAATTGTTGCTGTTACCATAAATTAAAATAAATTTTGCTCTTGTGTCCCTCTATGGGTTGCTGTGGATAAATTACAAACACAGATTAGACACGGATTCTGCCCTTGGGGAAACTTTAAACAATCAAGACTTTTATTTTTTTAATAACCATGTCACCCCAGAGCCATCTGGTGTACATTTAGAGTAATGTAATTTCTGCTCTTGCCTGATGATACTGATATTATGCAGCAAATATATTGCCATTTTGAAGAATAATTGGGTTAATTTCTGCATGTAATCCAACAGTGATTTAATCTTTCATTCTGTGTGAACTGCAATAAATTCTGAATTAGTTCCATTTTTAGAAAAGTCACAGAAAAAAAATGGAACACTGAAAGGCCAAGTTATATTAATATATGAAAACAAAAGATGAATTTTAAAATTATTTATATATTAGTCTGATCTAAGAGAACCCAAATCTGAGGGAGATGAGACTATCAGGTGAAAGAAAAATGGTATCTAAGAATAATAGCAGTCATTATGATTTGTTATGATTTATTGTTATATGATTACCTATATCAGGCAGGTAATACCAAAAAGACTACCTTTACCTCCTTTTAAGGAAAAGAAAGTGAGTCAGAAATTAATTTGCTTTTATAAACCTTGACAGCTGCAAAATGACATGACTAAGATGCAAACTAAGGTCTTCACACTGTTATACCATATATTTTAAGATATGATTTCTAGTAGGAAAACCCCACCACCAGCTACAACTACCACCACCACCACCACATCAAAGTTAAACATGTATGTCCAATGAGGGAAAGGAGATCCAGAAGACCCACTACAACAAATATGTGGTCGTGGGCAGGAGCCTCTCTAATGGATAACTGCAAGATAATGTGTATGTAACTCTTTTTAAAGCTCATGACAGGATCTTCTAGAATTGGGCTTTAGGAAGTCTCATGAACCCACAATTTTTGTACAGAATTTTATTGTGCTTGCATTTCTCTGGGTACAGGATTTACTAGATTTAATGAAACTTAATCAGATTTGTCAAAGAGACAAATGACAGAAGTATTGAGAACTACCACATTAATAAATATAACAATGGAGAGCATTGAAGGCATGACTTATTTAACATTTCATTCACAAGTAATACAGAAGCAATTAGGCTCTGTTCCGATAGTGACTAGTAATAGCAGCTATATTATTTCTAATTAAAGTATCCACCTATGATACTTATAAAATTTATAAAACTGCTTTAGTGAAAGGCAGGATGTAATCATTAACATAATTATATGCATTTTGGAAAAATGGGAACAGAATATCCTGTATATACTTATGCTTTTTTTGATTTTTTTTTTTTGTTGTTGTTTCAACAATTGTTTGCTCACTTGGTTAACAAATATATATTGAGAGCTAGCATGTTAGGCATTTGGGTCACAGAACTGGTCTCAGAGTTCCCTCTCTGGTGGAGTTTACCTTGAGAGCAGGGAGAGATGAGGCATAAACGTCTATTATGAATTAGGAAGAAAGTACTGAAATGAAGATTGAAATGAGTGCAGTTCAGATAGTAATGGGAATTGCTGGCTTAAATGTGGTGGTCTAAGTGGCACCTGAGAAGAGACCTGGAGAAAGTGAGGAGAGGACCATGTGGACAAGGAGCAGAGACATGAGGAGACCTGAGTGGCCAGAGTGAGCAAGCAGGTGGGGGCCTAGGGAGGGATGAAGGATAAAACAGCTAAGTCTGAGCCTGGGAGGGCCTGTGTGCGTGCTTGGTGAAAGACCTGGATTTCATGGGAAGTTAGGGAGCATGTGAAGGATGTCCTGCAGAAGGGTGAGTCAATCTGTCAGCCAAGGTGGGAATTTTATTTTCCTTTTCCATGACCAGGGAAGATAATCCAAAACCGATTTTCTTAGGTGTGGATCATTTAAAAATGTTATCATTCGTATAAATGGGTATATTTTACTTACCAGGAAATATCTCCCTTACTGAAGCCTAAGTTTAATTGATTTACAAAGTTTGAGAGATGCTAGATATTTTCAAAAGTAGCAAAAATCCAAGCACTTGCACTACTCACTCTGGATGGCAGAGCAGCTGCTGGAGAGGGGCGGCTAACATGCATCCAGCTCCCCTCTGAGACAGCATCAGGCAGAGCTGAAGAGCAGGACCGTGGATTATACAGTGTGTCAAAACCTTGGTGGCCCACACTTGCTATTCCTGGATCTGCACTGGTACTGGTAAAACCAAGTTATGTTCAGTCAGTCCAGTGGGCTCTCCAGGGGCAGTTTCTAAGACTATTCTTTCATTCAGAAATACTAAGCCTGAACATGGAGTGCTGGACTAAGTACTTGACGGAGGCCACTTTTAGTATAAAGAAGCAATGAATGACAAACTCCTTAATGGAGGAAACACAAAGGAGAGGAAAAAAAGCAATACTATTTTTTAAAAAATAAAAAATAAAAATAAAACTCCACACAATCAGATTTTGGAGCTACTCCAGGGCTTAGACTCTTTCAGCATTCTCTCAGGTTCCTGAGCTGCAGCAAATACATCCTCTATAAGGGGGAGGGGGTCTTATAACCCCTGTTTAGCTTATGTTTTGTCACTACAAAGAGGTTTATCTTCTCTCTCTCCTCTCTCCACTTTTCTCATCGAATAACCTATAGGGATAGTGAAGAATGTGTGGTGTGTATGTATGTTTTTCCAACATGGTTAACTAATCCAAAGCATCTGAACAAAGGAAACAAAGTATTACGTGATATAGCAAGGAAAAGTTGTGGAGGTTTCACTTTTATGTATACTCTGCACAGTCTAAAAACTTACGCCATCTGTTTTTGGATGTATTTCAATAGGGATGGAGAGATATTAGCCTACTGAGGGGGGCACCCTGGGCTATAAGGGCTAGAGCTCTTGATCCCCGTAGAAGCCTCAATGGCAAACAAACTCATCTAAATGGGCTCCCACTTCACCTTCTGATCCAGAACAAGGGATCCACCTGAGCAGTTGTGCCATTAGTCCTGTGGTGGAAAGAGTGAGTTGTCAGTGAGAAATAGAAATGATGACGTATAGCTAGTATATTATAAAAATGTTCCCATTTGCTCAAGTCACAAGTGCA
Source organism: Sciurus vulgaris (assembly GCF_902686455.1). Classification (NCBI taxonomy): domain Eukaryota; kingdom Metazoa; phylum Chordata; class Mammalia; order Rodentia; family Sciuridae; genus Sciurus; species Sciurus vulgaris. The sequence continues at coordinate 36,892,750 of NC_136476.1, forward strand.
CATTCTATTCTTGCCACAGGGACATTCGTTGCTTACAACACATTTTAATGGTTGAATTCTCAGCATACCATCTAGAGAAAATTGTCACATCTATGTATCTCCTGAATATAATGCAAAATCTTTCAAGCCTGTAGAATAAGGGAAGGGGGGGATTTCAAATACCATTGTTCCCGTCCTCAGATTTAATAAATCTAGCATTTGCCTTATTTGCTTTAGGGTCTTTTTTTTTTTTTTTAAGTCAATTCATAAAAAAAAAAAAGAAAAAGAAAAAAAAAAAAGGTTACTTTGGCCTTCTGTTATTGGTTCATACCTAGTTAGAAAATTTTATATTTCATGGAAATTCTTGTCTAGTATTGCTAAGGCACTGAGAATCGAGAGTAATTAAGCTTTACATTTCTTGAAAACCCTAAGGACACACAGGTCTCAAGACTCCTCATGTTACTCTCAACCAAAAGCCAAAACCAAAATGCAAGCCTCAGAAACTGTTGAACTAAACTAGTTTTTGGAAGGAATAGTTCAGGGTAGAGACTTTGGCCTAGGTTCAGTTATTGAGTAGGATGTGATTCCCAGACAGGGACAGGATTCTCTGAGGGGTGGTCTCTGACTTGTTTGGAATCCCCCATATATTTCCTGATGAAATCCTGTATTATGAGGTTCCTTAATAACCTATTTTTTACACATAAAATGACGTAACCACATTTTCTACATTAAATTCTTACTACCTAATCTCTTATCCCTTTGTATGTAATTTGATTTATTCACGATGTAGAAAACTATTACCTGTTTAGCCTATATTAAAGTCCTTGCTCACTATGCTCTGCAGATGCCTATTCTCATTCTTAGACACACAAGCCTGCTCTCCAACTCTTCTGTACATTATTTTACTGAGCTTTCTAACTCCTCATGGTTATCACTGAGATTCTCTGGAGTTGGAAGATAACATAAATAATAGCATAAATATTCAGTATTTGGTCTGTCGCAGTCTGGCAGTGTAATATGTGGATTCGTGGTTGAATGTGTGTTTGACTCCTTTAGGAGAGATGTCTGAAGTGCACCGTACAAGGCTGTGGTTCCCTCAGGACCAGCAGGCACTAAGTAGGTAGAGGACATGGTTGCCATGATGCTCAAAGAACTGAAGCACAGAAAAAGATTGTCCTTTTACAAGACAAAGCAAAGCCCCAGCCCCAGATGCTACCTACTGAGACTTGAAAGCCTGGAAATTCCTCCTCTAAAGAGAATTCTGTCCTACAGAGTGGCCCCTGTGACCTGGGAAAGCCTGAATCTGTGCTGTGGCCCTGGGAGGTTTCTCCTATGGAAATCAGAAGTGGTGCAAGTCTTGCTCAAGGGAGAGGGCTTCTTATCCCTGGTGAGGAGTGGGTGGTCCTCCATACAACCCAGTGAGCTAATAGATTGTGAATTGAATCAGTGGTAGATAGCAAGGAGAGAAGTCCTTGTCTTCCATCACTAACTTGTTTGCCACTTCTCAGTAGTCTTTACAAACCTGACCTGTGTGCATGGTGGAGGAGAGAACAGTAACAACTCAATAAAGAAAAAAAAAAAGCAATCTGAGAAGGAACCCCTGTGACCAGCTTCTAGAGCAGCAGGTTTCAATGAAGTGGAATGAACAGAAGAGAAAGGAAAGAACTTTACAAATAATGGAAATAGTAGAGAAATCAAGGAAGATGTAATTATAGCACCAACATTCAATTCAAAATTCAATTCAATTTCAAAACTAAAATAAAGATTTATAATTAAAAATTAATAAATAACTAGGAGATCAATTACTTAAGAGAACCATAATCAAGAGGCAGAAATACCCCAAAAGGTGGGAAGGTAAAAACAAAGTCAAGTCATGAGGAACCAGGTAGGAAACTTGCAGCACATATCTAGGACATATAACTTGTACTGATAGAAGTCCTTGAACCATAAATGGGGAATGGAAAGAAGAAAAATATTAATAACAAAAATAAAATTTCCTGAACTGAAGAACATCTTGACTCTCTAACAAGAATGGTTTATCAAGTCCCAAAAGAAGAAACACATTTTGAAATTCCCCAGTGATTTTCTAAACTTCAAGGACAGTGAAAAAAATCTTGTAGTCTTCCAGACAGAAAACACAGGTTACTGACCAAAAACATGTTCCCGTATGGTCAGGGAGAATCTAAAAATAGAAGTGGTTTACAAAACAAATTATTAGGATTATTAGCCCTAATCCTAATAATTTGAAAAATAATTTGAAAATTATTTTAAGTTGAATTCATTTATACTAGAATATCAATTGGATGTTTGTTTTCTTTGTAGGAAGGGGCTGGATAAAATGAATTCAAAGTTCACATAAGAGGAAAGGGAATAAAAAGAGCCAAGAAAATGATAGGGAAAGAATAGCATGAGGAAACTTGTCTTAGAGGATATCAAGTTTTCTATAAAGCTACTGGAAACCAAACAGAATAGAACTGGCACAGGCACAGGCAGAGATATTAGTGCAACATAGTGAAAGTCCAGAAATAGATGCAAACATATGTGAAGAATTAACATCTGACCAAGATGGCATTTCAATCCAGTGGGGAAAGTTTGGTTTGGCTAAATACAATTGGATAGCATTGCTGACATAATGACTCTCCCACATAGGAGAAAACAAAGCTTAATGCTCATACATATTATAAAATGAATTCCAGGTCAATTAAAGGTATAAATATAAAATATGAAATAACAAAAAATGTTCTAAAAAAATTCTAGCAAGACAGAAAACCAAGGCCAAAAGAAAAAAAAATACATTCAACTGTGTAACATTTTAAATTGGATGGTAAGAGATATTTTAAAATGAAAAATGAGATCTTGGGGGTAAAGTTGCAGTACACATGAAAGAAGGGTTAATGTTCCTAATATGAAGAGAGTATCTATATTATTTTTTAAAAGACATAACCCAGTAGAAAAATGGGCAAAGAATGTGGAAGTGGAATCCAAATGGTTTTTAGACATGAACATGCATAACCTCATCTACTTCTCTTAGAAGAAATGCACGTTAATTTAAAAATGAGATATTTTAAAATCTATCATATTAGCAGAAATTTAAAAGTACCCATTACTCATAAGAGCTTTACACTTTGGACATTAGTCATCACCATTTTTAAAAGTTATCTTGTAATATGTAACACAATTTAAAATATACATATACTTCGACCAAATTATTCAACTTTGGAGAATCTTTGGAAGAAAGTACCAGGTGGCAAAGATGTGTGTTACAGATAAGTTTATTGCCTCTTTGTTTTTCAGTGCTTTAAACTGGAAACAAAATATTTTTCCTCCATTAGGGAATAGTTGAATTATGACATACCAATGCTATGGAAGATTGCAACTTTTTAAAAAGCATGTTATAATTATTCCTGTCAACTTGGAGAGGTGTACATGATGTAGTGATGAGTGAGCAAACAAAGTTGCAGGACAATATTTACAGTATCATATTGTTTTCTAACAAAATCAAAACTTGAAACCTCACCTTGTCTGTCTGTTTCTGTGTGTGTGTGTGTGTGTGTGTGTGTGTGTGTGTGTGTGTGTAAATCTGTTGGTGTAAAGAAAGCAGTGGTAGGGTAGACGTGGGCTCTTCATTCACATGGATCACCAGAGACTGGCAGTAGGACACTGACTTCTCCTTTATACATCTTTTGATGTTTTTTATTGGTAAAAATGACTATGTCTTAGTTTAGTAATAAAAATAACACTACGAATATAAAATAAACTGTCCAGTTTTATCAAGGAAATATAAAAAGGTAAGCCTATATTTCTTAAAGTCAAGCAGAGACTTTTCACTTTCCCCAGCACTACAGAAACTGTCATTGATTACTTTCTAAATCCCAAGAGCAGAAGTGACTTACAAAACAAAAAACCCACAAGTATATTCTGAGTGATCTAGGCCGTATATCTCTTGTTGCTCTGTGGGCAGAGTTAGAAGAAAATGCCCAATTCCAGAGGCTGTCCATCTTGCCTGTAGTTGGTCCTTCAGTCTTCTCAACATATATCCTATTGGCTCTCATTTCCAGTCAGAACTACTTTGTGGGATTTTCATTTTAACCCTACTTTACATTTTTTTTTAAAATGCTAGTTGTTAAGAACATTCCCAAAATTTCCAGAGATCTCCTTTTAAATAATGATTCCACCTGAATCTCCCCTTCAAGTGGAGTCTTAGGGAAGGGACTGAGCTGTCATTCTGAGGTGGTAGAATGAGACAAGCCCCAGGAGTGCATGGTGGCTCCCCTTTCTTCTAAATTGGAGTTGGCGCACTACTTTTCAAACACATTACCATTCTTATCTTGAGTTCCTGGCAACAAATTTATGCCAAATTTACATATGGCACGTAACCCATAACCTTCCAAAGTACTCTCCGTGTGGTATCACTTCACTAGAAGGCAGAATATTCCCAAAGTGATTAAGAGTGTGAGCTCTGCAGTTAAGACTCTCTAGGTTCGAAACTCTCCTGAGGCATCTTGTAGCTGTGTGGCCTCAGACTCCATCCCTGCCCACCATAAGAAGGGGAAGATAATAATGCCTAATTCACTGAATTGTTATGAGATAATCTCTATGCATTCTTAGCCATCAATATTTGATGGGCTAACACTTACTGAGAGGTAGTCATCTGTTCTTTTCTAGTATCCTATATGGCATATCTAGAACCATCGTCAACCCTGATTAATAGACTTAAAGAAGAAAGTGCAAGAAGAACAGAATTGCGAGAGCAGCATTTTACAATCATTAAAAAAAAAAAAAAACTCACTTGGTACATATAGTGTTGGTCACTATGTATCAAGAAGGGGAAATATGATCTGCTTTTCTAATTTATTCTTTGAAAATTTAAATCCCATATATAAAGAGTTAAGTTTACAATATTGTCTATAGCAAGAAGTAAATGAAACAGCTCCCCTTATCCTGGCATTAGTGACCCAGTTTTCTAAAGCCACCTCAACTGCATCTGATAATCGATAGATGTGTATTGTTTTTATATTCAAAGTGTAACCTTACTGTTTTTTCAAGTGATGTTGCATATATCTTTATTGCAATAATACATATTGTTAAAATGTTTGAAAATTGTTAGCTGACTTGCATTCAGTTTTCCTTTTAATTAAAGTTTATGCTGTTTTGAAATTTTGTTTACCAGCATAATAACATCAACAAATCCAAGCTGCTGCTGTTTTGTATTCTGGCAGGCCAGGAATGAATACTGAAGGGTCCTGTTGGCACATTTGCGGGCTGTAACTGGACTCAGCAAGCACTAGGGGGCACTGCTACATTCTGCGCCCTCCAGAAGGGATGTCAGAGTTCACTTAGCATCTCTAAAACCTTAAAAAGCATGATGTGCTGTGCGTTTGCACGTACTTAGAAAAAAAGAATGAGTCTTTGAGAGTAAAAACAGATGAAACTCTCAGCAGGTTTCACATGTCAGTACTTAATTTCTGCAGAGTCAGAAAGAAGGCTTTGTTTTTTAGGCTGTACTCCTGTGACCAACTACTTATGTTAACTTCTACTCCTAGAAAAGCTTTGAGCATTTCTGTGAATCCCCAGTGCATTTAGCATTTCCTATGTAATAAGAAATGGGCCTTTTACATTACAGGATATATATGAATAAAGGTGTGAAATATGAACCAATCATAAATACAGTGGTTTCCTCTCTAAAGGAAATATCCGTGTTTGCAAATCCAGAGACAGGTGAAAATGAGCACTTTGTCTTTTCATATGCTGTTATTAAATCTTATTTATTTGGATGCAGTTCATGGTTCTGTCGAAATCCCACTCTTTGACGACTCCCTCCCCTGCTGCCTCTTTCCTGATCTTCAGAAGACCCTTGGTTAGCCTTCCATCTACTCTGTCTGTCAGAAGGCCCCTGGAGTCTTCTTGACTACATAACTGAGAAGCAGAGATTATAATCTGTTTCTAAATCTGCTTGTGGTCTTGTTTTTCAGATGCCACTGACTTCTGCCCCATCAAAGGCCCCTGTTTTTTGATTTTTCACGTCTGGATAACAAACATTTTCTTTGGCTGTCTTCCTTGTTCCTTATTTTAAAATGTTCTTCCAACAAAAACGTATTATTTCTCTTGCTTTTATCATGCGATTTCATTTCTTAAAATCTCCTGAGTGATACTATACTTCTCAGAGTAAGTTTACATTCTGAACCTTTAAATGGAAGGTTCCCATCCCCAGTTTCCATACCTTAGAGATGACCTCAAGGTCACCTTGTTGTGTGTGTGTGTGTGTGTGTATGTATACATGTGCTAGAGTAAGGGGGCAAAGGGCATTGTGTGCGCAGGGAGGTTTAAGTAGGCATGAGGTGTTTAGTGAAGATGGAAGATTCTATACAGTAATAGGTTGGTTGTATTATGAAGGAGCAACTTGGACTGTGGATCTCTAGACAGGATTTCCAGAGTCCTTTACAGGTAGAGCAGGGATATAGTAGAGAATGCTGAGTGCAAGATCTAATGGGCTCCATAGTTGGAGGGTATTGTTATTTAGGGGCTTGCAGTAGTTCATTGTGAACCTTCTCTGTTAACACAGTATTCTAGATTTGGGTGGTGATATGAAAAGAGATAAGCATAGAAATGAATAGAACACTGTCTCTACCTTCAAAGGAGTTAGTAGTCCAGTGGGAAAGACTGAGGAGTCCCTGTTGTAGAAGGAGAAGGACAGGGAGGCTTAAGAGCTAACTCTGGAAGCTACTAACCTCAGGCATTTGTCCTTGTAGCCCCAGGATTCATTGCTTCCACGTGGGCCAGATGAGCCAGCAGTGTTGCCCAGCAACTGTGGTAATATACAGCCTGGGTGCTGTGACGGTGACATCCCCCTGTCAGCACAGCCGATTCCCTGGGAATGTTTTCTTTGATTCATTCTCCCAAGAAATTTCATTAAGGCTTGTTCAAAGTAAAAGATCTAAACCCCCACTGACTTCGACCCCTCTTCCATTCTTGAGCTTTATCCACTAGAAAAGTGCCTGATTCGGCTGTACCCTGCATTGTGCTCACTTACACATTTCATGAGCCTGTACTTTTTTGTTCATTAAAAAATAGAATCGATTCCTGATATTTGCATCTTATTTTATTATTTTTTAAATGCATGCACAAAACATGCCTGACTTATGAACAGGTGAGAAGGTTGGCTACGTTATGGATAAGGTATAAGTTAAATATAATAAAATCAATTAAAGAAGCAAGGTGTCAAGTATAGTGATGTTCACCATATAATCGTTTCAACTTTTCTGAATATTTAAAACTTAACAATGTCTTAGAAAAACAAACAGAATAATTCATTTGTCAAGAGCTCCTTGCTATAGACTGAAGGAGATTAAAAAAGATAACATCAAGGCAAGGAGTTCCACAAAAGCAAAATCAAAAGAAATAAAAAGCCCTCAATTTGAAAATGGGCAATGGATCTCAATAGACCTTTCTACAAAGAAGATATAAAAATAACCAGTAAGTTTATGCAAAAAATACTCAACAATTACTAGTCATTAGGGAAATGCACATAAACACCAATGTAATAGCATTTCACACCACTAGGATGGCTATTATCCAAAATAGTAATAATAATTATAGCAGCAACAATATTAAAAAATAGTGTTTTGATGAGGACAGGGAGAAATTGGAACCTTCATGCATTTCTGGTAGGAATGTAAAATGGTGCTACACTATGGAAAACCTGTTGTAGATTCTCAAAAAGCTAAGCACAGAATTACCATATCATTTGTAAAAATTAGGTCCCAGTGAGAACCAGCTGCCAAAGGTAGAAAATGCTTTAAGACTGAAGAAAGAGGTGGGTAGATCCAGGACTGCACAAAGAGCAATGTATTGGAGACTTAAAGACAAATGTGAGTCTTCGGTGGCAGCAAAATGAGTGGATCCTTGCACCCCATGCAAGAGGAAGGGATTTATGTGCTGAGATAGGCAAGGTGGTCTACAACCTGCCAGAATGTATCTGGTATTTCTCCAAATCTGTTAATATGTCCAATATCAATTAATAGTCTGGGCATCAGTGGCCAACATGACACATTCTGTTGATTATCCCAACAACTTGTTCTTTAGAGTTGGGAATGGCTGCCATGGTCACCTGATATGCAGAGTAGCCAGAACAACCCAAATGGCTGTAGTCAGGTCAAGCGTGATCCCTACAACTTGATCCATCCATGTGTTCTCTTTCTGGGTATATACTCAAAAGAATAGCAATCAGGGATTCTCACAGACACTTGTACACCCATGTTCATAGTGCATTGTCCATAATAACCCCGTCTATCAATAGATGAGTGGATAAACAAAATGTAGTACATACATAATAACAAAGATTTTATTTTGCCATTGAAAAGGAAAATAACTCAGATATGTGTATGCTATAATAAGGAGTAATCTTATAAATGTTAGCTGAAGGATGAGCATCAGGCTACTTATGCCTGGAATAGGTAAGTTCTTAGAGACCAAAAGTTGTATTAAAGTTGCCAGTGTTGTATGGAGGGGAAAGAAGAGTTAGTGTTTAATAGGTACTGAGTTTCTATTTGGGATGATGAAAAAGTTCTGGAAGTGGATCTTGGCAATGCACAACATTTTGAATAGATGTATTTAATGCAGCTGAACTGTATACTTAAAAATAGTTAAAGTGGTAAATTTTGTGTTTTCTTCTTGATAACAATAAAAAGGGCAAGGATTTCCTTCCTCAAACAAGATGTATAGCTATGAAAAAATAAAGGAAAAGGCAAGGCAGAATGAGGTAAGTGAGGAATTATCTGAAAGAGGAAGAGCATAAGCTGGAGCCAAAAGAAGGATGCAGAAAGGAGGCGGGTCCTGAGCTAGGTAGTCATACAAAGAGGCAAGCTGGGAAATGCAGGAAGACCATTGCCAAATACGCCTTTCTTTCTGTAGCCATTGGTATTCTCTACTTTTCCCTTCCTCAGCCCATCCTTGCCTCTTGTCATTCTGTTTCAAAGGAGGAAATTCTGCTAGTGAAGACAAACGTAGTCCGTGTGGCCTGGACCCCCACGTACATGATGCCTTTGCCACCAGGATCCACTGTCACATACAGTCTTTCCCTGGCTCTTGGATTCTTCTAAAAAATCTCTTCAGTGTGTTTGGATAGCTCTTTCCAATAAAGCAGCAAAACCCACAAATCCATCCTGGTCAGCCACTCACACCCCAGTTGTCTTTTATCTTTCCCCTCACCTTCATAATCAGGCATCTTCATTGCCACCTACGTGCCCTTAACATTTATTCAGTCCTTATCCTAATCTGACTTCTTTGCTGATTGTCAAATGAAATGACTATTGTCCAAGGCAGCAATGACCTTCATCTCACCAAGTCCACTGCACAACTCTTTGTCCTTACCTTATCAGAACTGCCAAAATCATTCAACACAATTGATGATCCCCTTCTTGAAATAGTCTGTGTCCTTGACTTCCATTCAGATTGCTTGTTTTCATTCTGAGTGCTGATTGCTGGCTTCTCCATATTTTTTCTGGCTCAGTATTACATTCTATTTCCTTCTCTCTGCATTTATTTCCTGGTTAACCTCATTTGCTCACACGACTTAAAATACCTTTCATCTGCCTACAAAAGTCACAACCCTACCCTAACCATGCTTAAGAATACCAGGTCCTTATAACCAAACTGCCTACTACCCATCCGTATTTAAATTCCTTATCCAGCATCACAAACTCAATGTGCTCATGCAATGCAGGCTCATGAGGCTATAAGAACAACCCACCCTTTCTCCCCAAATCTTTCGCCATCATACCTCCTTTAACTCACTTGGATTCTGCCACAAGGCCCTTTCTGTTTCTCAAATGTGCCAAATGGATCTAATAACACCTAACCTACATGATTTCATAAAATGAAACAAAATACTATGTATATTGCAGTTGTTGTTATGATTGTTATACATACTGGTCTCAGATGAAGAGGCAAGGAGAACAATTAGCTTATATAAAAATTCATGACTAAAGTTGTTTTCTTGTCACCCAGAGAGTATGATATTTTTGAGAATTACTTGGCATTTTTAACTTGTTCAAGGAATTGGGAATAATTTGTAGATATTATTCCCCTCTGGAAGTCTTGGAAATTAGTTTTTGCCTTCATTTTAACGTTGAGAAAACTGAGGCTGGCAGGTAGACCATCAAAGGCACCAGCCAATTCAGGGCAAATAGTCACACTATTATGTACTGTGTAGCCTTGGGAAAAGGTTTAATTCCATTTCAGCTTTCCAGTTAGCAGTGCTGGCATTGTGTAGACACCACCGTAGATGCTAAAAATGGCGACAGGCCAATGAAAGCCCCCTGCTGTGTCTTCTACTCTCTGAAGTAGATTCCTTACTTTCAGGCAGTGCAAAGCAAAAATGTTTCACGTACCAAATCATTTGGCAGTCTTCAATGGCATGAAAAACAACCATTTGTATAGCAAAATATTTTCCAGAGCTGGAAGCCCATAAAGATTATTGCCTTCTTTTTAGTACACAGAAATATTCCACAAACATGACTTTCTCGACTTTCTGCAATATGGCACCCAGACAGAAGGGAGAAGGTTCTCTCTTCATCCTTTGTGGCATTGCCTACCTGTTTTCAGCTCCTGGACCAGATGGGTATGGCATCTTTGATGGTGCCTGCTCTCAGAGACCATCCTCCCACCAATAAGCCTCACTGTTGGCCATCCCAACTTATGGAGGGAAAAAAATCCAACTTGGCAAGGCTGGCCCCTCCCTGCTGATGCAGGAGCCTTGGCATTGTTTTTGCTGCCAGTCTGGTTGCTCCTTGTTGCCTTTGGAAGCCTGCACTTTCTCTGTGGCTTTTGTGGTCGTTTCCATCCGCCAGTGTGGTCCCTCTCAGAGGCACTAGCATGCCAGACCAGCCTATTTGAATTGGTGCCAGGCCACTTACTGGGGAGGTGAAGCCAAATCCCATATATTTAAAACTGTAATGCTTTGCTTGTCCACCTAGCTCCTGTCTCCTGAAGTCATTAGTTGTGGTTTTACTTTACTGTTAAAACACTCTTCTTTTTTTCCTTTCTCTCAGCTCTGGCTATTTTCAGCTCTATATATTTAGCAAGTTGTATGTAGGTAGATATTCTGCTGTTCTACTTAAATCTCTCCCCCCCCTTTCTTCTTTTTGTATCTTAAGGAAAAGGAATGTGTTTCCTATTAAATGGGGGAGGAGGGGAGGAGATGATAGAGAGAACCAATGTTTGACTAGAATAGAAAGTGAGAGAACAGTGGTGGCCTGTCCAGTAACCCAGGAATGGAGAGAAGCCCATTTATATGGCCACAGAACAGAGATCATCCCTCATCTCAAATTTCTCTAGGAAAAATGTATCTTTGGTTGCTCAAGACAGGGCTTCTGTGCTTCATTTTGCTCCATGCATATTAAGATCCTTAGAATATCATGGGGATCCCTCTGCATCATGTAATATCTAAGACTTTGCAATGGTAGAATATGATTGCACAATGAAAGGTGGATAAATAATAACATTTCCATTCCACAGCTGAACTAGGAAAGTTAAGTGATTTTCCTGAAATCCCTCAGGAAGCTTGAGACACATCTAGGAAGAAAACATGTGAATTCTAAGTCTCAGACCCTTCAACCATGGACATATCACCCTGTCTCTATTTACTCTAGAATTTTGCACATATGTTTTTCAAGTAAATATTTGGTTCTGGGGAGACTTGGGGAGCAGGAACATATTCCAAACTTTGTCAGTTAAAGGTGCTGGGTTAACAGTGCTGTAGACTTATGTCTGCCATTTATCAGTCTGTAGCCATAATTTGAATAACTGCCCATGGTATAGCCACCGTGGGTATGCACTGTAGACCTAACAGAACTCATGCTTACCAAAAGCAAAAAGAGAATAATGTAGCTGGCCCTTAAATGTATGTGTTTTCTAGGAGCACCCTAAGTAAAATACAAAATGGAATTTATAGCCTGGAAAATACACCCTTCAGGGGTGATAGTAAAACAGCTTGCCCCAGTGATGGGCAAATATGAATGATACCTGAAAGAAACACAAGTCAACAAGTCTCTGTCGTCAAACCTATGAAATTCTTCTGCAAAACTATAAATTTCCCATCAGACTTGAAATATGCTAATGAAATATAAATGGGGATTTTAAACATATCAGGATTCATAAAAAGTGAGACTATGACTAAAATGTTACAACTGATGTGGACAAGTAATCCATACATTTCAGTTTAGATGACTCTTTTTAGACTGAGGGCCACAAGTCCAAATCCCTTAAAAACCTGATAAGTAACTTAATAAGAGTATAAGGGAGCTTTTGGCCATATATTGGGTGTTGCAGAGACTGGCAAACTAGGGCACCCAAGGTCTTTAAACAGGCCGCTGTGCCCACAACTTCAACCAATGCTTGTCAGGCAGGAATGCAGGCATAATTTGGTCAGGTCATTTTTTTTTTTTTTTTTTTTTTTTTTTTTTTAAGAGAACATGAAAATCCAAGTTTTTGTGTAAAAAAAACTTCCAAAATTTAAATGTTGGAAACTAATTTTTATTTTAATATACAATAGTATGTTGGCCAAAGGAAGCAGATTCCACAGACACATTCACTACATAGGCTGCTAAAGAATATTTTCTTCTTTTGAGGATAAGATTTATGTAATGAAAGACAGGAGCTTCCTGGGCAAGTTAACAGAGAATCAAAGAACCAGGGAGTGATGCTATGATTTGTTATAAGCAACAGTGGTACATTGACTACTAGAGAAGTACATTGACTCACAAATAACAAGTCTATCAAAAATAATTTCAAGTAGGAGAAGAGGAAAACACACAAAACACACACACATAAAGTGTGCATAAAAGAGGAGCTTTTTCTGGTTGATTTATGCAAGTAGGAGAGCAAGGGCCCCTATGAGGTGTCCAATTAATCACAGACAGGATGGTTTCATCATAGGCACACCTGTCTCCCCCAGAAAGAGCACTTCATTTGAGCAGTTGAGTAGAAAAACATGAAACTAGACAGTGAAATATCAGTATCAACCTGAAAAACATCTGATTGATGAATTAGACTGTCCAAAGATGGTTTAACCAAGGAAAACTGGATACAAGTACTGAACTAATATGCACAGGATGTGTCGCAGAGTTTTCTGAGACCAGTGGAGTAATTGTCTTACTATTTTGATCACATCCCCTGGCACAGTGGTTGGCACATAAAAAGCTCAGTAAAGAGACCACAGTGGATCTTCTTCTGTGAAGTGTATGCTCATTTCCTTAACCCATTTGTTGATTGGGTTATTTGTATTCTTGGTGTAGAGTTTTTTGAGTTCTTTATAGATTCTGGAGATTAGTGCTCTGAGTATGATTGGCAAAGATTTTCTCCCACTCTGTAGGCTCTTTCTTCACATTGCTGATAGTTTCCTTTGCTGAGAGAAAGCTTTTTAGTTTGAATCTATCCCAGTTATTGATTCTTGCTTTTATTTCTCATGCTATGGGAGTCCTGTTGAGGAAGTCTGATCCTAAGCCGACATGTTGAAGCTTTGGACCTACTTTTTCTTCTATTAGATGAAGGATGATGTACCTTACAGAAATAGAGCAAGCAATCATGAAATTCATCTGGAAGAATAAGAAACCCAGAATAGCTAAAGCAATCCTTAGCAGGAAGAATGAAACACGGGGTATCACAATACCAGAACTTCAACTATACTACAAAGCAATAGTAACAAAAACGGCATGGTATTGGCACCAAAATAGACAGGTAGATCAATGGTACAGAATAGAGGACACGGACACAAACCCAAATAAATACAATTTTCTCATACTAGACAAAGGGGCCAAAGATAAGCAATGGAGAAAAGATAGCCTCTTCAACAAATGGTGCTGAGAAAACTGGAAATCCATAAGCAGCAGAATGAAACTAATCCCCTATCTCTCACCCTGCAAAAAATCAACTCACAATGGATTAAGGACCTCAGAATCAGACCAGAGACCCTTCATCTTTTTTTTTTAATTTATTTTTATTGTAAACAAATGGAATACATGTTGTTTCTGTTAGTACATGGAGTAACAGCATGTCATTTGCATATTCATACATTTACATAGAGTAATGATGTTTGATTCATTCCGTTGTTTTTTTCCTTCCCCCCCACCCCTCCCACCTCTCTTTTCCCTCTATACAGTCCCTCCTACCTCCATTCTTGCTCCCCTCCCACCCCCCATTGTGTGTCATCATCTGCTTATCAGTGAGATCATTCGTCTTTTGGATTTTTGAGATTGGCTTATCTCATTTAACTTGATATCCTCCAATTTCATCCATTTGCCTGCCAATGCCATAATTTTATTATTCTTTATAGCTGAGTAATATTCCATTGTATATATATACCACAGTTTATGTATCCATTCATCAATTGAAGGGCATCTAGGTTGGTTCAACAATCTGGCTATAGTGAATTGAGTAGCTATGAACATTGATGTGGCTGTATCTCTGTAGTATGCTGATTTTAAGTCCTTTGGGTATAGGCCGAGGAGTGGGATAGCTGGGTTAAATGGTAGGTCCATTCCAAGTTTTCTAAGGAATCTCCACACTGCTTTCCAGAGTGACTGCACTAATTTACAGTCCCACCAGCAATGTATGAGTGTACCTTTTTCCCCATATCCTCTCCAACACTTATTGTTGCTTGTATTCTTGATAATCACCATTCTAATTGGGGTGAGATGGAGTCTTAGTTTAGTTTTGATTTGCATTTCTCTTATTACTAAAGATGGCGAACGTTTTTTAATATGTTTGTTTATTGCTTGTAGACCTTCTTCGGTGAAGTGTCTATTCATATCCTTAGCTCATTTGTTGATTGTTTATTTGTATTCTTCGTGTAGAGTTTTTTGAGTTCTTTATATATTCTGTATCTGAAGTATGAGTGGCAAAGATATTCTCCCACTCTGTAGGCTCTCTCTTCGCATTGCTGATAGTTTCCTTTGCTGAGAGAAAGCTATTTAGTTTGAATCTATCCCAGTGGTTGATTCTAGCTTTTATTTCTTGTGCTATGGGAGTCCTGTTGAGGAAGTCTGATCCTAAGCCAACAAGGTGAAGCTTTGGACCTACTTTTTCTTCTATAAGATGCGGGGTCTCTGGTCTGATTTCAAGGTCCTTGATCCATTGTGAGTTGATTTTTGTGCAGGGTGAGAGATAGGGGTTTAGTTTCATTCTGCTGCTTATGGATTTCCAGTTTTCCCAGCACCATTTGTTGAAGAGGCTATCTTTTCTCCATTGCTTATCTTTGGCCCCTTTGTCTAGTATGAGAAAATTGTATTTATTTGGGTTTGTGTCCGTGTCCTCTATTCTGTACCATTGATCTACCTGTCTATTTTGGTGCCAATACCATGCTGTTTTTGTTACTATTGCTTTGTAGTATAGTTGAAGTTCTGGTATTGCGATACCCCGTGTTTCATTCTTCCTGCTAAGGATTGCTTTAGCTATTCTGGGTTTCTTATTCTTCCAGATGAATTTCATGATTGCTTGCTCTATTTCTGTAAGGTATGTCACTGGGATTTTAATTGGAATTGCATTGAATCTGTATAGCACTTTTGGTAATATGGCCATTTTGACAATATTAATTCTGCCTATCCAAGAACATGGAAGATCTTTTCATCTTCTAAGGTTTTCTTTAATTTCTTTCTTTAGTGTTCTGTAGTTCTCATTGTAGAGGTCTTTCATCTCTTTTGTTAGATTGATTACCAAGTATTTTATTTTTTCGAAGCTCTTGTGAATGGGGTAGTTTTCCTAACTTCTCTTTCTGAAGATTCATCACTTATGTATAAAAATGCATTGGATTTATGAGCATTGATCTTATATCCTGCTATTCTACTGAATTCACTTCTGAGTTCTAAAAGTTTTCTGGTGGAATTTCCTGGTTCCTCTAAATATATAATCATGTCATCAGCAAATAGGGATAGTTTGAGTTCTTCTTTTCCTATCCGTATCCCTTTAATTTCTTTGGTCTGTCTAATTGCTCTGGCTAGAGTTTCAAGGACAATGTTGAATAGAAGTGGTGAAAGGGGGCATCCCTGCCTTGTTCCAGTTTTTAGGGGGAATGCTTTCAGTTTTTCACCATTTAGAATGATATTAGCCATGGGCTTAGCATAGATGGCCTTTACAATGTTAAGAAATGTTCCCACTATCCCTATTTTTTCTGGTGTTTTGAGCATGAAGGGGTGCTGTATTTTATCAAATGCTTTTTCTGCAAGTGGAATAACAGCCTATGTCAGGCTGAAAGGGACACAGGTTACTAATCAATTTGATGCAAAAGTTTATGACTAATTCTCCAGGCACAAACCTCTCAAAGGAAGAGGCTTTACATTATTCAAACTCCTTCCCTGAATTTCTTAGTATACCTTTTTTCTGATCTTTTTATTTCTGTTCTCATACCTCCCTTAATCTAATCCTCTTCCTCCATGTACTTCCTCAATATTGGTATCACCTGGCATTGGGGAACTCTTAGCCCTACTCTCTCTACAGTATTCAGCAATCTCATCAGCACCATTGTTTCAGCACCCCTTTATGTGTTGATGTCCCCACGTTCCAGTCTGGATTTAAATTCCCAAACTGAATATCCAGTTACTATTATGTACTGAATCTTGGTGTCCCACCACAGCTTTATATGTTAAAACCTTAACCTCGATGTGGCTGTATTTAGAGATCAAGTCTCTAAGGAAGTGGCTAAGGTTAAATGAGGTCACAGGTCGGCCTGTCCTGATAGAATTGATTTCCTTACAAGGAAAGGCTATGTGAGCATCACATGCCAGGAAGAAATTTCAGCCATCTGCAAACTAGAATGGGGGCCCTTACCAAAAACCAAATTTGCTACAACCTTGAACATGGAGTCTTAGTTTTTGGAACTGTGAGAAAATGAATACCTGTTGTTTAAGCCACCCAGTCTGTGGCATTTGTCATGGAAGCCCAAGTGGATTAAGCCTATTTAAAGAGAACACTTCAATCACCAACCTGTCTTCCTCTTGTCTGTTCTGTCTCAAATACCAAGTTCCAGATTCTCTAGAGTTTTCAATTTCTCCGCCTTCATTACCTACTCAGTTTGATTTTCACATGTATGGATTTTATCTCTCAACTGTCTACATATTTCTTGATTTGGGCTCCATCATCTACATTTCAGGCACTCACTATTTCTCACCTGAGATTTCTCTTAACTGATCCCTAGCCTCCACTGACTTTAGACTCTAATTCATTGTCAAACCTTGTTTCCAGAGTCTTAAATCATCTGATAGTATACCACCTCTGATTAAAACACTTTTATTTCTGACCATTCTCTAAGTTCTTTGTTTCAGTAAGGGAGAGCCCTCAGCTGAGGAGTGCCCAATTCAGAAGTACCTATCAGAGTAGGAAGTGATGTCCAGATATGGGACATGGAGGAAGTTGAAAGTCAGGAACATTCCTTCAGAAGGCCCCTTACCAGACCCCAAGGAGGTTGAACAGTCTCCCATTTCTGCCCCTACAGGAGTGAGGCAGATGACATTAGGAAGCATGATACCTGGATCCCCTGGGAACTTCCTACTTCCAATTTAATAACGAAGTTTGTTACAGATGATCTCCTGATGGTTAATAAGGACACATACTAAAATTGGGCTTGCCATGTAAATGATGGAAGTAGGTAAATTTTTGAAGTTCCTCCTCCTCCTCCTCCTCCTTCTTCTTCTTCTCCTCCTCCTCCTCCTTTCTTCTTCTTCTTCTTTTTCTTCTTCTTCTTTTTCTTCTTCTTCTTCTTCTTCTTCTTCTTCTTCTTCTTCTCTGTCTCTCTCTCTCTCTCTCTCTCTCTCTCTCTCTCTCTCATCTTTGTCCTTTTCTGATCCATGGAGTACTGATTCATATATAGACTACCTAGTCTTCAGTCCTGGCTTCATCCCTGTATGACCTTGGACAAGTGACTTTACCTTTCCAAACTTTGTTTCTCTGTTAAGTGGTGATAACAATGGTAGGTTTTAATGATAATAACTTAAAAAGTCATTATAAGGGTTAGATGAAGTAGAGCATTTGGCGTTACCTGACCTATAGCAAATGCTGATGTTAATAATAGCCCTAGAAATCTATTTCCGTTGGTCTTGGTAAAAGCGCTGCCAAGGTCACTTTAGAATTCAAGGGCTTAGAGAACTCAGTTTAAGAAACACTGAACTAAACTCCATACATGCTGACCTCCTGTTCCTTGAAGGTGCCCTTCCCCTTTCTGTTTTTTCCTCCTGGATGCTGTGCTGCAGGTCTTTGCATATCTTGCTCCCTCAGTTCATCCAGGTATTTACTAAAGAAGTACCACTCCTGATCATCTCATGTGAATTCCAGGTCTGTGCTTCTCCACCCACCAGTGCTTCCTATCTGACTTCCTGATTTATCTCTTCTCTACAGTTCTTGTTACTAGCACACGGCTTATTTTACTTATGCAATAAAATAGACTTTCATTGTCTCTCTCTCCCCCACTACCTGAGGCCAGGGACTCTGTTCTATTTTGTTCCCTAGCCCTAATAGTTTCTCAGCAAGTATTTATGGAATGAATGATTGAATATGCACCTTAATGATTACTCTGTGAACATGATATATGAACATTTTAATAGTCTAAGTTTTTTTGCTATTTTTTTTTTTTAGAAATGAAAATAAAATGCTATTATATTTTTAGGAGTAATGAGAAATTTTTGCCAAAATACCTTTTAAAATAATCTAAAGTGGAATCTTTTTGCATGATATATAATTTTTAAAAATAGGACATTTAAATAATGGGAGAAGAGAAGTTATGGGGAAATTGGATTAATCTGCCACTTATTATTATAAACTTTCAGATAGAATACAGGCCCTGTCTTCTTACCTATATCATAACCATCACCTATAACAAAGACTTGTTCTGTAAAGGCAGACCTAGCTGCCGCCAGCAAGAATACTGGGGGATCACTTTTTATTAGAGTGATATTTTTCATGTAAAAATGAAATGTTAAAAATAAATAAAATAACAATTTATTAATTTTAAAAAAACCATTTACATTGAAAAAGAACATTCTGACTCTTAGCATTATTATTATTAGGCACTGATGGCTCAGAAGCATAATTTATAAGGACATGAGAACCACTGTTATCTGTAAACAGATAACTTGTGTCTTGCTTGGGGCCTATGAAAGATTTTTTTCTCATTTGCAGTTCTTCGCTCACATACCTTTTCCACCTAGGTCAGCTATGGTTTGTTGGAAAGGATGCTGAGAAGGGGAGGGTCTTGTCTAGGGGACTATCACCCTAGCCAAGTCACAGTGGACCAGAATCTGTTCCTCAGTGCAGAAACAAAACAGTGTTGGGTAATCAAGAATTGCTCAACCTAGAGAACCAAATGAGACTGATGAACCAAAATGATTTAAGTAGAGAGGTATAGGTGTGAAAATTGCCAGGCTAAAAAACCAAGTTGAACTATGCTGAATGTGAGAACCAAGAGTTTATTTGAACCAAAATGAGGTTGGCAACTGGGAGAAAGAATAAATTCTAGTTGTCCAGAATAAGTGTTCCTAAAATGTCATCTGAAGGGTCTGGATTTTGTAGATTAAAAAAAAAAAAAAGGAGGAGAAGGTTGCAGTAAACTGGTTGTTGCTATTACATTGTTTCCAGGTAAGAATTACAATAAGCAGGAAAGGCTTTGGGTCATTTATTATATCTTTACGGTGTTGTTTCCAAGCCACCATATCAGATCAAAATGATCTAGGTGACTGTACTCTCAAGCTTCATGTTTCCCACTGGGCTGAAGAATTTCATGACCTTGTTTGTGTGACTTTTAAATCCTTTCTCAAAATATGGATATCTACCCCTAACCAAAAATGATACTTCATGAGCTTCTCATATCGTATGCACATGAGGGTCAGCCACCCTTTCTATGGATGAGTTCTGAGAAAGCTAAAACCACAATCAGTAGGCTTTTGTTGTCGTTGATTGTTTGTCTAGTTTTCACAAATATAAAGCCAGAACAAAGGAATCTAGGTGTCAAGAAGGAGTTGCCCTCAGAAAGCTTGGCTTGCAGTTGTGTCCTTCACCATGCTGTTGGTCTCACTTCAGGGGCCATAATGGTTAACCCTATGGGTCATAACTGAATAAACATGACTAACTTCTGACTCTTTGGAATTTTTTCCACTTCTATATCTCCTATCAATGATTTCCTACCCCTTAAAATCTTTCTCTAGACAGTTGAAATACAGCTGATTGGGGTTCAGTTTGACAGATTACCATCATACTTTAAGCCCAGGGTCCTTGAGATAATTACTCCTGGATCCTTGCCGTTGGAATTGGATTGCTTCAAATCTCATCACCTCCTCACCCACAGACCATGTACGTGGGAGGGATGAGCTTGCTCAGGTGCAGGAAGCTTGCAAGCCATGGCATCTGACTACTACATCTAAACTGACCTGTGTGTATTTCCTCTGAAGAACTTTGGTGGCATGAGCAGCCTAGTATGCAGCCTAGTATGCTGACCTCTCTTTATGATGCTCTTCTCTGAAGTGAAATAGTGCTATTTTGAATATGTGTCTGGACTCCCAAGGCCACTTTAGGTGCAGTGTCATTTGGGGACTATTTTCAGAAGCAATATAGTCAGTCATGCAGTGATTTCTTACCTCATAGTGTAGGTATCAGCCAAGCTCAGTTCCAGATGGTATTTAAAGGGTGGCATTTAGAGCTTTTATCTTTTATAGTTCTTACAGGTGAGAGAGCTGGTAAATAAAAGACCTGAGTCTTGCGAGTGTCCAAATTGAATTCAGATTACTTCATACTCAGAAATTTATCAGAAACATGTTTTTTACTTGCCACCAGAAGAGAGGACAAATGACAGGAAATGTAAAATTTGTGCAATACCATGCTTCAGTACATGGCTTACAGAAATGAACTTGTCATTGTATTCAGTTCCACTAGAGTTCTTAGTAGGTTAAGAGGCAAACAGTGTATGAAAATACAGGAGGAATAGACAAAATTTAATCTATAAATGCTTTAGATGTAAAAGAACTCAATTCCTAAATCATTTTCAAACAAATCTGTTTTAAGTTTTTTCTTTCAATTTAGAAAAGCAGTAAAAAATTAAATTATGAATTTTAAATACTTCCATTTTCCTCAATCTTTTTGCTCAACGACTGTTTGCTCCTTTTTAAAAAAAACTTATTTTAAGAAAGTAAGACACTGAGCCCCCAAACCAAGATATTGTCTTATAGTGTCTTTGATATATGCATTTCTCTTTGAAAGATTTCTTAGAAATCTTCTTACCCTGAATTCTAATTTCTCATAACCTCACTCATCTCTCTCAAAGTGTATTCTGGAACAAATTTTGTCTTTTAAACATTAGATAAAACAATTTCCAAGTTGCATTTTACAAAAATGCAAATTCTAAAAATTTATGTCTTGTGCTGAGAAGTAAAATTCATTTAATTAGGAAAGATATATATAATTTTTTAAAATTAGGAAGATGGAAACCTATTGATATAACTAGCTACCCTTTTAGCATAGGATTTAGAACCTGAATATGTGCTCAACATTTGAAATATGATTTGCTAGCTGCTTTTGGAGACCTTATTTAGAGATCTCTGATTTGTTTCCTATCATCTGCTTTCAAAATAGTTTGAAGTTGAGACCATGGCACTTGTATTGTCTACAGTCGTATAACATGTGAGCACACTAGCCCCTTTTTGCTGTATATTAGTCCCCAAATCACTGACTACCCCCTCTCCTGCTAGTCTTGTTCAATTTTTATTTAGTAAATTGGTTTTAAATTACAAAATCATAGTAGCACCACAGAAATACACAATGTGATTTCAGAATTCCTCTTTTATGTCATTTGGTAAGATATTAGTCATTCAAAAATATTTAGGAAAAGAAGGAAGAGGGGACATTGACAAGAAAACTGTGATACACATGTGAAGCATTCCTATCCTTGGGCAGACAATGCCTCTATTCATTTCTCCAAGCTCTGGGGAATATGTTCGTCCTTTCTTCCAGGAGTGTGGGTTGGCCAGAGAAAGAGAGAGAAGGGCAGTACAATCCTCTCTAAATCATCAAATACCTTTGCAGCTGACAGACTGGTTCATTCTCCATGTATATTTTCAAAGAGAAGTTCTTGAAATAGGTTCTTTCTAAATTGCACAGGGTGATTCTTTTGATATTGAAAGCATTAGTTTATTCTTGAGACTAGAAAACAAGGCAATTGGCTAACAGTTCATGGGATACTTTCTGAGGTTCTTTTTCTTCATGAGATGTAAAATTACATACCAAACTCCTTCAAAAGTTTGCATGTATATCTTACTTAGATGAACTTTCAATAGTATCTAAAGTCTTAAAAGACCCTGTAGCAAGCGTATTATCCACTGATAAAATTATATTTCTTATAGTTCTGAGATTCTACACAAAGCACTGTATATTTTGCAGCTTGTCTTTATTATCACATAGCTATAGTAGAGGAAAATAATAGATATGTGCTAAACTTTTTTGGTCAACATTTACCTAATAATGATCAATAATCCTTGTACTGAGCAATATTCTATAAATTGAGGAACTGTATCATGTGCAATAAAATTTATAGTCTCTTGCTATAAATTTATATACATATCTCTTTCTAGCTATACTATAAAATCCTTAAAGAAGGAAGATACAATTCACTTTATAGCACCCTCAGACATTGGTATACAGTCTTTGTGACATAAATGCTCGAGAAAAATATACCAAATGAAGGAATAATACCGCAGAGTCCCTTTTCATTGATTTTTTAAGACCTCTATAGGTCCTATAAATTAACTTGGAACTTGAATTCTATGAAAACACCTAAAACATCAAATAAAAATACCTGACAATTGAATACCAGTAAAAAGTACCAGAGGAAGGATATATAATGGTTTCCTAAGAACAGATAAGTGTGGTCTCTCTATTGATAAATTTGGCAATGGTTTTCAGGCAAAACACAGAAACAATTAGAGCATAATCATCTTGGTCACTAGTTGGTTTTGCAAAATGTCTTCTTTCATTTTATAACTGATCTACTTGAAAACGTGGTGAACCAAAAAGAACCATTTCCATGGAAAAGAGTATGGACAAGCCCCTTGAAGTTTTGTTTGGGTGAGGTTCAAAGCCAAACACTAAACCTTTCCCAGAACTTGAAACAAATGTTAGAGCTACCACAAACCAAAATGGGAAACTCCACTGAGAATTTGTTTCCTCTTCATCCTTTATTTTTTTTCATTTGTGCATCCCAACCGCTTGTTTAGATTTATCCTGATTTCACATGGATGTGCTATTAGCTCTGTACAGAGAAATGTCAGGGACCAGAACTTTGGAGCAGCAATGTTGGGCAGGTGTCATCTGTACAAGATGATCTGGTGTCATCTGTACAAGATTCTTTCCCACAGAGGCTACATGGACTTAGTCTTCAACCTTTTCTGCTGCCATAACAAAATATGGTAAACTAGGTTACTGTTAAATAAGAGAAATATTTCTTATAGGACTGGAGACTGGTGTCTGGAGAAGATCCACTTCTTGAAGCACACTTGTGTCCTCACACATGGAAGGGACTAGCTAGGTATCCAGGATCTCTTTGATAAGGAGAAACTTTCATTCGTGAAATCTTAGCCCTCATGATTTAATCACCTTCCTAAAGGTCTCACCTTTTAATTCTATCACCTTGGTGTGGTTCTGGTTTCAACATATGAATTTAGTGGCAGGGCAAAAACATTCATATCATAGCAGATTTCTAAATGGGACAATTCAGCTGGAATTCTAAAATCTGTATCCATAGGTATCTTAGTATGTTTCCCTAGAACCAGAAAACCTTCAATGGGAAGCTGAATCTTTCCTAAAGTCTTTACAAGTTGATAACTGCATAGAATGAATGCCATTAAGAAATATGAGCATTAATTTAAGAATGAATTATTCCTTTTAAAGCCTCAATAACATTGCTATTGAAATTCAGTCAACCTATTGCTTCTTTGGAACTTTTATCCAAAAATGCAAGATAATTTAAATATAATGATCATATATATTATATATATATATATATATATATATATAAAATATATATATGACAGATGACTGACCACTGAAGTCTCATGTTCTTCCAAAATGTTGAATTGTCATTGGGGCGGTAGCTTCCAGTCAAGGACCACATTTTCTGGAAATAGACTGGTTTTAGTCAAAGGAAATATGAGTGGAAACAATCCAAGTCATTCTGAGAAGTGATGAAGAGGCAGATGCTGCCTTTTCACATCTTTCCCTGTTGTTCTGAATGAAGAAGACTCTAAGAGTTAAGAAGGAAATGGGGCCACAGGACGAAAGGAGACCAAGTCTCAGAATGACCATGTTGGATGTCTAGGGTGGAAGGCATCCTGGGAGCATCCACTTAAGGCTGTATCATGAACAAGAAATAAATGTTTATTGTGTTAAACCCATGGCATTGGGGGGCTTGTCTGTTTTAGCAGCCAGCATCTCTTTAACAAATACAGGAGGCAAATAAGAATGTTGTGCAAAGATCATTGTTTTATTTGTTCCTCTTCTTTCTGTGAAAAGTTCAGGATTCAAGCAGTGAAGGCAGGTTTTGAGAGTCACACTAAAATTCCAGGTTTTATAGATAAAGAAGCAACCCTGAAAGCTGGCCCATTCCTCCTCCCCCTTCACAGGAAATTGTTTCCTTAGATACCAGTTAGCCTGTCTCTTCACTCTCCCTATCCTGTCCTACCCACTTTTCCACTTGATTCCACTCCTGTAAAAAGCTTTCACTTTCCACTGAAGAGGTCATTTCTTTCTTTACCCTCATACCAATTAAAATTTATACCAATTCTTATTCTGCCTCATCTGCTGCCTAGTGAGAGCACTCATCTTATCATACTGTATTTAGTGATTAAATGCATCATTTCTCTAAGTTGAAAAAGTAATGGAAGGAGAGAAATAATTTTTTTAAAAGCATGTGATATTAAGATTCTAGAAAGAGATACACTTACCCTATAGGAAGATGATTGCCGGGATGGGAAGTTACAGGACGTGTTATACCTGACTGTAATATTGACATCCATAGTAGAAGACTTTTGGTAGTATTCCGGGATATAGCAGTCTCTGAGTCTTTTATTTACAAAAATAAGACTTGTATTTGTAAGCAGAAAAAAGGAAAATTGGTCAGGAGCATTGTGGGTATCTCTAGTAATTTTGGCTATACAGGCCCCCTTGTTACAGTGATCTTCCAAATTTAAGAATATATTTCCAAATAATTTAATTATTGGCATCATTGTTATTCTACTGGTGAAAGTGTCAAATGGGGTAATATTAAGATGGCAAGTTTTAAACGTTGATCCCACCTGAAAGTTGGAACCACATTCAGTCTACTCACAGTGCCAACTGTGCGGTAAGCCCCATTGAGATCCTTGGATGTGACCTAGATTTCATTGGACAAGGTGCAATGTGAAGGCTCCACATCCTGTTACCCAATTCTCAATGACCAGTCCTCAGTGCTTTACTGTTGAGTATCAGATGTGTACATTTATCCCACCAGATCTTAATCATAGTCAACTAAGCAGGCAGACCCTTGGAGAATTTTACATGCACTAAATTCAGGAAATTCTCAGGTGTGTTTCCTGAAAAACTGTAAGTCATGCTCCTTGTGTGCACACATACAAATCATAATTTGAAGAGCCCAATTAACATTGAGGTTTAGATAATTTGGAGGGTGTGTCCAAGATGAATCTATGGAAGAGAAACAGTTCTTGAAAAAGCAAGAACTTTGGTGGAATTCTCTTCCACTCAGTTCAGTCCAATTATCTTAGTTTTGTTATGAGACCATACCTTGAATCATTTTTCTTATCTCTAAATGTGGCTCATTTGAAGAATTTATAAAAATATTCTTAATACTCTTTCCTCTTACACATTAAACTTCTGATTAGCATACAGTAATAATGCAGCATCTTTAAGTTGTCCTACTCTTAATAAAGCATAAAATATAAAGTTCAAAAGCACACATATGGAGACTGAGCTAATATTTCTTTCCCCCAAATAAGTTTTTCATCTAGATTCTTTGAAATTACAGAAATTGATTATATCCTCATGGAAAGCTAGTAGTTTTAAAAGAATTCTGTAATGTCCAAGTTATTTCATATATAAAAGAAGTAGGTAAAAAGAAAAGAACGTCTGTACTTGATAAAAGAAAAAAAAAGAAAAGAATTTATTCTGCCAATGGAGAGAGAAACCAGCCTGAAAAATTTCAGCACCAAGGTTAATTTTTATTACATAATAAGTTCACAAAAACAGTATGGAAAAGATGTGATTTTCAGCCATTTTTAAAAAAAATATTGCAATAACAACACAAACTAAAATGAAGTGAATTGTTGCAAAGAAGGAGCCCATCATGAAAGATAGCAAGGACCTTTACCCACCATTTATTATATCATCCCGAGTACAGTGCTACATTTCAGAGTGTGTCAGCACTTCCATTATAAGCCTGTACTTTGAGGAATTTGGAATTTGGCCAATAAAAGATCATTCTGAAATAAAAGTTGGCACAGAAAGTTTCCTCCCATGAGCAAAAGTTGTTTTCATTATTTCTTCTTCATCATTGTCTTCTCTTTTCCCCTCTCTTTACAAAATTCCATAAAACTTCATCTGGTTGCTTTTAAGCTTGGATATCTGAAGTAAAAGTTAAGTATAAGAGAGCCAAGCTAGTGGTTTGAAGACAATACATCTTTTGTCCATCTGGGCAGAATTTGTATTTGGTATTTTATATGAGGAATCATACTATACAGTTGGGAGTATTTAGAGACAGAATAAGAACTAATTTCAAAAAACTTCTCAGTCATTGCCTCAAATAATGAAGTTAAAAGGAATTAAATGAGGGCGAGAAAGATCTTATTCACTTGTTCTATTTATTGTGCACATAACTTGGTAGCTATTTATGTAAAAGCTATTCCTCACGGCACTTCTACATACTTTTATTTTAAAGGTTTATTGATATATAATTTGTATACATTAAAATCATTCCATTTTAAGTGTACAGTCCATAGGTTAGGGTCAGTGTATATAGTCATTTAACTTCCACCAACCACAATTAAGTTTCAGAATAGTTTTTATCACCACAAAAAGTTCTCTTGTTCCACTTGGCAGTCACTTCCCACCTCTGACCCTAACCCAGACCCAGGCAATTACTGATCTGCCTTTTCACTATAGATTTGCCTTTTCTAGAGTTTTTGATAAATGAAATGAGATAGTATATAATTTTTTGCATTTATGTCTAATTTGTTTCACTTGGCATGATGGTTTTGAGGGTTATCCATATTCTTGCATGCATTAGTGGTCCCTTTTTACTGCTGAGTAGTGTTCCATTATGTGGAAATACTACATTTCATTGATCTGTTCATGGGTCATAGACATTTAGGACTACTTCTGGTTGAATCTATTACGAATATAACTGCTATAAATGCTTGTATATGTGTCTTTATATAGCTGTGACTTTCTTTCTCCTGGGTCAATACCTAGGAGGAGGATTTTTGTGCCTTATAAGTTCAAGTCAACTTTATGTGAAATCATCAAACTGTTTTCCAAAGAGGATGTACCATTTTTCATTCCCACCAACAATGTTGGAGAGCTTCAGATTCTTCTCCACATGTTAACCACGGTTTTTCTTTTAGTTGTTCAGTGGGCGTGTGCTGATACTTCATTATTCATACTTGCTATTTGTACATTTTCTGTGGTGGGTTTTTTCAGATATAGATTCCTTTTCTATTATGTGTTTGCCTTTTATTAAGTTTTTAAATTTCATCTTATATTTTGGAAAATAGTTCTTTGCCAGATACATGTTTAGCAAATGTTTTCTCCCAATGTGTGACTTGCCTCTTTTTTTCTTTTTTATGCCGGGAATCAAACCCACGGCCTTGCACATGCTAGGCACATGCTATATTGCCATGCTACAACCCCAACCCCCATCATATTTTTTTATATTTTTGAAAAGCAAACTCTTTGCTTGACACAATACATACATTTTTTTCCTTTTATGATTCATTTATTTATGTACCTTAAGAAATTTTCACCTAACCCAAGGTCTTTAAGATTTTTTTTTTTCTGTTTTCTTCTAAAATTACTAGGTTTTAGTTGTTAAAAAGAAAGAAACCCTGCCTTAGCATGAATAATCCTGGAGGACATTATGTCACAGTGAAATAAGCAAGGCATATAAAGACAAATACCGCATGCATGATCTTGTACAGGTTTGGGTCTTTGATCTATTTCAAGTTAGTATTTATTATGGTGTGAGGGTTGAAGTTCGTTTTTCTTTCTCATGAGTATACAGTTACTTGAGCAGTATTAATTGAAAAGACTATCCTATCAACATTGAGTTACCTTGGCACCCTTCTCAAAAAACTTTTTATATATCAAATTAAGTAATAGTATATTTCTTGACCTTCATTTCTCTTCAAATGATCTATATGTATATTTCTAATTTTTGTTCTTTTTAAATATACATGACAATAGAGGGTATTTTGACATATCATACATATATGGATTATAACTTATTCTAATACTTCTAGTACTTGATAGAGTTTTGCTGATGGTGTACTCATATATGAACTTTGGAAAGTTATGTCTAATTCATGTATATTCTTATTTCAAAATTACATTGTCTTAAAGACAGTAGCTTTATAGTAAATTAGGTAGTATTTACCCCTTTACTCTTTTTTCTTAAAAAGAAAGATTTTGACTATTCTAGCTTTCTGAATTTGCAGAAGAAAATCACTTTAAAATGTCTGCCTTGCTTTATTAAGGTATAACTGACAAATAAAAATTATATATGTATATATATTTCTATTTTAATCAGCTTTTTTACCAGTGTGACCTAAAGACCAAACAAAACAAGACCTTCTCTAAAACAATTTTAGAGAAGGAAGGCAGTTTATATGAGACTCACAGTTTCAGAAGCCTCATTCCACAGCGGGCTAGCTCCATTGCTCTGGGCCAGAGGTGAGGTAGAACATCATGGTGGAAGGGTGTGGCAGAGGAAAGCAGCTTAAGACATGTCACCAGGAAGCAGAAAGAGAGAGTGTTTCATTCATCAGAGACAAAATATATACTCCAAATGCATGCTCCCAGGGACCCACATCCTCCAGCCACACCCTACCTGCCTAAAGTTACCACCCAGTTATTCCCTATCAATGGATTAACTCTGATTAGGTTAAGGTTCTTATAACCCAATCATTTCACCTCTGAATGTTCTTGTATTGTCTTACACATGAGCTTTTGGGGGGACACCTAATGTCTAAATCATAACAATGTATTTGTAATGTACAATGTGATGTTTTGATATGCAGTCAACCCTCTGTATTTGTGGATTCTACATCCACAGATTCAACCAACCAAGCATTAAAAAAAAAAAAAAAAACTTAAAAGCAAAATTGTATCTGTACTGAAATGTGTACAGACCTTTTTTATTATTGTTCACTAAATTAGACAATATAAGAACTATTTACAGAGTATTTGCATTGTATTAGGTATTATAAGTCATCTACAGAAGGTTCAAAGTATACAGGAAGTTATATGCAAATATTATACTGTTTTACCTAAGAGATTGGAAGATCCTTGGGTTTTGATATATCTGAGGGATCCTCAGACTAATCCCTTATGAATATTGAAGAACAGTTGTATGTGTAATTTTGAAAGGATTATATCAAGCTTATTAACACATGCCTATTTTTTTACAATAGTCTCTTAGCAATTTTCAAACATAATATGGTATTATTGACTATATCACCATCCTATATGGTAGCTCTCCAGAAATTTTTCATCTTGTCTAATAGACACTTTGTACTCTTTGGCCAGTATCTCCCATTCTCTCCTCGCCTCAGCCCCTGGTAATCACCATTCTGCTCTCTGCTTCTGAGTTTAGCTCTTTTACATTCCATATATGTGAGATTATGTGGTATTTGTCTTAATGTACCCTGGTTTTCTCACCATAGTTTAACATCCTCCAGGTCATCCATGCTGTCCAAGACAGAATTTCTTTTGTTTTAAAGGCTGAATAGTATCCCTCTGTATATATGTGTGTGTGTGTGTGTGTGTGTGTGTGTGTGTGTGTGTGTACATGTACATATATACATACCACATTTCCTCATACATTCATCCACTGATGGACACTTGGGTGGTTCCTGTTGGCCACTGGCCATAATGCTGTGGTGACCATGGGATTGAAGATGTCTCTTCAGTGTATGGATTTCATTTCCTTTGGGTATAGACCCAGAATTGAAATTGCTGGATTGTATGGTAGCTCCACTTTGTAGTTTTAGAGGAAACTTCATAATGTTTTCCACTGAAGTGATGCTAATTTATATTCCTATCAAAATTGTATATGCAAACAGAAACAAATTTATTTCTTCCTTTCCAAACTGGATCCTGGTTTTTTTTTTTTTTTTTTTTTTTTTTTTTTCCTTCTAAATGCCACTAAATGCCACTAAAGTGTGGGCATTTTTGTCTAGCTTGTGTTCTTAGATGAGAGGTTTCCATTAGTGAATAGGATCTTATCTGTGGGCTTGTCATAATTGGCCTCTGTTATGTTGAGGTTCATTTCTTCTATATCTTATTTGTTTATATAGTTTTATCATGAAAGGAGTTTTATCATGAAAGGATGATGAATCTTGTCATCTTTTTTCTGCATCTATTGAGTTAATCATGATTTTTAATATTTGTTTTGTTAAGATGGTGTATCACATTTACTGATTTGCGTATGTTGAACTCTGTTCAGTCCAGGGATAGTCTCTCCTTGATCATAGTATACCATCCTTTTAATGGACTGTTGAAATCAGTATGCAAGTATTTTGTTGAGGATGTTGGATCTGTGTTCATCAGGCGTATTGGCCTATAATTTTCTTTTCTTGTAATGTCCTTGCCAGGTTTTGATATCAGGGTAATGCTGACCTTGTGAAAGACTTAGGGAAAACTGGTGTTAATTCTTCCCTAAGTATTTGGTACAATTCACTGATGAAGTACAATTCATTGGTTCCAAGCTTTTTTTGTTGTTGGAGACTTTCCATGCTGATTCAGCCTCCTTAATCCTTATTAGTTTGTTTAGATTTTCTATTTCTTCATGGTTTAGTATTGGTAGATATGTGTCTAGAAACCTATCTATTTTTTCCAGGTTATTCAGTTGTTGGCATATGATTGTTCCTAGTCTCTTATGATCCTTTAGATTTCTGTGGTAGCAATTATAATGTCTCCTCGTCCATTTCTGATTTTATTTGAGCCTTCTCTCTTTTTTTCTAAATCTAGCTAAAGACTTGTCCATTTTGATAATCTTAAAAAAAAAAAAAAACTTTGATCTTAGTTTCATTGACCTATATTATTTATTTAGTCTCTATTTCATTTATTTCTGATCTTTGTTATTTCCTTCCTTCTACTAGCTTGGAGCTTAGCTGTTTTTTTGTTTTGCTTTGTTTTTAGTTCCTTGAGTTGCAACACTTGTTTGCCTATTTAAAATTGTTTTCCTTGGGGCTGGAGTTGTGGCTCAGTGGTAGAACACTTGCCTGGCATGTCTGAGGTCCTGGGTTTGATACTCAGCACCATGTACAAATAAATAAAATAAAATATCCATGGATAACTAAAAAAAATATTTAAAAAAAAAAAAGGACTGGGGATGTGACTTGATGGTTAAGTGCCCCTGGGTTCAATCCCTGGTAAAATAAATAAATGAATGAATAAATAAATAAATAAATTTTAAAAATTGTTTTCCTCTTTTTTTTTTCTTTTTTTTAAGTAGGTACTTGTTGACATAAACTTCCTTCTCAGAACATCTTTGTGGTATCACATACCTTCTTCTTATGTTTTTTGTGTTTCTTTTCATTTGTCTTAAGATTTTAAAATTTCCCTTTTAATTTCATATTTGATTCACTGGATGTTCAAGAATATTTTGTTTAATTTTTATATATTTGTGAATTTTCCAAGAGTCCTTCTGTTACTGATTTCTGGTTTCATGCCATTGTGACCAGAAGAGGAAGTTGACGTGATTCCAGCATTCTTAAATTTGTTCAGTCTTCTTTTGTGACTTAATATATGATCTATCCTGGATAGCATCCTGTGTGCACTTGAAAAGAACATGTATTCTGCTGCTGTTGGATGGAATGTTCTATATATGTTAGGTCTCTTGGATCTAGAGTGTTGTGCAAGCCTACCATTTTCACATTGATTTTTCTATCTGGATGACCTT
Source organism: Sciurus vulgaris (assembly GCF_902686455.1). NCBI lineage: Eukaryota > Metazoa > Chordata > Mammalia > Rodentia > Sciuridae > Sciurus > Sciurus vulgaris. The sequence goes on from NC_136476.1 coordinate 36,924,920, forward strand.
ACCATTGTTGAAAATAGGATATTGAAGTCCCTCTTAAAATTCTGTTACTGTCTAGTTCTCCCTTTAGATCTGTTATATTTGATTTATATATTTAGGTGCTCCCATGTTTAGTGTATATATATTTATGATTATTGTATCCTATTGATAAATTGCCCTTTATCATTATTTAATGCTCTTCATTGTCTCCTGTGACATTTTTCACTTAAAATGTCTTTTGTTAGATATAGGTATAGACTCCCTGTTCTCTTTTGGTGTTATTTGCATGGAGTGGTTTTGTTTTTTTTTTCCATCTGTTCACTTTCAGCGGTGTGTACCCTTTGTCCCACTCCAACTTACAGATGAAGTAAGTTTCTCAAAGGGAAAATCTAAATTGATCTTATTTTTTATCACAGTATGAATATGTGGGGCTTCTCTGAAGCGTGGGCCTGCAGGTACCGGCCTGCTGTCTTTTTCTGCAGGTGACAACCTGGAGTTGGGGTCTGGAAGCTGAGTTCATGGGTACTTGCCTAGAGCTTGGAGCTTTGGGGACTGTCCTGGCACGGGGGTGGGTCTGGAGATGCAATGTATCTATAGATAAGTTTGGCAAAAATTGCCATTTGAACAATCTCCAGTCTTCCACTCAATAAGCAGAGTATATCTATTTTTTAAATCTTCTTGAGTTTATCTCAGTGATGATATGTGGATTTCATTGTATAGGTTTTATATATCATTTGTTAAATTTATTCCTAAGCATTTTAATTCCTTGATAGTATAATAATTTTTAAAATTTCAATGTCAGATTCATTCTAGCTAGGTGGAAATATAGACTGTGTATCAACTTTTTATCCTGTGGCTTTGTTAAATTCACTTAATAGTTTTTGGCGGGGGGCGGGTGGTCAGTGTCTAATATAGGTATTTAAAGTTCTAAATTTCCCTGTAGTCACTGCTTCCAGTTTCATCCAACAATTTTTGATTTGTTGTTTTATTGTTAGACAGTTCGGTATATTTTCTTATTTCTTCTCTGCCCCATGAGTTATCTTGAATTGTAGAAATATTTGGGAAATCTCAAAATTCATTTATATTATTGATTTCTAATTAAATTCTGTTGTGGTTGGAGAATATAATTTCAGTCCTTTAAAATGTTCAGACTTGTTTATCTATTTTTCTTTTCAACTTTGAATTTTGTTTAATTTGTTTTGGAGCTCTGTTGTTATATATATAGTTTCATATACATTTATATTGGTATATACTTGATTCACCATTTCATTTCATTTTATGTATTATAAACATTTTCATATGAACAAATAGATAACTATCTGCATTATCATTTTGATGGTGGGTTGGTGTTTCATTGTAGATATTCTATAAATATTCTATATTCTAAACCTCTGTAATTTTATTTATTCTAAGACTATTAAACATTTTGGTCAGTTCCAGACTTTTTTCTATGTTTACACAATGATACAAGGCATATCTTTGTATCTGCATCTTAGGACATGTCCAGTAAATTTGTTAGGGTATATTATTACAACATATTCTTGGATATATAACAGTTTTTTTAATTTTTTAAAGTATTTGATGCATCTAGCTAAATTATCCTCCAGAAAAATATATAAATTCAAGTTCTTAAAGGAACTATGTAAATATTTACAGTCCTACATACTAGATATATTTTGTATTTACCAGTTTCATAGCAAAGAATAATAATCATAGTAGCATTTATTAAATGTTTATTATATCCTAAATAATATGCTAAATATATGTTATCTAATTTAATTGCTATGTAACTGTTTTAGGTAGTTTTTTCATTGCTGTGACAAAATACCTGACAAGAACAACTTTGAGGAAGGAAAATTTTCCTGGGGCTCATGGTTTTAGAGATCTCAGTCTAATAGATTGCTGACTGCATTGCTATGGGCTGCAGATGAGGCAGCACATCATGGGGGAAGGGCCCAACAGAGGAAAGCTGCCAACTCAGGGTAGGGTCAAGAAACAAAGAGAAGGGAGAAAGAGCACCAGGGAAGATGCATCCTTCCAGGGTTTGTCCCAGTGACCCACCTCCTCCAACCACACCCCTCCCGCCTACAGAATGGACTGATTAGGTTATAGCTTTCAGAGTTCAATCATTTTACCTAGGAACACTCCTGCATTAACAGTAGATTTATATCCAAACCATATCCAAACCATAATGATAACCCTCTGAAGTGCGTATCCATTGTACAGACGAAAGGCCTAAGGAAATCAATAGTGTCTTTGAAGTCACAAATGTTAATAGAGTAGGATTATTCTCTAGGGTAATCTGACAGTAATTTCAGAGTTCTAAGTACTGTGGTTTATTTGATTCTGGTGTTTTTCACCCTTTTAAATTTAGTTACTAGGCATTTATGTTATTTTGCAAGCTCTTCATAGCTTTCACTCATTTTCAACTTAGAATTTTCATCTTTTTATTTCTTCACGATGTAAAAATAACCTTCAAGTGTTAAAAATTTGCCATCATGTAATCAAAGTTTGTCTTTTTCCTTAGATTCTGTGTATGATTTTTTGGTATTTATAATAGTTTAATTTTCACTATGATTAAATCTATCGCTCTTTAGCCCCCAAAATTTGTAATCTCAATATCATGCTTAGGAATTCTTCAACATTGCTTTAATATAATCTTACTTTTTTGGCAGGTAGTGGGTAATTGGGATTGAACTCAGGGACACTAAACCAGTGAGCCATATCCCAAACCCTATTTTGTTTTTTATTTAGAGACAGGGTCTCCCTGAGTTGCTTAGCGCCTCACTTTTGCTGAGCCTGACTTTGAACTTGAGATCCTCCTGCCTCAGCCTCCTGAGCCACTGGGATTACAGGCATGTGCCACTGTGCCAAGCTATAATCTTATCTTTGAGATATCATTTACATACAGTATGATTCACCCAGAGTTTTCAATTTTAGAACATTTCATCACCTGTCATAGAAACCCCATATCCATAAGTAGTCAGACCCCTATTTCTCCAGTCCCCTTGCCCTATACAAATGTGAATTTAGTTTCTCTCTCCATTGATTTTCATTGCATTTGTTTTGCTTTCCATTCAAATTCTGATTAAATGTAAAAGCCTTTATAATTCCTGAGTTGAAGGGTAGTACTCACACTATCCTTGTAGTTAATCATGTTGTAGCAAACATATTCAATGTACTTGTGAAATTTGGAGAGAGATTATTTAACATGGTCTATCTACCTAAGACCATAAATACAGTCATAATTCTGCATTCAATCTAAGCACATTTCAACTTGTGAAAGCAGGACATTAAATTGAATTAACAAAATATATTAATGAACCCAGGGAGTGTGTGTTAACTTATTTTAATTTCATTTGAATATACATGTACATGATGGTAACACACTTTCTTTTGGTTCCCATCTATTTTGTTTAAAATGGTTCTTCACTGGCTAACTGGCTCCTATTTAAAAATTAGAGGGTAAAAAGAAATAGAGATAGATCAAAAGACATCTTCATAGCTCTGCAGAAATGAAAACTTGTATCCAAAGATAATGATGATAGACAATTTACATTCGTATGACCATTTATGGTTTGATATAATGGTCATTTCAATGCAGCATCACAGATCAGTTGGAAAATAGTAGGTCATGAATCTGTATTCAGGTTTGATAAATTCTCTAGAGTTATCTAAATAGTTAAGAGGATGATGTGTTCAGTCAGGTCTCTTCCTACGTAAAAACTTTCCATTCAAGAGAGCAAATTTGTTTTCATTTCCAAACCTTAAAATAATACCCATTAACTTCTAAAAAACATGTAACTAATTCACTTAATTCATAGATTCTGTGACTATGTTGTAAAACACTGACTCTTTTTCACTCTTTCTGAAATAATAATGGGATGTTCCTTCAACCTGGGATATGAACGGAACAGTATTTAGTGTCTGTGATTCAATTAAAAGCAAGTTAAATGACAAACTGGATGAAATACTATACGAGTGGAGATAGAAAAGAGTGTGATGTGTTAACAACCAACCACAAACTCTCAGTGTCTTATGCTAACAAATGTGAGATCTGCTTCCTATGTCCTCTTATATTCTGCCATAGATTGACTGTGGCTTTTCCTCATGAGAGACAGGAGGGGCGGTGGAGGGAAGGGGATGGGATATGAATAAATAAATAACAATGTTCTCTCTTATTCTACTATTTGTCTCCTTTTAGACATAATGGGTTGGAGGAGGAATGGATTGGGAGGGCATCTGTTTTACTCAAACTACTGATTCAAATGTTAATCTCTTCCAGAAGCACCCTCACATACATACCAAGGATGATTATCAACTAAATATTTGGGCATCCTGTAGCCCTGTCAAGTTGACAGATAAAATTAACCATCACAACTTACCAAAACCCAAGAACAAGAGAAAGAATAGATAATAATGATGCAGAGTTCAACCCAGCATAGGAATCAGAGCACCAGAGTGACATGTGAAGTTGCTGTTGAAAATGGATATTCCTCAAGGAGCTGTGTTCTATTAACAGGGCCCAAGCTGCAGTCAGCTAGAGTCACAGTTGCCTCAAAAACCTGACCTTCTCAAGTCTGGCTCTGCAGGTGATGTCAGGGAGGAAAGGCTGACATTGCAATCTCCTTTTGCAACCCTATTTTCCTTCTTTCTATTGTTTCTTTCATTTTGATTCCACAGTTGACACCTAGAGATGCACCAGGTGTTCCTCTAACATTTTAACTTCTTGTCCTTTGATTTCTCAAGACTGACTGGAACTTTGAGTTTCTAGTTTATAAATCAAAGGAAAACAACATGGAAATAATTGCACAAGTGCCCAGCTAATGAGAGATATTTATTGAGATATGTTGGGTTTGGTTTTCGTGTTTTCCGGAGGCTACTACAGCAAATGGAGATGGCATTGTGCTGAGAAGAAAGTTAAATTCTTCAGAGCAGGTTCTAGGAAGACATTTTCTTGGTGTGAATGTACTTGTGCCTTCTAGGACCAAAATGACTAGACTGGTCAGGAAGCTTAGTGATCAAGATGTGTAAGAGGATGCCCAAGAACAATGACACATATCCTTCAATACAAGGGGATGTGATTCAAGTTGTGCACCCTAAGCCCCTTTTTATTTTTATTTTTAATTTTTATACAAATTTTTAATTTGCTCTTATTAGTTATACATGATGGTAGAGTGACATACATATATAGAGTATAACTTCGCCTTCTTCTGGTTGTACATGATGTGAAATTATATTGGTCATATAATCATATATGCACATAGAATAGTAAAGTCTGATTTGTTCTACTATCTCTTCTATTTCCATTCCCCGTCCCTTCCCTTCCCTTCCCTTCATTCCCCTTTATCTAATCCACAGTGCTTCTATTCTTCCTTACATCCCATTGTCTGATTATGAGTTAGCATCCACATGTCAGAGAATACATTCACCAAGCCCCTTTTAAAATATAAGGTTTGTCTAGACGGCCCCATTACCAATCCCAGTCAGAGCTGGAGTTGATCTCTTTCATAAAAGTCATTCTGCCAGAGGGCAGTTTTGTTTGTTTTTGCTGTTGTACAGAGGGGTGGAGAAAAGTGACAGGAGCAAGATGGCAAAGATGTGACATGCAGGCTTAGAAGGCTGGCATTCCCACCATTTGATATGCTGGGACTCTGTAAGTTCACCACAGACCATATGGCTACTGAAGAAAATGTCTGGGGGCTTCATCATCTTATAAGAGTCCCCCTACCTTGATCTCGTAAAGCCAGGAGACATGGTGGGAGCTTGGGTTAGGGTAAGGAAGAGGGCAGGCCTGAGATGGATTGCTGTAAATCAAAAAGTCCCAATAGGATCTTCCCCCAAACCATATATGAACCCTACAAAAGAACTAGGTTCAGAAACCAACCATAGAGGTCAGACCTATGCCATCTGGTGTCATGCCTAGAAATAGTGAAGAAATCTGCTGCAGGCAGATTTTCCTCTTCATCTTACTCTATCACAGAGTGGGAAGGGCTCAAAGTTGAGAACTGACTTATGGAATTGGGTGAGAGATCACATTTTACCACAAGTCATGTAGCTGGGGCTGCAGAGGAGGTGAAGAAGGGGATAGGAAGGGAGCTCAGAATGACAGATGAGACTCAAGTTGAAAAATGAGTGACACTAAATCCTAAGAATCAGATGAAACTCAATACCCACTGGAAGCAGTTATTGAAAATTAAAACTGTTTTCATATTTACACCTGAACAGGCCAGGACCTCTGCAACAACATCATATAGGTCCTTATAGAACAGAAGCCTACTTACAAAATAAAGACTGTAGTTCTGTCATTCATTCATTTGCTCAATAAATATTTACTAAGTACTAGGTATGCCAGGAACTAATCTAGCTGCTGAAAATGTTGCAGTGAGTGTGGATCCTATGCCCTTTGCTTCTCATCTTGCTGCCTTGAAATATCTTGTCCCAAGGAAATTGAACCATTTCATAAGCACTTTACATGGGCTCTTTTGTCTGTTTTTATAACCAACACTCACAATAAGACTACTACATTCTTGTCACCACTGCAATCAAAACCAAACGGCAACCAGCCTCTCCCCTTCCTCTGACACACAGACTCAGCTACACACATCCATTTTTAAGAGAATCTTCTTAAATCCCAAGCACCAAAAAAGGAAGGAGGAAAAGGTGTCAGATTTTTGTGAAATTTTTGTCCTATACCTATTTATATGATCAGATGGTTTTTCTTCTTTAGCCTATTGCTGTAATGGATTGACTTTCAAGTGTTAAACCATCCTTCTGTATTCAAAATAAATCTCACTTGATAATGAAAAAAAAAAAAAATTCTGTCGTATAGATGCCAAGAATAAGGTTGCCCTGCAGGTAAAAGTGAGCCAGCCCCTTCACAGCGGGATGTGCTTTTACCCTTGACAGCCAATAGTGCTCATGCAAAAGCTCAGCATCCATTTTTCAAGCATCATAAGCAGAAGGTCATAAAAACTGTATGAAGTAGGTGATGGCCCAGAGAAACTGAAATACATAGAACAGTAAGGTTGAGTCTTGGCCGGGCTTGGTCTGTCACCACTGGACCAACCTGGGTCAGATCATCATCAAACTGAACTTTTATGGAAGGCTGGAGTTGATCATTTGGTAAATGAAAATGAATCCAAGAAAAGACCAGGATCTGGGTGATAATTGTCCAAAGGAAACTTCAAGTAACCCCCCAGTTTAAAAACTCAAAGTCCACATCCTGAACTGGATGGAATAAGTGAACAGCAGGTTCTGAACAGAGATCTGACCCAGCTCATCTTCTTACAGGCTAGAATGAGAATGGAAGCAGTTTGATCAAATGGTAAGTAAAAGAGCTAATGGGGATTAGGAAAGCAGGCAGATTCCTGGTCTTAGAGATGTCAGGCTCATTGTGAAGGAATTGGAAGTATCAAGATTTGAGAAGAACCAGTTCGAAGAAGAGAATAAAAGTTATTGCCTCTTATCTAATCTCATTTTTCTCTCTCAGCAGTTCTGTAAAGTCATCTCTTCCTTCCTCACACCCTTCCTTATAATGACATAATTAACTAAGTGATTGGGAAGCAGGTTTACAAAGTAGTACATTGTGACATAGCTGCGAAGTCTTTAGGAAAATATATGTCAAAAACAAACGCAACTTTCGGCTGCCATAATTAGGGTGCTGAATGTCTCCCAAAGATCCGTGTGTTAAATGTCAACTGCATGGTACTGGTGGAAGGCCTAGTCATAAATTCTTATATCATTGGGTATATGTCAGCAAAGGGGATTGTGGAGTCCCATTTCCTTCCTCTTCCTCTTTCCTTTCTGGTCATAAGGACAGTGGTTTGCTGTACCACATGCTCCCCACCATAGCAATCCAGAATCCCCACCAGAGGCCTAAAAGCAGTGGATCCACTAACTCATGAACTGAAACCTCTAAACCTATAAGCCAAAAACAAACCTTTTTCCTTATAAATTAATGGCTTCAGGTACTTTGCTATAGTGAAGGAAATCTGACTTTAATACAGGATACTTTCTTTAAGAATGAGGTTAATAACTAGCCAAAGGTCACACAATCAGAAAAGTATAGAACCTAGAATAGTGTCCAGGTCTTTCTGATCTGAGTCAATTTTTCCCACTTTATCATTCTTCAAAAACTTGAGAGCAGTAAGTAACTAGTCAATGACTTCTTATTCTGTGTAGACATGAATGGCATCCAGAAATGGGATAAGATCACAGTCATAGCAGTAAATTCACAGCACTGCATGTTCAAGATCCAGGCAGGTTGTTATAATCATATTATCACAGCAGCCTTGGAGGATGGTTAGTTTCCGCCATTGGAATCCTGCCTTTGAGTTCGGATATGGCAGATGGTGCCCATGTGTTTCAGGAGGGAGGATATACCAGTGAAGTTGAAGGAACTATAAGGAACAAAAGACTGGATAACTAGTATTCTAAACACCAAAAGGGAAGGGAGAAATAACTGTTGTCTAGAACAGGATCAGAAACTTCCTGTAAAGGACCAGATAGGACTTTCTGGCTTTACAATCCAACTGTTCAACTCCACTGTGAAAGTAGCCACAGATGATATGTTAGCAAATAGGGGATGGTGATGTTCCAGTGAAACTTCATTTAAAAAATAAACTGCTAACTTGATTTGGTTCCCAGGAAGAGTTCGCTGACTCCTAGTCAAGAAAACCTACAATGCAAACCCTGAGAAGGTTACACATTTAAGAAGAACTAGAGACGATTTAACTTGAAATCTCATGCTCATTGACAAGACAGCCAGCCATCATCTTAAAAAGAGATTACCTGGGCCAGGCCAGTGCAGCAGGGCCACTGGTGACAAGGAGGTTCTGGGTACATAGCTGGAGGAGGGTGCCAAGGTGTGCACAAAGGACTGTGTGGCAAAGATGAACTACACTGACCTCTGCCTTTCTCATTCTGTACCAGAGTGAGCAAATGAGTGATCATGAGGACAACAAGATACTGAGAACCTTATGTGCTATTTTGTCTTATTTCTACTCTCCAGGATTGTAATGGAGGCTCTGACTCCTATAAAAAAGGAAAAGAAACTTCTGTTTAATTATTATCAAGATGTTTTATCTACTGTATGCATTACTTATATAGACTACACAACTGAAGGATTTGCAAGTACTAAATAAGGAATATGGTGTTTCTAATCAGCCAAAAATGGGTTTGGCGGTAGAGTGCAGGAGGACGTGATATATTGTAATAGCCACATTAAACTGTACTAAACTTAAAATAACGGGGGAAATATTTCTTTGAAGCTAATAGGAAAAATCAGTTACCAGACTCAGAACCATGAATCTAAATTGTCATCCAGCTGCACGGGCTTACAGAGAAAGGTCCTGTGCTGAGTTTTTCATTATAAAACACAGAGGCATTATTGGGGATAAATGAACCAATATGAATGAAATACCTGTAATTGCCAACCTGAAATTTCACGCCAAAAATCATCTGAATCCCAGGTTGATGTGGAGTGGTTTTTCTAAAGTTCAGAAAGAATCTACTTTATTAGTGGAGTGGGATGCTTAGCCAGGAGTATGTTTATAAACTTGGATCCTTCAGATTTCCGCTAATATTGGAAACAGAAGGAAAGGGAAGTTCTTCGTTGAATTGTTTTTCCTGCATATCGTGATTGTATCCCTTTGTTTGCTGTGTTGAAATAACAGCAGTGATACTCAGCCACAGGGGTGAGGAGAGCCAACTCTCACCCAGTATCCGTGGCCAAGCTGGGAGCCAGTGGAACTGTGTCTGCCCAGGGCTGGGTACCTTTGTCTAATTCATCTGCCCAGATGAATTTGCCTTTTTTTCCAAATTTGCTCAAAAGAGCCACATAATCTAGTGATGTTCTGCTTCCTAATCTAGTTATTGGAAAACTGGCCCATCTGGGGCTTGTTGGGAAGAAGAAGACTGAAGGCATGTTTGAGACCTTTCTAAGAAAAACCTCCCAGGAATAGTCAGCAGGATCTAGAGGGGTTCACAGTGAGCTCTGTTCCTGCTTCTCTCATATCCCCAAGTTCTTCATTCGGCAGAACTTTGCAGAATGAAGTCACGTGATAAATAACACCCAGTGGAAGACCAATGGTAGGAGGGGCTGACTAAGCAAGTGTTTTATGGAAATTTCCATAGTTGTAAGAGGAGAGGAAAGGCTGCCATGCTTTCTCTCATGTGCTTCTAGCCAACAGACTTCAACACTTGTCACTCTCTTCTGTTCTATCCTCTCTTCCCCTTCGCCCCCTCTGTGCTCTTTCTCCCATCCTCTTATCAGTACCAACATGAGCCTACGTCATAGCCCTTGGCTCTCTCCCCTTCCCTTCCTCCCATGCTCTCGCTTCCCCCTTTTCCTTTTGCTTCTGTGTGTATGGTACTGCTGTTTCAATGAAGTCTTATTAATGTCTTTATGAAGTATCAACCTATATGCTGCATTATATATCGTGGTCATGATATGAATGCTCACACAGCTTTTCCTTCCAAAAATGATGGCTTTATTAATTGTGGAAATGAGGGCACAGGTCAGTAAATAATCCACTTTCTCAAGAGATTACAGTACAGGAGCCACCAAAGAGCCAGAGTAAAGAGAGGGGAAAATGGATGGCATTAAGATAGAATTCAAGGAGAAATACTTTCACCTGCAAAAAATCTTCCTTAATCACTTTTGTGCCTTCATCTCTTTTGGAAATTGCATGAATTTTATCCTCCTCAAGTATTCTGCATGCAACATTTTGCAAACAATTTTAAAGAATTCATGTACATACTCCAAACACACCGATGGATCTAAGGTTAAAAATCTCTGTGCTAGATGAGTCTGTGATGGTTTACACATAATATTTTAAGTAACATCTGTTTTTTTAAATGTATTAACAAAAAGGAGAAAATGTACCTCACCGTGGAGAGATCTATCACTTACCACCTTAATTGACTAAACAGCTTCACAAATTGTGGGCCAAGCTGGTATTATGTGTCTCCTGATAATGATGCAATATAAGATGAAACGCTTAATTGGTAAAGTCTCCTGGCCAAAAATGTTGACCTTGCATCTGGCCTTTATACTAAATAGACAGAAATATCAGGATATAAAGGAACACATTAAATAATATTTTAAGAAACAGAAAAATTAAAAATGTTAAACATTCTGTAAGACAACAGACCTGATCTGAGAAAGTCAAGATTAAAATGCAAACAAATAAAACAGCTGTTGGATACTGTTCCTCACTAAAAGAGTATAGCAACATAACAACCAAATGCAATATATGAACTGGTTCTAATGAATGAGCTGTTGTAAAACAAAGAAGCATTTGGACAACAATTGAAGAAAGTTTAATCTGGAAGAGAAAGTATGTGATATTTAGGAATTATTTTTATTTTATTTCCTTAGTTGTGATAATGGTAATATATTGATGTAGGAAAACTCACACAAAATAATTTGGAAGTTAAGCTTAATGATGCAGGAAAATAAAATAGTTCTGAAAAAGTTAATAATATATGCATATCTATATTAGCATATGGATGCATATACATATTAATTAACATGGCAAATATATACTTACAAAGTAAAATCTTAATGTTGTATCCTTCTTTTGACTTTCCTGTATGTTTGAAATCTTTAAAGATACGAAAAATGAATTCAATATAAACATTTTAAAAAGGTAGCAGCACAGTGAGTTATGGTTCTTAATCATGTATTTCATCAACTTAAAATCCATTCCTGAAATGACTGGTTCTGTATTGTTCACAGAACCAAGATGGAACATTTTATAATAGGCCCTCCTTGACTGAGAAATCAGTCAGCTCTTTTGTTCCTCCATTCGTACTAGAGGTAAATGTGATGACGATCCTGCACCTTTATTGCTAAACAGGCATAGTTCTTTGGGAGGCTTTGTATCTCAGAGCCTTGAACAAATGCATTCTGGCAAATGCTGAAGTTACTTTTAGAAGCAAACACCCCAACTGCCACTGGCCACCACCATCACCTCTACCAAACCCATCTGATGCAATAAAAGGAGATGCATAAAAATTGGGGAAATGTTATCATCTGAGATCATATTTTCCAACTGGAATTCATTGGGAAATAACAAAATTGGACTTTGAGAGTCACGATTTTCCGGCAACCCCAAGTCTAATTAAATCAGCCCATATTATCTCACGTCCCCTTTAGCACAGTGCTATGTAATGCTGCAGATTACTGGGGATTGCCAGGGACTTACTGCACAGTATTAAATTGTATAGATAATGACTTTTGGCATTTTTGTTAGAAGGAACTGGTTTCAATATGCAGTAAGGCAACATCATCCTACTCTCAATGGTTAGTTCATCACCAACTTTTTCTTTTTTTTTTTTTTTCTTTTTTTCTAAGCCCTGAAAATAGCTTACCAAAGATTTGTCATTTCCTGCCTGGAGAAAGTTCTGGAGTATTTGTGTTTTTATAAATATCAGATGTGTAATCTCAGACGTGAACTTCTTATAACTAGCCCCAAGGCATCATGAGCTGCAAGTTGCCACACGAAAATTAAAGGGGTCAAATTCAAAAGGGATGTGTGTCAAAAGGCTCTATAAAAGGGCATGAGTTTAATATGCATCCCTGAGATGAACTTGTGATTGCTGCAGAACCTGCCATCTGTCTTTCACTGTTGGTTAGACTCCCAAATACCTTTTATAGGCCCCCAGTAGTGAATAGTGCCCCTTGGGCTCAATTGGAAGAAAAATATATTAAGTTGGCTCCTCTTAACTGAAGGGGAAGGGAGAGAAGTGTTTAAATGACTTACTATCTCTTGGGCTCTATTTACTCAGTTAAAAATATTGTACCTAGTATTTCAGAAATGAGAACTCTTTGAACCTCAGTAAAAGTCTTTTGGGGGTCATTTGGTATCCTTTTGGAACAGGGGACTTGATGCTATTGTTTTATTGGCAGCATTTATCATTCAGTTCCACTTCCTATTTTACCTTTTTCTTTACCATGGGATGATAAAGTAGCATCATAAAAACCGACCTTCAGGTTTGAATTAGTCTCCATTCTGCTAACCCATTGTTTCTCAATGGAAGTCTGCTGCAACCAGGCACAAATTCTCTGTGCTGGGATAAATTCCCAGCGGAGTGAAGAGAGAAAATTAACAACTAGAATCAGGGTGGTGACTAGATTGAGAAGTTAACTCCCAGGAGACTCCAGTTAAGATAAGGGCATGGACAGTGGCAATGACATACAGGGAAGGAGGGACCAAGTACAAAATGTGTCAGGGACTGCTGCAGTGTAAAAAATAAAGACATAGTCCTTGAGCAGTGTAGAGAAAAACCGACTCTTTCTTTAACTGAAAGAGATGCCGGGAAACAAAATCAGATGATTGTATGACACCCTACACCCAAAAAAGTTCTTATCCAAAATAGAAAGACAGGGGAGCTGTTTTGAATTCAGTAACAGAAACTGTGGGGCACTAGAGACTGAATTCTGACCTAGAAGCACAATATCGGGCCCAGGGAATTCAGCTCAAAATATTTGATTGAAGAGTTGTGTGTGTGTGTGTATGGTGTGTTAGTTACTATAGTTAGGCACTGAACAAGTGCTTAATGAGCATTTAACCATCTGTTTTTCAAAATTACCATATAATATTACTCCCACCATTTTGTAGATGAGGAAACTGAGGCTTAGAGAGTGAGATAAGTTTCATCAGATCCTACAGGTAGTGTGAGAGCAAGAATTTAAACCTCAAAAGTCTGACTCCCGTGCCTAGCCTCTGAGCTACAATGCTGTTCTGCCTCTTTATGAGTTCTTATTGTATAAATTTGAGTTTTTCTTCCCTGAATATCTGTGTGTAGGCAGAAAAATGGCTTATTAAAAAGGATGGATATTTTATGTGTTGGAATAGATTTTAAATGAATACCATGAAATAACTGTCATCAGTTAGAATGGTAGTTCACGTTGTTGAGCAAAGGTGTCAATTGTCTTTCTTAATGCTTAGAATAGAACTCAGGATGTTCTGAACTCTACAGATGAGAAGAGGGATCTCAGGGACAGAACACAAGGAACTGGCTTGTTTCTGCCACCTGCCATATCCTCTCTGGGGAACACAGTCCTGGGATGGGGGCACACTCAGCTCATACCTACAGTTCTTAGCTTACATTGAAATCAGTGCAGAGTCACAGCTGCCAAACCTGAGTGATGGAGCAGTGTGGGTGTGAGCATCTCCAAGGGTTACTAGATGAATGGAAGCTATAATAAAGGTTTGTAGGCCCAGACCCAGGCTGAGAAGAATTGGACAGTAACACAAATCAGGAACCTATGAAATGAAAGAGATCTACATGGAAGCAGACCATTTGGTGAAACTTCAAAATATCAGGAAGATCAAAACAATCCTAAAGAATTCAAGAGAATTAGACATCAGAATCATACTTATCGTCAATAGCAACATTACTAATAGAAGACAGTAAAAAAAAAAAAAAATCTTCAAATTCTAAGTGGAAATGACTTCCATGGAAGGTATCTGTGGGCACATGTTACAAAAACTAGCAAATAGGCATAGAGCATAGTGAGCAGATGACCCAATATGGGAGAAAGGTAAAGGGGACTCCCAGGATGAATCGGAGCAGAGCTCCTAGCCCAGGTAGGAGCAGAAATGTGCTGGGCTTCAGAGGGAAGTTTACAAAAAATTAAACTAGGACTTAATTTGAGGCCTCATAGAAAATTTTATTGCAGTTTACAGATATTTGAGAAGAATCAGCCATAGGCTCAAAAAATTAAGCAAATAAAATTTGGGGGCAAATATTTTAGTAGAAGTGGAAAAGCTATAGAAGAAAAAATGGAAGCAAGTCACTACTTACAACATAGTAAATATATTTATGTAGTCATAGTAATGAAGTACTGAATATGGATTTACTAAAAGAATATTTCATCAGTCAAAGACATGTTTAGTTGTAAGATGCACCATTATTTTAAAAACTAATAAGAAATCATACTAAGTATGACACTTTCATTATAAAGCATGGATCAATTCCACAGATGTTGAAATTTTGTCTAAAAACAACACATCTTGGAATTCGTGAAAAACAATTTATTCAAATGCTGAGATGGAAGGGAAGAAAGCTAAAATCTTCATCTAATCTAATAAGAACCAGTAAATATATTTTGATAAATCAAGAGAGTGCAGAAAATAGGACAAATATAGAAAAAATTGCTAAAAAAAAAATTAAAGTTGCTAATTTACAAGGTGGGGTAGGAGAATGAGGACAACTACTAGAGTCTGTTGTCTTTGGTTCTCAATTTTTGAGCACTTATTGCCCTTTTAAGTGTTGTATATATATTATTTTGATAAAATTAAAAATTTCAATTTTTACTGCTTCATATTCCTTATAGTTTGCTCTGTGTGATTGGCAATTCTCATAAAATTCAGACACCCAATCATAGACACTGTAGGGTATATTTCAAAGAAAAGATATGGAAAAATTGTACTCATTTCCAGAATAGCCAAAGCCATATCATCTGTAAGATTCAGTTGAAGTCCTGTTTCATTAAAGCTTGTCAAAAGGTCTAGTATTACATGACTTTTCTTTCTGCGGTGCTGGGGATTGAACCGCAGGGCTTTATGCTTGCAAGGCAAGCACCCTATCAACTGAGTTATATCCCCAGCTCAACTTTTCCCTTTCTTGAGTTCTTATTTCACTTTGATCTTTCCAGCAACTCTCCATGCCATGGGGGAGGGTAGAGTGTAGGGAGATGGAAAGGGAACTCACTCTGATGGCGGCCATCGGATCTCCTGTGCAGCATTTTCTGATTATAGTGCTCTCTGGTTGAGACCGTACTACTCTTCACCCCACCCCATCAGTGCCCTGCTCTCTGAAAGCACTGCCTGACCATTAAATGTTGGGGTAGAAAATGTGGGGAGCTATTCCACACAATTTAGCCTTTCATGGATTCCCTGTTTAGATAGGTGAATATTGCAAGTCTTTCTTTTTTCCATATGTTTAGGTCCTATCTTCTCAACCAAGCTGTGAAAGTTTTTTAGGGACCAGACATAATGCTCTGGTGCCATCAGAGACCTAGGCATATCACGAGTTGACTATAAACATTTGCTCTGTGATTTTAATATGATTTAAACCTTTTGTTTTGTTGGAGGCTGATGAGTTAACTGTGTATGTAATAGCCTAATACCATTTACTCATATTGTCTTTTAATACCTTTGTATCAAGTTTTTTACCATATTTAATGATGTCTTAGATTTATAGGCATTCTTTAATTCTTGTATTTGGAAGGTTTGTAATGAGAAAATATTCACCGAAACAAGGTAATTTAACGTTTAATTTAAAAGTCTTACCACAGATTTTTATGTTTTCATTCTCATTCTTGTGATTGAGTGTATGTTATATGTGTTTAGGAGCTAAATCCAAGGTAATGAGACATCTGTCTCATTTTTAAAACTACAATTAGAAAGGATAATATAATTCATAAGAGAAGATACTTAGAAACGTGCACCTTCGCCTTTCACCATTTATCAGTTATCCCTAAATGTTTAAAAAGGATAGAGTATGAAAAATGTCTTGCATTGTCTGGTTGTTCACTAGGCATTTATTAAAAGAAAATAATGAAATAGATGCTGAATACCAGGTTTGACATTTAAAGGAATCAGGAAACCATTAAGGAGTGTACTCATGTACCAGAGTAAAAAGCTGAAGATATATAGCTGTAATAACTTTATTTTAAAGAGTTGTCAAGTTTCCCACCTCAAGTTAGATTGCTTAACCTGGAGATGTGTCTCTAAACTCACTCCTCCCAGTACACAGAGCTCCCAGTAGACAGGCCTTCCAGCCTCAGCCAGAGAAGAACTAGGCCTTCTCTCCTTAAGGAGCCCCTCACAACCTCCTCAGTTTGGGATGTTCCACAGTGGAACAAACAGGACACTTGGCCCTTCCTTTGTGCAGCGTAGGCAGTGGTGATTCACTCAGCTAAACTGAGTTCCAAGGCCATGGGAGGCTTCCTTTAGCTATCATGAAGGTCAACAGAGCAGGGGTGACTGGCTTTCATGTTCAGGCACTTCTCTGTAGTTGCCAGAGCATCCAGTTGAGGGAACAAAGGAGCCCAAGGGAAAGAGAAGAATGACCAGAGCCAGAAGAGGAAAAGAGAGCTTAAGAAAGGCCTTCAGGTGTGAAATAGCTGGCACAGCTAAAACAAAGAAAATGGAGGACAATCCTGTGTAATGAGGAGAAAACTGATGTTTTTATGGCCATTAATGGATTTAGCAGCAAGATTTTACTTTTTAATAATTATGGAGTCCATTTGTAATTTCAACCTGGTTGTGGAGTGTCCTGCTGTCTTCTCTCGCCCCCTGCTAAGCTGTCTTCCTTTTCTCCCATGGTCTTTCGGCTCTTCCTTCCTCTGTGAGGCCTTCTCAGGTGGAGCTGTAGAGAGGTGACAGCTCCCTTTCCACAGCACTCTACCAGTTCAGACGGTTACATTGCCCCACACCAATAAAATGCATTTAACCTTGGCCTGTGGGGAATGTAAATCTTTCTGGGCCTATTTATGTATCAGTTTAATATTTTTATTTTCCTGTCCAAATGTCCTCTTTGTGTCTGTCACTGTTGTAAAACAGTGGTTTTCAAACTTTTTCTATTACCGTTTTGTTCAAGTTTATTCTCCTGTGGAACTCAATTTGTTTGTAAAGCAACATAAACCTGGGGTTCTTTGAAGTGATGATGGGAAAAAGCAGTCTGGAGCTTGGCCCACTTCTACCCTGACCTCAGCAGACCCTCAGGGTCCTCATGGAGAAGAGTTTTGAAAGGGCTACTTTTTTAAAAATCTTTTTTTTTTTTTTTTTTTTTTAGTTGTAAATGGACAAAACACTTTTATTTATTTTTATGTAATACCAAGGATCAAACCCAGTGCCTAACATGTGTTAAGCAAGTGCTCTACCACTGACTGAGCTACAACCCCAGCCCCAAAATGCTACTTTTTAAAAAAGAAATTCATGCAATTCCTGAACACTGGAAATATTTATTTCTTCTCCAATTGACCCAGGATTGTTTTCGAATATCATGTGATATTCAAAATGAAAAACCTCAACTGAAATTTGAAATTAATAATCTCATGATGAGTACAGACTCAAATTTATCTTGAACTATTAAACAAAAGATTTTCTCAAAAAAAACCCCCAGATTTTAAAAACATTATCAGCAGTTTATTTACCTACATTCAGAGCTAAACAGTTTGCTTTCTGACACATTTGATGCTATTAATGTAGACAAGTCTGGTAACACAAGGGTATTTTTTTTTTTTTTTAGAACTAGTCTTAAGTGTGCTAATAGTGAATCTTATTTTCCCTAATGATTCTGAAAACAAACAAACCTTATTGTACAGATTTTAGGAATACTCCATAATTCATATTAGCATTAATTAAATATTCAAAGAGTTTAGTGAATTAGTGAAGCTTTACTGTATATTACTTTAAGAAGAAAACTTCAGAAGAAATGTCTTGTTCTATTTTGTCCTGAGAAAATATATACTTCAAAAGTATAATCCTTCAGAATAACATGTTTTCATTATTCTCTTCTCCTCTCAAAACTGGTGGAATCAATTGGCACTTGTCAGTGTTTACCATTCCAGGACATCCAAGTACATGATGGGACAAGAGCAGTATCTCTTACAGAGCCTGGAATTACTGGAGGTGGCCCATATCCACTGTATTGATTCAGTGCAGATCCCAGATCCGCTCCCTCAGTTCCTCCATTCCTGAGTGGGGAAATCCTAATGGTACCCCATATTGGAATTTTTCAGTGAGTCACTCAACAAGTGTGTCTCCTGAGCGTGAGTCACAAGCCCTGATGGTGCCATGTGGATAATGAGGCAGCACCCACTGTAAGGGAAGTGGGGGGAGGTTGCAACGAAGAACTCACGATAAATACATGTGCAGCCTAGCATTGCAGGGCTGCAATAAAGACCACCCTCTGCTTACAGTGGAATAGAGGTGCAACCTACAGGCTGAAAAGGTATTTGCCAAGTTGGCAAGTGAATAAAGTGCATCCAGGGATAGGACAGTATGGAAAGGCCCAAGATTTACACATTAATTGAATACCTACTACCTGCTGTTCTGGGTGCTAAGGATAAGATAGCAACTAAAACAAAGTCCCAGATCCCACAAAACTTCCATCCTAGTAGAATAAGAGAATGTGCAATGTTCAGATAAGGACAGATCATTGAGTATAAATGAAGGGAAGGGGTGAGGATGAGTCTGGTAATTCAGGTTAGCCCCCAACTGAAGGGGCATAAAGGACACGTTTAGGAATTTGAACTTAAATCTCTAAGGTGGTTTTCGGGGAGTTGGCCAGTTTATCCTCTGGAGGGCACGATTGCTGATGACTTCCTGGGGATGAAATGAAAACCACATGCTGTATGTAAAAGCTCACCAGTATTCATACTGGCATTTGCTTGGGCAAAAATCCCTGAGCTCATTTAGTATCCTCTGTTGTGTGGGTTTTAAAATGCCACACCATGGCTGGTAAGAAGAGGTAAAGAGGAGAACAATTAAAGTGAGGGCAGAAGTTACAGGAAATGGCTGCAAAGGGGTGACCTGGTGCACTGGCCCTGGACTTGAACCTGAATTCCTATTGCCTGCCAGTGGACCAGAGTATGCACATGACTTCACCTGAGGCTGCCAGATGGAGAATGGCAAATGCTATGCCAAGATGTTCCCACTGGGTACTTTAAAGTTTCCCGGAGCAACACAAGGCTTCTGTGCAAAGCCGGGAAATGTGTCATCTGGGAACCAATTTTTCACCCTCAGTTTGAAAACAGGGTTCAAACCCATTGACTCTGGGAGGCCCCCACCCCAACTTCTCCCACCGTCTTGCAGTTTCATGAAAATGCCCCACGTACAACTTTCCACAAGGATGATTGATATTTTTATGGTAGTCACTTTAATAGCTTAGCCTATAACTGACTGTTTTTAATGATATTTATATGAATGATGTGCTGTTTCTGGCCAACACCCACCAAACCATGCCCATCTGTTTTTTGGAGTACTAATAAGGGGCACTGACTCATTCATGCTGCCTTTACATAAGACAGACCTGGATTAAAAGTATAGTCTGCAGTCATAATGAAGGTTCTTAATTTATGCAGAGTGAATATTATTTTAAAAAACTTCTTGGTTTATGTAGATTGACCCCATGACTCTGATCGGATATAACTCTTTAACCAGTGGTTCTCAGATTTTTGTTCTGCATTAGAATCACATGGGACTTAGAGAAACCCAAATTGCTGGGTTATACCTCCAGAACTTCTGATTCAGCAGGTCAGAGGGAGGTCCCAGAATTTGCATTTTTAACAAATTCTCCAGCACTGTTGATGCTCTTGTTTTTCTGGACAACAGTTTAAGAAACACTCAGCTTATACCCCACGTTTACTTGACTTACTGAATAGTCTTCACAAGATAGGGCTCACAGATGCTCTCTTTCCAAAGTGCCCAGATGATTCCATTTGTCAGGCATATTTAGGAAACACTTTCACCCCAGGTAAGTTGCATGATTATTTCGAAGAACAGCTTATTCCAACAATCATTTAAATCAGTCATTTTCAACTTTGGATGAACGTCAGAATCACCTGGAGAGATTTAAAAAAAAAAAAAAAAAAACTGGTCTCCTGGTCAAACGGCTAAAGATTTGATTCAGGTGAAGCCCAGAGATCTGTATTTTTTAAAAGCCCCCCAGGTATTTCTACTATATAGCCAAAATTTGACTGAAAGCCTATTAAAAAGCCATTAACTCCCATCTTTACCAGACTTACTGCTTGAGCACCCAACCTGATCTGTGATCACCTCCTCGGGAAGCTTTTCATACATCTCTACCCCCAGGCTGAATGAGTCCCTTCTCTGTTAAAGCAAAATGGATTCCATCAAAACAGTTGGCTTACTCTTTGTGATCACTGGGGACTTAACCAGTTTCCCCCATGAGAAGGTAACTTCCTGAGGGGAAAGACCCAGTCTGAATTTTATCTGAGACCAGTGCCTGGAGAACAAGATTCAGCCAGTTCTTGAAGGAAGAAGTAGATAGGCTTTGTTTTCTGCAGTGTCTACTACAGTGAATATTAAAGCAGACCTAGCTGTATCACTTACCAGTCCTGGACAGTGGACATGCCATTTAGTTCCACTGAACCTCCATTTCCTTCTCTGAAAATTGGATACCACTTGTGATAATTACGAGGTTTAGAGAAGATGATGAAGATAAAGCACTTCCTCTCAAGATGCAAAGCAGATGATTTAAAAAAAAAAAAAAAAACATGATGTGGTAAATGTTGACTATTTTTACTTTATGCTAATCTGCATTGGTGATTCACTATATATTCTTGAACATTATCATTGCTAGACCAGGTCAGAGTTGATCCATACCTAGCAATGCATTTTAGAGAGTGACCCCAAAGTTTACATTATGGATGGGCACACCTATTTTATCATTATCAAATTTTTAGAGTAATGATTCTCAGACTGTGGTCCCTACCTGACCCAGCATTATCTGGGAACTTGTTAGAAAAGAAAATTGGGGGGTACCATGCCAGTACTACTGAATCAAAACTGAAGCCCAGTTTGAACAAACTGTCAGATTATCTGGGTATACATTGAAGTTTGCAAAACACTGTTTTACAAGTATCGCTGCTTTCAAAACTTCGCAGATAGTTATGCATTCCTGAATTTATCTGAACCACTAGTTCCTGACCAGGAGAGAGAAGGTTGACACTCTTCAGTGGTGTATCACTCACATCTGCTGGGAATATATATGATTTGAAAAAGTGTCCCAGAGATCTTGACATCCCTCTAGAGGCTATCTTTCCTGTATTGAGAATTTGGTTTTAGGCCATAATTTTGGAAGTGATTCAGCCAACCAATTATAAAGGATATTTATGTCAACCTACATACCGAGTGCTTTATAGATATAATTTATTTAGTACATATGTTCATAACTTTATTAACACTTTACAAAGAAATAGGATCAGAGAATATAAACAATGTGTGTGCTTCATAATAATTCAGCTAATAATAATAGAGCTGGAATTTAAACCCTTACTAAATCACCCAGCAATTTCCCTTTCAGTTATATTTGTATTCTCTATTTTGTATGGCCTTAGTCTACTGATCGTTGGAATTGATTAAATATAAAAAAATCTTAATGATCCTGTTATTAATGATTTCACTACTTTAAACTATAGAAAAAAGATTTCTCCAACTTTGAAATCAAAGCAGAGAAGGGGAGTTTCCAGTTCTAGTAATGACTGTCTTCCTCCAGATAACTTTATAAATGCACAACAAAATAAAAAAATAATCGCCATTCTAATTGAGGTGAGATGAAATCTTATCCCATTTGTTTAAATAATAAAAACAGAAAAGAAAAACAAATAAAAAAAATTAAAAAATTAAAATTCAAAGAGAGTACAGAGAAACAGAGTTGCCAGCAAATGGAGAGGAGTTGAGACTTAAAACAATAGTATTGTACTTTGAGACCTGCATCTGTAACTTTTGAGGTGGCAGCAGCATTCTCATCAGAGTGAAGGCAGTGGATGGCAGGATCCTGTGCTCCTACCCCAAGATGTCCTCAGACATAGTGCCTGCACCTGGGAATATGTTACCTTGACTGGCAAAAAGGACTTGATAGATGTGATTAAGGAGAAGGGAGAGTAACCTGTATGACCCAGGTTTGTTTGTTTTCTGGGGGAGGGTTGTGGTCCTGGGGAAGCAAGCCAGAGTTTCCCACATTCCAGGCAAGTATTCTACCATTGAGCTACATTTCCAGCCCTAGGTTATGTTAATTTAATCATGAGTTCTTAAAAGTGAGAAGCATTTTCACCTGGAGTCTGGGAAATATAAGATAGATGAGCAGGAGAGACCTGAGGTGAGAGAGAATTTGAGTCACACTGGTGGTTTTAAAAGCAGAGAAAGGGGCCACAAGCCAAGGAATACAGTGGCCTCAAGAAGCTAAGCATTACGCTTGACAAATAGCAAGGAAATGGGAACCCTCATCCTATAACTGTAAGGGACTGAAATTTGTCAACTGTCTGAATGAAGAAGGAAGCAGATTCTCCCCTAAACTCCCCTGGAGGGAGTGAATCCCTGCCAATGCCTTGATTTGGGTCTTGTGACTTGCTAAGAAAGGGAACAGCATATCCATGCTGGTCCTGAACTTCTGACCTATAGAACTGTGAGATAATAAATTTATGTTGTTTTAAGCCACTAAGTTTGTGGTAATTTGTTATGGCAGTATTAGAAAACTGATACTGGAGACAATGTGTCAATATCTTTAAAGCTCTGAAAGAAAAACAAGTTCACATGTAGTTCTGTATCCAACAAAAACATCCTTCAGAAATGAAAGTGAAATAAACACACTTTCAAATAAATGAAAGGAGAGCATTTGAAGTCCACAGACCTACACTATAAGAAATGCCCAAAGATTTGTTTTCAAGATGAAGGAAAATGACACCAGTCATAAATTCAGGTCTCAAGAATTGAAGAGCATCACAAGTGGTAAATAAGTGGGTAAAGACAAAAGACTTTCTTAATTTCTTTAAAAGATATTTGATTTTTAATGCAAAATTCTAGTATCACATTATGAGGTTTATAAGTAGGTGGAAAATATATAAAAACATTAACAAAAAGGGTAGGAGAAAAAATTATATAATTGCAAAAATTACTTTTTGTGATGTAGTATATTAATTCTCAATAGACTATGTGAGTGCATGCATGTAATAATCTTTAAAGCTATGTAAAAAGCTAAAAAAATGCTCAGTAAAATTAAAATGGAATACTAAAAAACTGTGTATCCAAAAGAAGACAGGAGGAGGGAACAAAAATGTTAAAAAGAGATGGGAAATAAATCAAATAATGGGAAATAAAGCAAATAATGGGAAATAAAGCAAATAATAATAAGCATAAGTACAACTGTATCAATAATTAAAGATTGACTAAAAGAGTCAATTAACTAAATCCAGACTGATAGAGTAAAATTTTATACTATCTTCAGACACACTTAAATAAAAGGATGGAAGAGATATGCCATGTAAATGGTAAGCATAAATAAAGATAGAAGTAAATGACAAAAAAAGAGGATTACATTAGTAAGTTGGAGGGGGGTGAAGGGATAGAGTAATCCTTATGGAAATTTCCTATCTGTGTTAAAAAAAAAAAAAAAAAAAAAAAAAAAAAAAAAAAAGAACCAAAAAAAAAATGCTGGTGTGGCTATATTAATGTCACACAAAGTAGACTTCAGGACAAGAAGTTTCACCAGAGATAAATAATGGTATTTCATAATGATATAAGAGTTAATAAGAAGATAAAGGTATTATCAATGCATATAATCTTATTACATAGCTTGTGCATGGAGCAAACACTGACATGCCAGAAGGGAGAAATAGATAAAACTACAAATATGGTTGAAGGTTTAAAATGCTCTCTCAGTAATAAGTAGATCAGCTAGGCAAAATAATCAGGGATATGTAAGATTTGATCACCTTGACCCGATTAGCAATTATGGAGCATACATTGAACCACCTCAGGATACATATTATTTTTAAGTTCAGATAGAATATATACCAAAATAAAGCCATATGCTAAGTCATAAAATAAGACTCAATTTCAAAAGTTTAAAAAGTATAATTTCTGGTGACAATATTTACAAAGACATGCACAGGTGTGTTCATACTAGCTCTTTTCAAGCCAACCTAATGTTAGAATTACTCCAAATGTCCATTAGCAGAACAAACAACAAAAATATGCTATATTCATATCACATAATAATACCAAGCAATTTAAAAATTATTATTATAACAGTGTGAATGAGTCTCAGGTATTATGTTCAATAAAAAATGTCAGACATGAAATAGTACTATTGTTTTAGCCTAAGTATTTGTGTCGCTCTAATGTTCTTATGTTGAAATTTAATCTCCAACGTGATGGTACTAAAAGGAGAGCCTTTGGATGAATTAGATCACAATGGCTCCACTCTCCTGAATGCAACTAGTGCCCTTATAAAAGAGGCTTGAGGGCTGGGCATGGTGGTGCAAGCCTGTAATCCCAGAGACTGGGAGGCTGTGGCAACAGGATCGCAAGTGCAAAGATAGCTTCAGCAATTTAGCAAGGCTCTAAGCAATTTAGTGAAACTCTGTCTCAAAAGGAAATATAAAAAGGGCTGGGGATGTTGTTCAGTGATAAGTGCCCGTGGGTTCAATCCCTGCTACCAAAATATAACATAAAAGAGATTTGAGGCAGTCTGTTTGTGCCTTCTGCCATGTGAACACAGCAAAAGGTGTGATCCAAAAAGCTAAGCAAGCCATCCCCAGACACTGAATCTGCAGGTACCCTGATCTTGGCTGCCCTAAGTTTCTGTGTTTGTAAATTACCTACCCTACAGTATATTTTTTATAGCACCAGGAATGCACTAAGACAACTATGCTAGAAGAAGAAGCAAACTTGTGCATAGTAACTGAATTCAGAGCAGTAGAGATGAAAATGTTCTGTATTAATTGTGCTGGTGGTTACATGGATGCATTTTATCAAACTCATCAGGTTATATACACTGTAGACATATTTTTTCCTACATATAACTTCTTACCTCAAAAAAAAAAAAAAGAAAAGAAAACTGAGGGAAGCAACAATTTGAGACTGGTTGCTAGACAATTAAGAAAAAAAAAACAGGTCACAGAGTATTTGTATGACTTGGATTTTACTGACTATAAGAAAATATATTTTATTATATGTTTGACATTTAGTATAAATCAAGAATCTTATATATTAATCAAAAATTGATTTGGAAACCTTAGAGTGTTAGCACATTCTTCCTGAGTAATGGATTTTCACACATTGGCTTTGCGTGGTTCCTCTCATCCCCTCCCTCAATGAATGCAGCCCATTGAGGCTGTTTTGCAGATCAGAGCTCCGTTTTCCATATATTTGACCTCTGTACTGTATTTGATTATTTCTCAGAATGCATTTTTTCCTAATGTGGAACTTTTATGTAAGAATGTCTCTAATATAGGGCTACTTGCCATTATTTAAGTGAAATATGACCTGTTGCTTGCAGTTGGACTTAAATGGAAAGTCAACCTTGAACAAAGAATTGAGACCAGTTAATATTTTATTCAAAAGCCCTATTTTAGCAAATACGCAGAAAAGAAAGAGCTAACAAAATTATATGTTCAAGATCTGCTTAATGAACAAGGAATGATTATTCAGTGTACAATGGAGAAAAGCTTGGTAAAAGCTGAACTTCCACTTTTACTGAGTTTCAAGATAGGTCATTTTTAGTTACATGCAGCTGTGTGCTGAAGAGCTGTGACACTCCTGTTTCTGTAATAACTGCCTGGGCACAAACCTTTGCTCTTCTGGTATTGCATTTTACAAAAATCAAATGAAATATAACTGGAATTTGGTGGGTGTTTGGCATGATGTCAGTATGGTTGTATTATTCTTGACCTGCACGACCTATTCCAAAAGAATGGACTGAGGAGTCCCATTAATAATCGCATTGGAGCATCAGTCCTGTGTGAATACTCTCTCTTTGTTTTGGGGATTTAGAAACTATCTTCCAACTTAGTGAAAGAGAATTTGGACTCCTTCCTTGGCAGAATGGCAAATCGATCAACCACTTGTCTATGGAAGGTTAATAGTATGTCAGACATTGTCTTTCCATTTTATAGACATAAACTAATCATTTTTTTCCTCTCACCTATGGAAGCTAACAATATGTCAGCCATTTTCTTCCCATTTTATAGACACAGAATATTAAAAAGAGTAGACTGGCAGCAAGGGCTTTCAAAAGCTGCAGAGAGGGACAACAATTATACTTCAGGTTCCCAGTTCTTTGTTTGTTGTGTTAGGTAAATGGATTATAGTCAGTTGGTATGAGTGTCTTTGGGCTAATCAAAGAATTGTTATAAAAGGTCCTGACCCTGAGATTAAGAGATTAGATAAAAAGAGGTACATTTTGAGTTCAAATAACTAAAAAGCAATGAATTGGGAAAAGAAATGTTAGAAGGAAATACAACTTGGTTGTCAGTCTTACCAAGTTGACTTTTCATTCATTCATGGGTAGTAAGTATGGATTTAGATTGTGTTCAAAGATACTTAAGATATTTTTTCCTGTTCCAATTTAGTTGTACCAACAAAATATAAACAATGGAAAACATAAAGTGACAGTGTAAGGCTTGAAGAATTTTAGAACACAAGAAGTCAATAAATGGGCAAAAGATGATCAGTGAGTAAGAGGATCATGCAAATCTTGAAAAGAACATTGAGTATCAAGAGAAAATTTGTACAAAGAGCTTGACTGAGTGTCAGATCAGCTACTAAACTAATGTGCTGGTTTTCCTGGCTGTGGTGAACGTGTATGTTCTTAGTGTATGTCTTGAGCTGTTTTCTATTGTAAGTGTATATTTTTAACCACCAGAGCTACTATAACTCTTCACACGATGTGTTTTAGTCAGTTATTTTTTTTTTTCATTTGTCTCTCCTTTACTCTATGCTTCTGAGGACATGAATCGTGACCTAACAATAACCAATGTTCATTAAGCCCTTATGGTAAACCAGGTATCATGTTAAATTTCAAGTATTTTCCATGTATTAACTCATTTAGCCCTCCTAACACCTGATAACATAGATATTATCCCCATGATTACAAGCAGGGATACCTTAAACTGTCCCCCGGAAGGTAGATCATATGTGGCAGACCTGGGATAGGAAAACAAGCAATCTGGTGCAGAAACTCATCTTAATTCCTCCATCAGAACACATCTCATCTTAATCTTTTTGCCTGAAATAATGAGTGACATAGCAATAACAAGTGGCTAGATGAACACATGCACGCAAAATCACTTTTCTGGAAAAGTATCTGAAGACTTAAAGTAAGCATTAATGGAACAACTCCAGAATGAGTCATTGACTCAGCAGGATGTAGAACACAGAGGTCCCCCTGTAGTAGATTTAGTCACTCCTGTTTCCTCCTATAGTTACTGCTTATATTTTAGAATGGATGGCTCTCTATCAAACCTTTTTCAAGAAGCAGAAGCCCTCTTTGCTCTAGAATGAATGTCTGTGCACCCCCAACCTAACCCCAAGGCCATGGTATTTGGGGGTGGAGACTTAGGGAGGTGATTAGATCATGAGGGTGGAGGTCTCATAAGTGGGATTAATGTCCTTTAAAAGAGGAGAGAAGAAGCTCCTTTGCCCCTTCTACCATAAGAGGACACAGTGAGAAGACAGCCACTCATGAGCTAGGAAGCAGGCCTTGACCAGGTACTGAACTGTCAGTGCCTTGATTTTAGATTCCCTGGCCTTTAGGTCTGTGAGAAATAATTTCAGTTATTTATAGTCCACCATGTCATGATATAATAGCCTGAATAGACTAAGACAACTTCAATCTTACCTAGTATATGAAGAGAAATCTGAGAGATACAAATGGAAGAAAATTTACTAGGGGTAGAGGAAGAAGCAATTCCCAAAGGTAGAATCCCTTAAATGCTAACGTTGGTTGCATTTATACCTTCCATGTTATAAAGTAACTGTTACTTAAGGATTTAGTTTTTTCCTCTCATGGCTTAGGAAGCTAAACAATATTCAAAATGAAGACAGTGGTTAAAAGCCCTCAATTAGGTGGTGATGTTCATTTACCATCAACACTAATCTATCTAGTCATATACCCTAAGAAATCTAGTTATGTGCCCTAAGGGCTCTGGCCAAAACCAATGTTTCTGCCTGTCCTCTGAATATATGTTGTTCGTCTACTAATGTATTTATTTCCTTGTTTATGTGTGCATTCATTCATTGAACAACCTTCCCCTTCATTTTGTGCTTCTTAATTGCCATGGCTGGCAGTGAGTGCACAGTACTGAGCTGGATCAACTCCAGCCAGGACCTCTTGGAGTTTACAGTTTAGTGGTGTCAGTATATAAACATGTCTTATGTACATGTTATATGTAATTCTTAGGCATTTAATTTCTGAGTCCTGTTTCATCATCTGTATGATGGGATTAAAACTGGCCCTGCCTTTTTCACACACAATGAAATGAGATTTAATATGATAAAATCTTTTTTTAATTTGAAAACATAACCCAGAAATAGAATGTTCTTATTTGATCAGTTAACAGAGATGCATAATGTTGGCAGCTGGACCAGCTGTCCATTCCACTGAAATTAGGAGGTGTCTGGTGTGGTACCAGAAGCCTGGTTTTTTAGAAACTAATGCCTTAAATTCAGACATAACCACGTACCACCTGTATCTCCGTGGGCAGGTTGTGTAACCTCCCTGAACTCAATTTCCTCATCTCTGAAACTGATCATACCTGCATTACTATGTGCTTTGGAAGACCACAGAGAGTTTGTAAACTTTCTGACAGAGGAGACTGGCCATTAGGTTCAGTGTTTTTAGTTGTTCAGGAATCAGATATCAGGACTCTTGTTTTCCTAAAGGTCTTCCTCCTATCCCTCCTTCCCCTGCCCTGGTCATACCTCTCCCTACATTCACTGGCCTTACAGTCACCCCCTCCAGCTTCATAGCTGGAAAGTCCCTTGCAAATTAGCATTCCATGCTCCATCAGTAACCTTCCTTGTTTCATCAGTGAAACCCAACATCTCTCTTCCTATTCCCTCAGGGTCTTACCTACACTGGGGTGCCAGAGCCTGATGTTACCATGGCAGTGATGGATCATGGTTCATTAGTTGAACATTAAGTGTGTGCCAGGTGTTTTTGCCCTAAAAAAGTCCTCCCAGAAAAAATATTATTTCCATTTTATAAACATGTGGGATATTATCCCAATTTCACATAGTTGGAAGTGGCAAAACAGGGATCCAAATTCTTACTGCTGAATTCAACACCTAGAAACTCCCTATGGACAAGGTAAATCCAAATTGTAAAGAAATACAACCTCAGATGTAGCACTAAACAAGTTGATTTTTAGAGGTCATATTTTAAGAAATGTTCTTTCTAGAAGAAAATTGTAAAATCACTGATGATCTGGTATTTGTTGAGGTCCAGCAACATGCCAGGGACTATCCTATATGCTCAGCCTATCAAGATGGAAAGCATCATCTTGCCCAAAGGAGCTCTTGCAACTGAGGGAGGAGAAATGCAGATGAACAGTCTGATGACTATGACATGATTAATTCAGCCTGTTTAGGGGATGGGACAGTTCAGGCACATTTCACATGTAGGTTTTGGTGGAGGGTGCTCATAGATGGAGAAAAGAAGAGAGGTGTATTAAGGAGAGGAGATGAGGTAGCAAAGGCATGAAAACACAGGAGATCTGTGAAGTAATGTGACTAGATAAAACAGCATATCCATGGGAAGAGTGAAAGATGAGGCTAAGGAAGCATGTTAGGATGAGGCAAGATGATAGAAAGCTATTTGATGCCATGATAAAGCATTTGGTCATGAGTCTATAACCAGGAAAGTGCTATAAAACATCTTTGTTTGGATCTATGTTTAAAAATAATCATCATCTCAGTATCATATAAACACACTGTGTTATGGTTTCTAAGACACTACAGATCAAATTGTGCCTCTGTCCTGGATGTACTATAGGGTAAGACCTTGGTACCATCTAATCTGAATGAACAATGGAAATGAGTCCTGTATCATGCCCTGGTATTGACATACTGTGGTGATAGAAAATAAGTCCTCAAGGACCCATAAAGAAAATGAGTGAATTATTGAGGGCCTTGTACTAACTTTATCTGTGGTGTTAAAGTTGAACTGTTCATTAAAGACATTCAAGAAAGAAAACAAAGCCCCATTTGCCAGATGACTCCAAATTATCTGTTCATTTCCAGTTCTTCTTTCCATTGTGAGTTCTATTTTAAGCTGTAACTTTCCTAAAGCAGATGCTAAAGTTTTAGGAGTTGAGCATCAGTAGCTTTGGCATGGCTTGGAGTCATCCTCAATCCAGCAATGGAACTAAAATGAAAATAGAATTACCAAAAGGGCAGATGCAGTATCTTATGTCACTTTTATTATATTATATTTTAGCAGCTGAGACAGGAGGGAGAATATTATAGAATCAGCCTTCTGCAGTCTCGCCTATAATTATATTTTTCCTTGATAAGGCGTTGGCAAAAAGCCCACCAAAATATTGATGCGAAACTTGATCTCCCAGGGCTGTGGAATTTCTCCAGCCCTGGGATTGAGAGTGAGAGGTTTTGGAAGTGTTTGGCAGCTGTAGTAAATTCAGGAGCTGGAGGCAAGGAACAATTCCTCTAGCATAAACCCAAAGTCAATATATTATATAACTACAGAAGGCACAATCCTCATTGTACTTTCATACTCTTGAGTGGATCTTGTCCAGCCCATGTATCTTACATAGATGTAAATATAAACTTTACATAACATTTGGAAAAAGGGTAGGATTCCTATAAAGTTTTCATGGTTTTATATTTAGAGATGAGAATGCTATGTATAAATTGAGATGCTGATTCCAAAGTTTTCCAAAAATAAGTGGCAGTAAAAAGTTTACTGTGTGTTCCATGCTATCACATATTCAGAGTTTTTCTCTCTTGTAATCTTTTTTTCAGCACCAGTCCAATTTTTTAAAAATATTTACTAAAATATTGGACATATAGCACAGAGTTAGTTAAGGACAAATAGTCATCACAGTTATAAAGTCATTTAAAGTTGGAAACTATACAGCTATTTCCACAGGTATAACTAAATGAGCATAGAATGCTATGGCCCATGGGCTACTGGAGATTGGTGTCACAGTATCAGGAGGTTGTTGGCAGAGTTAAAAGAGCAATTAGGAATCAGACATACCTGGATTTAAAATCCCTGCTGAAACTTCTGGGCTGCATGAGCTTAGTGAACATCTGCGTCTCTTTCATCATCTGTAAGCATATAAGGAATAAAGTAGGATTATGTAAATAATAATAATAGTTGTATCCTAGTAGAAACTCAAAATACATTCTTTTCCCCAATTTTCTGTTCTCTTTCCCACCTCAAGATGTAACCATGTTTGCAGGAGTGGACAGAAAGTCAGCAAATTTACATCACAAATTATCTAACCATTAAAAGATAGTATTTACCAATGTTTTAAAAATGTCCTCAGCTGTTTTTTTAATGTTGCCCTTTATTTATAACAAGTCACTTTTGCAAAAATGGTATAAAATATCTTGCCAAATATGATACATGCAGTAAACTTGATTAAATGAGAGTAAAGAGAAAAGATTAAAAAGATAAACAAATAGGGACAAAAATACTGTAACCCAGCTGCTGTAACTGAGTACAATATTCAGGCAGGGGAGCTGTCAGGGAATTACCATTACATGTAACTTCCACTATAAGGAAAAGAGAAGGGTAACAATCTATCAGAAGAGACACATTTAGCCTGGCATTCAATTCTGGGGGTAGTGGAGGAAAGTTCTTATTTAGGTAATTTCATTGAGATTCTTTCAAGGCACTATTTATTTTAAAGTGATAGGTGGTATTCTTCTTTTATACCAGACTAATGCAGACCTGACCAGGGCAACAAGCTATATAGTTGGTTTGTCCAGGTCCTGAATTAGAGGCTCCAACTAAGAGTCAACTAGCTTCATAACCGATCCAAAGAAGACACAATGACTAGGTGGATATTTCCTAGGTTTTGAAATGAAACCAGCCTAGGTTCAAACCCAGATCAACCCCTCATACTACCTGTGAAACCTTGGGCATATTTGCTCACTCTCTCAAATCATCTTCAAAAAGGGGATAATGATACCTACTCTTTACAGAGTTAGTGAGCAATTGATGAAGTAAAATATGTAGACAGGGAGGGAAGAGGGCCTGCCTGGTTGGCCTCTGGTTCTAGGAGTGTTGATGTGCTCATTTTCTAGGCATAATACAAATTCACACTCTGCACTCCTGGCCTTTTATGCAGCCTTCCATTGAAGAGTCATTAACAGACATGATTTCCAGCTATCAACTCTACAGCAGTGCTGTGCACATATACACATGTGCTCATACATGTATGCAGGAGATTAGTCTTTATATGCTTATTTGTGAACCACAAAAAACTTTTACCAAAAAATTATTCCTATTCTAACTTGTTTTAAGGACTCCTGTTTCCACTTTCATTCTGAAGTTATACCCTACATTGTTGGCTAGATTACAAATTCAAATTCTCTGTCCTAATAGTGGTATTTTCCAGTCAATATTTTGTTTGTTTGCCTTTTAAACATTTAATGCACTTAAAATAATTTTCTAAATAAACCAGTTCATTTAATTTCTGCCCTTTCTTTCCAAATTCATGGCATGCAGAATCATCTTCTATAAGAAGAATCTGTTATCAATTTAGGTCACAAAACTGAGTCTTGGGAAAACAGAAATAAAATAGAGTAAACATTTCTCTCTCCTTGTATTTAAAGCTATTGCTTCCATTATAAGGAAAAAAAATATAAAGAATGACAATTATCAAAGGAGACAGATTTTCGCCTAGTATTTAATTCTTTTGAGGAAAAAAAGTTCTTATTGGGGTAATTTTTAATTGTTCTCTTCTCCAGTGCTTTATTTTGACTTCCATTATTCTTTCAGGTAAGAGAGCTCCTCATGCATATAAATATCTAAAGGTGTTTTAAAAAGTATTTATATGTGTATATATTCAAAATTCTCAATAATTTAGCCCTCTTGACAATCTTCAGGTTGAAACGCATGATGAAAGTTTGTTAGGATCTCTAATGCCAGTGAGAATCAGAGGAGTGATAACAGACCTTTGCTAAAAGTATATCACTCCTATCACGGGGTTCCAGTTTTGATAGGACAGAGGCAGCATGTTTACATATTTGTTCTTTGCATTTAACGTATCCATGAAGTTTTTCAGTTACGGCAGACTACTATATAGCACAGTGAATATGTTCTAAGCAACTATTCAACTCACTTAGCCCTGTTTCTACATTTACCAATAACCAACCTACTAACATTGATTGGTTCCAAACTGGGAAAACTAAACATCCCAATCTTATAATGAAGTAGCCACATATGGTAATCTATACAGAGGTGTTTTTTGGATTTGGTTATTGTGTTAGTCGGGTTTTTGTCAACATGATCAAGATGCCAGACATAAACAACTTAAAGGACAAAGATTTTATTTGGGCTCATGGTTTTAGAGGTTTCACTCCATTGTTGGCTGACTCTAAGGCAGAAACATCATGGTGGAAGGGCACAGCAAAGGAAAGCTGCCCAGCACATGGCAACTGCAAAGGAGAGAGAGAGAGAAAGAGAGAGAGAGAGAGAGAGAGAGAGAGAGTCTGTCTGTCTGTTTAGGAGAAAATAAACCCTTCCAGGGCATGCTCACAGTGACCTACTTCCTCCAGTTATGTCCCACATCCCAGTAGTCCATCAATGGATTAATCCACTAATGAGGTCAGAGCCCTCATGATCCAATCACTTCCCCAAAGCCCCTCTCTGAACTCATGAGACTTTGGAGGACATTCAGATCCAAACCATAACAGTTTTTATAACCGGATTTTCTGAGGACAGATAACCCCATAATAACTGTGTAAAGAGAAAAGATTCTAGACACCTCATATGTACTCTACACTCTGGAAGGCTCAGTTCAAGACAGTGTTACTATTCACTGCCCCCATTAAATAACCTCAACATTTTCTCACTTTAGAACCAGGTGTTCTAAAAGTAAATTTTCAAAAATGAAAACATAAACTGTGCCATACTATGTGAAGAGGAATTAAAAATACAGTTATCCCTCGGTATCCATGGAAGATAGAATCAGGACTTCTATGGATAT
The DNA here is from genome assembly GCF_902686455.1 of Sciurus vulgaris. NCBI lineage: Eukaryota > Metazoa > Chordata > Mammalia > Rodentia > Sciuridae > Sciurus > Sciurus vulgaris. The sequence goes on from NC_136476.1 coordinate 36,959,622, forward strand.
CAAAATCCACAGATGATCAAGTACATATAAATGTCATAGTATTTACAAGCAATTTACTCAATCCTCCCATTTATTTTAAATCATCTCTAGATTACTTATTACAATGTAAATTCTATAGTTATACCATATTGTTTCAGGAATAATGGTCAAAAAATCTACGTGTCCAGTACAGACACATTTTTAAAAAAATATTTTCTGTGATTTGTTGAGTGAGTGAGTACATATGGAGACTGTGGAGATGGAGGGCCAGTTGTATAGTAGTCTGTTCAGTTTTGAAAGTATTTGGAGGTTGCCATATTTAAAAAAAAATATTTTTAGCATATTTAGACTTTCATAGCACAACAGGACAGTTGAAGATTTGAAAATTTGCTAACTGAAGTTGAAAGGTTATGAAAATATTTCCACAAAGATACCATTCTGGTCCCTGATGTTTTAAAGGAAGTGGTTTATTCTGTAGTCTTATGGGCAAGACTAATTAACCTGGCATTAATGGGAGGGACTCTGAAATGTCTTTTTACGGCATAATCTCACATGAAGATGCATTAAGGTGTGTTACCAGGTTCAGATTTTAATACATTGCACATAGCATCAATTGGAATTTAACAAAATCAATTTGAATTTACTCCAAAATCTGAAGCCATAGAGTTAAATAAATTCTAGTGAAATGCTTAGATTTATTACATGCAGCTGAACTTTAGAAGTAACTCACAGTTGCCTTTAGTAAAGTTTTGTTTCTAAGATGGGCTATACCAAAATTTAATCAACTTATAAGGATCGTGCATGACATTTAAATATTTTGCTTTTAGTGAAATGTCAAAGTTTTAATTCTACTTTTTAAAAACCACAGGTACCAATTTTTCTACCAAAACAAGAATTAAGAGCTTTGTACACATGAATAGAACTAAACTGAAGTAGATAAAATAGTCTGAATACTTGAGGTCACTCAAGAAAGATACTTAGATATTTCAGTTTTTCAAAAAGAAAGTATAATAAAAATGCTCTAGAACTATAAAAGAAAAATAGTACAATATTCAAGAAAACTGTTTACAGCCCTAAATATGTAAAAGTAGAACCATGTGGCTTCTATCAAATTCCATAGACAATATGCAGATTTTTACTTTGTAGAATTTTTAATTTTTAATGTAGCCCAAGATATATTTGTATAGATGGGTCAAATGATGTGACCATATGCACAAATGCTGGACTGCATTTTAGATATACATATATATCTTTGCCTTTTCTTAAATATCAGGTTGTATTTGTAGAGATATCCACTTATTGGAGTCATGTAGGAGCAGAAGAGCCCTACTAATAGTATTATAATGATAATACAACCACTTGTATAAATCTCACTGTGTGCCAGACACTACTGCAAATCCTTCAGTTTTATTAACTCATCTTATAAATAAAGGCAGTGGGTTATTACCTTCGTTGTTTCTCCCCTATTAGCATCCTCATTTTACAAATGCCAAAACTGAGTCATGGTGAGATCGTATTATCAACCCAAGGTCACACCATTAGTAAGTGGCAAAATCAGGATTTAGATCCAGAGAGGCATAGAGTTTCTTTATTCTTAACCGTTGTACTATGAGCCAACATTTAGAGTCTTTACTTTGTAAGCTGAATTTATCTAACAAACAGATTTTAGCATGTTGACAATCACTGGTGCTATACAGTTCACAGAAAAAATAATCTTCGTCTAGGTGATCTGCTGTAACTATATCTTTAAGAACAGACATGTAGAGTCATAATGACAAAGAGTGGTAGGAGTGCTAGATATATCAATGAACTTTGGAAACTGACCAAACTATTTCCTGGTAAAATGGGAATCCTGGACTCTACCTGGGCTGCGTGGTAGGAGCCTTGTGTGGGTGGCAAAACCTGGTCTGGTTTGGGGGATGGAGTGAAGCTGGAGGAACACAGGAAGAAAGATCCTTCAGGATCTTAAGGACCAATGGAGAAATCTATATGCTTTGTAGATTACTTGTACTACGAATGCATGGTGCAACCAGTGCTTAAATGTGTTTAAGATATTCCTATTGGTTTTTTTTTTTTTTTAACCCATCCTTCCTCTACTTGACATCCTCTGTTCTCTGATTCCTCTCTTTCTTCCATATTCAAACATCTTCAGAGAGTTGTGTTCGCCTACTGATGTGACTCCACAACTCCCTATCAGTCAGCAACCCTTTGCAAACTGGATTTCCCCACAGTGTTGAAATAGTCAGCAAGATCAGCATGACCCTCCTGCTGGTAAATACAGAGAGGAGTCGGTGCTGGTATTCCTCATCTCCTCTCCATGTTGTTAATCTTTTCCTTCTTGATATCTGTAGTGACCTTGGTAGACCAAAAAGCAAATGAGATGTTTTAGACTTTCCTATATCACCAATTTCTTGACTTATTCTGCCTTTCTCTTCTTGTTTTCAGGCACCTTTTCTTTGTCCATTTCTAAGATACCTGAGTTTCCTAGATTCTGTCGTAGGCTGCTTACTCTTCCCACTATACAATTTTCCTGGGTCAGTACTCTCGCTTTCATCTATGTATTATTATTTCCTGAATCGATGACTTTAACCCAGATACTTAACCTGAATTACAAATCTAAACATACATCCACTTTCTCTCAGTTCTGTGTAGACCCTAGACTCGACATCCCAAGCTGAACTCACAATTTTCTCTTACATTTTTGAACTCTCTTTCTGTGGTTCCTATAACCCAAGTAATAACCGAGCACTCTAAAGTCTACTTATCTTTTCAGTCTGTTTCCAATTTGTTCTTTTTTTTTTTTAGAAATTTTTTTATTAAAAATCATAAATTTACATAGGGCAATCTTGTTTGATTCATTCTGCTATTTTTTCCTTTCCCCCCCACCCCTCCCACCCCTCTTTTCCCTCTATACAGTACTTCCTTCCTCCATTCTTACCACCCTCCTTATCCCTAACCCTAAACCTAACCCTAACCCTAACGCTAACCCCTCCGACCCCCCCCTTATATGTCCTCATCCGCTTATCAGCGAGATCATTCGTCCTTTAGTTTTTTGAGATTGGATTATCTCACTTAGCATGATATCCTCCAATTTCATCCATTTGCCTGCAAATGCCATAATTTTATCATTCTTCATGGTGGAGTAATGTTCCATTGTATATATATGCCACAGTTTCTTTATCCATTCATCAACTGAAGGGCATCTAGGTTGGTTCCACAATCTGGCTATAGTGAATTGAGCAGCTATGAACATTGATGTGGCTGTATCTCTGTAGTATGCTGATTTTAAGTCCTTTGGGTATAGGCCAAGGAGTGGGATAGTTGGGTCAAATGGTGGTTCCATTCCAAGCTTTCTGAGGAGTCTCCATACTGCTTTCCAGAGTGGCTGCACTAATTTGCAACCCCATCAGCAATGTATGAGTGTACCTTTTTCCCCACATCCTGACCAACACCTATTGTTGCTTGTGTTCTTGATAATCGCCACTCTAATTAGGGTGAGATGAAATCTTAGGGTAGTTTTGATTTGCATTTCTCTTATTACTAGAGATGTTGAACATTTTTTCATATATCTATTGATTGCTTGTACATCTTCTTCTTTGAAGTGTCTGTTCATTTCCTTAGCCCACTTGTTGATTGGATTATTTGTATTCTTGGTGTAGAGTTTTTTTGAGTTCCTTATAGATTCTGGAAATTAGCGCTCTATCTGAAGTATGAGTGGCAAAGATATTCTCCCACTCTGTAGGCTCTCTCTTCACATTACTGATAGTTTCCTTTGCTTAGAGAAAGCTATGAATCTATCCCAGTGGTTGATTCTAGCTTTTATTTCTTGTGCTATGGGAGTCCTGTTAAGGAAGTCTGATCTGAAGGCGACAATTTGAAGAAGTGGACCTACTTTTTCTTCTATAAGATGCAGGGTCTCTGGTCTGATTCCGAGGTCCTTGATCCATTTTGAGTTGAGTTTTGGGCAGGGTGAGAGATAGGGGTTTCATTTCATTCTGTTGCATATGGTTTTCCAGTTTTCCCAGCACCATTTGTTGAAGAGGCTATCTTTTCTCCATTGCATATTTTTGGAACCTTTGTCTAGTATGAGAAAATTGTATTTATTTGGGTTTGTGTCCATGTCCTCTATTCTGTACCATTGATCTACCTGTCTATTTTGGTACCAATACCATGCCGTTTTTGTTACTATTGCTTTGTAATAGAGTTGAAGATCTAGTATTGCAATACCCCCTGCTTCGCTCTTTCTACTGAGGATTGCTTTAGCTATTCTGGGCTTCTTATTCTTCCAGATGAATTTCATAATTGCTTGCTCTATTTCTGTAAGGTACATCATTGGGATTTTAATTGGAATTGCATTGAATCTGTATAGCACTTTTGGTAGTATGGCCATTTTTACAATATTAATTCTGCCTGTCCAAGAACATGGGAGATCTTTCCATCTTCTAAGGTTTTCTTTAATTTCTTTCTTTAGTGTTCTGTAGTTCTCATGGTAGAGGTCTTTTACCTCTTTTGTGAGATTGATTCCCAAGTATTTTATTTTTTTCGATGCTATTGTGAATGGGGTAGTTTTCCTAATTTCTCTTTCTGAAGATTCATCTCTTATGTATAAAAATGCATTGGATTTATGAGCATTGATCTTGTAACCTGCTACTTTACTGAATTCACTTATGAGTTCTCAGAGTTTTCTGGTGGAATTTCCAGGTTCCTCTAAATATATAATCATGCCATCAGTGAACAGGGATAGTTTGAGTTCCTCTTTTCCAATTCGTATCCCTTTAATTTCTTTGGTTTGTCTAATTGCTCTGGCCAGAGTCTCAAGAACGATGTTGAATAGAAGTGGTGAAAGAGGGCATCCCTGCCTTGTTCCAGTTTTTAGGGGGAATGCTTTCATTTTTTCACCATTTAGAATGATATTGGCCATGGGCTTAGCGTAGATGGCCTTTTAGCCCTGCTGCCACTGCTGTCCTTCCTCAAGACAGGACCCTCACCATCAGTGACAGACTACTACTTTCTCCAAGCCAGTCTGCTATTCTTAGGACTATTCCAGTACTGCACCCAGGATGATCTGTCTGAAATATAAAATTGGTAATTCTAGACCCATTGAAAATACTTTAGCAGCTCCAACTTTTCCTCTAGTTTAAACTCAACTCCCTATATAATTTGCAAAACTTCATAAGCTGGTCCCTGCTCATCTCCTTGCTTTTTCAGTATTCCTCTGTCAGTTCCATGGTCCAGACATACAGGAAAGTTTTCAGCCTTGAAAGCTGCTTGCTATTTCTTTGATCTGAGTTTTTGCTTATGTTGTGTGTGTACATGAATAATTTATAAGTATAATATTTAATAAATACTTAATTGAATAATGTAAACTGAATACAACTTTTCATTTTCATTCATTACTTTAGAAATCAAGTCAGTTAATCCTGAAATGCATCACTTAATAATATAACTGTAAATATATTATGGTTTTGCATAGTGTCATTCTGTTCTTCAGTGGACCTTATGGATAAATATTTCCCCACTGCTCATATAGACACAGAATAGGAGAAGGAGAGAGAGAGGAGGAAAGAGCTGGATCAAGTGTGTATAAAAAGCAAAGTATTATGTTGCAATAAAAAAAAATTCAAATTGTACTGAGGATCTCTTAAAAAATTTTACTCTTGGTCGATGTCATTTTTTGTTTGGTTAATATTTATTGGGCATAATAAACTGTATGGTTCTATGTTTTCTCTGGACTGAACTCTTTAGTGTGGAAGATATATTAAGTAACCAAATAATGAATATGATAAAATTTCATGCTGCCAATCTTTTTCCTTTACCTCAAGGCCAATCCCATTTCCTTCATCTTTATGAAAGTCTTTTTCTCTATCTGTTCGTAAGGCTGGCAGTCCCCAATGCACAGACTCAATGAAATTATAAGGTAATTAAGGACTTGGGAAAAGGAAGAATTATTTTCCTGCTCTTGCTGTGAGCATTTCTTATAACTATTCAGACAGTGTATGGATCATTCCCTTTATCTCTTATAGCTTTTATGTTGATTAGTAAGTGTCAGATGCTGTTACAAACATCAACTCAGATAGTAAGAACCATCAGTGCCTTGAAAATGGCAAAGAGTGGTGGGGCTGATGGTCCAATAAATTTTGTAACTCATTTCATTTCAGTTGCATTCTCTTAGATATTTATGTTAAAAAATGCTGTTACTTTTTTACTTACTTAATTATATGTAAATTACATTTTGAGCATTTACCTTTTGACCTTAACATATATGACCATGGATAGCTTAGTGAGGTATTTCATGGGGAGAGGAGGTGGCAAATATGGCTACCCTGTCTAGCATCCCTCTTTCCAAATTGATGGTGCCTATTTGGAGAAGCTGAGGCCTTTGAAAATTTGTGTACTTTTTTTTAAGTCTTCATTTGCTTTAAGTTAAAATGCTTAAAATTTCCTGAAGCCCTGCCACAGAAAAAGTCAAGGACTGATAGAGGTTGAGAAAAAGGGACAACTTCACTTTGAAGATTTTCTACCTTTGGTGCTACATTCAATATCAACTGAGTTTAAAAGGAACTGGATCCAACAAGATTCTTTCCCAAACTTCTGACCTATCTGCAGCTCTCTATCAGAAAGCCCTGGCATATCAATACTTCCTACCGCTGGGCTATGGACTTTCAGATGGCAAACTAGACTTTTAATTTAACGGAAGGGAGTGTAATTCTCACTAGGCTATACATCATTTCTTGTTGTCTTTCCAAAGTTTATCTTTTGGGCTGGGGATATAGCTCAGTTGGTAGAGTGCTTGCCTTGCAAGCACAAGGCCCTGGGTTCAATCCCCAGCACCACAAAAAAATAAATATATATTTTTCTTCTGTGATGTATACATCAATTGAGTGATTGTTTTTGTAGGTCTTAGGGATTTGGGTTCTCTTTTCGGAAAGCATTACACATCTAAATTCTTTGTCCTCCTTGACTTTTCAAACCTGATCCTGAACCTTTACTTCTTTGCTTTCCTTCTCCCCATTTCTTTCTTCTTCCTTCCTTCACATGCTAATATCTTAAAATGAGGTTTCCTGCTCCTTGATCTGAACCCCAGCAGTGATCAATGAAGTGAGTATCAATTACAAGCACTAGTCCAGCAGGAGCCAGCTTGGCTTAAAATCAACCTTCCTTGGTAAACCAAGAGAATATATAATCCTGATTGATTACTCCCAGAGAATATATTTGTGTCATTGGTAGTCAGTGCAACTGAACTAAAATCGCTCTTCATTCTAAACTCTCCCCTGGATTTTTACCTTCTCACATGTCTATAAACAGTTTAAGAATGAGGAGATGAAAACGTATTTCAGAGCTTTGTACAGTAGTGACTAGGTAGCACCATCTGAGCCCCGTAAGCTTTGCAGAATTCGTCTTAAAGATGTAATAGACTATGATGCATTTCATCTTGCCTGGGACCCCTGTACATTTTATTCTTGAAAAATTGCATCTATTGAGTTTTTGACTCTGTATCACACACTCCAAATTTAATCTACATCTTACAAATGTGATAGGTGTGTTTGCTCTCCTGGGAAATAGTTCATGGTTCCCTATGTGGAAATCTCTCCTGAGTTCTTATAAAATGTCTCTTACTGAAATCTGATTTTATTTCTTCAATTTTAGTACCAAGTATTAAATCATCATCTTTGCAGTCTAGAACCCACTTTCCTTGTCCCGAGAATGGGAAATATCTTAATCCCCCAAATTTAGGGTTTTATTCACACAAATACTGAAGTTCTTTTGTTCAACTAAAATTTGTTAGGCTCTAATGATTTTTAAAATTATTCTCTAAACCCTTCTCATAAAAACTCTTCAGATTCTCAAAGAAATAGTCCAACTCCTGCCATTTTGTAACATTTAAATTATTTCTAATGACCTCTTTTGTACCAAGTTTGTTTGTGTCTTTTAAACTTGGAACAGTTTAAGTGCACAATGCATATGTGAGATTCACAAATAGGCATTGTTTGTGGTGATGATAGCACAAAATTTGGCATCTTAGATGCAGGGAACCAAGCAGTGCTCTTGGGTGTCAAGGAATTGGAAGTTGTTAAACCCCAGAGCTGCCATTAATGTCAAGAAAGGGGTAGCCAGCAATATCCTGAGGAAGGCATAAGTGGATCTACAAGGTTGGAAAATGAGCAACAGAGAGTTAGGGGCAGAGCCATCAATAGTAGCAGGTGCCAAGTCTGAGCACACCACATACTTGAAAACTAACGAGCAAGACTTGATCTGAGTTCAGAACCCAGGGGGTCCAGAGGAAGCTCAGCAGGGAAGCTTGGAAGCTCTGTAATCATCCTGATGGAATTGTTTAGGCAGAATTCTACTCTGGAGACTGTCTTTTGAAGGCCTGGTGGACATGCCTCCACTAAGCTCAAAGGCATGATCTTGGCTTCTGACAGACAAAGGGAGAGTAGCCAGGTGACTCAGAGTTCCATCTCCTGCCTCTGGAGGTTTGTTCTGATCATCCAGAAACAGTGGTGTACTTTCCTCATCTTTAGCTTCACCCTGACTTTCAGTTCCCTACTGAGTCTGGGTCTTTGTCAGGTATATGCCTAAGTCTGGCAACATATTGTTCTCTGCATAATAAAGGGGACACATTAATTAATGATCTGCACCTCAGAGATGAGAGGAGCTCTTTCCATAGTGGCTACCACTGAATTGCACATCTCAGATGCCATTATTCCTACACAGAACTCTTAACTGAGCTACATGGGTCCCTTAGCATCCATAAATGCAAAGGGCAGCTGATACCCACCTCTGATGAGCAAAAGAAGAAAGAGACTCCACCCAAGTACTGCAGTTACAAAAGGCAGAGACTCTACACCAGCCTGGCCCTGTTGCTCTCTTGTCCTGCCCTGTTCCTGGATCCACCCACTTCTAACCTCCTCCAATCTGTACCTTCCCTGAGCCTTTGGCCTAAATTTCCATTTGCCTTCTCCTTCTTGGAAGTTTTTATTCATCTGTGTTAATTTAACAAACACATCAGTAGAGATTGCTCTGTGTCATATAGCAGTCTAAGTACTTTATGACTATGTACTCTTTCAATTAAGAGTTGTTATGGTTTGGATATGAGGTGTACCCCAAAAGCTCATGTGCAAAAAGGTTCAGAGGAGAAATGATTGTGTTGTAAGGGTCTTAACCCAATCAGTGATTTAATCCCCTGATAGGGATTAACTGAGTGGTAACTGAGGTGTTAGGGTGTGACTGAAGGAGATTAGAATTGGGGTGTGACTTTGGGGTATATATTTTGTATCTGTAGAATGGAGACTCTCTCTCTGCTTCCCTCTGCCACATTTTTCTGCCCACAATGTTCAGCCTCATCTGGATCCCCATGGAATGGATCCTGCCTTCTACAGACCTCTGAAACCGTGAGCCCTAAATAAACTTGTCCTCCTTTAAAATTGTTCTGGTCAGATCATTGAGTCACAGCAGCGAAAAAGCTGACTGAAACAAGAGGTTACCATTTTGTTACCCCTACTTTAGAGATGAGTGCATCCTCAATCTGGTTATTCATATTCTTGAACACTGCATATTGCCAGCCTTTTGGGGACCCGGTGTGGCCAGCATCAGCACTATCAGTCTCCAGAGATACCTCCTTGGAGCTATCATTTCACATGTACCTCATGGAGGATCATGGAGGAGGGTAGACACTGCATAAGGAAAACTCTAGCACTGTGTCTGGAGCAGAAAAGTATTTAGGAAATGATAGCTAGTGTACTCATTGCCCCAAAAGGGTAGAAGAAATCTTTTTTTTTTTTTTTTTTTTTCCAAGGTTACCCAGGGCCTTGCTAAGTTGCTAAAGCTGGCTTTGAACTTGGGATCCTCCTACCTCAGCCTCCCGAGCTGCTGGGATTACAGGCGTGAGCTCTGTACCCTACTGGAGAAAATCTTGCTGGATTCAGTTGTACCCAGTAGAAACTTTAGAAGTGAAAATGACTTTCAATTTTGTTTAGTTGGATCCTGTCCTTTTTGAATGAGGAAAAAGAAGCGCAGAAAAGTTAGACCGGTTTATTTAAGTCATCGTCGGCTAATTAATAAGAAATCAGAGAAAGAACCTAGGTTTCCTGATTCCTACCCAGGTCTCTACCACCACACTCTGCTCTTTGAAGGATTCAACCTAGAGTTGACAGTGCCCTAGACTAGAAATGAGCCATTAGGACATGGAAGACCCCAGCAGATTCCTCTACTATTTTTCGTTTTCTAGTAGAAGTTCCTCCTCATCTCAGAATTCTCACTTTGGTTCTTAGAATAAGAAAGCTATCATTCAGAAGCAAATAAATAATGCTCTTGCTGCAGCAGCCTGCTTTGCAGCCTCAGTGAGGTTTTGACCCAGTTCTTCCAAGATCTGCAAAGGGGTCATCTTGTTTGAAAAAGAAACACCCTAGTTTCATTGGTCTCTCCCACTGGGAGTGGTTACTCTTTTCTTCTAGAGCAATAGGTTACATTCAGCAGATCAAATTACTGTAGCTTATATCACACTTATTCTCTCCTAGTAATTTAGAGATTGAAATTTTCTTCTTAGAGACAAGAAAATATTCCTGGGTGTGGGGCTGAAGTTGAACTCTTTGATTTCTCTGGTAGCAACATTTTGGTTGTGGTGATATTGTTACCATATGGATAGATACGTAAGTATTGAAAACTGGGATGAGAATTCCAGGGCATTTTACTGGGACCACCAAGATGATGAATGACATATTCAATTCTAAGAAACTAAAGCAAAGAAGAATTCCACATTTTAAATTGGAGTATCATGTCAAAATGAAAACCTTATTATAAATAAAAGTATATATACACAGAGGAACAAAACCTCTTCAGTTCTGGGAAGGATCTGCATGACACCAACATAGTTAGAATGTTTCAGAATTATTTAAAAAAATAATGAATCAGCATAGCTGTCATCATCATTTATTCCTTTCTTCCACTATAATGTAGCAATGCCTTTTTCTTCCCCTAAATGAAAATCGGTTGGCCCTGACTTGAGATATTGAACTAGTTGAGGGTTTTCAGGCCTCTTTGCTCATGATATTTATCAGTGGGGCCACTGATTGGTGAGCTGGGCCCATTGTGCTCTGAGTAGCTTTTTGTTTCCAGCCCTGCTTTGTTTTAAGCTGGGTGTTGAATGCAGCATCAAAGGTAGGCAGGCAGACATTCAGAGGCAGATGTGGGCACATTCCCAAAAGCTCAGTGCCAAGGGCCTTGTGTTTCTTAACAGAGGTGACCTGGAAAGACTCCAAAAACAAGATGAAAAATACAAAGTTGAATTTAGTTAAAGGGAAGGAGAAAGGAAAGCATTGAAAGCTTGAATCCCGTTAACTTGAAAAGTTGAGTTCTGGTCTTTTAAAAGCTTCCTTCCAAAACAGAGTTGTATTAGTTTAATCTCTGGCCAATTGTAGATTTAAATTTAGCTTCTCACACATATTAATCTTTTGAGGAGTGAAAATAACCATTGCTGCTAATAGAGAGCTGATTTAGTATTTTATTTTCTCTCTATAATGGGTTTTACTTTCACTTTGATGGTTAAAATGGAGAATGTTGTTATTGATTTTATTAATGGGTCCCTAGCTGAACAGACTAGGAGCCACAATGTTAAGGGCCAGAATACTGAGTCAGTCAGGCTTGAACATAATGCCCATCACTTTATCGAAGCAACTTACAATATTGGGCAAATTGCTTAATCGCTCTAAATCTCACTGTCATCATCCATAAAATGGGAATGTTTTATGACATTGAAATGAACAAATAATATAAAGTATAATATTTGCTACATAGTAGATACTATATGTCAAGACACATTAAATTGCATATTTTTGGAAATATATGGAAGCAGTATCAAGATCAGCTAAAGACCTGAAACAGAGTTGCTGGATGCTTCATCCAGATCATGTGACCCATGAGTTGCAAAATCAAAGCCAAGGTGAGAACCCAGATCTTTGCCTTCTTTCCATTAAACATATTCTTTATAAATATAGAAGGCTACTTTAAATTTAATTACTATTATTTTATAATGATACAAAATATAAGTTTATAGGTGAATAGATAGATGGTAAGTAATATTTATTATGTATTGCCTGTCATTCTCTTTAAATTTTATTATCTAATTTGATCATCATATTGACCTTGCTAGGTAAGTGCTACTATCGTATCTAGGAAAGATAAGCACAGCAAATTTAAACAATATACCCAAAATTTTGTTTTAATAGTGGCAGAGACATGATTTGAACTCAGTCTCTGGAGTCAGCTCTCTAAACTAGCACAGTGACCTCACTATAATAATTGTCCTAAGTAAACAAGACTTACATGAAGGCCTATCACTGCTATCTCTGTAGCTGACCTTGAAAAACATCAAGGTCACATCACAAAGATCAGTAAACAGCAATATCTTGCTTGTCATGACTTTATGGCTTCATTTAAATGACTTCCCAGAGAACATAGGTAGCTATCACTTATAGGAGGGCTGCTAGTTTAGGCACTGGGAGTTCTCTATTCAGATCCTGCCTCTGTGTTTTTCTGGATGGCAGAATTAGTGACCTTATCCTTGTTGAGCCTTGGTTTCCTATTTTGTTAAATGACTAGAATGAACCTCAATGTATTATTAGGAGAATTTAATCAGGTATATTGTAAGGCATCTAAGAGGGCCCTTGCTAGATTCCCTGAATCTTCTCCCAGCTTTAGAAAATTAAACTTACTTACATATTTACCCAATTCCACCAAGTTGGGATATATTCAAAGTAAAATTTAGGTACTCATGGATGACCATGCCTGAAACAAACCCTAGACACAGGGCTATGGACCATGATCAAGTCACGGGTTGTTTTAAAGGAGGACATTTCTGTCCCACCAAGTCCTCAGGGAATTTAGCTTTCAGAAATACACTGGGCCCAAATTTAGTATGAGAGGAACTTTTAAATTTTCTTTGAGCTTAGTCCTGAAGGCAAAAAGGCACAATGGCAGTGTTAGCAGTAACTTTGGCCCAGCACAACCAAAAAAATACCTCCAAAGAGCTGGAGGAGGGGAGCAGATTTGAAAAGAGGTTTAACTAGTGCTGCAAATGGTCCGTCACACTCTCCTCCCTAGTTTGTTTTGATACATCCCCACCTGGTCCCCAGGTGTGTAAGAACCACAAAATGCTGTTCATGCCACTGCTGTGGACCAGACTTGTGCTGGGCTGTGCACCTCTGAACAATGGCTTTATTCTTTTACATGCCCGAAGAGAGGTTTGAGTGTAGAAGAGGCAGCTGCAGTTGCTGTGGAGGCACAGGGAGAAGGAAAAAAACAAAAAAAGTTATATACACTGAGAAATTTGGGCCAAGTGAAAGAAAATTGAAATGTAGTTCAGAAATCCTCCTGGGAACTTGAGGCCAATCCTTCCCTCTTATCCCCACAACCTGCACCCCAAGTTTGAAATAAACGTGAAGGCGAATAGTCTGCATATTGAGAAGAAAGAGGAGCAAGAAGAAAACTTTTTTCTTCGAAAACCCAGGAATTTAAGTCTAGAAATACAAGACAGTTGCCAGAACGGAAAGTTGGGGGGTATTCTTGAATCCACATCTGGATTTGCAGGAATAAAACGCGTTCTGGGCAGTTTGTTTTGGCGTTAATTATCTCACACTGGAAACCATCATAACAAAATGGCAAATTCTGGAATTTCCACTTTTCCTTCACCTGAAGAGGGTGTATGTTTTGACTTTGGCCAGACAGAGACCTTACATTATTAGAGACAGGAGTGAACTGGAAAGAACAGTTTTCCACCTCACTCTTTTATGGAATTGGCAAGAAAACTTTACTAGTCTCAAGGTAAAATTCAGACTATGATATTTTCAAATTTTTCTATTAGAAGAAAAGGTGGCAAGAACTTGATAGAATTTCGTCTGAGGAGAATTGGCAAAGCATCATATCATATAGATGTACGTATGAAATTAAATTTCTTACATGTGACTGACTTTTAGTGATGGAGAAAAGCTGCATCTCCCATAAACAGGATGGGACAGGATATATTCCATTCCATATATAAACAGGATTATTCCATTTGTAACTTCATTGTTTTGAAATGAGTAAAATTGTAAAGAGACATTAAGCATTAAGTGGTCGGCCTAAACAAGGATTTTCTGGTTTGAAACAAATGCCTTGCATCTAGATTAATAAGGTGATGCAAGACACTACATCATCTGGCAGGGAAAGATTTAAAGCAGGTCAGGTTCCTTGGGAAGAGAGAAAAATAACCTTTAAGATGAAAGACCAGGAAAAAAAAAAAAAAAAAGAAGAAATTCTGTGTGTGGTCCAAACCTCATTTTTTAAAAACAATTTGCCAAAGGTGTTTAAGCTGCATGGTGATGGTTTTCTCAACGTTTTAATGATTCACTTGTAAGGAGTGATTAGTCATATCTTTGACCAGCTGAGGAATGCATAAATAAGGACTTTTCAAAATCATTGGCATTTAATTGGGGAATGTGGTAAGAAAAGTTACACTTAGCAATGCATGTTCCCAACCCATGGAGGGGCAAGGGGACATTGGCATATAATAGCATGTTATTCCTTAAATTCATAATTATAAATACTTAGTATGCTTAGACAAAAAGAAGAAAGAACTCTTTGACTAAAACAAAAGTCAGGTCTTTACAGAAGCTTAAACTTAGCCTTTATCTGCTTTCTTGTTCTAGACATGCAACGGATATGCTGGATAAAAACCCCTTAACCTGTGACTCAGTCAAATCTAATTAGAAATATTTACTGTATTTATTGCCCTATAAAAATATTGTGCTGATATTCCTGAAACCATACTATTTGAAGTATCCACTGTGGTATAAAGTTAAGTTTGTTACACACACACACACACACACACACACACACTCACAATTAGATCTTTTAGAGAAATAAATTGGTATAAACTTTTATATTTCACTTGGTAATGAGGAGTCAGAGAATGGTTTCAAGTACCAGTCATAACCTAGTTGTTCAATATAATTACTGGTATTCATGGCTTCTTTCAAAACTATGAAAAATAATAAATGGGATTTCTTTTCCTTGCATCTATGTACTTGGTAGGGTTTAACTTTTTAAAATATATAGTTTAAGATATGTATTTTTCTCTCTTTTTTAAAGTTATAGTTTCTGTCATTATCTTTAGTGCATCTTTGAATGGAAAACCAAATAAAATATTATAAGCATTGATGCTTATTATGGGTTGGATATGACATGTCCCTCCAAATTTCTGTGTTAATGCAGGAATTTCCATAGGTGCAATGATTAGATGATGAGAACTGTAACCTAATTTGGTCACCATCCTTGTCCAAATGGACTAACTGGGTGGCAACAGACAAGTGGAGGATGTTTTAGGAGGTGGGTCACTAGGGGCTGCCCTGGAAGAGTGCATCTTCTCTGAAGCCCCTTCCCTTCTCCTTCTCTCTTTCTGACTGCCATGAACTGAGCAACTTTTTCTCCACCACACTCTTCCACCATGATGTTCTGCCTCATCTTTGGCCCAGAGTGATGGAACTGGCCAACCATGGACTGAACCTCTGATATTGTGAGCCAAATGAACTTTTCCTCCTTTATGTTGTTCTTGTCAGGTATTTTGGTCACAGCAACAAAACGTTGACTAACACATTGCTAACAAGCAATTTCTTGGTGTTGGAAGAGGAAAGCATAATAGATTTTACAGGATTGCAGATTTTACTATTTGGGAGAAATGGTTCAAGAGATAGATACTGTAGGATTTGGAACTGATGCATGAACACCCTTTCTATAAGAATGTTGCTTCAAATATTCCCTATATCCATCTCACAGATCAATATCCAAAGATGCCTGTCAAGTCAGGTGATTCCTCATGTATATGGACTCAGAATCCTAGTCCAGCCCTAGTTACCACGTATGACTTCCCTTTAGACTGCCAATTTGTTAGATCAGGGCTTACTGTTTAAATTTTCTTTATATTCCACATACTAAGGATAATTTTATGAATAAGCATTCATGTGCCTTTGTGCTTTCCTAATATGTTGCTCTGTCTCCTAACCATTTCTAAAAACTCTCTATTAAGCAGTCTTATTTCCTGTAAGAGCCCATCCAAAGTTTTTATTTTTGATTAGGTAACAAAAACACAGGATACCAAAATAAAAAGTTACAAAAGAGAAAATAGGAAGAAATAAGTCAGCTTTCATCTTTTCTCCCCAATCATCCAGGTTCCCTGGCAGTATGCAACCTCAGTTTTATATTTTGTTTCTTAGGAATCTTCTTAGGGATAGTTAACACATACAAGCAGATAGATATGTGTATTTGGTAGGCCATGACTAAGCCCTCCACCAGCCCTTAATATAGTTGGAAATAAACCACGACAAGATAGAAATTTCTTACTTGGAAGACTTGTAGGTAAGCATGATGTGAACACAGGCACTTCTAAAAAATCAGTCCCCGTTCTCAGTTGCCTTGTTGTGGTGCCTCACTCAAGTGATCATCCTTGATCTCAGAACACCAGGCTTACCTACCTGTATAGACAGCACAGAAGAACTCAATTCATTTACATTCTTATCTCACAGATACTCTTTGAAACTTCTTATGACTGGGGTAAAAAATAGCAGCAGGAATAAGATGGTTAATATTACATAGTACTTACTATGTACTAGACATAGTTCCAAGTATTTACTTTTTCTTGACTAACTTAAAATGAAGTAAATTCAACCTTAAACCTAACTCAAGTGTTCTTTCTTTTCAGTGACCAAAAGTAAAGTAGGCTTTGAGGTTTAACAAAGCTTATTCTAAGGAATTTACGCCAGGGGAACTGGATCAATAGCTTTTACTTACATAGTTTTTAAATAAATACATGGATATCCATAATTTTGTTACTGAGGGCAAGGGGATTTTTCTGACCTAATCCACCAAAGTTCAGGTTAGGATGAAAATGAACAGTGTGTCCTTGGTCATAAAGCCATCACTTAAGATTCAAATAGTTCATGGGTAATAGCTAGCTAGCAAGGATGGTCATAAAATTACTGTATTGTTCCACCAGGGGGCAATGAAAAGTCATAGTCATGTCTTTTATTTTCACAGGTTATAAGGTATAAACCAGTAGTTGCCATCTTTGTGTTGCTGAGTAGGTAGGCGTATAAAATTCAATTTTCTTTTCTTCCAAAATGAAAACTGCCTTACTCTTTCCTTTGTTTATAAAATTAATGCATACTGCAGAAAAACTTAGAAAATGCAATCAAATATAAAGAAAAACAAAAGGTTATAATTTAACCTCACAGAAATGGAAATTGTTCATTTTTTAGTGAATTTCCAGATTTTGTCTATACAGATATATACCTATAGATATTTATGTTTTTACTGAAATAGGATCAAATCTTACATTTTTCCTTTCACACTACATTATATATATCTCATATAAATGCATATTTATATCACCTTTTAAAATAGCCATATAATGTTCCCTTGTATGGATATACCATAATTTAATTGACTTATCATCTACTAATATACTTTTAGATATTTTAGAGGTTTTTATAATAGAAATAAATATTACTGTATCTGCAGTAATCATCCCTTATACCTGATTTTGCATTCTGTGGTTTCAGTTACCCACAGTCAATCATGGTCCAAAAATATTAACTGGAAAATTCCAGAACTAAACAGTTCATATGTTTTTAAAGAACTTATTACAGTATATTGTTAGAATTATTTTATTTTGTTATTGTTGCTATTCTCTTACTGTGCCTAATTTTTAAGTTAAACTTAATCACAGGTTTCTGTGTATAGGAAATAACAGTAGAATTTGGCACTATTCACAGCTTCTAATGTCTACTGGGTGTCTTGGAACAAATCTCTCATGGATAAGGAGGGACTAATATTACCTTTATCTATTTCTCTGGTTGTTTTTCATGCATTCTGTGAAGTTACTAGGCAGGTTTTTTAACAACTGATAACCCCATATTTCATAAGCCATATCTTCCTATGGAGTGCTACTTCAGAAACTTTGCTGTTATCCTGAATGTCTCTTTGTCTTTTAAAGACACACAAAATTACTGCACATCAAAATTACTGATGTATCATAACATTCACTATTTCATTATTCTTCATTTTCTGAGGAGGGATATGGAAGACATAATGATGCAGGGCAGAGAAGAGGCGACACAGGTGTAGAAGGTGAGAAAATGGTCTGTGCCTCAGGTGGCATGACAGGTGATAAATAGATAATTGGACCAGGGAATGGGACAAAGCACATTGGTATTGCCCATCCACCTTCATGTTGGGTTCAGGGTACCCCCACCCCACAAGACGAGAATGGAGACCCCTGGTTTAGATCCTGGGCCTGAGCGACCCTCACAGAGCAGGTCTCTGCCTCCTGCTGTTTCACCTCTCTGGGATTACATCTCTCCTCGTAATCTGGTATCACTTTGCCACCTTTCTCAGGTGGTGCCATAGAAATGAACAAAATTTCAGTTATTTGGAACTTCTTCAAAGGTATAATATAAAGTATATTCGTTTAAAATTTAATTAAAAATCTCAAGTGGGCATCAAATGACTTAGCATTTCCTGATAGGTGTATTTTAAACCCACCAACAGAACATTACACTGGCTCCCAAATGGAAGGGGGTGACTTCTTCCATCTCAAGTGTCATTCCATAGCAAGAAGAATTCCTAAAATAAAATTTAAAAAACCCCAGTATAAGTAAATAGAAAGACCAGTAGGGTAGAGGGAAGGGAACAGTAGAAAGGAGGAAAAGAGGGGAAGGGGAAGTATTGGGGACTGAATTGGAACCAATTACATTCCATGCTTTTATAATTATGTCACAATGAATCCTAATGTGATATGTAACTAATAAGAACCAATGAACATGGGAAAAATCTCCCATGTTCTTGGATAGGAAGAATTAATATTGTCAAAATGGCCATACTACCTAAAGTGCTATACAGATTCAATGCAATTCCAATTAAAATCCCAATGACGTACCTTACAGAAATAGAGCAAGCAATTATGAAATTCATCTGGAAGAATAAGAAATCCAGAATAGCTAAAGCAATCCTTAGCAGGAAGAGTGAAACAGGGGGTATTGCAATACCAGATCTTCAACTCTACTACAAAGCAATAGTAACAAAAACGGCATGGTATTGGTACCAAAATAGAAAGGTAGATCAATGGTACAGAATAGAGGACATGGACACAAACCCAAATAAATACAATTTTCTCATACTAGACAAAGGTGCCAAAGATAAGCAATGGAGAAAAGACAGCCTCTTCAACAAATGGTGCTGGGAAAACTGGAAATCCTTATGCAACAGAATGAAACTAAATCCCTATCTCTCACCATGCATGAAACTAAACTCAAAATGGATTAAGGACCTGGGAATCAGACCAGAGACCCTGCAAATTATAGAAGAAAAAGTAGGTCCAGATCTTCAACATGTCGGCTTAGGACCAGACTTCCTCAACAGGACTCCCATAGCACAAGAAATAAAAGCAAGAATCAATAACTGGGATAGATTCAAACTAAAAAGCTTTCTCTCAGCAAAGGAAACTATCAGCCATGCGAAGAAAGAGCCTTCAGAGTGGGAGAAAATCTTTGCCAATCATACTTCAGATAGAACACTAATCTCCAGAATCTATAAAGAACTCAGAAAACTCTACACCAAGAATACAAATAACCCAATCAACAAATGGGCTAAGGAAATGAATAGACACTTCACAGAAGAAGATCTACAAGCAATCAACAATCATATGGAAAAATGTTCAACATCTCTAGTAATAAGAGAAATGCAAATCAAAACTACCCTAAGATTCCATCTCACCCCAATTAGAATGGCGATTATCAAGAATACAAACAACAGGTGTTGGCAAGGATGTGGGGAGAAAGGTACACTCATACATTGCTGGTGGGGCTGCAAATTAGTTCAGCCACTCTGGAAAGCAGTGTGGAGATTCCTTAGAAAACTTGGAATGGAACCACCATTTGACCCAACTATCCCACTCCTTGGCCTATACCCAAAGGACTTAAAATCAGCATACTACAGAGATACAGCTACATTAATGTTCATAGCTGCTCAATTCACAATAGCCAGATTGTGGAACCAACCTAGATGCCCCTCAATTGATGAATGGATAAAGAAGCTGTGGTATATCTATACAATGGAATATTACTCAGCCATAAAGAATGATAAAATTATGGCATTTGCAGGCAAATGGATGAAATTGGAGAATATCATGCTAAGTGAGATAAGCCAATCTCAAAAAACCAAAGGTTGAATGATATCGCTAATAAGTGGATGAGGACACATAATGGGGGGAGGGAGGGGTTAGTGTTAGGATTAGAGTTAGGGTTAGGGAGGGGGGCAAGAATGGAGGAAGGAAGGACTGTATAGAGGGGAAAGGGGTGGGAGAGGTGGGGAGAAGGGAAAAAATAACAGAATGAATCAAACAACATTATCCTATGTAAATTTATGATTACACAAATGGTATGCCTTTACGCCATGTACAGAGAAACAACATGTATACCATTTGTTTACAATAAAAAAAAAGAACCAATGAAAAGGAAATAAAATAAAATTATGAAATGCTTTTTCAAATACAGGTAAGTGTGATGTTTCTGTAGCTATTTTGAAGTTGTGGGGTTTTATTTTTTTGTTAAGTCAATGAGAGACACTGATAAAAACAAATACACAGTATCTAAAACTTCATTCTGTTTTAGACAACTCTATGAATATTCCCCCCAAAAGGACACATTCCTGATCTTACTCCATCAATGTATGTCGGCATACTCTGTAGCACCAGACTTTAAAAGGCTGCTTTGGATCAGCCTTAGTTTCTTTTTCCTTTCCTTAAATACATCAAGTAATGTTTCTTATTTTAAAATTGCTATTGCTGGCCATGGTTGTGCATACCTGTAATCCCAGATACTTGGGTGGCTGAGGCTAGAGGATTTCAAGTTCGAGGCTAGTCTCAGCAAGCATGTGAGGGCCTAAGAAAATTAGTAAGACCCTATCTCAGAATAAAAAAAAAAAAATGGGAATATAGCTCAGTGGTTAAGTACCCATGGATTCCATCCTGGGTACCAAAATTAAAATAACAATAATAATAATAATAATAATAATAATAAATATGTTATTATCACCATCCCCCAAAATTCATCAACCTACTCAATTCCTTAAAAAAAATCTCCGTACTTAGTTTTGTACTACTTTCAAGAAGGTGGTAAAATGAATCAGTAAAGTTGACCCATCTCAGGGTTAGGAAGTTAGGACAAAATGTGGTCAGAGAGATAGGTAACAAGAGTGGATCTAAATGAAGAGTTCAGTACAAGCTCCTAATTAGCCTCATAGAGAAACAATGATCTGTGGCCTATCAGTTCTTACTCTAAAAAGAACAGAAGTTTTTATATATGCACATTGCAGACATCTGTGCTGAGCTCTCCTCTGAGTTTAAAAAAAAACAAAAAACAAAAAAACTACCTCTCCTAACATAACGTGTCTAGGTTGGATCCTGTAACAATTTCTTAGTACTATTTACATAGAGCTCTTTGAATGCATATTAAACAACACTATCAAAGCTGAGAGGCCTCTATTTGTCATTGCCTCCCACCTCTCGAGCCTACACACATGGCAGCCATACCGGGACATTTTCTCTTCAAATTTGCAAGAAGTTATTGGGTGTTTGAAATGTGTAAGGGAATGCATTTTCAAAGAAAGGGCCCTAGAGTGTATGCTCAAATCGGAAAACTCCTTTGGAGGCTCTTGATTAAACAATGTAAGTAGGACCACGCCAAGCAAAGTACTTTTTTCTATTAAATCAGAAGAATTCTGTTGAAAAAACTGAAAGTTTTGATTGAGAGTTTTAATTTTAAAAAAGAGTTTTAATTAAAAATACATTAAGGTCCAACAATTGGTATTCCCTTTGGTAGAAGCATTATTAACATATTGCATTTTACTTCAACAGAAAATTTTAAAGCAACAAGGATTGAACTCCCCTGCCCTATGGATTCCCAGAGGGCAAAGAGTTCAGGGTTAGGGTTTTTCTAACTAGAGAAATGCCCAAATATTTACTAGGGTTCTATGGGGGTGTTTTGCAACCAGAGATTAACTGTTAACGTTCCTGAGACATTGCTGAAGGGTGTTTTGGTTCTGTTTTGTTGATTTTGTTTATTGCTTTTGTTTCTGTTTTTACTATTTCAAGTATCTACGATAGCATTTCAAAATCTAAATCTAGTTCCTCTCCATCTGAAATTTATCCCTTAGTTATGTATCTGTTTTTAAGTGTAGTCAAATATAATGCCAAAAGTTCAATAATCTAAGTATTGCCAGCTATAAGGTAGAATATGTATTGGATTTGTTTTTCCATGACCTAGAATAGGAAAACATGAAAATGAAGAGGGTTTTCATTTACAATCATGCACCCTCCCTAAATCATTGTTCTAGTAGAATGATCCTCCTATTGTTTCAGACTCTGAGGTCTTCCCACACTTCCCAACTCTGCATAGCCCCTGCAATGGTTTAGACTTCAAAGAAGAATACATTTTATTCTTCGTTGCCCAGTCAAAAGCTCTTTCTCCCCCTGTTTAGGGAGGCCATTTTGCATAATGACTGAGAGCATTAGACTTTGAACTAAGTTGACCTCAGTGGTTCAAACCCTGGCTGTGCTACTGACTGAACATGTGACCTTGATCAAGTCTTCTGCAGTGAGAATACAAACCTGTAATTAGAGCTGTGTGAGAAATATATTGGGTCCATTCCAGTGCCTGGCTTGAGGAAGAGCTTAATGAAAGCTAGTTAACTGCACATTTTTTTTTTTCCCAAATGCTGAAGAATACAACTTGGAGGAAATGGTATTTGGATTCAGTTGTTTTTCTGTTCTTTGTTCTTTTGATGGGAAAATCAGGACCATTATGATTTTTTTTTTTTTTGCATTCTAATAAGGATAAAATTCATACAAAACTCCTATTTTAAAGTGTGAGATTCAGTGATTTTAATATAGTTACAATGTTGTGTAACCACAAATTCCAGAATGTTTCTGTCATTCCAGAAAGAAACCCTATGCACATTAAGCCATCACTCCTAATTCCTCCTCTCCCTCTGCCTTCTGGAAATGACTAATCTACTATGTCCTTGCCTATTCTGGACATTTCTTATACATGTAATCATGTAACATGGTTATATTTGTGTCTGACTTTTAAATTTCAGTTTTTGCAAGGTTCATCCATAATATAGCATGTACCACATTACTTTTTAGGCCTGAATAATATTCCATCATCTGCATATACCACACTTATTCTTCCATTCATTATTTGATGGATATTTGGGTTGTTTTATGTCTTGGTTATTATGAATATTGCTGCTACGAACCTTTGTATACAAGTTTTTGTGTGAACATATGTTTTCAATTATGAACATTAAGAATTTGTTTCCCAATATCACATGCTAACTAGTAAGGATTATTGTAATTGCCTAAAGCAGACATTTGAAATCACAGGGATGTATTGAATTTCTATGACTTCAAACACTTTGAGTGCCCGCCCCCCACCAAATACACCCTCTGCCTTTCAGAGTCTATACTACAAGCAGATGTACTTCCATGCTCTTAACTAGTAAATTTAGGTAAAGATTGACTCATCACGATTTCATTTTTCTAATAACTATATGTATATAACTATATACATATATGCAAACACATGTGTATGCACACACCCAATGGGAGTAACTTTCTAGTATGAAGTTAGAGTTGGTCCTAGGCTGACTTGTTGGGAGATTTTGTGTGAACATTGTCCTCCTTCCCTCCCTCTAGGCCCTTTTTGATTCTTCAGCCTCAATCTTCTCCATTCCTTTGCACCCAGAATCTGATGCTATCCTAAGAACATTTGGCAACCATCATCTTTGAGGTAAAATTACACAGTTAAATCATTCACCAGTGACTTCCAGATTAACAATATGCTTCTCTTCCCAGAAACAGTTCCACATTACAGGAGGACAAAGAGTAAGGACAATTCTTGACACAAAGAATGGTTACTAATTGTGGCTTCTTACTAACCAGGGAGGTATGTGGATAAGGGTCCTTTGCCAGCATTCAGAGCTTCTTAAGGGAAGTGACTACAAGTTTAGCTTTCATGTGCACCAAAATTGTGTTTTCAAGTCTTTTTTCATCTTTTGTGAGCCTTTAGCCATCTTGAATGTGAATATATATTCATCATAATTCATACTGCTTTAAACCTTTCTATGGGCGTTCCTTTTTAAAATGTCCGTCAGATCAAAAGTCCCCACTCCAGAGGGTTAATGTCCCCCTCACTCACTCTGCTTTGACATTGGATACATCTGGGCTGAAGTCTTATTAAACAACTTTGAAAAAGTTACTTCACCTCTTTAAGCCTCAGTTTCTTCAGTTCTATAGCAATAATGATGATGATGATGTCAATCCTCCAAATTATTGTGAGTGTTAGAGATAAAAGCATCTAGCAAAGTATTTAGTACTTGATTAGTGCTCAATATGAAGTAACTTGTATTAGTGCTGTTGTCACAGAAGGGAAGCCAGATGTGGCTTTCTAGGATCCTACCCATGGTGGAAGGCTCATATGTCTGGCACAGTGTTCCTAGGATGCACTCTGCATCTCTGATCCCCAAGCAGGTGCCTCTTTCTACTCATCTCAGTCATTGGCTTTAACTCCAGATTGAGCTGAACTGAATTGAAGGCAAAGTTGATGTAATAGTAACTTGAAAACTGTAACTTAGGAGCTACACAAAAACATATTGAAGGAATAAGAAACTAGTTTCAAGAACCCTATCATGGTTTCAGTGCACTGGGTTGTAGGAAGTCAAAAATGTGAGTTCCAACTCTGATTCTGTCATTTGCTAAGTGTCAGATTTTGAGCAAGATTTTTAAACTCACTTTGCTTCAGTTCCCTCTTCTGGAAGATGGAGCCAGCGGTATTGACACCATTTCACTCTTTGGGGTAAATAAGTGAGATACCCCCCTGTTAATGATGACCAAAGAAAGCCAACTGTAAATTAATGGAAAGCCTTTTTGCTTTCCCAGTGACTGGAGGGGAGGGCATTGCTGGTTAATTTAGGGAATGGGAACAGGGACTCTGCACAATCTGCAGTGAGGGACAATGAAGTATTGTTCTATACAAAATACCAGTCACTGCACTTTATGAATCTGTTTTGAAAATTGCAACATCTAACATGAAAAATCATACCAATGCCCACCAATCAACACACAAATTTGAGTGGCAGGAGTGGGATATCTCTTTCTATTTGCTCTATGGCCAGTAGGTCTCAACCCTATAATTTTCCCTTAGGAAAATGGAAAAAAAAAATCTATTTGTAAATTTCCCATATTCAGCAATTTATGCCATCAAATAAATATAAGTAAGTCTCAATAGGAAGAAACCTCAGGAGTTAACAATTGGTAAGAAACGTATCTCAGAAAAAAAATAAAAACGTATTGGAATCATGAAATGAAGATTGTTAAATGTGTTTTGAGCTCTATGGAATGCAGGAGTTTTACAAAATACAAGATGGTATTGTTTTCCCCTTAAATGTGGGTGCCCACGCTAGTCAGACTGTCGACAGGTTTACATTTTACAGCAGTATGTGAATGGCATGAGAAGAAACGAAACCATCTGCAAAATATCTAGGGTTCTTTTCCAATAAGTGTATTTTTCTGTTATAAAGAGTATTAAAGTCACATTATAGAAAATTTGGAAAATAGAGAAAAGAACAGAGAAATCATCCATAATCATTCTACTCCCAAAATAATGGCTATTAAAATGTTGGTGAATTTCCTTTTAGTGCGTTTCACTTGATGTACTCCAATTTTCACAAACAGTTTTTTCACTAAACATTACTGCTAATGTTTGTGATTCTTTTTGAAATTGGAAGTTGTTTTTTGATAAATGTTTGTGGCTGCAGGCTTTGGTGGTAGGAGGGGGCATTTTAGGTTCTTCCATTTAAATGACTTTGAACTTAACGATGTGTTGCTCCTTAAAGCAAATAATAAGGGAAATTTAATTTTTCAGCATCTAGAGTTGTTCGTGCTACACTCCAAAACCACTTCTCTTTTCCAACTTTTAATCCCCTGGAGTACTTCAAGGAGCACAACTATGAAAAGCAACATCAAACTGATTTAGTTTTTGTGCAGAGAAAGATTCTAGTGCTGGATTCAGATATTTTTGTGAGCAAATAAAAGCTCCAGAGACTTTGTAGGTTAGTGAATAAAGGATTGGCCTCCAACCAAACCCAACTAAATGAATTTGGTGGTCTCAGCTGAGTTCCCAGCAAGTTTTAGCCTGTATTACAGATTCATCATGCACAATTATGTGCAATTTGGCACAATTTCCAATCCCTGCTTAGGAGAGGCCCTCTGTTTAGGGTTGAAGGAAAGCATAAAGGACTTGTTGTGCCTGGAGGGAGCGGTTCTGTTAGGTCAAGGTTGTGTTACATCTGGAAATGGATGGGGTAGAAGTATTGTCAGACACAAAGAATCTAAGAAAATGTGGGTCCTGGATATCAACTGTACTTACCATTTGAAATGCCTTGTTCTAAGAAGGTACATACAAACAGAAGGTGACAATTCCAACACTATGGGCTGATGATTTTCTCCCAGACTAGCTGAGACAGATGAGTTGAAGTCCATGAAAATTTTTTACTCACCTAACTCTGGAACATAGAGAAGAATACAAAATCAGTTTAGAGGTAGTTGGGGGGAAAGAAAATCTCAGATCTGATGAGGTGCCTAATATGTTGGAACAAATATGTAATGAATCTTTAGAAATTGCAAATATTTCTAGTATTGCAGTAATGCACAATAATTGTTTGATTGAACATAAGCCAACTCAGGAAATGAAAAATTTAACAATTAACTTTTTTCCCAGAGTCCACTCCTCTCACATTTCATATATTCAACTTGGATTTGATTTAATTATTTGGAGAGACGTATACTGAACAGCAAAATGTTTTTTGCTTTGTGCTTTAGTTCTTAAGGAGTTGAGATTTTACTGGCAGTTCACTATATAAGCCTAATGATTAGATCCCTAAAGATCATCATAATTTAGAATTAGGGAAAAAGTCTAGCCAGTGTCATCTTGGCTGGTTCAAAAAGAGAAAGTAAAAGCCAGCTTGGGAGTAGTTCTAGTTGGTAAATCAGTATTTCCTTCCCTGAATGAATTCTGTATTAGAAGCTAAGTTAACTAAAATGCTGAGACTGGAGTTTCTTGGTAGTTAGATATAACCTGAAATTGCCCTAGTTACTACATTGTCAATAATTGAAACAAATAATGGAAACTGACAAAATGCTGATTGCTGTGATAGAGCAAAATGGAAAAAAAAATTCAAGTAACCAAAAGAAAATAAATCAAATAAGCATAATATTGACATTTTAACCTCTTACTCCAAGAAGGAGTTGGGATAGATGCTAAACAGATTAATGTTCCACATATCAAAGGTCTCAAGCTAGCCAGGTGGTATCTGGTTGGCTCAGAGTCTCAACCATCTCCTCCCTAGGGAAGCCAGTACTTTTCTGTCAAACTGAGCTGCTGAGGGACCACAGCACTCCCACCTACTCACACATCAGGCATCCTGCCTCAAAGTGTTGGCTACAGCTCATGAGAGTCTTCTGAGGTCTCTCCTAAGTAAACAATCATAAACTCAGTTGTGTTTGAAATCCAATTTCTTATTTGCCTATTATAAGCTGACCAACATAACATATACAGGATATAATTAATTCTTTGGGAGGCAGCATGGGAAGAACCCAGGTTTAGAAGTCAGATTGATGTTCAGTTTTTCCTTCTTCTAAACTGTATGACCTTCAATTAAATGACCTAACTTTTTGTGGTTTGGTTTACTCATTCTTAAAATAGGAATAGGCAATGCTTCGCATTTTAAGGAAGAAATGCTTGTTAACCACTTGCCATAGAACTTGGCACCTAACGGCAGACAATATGGATGACCTTTAAAGTCTTGCTATGGTGCTTATGGGAGTCATACTGGTAAGGTGGCACATAGACCCCGTTCTGATTAGTGCTTGAGGAAGGAGAAAATCAGAGCTGACAACTCCTCCTTTCTAACGTGTTACATA
This sequence comes from Sciurus vulgaris, assembly GCF_902686455.1. Classification (NCBI taxonomy): domain Eukaryota; kingdom Metazoa; phylum Chordata; class Mammalia; order Rodentia; family Sciuridae; genus Sciurus; species Sciurus vulgaris. Next base: position 36,987,667 of record NC_136476.1, read on the forward strand.
CCCTTAAGTAATATCTAGCAGCTTTGGTTCAAGAACAGATGAGAGATGAAAATTAAAGAAGGAAAAGGTGAAGGAAGGCAAAAAGCAAGGTAAAGAGGGTACAGAGGTGGCCTCTGGGAAACACTGATAGAGGAGAAGAGAATTAGGGCGGGGTGGAGAAAGGGGAACACAATTTCCAGCAACATGGTCCAAATGTCTGAGGTAGAAAATACCTGAAGATGTTGACTAAAATATTAAAATCATATTTTTAATTCATGTCTAAGTTGGAAATGAAAGAGGTCAGAAATGAAGTGAAAGCATGAATCCATGGGCAGGAGCCATCTTTGAAGCTCTGATGGCCTTCTGCTGACCAGGAGAAGAGACAAAGTCAAAGAGGAGAGGTCTGAATGGAGCCTCAGAAAGCTGGGGGACCCTGTCCTCCCAAATATCAGCCCTGTCCCTGGGGAAATCCATGTGGCAGAGGAACTCCTTACTTTGTCTTCACTTTGACTCTGAACAGAATAATTCTAAGATACCTCCTCATAAACTGAGACATGGGCCCCAAATTAAAGCTCAGATGACAGTTTAGGTTAAAGTGAGTGAATATTTTTAATGCCCTAAGGGTGGTAGAAATCCCAGTCCTCTCTGGAGCAATACAATTTAATCTCTGATCTTAAATAATCTCAAAGATAAAACTCCCAGGGACTTGAGTCACAATCAAAACTCACTAAATCTATGTAAGCCATCATGAAATGTAATCAGCAAAAGTAAAAACATAAAAAGACCCTCAGTGCAGATATTAGAATTATTAGATACAGAATAACATGCCCACATTCTATCCAAATATGTGCCCTTTGATAGACCGTGATATGCGCTCCTGGAGATGTAGAATAATATTCATATAGCAATTTTCTTAGTAACTCTAAACTCTAAGCAACTTCAGTTTCCATCAACAGTAAACTAGATAAGTAAGTTGTGGTATATTTATAAAATGCAATATTTACCATCAGAACCCACTCATAAAAATTAATGGATTATAGGTATACTTATCAATATGGTTTTATCTCAGAAACATTGAGGGAAAAGAGGGAAGTCATAGAAAGCTTTTATTAATTGTATATCATTAATTTCAAGTTTGAAAACTCACGTTGTTTAGGGATGCATTTATGTGTAGAAAAACTGTGTAAAAAAATCCCAACTATTGATTGACATAAAATTCAATATAATGCATTTCACAGATTGCAGAGGAAAATAGCGTTAGAGGAAAATATGAAGCCCAGCGAAGATACACAGGTGTTTGTTTTTAAAACCTTATTCAAATCATGCATGGATGTTGTATTCATTATTTGGATGTATGATGATTTCACAACAATAAAAAAAATGAAAGTAGGAATGAGAAGAAAGAGGTAAGAGGAATAAGAGTGATTGTTTAGGCTAGGCTGAGTTAGAGGGCAGAGTTGGGATTCTTAGAGTAGAAAGAAAAAAGTTTGAAAGAAAAATGGGGGAAGTGCTAGAGTTGGGACTCAGTGGTAGAGCGCTTCCCTAGCACATCTGAGGCCCTGGGTTTGATCCTCAGCACCACATATAAATAAATGAATAAAATAAAGGTATTGTGTCCATCCACAACTAAAAAGAAAAAAAAAGAAAATGTGGGAAGATGATATAAATTATTTCTGTGTGTTTTGAATATGGAGTTATTTTGAGAGATAGTAATAATGATATAATCTACTCTGTATTTATTTTTGCATACCAGAGTGAAGTTTCTTTGCAACCAAGAAGCAAGGGAGTTTAAATTTATATGAGTTACCCAGACTCTCTTTTCGCATTTGTGTGTGTGTGTTTGTATAAATTTTTCATAACAGAATTTGAGCCTCTCAGCTTGCTGATATGCCAGTGGTGCAAGTCGGCACCCAGCTTCTCGGTTCTTCGGGTGCCCCCCAACTTTAAATTGCAGTTCTGTTCTCTCCCCTCTTGGGTTATGAGTGCAATAACCCTTATTTATATGTGCATTTCTAAGAACCATCAGGTACCATTTCCTCCTTTCTGAGACACAGGTTTTTATATTGTAACACTTCAAAAAGTTTGTGGCATTTGATAATCAGCATGTATATTAATTATGGTATATTCTTTTTTTTTTTTTTTTACTAAGGATATCTTCAAACTTTTATTGCTACTCCAAAGATCAGAATATCCCGCGCAACAGCAAACCCTTTACGTTTTAAGGTGTTTATTCTTATGTAGGTTGGATTCATTTGCCTAAGCTTGTTACACAGTGAAATTACTGCCTAAGGCATCTCACCATTGAAAAACTGGAGTCAAGAAAAACAAATTCCTTTATATTTTTAGTTATACCTCTTCTAAGACTGTCCAAAAGAGATGAATATCTGATATTATTTATCAACATGAAAAAAGAAGAGAAATATCTTTCATGGTCTTTCATTCACTTCATCAATTAGAACACACAAAGCAGTGTCTTTCTGTATAATCTGGTTCCTTCTATGATGTGAATTTTCTCTTTGTTGTTCATTCTGTCCAGTCCAATTATTGTATCATCAGCATCCATTGGCTCAGTTTTTGCTCTCATCCCTGCTTCGGAATGAGGCAAATCATCAGGCAAGGAAGCCAAACAATTTTGAATCATCTCGATTACTCGTTCCAGGTGCTTCTGAAACCTCTCAGCTCTTTGAAGCCATTGATGTTTCTGTACCTCCATCATGACTCTCAAGGTCTCTCTTACTTGGTGGGGCCAGTATTCATTTATAAGATGATGCACATGTACAAATAGCAGCTTAAGATCTCCTAGCTTCTCTTCCTCTTTTATATTCCCAGGGCTCCTTATCAAGATATCTAAAAGGTCTGAAAACTTAATAAGGAGAGACATATTGAGTTTTCTCAGTTCCTTCTTGTGATCAAACAGCATAGGATGAAGCTGTGCAATGCCCTGACTTTCCAAAGGGAGGATGATAAGGTCATCACACTGGAACTGGTTGCCAAACATCATATAATTGTCTTTAATTGGAGGAGGCGGCTTGGGAGCTAAGCCTTCCTGAGTATTTTCATCTGCATATTCCTTGATGTACTGCATCGGAGGTGGTGGAAGTGCACTCACTTGTTGTGGTTCACACATTAAGTAAAAGGTCAAGAACCTCAACTCTCGGTTTACTCAGGCAGCAGCCTTTGCCACTGCAGCCAAAAAAAAGGTATAGTCTTTCCTCAGAGAAAAAAATTTGTTATTGATGGATGATGTCTCGTTAATCACCAACCACTTAGAGTGGGAAAAATATGAAAGTAAATCACTAATTCTTATTTTGTCTCACTCATGTGTAGGCAAATACACTGCCTCGTCCCTCAGTTCACTAAGTACTAAACTAGGAACATCTTCTCCCTTGTTCTTTTACTTCTTCCTCTTTAACCATCTGTGCATTCTACTCAGAAATCTGTATTTCTCCACCTACCAAAGCATTCTGTTCATTTAAAGATTTCTACCAATGTTCAAACTGTCAAAGGTAATAGCCAAATAATAATACTTGGAATAAAACACATGCAAATATAAGATTTTGAAACAGGCCTGAGATTGTTCACAGTTGCACAGTTCAAGCTTTTCCATTTGTGATGCCATAATAATTTAGTTAGGGGAGTTAAAGTATTTTGGGTAAGTGAATCTTTCAGATAACAGAAGATGAGTGTTGTTTTTTTTTTTTCCCCCTTTTCAGGGAGATTGCATGATATAATGGAAAGAACTGAAACTTGGTATGCAGCAACCTGCTTGAGTCCAAGCTCGTGGGTTGCCATTAACTGACTGTGAAATAGGGGTAGCCATAATCTCCAAGTCTGTTTCTTAATCTTTAATAATAATTTTAAAACATTAATAATATAAATACCTTAATGAACAGCTACAAGATACTAGCACCGTTATTCTAATCACATTACATAGTTACTCTTAATCCTTAAAATAACCCCATGAACCGGATATTCTGATTATCTTTATTTGGAACAACAGTGGAAACTGAGGCACCAAGAGAGTGAATGACATTCTTAGGACCAGAGTTACTCATTTAGTGTCAGAGCCAGGTTTTCAATCCAAGTGATGGATGGCTAGATGGATGAGCAGGTGGGCAGGCATGCAGACACTCCTCGAGATGAAGGGCCACCTTCCACATGTAAAAACAAGGTGGTCTTTCCAAAATGCATCACAAATGTTCCTTTCTCATGATAAGAAATCTCATGAACATCACTTGCTTATGTGAGCACAGGTTACTACTTACTGCTATCCCATAGAGATGTCCCAGTGGGGAGCAGATGGAAAGGGCCTCTTGTTCCCAGGCTGAATGCTGGTACAAGAGTATGTCTTTGCAGACCTTGACCAGGGCAAAGGGCAATGAAACTCATACTCCTTGCACCAGTACAACATGTTTCTGGCTGTGTGTCTACTTTTCTGCCTGTTTTATTTTTACAGGTTCTATTTCACTGTTTTGTAAGAAGGCTATTGAAACTCATACGGGTTAAGGAATCTGTCCAGTGTCTTAACTCTGGTAGAAGAGATAGAATTGGAGGGCAGAATCATCTGCCTCCAAAGTCTTTCTAGATTTTTATGCTTACATGCTACCTTCTTTAAAAAAAAAAAGTATTATTTGTAATTGGCAAATCATAATTTCATAATTGTATCACATGTTGCCTTCTGTGGTGAGGCCAGGCCCCTTTATTCTGGATTTGATTCTATTAAAGACCAGTGTATAAGTCCATGTGCTGTGATCATTTCAGTAACATTCATGTAGTGCAGATAGGGTGAAATTGTAGGTGTCAGGTACTAACAAGTTTCTACTGCTTGGTTCAGGATTTTATTAAGGAAAGCACAAAGCATAGTATTTCCCTGATGGTTCAAACTGATATATGGTCTTTAGATTTTGTCCCTTGATTAACTTTGTTTACACTCCAAACAAGAATTCCACTCTAGAGTTATTCTTCAGCTGCAAAATATGTCTAAATATGGCAATAGAAGATAGGAAACTAAGTGATGTTATAGGGTAAAACAGAATCTGATCCATTAACTTGTTTATATATAAAAGGGATTTGCCAAATTTAGTATCTTTAAAGGAGAGTTTGTGTTGTAGAAAAGGCTTATACTTGATTTACTAACTATAGCATAGGTTCTTGAGTCAGACAGTCTTGGTTGAACTATCAACTGCCACTTGCCATTGATGGGATCTCAAGCAAATTAATTAGCCTAAGCTTTAGTTTTCCTCACCCATAAAATGTTTATAATTGTTTCTGTGTCATAAGATTGTTGTATAAATGACATAACCCATATAAAGAACTTAGCCAGCTGCCTCAGGCATGCTAAGGGCTCAATAAATGATCGTTGCTCATAGTCATTAGTAACAGAATTTATGTTAGTACCAGAATTACTATACACTATTGTATTTATTATTACTTTATCTATAAGCAATATTTTCTCTTTTGAGTTGTGTTTGTATTTCATAATAAATTAGGTATACTATAGAGCATTTTATTTAAAAATGACTACAGCATATTTCCACAATCAATCCAACAATGTTAGTGAAGAACTGGGCATAGTTTTCTAGTTAGTTGGATGTAGATGAAGACCAAGGTATCACTCTTGCTTTTTTTAAAGGTAGAAAATTGAGGTATGTCAATCTCAAGTGATAATCTTAAATCATATATTTAGCATATGAGTTGAAGAAAATATTTACATGTAAATATTCCAGATAGAGCCAATTTTATTTATATCTGATTGTTACAAATGTCTACCTTGAGTGTCATAGTTTAAATGTGTTAGTTCTTAGTGAACCTCAAGTCCAGTTCTTTATTTACTGTACTTGGGTAGCAACATATCTATATTTAGAATATAAATTATTATTTAAGCATCACATGGCTTCAGCAGAATAAGGTTCTTAGTTTTGCAGCTCTCATACAATTTTTATTCAGGTTCTGATGCTTTGTATTTTGAGACATGTATGTGTATATGTGTTATCCACTCTGACCTTGTTTAGAGATCTTGATTTATGTTTGCTTTCTGATATAAAGTTCAGCATAGCTATCATGCATTCCATCATTAGAATAATACTTTATGATTATGCACCAAATGTCTGTCTCCTGCAGCTGGTATTTTAATAAGGGTGGAGTGCATCTGAAATGTATATCACATTGCAAGCTGCATATTTTGCCAAACCTTAAAAACACACTAAGCTCAAGAGGGAGCTTTTTCTTTTTAGTGGAATCTGATATTATCTGAGTTGTTACTCTTAGGTTTACTCGGTATTTTTATTTGCTTTATAAATATATGTTTGCTAAAGCATAATAGTTTTATTATTGTGATAGGTTTATGTAATTCTTTGAACATATATTGTTAAACACAAAAGGATAATAAAGTTATATATTAAACAGGGTTTTAGAATCATGAAATACATGCCACTATAAAATTTATCAACTTTTTTTTATGATGTCCTGAATTTTGGAAAATGTATTTCACAATCACAAATAAATGTGGGTATTAGGATGTGAGGAGGCAAAGCTTATTCTAGTTTAGAATCTCTCTTTGGAGCCAGATGTGGTTTTGATGAAACCCAGAACTTGCAGGGTAGATATGTTATATAAATAAAGCTGTTTCTCCCCTACAAGGGCTCTGGGCTCAGCTATGATATTATATCTCTGAGCACATATGATGTGTTCTTACCACTAAGGCACCACAGTAGGAATGAGGTTCCAGGTATTTCTGAAATAGGCGAAATTTTCTATACTTACTGACAACAGGAATTTTTAATTAACACAAGAATAGGATTGGACAATAAAGCATCTGGAAAGTCAAAGGGAATCCCTTAACTGCATTTCTCTGAGGACTGATTTAGAAAAATATGGGAACTTAGAAGTAGCCAAATAAGATTTGTCTTTTATTCAGCACTTAAAAAAAGAGGGAATGCATAATAAAGAAGACTGACTTAGAAATAGCACTCTAAAGACTAGTAGTACCTGCAATAAAATCACCGAATATCATCATTAGGATTTGGAGATGGAGACAAGAGGCATGGGAAGGACAGTATCTCTGAGAAGTGTAAACAACATGTCATGACTTGGGTTCTTTTTATGAGAAGAACAGGGACCACCTGATGAGAAAAAAAAGAAAAACAGAGGAAGAAAGAGGGGATACAGACTGGCCCAAGGTCTTAAAAATGGACTTGAACTGAGGTCTTCACACTCCTAGTCCAGGGCCCTTTCCACTACCACACGACCAAATTCCAAGTTTCACAAGTCTCATTTTTCCATATTAATTGTGTGTTCACCAACACTGTAAAAACATCCTCACGAAGCTCTATCATCAAGGTCTTTTGGTTTGGCTCTTAATGGAAGGCTTGCTCCCATCTATCATAGATATAATTCTGAATGGAAGGGTCTGGTTACATGTAGTGCCTCTAAAATATGTGTTTTCTCTACACATAGCCACTTCCTGATTTCAGATTGAAATCATAATAATCATAATAAAATCATAACCATCATAAAAATAATACTAAAATGGGAAAAAACAGCAAACTATGGAACTATCTCACCTACTCACTTTTTCACAATGCTTGGCCAGGAAACACATAAGTAAGATTCTGTCCTGAGGGTGGGATAACTCCTAAAATCAGAGTGGGGTTGGTGGGCAGAGAATCCTTTATCTTCTGAAACTTGCTGCTATAATTTCTAAAATCATAGGATTAGGTTAGATTATTTCTAGATTTTCTTCCCCATTCAATTTTAGTATTCAGTTACTTTTAGTTAAGATTCCCAGTCTCCAAAATTTTGAGCATTAATCCTTATGTCACAAAATGGCCTCTGAATCAACTGTCACTGCTGGCATTTATTGAAAATTTATTGTTGGCTGGACATTAGTCAAAGAGCTTCCCATTTTTCTTTGGGGGTTATCTGAGATTTTACATAGGATAAACATGCAAAAAAGTGTCATCATTTTATTAAGTTATCTGATCTTATTCATAAGCCTCCTATTCAGTTAGATAGATAATGATTGAGCTTTTATTTGCTTTATATTATTCCAGTCATTTTCAGTTTGTAACAGTCCTTTCAGATATTCTCTCCTTTTTTTTCCCCCCAAGATGCCATCTGAGTGCAGGGTGCTTTTGCTCTGTCTTTGGAGTTTGCAAGAGATCAGAAATTTGCAAGCTGTTTGTCCTCTATTACAATGGTATCTTTCATTATCCACCTTAGCATTGTCAACAGGGGCTCTCTTAGAACCAAGAGAGAATCTGGAGATCTAAATTTAGCATCCCTGCCAATTTCAGCAGCTTGACAATACCACACCAAAGATCTTCCTCTGGTGCAAGTGCCCGGGGCTAGAGCAAGGAAAACACAGCAAGGCAGTTCCTTTTGAGAGTGCCAACTTACAAACAGGGCAAACCCCCTCTTTTTTGGCCTCTCCTGCAGCCTAGGACATTCTCCCTCAGGATTTTCACCAGGGTTCTAGGAATAGTAGGACATGTGTGAGGCAATGACACACACTCCTCTCTCCTTGTATCCCCTGCCTCTGTCTTGAGCTCCAGGTCCTGAAGGGATGATAGCAGCCAACATATGTTGGGCAGTTTTCATAGACAAGAAATTGGGCTAACTGCTTTCCATCTGAGCAGTTTTCTACTCCATTTTGGAATTTTCCCATTCTTCCTCCTCTGACATGGACTTCTCAACCTTGGCTACAACTTGGAATCACTCATGGAATTTTAAAAATCGTAGATGACCTGTCCCATCCAAGGAGACTCTTTTTTAAACTGAACTTGAGTACAGCCTGAGCATCAGGAGTTTCAAAAATTCTTCACATGAATTTAATATGCAGCTTAAGTTTGGAACCACTGCCATTTGATATTGCCTTCTCCTCTTTGGGATAGCATTTACCCTGGTTCTTCCTTAGAGCAGTAATGAAAGATGGGATTCTGGAAAAGAGACACTGGCTTACTGATAAGGACTGTAAGCTGACAGATTTCACTTATATAAGACACTTATTCCTCAAAGGGAATCCGTTTTACAAATAAATGGAGTTATAATCATCCTAGTCCATCTGCATGATGTAGTAAAATAGGAATAATAAGTAGTAAGTTCCTAGAAGGATTTCAAATGTTTTTACCATGAAAAAAATGATAGACATTTGCAGATAGGTATGTTTAACCTGATTTAAACATTATACAGTGTGTGTGTGTGTGTGTGTGTGTGTGTGTGTGTGTGTGTGTGTGTATGAAAACAATACATGGTAAACTGTTAATATTTATAATTTAATATATACATATGCTTTTATGCCTAAGTTAAAAAATAAACAACAAATATTCTTTCAGTAAAAGAAGTCTTACACAGAAAGCAAAATAAAAAAAAAAATAGCCTTGCCCATACATTCAATACATTTTAATTAAAGAAGAAAATGGTACCAAAGGAACCAACCACCTATAAGTGACCCCCTTCCATTTTCCTATCACTCTTCCCAAGGTCATTTAACTCTTTGGGGAATTATCCCCCTTAGATGGATGGAACTGAAAATGGGGCCATGATTTAGATATTTTGGACATTTCTCAATGCTCCTGTCCAAGGAAAGTGGAGGAATCAGCCTGGGTCACCAAACATCCCTCAACTAAACAGGAAGAATGTGGCAACCATAGTTGCCTTACCCCTGACCAGTACAGAGACTTCTTGTGGTATTCCTCTCCGGTACCCCAATATGGCCGTTCTGTATCACAACAGCCCTCACTGCTTCCTTTTTCCTAAGGTCATTATATTAGAAGGAAGAGGCAGTGCTTAATTCTCACTAGATTATTATCTAAATCAGTTATTAGAAATAACTGATGAGTATAGACTAAATACTATTGGTTTTATTGCTTTACTTTGTCAAGAAGACAAAATATAGAGGTACATAGTTCAGTAATTTTATGCCTACTTTGTGCTGTCAAATAAAAGCTTTCTCTGATTCATTATACATTATCAATCTTAATATACTAACTATATGACATGTTTAGTATGACTTTTTCCTTGTCTTCTGTAGGAATAATATTCTGTAAAAATTTCCAGTGTAGTTAATGATACATATTCTTTGTTCTTTCCTTATTTCTCGTAGTAAATGGTCAAAAACAGAATTTTGAGAATTTTCTATGAATCTGAGTTTATGAGAATTCATTCATTTAAACATTTATTAAGGTCATGATAGTCTAATAGGAAAGATATCAAAACAAATATCTATAATGTCAGAAAGAAAATGGCAAGATTATAAAAAAGTTATTGGAAACAGGGATAGAGGTAGATTGGGAGGTAATGCCTGAAATCAGTGGATTAGAATATGGACAAAGGGGATCAACTTCAGAGGTATTGAAGAGAAAGAAACAGAAATGCCAACAGCTATTGACTTTAGTACAGCAAATATATGTAGTGGAAATAAAAGTTTAATGCTAAAGATTGTTTTGAGAGTCAACAGGACCTTTACCATTGGTTGATGATATGTCATGTCATTTTAAGTATGCTTTACAAATAATTAGTTAAAATAAAAATACATGTATTTATGACTTTATTTTACGCTTGCGACTTATCAAACATTATTGTAGAAATTTCATTTTGTTGCAAGAACATAACTAGTTTGTGAAAATAAATTTTCAAAATTCTCACATAGAGCATGATAGACTTTAATTTTGTAAAACTGAAATATAGACTGAGATAAAAATGAGACAGTGATTGAGACCATGGGCTCTGATATTGCATTATAGGGGTTCCAATATCCTCATATATCATTTATTAGCTGTGTGAACTTGAAAAAAAATTCATTTTTATAAAAGTTTCTGGTCTGGAAAATGAGAATAATAATTATAATTGTACCTATGTCTTAAGGTTATTGTGAGAACAACATGAGTTAACATGTCAAGCACATGGAATAGTGCCTGGCCACATTAGGCACTCGGTAAATATTAGTTTATTTCTCTAAGTCTTTTCTGATAGTATCATTATTATCTCCATCCAGATTTTGAGGTCTCTATTTTATTAAAAAGTGATTTTATAAAAACTTAAATTATTAGTTTGTATTCATTAAATCCAGTGTGGACACTGAAGTTTCTAAGTATAAATTCTCCAGGCAAGAGTTTGAGTTTGGGGGCAGTACTGTGTTTGAACTGTAGGGGAGTGATTGTCTTTTAGGAGTACATGTGGAAAGGCCTACTGTTCATAGACACCCTAGCGACAGGTCCATCCTGTGCCCCTGAGATGGGGTGGATGAGATGCTTCTCAGCACCCTGGAGGCTGCTAGGGGACCCTGCCAACGTCTTGGCACTCAGCCTTCAACAGCCCCCTGTGATGAAAACATGACTGTTCTCCCCACTGGGAAGTGAACTTTTCCCTCCCCGTCTTTGTCTTCTGAGTTGAAAGAGTGGCGAGAAAACACAGGAAAGATTGCCTTTGTTTCCTTCCATCTGCTGTCTCTACAGTATTCCTGCAAATCCACTCAACTAAAGAAGGGACCTTATTTTAGTTCTACCTTGAACTAGGAAATGAGTCTTCAACCAAATTAAAATGCAAGGATTGTTACTTGAGTAGTAAAGGAAATAGTGTGTGTGAAGCTCTTGTGTCCAGTACACAGTAAGCTCAATAAATGGTAGCAATTTTGAACCATTTTTCAAAAGTGTAATAAGAGTGAGCAAATAGAAATTCAGAAAAAGAAAGCCTTTCAAGAATTTTGGCATTATTATAACCAAAGAAGATATAGGATTAAAGGAGCTTGATAAATTTTATTTTTTCTATTTTTAGTTAACCATGGGAGACATCAATAGAAGCACAACTTCATGGAAGCCACGTCTCACACAGCAACAGTTTTCTTCTTTGGTGTCACATAAAAGGAGCACATTTAAATAGTAAAAATTGTCCTTATTGACATTTCTTATATGATAGTAAAGCAGGTCCAGTTTATTCCCTGGCAGTTTCCCATTTCTTACACTCCTTCCTCTCCAAAATAATCCACAATCCCTTCTTTACCTCTTCACTTTGGGCTTTCCAACCTCTTCCTCCTTTCTTCTAATTTCCCTCTCTCCACTCTAGTTCTTTGTTATGATCATTAATTTCAACTTTTGTGGGGGGGGGGTGCTACCAGGGATTGAACTTAGGGGCCCTTGACAACTGAACCACATCCCCAGCCCTATTTTGTATTTTATTTAGAGACAGGGTCTCACTGAATTGCTTAGTGCCTCACCATAGTTGAGGCTGGCTTTGAACTCAAGATCCTTCTGTCTCCGCCTCCCGAGCCACTGGGATTACAGGCATGTGCTACAGCACCTAGCTCAACTCTTTTTTAAAGTTTTATTGACATAATAATTGAACAAATTTACAAGGCATACATCTATAGGGGACATGTATACAGTATGTAGTAATCCAATCAGAGTCCTTGTCCTTAAGCATAATTTTGTGTGTGTGTTATTGGGAATTGAACCCAGGGTGTGCGGCCACTGAGTTATATTCCCAGCCTTTATTTTGAGACACAGTTTCACTAAGTTGCTAAGACTGACCTTGAATTTGCAATCCTGCTGCCTTAGTCTCCCTAGTAGCTGGAATTATGCCTGGTTATTTATTATTTCTTTGTGATGAAATATTCAGAATAAATTGTCTCTTCTAGATATTTTGAAATTCACAATCGAATCTCTTTTTCTTCAAGTCCTTTGCTTCCTCTTTCTCTCTGATCATTCTCTGACTAGTCCCATACTCATAATTTTTTTTTTAGTCATGAATTCTAATGAGATCAAGTCGGAGTTAGGGGTAAAAAAAATTATAGAGCAAGGTCCTTGGAAAGGATGGGATCCAAGAATCCAGGTAAAGGAACTAGCTTTGGACTTAGGATACTTCATCATGTGAGACCCAAGAGACCCAGGTGGGATGGCAGAGGCTCATGAAGGGTCAGGAACTTGAGGAAGCTCCTGACCAGTGCCTCTAGCTTTTTCTGTAAAGAAAGGGGTATTGTAATCTTCTGGGAGAAAAGAGGGTTATCACTGAGGTGAAAGACTTAAACAAAATGTTGTTAAGAAAAGCTGTATTAAAAATTATTGTAGGCCACTATTTGGACTGAGCTCCTGCAGTAGGAGCCAATGGCCCAGTCTACTTCAAAATGGAGTCACTTTTGCTAAGTGCTACATATGCAAACTGAAACTCTAAGGAAGCAGATGGATCCTGAACAGACCAACTTTTTCTTGAAAATATGAGATTCCAGTCTACCTGAGTCATCAAAATAAAGAAGTATTTTTTAACACTTACCACTAACCTAACATTAATCAATCAACTTTTTTCTGTAGTTGCCTCTTTGTTCCCACCTCATAAAACCCACTGTTCTGCCACTGCCGGGTGGGAGTTCTCATTCTTGTTTGTAAAATGAATTACAAATAATAGCCAATTAGACCTAGAAGTCGCTTGTTGTGATTTTCTCTTTGGACAGTGGGGATGAATAGAAGTCCCAGGACAACCATGTGTAGTGGAGGAGATAAAGCCCAAGGGGTGCAAAAGGATCTCAGCTGTCTGGAAAGTCCAGGAATGGGAAGAGGGAAATTGACTTTATCAGGGATGAGAGGATAAGAAAACATGAAAATGACAAATATGGCTTAAGCCAGGAACCATGTCATGTCATAGAACCAAAAGGAAAAACTCCATCACTACCAGGAGGTGTAGAGGAGTAGGAAAATCAGGAAAGGACAGCATCCCCTTTTTGGCATTCTTGGCCATCTCCTCTACTCCATCATCCCATTGGGGATTAAGGGCTTTCATTAAAATCCCTTTCTGTTTCCCCATTCTGTGGGCATAAAGCAATAAAGCACCTGCTGAACGAGATAGCTGGATCTGGGGAGTACCCATGGGCTGTTAAAACAGGAACTGTTAATAATACACTATTATACGATGAATGGATAACAGAAGACATCAGGAGGGAAATTAAAAAATTTTTAGAAGTAAATGAGAACAAAGAAACATCATATCAAAATCTCTGGGACACTATGAAAGCAGTACTTAGAGGAAGATTTATTTCATGGGGCACATTCAACAAAAGAAGTAGAAATCAACATTAAAGCTCAAAGCCCTAGAAAAAGAAGAGCAGACCAATATCAAAAGTAGTAGAAGACAGGAAATAGTTAAAACCAGAGCCGAAATCAACGAAATGGAAACAAAAGAAACAATTGGAAAAATTTACAAGATAAATAGTTGGTTCTTTGAAAAAACAAACAAAATTGATAAACCCTTAGCCACACTAACAAAGAGAAAGAGGGAGAAAACTCAAATTACTAAAATTCAGAATGAACAAGGAAATATCACAACAGACACGAGTGAAATACAAAACATAATTAGAAGCTATTTTGAAAATCTATACTCCAACAAAACAAAAAACCTCGAAGACATCAACAAGTTTCTAGAGACATATGAATTACCTAAACTGAACGAGGAGGACATACACAACTTAAATAAATCAAATTCAAGCAATGAAATAGAAGAGGTCATCAAAAGCCTACCAACAAAGAAAAGTCCGGGACCAGATGGGTTCTCAGGCGAGTTCTACAAAACCTTTAAAGAAGAGCTCATTCCAATACTCCTCAAAGTATTCCATGAAATAGAAGAGGAGGGAACCCTCCCAAACTCATTCTATGAAGCCAATATCACCCTGATACCTAAGCCAGACAGAGATACATCGAGGAAAGAAAATTTCAGACCAATATCCTTAATGAACATCGATGCAAAAATTCTCAACAAAATTGTAGCAAATCGCATCCAAAAATATATTAAAAAGATAGTGCACCACGATCAACTGGGTTTTATCCCAGGGATACAAGGTTGGTTCAACATCTGGAAATCAATAAAAATCAATCACCATATCAACAGACTAAAAGTTAAGAATCACATGATTATTTCAATAGATGCAGAAAAAGCATTCGATAAAATACAGCATCCCTTCATGCTCAAAACACTAGAAAAAATTGGGGTAGTGGGATCATTCCTTAACATTGTGAAGGCCATCTACACTAAGCCCATGGCCAATATCATTCTAAATGGTGAAAAACTGAAAGCATTCCCCCTAAAAACTGGAACAAGGCAGGGATGCCCTCTTTCACCACTTCTATTCAACATTGTCCTTGAGACTCTAGTCAGAGCAATTAGACAGACCAAAGAAATTAAAGGGATACGAATTGGAAAAGAGGAACTCAAACTATCCCTGTTTGCTGATGACATGATTATATATTTAAAGGAACCTGGAAATTCCACCAGAAAATTCTTAGAACTCATAAGTGAATTCAGTAAAGTAGCAGGTTACAAGATCAATGCTCATAAATCCAATGCATTTTTTTACATAAGTGATGAATCTTCAGAAAGAGAAATTAGGAAAACTACCCCATTCACAATAGCATCAAAAAAAATAAAATACTTGGGAATCAATCTCACCAAAGAGGTGAAAGACCTCGACAATGAGAACTACAGAACACTAAAGAAAGAAATTAAAGAAAACCTTGGAAGATGGAAAGCTCTTCCATGTTCAGGGATAGGAAGAATTAATATTGTCAAAATGGCCATACTACCAAAAGTGCTATATAGATTCAATGCAATTCCAATTAAAATCCCAACGATGTACCTTACAGAAATAGAGCAAGCAATTATGAAATTCATCTGGAAGAATAAGAAACCCAGAATAGTTAAAGCAATCCTCAGTAGAAAGAGCGAAGCAGGGGGTATCGCAATACCAGATCTTCAACTCTATTACAAAGCAATAGTAACAAAAACGGCATGGTATTGGTACCAAAATAGACAGGTAGATCAATGGTACAGAATAGAGGACATGGACACAAACCCAAATAAATACAATTTTCTCATACTAGACAAAGGTTCCAAAAATATGCAGTGGAGAAAAGATAGCCTCTTCAACAAATGGTGCTGGGAAAACTGGAAAACCATATGCAACAGAATGAAACTAAACCCCTATCTCTCACCCTGCACAAAACTCAACTCAAAATGGATCAAGGACCTCATAATCAGACCAGAGACCCTGCATCTTATAGAAGAAAAAGTAGGTCCAAACCTTCAACTTGTTGGCTTAGGATCAGACTTCCTTCCTTAAAGGAACTTCCTTCCTTTCTTCCATAGCACAAGAAATAAAAGCAAGAATCAACCACTGGGATAGATTCAAACTAAAAAGCTTTCTCTCAGCAAAGGAAACTATCAGTAATGTGAAGAGAGAGCCTACAGAGTGGGAGAATATCTTTGCCACTCATACTTCACATAGAGCGCTAATATTCCGAATCTATAAAGAACTCAAAAAACTCTACACCAAGAATATAAATAATCCCAGTCAACAAATGGGCTAAGGAAATGAACAGACACTTCACAGAAGAAGATGTACAAGCAATCAACAGATATATGAAAAAATGTTCAACATCACTAGTAATAAGAGAAATGCAAATCAAAACTACCCTAAGATTTCATCTCGCCCCAATTAGAATGGCGATTATCAAGAACACAAGCAACAATAGGTGTTGGTCAGGATGTGGGGAAAAAGGTACACTCATACATTGCTGGTGGGGTTGCAAATTAGTGCAGCCACTCTGGAAAGCAGTATGGAGATTCCTCAGAAAGCTTGGAATGGAACCACCATTTGACCCAGCTATCCCACTCCTTGGCCTATACCCAAAGGACTTAAAATCAGCATACTACAGAGATACAGCCACATCAATGTTCATAACTGCTCAGTTCACCATAGCCAGATTGTGGAACCAACCTAGATGCCCTTCAGTTGATGAATGGATAAAGAAACTGTGAAAATGGATTAAGGACCTCGGAATCAGACCAGAGACCCTGCAGATTATAGAAGAAAAAGTAGGTCCAAATCTTCATCTTGTTGGTCTAGGACCAGACTTCCTTAACAGGACTCCCATAGCACAAGAAATAAAAGCTAGAATCAACCACTGGGATAGATTCAAACTAAAAAGCTTTCTCTCAGCAAAGGAAACTATCAGCAATGCGAAGAAAGAGCCTACAGAGTGGGAGAATATCTTTGCCAATCATACTTCAGATAGAGCACTAATCTCCAGAATCTATAAAGAACTCAAAAAACTCTACTCCAAGAATTCAAATAATCCAATCAACAAATGGGCTAAGGAAATGAATAGACACTTCACAGAAGAAGATCTACAAGCAATCAACAAACATATGGAAAAATGTTCAACATCTCTAGTAATAAGAGAAATGCAAATCAAAACCACCCTAAGGTTCCATCTCACCCCAATTAGAATGGCGATTATCAAGAATACGAGCAACAACAGGTGTTGGCGAGGATGTGGGGAGAAAGGTACACTCATACACTGCTGGTGGGGCTGCAAATTAGTGCAGCCGCTATGGAAAGCAGTGTGGAGATTCCTTAGAAAACTTGGAATGGAACCACCATTTGACCCAGCTATCCCACTCCTTGGCCTATACCCAAAGGACTTAAAATCTGCATACTACAGAAATACAGCCACATCAATGTTCATAGCTGCTCAATTCACAATAGCCAGACTGTGGAACCAACCTAGATGCCCTTCAATTGATGAGTGGATAAAGAAACTGTGGTATATATATACTATGGAATATTACTCAGCCATAAAGAATGATAAAATTATGACATTTGCAGGCAAATGGATGAAATTGGAGAATATCATGCTAAGTGAGATAAGCCAATCTCAAAAAGCCAAAGGACGAATGATATCGCTAATAAGTGGAGGTTGACACATAATGGGGGGGAGGGAAGGGTTAGAGTTAGGGTTAGGGAGGGGGGCAAGTATGGAGGAAGGAACTACTGTATAGAGGGTAAAGAGGGGTGGGAGGGGTGGGGGGAAGGGAAAAAAATAACAGAATGAATCAAACAACATTGCTCTATGTAAATTTATGATTACACAAATGGTATGCCTTTACGCCATGTACAAACAGAGAAACAACATGTATCCCATTTGTTTACAATAAAAAAAAAAAAAAAAAAAAAAAAAAACTGTGGCATATATATACAATGGAATATTACTCTGCCATGAAGAATGACAAAATTATGGCATTTGCAGGCAAATGGATGAAATTGGAGGATATCATGCTAAGTGAGATAAGCCAATCTCAAAAAACTAAAGGACGAATGATCTGGCTGATAAGTGGATGAGGACATATAAGGGGGGGTAGTAGGGGTTAGGGTTAGGTTTAGGGTTAGGGATAAGGAGGGTGGTAAGAATGGAGGAAGGAAGGACTGTATAGAGGGAAAAGAGGGGTGGGAGGGGAGGGGGGAAGGGAAAAAAAATAGCAGAATGAATCAAACAACATTGCCCTATGTAAATTTATGATTTTTAATTTTAAAAAAAGCCTTAAAAAAAAAAAAACAGGAACTGTTGACCCCTTTCCTACTCTCTCATTTTTCTCATTCTTGATCTTTACTAGCCTTGTTTCCTTTCTGTTTCATTTCTTCACCTTTTTTTTTAATGGTTTCAAGATTTCTCGTTACTTATTTCAATCACCCCTCCTACGCTTATCATTCCCTATACTCTCTCTTTTTTTTTGTAATTGTAAACAAATGGGGTACAATTTTTTTCTCTGGTTGTACATGAAGTAGAGGCATACCATTTGTGTAATCATACATTTACATAGGGTCATGGTGTTTGATTCATTCTGTTATATTTTCCTTCCCCCCACCCCTCCCACCCCTCTTATCCCTCTATACAGTCCCTCCTTCCTCCATTCTTACCTCTCTCCCACCCCCCATTATGTATCATCATCCGCTTATCAGCAAGATCATTCATCCTTTGGTTTTTGAGATAGGCTTATCTCACTTAGCATGATATTCTCCAATTTCAACCATTTGCCTGCAAATACCATAATTTTATTATTCTTTATGGCTGAGTAATATTCCATTGTGTGTGTGTGTGTGTGTGTGTGTGTATCACAGTTTCTTTATCCATTGTGATATATTCTTATCCATTGTGATATATATATATATATATCACAGTTTCTTTATCCATTCATCAATTGAAGGGCATCTAAGTTAGTTCCACAATCTGGCTATTGTGAATTGAGCAGCCATGAATATTGATGTGGCTGCATCATTGTAGTATGCCGATTTTAAGTCCTTTGGGTATAAACTTAGGAGTGGGATAGCTGGGTCAAATGGTGATTCCATTCCAAGTTTTCCGAGGAATCTTCACACTGCTTTCCAGAGTGGCTGCACTAATTTGCAACCCCACCATCAATGTGTGAGTATACCTTTTTCCCCACATCCTCTCCAACACCTATTGTTGCTTGTATTCTTGATAATCGCCTTTCTAATTGGGGTGAGATGGAATCTTAGGGTAATTTTGATTTGCATTTCTCTTATTACTAGTGATGTTGAACATTTTTTCATATATCTGTTGATTGCTTGTAGGTCTTCTTCTGTGAAGTGTCTATTCATTTTCTTAGCCCATTTGTTGATTGGATTATTTGTATTCTTGGAGTAGAGTTTTTTGAGTTCTTTATAGATTCTGGAAATTAGTGCTCTATCTGTAGTATGAGTGGCAAAGATTTTCTCCCACTCTGTAGGCTCTCTCTTCACATTGCTGATAGTTTCCTTTGGTGAGAGAAAGCCTTTTAGTCTCTGGTCTGATTCCAAGGTCCTCTTTTTTTACTTAAATTTGTTGAATAAGAATTCAGAAAGACACCTGTAATCCCAGCACCTCTGGAGGCTGAGGCAGGGGGATTACAGTGTGAGGCCAGCCTGGGCAACTTATCAAGAACTTGTCTCAAAAAAAATTTTTTTTTTAAAGCTGGGGAAGTGGTAGGCAGAGGATGTAGCTCTGGGTAAAATGCCCTGAGTTTCAATCTTCAGTACTGATGAAATAATTCAGAAAGATGAGTATGGGGAAAGATAAGGTATAAAAGTTAGAGCATTAGAAGAAGTTAGCTAAATGAGAAATTGGAAGTTTTAGAATAAATGCATAATTGATAAAACAGAGGGTACAAAATGAGAAGGAAAACAAAAGATATGGAATAAGGGAAGACATAAGTATTAAGGAGTTAAGGGAATGATAAAATTAAGAATCATATACACTTTAAATGAACATTGTAAAACAATTTTAAATTTATATTTCTTCCCTCTCTTCCCCCACCAACCACCTTAATGGTTATTTTTAAGTTATAAATAATTTTTTACATGTTGATTTTACTTTTGTGGTCATCCCATCTGGGAAGAGAACATAAAGTGTTGCTGCCCACTCATGAGGCAAAGAGCAGTTTAATGAAAAACTTGGGGAAGGAAGAAAGTGCACATTTTCATAAATAAGCTTCCAAGTGACTCAGTCGATCTGGAGAGTTCACATTTTATATATTAGAGCTTCTTTTTTTTTTTTTTTTTTTTTTTAAGCATTCTCATGTTTTTCTCATTAAGGCTGAATTCACGTTCATTTCTCTCCATCCTCCTTCCCTCATTTACGACAGCCCTTCAGGTGAAAACCAGCGGCAGATCAAGGCAGCAGGAGCCGTGAGATAGCCGAGGGAGAGGAGCTGATCTTTCCCCACGCAGAACCCTTTATCTGGAAACAGCCATTGGCATCTAATAGGACTTGAAGGGAAGCCCATGTGGGCAGCATGTGGCTCCTCCAGTCCTTCTCCTTTGTCCCCCACAGTGTGCTAGCATATTCAAAAATTTATTGGGTCTTCCCTTGTTTTCTCTAGATCATTCAGTTCTCTTCCTGGCTGAAATCATGCAAAGGGAATGCACTTGAGTGGGTGGAAATAACCTGGGAGAAATGATAATGTCCTTACATTTGCTTAAATAATGAAATTCTCATTGAGCTTGAAGTGGTTCAACTCATTTTAGAACTTGACCCTCAGACCACCCCTTGACCCAATGTAAATTAGACTTTGTTCATATAAGTGGTTCTAATATTCAAAGAGATTGTTATTTGGTTTTTCCATTCGCCTTTTCCCTGGAGTTTGTAAAGATTGTTCCTGATGTGGAAAGAAATAATAGTTCTTGTTGTTTTTTTTTGAAGTATGATAGTAATATCAACAATAGCTACCATTTATTGAGTAGCTACTTTGTGCCAGGTATTATTTAGATAGTTAATCTTTAGTCTTTTTGGAAACTCTTTGATGTAGATATTGTTAATCCTTTTTTATGAATTATAAAGCTGAAACTTAGAAAAGTTAGGCTTCTTCCCTAGATCTCATGCCTACGCAGAATAAGGACTTACTTGAACCCAGGACATTCTGCCTTCTCCTTCATACTGGTGATTTGGGGGAAATAAAGCAGAGGGAAGAAAACAGTTTCTTATCTTTCAGAGAATGAGACATTCCCTTTAATGAGACATGAACAGAAATCTGGTACTTATTCTTGATGAAGGTTCATGATCTCATTGACTTTGTAAGGAACAAGGGAAAGAAAACTGAGCCCATTTAAAAAACTGTATCACTGAAATCTTATTTGAAACAGAGGAGGGATAATCATACTTTGATTCCCCTGGTAACGTATTTCTCCATAATTAGTAAGGAACTTTTTAAAGATGGTCAAAAGGGATGGGGATGTAGCTCAGTGGGAGAGTGTTTTCCTACCATGTATGAGGTGCTGGGTTTAATCACTAGCACTGCAATCCATCAATAAAACAAAAGATTAAAGAAAAAACATCAATGTTTGTACCTTTTATCTTAAGTGGAATGGTTTAAATGTTTCCTTTTTTCCTTCTATAACCTATGAAATACTGTTTCTAAGCTCATGAAATATTTCCCCTAAACTACATCTTGACTACTTTCTAAGGGCTTCTGCTTTTCCAGTGACTCCTGGCATACAAAGCTGATAAGCAGGACTTATACAGTGATTGTGTAGATCACAACCTGCTGACAGAGAATTTTGATAGGTGGCAGGTAGTCAATTGCTGTAAAAAAAAATGACCCCCTTTTCAAACTAAACACTTGCACAAATAAGGATGTGCTTTCTAGATTGGCAAACACAAAACAAGGCTCAAGGTCAAAGGTACATGAAATCTTTAGGAAGGTGATGAAGAACACATCTTCCTACTGTGGACTCTGGCAATGCTCATATTACCAATTGCCAAGCATACTGCCCAATGTCACAGTCTTACCTCCAGGGACTTTCCAGTTCAGAATTGTTTAATTTTGCCAGAAGCCTAGCAGGACAGATAACTCCAAAATGCATGTCTAAATTTAGACATTTGCCCTTTTAACCTTTTTGCTTTTTTAATAGTGAAAACTGCTTGAGATTGGGACAAGCGGGAGGCATGTTTGTTTTGCAGAACCTCTGTAGACACATAGAGTCTTATGGTAGAGCAAGGAAGGAGACATCAGTATTGCCAGAGAAACAAAGTCATAAAATTCAGAACCTGTTTAGGGATATGTTAATGGCAGGAAGGAGACCAGGGCTTCAGGATATGTCCCGAATATGTGCGAGACTGCATTATGAACAAGATCACCATGTACTACTTGTGGTTTTCTTGAAATTACCTCTCAGCCCTGCTGAACACCTACTGGAAAAAGATCCTTACTAACAATGTTCAAATCATCATTAACTATGCTCATTATAACAGTTCTGCAAGGCTGGCTCTCTTTACAGGATGGATTTCCAAAAGGCTGTCCAATGTCAATTAAAGGATGGCAAATATTCTGAAGGAGCATATAAACAGTGCAAGAGGGAGGTGTTGAGACAGAACATTAAGCTATGTCCTTAGACATTTCCTTAAATGAGGTACATACTGTCTTTTGGGGAATTACTTAAACATGCTACAACTGTCTTAATTTCTTAATCCTAAATTATAGGACTGTGGGGTTTTGTGTGTGGCTGGAGGTAGAAGAATATTAACAAAATTTACATGCAATTGTAGTGGGATGTTTTATTTTTTTTTCACAGTTCTTTTCATATTTTTTTTATTATTATTATTTAAACAAGTGCGATACATGTTGTTTCTATATTTGTACATGGAGTCAAGGCATACCATTTGTGTAATCATAAATTTACATAGGGCAGTGTTGTTTGATTCATTCTGTTATCTTTTTTCCCTTCCCCCCACCCCTCCCACCCCTCTTTTCCCTCTATACAGTCCTTCCTTCCTCCATTCTTACCACCCTCCATATCCCTAACACTAACCTAACCCTAACCCTAACTCTAACCCCTCCTACCCCCCATTATATCCCTCATCCACTTATCAGCAAGATCATTCGTCCTTTAGTTTTTTGAGATTGGCTTATCTCACTTAGCATGATATTCTCCAGGTTCATCCATTTGCCTGCAAATGCCATAATTTTGTCATTCTTTATGGCGGAGTAATGTTCCATTGTATATATATATGTCACAGTTCCTTTATCCATTCATCAACTGAAGGGCATCTAGGTTGGTTCCACAATCTAGCTATGGTGAATTGAGCAGCTATGAACATTGATGTGGTTGTATCTCTGTAGTATGCTGATTTTAAGTACTTTGGATATAGGCCGAGGAGTGGGATAGCTGGGTCAAATGGTAGGTCCATTCCAAGCTTTCTGAGGAATCTCCATACTGCTTTCTAGAGTGGCTGCACTAATTTGCAACCCCACCAGCAATGTATGAGTGTACCTTTTCCCCCACATCCTGACCAACACCTATTGTTGCTTGTGTCCTTGATAATCGCCATTCTAAATGGAGTGAGATGGAATCTTAGGGTAGTTTTGATTTGCATTTCTCTTATCATTAGAGGTGTTGAACATTTTTTCATATATCTGTTGATTGCTTGTACATCTTCTTCTGTGAAGTGTCTATTCATTTCCTTAGCCCATTTGTTGATTGGGTTATTTGTATTCTTGGTGTAGAGTTTTTTGAGTTCTTTATAGATTCGGGATATTAGCGCTCTATCTGAAGTATGAGTGGCAAAGATATTCTCCCACTCTGTAGGCTCTCTCTTCACATTACTGATGGTTTCCTTTGCTGAGAGAAAGCTTTTTAGTTTGAATCTATCCCAGTGGTTGATTCTTGCTTTTATTTCTTGTGCTATGGGAGTCCCGTTAAGGAAGTCTGATCCTAAGCCAACAAGTTGAAGGTTTGGACCTACTTTTTCTTCTATAAGATGCAGGGTCTCTGGTCTGATTATGAGGTCCTTGATCCATTTTGAGTTGAGTTTTGTGCAGGGTGAGAGATAGGGGTTTCATTTCATTCTGTTGCATATGGTTTTCCAGTTTTCCCAGCACCATTTGTTGAAGAGGCTATCTTTTCTCCATTGCATATTTTTGGAACCTTTGTCTAGTATGAGAAAATTGTATTTATTTGGGTTTGTGTCCATGTCCTCTATTCTGTACCATTGATCTACCTGTCTATTTTGGTACCAATACCATGGTGTTTTTGTTACTATTGCTTTGTAATAGAGTTGAAGATCTGGTATTGCGATACCCCCTGCTTCGCTCTTTCTACTGAGGATTGCTTTAACTATTCTGGGTTTCTTATTCTTCCAGATGAATTTCATAATTGCTTGCTCTATTTCTGTAAGGTACATCATTGGGATTTTAATTGGAATTGCATTGAATCTATATAGCACTTTTGGTAGTATGGCCATTTTGACAATATTAATTCTTCCTATCCATGAACACGGGAGAGCTTTCCATCTTCCAAGGTTTTCTTTAATTTCTTTCTTTAGTGTTCTGTAGTTCTCATTGTCGAGGTCTTTCACCTCTTTGGTGAGATTGATTCCCAAGTATTTTATTTTTTTTGATGCTATTGTGAATGGGGTAGTTTTCCTAATTTCTCTTTCTGAAGATTCATCACATGTATAAAAATCATTGGATTTATGAGCATTGATCTTGTAACCTGCTACTTTACTGAATTCACTTATGAGTTCTAAGAGTTTTCTGGTGGAATTTCCAGGTTCCTTTAAATATATAATCATGTCATCAGCAAACAGGGATAGTTTGAGTTCCTCTTTTCCAATTCGTATCCCTTTAATTTCTTTGGTTTGTCTAATTGCTGTGGCTGGAATCTCAAGAACAATGTTGAATAGAAGTGGTGAAAGAGGGCATCCCTGCCTTGTTCCAGTTTTGAGGGGGAATGCTTTTAGTTCTTCACCATTTAGAATGATATTGGCCATGGGCTTAGCATAGATGGCCTTTACAATGGTAAGGAATGATCCCACTGCCCCATTTTTTTCTAGTGTTTTGAGCATGAAGGAATGCTGTATTTTATTGAATGCTTTTTCTGCATCTATTGAAATAATCATGCGATTCTTAACTTTTAGTCTGTTGATATGGTGAATGACATTTATTGATTTCTGGATGTTGAACCAACCTTGCATCCCTGGGATAAAACCAACTTGATCATGGTGCACTATCTTTTTAATATGTTTTTGTATGCGATTTGCTAAAATTTTGTTGAGAATTTTTGTGTCGATGTTCGTTAAGGATATTGGTCTGAAATTTTCTCTCCTCGATGTGTCTCCGTCTGGTTTAGGTATCAGGGTGATATTGGCTTCATAGAATGAGTTTGGGAGGGTTCCCTCCTCTTCTATTTCATGGAATACTTTGAGGAGTATTGGAACGAGCTCTTCCTTAAAGGTTTTGTAGAACTCGCCTGAGAACCCATCTGGTCCCGGACTTTTCTTTGTTGGTAGGCTTTTGATGACCTCTTCTATTTCATTGCTTGAAATTGATTTATTTAAGTTGTGTATGTCCTCCTCGTTCAGTTTAGGTAATTCTTATATCTCTAGAAACTTGTTGATGTCTTCAAGGTTTACTGTTTTGTTGGGGTATAGATTTTCAAAATAGCTTCTAATTATGTTTTGTATTTCACTCGTGTCTGTTGTGATATTTCCTTGTTCATTCTGAATTTTAGTAATTTGAGTTTTCTCCCTCTTTCTCTTTGTTAGTGTGGCTAAGGGTTTATCAATTTTGTTTATTTTTTCAAAGAACCAACTCTTTATTTTGTTAATTTTTCTAATTGTTTCTTTTGTTTCAATTTCGTTGATTTCAGCTCTGATTTTAACTATTTCCTGTCTTCTACTACTTTTGGTGTTGGTCTGCTCTTCTTTATCTAGAGCTTTGAGCTGTAGTGTTAAGTCATTTAATTGTTGATTTCTACTTCTTTTGTTGAATGCGCCCCATGAAATAAATCTTCCTCTAAGTACTGCTTTCATAGTGTCCCAGAGATTTTGATATGATGTGTCTTTGTTCTCGTTTACTTCTAAAAATTTTTTTTATTTCCCTCCTGATGTCTTCTGTTAACCATTCATCATATAATAGTGTATTATTTAATCTCCAGGTATTGGAGAAGTTTTTGTTTTTTATTCTGTCATTTATTTCTAATTTCAATCCATTATGATCTGATAGAGTACAAAGTAGTATCTCTATCTTCTTGTATTTGCTAACAGTAGCTTTGTGGCATAAGACATGGTCTATTTTAGAGAAAGATCCATGTGCTGCTGAGAAGAAAGTGTATTCGTTCTTTGTTGGATGGTTTATTCTATATAAGTCAGTTAAGTCTAAATTGTTCATTGTGTTATTAAGATCTATGGTTTCTTTATTCAATTTTTGTTTGGAAGATCTATCCAGCGGTGAGAGAGATGTGTTAAAATTGCCTAGTATTATTGTGTTGTGGTCTATTTGATTTCTGGAATTGAGAAGGATTTGTTTGACGTACATGGATGAGCCAATGTTCGGGGCATAGATGTTTATGATTGTTATGTCTTGCTGATTTATGCTTCCCTTAAGCAGTATGTAATGTCCTTCTTTATCCCTTCTGACTAGTTTTGGCTTGAAGTTCACATTATCTGAAATGAGGATGGATACTCCAGCTTTTTTGCTGTATTCGTGTGCATGGTATGTTTTTTCCCATCCTTTTACCTTTAGTCTATGGGTATCTCTTACTATGAGATGAGTCTCTTGCAGGCAGCATATTGTTGGATTTTTCTTTTTAATCCAATCTGCCAGTCTATGTCTTTTGATTGATGAGTTCAGGCCATTAACATTCAGGGTTATTATTGTGATATGATTTGTATTCCCAGTCATTTGACTCATTTTTGTTTTGACATGATTTGGTTTCTCCTTTATTTGGCTATTCCTTTAGGGTAGTTCCTCCCGTTGCTGATTTGCATCGTTATTTTTCATCTCTTCCTCTTGGAATATTTTGCTAACAATGTTCTGTAATGCCGACTTTCTTTTTGTAAATTCCTTTAGCTTTTGTTTATCATGGAAGGATCTTATTTCATCATCAAATCTGAAAGTAAGTTTTGCTGGGTATAAGATTCTTGGTTGGCATCCGTTTTCTTTCAGGGCTTGGTAAATGTTGTTCCAGGCCCTTCTAGCTTTTAGGGTCTGGATTGAAAAATCTGCTGATATTCTTATTGGTTTCCCCCTGAATGTAATTTGATTCTTTTCTCTTGCGGCCTTTAAAATTCTGTCTTTATTTTGTATGTTAGGTATTTTCATAATAATATGCCTTGGTGTGGGTCTGTTGTAATTTTGTATATTTGGAGTCTTATAAGCCTCTTGTACTTGGTTTTCCATTTCATTCTTCATATGTGGGAAATTTTCTGATATTATTTCATTGAATAGATTGTTCATTCCTTTGGTTTGTTTCTCTAAGCCTTCCTCAATCCCAATAATTCTTAAATTTGTCCTTTTCATGATATCCCATAATTCTTATAGATTCTGTTCATGTTTTCTTACCATCTTCTCTGTTTGTTCAACTTTGTTTTCAAGATTAAATATTTTGTCTGCAGTGTCTGAGGTTCTGTCTTCCAGGTGTTCTATCCTATTGGTTATGCTTTCTATGGAGTTTTTAACTTGGTTTATTGTTTCCTTCATTTCAAGGATTTCTGTTTGTTTTTTTTTTCAATATCTCTAACTCTTTATTGAAATGATCTCTTGCTTCCCATATTTGCTCTTTTAACTGTTGATTGGTGCGATCATTTAATGCCTGCATTTGCTCTTTCATCTTTTCCTTCAATGCCTGCATTTGCTCTTTCATCTCCTCGTTTGCTTCCCTGATTGTTTTAATTATGTACATTCTGAACTCCATTTCTTACATTTCTTCTGCTGTGCTGTCATTGGGTTTTATTGATATAGTATCTAGGTTTGTTTGGGACATTTTCTTCCCTTGTTTTCTCATATTGGTCAGATGTCAGTGGGACTCTGTGATATTGCAGATTTCCTCTATTGGCTTATAGTGTCCCTGTAGATTTCCAGTGTATCACCTCCCAGCCTTCAGTAGCCTGAAGTCTTGGAGTAACTTGATAATGCAGTGCTTCTGAAGAAAGCTGCCCCTAGCCCGCTACTGGTTCCTGGGCTTGGAGCTGGTTCTGTGTGGAAAGGCACTCACTGGGGTGCCTGCTCCGAGAAGCTAGCCGTGTGGGAGGAGCCCACCACCGGAGTGCTCAGGGCTTCCTGGGGGAGACTCTAACTGCCCTGCCCTACTGTGATAAGCTGCCCCAACCCGACCTGCCGCCCGGACTGAGCTTCACCGGTTGGGTTGACTTACCCCGTGGCTCTATTTTAGTCCGAGTCTCTCAATGCCTCCCCTTCTTGACTCCTGGGTTCTGGAACGACTGGAGATGCAGTCACCCTCTAGTCCGCCATCTTGGATCACCCCGTGGGATGTTTTCAAACATGAAAAAAATATTTTTCTCCTATATGGTAACTTTCTTTAAATACTGTTTCGGGCTATGGACAGGGTGTTAAGGGGATGAAGACACCCTAGAATGATGACTTTTTTTTTTTCTCTGAGTACATTAAAGCCTTGAAATCCTGAATTTCATTTGCAAAAGGTAGACCCAGGATAGGGGACAATTTTTATGATTATGGAAAGATCAGCTGACCATAGAAATCAGTGAAGCCTGCTCAGATCAGAACTGCCCAGCAGATCCAAGAACTGTTTAAAATATTTTTTATTAAAAAGCAATAATTGGGACTGGGGAGATAGCTCAGTTGGTAGAGTGCTTGTCTTACAAGCACAAGGCCCTGAGTTAAATCCCCAGCGCTCAAAAAAAAAAAAAACAATAATTTTTTTGGCTACTGCACTCGAAGTCATTTGTCACTGAGCAATAAGTAACAGACGTGAGATTTCTGAAAGGACAGATCTGTCTGGTTAATTGTCCCCTTTGAGTAAAGTTAGATATTGATTTAATCAAAATGTTGTCCTAGCAAGACTGCTTGAAACTGAAACGGACTGCTCTGCCTGAAGGTGACAAATATAAAGAAGCTTTTGTTCCCACCAGAAGAAACTTGAGGGTTTCTAAATGAGGCAAGTTCAGGTCTGGAGAAATAAAGTTACAGTCCTATATTTCTCAATATCTATCCATGTAAGTTGAAAACAGTGCCCCTCAAATGTCACTGTGTGTTTAAATCACCTGGGGTCTGATTAAAGGCAGACTGATTCAGGAGTTCCTGCCTGACATTCTGCAGTTCTCACAAGCCCTCAGGCCCTGCTTCTCACCTCACTGCCCTGTGGATCACACTTTGAGTAGCAAGTAGCAAATGCTTGGTGCCTGGGCATGGTAGATGATCTGCAGCAAATGTTAGCTTGCTCCTTCTCCAATGCCCTCCTCTCACTTTTTCACAGTTACCCAGGAATTCTTATGTTAAGAGTTCTGAATCCATAAATGCCTTCACATCAATGGAGAATGAATTGTTCCCATGACTATAAAATATACATTTCCTTCCTTCATCTCCTGTAACCTCATGGGCCTGCTTGCCATTCACTGAACTGTGCTTGACTGTCTGAGGTTCTCCTGGTCAAATCCAATAGGATTATTGTTCCCTTTCCTGAACATTTCTGCTCTGTCACTGTTAATCACTTCTTTTATTTTTTATTTTTATTTTTTTTTACTTTTTACAGACCGCTCTTTGATTCATTGTACACAAATGGGGTACATCATTTCCTTTCTGTGGTTGTGCACAATGTAGATTAATATAATTCGTGTAATCATACATGTACCTAGGATAATGATGTCTGTCTCATTCCACCATCTTGCATACTCCCCTCCGTCTCATTTCCTTTTATGTAATCTAAAGTTCCTCCATTCTTCTCTCACCCGCCACCCCCCACCCCCATTATATATCATCTTCCACTTATCAGGGAAAGCATTCGGTCTTTGGATTTTAGGGATTGGTTTATTTCACTTAACAAGATATTCTCCAATTCCATCCATTTATCTGCAAATGCCATAATATTATTATTCTTTATGACTGAATAATATTCCATTGTGTGTGTGTGCATATATATATGATATATATATATATATATCATATATATATCACAGTTTCTTTATCCATTCATTTGTTGAAGGGCATCTAGTTAACCACTTCTTTACTCTAAAAATGTTCTCTTCTTCTTGTTGTGTTTACTGCATTCTCTTGGTTCTACTGACACATCTTCTGGAATCTTTCCTGATCTTTCTCCTTCCCTCTCTCTTCCTACGTGCCTTGTAAATGTCTTAAAGAGAACCATCTCCATGTAAATCTAAATCTGTGCTCTGGGCTTTTATTTCTCAATCTTTTTTCCTACTCAGTAGAAAAATTAATTGAACTCCTCTTGTAGTGCCAGTCTCCCCAAGAAAATAAACATAAATACTGCCTTTCTTCCCTCTGGAAGCACTCAGCCTTATTGGGGCAGGTTACAGGCAAAGTTTGAATGGGCAGGGGCATTTAAATGATGCTATGATGGACAACCTTATGCTATTTTTCTTTTACCCAACATGTAGAAAATGTGACCCATTAACTTCTCCACCTAAATCCTTCTCATACAGAACTTTTGTCCATTTCTTGGACATTTCCCTGGTCCTCTGGTTTTATCATCTATCCATATTCCCAGATTAGCTTCCGAGATCCAGTGTTGCCAATTCTTAGTCACCGATTGAGGGCAAGGGATGGTGTTACTCATTCTATGGTGAAATGAAAAGTGTCTCCATGGAAAATGAGGAATTTGATTCTCTGTAGCTTTAAAATATTTCCTCTTTTGCTCCTGAAATTATTTTGAAAAATATATTAGCAAAAGTGAATTTTTTTTTTTTTTTACAAAATATGCTGCATGCATGCTTATTGACTTTTAATTTGAAGAGTATGTGATAATGAAGGACCAAAGTTCCTGAGCCCTTCCTTTTACAATACCTTTTCCAACAGGAATCCCTAAAGCATTCAGTAATGTTAGCAGTAAAATGCATATTAAGTTTTAATCTCACTTAAGAAAAGAATAATTACCCACCTTTAAAATTTTGTCCCTCTTTTTAAAAAGCTCAAAATTAATTTTAACTCACTGATACATGTTGAATTGTGGTTTTCCCCCCTCCGGTAGTGTTTTCCTGACATTTTACTTTATGCCTATCACACTTATAGTCCCAAACTAGTAACACGTGTTACAGGAAGGGAGTTATAGGCTGTGGGTGGCAGGATTTGTTCTAAATGATGTGAGAATGTCGATTATTCACTCTTTTTTTTTTTTTTTCCAGGTAGCTTTCTCCCACTTGAATCCTCTCTATTCTGAGTTAAAATGATAATGATAATTTTATGGCAACATACAGATGTCAGCAAATTAAAAGAAAATATAATAAAATGTTCCCAAACTATTAATGCACAATATCTGTTATTAACTGTTTTTTTTTTTAATCAGCAAAAATATTATTTTAGTTCTAACTGCTTTCTTCTTTGTTATAGGAATATTTTTCTTTTAGGATTCACTAACAGTTATTTGATAAAGAGTATCCCCAAAAATGCTATTTTTGAAAAAGTTAAAAATACACTGTTGTTTCATGGAAAATGATCACTAGTTCTACCATTTCAAAATAAAGGCAGCAGAATGACAAATAGCTGAGTGTTGAACCTTCGATTTGATATGGTTCAGCTTTTTAGCCCTCTGATTTCTTAACCACAGTGGTTAGTGGTGAGATAATTACTGGAACCAGCATAATTAGGGACTATATCACATTAAAGACACTGGGACACAAGGGCTGAGAATTATTTATCTGTTCCAAGATAACAGCGTGCTTCCCCACAAATTTGCTATCGGGTTTCTTCAAGCAAAATTTTAAAATATTTATCTCCTTTCCGAGAATCTTGAGTTGACTTGTTTAATAAGGGGCCTCTGCTTTCCCTTTTCTTTCTTTGTTCCTTTTCTTCCTTCTTCCTTCTTTTTTAGAGTGGGATCTTTCCATAATTTTGCCTAGCTGTATCTAAAATTGCCTTTATTGCTTATAGACTTAACTAATAATCTGATCTAGCTTCCTTCATTTTGTAGAAGTAATTGTTTTACTTGGAACTGTGGTGTATTCCACCTGCACTTATTATTATATCCTTCTCTATTTCCATCTTCAACATTTTAGTATCCTGTAGACCAACTTGATAGGATTTTTTTCCTCTTTTGAATTTCTTCTCAGCAATCATTCTCGCTCACTCTTGAGTATTATGAGCTGAATTGCTCTAAAACAACATCATTTTAATAGTCATCTTCCTTTCTTTGCCCAAACTTCTTCCACAACTTAGTTACCCAAATTTTCTATGCACCCATCAACCAGTCAAGGTATCCAAAAGAGCAATGCGTTAGTATATATCAGAGGTCTCATAAACGACGTGGTAGATTTATTGATGTGGAAGAGTTGGTTTCAGGAAATATTGATCAGTAAAGAAATCATTTTAAAAATCAATATATATGATGGGATCCTATTTTCCATATATTTATATAGGACATTAAATATTTTAAATTCATAATATTAAAATAAAAACCTATAAACATGGAAATAAAATAATTTTTTAAAGGATAAGGGGTACACTTTTTAAAAACTTTTGTAGTTGTAGATGGACAGCATGTCTTTATTTGTTTGTTTTTATGTGGTGCTGAGGATTGAACAGTGCCTCACACATGCCAGACAAGCACTCTGCCACTGAGCTACAGCCCCAACCCCATTGTGTGAAGTATTTTAAACTTACATAATGTATAGAAAACATATAATATAAATAAGTTACGTAATGGTCACACATCTCTATAACCATTGCCAAGTTTTTCCATTCTTAACTATTTCACCACATTTGTTGAAAATGTATTTGTAGAACATGGTGAGGACGTCAATGGCGCCTCCTGTGTAGCATTTCTGTGTGTCATTCCCTCCCTCACCAACCATATCATGATCCTGAAGTTGGTCTTCATCATCCCGACATGCAATTCAAAACTAATACTAAATTTATAGTCAGTTTATAGACCATATATGATACTCCATTACCTTTACAATTTTTATTTCCTTAGTACCTAACATTACACAACTTGCTTTTATCTGTTAAAAATATATTGTTGAGATTTATTCATATTGACACAAACTTGTAGTCCATTTATATTCATTGTAGTATAATATTCTAATATATGGATATGCATTAATGACTTAGCAGTTCTACTATTAGTAAGCATTTGGGTTGTTTCCTGTGTTGTTGTTGGCTGTATTCACTGCAAATAAAGTGTTCTAAATCTTCCATACATGTTTTTATCTTCCTGTTCTTGGTTTTGGATTTTGTTGCTGTATACTCAATGAACATCATCTATGTGATATTGATTCTTTAGATTTTCTTTGAGCCCTATTTCAGGGTCACACAAGCACTTTTTGTAATTCTTCAGTGTAAGGTTGAAAAGTGTATTCAGAATCTAGAAGTTGGTTGGAGGAGTGTAAACAATTATTTGCATTCTCTTTGTTCTATATTTTTATCTTTTTGATATATTGATTAATGACATAGGTTTTTAAAATACTCCTCTAAAATTATCAACTTCTATAAATTCTGAAAACTTTGCTTATGTATTTTGAGGATGTAATATTAGGTACATAAACATTCAGAATTGCTGTATCTTTCTGATAAAGAATTTGTACCTTTTTTCATGTAACTTTTCTCCTTGTGCCTATGAATATTTTTTGCTTCAGCTCATTTTATCTGGCATTTAACATACTTAGGCCTGTTTTATTTTGGATAATACTTGCCAGCTCCCAGCTTTTCATCCCTGTATTTCAACCTTTCTATGTCCTTGAGTTGCACTCATTATTTTTTATAAATAAATTTCTGGATTTTGTTATTTATATGTAACACGGTAGTCTCTATTCATTTTTGAGGGGAAGTGGTACCAGGGATTGAACTTGGGGGCACTTGACCACTGAACCACATCCCCAGCCCTATTTTTTATTTTATTTAGAGACAGGGTCTTACTGAGTTGCTTAGTGTCTCACTTTTGCTGAGACTGGCTTTGAACTTGAGATCCTCCTGACTCAGACTCTAGAGCTGCTGGGATTACAGGCGTGGGCCACCACACCCAGCAGTAGTCTTTATTTTAAACAAAAAAAAAGCTTATTCTGCTTACATTTCTCTTTATTAATTATTTGTGGCTATCTGCACATTCTTTTTTTTTTTTTTTTACTTTTTTTTACTGTAAACAAATGGGATACATCTTGTTTCTCTGTACATGAAATAGAGGCGTACCATTTGTGTAATCATACATTTACATAGGGTAATAGTTTTTGACTCATTCTGTTATTTTTCACCTTTCCCCCACACCTCCCACCCCTCTTATCCCTCTATACAGTCCCTCCTTCCTCCATTCTTACCTCTCTCCCACCCCCCATTATGTATCATCATCCGTTTATCTTATCCGCTCATCATCATCTTATCAGCAAGATCATTTGTCTTTTGGTTTTTTTGAGATAGGCTTATCTCACTTAGCATGATATTCTCCAATTTCATCCATTTGCCTGCAAATACTATAATTTTATTATTCTTTATGGCTGAGTAATATTCCATTGTGTATATATACCACAGTTTCTTTATCCATTCATGAATTGAAGGGCATCTATGTTAGTTCCACAATCTGGCTATGGTGAATTGAGCAGCTATGAACATTGATGTGGCTGTATCTCTGTAGTATGCTGATTTTAAGTCCTTTGGGGATAGGCCGAGGAGTGGGATAGCTGGGTCAAATGGTAGGTCCATTCCAAGTTTTCTAAGGAATCTCCATACTGCTTTCCAGAGTGGCTGCACTAATTTGCAGTCCCACCAGCAATGTGTGAGTGTACCTTTTTCCCCACATCCTCGCCAACACCTATTGTTGATTTTATTCTTGATAATCGCCATTCTAATTGGGGTGAAATGGAATCTTAGTGTAGTTTTGATTTGCATTTCTCTTATCATTAGAGGTGTTGAACATTTTTTCATATATCTGTTGATTGCTTGTACATCTTCTTCTGTGAAGTGTCTATTCATTTCCTTAGCCCATTTGTTGATTGGGTTATTTGTATTCTTGGTGTAGAATTTTTTGAGTTCTTTATAGATTCTGGAGATTAGTGCTCTATCTGAAGTATGAATGGCAAAGATTTTCTCCCACTCTGTAGGCTCTCTCTTCAAATTACCGATGGTTGCCTTTGCTGAGAGAAAGCTATTTAGTTTGAATCTATCCCAGTTGTTGATTCTTGCTTTTATTTCTTGTGCTACGGGAGTCCTGTTAAGGAAGTCTGATCCGAAGGCAACAATTTGAAGGTTTGGACCTACTTTTTCTTCTGTAAGATGCAGGGTCTCTGGTCTGATTCCGAGGTCCTTGATCCGTTTTGAGTTGAGTTTTGTGCAGGGTGAGAGATAGGGGTTTAGTTTCATTCTGCTGCATATGGATTTCCAGTTTCCCCAGCACCCTTTGTTGAAGAGGCTATCTTTTCTCCATTGCATATTTTTGGCACCTTTGTCTAGTATGAGAAAATTGTATTTATTTGGGTTTGTGTTCGTGTCCTCTATTCTGTACCATTGAGCTACTTGTCTATTTTGGTACCAATACCATGCCATTTTTGTTAGTATTGCTTTGTAGTATAGTTGAAGTTCTGGTATTGCGATATCCCCTGCTTCACTCTTCCTGCTAAGAACTGCTTTAGTTATTCTGGGTTTCTTATTCTTTCAGATGAATTTCGTGATTGCTTGCTCTATTTCTGTGAAGTGTGTCATTGGGATTTTAATTGGAATTGCATTGAATCTGTATAGCACTTTTGGTAGTATGGCCATTTTGACAATATTATTTCTGCCTATCCAAGAACATGGGAGATCTTTCCATCTCCTAAGGTTTTCTTTAATTTATTTCTTTAGTGTTCTGTAGTTCTCATTGTCGAGGTCTTTCACCTCTTTTGTGAGAGTGATTCCCAAGTATTTTATTTTTTCGAGGCTATTGTGAATGGGTGGTTTTTCTAACTTCTCTTTCTGAGGATTCATCACTTATGAATAAAAAAGCATTAGATTTATGAGCATTGATTTTATATCCTGCTCTTTGTTCTCATTTACCTCTAAGAATTTTTTATTTCCCTTCTGATGTCTTCTGTTATCCATTCATCATACAATAGCATATTATTTAATCTCCAGGTGTTGGAATAGTTTGTTTTTTATTCTGTCATTTATTTCTAATTTCAATCCATTATGATCTGATACAATACAAGGTAGTATCTCTATCTTCTTATGTTTGCTAACATTAGCTCTGTGGCATAGAATATGGTCTATTTTAGAGAAGGATCCATGTGCTGCTGAGAAGAAAGTGTATTCGTTCTTTGTTGGATGGTATATTCTATATATGTCCAGTAAGTCTAAATTATTGTGTTGTTGAGATCTGTGGTTTCTTTATTCAATTTTTGTTTGGAAGATCTGTCCAGTGGTGAGAGAGGTGTGTTAAAATCACCTGTTATTATTGTGCTGTGATCTATTTGATTTCTGAAATTGAGAAGGATTTGTTTGACATACATGGATGAGCCACTGTTTGGGGCATAGATATTTATGATTGCTATGTCTTACTGATTTATGCTTCCCTTAAGCAGTATGAAATGTCCTTCTTTATCCCTTCCGACTAACTTTGACTTGAAGTCCACATTATCTGAAATGAGGATGGATACTCCGATTTTTTTGCTGAGTCCCTGGGCAGGGTATGTTTTTCCCCATCCTTTCACCTTTAGTCTATGGGTATCTCTTTCTATGAGATGAGTCTCTTGCAGGCAGCATATTGTTGGATCTTTCTTTTTAATCCAATCTGCCAGTCTATGTCTTTTGATTGATGAGTTCAGGCCATTAATATTCAGGGTTATTATTGAGATATGATTTGTATTCCCTGTCATTTGACTCATTTTTGTTTTTTGACACGACTTGTTTTCTCCTTTATTTGGCTACTCTTTTAGGGTAGTTCCTCCCTTTGCTGATTTACATCATTATATTTCATCTCTTACTCATGGAATATTTTGCTGAGAATATTCTGTAGTGCCAGCTTTCTGTTTGTAAATTCTTTTAGTTTTTGTTTATCATGGAAAGATTTAATTTCGTTGTCAAATCTGAAAGTAAGTTTTGCTGGGTATAAGATTCTTGGTTGGCATCCATTTTCTTCCAGAGCTTGAAAAATGTTGTTCCAGGTCCTTCTAGTTTTTAGGGTCTGGGTTGAAAGATCTGCTGATATCCATATTGATTTCCCCCTGAAAGTAATTTGATTCTTTTCTCTCACAGTCTTTAAAATTCTATCTTTATTTTGTATGTTAGATATTTTCATTATAATGTGCCTTGGTGTGGGTCTGTTGTAATTTTGTATATTTGGAGTCCTATAAGCCTCTTGAACTTGATTTTCCATTTCATTCTTCATATGTGGGAAATTTTCTGATATTATTTCATTGAATAGATTGTTCATTCCTTTGGTTTGTTTCTCTAAGCCTTCCTCAATCCCAATAATTCTTAAATTTGTCCTTTTCATGATATCCCATAATTCTTATAGATTCTGTTCATGTTTTCTTACCATCTTCTCTGTTTGTTCAACTTTGTTTTCAAGATTAAATATTTTGTCTGCAGTGTCTGAGGTTCTGTCTTCCAGGTGTTCTATCCTATTGGTTATGCTTTCTATGGAGTTTTTAATTTGGTTTATTGTTTCCTTCATTTCAAGGATTTCTGTCTGGTTATTTTTTAGTATCTCTCACTCTTTATTGAAATGATCTTTTGCTTCCTGTATTTGCTCTTTTAACTGTCGATTGGTGTGATCATTCAAAGCCTGCATTTGCTCTTTCAAGTCATCGTTTGTTTCTCGGATCATTTTAATTATGTACATTCTGAACTCCCTTTCTGACATTTCTTCTGCCATGTTGTCATTGAATTTTATTGATGTAGCATCTAGGTTTGTTTGGGACATTTTCTTCCCTTGTTTCCTCATATTGGTCAGATATCTACCCCTCTAGTAGTGAAACTCTATTGACTTATAGTGTCCCTATAGATTTCCAATAACTTGCCTCCTAGCCTTCAGTAGCCTGAAGTCTTGGAGGAAGTTGATAATGCAGCGATACACAAGGAAGCTGCCCCTCTATGAGTAGTGGCCTTGAGGTGGGGTATATTTCTTGCTGGAGGGAAGAGGCACCTCCACTTGTTGACTGGTGGTCAGTCAAAAGGGGGACTAAACTCCGGGCTGGGGCAAGGCTGGTCTGGGCCTGTGTCTCTGGTTTTACCACCCTGGTGGAAAAGCTTTGCCCGGCAGGGAAGACTCACCCGGTGGGGACTTCTCGCTGGGCAGCCCTCCTCTGCGACGTTCCCAGGGATCTGGACCTACTTTCTGGGCCAGGAAGCCTCACTCTGAGATTGAGACTCTAGATGGACAGCCCTCCTCTGTGACGTTCCCTGGGGCATGGAACTACCACCTTGTCTGGGGTCCTGGCCCTGCGAGGGACTCTCTCTCTGAGCAGCCCTCCTCTACGATGTTCCCTGGGAACTGGACCTACTGCCCAGGCCTGGGACCCTTGCTCTGCACTGAAGCCTCTCTCTGGGCAGCCCTCCTCTACAATGCTACCGGTTGTCTGGATTCACGGCTCCAGTGGGGGAGTCTCAGTGGGCCTCTCTACTCTACGAAGTTCACTGCATTCCGGGACTACTGACCTGTCGAGGGAGCCTCGCCCAGTGGGAGAGACTCACCCGGCTGCTCTGAGTTGGTCCTGAGTCTCTCAATACCTCCTCTCCTTGATTCCTGGGTCCTGTCAAAGGTCTTCCAGTCTCCTGGAGGTATCTTAGGAAGGGAGCCGCCCTTCCAAGGATGATGGCCACGCCCTCAGGAATAATTCAAATTGCCTGCACCAGCCTCCAAAGAAGCTGGGGAGCCCCAGCGAGGGTGTGCTGAGTCAGCACAGAGGCCATTGCAGAGTCCCTCAGCAGTAGGGGGGCAGGCAGGCAGGCTCAGCAGTGGTGTCCGACCTCCGTGTGGGGTCGGGCGGGCCAGCTAGCTCTGCAATGGCATTCTACCTCAGCTTGGGGAAGGCAAACAGGTTAGTTCCACCCGATGGCGTCCGACCTCTGCACATTCTTAATTTATGCTTTATAGTTGAGTCCTGGTTGCTTTTTTATTTTGCTTCCTTTCTAGTCTCTTTTTCCATATATTCACTCTTCTTTTTTCTTCTCTAATACTTTGAAAGTTAAATATTTAATTTCATATTTTTGCTAAATACCATTACATTCTAACACTTTTATTTGGCTTCAATAAATTTAAAATTAATAGGACTGGGGAGATAGCTCAGTTGGTAGAGTGCTTGCCTTGCAAGCACAAGGCCCTGGGTTCAATTTCCAGCACCAAAAAAAAAAAAAAAAAAAAAAAAAAAAAAAAAGGAAAGAAAGAAAGAAAAAGAAAAAAATCACTATTTCCATTTTTTTCAAATGATACAAATACTTCAGGTTTCTTTTTGTTTTAGTCATCCCCATTTCTATTTCTTTTTTAATTGAATAGAGATTAAAATTTTTTGCTTAATTATTAAAGCACAAAGACCTCTTCAGGGCTACATATCGGTCATGTCAATAAATTTCTATAATAACTGCTTTTTTTATCTTCTTGAAGATATAAAGTGATTAATGTACATAACCCAAGTCTCATCGCCAATTTTAAAATTGGTGCTAAAAATCAAGTATTTCCATAGTTGTATAAGTGTACTGAGAAATATAAGGGAGATTCCCACCCCATTCCCTCTCAAAATGGCTATTCTGTATCCTAACTATTGAAATCATTTCTTCCAGACATAGGTGGATTGCACTGTAGTTCTTAAGAATTGAATGCCATAACTCTCAGAGCTAGACCTGCATCATAGACCCAAAGAGTGGGGAGTTCCCATGCGATATGAGGAGATAAAACCTCATAACAAATCAAAGAGAAAAAAGATTTCAAATCACATGTTCTTCTCATTTGCATATTAGTTTTTGAATACAAAAGTTAATTTTTGGTGAGTACTTTACAAATAAAGACACAAATGACCACCATGTTATTATTAAAAGTTAAATGCCATTAACAGAAAAATAATTGAAATTATAATCATGTTAAATAATTTTTAGGAGCCTATCTTTAGAGACAATGGTTGAGGACTCTCCACAGAGAGGCAAAAATTGTATTCTCCTGGTCATAGCTCTGATTTTCTGTGTTCAAATTGCATTTTCCAGAAAAGAGAATAAAGAAGAACAACTATGATAAAAAAAATCTTAAATAACTACACAACAAAGTTTGAGCTATTGAAAATCAAAATTAGAATATTTAATTTAAGCAGGCATTTGCAAAATATCTGTCATGAGGTTCTGTATATTTATTATAAAAGAGAAGTAAATTTAACTCTATATTAGCAGCTAATGCAACGGAAGGTGAGACAAGAGATGGTTACATAGTAACTCTTAATCTCATGTATCCATGAGATTAAGAAAAAAAATGTTCAGGGCAAACATACCATTTCTGGTACAGAGACCAGGAAATGGTTTGTCTCCTGGATAATGACGAAACACTGAAAGAGGGATTGGTTACCTCACCAATGAGGCACAGTTTTGCAATGAGATGCACAGCATCTTCAGGGCACACAAGTGGCACTGTAGATCAACAAAGGCAGTCTGTGGTATTGAGTTCTAAATTGATCTGTATTGGATGGATTCTCTTTCATGCTGTCACCCCTTGTTTATGTCCAGTATGGCAATAAACATGAGATACCTTACTGGTGGTAAACATCTGGAGTGTGGCAGAATGCAGACCACATGCTGGAACAATCAACTGCACCAGGACTAACTAGCATCCTCTGGGGAGTACTGACAAACTCCCAGCAGGAATACACCAGGAGTAATCCTCCCCAGAACCCCAAGGAGGAAAACCAGAGTGCCTGTGTTCAGGACACAACTCAGGGACCACTGGAGCACACAGATAAAATGTATAAAACCGTGAGCCACTCACAATGGAGCATCAACAGAGCTTGAACTTTTACTTATGTAAGCAAGGCTGTCCAAGGGAGAACTCCAAGATAAACAGAGCTTGATAATAGTGTATGCTGAGATACCGGAGGTGTTAATTTGTTTATGGAGGTTAACTATAGGCTGAATGTTGAGGGTCATCTAACAGAAATGATTGCTTTGGCTGTAAGATGAATGATCTACATGAGCCCTTCATCCTGGCAGTCATGAGTGAGTTGGGTCTCTTGTCGATTCACACCATTGCTGTTTAATAACAGTAAAACCATGCCTTGTGCCTGGAGGTGAGGAACTCATTTATTTTGTTTGACCTGAAATATGGGGGGCACTTTTGATACCTGCCTTGGGTCTTTTTCATACCTTGAACCTGTCAAGACTCTTTATGTTTTCAAATCTATTTCCTTGGCCTTTTCAGATTTTAAAAATATTTTCAAAGTAATGACGAGATAAATTTTTAGTGTGAATTATATCCTTGCTAAGATAGTTTGACAAATTTTGTAAAATCATGTTTATTTAGAATAAATAGCTAGAATTCTGCAATTGAAATTATAAATACCAGGCAAAATGTTACAAAGCATAGTTGGTCCGTGTTTTAGACAGACATCCTGAATTTGTTTTTCATAACTCCCAAGAGAAATTACTCTAGCTCATTATTTTTGCATGATTCATTGTTAACATTTCATTTACACTTAAATGAACAAAATGGTTCTAATGAGATACTTCTTCCTTTCAAAGATCACTGTTATGATTAATGGAACCTAGTAGAGGAAACTCAGAAGATGAATAGAAATAAATTTGTTGTGTGCATGCTGGGACTGGCCACAGAAAATTTTCATCATTCCAGGTTTACTAGAAATCTTGGTTTGATGGTTCTTAGTGAAGGGCATAGTCTCTTCATGACAAAAGTTTAAAACTCCAGCTCTGGTTTCCTTTAGCAAAAGTAGAAATGTTTTCTTAGAAATATTTTAATTCCTACCCAAACATAAATACTAAAAGGATATTACTCAAGTTTAAAAAAAAAAAAAAAAACCACCAACTTTGTATGAAGAATATTTGAAAATTTTTTGCAAGAAAACAGTATTAAAATGTCAGATATAAGGAACTGAAATGTGAGCTTCTCTGGCCATCATATGCATTGGCACAAGAATTATTTTCATCCTTAATACTTCATGCCTCTTCCAAAATCAATGTTTGGGAGTACATTTCTGTCTTAAAAATCAACTTTCTTTTTGTTCTTAAGGATCTTTTAATTAGAGAATGTAGATCAGCAGAAAAGACAGTGACCAAGACTCAGATGATTTGTGTTCAAGTTCTGGATTGACTTTGGACAAGTCATTTAAATTCTCTGTGTTAAGTTTCTTTACTTGTTGCAAACATAATTAGCAATATCAGTACCACTACCTCACAGTTTATTGTAAAGACCAAAATGATATAATGTGTATAAAAACATTTAAACTATATAGTGTTATCAACATGGTGCTCCTAGTAATGTTTTCACTAAGGGGGCATTCACCGGCCTAGTTTTGTGGTATTGGAAAAAAGAACAGGGTGGTAAGATGTTTAACAAGCTTTCTGTGGTCCAGAGCTTGTCATGCACACAGTGGTACCTTCTGACCTGCCCTCAAACAAACTCTGCTTTCCTTAACACTATCTATGCTATGCCTTGGCTTGGTCCGCCCTGCAAACACCCTCCTTATTCTACTTTCCTGAATTTTCCTTGGTATTCTGACATTTTTCTTCTGCTGCTGGAAGCCCTTGTCTTCATCTCTGTTATTTGCTAGTTTTGAAACTTGGATCACTGGTTTTGGCATCCTAGACTTTCGTTCCAGTATACATGTTAAGACAACATTCCAAGGGGAAAATACTCTCTTAATTATGATCCAGAGTAGGAAATACCAGTCTTCTTTGCTTTTCTTCGCCTACCTACACTCTGGTACCTCTTTTCCTTTCCCACCTGAAAACCAGTCTTTGTCTCTGCTAATCTTAGGCTACACCAGAGGATGCTTTACCTTTTTCTACATTTGACTGCTCAATTCAGGACAATACTTACTGAGCACATGTCATATTCCAGACATACTGCTATGTGCAGGGGACACATAACTTCCCTCTTAGCGTGCTTATAGTCTACTTTTAGAAAGGATTTCTGCTTTGAGTATCCCATTCTGTTGAGTGAATGAGTGAATGAATGAGTAGGAGATTAAACAAGGAACCTGTAAAGTTCACTCCAACTCACAAAGTCTATGAACCTACAGTATACATATATGATAAAATTATTATTACAGATGACATATACATAGCATGTTTTTTAAATTTTTTTATTAGAATTTTCATTTGACTATTAAAAGTACTATTGCATTTCACTTAATTGCCTGGGAAGTGTTACTTATTCTACTTATTCAGGAGAGTGCATGGTAGCTTGGATCTGGGATGGAAGGAAAGGGCACCTCAGGTAATAACCTTCCCAGTTTGCTCAGGACTCACCAAGCTTAAGCATGAAAAGTCTCATGTCCTGGGAAACCCTCAGTTCTGGGCAAACTGGTATAATGGATACCCCATGATAATCAAATTTGTCCCATTTCCCTCTATTTCCCCCTGTATCTTGCATTCATCTAAATTAGTAAAATATCAGGGAAGACAGTATGACAAGCATTGAGGTTGACTTCTCACATCCTAACATCCCTTTGCTGGTGTCTGGTAGGAAGTGGGAGGAGCTGAGCCAACAGGGGTTGGGGAGATGTGGGGAGAAGCTTGCTAGGGGCTTCTGGAAATGGCAATTTCTTGTAAGAGAGAAATGCAGAAAGGTAGCTTTCCTCTCTTGTTAAATATCCCAGTATTCCTGGAAGTTATGCTACAAACCTTGAAAAGAACTAGGCTTGGAAGGAAATCAAGAACCAACAATGTAGACAGAGAAAAGAAGCAAGTCCCTTGGATGCATTTTTAATCTGTGAAATAAATGGACTCTGAAGCCCCTGAGCCTTAGACTCCTGGTTAGTAAACAGGTATTCTCCTGTGTAAGCCAACGTGAATCCGATTTCTACTGTGTTTCTTTGTTCCAGCTAAAGGCATTGCAGATGATGAACATGGAAAGTAATAAAGCCTTTAATTATTGGCTGTCCTGCTTGGGTGGAAAATGTAGCCTGATATAAAAAGAGGATTACATGGGGGCAGCAGAGCTCTATAGAGACAATTGCTTCAGCTTTAAAAGTGCCACTAGAACAAGAAATTTTAAAATAAGAAGGAGAAGATGCAAAACTATTGAATGGACTATTGAACAATATAAATCAGCTGGGGGCTGCAGCGTCTTAAATCCTGAAATTGATTGGTGAAAAGAATAAAAAGCTTTTAAAATCTTTGTGCTTTGTACAGGAGCCAAGATCCCCAATTCCAATAGCAAACTATCTGCAGCATAATTTTTTTGGTTCTTTATCCCACTAAATTCTTTACTGTTTTTTAGATGTTGTTTGTTGAATGAATGTAATATTCCTGACATTAGAATGTGGAAAGAAGAAAAAAGTATAGAGATGTTTTCGAAGGGACCCATTCTGTGAGAAAGACAGAAGTTGTTATGAACTATTCTGCTTTAAATTTATCACAAAAAGTCCATTTTTACATTACCAAACTCTAGAGACAATGAGCTAAAATAATGGCCTTAAGTGTAGATAAAAGAAAATTGATTGAAAATTCACCATGAAATCAATTATTCATTGTGTCTTGAGATTGCA
The DNA here is from genome assembly GCF_902686455.1 of Sciurus vulgaris. NCBI lineage: Eukaryota > Metazoa > Chordata > Mammalia > Rodentia > Sciuridae > Sciurus > Sciurus vulgaris. Next base: position 37,032,549 of record NC_136476.1, read on the forward strand.
TTCACCGCAAAGGCACATCAGTCCAGAAAATAGTTGCAAAATCCCCATTTTAAACAGCATAGGACAGTAAGAAAACAGCAGATCTGAAGCAAAAGAAAGCATTCTTTGCATTACACTATTAAATGGAACACTTAATCAGCTTTTTTGCCAAGAGAAAACGTCCCATTATGCTTAGTTATAAATAGGGCTGTGGGAAAAGCTGAACCGCTGCAGAACAGGTCTGCATCTCTTGTCTTTGGTTGTTTCATAGAGTGTTAGCAAGTCAGCATTTGTCAGAGGGTAGCTCACAAAGACTCTTGGAAAGCTTGGTTCCAAGTCATTGTTTATCACGTACTCTGAGGTTTGATATCCCAGCTTGGTAAATAGTGCGTTTTCCAGAACAGATCTGTCAGAAGATTCTGAGCTCCCCTCTTCATTCCTGCTTTGTCTTTAATCTGTTTCTAGGCATGTGAGTATGATTACCACTTTCCTGCATTATGTCATGGAAAAGGAACACTAAGATTTGTAAACTGCATTTCAAAACCTGCCACACACTTAGACAGAGTTTACTCAGTTTTTTTAGAAATGAGGCAAGTGACCACTTGTGGCTTTAAACCTTTTTTTTTTTTTTTTTTTTTTTTTTCTTCCTTCTAGAGACAAAGAAATGAAAAACATGAGTATTGGTTGTTGCTAGGCAAGATTTTGACCTAAGCATACAGCATTTGGGGTAGAATTAAATTCTTGTGCTTTATTCAGAATCTCATCCATTGAGGAATGAGATCATTTAGAGGCAAAGTGGTTAGGCTACACCTTTTCTCCAAAAGAAGACTTTGGAATTTGTAGTTGTTTTTTTTTTTTTTTTTTTCCATTTTTAGTGACATAATGGAAGTTGACCCACTTGCTGACAGAGCATTAATTTGACAAAATTAAGTGACTGGATGGTTGAAAAGTCAATGCCAAATCAATTCTGACACCTCTCAAGCAGCCCTAGACCAATGTACATCCTGAACTGGGTCAGTTCAGACCTGTACTTCTCAATCAGTGCAAGAGCTCTGAGTCTGTGCACTTAAATTGAACAATGGTGGAGAGCATGGTATAACTAGTCTTGATTCAGTGAGGTTTAAGTGGACACATTTTAGTTTCTTAGGGTCTATGGCACAGATGACTATTGGGTGAGTGCTATGCTAGAAGCTAAACTAAAATTTACAAGTGTTCCGTTTCTCTGTATAGGTGATATGCACATCAAAGAGGAAATGCAAGATTCCTGTGTGCTGTCTTCTGCTCTCCAGATGTCCCTGGTTACTTACTCTTTTTCAGGCTGGCCTTTCTCTGGAAGAAAATCTCCAGTGCTGCTCAGCATTTGAATTAGACCACCATGGCCCGGAATTCTTGAGGCTGTATCTTGCCTCCAAGGAGGACTTTGATGGGTTATCTCCTGTAACCCATGAGGCAGACAGGATCTTCCTTCCAGCTGCCTCAAGAACACTCCACTCCTTTTCATTAAACTGTCAGCCTGCTTCTGAGGCGTTACTGCCCTTCCACCATTCCAGCTGATGCTAAGCCAAATGGTGCCCATGGCTGCAGATATTTAGAGCAGTATGGAATTAGTGAGAAGTTTGATTGCAGCATTCAGTCTGGGTGTTGGGTTTTTTTGTTTGTTTGTTCACATCTTTTGTTTTTGTGCTGCTGAAGATAGAATCCTGGAATGTCTGAATCCTCCTCCAGGACTAATCCAATACAAAATTAGATTCTGATTTCATTCAGAGGAAGTTCACAATTTATCCATAAAACCTGAATCTCTTGTGTTACAGATTTTAGTTTGATATTAACATTGCTTCATGCAAATAGTGTGTCAGTCTTCCTGTGTTTAAAAAAATTCTGTCCCTTGCACAAAATAGACCCTTGCTGTGCTGTGATGATCTTAATCATCAAGGTTAATCACTTACATGTTTTAAAGACTTCAAAAAAGAGTCTTTAAAAGTTCATTTTGTCACTTTTAAATTATAAGCATCAGAACTCCGCACATTCCTGAAGAAGTGTCCTAAGCACTGTGGGTTGTGCCTATTTGTATTTTAACACTGATCAGGTTTGTTGACTCTCTAGCAAAATCCCTGATGAAAACTTTTGTTTTCCATGCCAGCCATTCACAGTGATCCAGGGATCTGTTATTTTTCAAACCAAATGCATAAATTAGACATTATCACTAAATGTGGGTTTATTTAGATTCCTTATCCAACTTTTATTTCCTCTCCTTCCTCACTCTTTTACCAGGTGGTGTTCTTGAAATGATTTCCCAATAGTCTGTGAAATTAAGTTATGAACTTAATCTGAATTGCAAGTGCCGTACTTCCTTCTCAATGTGATATTATCATCCCAGAAGGATATTTTGCATTTTGGTGTTGCCCTTTCCAGGAGGAGAAAGGGGCAAAGTCTCTGAATTTTATCAGTATCATATTTCTTGAGCCCACGATGCCACTGGATCCATGAGGTCTTGATGCACGATGTCTCATTATAATAGGTGCCCTCCAATACAGAATATAAAAGCTCAAAATGATGAATCTAATAATAGACTTGTATCCAATAGTGCTAAACCTTTATGTGCGAGTAAACAAAGCAAATAAGAAAACCACTGTGTACAAAGGAACAGCAAGGAAACACGTTTCTCAACATTGGCACTAGTAGAGGAAAGGGAAAAAATTCTTCCATAATAATTTGAACCAAAACCCAATAAAGGTACAGACAGATTTTTGGTCTGAATTTATGAAAGTTATTGTTAGATGCCAATGGATTATAAGATATATCTCAATTTCAGATGCTGAGATATGTGAAGAAAAAAAAGCTTAATGAAATACATTCATTTAAATAGTTTAGAGTTTAATGTTTGCCTGTATTTTCTTAACTTCCAAAACATTTGGGTAAGCATGTATACCCCATTGTCCTCCTCCAAACTGGATTTCCAGATGTCTTGAGGTCATTCATCACTGAATAAACCTCTCTGGATTGAACTTGATGCTTTCTTCCAGCCTCCATAAAGATGGAACATTTTAGAGGCTAATGTCCATAATGAGGTGTGTACGTTTTAAAGACCCCTGGAGCAATGCAGTATTGTCTTGCTCAGGGCAGTGTACATCAAGATGCAATTGCAAATGTAAAATGACACTGAAAATATATTCAATCTAACAGCTGGCTTTATGGTATTGGTTTTCAACACCCTCCATCAGATTCACAATAGACTATCATCTTACTAAATTTCTCAAATTAAGTGGAATCAGACTGCTCATTCACATTAAATGGTAGACTCTCAACGCATACCCTGATGCTTCATGTAACATATGTGCGATTGAATTACTTTGCTACTGACCCATATGTCCTCCCACAGTGTCAGAAAAAAATAATGTTGTCATTATGATACAATAAAAGTATGAGATCATATCAAGTTAAAATAACTTAAAGTGGTTTTCTTCACACTAAGAATGACCTTTATATGTTCATCACATAGTAGATGTATGCAGGCTTTTCTCTACTTTGCTCTATATCAGGTTTTTTCTCTTTGGGCCATCAGTACAATGATTAATATTAATTAAATTTGGAAAATTCTGCATAGTCTGTTACCCCTCTTAAAAAGTCATAATATACATTTGAATATTAAATGCTCTGAGATTGATTTAACTTTTCAGTCATTTTACCATGAAACCATGTCTTTCATATAAAACTTATTCTTACTATGTTTTACACAGGTTTAGACAATGATAGACGTCCTGATTTTAAATTTTCACTCCATTAGCACTGATTAGAGGTACAGGCATAGTCAGATTGGTGAGAGCTAAAAGGCTATCTTACTGGGAAGCTATTGAAGGACTTACTTAAGGTATGATCTAATGTGGTGTACAGTAAGAGAAAAGAAACCAAATCCCCTTTTTCTACAGAAAGTTCATTCATCATTTGTACATTCAACAAATATGAATGAATGCTCATTATATGTGAAGTAATGTGTTAGACACCACAGAGTGAAATTCAAGTTATAAAGTAAATGATACAATGTAAAATGATAAAATGATAAGCCATCTCCAGGATTAGAATCTGAAGATAAAATGTTGAAGAAGTTTTCAGAATGAGGAAATTCAGTTTAATACCATTCACTATAGGACCATTTTTGTGCTAGAGAGAGTGTTCCTTCCTGGAGTTACAGAGATGGTTCTGGTACACTCTGGGCTGCTGGAAAGCAGATAGGTTTGCAGAACAAGAGCTGAAGAAAGCAGAGCAACCTTTGCCCTGAGACAATTCGTTAGCTTAAGTATTGAAGGAGATTATAACTGTCTCTAGTTCTATCCACTTTCAACAGTTGATCTAATATTTAAGTTCCCATTTTAGAATATTCTATGTGCTAGATTTTAGAAAGGATGTAGTTAATGATCGACATTTATATAAAAACATAAAAAAGAAAATTTGAGGAACCTGTTGCCATGGAGCTGACTTGCTCCAAGAGAGGGAAACCAAAGTTTCATAAGGTTGCCTTGGCTCCTAATAGATTTCCTAGTTTGGTTTCCAGCCCATAGAATAAACTCCCTTATTTAGGATGTAACTCTGCATATGCATCAATAAGTGCAATAACAACAAAATAATTATATACACTGCAGCACTATAAGTAGTGATAGTTGCTAAGAATGCTGTACTCTGAGATAAAATGTGATTTTTAACTGTTAAGTGCTAGATGGTGTCTTCCACTACGCCTTATATTTATCCTCAGTACCTCCATCATTTCAAAGCCCTTATGTTGTGGCACAAAAGCAACTTTTTAAATTAGTGTTGACCTGCCTCTATCAGACTTGTTCTAAGTATGTGGGTTGTATGTTCATTGATCACCCTGTAATAGTTCAACAAGTTGGTAATATATTTTAAAGCAAACATAGAAATGTAATTCGATCTTTTCTCCTGTATTGATAATCAAAACAATTTTATTTGTATTTTTTGATGTGCCTTTTATCTTTAGTACTCAGTGTTGGTAATGTCATGTAAATTTTTAGGATTGCTGTCAAATTTAGAAAGCCTTTATCATGATCTTTCATGAGCAGGATGCAGTGGTACAAGCCTCTAATCCCAGCAACTTGAGAGGCTGAGGCAGGAGGATCACAGGTTCAAGGCCAGCCTCAGCAACTTAGTGAGTCCCTCAGCAACATAGGGAAACCCTGTTTCAAAATAAAAAATAAAAAGAATTGGGATGTAGCTCTGTGGTATAGCATCCTTGAGTTCAATTCCTGGGACCAAAAAGAAAAAAGAAACAAGAAAGAAAGGTCTTTTATGACATGCTCTTACAGAATAGTTGCTTTTTTGCAGTACTATAATTTTATGCCTTAGAGGAATTCAAATAAATTTTATTTTGTACTTACCATTAAAACGTATGATGTGTTTGTAATTGTATATAGAATATGCTTCTAACAGTAGCAAATTTCCATTTTGACTTGGTGTCAGTGAAAACCAAATCCTCAGCTTTAAAATTTTTATATGCCTCATGAATGGAAGAATTTTCCAGTCTAGTATCTGGTTCTATACATTCCAAACCTTCTCTCTGTTCATTTCCCACATACTTCTGGTGTTCAGTGTCCCCTACATCAGGGTTAATCCCAATAAGATCTCTGGCCCTACACATTGTTATCATGAAGTATGAATCAGTATAGTGGGTAGCTAGAGAACTTCTAGAAACCCAGGACAGATGGGAATTACTGAACGATATCCTAAATAACTGTGAAGAACATAAATATACCTCACCAGATCCAAACTAAATCTACCTTCCCTAACTGAATATCAAAAAAATACTCATGATCCACTACGTGGAATTTGACCAGGGATAAAATAGAATGAAGAAAAAACTGAAACAAAGGGAGATAGAAGATTTAACTAATTGTGATATAAATATTTTATTTCTTCAATGGATAAGTAATAGTTTTCCTAAAACTCATGCTCGGTGAACACATTGCTAGGGTTGAGGAATAGCACCTTGGGAAATGCTCATAGAGTTGAGGGGTCAGGAACCTAAAACTTCATTAGCTCATCACTGGGTTTCAACTTCCTCCTGTTTCTAGATGACTTAAGCCTTTCCTATTCACACTATACCTACCTTATGTTGCATAGCTTCTGGTTACTTACAGTCTCTGTTAACTCCCATGGAATCCTTTCTACATCCAAATGTTTTTTACTGCATCTTTCAGCTTACTCTGTCCCAGCTTATTCCTTTTCCCTCTAGAAGTGTTGCTCTTGGTTTAAGCACCAATGCCTGCAACATTCACCTATCATCAGGGTATGGGATGGTTGGAGACAGTGTCATATGATCTAAATAGAACTGCTCCAAGGCACCATTATGTCTTAACATCTGCAAAGCAGGAATGTGAGTGAAGGAACAAGAACACCTGGGATAGTGAAATCTGCCACCCTTATTAATGATGAAGAGATTATATTTACAGTAATAGCACCTCTTGCTGACTGTGTTCCTCACAGTCTTTCCATCACAATGAATCCTTTTCATCAGAATATTAGTAACTGTCATATTGATATATTACCTTTAAAATGGTTATAAATGTATCATTGTGGGAGAATGTGTTTTGGGAGAGGAACCTGTTCCCCTGACCCTGTCAGCTCTGCTTCCAAGGGACTGTCACTCACTCTCACCCAATGGGACATGGGGGCAGACAGGATCCATGACTTCCCTTACTAGTGTAAATATATACTCAATTTGCTTGTATCATGTCAGATTTCTCATCTTGCAAAGTTGTTTGTATCTAAGGGAAAACATTATGAGCTATCTAGAGTTATGTGAACATCTATCTTCTCCTTCTGGGGTCATCACTGAAATTTCTGCCTCCACCCAGATCTTCCTCCTCTGAATTTCCCATGAAACTATCCAAGACTCATTAGTCTAAAGTCACTCTTATTCCAGATCTGCTTTTGCTCTCTTATTAATTTTCCCAGTGAATACCACCACTCTTTCTCCACTTCTGCTTTCTAATATACAAAGCTTGACTTGAACTTTCTCTTCTTGTTGAGTTGGTCAGTAATATTTATCGGTTCAAAGTCTGAATATCTCTTGAATCCATCTGTTCCTCTCCATCACACTGCCACTATCATTAGGATGACCATTAGCAGTGAATGATGAATTAAGGCATCAACTCTCCAGCTGGTCACTCTTCCACCCATTCTACCCCACCCTCATTTCTGTTGAAATAATTTTAAATTGCTACCAAATCATCTCTCTAAATCACTAATCTCTTCTTGTTATTCCTCTGCTTATAATTTTTTAATAACTCCCAAGAACTTTTAGGATGATGTCCAGTATTTTTAGCATTCCTTCCATACCCATTGGTCCTTTCTTACTGTTTTTTTCTACCATTCTTAAGACATTTCAGTCCATTAGAAAGTCTCTTAACTCCAGATCATTCTAGCTCCTGAAACACTCTCTTGCCATTACTTAGGTGCCTTCCTTTTCAATCCCAACAAGCAGTCTGACATAAGAACTCTCAGAACATACCTATACCTATGGCTGCCCATTGGGCAATAATCAGCATTAGAATTATGTCATTATCGTTAGTATTAATTAGACATTTACTGAATGCTGGATTCTCTTTCACTTAATCTTCACAAAATCTTATAAGGTTGAGTTCTTTAATTTTCCCAGGGTTTTGTGATATTAATTTGCCCAAGATGACACTGCTAGTAAGTTGCAGGGCTATGATTTAGTTCTGGGTTGACTTAATAGATTCCAAAGCTATTTCTGTTTAGTCTAACTCCTATCCATTTATCACATTTTCTTTTAAAGCTTTATTTTGTTATTTAGTTGTAAGTGGGCACACTACTTTTATTGATTTATTTTTTTGTGGTGCTGAGGATCAAACCCAGTGCCTCACACATGCTAGGTGAATACTCTACCACTGAACCACAACCTCAGCCCTATTTATCACATTTTTTTGATACAATCTTTTTCCTCATTCTTTCCTATCAAACTTTGAGATATTCCTCAAGGAGGCAATAGACCAAGCCTGATTTCTCTGTGTGAGCACCACCCAACATGTACACTAACACATGGAAAACTGTCACTTAAAAGTCTTTATTGCCTGAGTAACAAATAAACAATGAATTTATTAATAACTTTTAATAACTTTGGTGTTCTTTTCAAAAATGCATTTATTTTATTTATTTTATGTGGTGCTGAGGATCGAACCCAGTACCTCACATGTACAAGGCAAATGCTCTACCACTGAGCCATAACCCCAGCCCCCAACTTTGGCATTCTTAATGACATTGTTTAATTAGATTTAGAGATCTGTGGCAGGTACAGTTTGTCTCTCCTTACTATACTGTTTCCTCCATCTCAGGTTTCTGTTTCCCAGTTAATTGACACAATCTTGTCTTTAGTTCCTTCTGAAAATTTTCTATCTTTAAGTCTAAGAACATTTGTTATGATGCTCAAAAATATTTTAACCAATGTTGTGCTTTTCTACATTATTAACTTTGAGAATTTTTTACAGGAGAGAAAGGATGATGCTGATAACATGAGTCTTTCATGTAAAAAATAAACTTCCAAGGAATTTTTCAAGTGTAGCTTCATGGGAAAAGATAATAGAAATAATGAGGTTATGGCCTCCTGTTCTATCATTTTATGGCTTACAGTAAAATAATGCTATAATTTTTATAAGGGTAAGATTATATATTACATCTTTTTTCCTCATAGGAACCTCTCTCATGAATTCTGTTCTGCTCCATCACATTTTAGCTTCTCTGTCCATAAATCAACTTATGTCAATCATCTGAAATGAGCTTATGCTTTTAAAAAAATTGTTATTTTACCAAAATATTTTATCTTCTTACTTCATCTTCAATTTATCTCTTAGTTTGCATGATTAACTCTTGAACACTTTAAAGCCTTTTTCCTCTTATATTTCCAACTAATAAAATGTAATTATGGCAGATAATGGTTGTGAGGAATTTTACTAATATTTTATGACCTCATGGTCCCATAGCTGGAAGAATGCAGGTCTAACATTTCTGCAGCTGTCTTGAACCTACAGGAGCACAGTTCTAAAACACATGAGGGTTTTATCACCAGGTTCATATCAGCCTCTGAAGTGGTGCCCTGTTGATCTGGATCTTTCTCAGTTGCCAGATGATGAATTTATTCAGGCCTTCCTTTACAGCCACAATTCTCTCAACCCACCTAAGCATCTTTCAACAAACAGTCTGAGTATCTTAATCAGTTCTTCTTCTCTCTCATCACCTCTTCTGTCAGGACCCTGGCCTTATGCCCAGTGGCGTAATAAACAAAATATTTCCACTAAAGCTCATCAGTGAAATTTCCACTAGATTTCTAGGTGCCACCATTGAGAGCTGCAAAAATTCCCATTACAGGAGCTGGACAAACGAAGTATTTTCAATATTCCTGGCTCACTGAAATGGCAAACCAATGCTCACGCTTTTATCCATGCCCCCTTTTCCAAATTGTCTCCCTTGCTTCCTATCTCCTTTGATTCAACTCTTTCTTCTTCTCCCTTCACACCTTTCTTGATTAGAATTTCCCTGATATTCCCTCTTATTTCCAGAGCTAGACCTCCCTAAGGGACCCACCATGTTTGTTTCCTCCAACCTCATGAGGTAAAGGTTAAGGCTCTAGTATATATAGCTGCATCTTTTTCTCCTTGGTACTCTATAGTTCCAGCTACATTCAAAAATTAACAGAAAGTAGAAATCATTTCCCTCCTGTTATGGTTTAGATATGAGGTGTCCCACAAAAGCTCTTGTGTGAGACAATGCAAAAAAGTTAATGATGTGTATTAATTGGGCAGTAACTATAGGCAGGTAGGGTATGGTTGGAGGAGGAAGGTCACTGGGAGTGTGCCTTTGGGGTTTATACTTTTTCCCTGGTGAGCAGAGCTCTCTTTTCTTCCTGCCTGTCATAGTCTGAGCTGTTTTCCTACCATGATGTTCTGTCTTGCTTCAGGCCCAGAATTATGAAATTGGCCATTTATGGACTTAGACTTCTGAAACTGTGAGCACCAAATGGACTTTTCCTCCTCTATATTGTTCTTGTCCAGACCTTGGATAACAGTGATGAAAAAGCTGACTAAAACAGAAACTGCTATTGATATTTAGGGTCATTTGCTGTGACTGACCTAACCATGTGGTTTGGAAGCATTTGGAGCTGCTTTGTGGAGGAAGAATTTTGAAAAACTTAGAGATGCAAGTTGGAAAATCTTTAGAATGTTGTAAGTGGAGGTTACTGAAAGGTTCTGCTAGAACTTAGAGACCTGAATGTTGATAGAATTGTGGACAGTAAAGGCTGGGCTCATAAGGTGCCAGAGGAGGAGGACTTTATTGGAAATTAGACTAGAAATCATTCATGTTATATTTTGGCCTAGAAGTTATCTACATTTCTTTTCATGTCCTGAGACTTTCTGTGAGGCCAAATTTAAAGAAGATGGGCTAATTAGTGTGGTAGAGGAAATTTCAAGGCAGCACAGCATTGAGACCATGGCATGGATATTGCTGTCAGTTGTGAGCAAAGTTCACTATTATAATCAGGAGCAGAGCCATAAAGAAGAATAAAATTATGGCATTTGCAGGTAAATGGATGGAGTTGAGAATATCATGCTAAGTGAAAGAAACCATTTCCAAAAAACCAAAAGCCAAATGTTTTCTCTGATAAATGGATGCTGATAAATAATGGACTGGAGGGGAGGGTAAGGGAAGAATGGAGGAACATTGAATTGTGTAGAAGGAAATGAGGGGTTTGTGGGGGAAAGAAAAGGTGGTGGAATGAGACAAACATCATTACCCTATGTATATGTATGATTACATGAATGGTATGACTCTATATCAAGTACAACCAGAGAAATCAAAAGTTGTACTCTATTTGTGTGCAGTGAATCAAAATGCATTCTGCTGTCATGTATAACTAAATAGAACAAACAATAAAAAATAAATAAAAATAAAATAAAAATAATCAGAAGCTGAAAGCAGAGAAGAAACATATGAAAAATGTGAGTTACGCTGGGGCTAAGGAAGATGTAGTTGTTGAAGATATTATAGCCACTAAACAAATGGTAAGCTCTTTAAAAAGACACAATAGGAAAGATGTCTTGAGGGCAACTCAAGAATTGTCAAGACCCCACCCAGATTAGGCTCAAGGGTGTAAAAGTAAAAATTCCTTTGAGAAGAGACCACAGGGACACCCTGTTTGCACAGGGGTCCCTAGGATGCTCTATCACTCTGCTTAGCTGCCTAGGAATGCAGAGATTACTTCAGTCATGGTCCCAGGCATCTTGGCTACTGCTCAGGATGGTGTCAGACCTTGGCATCAACAATGTGGTACTGGTTCTGTAGGAACAGAGGATACTGGAGTTAGGGGATCATGGAAGCTTCCACCAAGATTTTAAAGGAAGATCTGAGAGGTCAGGCAAAGTGTGGCAGTTTCAGAGCCTCTGTGGGCTACCCCTGAGAGGATGATGTGTAAAGATGTGAGAAGGAAAGTGAAGTTGCAGTGGATACAACCAAGATTAAGGGATGCCAGTACCACAGGATGTCTGCTAAGGAAAACTGCAGGAAACATGCAGAAACAAACCAAGAGAGATGTCATGTTGGTTACAACTAGCAAGGCCCTAGGGACAACACTACATCAGCCCTTTGGAGAGAACATTACAATGCCATATGTCCCAGATACTGGATGTGGAGCTACAGGACTTTGCCTAACTGGATTTCGATCTTTCTTTGGTCCCATCCCTTCTTTTGATGCCCCTATTAGAATGGAAATGTTTACTCTGTGCCTTTGTATGTTGGATGTATGTAGCTTTCTTTTGATATTTACAGGAGTCATTCTGGGTTTGCCCAGAGTCTCAGAGAGAATTTTGGACTTGAACTTTTGGGTAATTCTAGAACTGTTAAGGCTATGGATATGCTTGAAAATAAACTAAATTCATTTTGCATTATGAGATGGGCATGAGTTTTGGGACCCAAGGGCAGAATTTTATGGTTTGGATATATAGTATCCCCAAAAGCTCAAGTGTGAGACAATGCAAGAGTTTTCAGACTTGAAATGATTGGGTTATGAGAGCCTTAATCTATTTAGGGATTAACTGGGCAGTAACTTTAGGCAAGTGGAGTGTGGCTGGAGAAGGTAAGTCACTGGTGGGGTTTATATTTTGTCCCTGGTGAGAAGAGGTCTCTCTACTTCCTTTTTGTCATTTTCTGAACTGCTTTTCTCTGACACATCAATCTGCCATGATGATCTCTCTCACCTTGGACCCGGAGCTATTGAGTCAGCCATTTATGGACTGATACCATTTCCTCCTCTATGTTGTTCCTATCAGGTCTTTTGGTCACAGTGGTGAAAAAAATGGACTAAAACACCCTTTAAGAGCAAAGAATCTTGTAACTTAAAAATCATGCCAACTACAGTAAATGCCTCTTGTTTACTACCCTTTGGCATCTACCACACACCTCAACACAGGTGTTTCCTTCTTTTACTTAGATAAAAAGTACCAAGTTGTCACCAAACCCACATGCAAAGGTAGGAATGAAGGACAGTAGCGATCACACAGAAGCATTTGGCACCAAGTGACAGGGGTACTTTTCTAAACCTCTGTGCACATCTATAGTTTAAGTCACAGAATCAACTTTACAGGTTTGATCTTGGACCACCCTGTGTGCTGGATTGTAAATTCCAGTCAGGCCAAGCAACAGTTGAGTTGGGAGGAGAGGCTCCTTTTCAGATGAGGGAAGAAAGTATGCCACCCTTGAGTTTCAGTACATTTTCCCTTTGTAGAAAAGAAAGGGGAGACTTGGGAAAAATAGAATAGAAAAAAGAGTTCTATATGGCTCAAGTTAATTTAAAACTAGTGTTGTACTACTGTAAAGATCACTTCTAGCAGTGACCAAGATTTTACACAATAGTGTATTATGTTTAGACGTAGGAGACCTTTTGAAAAGCAGAGAACACAGCACCACTCGTGTCAATTAATGTAATCTGGGGTTGTTCCTTGCCTGACAATTTCATGGCCCTGAATAGTGTGGTTTGGCTTTATTCCTTTTTGAAAAACAACTACTTTTGGAAAATATTTCTGCTTTCTCTAAAGGGTCTTAAGCAGAGAAAGTTACAGAGAAGTTACTGAACTAATTTATCATACGTAGCTTTGCATTGGGTTGTTTAGCTTTTGTTGAGAATATATAGTTTTGAACAAATTATATATCTAGTACCAATTTGCAAGACATGCAGGTTGAAAACAATTCAATCATGTTTTAGTTAGTTCTTCTAAACACATATTCTCTTCACCAATTTATGAAGGTTTGGGTTTACAGAGCAATCCTGTGTTCTCTTTTTATGAATGTGTGATAGAAGAGAGAAATCATTCAACTTTTGGTGAAGAATATCCTATTCAAAGAACATGTCCAATAATGTAAAAATTATATGACTTTTTGCTGTGAGTAACTTACTTTCTTCAATGAAAAGCTCCTGTTTTTGGTAGAAGCATTTAGCTAATTCAAATAAGCAAAAGTTATTATTCAGTGTCTGTTATAGTCTACTCACTTGTATTTTGCTCCACTACAGTGACTAGAACCCTATAGATATAGAATGAAGTTTTGAGTACATGTTCTTGATTTGCCACTTAATATATGTATGTTCATGGGAATGATTTGGTTTTCCTCATTTGTAAAATGGGGGTCACAATAATACGTTCTTCCCAGAATGTATTAATCAGGTTCACATTACTAATGAAATACCCAAGGCAATTAATTTGTAAGGAGAAAAGATTTATTTAGCTTGTGGTACTGGAGCCTCTAGTCCAAAATCAGGCAACCTTATTCATCCCTTTGAACCCACTTTGAGGGTACCAGTTGGCCATATGTGGAATACATGGCAGAACAAACCACTCACATCATCAATCAGGAAGCAGAAAGCTAAAGGATTGGTTGGGGTCTTACAGTCCCTTTTGGAGGCATATCCTCAAAGAGAAGTCTCACCTTCTAAAGGTCCATTGCACTACTCTGTGGACCAAGTTTTTAACACATATATTTTGAGCGACAATACCAATATTCATACCACCCACATCAGGAAGACTGTGGGGTTTGAATTTGAGAATGTATGTGAAATGTTTTATAACCAAAAATGTTTTATAACCAAAAAAGATTTATTTACTCATCCAAAAAACATATTTACCAAGTTCCTACTAGGTACAAAGTATTACCCTAAGTACTGGGATGGTAAGTGGAAATCAAATTCCATATTTATGGCACTTTGCCAAAAAGGAGAAGCCATATTTAAAGCTAAACAATGAAATAACTGTTATAATTAAAGTATACATGAAATGCAGGGAATGCAGAGGAAAGCACTCAACCCTGCCTGGGGTTGTCATAAAAGCTTCACAGAGAACATAGGCATTTGAGCTAAATTGAAGGATGAGTGAAATTTTGCCAAATAATCAAGGAGTGGGAATTGATCCAGAAAGAAGAAAGAGAATGTGTGCAGACCCGAAGGCATAAGGGAACACACTAAGGAGGGGTAAAGATGACTTCAGAGAAATGATGGGGAAGAAAAATGAGACACCCATGAAGAAGAATGAGAAGTAGCTGTCTGAGAAGTAAATGGGAAAACAATGTTTTTGAAATTAGAGAAGACAGTTCCAAGAAAAGAGTGGCAAGGGTGACAAATACAACTGAGAGATCATACAAGAAAAAGCCTGAAATATCTTCACTGGATTTAAAAAACTGGAGGTTTTGATAATATTAGTAAGTATCAATTAAGAGATGAAAGAAGTGTTACCACATTGTTGTGAAGGGTGAACAGGAAGTCAGAAAGTGAGAACATTTAAGTATTTGTTTGCCTTCGATTGAGAATGTATAGAAAAACTGGATCATGGCAGAGAAGTATAAGAAGTATTAGGGAAGGATGATTCTTACCTTCAGCAGCTTAGCTAGATGGAACCACATAGGACTATAACTAGAGAATGCAGAACTATTGTAAGGAATGTTTAAATTTGAATAGAAAAGACTGGAACATGTTTTATATTTTCACATATAACAAATTATAGTATTTAGAGAATTTTGAGTCCCTACAAAGGACATCTTGGTGGTTTTACAGATTAAGAAGTGAGTGTGCTTATCATAGAGTATAACTGAAAATAAATTCCAGAAACATGGGCCATTTTCTTTAAATGGGAGGGATTCAGTATTTCACTTAAGTATATTGAGCACCTACATGTGTGAGTCACTGAACTAGTTCCTGGTGATACATTGTGTTCAGGGGAGTCGTGGTCCCTGCCATTCTAGAGCTTATAGTCCAATGAATGAGGTAGACACCAAGGAAAAAATAAAAACAATTATTGAAACAAAATTATTTTCAGTTTCACCTTGTTTAAAGACTCTCACTTCCATCTTTCTTTCAAATTTTTCATATCACAGCTATTAACTAAATATCCCATATTGCCATCCACAAAGCTTTCTCACTTTATTTCAACAGATATGTAATGAAGCCTTAGAATAGCATAAGGCAATTGGCTAGGCATAGAAGGAAGTAAGGATTCCTAAGACACAGGTTCTGCCATGATGAAATTTAGAAGTAATTGTAAAAGTTGGGCATAAACCCTTGAAGGGTAAAATACAACATAGGATCACATATAAGAAGTTTAAATGAGAGGCAGATAAAACATTTTTATAGAAGTTCTACAGGTTTACTATGATATACATAAATGTAAATTTTATTTTTGTCATTTTTGGATTGACAAAGTACATATTGGATACAAATGATATTTCTAATTTATTGTATAATAATCAAATTAGAGTAATTAGCATATCTATCACCTCTATCACCTTAAACTATTATCATTTGCTTATTATTAATACATTAAGAATCCTCTCTCAAGTATTTTCAAATATACAATGCATTATTGTTAACTGTATTCTATCCTACTGTACAATACGACACCAGAAATTCTTGTTCCTAACTGTAACATTTTACTTATTGACCAATCTCTTCCCATTTCTTCTCCCTCTAACTGTCCCTGGCCTCTGGTAACTACTGTTCTCAACTTCTATTAATTCAAGTTTTTTAGTTACCCCATCTGAGAAATGATCTTTTAATTTATTAAGATGATAGAAAGTTAAAACTACAAGGATTCTTAATGATTGTGTAATCTGTGAAGCAAGAAGTATATGTATAAAATATAAAACAACACACAAATACTACCATTTGCTTGTTATACAACCATTAAAATCTAACGTGCAGATATTAATGAAACAGGAAGATGTTTATGATGCAGGATTTAAATTTTTGATTACTATTTTTCTGAAGTAGTACCAGTCATAACATGTTTTTTCCATTATTCTTGCTACTATGCATACTAAATGGTTCAGGGTGTAGTATGCATAGTAGTCAATTTGTGAGTTTTCAAAATAGACAGCTATAGTATATATTCATATGTGTGTGTGTGTGTGTGTGTGTGTGTGTGTGTGTGTGTGTGTAAAGTTATCATCACTTTCAAAAATTATCCTTTGTTATTCTTGCTTCATCTCCTCTTTTCCCAATTTCCCAATTTGTTTTTTAGAGTGATATATTTAAAACAAATCTCAGACATCAGGTCATTTTCCCTATAAATATTACAATATGCATCATTAACTGGTAGGTATTTTTGTAATACATTATTATACCCAAAAGGATAGATGGAAATTTCTTAATATAATCTAGTATCTATTTTATTTTGTTTTTCAATTTTTTGGTACCAGGGATTGAATTCAGGGGCACTTAACCACTGAACCACATTCCCAATCAGTTTCCTTTATTCTATAGAAATCTCTTATATACCCCCCACATACACACAGACTTCCTTTTCTTCCTTACAATTGACTTGTTAGGAAAAATGAGTCATTAGTTTATTCTGTATTTAGCCCAATGCTTATTCATGGTGTCATTTAACTTCATTTTCTAGTCTTCACTTTTCCTGGTAACTCAAATTCAGCTCTAAAAGCATTACTGAATTTAGGTTCAAGTTTCAGGCAAGAATATGTCATAGGTATTTCTTTGTACTTCCTAGTGCATCACATTATGAGGTAGCAAATATTTGACTGTCTCACACTTAGTGATGTTACGACTGATCAGTGAACTCAGGTGGGGTCAGCCTAACTCCATTGTAAAGTTCCTCTTTACCTAATGGTGTGAGCATCCATCCATGATTATTGCATACATGCATTACATGCATTATTTCATTATAAATTTCAGGTTGTAAAGTGGTGGTTTTCTAACCTGTCATTAATTTCATATGTGTTAACTAAATTCTTTTTCATGGAACTTTTTCTCATCAACCTAGTAGGTGTAAGAAAATAGAGCTCATTACAGGAAAGACAGGGTAAGTTCTTCATTTTTTCCTTATATATCAGTTTTCAGACTATGAGGTTTTGTCCTGTGGATGGCCAGTGGTAGCTAATGAGGTAATTTTGTTTTTGTTTTTGTATTTACATTTTCAGTGTTAGTATGGACTTAATGGATTTTGAAATTTTTGATGTGTTTCACTCCAATAGGATTGATTATTCTTTATGACTCTCAAATTGTCCTATATTGGACCCGTGGGAGTTCCTGTACAGTTTTTTCTGTTTTTTTATTGTTGTTTTTGCTTTTTTTTTTTTTAAACCTGATTTCATTCATGTTTAAAAATTTCCCTTCTTTCTGACACAACAAGATGTCCCAGGATAATGGAAGTACTGTTAACTTCTGTTATTGATTGGGTATAGTTTGATAATACTTTGTACATGATTTTTGCATTTAGGTTCAAGATTGAAATTGGAAATATACATATAGTCTTGTCATGAAGAATTTAGTAGCCTTGCAGAAAATTAAAGAGTGGTTCCTCTCTTTCTATGCTCTTAAAATAATTTGTGTGGCATTACCTATTCCCGAACTCTTTATTTACTTACTTATCAAACTTCTCAGGATAATGTTTTCTTTGTGAGACCATGTCTATCTATTGATTCCATAGCTCCTAAAATTATTTTAACACCAAATTAGGTATTATTTAAACAAAAGAAATAGTTTTGATTTTTTCCACAGCATCTTTAGATGTTTTCTCTTTGGAAAGTTATCTCAACCCATTTGGTGCAATATATTGATGCTTGGTTTTTGTTTTATTTTGTTTTTAAGTGAAAGAAAAGTGGAAGAAAAAGACCAATTACCCCAGAGCCTAACTCTCCATTCTCTTTTATTGAATTGCTGTGGCTTCAAAGTCTTGGTTGTAAAGTCTCTTTTCTCATACAACTTCCCGTCCCATTTTTCTTGCTTTCCATCATGGTAGAATTATTCAAGGCATGTTTATGGGATTTCCAACAGAGCTTTAAAATAAAAGATTGGCCACAGTATGATATCCTGGCTAAATTTTCTGTTTCTTAGATACTCAGAAGGCAAGGGGAACATAATGCCATCTAAACTGCTAAATCTTCTGGAAAATTAGAGAATCTGAATTTGTGGAGCATTAACAGTAAGTGTCAAAAAAGCAAAAATGTTACCAAGTGATCCAGGGCACTGAAATAGTAGGTATGGTTGGTATTTTTTAATTGGTTTTACAAAGATATTTTCTTTGCCATTGACTATTCAAATATGAGTGTAATAAAGTCCTTAAAGCTCTTATAGGATTCTGTCACTTCATTAATTTTAAATTCTAATTCCTCAAAAGAGGTTTATGCCACAAAGAAAATAAATCTGTGATGTCATGTGAAATATGCTGATTAATGCACTTATCAGCATCCGAAATATACAGAATGTTCTCCCTATTGATTGATTCAAAGAGTTAACTATTATGGAAACGAGCTCTCAACAAAATGAGAAATTTCTTAATTATATTCTAATGCAAAACTATTTTTATAATATTAAGCAGTTTTAAAAGGAAATGAAGGCTTGCACTTCTGGCCAAGATGGACTAAAAGAGAACAATTTACTCTCATACTTGAAGCAACCAAAAAAAAAAACAATAGTTTACAAGACACTGGATACTAGGCAGTGAAAGGCAGTGCTCTCAGGATGGTAAACCAATTAGACAAGCCCTGTGACTGTGCCAGCTTACCTCCTTGGGAGAGTTTCCAGGCTGTGGTGCAGGGAGGCAGAAAACTGTGCCGAGTCTGGCAGGTTCCCCCAAGTTAAACAGATGAGCTCTTAATTGGGAAGACCAAGACAGAGCTCACACAACACAGTGCTGACACAGAGAAAACTGCAGAGAAAGAACAGAAACCTGTAGAAGATCCCAATTTGAGTATCCAGTGGAGGACCAATCACTATCCACATGCCAAAAACCAAAAAATGCCCATTGCCAGGAAAATTTCCTAAAAGGATTATAGAAAAAAGTACCCAGCACTAAATAATAGGGAACCGTGCCTGCTCCCACAAACCATGCTGGGAAGCTTCACAATTTGCTGGCCTTTGAGTAGAGAGCTAGGAGAGGCTTGCCTCAGTAATGGAGAATAATTAGCCCTCATCTAAACATGGACTTTGGTCCTGCTTAAGAAATCCTCAAGTCAAGACCCAGAAAGATTAAACTGTTTCCAAGTAATTTAAATGCAACCTAGAGCAAAACTTCAGAATATTTACATGAATATAAAAATTTCCAGTACCCAATAAGGTAAAATTTACAATGTCTGGCATCCAATCAAAAATTAACAGCCATGCAAAGAGGAAAATACAACCCATAAAAAGGGCAAAATTATCAATCAAAACCATCCCAGAATTGTCACAGATATTAGAATCAGCACACAAAGACGTTAAAGCAGTTTTTTATAATTGTATTTTATGTGTTCAAAAAGTAAAACAAAGCATGAAAAATACAAAGAAAAAAGAACCAAATCAAACTTCTAAAGATTAAAAACTATAATATCCAAGATAATTTCCTAAATGGGAATAGAAACAGATTAGCTATTGCAGAAGAAAATAATATTCAACTAAAAGATATTCCAGTGGAAAGATATAAAATGAAATACAGAGAGGTACAATTTAAAAATTAAAAAAAAAAAACAGGTTTCAGTTAATTGTGATGCAAAATCAAGTGGTCTAATATGAGTTCCTGAAGATGGGAGAGTAGAGGGGAAATATTACTTGCAGAATTAACAACCATACATTTTCCAAATTTGAGTTTAAACAAAAAGAAATATAGAATCCCCAGGTCCAATAATCTCAAAAACTCTAAACACAAGAAACAAAGCAGGATACATCAAGGCACATCATATCAATGACTCAAAGCCTGTAACACAAAATCTTAAATACAGCTAGATAAAATGATATGATTTGTATGAAAGAGCAACGGTAACTATGTTAGCAGAATTCTCATTAGAATCAAGATATACAAGAAGAAGTGGAGCAATATTTTTAAAGTACTGAAAAAAGTCAATCTAATACTCCATCTACCCAGAAGAATATTTTTCATGTATGCAGGTGAAATAAAAACTTTTCAGACATACAAAAGCTAAAAGAATTCATCATTAGCTGATTCATAGTACAAGAAATATTAAAGAAAATTCTTCAAGCAGATTAAAAATTATATCAAGTAGAAATAGGAAATTACACAATAAAGAGCATTGGAAATGGTATTTACATGGGTTAAAACAAAATATTTTTATTACTTTAATGTCCATAGAAGATAATTGACTAAACAAAAACTCATGTAATGTGATAGTTATAACATAGGTAAGTAGTTACCCGTGAGAGCTAGTACCCCTTCTTTTAAAACAGACTGTGATTAGTTTAAGATATATACTATATACCCTAAAGCAACCCTAAAATAACCAGAGAGTTATAGATGATAGACTAATAAAAGAGATGAAATGGAATTATGAAAAAATTGTCAAAAAGGAAACAGAAAAAGAAGAAAATGTTAACTAAGAACAAATAGCACAAATAAAACAAGTAGCAAGACTATAGGTTTAAACACAGCCATAATTATGTTAAATATAAAGTTTATATACCAAATTAAAAGGCAGAGATTGTCAAATTGGATAAAGAAAGCATAACCCAACTATATGCTACCATAAGAAGTACCCTTTAAATAAAAAGATACAAATAGGTTCAAAGTAAAAGAATAGAAAAAGTTATACCATGACAATGTTCATCAAATGAAGCTGCAGTAGATGTAGTAATATCAGGCAATATGGACTTTATAGAAAAGAATATTACCAAGAATAAAGAATGTCATGTTTAAATGATAAAAAAAAAAAATCATAATAGCCCAGCTAAACTATGGAACCAACCTAGATACCTGTCAAGAGATGAATGGATAAAGAAAATGTGGTACATACACACAATGGAATATTATTCAACCTTAAAGAAGAATGAATATGGCATTTGCTGGTAAATGGATGGAACTAGAGAATAACATGTTAAGTGAAATAAGCCAATCCCAAAACCAAAGGCTGAATGTTTTCTCTGATAAGTGCATGCTGATCCATAGTGGTGGGGTAGGGAAGAAGGAAGGAACTTTGGATGTGCAGAGGGGAGAAGGGGACAGTGGGGCAGTGGGGATGGGAAGGATGGTAGAATGAGAGACATTCTTACCCTACAAACGTGTATGATTACATGACCATTGTGACTCTGCACCTTGTGCAGCTAGAAGAATGAGAAGTTATGCTCCATTTGTGTACAACGTGTCAAAATGCATTCTACTTTCATGTATAACTAATTAGAACAAATTTTTCAAAATACACAAAACATTATAACTCAGTGGTAGAGTGCTTTCCTAGCATGTACAAAGCCCTGGATTCAATTCCCAGTGCCTAAAAGAAAAAAAAAAAAAAAAAAATATATATATATATATATATAACTGGATAAATCTGTATGAGAAATAGATCCTCAAAAAAAATTTAAATACCTCTTTGTCAATAATCAATAGAAAATTAGCAAGATCTGAAAGACTTAAGTAACATAGTCAACTAATTAAATCAACACATAAAATGTTCTGGATATTTATAGAACACTCTGTTAGAAGACACATTCTTTTGAAGTATAAATGGAAATTACCATGAGAGACAATATTCTGGGTCATGAAGCAAGTTTTAATAAAGGTAAAAACTATCCAAGTCAACAAAGTATGTTTTCTAATTAGAAGTAAATTAGAGATGAATAACAAAAAGATCTCTATAACATTCCCAAAATATTTGGAAATGAAATAACCATTGCTAAATAAGCCATGACTCAAAGAGAAAAATAAAAGGGAAATTATGAAGTATTTTGAATTAAATGAAAAAGAACACAGAACATATTAAAATTTGTGAAATCCCACTAGAACATTACTTAGGAGGGGGAATTTAGAGCACCAAGAAGAAGGGCCACAAAATAATGAACTTAGCTTTAGAAAATTAAGGCTGGAATGAGATCTAAAGTAAGAAAAAGAAAGGAAATAATAAAGATTTGAACAGAAATTAATTTAAATCGAAAACAGAGAAACAATAGAGACCATCAATAAAAGTGAAAAGTAGTTCTTAGAGGGGAAAAACAATAAAATGGACAAACATCTAGCAAGATCAATACGGAAAAAGAAGAGTTAAATTGCTATGACAATAATAAAGGGAATATTCCAGACTGTGCCCAAATTAAAAGGATAAGGGGACACTAAAAAACCCTTGTCTAAATTCAACAACATAGATAAAATGGACTAAATCCGAGAAAACCACAATCGAAGTTCACCCAAGATAAAATAGATAACCTGAGTAGTTCTGTAATTATTAAAGGAGTTGAATTTGTAGTAGTCCTGCCAAAAAAGCAATTTACAGGTCCAGATCATTTTACTGGAATTTTCCATCAATCATTTAAAGAAGAAATAACATCAATTCTACACCATCTCATCCAGTAGTTAGAATAGGAGATAGATTTTCTCAAATCATTTTCTGAAGCCAGAGTGAACCTGATACAAAAAACAGACAAAAAAGATAAAAAATTTAAAAGGAATACTACAGAACACAAAATTTCTTATCAAAATGTTATCAAATCAATATGAGCAATAAAGAAAAAGAATAATATATAATACAACCAAGTGCGGTTTATCCTGAAAATGCTGAGATGATTATTTTGTTAATCAATCAATGCAACCCTCCACCTAAATTGTTTAAAGAAGAATAATGTTATCAACTGATGCAGAGAAAGCATTTAACAAAATTTAATATTATTCATGATAAAATTGCTCAGCAAACTAGGAATGAAAGGAAACAACTTCTACTTAATAAAGGACACCTACAAAATACCTATAGTTAACATCAATCTTAGTATGAAAAAGTAAATGCTTTCTTCCTAACATTGGGAAGACAGTAAAGATGTTCATTCTCCCCACTCAAATACAATCTTGTACTGAAATTTCTAGCCAATGCAATAAAGTAGGAAAAAGTAATGAAAATCACACAGATTGGAAAGGAAGGAATGAAACTATTCCTATCTGTAGAATACATGATTATGATTGTCTGTGTAGAAAATCTCAAAGGACCTAAGGAAGAAAGAAAAGAAGGAAGGAAAAACTCCTGGATGTTTATGTGATTTTATCAAGGTAACAGGATAGAAGATAGTCACACAAAAAGATGTAATAGTATTTCTGTATAGTAGCCATGTAAATTTTGAAATTGAAATTAAAAACTAGCACTAGTTAAGAATGGGGTTAAAATGGAGGGGAAATGACATAGGGCTAAATCTATCAAAGCATGTATAGGACCTGTCGGGTAAAATCCTAAAAACTAATGAATAAGATCAAAGAAGAACTAAATTAATGGAAAGGCATATGTAGTCATGAATTGGACTATTTAGTAATGACACTAATTCTCCTCAAATTGATCTATAGATTTTATGTTATTCTAATCACAATCCAAGGAAGGTATCTTGTATACAGAGATAAGTTGATTCTAAATGTATATGGAAAGGAAAATGAATTAGAATGGTTTTGAAAAGAAAGTTGGAGGAATTCCATTACTCAGTTTTAAGGTTTATTGTAAAGCTGTAGAATTCAAAACAGTGTAGTATTGACATACAGAGAAATGTATCCATTAATGGAACAGAATAAAGAACCCAGAAATAAATCCATACAAATATGACTGATTGACTTTTGACAAAGTTGCAAAGTAGTTCAATGAATAAAGAATAGTCTTTTTAATAAGCCCTGTTTTTTTAAAAAAATTAGATGTTTAGTGCAAAAACCAAAACAAAACAAAAAATGCGACAAAAACTTCAACCTAAACCTTGGTGCCTTATACAAAAATTAACTCAAAATGATCATTTATCTAAGTGTAAAATATGAACTAGAAAGCTTTTAAAGGGAAATGTAGGAGGAAATCTTTGAGACCTAGAATCAGGCAGAGTTCTTAGACATGACAGCTAAAGCACATCCATAAAACAAAAGATTACTAAATTGACTTAATCAAAATTAATATTTTTCCTCATAAAGTTCTACATATACTTACTCAATAACCCAGTATTCCTACTGCTGGGTATTTACAGAAATAAAAGCTTACATTTACACAAAAATGTTTCATAATTGCCCCTAAATTCACCAATATACCATGGAATACTACTGAGGAATTAAAAATGAACAACTTATAACATGTAATGACTTAGATAAATCTGAAAGGCATTATACTGAATGAAAGAAAACAGTTTCAAACTTTACATACAGTATAATCTCTTCTATTTGACATCATTTTAAAAAAATGTGTTGTAGAACAGATCAGTGGTTACCAGGTATTGGGGTAAGGGCCAAAACTAACTATAACTGGATAGCATAAGGAAGTTTTTGGAGGGACAAGGGAATTATTCTGTATCCTTAGTGTGGTGGTGGTTATACCAATCTATGTATGAATTAATATTCATAGACCTCCACTTCAAAATGTCATCTTTACTGTATAACTAAAAAATATCTTTAAATAAAAATTAATAGATAAATATCAACACTCAGAAATAACCTCCATTAATAGATTTCCCCTAAGATGGTATACACGTTTTTAACAAAAGTTAAATGGGATCATAAAGTACAGATTATTTGTAATTTATGTTTAAAGAAACATTTTTTTTTTAAGAAACATTTTTTAAAATCAGGGTCTTACTAAGTTGCTTAGGACCTTGCTAAGTTGCTGAGGCTGACATCGAACTTGTGATCCTCCCGCCTCAGCCTCCAGGATTATAGGCATGCACCACTGCACCTGGTAAGGCAACAAATTATTTTTTTAAAGTTTTAAAATTTGTTTTAATTAGTTATACATGACAATAGGCAACAAATTATTTTTAAGGCAACAATTGATTTTGAACATCTTTGTTTATATATACACATCTTTACCAAAAAATAGTTGTGCATTTTTAAAATGTATATGTCAATTATATTTATATAAAGCTATTATAAAAAAGTAAATGGCTGAATACCACAGACATGCTTGCTAGAAATATATGCATAATGTTTCAATAATGGAATATCATCCTCCCCAAACAAATGGTTCAGATGCAACAGGCAGAGAGGCATCTATAGTACTTTCCAGCAGTTGGGGAGGTCTTATAACTCAAGGCAAGGTGGCCAGTATCTGCATGGTGTGTGTGCATATGTACAGGTGTGGTTGGAGGTGCAAAGAGCAGGAAAGGAAGGTAGAAAGGATCATTCAGAAACTGTACTCATTGCATCTGAGAACTAAGGAAGAACAGAAGATGGATTATCATGAATAAATTGTATCAAGATTTTTGAAAGTCAAATTTTAAATGATAAAATTTGAACTCCTTGCCAGAAAACCATCCACTGGGGGCAAAGAACATGCATTACAAAAGGGGTGTTTCAAGGTTAATATCTAACTGTACAGCTATCCATTTGTTCTACAATAAATGTCGAGTGACTAACCTATGACCATTGTGGAATGAAGTGGAGAGGAGAGTTTACTACAGTTGTCTCTATGTGGTAATAAGGACTTTGTACTATGACCAGAACCACCATAGACCTGGGATCAGCACCAGGAAATAGAAGCAGGTGGGGTTGGCAAGGAACCCCTTGTCTACTGC
Organism: Sciurus vulgaris; assembly: GCF_902686455.1. Lineage (NCBI taxonomy): Eukaryota > Metazoa > Chordata > Mammalia > Rodentia > Sciuridae > Sciurus > Sciurus vulgaris. The sequence goes on from NC_136476.1 coordinate 37,058,536, forward strand.
TGGAGGCATCCTGCATACCACTCCAGTCTCTCCTCAGCCCTATGTAAGAAAGGCAGCAAGTCTACAGCCCAGGTTTCTCTGACCTGGTGGCTTTCTCCTTTCTCTCAGGCTGTCACTACCTCTAAACAGTGGGCATACCTCTGTGAGCAACTAGGGAGGCACTGGGGAGCTGTGTCACTGCAGATCAGCGTGGACCTGGGTGTGGGAGAGGGCTTGCAAAGGCAGGATCCCACCCCAGTGCCACAGATGCTCTTCACTTTGCTGAATGCATGAAGGAGTAAAATCCTTTGAGTTACTTGCAAAAGTGTGTTCCTTAAAATGCTTCAGATGAAAGAATTAGATGCCAAAAAAGCAACTCTCATGTCAAATGTTACCTAAGCAGATTGTTAATGACTGCCTGGGGCTCTGTGCTGAGTGGGAAATTGAGGCTGTGTTTGAGTCCCTGAAAAAATGTGCTGTGTGTAACCATCAATGTCTACTTAGATCATGGGAGGAGGAATGGAGAACAGGAGGCTAAGCAGAGTCTCAGCACAAGGTCAGACCCAGACTGAGACCTCAGCAGAGGGAGGAGTTGAAGCACTGAACATAGATGAGCAAATAAAGGAGACAATACAGCCAGCGAGGTCACATATTGCTGTAATATCTTTCCTGATCACTTTTCTCCCAGTTCCCAACTGCCATTAAAATGGGCAGGGTGGGAAATGTGGCTGTAGCTATTTTCTTTAGGCACATTTAATATTATAAGACTGATTACCAAGGATTACGTTGAGAGTGCCAACTTTGCAGCCGAGGTTTGAATTCTGGTTCTACCACTTACTAGCTCTGTGATATTGGCCAGGATTTTTATATTTATGAGCTAGGTTTCCTTATCTGAAAATGAAGTCTGTTATAAAATGGTATTCAATAAATAGTAGTTATTTCAAAGTTATTCAAATGCAATACTGTATTTAGCAATGGTATATTACTTTCCTATGGAAGTAGATCTTCACAAATGGTGAAGTATTAAGAACATGTTTGCCAGGCACGGTGGTACATGCCTGTAGTCCCAGCTGAGGCAGGAAGATCACTGAAGACCAGCCTGAACAACATAATGAGATCCTGTTTCAAAAAAAAAAAAAAAAAAAAAAAAAAAAAGATTTTCAAGATTTTTCTTTCATCAGTCTATCCTAGGAAAGTAATTTTAATCTTATTAGTGGTGTGCTGCTGAAACTGGTGATAGCATTGTGATATAGGATCAATTAAAATAATGGTAGCCATTTATACATTATACTACCTTTATCAGTTAAATATGTAATAAAATTGGCAGCTTGTCACTGCATCCAGCTCATCTCCATTTCATCTCTCCTTTGTCTCCTGTAAAATCTCCCTGGCAATTTTCTTGTTAAAAGTGTAGTGTGATCTGCCTGCTGAATAATGTCTTACACATCAAGCAACATTAAACATGGAAACTGTGTTTCAGATGTTTGCAATTTTCCAAGTTCTTAAAATCTCTAGTCATATCCAAAAGGGTCCCTTCTTTCTGATTTGATTCTCTAGCACCTCCTTTGAGTTCTTCATACATCTCACTGAATCCTCTCTGTCTGGATCAGGACATGGCCATTGACCCCTCTTTGGACAGTGTTCAACTGTCTTTGTGTGGCATTCAGACACATCCTTCCCATGGGTTGGGTGTGGTTTCTTCCTCATCCCTTTCTTTTAATAATACAGACCATGATCAGGCCCCTCTCTTCCTGAGCCTCATTTCTCACCCACAGATGTCCTATCTCCTGCTACTCCAACCATGCAGCCTGCTCCCTCATTTCTCCATCCCACTTGCCATTTTGCCCTCAGCACCCAAAATGCCTTTGATGGTTCTCATGAAAAGCTCACCCTTCAACGCCACATGAGGCATTCTCTTAGAAGCTTCCTGGGTGTTCACTGAAGGATGCGGGTCTTTCCTCTTCTCTGCCCCTATAGTGCCTAATATCTCCTCTTTCCTGGCCTTTATCACATTATTTCATAACTGGTTGCTTTTTTGTCCCTCCTCCCACCCCTAAATATAAGCTCCTCATGGATAAAGACTTATCTTGCTTCTTCCTGTATCCCTAACACCCAGGACAGGGTCTTCAACTAAATAAAAAACATTAAATGCTATTGAGCAACTAAATATAATATCTTGCCCACCCATGTTCTTCTCATGGTGGACAATGGCACTGAGTTATTAAATAGCATTAATTGTTGAGGCTTATGGAAGATCCCACTTGCCTTCCAGGCTTTGGTGCGTCCTGTGTGTAAGAGCTTTGTATAGGATGTGAAAACTCCCTCATGTTGCATTGGCCAATTTCTTTAATTTCTTTCCCCTTCCTGGAAATCTCTTTAATTAAATTTTCCAAGGCCTTTTGCTAGTGACCTAAAGGCCTCAAGGGATTACATGTGTAGGAACTAACCTGGCTCTGAGCCTAAAAATAGTTTATTGCTTTGGAGAGAGAAATTACTTTCTGGACAATTTAAACTAGATTTTTCTTTCTGTATATGCTTTAGATAATAATGGAAAAAAATCATAAATTAACCAGAACCTAGGAAAGAGGGCTTTAAACTTGTTATAAGGTATAGGTCACCTGGATAGGAAATGATCATTTTAAGATATGCCAACAAAGAACTGATTGCCCTGGAGTCTCTAGTTCAATTGATTCCCCCTTAAAGCCAAGCTCTTATGCCCACTAATAATCAAATGGGTAAATGTGTACTCACTCCATCTCTCTTTCTTTGATATTTCCTTAGCTTACATGAACACATTATTCATTAAAGAAACCTTTCTTAAGAAACTTTTAGAGCCAAGGAACTCTTCTAGGCACTTGGAGGAAAACATTTTCTTGAGGACAATACAGGCCCAATAGACAAAGTTAGGAAGCACATCTCAGAGTAAAGATGGCATTATGCCTGAGGAGAAGCACAAGATGTCTTGTGGAGGTCAAGGGAAGAAAAGGCCACATTTGCCTGAGCTACATTATAGAAGATTGGATGTCGAAGCCAAATCTACTGGTAAAATGTGTAAGAAAGCTATGTCTTATTTGCAATGTAAGGACAAAATCTGATCGTTTCCATGACCTTTTAAAAGAATTTGAAGATTTTTCATGTATACATATCTTCAACCATTAATATCTTATCTTCAGTTTTCCAGTCTGAGATTAAGATATATATGTGTGTGTGTGTGTGTATACACACACATATATCCTTTAATGGCATTCACCCTTCATGCTTTTATCCCACAAGCATTAATGGATAGGGTTTTGGTATGTTAATAATGTTTCTGAGTGAAGAGCAAAAATGTAACTGAGAACATTTGAGTTACTTATTCAAAGATATGCTAAAATTAACCTCAAAGAAATTATTACTTCAGTGGTATCACTGAATGTCTTCTAAAATAAGATCAATTTCCCTCTGTCTAGGATGTTTTAGATATGGCCTGACCTAATGGTGAGGGAGTAAACAAGAAGCTAGACATTAATGTTTCTTCCATTTCCAAGACTCTCTGATGACCTTCTCAGCCAATCAAAGCACAAGAGACAGTGGGGCTGGAAAATAATTGCCCTGTTGAACTCATGCTATGAAAAAATTCATGCAGTGCCCAGTGAACACATTCAGTGGACACTCTCTACTAAATACCATGCTTAGCTGGGAAGATGAATCCTGCACATTCTCTTTAAGATCTCTCACTGCTTAGTGGGACCATGATGAGCATACATTACCATAAATCAAGACAAAATAAACACACAATTAAAATGAAATAAGAACTGCAACCACAGGAAACCTACAGTAAGTAACCACAGGAAAGCCTACACAGAAATCATGGAATTTGATTGTATTGAACACTGAACCTCCATATTGGAAAAAGAGAACAATCAACACACCAAGCATACACAAGGGGAGGAAAGCCCTACTCACATGACCCTGTTTATTGCACGGAACCAAAACGATCTACCCACTCACAGTGTAGGGAAAGGTGCTCTGCTTTATCTTTCTGCTGGTGGTTTCCATTGAGCCATTCAAACACACCTACCCATTCTCATTTATTGTCAGGATGGGCCCTATTTTCCAGCAGAATCTTATGGTTTTGTGAGGAGTATTCTAGATCCACCCTTTTCTGACCCACATACTATTTCACACCACCATAGTTCTTAATACCTCATCATTAAAAAAAAGTTTGTGCTTTGGAATTTTGAAGGTTTTTGGTCTTCAGATGAATTCTTATTCAAATATCCATTCAGAAACTATTGGGACAACCATCGTGACTTGGGTATTAGTTGGCAGAAAACAAGGTTAAACTATTAAAGGAGTGACAACATTTAGAATGTTTAGACATACAACTAAAGGTGCTGAGAGGAAGGATACTGCTGAAATTTGGAGCTGATATCTGCTTTGCAGTTTTACTGTAGAGTCTCCCTCTCCTCTCCTCCCCTCCCCTCTCTCCTCTCTTTTTCTCTCTCTCTCTCTCTCTCTCTCTCTCTCTCTCTCTCTCTCTCTCTCTCCATTGCAAATTGCAAATGATTGGAGTTACAGCATTCCCCTTAGAAGGCAAAGCAACCTGGGCAATATGGGTATAAAATTCACACATGCCATCTTATCACCACCATTCCTTAATCAAATTTGCTACCCTAAGAATTCTCTTTGGCTGACACCCCATCCCTCCCAAACATACACCCTTAGCTAAGCACCAGAAATTCATTAATCCCCAAAGACTGCTAAAATATTCAGGACAACTTCAAATGCCTGAGACTCTGGCTGAGTAAAAAATTGTTAGTTTTTCAGCAACACTTCTATGTGAATTTAGAAAGAAAAGTTTATAGACTCTAAGAAAAAAGAGAGAAGTGAGGGACAGAGTGTTGTTTCTGAAAGATGAAACCATCAAATAAAATTTTTCCAGAATGTTCTTGGTCCTTTGAGTTAGCTCAAGCTTCAGTATCAACCATGGGGTGCTTATATTTTTCTCCTCATATACTCACCTTATTCTGTCAAAGTTGTGGTGACAGACATCCATCTTTGGTGGAGGGGTACCACCAAAGTTCTGAGAATGATTAAGAGATCAGATGAGGCAGCCTAATTCATGCAAGTATGTGGTTAAAAACAAAACCTCAGAGATGGGAGGGAGTCCACTGGCCAACTATGAAACACCCAGGAAATCTTCATGACCCAAGAGAGTGGGAGGCTGCAGCAGAAGAGAGTTGCTTTTTAAATAGCAACTCTTCATTTTATATTCAAGTTATTTCCCTTCCCTAAAGGAACACCTGCATATTCAACTTTCCTTAAGTTAAATTGGCAAATAATTCCCTAAGTATAAGAGAAGATGATGAAGTATCAAAGTGCTATAAACATTCAGTATTTCTTCTTACTTTGGTACTCAGCCTTTTAACATCCTTGTGGAAGTTTTCTACTAATAATAGCTATTATTAGTTCGTTGCTTGCTACAGATAGGAGTTTCTCTAATCATCATAAACACATTTTTTTCCTTCTAAAATCTCAAGTGATGAGAGTTTAGGTAACTTTCCTAGGGTCACAGAATTGTTACTATAGCTACATAGCTTGAGCCAAGGAGGTTCTGTACTCAATCCCAAAACCACACTCTCTCCTGTGACCCAGGAGAAACTGAGGCCCAGAGTTTTTCAATTGCCCAAGATTTCTTGGCTAGCTGGGTTCAAAGCCAAGCCTGAATTCAGAGTCTGAATTCTAAAATCTCTGTGCTGGTAGTCCAAAATCAGTAGCCCCAGTCACTAACCAAATAAAGAATAGGGAACAGTTTGCCCCTTTATTTTTCCAATGAAGGCTATTCCTTAAAGAATCAGATCAACATTACAAAATGTTTTATTACTGGGCTTGGAGAATCACAGTGTCTTGGAAGCATTTTTATCACTTGACGTATACATCTCATATAACACCTTGCTCTGAAATCACAGCTCTCTTAAAGGACTTTAAGCAGAAACACTATTTGGATGCTTCCAGGATTACCTTTCCCAAGTGGCTTTTTCTTCCAACTGCCAGTCTCGTCATTTAAGATAGATTTTGAAACAAAGTGAAAAAACTTGGAATTAAATATAATCTAGCTAAAACCCAGTTCACATTTCTTAATTGCTTAAATATAGATATGGTAATTATTAGCTTTGGTTAGTAAGAATTCCAGTTTAATTTTGTATTACTTAAGTTACTGAATATTGATACTCAGAATTGCTTTTAATGGATGCTCCCATGTATGTCATGGGTGTGTCATGTTTAGATATAAGGTGTCCCCTTAAAACTCATGTATGAGACAATGCAAGAAATTTCAGAGGTGACCCAATTGGGGTATGAATGCCTTAACCTAATCAGTGCACTTGAATGGATTAACTGGGTGGTAACTATAGGCAAGTAGGGTATGGTTGGAGGAGGCAGGTCATGGGGAGGTGTTCTTTTGGGGTATTTATTTTATTTCTGGTGAGCAGAGTTCCTGTTTTCTTTCTTGCTTACCATGTCCTGAGCCACATTCCTCCACCACATCTTTCCACCATGATGTCCTGCCTTCCTTAGGTGCTGAGGAATGCAGTTGGCCATCTATGGACTGGGATCTCTGAAACCATGAGCCCCCAAATAAACTTTTCCTCCTCTATATTGTTCTTGTCCAGTCTTTTGGTCACAGCAGTGAAAAAGCTAACCAAAACAGTGTGATTATTTTATTTTTGGCAGAGAGCAACCTGATGGGCTAAAAAAAAAAAAAAAGTAATCCACATATTTAATAATAAAACATTAGATAGGTGACTATTAAAGCAAATTATAAAAGTTCCCATAAATAGATATTAAATTATAAAATGTAGACAGAGTGGTGTATTGCAGAGAGAAGTATGATTTTTAAAAGATCTCAACCATTTTGCTCCTGTTGTCTAACCAATCTGCTTCTTTTACTGCAATTGAACTTACACTAGCATAGCTGCCTGGCTCTGCCTGCATTCTTTTCTTGCTCTCTTAAGATCTCAAGAGATGTTCATGCTTAGGCAGGCGCCCAGACCTGCCATGAGGCTGGAAGTTTCAAGAGGTTGAGTACAAAGCCCTCCAGGTTACATTTTCCTAAACCTTTCAATTAGGTAAAAAATTTTACTTAAGGCTTGTGGCTAAGGGTTGGCTTTCTATACTAAAATAGGGGCAGAGCTTGTTTTGCCATTCGAAATGAATTCAGAGATGATGAAACGCTCAGCCTCCACTCCTTTCCCATGACTGTGTTCAAATGGATGCATTTCGCACTGAGAACGTGGTAGAGTGGAGCGCCTCTTCCTTTTCCTTGCTAGTCCAGGTCTTTGATGTCTGATGTCTCCAAAGTTCTGCTCCACTAGAGCTGTCAGGCAATTTGCCACCCTCCTTATCCACCTATCCTGTACCACCACCCCCCCCACACACACAAGGTTATTTTTTGAGAGTTACCTTTTGTTTTAAACATCGCCCAGTCAACCAAGCATGGTAAAGCAATTTTAGATCATTATATAATTTTCCACAAAATTCTCTGAGCTTTCGTAAAATTTTTTATGTATCTGGCATTGTACCTGGCATTAAAGACAATACAAGAGATAGGCTACATGCTCCCTGATGGTTGCAAGGATTCTGTTATTTTTGAAGAAGGAGGAAGAAGAGGTGGGGGAGGAGGTAGGAGAAGAAGGAGAAGTTATACGTATATAATTGGCACACATCATAACTGGCAGCACACTCAAACAGCAATATGTAAATAGGAAAAGGTAAATTGTGCTATATATAAGAATGAGGCAATATACATGATTTTTGAACATTTTAGCTGTATATTTCTTTAATGTGCATAAATAAAAAGGCTCAGTTCTTTTGAATGCCTTCTTTCTTACTCATTCTGATCTTTAGTGTGTAATCCATAAAAGGCCATCGCTCCCTTCATAAATCTTCTTTAATTCAAAGCATAACTCTCCAAGTTCAAAAACTGAGCAGATTAGCTATTGCTGCTCCTCACCAAAATTGTCGGTATATAAACATCTCCCTGGAGTCACAACTACAGTCGGTGTAAAAATAAATCAAAAGTCAGCTATAAGTTCCAATGATTTATCAATGAGTTTTTTAATGGTGTGTGTCTGAATTATAGCATTTAACAAGCCCCACCACCAATTTCTATTTTCATTAGTTCACAGCATTTTTAGAGTTTATGTATGTACAGAAATATACATACATACACGTATGTGTATTTGCATCTATAAATTTTGTATTTCATGACATATTCCTTGCCACTAGATCAGCTGTACTATTTTTGGAAACATTACTCTCTCTACTTGGAAATCGTAACCTCTTAGTCAATCTAAATATGACTTCATAACTTTTACAGCTTTCACCCCATACTTTTGCAAAACCTTACTGTGACTGCAAAGTAGCTCTTTATGGTTAAAGAAAAAAAGAAGAGCTTCTCATGATGTACCCTAAAACTACTTTGGGTTTCTGTTTGGGATCCCGATGTGTCTAATGTGTTTGTGTAAACAAAATCTTTAAGGTTACATTAGGGAGTGTTTTGTTTTGTTTTGATTTGTTTTTTTAAAGCAAATCTTTGACTCTATTACTTCTCCAGTTGCTAATTAAATTAAAGTTGAATCACCCAGAACAATGCTTTCAACGTTCTCTGGAACCTGGAAAGAAGATTAACACTAATTTAAATGCTGAACATCATTAATTTTATTCATTAGACATAAGTAATTCACTTACTAATTCATCATTACCCTTTGGAGGTGGTCTAAAAAGTTTTGTTTCTGTTTTTTTAAGCACTCAAATTTTTTTCATGAAAAGAAATTTTATTTTGTTGTAATTCTTCACTGATCTAATGGAATAAAATTTAGAAACAGGGCTTCTTTAAGTTTTATATGTGTAGGAATCACCTGGGGATCTTGTTGAACTGCACACACTGAATGAGAGAGTTTGAAATGGGGCTTGGGATTCTGCATTCCTAATAAGTACCAGGTGATGTTCCGCTGTTGTTGGTCCATAAACAACACTTTGCACAGCAGAATTTTAATGTATCATAATCATGTATTGCAAGCCTTCACCAATAGCATTATTTGTCTATGAACTGCAATGGCTTCCTGGGGTGTCTGCCTGAATTAGCCTTCTAATGCTAAGTTCAGCATTTCTTTTTTTCTTTTTTCTTTTTTCTTTTTGCCTTGCTGAGATTAGAGGTTGCCAAGCTGGATGACTGTTTCAGTAAACCTTCTGTGGACTTGAAACTGATCTGATTCTAACTTTCCTCCAGGTGTGTGTTATACAGACTTTGAAAATGTTCTATGTAGAAAACTAAAGCATGCTGTAGACACATATTTTATGCATCTTAGTGGGTTTCAGGTAACTTAGTCTTAGGATTTCATTCCAAAATGACCACCTGTGCTGCGACTTTGACCCACGAGCAACACAGAAATAAAAGAAGTTCTACAATCTCATCTATACCAGAGAGAGTGAGAAAAGGTCAGTTCATTCTCTTTCAACTTCCCAGAAAACCCCTTGCCCTTGGCATACACCCCTTGAGCAGGAATGCAAATGGTTCATCTCAAGGGGATTGGTAAGTGTTTGCTTAATGAGAGTGAGTATAAGAGGCAGGAAGTGGATGTCACTGACGCTATTAACCAATACTCACATGTACTAAATAAAGAGTTAAATAAAATGTAACTTTTATTTATTTGTTTTTATGTGGTACTGAGGATTGAACCTAGGTAGGACCTCACCTGTCAAGGCAAGCTCTTTACCACTTAGCTACAACCCCAGTTCTTATATATGTACTTTTATATGTACTTTTTAATTGAGGCAGAAAGTAGGTTTGAATGGTCAGACCCATAGGATTAAGCCATGACCTACCTATACAGACATTAAACAGCAGGCTGAATGGGTCATGTGATATCATGTATATTAGGTCCCCACAGAAATGGTAGGGAAATGGTGTCAAGATGCCTGCTCTAATCAATGAATGACAAACTGACTACAGGGGCCAGATATGTAGAACAAGTGTAACGTGTCCTCCACTGGGAGAACACACTACTCCTGTGCCAAACTGACTGCCAGTCCTCAGTTACCGACTAGTCAGTATCAAAAGAGTAGATTTCACTCAAGATAGACCTGGGGGACCAACCCAAGTTCAGAAGTGCCTCAGATATGTTTTATTGGTTGGGATAGTGAATCTTTAAGTCCAGAATGCAAACAGAAATGAGCATTTTTAAATAACTTTTGAGAGTCTGGCACTGTCAGAGGCAAATCCCATTAAATATCCCATCGCTGGAAGAAGCTAAAAGTGTATCAGTGTGGTTCATTATTCACAAGTCTCTTTTGGACTAAGCTTGTGCATATCCATTCAGAGACAATTATGAAAAGCCTCTGTGATGTTTAAAGACTCTAGAGATTTGGAAGAAATTGCAATGGGGATGAGAATTTATCTATAGGATGCTATACCAGAAACTTCAAATCTTAGAGTTGGAAGCAACACAAAGGTCATTAGTACAAACTGCCACTCAAAACCAGAGTCCGCTGTGCCTCATTTCTTGGCAGATGGTCACCTAGCCTCTCTGCTTGAACATTTCCAAGGATGGGAAACAGAACTTTTTGAGATAATCCATACCCTAAAGACAACTCCAAATATTGTAACATCCTCCTTATTATAGAGCCCAAATATACCTTTCCTAAATTGCTACTCATTGATTCTAGTTCTGTTATCTTGTCTTGGCCTTTTTCAACCTTGGTGAAAAAATACCTTTCAGCTGTCCCAAATTCTCCACTTCAAATCAGTAGCCCCAGTTCTTCCAGCTTCTCTTCCCTTGACCACTCTTACATACCTAATGAGCTGCTGATTATTGAGATTCTTCTAAAAATCTGATTCCCAGGACTGGATATAGTGCTAAGATATGCTCTAACCAGAGCAAACCCAGCAGAACTATTGTCTACATTAGCTGTTATTTTTATTCAGGTAGCATAAAATTACCATTTTTTTTCACCAGCAATAAGCACTTCTGACTTTTGTAGTAAGTTTATAGGAAACTGAAAATCCATAGCATTTTCTCATAACACTGCTCTTCCATGTTGCATATTGGTGATAGATTTCTCTTTTTAACCTAAATCTAGAATCTGATATATCCTTTTAAAGAGGTCAGCTGATTGACTTTGATGTGTTCCTCAAGATTTTTTTTTTTTTTTTTTGTGGTCACTCTTCTCAGTTGGATACTTGCTTACTGCAAATGACATAAAAACTATCGCCCATGTTTTTAACCAAATTATTGATGAAAATGCTAACCGGACCAAGTATAGGGTCTTTCACATTTAACTTTATATTGGTATTGATTTACTAGCTTTGTCAACTTAGAGATCCCAGCACATAGTAAGTGTTCAATAAATGTTTGTTGACTTTAGTGTACATTTTTCACCTGTGTATGCTCAACGGAGTCTCATGTAGCTTACATTACTCAATTTTGCCCATAGAAAAATCACCAAGTGTTATCAAATGCTTTGCTAAAATCAAGCATAGTCATAAAGTAAAAATGAGCACTAGACTGAACCAATAGACCCAGATTCTTTTGTTGTTGTTCTTTTTAGATATACGTGATCGTAGAGTGTACTTTGACGTGTCATACATAAATGAAGTATAAATTTTCCTAACTGGGATCCCATTCTTGTAGTCATACACACGTGAAGTTTCACTGGTCATGTATGCACATAGGAAAATCATGTCTGATTCATTCTACTGTCTTTCCTATTCCCATCCCCCTTCCCTTCCATTCATTCCTCTTCGTCTAATCCAATGAACTTCTATCCTTCCCTTCCCCACCCTTATTATAGGTTAGCAGCCACATATCAGAAAGAACATTTGGCCTTTGATTTTTTGGGGGATTGGCTTATTTCACTTAGCAAGATAGTCTCCAGTTCCATCCATTCACTAGCAAATGCTATAATTCCATTCTTCTTTATGGCTGAGTAATATTCCATTGTGTATATATACCACATTTTCTTTATCCATTCATCTGTTGAAGGGCACCTAGACCCAGATTCTAATACCTGCTTGCTGAGGTCCTCAAATAATCTCTCTTAAAGTCTTTGTTTCCATTTTATTTTTAAAGCTAATTATCATTATCTGCTCTGACATTCATACATTGTGCAGAGCAAATGTGATAATGTATGTGAATTGGATCTCTGACTACACAAACATTGAGGCTTGTTAGGTTTATCTGCTGATCTGCTATCTACTATCATTTGTTCTTAATGAAGCCATCCTGATGCTAATGTTGTTCACTTTATTTTTCTCTATGCTCCCAAAAGACACTCAAATATGATAATTCTGATTCTGGAAATAGCTGTTATTTTGTTCTCAAGTTCAATTCTAATTCTAAAGCATGTCTTCTCTTGACCCCACTAAATTCATCCTGTTATTTCCAAGCAGATGATGAAGCTGGCAATGGATGTGTGTGAAATTGCTGCAGTACAGACAAGACTGCCTGATTTCACGTCTCTGATAGAGCTCAAAATTTTCAGTATTTTCAATATCAAACTCTTCTATGAGTTACAATTTATTCTAATACCTTTAGTTGTGGGCTTTGGTTTCCTCACATATTAATAGATGTCCGTAACTTTCTTTGTTTCCTGTTTTGGCTTACCTTTTGAAACCAGATGCTGGAAAATTTAGAAAACAGGAGGTTTCTCTTGGTATTTACTTAAAATGTGCCACATTATCAGTAGATAACGGGATTCAAGAGAGCACATTTTCACCATTCTCCTCTAATGTGGGCACTATTTTAAGTCTCTGAGATGATTTTGGCTACATTTTTTAAAACTGACAAAATTTCACATTTATTTTGTTTTAAAAAGAAGGGGAAAGCAGCAGCATGCACAACGAGGACAGATGAGCAGACTTTGGAGCTCTTTGCCTTGCCAATTAGAACTAAAACAAATGAGAAACTTCACTTGTAGAACTTCATCCCTCAAAGGTTGTGCACAATAGTAATGACTATAAATGCAGATTCTGTTGAAAGCCCATAATAACCAAAATGGTATCGATGTTTGTTTCTCTTTCCCCTAAAAGGACAAATACCTTTTTGAAATTATATTTAACAGAATTATTCCATATTCCCTCTGGCCTGGACTAGAGAATTTTGTTTATGAACTATAATAGAAATTATGGGACTTTCTCAGGGACTGCAAAGGATTGATTGCATTTAATACTGTCATTCTTTAAAAAACAATTTTGTACTTCTCTGATGAGCTTAAATTGGGGAAGCCAAATTGCTTTTAATAGGCCTGATCTGGATATATTTAAAAATGGTGATACACCTCAGAACCAACTGGGCAACTATTCAGAAAGGTCAAATTAAAGGCACAATTTGAAAAGGAAGCCATGATTTTATAACCAGTTTTATATTAATCCCAGAGATCTGAGCAGAAAACTCAGTTTATTCACACAAACCTAATTAAGCCTCAATACTGGCTAGAATCTAAACTACACACTTAACAGTAGACTAGGAGAATTTTCAAATAGTTCCACAAGTTTCAACAAAATGACTCATAAAACTCTAACAGACCTAGACCATAACGTGCATATGTCCTGACATATAGAACATGGAATTTCCACTGGATTCAACATAGACTATGTCTACATAGTGCTTTGCTGTTTAGGGGAATGTTAATTGCAATTCTCATATCTTTCCATCAATCCAAGGAGCTGTTAGGAACTATAAATTTTAGTGTTTCACACAGGTGGGTTATGATAACAAGTTGTCTGGCAGGGAAACGCTGAACCTTTGTGCAGCTTTTCCAATGGAGGAAAGGTAGTTGGTGGATCACACCTCCAGCAGGGCAATCACGGGAAGAGGCCACGTTTACATTTAACCTTGCTCTTAGTTCCTCAAGAGTCTGGGAGACTCTTTAAGTTCTCAAAGTCCTCTCTTTTGAGAGAATTCAGTGTCATAAAAGCTTTTGATAAGGACTTAGAAATCCCACTGTCATGAAAAGACAGTTCCAGAAGCACATCTCTTCTATTTCTCAAGAACAGAAATTAAAACTCAGTGTTGGCCAACTTGTGTGAATACCTACTTTGTGCCAAGAGCTGGTCTACATCCCCTATAGCAAAGAACATAATGGATTCCTGGTCTTCACGAAGCTAACTTTCTACTAGAACTGGAGAGTGGGACAGGTGAAAACAGAAAGTTAGGAGAGAAAATGTTCATTAGCCGCAAAGATTTTAGAGATCATAAAGCAGGTATAATGGAGTATCAGGGCAGTTCCTATAGATTTGGGAAGTCAGTAAAAAAAAATTCTCTGATAGGTGCCCTGTCTCCAAACCATACCCACCCTGAAGACAGTGATATTTGAGGAGTGTGGTTGGTTGGTGCCATTTCCAGTGTGATTGAAATGCTGAAGGAGATTTTACAGTCCCACTCATGACCCACTTGCACCACTCCACCTACCTCTCCCCTCTCATCTAATACCCTCCCCCAGCCTGCTATCATCACTGCAGTCAATATCGAACCCTATGAGTCTCAAGTTCATCACCAAGGTTGAACTTTTTCATATACCTAGTTCCTTGGTGTCTGAGTCCACTACTAGGCTAGGAATCCCTGAGACAGGGACCGTGTCTGGGGTTGCAGGTGGAAGTCTGATCTTGGTTAGCTAAGAGAATTGAAGTCCTAGGGTTCTGACAGAGTGTCCCAGGCAGAAATGAACGTGACTTGACTTTGACCTTTAAAGAGGTCTGTAAGGACAGAACAGAAAGCAAAGGAGAATGTAGTTAGATAATAGCTTACATTTTTATTTTCAAGAACAAGTAAACATGTTTAAACAGGCAACTCTGTATAAAAGCCAGAGGATAGGTCAAATAAATGGCAAAACAGGGTCCAGCAGTAATAGAATTGGGGGCCTCTTTGGGGATTGGTTTGAGGATTATATGCATGAAAGAGATTAGTGGGAGATAAAGGTTGAAATTCAGGTTGAAGAAAATCACACAGGATCTTCAGTGTTAAGAGAGGGGATCTGGGGCCAGATCAGGAAAACCTTGTCTAGCCTCTCACTTCTTCAATCCCCTTCACACCTCTCTGCAGCCAGTGTAAGAGAAAGACATGGCCCTGGATGGCTTCCCACCCTAACCTCCTCAAGTCTTCCTTTCATAATCTGCTCCTTCCTCAGGACCATCATCCTCTTTCTTACCCTTGACTCTCCGTCCTCAGCTCAGCTCTTTTCTGGTCAACAGGCCCTTGATCCTGCATTTTCCTTTATCTACCTCCTCTCTCTCTCTCAAGAGACAGGCTTAACGGTCGTCTACATCAGCTCTTCACCTCCCCTTACTCATTGTGATGAAGTCTCGCTGTCTTCTTCCCCATGGATCCTCTAAACAGCTCTTGTCAAGGTCACCCGTGAACACCTCTTTATTAGTCAGCAGATGCTGTCCCTCCCCTGTGTCACTTTACGACTCTATGGTGCTTGATACTGTGGACTCCTCCCTCAACTTGGAAAATCCCTCTTCAGTTTCCAGAGACACATCTTTTGTTTTTTTCTCAGTCTTCCTCATGGAATCCTTTTTCTCTGTGTTATCTTGTACAATGTTCCTTGAAGCAGACTCCGAGATGGAAGGTTGCCTGCTAAAAGTTTGTTGGGGAATACCCTTGGGAGACAGACCCATAAGGAAGTAAGGAAAGAGGAGAACTATAGGCCCACAGAGAGGTTTTAACCAGCCCAAACGGAAGCCCTGGAGCTTCAATAACCCTTCAGATTTGTCCCAAATTGAAGCCAGGAGGGGACTTGGCCATTGTGTCTGGACATCTGCCAGTCATTGGTTGTGGGCCACCATCTAGGAGGGTTGCTGTCTTGGGCCAGGCAGTTTCCTGTGACTGAGAGGGCTTCCCACGGAGGGGCAATGACTATGCATTTTGCACCTCAAATCTGAATTCACTACTTCCACTCCAGTCCTCCTGCAAATCTACTCTTGAGTTCCCAACTTCCTTAATGATAGCGGCAGCATCGCATAGCTAAGCTGCTGAAGCCAGAAACCAACTTGCTCATCTTCTCTTCATGTCCCTTTTTCAGATAGTCACCAACCATGTCCTATCAATTTTATAGCATTTTTATCCCATGCATCTAACCCTTTCTCTCCATTTCTAATGCTGCTGCTTTGCTTCAGACTCCCATTTTTCCATCCAGTTTCTCCCAAACTTCTTCTAGTTATGACAGACCGCCTTTTATTACTCTTTTGTACAGTGCTTAAAATCCTTCACTGCCTTCTCACAGCTACAGGGTCAAGTGTGAACTCTTAGGCCTTCACAGAAGTTCTTCCTGATCTGCCTCCTTGCCCTGTCCTTACCACTCTGAATTCTCTTTGAATAGTTGCTCCTAGTTAACTGATTTTCTAGTGACTGATTTATAGAGACAACTTTTTGATAGTATAGGAAGGCAGCCCACACCACTAGATCATATTCTATTTGGAAGCAATTTCTTCTCAGTGAGAAACAGAGCCCTTGACCCGGGGCAGTGATAAGCAAGGCATTTCATTAAATAGCAATATTAATCCCAGGAGATCACATGACCTTTTGAGCTGCCCAGCCTTGGCAAGAAGACAGCACAGCCCCTGCCTGCTAGCTGGGCTAATCTGAGCCTGAATGTTGCCACTAAATCCTTACTGAGCATGACTTATGCACCCAGCTGTTAACACCGATACATTCTCAGTGCCAAGACCAGGCGCCATTCCCCAGACACTTATACATCCCTGCCTGCTAATCCCCCTGCCTGCTGGGATGGCCAGAAGAGGAACAAGGTCACCCCCAAGTCAGTCAGGGGCAGGGGGACTCTTGCCACCGTGTGCTTGGTGGTGGTATGCTGTATGTTTTATTTATTCTGTACATCAGGCTAGAATAGAATATAAATTTTTCTTCATTGGCTTTATGTGATAGGAAAGCATTCATTGCACATTTCTGGTCTTAATCACAGAAAGAGAAAGGGGAGAGAGAGAAGTAGAGAAAGGAATTATAGGAGGAACAGAGGGAGAGAATCAACCAAACTTGTTATTCTTGAAAAATAACTGCTGGTGAAAACAGAGCCCCTCTGAAAAGCGCAACCACATTTTGCGTCCAGAGTAGGGAGCTCACCTTTTAATCTTTTGTGAGGAACCAACACCGCCAGGACAGCCACCCCCACGGACGACTGGACTGAGCCTCCCAGCCCCTTGGGTGGCAAGGGATGTTTGTGCTTTGGTGTCAGCGGGACCTGAAGGCAGTACTTTGGAACCACGGTTGGCTTCCACCTCCTCTCTCCGGCCCCATCTCCTCGCTCGGGTTTCAAGCGTGTCCCTTCCGCACTGCCCTCTTGCATTCGCTTTCTTCTTGAGCTCGTGAATGTTACCCTAGAGGGGGCTGCAGCACCGCAGGCTTCCTCCTCCCCGCCACCCTTTGCTGTTGTTGGCTGCAAGTCCTGTGCCCGGCGCCAGCTCCTCGGCAGCGAGCAAGGACCCTGCGCTCAGCTTACCCAAACAGACAGCCGGCACAGAGTCTGCACACGCCGGGCAGCCTTCTCCCGCCCCTGCCCCGGTGCTCTGAACGGCCGGGCGCTCCTCTCTGCTCATTGCATCAAATGTGCATTTCACCAGTGCACGGTCCATGGCACCAGGCATGTGCAGCTGTGATTCACACCGCGCAGGTGGCTCAGGTCCCAGCAGAGCCTTTGTACCCAACACACGCGTGTGCACACACCCCCACTGCACGTGATGAGCAGTTAGCAGGGTCTTTCTCTCTTTTTTTTCCACTGGATCCAGACTGGTTTTCTGCAAAATCCCTTTGGAAGTTCCCTGGACGTTGCATCCTAAAAACATCTTATAAAACAAAATGTCAGTGTCATTTTCACTAGGTCATGACTTGCATGACCCCCATTCGCAAATTCCACATCCCTGGAGCAACATGGTCTAGAAACAAATCATCCCTGGTGCCTTTGCCTTTGTTTTCCTTTAATGTGTTCCTGCAAGGCAGTGAAGAGTAATAGCTAACACTCTCACCACTGAATCTGCTCATTGTTATGCCTTCCTGGGAGTACTCAGTGTTTAGAATACATGGTGGATGTAAGTAAATGAGAAATGCCATCACAATAGCTAACTCTCTAAAAACTGAAGACTTACACTAAGACTGTAAAGCAGTGCTCGGCTCTTAGACACTGAACCGGTACTGACTGAACAAATGCAATGTGCTAAGCACTTTATGTTATTACCCCATCTCATCTTCACAGTCATTTGATAGATGACACAGTGGAAGCCTAGGGAGGCTAATTGTGTGTTCAGAGTCTTGTGTGTTCAGGGTCACGCATTCAGAAAGCAGTGAATCCCTCGATGTCTGGGCTTTGGTTTTTAATCATGACTACACTACTTCATATCATCCAGGAATTTGTGATTTCTATTAAATTTTAAACATTCCTCAAGTGTTTTTACTCTAGCATGAGCTAACTCACCACTGCAGATCATGAGTAGAGTTCTCTTTCTACAATATTCTCAGGCAGCCTTGCATTGTACTTGTTATTATGCTGTTTCTTAGCCAGGCTGTTCTGCTATAGTACAATGTGCATTTCTGGAAAACCTTGCATCCTGGGAAACATTCCCTGAAATAAGCAGGACTCATGAGAAAATCAGATGGAGGCAGACCCCTCAAAACCCATGCAAATTCATGAATAGAACACCCACAAAAATAACAGTGAATCTCTAAAAGCTCTGCCATGGTTTAAAAAGTGTGTTAAATTCCTAATAAATATTACTATTGAATATAGGACTTTACCTAAAAAAAAAAAAAAAAAAAAAAAAAAAAGCAAAAGTAGTTTAATGAAAGGGGAGATAAGGATGGGTTGAGATTGCTGAGTAATAAAGGAAAAGTCAAATGTACAAAGATGGCAGCACTATCAACAGGCACATGGTCTAATAGAGGTAGATGATGGGGTATGGGTATGTGGGCACAGTGTACAGCCCTCCCTCCACAGGTGGCTGAGTGCAGGTCTGTTAGTGCACCTGTCTAGGTCGAGGCCTGGGAAATTGTATACCAACCAGACCATCTGCTGTGGTGCTAATATGGTTCCACCAACTGGTTAGGTACCATTCTGCAGGAACATGATGTAGCAGGTCTCTTTCCCCCTAATAGAGGGTGCCTTATCATAAGGGCAGGGACCATATCATATTCTTTCTGCATCATCAGCACTTTTAACACTTTGCATATTCCCAATGCCTGGAACTCACTAGCTTTTCAAACCATGTTGCTTTGCATTTTCTTCTTTCATCAAAGAACATCTTCATGAACATGCACAGATTACTTTTATGTTATAATAAAGAAGCAGATATGTTCTACCATATATAATTTACATAATTGTCCTTAAAATATATTTGGGTCCATGTTCCAGAAGCTATACAGGAATTATTAGTAGTATCTTTTCCCTAGATACACTTTCACTTCATATTTTATGTGAAGTATTGTTTAAAATAAGTATTTCAAACCATGACAGGATATATTCCAAGTCAACACTACAGATTACTTTTATTGAAGGATGTAGTTTGATTTTGAACAGTTATCCATCTGTCCATCAATATATTCATTCAACAAGCCCCAGGAACCACAGTGAGCATTTAGAAGACAGCATTCTAACAGGCTGACTTCCTGGAAAATGTTTTAGATACAATTTTTAAGTAAATAAAGACAATATTTAGTAAGCAGTAAACAGTATCAAATATATTTCTTTAAAGTCAAGTGCTTCTTACTCTTCTTAAAAAATCAGGTTTTCCTAAAATTGTCCAAAATTTAACATTATTCATATCACCTTGAAGAGATATTTAAATCAATTACTTTTTCTAATGGTTATCATTGAGAAGTGAAAGCAGAAAAGGAGAAAATAGAAAAGTTTTGTTTTGTTTTTAAATATCAGACTGCTAGAAATTTATTTACTTAAAATCTATTTGGCCAAGCTATTAATATTTTAGCATATAGTTTTATGTCCCCTTGAGGCCATTCAAGACCCACATTTGCTACTTGCCCAAGAAGAGCAATAATTTATGATGGGCAATTAGAAAAGAAAATTTAGGAATATTGTTCAGCCATAAAAAGGAACAAAGTACTGATTATGCTATAATACAGATGAACCCTGAAAACAGGCTGAGAGAAGGAAGCCAGACATAAAAAGAAACAAATAATTCCATCTATATTTAATGTCCAGAATAAGTAAATCCTTAGGGAGATAAAGTAGATTAGCGGGTGTCCAGGAACTGGGAGCAGCAGGGGCAGAGAGGAATGGGGAGTAACTGAATTTATACAGGGTTTCTTTTTAGTATGAACAAACTGTTCTGGAATTAGGTGATGATCATAGTTGCACAACCTTATAAATAACCAAAACCACTGAATTCTATACTTTAAAAGAATGAATTTTATAGTATGTGAATTATATCTCAATTTTTAAAAAAGAAAAGAAAATGCTGATTCCATTCATTCTTCTATTAACTGAATCTCTGTGGGGAAATCCAGACTCATGGGAGATTTGTGCAAGCTGGTAAATATTAGTTCTTGGTCACAAAGCTGCTATACATTTCTTAACTTCTAATCAGTTTTAAAATAAGGCAGGATGTCAGATCTTAGTGCTTTCTTTCTGTTGGGGATAAAAAGGAAGATCTGGGAAATTCACTGTGGACTGGCTTGGGAAAGAAAAGAATTCACTACAGAAAATACAAACAAAGTTAAAGCCTCATGTGTAATGTCAGAAGATGAAGAATGGCATGATGCCTCTTCAAAGTCCTGCTGAGTTGGAAAAAGGAATCCACGCTCTTTGTATAATAGGAGATGCAAAGAAGACAAAACTTTAAATGTGTGTGTCCCAGGAGGCACAGACATAATGATCTCAGTCTGGGGGGGATAACATTTTGAAATACATTCTCTCCAAAAGGTTGAACGTAAAGTTTTGAGCTATGTTACCTGGAACAAAAGGTCTTCGGTTCAATTTTTAACTAAGTTTTGGTGCTGCACAAGTACACAAATATCTAAAAGGCAGAAAATATAGTAATAAATTTTGATGCCAAATAAAAAACTAAATCCAGTAAATGGCTACTTTGGAGTGGCCAGATGACAATGGATATTTTGCTAACATGCATACCAGTTATGAATAAATTTTGGCTATTGGAGAAAAACAGCTTTTCATTGTAGCCTTGAATATTAAAAGTTTTCCCTTCTTTAACACAATTGATATGTGGAACTCAAAATATCTTCTGAAGACACAAGCTAGGGTCTTATTCTAAAAGAACCATTGTATCAAAGAGTTTGGTTTAAATTTTAAAGGTACAGTTATACCACAAACTAGCTTAGGATGTACCATAATTGTGTATTTTTTATCTAGTAGCAGACTCCAAGCTTCTTCTTGTGGTAAGATTTCCAAAATGTGAGGAAAATATTACATATGGAGAAAACATATATAATCTGCCATTCTCTGAAAAATTGCCAAGTGTTTATTAAGGAGATTAATATGAACATCTAAGGGTTTGAGCCATATCTTCCATGTAGATTTTCAAAGGAAGTTATTATAAAAGTTCAAAGTTGGTAGCATCATGTTTTTAAAATGACTAAAGAAATTAGCAGAATGTATGTTTTGCTTTCTCCCAAAAGGAAGAGAGGGAAAAAAAATCCCTGTGCTCTCCATTCAGACCTTTTTATTTAATATTTATCAAATATCTTAAATGTGCTGGATATTTTTCTTTAAAGTCTTAAAGGAGGAGCTTACCTTCAAGATTTCAAAATGAATTTAACAGCTTACCTCCACCTGCTGTGATAAGGAGGAGATCCTGACACCTTACTCTTCAAACTTTTTGAGAGAATGGAGCTCCTGACAGGTGACTTGGCCATCTTCTATCAACGGGACGGTAAAAAGAGCGCCTCCTAGTGGCAAACAAATCTTTCGTTGGTGCTGCCCATGAGGGGAGAGAAGGGCCAAGGAAAAGCAAATCAGAATTGAGTTTAAATTCTGCCTTCTGTACCTGCAGCAAGGCTGCCCAGTCCCTAGTTTTATGGAACTGAATGACGGTTCCGGCTCCCTCCATGCCAGCCCCTCCCTAGTCAGGGCTGGTGTTAAACTGTACCTTTACAAGCCCTTGCTAGTAATTTCTAGCCTTGCCATTGCCATTGCCATCTGCTTAAAATGAAGGATTTGGGGGCCTGGATATACCTCTTTCCAAATGGCCAGTCATGCAAGACTTTGAAAATCTGGCCTTTGATGTATTTTATTGGGATAAGGAAACATATATTAAAGTCAGCTCTGCTCTACACACTGGGCCACATAACTGGGTCAATACTGAAGTTGTAATTTCATCTTCAGTTCATGGAGCTTAACTGTTCTAGCTTTCCTCTTGTTGATGACATCATAGGAAGTCACTGATGAGCTGACAACCTTTTATTATCTAGCTGAGGATACATTACTTTTTGTCTTTCTCCTTCAGTGTGTAATGAATACCAGCACTTATATAAATGTTAAAGAATTATCTGCAAGAGAAAACTGAAACTTCTCAGTTAGCCAGAGGAGGATTAAAAGGCAAAGCCAGTGAGGTATTCTTCCCAGGGTTTTATCTTCTGCTCCATAGTAAGCCATGGAGGTTATAGGGATAGAACTCGCTCAAAGTTGGAAGGTAGAGTGGGAGGAGTGTTTGTAAGAAGATGACGGTTAGAGATTATAGGATAGAAAACAACTTCATAAATCAGTTCGGGGTGAATCAAAGGTCTGGTTACTTTGTAGTCCTTTTTCATCTAGGTGTGTACTGATTTTTTTTCCCAATAGGGTATGGAGGAATCTGCTGAATACTTATAGCCCAACTCAAGAATTCAGTGTGCATGGCATATAGTCATGTATTATTAGAGAGGGGGAATTTCTATCTTAGTAGAGAAAAGCTAGAATGTTCTCTGTACATGGAATATAAAATATTACCAACATGCATTTAAATATATTATCTATGTATGCCATAAGCAGAAATGGATCTAAAGTATAAAGTAGCAAAGACTTTTTTTCATTAATGGATGAAATTGTGAAGTATAAATAAGTAGTTGTGAAAGGAAAGTCATTCTGTGTACTAAGAAGAGATGTAGATTATTTTCACATTCGAAAAAGAACAATTGTGCTTTTAGCATCTACATAAAAATAATGCTGATGTCAATGTGTGTCAAAGCCATTTTACTTGGATGGTAAGAGAACTGAAGACAGCTTGCAGAGGTTTACCATGGTATCAAGTATACACAAGAATGGCCTCATGGTTTTAGAGAATTCTTAGATGCTTTAGTTTCTGTAGTGAATAAGGAAAAAAAATTACTGAGACCTCCTAAGGGCCAGGCACTGTGCCAGGACCTTTATAAATGCCATTTTATTTAATCTTCACATTGATCTTGTGAGCTGCTGGGTAATATTTCCCTTTTATCGATGAGGAAATTAGAGCTTCCCGAGACTAATGCACTTGCACAAGTTCATGCAGTTACTAAGTGGTAGAGATGGATTGAACTTACATCTTCCTAATTCCAAAATATTTGCTCCTCCAACATTGACTGACATGTGAATAAAAGAAAAAACAATGTATTTGTATACATGTAAAATTCTACTAGTCTTCACTATTTTGAATTTTGGCCTTAAATGTCAAAGATGCAAACCTCAAGGACTGGCCACAACCAAATCCTTGATATTTTACCTGTGCATGCCTTTTCTGTGTTATAAGAATATTCACTTCTTGTGGGCAAGATTGTGTGTTTTGCCTTAATCTTAAATAACTGGTAAAAGGAGAACAGATGTAGGTAGTAATGGTAGCAAGAGTGAAGACCAGATTGATAGAACATAGACAGGAGGATAGGAAAACATCCTTAAAATTTTTGTGTAAGTGCAAAAATGCCATATTCAACGTTTTTCCTTCTACCAACAACAACAAAAAAAATGATCATGAATTTTATGAAAGGACTAATATCAGCTCTAGCTAAAGCAACGGAATGCTTCCTCTTCGTGCCAGGCACCTCTATACGTCATTGACATATTTAGTTTCTCCAAGTGATTCCCTATGAAAGGTACTATGAGGAACCTCATTTCACATGTGAGGTAACTGTGAGGTACAGAGTTTCTGTACCTTGCCTAAAATCAGATAGAAGGTTATAGATTCAGTATTAAAACCCAGTCACTTGAACTCCAATGCTCAACTTCTTAAACACCGATATTCTTCAACAGAATAAATGTATGTATCCATTTTCCTTGATAGGGGACAATTCTTTCTCAAGATGATTGATATTCTTTGGGATTGTTCTGGAAGTGATAACCAGATTCTCTTTTCACTAGCTTCATGGTGGTCTCCAAAAGTACAAAGTTTGGTTCCAGAACTGAACATCTATTACTACCATTAAGCACCAAGTATGTTTTATGCTCAGGAAAAAAATTAAGATCATTGATAGTAATTGCTTTAACTTTTCTTATTTAATTCACAAAAATAAATTGAACATTAGACTTAATAAGATGAAATTTTCTTAGTTCACCTAAATATAAAAGTGATATCCTTGTGGTGTATCTTTTAACCACAGTACATTTTAAAGAGTTCTTCAATATCCCATTATTTTTTTTAAATGAGAAGTTAATAGTGTGATCTTTGGCATTAGCTTTATGCTAAGGTTTCAAAGTTTTGTCATTCCATTGTATTGATGGAGAAACTGAAGACAAATATATTTGGTACAAACAAGGAATTAACAAATGTATAACAAAGAAGAAAATATTAACCAAGATGACTGTTGAAAATACTGAAAGCATTTGACTCCCTACCTAATTGGAGATATTTTGAAGTTTTTTGCATGAATTGAATTGGTATAAAACAATTTTAATTGACTTTTATTTGCATGGATGTAGAATATAGTATTTTTTAAAAGCTACTTTTATACTTTTAATAATAAAGAGCCAATACTTTTGTCAAATGCTGCTGCATTGAATTCTTATGGTAACCTTATGTAGCTCCCCACTCCCCTGTTTTATAGAAGAAACTGTGCTTCAAAGGTCAGTAACTTACTTAAGATCACACAGCCAGGAAGTGACACAGCTAGGGTTTGATTCCAGATCTGATCCTAGAACCTAAGACTTTTTCCTCTATTGCACAACACTCACATTATCCCAATTGTTGATTGCCTCCAGGAGGAAGGGAAAAGTTTAATAAACGTCCTATAGAGTAGAGAAAGGAAAAAAGCAACTCCACTATGATCTTTCAGGATTAGAGTTGCAGAAACTCTACATGTGGGCTGAAGTCTAAGATGGAAACTAAATCTCACTCCCAAATTCTCAGTGGGAAGGTATGTCCGAGGAGGAAAATGTTGACATAAATATTGTCTGAATTTGTGCTGGCATGTGTGCATGGTTTTCTCTAAGCATTTAAAGAGATGAACTAAAACTGCTCTGCTACTCTGGATTTATTTTTCTTTCTTTAAAATGCAAAAATAAGCAGGTATGGGTTTTATAGGCAGGATTTTAAATCGGTCAGAAGTCTACCAAATTATAAAAAATAGTCATCATAAAAAGTCAATGAGCAAGGATGCTGGCACAGAGTTTGGGCTGACATGTTTATTGTGATGTGAATATGCTGAAATTGCACCCTGCAGAAGGCTCAGTGGATCCGAGGCTGGACGATCTTAAAGGCAATTGAGGTACCCAGGGCAGGGTTGGTTCCTGAACTAAATGGAATCAGCAAAGCCAGGGGCATATATCTTCATATAGATAAAATGCATTTGGGTGCAAACACATTTTACTCAACACAGCTCTTAATGATATCTTCTTAAAACAGTCCTTTTGAACTTTGGGATAATAATGTTTGTTTTAGTGCAAAATTAGTTCCAATTTGCACCTTATCTAGAGAGGCTTTGGTTCCAAAAGTACCTTGCAAAGAATTGACTATGAGGTCTCTCTAAAAGGCAGGCACTGGTAGGGACTGAAGACAGTCCTAAGGGTGAAATTTGCTTTTTAAAATTTCAAATTGACTTCAACTAGCTTCCTCCCGCTCTCCCTCCCTCTCTTCTGCTCTTTCTCCCTTCTTTTCTCTCTCTGCCACCACCCCCCACCCTCTTTTAAACCAAGCTCCTTTTGCTGGAAGGGGAGGTGAGGCAATCACAAGATCTGGACCACACAATCCCTAGGCTGATTGTTTACATAGTTTTTGACTAGTTTGGAACAATGACAGTAGAGAGTGTTTTGAATTCTGTTTACCACGAGTAACAAAAATCAAAATAAATATTCAATTGGCTTCATAATGAAGCAAATATTTTCTGTATTATGTAGTAATGAAAGTCAGTGTACACTGTAAATAAAGTTTGCTCAGGGCTCTGTGAAAAAAAGGCCAAATGTGGAATGACAGCCAGAATTCTACTGCAGAGCAAAGCAAGCTTGGAAATTCGTCACGATCCCTGAAGCCCAAAGTTGCAGTGTGTTTGGTTTGGTGCTTTTTTATTTTGTAGAAAGGGGAAAGTGTAAAGCGCCCGGTAGGATTGGCGTCATGCCCTTGGTGTCGTTACTCACTGAAATAATGGGGAAAGCGAGTGCCAAACCTGAGGGGAGGAGGGAGGGAGGCAGACTCCACAAGACCTCGGTTTGGTATTTAAAAGAAAGGGAAGAAAGAGAGCCACCAAGGGAAAGAAAAGCAACAGCATTGTCTTGAGGGCAATTGGGCTGTTGGATTCAGTGGATGCAAAACAAAATTCCTCACAATCTTAAAGAGTGGGTTTGGAGACTTAGCAGGACATGGGGTGGATGTGCCCTTCTTTGCTAGACCCTTCCCGAATGTCCACTTGTGTTCACTCTATCATGAAATACAGCGTCTTCTTCCAGAGAGTCTGACAAATCTCTCTGCCCAGTGAATTTGCTTCCCGTCTCTACCTGCCTGCTCCTCAGGGGCCTGATGACTGGAGCTCTCCAAATGCAGAAGAGCCCAAACTTTGATGTATAAAAGTTGCAGCTGTCAAATACACACAGTTGTGCATTTGTGGGATGAGAGCAGTTCAGTTTGACTTGCCAGGTTCAGTCCAAAGCTTTGAAAACTTTGGAAAACACTTTTCAGGACCCCACCAAGACAAGCAGTGTGTGTGCTTTCTATCACTCACTTAATTGACCCGAAAACACGAGAGGACAAAAATTAACAAATAAAACTCCAAGCCTCAATAATGAATGCTTTTATAAATTTCTTACCCAGTTAAGAATCACTTGTGTGTTTTATTCTTTTATGATGCTCAGGAATAGCGTCAAGAGGGTCCTTGGAGAAAGAACTTTGGCAAGGAGAGCCAAGGGTCTGCTGCCAGGCAGCCAGAGTGGGAAAGACACAGGACACTGGATGAGCTAGTCAGGCACTTGGGAAAATTATTGCTATTGTAATCACAAACTGAGAAGCTTGAAAACTAGAACAATGAGATAAGGGCCAAATGTCACAACTGCTAGGGAGAAAAGGAGAAGAATTCTAAAGGTCGTGACCTACCTTTCAAAATTTTACTTTCAAATCCCTGAAAGAATTTAGAAAAATTATCTACCATAGGCACATTTTTAAACAGTGGATGTTTAAAATTGGTCATTGTAAGTTAAAATAGCTACAAAAGGTATAATATCAGGAGGATTATAGATCTTAATTCTAGATATTTCTACTGGACTCTAGATACCATACCAATTAGAGACTCATGATTATCCTTTAAATAAATGCACTGAATATTAATTCCATTCTTTTTTCTCTTTGGTTTTATATTATTATAATATGTAATGTAATGTAATACAATGTAATTTATTCTATGATTGAAGGTTTTCTCCTTTCTGCAAATAAAAAAGTATGATCACCCAATCATATATATATTTATATACATATATACATACATGTTTTCAATTTTTTCAATGATTACAAGTCTCTAAGATTTAAAAAAATCATTCTGGATAATGATATTTCAATTATTAGTATCAAGCAAATTATTAGTATCAAGTAATATAAATTTTAATAAGTAATATACTTTATTGAAAATATTTCTCTGAATAAAATATATAGAAACTTTCCTTTTTTCTCTAGGTGTCTATCATTAAAGTGAATAACATTACTTACTGCCAGAATGAGACATGGTTGCTTGTAAGCTCTATTTTAACTTTTGCATTTATTCATGTGAGTGCTAAAGAACACTGATTACATAAAAGAATAAAATATGGGTTTCAAGGAGGAATTCTATAATAATATAACTCAGTTCTTTGAAATCCTTTTGAGTTATATGCCAGAAGTCACTTAGCCATCAGACATCAAAATTATATTTAACAGTATATCAGCTAACAATTATATAATTTAAAAATAAAGGATTACAAGTAGTTTGGCTTATAAAATGATTTGTAGCACCATCATTAGAGCCATTTATGTTTTCAGTTTCTGGAATGTATGGTAAAAGTCTTTACCAAGACTTATCAAAAACTTAATCATATTTGCTGCTTTTCCTCTTAAAGACAGTCGTTTAATTTAAGGTATTCAGGAATAATTAGAAAAATCTAAGTACAGTTAATTTCCAATATAATACATTTTAATATATGTTATTATAAATCCTATGTTTTAAATATGTTATTGTCGAACTTTGTAAGGACATTTGTCCAGAATGTGTAAAAACACAACTCAGTAATAACAAAACAAGCAACTCAATAAATACTGAACAAAAGATCTAAACAAACGAAGAACAGATATGGGGGCAAATTAGCACACAAGATGATTTACAAACTTCTCAGTGATTCAGAATATACACATCAAAACCCACAGTGATACACACTATTACATACCCAGTAGTATGGTTGACATTTTTAAAACTTACTGCTGGCAAGGGTGCAGGAAAACTGGGACTCTCTTCCACTGTGGTGAGAAGGCAAAATGAGAGAGCCACTTTGGAAAATAGCTTAGTAGTTGCTAAGTTAAATATACACTTGTTAGTAGTAGTTAAGTTAAATATACACTTGCCATATAACCCAGCAACCCCATTCCTAGGTATTTATATAAGAGGAACTGAAAATATAGCTCCATGCAAATACATGTACAGGAATGTTTACAGCAGCTTTATTTATAACCACCAAAAACTGGAAGAAACCCACATGTCCATTAACCAATAAATGGACAAACAACCATGGAATGTCCATGCAGCATATGTATATTTAGTGATTAAAAGTGAAGAGAGTTATCAAAGGACACAAGGAAACTTCATGGGGTGGTGGAAATATACTGTGTCTTGATTGTTTGGGTGGTTACATGATTACATGTATCTACCAAAACTCATAGAATCACAAGCCTACAACAGGTGGATTTTACTCTATTCTATTATACCTCAATAAACCCAATGTTTAAAATGTATATTTTGTAGCTTCAGCTTTAACTCACTCAATTAAAGGAAAAATATTTGTCATATAGATTCATCAACAAGGTCAGAAAAAAAGCCAACTTCATTTTTCAGTTGAAATGGATGTGTCAATACTTAGCTACATGGAACACTCTATCTTTTTTAATTCTAGGAATACAGATGCAAACATATATATACATTTATACATATATATATTTATGTATGCACACATGTGCTGATTAGCTTTCCATCACTGTGAAAATTATCTGAGATAATCAACTCAGAAGGGGGAAATGTTTATATTGACTCACAGTTTCAAAGGTTTCAGTTCCTTGACCCTGTTGCTTGGACCTGTGTTAAGGCAGAACATTGAGGTGGGAACACAAGGTGGAGGAGGACTGTTCATGTGACTGGGAAGCAAAAAGAAGGAGAAGGAGGCACCAGTATCCTCACAGCCCCTTCAAGGGTATGCCCCCAATGACCTCATCTAGGCCCAATGTCTTAAATGTTCTACCAAGTCTCCATAGTATCACAGGCTGGGGACCAAGCCTTCAGCACATAGGCTTCAGGAGAACTCAGGATCTAAACTATAGCAATAAATATATACCACAAAGAGTTTTCTGTGATCTAGATAGAATAAGTTGATGAACTTTACCAAACTCATGAAAATCTCTTGACCTTGGTCTCACTGGATGTCCTCAGAAGTGATTCATGTTTTTGACAATATGCAGTTGGGTGAGTGGAAGAGAAAATACAGTTCAATAAAAATTGTTTTCATGCCTATTGTCCACTTTTCCAAAGTACATCCAAATTCAGAATATCCTTCCATAGACCCAAATACCCTATTCTTAAAAGCCATGCTTTGTTATTACAAAAAAAAAATTGTATAAAACAAGAAAAGACAAAAACCTTATATGGGTTTATGGGACTTTAATTAAAAGAGGCTTCACTGAAACTGATATTTGAATCATTCTTTTATTTGGTGTCCTGAGTCTTTTGCCCTCAGGTCATATGCTAAGGTAGATTCAGATACTTTTGAAAAGTCAAGGAACTATGTTTTACAAAGCAGCACTGCAATAAGAAGCCATGAAAACACACAATTGTATGTACTTTCTCTTGCAGTTTGGTTTTAGGAAAAAGTATATAGTTTTGAAAATATGGAAAATCTTCCCCTTAAAAAGACCATTTTTACACTCACCTTGGAAAAGCATTAGGTATTCTCATGCAGATCTTAATGTGAAGACCACATTGGAGTGTTAATTTTTGTGGAAGGAGAGTCATACTTACCAATAGCCTACTGTCATTATTATTTTTTACTTAGCTGAGCATTAGTTTAGAAATGATTTTACATCTATGATTTTCATAAAAATGAAGTACAACTTTGTCTCTATGAAGTTCTTTCTATGTACCGACATAATTACAATCATGTGAATTGGTAGAAAAGAGAATTATGTTACTGAAGTTATTATTCGAACAACCTTTAGCAAAGCTATTGCCATGTAACCTAAGTTCTGACTTCAATTTGTATGATTTAAATAGCTCTTGTATGTTTATCTGGCTACCCTGGAAATGAAATCTTAAAAATTTTAACTGTGTAACTAATTTACACCATCTAAACTCGCAAGCAGTTCTTCAGGTCTGAAAAGAGTGGAGACTAGGAACCTGATGCAAGATGTCTCAAATATGTCTCCGCATACACCTATCCCTCTCAGTATTTTCACAACACAGGCTTGTGCTTTGGGCTGTGAAATCAAGATTCTAGAGAGCAGAGTTCAAATTTCACTTTTTCTCCCCTTATTTCTGGTTCCCAATTTTTCTAGAAGTTGATATTTTTCCCCTTTCCTTTTAATAAGGGACCCAGGATTAAAGAAAATTTGAGATTTCATTGTATCTTATATAATAATTATTTGATTTAAAAATGAACTTATTGGGGCTGGGGTTGTGACTCAGTGGTGGAGCACTTGCCTAGCATGTGTGAGGCACTGGATTTGATTCTCAGCACCACATATAAATAAATTAAATAAAGGTCCATTGACAACTAAAAATTTTTTTAAATGAAATTATTACTCTTAGCAAATATGAAAAATGATTGCAAGCATATGCAAAACCAACTCCCTTTACCAAAAGTTACGCTTTTTAGGTTTCAAATATTGAGAGGAGGACAAAATAGAATTTTGTGCTTCACCTCTTTCACTAATACTGCAGATTCTCCTACCTTTGCATAATTTGTGGAGGGTGAATACTATCTACATGCCTAATCAATAATGATTTTTATTACATCGTTTCCTGTGGATCTCCTAAACTTATATTTATTGAAAACTGTTTAATCCATCAAGTTAAAATTACTGTTCATTGCAAAGTAAGCTTTAGGTATAAGAAATTTAATATGGAACCTGATAGCCTCCCACTTATTAACATTATGATTTCTTTCAGCATTTTACTGCTTGCTTATAAATACATTTTTTGTTAAAACAGAATAGTGCATTCATACTCATGATTGTATACAGGTACAAGTTGTTCACTTTCTCAAACATTTGGAAGAAATACAAACAAAAAACATGTGTTTTAAATATTCTACAGAATACCTTTCTCCATTTGCTCATATGTTGCAAATGTTTTTTAAGCTGGTACTATTCCAGAGAAGTACCACTTACCCCAGGTTTTATGGCAAGTATTCCTAAATATATGCATAAATGCCTTTTTCACTTAAATGTAATTTTTAAAATCTAGCATTAGACTACTAATCTCTCCCTCTCCTCTTTATTCCTCCCTCTCACTCTCTCTCCCTCCTCTCTCTCTCTCTCTCTCTCTCTCTCTCTCCCTCCCTCTCTCTCTCCCTCTCTC
Source organism: Sciurus vulgaris (assembly GCF_902686455.1). NCBI lineage: Eukaryota > Metazoa > Chordata > Mammalia > Rodentia > Sciuridae > Sciurus > Sciurus vulgaris. Next base: position 37,090,704 of record NC_136476.1, read on the forward strand.
CCTCTCTCCCTCTCTCCCTCTCCCCCTCTCTCCCTCACACACACACACACACACACACACACACACACACACACACACACACACACACATTTTTATGGCAGCAGTATGTTCAGGTCTCAAAGTCTTCGAAGTAGTTCATAAGATGCCAGGCAAACTTGAAGAGTTATTGTGTCTACTGACCGAATGCTCTTCCACTGATTCAAACACGTGAGAATATAAGTTGGCCAGACTCATCAACTCTATGTGGAAGGAGTTCAAAGATCTTAGGTTAACAGCCACTGATTAAAAGTTTAATGAGGAAGACCCAAAATGTTTGCTAGGCAATCACTGTATTTTGAATGCTTTATAATAAGAATTCTTATCTCTAACCTAAAGTCCTCCCATTTCAACTTGTTCTTTCTGTTGAGGTCAACTTGTTCTTTTTGTTGTGTTAGTCACAATTACCTTCCATATTCTTGAGGGCCATATTAAGCCACACCTTGGATGTGTCCTCACCAAGATAAATAATCCTAGCTAAGTAGTTCCACTTTGGCTATACCTTTTCTCAGAGGCCCCATTATTCAATTCTTAATCATCTTCGTTGACTTCCTCTGAATAGTCTTCAAGTTTTCCATACTCCTCTGAGGTTAGTGGGGCTATAATTATTTCTTATACTCAAGAAAGGGTATACATAAATGGACTTGGTGCTTAACAAGCCTTACATAATCCACCAACCTGAGTGCGACCCCATGCAACCTTCTCTTGCCATGGTGGAAATCCCAAGCCAACAGGTGGCTGTGAATTTCATCATATATAAAACCTTTTAACCAGGCTGTCAAGTTTGTGAACTGCACTATCCAGGAGTACCAATTCCCATAATTCCAGGGCCATTACATGCAACTTGAAAGAGAGTGAGCAAAGGACCTTCCCTTAGTGCATGATGGAGCCATTTAAAATAAACTTTTGTGAGAGTCTTTAACTATCTAGATTTCTTTCTATTTTTGAAGTTAGCACATTTTGATTTCATTTTTTAAGTTAGAATATTTGAAATTAAGGGCTAATTAAATACTAGTGCTCATTTTTATTTGTCCTAATCACTCTAGAAACTCTGAGTACCTCCTTGTTCATTGAGACTTTGACTCAAAGATCACCCCTCAGTGACGACCTTGCTCTCCTTTGCTCCCCAACTCCTCCATGAGGTTACCCTGGCTTTCTCTTTATCATAGAACTTACCATTATCTGAAATTACCTGTTTATGTTTTTTTTTTTTTTTTCATTCTTTACTGACTACCATGTAAATACCACAAACAAAATCAGGAGTCATTTATGCCTGTCTCATTCATTTCTGCAGCATCTGCAACATTCTCTGTAAAAGTATACTGGGTTTTTTGTGTATATTTTTGAAAGAAACTGTTTCTTCCCCACTTACCATTTTGTCACCTCATTCTTCAAAATCTTTAAATTCCATGTCTGTATAAAAACCCCTCTATTTTTACTATGCACTTTATGCAAATCATCACTTAATATACCAGAATGGTGTGGACTTCCAAGTTATTGAGCTAATACTGAGGTTTTCCTCTTAAAAACACCAAAACCTGTTTTGATAAATATGAGGGAAATAGTTAAGACATCAGTTAAAATAAAATCAAATTACAGAAAAAGTTTTATAGGCATATAAAACTTACATAGACCTAGAACAAATAAATATACACTGAGAATTTCTATGCAAAGTATTTCTGATTCTAGAACATCCTTTCCTGTCTTCAAAAAGCCAGTACAGATGCTGAGAAATTCCTCAGACACACATGCAGGATGCTAAAGAAAGAGGGGTTGGAGAAAGCTAGGGTAACTTTTCTCTCCCCTCAGAATGGAGGAAAAAATTTCCTAGTTATAATTTACTCTATGCACATTGTGCTTCAATAAAAAGTTTTTAAAAATCCCTCAGCTAGCCTCTCTTCTGTCTTAGCTCTGACACAATCACCTTTAGGCATAGTTGACATCTACCTTCCACCAGGGACAGAATAGAAAATGTGCCTGTGTCTCCAGTCAAATCCATTAGATGGAGGAAGTGGGGGGTCAGTGATCCCAGTTTCTGGCATTCAGAATCCCTGGGTTCATACAGTGTTTCTTTCCTTTGAAGAATGAGCCTTTCCATTCCTGCCCTTCCTCTTGTCTGCCATTGCAGAGGATGCCCATGGGATCTTCAGGATTTTGTAAAAAGTAATTGAAATTTGAAGGAGCTTTGGAAAGCTATTTTCATCGAAATCAATAGTTTTCCATTTTTTTCAATGTGTCTATAGAAATACATGGTAACTCCATATGTATATCCCTCCTTGGAAACACACATACGCATACCCACTGACTTAGATTTCACCAATCAACAACACCCTTGTTGCCCAGTGCTTTCTGTCCTACCCTGAACAGAAAATGGAAAGAAATTCTTTCCATTTTGTTTTTAAAGCTGATGGTAACATACTAAGTTGTTTCATGCCCTAGTAGTGAAATCACTACCCACAGCTGAAAAATAAGGATTTCATCATTCCACAGAGAAATGTGTGTGAGATCAGAGCACATTTGCCTAGTTTTGCCCTGACCTTCAAGGACGTGAAGTATCTTTCCTCTTTTGGGTGTCAGATTCACAGACTCACTCATGGTTCATGATAGCTTCTCCTTGGCTTATTTCATAAGATTTCTAGAGCATTCTGAACAGAAAACAGCTTTATTAAGGCTTTATATATGATGAACAAGATTTGGGCCAGAAAATGCTGACTCAGTGAGGTGTTTCTGTCCAATGATGATGAAAAATCTGCGTGACTTACAAAGGTCTACTTCCCCATGGGAATTATTTTTTAAGCCAGAGTCATAAAATTTTAGAGCTAGAAAGGACGTTAGAAAATCTAGTCCAGCCCTTTGATTTTATGACAAAATCATGTTCTGAAGAGTGCAGAGTATAAGTCTTGTTCCATTATCAACAGTGACAGCATTTGCAGCCATGAGCAGATATATTTTAAACAAACAGAATCTTATAAAAATAAGTTTTCTAGCCTTAAAGTTTAAGAGGGGAAAAGTTGGTATCTTACTTCTATTTTTAAGTTACCTAATGACTGAGTTTTAGAAAATCTGGACTCATACCTCACACATCTGCTTGAGATAGTAGTCCTATGTGCTTGGATTTTTCCATTATTTAAACATTCAACAAATATTAATTGAGAACATATCTGATCTCAAGCAGCTTATAATGAAATATACATTTATGTTAAAAATTATGTTATCTAAGAAATAATACATCATAAACAATGTGTCCTTTGTATTTCATTGGTCAGACTTTTTTATTTTAACAAACTGCATTTTGACTCTTTGTACACAAATGGGGTACAACTTTTCATTTCTATGGTTGTACACAATATAGATTCATACCATTTGTGTAATCATACATGTACATAGGGTAATGATGTCTGTCTCGTTCTTAGTATTTTATTGGGTATATTTGATGTACCACTCTGGGTCTTAGTTTATTGGCATGGACTTAACCTTTTCATTTCAAGTCATTTCTTGAGACCTTACCTCATGTCTTATTTTATTCATTAATTCAGTATTAATAATATTTACTGAATATCTTAGAACAGTCAAGCACTGTTCTAGATGCTGGGGCTACAGAAGTGAGCTGAGAATGCTGTCTCTGCACTCAGGGAACTTACTCACAAAAGGGGTAATCAAGTTAATTAATCAAGTTGTTTAATCAAATAAGTTATCTAAGCCTGTCTGGCTTAATGGGATTCTTTGGGAATGTATTAAACTGTGTTAAATTTTGTAAAAATTGATTCCTATTATCTCCAGCAGAACTAAGGAAACCAGTGATTAAGAATGAACTCCTTAGATTATTTAGAAGTTGAGAGCAACATTATTAGGTGTTTTGGAGAGCAATCCCTAAGTATGGCTCTTCCCATTTAGTTTTAACCAATAATTGACAAAGAAACAGGGAAGAAAGAAAGGGAGGATGATATCTTCAGAATGAGGAGGCAAATAAGTACAAAATGAAAAGTACCAAGAATGCTATCTCAGTCACAAATGGACATAGTAATGAGAAAACCTACTCATGTTTCCCACTTGAGTAGAGTTGAACCGAGCAGAAGCGGTGGGAAAATCGTTGGCACTCTTTTTCCAGAATTGCATTGTTTTGATGTTCTGACTCAAGCCTTAAGCATGACATTTCATGATCAGCTAAGCCGCTGAGCAACCACACCCTATTCTTGGCAAAAATATATATCATATTACATTACAAAGGAAAGCACAATGGAAAGTTTTCTTAAAATAATAAATAAACACTGTATCTTATTTATAAATCTTGTCAAGATTTTCAAGGACTTGCCCAGCTCCCTGGCAAAACCCCTGTTTGTTTGCTATAGAAGATGCAGTGTGCAGAGTAGCTGCCTGAACAGCTAGCTCCTTTTCAATTTCAACTTCTGCAACCCTAACCAAGGGGGACTGTCTTCTTTAGTGGTAAAAGTAGATCCAGGTTTTATGGCTGGAGAGAGTCCAGGGCACTCAAAAGTGAAGCAGACGGTTGTGAAGAATTATTTATGGCAGATTGTGTGATGCCTATGTTGTTCTCTGATTTAATGGGGGAGAAAATGAAATCTGAAGCAGAGTGAATCCAATTTCCAGATTTTACTAGGTGTACACGTAGGTTTTACACCGGGATACCATGGTGACTCCCAGCTTCTTTACATGGTTTTCATACTTTGCAAAAGTAAGCTCTTTCTTAAACAGACCCTTGAAAATACTTCACTGGGTTGTCCACAAGAAGTCTCCAGACAATACTTTTGACTTTCTCCTGTAAGCAAAATAAATCTATTTCCTTTCTAAGAAATATAACACATAAATGCATATATTTGGGTAAATATCAGCATCAGATGTTATTATGCATCCTATTTTCATGTATTTGTTAATCAAGATATATAATTATTGATAAGAATACTTCATGTGCATCCTATTTTTCTCTTTAGTTTGGTGAGCAAATTAAGTCCTTACATTATTATACTTTTGTTTTCTGAATTTTTATTTATTATTTTTAAACACTTATTTTAGTTGACAAAAATTTTATTTATATACATTTACTGTTGTACCACATGTTCTTTAAAATATATATGTATTGTGAATTGATAAATCAAACTAATTAGCATACCTCACACACATCATCACTGTGGCCCTTATATCATTACAAATGCATATATTTAAAATATCACTTTTATTCATATGTAAGGTATGTGTCGAGGAATTTCTTGTGCCTTTTTATTTAACTTATCAATTTCTTTCATTATTAAGCTTGTATCCCAGAATAAGATTTACAAGAGAGAAGGGAATAGCACTTACTGGCAAAGCAATATCTCGTGCAAGCCTCATCTAGCCTAACACAGACCTCAAGTGTAAGAGAAGGGAGGGACAGAACAAGATGCTGAGCCACAGTAGGGGGTCTTTGGGGGAATAAGTAGGAAAAGGAGTAGGCAAGAGGAAATACCATTTTGTTTCATTAGTACCTTAACAGTTAAATGATAAATATATTTATAAAGATACATATACAAATATTTGTATGAAATCTGTGTGTTTAAAGTATCCATAATAAATGTAAAAATTTTGTATTTGTATGCATTTGTGTAAAGTACTAAATAATTTTTACATTTATTATGTAAGTCCACAAGTTTTTAACAAAACTGATCCATTTCAGTTTTGTTAATACTCTATCCTAGTATCCAGCACAGGGCTTAGCATATCGTGAGAGCTTAACAAATATTTGTTGAATGAATCAGTATTTGTTGAAAGAATGAATCCACTTCTACAAAGCAGTACTCAAAGACCATTATCCATTATGTACTTTAAGAAATTAAATGTCACTAAGATCTTTGAATACTGCTTTGTACAAATGGGTTTATTCCTCAACAAATACTTACTCGTTCAACAAATATTTGTTGAGCTCTCACAATATGCTAAGGCCTGTGCTGGATACTAGGATAGAGTGTTAAGAAAACTGAAGTCTCTCCCTCATGGAACTTACAGTCTAATGAGGGGGAGAGACATTAAATATGTCATCACACAAATATAAATACAAATGGAAATATAAAAATAACAATAAGCCATGATAAGTCCTGTGCGAGAAAGCATTGAAGTTGTAAACAATGCGAAAGCCAATCTAGAAGGCTGATCCAGAAAGGCCTCTCCAGAGCAAACCTGACTGTGAAGGCCCCCTGGAACACAGTTCGTACAGACTTCCGTTCACAGAACCAAATCCAGTGTACATGCATGAATACTCAATCCAAGACACACATGCCTAATTCCTGCTTTTCCTTTGACTCTGGGTAGCACTGCTGACATAGCATTGGTAAAACTTGTGATTTTTTAAAAAAAATTATAATAAATTTAATAATTAGACATGGTTATTTGGCCCAAGATTTAGGAGTTTACTTCAGGAGATTTAATTAAGATACGAGGATTGCTTTTTTTCTTCTTTTATATTCCTTTTTCTCTTCCTCAGAAAACAGTTGCATTATAGTAAATGTACACAACATAAAATTTACCATTCTATCACCACCAGCTGTGTTCAGAACCTCCTCATCTTCCTCAGCTGAATCTCTGTACCCCTTAACTTCCCATTTCTCCTCCCCCCATTCCCTAGCAAACACCTCTCTACTTTTTGTCTCTATGAATTTATTTCTAGGTACCTCAATAAGCAAAATCATACCTGCCTTCAGAGTTCATCCATATTGTAGCATGGGTCAGAATTCCCTCCCTTCTTCAGGCTGTGTAATATTCCATTGTATATAAATGACAAATTTCCCTATTCATTCATTTGTCAATGAACATTTGGGTTGTTTCCATCTTTGGCTAGTGTAACTCATGCTGCAGTGAACATGTGTGTACAAATATCTGTTTGCATCTCTGTTTTCATTTCTTTTGGGTTTATTCTCAGAAATAGAATTGCTGGATAATATGGTGATTCTATGTTTAATTGTTTTTGAGCTTGTGATTTTTAAATTTATGCATTTTCATCAAATGTTTATTAGATCCCTATTTCATGAAAGGCATCTGTGCCAAAAATTGGAAAAGAACAAGGCTCACTGCCTTTGAGGCCAAAGTGCAATGTTTAAGTAGTTCTCTCTTATTCTTTCTTTTGATGGTGATAATGATTTGCAGTACAGTTCTAATTCCCTTTCCCAGGATTCCTGCGACTAAATATAATAGCATACTTACATCTAAGTAATAAAGTAACATATTAATATTTGTATCAGTGAATGCAAGAGTGCCATCATAAGTCATGTTGGGCAAGAATTTTAGTTTAGTCACTGTGAGTATGAAGAAAAAAACTACTCATCATGAGTATAAAGAAAAACAGTTTAGTCACCATGGATTATAAAAAAAAACAATGTTTTTAGCACCATGAAATTACTCTGTAAAAAAAAAAATTCCACCATTTCCTTAAGAGGTCATCATGGCCAGCTTCCTTTTCATAATCACACCATTTTATTTGTATGTTTGTATTTCACTGTCTTCCAAACAAATTGAAAGATTGTTTAGAGTAAAAACTACAGTGAAAACGATTGAACTATTTACATGGAAGAACAGATTATAAAACTCAAGGGAGAACTGGTGAGGGGATTTTAAAACTATAGACTAAAGAAAGATTTGGCCACAGATTTTGTTCTGAGCTTCCTAGTAGCCAAAAGAAAGATGGCAACTTAGAGAATTACATAGCGCCTATCATCTAAGAAATAAAACATACCAGCCAATCAGAGTCACACTTTTTATATTTGACCATTATGTTTTGGGAATTTGCCATACAGGGGTTCTTATATTATTGAACTACATAAACAACATTATCCTAGATAATTTTATAAAGTCTCAAGTCCATTACATATATACATATCTCCAAATTGGCCAAGATGGCTGCTCTAGACTTCACATCATTATTCCAGCTACAAAAGGAGGAAAGAATGAAGCAGGGTATGCCTCTTCTTGATGGACATTACTGGAACTGCTGTTACTTCTTCCACTTACATCTCATGGTCACACAGAGCTGCCAAAAGGAAATGTTTTCAGTCTGGGTGGCCATGTATGTTGTTACCAAAGCAGAAAAAGAGTTAATATTTCTGCCACAGATAACTTATTTAAATGAACATTTTTTTTTTTAATCTAAAATGCAGACTGGAATTTAAAATCCAAGCTTTTGAGAGCAAAAGTAAATGCAAATGATCACAGTAAACATCCTTACAAGGCCATTCTGTGTCAGACAAGAGCACTTGCATCTTAGTCCAAGCGATAGAAAAGTTGGAACAGTGGAAGGGGTGGGAGAAACAAAGGGGAGATGCAGTAAGCAAAACCCAAAGCGAGGCCTATAGGACCCTTTGCACAAGGACGCGCATCCCTCTTTAAAACAGACTGTGGAAAAGCATCACTCTCGTGGTTGTGCCTAGAAACTTGCTGCTGCTTTATTTCGCCCATCTGGACATACCTCCAGTGGTCCTCTTAGGAATGCTCAGGAGGAAAGCAGGCAGGCACACAGCACATGGCCCTCCTTTGCCTGCCTGCCTCAAGTTCAAGGAACCTCCAGGCTGGGACCTGTGTCCCATCAAGCAGCTTCCCACTGGGTCCTGGGATCAGGTAACATCTTGCACTCATATCCTGGGATGAGGGTTTCTCCACTTTGTCCTTGGAACTCTGTTCTCTTTCCATAGTTGCTAGTTTCTGTGCTTTGAAACAGTTTTGGATTTTAACTCCCAGGAAATGCACATGTAAGAGATAGATCTCTAGATTGTTTTACCTAAGTTTCTTCCAGCTTTACCCTGTATCTGTCCCTCAGGACACCTACATAGCTGGTAATGTTTTGCTGTTGGCTTGTATTCAGTTCCCTATGTTTTTACCTTATTCCCCCCCCCCCCCTTTTTGCCATACTTACCAAGTTTCACATTCCTACATGAAAGTTTTTTTTCAAAAGAAAGGCCCACCACAGTTTCTAATAGGAACCATGTAATATCCAGTTTTCCTTACAAACTCCATCTCCTTTCTGGAAATGTGAGAAATAAGCTCTCTGCAAAATAGTCACAGTATGTAGGGCAATGAATATGTTAACTAACTTGATTTGGCCATTCCACAATGTAAATATGTATGAGTGTGTATATGCTTATATATATATATGCAAATATATATAAATGTAAATATATATATTTGCATATAAATATGTATATACACATATATATGTTTCAGATCATATTATATACCACAAATATGTCATTTTTATCAATTTAAAAAAGTAAATAACCTCAAAGGTAAACTATACTGCAAATTAATCTTATAAGTTCTTTCTCATGGTTTCATTACTTGATAGGTTTTGCTACTCCTTTGTGAGTGTATTTACAATAGTGATATCAGATAATCTTTTTAACTTCACATAAAAAATATAAACCTAGTTAGTGTTGGCAAATATAACAAACATGTAACAGGAATGAAATTGAAGATCACACAATGATCTGTTTTATTTCAGAGGAAAAGTATTCTGATTTTCCATGATTTAATTGCTTTTCCGAAATTCAACTTTATTTCAATCTTAACTTACATTTTTCTTGGTTTTCAGAGACCATCTTGGCTTTTGTAATTCTGTTTTTTTTTTTTTTCCCCCCTGTGGACATACCATATGTTAATTAATTCGCACATTAACAATTTATCTACCAATTTTATGTGTAAGATGCTGTGCTCTGTTCTGTGGGTGAGCACAAGACTGCATAATCTTAATATTTGTCCTCACAGAGAGGGAAGGAGAGAAGGAGACAGAGATTGATTGAGACTTTACTCACAAATAGTGGTGTGTGAAAAGTCAATCTGTGTGGAAGCAAATCTGTGGAGGTATGAAACAGAAGCAATCACTACCTGCTATTTAGACAAGTAAATATTATAATTCCAAACTAGAAAATAGAAAAAATGTTTACCACCAGTTAGGGGGAGGGGTGGGCCATTTAAAGACTGAAACAGTAAAAGAAATCAGAAATAAAAATCAATGGGCTGGGGATATAGCTCAGCTGGTAGAGTGCTTGCCTCACAAGTACTAAGGCCCTGGGTTCAATCCCCAGCACCGCAAAAAAAAAAGATCAATAACTTGCCGACAAGCTTAAAACTTCTACCCAAGAAAAACATCTACAAATAGTATTAATAAAACAACAAAGAAGATTTTTTCTGTTAAAAGAAGGGTCCTATGTGTGATGGCAAAAGAATGTATCCAAATATATAAAAACATTCCAGCAACAAAATGAGCAAAAGTTTAAAAAAAAAAAAAAAACAACAACAGTAAGGTTTCTGAATTTGAATTACATCTTAAAGGGTAGAAAAGACATTAGTAGGCAATGATAGGAAGAAGGACCATCCAGACAGAAGAGATATCCAGGATGAACAAACACACAGGACTCCAAGTACCTGGGGTATTCGGTGATGTAAGGAATTTCAGTTGGGCTGGTGCATGGCTTTCTGTTGTCCTGGGATTGGAATCAGATCAGGGAAGTCCTTGAATGCCAAGCTGAGGAATTTGGCTTTTGCATTTCAATCCCACTCTCTCTATATTGTCTATAAATCTGTTAACAGCCCTTCACCTTATTGTCTGGCTCTGGTATAATTATTTTATCTGTGGAGGATGATGTCATGGAAATAGCACAGAACTAGGAATCAAGGACCTTGGATTTATATATTACACTTGGGTTTAGTATATGAATATTACAACCATAATTCAAACCTCAGCAATTACATTGATAAGTCTCTCTATGTCAAAAAGGCTACAAAAGAGTTTCTCTGTTGCTAAAATTCTCTGTAGTGACCTGTCCTGCACACAGTAGGTACTTACGAAGCATTTGTTGAATCTAGTTGAATCTAATTCAGTAACAAACCTTTGGCATCCATAACATAATCCCACGCTATGTAGACAAAGGAAGAATGAAGACTGCAAATTTAAGGGTGGTAAGCAATTCTATTATCCCAATTCAATTTAGTGATCTGGTATGAGTTTGTTTGTTGGGAGGGGGGTTCCCAGGGTTAGAATCTAAATTGTGATAGTAACTTTCCCCAGAATTTATTAGTATTTTTAATAACACAGAAAAGTTGAAAAACAAGTACAATGAGCATTCATGTCCCATCCAGCTAGACAGGTAATGCTATAGTGGTCTCTCTGTAAACCACTCACTCTACTGCCCAACAGTGCTATGGTGTATCACTCTCATGACTCAAAAAATTAACCAACCAACCAAACAAACAACAACAACAAAATAACCCTTGGGCTCAGAAAGTTTTAGCCATTTACTTCCTGAAAGTCCTCTTGGTAACAAGTGAAACTACTCAAAAATCTGAGTTCTTTTCACTATCCCAAAGCAGTCTCCAGAATTCTTTTCTGCTGCTGACTGGAGTCACAGATTATAACCAAGTGCCTGCAACATGAGAAGCCCAGCAAATAGCATTTTAGGCCATAGGAAGAGAGAGAAACTGGGGACACAGGTGCTTTAGGAAGTGAGAGAGGAATCAAATCAAATTTTAAAAGTTGTTGAGCTCCTGCCATAAGTAATGTCAATTGCTGGACACTATGAGGAAAGAAGGAGATGATGGGGCAAAAAAACTTAAAATCATGCTCATTAGCCATTAAGCACCCTGTAGTAGTGAGTGAGGCAGGGTGAGCACCAGCAGGAGTCCCATGCTTGGTCTTTGGCTTCCTCTGTTCTCCAACACTTTCTAAGCCTTTCCTGGCTTCTTTTCATTTCTAGAAGCCTCTGTACATCTCAGGTCTTCTTCAGTTTCCACTTCTTCCATCTGGATCTCCTCACTGAGTTCTCCAACCATTGGTGACCTCTCCCTGCTCTGAACTCCTGTGGATCTTTGCTCCACAGACCAAGTATAGATTAATGGTTTGGGCACAGATTGCTTGGGCTCATATTTTGACCCTTCTTCTCTCTGTGTATGTGATCTTGGACAGGTTCTCTCATTTTTTTGTGCCTCAGTATTTCCCTCTCTTAAAGGGGGCGTATCAGTAAGAATTCTGTTACAGAGAATGGAATCTACTCTTGGGAACGTGAACAGAAAGCAATAAATTACAGGGTATTACATAACTTAGAGAATATTTGAATTGCCAAAGAAAGACTCTGAAGTTTGCTTTCTGAAGAGTCTTCTGGTGCTTTGCAGAAACAGACCACCACAGGGACTCCTGCCTCTTCTACACTCAGAAAGTTACCTGCTGAATGCCAAATTTGAATGGAAATGCTCCCCTTCTCCAATTCAACTACTAAAATGCACATCTCATGCTGGCTTCTTGATGCCCACAAAGTATGGGTGCAGGCAAATCATATCACTCTATAGATTTTCATATGCAGAGAGCAAAGTGTGGGCTCTGCCTCACTTCCTCCTTCCAAATCTTGTAGCAGTGCTTCACAGGGGCAAAATCTAAATCCCATCCATTACCTTAGCTGCAAGGGAGTCTGGAAATGTAGTATTGGGGTTTCTGGCCTCTGCATGTCATGGAGGCCCTGGTTGGGATGAATGTGGACTGCTAATCTACCATAAATAACACCCACACAAGGACAATAAGTTTACCTATCCTATAGGGTTGTGGAAAGGATTACATAAAATGATAAATATGAAGTACTTATAACAGTGCCTGACATATGGAGACTATCAATAAATAGAGCTATTTTTCAGTGAGTTCCTAAAACAGTGGTCTAGGGAAAATCAAACAGCCTTTGCTAGATCCCCAAAAGTTCCACCTGCTAATAAGTAACTTTAATGAACCTACTTATTATATAAGGAACCCTGTTCCCTCATCAGAACATTGAGGCAGAGAGTTTCTGCACATATATCATGTTAGATCATGTGCAAATGGCAGTTTGAGGATTATAATGAGTGCTCTGGTGGCTTCATTGTTAAGAGACAAGGGGGATGAAGGGAAGGGGGGAGGGGATAGGAAAGAGTAGAATGAATCAGACATGACTTTCCTATGTTCATATATGTATACACAACCAGTGTCAATCCACATCATGTACAACCACAAGAATGGGAAGTTATCCTCCGGGTATATATGATACGTCAAAATCCACTCTACTGTCATGTAAATCTAAAAAGGAGGAGGAGGAGGAGGAGGAGGAGGAGAAAAGGGGGCAAGGATAAAAAGAGGGTCCTAGGTGAATTGGAAAGTTAGAGTTGTATTCAAACAACTCTGTGTTCCACTTCTGCCCCTAAGAACAGCAGTCTACTTCCTGAGCTTTTTTCTTATCCACTCTTCCATCATTTCTCTCCCTTTGAATTTCAAAATTAGCCAGAGACAGCACAGAATTTCACCAGGTCCCCATGAAGGAAACAAGGCTCACATGCTGCTCTTGCCACCTCCTGATAGAGAGGATGCCCTCCCCAGGTCTCCAAAGCTCCTGAGCTCTTTTCAAGAGAACCTCTGTGCCCTCTACACCAGTTCCTGGAACTGAAGGGCCAAAGAGGCTCAACCTCAAGGAAGAGACAGGTGGCTCTGGAGCAAAACTTGTAAGGCATTCTCCCCAGGGAGAGAAATTCCGAAAGTTGAGCTCACTCTTTCCTGCCATAAAGCACACTGAATGTTAACAGCTTGCTGCTGTCCAAGCTGGTGTTTTTTAAATTAAGTATTGTTAAATCCATACCATTTGGAATGATGCTTCAGACAGCCCTGACACTCGCTCTTGCTGCTGCTTTCATTTCACCTAATATATTGTGCGTGGAGCCGGGAACCAGGATTACGGCTGCCACGGCTTCTGCTGCTGCCACTGCTGCTCCACAGACACTTGCAGACGGCTTTAATTTAGATACCTGAAGAGGAAAAAAGGAACTGGGCCAACGCCCTGCTCACATGCCATAAGGGGCCTTTCCCCAGCGGCCGTTAGCATGGGTCTAGATTACCTGGAGTTTTATGTTATTTTTCCCTTGGCACTGAAAAAGCTCTTAGAAATGACAAAGTTGGGAGACAGAGACACTGTAGGCTAAAATAAGCTACTTTCCATCATCAAGTAATGTACGCCAACTAAACCCTGGTCGCATGCCTTCTGCTCCTCTGCCCCCCTTTCAACACACCTCCCTTTGGCCAGACAGCCAACATCTGAATCTGTATTTATGTACAAATATACAGATACATATATGTGAAAATGAGATAAGAGTGAATTTCAAGTCAGAAAACTCTGTACAAAGGCCAGTTTTAGCCAGTGAGGCCTTAGGCAAGTCTCTTAGCTTCACTGAGCCTCACTTTCACATTTATAAAAAGGCACTGGCACATAACCAGCTGCACCAACTAGTCCAAAAGGTCAAACGAGATTGTAGATGTAAAAATCATTTTATAAACCTTAACAAGATCACATATACTTTGGAAAGTATCAAAATTAGCTCATCTTTAAAATATTCCCCATCACCCTTATCCAACTTGATTTTTTTCTCCTTCTAGTATTTTAAGCAAACTCAGAATTCCCCCTGCACTGTGTTAATTCTGGACCGTGCAATTGCTTGTGCAAGTGTCTCCGGATACACTTAACAGAAAAGATGGTGCTGTGAACATAGAGATCAGAAGCGTGAGACACTGGGGAGCGCTTCCTTTAGGTGTTCAACCAGTGATGGAGGTCTGGATTTTAAAGTACTATATTATTTGAGGACTTCATTGAAGGTACCATCTTGTTATACATTGGCATGCACCAAAAAACTCAGAAGATAGTATTGATTTCCAAAGCAGAAGAATCTAGCATAGAAGTGGCTACCAGTTGTTTTCTGACCTTGCCAATTTTTCTTCTCTACAAACGGGTATCTTATTATTAGTATACTAATGCTACTATTCTTTCTCCCACACCTGTTCTTCTCTTCAGAACCGCTTAATGAGTGGTGTTTATGTGTGAAGAGGTGCTGCATTTTGTAGAATTAGTTTTAGCTAATGATCCTGATTGGAGGAAAAACACCTATTAGGAAGCTCCAGGGCATAAGGACATGGGGGATGGGGGGGGGGGCGCTAAATGAACAGATAACAGTCTCAGACTGAAAGTTCATTTCAGTCAAGTTTTTTTTTTTTTTAAATGTGATGAGGATCTCAGATAGCAATCCAGTATTTTCACATCTACTTGTGAATATTCTTTAGCTTTTGAGAGTTAGCTAGTTTTTGAGAGATTAGTAAAACTAATCTTTCTGAAAGGGAAAAGCGTATTTCAAAAATGGGACCTCTTGGTGTGTATGTGAATTTGTACTGTCATTTTCCTGGTTCCACACATTTGGTAGTGAGGAGAAAGGTGAATCCTTGGATGCCCTTGACTTTTGTGACAGGTTAACAGGGGGAGTTTTAAAGATCCTCTCTCTTTAATTGATATGCCATAAGAAGTAAATAGCTGAAGTTGAACAACCTGCTTTTCTTCACCTTTTTGCAAAGCAACACTGCAGGTATGCGTATTGGCAGACCTGCCTGTATTCACTTGTCTATGGTGGCTAGATCAGGTTTTCCATATTCGTGTGTTTCAGACCTCTCATCCGTATTTTTTAATAATGAAAGGAAAGAACATTAAGTGCCTTCTCCCTCCACCACATGTATTTCTGGGCTATCAGATCTGCAGAGAAAAGCCTCCTGGTAATACACTATGAAAATGTATAGCTGGGTTTGCTATTTCATGCTTTGAAAACTCAATGATTTCCCTAGCAGATAAGGGGAAATATGTCCTTATTTGACACTTAACACTTTCCTAAAACTAATAATCTCCTCTGGTAGAGTCGAACCTTGCTTGCTGGTAGATTAAGTGGCCTCTGCGCTTCCCTTTGCTGCTGCCGACCTTGTCTCTCTTGAATGCTCATTAGTACTTCCTTCAGAGCTGGGCTGCACCTATGAGGTCAACCTGTCCAGCCCTCTGGTCAGCAAAGGTTTGCCCTCCGAGTACAGTAGCTCTGTGAAAGGATGAGTGTCAGGTGAAGAGGAGGTTGTAATTCTTGGTTAAAAGGTTTGGGGATTAATTGAGGATTTAATTCATCCTTTCTTTCCCTCCCCCTGGAAAGCAGATAGTTGAGAGCTGGCAAGGTGTCAAAACCAGGCAGTTCCTCAACCCCAAATTTCAGCCCCACTCTGTCTGGAGTCTTTGTTCAGGGCTTCTTTTTAAACCAGGGGTTCTCAATTTCTAATTGTGCCTTTAGAATCAGTAAACTTGGATGTTTCAAATTGTCACTTTACAAAGAAACAACTTGCTCCCCGCCCCCCATCAAGTCCTTAATACACAAAATAACTTATGCCGCTGTTAGGTTTAGTGAGGAGTTTTCGTGAACTTCTGTAGTATGCCTTTTCCTAGTCAAAGGGGAAAATAAAGAGGAACCTTCTGAAGAGGAGAAAAGCAGTTGCCCAGAATACGTTTAAAGGGCACATTAAGTCAGTTTTTGACTATGGTTCTCTCCCTTTATGGCATATGTTATATATTGACAGGGATTAAGTTTCTCTCCTGAATGGAACAATACATGGACACAGGGAGCTACTGTACTTTACAAAGCAGCAGACATCAGCACAGGCAAATGGCAAACAGAAACACATCTCACAAAGAACTGACCAGGTTAGGGAAAAGCCCAGTGCTTTGCTTCATCTTGTGCACTCTGCATCTCTGGCATTTCTCTTCTCGCTCTGCGCTCGCTCTCCTTTCTTTTTCGTCCTTTTCCCCCTTTTTTTACTCACACTGTTACACTTTCTCTGTCCCCCTGGCTTTGTTATTCAGCATGTCTGATTAGCAGGAGCCTGATTGGCTGGCTGCCTGCTCCGAGAGAGATTCCATTCAGCTTACCCCCCACCCATCCACCCACCCACCCCTTGGTCAGGAAATGTGAGCGGGGCTGATGGAAGCTGATAGGCAGGGCTGGAGTGTTAGCACCAGGACTGGATGTGACAGCAGGCAGAAGAGCACTTAGCAGCTTATTCAGTGTCCGATTCAGATTCCGGCAAGGATCCAAGCATGGAATGCTGCCGTCGGGCAACTCCTGGCATACCGCTCCTCTTTCTGGCTTTCCTGCTGCTGGTAAATGCCTTTTCATTTCAATATGTTACTATTGCCATTTAGTCTGGGTGCTTTTGGGGTGTTTGTGTGTGTGTGTGTGTGTGTGTGTGTGTGTGTGTGTGTGTGTGTTCATCTTAAAACTCCAGGTGAATTTATTTACATAATAGAAAAAATAGCCCAACTCCTTCCAAAACTTTAACCCCAACTTCCCAAGCTGAATAAAGTCTACAAAACTTACAGGAATTAGTTACAGGTATATGAAAATATTGTTACTGAGACACAAACTTTAGGATATACTGCATAGAGTTTGTGAGCTGAGGACTGCATAAATGGTTGTGTATATGCTTGGAATTTGGATAAGATGTCCTGAAATCAAACTCACTTACTGTGCTGTTCCTGGTATTTTTTGAAGAATAAGCTGTGAGGGGCTTCCCCCCCAGTGCCTTCTATGGATTACTTTTCTTCTGTACACATGTACTGTGGAACCAGGTAAAAGAGGGAGGGAGAGCCTTCTGTGCAGCCAACCCAGATTATAGCTCTTAATTACTGCACATCATTTATGGATACAAGTTAATGCTAGTATTTAGGAATTGAGGATTATAGTCTTTGATCTCAGATCTTCTTTTGAAGAAGAAGAAAAAAAATGGTGACTTTTTGTACGGTTGATTTCTACAGTTATAGTGATAAGATGCTCTGTTCTTGAACATCAGCACATACTGCATTTTTGACTCAAAGTAAATGTTCCGTTGTGACTCATACTTGGTTTTATGGGCAGAAAATGAACATTTACTGTCCAAAAACAATCTACACTCAAAATATTAATAGCAATGCACATTTTTTTTTAAACCAGAGTGTTCTGGGCAGGCAGTTTAGTAAACCTCATCTGAAGGTTTGATTCCAAAATTTGCACGCACTGATTCCAAACAAACGTGATCGTAGCTCTCCTTGTCACATTTATGACATGCCAGAACTTCCTCAGATGGTAACAAGGCAAGAAGGGAACAAGGTAAAAATGCAACCAGAATATAGGTTGCATTGCTTTGTTGATGCAGAAGGAATATTTTGTCCTGCTTTGATTCTGACAAATTTGATCTGCACTATAATTTTGAAGAAAGGAAGCAAGCCATTTGGTGATATCGAAAAGCTCCAGGAAGATTCATTGGCTAGCGTAATCAGACAGTGATTAAATATTTTATGCATTCCTATATCTTAATAATTTGCATCATTGTATGTAAAAATTACAATGCTGCCTTGCAAATCAAAATATATTTTCAATTTTTCATTGAAACTTAAAGGCAAGTGAAATTTTAATCACAAATAGACTTTAAGTTTTAGTTATGCTGAAGAATATAAAGAGCAGAATGTTTAGGTGTGCTTTATGACTTGGAGAGCAAGCAATTTATGAAAGGTGTCTCATTTTTTCCATATGGGATGTGTTACTTATATACATCATTAGTTTGTCTCGTCTTTCCTTCTTTGTGATTTTTTTAAAGTGTGTGTTATTTCCCCAGTAAATTGCATCATAAAGCAAATTACCAGTACACATTACTTTTTTTGATATTTTTGTATGGAAGTATGATCTCATTATACTTTAGTAATACTAGCCTACACAGGAATAGATTGTTTTCCTACCCATTTGGTAAATGCATTATATTCTCTTTGATATCTTAAAATCATATATGTATTTGACCATATAATTAGACTTACTTGGAAAAAAGGAGTGTTTGCTTATTTCAGAAGGACTTAACACATTTGGATTATAATAATTGTATTATGAAGTTGAAATGAAATCAAACCCAGGTTTATTTTATATCTGTGTTTAAATGAATTGCGATTCTGAAAGTTATGCTAGGAAGAAAAAAAAAAAAAAAAAAAAAAAAAAACAAGAAGTAGCTGTTGAGTGCCTAGATACATCCCATGCTGAGCAAGAACAGCATTAATAAGAGTTGTTGTGTGTTGTGTCTCAAGGTGGCAAATACTAGACTAGTTGTTTGAAAAACATTTCAGTGAACCCTCACAGTAATCTTGTAAGAAACTACTTTCAAACCCATCCTACAGATAAGGAAACCAGCTTACATATGAACCCAAAGGTCAAATAAGGGAGAGAACATAAATTGCTTTGCACTATGGTCATAAAAATGTCTGGCAATGATGAAGCAAGGGTGAGGGTTGGTCTGTGCTTTTTGTTGGAGACAAGCAGTCTTTTTGCATCACCTTGGCTGTTAAAGATATGTACAGTGTGGTGGATACTTGTTATACCTTCTCATTAACTGCCTCCGTTAGGTTTGCAGCCAAAATTAATTATTGGCTTAAGAGAAAGTGAACTTCAGTCTGACCCGTAGTTGACTTAGAACCAGAGGAAGTGTGACTTCATCGGCTTAACCTCAGGCTTGATAGAGACACTGAATTGGAGGACCATTTTTCCTATGAGTCTTTTACATGACACAAGAGTTCATCTAATCTTAGAATTAATTTAAGTAATTTCTAAAGGTCTTTTTAACTTAATTGGAAAACATCCTGTCTGTCTAGTGGCAGGTCCAGTTTTTACCACATCAAAATAGCCTTCATTTCATTGACAGCTAACTCACCTGTATCATGACTTGGTTCCTCGGTGTGTACACCTATTGAATACTATTGAGCCTTGGTTTTATTGAAATCTTTTCCTTCTGGAACATCATTCCCTAAAGAATTAGGTCCCAATGCCTTTCTTATCTATTTTAGATTGCCACCATATTTTCATGCACAGTGCACCCTTTGGAGACTTCTTTTTAACTGTGGACACAGTTGCACAGTAGTACCAAACAAGAGACTTCATCTTGATATTCAGGTCAAATTAAGCCACATAACACAACTTTCCCAATCTTCTCACCCTGTTCCCTCTTTTCATTCTCCCTCCTTTGTCTCCATTGTTTAACTCAAAAGAAATGTGGCAAAAACCATGACCGGCCATTGACACGTGTGTCCATCTACGCTTGAAGTCAAATCCCTTCTTGTCAGAAAGGCATTTAATCAAATTTGCATTTGCTTTTTGTTTCTTTTCAGTGGGTTTTAAACTCTTTTTGCCTGCTATTGTGAGAGTTGCAAGACTAACACTAGGAATTATAATAAAGTACATGTGTTTTTCTGTTGAATTTCTTTTTCTTTTCTGTATTAATTTATACATGGAAACTAGTCAAACACAATAGCCCGTTCCCTCCAGTTCCCCTGGCACTGTCTTCCACTATTATCTAAGTGGATCTATCTTGGATGGCGAGAAGCTCCATTAGCTTGTGGAATGAATGTTAAATCCCTTATTTACAGCAGATTGTGGCCTGTTCCAACAATGAGGGAGCATGTGTGTGCGTGCGTGCGTGTGTGTGCGTGTGCACACATGCACAAGCACTTCTCTATAACTTTCCACTCTGCATCTATTTCTTATTCTCTACCTATGCTGTCTTTAAATCAAGCTTAAGGATTTTCTCATTCATCTGTAGAGCACAGCAAGGCATTTATTTAAAGAGGATTTTCTTGATGTTTTTTGTGAAGTTTCTTGTATTTTGTTGTCATTGTTATTTTCTTGGGCTCCTGTTTATAGAGTTTCAGTCTGTTCAGGACCTCTTCCTGGCTCCCTTATTACTTTCATATGAACCAGTTCTGTCCCTTCATATAAGTTGAGGGAAGAATGTCCAATAGTGGTCACTAGTGAACCACAGAAGAATCCTGTTACAGGGGAAGTTTTCCTTGAATGATTCTATGGACGGTGAAGACTTGTAAGAGAGAGAATGAATAAATGAATGTGTGTGTTCATGTCTTATAAGATTCTTAGTCCATGTTCATGCCCCAAGTGGAAAGGGATGAGGAGATGCCCTAACACCCTGGGGTAGTCTTTTGCTCTAATTTGGAGTGGCACAAAGTTCATTCTTGCAGGCTAATATCAAAATTAAAGTCCGAGATTGTGGAAAGTTTTAATCAGTGAAGTGCACAAGCTACTCATCTGAAAACTCAGTTGATTTTAGCATGTTATGCATAAGAATTATATCAGGATGAGATATGGCCTGGTATTGGGGTCCTCTCTATTACTGTGGCTTTATCAAAATATAATTTTAAACTCTTCCAGGAAAATAAAGTGTCTTGTGAATTTCTGCATTTCCTGCAGCACCTAGTAGAGTGCATCAGAAATGTTTGTGAACTAAATTAAGAAAGGAAAGGACTCACAGAGACAATCGCATGGTGCCCTTACTCTTCACAGTTTTCTGTGTTTTCAGACTTCATTTGTTTAGTCCACTTTCTTCGGTCAAATGACAGTTCTGCTTTAAATTTGTGTGCATCTTTCAGGTTCCAGGAATGACACTTTCTCAGGTTCAGTTATCTAAGTTTCATCCTGCCCTTCCTCTGTAAGCATAGTCTACTGTTCTGTGGTCTCATGAGTAGGTAACCCAGGAGTGACCTCTTCTAGCATAGGGACTGGAGTCTTCTTGAGTGAGAGCATTGCTTGAATTCTCACAAATAACCTACTGGTTAAGTGTGTTGAGATAATCACAGGAAAATGGGTCTAAATTGAGTTTTACAGTCTTGCCATTGTTACTAATTTTCTTCTTCTAGAGGGCTGGCTTCAAACTGTGTTTTCACCAGAATGAGACAAATTCATGTCATTTTCTGTCTACATCATAAAAATCATACCATGTGGTTGAATTTTGGCTTGATTGGCAGTACTGGCTCATGAGCGGCTTAGGACTGGCATACCAAAGGTGATGTAAGTCCTAAAGGATCCTAATTGAATAGGCCAGCACAGCTGTGTGGGGAGCCTGCCTGCTAACTGGGGTGAGCTGTTGCTATCAACTCCTTCTTTCCATGAGCTCAAAATTAAATGACTAAATCTCCCCAATTCCCGAACTTCAAGATTAAAACCTACATTGAATAAAGCTTAACTGTTCTGCTTTGTAACTGGGGCACCCAGCATGGAAGGCAGTTAGTTAGTTAAAACTTTTCTGGCCATGAAGATGCCCCAATAGACGTAGTCTTAGTCTGCAGCCAACAGTGACCTCTAGTTTTTCACTTGTTTGATTTCCAAGAAGCTCAGAATTTATAAATTGACTCTAGCCTCCCTATAAAGCTGTGGAAGACAGCAGAAAGAATAACATGTTCCTCCTATTTCTATAAGAATATCTGATCATTAGATCTCAATAAATATTGTTGAATTAATGCATAAGTGGATAAAGAAGAATGACTCAGCAAGAAAACATAAGACGAGAGGAAAGCACAAGCAGGAAGGGAATGGGAACGTTCATTTCCAATGTAAAGCTTTTTTACTATTTCTAGTTTTGATAAGACCAAGTCAAAAGTACTGATAAATTCAAAAGAGCATATATTTTGTGTGTCTCTTTCTCTCTCTCTCTCTCTCTCTGAAATATATATGGTCACATAGTGAAGAGTCCCTTTTACTATTGTCAATTAGAAGAAATCAATATGCATGTTTTGTATATTTTTTATCCATTAAGTTCTCAAGTGTTTTTCCTTTCATAAAACTTGTCCTCAGGAAGAACATGATATTTACTTTAGCTACGGTTTTATAGAACTTGAAAGTATTTATAAACTCTCATTTGAGCAGAGACAGTGTTGTGGATTCACCGAAACGCCTTTCTTTTTACTACTGGGCACAAAGATAAACTATATTTCTCACCCCTCTCTGTGACTGGATGGTGCTATGTGACCCAGTTCTGGCCAGTGGAATATAGTTAGGCATGACATATGGCACTGCTCCGCCTGACCCCTCCGCATGATCCTACAAGCAACAAGTACTCTTGATCAGAATTTCAAAACTCTAAGGATTGGCAGAGACACCAAGTGCAAGGCCCAGGTCCCCGAAAAGCTACATGGAGCTCAGCCCCTCACCTTTGCCTCTCACAGACTTCACTGTGAATGTTCATTTAACCATAAGCAGAAAATAAATGTTTGTTATAGGAAAATACTGAAATCTCTGGAAATGTGTTATACTGGAAACTTAAAATAACATGAGCTTCTAATATACATGCTATGAACACTAGTACTTAAAGTACTAATACTAGTTTCCTTTTATT
The DNA here is from genome assembly GCF_902686455.1 of Sciurus vulgaris. Taxonomy (NCBI): domain Eukaryota; kingdom Metazoa; phylum Chordata; class Mammalia; order Rodentia; family Sciuridae; genus Sciurus; species Sciurus vulgaris. The sequence continues at coordinate 37,113,760 of NC_136476.1, forward strand.
ATATGGAAAAAGAGAAATAAGAAGATGCCACATCATCCTAATGGTAGCTGAATCTTTGCAATTGCAATTTATTGCATATTTAGTGTGTGCAAAGTAGTTGAGTGTCTGTTGGTACTGCAGGAAAAATGGGAACATGGGCCAGTTTTTCAAACACAGAATACACGAGTAGAGCAGGAGTAAGTAATGAAGAAAAAACAAAAGCAAAAAAGAGGCAGGGCTACAATAAGCCAGTTGGAATCTCTGGGAACAAAGCAAGACCATATAACCAGGCTAAGGGCACAGAACCACATGGATACAAGGGGAAGACAAAGGCAGGAGAAAAATGCACTGAGAAGCAGACACTAAGGTGTTCTTCTGAAGCTGCTCCAAGACAGAATATCAGAAAATCAAGGAATGGACAAGTGACAGAGAGAACAACAGACAGGCAAAGAAATATTTTTCACAGCAGCAGAGAAAGTAAAACAGGTTTTTTCAATATAACCAGTCTTGGACTATCTTTGACATATTTGGCTTGGCGGTGTCTCTATTTGTCAGCTTTTTGTCATGATAATAAAATACCTGAGGCAGCAGACTTAATAAGAGGTTTATCTAGCTCACAGTTTTGGAGGCTGAAAGTCCAAAATGGCATAGTATAGGCTTTGTGGGGAGGCCTCTCCTTGGCTTCATTACCTCATGGCTATGGAGGGTCATGGTGAGAGTGTGCAGGAAGCAAGCAAAATTGTGTCTTGAACTGGGAGCAGAAAGAGCCTGGCATCCCCCATCCCTTCTGAGGGCACGCCCCAGTGACCTAAGCACCTCCCACTTGGCCCCACCTCTTAAAGGCTCCACCTTCCATTAGCACCACCAGGGGTCCAGGCCTCCAATCACACTGCACCCTTGGGAGACACTCAAATCACATGTAGACCATAGCAGTGTCCAAGTATCATGAAAAAGCTTTGGGTTTAGAATGTAACTATCTGGGCTGAGCACTGAGACCAGCTCCATGCTCTTGACCCATTACAAAATTCCCTTCTGCTTCTATCTGTGTATTCATATACTATACCCATTGCATCCAACTCCCCATGGGTCTGGAACAGGTAAAGCCACCATTAAATGTGGAACTATTTTATAAACTCAAAAGACCAATAATGCTTCAAGTAATTAGTTTCATTCATGTGAAAAATCATTTGTCCATCACCAACTGTCTACACAATACAAAACAAAGATCCCCTGGAGACAGATAAAGCCTCTATGGAAGATAAAGACAGAGTACTTATAAGGAGGAGCTAGGTAGTTTTTCAGATATTTTCTTGTTTTATTTATTTATTTTTTTTAATATTCAGAAAAGCACCTCTTCTGTAGGCAACAGTTCTGTGCTGGACATTATTATTTTCAATTGTCCTATAAACTGCTTCATCCTATAAACAAACCTCTCTACCTACTTTGATGCTATTTGTTTAATGCTCTATCTATTTGTGAATATAAATTATGGCTTCCCACAGATTATGAAGGTTATTCCATGGATATTATTAGTCACTATGTGACTTCAAACATTAAAAATTACTTTTATAATCTCTATAGTTGAGAATACCAATTTGTACAACAAAACACACTGGGATGGTCTCTTAGTTAAGATTATTCCACAGGGGAAAATTTTTATCAGAGCAAATTGTTATCATCCTGAGAATTATCCTTATGTGTGACTATTATCTAGGAAGTTTTCACCTGTCCACGATTATGGGGTATCATGACAGATTTCAATCTTACATTTTTACTACATTGTGTTAACTTTTCAATATCCAAAATCCATGCAAAAAAAATTGCCTTTGGAATTTTATTTCTGTAAGTGCAATTACTATAGCAGGTTGCCTCTCCTTCATTAGAGTTTTACTTAAAGTTCTTATAAAATAATTTAATTATGATAAAACCAAAGATAGTTGAGAGAAAGGGAATAGCAGAAAAATCACGTGTATGAGACATATGCCATTTATAATGCAGATTTATTCCACTTCTGAGGCAAGAAATTTCAGGACTCTAATAGTTTCACCACCTGTGAATTATTTGGGTGCACCTCATGAGCGGGTTCTTTTTTCTATTTGTTTAAAGAAATAAGTGGTATGTTCGCCAATTCTACACTACATTAATTTTCACAGAGTTTCCATTTTCATCTTCATTGCTTTTTCAGATTTTTTTCCAAAGCTTCTGCCATTCTCCAACTAAAGCTTTGGGTATTTTCCCCTTCAATTTTTGTCCGGGGACTTTCTCTAAGTCAATTCAGTCTATTGGCATAAATGTTGGGACAAAAGAGTGTGATAACCTAAGACATCCTGACATAAATTCCATGAGCACTAAAGAAATGAGACAGGAAATTGTGAGCAATCTATAATAAATTCAAACTGTCCAATAAAATAAATATCCTTTACTTTGTTCTCATAGTAAAGTATGGCCGGGTGTCCGATTTCTCAACCTACTTGCCGACTGTAATCTCAAGTCACCATTTGAAGTCTGCACACGTACTATTCATATATTGTACTTCATCAGTAGAACCAGAAATGAAAAAGGGTTATGGAAACAATAAGATCTCCTACTGTTCAGGTGCTGAAGTGAGATTTGGAAGGAAAGTTTTCAGAAATTGCCTGTTCTTTCATTACAGTTGTTATAGCCATTGGTCACTGAGATCTAATAAAGTTCCCTGATGTGCCACACACTTTTACTTTTCATCTGGGGCTTGTAGCTGCTCTGAGATAACAAACATGCTTTGAATTTACTGTCAAAGAGTTAGCTTAATAGCATTGAGATTGCCAGGTTATACATGCAGGGTACTTTAGAATTAAAAGGAATCTAGTCAATTGACTAGGGTCTCTTACAAGGCAGGAGTTGGGTGTTACTTTGTCTTGGAAATCTTTGTATCTCTGGAAGTAAGTAGAATTTCAGTGCACAAGGTGCTTAATGTAAGTTTGTTGTTTGAGTAAATGAATTAATTGCCTCTTCTAGCCCTTTCATTTTGCAGATAATTGAATTTAAAATATAAATGTTTGCAAAAGATTTGAGTCAGATTTGCCAGGAACACCTACCAGGATCCTGATCATGGAATCTGGATCTTTTTCCTTTCAGTTCATTCTCTTTCCACTAAGTTCATTCTCTTTTTACTATACTGTGTGTCCTCTAAGGACCTGGAAACAAGAGCCATCAAACAGGTCTTGGTAGAAAGGGACTGGAATGTTGCAATATCATGCAGAAGGAGTAAACGAAGCTGCTGGAAAACAATCCTGAGCTAAAAATCAAGGATCATTGCTGGTTTGTAAGCCTCAAGGTGACCTGGCAAGAAGAGGAGACTAAAATCTGTAGAGCTTCTCTCTCTCCCTACACCTGTGTCATAGTAATAGGGTATCCTTACTCTTTTATCTACATCAGTGAAAAGTATGAATAATTTGGCAATATATATGAGCAAATAAGAAAACTTCATAAGAAAACTTGCATACAGTAGGTCTATGAGAAGTGTTAGCTTCCTTCTTGTCCCTCAGCACTAAACAGCATATTCCTTGAGGGCCTGTTGTATACCAGGCACTGTGCTGGGTGCTGCATATACTGTGTCAAACAAAACAGACATGGTTCTAAAGATGACTCCTCCTACATATAATATCACAAAGAATTTAGGACGGGGTGGGGAAGACAGGAATTAGTTGGCCAGCACTTTCCATTGGTTTTAAGTTGCTGTCATGATATTATTTTTTTTAAACTGTATATTTAACTATTGCTGATGTAAGGGGGTCTCTGCCTAAAGAAATAGACAAATTAATTCATTATTTATAGTGATTCAAGAAAGAATGTGTTAGAAAAACTCTGAAGATTTATATTTAAGGTCATTTTTTTGAGCTGTGCTTTTTTTTTCCCCCTGAAATTCTCTTTTTCAGTAATTCTGAAACCTAAGCTTAATGAGTGTATTGCTCTGTGTCTGTGTTTATTTGATACATAAACACCTGTCTTTTCAATCTTAGAGCTATGCTTCAGCACGGAAACCTTTAAACCAGCCCCTCATTCAATCGAACAAAAGGCCAATTGGCCAAATACAGAATGCTAATGACAATGGTTTGTTAACTTCAACTTGGTAGAGACTACTTACAATAGCATTGCTGTGGCTACAGTCTCCAGGATGTTAAGAAACTCATCCAGTAGTTTATGCTCATGTTAGAGTTGTAAATAACTTAAAGAAGCTAATCTCAGACTTTTGCATTTTATAGATTATTAAAATTTCAAAAACACATAAGGAATAATTTCCAGTTAGAAGTTATAGAAAACAAGTATAAAATTTCAAAATTTTATTTCTGTTACCTTTGGCCATTAATAAAATTTAAAGAGCTTAAGTTTTCTATCACTTATAATTTTATATATATATATACTTTTTAGTTGGCAATGGACCTTTATTTTATTTATTTATATGTGGTGCTGAGAATCGAACCCAGTGCCTCACACATGATAGGCAAGCACTCTGCCACTGAGCCACAACCCCAGCCCGTATCATTTATAGTTTTGCAAGTGAAATCAAAATAGTTAATACTAAAGAGAGTGCTTGCTTCAACATAAGAAACATTTTCCGTATATTAAATTATCTAATTATCATAACAACCCTATGAAGTAGTTACAATTATTTCTCCATCTTCGAGATGAGAAAATGGAGGCAAGGAGAGGTTATATAATGTGCCTAAAGTCTCTTAGCTAGCTGCAGCAAGATGCAGATTCAAACACACACAGAGTTCACTCTTGTCCCAACTCCACCACTGTGTCACTCATGCAAGAAATTAAAGGTCATTTGAAAAACCAAAAGTTCCAGGTGCATAGTTTTGGAAGAAAGAATTAAATATACAGAAGTATGGAAAACTAACCAGTGTTGTTAGTTTTCTCTTATTCTATGTATCAGTGAAAACTCTCGCAGACTGGTCTGTTCTATGTTAGTCAGTTTCTTTGAGATATAAAGATGAACAGGACCCAGGAAGCTCCCAGTCACTCAAGTTTAAGGAGATCATGCAGAGTGAGGCCACGTGCAGTTGCTGCAGCAGCACAAAGACGGAAGCAGGGAACCTGAAGGATGCTGGCATTTGCTCTATCGAGGACAGGAGGCAGAGGTGATGGAAGAGGGGACATCCCAGGTAGAGGACAGAAAGTGCAGAGAGGAGACTGCAGGGAACAGTGAGGAAGACCTGACAGCTGGAACATAGCCAGGTCATACAGGGCCATGCAGGCCACATCCAGAAACTTTGACGTGGTTGACCTGTTTTAGAAAGACAGCTGTGGGGGCCACGTGGAGTAGAAAGGTCTGGGAGAAGGAGGCTAGATCCAGCGCTAGACTCCCAGGAGGTGCTCAATAAAGGTTTTTGGAATGAAGGAAGGGATGAGTGAACTTTTTCTTTTTTTTGTATTTGGGGTTGAACTCAGGGCACTCTACCACTGAACTACATCCCCGACCCCCGACCCCCCCACACCGTCTTTTTTTCCCCTTTGAGACAGGGTCTCACTAAGTTCCTGAGGCTGGCCTTGAAATTGTGATCCTCCTGCGTCAACCTCCCAAGTTGCTGTGATTACAGACAAAGAGTGAATAATTTTACTTAAGCATCCTTGTTAAAAATTGTGATCTTGTGTCGGGATTATGTTTTCCAAACTGTGGAACGTCTTTGGGAGAAACAAATGCGTCTGGTATCCTAAAAAGTGAAGACTTTCTGTTACTCAGCAGAGTATGAATTTCAGGCCCAACCCTTCTGAAGAGATCAGCACACTGTTAGCCTTAACCCTTTATTCACAGTGAACCTTTCAAAATAAAGGGAGGGTATATCAAAGAGGCTGTCCTGTGTCTTCTAAAGGTTTTTAGACCCTCATATGACACAAAACTGATAACATGGAGTCATTTCTGCACCTTCACGTGATTACTGGAGTTTGAAGCTCCAGTCTTTTCTGGTGTGTGGTCATTTATCTGTTCTCTCATCAAACAGTGCCCCGTTCAACTCTTCAGATTCATGTTACAATTTGGATCTCTTTTGGGGACACCAGAAAATACCCTTGCCCTAATTCTTACAGGTGCTGCATTGTCTAATAAGGGCTCCACGTGTGCTGCTCACTTGGAAAGCAGCTGAAACTACCAAAAAAGATGTAGAATTAAAGGGTATACATGTATCTGCCCTGATTAAATATTCATTGTGGGCTTCAGAAAAAAAATCAAGCTATTTTAGTATAAAATGACTAATTTAAAATTTCAGATATGTCTGAAATTGCCAAATCATTTGCTATGAAAAACATATTTTGACCAAAAAAGCAAACTCAAGTTTTATTTAAAAAGTGTGAGTTAACGTCACATAAATTCTTCACAAATCCAATTGCTAGGGAGTCAGATTTTAAACTAGCCATAGAATCCTTGGTATATATAATTTCTGCTTTATGAACAAATTGTCTCCATTTGCATGTGACTCTTCATGCAGCATTAATATGAATCTGTTTATAGGTTGGTCTCACCTCATAACAGATTTACTTTGGAACAGCATCAAACAAGTACTTATGTTTTAAATCATATGGTCCTGCTTTCTTAATAATTTTGGACCTTTACCACTTTGAGTTTCCTTCACTCTCCCTAAAAATTAAGTAGAGCAGCATAAAAATCTCTTTATACTTAGCAAAGGTATACAATGTGATTTTCAGTTTCCTCCTGTGTGCCAAGGACTGTGCTGTTTGTTTATATGTTAGACAAGCTTCACCACAGCCCACTGTACTGATAAAAAAACTAGAGTATTAAAATCTAAAAGGTAGGGTGAATTTGTCTAGTTTTTGTCTGTGTGTATTCAATTGTTATAGCAAACAAATCATATTAAAGTATGCAGTGCAGATTATTTTCCATGTTGTTTGAACTATGTTTTTGGCCTCTTCTGGCAGGAGCTTCCCCAGTGTGCTGAGTGATTTCCACAATTTTAGAACCAAGTTCATGAGAGTTCACAGCTTGTACCGTATTTCATCGATCCTAGGATACACATGTTTTTTTTTTTTTTTTTTTTTTTTCCAACTTTAAAACTTGGATGCATCTTATAATTGATAGCAGGTCATAGTTTAGTGGGTGGCATTTTTAAAAACCTTACAATGGCACACAAAATAATAATGTGATTCAAACAATGGCATCTTAGATTTGATGGAATACTATATCAGGATATTTCCAATATCTAACAGATGGGAGCAAATCTAGGCTTAAGATTCCAATGCAGAAATGTGATTGGGGAATCCTCCCATTTGACACCCTTTGATGCAAATGGTTCCCACCTTTGTCAGCCTCTCCTGGTCTGAAACACTGGAGAGAGTTTGTACATTGAGCTTACCTTAGTTCTCTTCTGTTCCCTGTCAGGCTCAAAGCCCTTTGCTTTGGATCTCCTTTCTTAGACAATGTGTGCCTCAGTTTCCTTATCTCTAAGCAAGTGTAGTGTAAGGTAATACAATCATTCCTGATATTTTCCAAGTGTCAGAATTAACTGGGCATTTGTTAAAATGTAAAGACCCAGATCACTCCTATTTCAGGAAGCCTAGGCCTATTATATTAGCTCTCCAGATGATTCTGATCTACACCAACACCTGGGAACCTCTAGAGTAGTGGTTCAGAGCAATGTCTCTTGATCTAGACTGCCTGGTTTCATATTTTGACTCTGCCAGCATAACATTTCTATAATTTTCTGTGCCTCTACTTCCTTGCCTTTAAATAGGTGTCAACCATAGTGTCTATCTCCAGGGATTGTTGTGAAGTTTGTTAAAATAATTCGTGCAACCTACTTAGTACAGTAATTACTTAGCAAGTGCCTATTAACATCAGCAATTGTTATTACTCCCTCCCTATAAGGTTGAAATTTCTCTATCTCATTCCCATAAACCAATCTCTTATCTTTTCCTGGATTTAAGAGAGCTGATAGCTTTGCCTCACAACTACATCCTTATGTAAACTCAAAGAAAGGACTGAGAAGAAAAGCTGGGATTCCTTTTCAATTTTGGGGGGGTGGTTGTCTTGAGCCCACTGAAACCAGGAAGTATAAGCAGAATAAAGATGGAGGTCAGCTCAAAAGGGTCATTCATTCTCTGAATTTATTCATTCAGGGTTCTCAACCCTCCTCTGCATCGAAATCACCATGAGAACTCAGTACTAAAAATGTGAGGCAGCCACCAGCTTCCCTATCCTCCCCAAGAGGTTCAGGTACAATTGGTCTGAGTAGGGAAACGGACATTGGCAATTTTTCTGAAGTTCCCTGGTCATTTGAATGTGTACAAAGTTGATACCCACTGCTCTAGTTCTAAAATCCTTTCACCTGTTAGGGGATTTGTCTTATCTTTGAAGATGCTTGATAACCCCTTCCTAAAATATCCACAAAGCTTAGGGGCCCTTTCCCCTAGAATAGGGATCATGTTCAAGTTCCAATAACTCATCTAGTTGATAGAATGCACTTTGTAAATTGTAAATATGTATATGTGAGAGAGGGAGAAATAAGATGCATAATGTGAAGGTGATTGTCCTATCATGTAACAGGGGGCACAAAGAGTTCCAAAACTCTTCCAGTTAGTAGGATGTAATATAATCTATAGTATAATCTACAGTGTAATCTTACAGTAGATTATACTATAGTCCATTTAAATGTATAAACTTTTTATTTGAAAATGGTGACCATGAGCATATTAAATCATGGACAAGAAAGAAATTAGAACTTTTCTATGACTGATTTGAAAGAACAAAATAAAACATACTGGGGTTGTCCAGGCTTCTTCATTTACTAGTCTTCTAATCTTTATTTTTCTTTGTCTAGATTTCCTTTTTTCAGATTAAGTATTTGGTCTCTCTTCCCACTGCTCTCCTCAGACAGCCAAATTTAATTCCTGTCTGGATGACTTATCCTTACCCTTCCATATCCCACTTACTTAATTAGAACATGGAGAGATTCTAAATTTTGTCTTATCTGTTGGGGAAATAGTTGTAAGATGGATTTCTCCCTTATCCTTTTTACAGCAACTCTCCATTCCCCTTCTTTGTCTAAAATGCCCATAAACCTGCCATGCCTCATAGGAGCATTATGAGGATCAAATGAATATGTGGAAGTACTCTGAAAACTGTAAAACCTCAATCATATCACACCCAGCTCAAAACCCTTCATTGGCTCCAGCTGTCAGTCTATTCAAGGACCAATCCCTCAGCCCAAACTCAAGGCACTACCCCAGCCCACCATTCCAACCTTATCTGCAGCTGTTTTGCTGAGTTTGGCACACAGAGAGCCATGCTGCAGAGGAACTGACCTGGCCAGGGCTGGAAGACCAATTGTGTATCACGTCCACGACAACAGGAAGATTCTGCATTAGGGTACTAGCAGAAGAAATGGAAAAGAGGCAACAGAAAGGCAGTACATTACAGAAACAGAATATACGGTACAGGAAATTGTTCCCGTGCACATGTGAGGATGGGCAGGTGAATGTATGGGGGACAGGGTAGAGGAAGAAGGAGACCTGAGCGAAGGGAAATGTTTCTTAGCAACATTGTTATGTTTGTAACTGGTAGGGAGAAGGACTGCTAAAGAGTTTAAGCTCCAAACATTGAGTTTGGTTTTAGAAATGTTGAGTTTAAAGTTCTAACAAAGCGCTCAGGTGAATGGAAATAGTCTCCTGAAGATTGGAAAAGCAAAAGAGAAGAAGAGTGCAAGGGAGATACAGTGGATAAGGTCAACAGGATTGTAGGAGGAAGAGAGCAGTGGCTCAGAGAAAGAACCCCAAGGGATTCCAGCATTTACTAGTCAAGATGAGTAAGAAAGGGCTGCGGGTAGGACTGGCAAGTTCTCACTGCCAGCGAAGCCAGGGGAGCATATTCTGCAGCGAGATGTGAGGGAAGGTCATAGGATGTGGTGAGTTACAGGATCTGGATGAATTTCAGAGGAGCCACGTCAGTCAAATAGCGGGCAGAAGCCAGGTTGCAAAACGTTCAGGAATTTGGGGGTGTCAAGGAAGTGGGTTCAGTGGATGTGGATTAGCCTTTCAAGAAGCTCAGAAGTGAAAGGAAGACAGCTGACCGCTCACCCCCCACAGAGTGGAAAGGCAAGGCAGGAAAGCAGAGCAGGAGCTAGGAGATAAAAGTGAGCTTGGTTTTAATAAAAAGAGGAGAAAGTGCTTTCGTCTTAATAGCTCAAAGAACGCTGATAGCAGCCACGTGTGAAATTGATTTCTGAGGCCCAGCACCAGAGACAGGGAGGCTGTGAGGCAAATGGGGTAGTAAACCATGATTTAGCACCTTCGCTTACTCTGCTTATTACAAAACAAGCTTTAAAAAAGATGCCTGGGGTGTGCCTCTGCAATCTTGGTATTGTCTGTGGCCAAGATCCATTTTAATATATTCCTGAGGCATTTTAGGGACTATCACGCTGCTTCAGACATGAATCTATTAACGTTTCATATTGCTAAGCACAGTTAATGCAATGCACATAAATATTATTCCTCCATTAAGTAATATTGAATGATGCTGAAGGAAAAGGAATTCTTCTTGCTGAAAACAGAAAAATGACAGACTCAAAATTTTTTTACTCATTATTTATATATACAGAAATATATAAAATATAAAAATATTTTTAAATTGGTACATATTATTCATACAGAATGATGGGTTTCATTGTAGTATATTCATATAGTCATAAAAACATAATTTGATCAATTTCATTACTCCTGCCTCTCCTCCTCAATCCCTGGGTCCCCTTCCTAATGGTCTCATGGTGTTCCCCACACCCCATTTTTTCCTCTGTATTTTTCCCTAGCTTCCACATATGAGAGAAAACATGATACTTTTCTCTCTGAGTCTGACTTATTTCACTCAAAAGTATAGTCTCTAGTTCCATCCATTTTCCTGCAAATGGCATAATTTTGCTCTTTATGGCTGAATAAAACTCCTTCGTGTATATGCCACATTTTCTTTATCCATTCATCTGTTGACAGATACCTAGGCTGATTTCACAACTCGGCTATTGTGAATTATACTGCGATAAACATGGGAATGCACGTAATTTCTATGCAGACTTTGATTCTTTTGGATAAGTACCAAGGAGTGTTATTGCTGGATCATATGGTGGTTATTTTTAGCTTTCTGAGAAACCTCCACATTGACTTCCATAGTGTCTATACCAGTTGACATTCCCACCAACAGCACGTAAGAGTTCCTTTTTTCCTGCATCCTTTCCAAAGGTTTATTGTTATTTGTATTCTTGATGATTGCCATTCTATCTGAATGAGATGAAATCTCAGTGTAGTTTCAGTTTTCATTTTTCTGATGACTAGAGATGTAGGACTTTTTTTTCATATAATTGTTGGCCATTTGTAGTTCTCTTGAGAAGTGTCCAGTTTATTTGCCCATTTATTGAGTTTTTCTTTTTTTGAGTTCTTTACATATTCTGGATATTAATCCTCTATAGGAAGAGTAGCTAGCAAAGATTTTCTCTCCTTTTGGTAGGTTGTTTCTTTACACTGTTAATTGATTCCTTTGCAGGAAAAATAGAAGCTTTTTATTTTGAAACCATCCCTTTTATTGATTCTTGCTCTTATTTCCTGAGCTATAGGGATCCTATTCAGGGAGTCTTTGCCTGTGCCTATATATTGAAGTGTTTCTCTACTTTTTCTTATAACAGTTTCAAAGTTTCTGATCCATTTAGGACTTTGATCCATTTCAAGTTGACATTTGTACAGCGTGAAAGATAAGGATCAAGATTCATTCTTCCATGGATATCTAGTTTTTCTCAACACCATTTGTTGAAAGAGACTATCTTTTCTCCAATGTATGTTTTTGATACTTTTGTCAAGAATTGGGTGACTATAGCTGTGTGGGTTCGTTTCTGTGTCTTTTGTTCTATTAGTCTATGTCAGATACAGAATTCTCACATGTTGAAAATAAAAATTAAGCTTCATAAATTCTCAAAGTATTTCCTTCTGCTTTTTGAACACTGATAGGGAGAGCACACAAGAATCACAAATACCATACTATGTTTCATATGCTAATAAACATTTAATAAATGGTTTGACTAAGGACTCTGACATTGTCATTTAATTTACAGATGACAGAATATTGTGTTACTTTCCATATATATAATACTTAATGATTTTTCAGTTATGATTTTTAAAATGCTAACAGTGCATGGAATGAAGCCAGCTCAAAAACAAAAGTACTTCTGTTGAATGTCACAGGAAAAACAGGAAGAGATGACTGGTATATTTGTCCTTACTTATCATTATTTTTTCCCATCTTAGTATAACTAGCTTTGTACTGTTTACAGAGAATGAAGACAAATCATAATGGAATAAGAAAGACACATCCTCCTAGAGAACCCAAATCTTTCTTACAATGATCTAAAAGTAGGGACTTACACTACAATCTGCTGTGCATAAGATTAAAGAAAAAAATGTAGACTGTTACATTTGTGAAATAAATGCTCTTACAGGTAGAGAATGCATAGCCTGATTGCTATAGTTTCAATAAAAGCTATCCTGAGGCAGTAGTACTGGACCGTCAATTGCTACTGACATAGGATAATATGTGAAATATGTGGGGAAATATATGTATAAACATATATATATTTATTATATATTTATTTATATTTTATTATATATTTATATATATATACATATATATAATAATCACTATAATTTGTTGTAGAGAACCACAATAACAGAGTTTCTGTTCTGATATAAAAGAAGTATGTCATGAAAATTTTTGAAAGAGTCATTACAAAGAAACATCCTGAGAAGACATTGTGTGCTAAAACTAGGATGGGAATTAAGTCAATACAGAAACTGAAAACCTCCAAACAAGCTCACTTTTAGTTCATCATTTGGTAAACTTTTGCTTACAAGTACTTATTTGTTTCCATAGAAATAGTACACATTAATAAAAAGTACAGAGTATAATTAGCATTTCTTTTATTATTCAGAAGTTACTTCAGGTTTTGCAGTAAGTTCTGTGTGACGGTAGTCCCATAAGTAAAGGAAGGGTATCCTCAGTATAGAGTCTGTTTCAAGATTTACTTTTTAACTGTTTTGTTTTTAGGACTTTTAGCAATTGTACAGCTCGATACTATTTCAAATGTTAACACTTTCATTAAAAAAAAAAATCTTTATAGCAATTTTGTGAGTTAAACCAAACAAATGTTCATACACTCGTTTACAAGATTGGAAAACTGATCTGGAAATCAGGTGCAGGGTGCTTGCCTGAAATCTCAGTGACTGGAAAGATGAGGCAGAAGACCAGCCTGGGCAATTCTGAGACACTATCTCAAACATAAATTAATTAATTAAATTAATAAATAAAGGGCTGGAGAAATAACTCAGTGTAGAGTGTCCCTGGTACCACCACTACCACACACACACACACACACATAATTCTGATTTGGAAATGTGGTTCAATAGTTTAATTTACAATCTGAAATATTATTAAGGTTAGAGTTTTCTTAGAAATTATGTGGCCAAAATTCCTTCTTATGGAGTTGAGTAAACTGAGGCATAGATAATTAAGTTACTTAAAATGTAACAGTAGCAAAGCCAGGTTAAAGCAAAAATAGCTAAAACCAAATCCGGTTTCTCAGTCTGTGTCCTTGTTTAAGTTTTTGCTATCATCATCATCCATGTACACTCTCTGAAACATTTTAAAATGAAAAATGTTCACAAAAAATTATTAAGTACTAAACATCCATTGAATATTAATGTCTGTGTCTGGTCCTGTGCCTGAATATAAAGCTGACTTAGTTTTGTATCTTCTAGGGCTTTGTATTAATGTCACTGAATTTCCTTTAACATCAAACAAAGCTCTACCATTTGAATTTTTAGATTTTTTTCATGCAATTTTTTGTTCCCAGTCCAGAACCATTACTTTAAAACTCATCAAAATTTACTTCTATTTTTCCTAATTAATTCTGTTGAACTTCTATCATCTACGCTGCACTCATTTTTGCATTCATCAAAATACAATTTAATGAGCGTTCTTCATTCTTGTCTTGGTAGTGACCTGTGCCTTTACTTAAGTCAGGACTCTTACCCACCCACAGTCATTCCCATTCTGAGCTGCCCCTCCAAATCCCAGTACACTCAACTCCTAAAAGCAGGCTGCACAAGTGCTGCTTAAGGATGGATGGTTGTTTACTCAGTGACGAGGGCACTTTGGCAGACAGGCATCTAGGACTTGGATTAGACTAGATTAAGGCAAGATGTGGCAGGTGAAGCATCTTTCAACTTTAAACATTTTGCATAAATTTAGAGTTGGCATAAAAAGAAATGTGAATAAGCAGAAATGTGATCACCTCCCCATGATGGGTCAGATTTATTTTTGTCCTGTTCGTTTGCTTATCTGAAGCTGCTGCGTGTAGTTTTCCCCTCTGCCTTGAAGAATCTAAGTATACATGAACAAGAGCAAAAGCTGACAACCATTATGAATTAGGTACTCAACGCAACTTGTCCTAGCCTGCCTAGACTTCATTATTCATTCAATGAATATTCACTGAATCTGATTACATATTGTTCTACAAGGCACCAGGGATAACAAAAGCACATTTATCTTTATCGTGCCCTTAAGAAATGCACAGTGCATTTCTGGACCTAGGTGTGTAAATAAGTAACTACAGTGCAGTGACTAACAAATGCCAAGCCAGCCGTACGTATCAAATCCTAGCAATGTGTTCAAAACACAGTAGAGGTGGTGACTGATTCTACCTGGAGATTAGAGACAGTTTCACTAGAAGAGGGCGTGTCAGATGCATCTTAAAGCAGGAGCAGGAGCACACAAGTTGAAGACAATAAAAGGATGTGCTGAAGATGAGGGGGAGGGGAATCTAGACAAGATCACAAACAAAATACCAGCGAGCCTCGCAGGACCTCGTGCAGCCAAGAAGCCCTGACCTGTTTCTGCAGTGCAGAGGGCAAGTATGATCAGAAGCAGCAGAAATGAATCTAGAACATTGATTTAGGGCTCAGGTTAGAAAGGGTCTTGTCTGCCACTCTAACTAATTTGGGCTTTATCCTATAACCAATGGTTCTTTGCCTTTCTTGAAAATCCTGATGAAAGCTATGAATACTCTTTCCAGAAGTATAATAATAATGCACACATGCCCAAAATGTTACGTAAAGTTTCTGAGCCTTTGCAGCCCACCTGAAATCCATTACTAGAACCTACCAGCTGTAGGCAGTGGATCCACACACACTGTTTCTTACCAAGGAGTGAACAGTTCAACTGTGTTTAGAAAGATAAGGGGCAACCCTGCAGTGGACAGGCTGGTGGGAGGAGAGGCTGGCTGTGGAAAGATCAGATAGGGAATCTGTTGTAAAATACTGGGCATTAATAGGAGAACCAGAATTCAGGCTGTGAAAGTGAATTTGGAGGGGTGGGAGTGGAAGAAAGAGGAATTTCTGAAATGGAATTGATGAGACTTGGTGCTGAACAAATATCTTGTTGTTTATCTTCTCACTAAATTATAAATCTTCTAAAACACATCCATGCGCCAGTCTGGACTCCAAGAAGTGAGCCAAAGTGATAACAAGTATGTAGGATTAGAACTTCATATCCATGCAAAAGAACCGGGTCTCTCTAAAAGCCAAGCTGCAGAGGGCTATGGATTAGTGAGTGTGTTGTGGCTGATAGAGGTTGCTGGTAGACAGAAACTAATCAGGAGCTGTTGCAAATGGCCAAACTGAGTGGGAAGTAATCATTTCAAGGCAACAAGCAACTTGATGATTGCCATCCCTGGGCTTCCTGGGCCCAGACCATGTTCTGGATCTCTGGACCCCTGAATTGGTTTGCTTTATATTTATAATGAGAAAGTATTGCCAAGACCATAAGTAGACCCTCAGAATGATTCACTGCCTAGACTGGTAAAATGGTTTTAAGTATCCAAGTTGCTACCAAGTAACAGTTTTAAGTTAGAACTAGAGGAAAATGCTGTCTATTAAAAGTACAAAAATATAGCAATTGAGACAACTTCTGCTTTCTAAAACAAACTCATCTGAGTTAACAGGAGCAGAAATTTTGATGGGATTTATCTTGTGGTGTGAATGAGAGAGGTTTTAATTGAGCTGGAGAGCAGAAAACCAGTTGGAAATTTTAAGTAACTAGATATTTCTCATGCACTTTTGCCTCTGCCTTTCCTTGGGCTATGTACCTTTTTTTAATGTACATTTTTGAAAGATGAGTAACAAGTAAAGATTTAAAACAAAGCGTACTTACAAAACATTTCTTTATCTACTAAATATTTGTCAAAATCTGTATTTTCTTCAAAGTGGCATTCATAATATTATTTCAATTTTAAATGTAGGTAACTCCAAAATAAAAAGCATAACACCTGCTGTGAAAGGGTTTAAGGTCTAATTTGAAAGATAATTGTTATGCAGAATGATATTCCAGGACTTGGGGTGTAGCTCAGTGGTAGAGCACTTGCCTAGCATGCACAAAGCCTGGAGCTCAATCCCAAGTAATAAAAAAAAAAAAAAAAAAAAAAAAAAAAAAAAAAAAAAAAAAAAAAAAAGGCAGGATGATAATCCCGAGGAGCCACAGTCTTGTTTTAATGTTTTTTATACTAATTAATTGCAAATTGATAATCCATGAATAGAACATCAAAGAATTGCAGAATTGCAGGGTAAGCAGAGTTGTTGCAGTATTAAGAACTCACCATTCTGTGTTTTCTGAGAAAAGAGAATCTAATGTGAACAAAAGTAGAAGCAAAAACATAGAAAAGAAAAATAACATTGAGTCACTGAGAATACTTTAGATTTCAGTTCCAAACATTGATCCCACGACTTCTTAGAGGTGCTTGAGAAAGTAATTGATCGTGAGTACAAGACTGGAACCTAAATTACATTCAAAGTCCTACGGAGTTTTATTCAGAACCATTTCACCAATTTTTTTTTTTTTTCTTGACTCTGATCGCACAATGGTCAACCAAAGCAGAGTTGAGATAGTTCTGCTAAAACCCAAAACTGACTTGCCTGATAGTGACACAAAGCTAGTGAGTCATTTCTTCCTGCTTTTTTTTAATCATCAATTACAATTTGGACTTTTAAGCCATCAAAACCTAAGCCATATTAATTTATTAACTTTGCAGTTCCTCAACGAATCACAAAATGAGATTTTTTTTTCTTCACCAGAAATTCTTTCTCCATGATTCCAAACCCCAACATGTGCTTTCCAGAGCCTCAGATGTTTCCTTCGTTCTACAGATGTTTTGTAAATTCATTTCAGCAAAATTTGCCAATGCTGCAGAAAAGATCTGTGGCTGATTGGACTCACAGTTTGGACAGAGCTCGGAGTTAGATTAGATGGGAATGGAAACTGAAACTTCTCACTGGCTCACCAGGAAGTCAGGAATTCACAAAAAGCAGAGAAGGAATTTTGTTGGAAGGGGAGTTTCAAACATGTCTCTTTCAGGGAGTGGAGGGGTGTGGAAGCCCAGGGAGGTGACTCTTCACTGTTTTTCTTGGTGTTGGGCCTACATATTATTTTCCATTGGAGATTTCTTTTCCTTTTTAAGTATAGGGAAGAAACAACAGCAGCAGCAGCCAGTGGCCAGGGAGAAAAGCTTCAGTTTCAGAAGTCCAGGTAAAATAGCTAACAGTGAACACCTGAGGCCAACCAGTACAAAGATGTCAAAATAGCCCCACAGGGCAAAGGGCCATGAAGGTGATGACTGTCATTGCTAGTATGAGAGTAGCATGAGTTTTTGAAATGACCATACAGTTCTCTTACTGTCTTCCTTTGTAAAAGAAATGAAATTACTAACTTTAGCTTTCTATTTATAATTGAGCAGTGTCTAGATTCAGCAGTTAGGCAGTATTGTTGTTATAAGCAAATGTTACAGTGGAAAAAGAAAACCAGACTGACCATGTCTAGTAAAAATCTCTTTAAGTCCTCCAGACCATATATATCTATACACATACATATATAAAAACACATGTGTATGAATATAAAACCAAAACTAGAATTTGAAATTTCTTTCACAAAAACATGCCTAATACAACTTCTATTAATATTCTATCAGTATCATGGCAAAGAAAAGTGTTTCTATTTATCAAGTTCATGCTTCAGAAGAAACAGTGATAGAATATTTTAATCTATGACTTCCCGTGAGATAAACTGATCCAAAATATTCTGTGGCAGATCACAAATTTCCTGACTACTAATCTTTGTGCATATCAGCAATTACGGATTTTAATTCAACTGGCTGTGAAATTGCGTTCTGGTGGAGCTTTCCAAAATGCCCAGAGGTTTCTCAGCTAGAGAGCTGTAATCTAGCCTTGTCTTTGGATAGAATACAAAAAAATCAAGTTACCATAGTTCTGAAATGAAAATCTTGCTGAAGCACTTGACATTGAGCAGAGTCAGGTTTTTGTTTCCTAAAAAGTAACAGAGCTGTCTTAATTCTGTTTCCAAGTTGTATTCAAGGGTTCAGGAAGAGCACTGAGGACAAAATAATTTTTAAAATTTTTATAAAATAACTACATTAGTTTTTGTCACTTAATAATGAATTTGTATGCTGATAAATGCTGTTTGAATGGGAAAGAAAAGTCAAAACTTCAAATGAGAACAGCATAAAAGATGGTGAGGTATGGATATAAAACCTGGCTCTACCATGTATTAACTGTATGACTGCGAGTCGGGGGAGGTTTGTGTATTTGCGGCATGAAGATGGAGATAAAGTAATTAGAATATGCCAGAATCACACTAGGTACTTCACATTCATTCTCTTATTTATCTTCACAGTCTCCCTAGCAAGAGAAGGATCAGTGTTCCCACTTTGCAAAGGAAGAAACTATGTCTCAGAGAGATCTGGCAACAAGCCTAAGTCAAGTTTACTTGTGTATGATTAGTCAAGCCTATCTGACTCCAGAGCCTGCAATCTTTTCTTCGTACCATGATGCAAATTGTTCTCTCTCTCTCAGCCTCAGTTTTCTTTTTCATAAAATGAGGGGGGTGGGATTCCCACCTGACTGACTTATCGTGAGGATTAAATACAGTAATTTGTGTAAATCCTGGTACACTGCCTGGCACACAGGGACTTAATAAGTTACAGCTTTACCCCTCACCTCTACTAACGCTTCAGGCCTAGGGGCCCTTGTAGAAATATGCCAAGGGTGTGCTTGGTGTGCACAGAATCAGAGTGAAGGAAAATGGAAGATGGGTACCAAAAGTCCCCTTGACCTGAATAGCTTTTACACCCTGTTACAGAATCAACTTCTCTCTTCAGTAGCAAGGGACAGGCTTCATGCAGTGGCCTCTGAAAGACCATGCACTGTGTCACTGGCAGTTCATCATATCCCCCAACAGTGCAGCTGTGATAAGAACCAGATGATCCGAATTTCCTAAGCAAAACTAGCAGCAAATATCATCTGGGAAGGCGCATGCCTCAGTATCCATATGCCATGCCCTTTAAGAAAGTACATCAAAAACCTAATGGGCTTTTACAAGAGCCCAGTTACTGCTTAATGTCTGTAAGCGTTCAGGAGCAGGGACTCACCATTCCTACCACGCACAGTTGGCAGCAGAACCAGTATTCCAAGTTGTTAAAGGAGCCAAGGATTAGATAAGATTTATAGAGACCTGATGTATGTAGGAGAGCTAAAAATGGAATCTGCAGATTTGTCTCCAAAGCTTCATATGTACATGGGCAGGATGTTCCTGTGTATAGATTGCTCTACTTTGCATGGGCACACCACAGGAAAAATGGTTCTTTCATCATTGGAAGGGTTGCTCCCTCTTTTTAATTTAGAAGTGTGTGATATTCATTTTGTACAGCCACATGCACAGCCCCAGATGACTTATGCTAAATGCCGTCTGTCTGGGAGGAGAGGAAAACCAGAGGTTCAGGTACCTTCTTGCAAACACTGCTCTTTGCTTCATCTTGTAACCTATTTTGTTGCTTTTGAGGGTCTGTTGATTTCTAAAGAACACTTCTCTTATAATATAACTTCATCTGTTATATGACTTCAATTTTACAAATACCTATCAACCATTTCCTCAGCACCTACTTCTATTTTCATTTAGTTCTGCACAGCTTGACCTCTTGTTATAACATTTGCAAAAAATTTTTCCAAGTACTCTGTGTATGTGTACCTCTGAGCAAATATAACTCTAGAGACTTATTGCTAATTTGTACTTCATCCTCCGATCCCATAAGTCTTTGATAACCTGTCTAGGTTCCAGTGAAAGAGGTTTCTGGATAAAGTGGTACACAGGAGGTCATTCCAAGGTTAAGTGTCTATGGGACAGTGAAAGGCAGGGAAAAATATTACTTCATGTGATTGCTCAAAGCATTTAACTACCTGTAGCTGTCTACCTTGGATCTTTCACCTGAGACTTTGTTGGTGCAGTTGGGTCTGAAATCAGCCATTAAGTCAGTAATGGTGAGAAAGTGACACCATTCTAAGGCAGTGGAGGTCAGGAAGCTCTTCTAATATGTGTAGAATATATATAAAAATCTGCAGCCACAATCCATATTTCATGCAGTTGGCATTTGTGGAACTTTAATGCCTTTTGACTGGCCTGGAGCAATGGTTCAATGGCCTTGTGGCATTTGTTGAAGACTTAAATAGAGTCTTAAGTAGAGTCTACGTTTAAAGATCAATATGTGGCATCAAAGATCTAGAAATGACTATAATGTTTCTAAGTTGGATATCTCAAGATACACAATTTTCATAGAACCAAGACCCAGGCCTTTCTTCTCTTAGTGTTTGCTAGTTTCTTAAATGCTAGTTCAAAAATGCCCATTGTCCATTCTTACCCATCCAATAACTGTTATACTAACTATTATACTATTATTAATCCAATAAATATTATACTAAGACAGGACTTTTCCCTCAAATTCAATATCAGATCTGTTTTTGACTTTTAATGATAGATCTACTGGTGAAACACTGGCTTGCACAAAGAATTCAAAAACATCATCTCACACAATATGCTGCTGAAATTTCTGACTGTAGGGTTAGTGTTGATCTATTGATTGCTATGCTTAATAGCACCCATAATTTTCTTTTTGAGGCATTTAAATTAAAATATTCCACTCATGCGATAAAAATAATATTAATAAATATTGTCTCATTTATATAGAAAAGCTTAGAATTTGGGTTTCAGAAGCAATCAATATTGCTTTTAGGTAGCCCATTGCCTATTCCTTTTTTTTTCTTCAAGCCTCAGTTTCCCAAAATTGATACCATTTAAAGTTTATACTTGAAAAAAAATGCTTTTATAAAGTCAAAAAGACTGCACGTTCAAAAGTAAGAGGGAAATAAACATGAGTTCTACCCAGGCCAGACACAAAAGTTGTTTATGTTGAAGATCGTCTTATAGACTGAAATAAGCAAATACTCCTAGTTTTTAAATGAACTGAAAGACATTGTTAAAATGTTGATTCTGGTTTTAGATATAAAAGTCTGGCACAGTTAAAGAAGAGGAAAATCACTTTCTCTAACATTAAACATGGATTCAGTTGAAATGAATTATGTTTATTCCACTTACTAAAAGAAAACTTGGAATTTGTTCACTTTGAGAAGGAGGCCCTTTCTTTGTTTCTAGGATAATGTGAGATCTCTTTCAAAGAAATGGGGTTACTTACTAATTGTGCTAAATTTGTAACTTGTGATGAGGTGAGATATTTACTTAGCAAAACATCATCTTAGAGCTCTTTAGACAAGACATATGAAAAACACCAAGCAACTTTAGCAAAGAGTTTGAAACAATCCACTTTTGTAGAAAAACAAAATCACAACCATACATCATTTCCTAAAGATTTTACCCAGAGAACAGCCAGGAGAAACTTCCCCAAAGTTTTGGCATCCTGGTATTCCTATTTCATAGGGAAGTGCAGTTCATATGGAAATGCTCCTTGTAGAATTGTTTTTATACAGTTATAATTGTATAGCGTCAAAGTTTGTATTCATTTATCTCATTTCAATCACTGCACAAATCTAGCTTTCATGATACTGGTTTCATTTAAGTCATATTGAATTTGGATAAATAAGGAGAATTGCATTATACAAATATATGTTTGTCATATATTTAATAGTAACTTCATCAGGAAAATACTGAACCTCTGCCAACAGTTCCATCTTCCAGTCACACAGAGAAAACACAAAGGGTGTCAGGACATGTACAGTATACTTTTGTAAATCTGAGGAGTGATTTTAATGAGCTTCAGGAGAAGAGACTTGAGTACATGTATTTCAATGGCATAAGGACTTTTCACTAGTTAAACTCTTAAACCAGGGTACCTTACATTATAATGATAACAGATTACAGATTGGTTTGATTATTCCTAAAATTCAGGCTTTGAAGCTCAATATGTAATTCCTATACAAAGGATAGATTTTTTTATAGTAACCCAATACTACTGGCAACTCACAGGACCCTGGAGATGGAACACTGAAGGTGGCTGCAAGGTACCATGGTAGGAAAGTGAGGGATTTCAACAAGATGACACCTTAAGAGTGCAATGGCTCAGATACATTCAACAGAAGAAATCCAAGTGCCTTATCAGTGTACTTCCTGTAACCTTCCAGAGCATATGCCTGTTTACAAATACTGTTAATAGCACATCATAAATAATGTTGAATAATAATAATAGCAACACGTGTATGCAGTGCTTTTCAAAATGTATTTTTGTTGTAGTAAAATATACATAAAATAATAAACAAAATTTACTCTTTTTACCCATTTTTAAGTGCACAATTTAGTATCATTAAGCATTCACATTGTTCTACAACCATCACCACCCACGTTCATCTCCAGAACTTTTCATCTTCCCTTTAAACACCAACTCGTCATGCCTCATTCCCCAGCCCCCTGGTAACCATCATTCTATTTTCTTAGTCTATGAATGTGGCCATTCTAGCCACCTCATGTGAGGGGAATCACATAGTATGTGTCTGATGTGTCTGTTTTGTGTCTGACTTTCTGGCTTACTTCACTTAGTGTAATGTCTTCAAGGTCCATTCCCGTTGTAGCATAGGCCAATCTCCTCTTCTCTCTCTCTGTCTCTCTCTCTCTCTCTCTCTCTCTCTGTCTCTCTCTCTCTTTGGCACATGGGAGTAAACCCAGGAGTGCTTTACCACTGAGCCACATCCCCAGCCCTTTTTTACTTTTTTTGAAATAGGGTGTCACTAAGTTGCTTAGGGCTTCACTAAATTGCTAAAGCTGACCTTGAACTTGCAATACTCCTGCCTCAGCCATCCAAGTCACTGGGGATTACAGGTGTGTGCCACTACATCCAGCATCTCCTTCCTCTTTTAAGGTTTAGTAATATTTCATTGAATGTATATACTACATTTTGTTTATGTATTCATCTATCCATGAATGTTTGGGTTGTTTCTACCTTATATACTTTTAAACTCTTTTAATCCTCACAAGGATTCGGCATTATAGTTACCTTTATTATCCCTATTTTATAAGAAAACAAGAATAAAGAGGTTATGTGGGTGCCCAAGTTTAGGTAACTAGGAAGCTCTGGAGTCACCCCACCTGGCCCACCCCAGGCTGAGTTGATCCTCAGTTCATATTCCCATCTACCCTTTCAAATGATTTATGAATCTAAATAAAACATGTATCAGCTAGAAAACCATTTATATAAAACTTGGAGGCCAGGTTTCTGATTTCACTTGTATAGCTCTTAAAATATCCAAGAAGTCAATTGAACAACTGAGCCCCATAGCAACTATGTTACAAAGAGTTACATTAATGCAAAATAAAAAAATCAGTGCCTTGCTCTGGCAGTAGTTTGAGGCTAAGTTCATTTAGCTAATCCTCCTACATAAGTCATGCTTATAATATTACTCCCATTTTATAGAAGGTAAAAATGAGGCACAAGGGGTCGGTAAGTTACTTGGTTCGAGGACGCATAGTAAAAATCAGAATCCATACCCAAACTCAGTTTCTAACTCCAGAGCTTGTTCTAACTAGCTGTAGCACAAATGCAATTATTTTCTCATCTTTATGAGAAACATTAAGTGCAACATTGAGACCTGTGTATAACAATAATTATCCTTACAGTAGATGCAGATTTTTCTAGGAAGCCTATAAATAATAAGCACTTCCTGTATTTCTAAAATTATCTCAAAACAATTATTCCATTTAACAATCTGAAAAGAATGAATTGCTTCACAAAAAAAGTGAATTTTAGAACATATGGTTAGATTTTAGAAAGCAGTGCAGGTATGCACATGTTAAGCTTCTCAAAGCAGGAATACCTTGAGAGCAGATGCTTTTCACAAAGATAGGAAGAGTAAATGCATGAACCCAGGGGGAATTTGTGACTTTCCTACAATCAATCTTCCTTTAGCCCAGATTCCTATTTATGGCTTTCTTTTCCCTTTGCGTCATTAGTGCAATCTCTTGTTCCCTTCTGTCATGGCCCAGGATATTTAAATATTCCGCTCCCCAAACATAAACATATTATAAAATTGTTAAGAATTGGATGCAGAGCCAGGCGCAGTGGTGCATGCCTTGGGGCGCTGAGGCAGGTGGATGGCAAGTTCAAAGTCAGCCTCAGCAACATAGCGAGGCCCTAAGCAACTCAGCGAGACCCCGTCTCTAAATAAAATACAAAAAAAGATGGAGATGTGGCTTACTGGTTAAGTGCCCCTTAGTTCAATCCTTGGTACCAAGAGGGAAAAAAAAAAAAAGAATTGGATACTGGTTTTCAGTTCCAGTATGGCCACTATTTACAGACATACAGCCACCCACATTTCAGGATGCGTGTTTCGGGATTCGATGCGGACAAGATGCTGACCATCCTCTCATTTCTGGCAGAGTTCCAGGGCAGCACGCTCCGAGGAGGACCGGGATGGCCTATGGGACGCCTGGGGCCCGTGGAGCGAGTGCTCACGCACCTGCGGCGGAGGGGCCTCCTACTCCCTGAGACGCTGCCTCAGCAGCAAGTAAGTCCTTTACCCACTGCTGGCTTTGCGAGAGCCCGCGGTAGCCCGTTAAGGCACATTTTCGTGGTCGGGATGATACAGAGCATTCTGTTGCTCACAAGTCTAGATGAATGAAGGGAAGGTGCAAAGAATTAAGTTTTTGATTCGTTCTTATGTTCCTCTCCACTCATGTGAAGAGCAATATGCAATTTATCTCATTTGCCCAGCAAAATTTATGGTTTTCCTGTTAGAATTGGAAGGAAAACTTATTTGAAATGAATCATTAGCTCCATAATATACAGTATTTTTTTAACATCATTTTAACAATTACAGTGACGATAGCATTAATATTGGCATTAGTAACAAACTGAACTAATGTTCAGTTTCCAATATTACCTAGTACTTTGCAGATGAATGATATATTGGTTTAGTTTTATAAATGTTTTAAGTAGCTAGAAGTCAATCAGTTCAACTGGTGGAGGGCTGGAAGAACATAAATGTCTGTAGAAATTGTAGCATGAAGACAGAGGCATGAAGAAGACCAGTGGACATGCTACTGGCCTCTGAAAGGAAAAGTCCAGAGGCCTTAGAGTGGAAAGTTTTGGCTAAGAGTAAGAGTAATTCAAAACTGCTTCTTGAGCTGTATGGTCTATGACTAGGTTTGTCTCAGAACTATAAATATAAAGTACCATAGTAATATATTTTAATGAAATATATTATTTAAGTGAAAAGTGTTAAAGGCAGCAAAAAGGAGGCTTGATCAAAATCACTATGTGTTATAAAACATGAAACAGAAGAAGAACAAAAGCATCTTCTGATTCTCCTAGACTTACTATACACAAACAGCAGAAAGTAGTGGGATGCAGGTTCAGGAAGGTGCCAACTTACTTTAATAACAATGGGAATTGCTTCAAAGCTGAGTCTGAGTCCTCCTCTTTTCTGTTCTCTGCCCAAGGTCTGTGGAGTCTAACAGATATTAGGAGCTTAATAGATGGTTCTTCACTGAACCTGTTGAGAGCTAGAGATAATTTTGGTTCCAAACAGGTCTCATTGTAAATGTTCCTTGAGAAACATGGCCAAAAGGCTTATCCTGAAGAGACCAGATCAGTTCCAGTATTTGGGTGTGCATTGAAGATAGGTCTGTCAGCTTGTTGTCACTAGCAAGTTTGTCTTCTTTTGACACCAGCTTCATATCAACCAGGCTCTAGAGTTAAGAGAGGCTAGATGGTTTTTCCTTATAATTCACTTGTTTTCTTAATCCTAGGCATAAAAACTTTTTAAATCTGCAATATGTGATGCTACATGATGATAATGTAACTGACAATAATCATACAGAATAAAGCCAAATGTTCAAATTTGGAATGTTTCTGTTGTCCAGTTTTCTCAAATTAGCATCCTTGAATATTCTGTAGGAATGAGCAAAACATGTCTCCCAGATTAGTAAGAAATGTAGAGAAAGTTGCATATTATCTCAGTGATATGGGTATTACATTATGTTGGACTCTTTTACTGAGTGAGACATCAAAAATCAGTTTAAGGATTAAGCTAAAATCACAAAATTCTGTCATTCCACAAATAATAAAATATGTGTGGAATGCAATGTGTATGTGAGAATCAGAAATACCAATTTTGCCACCTAGTAAATTAAGGATCTAGTTGTTAGGATTTTATTAAAATACCATAGAAGATACCAGTTATCCATGTTCATAATGTATTCCAAATACATTATAATGATTGAATAAGTAGAATATAAATTCTTAAATTATACACACATAGAAGATATAGCTCTATTTCATTTTTAATTATGAGAAAATATATTCAGTAAACTCATACTAAACTGCACAAGAAGTAAAAAAAATAAAAAGTGTGGGGGAAAAGGGTGGGCCTCCCATTCTTTAAGAATCTGAAGAAGAAAAAATCTGCCAAATAGACGACATTTCCAACTTTTGCAAGAATATAAAGAACTATTAATGTGTGTCTTTATTTCCAGACAGCTGGTACTTAATGTGGACCAATACATTACACCAATGGATACTTTCATACTCTTAAAAGAATTCTAGTCATTCTTTAGCAAATTACAACTTGTTACCATCATTAAACTCTGGAACAATCTCCAGAGAAGAATGAAATGTACATTTTTTTAAATCATAAAAGGACTGTTTATATGTGCTTTATTGCATATTTCAATGCCATTGCTCAGTAGGGTTTATGTTGTTAGGTTTAGTCTGAGCTGTGCTGATTCCAATCATCTTTAGACAAATGACATGTAGGTTGACTCAGCCATTCAGTCCATGATTATAGTGGGTTTTCTGGGAAGAGCATCACAAGATAGGACTTCATTAGCTCATTGTGCCTTAATGACAAATCTCACAGCTGCAGCTTTTAAAATGAGCAAAACTAAGACTGAGTTATTGCTTCTGTAGGTGCAGCAATTCTAGAAAATCTGCACCTCCAAACAGTTAAAAGATTCACAGTGATAACATAAATGCCCTTGTGATAATACTATGTAAGTGTATTGTACCATTAAATGTTTAGAGATGTTGCAATGCTGACTTTTAGAATAACTTGGCTCTTATGTAAAGTGTGCTTATTTTTAGAAAGCACTTGATCATTTAGTCACAAAATAGGCTATCCTTAGACAACTTGTATAGTTTCTGCTATAAGTCAAGAAGCTTGTGTGTGTTGTGTTTTCAAAATGAGGCATTCATATACACATACAAATGTGTGTGTGTGTGTGTGTGTGTGTGTGTGCGCGCTGGGCCATGATAGAAAATACATATCATTTTTGAAAATCTGAAAACTGCTGTTGCAGAGAACTTACTCTGGTAGGGACTCTCTGTGGATACTGGTCAGGCCCACTCACCCAGAAGCAGCCCTCCCAATCAAAATTCAGTTTTCTTTGCTGTGGGATTATTATGTTTGAAATCAGAGATTCCTGAATGTTTGTGTGTTTGCTTGGCTTTCTCTCTCTGACATTCCATATCACTTCACAGGTTTTATAAATAGAATTTTCACCTCTCTATTTTCTATTTTTATGTGGAATGAACACGTGGAATAAGGCTCCTCTGGTACCTAAAGATAATCAAATATTCATTTGTCATGAATTCTAGTCTTTTGCCTACTTTGTTTAAATGTACTTAGGATCTGGGGAGGAAGTGTAATAATCTTCATCATATCCCAAGTTGTCAAGCACCTAAGAAACTATTTGTTTTCTTGGATTTTTTTTTTTTTTTTTTGCAGTCACAATCTTCTTTCACTGTAACAGCAATTCCTGAGATTCCAGCCTCATGTTCCAAAAAGTTAAATTTTCAGCAGTTCGTTTGTGGAGAGAGCATCAAACTTTTCAGTCACATATTTTATTACAAAATTTAATTTTCCTTAAAATATATAATCCTAAGCAGTAAGAAAGATTAAATAAGTATACTTGTGAAACAAAATGAAAAACATTCTAATATTTTCTTGTTAATACTTAACTGTAATTAAATTGTTGCTTAAATATGGCCCCAGATCTATCCCTCTACTGAATAGAATATATTTTACTCTTGTAACTTAGAAATAGTTTTGTTCTGAGGTCTGTGTTCAGCTTCCAGACTTAAAACCAATTTGATATAAAGTTTTCTTATTTTTTTCTCAGTAACCAGTACCATTGACTTTAGTTCCAGCTAGAGTCTTCTTTTACTCTCCCTAGATCCCTTGATCCTTAGTGCTAATGGAAGCTCTAATTGCTGTGCCCTTTATCCAGTAGCACAAGACTGTTGTATGACAGGGCTCCACATTGCTTGGCTAGGTGGTTGTATGATCTTGGATGGGTTGGATCACATATCACTGGCTGTAGCTGATCTGGGCTGACTTCATGTGAGATGACGTGGGGAACTGGGTTCTGCTCCATTTGTTCATCATCCTCCAGCAAGCTAGCCTAGGCCAGTTCTGCTGGTGATAGCATAGGTGCAAGAGAGAGCAAGTTCCAATGCCCATTCCAAGCTTGTTACAGCTATTCTATTGGCTAACTAAACCATCTGCCTATCAGAAAGAGAGAGTGGGAAAGCAAACTTGTTACATGAACAAGTATGAGAAATGGGGGAAGTAAAGAATTGAAATGATGGTTGCAGTTTAGCTTGAATAATTTTCTATTGTTTTCTTATTCATTTTTTAAATGGGCTTAATGAAAATAATGGGTTCTCTGTCATCTCTCCATTCCAGATTTAGGCATCTGAATTCAATTCATATACCTTACACCTTTGGGAATGATCAGAGGTTATGAATGTATATATCCCGAGAGACCCAGCAGTTAGCTAGAATGAGCAGAGTAGTCTAATGGTAAACATTCAAATTCAGTCCAAATAAATCCCATCCACCTGGCGAATTAACCTGCCAGGTCAATTTTCCAGCCGTGGTCATATGATCTCTTAGGTCACTTTCCAGTCTGAGTTTTTAAGTCTATCAATAATATTCTATTCCCAATATGCTAGTACTGTAAAGGGAACTAGATTGCCCTCATATTACAGAACAGATGACAACTTCTCAGCTTCTGGAGTTAATTGTGTTCTCTGGTGGATTCTTCTCCCCCATCCTTTTTTGGAGACTTGCATTTAAAAGTAGGCAATGTGTGATTTCCCCAGTGCTTATCATGAGAGCATTGATAATTGCCTTTGTTTGCAACCCTGGTTTAAGCAACAAAATAAGACACTATATAAACCCCTTCTATGAACTTTACTGATTTCTGTAAGAATATATTCAGTTTCATTCAGTAACTCGGATAATGCAGCTGTTGCTAATCATCTTTTTGTTTTATGTTAATTACAAAAGAGACTATGCCTACTTGCACTTGATGATGGTCCTTTATTTTATTCCGAGAAAATGAAATAATAGACCAACTATCTTGACAAGCTACTGCTTCTCTTTCTAGTTCTTCACCATTCCCACTAACTATTCTGAAAAAATACTTAGAGAAAACTCATTTGTCTAACCTTTTTGTTTAAATTTGATGTCAAAGAGCTATCTGTGAGAACTCTAGGTTTGTCTTTAGCTGGTTAATTTAGCTTTACACCCATAAGGAGTTCCAGATGCATAAGCACTTCATACTGTGAGTAACATGGTCTGTACCACTGTAGTAGGTGGATGCCAAGACGGAGGTCAAGAGGGCAACTGCAGCTCATTTGAGGTGGCAATGAGTCTGATAGCTGGATGCTCTTAAGTACAGTGTTAACCTTTGCACTGATGGCTAAGAAAGTTTTAAATGTCTTTTTACTTTCTCAACTGCCAAATTAATCTAGTTGATTAATCCAGGGAGGAGCAACTTAATACTATAAATTAATTGATTAAGTATATGACTATTTTATTAGTGGACTTGGCTGCTTATGTTTCCAAATAGGAATAAAAATAGTCCACTTACAAAGAATGACAGCATTTTTGAAAAGTTAATAATTTTTGAACTGAAAATTTGAGATGAATAAAATTATCAGATGAACAAGAGATCATTGCACTGTGGGGAGTGCCTAAAAACAGTAAGATCATGGAATTACTCCCAAGAGGTGAAACTGCCAGAGTGGTATCAACATAAGCACAGAAAAAATAACATAAATAACTGCAAGGAGTCTTATTCCCCAGGAATGGGGAAGATCATCCTAAAAACCTCATTTCATAATAATTGTGTGAGGGAAAGTATGCTAACTTCTCTGATTTTTAATTGGAACACAAATTTTTTTCCTATGTAAATATTGATACTTAGTCATATAGAAGTTAACAACTGATCTCTATGTCATGTAATAATAAATGCCAAAAGAAAATTGTCAATGGTGAGATTTGGCTTCTTAAGCACATATTTTTCTTCTTTGTAAGGCATCTCATCTCTCTCATAACAGCAAATTAAGGTTCACAGGCTTTATTTTAAAAGATTTATAATTTTTCAGCTCAAGTGAGCACCAAAGCAAGATTTATCTGTTTTTCTCCATCTAGTGTTGTATATTATCAGTTTTTTATTTTATTTTATTTTATTTTTGCAAATGCTTTAGTTTTTGTTTAAAAGAAAGATATACAAGTTTGGCATAAGTCTGACTACTCATGTCATTTATGTGAGGGGGTCTTTTCATTGTGTTAGAGGAGAGTGCTCATTTTGTTTAAGAGTTTGAGGTTGCCTTCCTTTTACTTTTTGAGTCAAAGCCTAGTGTAAATGTATTACCAGGTAATATTCCAGGCCATATATCTTAGCAGGGTGTTATTGTTCCAAGGTCCGATCTACTTTCAGAAGGACAATGCACTAAGGCCAATGACCAGACGTTTAGGAACAATTTGTAGTCTGGTTTATCTGATAAACCAATTTGTGGGAATAAAATATAGTTGGAAATGTGTTTGGTGTTCATAACCTTTACTTCCCCCATTGAGAATTTATAACTTAATTTTTTTCTGTGCACTTAAAAATTCCTTTTTTGGTTGTTCAATACACCCCTTCTAAAGTTTTTATTTCTTCTCAATTTTAATTCATTCAATAAATATTTCTTGTACTGCTACTATGTATTAGGAAAGTTGGTAGGTATAACTAAGAATATAAATGCCAAGGGACAGGAGTGGAATGGTTTGAAATTTACTAAATTATTAATTTGCCACTGAGTTTCTACTGATTGTAGTTGCAAGATATTTTGAGAAATAAGCGAATTTCCCAAGATTTACAAATAATATATCTGTAGAATTGGGGTTATTAATTGGTATTCTTATATATACTTCTATTCTGGTAGCATCATCTTTTACATCAATTAGGGGGATCCTTATTATTCTAATTAAGCCATAAAATTCCTCTTCTTTTGCATTTACAGTGTTCAGTACAGAGCAAACACTCAAATGCTTGCTTGATAATTTGCCTTTAAATTACATATGCAGTTTTGAAAGTATATGCATTTCTTTAATCTGTACTTCAAGGGGAAGAAGAAAAATGTAAACTATTGAACATGTCTGTTAAAATATCAGGAACCTTATCTTTATGCCACAGAACCAAGGTTGGTGAAAGTAACTGTGCCTTTGCAGAATTGAGAAAATATTCCATATTTGGACCTAGACTGAGCTGGCCTCTTTGATATAATACCTCCTCTTTTTTTTTTTTCTTTTAATCGTATGAAGAATTTAACAGGAGATCTATACTCAACAGATCTATAAGTATTATTAAGTATACTGACAACATTGTAACAGCAGATGTCTAGAACTTATTCATACTGCATATCTAAGACTGTATTCATTGAATAGCAACTCCCCATTTCCCAGAAACCTTTTCCTA
Source organism: Sciurus vulgaris (assembly GCF_902686455.1). Lineage (NCBI taxonomy): Eukaryota > Metazoa > Chordata > Mammalia > Rodentia > Sciuridae > Sciurus > Sciurus vulgaris. Next base: position 37,145,909 of record NC_136476.1, read on the forward strand.
CTGTCTGTTTCTATGAGTTTGACTTTTCTAGATTCCTTGTATAAGTGGAATCATGCAGTATTTGTGCTTTGTGACTGCGTTATTTCATAACATGATGCCCTTAAATTTCCTCTGTATTGTTGCATATAACAGGATTTCCTTGTTTTTTTAAAGCAGACTAATATTCTGTTGTATGAATTTACCACATTTTCTTAATCCATTCACCTATAAGTGGACATTTTTAGGTTGTCTCCACATCTTAGTTCTTGTGGATAATGCTGCAAGAACATGAAATTCATGTTATTCAGATATATCTTTGAGATTCCAATTTCAATTCTTATGGATAAGAATCCAGATGTAGGATTGCCAGATCATATAATATTTCTATCTTTAATACTTTGAGGGACCTCCATGCTGTTCTCCACATTGGCTGCACTGTTTTACATTCCCACCAACAGTGTGCAAGGGTTCCCTCTTTTCCACATCCTCACCAACACTGATCTTTTCTCTTTTTGATAACAGCCATCCTAACAGGTATGAGGTGATATCTCATAGTGGTTTAATCAAATTCCCTGATGACCAGTGATGTTGAGTATCTTTGCATATACCTGTTGTCCATTTGTATGTCTTCTTTTAATAAATGTCTATTCGGAAATCATATCTATATTTAAATTGTGTTGTATTTCTGCTCCTGAGATTAAAGAGTTCCTTACATATTTTGGATATTAACCCCTTGTTAGGTATATAGTTTGCAAACATTCTCTCCCATTCCATGGGTTGTCTTTTTACTCCCTTTGTTATTTTCTTTATGGTGCAGGATCTTTGTAGTTTGATATAATACCACTTGCCTATTTTTGTTCTTGCGGCCTTTGGTTTTTAGTGTCATATCTGAGATATCATGGTCAAAACCAATGTCATGGAGATTTTCTTCTGTGTTTTACAGTTTCAGGTCTTTTGTTCATGTCTTTAATAGGTTTGAATTGATTTTTGTATGTGGTGAAAGATAAGAGTGAAAATTTTATTCTTTTGCATGTGAGTGTCCAGTTTCACCAACAGCGTTTATTAAAGAGACTGTTCTTTCCCCATTGTGTACCCTTGGCACCCTTGTCAAAGATCAATTGAAAAAATGTATATGTTTACTTCTGAATGTTCTATTCTGTTCCACTAGTCTAAAGATAGATGTTTTTATGCTGATACCATTGTGTTATAATTATAATAGGTTTGTCAGATATTTTGAAATCAGGAAATATGATGCCTCCAGCTTTGTTCTTCCTCCTCAAGATTGCTTTGACTGTCCAGAGGACTTCATGGTTCCATATGGATTTTAGGATTAGTTTTTCTATTTCTGAAAAACACTGCCATTGGGATTTTGAGAGGCAATGCATTGGATCCATAGATCATTTGGGCAAGTGTGGACATTTTAACAATATTAAGTCTTTCACTCTACAAAGAGAATACTTTTTCACTTATTTGTTTCATCTTTAATTTCTTTCATCAATGTTTTGTCATTTCCAGTATAAAGTCTTTCACCTAATTATTTCAGTTTATTTTTTTTTATTGATGTTATTGTATATGGAACTGTTCTCCTGAATACCTTTCTGTTAAGTTCATTGTTAACCTATAGAAACACATATGACTTTATGTTAATTTTGTTTCCTATAATTTGATCAAAGTTTTTATTCTAATAGAATTTTTGTTTTGTTTTTAGAGATTTCTATAATATAATATCATACCATCTTCAAAAAAGAGATAATTTTACTTTTTTCTTTCTTGCCTCACTGTCCTACTAGGAGTTCTATTACCCTGTTGAACAGAAGTGACAAGAATAGATGTCCTTATGTTATTCTTGATCTTAGAGGAAAAAACAATGAGTAAGATGTTATCTGTGGGCTTGTCACATATGGTCTTTATTTTCTTAAGGAAATTTTCTTCTATTCCTAGTTTTTTGAGAGTTGTTTTTTGTTTTTGTTTTTGTAATCATGAAATGTGTTGAATTTTGCCAAATATCTATTGGCATGATCATGTGATTTTATTCCTCTTTCTGTTAAGGAAGTAGTTCTTATTCTTAGCTGCACTTTAGGATCACTTGGGAAATTTAAATATAATTGAAAAACATGCATATACATAAATGTGGGAGTAGACTCCTCAATCAGAAATATTATAAAAACTCTTTAAATGAATTTTAATTTGTATCCAGGGTTAGAAGTGCTATTCTATTGATGGGGTTCATTGTGAAAAGATGAGGTTTGTCTCTAGTTCCCTGTGAATTTTGAATTGGATAATGAAGAAAAGAAGGAGTTTTCTGATAAAGAGACTTATGTGTGTCAAAATTCTTCATTCAACTTTCTATGAAATGATCCTGTCTGTTATGTGGGAGTGACAGCCTGGGTGCCAGCATCAAGATAAAAAAGTGGTGACTGCATCAGGTTCTACTGTGAGCCACAGGAATAACTTTTCTGAGCAGTTACATAGTTGACCAGTGTTAATCACCCTCAGCCTTGCCCAATGTATTAAATGCACTAAGCACTTCCTGAGATTTCCTTTCATTCCATTGTCAACTAAGCCTATAAAAATGATCCCAGTTTCCAGGGTTTCCAAGTTGGTAGTGATTGACCAAATGAATGTCTCAAAATCCTAAACCTTCCTATCCATAGAGTTGAGTTTAACTTTCCACCTTCCATTCAGCATCCATTCCAGTGGACCGTCTCTCCTCTGACAGCCAAAAAAAAAGAAAGCCTTCCTAAGGCTACCAAATTCTGTCATTTCCTTTGTTAGGGCCTTATTTGTAGGAAATAGAAGATATAATTGTTTTTCTTAGTTTTAATCAGAGAGGAAGAGAGGTGGGGGTGGAAATCATAGGCAGAGACTGAGACAGACACTGAATGTTAAGAACAACAAAGAAGGATATCAGAATTGTGTGCCTGGGGGGATGAACCTTTACCTGGTGGAGGGAGGAATAGCTGTAGAACACTAGGAGACATCAGACTCATGCACCATCATTACCAAAAACCATTAACTACATAGCTACCAACCTCAGATAGCTGTAGAGGTAGGCCCCATCTCTGGGCTGGGGATAGGGCTTCAGGTCAGGGAAGAATCGTATACGGGTGAGAGAGTCATGTTGTGGGGAGCAGAACTAACAATGAGTTTCATTGCTTCTGAGAACATTTTTATCTTACTTTGTAGATTATCACTTTTATTTTGAATCTTGTCCCCACTGCTTTCCAGTTGTGTGACATTGAACTGGATTTTAATTTCTCTGGGTTTTAATTTGCTCATCTATGAAGTTCAGTGGGCAGTGCCTGGAACAGAGTAAGAATTTAATAAATATTTGTTGAGTGAACACCCAAAATGCTCTTCAACCCTAAAAGTGAAATGTGTGACCCTGAAAAAGAGGCACTTTCTTATTCAGATAAACAATTGAAGCCCATTTTGCTGCTAGATAGGAAAAGGAGCAAAGGTTGCTCTTAATATAAATGGTTTTAAAGAAAAATGCTGTGATTCTCCAGAACCCCATTTTGCAATGGACATCTGGGTGACATGGAAGGATGAGAGAACTTTTGTCTCTAGCCAAAATAACTCATACATTTCCAACTCAAGGTTTGTATCGGGTGAGGTTGTTAGAGTCCTAGCGTTTCATAATATACATTTTCCTCCTGGGGAAGATGGAAAAGTTGGACTTGATATTGCAAAAACACATTTGTTTTTATTCTCATTCTTTGCCTCTTTTGGCTACTGAGCAAATATATGATCATTTGCAAACCTTATGGCATGTGTGTATGTATTATAAAGTGCACGTCCTTCCTGCTTGTGGATCGCAAGCCAAAGGCAGCAATCACCCGGCCCCCACCCCAGCCATCTTTCAGAGGGAGCAAATGCATTTCAGTGACAAACACAACTAGAATAAATAGATGAAAATAAACACATCCCTAGCAAGATGTGTTTAGAGCCAAGCATTTCTTCACTTTGGTAGCTATTTAGTTTCATTTTAAGCTTTTCCTCTTTAGCTTATTATAGGAAGATTTTAAACAGGTTTCAGGGTCCAAAAATTGGAACAAATATGAGGCCGAAAGTTCTTCCTGGCCTGAAATTACCTTGACAGCATTTCCTTCTGCTGTATCCTTTCCCTCTTCCTTTAGCCATTACTTCCTTGTTCCTTCCCTCCCTTCCTGTTCTTGTGAAACGCTGGTAGAGTGCTCCTTGCTAGGCACTGTGGCTCGATGCTCCTCCCTGCCCATGTTCACCAGTTAAATTCCTCAATGTTAATTAAAGCTACCCTCAGGCTCACGGGGGCTACCTTTGTAAGGTTTTTGTTCACACCCCTGGAGTCATCTTTGCATGACTGTGCTGACACTGTCCTCACTGGACTATCAGTGTTGTGGTGACAGGTGGTATCTTGCTTTTCTCTGTACTTCCCACCTTGCACATACTTAGTCTATGTTGGATGAATTTACTGAACAGCATATAGGAGGTATAAAAAAATATATATATAAACTATATATATAATATAGTATATTTTTATATATTAAATATTTATTATATATATAAACTTTTATATATATAATAGTATAATCGTTTGGGCAGCAGGGGGAGGGAGGGAGGGCTGATTCTCCAATTCTCTTTTTTCCATTCACATTCTTGGAACTCCTGCAACCTGTATAGAACATCCTACCTAAGAATCTCCTTTGAAAGTTATTTCCTTCTCATCTACCTCTCTCTTTCAAATCCCTTCTGTATTCAGTGTCCACACCATACCTATCCGTTGTTGACCAGCTTTTGCTGTGTTCTGTGTTCTGTGTTCTCTGATTAATGTGGATTGGCTCCAAACAAATTAGAGCTTTGATAAGAGTCAAGAGATGTCCTCATTTTTTTATCTTTCACAATGCCTTGCTTCATATTGGTTTAGACTGGATGTTCAATAAACGTGTTAAGGGCCTGTAAATCAGAAAGCATTGCACAACAGCTCGTTTACCAGGAAGCAGCGCCCAGGGGCTCCTTCTCACGGTGGGAGCTTATTGTACATTGTTTCATTGGATGGTCAAAGCCGTGTTCTCAGAGCAGGTTCTGGCCTCGTTAGAAGTGGTTTACGATGTCATGCTTTCTTTTTTTGATGACATGAACATACTCCCCATTTTCATAACCCTAACCCATATTTGTGAATACTTGATGCTTTGTTAGAACATGTCAGCCTTTGAAGAAGAGGCAGAGATACATAAAATCGTACTTGTTTGGAAAAAAAAAATTGGCTATGATTTTTCTAGTTGTAATTTAGAACATACCAAACACTCATAACAGCAAATAAACCAGCTTGAAACTCACAGAACAAACCCCAAAATTCATTGTATAAAATTCCTGTATGATCTAAAATTTAATTTAATAGCTCTAAAACCACCTAACTATTGCTCAACAATCTGTGAAAGTCCAAGACAGGTGTAGTGATACACGTTTATAATCCCAGCTACTCCGGGAGTGGAGGCAGGAGAATTGCAAGTTGAAGGTCAGTCTGGATGACTTAGTGAGACCCTATCTCAAAATAAAATAAAAAGAGCTAGAGATGTCGCTCAGTGGTAGAGCATTTGTCTTGCATGTGCAAGGCCTTGAGTTCAATCTCTAGTACTAAAGAAAAAAAAAAAAAAAAAAAAAAAACACTATGAAAAGTCCAGAGAACCTTTCTTAATTCCCTGTGGTTGAAAGGAGATCAAACAACTACAGGGGATGTTGTCTTAGAATATTTTCCCCAAATCTACATAATTTCCATTGAGATCAAATTTAGTTTCCACATTAGGTTTTAGTAACTCTCTATACAAAAGCCAGGGTCTCCAAGTTGGCAGTGCATTCAGTACATTTTATAATAAGAGATTATTATAGAGCAGAAGTGTTGAAATATAAAACTGAGGTCACAAAAATGTTATCTGTGCCGAAGAAGCACTTTCAAGTCTACTCCACAATTTATGGCACTATTTTTCAATCTGGGCCTTCACTATTCCTGAGTTGACTTTAAAGCTGACTCTTCTGTTGGCTCATTAGGCTACATTGGAGTCTCTGGCAGGTTGTGAAGGATCAGTGTGGCCCCTGGCTGTGTCTGTTCCCAGCCAGTTCCTGACAGATGAAGCCTGGCAGCACGCCTCCTTGTTGTTGGTTGTATTATTACAGCAGAAAGCATTTGCAAAAGCTACATTTATCAGGTTGTCATAATAGTTTGGCATGTGTATCTATCTGTTCAGAAAAAAAAATAAATCTCTCCCTTATCCCTAATCTGTTTGAGCCTTGTGATGTATCACATGCCATAGAAGCAGTGAGAAATAAACAGAGATTCTACATGGGATTCAGGGACCTTTCAACCAAATGCTTAAGGGAAAGGTATTTAAAAAAATTTTTTTTATTTGTTCTTTTTAGTTACACATGACAGTAGACTATATTTTGATATATCATACATATGTGGAGTATAACTTCCCGTTCTTGTGGTTGTACATGGTGTGGAGTTACACTGGTCATGTATTAATATATGAACATAGGAAAGTTATGTCTGATTCATTCTACTGTCTTTCCCATTCTCATCTCCTCTCCCTTCCCCCATTCTCCCTTATCCAATCTGGTGAACCTCCACTCCCTGCCCCTATTGAGTCAGCATCCACATATCAGAGAAAATGTTTAGCCTTTTTTTTTTTTTTTTTTTTGAGATTGACTTATTTCACTTAGTATAATAGTCTCCAGTTCCATCCATTTACTGGCAAATGCCATAATTTCATTCTTTTTTATGGCTGAGTAATAGTTCATTGTATATATGTATCGCATAGAAAGAGGTATTTTTTTCTGTGTGCTTTGGAAGTCCCAGAGCACCAAGGAACTCTCTCCTGTTCTAAAGCTACTTTTCTGCTATTGGGTATATTTTGGAGATGCATTATTTTCCCAGAATGTTAGTGGCTTTGTCTGATGAAGGAGCTTTAAACTCAAATGAGAAAAAGAATTAAGTGTGCCTACGAAGAAGTTCAAAGATACTTTTTTAACTATTTAAGATAAGTTTTTCATAGATACATATTACCACATTGTATATTACTTGTTATAGAGAACTTTATAAGTAAAACTGCTATTATTTGAGGTAAGTGGCTGAAAGTATATGGTGGCGTGGAGAGAGGCGGGCTCAAAGTCATTGTCTCAAGTAAATATACATTCATTTAATGTGTGTTAAAAACAAATTAAAATCTATTAAATATTAGTAGTACTCACTAGAGGCGCATACTAGGACATCTCCAGTTATTTAGAAACATGCTATATAAGAAAGATACAGTATAAATGTAGTTGTCTGTAGATATTTTTTGAAGAAACAGTGCAGAATGTATTCCTGTTGTTAGGATCAAGCTTCCCCCAAATGATGTTTCCATGTGAACAAGGTTTGTTTTGTTTTAAGACATGATAAATCAGAATTAACTATTGACTATGTTATATACGGGGTACAATATAAGTATAGGAATGACCTTTTAAGCCTGAGAGTGAACCAGAGCAAGGGAAAGATTAGAAGGTGGACTTGTAGAAGCCCCAAGGATGGCATGTCATTGAACTCCCTTTCTCCTCACTCCAGGTAAGACCTCAGCTACCCCTCGGTCACACAGACTCCAGCTGGATCTCCAGGTGTCCAGCATCCATTTTGAGCCATAGATGAGGACAGTGAGCATCTGAGGATAACTTTATATATGGGGTCCAAAGGTTCACATGGCTTCCTTTGTAGCAGCTAAATTGACTGGTAGCAGGTGTTGTTTCCTGAAAGAACCTCTTGCAATAATGTATCAACAACAAAAGAAAAGAAACCAGGGCTGCCCTTGTTCTTGGTCCTCTCAAGTGTTCGGAGAATTTGCAATTCCTCTTGAAGTCTTTGTAAAAAGTGCCCAAATGTATAAGTGTTTGGACTGGCTCCGGAGGGATAGCCTCCCTCTGGGTAACTCCAGCGAATACTAAAATGCCCATTCAAAATGAAGAACAATGGTGCCCCAGGATCCCGTGAAGTCGATCCTGCTGTAGTTGTGATCTGTTGGTCCTGTCTAATCCAGGTCCCACGGTCTAAGTGTCCCATGGTCTCTCTGGCTTGGTTTGTTCTCTTAAAAAGGGCTCATAGTTTTCTTTTGGATGACTGGAAGAAGAGAGATATGTAAGCAGATGGACTGTCCTATTTGGAAATTCTTTGCCTATGGCCACAATTGAAAGGTAGGTGCTGTTCAGCAAAATAATGTCATCTGCTCTTCTGCAGCAGCTTTCTTGGGTTTGAAAAGTCAGAGATAAAGCCTGAGTTTCATGAGGCTAAAACAAGTTCAGTTGTGCTTAAGGACTCTGAAGTTTTAAATGCAGTTACGAAATTTTCTTGAAACCGTCCAATAATGTCACCAGAAGGATCTGTTTGCTCAGAGAGGAAATGAGAAAAATTTTAAGATAAAAAAAAAAAAAAAAAAAAAGAAAGAAAGAAAGAAAGAAAAAAAACGAGAAATCAAATACAGCTCTCTTTCTCTTAATAAAGACTTATATGAGCAGGGAAAAAAAAAGAAAGAAGAGACCAACAAATTGCTGAAGCAATTAGAAAAAAAAAGTTTTAATTTTCTATGGCAATTCATCTCTTAAGGTTTCTAAATTATGATAATCAAAAACAAGATAGCACGAAGACTTTGGGAGTTGAAAGAGTCTAGATGGTTTTGTTATTTGTTAATGAGAGACAAAGTACATATACCTCAAGTCTACATTAATCTCATTTTAGTAGAGTCACAGTCTGAATAATTCACAAATAATGATCGTGATGGAGATAATCATTCTTTGAGAGAAGAAATTAAGTTCAAATTAATCTGTGACTGGTTAAGAGTGAAGTACTGAAATAAACAAGGAAATTTCTCAACAGATTTGGATTGGGATATATTTTGATATTTATGTTGTGCTCTTTCACATTTGAGGCAGTCCATAACTGGTACAGTACTTGACTCACTAAACACTGTCCTGTGTCTGTTGTGTAGTTTGCACTGGGAGAGGGCATCAACTTCAATCCTGTGTTATCAGTGCTTTGTTATTTTTCTCAGAAACCATTTTGGATTAAAGTTTCTGGTGCTTGTTTTTATCTCCAGAGGTGAATTTTTAAAATTTGTTTAAAATGCAGGAACCCACTCAGCTGTTTTATATTAGCAAACTTAAAAAAGAGAGAGCTTTCGTACTACTTGATTCTCAGATAAGGCTTTTGTGCCCAGATAAATATCTTGAATAAAGAAACTCACAGTTGGCAGGAACTAAAATCCTTGCAGTGGAATAGTCACTTTGCTACTTATATAAAATTTATATTCAAGTTTAATAAATTTGATTTTTAAAATGAGCTTCTCTACACTGAAATTCTTCCACATTGCAACTTACTGATGAGTATTTCTCTTGGAGATATTCCAGTGCATGTTTAGGTTTGCTTTACTGGAGGTGGATTTACCAGAATTAAGAAGCAGCTGATAAATTGATATAGTATCAATAAGATGCAGTTATACCCCAGGTCCCTCCCTGATCATCTTCCCAGATTTCTAGTCTCCAGTTCATCTTCAGGATATCTTGCTCCTTCACTTATTATTTTATCTACTTTCAAGTTGCCCAAACCAGATTCAAAATCTCTGGTGTTTTCTGTTTATGGAGTTTTAAGCCTCGGTTTCCTTAGCTTCAGTTTTCTTATTTGTTAAATAGGATTATTAATTTTTTTCAGAATTATTGGAAATATTTTAGTTAGATTTAATTAGAGTTAATGTAATAACACTGGGTTAGAGACCAATAGCCAGTGCTGAATATATAATAGAAGCTAATATTCTGTTAGTATTCACAATTGGATAATGTTTTTCAATAATGAGTGTTAGCCAAATGTAAGCACTAGCAATTTAATATTATATTTCAGTTAAATTAAATAAGCTGTCAATTAAAAATTAATATGATATAGTAAAGGGAAGATAGTTTAGAAATATAAAGAAATTATTTACAAATCAGTGTTAGGTGCTAGACAATTATAAAATATTCTTTGGAAAATATAGCAAGCATTTTTTTCTTTGCTTTCTTTTTTTGTTTGTTTTTACTAAGTAAGAAGTGTTTAAGTCGATCTTTTACATTCTATGCTATGTCTCCTGTTCCCAAGGATGCTTGTAAAATCCGTGTAGGTATTTAAGATTTAAAATATCTGGGGAAAAAGCACATTTAAATTAATGAAAAAGCATTTTTCTATTCTCTTTTGTTCTATTTTGTAAGTGACATCTCTATAATAATCCTTTGGCATTTGAACAGAGCTCCTGTATATTATCTCAGTTGGTGTTCACAACTTCATGCAAAAATGTTCCCAGATCCATTTGAGAAATGAGGAAGTTAAGACACTGAGATCCAAATGGCTTATGCAAGTACAGATGCATAATCTATAGCCCTGGTCTTCAAACTTCTATTCAGAATTAATTCCATTATTCATTTCATAGATATGATTTTAGGAAAAGAAGTTTTTTTTAAAGGATTAAAAAATAGAGTAGTATTTTCAGTAATAAATATGAGTTCATTTTTTTAAAATCAAGAAGTCATAATTAAAATTTTCCTATTTTAAAACCTTCAGTGAGTGGGTCCTCTTTGCCTATTATGAAATTCAAAATTGAAAGGTATTTCTCTCTACTGCAATTCCCCACACAAACTCTAAGTTCCAAAGACACAGATCTATTTGAAAATTTGCAAACATACCAAATCTCTTCCTGCTGCTTTGCCTTTCTTACAAATATATATATTTAGCCTCTATTTAATATCTATCATATTTTTATTTATTATGTAAATAATTAATATGTCACCTGGTTTCATAATGCTTACTATGACTTAGGCACTGTGTAAAATGACTTGCAGTTATTGACTTATCCTCATAATAATCTCAGGATCTAAGTAATATTATCCCATTTTGCAGATGAAAACAGTGAGGTATAGAATCTGAGGTATAGAGTCATGAGTCCAGAAAGAGAGTCTGTTTCAAAGTGAGTAATCTTATCTACTGCGTAGTGTTACATATGCACTAGCGATTTCAATACCATTGTCTATAATGGCAAGCTATCAAAGGCCCTGCAGTTGTAAACTTCATTATTTCAACAATTTACCACCATCCCCAGCCTAACTCTCAGGTTAAGACTCAGGAGCTTGATATTTTTTCAGTATTAACACCAAGCATAGATCCTTCTTTTGGGGATGGACTCACAATGACTTGACCCATAAGATTAATGTTTCAAACTGAGGTGCCAGTTTGTTTAAGCACAGCAAGGAATAGCATTATCTATCACCTGGACCATATCCTTGTCAACATGGCCAGCAGTAATGAAAATCAGATCATTCTTGGCTAGCAGCTTGGTCCACATGGCATCATGGTGGGGAACATTCCTCATTTGAGCTGAGCCCTGTTGGCATCAGCTAGATTTCCATGAGCCATCTGTTATCAACATAACGACCTTTCCAATGGGTCATGGAAGACTCGAAGTTCATTGGCCTTTGACTACGGCATCTTGGTCCTGGGCACTGACAACTGTGCATTTCTGTCAGTTCTTTTTTCTGTGATTTTAATGCCTTACTCGTCCTTTCATTTCCAACTTTAATGGGAATTAATACCATCAACCTAATTAAAGTCTTTAGACCTAAGATGGCCTTCATGTAATTGTGTTTTCAGATAACCTTTCCTTTTGTTAACATTCTCAAGACCTAACACAATTAGTAATAGCATTTTTATACTGAATTATAATTATGTGATTGATTTTCTTAATAGCAGAGACCAAGTGATATTCATTATTCTTTGTATTCCCCTAAGTAAGCTTATTGCCCAGCACATAACAGCAGTTCTATGGATGTTTGCTGAACAAAAAATAAATTAGGAGGCATTAAAGCATTGTGATTATGAGTGTAAGCTCTGAGACCAGATGGCCTAGTTTCAAATCTCAGCTGTGCAACTTAACAGTTGTGTGATCTGGGCAAGATACATAACCTCTCTAAGCTTTAGTTTTTTCATCTGTAAAATGTATGTGATGACAGTATCCCCCCTCTCAAGATTTTTGATATTAAATAAAATAACGCATTTAACAAATTTAAAATTATACCTGGACTTCTTTAACTATTAGCTATTCACGTGGTCGTTAAGAGTTCCACAGTATAGTTTTACTTTTTCTTTGTAAAGTGTGACTTAGTTTGAAAAGAGCAAAATACTGCTGTTCATGAATTGTAATTATTGGACGTTTCACCAAATATCGATTGTTTTTGTTCACAAGAATTCAGTAAAATGGAAACTCCCATGTATTGCCGGTGGGAGTATGTAATGGTACAACCTTTATGGAATGCAATTTGGCAATAGTTTTCCAGAGCTTTGCAAAAATTCATTCCCTCTAGTTCAGTAATTCCCCTTCTAGAAATTTATCAATTTTAAATACATAGTCAGAAACTTGGATAAAGACATATGCTTAGGGGTGGTTTATTACACCCTCATTTAGCAAACCCTGTGGAAATTAATTAAAGGATAATTAACAGAATAATGATTATACAAATTATGTTATACCATTTGATGGAATATTATGTAGCTCTCAATATAGTGTGGAAAATACTTCCAAAAAATTGTAAGTGGGAAAAAAGCAATTTGCAAAATTGTATAATTGATAAGATCTCATCTGCACTGGAAAGAGATAAATAAGTCAAAATCATAGTGATTATCTTTAGAGGAGGCCATTACAGGGAACTTTTTTTTTTTTTTTTTTCATTTTGGTAATCTATTCTAAAACCACTACAATGAGGATGTATTTTAGAAATAAAGAAAATTGTTTAACAATTATGTCTTTTCATAACCTTAGAAGACAGGCTGAATACCACGTTCACTTTTTATCATATTCAAGTTCTAAAGTTTTTCACCAAAATGTTTCTTTAGTTTTCTACCAGAAATAATGAAGATAACAGGAGTAATGTAATATAAACATTTTTCAGAAAACTTTTCCCTAAGATTTATTTGGTTAAATTCATACTAAGTACTTATTTTGAAAAATATTGAAGCAAGATGATTGCTTAATTTCAGCCCTTATAGAGAAATTGATTTATATATACATCTTCCTTAGATCTGCTCCATTTGTATTTATTGGCAACATCTCTATGAATCTACTTAGAAGAAAAGACTCTTCCACTACTATTAAGAGGAAATTGATTTTTTATGAACTAGTTCAAACTTTGATCCTTTTGTAGGTAGTAATGAGATTTCTCTTTTCTTTTTATGACTAGGAGCTGTGAAGGAAGAAATATCCGATATAGAACATGCAGTAACGTGGTGAGTCTGTGGCTTTTTGATTGCAATCTTGTATTTTTTTTTTTTTTTTTAAGCACTGAATAGCATTAAGAGGTTTTACTGCTGAGCACTATGGTGTACACCTGTAATCCCAGCAACTCAGAAGTGTGAGACAGGAAGATCACAAGTTCAAATCCAGCCTCAGCAATTTAGCAAGACCTAAGTAACAAAGTGAGACCTTACCTCAAAATAAAAGATAAAAAGGGCTGGGGTTGTGGCTCAGTGGTTAAATACCTCTAAGTTAAAGCCCCAGTACCAAAAAATAAAAAGAAGTTTTATGTATCCTGAGCAGAAAATCAATCAATTAGTATCTCACTAAGAATTATTTATCTCATACTCTACAGATTACTCAGTCATGTTTATTGTTTCTCAATATAAACTTAATCATTTGACCAGATTGAAACTAACTAGACTGTTTCAAAACAAGGACTCTGCATTTCCTCTCTGCTTTCTGCCTTTTCACAAAGGTCTCATGAGAAACCAGCAAGAGCAATGATAAAAGGGAAACATCACGAAATAAATATTAGTTAATCAAATTCAGATTTGACAAACTCATTCATTTGTTCAACAAATATTATTCAGTGCCAACTATGTGTGAGGCAATGCACTAGAACAAGGATAAGTAACATGTGGTCATTGTCTTAAAACATCTGTAATATAGTAAGGGGTGTAGAGCAAAAATAGATGTGCACATGACCACAATCCAGGACAAAACATGAAAAATGCTGGTAGAAAGCAATAAAGTTGATACAAAATTTTATTTTTTATCAACTTCATTCTGAAGAGAATTCTGAGGGGGTCTTACATGGGAAAGTGCCCTGAGGTAGGTAGGGCTTGCAGGGCTCTGGCTGGCCATCTTGGATGTGAGGGCATAAGAGACCAAAGGGAAGGGACGGACACATGGGCCACCTTGGAGGCAGGAATGTGTAAGGTGTGTTCTGCACACTAGTTTCAGCAGATTGTGCACAGACTATGCAAGGAAAGAACGGAAAGATATTTTAAGGTTACATCATGAAAAGATTTGAATGTCAGGCTTCCAAGTTCATATTAGCTCAGTGAATAGTGGGAGTCACTAGAGGTTTTGGAGTGAGAGTATGATGCAGAGTTTCCAAAGGTTAATTCTGTAGTGAGACAAGGGTTACACTGGAACAGGGAACAGATGGGGAGCAAGAAGTACTGAGCGCTTCAACCAGGAGGAAATGGGTTCAAGAGGAATCAAAATGAAAATCACGCTGCATGACTTGAAAGACATTTGAAATTAGAGCAATGGGGTGAAGTGAAAATAAAGGAAATAGGCATATACATATCTGGATCTCCTGTACTCCTTAATCCCTTTATTCAAAAAACTCTTTCCTCTGTATTTTGGCATTTTTGTCATTCGGTCTCAGCTCAATGTGTCCCTCTCAGAGTGTTCTCCTTGACCTCGTTGTCTAATGTTGTCCTGCTGCCCAACCCCATTCCTCAGAATAGCCATTCACTCTTTTTTTTTTTTTTTTTTTTTTTATTTTACTTACTGCATTTTGATTCACTGTACATAAATGGGGTATGACTTTTCATTTCTATGGTTGTGCACAATGTATATTCACACCATTCATGTACTCACACATGTACGTAGGGTACTGTCTCACTCCACCATCTTTCCTTCCCCCCATGCTTGCCCTCCTCTCATTTTCCTCTACACAAAACCATCCTTCCTCCATTCTTCTCTTACCCCCCCCCCATTTATGCATCATCATCCATTTATCAGAGAAAATGTTCGGCCTTTGCTTTTGGGGTATTGGCTTATTTCACTTAGCATGATATTCTCCAACTCCATCCATTTACTTGCAAATGCCATACTTTTATTCTTCTTTATGACTGAATAATAACCATTCACTCTTTACTCTCTTTACAGCACTTCTATCAAAATGTATCCTATTTGATAATTTTGCTGCCTGACTCCCCACTCTAGAACATAAGCTCCCCAAGGGCAAGCGCCTCATTCATCTTGCTTGCTTTTTATGCTCAGGGCCTGGAACTGTTGACCAACATTTATGAAACACACAGTGGATATTCGCTGGATGTAAAATGAGGATTCAGGCTTCTAGAAGGGTGGTGAATGACATATCAGAAATAATATAGTTGGGAGGAGTTTTTTGGAGAGAAAAATAATAAACTTGATTTAGGGGCACTATTGAGTTTGAATTCTAGGTTTGAGTTGTAAACAATATATTTAACTAGGCACTGGGGATTTTGATCAGGGAAAAAGGACAGGGTTGAAGCCATAAAAACACAAAATTAGAAGCATAAAGTTTGAAGATTTGGAAGCAGCTTGTTAGGCAGAGAGTATAGAATGATCAGAGAAAGGAACTTTGGACCTTTCTTGATTATCTGCATTCAGATAGAAGAAGGATGTGGAATCAGTTATGCCACAAAACACATCAAAAGGGAGGTAGAAAACAAAGTTGAGGGTTCCTAAAAGATACTCAGTAGGGAAAATGTGACCTTGAGGTTGAAGACTAAAGCAAAAAGGCCAATAGAAATCCATAGTGTATAAGAAACCAAAACAAGATCAGAGGGAGTAAGGAGGTGTGTTAATGAGGAATGGGGTGGATGACTGAGCTATTTGTCTTGGTGCCAGCAGCAGGAGACCTCTGTGCTACATTATCAAATGGCAGAGGGGAGAGTATGGCTGAGACACAAAAACTGGGTGGAACCCATCCATTTTGTCAGGAATCTACTCCTGCAATCACTCATCCACTCCCATTAACAGCCTGAATTCATTTCTTGAAAGCAGAGCCCTCAGAACCTGTCACCTCTTAGAGGTCCCACCTCCATACTGCAAAAATGGCAATCAAATTTCAGCATGAGTTTTGCAGAGGACATTCAGATCATAGCACTATTTATATAAAGTGTTTAACAGAGAGAATTCATTTGCAGAGTCATAGAAGGGTTGCTGGATTGTTGGTTGAGACCCCTGGGAGATAAGTCAATGTAGAGAGAGGACCTGATGGTGTGAAGAGGTAAGAGTACCTTAACACCAAGCCACAGGCCCCTGGGAGGCGAAGGTGATAAGAGGAGTAATCTTATAAAGGAAAGGTGACAGAAACAATATGAATGTCAGAAAGGGAGCTCAAATGACTGGAATGACCACTGAGGAAACTGGGTAAATGCTAGTAAAAACAAAATGGAAGAAGTATGGGGCAGTGAAGTGCCTGGCTGAGGTTAGGAAGGCTGATCTCACAGAGCATGGATGGGCAGGGCTTTACAACTTGGCAGAAATACTGAGAAACATTGAAATAGAAATAGAGCAAAAGCACATTGGAGGTGACCAAAGACCAGAATACAGATGAGACCAGAGAGACTGCAACTGATAAGAAGTCCTATTACATTTTCGAATGCCTAACTTGGGAGAGTACAAGGAACCAGAAGGCACAGTCATTGTGTAATTGTTCAGTGGAACATTCTGCCTAGTTTATTTGTCTATTTCTAGTTAGTATTCTTGATACCAGATACTACAACTTGTGTCATAGTATTCTCCACCCTCCTTCCCAAACATATCTCATTCTATTGTTGACTCATTTAAAAATGAAATAGCTTATATTTTAAAAAAAAATTTTAAATGGATATTGACAGAGTCTATCTTAGAAATGCTATGAAAATAAATATACTTTAGCTCATTGGTTTTTCTTACTATCCTTTTCATAATGATACCTTAGATATCAATGTTTTAAAAAGAAACCAGGCTGTCCAAGACCTTACAGACACTGCTGAACTTCCAATCCTTTTCTTTGCAGTTTTTAGATGAAAGATCTGAACCATCCTATATTAAATGAATATCTAAGGCATCATGAGGAAAAGTTTGGCTGCTCCCCATCCTCAGAATTCTTCAGAAACTGCCCAGAACTTCCTCACTGTTGTTATGCGCATTCCCAAGGACAGATACAGACTAAGACTCTGACCTAATATTACTTATGACCTCCAGCATTATCCAAGCCAAACCTTTAGAGCTTGTAGAATGAACCCAACACATTTTTTTTATGAGAATCTAGAGTTTTCACTTAGTTTGGAGATTTTTCTCCCCCTGGTTTTTTTGGCCCTGACAGAAGCAATAGTGCCAAAAAAATAAACAAAAAATCTCCTAAGAAAGGATCTTTTCATAATCACATTCCAATTTTTCAAACCAAGAAGTTCAGAACAGTTCAGTTAAATATTCCTCCTCAGTTGCTTGATTTGGAAAAAAAACTTGAAAGTCTTCTAGTTAAGCCCCCAGGGTCACTCCTAATCCCTGGACAGCTTCCTGGGATACTTCTGAACCACTTTGCCTCCAAAGATTCAATCTCTTTTTCTATATTTTGTAGAGTTGCTTTGGAGTACATTTCTTTGGATTCTTATTCCCCAAGACAAGCTGAAGAGTAGAAAATATCTCTCTTTTTTTTTTTTTTCTTTTCTTCCTTTCTTTCTTTTGCTTTCTTGGAAAATCAACCCACAGACTTTTTAAGCATTTGTTGCCAGTCCTCTGCAGATACAATGTATCAATACAAGAAAGTCAGAGTTCCCAGAATGTTTGCATAGTTCTTATAGTCTTGGTTCTTCCTCTCTTTCTAACTGGATCGAGAAGGCTATTTTCATTCCTAAAGATATAGTTCATCAAATCGTTTCCATTTTATAGTTCCCTGTTCTTTTCTAAAGAAGCAGCAAGGTCTTCTGCCTTTGGAAGGAAAGACCATTTTGGAAGGACACTACTGAGAGAAACAACAGATGTAACTAGCAAACCAATCGAGCAGGTCATTTAGGTCTCAGATTTCGTGCAACTGAATGATTTCAGGAGGCCCTCAAAAAGGTTCCCATAGGTCACATCTTCATGTTTACTCAAACTAAACTTCAGATCTGAACCCTTGGAACTTAATTTACATTCTAAATTGACTTCAAAAGTTTCTAGACCATGTACAAACAGAGAAACAACATGTATCCCATTTGTTTACAATAAAAAAAAAAAAAAAAAAAAAGAAAACCCAAAAAAAAAAAAAAAAAAAGAAGAGGAAAGGGTGCTGGACCAGTGAAGTGGAACTCTATTCAAAAAAAAAAAAAAAAAAAAAAAAAAGTATCTAGAGAACTGTTTTTATTACTTATGTACTTTTTTCTTCACTATCCTTCAACTTTCATGTGAGTTGGTGTTTAGGAGACACAGTGACCATAATTAGCAACATAATGGGCTAAGGGACTATGGTAGCCGTTGGTGTTCTTAGATTCTTTATTAAGATTGTGTTGACCACATCTCTAGTAATAAGAGAAATGCAAATCAAAACTACCCTAAGATTCCATCTCACCCCAATTAGAATGGCGATTATCAAGAATACAAGCAACAACAGGTGTTGGCGAGGATGTGGGGAGAAAGGTACACTCTTACATTGCTGGTGGGGCTGCAAATTAGTGCAGCCACTCTGGAAAGCAGTGTGGAGATTCCTTAGAAAACTCGGAATGGACCCTCCATTTGACCCAGCTATCCCACTCCTTGGCCTATACCCAAAGGACTTAAAATCAGCATACTACAGAGATACAGCCACATCAATGTTCATAGCTGCTCAATTCACAATAGCCAGACTGTGGAACCAACCTAGATGCCCTTCAATTGATGAGTGGATAAAGAAACTGTGGTATATATATACAATGGAATATTACTCAGCCATAAAGAATGATAAAATTATGGCATTTGCCGGCAAATGGATGAAATTAGAGAATATCATGCTAAGTGAGATAAGCCAATCTCAAAAAGCCAAGGGACAAATGATATCGCTAATAAGTGGAGGATGACACATAATGGGGGGGAGGGAAGGGTTAGTGTTAGGGTTAGAGTTAGGGTTAGGGAGGGGGGCAAGTATGGAGGAAGGAAGGACTGTATAGAGGGTAAAGAGGGGTGGGAGGGGTGGGGGGAAGGGAAAAAAGAAAAAAAAAAAAAAAAAAGATTGTGTTGACCAGGCATAGTGGTGTACACCTGGAGTCCCGTAGTAACCCTGGAAGCTGAGGCAGGAGGATCACAGGTTCAAGACCATCTTCGACAACTTAGAAAGGCCCTAAGTAATTTATCAAGACCCTGTCTCAAAATAAAACATTAAAATTAAAAAAGGGTTGAGAAGTCTCAGTGGCAAGACACCCTTGGAGGTCAATCCCTAGTACCAAAATTAAAAAAAAAAAAAAAAAAAAACAAAACTGTTCCACTGCAACATTTTACTGTTCTTAAAATAAACATAGTTATTGAGCAAGAGAATTGTTTTCTGCCTCAAATATTTTGGTAAACAAGACACATTTCTGAGGCTTTTGTTCTAATGAAAGAAGAGATTACAAACATGCAAACAAATTATTTAAAGGAAAAAATATTGAGTGGTGATCAGGGCTATGCAAAATATTAAGGAATTGGTGGCCACTTTAGAACTGGATGATGGGGGAAGTCCCCTGGAGCAGTGACATTTGATTGATGGGAAGAAACCAGCTATATAGATATCTACAGAAGAGCAATCTGGATAGAATCACAGACTCTGAGGTCTGAAAGAGCATGCGTGGTGTGTTCAAAGAAGAAAACCAGAGTATCTAGAATCTACCAAGAAAGGGGGAGAGTGTTGGAAGCTAAGAAAAAAATAAAACCAAAGGTGGACAGGAGCTAGATCGTACAGGACATTTCAAAGCGTTTAGATTATATTTTAAGTACAAAGTGAAGCTACTGGGGAATTTTGAGCAAGGGACAATAAAATTGGATTTATGGTTTAAAGAGATAGGTTTAGCTGCAGCTCACTCTGGAGAGTGAATGGAAACAGGGGGGAAACATAAATGCCAATGAGAAGTCTGCTGCATTAGTTCAGGTGAGCTAATGGCGGCTTGGACTAGAGTGGTACTGGTAGGAAGATTTGGGATATATTTTAGAGATGGATTATCTTTTCCTGAGCCACTTTGCCTCATCCTCAACTTGATACAATTCCCTTTGATGGTCTCCAACATCGCTGCTATGGAACATCTTACATGCAGCATAAAAGGAAACAGAGGCAGCAGCTACTCGGGCCACAGAGACCAGAAGGATCCTGACAAGTTTGTAACTATATTTGGGCCTCTGTTTACACCCAAACAATGGGAGGGTTGAACAGAATAATCTCAAAGTTCCCTTCTAGCTCTAAAATTATATAGTTTTTAAAAAACCTATGTGGGCTCTACCGAATTTGGATCTGAATACAGATCAGGTAAGATATCCATATTAGTGAGTGACCAGCCAAAATCTGGAAAGGAGTGAGGAGAGCCAGTGTGGACAGCAGCAGCAGAGTTCTCATCCTTGTGACATACCTTGAGCATCCATCTTGACTAGTAATTCTTGTCTTAGAGACTGCAAGTCCATGGCGTCCATAGAATTGTTCGCGTGGTTATTAATGGTAGACGTAAGGTGAATCCCCCTTTGGCCCATATATCCATTTTTCTCATTGGTCCTTTGGACAGCATGAGGTCAGGCTACATTGGCTGGTTTCTGTCAGGGGCAAATAGTAACATATAGAAGGAATGATGACTCAGCTACAGGTTTCCCTTGGTCATAACTTGAATAAAGGGTGGAACAACATCCAGAACAGGGACATAGCCCTGTAGTCTAGACAGATGCTGTATTAAATAATAACAACTGCAGTGTTCAGTCAGTGAGCCTGCACACTGGGCCCTTTCCAGAACCAGTAAGTGCTCAAAGGTGGGAAGGAGGTCAACTTTCTCATAATCTAGTCTTTGTTCTAGTGGCTGACAGGCGCATAGGGCAGCATCAGGACAGTTTAAATACTCAAGGAAGACACAGCAATGCTTGACATCCTGTGAGCGCTGCAGGGCCCTGCTGTATTCTTTTTGATGATGTTTCATCTTAGCAAAGTTGAGTTGGATAAGCAGTAACTGTGAGCTGAGCAGCGTGGGATGGGAAACCATGGCATTGTCCAGTCCGATTTTAGGCTTTGAGAAGTTGTGCAGAGCCAACAGTGCACATATCCCATTGATAAGTAAAGCTGGCTATTGAGGAAGGAGATTAGGTATTATTTTTCTTCCAAGTTACGTGTGTGGTTTCTTCAAAAGGATACTAAGTTGTTAGGGCATAAATACTTAAGTTGTGTAGACCTACCTACTTGTTTTTATTTTTTATCTATTACTTCTTTTGCCTTTTAGATCTTTTTCCCTCTTTTTTATTGGTTCTTTTTAGTTATACATGACAAGAGAATTCATTTTGACATAATTATAAAAGCACGGAATATAATTTGTTCTAATTCAGTCCCCAGTACTTCCCCCTTCCCTCCCCTTCTCCTTCCCCCTCCTTCCCTCCTTCTTTTCCCTTATCCCTTCCCTCTACTCTACTGATCTTTCTGCTATTTACTTATAGATTTTATTTTTTTTTAATTAGCATCCTGTGGATGTGCATGATGGTGAGATTCACTGTGGTGTATTCATATATGTACATAAGAATGTCAGGTCAGATTCATTCCACTCTCTTTCCCTATCCCAACTCTCCTCCCTTCCCTTCATTCTTCCTTGTCTACTCCACTGATCTTCTTTTCTTTTCTTTCCGTTTTTTTAACCCCCACCCCCCCATCTTGAATTAGCTTCTGTTTGTCAGAGAAAAAACTAGAATTTTGACTTTTTGGGACTGGCTTATCACTTAGCATGATTTTCACCAGTTCCATCCATTTATCAGCAAATGCCATAAAGGCGTTCTTCTTTATGGCCAAGTAATACTCCACAATTTCTTTATCTATTCATCTGTTGAAGGGCACCTACGTTGACTCCATATTGGACCTACCTACTAAATAATGGAACTAGTAGGTATTCTTTTTGGCATAAGGGGTCCATTTTTTTTTTTTTTTTTTTAAAGAAAAGAACAACAACATCCCCCCCCCCCCAAAAAAAAAAAAAAAAAAAAAAAAGATGAACAAGACATTTATGGTGCCATGAACAAAGTTTGGGAACTGGAGACTCTGATCTGATATGTCGCAGGCATTCAGCACATATAATGAATGAATGACAGCCTACATAGGGTGACATCTGAGCTGAGTCTTCAGAAATCAGATGGATTATTTTTTTAAGACCATGAAAGAAAGACTGTTTTGAGAAGTAGGGAATGGAATTCACTTAGCAGTAAAGCAGGACAATGTCTAGAGAGTGACAGAGGGGAGGTTCCTGGGCATGAAGAGGTGAGGAGATTCTGAGGTGGCATCAAACCTGGCTAGCATGTATGAAGTGTGAGGCATAAAGGAGCCAGGCCTGTTTTAGGCCCTGACATGTCTGTTTATGAGATGCAGTACAAGGTCTATTATGGGGAAAGAGGTAAGATGTTTATCTGAGCTGAAGAGTCTGAGCTCACCCTGAATGTTATTTTATAGGTCATTCCTAGTCCCTCCCTCAGGGTGATGGGCTTTGTTTGGAAAAACAGAAGGCTGACAGAAAACCGGGTGGTTCTACTACCCCTTCTGTGCACTTCTCTTCTCCCACACCTGAAGGCAGCCAATCTCAGACAAAATACATTAAAGGCAATGAGGGATTTCTTAACCTCAAGTAGGAAGTCTCTTAAGTAGCAAAGAAATTCTGAGTGAAAGAATGTTGTTTTCTTCCCAATAAATGTTCAGAATCCTCCGCCTACTAGAGGGGGCTTCCAAGGGCACCCTAGCATCCTGGCTGCCCCCCTGCCGCTGACGCACTGCCCTCAGCTCTGGACCAAAGAAATATGCTCCTTTCCAGATTCATCCCTGCTTCACTTCTTATTGTCCTGTCCAGCTGACAAATGGGAATTTTCTTTATACTGCAATTTTAACCAAGAAAGGGATTGCTCTCATTTTCAAGTCACCTAGGACATGTCTTCTGCAAGTAGCTTTATTATGCCTCATTTGTACTCTGATAGAACAAAGTTAGGCTCAAACTCTCTTATCCTTTAGATTCCGTATGCATTTTTGCATTTGTGCAGTCTCTGGGAGGCCATCAAGATACATGGTTGGGAGAAGAGGGAGAGCGATTTAAAGGACAAATTCCTCACTTTTTAATTCCTTGGACACTAAGGATTGAAAGTAGCATGTGTAACAGAAAAATCTTAGCCTTTCCTGAGTTCAGGAGCTGCCACTTACTGGTTCTGTGCTTTGGACTAAGTTCACTAACTTTCATACCTATAAAAATACATTTCATATATATATATATATAAACAAAGAATACGAATGCAGTATTTATGGTAGTTTAAAACTTGGAAACAAATGGAAGTATGCTAGTTAAAGAAATTGTGATATGTAAATAAAATGGAATACTATTTAACCATTTAAAAGAATGAAGCCTCTCTGTAAGTATTCTAATTTATCTTGTTAAATGTAAAAAGACTACAATAAAAATAAATTTTTAAAAAATGTAAAAAGACAAGTTGTGCATTAATGTCTATAATGATCTCAGCTTTTGGAAATCTCTGAACTGAAGTGTATGACGTGGTCACAAGGTCTTGGAGGACACACATCGTGTCAGTCACAGTGATTACCTAATACAGAGCTGACAGGGACTAAATGAGTGAGAGGATCATGATTTTTTAATTCTATATGACATTGTGATCTTTTCAGTTTTTTATGATGAGTGCATATTCCTGTATTAGTAGTATAATTTTTAAAATAAAGTGTAAAAAAGAAAGCTAGATTGGAAGAAAGCATCTTAAAAGTTATTCAGTGACTTTTGTTTTTATTTTTAATACACTGAAAAAAATCCTACCTCGTAGGTTTTTATGAGGAGTATAAGAGAAAATTCCAGAAACATCTACTCACATGGCGTGGGACTTGGTGACGTTGGCGCTACTCTTCCTTACTCCCTGTTATGGTTTGAATGGTGTCCTCCTGGTTTTATGGTGACGTCTTATCCCCCAGCAGGTCAAAATGTGACTGTGTTTGGCTTTACAGAGGAAATTAAGTTCAAAAAAGATCATTAGTTTGGGTTCTAATACAACAAGCCTAGTGTTGTCATCAGAAAAGATCAGGATGCAGACTCGTGCACTCAGAGGAGACCACGTGAAGGCGGGGGCTGGGGGTACAGCCATCCCCCAGCCAAGGAGAGAGGACTCAGAAGAAACCAACCCTGCCAACGCCTTAGTCTTGGACTTCTAGCCTCCAGAATTGTATGTAAACATATTTCTGTTGTTTAAACCCAAGTCTATGGTACTGTGTAAAGGAAGCCCTCGCAAACTAAGATACTACCTTTCTTCAAATCCTTCCCTCTTCTATTCTTTCTGGGAGATTACATTGCTTTCAAAAAGTGAAAATTAGATTGCTTTAAATTCTGAAGACCAGCCTACTCCATGGCATCATGAGGAACTTATGAGTGTTTTGCCAAATGACAAGTTCCAGGTATTCTAGAACAAGAGCACAGGACCTCATCTCTGACTGACCTGCAGACATCTAGTGCACCTTTCTTTGGAGGAATTATAGAAAAATAAACTTTCCATACCAGGTCCAGTTCTTGGGCTGGCATTACACCTTCGACCTATACTAGTTAATTCTTCTTGGCCAGATAAACACTTGTTGAGAATTGCTGTAGAGTCTCAGAATCATATCCCAGGGGACTGATCAATATCTACCATAAGAAGTCCACTTTAGCACAAACCTAGGACAGATATAGAATGGAAACTAAACTAGCCATAGGAAGGTGGTCCTTGTGCGTTTCTCCTTTTTGTCATTGAGAAGAATTTCTGTACTTGGAAGAAAGAAAAAATCTTCTTTAGGGAAAAATTTATTAAAACATGCTAATTTTCTGTATTTGGCCCACAGGGTTTTTTTGATATTACTATTTATGAGGAAATTAGGTAACAAATGAGAACAATTTTTCAAGAAAGAAACAATGAATGACTTTTATTTCTGAGGACAGAGTCCCTGTAGAACCTAGGAATAGCATCAGTACTAAGTAAGCATTGAGTATCTTGCAAATACATTAATCTCTGAATGTACACCCACAGCATGCCGTGTGGACAACTGGAGGCTGATGTGGTTCAAAACACATCATTTCTTTTTTACTAGTTAAACACTGAGCATTTAGAATAATGGTTGAAAATATTCACAGCAATTACTCTGGGAAAAAAATCCTCGTATTTTATGACTAACTGTTTTATCATTTGTGGCATAAAGAAATAAACATTTTTTAATGATTCACAGATTCCTCCATTTGGTGGACCTGGTGGCTGCAGATCTCTCTGCAGTGCTTGGTCAGGCAGTTAGCCAAGTTTATTGGGTGTCCCCCCACCCACCCCAGTAGGCCAGGCCTTCTGCTTTTCTTCTCCCCTCAGCCTTCTCCTGACTGCCGTCCACGTTTCTTTCCTTTCTTAATGCTTTTCCTGACATGTCTTTATTGAACTCTTCCTAATTTCCCCTACTTTTCCTTTCTCCTTAATGTGTTCTCAATTTCTTATCCTTTGCCTCAACCCTTCCTCTCCCTGGAGAGGTCTGGTATGAGCACAATTTAGTGGAAAGAACACAGGCTCAGGAGCTCTGAGATATACTAACTTTGTGGTCTGAGGCAAGCTCTTTAACTTCTTGTAGCCTCAGTTTCCTCAGACATAAAGTGGAAATCATAGTAATGTTCACTTTACACTACTCCTTTACAGAAATGGCAATAATGGGTTCTTTTTTCCATGTTACCTTGACAAAGATAAGTAAGTGGCAGCCTTATAGAAATAGGGACCAGTGAAGCAAAGCCCAGAGTATCCCATCAGCATTAACATTAGTTCATATTAAACATGTCCTTCCGGAAGCGCTAAATTCCCTAGCCAAAGACAATTTTGCTCTTCTCTGTGACACTGTCATAACGTAATATGAAACTTCAAATTGTTGGGAAAGATAAAAAGAAAATATATTGACATGACTGGCTTCTGCTTGATGGCAGCCTTCTTATGTATTTCCCCCTAAATTGATGATGCTTTGTTCTAATCCAGTGTCAATCCAGTGTTGACCTTCAGAGGGAGAATTGGCAATAGTTGAAAATGGCCTTTGAGTGACAGGAGCTGACTTTCCTGGACAGAAGAGTCATATCTTCCAGCTCACTCACGTGATGCTGACTGACAAGAAATCAAAGAGCCTCACATAACAACCATGTTCTTTTCATGTGGATGGATGGCTAATGTCAAGTGTGTTCTTTCCTAAGGCTCTCAGTACGAACAGGAAGGCCTATGTGGTTGACCCAGGATGCGTTTCCTATGATATTGCCGTGATCAGTTGCCACACTGAGACACTCTAAAGTGAATATTAATCTAGATCCTTAAGGCATGTATCTCTTATTATTAATGATACCAAGTTGACTTGATGGATTTTTGATGAAAAAAAAATCATTTCTCAGTTAAACTTTCAACTGATGAAGAGAATTGAAGGGCCAGTCCATCACTTTCTAGGGAGATGGGATAATTAAATTGAGAAAAGCTGATATGCACCCCATCTCCCAGCTAGCTTCCTGACCTTGTGCATATAACCTCTCTGCACCATGGTCCTCCTTACTGAAAGTGACAGATAAAGACCAAGCATGTCCATGAAAGGCTCCCAGCAGAGTCATAGACTTAGAGGATATTAGAACGAGAGAGGAGTTAGTATACTTTGAGTGTTTGACATTTGAGAGCCTTGGTGCCTAATGACTTTTCACCTCCTAACTCATTGAATTCTCATGACCGCCTTGCAAAACCAGTACACCCCCAATTTTACAGATAAAGAAATTTGTACATTTTAAGAGAAAACCAAAACTAAAAAAAAAAAAAAAAAAGTAACAGAGCTAAATTTCACCATAATGCAAGAGGGTATATAAGTAGGTGGTCTAGACTCCCATTCAGCAAAAAAACAAAACTAAGACAGAAAAAGATGAAGGCACATTTTTAAAATGAATGCTTTTTTAACAAAAAGAGATACTCAAACAAGTTTACTGTAGCAATTCTAATTCTACAAGAGTAGAAGTATGTGAACTGCTAAGAATTACAAATATGTAAATTAAATTCTGCAGAAAAAGCAATCCAAGAATCTTTGTGGAAAACACCCCAGATTCCCTCCCGTTTGAGTCTGTCTTCCTGTCAAGAGGATATAAATTTAAGCCCTGCTCCTCAGAATCTACTTTCCCAACATCTAGTTTCTGAATTTCTTAAGACTTACGCCGGCCTCTAGTGAACCAGATAGATGCTTGAAGCAGCGGGTTTGACAGTGATTTAGAAAGAAATGACTACTGCAGTTCATCCCTTGGCAGAGCGCCCTGTGGAATGAAACCAAACCAGCTGCCATGCACAGGTTGCTAACGGGTAAATACCTGCCTCTGCTCAGCCTGGCTTCCACGAGCCTAGAAATGATAAGCAGCATCAAATCTTCTGATTACACCAAAATGTGTTGAAACTCAAAGGATAGAAACACTTGGGATCTTCCCTCGGAGAGGCCACTCGCAGACTTCTGTGCTGACTGACTACTCTGAGCCAGGGCCATTTAGTTAGTTAACTAGCTTTAGTACTATACTGTGATTCTAGGAATCTTGTCCTTCCTGTGTTTTGCTTTGTGCTTAAAAATTCTTTTCCTTTTCAGACCATTTGCAAAATTTTAAGAGGGTGTCTTTGAGGTTTGGCTGTATTTTCCAGTATGATCTTGCTATGAGCAGCAGCCATCATGGCTTTTGGGGAGTGTTGAATTCAAATTTCCAAAGCAATTTAGGGTTTCCAGTGAAATATGGTCATCACAGAGGGTCAAGAAGCATTTTTTCGCTTCCTTTTTCTCTGAATTTTCACTGAGTAAATAAGCTTTACAGCTCTTGGACATTTATATCCAATAATGTATCAGCCTCCTTTCCCCTCGGTAGTATTTTATTACCAAAAAAACCGCTTGTTCCTTCCCCTGATAGAATGTTTTTAGTGATATATTAGTATATGTCATACAGTATCCATTTATAAGCATCTTAATTTTTCATTTTCTTCCTTAAGATTTTGCTAGGAATTATTTACTTTGAATTCTTTTAGATAGCGAAAGTAATTTAGATAAACTTCTGAATTCTTATAGAACTATAGTTTGAAAAGCACTTTTAAACTACTTTCTGGGCTTCCGCCATGATATGCTACCTGGGTGATGAAGGCCAAGCATCCAGGTTTCTAGCACGCCACTCCTGCTTCATCCAAAAAGCTCTGATTTTTCCCCTGCTTTGCTTATTAGCCTCCTGTATAAGATTTTGGCAGGAGAATAGTTCTGCAACAATGAAGAAATCTTCTAGTTTTCTGCCCGTTTTTTTTTTTTCCCCCTAGGGAAGAAACTATCTATCTTAAGTATTTTTGTACAATTCTAGTAGCCAGGAAAGTGTTTCTTACAATAAACTGATGTGTACTTTCGTATTCCTATCTGACTGAATTGCATTGAACTGAATTGACTGGGTACAAGGCATTGCCCTAGGAATAAATGAACACTTAAAGTTTATGTAGGATTTTCTACTCTCAAATGTTTTGAAATTGGAATAAGGAAGAGAAGAATAACAAAAATAAAGTTATAATCCAATACAGAATAAGATAAGCCATAAAAGAAAACAGAAGGGGAAAACTCAGAGGGCTTTCAGACTATTAATCCTCCCTTTTCTAAACAACTGGCAATCTCAGATAAAATATAAAATGATAAAATCAATGACATAGCCAGGTTCAAAAGCAAGATAAAAGTGTCCATGGACCAAAACTGGAGCATGAATACAAGCTGAACAGTGCTAATGTCACAGCTTTGGGGCTCTAAGATTGGAAATATGCTAAGATTGGCAGTAACTGGACCCCTGTAGGATGAACAGAAGCAGGACATGAGCTGGGTAGAGAACTCAGTATGAGAAGCTTAGACAAGGCTCTTTGTTGAGAAGAAAAAAACTGAAGAATCAGGAGGTGGAGGAGTAACCTGTTGCTTAGAGTGAAAGCATTATCTGCAATTGTGGGTCTAAAAAAGGCTGCTTGGTGGATGTAAATATCACACCATGAACTGAAACTCCACCAAGCCACCCTTCCCCTCTGGGTCTGTACTCGATGTTTCCTCCTTATGGATTAAAACTCAAAGTTCCAGTATAGTATTTGATTTTAGATTCGGGGCTGTGTGAACCACATGGAGATAATCATAAAACCATTAGAATAGGTAAGGGCAGAGAAGGAAGAAAACAAAAAAATCTGTCCACTTAAATGAGCATGGAAATAAAATTTCCAAGACACATGAAAGAAATATGATGCCAAGAAAGTCAGCAAAATTCATATTCATTCCAGATAAAATTGTGTGAAACAGTTTGACAAAGACACTAAAACTGATTGATCCATGAATTCTGATAATTGTGAATTTGTTACTCTCTAACATATATTTGTAACCCCCAAATCAATACCTGTGTGTACATTTGTGGTCATTCATGGACAAGCAAAGGGCAGTGAAAAACCTGAGTAGCCCAATGTGCATGTTCCCAGCTGTGGTTGGTCACACTCAGCCTTCTTGTTTCAGCCCTCATAGTGTAAAAAAAAAGTGTCCTTTTGTGGTCTAGTTAGTGTCAGGATTTCCACATCTATTTTTGTACTCTTTGGGTATTTTGTTACTTAAAATAGTATCCAAGCACAGTGCTGAAGTGTTGTCTCTAGAGTTTCTTAGCTATTATGTGCCTTACAGAGAAAAAAATACATTAGACAATTTTCCTCCTGGAGTAAATTACAGTGCTATTGGGCCTGAATTCAATGTCAGTGAATCAACACTATCTATTCAATAAGGTATCTTTAAATATAAGCACACATCAAACAAGGTTATTAATTGATAAGTTGACTAAAAGGTTGTCAACATTTTAAGGACCTGTAATTCTTCTAGGAGCAGTGGTTCAGGATTTACTGATTTAGTGTTCATGGCAACTGTATCGAATATAATTACCACAAATATTGAGAATTGACTAAGTAACAAAGATGAAAAATAAGGAATACATTGGGGGAGGCAAAATATAAGCAATAAGTTGATGAATAAAGAAAAGAAAGTACTAGAAATTTGTCATAAAATAATGTAGTAATTGAAATAAAAATCTCCCTAGATAATGTTCAATTGAGATCAGAAACAAGGAGAGAACTAGGGAACATTTGAAAATAGCAATTAGAAACTTTACGTAAAATTCTGGAATATATAATAAGAAAGAGCCTTTAGGAGGTAAAGAGAGTGAAGGAAAAGTTCCAATATGCATCTAGTAGAACTTTCTCAAGAGGATGGAGGGAATGACATTTAGCATATTCCAGAAAAGGAAAACAAGATTCCTCAGATGCTGAACAGGAAAAATAAAAATAGATTCCCAGACCTATATTAAGACAGTTCGATATTAAGAATAAGAGGGAAATTTAAAGATAATCCAAGAAAAGACAGATTAGTCACAAAAGAATGAAAATGAGACTAAAGGTGAAGCTTCTGAGTTATACTAGTCTAAAGATAATGAGTTAATGTTTTCAAAGCACTGATAGCATTACTGTCAGTATAGAATTTTGGACCCTCACAAATAAGGCAGAGTATAGGCCCAAAATATGTCCTGATATACAAAGATGAGAGTTTAGTACCCACAGGCCTTTGCTAAAGTAATTGGGCTACCCCCAGATGTTTGAAGAAGGAAAGGGAAAATCATAGGAAATGTAGATACAGAAGAAAATGGTGATAAGCCTAAAAGGGGTGGGAGAGTGTGCATGCATGTGCATTGCTGCTCCTCACTAACACTTCTGATCCTCTTGTCCTACTGAGTGTCTGGGATACGGAACTTTTCCAGCCCCGTGAAGTTAGGCATAAGCCACACTGGCCACAGAAATCTGAGTTGCAGTGATGGAAGTTACTTTCAGAGAGAAACAGTCCAGGGCCTGTGTGACTGTCTCCCAGCTCTTTTCCTTGCCCTCCTGACCAAGAGGGCTGTGTGTCCTAAAACCTTGCTTTTCAAGGGATATTTGAGGTCCAGCACCAGCCACACATCAGCTTGATTCCAGTGAGAAATGGAGAATCTTGGGTTCCATTCCAGACCTGAAGAATTGGAATCTGGAGTTTAACAAGATCCCCAGACATACAAGATGACTTTGTATGTGCATTGGAGTCTGAGAAGCACCATTCTATCAGATGGTGGTACATCCTCTTCCTGCCTGGACCACCAAGTTACCCATAGATGACAGATAATGTGGAAAGTCAGACATCACATGAGTGAAAACTAAATCTTTGCTGTGTTAAACCAAGGAGATTTTGGAGATTGCATTTTCAGAAACACCTTATTCTGATAGCTATGGTCAAGGGTGGTAGGCAGAATGGTACCCCAAATATATCTATGCCCTAATCTCTGGAACTTGGGGAGCTATATTATGTTACATAATAAAGAGGAATTTGCTGATATAATTAAGGTTACAGACCTTAAGACAGGGAGAATGTTCTAAATCATCCAGATGGGTTTAATCTAAGCACATGAAAACTTAAAAATAAAGAACATCCCCTCAACTGGAGGCAGAAAAATTGTGAGCAAAACAAATCAGAAATTCTAAGCACCAGAAGGCATTCATGGAGTACCTCTGACTCTGAGACGGAAGGGACAGAGGAAAGAATCACAGAGTGGCTTCTGGGAGCTTATGGTGACCCTTCCAAATGGCCAGCAGTAGAAAAGGGATGTCTGTCCCATAGCCCCAGAGAACTAATTTAGTCAACAAGCTAAATAAATTTGGAAGCAGATTTATCTCCAGAACCTTCAAAATGTAACTTGGCCCTTCCAACACTTAGATGTGAGCTTTGTGAAACTCTAAACAGACAACCCACTGAGCTGTGTTCTACCTAGTCTTGCATCCTACAGAATTGTGAGATAATAAATGTGTGTTGTTTGGAGTGCCCAAGTTTATCCCTTGTTATTTCAGCAGTGGAAAACTAATAATAAATCAACTGTTAACCATAATTTTGTTTTTATATAACATTTGTGTATTAAATATTGTCACATTGGGAGGAAGAAAGAAAAATAAAATAAATTTAGACTTCAAAAGAATTTTAGGAGCAAGGAATATTTAAAATTTTAAAGAATCCACAAACAGAGAAACAAGATATATCCCATTTGTTTACAATAAAATAAATTAAAAATAAAAAATAAAAGAATAGAAATATAATCTCTTGCTTCTAAACTAGCTGAAAAAATACTAGAAAAATAAAGAAAATCTTTGCAGTTTAATAGAAGCTAGGAAAGGAGAAAAAGAACCAAAGAAAAGGATGGTGAACAAAAACATACAGAACAAGACAGTGCTGGTTCAAGCCTAACACAGTAGTACAGAAGATTTCTGAAGGGAGTTCTTCGGCTCACTCCCCTAGAATCCTGTATGTCCTCTCTGCTCCATATCCTTGCCAATGCTTGATAGTATAAGACTTTTTAATTTTCGTCCAATCTTGTGGGTGCATTCTTGGAATATACCCAACTTGCTCATAATACATTTTATTGCTTACATACTTGTGATTTTGTTTTCTAATATTTTGTTTAGAACATTTCATCTGCATTTATGAGTTATTTTCTTTCTTGTACAGACCTAATCTGGTTTTGATAGAATGAATTGGGAAGTGTTCCCTCTTTTTCTGACCTCTGGAAGCATTTTCTTTAGGTTAAGATTGTCTATTCCTTTCACGTTTAGTAGACCTTGCTTGTAAATTCAAGAGCAAAGTATTTTCTTTATGGGGAGATTTTTAATTACTGGTTGAAGTTCTTTGAAAGATACGAGAAGCATAGTGTAGTAGTCAGGAGAATGAACTTAGGAAAACTTCTAGGTTGCAATCTCAGCTCCCATTTACCGTGTACATTTATGTGACCTCACTGTACCTCAGTTTATTCTTCTGTAAAGGGGCTAATTGGGTTGTAAGGATGATGTGAATTGACATGTATGAGCGTGTAGAGTACTGTCTGCATAATAAATTCTATATGAGCATTTACTTTTGTTGTTTCTCTTTCTTTAATAGAAAGAAATTTTTTCTCATGTCTAAGACTGGTTTCAAATCAAATGGCTTAAAATGGGGCATAGTTTTCAATTACTATCTCTTTGACCATATTTGCATTTCTCTCCCTGTTTTCATCCCCAATAGTGTTTGAGATTTCTTTTTTGTTAACATTATCATTTAATGAAGTTTGTCACCAGTTTGAGTATTTTTTTAGTCTTTTCAAGTAACAACCCTTGCCTTTGTTGAGGCTGTAAGTTCTATATTTTTGGTTTCTTTGATATTTATAGTGTTTTCTTTCATCTACTTTCTTTAAACTTATTTTACTTTTTGCAATTTTTTGTTCTTTTTCTTTTCCATCTTATTTGTTTTGCAGTGCTGGGGATCAAACCCAGGGCTTCATGCACGCCAGGCAAGAGCTCTACCAACTAATCTACACCCCCAGTCTACTTTTTCCAATTTCTTAAGTTTGATGCTTAGTGTTTTAATGTTTAACTAAATATTGTTTTGGTTGCATTCAGCTACGTGATAAGGAGAATTTTTATTATCATTCAGTTCTAGATATTTAAAAATTTCTATATGTTCTTCAAGTCATAAGTTATTTACAAGTCTGTTCGCTAAATTCTAAACATATAGGGGTTTTAATAATATCTCTGTTAATCTTTAGTAATTGCATTATAATTGTTTTTTGGTATGGGGGATTAAACTCAGGAGGATTTAACCACTGAGCTACATC
Organism: Sciurus vulgaris; assembly: GCF_902686455.1. Lineage (NCBI taxonomy): Eukaryota > Metazoa > Chordata > Mammalia > Rodentia > Sciuridae > Sciurus > Sciurus vulgaris. The sequence goes on from NC_136476.1 coordinate 37,179,843, forward strand.
TCCAGCCCTTTTTTGTATTTTATTTACAGACAGGGTATCACTGAGTTGCTTAGAGCCTTGCCAAGTTGCTGAGGCTGACTTTGAACTCACAATCCTCCTTCCTCAGCCTCCCAAGCTGCTAGGATTGCAGGTGTGTGCTACTGCGCCCATCTTACTCTGTCATTTTTAAAAAGTGGTCTTTTAATTCTATTTGAAATTTGCTAAGACTTTGGTGTATGTTCTCATAGCCGGGTGTTCTTAGAGAACATGTATTCTATGATCTGGAGGTATGGGCTTCTGTATGTGTGCACATCAAGCATTTCATGAGGTTTTTAGATGTCTTACTTGTTCCCTGATTTTTTTAAAAATTTACTTGGAAGGCTAATTTTTCAAATCTATTTCATTAATTTGCTAATTTCTCCTTGTGTTCTGTTTGAACTGATTTGAACTAGTCTCAGATAAACATTAAATCTCATCCAATCTTCCTGGGAAAGTTAACCTTTTTTCATAATTTAGTGACTGTCTTTCTCAGTATTAATAAGTTTGCCCTAATGTCTATTTTGTCTGATACCAATATAGCAAATACACCTTTCATTTGATTAGGTTTGCCTCTTACTCTTTTTCTATTTCACTTTTGATCTTTCTCTTGCTTTAGGCTAATGAGTATCTAGCATAAGCATATTGTTTTTAATTGCAATCTGATGATCTTTGCTTTCTTCAGTTTATTTGCACACAGTATGATTACTGATAAAGTAATTTATTTCTAACATCTTATTCTGTGTTCTCTAATCTGTTTTCCGTTTTTTATTGCCTGCTTTGAATTAGTGACAATCTATTTTGTTCTTATTACGATTTTTTCTCTTCTGGTTGAAAAGGTATATATTTATTTCTGTTCTTTGAGTGGTTACTCTGAATTCTAATTTATATCTTAAAGACTAAAGTTAGGTAGTTTCTATACCTTCCTATCAAATAATTCACTTTTCTTAGGACATTTTAACTCTGATTACTGTCTTTATGTGCTATTGTTCCCAAGTGTTTTAGGTTTATTTTTATTAAGCCCATGGGTTAGATATTTTAGATATTTTATATAGTGAAGATTTTATTTAGTCAGCAGTTCATCTTTATTAACCCCATAGATTAGACACATTTTATAGTCAATGTTTACTTAGATATACTTGAAAACACTCCATTTTCTTTGACCCCATTTTTTTTTTAGATCATAGATCTTCAAGAATCATTTTCTCTTTTAGTGAGGGGTCACTGGAAGTAATTGCTTTTGGCTTTTTATATTTTTTATTTTGTACACTAATATCTGTATTTGGTGTTTTTTATTAAAAAATCTTTTTCTTACTGTGAAACTAACTATGTTAACATTGCTCAACACTGCAGATGATCACTCAATGTCTTCTCACTTTCATTGTTGCTCTTGATAAACTTCTGTCATTCCAATTGTCTTTTCTCATTGATTAATTTATCATTAACTTTATCCTGCTAGCTGTGATCTGTGTAGTGGTAGATCACTTTTTTATCCTATTTGACTCTCATTAGTATTCTGACTCTGAAGATTTGTATTTTTGACTATTTCTAGAAAATTCTACAAATTATTTCCTTTATATAATCCATATCTAATTTTGTTCATATTTTCTGTGTCTTTGTTTCTACGTGCTGCATTTATATAATTTGCTTGATATTTTCTTCAATAATTTCCCTCCCATCTATAATATGTTTTTTATTCTACCTATGAGTTTCTAAAGTCATTTATATGTTCATACATGTGAATTGAATTCTATTTGGTTTTTGTTAAAACTCTTCATAATGACATTTGATCTGTGGTTATTATTTGAACTTTCTTTTGTTAAACTATTCATAAATATATTAAATTTTCTTATTTTATATAGTGTTGATAATTTCACTACCAAAATTCTTTGTAGATCTGATTTTCTTGTTTCTGCTGTCTCCTTTTTATACTACTTTATTTACTTATATGTTTTATGACATTCCTGTGTGCTTTTATGATTGTTGAAATTTAAGAGGGAGTTCCCTGTAATCTGGATTAAGATGTGTGCTTCCTGGGAGAATTTACATTTGGTTTTGAGAAAACTGATGTTGGATAGGGCGGTGTTCCAATACTAACCCAAGACCATTTTAAAGTAATCATATACTGTCCACGTGGAGTGAATTGTGTCCCAGACCCTCAGGACTCCTGTTGTTAGAAACTCTGAAGGAGTTTATCCAAAGCCAAGATGAGAAAGAGAAGCATCTTCACTGCTTCTCTATGTGGATCCAATTTGGATTTTGTTTGTTTGTTTGTTCATTTGTTTGTTTATTTGATTGTTTGTGTCATTGATATCGCCATTTACTGGTGACGAGTTCTGCTCCTTCTAATGTTGAAGATTGAACATCAGAGAAGCACGCCAAGGCAAGCATATTAAGCAGGTTTTATTTAAAGGTAATAGTACAGACTTCTCCCGGCAGGAAGAAGGGGGCCATGGCTGATGTTCTAAAGTCCCAAGAAGTGAGCAAACCCTACATCCTTTATAGGTTAAATTCTCTTTTGTTCTCCAGTTCTCTCCCCCCTTATCTCTCCTTCCTGCCTACGTGACTAGGCCTGGTTTTGCATTAAGTGAAAAGCCATGGACAGGGGGAGGGCCAAGGTGATTCAGGCAGGTAAGGGCCCAGGGGGCATTAATTAGCAGCTCCTTGCTTGCAGTCCTTGATAAAGGCAGGTAAATTTGGTAATCAATTGGCTCCTGAGATCCTTGACATTCCATTCTTCCAGGGGCAGTCTCCAACTTCCGGAGGCAGATGGCTTCATGGCTTCATTTCCTCGAATTGACCCAATTCCCTATTTCTACACTAACTACCTGTTCTTAATTCTGGCTTCATCATCCCCCTCTTTTATTCTTGATGCTGGGGCCTCCTGTACACTGGGTGGGTAAGTGATCTACCACTGAACTCTAACCCCAGCCTCCCCGCCCCTTTTTTTAAAGAAACTATTTTTAGAGCAACAAAATTGAACACAAAGTGCAAAAAGTTCCCAAATACCCATTGTCTACTGCATGCACAGCCCTCATTAGCATTATCCCCCTCCAGAGTAGTATAATTGCTATCATCAATGAACCTACGTTGACACATCATTATTACCTAAAGTGCAGAGTTTATATTAGGGTTCACTCTTCTGTTTTATATTCTGTAGGTTTAGACAAATGTATAATGATATGTAGTCACCATTGTAGTATCATACACAAGAGTTCTACTGCCCTGAAAATCCTCTGCACGCCTCCTGTTCGTCCACATCTTCCCCTTAATTCCTGTCAACCACCAATCTTTTTACTGTCTCCATAGTTTGGACTTTTCGAGTTGAGTGTTTTTTCTTTTCCTACTTCACTTCTTTTCCTAAGGATTTTGCCTTAGAATATTCACATTATGAGAAGATCTCAAACCTCTTCCAGAACTAGAAGATAGACTTCACTCCTTCTTCCCTGCTCTTGCTATTAAAATGGAAAATTCTAAGCCTCCAGGAACCAGCAGATGTCTGTAGAATCAACTTCTATCCACCTCCTCTCTAGATTTGTGCACTTAACAATTTTTAAGGTTTTGATTTTTTACTGAAATCTCGTTCTTTTTAGTTTTCTGTAGTTGGATGTTTCCTCAGAGTATCTAGACCTACATATTGTCACAAATGCAAGTCCCTTAATTCATTCTTTGACAGATGTTATTTAGTATCCATTTCATGTCAGGCTTAGGATATGACACAGTCTTTCATGTTTTCATGGTTTTGGAAGGGAAAGAAAACCACAAAATGTACTAAGTCCACAAAGGTATGCACAGGGTGTTATGGTATCTCAAAGAGAGTTTCTTCATATGCTCTACAAATAGGGAATTTTCAGAGAAAACCAAGTAGTGACACTAGAACAGTGAAGGAGTCAGGTGAATAAGAGAAGTCACAACAGATAATTCAGCCAGAAAAGGAAAGCATTGAGGGAAAGACAAATGTCCCCACAGAAAGCATGGGATGGATAAAGAGAAAATTGGAGAAGTGAGGTTAGAAAATGGGCAAAACTGGGTTAGCTCGCCACAGAAACTCCCTGAGATATTTGTGGTGTCGAACACAATATATAAAGGAGAAAATAAACAGAGGCTGCTCAAGTCTCAGGATCTGAAGGTAATAATACTGATGACTTGCAGGATGATAATAGTTTTTGCATTCCTTTTCCTTTCCTTGTCCAGCTTCCACCTTAAAAGGAGGCAAAATAGGAAGGAAAAAAGCCTTCGTTCAAAGCTAATCCTCCAAATTTGAGTTGTCTGCCACTTTGTCTATAATTATGTCATTAAAATCAAGCTTGGCTTTTATTGGTCTCAGCATCTTTCTTCATCCTTTAAATTTTAGGCATCATGTGAAGGCAAGGATGGTCATTGACTTTTTACTATAGCCTAGAACTTGATAAGAGTCTCTGAGGTTTTTGAACATATGCAAAATGTTAAGTTATTGAGCAGGATTAAGTGGAAAGCATTATTAATCACACAAACCTTACTCTAGATGTGTTTAATCAGTTTGCTTTACCTAAGTGCAGACTACTCAAGGAAATGGAACTTTTATAGGAAAAGGAAAGGAAAATTAACTGTGGAGCATAATATTCTTCAAGATGAGGCTGGTGGTGCTAAGAAGCCATGCTTTAAGTTTCAAAGGACAACCTAAAAACACTGGATTTTAGAGGTCATAAAATATATTTCCCTAATTCATTTTAGTTTCTTAAAATATGTCCACACTCCAAGATCAACAAACTAAGAAGTATGAGCACATATGAACAAAGTTGAATGTTGTCATCCATTAAACTTATAACCCGGTAAATTTGGCACATGATATTGTTTGATTAGACTCATATGTTAAGACATGCATATAAGTCACTTTAATTAAACATATTTAAACAACAAAATTAAGTAGTTCTTCAGGCAGCAAGGCATGGTTTCTAACATTTAGTTTGGAAAGTGGTTGTTATCATACCTATGATGAAGCTTTCAGAAATGTGAGGATTCTTCTTTTACAGGATGATTTCATGTGGTATTAACCATAAGGTTGGGTGTTTACAGTAGGAATTCTGACCTAGAAATTGGAAGGGGACCAGGGAAGGAAGAGAGAGCAGATCATTAAACTCTTTGTCATTTGGCCCACAGTAATCCTACCTCTTTCCTTCTTCCAAAGACAGTAAGGAAAGACCCAGTTAATCTTCACTGGTGTCCTGTAACAGTGTGAGAACACCTTGCTTCCTCTCTTTAGAAAGTATCATACAAAAGAGCACCTGACTCTTGCCAGGAACACTTGTGTTAAACACCAAGCATAATCTACTACCTGGAGAGGAATTTAGGCAAGAGGGAGACCCTGTTTCATTCCACTGATTGAAGAATAGATATCTTTCTCCATAGATTAAGGCCTTCTTCAGTGAACTGATTTAAAAGTGATAGTGATTTAAATGGTCTTGCAGAAATTGACCCAGGTTAGCCAGACATGGTGGCACACACCTGTAATCCCAAGCAGCTCAGGAGACTGAGACAGGAGAATTGTAAATTCAAAGTCAGCCTCAGCAACTTAATAAGACCCTGTCTCAAAATAAAAAGGGCTGGGTATGTGGCTGGCTCAGTGGTTAAGCACCCTGTTGAAAGAAAGAAAGAAAGAAAGAAAGAAAGAAAGAAAGAAAGAAGGAAGGAAGGAAGGAAGGAAGGAAGGAAGGAAGGAAGGAAGGAAGGAAGGAAGGAAGGAAGGAAGGAAGGAAGGAAGGAAGGAAGGAAGGAAGGAAGGAAGGAAAGAAAATAAAAGAAAGAAAGAGAAAGAAAGAAAGAAAATAAAAGAAAGAACGAAAAAAGAATTTGACCCAGATTAACATTAAATTATGTGCTACAAAAATGTTACCAAAGGTGTGCACAGAGGTATTACAAGTCATTCATAGTGCTGTTACATGCCTCCAAAAAAGAAACATCGTATATACAGGGCCAGGGAAAGAGATTGTCAAGATTCAGCAAGAGCCAAAAAGAAGCCTTCAGTCCACATCAGGTGGCTCGTTAAAAATTAGGAAGGAGAGAAAGTGATGAGAGAATTTTGGAGTCATCTCCAAATTGTCCAACATGGCATTTATCTTTGTTTTTGTTTTTTACTTCAAAGAAATCTTTTTATTTGATCCTTACAAAGTCAACAATTCTACTCTTAAGTTAAAAATATACACTAGCTAATATAGCTAATGGCTTTTCAGTATTTATCTGGATCGGGCTAGACCATGCCTTTTTCTGTTTTCTCTTTTAAGTGACTGACATAAGAACTACATGTTCTTCGGTTTCCATATTTGTGTTCCTTAATAAATCTCTAAAGCCTGTCATTTCCCACTTGGGCACAAACATAAAGAACTTGTTTTGTAACACCACTGAGCAGCAGTGACAGTGTTCATATGCTAACTTGTCTCACTCTACCTTCCCTTCCTGGGACCTGACTCTCCACTGCAAATATTTTGTTAAATGCAGTCTGAGAACACAATGCTGTATAATTGTGTGCTTATAAAATGAAATGTAACAAAAAGACTACAAATTATCCCTTCAAATATGCTAATGTGGAGGATAGAAGAACACTTTAGACTGTAATAAAAAATAGGAAAAAGTCAGAAATGCTGATTTAGGAAAAGATATTGCTAAATTGGAGCAAATTCAAAGAAAGGAACTAAAAATAATAAAAAGCCTCAAGGAATGAATATTTTCAAAATTGAGAGAATTTAAGAGTCTAACATGACAAACTATAACCAGTCTTACAAATACCTCTAGGGAATTAGATTCCAAAAGTCTGCATTGTTCAAAGGAGAAAAAATAAAAGCTCTGAAATAAAAACTACCCAAAGGAAAAAAAGTGAACTTTTAAAACTAAATGTTTTCAATATTTTTACTTAGATCAGCCCTCAAATGCCTGGAGACATTAAAAACTAGCCAGGCAAAGCATTTATTTTCAGATAACAAGCTATATGGATCAAGTAGGGTGGGGTTTCTGATTTATTATATCATACATTTTGTATCTCTAATGTCTGGACCTGAATGAACACATTGCAACAGTATTAAAGCTGTTGAATATACCTGTAACCAGTGCTCACTGAATTAGGCGCACAGTAGGGCACACCCAAACTTGAATAAATTAGAGTTCTATACTATTTTACAGGATCACAAAATTGTGAAGATATGTTATTGAGCATGAACTTGATTCATAGTGAGGCATGAAGATGGTTCATGATTCGTTTTCACAGGCACTCATTTCCCTTGAATATGCTACTCCCTCAAAGTATTAAGAGTTGGGAAGTGGGGGATTGGATAATGAAAACAAAATCTGTAAACGTTTTGTACCAGGAAAAAAAAAAGAAAGAACAAAAACAAGGAATTTTAAACTATAATATTCATGAAAGCATAGTGCACTGGGCCATTTAATATTGGCTTTGTAAAAAGTCTGTGAGTCTTTTCAAAAAGGAAAAAGGAGTCTTTACCTAGCATGGTACCACCCTCCAAACTCTACCACATTTTCTGTTCTTTGCACTCGTAGTGATGTATTAGAGATTTAAATATTATGCTCTTGAAATATAATAGAATTGTATCCATACAGACTGTCTAGACAGGGCAGGGACTATGTCTGTTTAATTTCATTTTACATAGCAGTGAGCAGTCTTGCACAAATAAATGCTTTTGATGATGATGTTGATGTTAGCATAAGCAGGTGGCCAAAATTTGGGGAATAAAGCTTGTTACCTTAACATTAGCACTTTATAGTGTATGCATATAACACTAAGTGTTTAATAAAACTTAAAAATGTCTGGCTATTTTTTGAGTAATAAATGATTTCAGCACACTTTATGTTTCTTAATATTGCCCAGTTGAATTTGTTTACATGGGTGAGGAAATATCAATCTGGCTATTCAGAAAGTAGGCAAAACTCCCTACCAAATTTTCCTAGTGTCTTAAATGTGTAAGTATTCTTGCAGCTTTATTTTTTTAAAAAGAAAGAATTAGACATTCCATAAATTAGAAAACTATCAAGATTTAAATTCCTGCAAGATTTAAGAAAACACAATTTGAGTTTACACAATGAAAAGTGTGACCTCTATTTCATTTATTCAATGTGTTAGTCATTATTTCAACACATATTTGAGTACTTGACATATAATAGCTAAGGTTGAAGTCCCTTGCCCTCCTGGAGATTATATTTTAGTGGGAGACTGACAATTAAAAAAAAAAAAAAAAAAGATTGTGAGCTCAAAGCCAGCCTCAGCAACTTAGCAAGGCCCTATACATCTCAGTGAGACCCTGTCTCTAAATAAACAACAACAACAACAACAAAAACAAGCATACTAATAAGTAAATTAAATGGCATAGTTGAAGGTGTTTCAGTGTTATGGGGTGGGGGACTGAGCAGGATAAAGAGGAATCGGTAGTGGGAGTGAGTTGCAGTATTACATAGATCAGGATAGGATGCAATGAGAAGGTGATATTTGAGCAGAGACTTGAGGTGAGGTAATTAGTTACTCAGAATCTGGGCAAAGAGAATTCTAGAGGAGAAAGATAATGCATGTGTCCTAAAGTAACAGTGTTCAGGAGGTGGCACGGAATCCAGTGTGATGGCTGCCAAGTGAGTAAGGACAGTGGGAAGTGGTAGACCAGAGGCAAAATGCGAGCCAGATCTTCACCTCTGACAGGAGGAGTTGAGCTTTAAATCTGAGTAAAGTGTGGAGTCGCCCACATGAGTTATAGCAGGAAGGTGACAAGATCTGCTTTAATAAGATTATTCTGGCTGCTATGTTGACAGAAGTCTCCAGAGATCAGTTATGATCAGATTCTGTACTTTAGGAAATGGAATCAACACTTCTGGAAGGCCGTGTACTCAATGTGTGGATACCAGTCAACATCACTGGCATGGCCTGGGAACTTGCCTGGGACCAGTACCAGTACCCCTGGTCTACTGAACACCAGCTTGTGTTTAAGGAGCCTTCCAGGTGATTTTGATACACATTCAAACTTGAGAACCACTGCTCTAAGGTTTGGGGACCTGAAAACAATGGAGTTGTCATTGACTGGAATGGGGAAGGCTGCAGGGGGATCAGATTTGGTGGGGCTCAGGGTTGAGTCTGGGGTCTAGGTGAGTATATGAGGCCTTAGACAAACAGATGGCAAATAAACAATTGTAGATAGAAGTCTAGAATACAGGAGAGGAGTCTCAGCTAGAAGCAGAAGTGGAAATCTTGGTTATGTTTCTAAAAACAAAATATTATACTAGATTGGGTTGTGTAAATGGTAATTTACTATTTAGTGGTTTCATTTTAACTTTCAATGTAAGAAACAGATAGTCAAGTAATAGAACACAGGAAAGAGGCAGCCCAGCATTTATTTAAATATTCTAAGAAACCAAGAGCTTTAGAGAGCACTGTTCCATAGCCTCTATCCTCTTACTGTAGAAGAACTTTTTATGGTAAACTTTTCCTGTTTTACTATCATTAATTTGAAGATTCTAATATTTTAGGTGAAAATTTAGAACCAATAAGATTTTTCCAGTATCACCAAATACGTGGTAAATATCTACTTGTTTTATCATAAATCCTGATCCAGCCTTATTGCAGGGTAGTATATATACCTTACTAAGCAATTCTAATTTTGTTTTTGTTCATACTAATGTTTATGGAGGGTGAGTGATTAGCACAGTGTGCACAGTGGTATTACATTGAGTAGAACAATTTTAGCAGGGGGAAATGCAGTGAAAAGGTAGATTTTTTTTTTTTTTTTTTTTTTTCCCAGTGACTACATTGCATATGTTTGGTCATCTGGATATAATTTCCAGTGTTTTCTTGATACTATCAGGCATTAATATTGACTATAAATAAAAGCATAGAATCAGAATATGACCTTTATACCATGACACTCATTTAAGATGTTAAATGAAGCAGCAAAATTAATAGACTACACCAGTTGTAGAATATTTAAGTACAGCGGTAAAGCAGAGGGATGTCCCTCTGAAAGAAAAATGTCTTCTTTAAAAAACAATGACAATTTTTAAACAGTCATGTTTCTCCTGACCCTGAATCCACATTCTGTATATTTTTTCAAAGCCATTTAAAGGTCTCTCATATGCTGCCACCTTAGCTGCTGAGACATAATCTTTTACATCTTGCCCAGTGAGTAAGTTCTGAGAAGCCTGACCCTCCTTTGTCCCACGGTGTAATACGATCTACCTATCATCATCAGGGTACATCTGGGATCCATCTTATCTTTCCCACTAGCTAGCTGATTAACCAGAAAATGTTTTGAATTAGATTCATATATGGCAGAACTCCACTGACTGTATGAATTATAATGGGAGCAAATAAAAGGTCAGGTTTTATTTTTGTGTTTTTAAAGAAGAAAGCTCAGACACAGTTAAGATTAAGTGCTTAAAAATTGGAGAGAAAAGCTGTTATATTAAATTGCTGAATGGTAATTCATGGGATCATCTATTACAAAGAAAACACATCTCCACAGAGTAAGGAAGTCCTAGCCCAGTGACCTGATGAGAGCTGTCAAGCCACAGGCGTGTGACAGCATATAAGTCCAGAGGGGAAATGCCTTCGATTGCTTTCTCTTGCTACATTTCTCCTTCAGGTCTTTCTGGAGATGTGTGAGAGGCTGGAAGCCAGGATCTTCAGTTCAGTTTCCCCTTCCTGCACCCTGTTTTTGCCAGGTTCGAGGTGAGGGGCAGGATGTTTTCAGTAGCTTTGTCTTTGTCATTATGTACCAAGTTCAATGTAAGAATATATAAATCATAATTCATTTATTTTCTTCTTCATTTTAGCCATCTCAGTTGAAAGCTTATTATTCCCACCATTAACATTATATGAGAGCAGAAATCTCACATTGTATATATTCGGTATCTTCTGCATTCGCTAAACCCAAAGGACAGTCATTATTCTGTGGCAGAACTGTGACTTGTGCTATAAAGCATCTCCAGAAGCTAATGTTTCAAAGATGATATCCAGAAAAAAGTATCAAGTATTTTTCACAGTAGTTAGAGCATTCATTTCTAGACCTGACTTTTAGAAGGTTCTGGGATTATGCTGGTTTAATGGACCAAATTATAATTAAAAACTAAAAACTTCATAGATGGTAAGTCTCTACAAATAACAATTATTCTGCTGCTGCTGTTGTTGTTGTTGTTGTTTTATTAGGACACTTGTGGGACAAGAAGCTACAATGTCTCTTCTTGAGTTTCCATTCCTACACCTGGAAAATCTCAGATTATTAGGGGTTCAATAAATGTCTTGAACTATGCTTGAGAAGTTTTGGGCTCAAACAGAGAATGTTTTGCCAAATTCTTCTTCCCTTAATTTTTAAGCACGTGTATTTCAAGGGAAATTCGATTCATATGTTTCTGATTCATTTACACTTAAATCATCAAAATGTTATTTTGTAAGAGCAATTTGATGTCCAAGAAGCTTTCTGAACCTGTTTTATAAGTTCTGTTAAGTCCTTTGCTTTAACACAGGAAGTTGCATTTTGCAGAGTACAAATAAACTCATTACAGAGGTTCAAGTTCAGGTTTCAACTATGAACTCCAGGTTTCAAGTGCATTTATAATTTAGCAAACTATATCTTCCCAGCCCTATAAATATATGAGCAAAAGGAGACACAGTAGTGATAAAAGTAATAGTGTTCTTGAGCATTATTATTCTCAGAGAGATTTTCTATTTATGAAAAATCATAAAACCTATCATAGGTATTCTTATTAACATTATGAGCAAGTGAATTGCAAACAGGAACACTTCTCTGCAAGCCAATTCTCTGTATGTTTAAATATGTTTACTGATTTGGTCACAGAAAAGAAAACAAAGGTCTTAACATTTTTACTTTTTTTTTTTTTTAAACAGTTTTACCTTTGACTGCCTTTGAGTCTTCTTTAGGAAAGTCATCAATTAAAAGCTCAATTTGTACACTTTTTTTGGAATTGTAAAAATGCAGAAAATTACCTGTAGCTCATACTAATACATCACTTAATTATATCTTATCCTTCTTACTTTAAGGCAAAAGTGATTCAGCCTGACCCTGGAATTCCTTTTTAACTGGTTCACTTGTATTTATAGAAAAAAAAAAAAAGAAGCAAAGATAATTATGAAAGGGATTGTTTGAGACTATTTCAAACAATTTCTTCAATGTTTATTGAATGCACTTCAGTATTTCTTCTACACAATTATTGAATGACTCCTAGGATGACAGGTATTATGCAAAAGAAAAGACTTGATTTAAACACTATTAATTAAATTATCAGTTTAACTGTGGAAGTTCCAATGTAGCGACCACCAGGGAAACTTGTGGACCCGGTAAAAGCTAGGTGTATTAATCCTGCTTAGCAAAGTGAAGACTCTGTTATTGTCTCAGATGGGATTTAGAGAAGTGCATATGAATAGTTTGGGGGCTATGGTTAGTAATAGGGCTGTTTTAGGGTAGAAGTTAGTAAGTGAAGTCTAGGCAGATTTTGGTAGAATTTGTAAACTAAGTGATTGTAATCTTTTTTTTTTTTTTTTTTTTAATATGAATCCACAAAGAGTTCGTGTTAATTCAAGTTTGTGCTTTTATCTTGGCACGTATGGTCTGAAAGGAGCTGATATCAAAACACTGAAATTTAGTTTGTGCTCCCTGCCATGGTTTGATGTGATTGCCCTGTTTTGTGTTTCCTAGCTTAATTTTGAAGATTTTTTGGTTTTTGTTTCATCTTTCACAATAAACAAGTAAATATCTTGTATAATACATGCATATCTACTATTTATTTATTTCTGGGTCTTTAAAAAATTTAAGTATCATTTAAGAAATTCATAAGCAGTGAATTCTAATTAAACTTTTCAATTAATATTCAAAATCACTAAAGCCTTATTGAGTACCTATGCATCTATACCTTTATTGTTTAGATTGTTCTTTTCCTTTACTACTATGTTTTATTCACTTTAAGAACACATACAACACTAACAGTAGAATATCTTTGAGATTCTATATTGTATTTTGAACCATTTCATGTTCATCCTAAATAAGTATCTAATTGTTTATATCCTACCTATTCTTGCCTGGAAAGAATTTGTGCTTCCCGGACTATCAGAACCTTATGTGCTACTTAATAAGTTTTGGAAGAGTCAAAAAATTCCATTTTATAAAATAAAGAACAATGTTGTTCTCTGAATGCTGATACGAATGTAAAGAGATTTGCAGAGAAAGAGACCTTGTTAAGAGAACTGTAGCTCAGTGATAGAGCACTTGCCTATCATGTGTGAGGCACTGAGTTTGATTCTCAGCACCACATATAAATAAATGAATAAAATAAAAGTTCATCAACATCTGAAAAATATTTTTAAAAATGATAATGTAGTGACTGGGAAGTATGAACCATCACATGCAAATCCTTTAGAACAAAAAATTATTTAAGAAGCTTCTCTATGCCTGGATAGTCTAAAATCTTTACAATAAGTATCATTCTGGAAACATATAGAATAAAATATAGTTGTTAAAAAAATCTTTCCAAAAGGATACACAATCTTTGCCTTTTTAAGACAAAAATCTTATCTGCTTTCACTGAGGTTTATCATTTATCAGATAATAGCCATTGTTACTCATGGTTTCACATTTTCAATTGCCCTCTATGAAATATATATTTAGGAGATTCTTATTTTCCATTGATCCCTGCCAATATAATTTAAAATTTAAATTGAGAGACTCTCTAAATTCTCTCTTTCTTTCCTGTGGCTTCATTGAATAATCATAGGACTTGGTAGGCCAGCATAAACTCATGAGCTTCTCACAGTGACCTTGAGAGCTCAGTAGTACTATTGACTCTGCTCTGGGCATGGGCAAAACCAGTCAGGGAGACCCACCTTATTGCTGCCATCTGAACAGGAAGTCCATGCTCTTACCCCTCTGATATACTGCCTGAACCTAAAGCAATTTATGTATAAATGACCATCTCTATTGTGTTCCCCAAGATTCATTCTAGATATTAGGTAGCTTCAATTCTAGAATAAAATGCCAAGCAACACCCAAAAAAAATTTTGAATGAAATTATCATAAATTTTTGCTGCTAGGTATTACAATAAAGAATCATCCTAGCTTTCAGTGTCTGGACCAAAGGGGACAAAGACGCTTTCAGCTAATTCCAGGTTCCACTTAAGGCACAAGGAAATCAAAATGCTATTGATGTGGAAGCATTCATGGACCAATGGACTTTTGTCAGAAAATGCATCTTGAGATGTTTACTTTCCCAACCAATATCAACCAAAATACCTATTTCAAACTGGTTGCTTTCTCATTTAACTTTAATTAGAAAATATATTTCCAGTAGATTTTTTTCTCAGGTTTCTTTATTTTGATCACCAAATAATCATAACCTGATATGGGCGGGACTATGTGTAATGACAAGGGCATTTGCTTTGTTTTCTACGACTTCAACAAACCACATAGTTGTTCCAGTTATCTGTTTGGGGTCATCCCCTTTACTTGTGTTTGCTCCTCTCCTTCTTTTGCAGGACTGCCCACCAGAAGCAGGTGATTTCCGAGCTCAGCAATGTTCTGCTCATAATGATGTCAAGCATCATGGTCAGTTTTATGAATGGCTTCCTGTGTCTAATGACCCTGACAACCCCTGTTCACTGAAGTGTCAAGCCAAAGGAACAGCCCTGGTTGTTGAACTAGCACCAAAGGTGTTAGATGGAACTCGTTGCTATACTGAATCTTTGGATATGTGCATCAGTGGTTTATGTCAGGTAAGTGCTGAATTCTTTCCATTTAATTTGTGTGAATGATTCTGGTGTCTTTGTTCTTGCATGGTTCCACTATCTGAATCATTTAATATTACCCTCTAGAGTTTATATATCTCTCTTTAGAAAATGGAGATTTAATTTCAGTGAAAAGTTCAAGTGTTATATTTTGTATTGGTTATCCCCAAAGTTGTGTGTGTGTGTGTGTGTGTGTCTGTGTCTGTGTCTGTGTATGTGTATTCAGAAGCATCATCTTTGCTTTATTTCGAGCTTCAGAACAGCTCTAATTTTTTAAAGTTACTCTAAAACTCCAAGTCAAATGTAAGAGAACTTGTAGCTTCTTCACTATAATTCCAAATGTATTAAGAAGTCAGATTCCAGGGAAATTCCAGGAAAGACATGATAGTGTAAGCTAGGTTGAGTTTCAGCCAGGTTACTCTTTATAACAGGATATCAAGAAGTTCTATTTCCTGGTATCAGTTCATCAGTGTCTACTCTGGAGAGTGAGACCGCAAAGGATTAGTAAGTTTGTACATACTAACCATCTTTATTTTAAGGTCTACCCTTTAGATTGTGATGATACATCTAGTTTTTGGAGCAAGCAGTTTTTCTCTGTGCTATTATTGACCGAATACTTTTATATTTCACAAAGTAGACATTTTAAAGAATATTTGCCTTTCCCAAGACTATATTGATTAAAATTTTCTCTTCAGAATCTGTAATATCACAACTAGCAATATAAAAAAATGTAAAATATGTTTCAGTAATTTGTTTTAAATTCTGTTTATTTAAAACTGAAATCCACATTCTGATATAAAACAACAACAACAAAAAAAACTAGTACAAATTACTCAAAAGATGTGAGACATCATGTACATTGTATATATGAGGGGAACAGATATACTAAGTCATTGTAATAATCAGAAGACAGGGAAACTAGCAAGTCCAAGGATTTATAAGCTATGAGAATAGAGACGATGTATATATATCTGAAGTTTTCTTTATGTATAAAATATTTGAATTTCAAGTATAAATTTGAATATAGAACTTTACTACTTTAAAACTAGAGAGGGCTTTAGAGATTATCTAATCAATACCTTAAAATATATTTGAACAATACTATTTGTGATCTTTTACAAATATTTGTAAGAATTATCTGTGATTATTTATAAATATCCTCCTTTAGGATCCTTGGTGAGATTAAAATGGACTGATGGCATCTGCAAAAGGTTCACCACAGGATAGAATTATAAAGCACATAGATACAGAAAAAGGACTATGTTTTAGGAAATGAAAAATAAAAGAATAACAATTCCTACGTGTATGCACTCTGAGTAAAGCAAGGAAGATTTTCATTTTGTAAGTGGAAAAAAAAAAAAAAAAACAAGGATGAGAAATTTGCATGATCCTCTGAAAGTTATATGGTTGGTCATGGCAGGAATAGAACTAAATTCCAGGTCTTCTAATACCCAGTTCAATGTTGTTTCTATTATATTACATTGTCGAATGAACCAAAATAAATAAGACAGGTCAGCAAATTAGGTTTCATTTGTTTCTGTTGCGTGGGAACTCAACGTGGCATGTTTTTTTTCCCGAACTACTCCTGCCAGCTGGCCACATGTGCCTTGGCAAGTGAAGGAAAGTCCTTTCTCAGCAGCTAAAAAATAAATTTTATACATAGTAAATATGAGGCAGGCGATGGTGCTAGACTTTGGATTACAAGTATAAGGATGCCTCTTTAACTTAGATTTGTGAGGTAGTGACTGGTTAGATTTGGGGGCAAATGTAAATTATACTATATTAAAAGAGAATTGTGACTTATGCAGAGAAATTATGCCTGGGTATTTATTTTCTTCATTTATTTGTCTTGTAAGAGACAATAGTATGGGAAGGTGATGGAAAAACTCAGGCTGCATTTGAATGCTAACAGGTAATTTAATTTTGCTGGAGACCACACTAACCCCCAGGTTCACCGTGAAGAGAGTGGTAGTTTGGGAGAAAATCATGGGGGATTGAGTTGCAAAAGGACTATAGTAAACAGTGGGAGGCCAAGGAAGGGTGTTAGTGGTGTAAAGATACAATCAGGTCTCTTTAGAAAGATGACTACATCCAAAAATGTATGAACCCAGGATGCAAGGAGACTCACTGAAACAGAGACTCTTATAGCAACCTAGGTGAGGAGAAGTACCAGCCCAGCCCAGGGCAAGACAGCAGGAACAGAAAGGAAACTGAGTCTAAAACTGAAGCTTTCAGTTTGATTATAACTAGAGCAGAGGGTACTCAAGGCATCAAAAACTATAACTTAGTATCAATTTATAGAGGTATTATTTTGGATCCTTCCTACCCTGAGCACCACAGCCTGTGTTTTCTTGATTAAATTCTACCAGAATTTTCCAAAATGAGTGGAAGGATAGAGGAGAACAAGATAACAGAAAAGTAAAGAAGGAATATATAAAGGCAGTAGTACTTCAGAATTATAAGGGTGAAGTTAATAAAAAAGAAAAAAAAAAAAAAACAGCATTCGCAGCTACTGCAAAGAGTTTAAATGTATAAATTCCAGTCTACTCATAGAATAATCTTTAATTTATGTTGCATCTCTTTATTGATTATCAGTATTTCAGACTTTGGTAAGAAACATTAAGAAATAAATTTTCACCTTTTAAAAAATATAGTCAGGAATCTTAATACTGATGCAATGATGCAGTTTTTATAAACCAGTTCTTCCAGTTTCCTGAAAAAAAAAAATTGTTTCCCAGCACCATTTTCCCTTATCTTCTTTTTCTGCCCTATTGATTAATGATTATTAACTTTTTCCTCTGGTTTTATTTTTGTCTTATTATAATTTGTTAAAAGCTGTTTTAAATACTTTTAATCCTAGGCAGATACAAATTATAAACTGTAAAGAAGCAAATATTTGGATTTAGACATAATCTTACCTTGATAGAAAATGACAGTGTAGCTATAGAGTTGTCATTCATAAATACAAATTTATTTCAATTATATCTGTTTAATACCCTTTTTTTTTATGGGGGAGGGTACCAGGGTCAGGGGCACTCGACCACTGAGCCACATCCCCAGCCCTATTTTGTATTTTATTTAGAGATAGGGTCTCACTGAGTTGCTTAGCACCTCGCTTTTGTTGAAGCTGACTTTGAACTTTCTATCCTCCTGCCTCAGCCTCCTGAGTCATTGGTGCACCACCACATCTGGCTGTTTAATACTCTTCTAACACTACTTCCTCAATACATCCTTTTTCAACTCTTTAATACAAGTATGCAGTTCCAAGCTTCTTAGAGCCAAATGATTCCCCAGCACATTAACAGATGTAGATATTTCATGAAGGAGAAAACTGAGACTATCACAAATAAATTATCTGTATTTGCTGTAAATTTGTGTAAGGAAAATTCTAGAATCTTTGCTATTTATAATATGTACCTATTTCTTAGTAATAATAGAACATCATTCTAGATAGTAACTCCATAGTAGCAGCAGTATTGATAGCTTCCATTTTTTAGAGACTACCAGATCTAGGTACTAGACGTATTATTTTTCAAATATTTACAATCTACATGTCAGATATCACTGTCTTTATTTCACAGATGCAGAAATTGAAGCTCAGGTGATCATATGACTTGCCCAGGGATACCCAGTTCTGTCTAAACCCCTCCCTTCATATGAGTACAGGTAGACAGAGGCAAGTACCATTGATAGTGGTACCCATATTTGCCTATAGACCAGAATCACCCAGAGAATTCTTATAAGACAAAACTCTTAGGCCCTGTTCTCCAGAATTCAAACTTATTTGTTCTATATATTTAAAACACTTATGATTCTATTGTGAGGCCCAATTCTTGAACTGCTTATAGATGGAAAACAGGTAGGATTCAAAGTCAAAAGACACGAGGTGGAATCTGACTCTTTAACAAACAGTATAATCTTGGTTAAGTTGCCTAATTACCTTAAACTCTATTTTTTTTTTAATCTGTGGAAAACGAGGTTGTTTTGCAGATCATAGAGCTTCAAAGTGATAAAGTTAACATGAAAATGTTTAACAAATTATAAAGATCTGTTGAAATGTAGAAGATCCTGAAACTTTTGAGTTGGAAAATAGAATAGTGGTTCTTTGTACAGTCTATCATAACCCTGTAACATTTCCCCTCCAAAATGTTTATAATTGAGATAACATAACCAACTTTTAACTGGTTAGGTGAGGACATTAAAAAATAAAGAAAGAAAGAACGGGGCAGGAGTGTAGTTCAGTGGTAGGGCATCTGCCTACCACGCACAAAGTCCTGAACTTGACCCCCAGAACCACCCTAACACAAACACACAGATGGAAAGAGATCTTCTACCATTTCACTATCATTATTTTACAATTGAAATGTTAAAATGTTAATAACAAAAAGATAATAAGACCCTAATTTCAGACTAACGAACACTTCTTTAACTGAATATGGTTTGCCTTGTGAGAAAGTTACTACCCTATACTTTACTTTTTCTCCAGGACACAGATGTTGTTCCCAACAGTGCTTCACAGACAGATTTTGGAAAGCACTGTCTTTGGGAGCCTCTTGCCCAGTCCCGAGAAATATGGCTGCACTCAGTTGTGTGATTTTTCCAGGAGTTCATGGCTAGCCAATAGCAGACTGGAAGTCAGGGAGTGGTAATGTTTATCAACATTTTAAAAATATGCTCCCAACTTTTTTCCTTCAGCATGTCCCACAGGTTAAGATTTTGTCCAGGTTTAATTCTGTCATTAATAACTTGAAAACCCTAGGTTTAGTGACTATCTTTTCAAACCACATTCTCCCTTTTCCCTCCCTCCCTCCTACAATTTAACAGTCATTGCCATGGGTTTATTGTGTTGGTGTCTCTTCTCATCTTACAGCTTAGTGTGGGAAACACTGGGATTTTTATTTGCTCATCATTTTAAACTAGATGAAGTTGGAGATAAGGTAGAAATAGGAGGCAATTGTCATAGTATAAATAGTTAAGGACAGAAGCATTGGAGTTATGCCCCCTCAATTGGAATCTAAGCTCCATCACACATTGGTGTATTGGAGCAAATTTCTAAGTCTCAGTTCCCTCACATAATGAGGATAGTAATCATAACTACCTGATAGATTGCTTTGAAGATTAAGTACTCAAATGCATTGAAAGTGCTTACAATGAGCTTTATAAATAATAGCTATTCATATTAATAGTACTGAAATTATGTCTTGTCCTTGTCTTTTTCCTCCTTGTGGTCTTTTTGAGTGTGTGGTTTAATATGGATATGCATATAAAAGGGAATACTGACTTCCCAATGAATGAGCAGACCTATTAATTTCCTATTGCAACCATTTTTAGCTAATAGCTCCAGATTGTAACATTATCAACTCCTGATCCAGGGCAGTGAATTGCATCCTGTATGAAGTTAATGAGCCATCACAAATAGGATCAGCTCTATTAGTACTGCTGTTATTCATTTATTTTCATTATCCAAATTACCTCGTTTATATTTGTTGTAAAGCACAAAGCTGGTTTCTGTTTTAAATATTTTTTTTAAAATGTGGATTAAAAACACAGATAGAACATGTGCTGCCTTTAAAAATAATGTTGAGGTTATTTTGAAAACAAATAAAGAAAAGTACATTTTATTTTCATAATTAATGGAATCCATCAGTTGATACCTAATATATGTGTATCAAAAGCAAATTGTGATTATAAATGAGCCTTTTCATAATGAATCAGCATATTTATAATATTGCTTATTGCTATTTCAGAAAATAAAGCATTTCAAACAGGAAAAGGAGAACTCCTTTTAAGTAATGCCTTATATAATGTTCTTAAATGGATAATACAGTAATGAAATAAACAACTGGGGTAAAGGAGTTTTGATATCTATACTTCACTCTGGCAACATTAAAATGAACCATACTCCCAACAAAGAAGTACTTTTCATTTTTAATAATTCCTGTGGTGAGTAGTTTGAAATGAATGGAATGGAATGATTATTTCTCCATCTCTGTCTGTGACCTGAGTCACTAGTATCAAATGTCCACCAGTTATTCCAGAGGTGATGATGTCAGAAACAAGGAGTTGGCCGTTTTTTCTTCTGTGTTTTATAATCTCATTCCATGTGGAAGCATTGTGCTGCTTAAAATATTTCATGCATAGTCTCTTTTTCTCCCATCTACGTGATACATTAAAGATAAAAGTAACTTCTCATTGAATTCACTTATTTTCTGAATTTTTATTTTTTTGGCTTTTTTTTTTTTTAGCTATCTGCTCTATGTTGTATAGTGATGATTCTAATTTTAATAAGCTCTCTTCCTTCAGGGATGATATGTTTGGAAGGCTTATCATGAAAAGTTCACTCACTTGTTTTTTTATTTATTCATTTAACCGATTTTTGCTTAGGAATTAATGGTATCTTATATACTGGAAATACACAAATGGACAGAAAAATAAAACAGTCCCTTCTGCCCCAGAATTTATACTCAGAGGGGAGATATGACATGTACACAGGAAAGTATACTATAGTCACTGTATTATATTTTCCTCACTGTAAATGGGATTCTCTTTAAAAGTGCAGATTTGACTTTTTTTTTTTTTTTTTTTTTTCATCTACTCAAATCATTTCAATGAAGGCATTATTTTGCCTTCAGGGTCAAATAAAACCCAAATTTCTTTACATAGTAGCTTTTGTTCCTGGGCGATTTAAGACAATAGAAATTTGTTCTCTCCCAATTCTGATAAAGTCCAAAATTTGAGTATCACCAGACCATACATCCTCTGAGCTCTGGGTAGAATCTCTGCTTGCCTCTTCCTTGGTTCTGTTACTGGCCCTTGATCCATGGAGTTCCTTGACTTCCTTGACTTCAGTCCCTGCCTCTGTGGCTACTTGGCTTTCTTCACTCTATGTCTCCCCTTTCTCCTTTAAGGACAGCAGATGGGATTGGATTAGAAGAATTCACCTTAAGAGACATTAAGACATTTGTTACGTCTGTAAAACTTCATTACATCCGTAAAGATTCTATTTCTAAATATCATACTCACAAGTATCAGAGTTTCAGACTTTAACCTATCAGTTTTTGGGGAGAAGGACACAATTCCACCCATATCCTGCCCTTTTGTCCCCCAAATTCACATCCTTCTCATGTGTAAAATATTCACCTGATCCTAACACACACCCTTGCAAAATTCTTAATTCATTCCAGCATCAACTCTAGTCCTAAAATACCATCTAAATATCATCAACTCCAAAAGTCCGAAATTTCATCATCTAAACCAGTTACTGGTAAGACTCGGGTGTAGTCCTCTTGGTACACCAGTCCTCCCCATCTGTGGACCTGTGAAACCAGAAAACAAGCTCTCAACTTCCAAAATACATTGATGAGACAGGCATAGGAAACGTTCCCACTCCAAAAGGAAGAAATAGGAAAGAAAAGGAGATCACAGGTCCCAAGCATAGCAGAACCCAGTTTGGCACATTCCATTTGATTCCAAGCCTTGAGAATAATTCTTGTGGCTGAATACTCTGTACTCTGTGCCTGCCAGGAAGTCAACCCTGCCCTCTCAGCCTGAGGAGGTCCTGGAAGCCCAGGGCTCTGCATCCATGCCTCTGTCCTCAGAGTCATTTGTCTTTCATTTTTGTCCTTTCTCTATTCATTTAATCCAAACTGGAAGCATTTCTCCTGTATAAAAGCCTCAGATATCATGTCAGTCTATCATGCAATTCACCAGGGTCCAAGTTATTAGACAAAAGGGTTCTCTGCAGATCTTTCCTGAATAAGGATCTCTATTCATGTCTCCTGCTGAGATGGTTGATTTGGATCCATGAGTCACCACATAACTCATTTTTTTTTTTTAGCAAATGATTGTCTAGCACCACACTTGGCCCTGTTACCAGAGCACACTAACTGGATAAGTTGAAGATTTTTGAAATCAACAAGTACTGGGAATTTTGTTTTGCTTAAAGTTCACTCCTCAATTTATCTCTTTCCTATACATTTGCCATTCCTACACATTTCTATAATGAAGAGAAATCAGGCTGTACCTTCTATACTTTGCTTGTAAATCTATTCAGGTAAATGTTCAAGTGTATTGCTATAAATTCTACTTTCCACTCAATAGTGGAACATATTTCAGCCAGGTTCTCTGTCATTTTACAAAAAGGAAACACCTTTCCTCTAATGTCCAATAGCATAGTTCATAACTTCCTTCTAAGGTCTGTGATGGTTAATTTTCTGTGTCAACTTGACTAAATCAAGGGATGTCTTGATATCTGGTGAAGCGTTGCTTCCGGATAAGTCTGTGAGGAAATTTTCAGAGAAGATTAGAATGTGATTTGGTGGCCTGAGTAGAAGAGGTCTGCCCTCAATTTGTCTGATCAGCTGGTGCTATATTGAACAAAAAGTTGAAAGAAGGGTGATGTCCCCCAGTCTCTGTCTTTGTTTTGACTTATAGCAGCATAACGCCAATCTCTGCCCCCCATTCACCTGGACTCTTCGCTCCCTGTCTGTGCATCTTTGTGTCTTTACATGGAATTCTCCTCCTGATGTCTTTTTCCTTTTTTTAGAAATGTAAGTGATGTTGGACTAAGACCATCCAAATCAAATATAACCTTATCTTATTTTGATTACATCTCGTGTCCCTCTTTGCAAGTAAGGTCAGATTCATAGATACTAGTGACTGGTCCTTCAACATATATTTTACAGGAACACAGTCCAACCCACAATAGCACACATCCCTGTTTATATGTGTATAGTAAAAATATGTACATATAGCCAGGCACAGCAGTGCATGCCTGTAGTCCCAGCAACTTGGAGGTTGAGGCAGGAGGATCACAGCTTCAAAGCCAGCCTCAGCAACTTAGTGAGGGCCTAAGGAACTCAGCGAGACCCTGTCTCAAAATAATAAAATAAAATAAAATAAAATAAAATAGGGCTAGGGATGTGGCTCAGTGGTTAAGTGCCCCTTGGTTCAATCCCAGTCCAAAACACACACACACACATACACACCATATATATATATACCATGTACACACATATATATACATACATATATGTACATGCAATGTACATATATTCAAATATATCCGTATTTGTATACTATGCAGGAGCCACAGTGAGAGCAGTATAGATGTATGATAAATAGGGAGAGATCTTTAACTGAGACATGGGTTCAGGGAATGCTCAGAGAAAGAGATGACTGAAAAGACAAAACTAGTGCCTAGAATTGAAGAAGGTGAAGAGATAGAGGGTTAAAGAGGTTGTCAGGGCTTATTGTCATGGAAACATATGTAATTTATATTACAAAGACTAGGGTTTTGTTGCATTGGGAGCAACATAGTACCATTGGAATAATTAAGCAGATGAACAATAAGGTAAGATGTATATTTTAGGAAGAATACCCTATCTGCATTGAGGGCAGTGGATTGGAAGGGAGGAAATTAGTAGCATGATAAAGAGAAAAGGAATGATTTTGAGAACAGATTAGGAGATAAAATTCATAGACTTGGTGATAGGTAAATGTAGAACAAGAGAAAGAATTGAGAGTTGAAAATGATGCCAAAGTTTCTATTTTGTGCAAAGTATGTTGCTACTATTCATTGGGATGTAAAACACGGGAAAAGAATCGGATATTGATTTTGGGCAATGAGAGAGGATGAGAAGATAATGCATGTACAGTGTAACATCTGCCATATAATATTCAGTAAATTTATATCCTTTATTCTTCCTTCTTAACTGTTTTAGTCAGCTTTTTTGCTGCTAAAAGATCTGACTTTTTTTGTGACTAAAAGATCTGACCAGAACAATTTTAGGAGGAGAAATTTATTTGAAGGCTCAGGGTTTCAGAGATCTTAGTCCATAGGCTGCTGGCTTCATTCCTTTGGGCTCAAGGTAAGGCAGAATATCATGGTGGACGAGTGTGGCAGAGGGAAGCAGCTCATATGAGATCAGGACGCAGAGAGACTCTACTCACCAGATACAAATATATACCCACAACCACACCCCAATTCCCACCTCCTCTAGGCACACCCTACCACTTCAGTTACCACTCAGTTAATTCCTATCAGGGGATTAAATCACTGATTGGGTTAAGACTCTTACAACCCAATCATTTCTCCTCTGAACCTCCTTACACTTCTGGGGGACACCTCACATCCAAACCATAATGTTAACTCTGTCTTCCCAGTTGGAAAGTTTGTTTCCACTAAGATTACATAATCACTGGTACATCGTGTACAACCATAGAAACAAAACAATGTACCCCATTTGTGTACAATGAATCAAAATGCAGTAGGTACAAAATAAATAACTAAATAATTAATTTTTAAAAAATGTGTGTTGGGTTAGTCTTTCCTATGACCAGTTAGGTAACAAGTCAACTTAAATGTTTGTGTTTTTTTCATGAAAAACTGAAGTCCAAGTAGTGTAGAATGTTTTGAAGATCCTAAAAATATCTTCTCTATTTGAATAATTAATGGATATAGAAAGTGGCATTCAGTAAAGACTCATTCATCACATAATAGTCCCTTCCTCTGTTCTCAGATGTCCTTTGCATATTCAGATATCAGCACTATTCATGGAAAGGATTCCTCTGCTGTATCACAAATTTTTTCAATCTTTATATTCAATTTGTGAAGTGGGAGAGTTTCTATGTCTTCCACAGAAAAACTTTTTAAAAAGTTATATCTATTTAATTTTTTTTCTTTCAAATTTAGCATAGACTGGGAAAAATAAAATCACTGATTTTGTTTTCAAAAAAGATTCAATAAAATAAACAAAACAAAGCAATCTGATTTATAAAAATATTTCAAACTTTATTATTTTTCGTGTTGTGTGGTTCATAGAGTATACTCACACATAAAACCTTGGGGTTTTTGTGTCAATTCTGTATAAATTTATTTCCATTTTATAAATAAGATTGAGGCTGATAGAACGTCTTACAACTAGAAAGAGGCAAAGCTACAATTCAAATCCTATTACTTCTGTTTATATGACACTCTTTCTCCAGGTAAAAAGATAATAATAAAGCATAGTATTAGTAAGCACATCTCTGTGTTAACAGAAGTATGAGTCTGCACCTTAGGTAGGGAACCAATGGTCTATGAATTCTGCATTCATTTTAGTTAATTAATACTCTTTTTAAACTCATTTTAATTAATACTCTTGCCAAGATCTAGCAGCTTTCTTGGTTCATCCCAATAATGCTTTCTTTCATTTATAGTCATTTGGGCCACTTGTTTTTAGAAACACTGAATATACTCAAAATTATCTAATCCCCTTTAAGAGTTGGCAACTGTACCATCTACATGCTTGGTATTTTCTAAGACCACTCTCACTTCTCAACACCAACTTCAAGTTTTAGAATCCCTAAAACCATCTTCAGGTTTGATAATTCCAGAGATTGATGAAGCTCATGGAAAGTTGTTGTACTAATGTTATACTCATATTAATCAGTCAAAAGATAGTGATTACACTCAGCCAAGGAAGAGGTGCGTAGGCCAGGATCTAGGAGAGTTCCAAGTGCACGGCTCCCAGTTGTCCTCTCCTAGAAGAGCTGTTGCATAATACTTCTCCCAGTTACAATCTGTAGCAGTATGCATGGGGTATTGCCAACCAGGGAAACTCACCTGAGTATTGGTATCCAGAGTTTTTATTGATGTTTGGTCACATAGACATGGTTGATCACCTACATGGGTGACTTTAGTCTACAGCATTTCCAGAGGTCACACTGGTAGCGTGTGGTCCAAAACTCCCACCACAAATCACTTTGTTAGAATAAGACTATTTGGCATGGTCCAAGACCCTGACAAAGACATTCTTATTGATCACAATATGACAAAGGCTCGAGATTACCTCTCAAGGACTGAGGGCAAAGTTCAAACCATTCTTTGAGGAAGTTAATAATTTACTGCATAGTGACTTTTTAGAACTATTCATTCATTTAAAAAAATACTTGGGTCTTAGTATTTGTCACCAGGCTATGTGCTAGGGTATGGATAACAGTAAAAGGACTCAACCCCTACCCATTATACCCTTAACTTTCTCTAGCAAAAGGAAATTTTTCTGATTCCCCACCCCCAACTTACTATTTCTAACTTTGGAGAATCATCTTATTACTGACAGGATATCATAAGGGTTAATGCAACATTCACCGCAAATAGCCTTTATGGGAATGTGTGTGGAGTGACTCTTGAATTGTGGTGCAGAATGATACAGCTGCTTTGGGAAGCAGTCCGGTAGTTCTGCAGAAAGTTGCATATAGTGTTACCCTATGAACCAGAAAAGCTACTCCTAGATATGTACCCAAGAGAATGAAATGTAAAAAAATTAAAAAACTACTTGTACTCAAATATGTATAACAGCAGTAATCATAATAGCAAAAAAAATTGGAAACAACCCAAATATGTATCAACCGACGAATGGACAATTAAAATGTAGCCTGACCATACAAAGGAATATTATTTCTAAATAAAAAAGAATGAAGTACATGAAGTTTCATTAAGTACAATGATGAAACTTCAAACATACTAAGTGAAAGAAGTCAGCAACAAAGGCCACTGTCTTGGTCTGGTTTTGTTGCTATAATTAGATATCTGAGATTGCGTAATTTATAAGAATAGAGGTTTATTTAGCTTGTGGTTCTAGAAGCCAGGAAGCCCAAAAGTATAATGTTGGCATCTACTCAGCTTCTGGTGAAGGCCATCTTGCTGCATTGTAATGTGGCAAAAGGCATCCATCACATGATGAGACAGAGCAAACATGGTAGCTCAGGTTTCTCTTCCATATATATGAAGCCACTAATACTGTTATGGGAACCCCCACCGCCATGACTTTATCTAATCCAAATTACATACCAAAGACCCCACCTCCAAATACCAACAATATGTGAATTTGGGGATTAAGTTTTCCAACACATGAACTTTGGGGGAACACATTCAAACCATACAAACCACATATTCTTTCATTCCACTTATAGAAAATCTTCAGAATAGATAAATCTATAGAGACAAAAAGTAAATTAATGGTTGCCCAGGGCTAAGAATTAGAAGGTAATAGGGAGTGACTGCTAATGGGCAGGGTTTTCTTTGGGGATGTGATAAAAATATTCCAAATAAATTTTGATGATGGTTCCAAAATTCTATGAAATTCTATACTGAAACCATTGAAATATATTTTCAATGGGTGGATTTTATGATATATGAATTATATCTCAAGAAGCACATTTTAAAAATGTAGTATAGTCACTCAAATCTGTGGACTAAATCTAAAGACTATTAACTGTGACAGTGACCTGTTCTCACTCTTTGGAGTTACATGAGACTACTAATCCATTAGTCTATCAGGTGTCTCCTTCCATTCATCCTTGCTCCTAGGAGTCATTTCTCTGATACTATTCTATGTATTAAAATTATTTGGAAATTGGCACAAAACAGATCTTAAATGAGCGTATGCTGAATAAATAGTGATATCAGGCCACAGGTTGAACATCTTAATATGTTTTTTTATTTGTTCTTTCTAGATATACATGACAATAGAGTGCATTTTGACATTTTATATATACATAGAATAAGTATAACTTGTTCCAATTAGGATCCCATTATTGTGGTTTTGTATGATGTGGAGTTACTGTATAAAGATAGGAAAGATATGTCCAATTCATTCTACTTCTTTTCTACTCCCATCCCTTCTCCCTTCCCTTCATTCTCCTTTGTCTAGTCCAATGAACTTCTAATCTTCCCCTCCCTTGTAATGGAAACTCTTTTTTTTCTTTTAAGGAACTGGGTTTGGATTTGAGAAAGTCTTGCTCTAGGGCAGTGAATTCTCAATAAAGCAGCATTATCTGCATAGCTATCTTGTATATTAATTAACTCCATTCACTTAATGATTTCTGAGAGGACAGTTTTGAAACTGAAAGAAATTTGAAATTTTGTAGTTTAATTTTGCATATTACCCCTAAGAAATTTGAAGCCCAAGTAGGTTTAACCAATTTCTAAAATAGGTCTGCTCTGTGGGTTCAATGGGGGATATAAAAGTAATCACCATGATATCCTGCCTGTAAGGATCTTATAATCTTACAGTAATAAGGCTCAAACTAATACCTATAATTAGCAGTGCATAAGTATGGGCTTAAGTTTTAGACTCAATCAGACATGAGTCTGAGGTTTACATTCTGAATTTACTATCTGTGATCAAGGACTAATTTATAATGTTCTTTACACCTCAGTTTTCTTGTTTGTAAATATAGAGGTAAGAGCATCTAATGTTGATAAGAGCTGATATTTGCTAAGCACGTTTGTGCCAGGCACTGTGCTATAAAGGACTTTACTTGTGTTTTTACTTCAGTCCTCAGATGAACCTCTATGTGGGGTGATATTGTTACACTTTTACAGAAGAGGAGGATGAGGTTTAGAGAGAGATTAAATACCATGAATTTATCCATTCAAAAAATATTTATCGAGCATCCACTAATGATGTTATGCTAAAATACTGGGAATGCAACTCTACATGCAGGACCCTATGGGAACTATAAGAAGAGCACTATAATTCAGTTTACTGTCTTGCTCTAAGGTGATTCTCTTCCTCAGACACTCAAGTTAAGTCCTTGAGTGAAACTCCCTGAGGAGCTAATATTCATCTCTCCAATTGGCCCTTGTTATTCTCCTGTCTCTTTTGTTTTATAATAAAGTCATGACCATCTAGCCAGTTATACTGAGACCTTCTCATTGGCAAAGAGCACAGTCAACTCATCTTCAGTTTCTTTTTTTTTTTTTTTTAATTTTTTCAGACTGCATTTTGATTCATTGTACACAAATGGGGTACATCATTTCATTTCTGTGCACGATGAAGATTCATACCATTCATGTAATCATACGTGTACATAGGATAATGATGCCTGTCTCATTCCACCATTTTTCATACCCCACTCCCTCTCATTTCCCTCTATGTAATCTAAAGTTCTTCCTTTCTTCTCTCACCCCCCATCCCCCACCCCTATTATATATCATCATCCACTTATCAGGGAAAACATTTGGCCTTTGGTTTTTGGGGTTGGCTTATTTCACTTAGCATGATATTCTCCAATTCCAGCAAAGGATACAATCAATAATGTGAAAAGAGAGCCTACAGAGTGGGAGAAAATCTTTTCCACATGCACTTCAGATAGAGCACTCATCTTCAAAATTTATAAAGAATTTACAAAACTCTACACCAAAAATACAAAGAACCCAATCAATAAATGGGTCAAGGAACTAGACAGACACTTTACAGAAGAAGACATACAGGTGATTAATAAATATATGAAAAAATGTTCAACATCTCTAGTAATTAGAGAAATGCAAATTAAAACAAGTCTAAGATTTCATCTTACTCCAATTAGAATGGCTATTATCAAGAATACAAACAATAATAGATGTCGGCATGGATGTGGGGGAAAAGGCACACTTTTACATTGCTGGTAGAATTGCAAATTGGTGCAACCACTCTAGAAAGCAGGGTGGAGAAGCCTCAGAAAAGTTGGAATGGACCTACCTTTATCCCACTCCTTGCTTTATACCCAAAGGACTTAAAATTAGCATACTACAGTAACGCAGCCACATCAACGTTTATAGCAGCTCAATGCACAATAGCTAGATTGTGGAACTAATCTTCAGTTTCTATATTGCCTTGTTCAATGTGACTATTGCACACATACATGGATCAACAAGTCAATAAATTTCAGTTGGTTATTTTTGTCCCTTCTTGACCAAACTTTTCCTAAGTCATTACAGAAATTATTCATCTTATATGTCTTTTTTAATCTTTTAATATATTTGGGTCTTGTTCTCATTTCTTTTAGTCTGTTAAAGTCTGTTTATGTGAGCTTGATGTTTTTGATATGTACTAACCTAGAAGTAATTTAGAATTTGGGGGCTCCTGCCATTCACTCCCTGTGTACCATGGCTTAGGAGATAGTCCAGAACTACCCAGAACCTTCTCCACCACAATAATGGCTCATTTGTTTAGTATATCTAGATCATTCCTGAGAATAAATGTACAAAATGTAAGGTTTCCAAAGGCCGTGAGTATTAATCAGTATGCTAGTGTGATATAGTTTCTTTCCCCACTGTATAAGAAAATGGATCTGGAAATTGTCTGCTCTTGCAGGATGTTCCATGATTAAATTTGATGATATTCCATCATATTTATTTCAATTAGTTCAACTCTCTCTATAATTTAATGTCACTATCAAGTTTTTGGTCATAAAATACTAGTCTTCCCAGAAATTTGAAGTACAAAGTTTAAGTATGTGAGAAATTTGAAACATTTGACAGTTTATCCTTGGCATTAACAACAAAAAAGGCAGGTCTACTAAAAACAGGCAAAATAGAATCAAGAAAGACTATGGGTATCTATGACACTTCTTTAAAAATGTTAAAAATGAAAATAAAAATAAAAATTAACAAAGAAAGGCAATTAATTGGTAATTATACAATTATATCTGGCTGTTAAATTACAAGGAAGATGAAGAGATGATTTTTTTTTTTTTTTTTTTTTCCCACACTGGAGATGTAGCTCTACCAACTGAGCAAAATTCCCAGTCCTTTTATTTTGTGACAAGGTCTTGCTAAGTTACTCAGGCTGGCCTCAAATTTGTTATCCTCCTGCCTCAGCCTCCTGAGTCTGTGGGATTACAGGTGTGCACCACTGCATCCAGCTGTCAACATCCTTTATAAAACAATTTAAAGCATCAGGTACTATCCAGATTTTGAGCCATGAACATTATTTTACCCAAGTATATTCGAGGCTGCCAGAGATTCCGCTGGAACAATCCTAATAAATGCTCTTTGCCAGAGTCAAGAAAATCCACCCAAGCACCTAAAATTAGTATAATAATACCCACCTGCCCTCTCCAGTACCTCTGGTTAGACTGCCCTGAGGAGCCCAAATCAAGACGGAACAGAGTGTTTTCACTGTATGCTGACTACTTGTGATCCAAGAAAACACTTAAGAATCTGAGAAATCTAGGGAGAATGGCAAGAAATTATCTCTGTGGTTAATAGAACAAAGAAGCCAAGACAAATTTAGAGGCTTTGGAAGATATTTTGAACCTCTCTGCAAAGCTAATCATGAACAGTGGCTCCAAAGGGACCTTAGGGAAATCACCAGCCAAGTCTCCTTATTTTTTTGATCAAGACATGGAACTTTGCAGCAGGAATGTGACTAACTCTAGGCCTCTCAATTAGCAAGTGACAAAGCCATGAAGACTCAAAACCAGGTCTAAATGCAGGGCTCTTTAATGTATAGTAAGTGAATATGTGTTTTTGTGTATGCATTTTTAAGAACCTTTAAACGCAAAGTTTAAAGTGTTTTCTTTTGGTTTGGATCATTTATTCATTTTCATTAGTCCCTTTCACTATTACTAAGTGCATTTCAGTCCCTGACTGAATTTCCCTCTCTTGTGGCCAAATTATCACAGGAACATTCCATTCACTTAAAAATAGTTGCATTATAAAAGAAAATTCAAGTGGAAAAGCTTGATAGCAATGCAACATTCTAAAAACATAATGCTCACCATTTTCATTTCTGTAGAAAGGCCAAGTGCAAACTTAGCGCACCTGTAGGCTGAAGCCATTCACAGTGGCCAGGAACTGGTGGCTGGCTTGTCTCGTGTGCTCTTGAGTTTCTTATTGTACTAAGTGAACTAAGTACAATAATGTAAACATTGTACTTCAACAAAACAAGTTTAGTTTCTTGGCCAGCATAATTAAAGGTGGTCTAAAGAAAGAGACATTTCAGGAGAGGGGAAGAGATACAATGGGGAGGGAAGCTTAGGAAGAAAGGGGCTGAAGTCACATGAGAATGAAGGCATATTCCCAGTGTTTTGTTCTTTCAAGTTTTCAACCATGCTTGATTGTTGTCTCTCTTTCTGCTCACAATAATTTAATGATGGGGGAGGATTTCTGCCTCCTCCTAACCCTGAGGCAGAAATGTCAGCATTAGTGTTGATTGATGGGTTTATTAATTTGTTCATCCATCCACCCAAGTCTTTTATTGAGCAACTCATATCATGTCTGCAGTCATTTCTGCTCTACATTTTCATGTGACCTAACTAAGGATAAAAGTTTTTTCTTTTTTCTTTTTTTCTTCTGTATTTCTTTCTTTCGTTTTTAAATAGGGGTAATAGGGATTTACTTACTGGAAGTAAAGGGTGTATTCTGGCTAATTAAGGAGGCAAAACCTCACTTAGTGGTGAAGCAGTATAGGTTTTCTGGTACCTATTTTATTTATTTATTTATTTATTTTAAAAGAAAGTACCTTGAGACAGGCATATGTGTAAGGTGCCAAGGAGTTGGGTTCTGCCAGGTTGGAGAACCACTGAGTCTTCTCATGCACTGCTTTTTTTTTTTTTTTTTTTTTTTTAATTCAAAGAAATATTCTTATGTTCATTTAAAAATCCTTTCTTAGGTAAAGGGTTGGTTGTAGGGTTTTGTCAAGGTTATTTTCTCCCATTTTTTCGTAGAATTTCCCTAGTTTAAAATTCAAAGTATAGGTATTTTACTTTCATCCCTGGATGATTTTAATGGTGTTAAAACAGAAGTTGCAAACTAATAGCCCTCCAGCCAAATACAGCCCATTGACATACTTAGTGAGGTTTTATAAAGTTTTGAACTAGTTATGAGTATTTGAGTATAATAGTTCCAAAACCATGTTAAAATATATCTTTTAAAAACTCAGATCTGGACATTTGGTCTGCATAACAAACCAGCCATCACATAATAGATGTAAGAACTATGACTGCCTTGAACTGTGCTCACACTCGGGGACTTCACCCTTGGCATAGCCTGTCCTGCATGCAGTATTTGTATTCTGATGCTTCCCCAAAGGAAGTGCAAGTTAGTTATTTCTAAAGGGAAGGAGAAAGAACGAGCACCATTTTCATGGCAATGATACCTTGTCCTTGTCCCCAGTGCTAATTCAATAATAAGGACAGGGTTTTGAGAAAAAGGAAAAATAAGTTTTATTGATTTGCTAGCAAAGGAGAAAAGCAGTAGACTGAAGCCTCTAAGCCTGTGATTCTAACTGACTAAGGGAACAGAGGGCTTTAAAAAAGGAGGGATTCAAGGACTGTTTTTCAAGTATTATTATCAGTAAATAAAATTAGCGTTCAACTTGTACCCTTGAGAGAGCTGTTGTTCCAGTTTCCGGGTCCAGAGTGTTTTTGTTCTTGGGGGCAGTGAACTGATGGACTGATAACTTAGTTTAGGACAGGAAGAAGGCGAATCTTGCTCTTTTTCCATGGTTAGGGAAGGGAAGAGAAAGAGAAAGACGGGTGGTGGGGGAATGTCAGTTTTAAAATAAGTCATCAGTGGTTGACCAACAAGATTTGTAGTTCATGCATGAAGAAGACCCATTACAGTAATGATTAGAATTATAAAATAGCCCTCCTCGTGTATGAGCACAAACCATGCCAGACACGATGTAGAGTACTTTACATACCAACTGAACTTAAACAGGAACCTCATCAACAGCCCAAAGTGTTCATTAGTTTGCTCAGTCATATCCTTGTAAGTGACTGAGGTAGGATTTGAATACAGACCTTCTGACCCTAAAGCCTGTGCTTTTTATTTTACCATATTGCTTCTCAACATCACATCTCCTTCACACATAACCCTGCCTGAATTGTATCTCTGTCTGGATACCAAGAACTGGGGGTCCTACTGGCTTCAGGTTTTCCAAATTCTATCAGGAAGAAGAGCAAGGAAAAACTTGGTTGTCAGTGGGGAGTCCCCTCTGTTTTGATATTAACCTGCAGCAGAGGAATAGCTCCTGATACTAAAGCATATGACTGTTCTCCTGGGTGAAAGGAACACTTGAGGAAATTTGTTCTGCTAAGTCAATGTGAAGGCACGTTAAAGGCTTTAAAAAGAGCATTATGTGATAAGAAGCAACTACTCAACGTTTTAGAATATTAAGACTTGAAAATTTAATTCTTAACCTAAGAACATGGTTATTTCCAAAGGGAAAATTCTCCTTATTCTTGCAATTATGTATCTTATTTATTTTATCTCTTCTCCCTTGATTCCTGTCTTGCTTCATCTTGAAAGCCTACTGCTTTTCAAATCTAGGACTTTATAGATTTTCTATTGATTTCCTTTGGCAGTTTTTTTTTTTTTTTCCCTTCTATTTCTTTTTCCTTTCTGATTTCTCAAAATCTTAAACTTATTCTTGGTTTTTCTCTCTCTTGTTTTAAAAACTTTGGGAACTCCTTAACAAAGTTTCCTTCACCTCCAGTGTAGGAAAATAAATGCCCTTCCTAGCAAAATGTTTTCTATTTTGTTCTGTTTTAGAACTCTTTAGATTATAAGGAACAGACATTTTGTTCTGCTTAGACTGATCTTGAAAGGATGGATTATTGAAAGAACAGGAATCAGTGACAGGAACATCAACTATTTTGAAAAATACTTACTGTGTGACTAGAATCAAAGAGAAAAACCTGATCAGGAAGCATGCACAGGACAGCTGTGAGATATTCATAGACCTGGAAAAAGGTAACTTAGCTCCATCCATAGTCTGTCTATTTGTTCTCTCTCTCTCTCTCTTTCTTTCTCTCTTTCTCCCTCTCCCTTTCTCCCTCCCTCTCTCCCTCCCTCCCTCCCTCCTTCCCCCTCTCTCTGGCCTAGTCTAGGAGTCCTATTATTGAATTGGTTAGCCACGGCCATGGGATGGAGCAACTAACATTCACCACCACTGGGGATTTCTTGGAGATGCATGGCATGGTTTTCTTGTGTATTTATAAATATATCTGAGCTTCGGTGTATACAAAGGTAGGTTTTAATGAGTGTGTGTAGTTTATAATCTAGCTCTGTATGTACATGGAGAGAGGAATTTATAGTTTCTGAAATACAGAACAATTATTTGACAGAACAAATAACAGAATTTGACAGAACAGAAAAGTTCTAAGAACTTTTAAAGATCCAAATTTTTGATGCTTAGAGATTAAGTCTGAGAAATACCCCATCTCTTTTTCTGTAATAGGAAAGAAGCATAATACAATAGTTGTGCACATGACATGAAAGTTCTACCATCTTCATGGTTGTTAGCAATGGAAACAGGGTAATACAGCACAGTCTCCTGCATAGGAAATGTCTTCCTGGTTCATAAATGGATATGATCAAGCTGCTGCCCGCTGCTGTGTATAACTCAAGTTATACCTTGAATCTTTTTCTCTGGCAGTGACTTACATCTTCCCTGCTTTGGTGAGTAAATGTGACAGCGCGAACAAGCTCAGAAGTTAATGTCGGTAGACAGGCCATGGAAAACCTCTGTCTTGGTTCATGCTAAAATCCTTTTGTACTAGGACAAGATGAACCTTCTGCTGCAAACATGAGCTTCTTCTCTTCTTCAGCCAAAAGTTCACCAAGGTTCAAACAATCTCTTAATGGATTCCAGCAAAATTTTTGTGGGGCTATAAGAAAGAAGTTTCTGGTGTGCAGCCTAGGAGAATGTGTCTAGCACAGTACCAGCACTGAAATCAGGACCCACCTGGATTCAGGCTCCAGACCAGGCTTTTAGTCTTGTTCCGATTTGTAGGGGGGACTTGGCAGTCTGCCTTTATTGTTCCAAAGTATTCCTGCCATTCTTTAATTCACAGTTCACATCTCACCTCCTCTATCAATATTCCCAAGTTGATGAGAAATTAGCCCCATCTGTACCCCAAATCTAATTCATAAGATCTTTATATTCTCCCACTCAAATAAGTATGCCAGACACAGGTAATTCTCAGTTGTCCATAGTGATAAAGGAGTATGTTCTACAGATAATCTGTTGTTAGAGCAAGTCTGTTGAGACTTTCCTTCCTTGTTGGGGGTTCTGGGGAGTAGTGCATGACACATGAAGATAAGTTGGTCAGACATTGAAAAGTGGCAGGACAGGAAGGCCGCTTGGGGCCATAATTAATGTGTTTGTCTTGATTTTTCTCTGAATTTTTGTACCTAGTCTCTGAAAATTTCCATTTTTCTTTTTTGTCTTAGATCAGTGGGCATCTTCTGAAATGACAAATTAAGCCACCTGCATAATGACTAATAATATTTTCATGCAAAATGAGAACTCAATTTTTGATATTTGAAGAATATCAGAGAATAATTTTTAGAAACACATACTACCTTGTTTTTCATTTCTTCAACTCTCAGAGTTTCATTTGTTGTCGTTATATTATAGTTAATAGTAATCATAGCTGCTCCCATTATTAAGCTCCAAGAGCTTTAAGTTCTTTCAGTGAATCCTCACAACTTTTGGAGGTGTGACTGGTACTATTTTATAGACAAAGAAGTCAAGGCATGGAGAGATGAATTAATATGGACAGAACCATGCAACCAATAAGGAACAGAACTTAGGTTTACATTTATATATATCTGGCTCCAAAGCTACATGCTATACCTACATTATACTACACTATGCTATGCGATGCTGTAACATATCACATGCCATGTACGATATTTGGATCCCTATAAATCTTGCTCAGTGAAAGAACAGCAAGTGCAAACACACGGAGCTTTGTCCATATCTAGATAGAAGGAAGCCATAGGACCAGCTGGTAGCAGAGTAAAAACATCACTACAGAGCTCCACACGAACAAACGAACATGACAGCATGTTTACTTTTATGTGTGTCTTTAATTACACAGTTCCGTCTGTATTCTTTGTGTGAATTATTTGTATGCCTATTGCTTTTGTGTCTCCTACTCTTTTTATTGTAGTAAGATATACATAACATAAAATTTACAGTTTGCACCACACTAAGTATATAGCTTGGTGGTATTAAGTACATTCTCATTTTGTATAGCCATCACCATCATCCAGCTCTGGAACTTTTTCATCTTCCAGACTGAAACTTGATACCCATTAAATACTAACTACACTCCCCTTTTCTCCCAGCTCCTGATAACCCCCATTCTACTTTCTGGGTCTATGAATTTAGCTACTCTAAGTACTTCATACAAAATTTGACCTTAGGTGTCCTGTTTATTTCACTTATTATAATATCTTCAAGGTTCATCCATATTGTAGCACATGTCAGACTGTTATTTTTTATAGTTGAATAATATTACATTGTATGCATATGTATTTTGTTTATCTGTTCATCTGTGGGTGAACATTTGGGATGTTTTCCTCTTTTGGCTACTGTGAATAATGCTGCCATGAACATGGGCATACAAATATCTATTTAAGGCCTTGCTTTCAGTGATTTTAGGGCTATACACAGAAGTGGAATTGCTAAATCACTGGGCATTCTATGTTTAACATTTTGAGGAATTCCCATACTTTTTCCACAGTGGACGCACCATATGACATCTCTACCAGCTCTGCCTCCCACTCTTATTCCCATACTTCTGGCTTATAAAGTCCTCTAAAGCACAGATGTGATTTTTGAGTCTTTTACCCTTTAACAGTTAGTACGATACCATTTCCATAAAGGGTGTTGGAGCAAAGGACTTGTCTTTTGTGATGGAGATCATGATGTTTAGACTTCTCCTTTTCCAGACAGATTCACAAATTTTTGAGCTTGGAACTTCTCTGCTCTGTATTCTTCCCCACTTCCCCCGACCTTCTGCTCCCAAACTCAGAAAATAACCATGAAAATTGTGAGATGCCTGTCTGCAAGGAAGAAATAAAAGAGTGACAGTACCTCTTTGCATACCAATGAGGTGTTTCAGAAAGTGGCAGCCTACTTATCCATGCAGATGTTGATTTATGATTGCAAGTGAAGGTTTGGCCAGCTGAAGTCACATCTGCAATTTAAATGACTACTTACAAAAAGGAGGCTTTTCCCCCTTAATATCTAATTAGACCCAACAACTAGCAATATAGTTGAGAAAGCAGTACGTCTAAAACAAAGTTCTAATCACTTTGGAACTGTCAGCTAAGCACTTGGCCCAAAAAGACAACCTTGATGCTATATGTATGTTAAAGCAGAAACATGTTTGTACTCAGCAACAGATTCTGTGCTTCACGTTGAAAAATTAGAACAGAAAGGATACACTGCTTTGATTCAATCCTTTGAGTAATTTTTAAATTTTACCTTTACTCTGGATCTTGCCCTCGACTGTGAGGGATCAGAGCTGCTGGTAACTGTTGGATGGTGGAACACACTGACACTGGAGACAGACCCAGGCCTTGCGTACATGTGGGATGAGCTTCTCACATAACTCTTCCTGGCTCATTCTGTACTTGCATGACTCCTGCTACTGTAATCGTGAACGCTTTGGAAGCTAACACTGCCAATTTTCCTGCTTTTGTGGAATCTTGCGAGATTCCCCAATAGAACCTAGTGTTAAAATACTCAGCTCAAGTGGTTTCCATGTGCTTGTAGTTTACCTTTGACTGAGAGGGGTCAGAACAGAAGGGAAGGTGGATGGATATTGGGATGCAAGCTCCTTGCCTTAGTCCTTGGGCCTTGACCCAGGCTGGGAGGTAGAAACAGAGATGTGTTCAAGCTAGCAAGCTTGAAATTAACAATGTGTTATTCTGGGTTTATTCTCCTTCCTTACACTGCGTGGTACAAATGAAAAGTGGGGTCATGATCCCTGGGTTTTGGCAGGGCCTGGCAAGATCTCTGCATGGGTAGGCCGCCCAGATGTGAGCCACATCTGGGCTCAGTTCATTTTGTTTCCTTTCTCTGGTCCATCACTCCTCCCTTCTCCTTCCTCAGCCAGACCCACTGCTGCTGGGGAGGTTTTTCCCTCTGTTTCAGGTAGGACAAGAAGTCAGTGCTGAAGCCAAGCTTTAGGCAAGCAGTGAGAATAAATTTGCAGGGGCATTATTTTTGTATCATTATTTTAAAAAAAGGAGAAGCAACTTTGGACTCTTTTTGATAGTTTTGGTCCTCTGGGAAACTCTCCTTTGGGAGCAATTTCTTTTTCAGAATGCCTTGGTTGGTGATGAGAGACAAGCTAAGTCAACATTATTGAGATGTTAAAGGTGAGCTAGGCTTTTAAACAAAATGCCCAAAACTTTCCCTCAAAATCATTTCTTTAAGCAGCAGCTGACTAAACCCTGTGGCGCTCCACATGCCAAAGACCTGGAGCATGCCCACTGTTGGCTTCAGAAGCCTTTGGTGGATCAGGTATAATGGAAAGGGTAATTCCAGTTGTGACATTTTCTAGGAAGCTGGCTTAGGAAGTTGATTAGTTTTGTCATATCTATAGTTGAAGGATTTGTTGTACAGGCCTCATGAACTCAGTAAAATACTTCACAGGTCTGACCTGTAGAAGGTGCCTCAGAAGCCCCACCTTCCTTTTGCTTCTCATTCATTTGTTGTTTCTTCTTGTCACCAGGTTTGATAAGGGAAAATTATGCATTGCATAGTCCAAATTTCCTAGCATAGTTTCCAATACTTCAAAATAACTTTGACGGCCAGTATTTATTTTCTACTTTTCTGCCAACTCAGATACAGCTACCATCCACAAGCCACAGAACAGGGCACTTCACAGACTTCATTGGGAAAGACCCCCCTTGCCAAGTCAAGCAACTACTTTTATCTTAGCGAGAAAGAAAAACAAGCAAACAATGAGCAGTCCATAAATGGTTTGCTCTTTACACACTTGTTGGAAAGAATTAAAAAATTGAAGCTGCAAATCATCCAAAACTTAATACCCAAATGTTCTAGGGAATACCATGTTCATAAAAATTTTCATACTGATATTAACAAATGTTTTTACCTACTCTTTGACAGATACTTCACTGAGTGGTTCTTGTAACATGCATGCAACTATATAAAACAGTTTGACTTCCAATTGTAGAATTTTAACATTGAAAAATGGCCAGAAGATTGGTCAACACTAAGCCAATAATCAGTTTGAAATAATAACACTTGAAAAAAATCTTAAATAGTTAAAAAAAAAATCTCGATGGTTAAGTTGTGTTTTTCCATTAATTGTGGCATTTCACAGACCCAGTCTTATAGAATTTGAGGACATTTCTATTTAGATTCCCATAGATGAATTGAAAAGGATAATTGCCTACTTTTAAAAACATAATATGAT
Organism: Sciurus vulgaris; assembly: GCF_902686455.1. Classification (NCBI taxonomy): domain Eukaryota; kingdom Metazoa; phylum Chordata; class Mammalia; order Rodentia; family Sciuridae; genus Sciurus; species Sciurus vulgaris. The sequence goes on from NC_136476.1 coordinate 37,220,611, forward strand.
TATCTCAAATTATATGTTTTATATATAATACTTGTAGAAGAAATATGACATTTTATAGTATAGCTAAATGTGATTATTGTATGAGCCTTACTCATTTGAAATGCTTCTCTTCTTTGAAGCAGTAATTTGGGGCACAAAAACTGACAATTTGGAAACATTAAGAAGAATTAGAAAGTAGTATATATGTAAGCTTCTCATGTTAAGAAATAATTTGGGAAAAATAGGTAAAAATTATTATAACTATTATAAAAACTTAAGTTTTAAAATATTTCTAAATTTGAACATTCCTGTTACTGTGTGATTTAATTTCATACTCAAATTAGACATGGGCTGAGTGTTGCATTCTGTCAGATTTTAAATTTAGAGTTTTGGCTGAATTTAAATTAGAACCACAATAAGAAAGAATGAGAATTCATTTCTATGTATTTGAGTAGGTAGTTAGTGGTATTTTCTTTATCTTTCTGAATGGGAAAAATGTATGCAGTCATTGCTTTTTCTTTCAGGACCTTTGAGTGAATTTGCTTTTGTCTAATATGAGAAAAGAAACATTTCATTTTGCCATTATCATAATACTGCAGTGATTCAGCAAAACACAAGTGATTATCCAGAGTTCACAAGCCTAGAGCATGAAAGGGTGACCAAATTAGTAAATGTCAGCCTTTGTCCAACCCAATCTAATCACCACACCCAGCAGTGAACTTTTTATTTAGTTCAGGGAATGTGAAGTCCATTGAATCAGCCAGTCCACTTTTCTGTTAGGATTTACGACTCCTGTTATTGCTTTGTTATGAATTAATAAGCAAATCAAATTCAGTTTTAGGAATGCCACTGTAGAATGAAACAGACAGTATTACCCTATGTACATGTATGATTACATGAATGATGTGAGTCTACATTGTGTACAACCATAGAAATGAATAGTTGTACCCCATTTGTGTACAATGAATCAAAATGCAGTCTGTAAAAATAAAAGAGATCTTAATAAAAAAAAAAAGTAAAAAAAAAAAAAAGAATTCCACTGTACCTTTTAAAATTTTTAACTCATTTTTAACTTGCACTTTCATATTCATGAATTCTTCCCCATTAAATGCATTGTGAATATTCTCTACACCAAGATGGATCCCTTGAGAACCCATTTTGTTTCATTACAGTGAGTTATCATCTCAACACATATCATTGGCCACACCAGTAGAGGAAATAAGACCCTAAGCTTTTGTCCCAGCCTCTGAAAATATGACTTTCCCAGGAGCTCAGAATTTAAAAGAGCAAATTTGAGACATCTCTTTTTTATGTAAACAATACATTTACTGTTGTTACTTGCTTGGACATATTTGAAAATGGTCCCTGAATTAACTCTTCAGCAGTCCTGAAATTGGGTAACTAAAGAAGGAAAGTTTCAGTCTCAAGCATTCCTCTCTCATTCAGTTGGTCTTCAGAAGAGATGAATTGCTACTTCACAGCAATTCCAAAGTTTTCTTTTTTTTCTTTCATTTTATCTTTTCCTTAAAATTTCTCAGAGGCCCAATCATAATGTACCAATACAAATATGGGAAAAAATTAAAAATACAAGTTCTCAGACATCATCCTCCAAACCAGCAGCAAAGGTTCTTGCTCTTTCATTGACTACTTTAGCTGGGTAGAGAAAAGTTAAAAATAAATTCTCCAATGAAGCTCCATCCACTCTGAATTCTAAGGGAGAGTGCATTACTTCTGTAGGATCAGAATTGTGATCTTACTTCACATCTGTTGTCAAATTCAGAGTAGTTGAAATGTACATGAGCATTTGCAAACTTTACCTGTATCTAGAGCTATAGGGCAACTATCCTAGAGTGGCTCAGATTACAAAGGCACCCAGCTTCAGGTACACTTCACAGAGGTGTGATAAACACCTCCATTTGCACAAAGACTGCGTATCCCCCAAGATAATCAGCATGCATGGTTTGAAATTATGGGTACTATGAAACAGAAGACTTGTAACTAGAATTATCCCAGAAGTTCCAGAATATATGGTCAGAGTTTTTTTGGTTCTACGTAGTATATTAGATCTTTTTTATAAGTTATATTAAATTCTTACAAGTATATAAAATAGAAATGATTTTCTGATAATTCATAAGAAAACCAGATCTCATATTGAGAGTGTGTGATACCTTCAAGCAAGTGGTAATAAACATTCCATCCAAGTTGAGTCCTTTGTTGCCCTCAAAATGCCTTGTTCATGTCAAAATGGGTTATACAACATATAGATTTTTTAGGACTATAAAATACATAGATTCTTGGAAGAAGTAATGATATTCCAGGGAAGAAGGGGCCAGGAAAGTGAAAATATTGACAAAACACAGAGATGTACAAGGTCTTGTTAGTAATAAATGTAACATCTCTGGGGCTGGAGGGGCAAATGCTTTAGTCACTGTAAGTCTTTATGGTAGAACTAAGAATCACGCCATGACTCTATTTGTTCTGTGACAGAGTAAAAAAAAAAAAAAAAAAAAACTTTTTCTTAATAAAAGAAGCTTACCACCCCATTCAAATGTTCTGTTCTATGACTTATTCCTTAGGGAAAACTCTTAAATTAACCACCTTTGGCTTCTCAAACTGATTTGAAAATATAATACCTGGTACATGCATTTGAGCAGCGCAGAGGGAAGTTTAAAGTTATTTTGCAGATGATGTTTTTGCTTAACTCTGCTTTTGATCAATTTTCTTCAGGCTTTACCCTAAAGAGATCCAATGTGGCCAAACAAAAATGGCAATAGAGAATCCAAGAAGGGAAAACAATGTGAATGTATGGATGAGGTGTCGGGGGGTGCATCTTTGACAGACTTTGAAGCAGAATACTCATACTGCTATCCAAGAAGCTTCAAATTAGTATGAAATAATACATTGGGGGAAGTAACCAGGAATAGACTTGAGACCAAGGAATAGCAACAAGCCCTCCTAAATTGGATATCTGGGATACCAAAATAATTATTATAAGGTAATTGTTTGGGGACATAATCTCTCTTTTTTTCCTTTTTCTTTATCTATTGCCTTGACGCGCAAATACAGTCAGCATACTACTGCTTTTGGATTATTGACTTTAGAACATGTCCAAACATGTCAATGAGAGTTTTATTATGAGCAGAATTTTGTTCAATTGTGGCCCACATTTAGAATTTTGAACTCTTTAGATTTAAATGTTCACACAGTATCTCAGAGGTGTTGGGTGAGCGAGTCCCAATCCTCACAGCAGAATGGCAGCTTTGTGGTAACTTACTGAACAGACACGTTCCACTAAGATCCACATTTGTACCAAGGCAGAAGACCAGCTGCTATCCTTCCTTCTCAACAAAGAACTCTGTGTTTGAACAAAAACTATGTACTGTGTGCCCAGCAGCAGAAGGGAGTCTGAACAGTGATGTCAAAGTATACCATGATGTCACCACAACTCACAAAGAATTACAGTTAATGCCATGTGAAGTGAGGCCAAATTCAACACGTTCCCTCTTGGGTACTTCACAGTCTGAGAGACAGAAGCAAGGCCGGAGGTCAGGCCTTTGTATAATTTTGTTTCGCATTCTCCAGACACCCTAATTTTGGAAGCAGGGGAGGGAGAAGACAGCCAGTTCAAGAAAAGTCCCCTGACCATCCGCCGAGAATGAATTCTAGTGTCTCTATGTACAAATGTCTGTGCTAGGTTAATTCTTAGGATTTCTGCTGAAGACTACTAGATAAACACATTTAACTAAAAACAATATGCAAAAAAATAATTCCAGATGTGTTTACCAATAAAGTTACCCAAGAATTTGGCCTGGACCCTTAAATAAATAGAAAAGGAGAAAACTAAATCAGACTGGAAGAGCACCTGAAAGCTTTAATACATGTTGGAAATAAGATTTCCTCATCCTCTTTTTCCCTCTTTGTGTGTTTATCTAGCTATCAGATGGATTTGATTCCTGACCTCTACAAGGCAGTATAAGAAAATTTTTTTAAAATGTGTACAATCTAATAAATTTATCCCCCTTTCTCCTTTCATCTCAGGTCCCTAACATTGACATCTCCCTTTTATACCATTTGCTTTGTAATGTGAAAAGTTAAGCACTCCAGGGCCACTTTTCTCTAGAACTGCATGGTGAGCTTGCTAACAAAGAGTTTATTATAAACAGGATAGCTAGGATCCTATAAAAACAGCACTGTAAAATCGCATTCCTAAGCAACCGGTCCTCCTTTAGAATTTAACCACAGAGGTTTCTGAAGTTCTTTCCTTTTGGTGGAGGTAGGAATAGTTGACACTGGGCCAGGCAGATGATGAGCCAAAGGACTAGATCACATAGAATGATGGAGAGAGTCGGACCAGGGGTTGCCCAAACTGAAGTCCATTGGAAAGAGCCAAGAATCAAGTGCTCACAAGAGCAAGTGTGAGGAGAATCTCTAGACTCAGAGTTGTCAGAGCTAAGACATGAAACCCAGAGCACTATGCCCCATGGGAAAAGTCAAAGAGAGACCCACTTGGAAAAAAAATGAACATTTATACACTAAGGCAATTATGGAAGAGTGGACAGTAGACTGAGACAGAGCAGGAAAAGTAAGAGAAAATTAAACTCTCAGATTACAATACTTTAACATGATGCATGAGATATCCTTAGAGATATCTTTCCCCCTTTCCAGTTTTGGAACATGTTTTAGTTAGCTTTTTCATTCCTGTGACCAAAAGACATAACAAGAACAACATAGAGGAGCAAAAGTTTATTTGGGCTTACAGTTTCAGAGGTTTAGTCCATGATTGGCCTACTGCATAGTTCTGAGCCCGAGGTGAGGCAGAACCTCACAGCAGAAGGGCAAGGTGGAGTAAAACAACTCAGAACATGGCAACCAGGAAGCAGAGAACAAGCTCTGGTCATTAGGGACAAAACATAAACTCTGAAGGCACACCCCCAGCAACCTACTTCCTCCAGCCTTATCCTACCTGCCTATAGTTAATCCATTTTAGTGGATTAATAAACTGATTATGTTACACATCTTATGATCAAATCTGAGGAATCCCATTCACCTAGGTGGCAACCATGCCTACAACCAGTATATATTCCCCACGGCACCATAACACCAGCATAACGCCTTATATTCAGTTCATTTCATTTAATTTAAGTATAATCAACAGCTTTATGTGTTGCTATTCCCAAGGGTAAACAAACAAAGGACTGCATGAGTGGTTCTCAACTTTTTAACACAAAGCCATCTTTGTTATTTTTTTTCATATGGACTTTGTTTTGGAAATTTCCATCTACTCAAAACAGCATTATTAAGTAATAATTTGTTTTCCTATTTTATGATTTAAAGACCCGAGCAATTAAAATATAAATGTGGCAAAGATCAGGATTCAGCTTATTTGTATAATGAGATGGTTGGTGTTTTATGACCTTATGTGGTTTTATTTCAGGTAAATAAATTTCCATTAGGCTTTTGGAAAGAGTAAACATAGCTCATGGACCACTGTTAACACCTTTGTGAATGACAAAGGGATCCTACTTTTTTATATTGTAAACGAAACAAGTGGGTAAAGGAGGAAATTTGGGCACCTGAAACAAATCATGAGGGAGAGAGAGAGGTTTAGTGTATGTGTATGTGTGTGTGTGTATGCATGGGATGAGGAGGTGGTAGGTTTAGACTGGAAGTGACACCTTCCCTTTCACTTCCCTTATGTGCTTACAGATGAAACCACCTATTCATCCCTGGGCATACATTTAGCTCTGGCCATGGTGATCTTGATAAAAATGTTCAACCCAGTTATCACCACTCCATTGTCATACAAATATTATATAGTATGCTTTTTCATGGTTAATAGACACGCTAGGAAATGAAATTTTGGTATTGTTACTTACCAGTAATTTGATCTTAGGGAAGTTTTCTCTGAACTTCAGGGTTACAATCAGTACTTGAAATCATTCAAATCTTGAGATAAATAATATTTGTGGAGAATTGTCTGAAAGGGAGGCAGCCAATTCATTTCCCTGACTCTGGAGTGGTAAATTGGTTTAGTCTCCTCATATGACAACCATAGTCTATTGGATTTGGCTTCTAGAGTACAATGGCATAAAGGATCTGGGGCCACATAAAAGTTCAGTGGCCAAAAATGCTATAGTTGATTAGCAATGTCTGCTGTGGGTCTTGGCAGGAGAAACAGCTGCACATGTGCCTCATTTTTGCCAGCCTAGCCCAAAGTGCACGAAGATCTACCCTTGAACTAGGTCAGACTGTCACAGTGCTTTGTACCTGGCTGATTTGTTTTGAATTCTTAAAATTTGCTTTTACCAAAAGTTCTCTGAGCATTAGACTTTATCAGAGGTTATTGAAAGTCACTTCTTCAAAACTTGTTTTTATTTGCTCACACTGGAACATTCTTATATGGCACTGTCTTTCAGAAGACTCAAGATTTGGGTACTTTGAGTAAGTATGGTTCTTCTGAGCCAGTTTTTCATTCAGTCATTCCACTGATATTTATGATATATGCTACAAGGAACATATTACCTGTACATTTTTGGAAAGATTTGATAGATGCCTTTTTTTTTTTTTTTTCAATTCTTAAAATTGCTCATGTTTTCCTCTATTCTAAGAAGCTCAAATACAGATATGTGACACCCCCTTCCCACCTCTAGCAAATGAATAGAAACTTGTGGTGTGAGTTGTATGTAGTTCTCATGTCTGGCATTATCTTTATCCGTCTTTGATTTTCTCTTTGATCCATTTACCCATTTTTAGAATTTTTATTATATCCAAGATATATACCATAAATCTTTATAGAAAGGTTATGCATGAACAAATTAATATCTAAATCTTTGAAGAATAAGATTAGGTGTGTACAATCACCCTTATTTATTTATTTAAAAATGAGGTATAATGTGTGTAAGTACACACTGTCACCCACAAAGTTTTGTCTGAATTAAATAATTATAAGTAAGAGCAGCTGTGATCAGATTTGTAGAGTTTAGTTTTCCATATTTGTCTTTCCCAGTGCTGAAAATAGAGGGATTTAAAAGTATCTTACCTCATGGTGTTGGATCCAGAAAAGCTTGACATCATTGGCTCAGTATTTGATGCTAGAAGTTGAGGTCTTTATGGAAAACCATTTGAAATGCGGCCAGCATGAACCCATCTAAGAATGTTAGTCCAGGGTCTGGTATCTGCTTATGAATTATGTTTATTTACATTCTCCAAATTATTAGTGTGTGACTACTACTTTCTTCAGTGACTACTAGTGAAGATTTTTTTTTTTTTAACACGTATTTTGGTGTCTCAAGAATTTCAGTCTTGGCTTCTGCCTGTTCACTTGCCATGAGTTCTATAATGTGAAGGAAGAAACCCCTGTCAGCATCTACTGCAGGCCCAAGGCCTCCAATATGCACAACATGTTGAAAGGTTGTCAGCCAAGTTGGGTTGTATGCCGCGGTTCTCATTTTTGTTTGGGGAAGATTCTCCATTACCTTTTGTAAATCCTGAATATTAAAGAAAAATCAACAGTGTTAAATGCATGCATTCTACTCAAAAATAAGACAAAGGACTACAAGTCTCTGTACATGTATGTATATAAGAGAAGACACAAAAACCATTCATTTAAGATATAAAAGCAAAACTTCCTGAACTACTAATGGTGTCTGACAACAAAAATATTAATCTTGGAAAGTCACAGAGTGCTATTTTGTCTTTATCTAAATTGTTCTTAGAGCTTCTCACTTTTTATGGCACCTGAGATTAAAAAAAACAAAAACAAAAAAAACATGTAAAATAAGCATGATCTTTTGGATGGGAATGGAGTTAGATCTTGTATCCGGCTGACATCTAGTAGCAGAATACTAATAAGCCACATTAGGTAAAAACAGTTTTTTACCCTTTGAAAAAAGATTCCATGTAGTTGCCAAAGTCATGAGTGATTATTATTTCACTTTAATGTTTTGTCCAGAATGGGTGAGTCTGGGGACTCAGGGGCCTGAAAATTGCCTTTCATGACATTTTGCTAATGATGAATGTAGGTGCCTTTTGGAAATGGTCTCTAAAAAAACATTAGCCCTCTACAATAATTTTTGTTCATACTTCAGGACAGATGTTTAGATTTGGCCAATATTGTCACTTTGCATACGTGTATGTCATCAGTGACTGCAGCCTAAATATGACTATCTATAATCTACGTTTGAAATGTTAGCCAACCCTTATACTTGATATTTGTGTTTCATTGATTCATTAGCATTCATTGTGTATCTCAAATGTCAAACACTGTGCTAAGCCACAGTGATACAAAATTCAGTAAAACACAGGCTCTCAACTAGCTCATTTTCTGGGGTAAAGACAAACATGTTGATTGAATTCAGTATCAATTATATAGCAATTTGAATTGGGTATATATCAAAGAAACTCCAAACTAATAGACCAAATGTGATTCAAGAACAGAGTTCTGTCTCTTTCTGCTCGCGCTCGCTCTCCCTCTCTCTCTCTCTCTCTCTCTCTCTCTCTCTCTCTCTCTCTCTCTCTCTCTCTCTCTCTCTCTCTCTCTCCACCTCCCCACCCCCGGCCCCATCATCAGTGCAAAGCTCTCATTCTCAGGCTTGTCTTGTTTTTCCAAATGGCTGCTGGAGCCAGCTGGAAGGAAAGAAGCTAGTGGCAGAAGGGGGTCAGGGGGTCTTCTCCAGCTCTCAGCTTCTTTTAAGTAGCCTTCCCAGAACAAAAAACACGTTCACATTTATTTCACCAACTTCAACTTGGTCGCATGGCCAATAACTGGATATATTGCCATCTCAGGTAAAACTGGAGTCCTGCTACAGAGGAAAGTAGGAGAAGGTAGGTATTGGGTGGTAACCAGTGATCTCTGCAACTTGGAAGCATGACCAAAAGGCTGAGGAAGCATACAGCAATAAAGCAGTTAGCTCTGGAATCTAGAAAAGACTTTTTGGAGAAAGAGATACTTAATTTAGGGTTTGAAAGATAAATAGAATTTTTCCAAATAAAGAATTGGTCAAGAGAATTCTTGATAGAAATAACAGCATGTGCAAAGGCACAGAGGGTTCTGGCATTATATCTGCCAATTCTGCCCATTTCTGCATTCCTAGTTATTTTTATGTTATTAATAATTGGTCTTAAAGTAACAGTTTAATTTTTAATTAATCTAAGTTACTCAAGATCAACAGATTAAGATATGTGGAAAATGACTACCCTGGTATAATTGCAAACAATTTTCCACTTGGACCAAAACAAGAACATTTTATCTGATGATAAAGTCTTCCACATTTTAAAAATAATTGAGTTAGAATATTTTGGCATCTTAAAGAGGAATTGATACAGAGAAAAGAAAAAACAGTCGTGTCAGGGAGATGTTTGTCTTTTAAACACCAGAGTTAAACAACGTCCATTTAGAATTGTCTTGGTTCACATCCTGAGGTACATATACGCACACTGAGAGTGCTAATTCAGGGATCTGGAAAAGTTAGCCTTAAAGTATGTCACCTCCTATTTAGCTATTCTTAATATGACTGTTACTTTGGATCTGTGAAGTTGAATTGTTCTTTTCTTAAAATGGTTTTGGAACCCTAAGAAATCTTTAGGATTAGAGAGGGATTTTCATGATTATCTCCTTTGGCTCTGTTAGAGACGTCAGAGTCTGCAAAAAATTTTCCAGAGAAACTTAAATCTTTTAAGAAACCTGAAATTCCTATAATTTATGGAGTAAATCCCATTAGGTTTGAGATGACTGGGAATATAAATTCCCATGCCCATGGCCCAGCTTGTCCTTCCACATAGCTAAGGATCTTGTAAGATTAAACCCATCTCCCTTCAGTCTTGAGCAGCAGAACTGGAGGGTCAGTACTTCTTTGCTGACTAAATTAGGACTGTCGTGCTTCTTGAAAGGAGTCCACCCAATAAGGCAATCCAACGATTTTAGTCTTGTGACATTCTTTTATTTTTGCCAACTTTGGTTTTTCCTTCCTCTCCAATTAGCTAGTATCTAGGCATTTCTAAAAGATATGGCAAACCTCACAGCAACACCTCCCTCCAGCTGGTAACTCTTGACTTCTCGTTCACTTCTCAGCTCCAAAAATCTTTCCCTCTGTCAATTCCTCTTTGGTCTCTCTAACTAAATAAATTCTCCATATTTTATCCTCAGTGTACCATGTGCCTGTGTTTTATAGCTTTTCTCATCATTCTTGTTTTACTTTTATTGTGTGTGATGTTTGAGTAATAGCTGCCTCCTCCACTAGACTGTAAGTCTCAAGAGGATGGGCCCATATGTGCTTAAATCCCCGTTGAAATTTGCTCCCAGTACAGTGCCTGGCCCATAGCAGGTCTTCAGAAAATGTTGTTTAAATAATTTTTTTTTTTTAAATAGGTACTTCTACAATCCCATTTCACATTTACTCAAATACAGAGGGAATACAGTTCATATGTGGGTTCATCTACACATAAGAATTTTCAGAATAATTTCGCTATAGCTACATAGAAGCATACCAAACAATTCTTAAGCAGCATGTTCTTGGTTTTGCATGGATGAAACTTCATTGAATTCTGACGCAGCCTCCTTGCAACCTCTGAGTAGACCGAGGTGAACTGTGACTTGACCACCTCAAACCCACAGGATGGAGCCAACTTTCCTTTGCACCTCACTTCAGGATTCAGTACTATATTTTTCTGATATCTCTGCTTTCCAAAAAAAGTATTTATTGAAGGAGTTGTTGCTTTGTCATCTATTTTAAGACATGTTTGGATTTTTAAATGAAAACAATATGCATTACCACATTTTAAAAATAGAGTCTGTATATAACACAATGCTAATTAATTACATTTTTAAAACATTGGCTTAAATATATGCTTATAATTACTAATTAAAGGTACAAAAAGGAAAATCAAACCTCAAGGAAAGGCCAGATTTTTGAAAGAAGGATGAATTGTGAAAACTTTTTGGAGATAGACCCCTTCAAATATCACTCCAGTTCTCAGTAATTTAAATAGTTTGGAGTAGAATAAGTCTGGGTACTAACTCCAACTAGAACTAGAAGATGTATAACCTGGTATAATTTGGAGTTGATTCTTGTTTGTTTGTTTGTTTGTGGTGGTACTGGGAATTGAACCCAGAGATGCTCTACCACTGAGCTATATTCCCAGTCCTTTATAATTTTTCATTTTGAGACAGGGTATTACTAAGTTTCCATAGCTGGACCTCCTATATAACTGAGATTATAACCATGCACCACTTCTCCTGGCTGTATTTGATAGTTTTAAAAATCAAACATTGGAAAGAAAAGAGTAAAGATACAAATAAGTTTGCCCACTCATTTTGTAAAGGCTTGTGACTTTATCAAGTCTAAGTTTGACTAAGCATAAATCATTATGAGAAGCTTTTAGAACCTGGCTGCTTACTAGCCAAATGACCTTGAGCAAGATTAATGTCCTCAAGTATAAGATGGGGATATCTTAAACAATCACTGTGAGAATAAATGACATATTTTTATCGTGTTTGGTACAGGAGCAGCCCAGGCAAGGAACAGGCTCTGTCACCCTCTATACCAACCCTCCAGTTTCTCCATAAAAATTCACGGACTTTGTGTCTGATAGCTGGTTCTGTCTCTTTTTTCTTAGCTGAAATGCTAGCTAGAAAAGAAAGTATCTTCATTCTCATTCAGCAACACTTTATTAATCTACAGTCCACTAAACACTGTTCCAATTGCTTGGAATATATCACTACGCCCTACATAGGACCCCTACCCTTATGTAACTTACATTCTAAGGGACAGAGAACATGCAGATTATTCAGAAAGTGCTTCTTGCTGCTTACCCCGTGACTGGATATTTTGCCATTTCAGCCGATCATAATTATTGACACTGGGAAATATTTTTTAATTAAGTTTGTCATATAAATAGTTCTTCTTTACTTTCTCCCAATCCCTTTCTTTTCCCATCTCTTCCTTCTACCTTCTTTCTCTTTATATACTTGAACTATAAAAATATCTTTACCCATGTTACATTTTTTTTCTTTCTTAGCTTGGTTCAAACTGTTTCATCTCAGTTCCCTTCACAGAAAGTATGTTTTGGGCCCTCTAGAGATAAAGGGAGGGTCACTTGATGATGATTGACCTTACGTGGATCCCAGCATTGGGAGCAGCCTGGTTGAATGACATCTCTCTCTCTCTTGTTAGATCGTTGGCTGTGACCACCAGCTGGGAAGCACTGTCAAGGAAGATAACTGTGGGGTCTGCAATGGAGATGGGTCCACCTGCCGGCTGGTCCGAGGGCAATATAAATCCCAGCTGTCTGCAACTAAATGTAAGACACTACAGAGATGGGACAGTCTTTGGATTTGCTATCTTGGCTGGTTGTTCCCTGAGCAACCAGGGAAATAACACCCCCACTAAAGTGGAGAAGAATTTGAAAATGCTGAGGATAGCTTCATATTCTCACTTTGTGGATCATTTTAAATGGGTCCAAGTTAGGTCACTGTTTGCAACCTCAGGGAGGAACTCTTTCCTTCTGAGGTTCAACAGGAGTGAATTAGACATGCATCTAAAGACACTCACTGTGCAAACATGGAATCTTTCACTCAGTGCAAGGATGGGCTACATTTCAGCTCCTGCCTGGCATATAGCAGAGTGGGAAGACAGGCACCCCTCCACTGCCAAGACTGTGAAATCACATGATCTTCATCTACCAAGTGACCTTGGGTCAGTGCTAACACAGGGCCTTTCAGAATTAATACCTGGCAGTAATTATGTGAAGCCCTTTATTGATCTTTATGCCCTGAATTCTCTCCACCAGCAAATATGGGCTTAATACATATGCATGTGCTGAGAATTTTACCTGATCATCTCAGTTAATCTTTATAACAACCAGAAGAGCAAGGTAGTATTAATTTCCATGGGGTGGATAAGATGACTGAAGCCTAACTAGATTATGTGACTTTCTTAGAGTCACAGAGCTATAAAGATCCAGATAAGACCACTCTGATAACTCAAGGACATACATGTTCAGTATTATTTTATCCTTGTTTGGCCTACTGTCTCCAGATATTATCTTTATCCAGAATCCTTCAATAGATCTGCGATTCAGGATCTCTTTCCACATGTCTTCTCTAGCTCAGGAAATGAGAATGAATATCTTTGTGCTCAGTATGGTTTTGTTCTCCTTACTTGTCGATTTGTTGGAGGAGAACAATTGGCTTAAGGTGAGTTTGTGGCTTTAAATGGACTTGGAGGTCAAGAAGGAAGGTAAATGCAATTGTTCTGGGATGCACTGGAGAGCTATTCAGAGAAGTCCTAAGGCGACTTGCCAAAAAGGGTGGGCCTGGTGGAGACGGAGCAAGAAGACAGACCAGGGACCTTCAACACAGGAAAAAAAATCGGAAGCACCAGTTTCAGGAACTCTCCACCTTTCAACTCCCCAGAAGTAGTGAAAAATATAATTCTATAAAACATTAAAAATTAAAAAGACTGGCAGGCAGAAAGGAGGATGAGGTAACTTAGACCTTATTACAGTACATTCAGGTCAGATTTTTCTCTGGTAATGTGTTGTAACTTTTATAAGATGAAAAATTAAAGAAGTTTGAAGATAGAAACCAGAAATGAATAAAGGCATAATTCTTGGATTCATCTCTGAAGCTGTGGTTGGATATTTAATGAAACAATTACATTGAAAAGGTGACCCTTTTGACCAAGTAGCTCAGTGGTAGAGCACTTGCCTAGCATGTGTGAGACACTGGGTTCAATTTTCAGCACCTCATATAAATAATAAATAAATAAAATAAAAGTCCATCAACAGAAGAAGAAGGAGGAGGAGGAGGAGGAGGAGAAAGAAAGAAAGAGAAAGATAGAGAGAAAGAAAGAAAGAAAGAAAGAAAGAAAGAAAGAAAGAAAGAAAGAAAGAAAGAAAGAAAGAAAGGAAGGAAGGAAGGAAGAAGTGACTTACAGAATGCTGGAAAAATTAAAATCTATTCTTCACAAAATAGAGTCAGTGCTCATTTTCTAGGAATAACCACAGGCACAGAGGGGAATGACACGTATGTGTAGTAACTACTGTCTGGTGACCTCTGACTGTGTGTTTTCCTGGTGGGGATCCTTCTGTACTCTCATGCCCCCTTCTACCTTTCTGTTTTCACAGAAGAGCCAGAACATTGATCCAGTTGACATTCTTCTTGTCTTCCTATTAGGGAGTGACTTGTGACCCCTGGGCCCTGAATCACAAAGGTGTAACAAAGGTGGAGAAATTCTTAAAGAAAAACATGAAACAAATTGGGGAGCCATATGTCAAGTTCAGGTCTGCAAACAAATACATCAATGAAAAGTGCTCTATTCAAGACCGACAGTGGATAAATTATATAACACACAATCTGATGATTGCACATAATGACAAAATGCAATTGATTCTTTTACCTTAGCACTGATGATGCCTCATGACAAAATGATTTATATCAATAAAGCCCAGCCTGTGCATACACCTCACCACAATCTATAGCAGATGCTGACCAAACCACCTCACTTATGTTTTCTCCACCCCAGAAGAATCTTCTACCCTGTATTTACAGACTGCGAGACAGCCCACAGGCAGGGAAGATTAGGCTGCTCTGCAGGACCCAGTGTGCTGGCCAGGTGAGCTGTGCTCCACCCCTGAGGGTCTGGAGGAGTTCTGCCAGGTCTCTCCTCAAGTTCTGCCAAAAGGAGCCATAAGCCAGCCACATGCTCTTTTCAAATTCCTAGTGTTTGGATTCCCCACATTGAACTCATTTTCTTTCTAAATTTATATCCAAGGATTCTTTTTTTTTTTTTTTTTTTTTTCTTATGTTATCAAGATTCATGGGAAGAAAGAAAAAACAGAAGAGTGAAGAAAGACTAAGGTAGAAAATACCAGAAGGAAAAAGAAAAGTCAAAGGGACTTATCAAATGACTACCATTTACTGGTGAAGAAAAAAGAAACCATCTTTGTATGAAAGGACATTACAGTTGCTTATCACAAATACAGATCATGGAAATAAAGAAAAATCAAGGCTCTTCCCCCTTTTTTAAAGTACAAGACTATCTTTACATTTTTTTTTTCTGGTTACTTCTAGACTACCCAGCCTAATTACAAAAAAGAATCAATTTGTTAACATGACCTTGCTTTTGCTTCTTAAAATTTAAACATTTATTTTCCCACAAGTTTTATTAACTTTTACCATATTATGTCTTCCAAATACACTTAGAAAGTACTCAGTTCTAGAGTCAGCCTATTTGCTATCAATTTGCTTACAACTTTGCAGACCTCTCTTAATGTTTTGAAACCACCTGGAAATCCTAAAACTCTCTCTTTCTACCTTTCTTAAGTGGCAAAGGCAGGATAAACAAATTTATATCCAGATATAATGAATCTCTAATAATCAAGGATATGCTACTCAGACTGTAACTCATGCTGATTTATAATGGCTATGGGCTAACATATTCCTGGGCTATTACTCTGGTAGTTATTAATAATAAAACAGGTCCCTGTAAGTACAAAATACATATGATTTTTTTAAGACAGCACAAAGCAGTAAAGAAATTTCTACCATGTACCTGGATGCTTCAGGCCATAACCACAAGCCACTCAAGGATATATATTCGTTTGTTCAAAAGCAAGTACTTACTGGGTACCTGCTATGTGCTTAGGAACTGTTCTAGGTGCTGGAAACTCAGTAAAAAACAAAATGGACAAAAATCCTTTTGTGCATGTACTAGTATGAGGGGCCGAATGATGAAACATAAATAAAACGCATATGGTGTAGGAAATGTCACAAGGTGTAGGAACTACAGAAAAAGTAAAGCAGGGAGAAGCACATGAAATGGGGATGGGCTGCTAGCCAGGAGTGTTGGAGTGGAGTTGCCATTTTAATAGGCTACTAAGGAAATGACTCATTGATAAGAAAGCATTTGAACAGGATTTGATGGAGGATGAGGAGGTTATAATGCAAAAGTCATGGGGAAGAGAAAAAGCAAATACAAAGGTCCTGCATATGTACATTTGTGACATGTTTCACAAAGAACAAAGAAGCTGATGTGATTACAGTGAAGGTTGAGTTTCAAAAAGACTAAAGGAAATTATGAAGACAAGAAGGTCGTGAGGTGGGTGAAGAGTAGCCTGGGCATTGCAGAGTCGTATAAGGACTTTGACTTTTATTCTGAATGAGAGAAGTCATGGAGGATTTTGAGCAAGGGATTGAGTCCTCTTGATTTATTTTTTTAAGGGCTCACTCCACCCATGTTGAGAGTAGACCATAGTGGAGATAGGAAGCTACTATGGCAGGTCAGGGCACCAATGATGATGGCTGGACCAGTAACTGTGGAAGGGATTAAAAGTGGTCTAGTGGATATACTGTATTTCTTTGAATCTAAGACATCACTGATTGCAAGATGAACCATTATTTTATGTGCCACAGGAGATAAAAAGCTACCATGGAAACTAAGAAACTATGACTCAGTGCTTTCTGATCACTTAGGATTTTTACTTCAAAGTTTTTAGAAGATCTATTTTAAATTTAGAAACATTTTTAATCGTCTGTTACCCTTGCACACACAAAAAGTAAAATACAACTGAAATAAGTTGAGAAGTAAAACTAAGGCTTTTTCTCAAACAACTCTTTTAAATCACTTTTGATTTTGAACATCATCAGGAGCTCTGGTGATAGAGAATTTTGAAAAGAATCCACAAAAGAAATCAAATGTTTTGATACTGGCCCCTTTAAAAAAAAAAATACAATTTATTGAGCTATACTTAACATTTAATGAACAGCATATTTAAAATGTATAATGTGGTAAGTGGTAAGTTTTTTTTTTCCGTTTTTTCCCTGAACCCTATGAGGGACTTTTTTTTTTAAATTTTTATTTTTACAAACTGCATTTTGATTCATTGTACACAGATGGGTTACAACTTGTCATTTCTATGGTTGTACACGATGTAGATTCACAACATTCATGTAATCATATATATACATAGGGTTGTATGGTCTGTCACATTCTACTATTTTTCCTTCCCCACCCACTCCCATCCCATTTTCCCCTCTACACCATCCAAAGTTCCTCCATTCTTCTCTTGCCCCCCTAGAAACACCCCCCCCCCGTTATGTATCATCATCCACTTATCAGAGAAAAAATTCAGCCTTTGGTTTTTTGAGCTTGACTTATTTCACTTAGCATGATTTTCTCCAACTTCATCCATTTACCTGCAAATGCCATAATTTTATAGTGAGGTAAGTTTTGATACATGTCCACACCTGTGCAACCATCCCCATGACCAAGGTCATAAACATATCCATCATCTAAAAATTTTCTTGTGTTCCTTGTAATCCTTCCTGCTTCTTTCTCCACCAGCCCCATGGTAACCACAGATGTTCTTCTGTCACTACAGATCTGATTGCATTTCTGGAGTTTGCTATAATTGAATTTATACAGTACACACTTGTTTCTGGCTGGTTTCTTTTATTTCTTAATAATTATTTTGAGATTCATTAATATTTCAGTATGTATCAATAGTTCATTTTATTTTATTGCTGAGCAATAATTCCCATCAGGTAGACATACCACAATTTGTTTTCCCATCTGTTGATGGACAGTTGGGTTGTTTCCACATTGAGGCTTTTTTATAAATAAAGCCCTTATGAGCATTCACATATGGACATACACTTTGATTTCTCTAGGATAAATTCCTAGGAGTAGGATGGCCAGATCATACGGTAGGTGTATATTTCACATTTTAAGAAATTGCCAATTTTTTTCCAGAGTGGCTTACTATTTTTCATTTCCAACAGCAGTGCATAAGAATTTCACTTGTTCTGCATTCTTGCCATCACTTGATATTGTTGGTATTTTTCATTTTTAGCCATTATAATTGGTATGTAGTGGTATCTCACCATTGTTTTAATTTGCATTTTCCTGAGGTCTAATGATACTGAGTATCTTTCATGTTTTACTGGGTTTACAATTACTACTGTAGCAAATTAGCATAAACCTAATGACTTAAAGCAACACAAATTTATTCTTTTATAATACTTGAGAGTCAGAAGTTCAAAAGGGGATTCATTGTGCTAAAGTCAAGCTGTTAGCAGTCCTGTGTTCCTTCTAGAAGCCTTGAGGAAGAATCCATTTTCTTCTATTTTGATTTTCCACCTTCTGAAGACCATATGTGCACCAAGGTATCTTCAAACCAGCAACATAGCATCTTAAGGTTTCTCTCTGACTCTAATGTCTTCTTCCGCTTCCCTCTTCTATATTGAGAATGTTTTGATTCCATCAAGTCCATTCAGATAGTCCAGGACACTCATTTTATTTCAGAGTTATCTGGTAAGAAATCTTAATTCCATCAGCAACCTTAATACCTTGGCATGTGACATAGCATGCTCATTAAATCATGGTCATCTCTGATGGAAGACGTATTATTCAATCTAGCATACATGGGCTTATTTACTCTTTGGTATAGTGTCAATTCAAGTCTTTTGGATTTCATTTTGTTTTGGTACTGGAGACTAAACCCAGGAGTGCTCTACCAATGAGCTACATCCCCAGTCCCTTTTATTTTATTTTATTTTGAAACAGATCTCACTTAAGTGCCCAGGCTGGCTTCAAACTTTAGATTCTCTTGCCTCAGCCTCCCAAGTAGCTGAGATTACAAGTGTGCACCACCATGCCCAGCCTTTTGCTCCCTTAAAAAAAACAAGCTGTTTGCTTTAAAAATAGGTTGTACTGTTGAGTTTTGAGACTTCTTTATATATTCTAGGTATAAGTTCTTTGTTTTGTATGTGATTTCAAAATACTCTCAGTCTGTAGCTTTCTTCCCCCAAATTACTTATCATCTTCCATAGAATAAAAAGGCTTTATTTAGATGAAGACCAAGCTATCAAATTTTTCTTTCATGGATTAGGCTATTAATGTCATGTCCAGTAACTTCTTGACTAACCTGAGGTCACAAAGACTTTCTCCTATGTTTTCTTCTGAAAGTATCATAGTTTAACATTTTTACCTTTAGATCTATGACCTATTTTCAGTTCTTTTTATGTAAGGTATAAGGTTTATATCTAGGTTGATTGCATGTGTGTGTGTGTATGTGTGAGAGAGAGAGATGCCCAATTCTTCCAGCACCATTTGTTGAAAAGACCTCCTTTCTTCCCCCTGAATTACCTTGAAATCTTTGTCTAAATTCCATTGGTCATTTCTGTGCATCTATATCTGGACTCTCTATTTTGGTATATATGTATCTGTCTTTTCACCAATGCTGCATTTTGTTGGTTACTATATTTTAAAGTAAATCTTCAAATCAGGTGTAGAATTTCTAAAACTTCATTTTTGTTTTTGAACTAATTTTTGGTATTCAATTCTGCTTCTTTGCCTTTTTGTATAAATCCTATAGTCTGCTTACCCATAGTCACACAAAAAAATCTCTTCAGAATTTTGATTAGGATTCTACAGATTGATTTGGCAGGGAGGGGAATAATTGACTTCTTTACTATGTTAAGTCATTCAACCTATGAGGACTTCTTGTCTGTCCATTTACATAGGTCATCTTTGATTTCCTTCATTATCCCCCATTACTTTTCAGCATACAGATCCTTTATACTTTAGTTAGACTTATACCTCTTATACTTTTTTTTAGCTGTTGCAAATGTCATTATATTTCTTATTTCCATTCTGATTATATATTGCTGGTTTATAAAAACTTGATTGATTTTTGTGTGTGGGCTATGTACTTTGCAAATTTGCTAAACTCACATAATAGTTCTAAGAGATTTTTGTAGGTTTCTGTGAGTTTCTACTTAAACAATCATATTGTTCACAAATAAGGACCATTTTGCTTCTTTTTTTTTTTTTTTTTTCAATTTTTAAGTCACTAATTTCTTTTTTTTTTTCTGGCATTATTGTACTGGCAGGGCATGGAATACAATAGTGAACAGGATAGTTGGAATGGCATATTGATTCAATCCTAAAAGGAAAGCATTTCATTTCTCAACAGTGAATATGATGTTGATTGCAAGTTTTTGTAAATACTCTTTAGGGATTGAGGAAGTTCACCTCTTGTCCTAGTTTACTGAGTTATTATCATGATGTTGAATTTTATCAAATTCTCTCTTTGCCTCAAGTGATGATCATGTGATTCTCTTTTTCAGTTTTTTATTTTGATGTATTGCATTAGTTGGTTTTCAAATAAAGGAACAACCTTCCATTCCAGGGATAAACCCCATTTGGTCATAGTGATAAACTGGGATAAATGAGTCCTGAGATAAACTCTTCTTAGTCATTGCTGTTCTGTATCTAGATTGCTGTCTTAATTTGCCCACATTTTTGGAGAGGGTTTTTCATACCTATAATCATGAGATATACTGGCCTGTAGTATTCTTTTTTTGTACTGTTTTTGTTTGGTTTTGGTACAAGCGTAATACTAGCCTTATCCAATGAGTGGGTAAACAATATCTCATCTCCTGTATTCTGGATAAGATTGTATGAAAACAATGTTATTTCTTCTTTAAATGTTTGGTAGCATTTGCCAGCAAAATCTTGTGGACCTAAAGATTTATTTTGCAGCACTTAACTTATTTAACACATGGAATATAGTCATAATGACTATTTTAATGTCCCATTCTGTGTTTTGATTGATTGACTTTTCACTTTAGTCTCTATATATACACATACATACAACACATACATACATATATGTTTATTTGTTTCTTTATATGCCTGATAATTTTTGACTGGATACCAATCACCATGAATTTTTTTTTTTTTTTTTTGGGGTACTAGATATTTTTGTATTCCTATAAATAGTTTTGAACTTTGTTCTGGGAACAGTCAACTTGAACTTGATCATTTGGGTTCTTAAAAATTTGGTAGGTAGAACCAAAGCCATGTTTGGCCTAGACTTACTTCTGTCCTTCCACTGAGATAAAGTCCTTCTAGGTACTCAGTGCTCCATGATATATGGAGTTTTTAAGTCTGGCTGGTAGGGCAAGATGCTAGTCTCAGGCCTGTGTGAGCACCGTGTCCTCCTTTTATATTTCTATTGCCAGCCGAAAGCAGTTGCTTCATATCCATGGATTGAACAGTATGCTGCTAAATATATAAAGGGGATCATCTTCAATCTTCAAGTTCTCTCTTGTATACTCTCTCCTCTGGTACTTCATTCCACAAAGTCTAATTGGACTCTTAGTTTTGTCTCAAGTCATGGAATCTATCAGCCTCTACTATAGAACTTCTAAAGTCACAGCCAGGAAATTCTCAAGGCAATAATCTAGGACAATATTAGGACTTCATTTGTTCCCTGAATCTCAGTAATTGCTGTCCTTTTTGCCTGATGTCCGGGATCATAAAATCCTTGCTTTCATGTAATCTTGTCTTGACTTTTTGGTTGTTTCAGGCAGAATGGTAAATCTGGTCCTTGTTACTTCACAGAGGCAGAAGTCTTGGTGCTGAGCTCTTAACTCGCCTTTGAAATCAGGTAGCACTAAACAGCTTTCGACTCCATCTGTGGAAATGTTAAGCTCTTCTGATTTCTCATCTCCCTACAACCACCACAATCATTTGATTCCTGAGAGTAAAATGAGTATATTCTGTTGTTTTTGAATTTTCTTCTGAGCTGCCCCATTTCACAAGTTTGATACTAGTTGTTTTGATGTTAGCACCTGTGTAGGCAGAAAACCATAACCAATTACTGTCTGTGTGAGAGGAAATTTAAGCACTACATTGTGAGATATATTCTGATTTTATGTTTGTTAAAATATGAGCTGTTGTTCCTCTCAGAATCAATAAAATGTTTTTTTTTTTTTTTTTTTTTTGTGGTACCAGCGATCGAACTCAGGGCCTTGTGCTTGCAAGGCAAGCACTCTACCAGCTGAGCTATCTCCCCAGCCCAAAATGGGGTGTTTTGATAATAGGATTCTCTAAAGAATTAATTGGAATGAAATGAAATGAAAGTTTTTGGATTAGGCAGCTAAAAGTATAAAATTTCAGTTGGGGAAGGAGAGATCATCTTTTGGCCTGTGCAGCATACATACTCCATTATGCAATTACTGATAAACTGGATGAGGAATTGAAAGGCTGGAATGTTTAGCCTCTCTTCATTTTATTGGACACACACACACACACACACACACACACACACACACACACACACAGCACTGGGGATTGAACCCAGGAGGGCTCTACCACTGAGCCACATAGTCACAGGCCTTTTATTTATTTATTTTTTTTGGGGGGGGTGGTGAGAAGCATTTATTTACTATTGTGTATATTTAAGATGCACAACATGATGTTTTGATGTACATATACAGGGTGAAAAAATCACTATGGTCACATAAATTAACATATCCATCATCTCACATAGTTGCCTCTCCTTTTTATTTTTATTTTGAGATAGGGTCTTAGTAAGTTGCCCAGGCTGGCCTTCAGCTTGTGATACTCCTGTCTCAGCCTCCCAAGTTGCTAGTTAGAGGTGTGTGCCGCCACACCTGACTATTGGTATTTCAGGGGTAGTAAATTGACATGTAGATTTAAAATATATCATTAAATCCTGCCTCATTAACTTCAGAATTTTTTATATGTAACCAATTATATTAGCAACAATGGCCCTTTCATTTTAAAAAATGAAATTAAGGATTAGCCCCAAGGTTGAGAGAGAAGATTCTTTAAAAACATGAATTTATCAATATCCAAAAATAAGATAAACTCAGACATTAGGATAGGAAATCCTGTCTTTTCAAAATTTTAGCATTATCACCTTTCTCTGATATTCACATAGAACATCCACATATTGCAAAATATAAAAACTAATAGAAAATGTTCTATATAGAAAAGTATAACCTGGTCAATATAGTTTTTTAAAGAGCTGTGTCCCCAGCCTTTTCATTTTTTTAATTTTGAGACAAGGTCTCACTAAGTTCCCCAAGGTAGCCTCAAACTTTCGATCCTCCTTCCTTGGCCTCCCAAACAGTCTGGGATCTCTTAAACACCTCTTTGTATACAACACTGAAGTAGAAACCAAGTAGAAGAATTCCCCCACCCTGTCCCAAATCACCAAGAATTTATCAGCGAAGATGACAATTTTAATACAAATACAACTCAAAAAGAACAGCTTTTTGTCCGCATACAGAAAATGAAAATTTTAACTTTCTTTCCTATTTTGCTTTTTCTCAAATTAAGAGCATCATTTCCTAAATTATGCTTGGAGATATATCCAGTGATATTAGCAGCTGATATATAAGAAAGATTATCTGGATTAACATACGGGATATACCCTAGGTTAAACAGAGTGAAATAGTTTCAGGACTCCTAAGAAACTTTTGGAATTTTCCTGAGCAGGGTATAGCACGCAGGATTTCCCCACATATTTTTCCTCAGATTCCTTTTTCAGGGACCACCTTGCAGGGCTAATGGGTTTTCTTGTTTGTTTTGTTTTGTTGTCTTCTTTAAATCCATATTTCCTAAGATGGAGCATAACACAATTTAAAACTATTTGTAGAATAAAGTAATGAATTTATTAATTTTCTAATGGTCTGCCAGGAGTCCATCAGATCTTTTCTCAATAGAAGAGTAGGCTGTGAGTCTTCCTCCTTCTGTGCTGTGTTCCAACAGAAGCTCAAGTGTGCACCAGCCTGAGTTACTCCATTTTTCTCTGACTAGGCAAGTGCAGAGGGCAGCAGAAGATATTCTGTTTTTTTCCTGATCTACTTCCTCCTTCCTACCCTCTTCCCTGCGCGAACTTCTCGGTTCCTAACCCTATCATCTTCCTGGATCATACAAATGTTACCACAACAGCCAAAAACCAGGGTTAATGCCTTAGTGTGTGGAATGTGTTCCTTCTCAGCAAAGCAAGAATGAGGCCGCCCGAGTTGTGTGGGGTTCAGAAGACTGCCGCTGAGCATTGCGGGCCAGACAGCTTCCCATTTACTTGCACTTTATTTGACCTGTGGATAAACAAAGACTTTCTATTTCTAGAAATCCCATTGTTTTCACTGCTTTGAATCTCTTTTGCAAACTTAAAAATTCATGTCTTTATGCAAGGCATTTAAGGCTCTGTGGGCCCAGTTTGAACATTTTTGAGTTCCTCATCTATATTCCCCCCTTACATTTTTTGTTTTTATATACCAAAAATCTTAGCTCTCTGGAATTCAGCCTTTTCTTCAACAATGCATGACATTAAAAACAGCTATAAGGTTGTATTGTGAGTAGAATATTCAATATTGCAGCGAACTCAATAAATGTAACTTCTTTAGGGCAGGAATTAAGACCTGATTCTTTTTCTTCAATCAGTGGGTTATATGCTTGGGTCCTCCGTGTATTTAAAAAACACCCTAAATTCTTTCAGTCTCTATTTTGGAAGAGATTTGCAAAAGAGGGAGGAAAATAAAATGTACCGAATACTTACTATATTCCAGGCATTGCATCTATGTAGCTCTATCTGTCTTTATATCTTTTTGTGACAGTATTATAAAGTAATCGTTGCATTCTTTGTTTTACAAACAAGGAAACCAAGAATCAGGGAAGTTAGATAACTTCTAAGATTCACTATGTAAATTCTCCCCAAAATAAGATGATAATGTTAAGGTTTAGAGGAATTGGGTCACTCTGGGGATTCTTTTATTTAAACTAAATTGTTCCCATGAAAGCATGATAATTTAAAATATTGGAAAGTTTCATTAAGAACAGAAAATCCCATAGAGTTTCTGCATGTGCTGGTGAGTTTCTAAGAATAGGCCCTTCTTCTCCTCTGAAATACCTTTCTATCCATTTGACCTTGGACTTCATTGTGCTTCTCAGAGGCTGCATTTCTTCATCCTAGAATGGCGTGATTTAAGTGAAAGTGCAGCTCTGAAGTGACATGCAAATATGTCATTGCCACAAATGGAGTTCTGAATGATAGTGCCTGGGGTATAATTGGGGAACTTGTAATGTACCTCTAATCTTTTTTTAAAAATCTGCTTCTATAAATAATTTAGGCTCAATTGTTAAAGAAACTGAGAATTAATCTATTATAAAGATGATCTGTGATTCAGCCAACTGTAAAAAATATTTCAAAATAGAGAGGTTTTATGTCAAAAAATGCTAACCACCATTTAAGGAGTTCTCACAATATGCAGTATTCGGTGCGGAGAGTATGAAGAACTAGGTGGAACAACTAGAGGCATGGCTTCTGCCCTTGAGGGGTTTAAAGCACATGATCATATTTTCACCTCCTTTTATCTTTCCTGTTCCTCCAGAACACTGCCAGTGAGAAGTCCAGATTCTGACATAATAAATTCATCCTTCAAACTTTAGAATTCACTTATATTTTTAAATCCAACACAAATGCTTTAATCCAGGGAAATTTGATGGTCCAAGACCAAATTCCAAAATCAAAAAGGAAAATGTTCAAATCAATATGTTAACATATCAAAACTCACACTTTCTTTAAAAAGCCAAATTCCCACTATGTTAACCAGTGACTGGTTTCTCTGGCATATTTTATTTTGAAGAAGGTAAAATTTTTAATGCCCAAATATTGTATTTCTCATTTCAAACACAAAACAACTGTTAATTTTTTAAAAGTCACGTTAAGTCACTGCCTTTGTACAAGAGACAGTCAATAATTTTGTGTCAAATTATGTGCCTTTAAGATTTTTCTTTGTTTCTCTTTAGTGGATGATACCGTGGTGGCCATTCCCTATGGAAGTAGACACATTCGCCTTGTCCTCAAAGGACCTGATCACTTGTGTAAGTAAACCCAATGTTTTCCTTTGGGGACTGGGAATGTTTGCCATTATTATTTATTTTTGTTCCAGAAAGGATTAAAACTCAGGAGTACAAATCTCTCCACTCTATCAGAATATGATATTTTGAGTACTTTTATCTCTTGGCTACCTGATGAGATGACAGAAACCTCTGTGGTAATTATTTGTAGCTACAGTCATCCTGAAAAATACAAAATAGATGGTCCCAATGAGTTGTTCATGGGTTAGGCGCATACTTATGCTCTTCTTTCTGTTTAATCCATCTCATTCTTTTTTTTATCTCCTATCTTCTTCCTCCTTCCAACTCTTCCTTTCTCTCCTTCATTCCTTTTTTTCCTAACCTTAAATTCCATTACTTAATCAATCCAGAAAAATACAGAACTATCAAACAAGCTTAACAGTGTGGCATGTAAAGAAAACCATTGTGGGATAATTAACTCTCTTTTTTATTAAACCAGGGCCTTTTTGTATTGGAATTCAGGCTTAGAAGATAATTAGAACACCAAGGGTCAAATGATAGTTTGGCCCTTCCAAGGTTTGAGCAAAAATTGATCTCTAGTCATGCCAGGGCAGCAATGCACAGCCACATTATTTTCTTTATTACTGCTTAGTTCTTTTTAGATGTACATCTATACATTATAAGCAGAAAATTATAGACTATAAACAAAGGTGAAGGTGGGAGAGATTATGCTAGTATTTTCTAAGAAATTTGGTTTCACTTGAAGGCTTTCTCCTAACTTGGTCCCTTGAGTCCCCTAATCTCTAGTCTGATTGTTCCTAGAGTCCCACAAAGACATCTATCATCTTCTCTCCTTCTCTTCTCCCACACACATCTATGAAGCCAATTTAGGTAGTAAGCATTTTTTAGCAATTGGACAAAATCATACTATAAAGATCAATAAGAGGAAGACAAATCAGGGCCTGTGAAAGTTAATATAGCATACTCTAGTATTCTAAAAATAAAAATAAATACTTTTCATCAAAGAGGTAGGATATGAAGGGTCATGTGAAAAGAATAAATGAGGTACAGTTTGAGCAAAACCAAGAAGCACTGATAAGTCACCTTATATTGATCCAAATTCTTTTCTAATTCTAATTCAAATACTACAGATATAGCATTTGCATGCCAAAGAGAATATACTCATGTACACTATTCGCAATCAAATGATTTGTTTTTCCTCTTGAGAACAGGACAGTGATAATTGATGGTATAACAACCCCACTCAGAAACAGCATTTTTGTGAGCAGTGAACAAAGACTGAAACAAAATATTCAGACTGACATCACTCTTAAATGGGGGAATGACTCCTCATTGCAGAAAAAGATTTAAAAGAAAATTGATTTTTATAAATGTGTTAATCTCCCAAGTTTCCTGATTACATAATCACCAAGAAATTGAAGAATTGTCCTTGTTTGGTTTCATTGTCTTGAAGACTTGATAGTAAAGCCTCAGATAATATTCATAAATGATGAAAAGCAGAATGTGATCTGTTTTCATTTTTTCACCCAACAAATATGCTGTTGGCGAATGTAGCTGTTTTTTTGTTTTGTTTCATTTTATTGTTTGTTTGTTTGTTTGCACTTGGCATGTAACTCAGCAGAATATCTCTCCTGCATAGCTCTTTTGCCCTTCACTCCCAGAAGCTGGTTCAGTATATGAGGCTAACCTTAAATATTTAGTGCCAGATCAGAACAAGACTAGGTGATCTGGTCCAGCCCCAGCTCATCTTTAATCAAAAGTACATGGAGAAGAACAGCTGGGAGACCTCTTCATAAAATTGAATCAGATGTTCAGATTCAGGCCTAGACCTCCAGGATTTTTCCAAAACTATGTTAATTCATGTTCTGGAGCTATTTCTGCAACTGCACGTAAGGCAGCTTGAGGAATAAAGACTGGAGGAAGGAGATTGAGCACGGTTGCTCTCCTCTGTTGATGGCTCTGATTCCCCATTCCAGCATCCCCTTGATGTTCTCCTGTGGGGTCCTATGTCCCGTGGGGTTCTCTCCACCCTGGGGCAGGGTGGTCAAGCCTGACATGCTCTGTGAGAAAGACTCCACAGACTCCATCAGAGAGTCACTGTGCATTTAGTTGAACACCAACATTTTCCATGTTTGGTATTCCTTAGAGAATGTGAAGAAGACCATGTCTCTAATAATACAGTACAAATACTTTCGGTACTTGAGTACCTCCAGAACCCTTAAAATTGTTTTTAACTCAGAACCATCAGTAAAATATAGAAGAGTGGAGCCATTCTGATCCAAGCTGGGGTAGCTCCACACAAATCTTGTGACTTTCAGTTGAAGAGTCACTGCCAAAGCCAAGGGTTCTTGTGTGAGTTTTGGAAACCATTAGACTTAATCCATCTATCTTTCTCCATATACCAGACAATTACTGTAGATCCCTTGTCAGTCAGAGGAGAACAGAGTCTTCTCTGGCATACACATCACAAGCAACAGCATCCTAGCATGCTCTGATTTCCTACAACAAATGATGTTTCATAGACTGTATCATTGGCAAATTTCAGATTTAAATGCAACAGGAATCAAGCTTTCTTTTTGTATTATGTACTTATAAAATATCACCTGTGTGTTTAACACAGAATTAAGTTATCAGAAATGGTTTTTAAAAGAGAAAATATAAAATGATAGCCCCTGTCCTGAAGCCACTACTGTTTTGTTTTGTTTGTTTCTTATTTTTGGTAACAGGAATTGAACCCAGGGGAGCTTAAGTACTAAGCCACATCCCCAACCTTTTCTATTTATTTATTTTTTTAAATGTTGAGACAGGGTCTTGCTAAGTTGCTTAGGACCTCATTAAGTTGTTGAAGCTGGCTTTGAATTTGTGATCCTCCTGCCTTAGCCTCCCAAGCCCCTGGGATTACAGGTGTGTGCCACTTCTCCTGGCCAGTGTAGTGTCTTCATCCTGAGCGATAGCATATATGAATTAAGCACCCAGAAGGAATAAAGAAACTCAAGTTAAGGCCTGAATATAAAGCCACACAGATGCTGAGGCAACTGTGAGATGTACCTGCAATCTCATAGGACAAAAAGAAAAGTGGAGGCTGTCCCAAGCTGAGGGACATCCAAACCGAAATCACTAAGATGTGTATGGAAGATGGTTTAGTCAAAGAAAAAGGGTTGCAATAGAGTGGCATGCCCACAGGAGGTCATCTGGGAAAATTGAAGTATTTTTGTGACAAGAGCCTTGAATGCTTGGCTAACGAGTTTTAAAATGATTTTATTTGCAGTGTAAACTCCTATATGATCCAGAAATGCCTATACATTTTATTTGTATCACAATTTCCATAACTCAAAACTTTGTTATGTGAACTGTGCTTGCATGTGGTCTGTGGTAGCCCTGGGAACATCTCTCTCTCCTCTTCATGTGTCTGATTACATAGATTTGGAAACTAAAACCCTCCAAGGGGCTAAAGGTGAAAACAGCCTCAGCTCTACAGGCACATTTCTTGTGGACAATTCTACTGTGGACTTCCAGAAATTTCCGGACAAAGAGATTCTAAGAATGGCTGGACCACTGACAGCAGATTTCATTGTCAAGGTGAGCCCACTTAGGTATCTCATTTTCGAGCTACATCCAAGGAGAGAGAAAGACTTTAAGTTTTGGTATATATTTGGA
Source organism: Sciurus vulgaris (assembly GCF_902686455.1). Taxonomy (NCBI): domain Eukaryota; kingdom Metazoa; phylum Chordata; class Mammalia; order Rodentia; family Sciuridae; genus Sciurus; species Sciurus vulgaris. The sequence goes on from NC_136476.1 coordinate 37,249,947, forward strand.
AAGCCTGTTTGTTATTCAGGAAATGTTTAATTCAAAGTTATTGAGCTAGCTACATCTTAGACTTAATAAGAATATATTATTTTTAGGAATATATATATTTTTTTAGCTTTCAATTTTTTACAGACTGCATTTTGATTCATTGTACACAAATGGGGTACATCATTTCATTTCTGTTTGTGCATGACGCAGATTCATACCATTTGTGTAATCATACATGTACATAGGGTAATGATGTCTGTCTCATTCCACCATTTTTCATACCCCCCCCTCTCATTTTCTTCTACATATTCTAAAGTTCCTCCATTATTCTCTCATTCCCCACCCCTACCCCCATTATATATCATCCTCCACTTATCAGGGAAAACATTTGGCCTTTGGTTTTTTGGGCTTGGCTTTCACTTAGCATGATATTCTCCAATTCCATCCATTTATTTGCAAATGCCATAATATTATTCTTCTTTATGGCTGAATAGTATTCCAGTATATATATATATATATATATATATATACACCAGAGTTTTTTTTATCCATTCATCTGTTGAAGGGCATCTAGGTTGGTTCCACAATCTAGCTATTGTGAACTGAGCTGCTATAAACATTGATGTGGCTATGTTACTGTAGTTTGCTGATTTTAGGTCAGCGAGGAGTGGGATAACTGGGTCAAAAGGTGGGTCCGTTCCAAGTTTTCTTAGGATTCTCCATACTGCTTTCCAGAGTGGCTGCACCAATTTGCAACTCCACCAGCAATGTAAAAGGGTGCCTTTTTCCCCACATCCACGCCAACATCTATTATTATTTGTGTTCTTGTAGGAATATCTTTTATGTGTGTATATATATATATATATATATATACACACACACACATATATATGTATACATACATATACATACATGTATATGTGTGTTTAGTTTACTATTCACATATATATATATATATATATGTATATTATCAATAAAAATGACCCCACCTAAGAAGCCCAGTGTGTCATTGGTTGGAAGATATAAACTTTCTAAACAATTAGGATAGGGTCATTGACTCATAAGGTATCCTCAGCAGAAGAGAAATTCAAACAGATTATCCCAGGCATAGGTTTGGTCCACTAATCATGCTTGCAATGGCAAGTTCTGTTTTCTCTTTTCCTGGCAATAAGACTAACTTGTTTCCTTCTATCAGAGCTTCCCTGCTCTTCAAGGTAATATAAAACACATTGCTGGAAGCAACATACGCATTCTGTTGGAAAAATGCACACACTGGGAGAACATTTGGGAATCACAATAAAATAAAACATATTTTTTGCTTCAGTAGGTCAGGAGGACCTGAAGGATTTCAGCTGTAAAGCTGTAAAACTTGTAATGTGTCCAGGACTCCATAAATTTTTTTTCATCATGGGACTTGGAGCCAGAGGACATTTGATTTAAGCTAAGACTTGATGACCCCATGGCAGCTGGAAGTAAAAATGCATACAGGAAAATGTGATAGGCAGTGAGACCAGAATGGAAGAAGAGTTGCAGAATTCTGTCCTCTGTGCCTAAATGCATGGTAGCTCTTTTTAATCTAGTCCAGATGCCAACCACATGGACATGGACAAGAAGCTACAAACCATTAGAGACAGCTCATAATAGAAATTATGCTTTAGGAATTAAATTATTTCTGTTAAGCAAGCAAATTCAGAAAAGAAGTGAGATATATCTTTATTCTTTGCAGTCCTTAGAGTACTGTTGAACAGACCATGTATACCATAGTAATTTCCCCAATGGCCTTGAAGGGTTCATACAGAATTGAATTTGAATAATATTATACATTTTTTAATAGTTCATAGCACTGTCAAGTGCATTTCATGTATCGAGTTGTCTTCTGCATACTATTACTTGGATATCCTATAGACCCAATGAGCACAACATATTTAAAATTGAACTTGTCTAGCTCTTATAGATAAGAAATGCATTATCTATCCAGGCAAGTCAAAACCTTTGATTCACTCTGATATCTCCTTCTTTTATATCAAACATTAAACCTTGTGTGGTTTGCCTCCATACCATCTCTCAGGATTATTCTTTCTTCTTCATTCTTACTGTCTCTTAGTCAGGCCTTCCCATGTTCTCACCTGAGCTAATACCATGGACTCTGAATAATTTTCCAGCCTCTGATCTGTTATGTATGTTGCCTTCGGAATGAGTTTTCTAAAGTCATAATTCCCCTTTTCATAATCCTTCATAGTCCCTCACCTCTACTCACTGCTCTGAAGTTAAATGCAAATGCATAGCATAGCACCTGTTGGTTTAGATATCTGGATTCTGCCTACTCTTCCACCCTCACCTTTGATGTTGTCCTGTTTCAGCTAGCAGCTTCATGTCCCACACCCTCCTTCTCACAACTCAATGGCTTTGTAAAATGCAGTGTTCTCTACCTGGAATGCTCTTCTCTTTTCCTCTTGCATTCTCTTCCATAATTCCTGTTTTGTTCTTTAGGATTTCTTCTTCCAAAAGCATTCTAGAACTTCACCCCAAATTTCTGTTTACATTGAATATCCTCTATTCTGTGTTCTGTATGTGTATTCATATCTCCATAAGAAGAGACCAGTGAGCTCTAGCAAGCGCTGGGTGGATAAGGAATTTTGCACACGAAAATTGTTTGAGAACAGCAGATGCTGACATCTGTTTTACCCACCAGAAAACTTAGCTTCAGGGAGGTTGAGCGACTGGCCCAAGTTCACACCCATGGTAAGCCAGTGCTAGAAATCACATCTTCTTTTCTTCTGGCCCAGAGCTCTTTTCAGTATTCGATGTTGCTTCAGTATTCTATATTTTCTCTTAAGAGTTCACTAGAAATCATCAGGAGTCAAAAAAAAAAAAATGTAACCTTATTTTAAGATAAATTATGTAAAATTAAAGTGAATTCATGTCTTTGAAAAAGAGATGGATGATTTCAGAAAATAAGAAGAAAAACTTAGAAATTTTAATTTATTAGTTCCTTCTTTAATAAGAAGGAACTTGGGATGCTTCTGTCTCAGCCTCCCGAGTTACTGGGCTTACAGGTGTGCACCACTGTGCCTGGCTTTGGTGATTGTTTCATTTGCTGTATAGAAACTTTTTCATTTGACATAATCCCATGTTTTCTATTTTTGCTGCTTTTGAGGTCTTATCCAAAAAATCATTGTTCAGATCAGTGTCATGAAGCTTTTCCCAATGCTTTCTTCTCGTATTTTTATAGTTTCAGGGCCTATACTTCAGGTCCTGAGTTTTGTGTATGAGTTGATTTTTGTGTAGAGTGTGGGAGAAGAGTCTGATTTCATTCTTCTGCCTACAGATAGCCAGTTGTCCAGACACCATTTATTAAAGAGATTGTCCTTCCTCCATTGTGTGTTCTTGGCATCTTTATCAAATATTAATTGACCATAAAGGCTTGTATTAATTTCTGGGTTCTCTATGCTGTACTTTTGTTCTATTTTTATGCCAGTCCCATGCTGGTATGATTACCATAGGTTTGTAGTAGAATTTGAAAATAGCGTGATATCTTCAGCTTTGTTGATTTTGGATTAAGACAGCTTTGGCCATTCAGGGTTAAATAGTGAATAGTGCAAGTGTTCTTTTTTCTCTCTATTCTTGCCAACACTTTTTCTTTCTATTTCTGTAAAAAAAAAAAAAAAAAAAAAAAAAGTCATTGGATAGAAATTACATTGAATCTGTAGATTGCTTTAGGTAGTATGGACATTTTAAAAAAATTTTTTTTAGTTGTCAATGGACCTTTATTTTATTTATTTATTTATATGCGGAGCTAAGAATCAAACTCAGTGCCTCATGCATGCTAGGCAAGCACTCTACCACTGAGCCACAACTCTAGCCCAGTATGGACATTTTAATGATATTACTTCTTCTGATCCATAAACATGGGATATCTTTCCATTTATTGGTGGTCTTGTTCAATTTCTTTCATTGGTATTTTAGTTTTCAGTGTATAGACCTTTCACCTCCTTGGTTAAATTTATTCCTGTTTTTTTATTTATTTATTTTTTTAGTAACTTTTGTAAATGGAAATTATTTTTATTTATTTTTTGAATAGTTTGTTTTTAGTGTATAGAAATACAACTGATTTTTGTATGTCATTTTTGTATCCTACAACTTGACTGAATTCACTTATAAATTTAAATAGTGTTTTTAGTGGATGCATTGTGTGTTAAAGTAAGTAGTATCTTCTTTTTTAATATGATACACAGGAATCTGAAGGACTACTTGTCTATCTCTTCATGGAACTTTATTGCCAAAATACCATTCATGATTTTTTAAAAGGAAACCATTTTATTTTTTTCATAAAAGGGAGATTTTCTCACAACAAAATAAGTGTTACTTATTACCATTGGTTCCAAAATAATGTTTTAGAATCTCCTTTTCCAACTACCTTTAAATCTGGACCAAATTCTCATATTGCTTCCTATGGGAGCATTTCTTCCGAAAATTTAAACTTGATACATCGGCTGAGCAAACATTTTTGGCAATGCCAGTGTAGTGTGGTCAAATAGATAAGCACTCTAGAATTTGATATATTCTGCTGCTTACAGGTGTGTGACCTTGAGTATGTTGCTTTACTTTCTTGAGCCTGCTTACTCATTTATAAGATGGTACTATAATACTGCCCCTCTCAACAGAGCATTTGTGAGGGACTAAATGAGATTATATGTGTAAAAGTATATAGAATCAAATTTCTTCCTTCCTGTCTTTTTGAAATGCTTTAACCCCCAGTCTAACCAATCATAATATCCTGTCTACATAATAGAAGAAAGTTCTTTGAAGATGATCAGAGACCGATCAATTTACAACTGGTTTTCTCAGGAACAATTTGGCAGGTCTAGCCATTAGTATAAGTGGATATGAAAGATGATGAGCTGTGACATCTACCAGTGTATTGATCATTAGGGGTCATCAGGCTATTTGCTGGCTGATTGGCTGACTTAGTAGCCCCTTTCTTTTCTGCCATGCTCTGTGCATCTTTTCTGAAGTTGTAAGCTCAATGAAAGATCTTTCCTGGTAGAAAAGGGTCTTTCTCAGTCAGAAGTCCTTCCCTCATTAGCACTTCCAGCTTAGTTCTACTTGTGAAAACAGTTAAGATAATTTGTATGTGTTCTGTTTTTGTCCATTTGAAAAACTGAGTTGATCTAACTCAGTTAGATCAACTGAGTTAATCGAACCAGATTAGAATATGATCAAAGTATGTTACATGCTGTATGATATGCCCCAAGGAAACCCATTACCTGTATAATTAATACACTACTAAAAACAAATATGTATATGAAAAAAAGAATACCAGATTAGATAGAGAAGAAAGTGATGAGAATCCAAGTTACTGATGTAGTAGAGATATACAGTCAGAGAGAAAACAATAAGCATATGCAGAGTTAAGAACACTGACCCACAATTCATGCACTGGATGCTGGAGAACAGTTATTTCCTGAAGAGGACAATTTAAAAAATGCATTACATTTTTATAACTGGAGGATTTGGTTAGGAATATTGGCATCATCCCAACTGTCCCCAAAGAAGCATTTTGTATGTCTCTGTGTGTGTTTTATAAATAAGCAGATAACATTGTAGGTTTTTATCATGTACAACGTGATGTTTCAAAGATAAGCTGACCTAATTAACAAATGTGTTAGTTCACATAGTTATCATTTCTGTAGTGATAGTACTAGAAAAGGAGTATTCTAAGGGAATAAAAAGTTCATGGCTTCAGTTTGTATCAGTTCAAGTATTAGGCAGAGATAATATCCTTGGATTTTGTCTTGAACAGCCTTTAGCATAGCCCCGAAAGTTGTTTTTTTTGTTTTGTTTTGTTTTGTTTTGGTACCGAGGATTGAACTCAGGGCACTTAACCACTGAGCCACATCTTCAGCTCTTTTTTATTTTTTATTTTGAGACAGGGTCTTGCTAACTTGCTTAGGGCCTCTCTAAGTTGCTGAGGCTGGCTTTGAACTGATGATTCTCCAACCTCAGCCTCAGGAACCACTAGATTGCTCCTGACTCCAAAAGTTCTTTTTATTATTATTATGAGGAGAAGCCTTGAAAGAAATAACATTGGTAAAGTAATGAGAGTTCAGAGTTCACTTTTTCAGTAAGTTTATGGAATTTCTGTGTGAGTGTATATGTATGTGTGTCTCTCCATCCTTTTTAAAGAACTTTAATACACAGGACAGATTGACTGTCATATACGATATCTTCCCTCTCCTAGTTTACAATGTCATTTGGGAAATAAACACTGAATAGAGAAGCTTGAAATAATGATATATGTATTTGAGTGCTAAAGTAAAAAGGACAGGTGGTAAAAGCTACAGATATTCAGATATTCACTATGGGCTAAGGTGATTAAGAAAGCTTTTCTGAGAAACGGCAGCCTGTGAATCTTGAGCAAAATTAAAATAACCATTTCTTTTCTCCAGTGGAGGCTGAGCTTTGGCAAATTTTTAAGCCCTGATTTGTTTTGCCCCCACCACCCAGCCTATTCCAAATGGTCTCCCCATACCATGTAACCCATGCTCACAGAAGGAAAAATCATTGTCCTAGGGCAAGGGTTCTTGAGAGTAAAAGTTGAAATCAGCAGTAGGAAAGCAAAGAAGTAAATGGCAAGTAGTGATTCATTTTCCTACATAACTTTTACATGTAGTGATTCCCCCATTCAGGATTCTCCTTTTTGATGATAGGTTCCAATAGTTTTGAACTGAGAGTAGAGGATCTTGCATTTATTTTTGGCAATTTACTTGGGTAACACACTGTTTGGCCAATCACAAAGCAAGCTTTGAGATACAGAGCCAGAGAGATGATTTCTTGGGTTTTTCCTTATGACAGTGCAGACCCCTCTGCTATCCTACCACTTGGCTTTCTCTGGTCATTGCACTTCCTTACCCCTTCATCTGAACACTAGGATAGTCTTTCCAGGATCTGGTCTGCTCTGTTTCTCAGCATTTCATTCCTGTCCAATCTTTTCCACCCTCTTAGCTCCTTAGCCAACAGCACATCTGTTGTTTCCAGAGAGATATCTCTGGTCCACTGCCTATTGCCCAGGGTCCTGGGCACCTTCAGCCCTAACCAGCATCTCTCATGAGACCCTGAGCTATAGGACTATGGGCTGAACTAGTATGTTCCTAACTGAGGTCTGGAGTTCCAGGAGGACTAGAAAATTCTGTAAGAAGTACAAAGATGAAATTGAGTACTAACAACTTTTTTTTAATCTAATAATCTCTAATCTTATTATGTCCAACTGCTAAAATTATCAGGTATTCCAAAGAGTGTGATGATTGAATCTACGCTTCATTCCAGTAATAACTGGCATTTTTACAAGCCCTTTCCAGTAGACTAGACTAAACCAGACTAGACTAGACAAGACCATCCATTACCCTTAGAGCACTGTCACCAAGTCAATTAGCACTGTGGTACCAGCTCAGATGCATGGTAGTGGGTCACCTCTGCTCCCTTTTGCCCACCTGCTCTCATCAGAGCAGCAACTGAACTACAGCCATGGTGGATTAGGGGCACCCTTGCCACCTGCCTGTCTGGGCCAGAAGTTTCTACAATATCAGTGAGAGAAGGCAATTTACTTAGCTAACCAGAAGCTCACAAACTGCCCTTTACTCAATAGAAAAGAAAAATGCTTTTGCTGACCTTTATCTGGGAAAGCCATTGTGTACCTGCTGATGTCCTCACGTTTATTTTCCTTGGTTCCTTTGATTGAACTTGCCCACACACACATTCCCACTGCCCTCTAGCTCTCCCTTGACACTGCAATCAATTGCTGTGGACGGGGGCCAGTTTTCGTCTTCTCATCTGCTTTTAGGTGAGACGTCATTATATTGCATTAAAACACTGAGACATTGTAATTATAGGAAGAGCTTGGTTCAGAACATTCTTTATTCTTATTAGCATAGGGAGGTCAAAATTACATATGCCAGATGTGTTCAGCTCCTTACATCAACATTCTAAGGTGTCAAACTGAAGCTTTCAGCATGCTCTAGAGAATTAGCACGTGATGATTGAGGATTCAGGGTTTATGAAGCTACAAAACTAATGATAACAAGGGGCCAAACTGGCCAGAATTAAGAAAACCAGAGGAAAGGGCCATGGCAGGCTCACTGACATGAATAATATTTAGCCATCAGAATCAGCATCAGGTTAGCCTCATCTTTGTTATTTTAAGCATTTGTTTCTACTTTAAAATGAAAAATTAAGAAGATACTATGAAGACAGGTGCAAGGATACAACTAATGATAAATGCATGTATACATCTATCATCATAACACCACTGCAGAGATCGCATGATACTATGGAAAGCATGGCAGCTTTAGAGCTCTGTAGAACCATCCTGCTATCCCTTAGCTGTGTGACCTTTAACAAGTCACTGAAACTCTCTGAGCCTCATGTTTCCCATTCTAACTCAAATGTGGAAAATAATGTTGTTTTAGGATTAGATTTAATGTAAATAAAATATCCCTTACATGTGGTAGGCATAGAATAAGTGCTGGTTGTCACTGTTATCGTTAAAGAAAGAATGTGATTGTAGAGAAGGGGAAAGCAGGAATGTTATCCATGTGACCAAAACCAAGCAAGATTATGTGACCAGTGATTCAGATGCCTCCTAACTGGTTTTATCTATTTAAAGTAAAGAGATCCCAAGCCAACCAAGGTGGTGTGTGTCTGTAATTCCAGCAACCTGGGAGGCTGAGGCAAGAGGATTCCAAGTTCAAGACCAGCCTCCACAACTTAACTAGACCCATCTCAAAATAAGATATAAAGAGTTGGGGGTGCAACTCAGTGGTAGATGGCCTCTAATTCAATCCTCAGTACCACAAAAATAAATAAAGAGATCTTTTTTCATTTCTAATCTCTTCAAATGCAAGTATACAGCCTCAAAATTTATGGTCATTTCACAGAACTCACTAAGAGCAATATTCTTCCAAAGCAGCCTGTTTTCTTTCCTTCTACATGGTGTTTGCTAGCCCCGCCTTGAAACCAAGACTCCTCATTATCATCCCTTCCTTCCTTTTGGAGCTTTTCTTGGTAACCTCTAGGGAGATGAAAAAATACTTGCTCCACCTTTTTATCTTTTAACCAGACCAAAAGGCAAGTACTGGCCCCAATACGAGGCTTCTCCAAATATGGTGATGTTCCATCCTCCCGGCTTTGACCATAAGAAGCTGTGATCTCTCCCCAACACATACAATCTCAGGATTCAGTTTCTAGCATTGCAAAAAGAACCCATAGTGCAGAATAGTATCTCTGGGTTTAAATGAATTTTCTGACCCTTCCATTTTTTTCCAGAGAATGAACAGCTTCCCAAGTGTGATGACCACACATATCAAGAGAGCGAGAGGTTTTTGTGAGATGAAAAAGAAGAAAGCTTTCCAAAGAGTGTTATTAATTCTACAATTCTATATCCCTAAGACAGCAGAAATTAGGTACCCTTTTTTTAGGTATGCGGTTTTTGTTTTAAAGGAGGGAATGGATCATTGTCTATTCTCATTAGGAAAGACTTGAGTGCTCCATGAATCAGTTGCAGTGTTATATGATCTGTAAGTTTTCTTCTCTCTCTCTCTCTCTCTCTCTCTCTCTCTCTCTCTCTCTCTCTTTTCCTAACTAGCAGTCCTAGGCTTTCTGAGGAATATTTCCATATTCCCATCCAAACTCTAAAAGCTGACCTAGAGTTTGGCATTTACCAATTGTTCTTGGCCCTGTTTCCCTTACATCCTAGGTGTTTAGTCCACATGTCAAGATCAGTAGCAGAGAAGTGGGCTATCTTAAAATAACCTGAGGGCAAGATCCATCAGTTTACCCTTCATAAAAGGAGTTGGAACACTGAGCAAGCTTAGAAATGTTTAACAAAGACAGGCCCTGTGATTCAGTTGCACTTGATACTTCTTTATTTATAATGTAGCTGGAGTAAAGAGTAAGCCTCTCAATTGTCCGTGGAACTCCCTTTAATATAATAAATAGTCCACGTCTTGCCCAACAGTCTAAATATTGTATGGCGCGTCACTCTGTCTTCATGAGATTAATTGTTCATGTTAGGTACTTTTTCCTTCTCTTTCAGTTTTAGAATGTTTTCTCAACCTTATACTTTTAAGAGTCATTAAAGAATTATTGTCTCACATTACCCCTTTTTAAAAAGAGAAGTTGTAATTTCCGTAAGCACCCATTTCACTTGAAAGTAATTGTTTTTATAATATAAATTGGGGTTTTTAAAGTTTGGTTCTTGAACTACCTATATTTGAATTGCCTGGTTATCTGGACTTGTGATACCACCGTTTACCGGTGACTAGTCCTGCTTCTTCAGGTGTTGAAGTATAACGCCAGAGAAGCACACGGAGGCAAGCAGAGAGTAGAAAGTAAGCTTTATTAAAGAAAAGTAAAAGCAGACTTCTCCCGGGTGGAAGAAGGGGGCCCAAAGGTGGAATCCATAGGATGAGCAAATCTTGTCCTTTTTATAGGTTTTATTCTCCTGTTCTTTTCTCTTTCCTTCCTGCCTACACGATTAGACCCGGTTCTGCATAAAGTGAGAAGGGATGGGAAGGGGGAGGGCCAAGGTGATTCAGGCAGGTAAGGGCCCAGGGGGCATCAATTAGCATCTCCTTGTCTGCAGTCCCTGACAAGGGCAGGTAAGTTTGGTAATCAATAGGCTCTGCAGGTCCTTGACATTCCATTCTCCCAGGACTGTCTCCAACTTCCCGAGGCAGATGGCTTTCATGGCCCCCATTTCGTCCATCTGACCCGATTCCCTATTTCTACACTAACTGCCTGTCCCTAGTTTTGGCTTCACTTGGGCCCAGAAATTTGCATTTTAGCAAGTTTCCAACTGGTAGCTTTGTACATTCAAATATATAAATCACTAAATTGCTAAGAAGCCTCCTGAATGTGTCTAAATTAATTCTTGAGTTTTGTTTTGTTTTTTTCTTAACCACAGACATTATCTTTCATTTTGGGCAGTGTCTAGAATTTATAATTTTGTTAGAACAAATTGTCTATTTTCAGCCTACATTTTATTTATTTTAATTTTTAATTTTTTGTCCTAATTAGTTGTACATGACAGTAGAATGCATTTATACATTTTGATAGATCATACATAAATGGAGTATAAGCTCTCATTTTTCTGATTATACATATTGTAGGATCACATCTGTCATGCAGTCATATATGTACATGAGGTAATAATGTCTGCTTCACTCTACTGTTCTTCCTACCTCCATACCCATTTTCCTCCCTTCCCTGCCCTCTACCTAATATAAAGTAACTCTATTCTTCCCTATCCGCCCCCTGCCTTATTGTGAGTTAGCATCTGCATATCAGAGAAAATATTTGGTCTTTGGTGTTTGGGGTTTGGCTTATTTCACTTAGCATGATATTCTCTAACTCTGTCCATTTACCAACAAATGCCAGAATTTCATTCTTCTTTAAAGCTGGGTAATATTCCACTGTATATATACATATCACATTTTCTTTATTCATTAATTTATTGAAGGACATCTAGGTTGGTTCCATAGTTTAGCTATTGTTAATTGAGCTGCTATAAACATTGATGTGTTTGTGTCACTATAGTATGTTGACTTTAGGTCAGTTGGGTATAAACCAAGGAGTGGGATTACTGGGTCAAATGGTGGTTGCATTCCAAGTTTTCTGAGGAATCTTCATACTGCTTTCCATAAACGGTTGCACCAATTTGCATTCCCACCAGGAATGAATGAGTGGACCTTTTTCCCCACATCCTTGCCAACATTTATTGTTGTTTGTATCCTTGATAATTGCCATTCTGATTGGAGTGAGATGAAATCTTAGTTTTGATTTGCATTTCTCTAATTACTAGATAGAGATGTTGAACATTTTTCATATATTTGTTAATTGATTGTATATATTCTATGAAGTGCCTGTTCAGTTCCCTAGCCCATTTATTGATGGGGTTATTTGTTTTTTTGGTGTTAAGTTTTTTGAGTTCTTTATATATCCTAGAGATTCATGCTTTATCTGAGATGCATGTGGTAAAGATTTTCTCCCAATCTATAGGCTCTCTCTTCACATTACTGATCATTTCTTTGGCCAAAAAGAAGTTTTTTAGTTTGGGTTCATCCCATTTATTGATTCTTGGTTTAACTTCCTGTGCTTTAGGGGTCTTCTTAAGGAAGTCAGATCCTAGGCTGACATGGTGAAGATTTGGGCCTACTTTTTCTTCTAGTAGTCAAAGTGTCTCTGTTCTAGTGCCTGAGTCTTTGATCCGCAATGAGTTGAGTTTCATGCAGGGTGAGAAATAAGGGTTTAATTTCATTTTGTTGCATGTGACTTTCCATTTTTCCCAGCGCCTTTTGTTGAATAAGCTATCTTTTCTCCAGTGAATGTTTTTGGCACCCTTGTCTAGTATAAGATACCTGTGTTTATGTGGGTTTGTCTCTTTGTCTTCTATTCCTTACCATTGATCTGCATGTCTCAGCCTACATTCTAAAATGCACATGATTTTATCTGCTACATACCAGAAAGATTAGAAATAAGGAGGGAATGGAAATGCTGGCTTGGGATAAGATGGTACAGAATCACAAATTGAAATGTTACTGTTACCGTCCTTTATTTTTGTGGCAATAGAACTAAGGTGAGCACAGTGGTGACCCGGGCAAGGGCCGTTTGCTGGTCGTGTGGTAAGATAAACCAAGTTACCACTGCCACTTCTATCTGGAGGCAGAGTCCCTCACACAGCCCAGGTCCTTCAGTCCCTCCTCCTCCAAAGTTGTACTGGCATCCAGGAAGCACCATATAGTACACTAGTTCTTCAACTTTCCTGTTGTTTCCTGCAGATCCATGACTCAGGGCCTGCAGATAGCATGGTCCAGTTCATCTTCTACCAGCCTATCATCCACCGGTGGAGGGAGACGGATTTCTTCCCCTGCTCAGCAACCTGTGGAGGAGGTAATGGTGTTGATTTAACCTAGACACTGTGGGCTTCTGTGAGGAACCGTTGGCTATTATAAGAGTGGAATAACTTCTGCATGGAAGAAATGGACTGTTGTGTAGATCCAGTCCCTTCTTCTCCATGGAGCCAAATCCTGAAGTCTTCCCGTAATGCAGACCTCAGGGGAAATGCCACAGACACATCTCCTCCTAGAGACACCCATGAAGGGGAGCAATCTCTGCTTCTTTCCTTGATTTCATGGAAAGCCCATGATAATTTGGCAGCAGTATTGCCCTAAGGCATTTCTGGTTGAGGTGATGTCATTCATTCAGTTATCAGGTGAAGAGTTTGTCAGGCTGACTTGAGTAAAGGAAATAGTCTATTACTAGAACAAAAAAATCACTACATTGCAGACTTAAGGCCAGTTATTTTTTGGTTTCACCCCATCATCAATGCATTAAAGGGAATGCCATGACTTTATATGTTCATTAAAATGCATTTCTCCTAAAAGCTCATGAAATGAATTCCTGTCTCCACTTATCACATGGATGGTATTTTGTGTTACTGGAAAAGATTTTGTTTTTCTCTTCCATTTTCTGTTCTTTATATTTTTCCTGACTACATAACAATTGCTTTGAATATTTTTTACAATAATTTATGTTGTCATTTCCCTGTAACAGATCACTTAGGTCATTTAAATCTTTCTACTATTGTAACATAATGAATAACCTCATTCCTCAGTATTTTTCTTTTTTTTAGATGATTTACTTGGGATAAATACTCAATAGAAAGAACACTAGATGAAGGAGTTTCTGAAATTTTGTGGCCATTGGCATATATTGCCAAGCAGTATGTGAATATTTTATGAAAACTAACAAGCAGTATGTGAATATTTTAGATCAATTGCCAACTCTTATAGATTATCTTGTAAGTTTTTCTAATATAATGGGCATGAAATTGTGAATATATGTATATGTATATTCCTTTGAAAATTAGCATATCAAATACATTCTACCCTAGCTCCAATTGACTAAATAGTTTATCAACATAAGTATCACTAAATTATTTTGGCAAGAGATAAAAGGATGATACTGCAAAACAGAGACAAGTGATAATTCACCAATTTTTTGAGACAGTAAGAATATATGAAGTAGTTCACCTGTAGCTGTCTTATCTCTGTGCCTACCATGTGAATGAACCACTAGAAATGTGGTTCTACAGAACAGTGTTGGATTTTAGCTTAACAGTAGTAAGTCAAAATAGCATCAAGTGCTTTTACTCACTTGTTCAATAACTACTAATTCAACATTTTAAGCACTTCAGTAGAATAGCTTTTCTGGTTGCCCTATCTGTCCTGAATAGAAAATTGCTTTGTTTAAAAATAAACTGCCAATTACTTTGATGCTTCATAGGAAGCCATTATTTTGATATATTTATTAATAACTACCATAGAAAATAGTTTTAAAGAAAGCAATCCAAGGAAAGAATTTCTTTTTTTTTCTTTCTAAACAAATATCATGCTTTGTGAGAGAGAGCAATTCAATTATATGCACACTACACCAGGTTCACATAGAGATGCTGTGAGAGTATAGTTTTCATAAACCTGACAATAACTCACTATAAATAAGGCAATTAGTGTTAGATTCATATATATCCAACCCCTTTGGCCTCATTTTGCTCACATTTAAGGGAAGAAGCAGAACTGTGTTTTCAAATGTTTTCAGATATTGAACTCTTTGTTCAAAGGAAATCTTACTCAGGAAACCCAGATAAAAGGAAAACTTCTCTCAGTGAAGTTATGTGGGATGTGGAGACCTGCATTTATCTCACTTCATGGGTCAGGTTTGAAAATTACTAAAGAAATGATCTCTAAGATCCCTTTTCCACTTCTGGCTCCAGATTCAACTGGTTGTTCATTTTATCCAGTGTAAAGAATTTCTATTCCAAAGTACTTGTGAAACTTCAGAAAACATAATCATCTGACCACTCTGGTAATTGACTTCATGTTCATTCTAACTTTTCACGTCATATGCACTATAATGTATTCAAAGCAATGGGTTTAGGTTGGTAAATTATGGTTTTGAAAATCATCATCTCAGGTTTATAATTTTATTATCTGTATCCACATTTTTCTGCATGATAAATTCTGTCCTTGAGTATAAATTGTCAGGTGTATAAATTATAATGTGTTTTACTTGTCATAAAATTAGCTGCTTTGTAGTACAATGAATTTTAAAATAAAAATTACATTTACTCATCTAAAATATCATTTTGCTACTTGATTTTCTTATAAAGCAAAAAGTTTGATGGAACATGTGTTCTTACCCATTGCTTTCATTACTTTCCATGCTTTTCATCTTTCCAATAGAATTTTAAAAGGCCTTTTTTTAGGTCTTTAATGAACAATTAATTTTTGTGGGTGGTCTGAGAACACTGCCTCAAGCCAGGAAATCTGGCTTAAAAGTCTCCTTCTGATTTCCTAAAATTTTTTGCAAGTCCCTTAACAATTTAAATTCTTGCTTCCTAATATATATTTAGCAATAACAGTATTCAACTACTGGCCAGGGAGAATATACTTGAAGGATTGGTTAGGGTTAGAATGATACAATTTTTTTTTTAAGTCTGTGTGCACTTATTTTTCACCCCAGGAATCTAAGTCTTGATCACCACCCACCAGGGATGTACAGGACATTACAGAAGCAGGTAGAAAAGATAAAACACATGATAATAAAACTATTACTCAGCAACTTTTAAAAAGAGGCTTCTCTACAATGATTTCCATTATTAAATGTAATTATAATGTACCAATAAAATGTTGTTAAAAATAGGATTCTCTAAACAGTGCAGATTTGCAGATAGAGACTAATAAACAAGGGCTAGAGGCTTAATTTAAAGAGAAACGGCAAAAGATTTTGGAGAAGGCAAAAATTAAGCAGAGAGGGGATTTTCATTTGTTGTTTTTTTTAGTTTAAAGAAATGGGATTCATGGTGGCTATTGCTGGGATCTTAATTGTCCATTTACTCACATCAATCCATTTAGGTTGAATTTAGGCCAAAAAAAAAAAAAAGTTCCCTGGCACCTGGCAGAACTGACCCTATACCAATGGTCTTTTTTGGATATAAAATCTGTGTTCAATTTTTATATTACGCCAAAGAAATAAAAAGAATAGTTCTTCTCTTTTTACAAAGTCTTATAATCTGGCTATGCCCTCATGTAATTCAAGCTCTGTAATATAATTTAATTATTACAGTGAGTGGATTACTTGAAACAACAAAAAAAAAACACACAGTATTTGAGGCCTGCAAAAATTAATGAGCCTTCCAATTATGTGTCTTTTTTCCTGGAAATGACTGGGGCATTGGGGAATAATTTCCACTAATGTGAGATGGCCAAAACACATAAAGCAATATATTGCCTTGGTATGTGCCTTTAAACTTGCCTGGTTGGTTTGATCCTTGCAGGCTACCAGCTGACATCGGCTGAGTGTTATGATCTCCGAAGCAACCGCGTGGTTGCCGATCAGTACTGTCACTATTACCCAGAGAACATCAAACCCAAACCCAAGCTTCAGGAGTGCAACTTGGATCCTTGTCCAGCCAGGTCAGTCCTATCTACTAGTTGATTTATCATAAACATAAATCAGATCTCAAGTAAGCTTCTCAAATTCAAATGAAGTTTTAAATCAAAAATAAAATGACAAGTGCTGCTGTCAAGTGTCCCTTCCTAGTTTTGTGTCATTAATCCCTGGGCTCCTGCTGCTGTGTGAAGTCATCTCAGGGCCTGAGGACTTTCCTTTTGTAAGGTAGTATGTGAAGCACTTTCAGAGTCATTTTCTCTTCTGACTTCTTTGCATTCCACTTCATTGTTTCTCAGACAAGATCCAGGCCAGTGAACTGTTGGATGTTCTTAACCAATGTGATGGCACAATGCTGGTAGGATCTTTCCATTTTCTCTCTGTCCCTGATCAGGGACATGATCATCACAGACCATGTTTCAGGGTCAGAGCTGGCCCCTTCTCACTTGTAGGTAGATGGTTCATACTGATTAATTAGAGTCAGAACCAACCTTAGAAGAGTTCAGCTACCTTTGAACAAATTCAGCCTTTGCTGAATGGAAAGCAGGATATATTTCCAAGGTCATATTTTTTAAAGGTCTTTTTAATTAGAAGCTTTAAAAATTTAAGCACTTATCACTTTCACACATCATTGTTTGCTTTTTTGGAAATCCCAATTGGCCTTCAGATTATTTTCTGGATCAAAATTCAGCCTGGCCAATGAAATATCTCAAACAATGAGAAATCATGGAAAGGCAGATCAAGAATCCTGTCCTGACTGGAGCACTTGCTTTAACAACTACAACACTTTCTAGTGATTCTCTTTAGTAACAGTTCACTCACCCTTGATTTATGAGAGAGGACATAGAAAATTCTTCCCTATGAAAGTAATCGCAAAGACCAAAAGATAAAATATCCTTTTTCAAACTCCTTGGATTTCTGAGAAACACTGCAATGTGAATTTTAAAATCAGAGTTTAATAATTATAATGCATAAAAAGAAAATTTTGAAGAGTTACTAGTATATGAGCAATGCCAATGCTGATCACTCTATCTTGAGGTTATAAGTAAGGCAATTTTAATTTTTGTTTTCTGCTGTTACCTTTTCAAACTTTATGTTCTTGTCTTCTCTCTACCTTATATTCATGAATTCTAAATTCTCTAAGTGATATGAAATTGCTATTATTAATTAACTTATAGGAACCATATTACTGGCCTCATAAAAGTGAACCCATTAAAGAAACAAAAAGAATAGATATTTTATAATTT
The DNA here is from genome assembly GCF_902686455.1 of Sciurus vulgaris. Classification (NCBI taxonomy): domain Eukaryota; kingdom Metazoa; phylum Chordata; class Mammalia; order Rodentia; family Sciuridae; genus Sciurus; species Sciurus vulgaris. The sequence goes on from NC_136476.1 coordinate 37,267,676, forward strand.
AGGTGAAGTTTAATTTCATATTATACCAGAATACTATATATTAAAAAGTTGAATATGATATAAAAACTAAATAAAGTATTAAAATTTGCCTGGATTTCATTATTTTGGAAACAGTTAAGCATTTGATATATTTTTAGCTCTGATAATTATAACCCATGCAATTGAAGCCTATGTGAAAATCATCCTGTTTTACATTTTTAACCATATCTGTACATAGGAAAACTAGTGTGTAGAAAGCATATATATCTCAGCTCAGACAGGCCAATTCAGCCGTAGACTGACATTGGAAGTCTTATCAACATATTTCCATTAAAATTTGTATGTATATTTCTGGGAGAAATGAAGAATTAATTCCCTCCTACTACGTAAAGTTTTCCCCACTAGGGAAAAAAAAACTTCAGCAAAGAAATTACTACAGAAGAAAATTGTGAATTAAAAACATTTTGGTAATAATTTGAAGAAAATGTTTATAATTAGAAATATTTACTCATTCTTTCTGGCCTCTGATTTTCACCCACTCTTCTCTGTGGGAGTAACATTTTTGGCCCATTTCTTATTACCCAAAAGCAAAAGGCTACATTCAAAGACGTCTGCGTGTGCAATTTATGCTTTTTCCTGTGTTATTTTAAAATATCTAATACAGCACATGTATAAATGTTGGGACAGGTGGCTACTTAAAAAAGAAGAAGTAGAAAGAAAAGTGAGAAAAGGAAAATGAAAAAGTAAGTCATAGGCAAATGTCAGGAAGCTGCTTTTTTACTGAAGAAGTAATTAGACAAAGCTGTAAAAATTAAGACTTACCAGTGGGAGAGGCTTAAGGGAAAACTCTTTTGGAAAATGGAAATGTACTACCCCAAGGTTGAGATATTTCAGGAATTGCTATGGAACTCATGGAACTCTTTTGAATACCTGAAGCAAAGGGAGAGTCTGAGAAAAGTAGGTAGAAGAGATTCTTTAATAGGTCTGCTTTCCCATCAGATGGAGAAAATCAGACCCTTAAAGTAACTGTTTGCTACCTACAGATGCAACTGTCTGATAGTAACATCAAGGGTGACACAGTGACATTAAAACCAACAACAACCATTTTTGTGTCCAAAATTAGAAACTCCCCAAAGGAAAAACATAGACATTCTGAGTACGAAGCTACATATTTTTGAACTTCATAAAAAATTTATTATTGAGATATTTACTCATTTTCTGTACTCACTGAGATTTTTTATCTCTTCTAGTATTTAGAAGGAAAATGCTATTCAGAGAGTCAAGCTTATTACCTTTCAAGATCAAGAAGCTTGTGAATAGCAAAAAATGACACTAAGTAATTAAGCCTAGAACTTCAGTTGTATCACTTTACCCTTCTGGACCTCAGTTTTCTTAGCCACACCAAGTTGGGAGTGAGAGGGATAGGATTGTTTAGTACATTTAATTATTGGTTTTCAAATACTGCCCACAGAATCTGTTGTTTCACAGGGTTGCTTCATTAAGTTTCATTTTATGTATTTTAAAACAATAATTCACAAAAGATAAATTCAAACATACTGAACAAGTGATTTTCACTGATTCAAGGTAAGTTAAATTATAAAAATCTTCATAGCAACTGCAAAAATATACTAGCAAAACAAATATTTTTTGTCCTCATCAAGTTCTTTCATTGTCCATTTAATTAAAAAATTAAGTATTCTAAGATTACAAAAGGAGCTATAAAAACTGTTACTGTTAGCAACTACTTCTCTGTGATAATAAAAATCTTCTTGTTATATATATCTAAAACCAAAGAAAGCAGAAATAAACTGGATATGACCACCAGTAGCATATCCCTGATACCCACCTTTTGGCGTTTACCAAAATAGCATCACCATTCTCATTATTTTGCTTTATAATAAGTAAAAGTTATACATTTGAACCAATTATCAAATTTTATGAGTATATACCATAGTGTCAGGTGTCAGGTCTTATGCATAATTTAAAGCCTTTCAATGACAGAATTCCAAAATATTTTTAATTCACTGCTTGTTCTTATGTCCATGGCCCCTTCCAACTTCCAACTGAATGTTCATTAAGTATCAGTCAATATTTTAGTTTTAGGAAGTTCACAAATCTCTTAAATAGGTGAACAACTGGAAATTGTCCTAAGTCCATAGAGATCTGGGATAGGCACAGATCACCATAGGCATGAAGAATCTCCAGAATAGAGAGAGGCATCTATCCATCCCTCCATTTACCATTTGTCAGGTTTGGGTTCTCATTATTTTCCTTTTTTCTTTGCTTTCCCATCTTGTTTTTTGTTCCTTTCCCCTGCCCCCATTGCTTCTCTTTCTTACACTTACAATGACATCCAAAGGCCACCATGGTTGTAGTTTAGTTCATTCAGTGATTCTTGAGGTGAAAGAGATTGTTGATATCTGGTCTATTCTTATCAAATTAACTTTTATGTTTTTCTGGCTTTTTTTCTGATTCTAAATGCTAACTTGGAAACACTGATGAGTTCAAACAATAGAACTCACTAATAATCACAGATGGCCATGTTAGTTCTTTTGCTGTGTTTCTTTCCAGTCTTACCTCTAGCTCATAGTCCATACAGTAGACACCTGGAATTCCAAGATCTGGCATAAACTGTTTCCACTCTTTGTAAGACTAGTTGGAATGGCCTTGACATGTTATAACTTGACCTTTTTCTGAGGCAGGGATTTGAGTCAGTTGCCCTGCAATACCAACACTGAGCTTAGCTAACTGCCCAGGAGTTTCATCCCAAGAGGACATTGTGGCTCTTGCTGGTGACATTTATGCAGTTATTTTTATGAAGTAATAAAAATACTTAGTTTCCTAGCCAAAAGTAGTCTCAAAAAGGGAGCCAATACTCGAAGCTTATAAGGGAAGTTAAGAGAAAATGAAGTATAACGATTTAATGACTTTTTGCTAAAATTACTAATACTTTTTCACTGGCAACCCAGAGCTGTGACATGACTAAGGCTGCCATACTCCCTAGGCATGATTATCATAGCTTCAAGTGGTTGTCCACACTGGAGCATTCTCGGAAGCCAAGAGACATATGCTTCGGGTTTATCAGAGTTCTGGTGCAAATTTAGTTTTCTGTTTTGTACTTTTAACACTATGTTAATGGGTCCTTTCCCATGTAACTAGGGGATCTAAAGTGAATTCCTCTCATATGCCTGCCATGCTATAATCATGGCTTCTAAGTTATACCAAGAGAAGTTTGTTTTGAAATTTGTGCAGTAGTCTGTGCCATTTCTATGTCTTGGGTGAAAGATCTAGTCTATCGTGTAGCCAGAAATCTTCACAGTGTGTCTATGCTTCAATAACAACTAAAAAGGCATCATTTTAATGCAGCTAATAAGCATGTTTTCAGAGCAGCTTCAAATGTGGAACATGCAACATTTGGCCTTATGTATTGTAGTCCATGAGACAGGTAGGACTGTTAAATCTGTTGGAGGAGGGGGGCATTGTGTAAGACTCTGGGAGAGGATCAGAGAACCACCTTTGCAGGTTTGTTTGGCACAGACCTTTAGTTTTCCCTCCAAGGCAGTAATGAAGGGGACTTAAAGTGGCAAGGCTTGGACAAGTCAATAAGCTCTCATTCATCACACTACCATGGTCGCAGCCTCTAACAAACAGATCCTTTCTTTGCTGGAGCTGCATCCAGATTCATCCTTCCTTCAAAGAATTTAGACCAACAGTCCTAAGCAAATGTCCAAACTTGTATGTTGCAGTGGTAGCTTTGATGGGTTCAAATGGATTACAGGGAGGGGATGCAGTTCCATTTAGTTTGATAGTAAATTGCATAAATTATTTCTGGCTAGGGACCCAATTGCAAAAAACAAGTCTCAGAACTGAATACCATTGTAACTATAAAGAAATATTCTGCATCAGGAGAGGTGGTTCATGCAGTAGGCATGTAAAAACCTGAATCTTCATGCTAACTTGATGACCAGCCAGTCAACAGTAATATAGCCAGATGGTCAGGAGTGGGAACTCTGGAATAAAACAGCCTGGCTTAAGATCCTGGCTCTGCCACTTACTAGTTGAGTAGCCTTTGGCAAATTATATATTCTCACTAAGCCTCAGTTTTTCATCCTGTGAAGTGAGGATAATAACCATACTTACCTCACAAAGTTGTCATGGCATAACACATTTAAAGAGCTTAGTGGAGTGCCTGACACATGATAAGCACTCAATAAATGGTTGCTGCAGCTATTATGACTTACGATCATGGCTATGATGATGTTGATGTTACCTCAGAGAAACTCCTAAACTCTCCAGAAATCAGCTTCCTCAACCATGAAAGAAATAGATGGAATTCTAATTCTCTGAGTCCCAGAAGGGTAGTTCTCTATTTGTTGTAACAAGAGACAAAATTCCTAGGAAAATATCATCTTGAAAGTAAATGAGATTTTTTAAATGTAATCATGAGAAATTAGGATAATTAGCAACTCCTAAAATCTCGGTTCACAAGTGTCTGATAACCCCACTTAACAAGCTGTGAGACATTGCCATGTAACTCACATGGGACCTACGCCATATATGTCTTCGAAAAGGAAAACTCAATATATGAACTAGAAAATGGCTGACTTATTTAGCAATTAATGTGTTATAAAATGATTTCATCATGGAGGTCATGTAATACCTAATTTTATTACAGCAGGTAAATGACTTAGAAAAGTATCACCTTCCTTCCTTCTGGTGAGTCTCATTTAAATATACTGTTCTGAGCAGCAAATGAGTAAGCAATAAGAAAAACCACCATGAAATCTTATTCCCACTTTCATGCATTATTTATAACAAGATAAATGAAGCAGTTCTGGTTCTTTTTAGAATGCATGAGCATTCCCTTCCCAAACTTATTGATACGTAACAATAATTTAGTTATCAGGGCAATCTAATTTTTCTACTAAGCCAGCTCATCAGTGGGAGTAAGTTCACATCTTATATTACATTTTGAAGTCTTAAAAAGTATAATTATTTGTGTGATTATTTTAATGAGCTTGTGAGTTAATTGAATAGGTATGGTCCTCATCCTCATTTTTAATCTCAGTCTTTTAGTTTTTAGCTATGTGACTTAACTAGCTAAGTAACCTCTCTGCTTAATGTCTCTAGGCCTGATTTTTGCCATATGTGAGATGAATATAATATTCCTATCAAAGAGTAACAGTGACAATTCTGTGAAATAATGCATATAAAGCTTTCAAGGTGCCAAGCCCTCAACACATCTCCAGCTATCATTACTAAATCGAGTCTCAAACTGGTAAAAGGACTTGTATAATGTCACTCCTACTGAAGTTTATAAGGTGCTTCCATCTGTTGTCTCCTGTTAGTTTTACAATCCCAAGAAAGTTAATGAGCTGGAGATTGTCATCTGTCTTACGGAATCTGAAACTCAGAAAGGTAAAGTGAGCTGTACCAAGTTGGGGTGGGCAAAAGCAAGCTGGAATATGGACGTAAGTGCTCCCAGTCCACAGGGGGAACCTGACCACCCCAAGTGTAGCACTCATGCTTTCATATCCCACAGTCGCCACTGCTCTGCACAGTGCCTTCGGCAACCTGTGAATTTGGTTCCATCACAACACAGACCTCCACAGCCAGCACAGAACCGCAGACAGTTTCAATGTGAAGTGTGGGTATTTGAATTGACTTCATATCTAGGTTAAGCAAACTATCTAGGTTAAGCAAGCTTCTTTCATATCAAAATGAATACTGGTATCTACTCATATCAAACAATGTCCAAATCACTCCGTAAAGGAAGAGGTAAACAAAATTTAAGGAAATATTAGTCCCAACTATTTAAAAGCAATTCAGACATTGCATGCATTAATACCAAGAATGTTGAAATCCAGAAATGGAGAGGTGAGGACAATTTTTATCACTTGCTCCAAAATAATACACTCAGGAGATTTTTTTTTTTTTTTTCTTGTCTTGTTTTTTGGTACCAGGGATTGAACCCTGGGGTGCTTAACCACTGAGTCACATCCCCAGACCTTTCTTCATTTTTTTATTTTGAGACAGGATCTTGCTAAATTACTTAGGGCCTTGCTAAGTTGCTGAGGATGGCTCTGAACTTGTGATCTTCCTACCTCAGCTTGGATAACAGGTGTGTGCTACCACACCCAGCCACGAGTTGGTTTTCTAGCAGAAAATGAATTTGTGTCTAAGAAAATGCTTAAAGATCTTGATAAATGAAGCAGACTCCTTTGGGTCCAGATCCAGGGCAGTCCAGGTAAATGAATATTGCTTGCCAGTTACAGGGCTTGAAAAAATTGGAACCTGTTCATAAAACCTTTTCTCATTTGCTGGATTCCAAGTTACCACTATAAATAGTGGGGAAATTCATTCCGTTTCAGGAAGTGTTAGAGGAGGAGGGATTCTGAGATAATCATTTCAGTTCAGTGGTTTTTGAGCTGTGGACCATAGAACTCTTGAGTTCTGCCCTCAGAACCACTAAAAAAGGAAAAGTAAAATGGAATCCAACAACTGGAGTTCCCAGGCAACTGTTCTTACATCATCTTAAAACTTCTCACTTCATCCAACACTTGGATTTTGTGGAAGACCAAAGAAAAAGTTCAGATGTGAGCAGAAGTCCAAATGTAAGGTCTTCAAGGTTCCAGGAAAGCAGCAGAGTACTGACCTTTCATCTTCTAGCTTCTCAGGTGTCCTTTCCCTCTTTGTGCCACGATCCTTTGTGCTCATAAAAAGGCAGAGTGCTTGTGTTCCTTTCCATGCTTTCTTAACTCTCCCTTATCCCATTCTGAAGTATTGCTTAGGAAGAAGTTGGTTTCTATTGCCCTGGAGTCACCTAGAGAAGATGAAATTCCCTTGTCTGTGCCAAAACTCCCTCTTTCACCCGTGATTTTATTCTTTAGAAAAAACATATTCCCTATCCTGTTTTGTGCCAGGTTTTTGCTTGGTGCCTTGGCAAAGGCAAAGGTGGATCAACTAGAGTCTGGCCCCAGGGAGACTGCCTGCCACAGGGAGTTGAGTTACACTGTTAGACAGCAGCATGATATCTGCAAGTCACAGGAGGAAAAAAGGGAAGAGGTTTTTATAAAGCTTCCAGTAGTTACTTCTGGGAGATCCCCAGAGGGAAGATTCAGAGTTAGGTGAGCAGGCTGAAGCACAGATGGCAGTGCTTGGTGCTTTCTCTGCCTCAGGTCAACCTATGTTTTAACCTTGTTTATGATCTTTGTTTTGCTGTAGTTTTAATTCTGGGTAGTAACCATATTGCCTGCCTTTGCATCTCCACACCAATGACACGGTGTCCTTCAGTGAATGCTTGCTTCTTGCCTGTGTGCACAGCTCTATCCAGAGAGTTATGAATTCTGTCCCATGGCATTAAATGAACAAAAGACTTATGCATAGTTTGAAGTTAATAGATAGTTAAAAATGATGAGCCAATTGAGTGTTATGGGTATTTGGAAGAGGGAGAGAGAATTTCTGACTAGATGTTGAGAGTGAATAAGGCAAGGTTTTTAGAAAAGATAGCATTTGACTAAGAAATTTCACTGTGTCTTATGAAAGCAATTAAGCCTTTTGAGTTGGAAGTAAAATATCAACTAGTAGTCCAGCCATGAGTCAACTGGAAGGGACTCACTACAGATAGAGAGATGTCAAGAGGCTGCTGTGAAAGGGTACAGCTGTCATAAAAAATGGACTTGGCAAATGTTGCTGAGTACTTATAGGCAACACAGGAAAGAAAAGAAGCAAAGGTGTCGCAGAGTATGTGGGATGATGGGAGAGGGGCAGTGCCCTGAACAGAATAGGAATGGCAGGAAGAGGACACAGTTTGCAGAGGAAGATAATGAACTGTCTGGGACACACTGATCTCAAAAAGCCTGGAACACATGAGGAGGCCAGAGAGTCTGGGGTGATGGATGCAATGCAGGGGAAGACCCAAGAGCTTGCTGTCTCTGAAAGGGTCTCCTTATGGTTCATTTCCATGATAAAAGCTCCCTCCCATAAATTAGGTGCTTATGTGATTAGTTACATTAAGATTTTTCTCAAAGAAAGAAGATTTATCACAATATGTAAATTCCACAAATGAGTACATTGACCTAATTTTGCTTTGATTTTGTTCTAAAGGAGCTTCTTAGGTCATTTCTGTGCAGACTCAATAATCTTTAAGTGTGTGTGGAATTTGAGGCGATGGTCTCATAATTCCAGATGTTCCTTTCTTATACCTCTTTTTTAATTTGAATTTTATCATACTTGAATATTCTAATTGCTGTAATCATTAAAGGTATTACTGTATTGGAAAACTTGGTAAACAGAAAAACATAAAAAAAAAAAAACAAGCAAAAATTACCCATAATCCTACCACCACACACAACTCCTATTAGGTGTTTTTCTGCTATATGTGCAGGAGTGCATATGTGTACATATGTACCTGTGTGTATACACATAGTGCATATACACAAAATTATTTATAAAAATAATTAGATGATATGTGAACATAAATTTTCTAATATCGTAAGTGGTATTTTATACTTTATTTCATATCCAATTTTTTTCAGTTGCCATTATATCTGAGCATTTCCCATGTCATTAAAAATGTTTCAAAAATGTTATGTTTATGTGCTACGTAATTTTGCATTATATACATCTCTAACACCATGAAAGCATCCTCCTGTCATCTGACAATTCAGTGGGGCACGTACTTGGAGAGGATGAGCTGAGATGTATTTTGCAATCACATTCCTCTACAGTGATGGCCTACTCATCATTACCTTCTCTTCTTACCAGTACTTCCCCTGATGCTGGAAGTTTTAGATGGAGTCAGGCCAGTGCTCACTGCACAAGCCCATGAGTGGTCAAGTAGTTAAGGACCCAGGAGTTCCACCCCGAAGCCAACTATTTCTTATATCCTCCTTTTGTGAACATTCTTAAACATAATTTGCCTGCTTCACCATTCCTCACTCATTCAGACATGTCTGGATGCCAGCATACAAACACACACACACAATCAAAACCTAAACACAGGGAGAATTTCTTCAAGTTCCTAAATTGATATTTTTGTCATTCTTTGTGATGTGCACTTTCCCTAAAGAAAAAGTGTCTTGACGGTAAGCAATAGGAAGTTTAGACAAGATTGCCTCCTCTGCTGTGCTAGTGTAGTGAAAGGCCAGGGCTGTGGCACCAGCCCCAGGAGAGAGCAGAGCCCATGCACACGAATATGCATTAGTAGGACTGGACAGAGCACCATTGTTTTGATATCTTTCTGTTTTCACAGGTGCCATGGAGTCATTTTATGAGTCTTCACTATGACCCATGCCATAGAAAGACAAATATAGCTACAGTTTTGCTGAATCCAGGTTGAAAGTTCCTTTTTCAAACAAAAACATAGTTTCTAAATCAGTCCAAAGCGAAGCTCAACATCTTGAATTCAGTGAACTCCCCCATTATTCCCTTCCTTCAGTTCAACTTGTTTCCTTCGATGTTACTGTCTCCATTTGAAATATCATCAGCTGATAAATCAATTGACAGTAATCTGCAGCAGTTCATTTTAATATTGAAGATGACAAATTATAGCCATAAATATTTTCAGGAGAGAAGGTAATGGTATGTACTTATGCATTTAGAAATTGATATAGACATGAATAGATACTAGGGTCAGGCAAAATATAACTTCAATTTGATTTATTCCTTGATTGACTGTCTTTAGATAACAGCATATGCCCAAGATTCTCAGAAGAACTTTGAGAAGTTGGTATTCTTTAAAATATAGTTTTTTAGAAAGAAAACTCCCTTAATTACTAGATGTAGCATTATTAGAAAGTAATCACATGATTCTAACAAAAGGCAGGAATAGGCTTTCATCTAATTTCTTGTCTGTCAGAAGAAAGAAGAAAAGAATGGGATGCTTAACTCCAGAAACAGAAACAAAAGTTTAATGTGGTATTCATTTCATGCTTGCATTAGAGTTCCATAGGGCATGCCCAAAGGCAGCATCCGGTTTCATGAACATTGCTATGTAAGGATAATATACATATACGTGTGTAGGCATGCATGCGTGCACACACACGAATTTCATTGTACAAAAGAATACACTATTGGTCATATAAATAAATACAGAAAATTTAGTCATGTCAAATAAATAAAATGAACTAGTGCTCCAATGATTTCCTTTCTTGGGAATAGATGTCTGCCTTCACAACTTGTTTTCTATTTTCTCTCATATCTCTTTGAGTTCTGACAATGTCTTCAGAGTCTGTGCAGGCTCTGTATCCCTCTTTATTCCCTCCTTACCTTTTATGATTTCCAGCCAGTGATAGTTTTTATCCTTTGGATCCAGTATGCCCAGCCCATTGTTTGTACTCACACACTTAGGTTTGTGAACCATATGAAAAGAACATACTGTAGTATCCTATATCAGAGGATGGGGTCAGAATGAAAGGCTTAACTGATTTAAATAAAAGTATAAACATCTATGTTGAATATATGAAATACATATATGTTTATATGTGAATTCAGCAAATTCCCCCATTCTCTTTCTTCCTTCAGTTCACCTTGTCTCCTTCAATGTTACTTTCTCCATTTTAAATGTCATCAGCTGATAAACAAATTGACAGAGATCTGTAGCAGTTCATTCTAATATTGAAAATGACAATAAGATAGATAGATAAAAGGTAGATAGATAGATAGATAGATAGATAGATAGATAGATAGATAGATAGATAGATAGATAGATAGCGCTATCTCCATCCATTCCAAGGACATAGACAGAATGCATGGATTCCTTCAATAGTCATTAGAGGAGCTTCCTGGCATTTTTCAGTTGGAAAGAAGCATCTCCTGCTTATGTTCTACCAAGCTCTGTGTCTGTATTGAGTTCTTTTCATCTTCTACTTTTGACAGAGGCTTTGTCACACTAACACTCTTATCCAAATCCCACAAGTCATAAATCCTCCACAAGCTAGGGAACAGGCCTCAGCCAGGACCCAGTCTCACCAACTGGAGGTTTTATTTGAATTGGATTTTAAAATATCTAATAATACTAGTCTCTGTGTCCATTGGATTTTTAAAATACCTAAAAATACTAATTCTGTGTCCATGCTTTCTCTTTGTTATGTAGATTAACATAATTTTGGAGTCCTGCAAACCTTCAGGGACTTCCACACAGCCTGTAATGTCGTGTACATCCTTTAACCTCACAGCATATAATGTCATTTTTTGTGGCTCCTTTAGCCATATTCTATTCTAGAATAGAATAGAATTCTAAACCTCACAGGTTTCCAAGGGTGCTAGTTATATACTAACAACAGTCACAACTGCCATAACCACTACCATAAAACTACTATATAACATTTTATAGACCCCCCCCCTTAAAGAACCCTTTCATATGTATGAAATTTTCTTAGCTTTATTTTAGTAGGGAATTTGCTTTTGCTGATAATTGCCTACTCCATTTGGTAGTTCCTCTCTCCCTTTTATAAAATATCCCAGTGGCTATTTCCCAGGTCTTAGGAAAATCTTTACATCTGCCAAGAGAAGAAACTTAGTTGCTCATGCATGCTGCAGTGTTGTCAATTCTGAGGTACATACTCTCATGCTTCAGTGACTTTCTCTTTCATCAGAAGTGAGACAGTAACTCTAATTGCTTGCTGAGCATCTGGAAGTAACATTAATAATGATGATAATAATAATGACCTCATAGGACATATAATTTGGGGGATTAAAGAACATTTACAAGCTTATTGTGTCATAGTTAATGATGAGGTGCCAAGTTTTCTTGCCACCACCCTTTCAAATGGTATTTCCTGCTTGGATCAGAGAACTAATTTAGTAAACGGTATCCTTTTGAAGAAGTTGCCCCATCTAAAAGCATATGCTAGCACAAAGATATTGAACTGTTTTAGTGTTGTTTTTCAGAGATGATTTATTAATGTTGTTTTGCATTTGTATAAAAATTGTATAATGTAATCATTTAGTGTTTATTTATTGTGTGTACCTTCTACTCAGAGGGTTGGCATTATTGTTCCTAACAGTGACGGATACAAGCAGATCATGCCTTATGACCTCTACCATCCCCTTCCTCGGTACGTAAATCTATCATCCTGATGTTAGAATTAGCAAATCAGTCTTCTGATGCTTTTATATATTTGTATATATAGACAATATAGAGAGAGATTCTGTGCTTTTCTATAAAAATAAGATGGTAGATGGTATATTTTGTAGTCCTTCCTGAACTCTGCTTTTGAGTAACACTGGCCTGCTCAGACTGTAAGCTTGTCATTCAAACACTGTTTTAAAATAGGCTTGATCATATTACATTGGAGTGGACATGGTAATTCACTCTGATTACATGCAGCGTATGGGCTTATGTTATGCCTTTCTGTCACTTGCCTTGTCTTTTTCTGTCTCCTCTGCAGTAGGACTCTAGTTATTAAAGCACTGTTGCTAACTATTAAACAAACCCTGCCCAAAGTATTATCACAAACCACCAATGTGCAAATTGCAGATGTGGTATTTTTCCATATACTGACTTTAAATGTCCTCTTTCTATTTTAGAGAACTAAGTACAAAAGGCAGTTTTTCTTAAACCTTATATTGTTCAGAACAATTTGTGGGGCTTTTTTTTCTTAAACATAAAATGTAATGTGCTGTTGTTTTAAAAATACGATCTTTTTTCAAAAATAGGAAAAATAATGAAAGTAATTAAAAAACCTTAAAAAGAACTTCTCATCTTTATATTTATTAGAAAACTGGAGATGCTGAAAAATATACTGAGTATATTACTTGATGCATTGGAAACAGCATTTTTGGTATCCACAGATACCAAAAATTAGAATTGGGTTTAAATAGATCTTTACTCTATTTTCTTTGCTTATTTGACCCTGCTATTTAGAAGCAAGAGTTCAAATCAGATCAGAAGTAGTTAGAATAATGTACAGTAGTTTTCTAAGTCCCAAACCTAGAAAATAATTGCATTTTGAACTGTAAAATAAAGCAAAGTTTAATTGAAAGTCTCCAAATCCCTAGTGAGTTAGTATCCAAATAGTGATGCCTAGAGATCATCTAGTTTTACTCCCCAGTGATGCTACATTCTTCTATTTTTTTCCCCCAACAATCACACCCAAATACCACAGATACATAAAAACATATATTTACACAAATCTTCATTCATATACATTTAATGCATATGTATCCACACATAACTCTACACACATATAGATATTTATATAATACTTATATACCAGGGCAAGTTGTCATCCAGTGTCTACTTACATACTTCAGTGACTGGCAGGATACTCACTTTTCACCCTCCAAATAGTAGCATCTAGGAATGGGGGATTTGATTTAGACTAGCTATAGTACTTGTTGCTAAGTCCTTCTACTAAACAGCCACCTCATTAGTTAGTTCTCTCACACTTCCCTCTGACTATATTGATAAAGACAATGAATGACTTTAAAATGCTCCTTGATGTATCATTTTGCTGATTTGATCCGGAATTCCTCCTCTCCTTGATAATTTAATGAAAATATCAAAAGATCAATTTAATGGAACCAAGATTTCATTTGATGATAATTTCCATATCTGTAAAACAAGCATTCATAGGACACATGCTTCTGTTTGTGTGAAGGTCATACATTTCAAAATAAAGGCAAAGTTGGGTGTCAAGAGTGAGTAACATCAAGTTTATGTTTTTCCTGTAATGGCAGTTCCTAGATTTCTGTCATATCTTCTGTGGTCTCTCTTGTTTATATTTCTCTGGCATAGCTAATGCCTCTCTTAAGTTAGACTTGATCTCTTAGAGAACTGTCCTTTCCCCAAAATGCCTTAAGGCCAGTGATACATAGAAATGGTCCTCCATGTTTGTTTGTACCATGTCCTGTGATATACATTTGGCAGGTCCATGTATCACAGTGGGAAAGGATAATTAGCAAATAAAATATACAGACTATTTCTTACCCCTTTAATTCCTGTTACTGATCTAGTTCTGAAGTTAGAAATTCTGTTTCCTGGCAAAGTACTAGTAATCGGAAGCTATTTCTACAAATGTGTTTTCATTTCATAAAAATAACTTAAGGCTCAAAACCGGTTCTCAAATAGCAGCTACCCACTAATCAAGTCAGAAAGCTTTAGTAATTTGAAGTATTTAAGTGGATTTAAGACCACAAGTGTAGGTACAAAACATTATGAATTTTTAGATTGTTATTTCCTACTTTCAGTCTTTGACTTTATATGTATCTGAACGTAAAAGTGTAGTCTGATAAATTATCCTGATTCATAATTGATATGTGTCACTTCTTAAATACCTTTTAATTTTGAGAATTTCTTACACTAAACACATTGTGTGTTTAAAAGAATTAAAGGCTGAAGGAGTTAAGGTACATGGTATACAAACTCATTTAATGTCTTACAGGACAGGATCCCAGGATGCCCCCTCTCAACTTTTATTATTTTTTAAAGCAGCCAAACATGTTTTGCTTTAGAAGACCATATAACCCTATTATTATACAAGGATTCATATGATAATATTTCACATGCAGAACTGTTGTTATATGCTGAAACCATACTATTAATTCTTAGAATAATATTAGCCTCATTTGTCTTTTTGGGATCACCGACATTGAAAAGGACACTTAATTCTATTTGTAAAGTTACACCATGATCACGCGTCCAAGTGTGAGACAGAAATTAATCACTCTCCCTTTAGAAGGATCAAATTTAGGGATTTTAGAGTACCAATTAGAAAATGTGCTCTTTTATGTCAACTTAACACCCTAAGAAATTAAATGTATATTAAAAAGCACATTCTGGATTGTCAGAGCAAATATGTACTTATATATTCAACCTGACTTCAGTCTGACAGGCCTTCTATCCACCACCAAAAGGAAGCCCTTCAAGAACATACATGAGAACTGGTCTTACCCTTTTAAAAGAGAAACTTTCTGCAGAGCTACTTTATTTTCTTAGAGGACATATTTTAAAGTCTCCCAAGGGGTAAACAAAGGGCCTTAGTGTCCCATAATGACATTTCTTGTGTGCCTTCTGGAGAAAAACACATATGAAAATATTATATGACAGCATCTCTTGACTCTTGGCAATGGAAATAACAATTGCTGCCTAAACTTGAACAGCACAGAGAAAAGGTGATGGAAAACTCTCTTAACTGAAAAAAACACATTATTCTGTCTCCTTCGGAAGAGAAATCAAGTTCACAACATACATGAAATCCTACTTACAGAGTAATTAAAATTTCCATGGAATAAATTTAGCTATTCAAGTGAAACAAGTGGGTGACATTTTGTTTCTCTCTCATTAAAATTCTCTTTCCTATTTCTAAGAGAAATTTTAAAGATCTGTAGCAATCATCATCAACTAGCAGAACACATGTAAGAAAGACAAGTCCAACTCATTCAGTCCTGATGTTTCTGTGGTAAGAAATTCCACATTCTGTAAATCTACAGGAGAAAAGAAAAGAATTAGGTAAAGACATCTCTCTGTCTCTGGTCCCAGTACTTCAATGGAATTCTCTTTAAAGTTATTGGCAATGTTGTTGTTTTCTGCCTTAGTTAACTATTTCTTAGATTCAGACACCATAAGCCTTTCAACCCAACTATTTCACTGTTCTCGGAGTTCTTTCCCTGAGGAACTCTAGCTGCCAGTACCCCGTAACAGTGAAAGACTAACTTGATGATGTTTATATGAGCAGTTTCCTCCTCAGCTTGATGATGGCTCAATCTGATCATCGAAATTGTGCTGAATCTCTGTAGTCCCTAAACTGATACAGACAGAGGCAAGAGGGAAAGAGCTTTTGCTTATGTTGATCTGTTATGAGTTTCTCCTATCCAAAGTGTCCAGAAGTAAAGTAATAAAATATTATCTTGAAAATAAAATTATTTTAGCTAGGCACAGTGCTTATAATCCCAGCTACTCAGGAGTCTAAGATAGGAGAATTGCAAATTCAAGGCCAGTCTCTGCAACTTGGCGACACCTGTCTCAAAGTAATAAATAAGAAGAGCTGAGGATGTAGCTCAGTGGTAGAGCCCACCTGGGTTCAATCCCCAGCACCACAAAATAAATAAGTGAAATATAATAAAAGCATCTTGCCCATGAGTTAAGCTATTAACTTTGTTATCCATCTTTAGTCTTGACATATATACTTTATGAGATTTGGTGAAAAATGAATAAGTTATAATATATAATTTATGAATAATACATATGTATATGTATAAAAATCTTGAAACTGTGGGAAGGACTGAGGACTGAACTTCATCTCTTGAGTAGGTTACAGACAGCACAGATATCCAGGAATCAGCTCCCTAAACAGTGATTTCTTACATGAGTGTCAAGTTCCATGGTGTATGGAGCGCTTTTGGCAACTTGGAATCCTTGTCTCCTACTCCTCAGATTGTAGGCAAGAGATATCTTTTGGTTCTCTGGACCATAGCCTCTGAGAACCTGATGATCCCGATAGGCCCAGGGAATGGGGTTGGTGTGACAGGTCACTGAGGAGCTTAGGCAATGTGCATGTCTGCCCTGATGACTCCCCTTGCTTCTGTAGGTGGGAGGCCACCCCGTGGACCGCCTGCTCCTCCTCGTGTGGGGGGGGCATCCAGAGCCGGGCAGTTTCCTGTGTGGAGGAGGACATCCAGGGGCATGTGACTTCAGTGGAAGAGTGGAAATGCATGTACACCCCTAAGATGCCCATCGTGCAGCCCTGCAACATTTTTGACTGCCCTAAATGGCTGGCACAGGAGTGGTCTCCGGTAACTGTGCCCTCTTTCTTTGTTCATTAGGAGAGTAAGTCCACTCTTCCCTCTCGCCATCATGCCTCACTGGGTACCCCGTGCGGCTCTACCCTTCTCCTCTTGGGGTGTCTAGAAGCCCATAAGCTTAGCTTCTGGAGTAGAAATGTCACCGATTCAGCATGGCCAAAAGCACATTAATTTTCAGTGTCTTTGTTTTTTTTGAGTTACTTCACGGAAGCCTCCTCTGCTCCCCTCTGTTGGGGAAACAAGTGCCTTTCAAGAGTCACTGAGGCTGAATGACTGATCCTAAATCTGCAAAAGCTTCTCTGATGGTAGAGCTCTGTAGACTAGAGTTTGATTTTAATCTTTATTTATTATACTCTATCCAAAAAGAGGCTAGTGGATTAAATTAAAAATGTGTCTAATATTCATTGGAGGGTGGATAAAGTGTAAACAACACAAAAATGCGTATAAAGTTGAATATTAAAACCCCAAAAATTGCAAACATTAGGAAACCTGCAATAATTAAGCCTCAAATGTTGTTCTGGGTTTCCTGTCTGCTCATAGAAAAGGGAAATGATACGCGATAGAAAGATGTGGAAGTAAATCATTGTTCCCTTATCCATAGAAATGAACAGAACTCCTCACTCAGCCTCGTGGCTTTGTGGGAACAGAGTAGAGCTGTGATGTCTTCTGATATCTAGACATGCTACTGGACATGCAGAACCATTGGGGGTGCTATCTACATCTGGCCATTGAATCTGTTCCTATAAACATTTTTTTCACTTTAATATAATCAATTAGATTGACCATACTGCAATATAAATTAGCCATGATGGCAGTTTAAGCTCATTTTATATCCACATGGGAGCTAACATTTCCCATATTTGGGGACATTGCAGTCACTTGCAAAATAATTAATTAAAAAGCAGTGTTGGTAATTAAACTTGAAAATACTGTATTCTAGTTTCTTTTCTCCTTTTTGGTGCTCCATTTGAGACTTTGCACACACCGGGTGCCTCAGGGTTGCTGACAGATGAATTCAAGCCTAAGCAATCCAAAGTGATGTAATTTTCAACCAGCTTCATCTCAAATAGCCAAACAGAACAAAGGTCCCATGACCAGTAAAAGTGTTCTAACTTCTTGGGGAGTTCTCACATAAAAAGTCTTAGTTGGGAAGTGAAGAAAGGGAAACAAGGCTTTGCCTATGAGTCTCTTCTCTCTTGCCATCTCTTTGCAGTGCACAGTGACATGTGGCCAGGGTCTCAGGTACCGTGTGGTCCTCTGCATTGACCACCGAGGAATGCACACAGGAGGCTGCAGCCCGAAAACAAAGCCCCACATCAAAGAGGAATGCATCATACCCACTCCCTGCTACAAGCCCAAAGGTAACTGGCTCTTTACTGGCCTAATCCTTGTGTGTATTCAGATGCAATTTTATATGGCTTTGAGTATCCCAAGTATTCTTACCAATGATTTTTTTTTAAAACTTTACTAAATGGGTTTGATTCTTTTTTTTTTTAATCTTTCAAATTGTTTTGATTTTAAATTTTATTAAGGACTACATATAGCAATTTGTTTATACAATGATCTCCCAAGTCATAAAGTTGTTTGAAGACTGTTGCCAAAAAATATCAGATATGTCTGCTTAAAGGGAGATCAGATTGTATGGAGAGATATGTGTAATTTACTGTCCACATTTCTTGCTGTTAAGAGCAAAGGAGGGAATCTAGTTGTGTACAAAATTCACTGGGAAGTCTCATACTTCAAACTGATGAAACAGAAAACTGTTGCTTTTATATTGGAAATTAAAACTTTAAAATGAGACTAAATTCCAGAAATATATTTTGGAGTGAAAATTTGACATATATCAAAATTCGATAGATACTAGAAATAATTTATTTTAAAAAGAAATTTTAGAAAGGTTCTTCTTAGTGAGCAAGTGGGTTATAATCCTACTGGACCTCTCAGATTAGCATGAATACTAATCTGATTTCTGTGCTAGTATTGTTACTAGTCTGTCAACGAAGCAGGGAAACCCCAAGTCACAAACCATTTACATGTAAAGAATTCTTCATTATAAAACTCTTCCAATTTTGAATGCTAAGTATGTTTTTCCATTCCTTTCTTAATTTATTTCTTAAGCCACTAAATATCTATGAAAATCAGCTACACCCTAGCTCTTTATAATACCTTTCATGTGAATGCATAGCATCAAGAAATCTAAATTAATGATGTAAAAGGAAACCCAAAGCCAAAAATATAGCAGAAATCCTGATTACTTTTAATAAATGCATCTCTCTCAGAGTCTCAGTTTTTTCATCTGTAAAATGGGGAAGGTCTCATTTACTCTCACTTAGAGCTCATGCAAGAGTAAATGAGATGTAATGTAATTATGATGCTCAGCCTGATGCCTGACATAAAATAAATGTTACCTTCAACTCTTGACCATCATTAGTGTCCTCAAATATCAGAGGAAGTCACCCTACATGAACTGATGGGACTCAGGTCAAGTGAACAGTAAAGTATTTCAAGTCCACTCTTTGTTCCAGAGTGAACCCTTGGTCAGGGAAAGACAGGATGTTTGTGCTGTCAGAGATGGCTTAGTTGACCAGTCAGAGATGGCTTAGTTGGCATTTATTAAAAGTAATCAGGATTTCTGCTATATTTTTGGCTTTGGGTTTCCTTTTACATCATTAATTTAGATTTCTTGATGCTATGCATTCACATGAAAGGTATTATAAAGAGCTAGGGTGTAGCTGATTTTCAACCATCTATCACTGGGATAGATGGGAGTTGTAAAATGATGTGTGTATAGGTTCTGTGTTGCTGGGTTTCACATATTAGCAAATCCTTTTGACTTTGGCAGTTTTTTGTTTCTCACTTTATTTTCTAACTATAAGCTATAGATGCACATAGAGGGCAAGTAGTGATGCTTTTACTCAAAACAAGCATTTACTAGTTCTGTCTTTAGCAAGTTACTCCAGGAAAAGAAAAGCAGTTTGTGGTTAACTATCAGGAAAAAAATATGGATTTTCACAACTAACTAGTGAGTCTGGCTCTCTAAATATTGTTAAAATACCATGTAATTCTATGGTGTGTGCATATACGGACATATTTCTTTCATCTTTATAATTATATGTTATAAAATAGTGGATAGAACTTGACTGGTTCATACTATAAAGGCAAATATGCCCATAAATGACCCTAATGAATATGTCAGGTTGGGAATCTTGGCAGTTACTTCTGTAAGAGCAGTTATAACCTCCCTATTTCTTTTTTTCCCTCCACATTTTCTCCCAGGAAGTAGTTAGGAAGCTTGTTCTGAGTCGTTTGGCCAAAGCTACATAAACAGGTGAAACAAGTCAAATTACAGGTTATGGGCCCAAAGTTCTATGTAGTCTAATTGTCAGTGAGCCTTGGTGGGGTATTGAACAAATCAGATAACTAAAGCAATGTTTTGTGAATTTCAGAGGCAGAGTTTGTTAGCTTTTGATGACTGGCATAGATAACACATAGTCAAAAGGAAAAAAAAATTAATGAAAATATTACAACCTAGTTTTTTTTTTTTTGCTTTGTGTTAGCATTTTTAAAGGTATGAAAAGAAGCTTTGATGATTCTTTATATGCATATTGAACTAGTGTTCCTAAAGCTGTGACTTTCATAATAAAAGGACTTTCCTTTGCTATTCAATGTAATAAAGGGGAAACATGTACACAGAGACTAACATTATTAATATTTTGAAAATCCAATTTCATTTTTCTTGATATAACCATCATCAGAAATAGCAATTTACCTAAAAGCATTATTTGCTATTGTCAACATAGTCACTTTGAGGTATAACATAAAACTGAAAACTGGTGAGAACAAGGAACTTGCCTGAAACCCCAGATTGGTTCTGACCGCCTCTCTTTTATGTGCATGCACTTGATTCTCAGAGAAACTTCCAGTAGAGGCCAAGCTGCCGTGGTACAAGCAAGCTCAAGAGTTAGAAGAGGGAGCTGCCGTCTCAGAAGAACCCTCGTAAGTTCTAAAGCACAAATAGTTCTTTTTTTTGAAAAGAAAGCAGTGTCCCACTGTCTGTGGCTTTCATGGGTGCTGAACCAAGCGTCAACATCTTCTCAAAGGTGAAGGGATGTTTCATGTTTGAACAATCAGAGATGTTTCAATTTCAAAGCATTGGTCAAAACCTTGAATTGAAATGCAATTTAGAAATTTCTAGATCCATCCTGTCTGAACCTAAATATTTTTTCAGTTTTGCCTGAAATAGAAAAATGCAGTGGATTGTTTGTTCTTGTCTCCAAAATCTGAGCTCTCTTCTCTTGGCAAGAGGCCAAATGTGAGGAAGCCCAGGCTGCATCTGATGATGCAACATAGATTAGATGTGCAAGTCCGGGCAGCATTTCAAGCTTCTTATCTTTATTTCCAGCTTTGCAGTATATCCACTCCAAGAAAAGAAAGGATGTGTGAAATATAGATGAGGGCAAGGAGAGTTTAGTAGCTTCCTTTTCCCTTTCTTGCTAGGTTTGGTATCAGAAGGAGACCCTGATCTTCGTTCCACTTGTTCATGGTCTCATAGCTGCTCAGTCTTATCAAAGCCAGGATGTTTAATAAGACCATTAGGCACAGATTTGCCTGTAGCATCAGAAGGAGAGATAAGGAAGAAGAAGGATAAAAGCAAAGTGGTTGATTGACTGATAAGTACATATTGATTCCACCAGAAAATACCAGTAGGCATATCTGCTGCCTTATTTTTACAGAAAAGGGAATATATTTTATTGAAAAATTTCATCTCTACCAAACAATTTCTTAGGTTGAAGATTTTCTAGATTAATTCATTTAATGTAAGTACTGGGTTCTGTGTTAGTCATGAGAACATAAGACATGTTATCCAACCTCCAAGTGTTCACAGTATCACATGCAGGATAGGAAATGGTTTTCAAGTCAACCCGTAGTTTAAATTTACCAGAGATATAAATGAACACTGTATCTATATCATTAAATACAATTTATGATGTTTTTTCAGATTAATCTTGTTTGAATCTAAGCCTGGTGTGGTTTTTCCAGATCACAAAATTGTAGTCTTTAAATCTCATCCAAAATAACAAGAGATTCAACAAGAAATTCAAAATGCAGATTTGTTCAAAAACTAAAGGTCATTTTAAAATAAATTATATTAAGTCACTTGATTTCACAGAAAAAAACAGTACTCATATTAAATAACACATTTTTAATTTAAAAGGACAGCTAAGCAAAACAAATTGTTCCTGTTCTATAAAGTTACTACAGCAACATTTTCTATTCTTTGAGAAAAGCAACTAACCAGGACAGAACTTCGGAGGAAAGACAGTGGTTAAAGATCACACAGTACAATCTTCAAATTTATTTTTCTTGCTCCTGCCTTTACCTAGTTTGACAGACCTTCCTGTTCCTGGGAGGAATTAAGCAGCTCATTTTGGAAGGGCATTAATTCCTTCATCCACTAAGGTCCTATTTAAGACACTGAAAGATGCTGTAGTATTTGGAGCTGATTACTCCTTGCATGTATTTTTTTGGTTAAATATATTTAAAACCAAACATGTATTATTTTTCTTAAACTATCTGCTCTCCTTTTACTTTATAATTTGGCATTCCCTCTGAAGCATGATATTATCTATAACATAGTATTCTGACCAACATTAAATAGTAGAACAATGCTGAAAATAAATGAAAACATCTTGCATCTATAATTGTACTCCTTTAACATTAGTATACACATCTCAGATGAAAGCTATAACTGGAGTTTAATACTTTTGCAGAAGCATTCTATAGACATCAGTCACCCATACTTTGTAATGAGTGTTTTCCACTGGTGTTCTGATTAAGATGATTTATGCTTAATTTTAATCTTAATAAAATCATTAAAGTAGTTAAACACATAGTTTTAGCTGTTGAACTATAGCCATATATTAGATCATTTAACTTTACTCTTGGTGTAATAGAACTGCCATTGTGGTATGATTGATCTGAGTTGAAGTAGATTGTAGTTGGAGAGCTAGTTCAGCGTAAAGGAACTGTACACAGTTATGCTCAGAACAACTATTATTTTTATACCAATGAAATAAATACCATCTGTAGAATAATGTCACGAAAGGTATATATTTCTGCATTTTAATACTTTTTACTGTTTAGTCTACTGAACCCTAGGAAGTGTCCTAAGTGTTATATTTTTAATTGATTCTGAATTTAAAAAACATAATTTTGCATGGTCTTTATTTCTTCTTTTTAAAAAACACAGACCACTCTCTATAGTATGTAGAAGCCTTTAATTACTCTCCAAAGTATAATGAAAAAAATGATATATTGTCAGCAAGTTGTTCCTCTCACCCCCCACCAAAGAGACTCACATTGCTTAAATTAAATTGTAATGTTTAGAAGCTGTGGCTGTCATTTCTGAACTGCTGCACTGAAGCAGTGTGTAGTGGTCCAGAACTATTATTTCTTGCATTAGCTCCAGCAAACATTGAAGGGTTCTGTAGAAAAGCAGCAAACATCTTCTGTTTGCCCATATGGAAAGTGAAAATATTATCAACAGCCTGTCTCATTAAAGAGCACAGGAAAATCACTATGTTTAAGTCTTTAGCATATGGAGATACCCTTATTGAGTGTTAGATACTTTTAGCAACCCCAAAATGTAAGAAAAAGATTAGTTAGCATTCCAGCCAAAAATATGTTAGAAAGAAACCTCTCTAAGATATGTTTAGAAGAAAACTATGATAAAGGACTAAACACAGACTTGCCAAGAAATAACTGAAATCTTTATAGAAAAGAAGAATACATAGACATTATGGTTCCCCTAAACTAAACACCACGCAGAACGTAAGAATACAGATATCAATCTCCTAGAATCACTGAAATAATGGTGCAGGTTGGGTCACATGGTGGTGAAATGCTTCTAGATTTATTATAGGAAGCTGCAGTTTCAATTCAGAAATACCTTAAGATATTACTTGTTCATTCAACAACATAATGGCTTACTTATGATGTATCTGATGCATGTGGTACAAAGATAGAAACATTTGATGAATATATTTTCTTGGTATGCAAAAATGAATTCCTACCCAGTTATGGGAGTCAAGCCCTCTGAACTGGTTTTTCACTGATGATCCTGGTTTGCCTGATTCGGGCACACAATTTTATCAAATTTTCCCAAAAACCAGCAGCAAGAATCATCAAGCAAGATTTTTTTTTCAAGTTGTTATCTCTACCATTGACTGGGACAATGCAAACAAGATCCAAACCCCAAACTGAGACAGCCAGGGAAAGGGGTTTAGCCAGGAAGCTCATCAAACACAGGCAATCTTATAAATAAATTAAATATAGTAAATTTGCTTCAGCAATTGTCAACTAGAGAATCCATAGAAATCCTTGTTACCCAGTTAACACAGAAGGAATTGTGGTTCAGAGACAGGCTTCATATTTTTCTGAGGGTAATAACAGTACTCTTAGCCCTAGAAAAGAGAAATAGGGAAAATGCTAATGGAATTTTTTTCTTACAATTCAAACTATGTTTCTGAATTTGCCTCTAACCTAGTCGATGAGAGTGTTGTTAGATTTAGGATACATCATTTATATGTCAGATTGAGCCCATCTGGTTCTTTCTACTGAAAAATACATGGGAATAGCTTTTAAACCCTCAAAGGTTCCTTTTATTTCCTGGTGGATTGAAACCGCAATGTGGTAGTACATTTATATTAGTTAGTTGGAAGCTAAAAGAATCGTTGACAGAGTTCCCATCTCTTATTTTTATATCTTATTTTCAGTCTTGTTTGAGAAGTGGGCACAAACGTCATTGTCACTTGGAGGTCAGTACACATTTATGACCTCTTTAAAAGGTTAATTTCTTGAGGAAAAATGATATAATGGTGATCTCTATGACATTTAAGGAAATGTTATTGAACAGGAAACCATTTAGCTGGTCTTCTTAAGAAGCCTGATCTGATGTGGAATTGGAAGGAAATTGTTCATTTCCTAACTCCTTCAGGCCACTAACACACCACCAGATGCCATGGAGGGTAATTTGGTAAAAGAGCCAGGCTAAGGAAAAAGGTATTGCCTGGACACTCCAGGTACTCTGCCTTTCTCTTTCCAGCTAGTAGCTAAAGCAACACATCCCAGTTAGAGGAAGTGAGAACTACCTGGGCACTCAGGGAAGCCAGGATCTTCCCAGGTATATTTCAGTTGCTGGAGTTCTTCAATAGTTCAGACTAAGCAATAGCATATAGCAGTTTCACTGGGGACTGTGTAGCCAACACAACTATTTTAACCAGCATCCCCTCACCAAATAGCTGACATTCACCAGATAGAAGTCCTTACAGATGCCATCCTCTCAAAGGTAAGATTGAGTAGCTCTTGTGCCTTGATCTTGCATTGTTAGCAATCTTGAGTTATCTTAGTAGATTTTCAGTCAACAGATTTGTATGGTTAAGAAGCCATTTGAACTTCAACATAATATTCAGGTCTTCAATGTAAGCCATGAAGGAAGAAGAAGATGAAGGAGGAGGAGGAGGAAAAGGAGAAAAGCAAAGCAGACAGACGGCAGCAATAATATCTGGATGCCAGATGGCATCAGGTTAGCAATGGGGCTGATGCAGTAAGGAGCAAAGGGAAGTTTCTGTCATGTGTCTGTGTGAACAGAACCCACTAGGATTTAGATGCAGAGAGAAGGACAAATAAGAGTCACCATAGTGATCTTACAGTCATTAAGTGTTCTGTTTTCCTTGGTGAAAATAGTATTTAAATATATAATATATAATTATATGTTTACATTAGTTCATATTTATACCTTGTAAATTGTCTGAGAATGTGGATGGCTTAACTCAGTGGTTAAGAATGTGAATTCATATATTTTTTAAAAAGTGATTAGAAATATTATCTGTGTGACATACATTTGTATTTCCCCCAAAGAATATGGAGATCAAACATCAGTGATGAACCCAGATAGTGTGGCTGCTTATATTCTTAATATAAGTTACCTGACTGTCATTCTCTTCATGAATCTCAAAATGGAAAATAACAAGGAATATCTCATATATGCATAGAAACATGTTTCTTCAGAATCAAGATTCATCTAAGATCAAGAAATTTAAAGTGTTTTCAGATCATTAAACCAACAAAAAAGATGTTCAAGCAGCACATTTTGAGCAAAGGAAATCTAAGACAAAAACTCACAAATGCATTCGAGTTCAAGAAATGACCCAGAGCAGAATAAAAACCTCCCATTGGCCAGACAGAATCAGCCCTTATCCTCACAATCCTCAGAGTCTTGACCTCTCTTGACTTCCAGTTCCTGACTTCCTGACCTTTTCCCCATCTATAAAAATCATTCTCATTCTTTATATTCTCTGCAACAGCAAATAGTGTGTTTAGTATAAATTATCTGGCTAATTATGTACTTTAGATGACTTTGGAGACGTACTGGACCTACCAATTTTTTATACCTAAATTCACCCACTCCATCTTATGGCACTGTGGCAGGTATTATGAAACCAGTACTCTTTGCCCTCAAAAAATCTTTAGTGCTTTCTTACCACAGAAGCAACAGGATGGTGACCTAAATCTTGAGTATTGATCATCAATCTGCAGATGGAGTAAATAAGCTACCTCTTTTTTAGAAAGGCCATTTGACATTGGGGCATGCACAGTGCGATTTTTAATGGAGTATAAGAGACTAATTGAATCCCCAAGTTCTTTATCACCATATTTTAGAATCGCATCTACCTCGGAGATAAAACACAGAATAGTTAAGCTAGTATGTGGCAGTGAACAAATAAAAGAAATAAGTGAAAGAAGAATGAAATATACATACTGAAAGAGTTTGAGGGGGATGTTGATGTGAACTGGTGTTTAGAAGATGATGGAGTTTATTTGAAACTGGCTTTGGCTCCAAAACTAGTAGTGGAGGAAAGATTATTAGATCTTCTTACATAATAAATAATCAAATTTTTATACCACTATTTGTTTCTCTGTGATTCCTACCTATATGTTGAAAACAGGCTTCAGATGATTTCAGATGATTTCCTAAAGTGATTTTTTAAATTCATTTTTATTGTAAACAAATGGGGCACATCTTGTTTCTCTGTACATGAAGTAGAGGCATACCATTTGTATAATCATACATTTACCTAGGGTAATAGTTTTTGATTCATTCTGTTATTTTTTTTCTTACCCCACCCCTCCCACCCCTCTTATCCCTCTATACAGTCCCTCCTTCCCCCATTCTTGCCCCCCTAAAGTGATTTCTTTCCAGCTACATCAAGTTACCAACTATGTAAGTTGGCAAGGAGTTAGACTATGATTTGTATGCCCCCAACAAGGATATAACCCTGCTAGGATCAAAGTAAAAACTCAACTTAATCTTCCCTCCATGCAGAACAGCTGTGTGCCCAGTGGTTAAGTGTGGGCTTCAGTGACAGACCATGTGTGAATCCTGGATCCCCATTAGCAACAGTGGACCCTGGGCAAGTCACTTCATTTCCTCATTTGTGAAATGAGCATAATAATACTCTCTATGTCCTTGGGTTACTGTGAGAATTGAGTTAGTGTATGTGCAGCGCCTGGTCTGCAGGTAGTTCTGCGTATGTAAGAACAGCTGTTAGGATTAGGCTTTCCTAGCATCATGTATCTACCAGGGAATCTTTAAGGCAGTTAAAATGAATAATAATCACTCAATATGAGAAGCTGAGGCAGATATTGTGTGTATCTACCGTACACATCATGTCTCTAATGGCATTTGAGCAAGAACCAAACTACTTAACCCAAAGCTCAGCTAGTGGTTCCCCACTAATGTAGTCTTACTGCCTCTCTTCTAGGCTTCTGAAACTCTTGGAAGGCTCATTAATTTAGCCCGAGTTTATTCCAAGGGACAAAGATTAGTTGTCTTTATTTAAGTAAAAATTGCTCTTCAGTAGATGAATGGATAAAGAAACTGTGGTATATATACACAATGGAATTGTGGTGTATATACTCAGCCTTAAAGAAAGGTAAAATTATGGCATTTGCAGGTAAATGGATGGAGTTGGAGAATATCATGCTAAGCGAGAGCTTAAGCCAGTCCCAAAAAACCAAAGGCCAAATGTTTTCTCTGATAAGTGAATGCTGATATATAACAGGATTGGGGTGGGGGGATTTGGGTAAGGGAAGAATGGAGGAACTTTGGATTGTGCAGAAGGGTATGAGGGGAGGGAAGTGGGAAGGGGTTCGGAAAGATGGTGGAATGAGGCAGACATCATTACCCTATGTACATGTATGATTGCACGAACGGTGTGACTCTACATTGTGTACAACCAGAGAAATGAAAAGTTGTACGCCATTTGTGTACAATGAATCAAAATGCATTCTGCTGGCATGTATAACTAAATAGAACAAATTTAAGAATATAATAAGATTTGAAATAAAATTCAAAGATGAGATTTTTTTTAAAAGTAAAATTTTATTATAAGACTCAAAAAAAGAGATTTATGGAAAATTGCAAATGTTGAGTGAGGAAAGTTCAGAAACTGCTTAGGTGGAAAAGCAACTCTGGTTTAAATACATTTGATTCCCATAGATTGCTTCCAGCATGCACAGAGACAGCACAATCAGTAATAAACCCAAGCAAGCAGATAGAGCCATTTTTATGTAGTCACTGGAAAAGCCTGTATTACAATCCAAGACGTTCTAAATTTGTCAGCCCCTCCCACCATTACTGCTGTTGCTCATTCCGTAGCTACTTTCAGAAAGCTAAATCTGAACTGTTGCTCAGCTGAGCCCTAGAGAGTGACAAAGACAAATTAATAGGATCCTTGTGTGCCAAAATAAAGTATGGACCTTGTCACCACCAATATATGTTAAGTCCATTAAGGTCATTTTTAATGAACTGAACTTTTCATTGGAAAGCTTTGCCAAACTTGTTGAATTAAGGGAAAGAAACCTTTACAAAATTGCAAGATAAACTAATTCCACTCTGTATGAAGAAGAAATGGTTCGTGAAAAGTATTTGAGTTTATACTATTTTTGATTTTCATCAAAGTCAGGGAAATAATCTGGATTTAAAATATGGAAATATTTTGGAAATAATATAGAAAATAATATGGCATTAAACTTACAACTATAAGTGTACTGATAGGATGTCAGTTCTAACCCATCTGGAGTCCCTTTGGGACTCGTCTTTTTAAATAGGCTACCCTCAAGGAAAAGCAAACTTTCAAATCATGTTCTCTTCCAGAAAGGTCAGAAAAGCACAGGGAAAGAAAGACATTCAAACAAATCTCATCCCTTTATTTTTCATTTGTAAGATTCATTTGGCTCCATCTGTATCTGCTAGATGCAATTAAGAGTCTATCTTCCTTTTTTCCAAAAACTTTGTATATGTTGAATTTTAAAGAGTAGATAAAAATGTAAGAGCACTCTCGAGTCCCTTTAACCTAGAAACAACTCAAAAATGCTCCAGAGCCTTTTCTGTTGAGTAGCTAGTAATAAGATAAGGCAATGTTTGACTGGAGTCATATACAAATTACTGAGGTCAGCATCTGTCTAAAAATTCTTGTTCTATAAAATAGCATTTCTATTGAGATTTTAACTAAATTATGATGGGAACAGGGCTTAAACTTGCCCCAAACTATTTGAGTACCCAACAACCCATCACAATGAAATGAGGCCAACACATACTGCCCAAGTTTAGCTATAAGAAATATAAATGAGTGTCTATCATAGCTACTAAATTTTGGTATGAGAGCTTTAAAAGACCAAAAGAAACTTCAAGAACCAAAAAAGTGTTTCCTAATGCCAGTGTCTGAATCAAAGAAGTATGATTTGATTTCTTAAGAGATTTTTAGTCCGTTGCTTCTTTTTCTAGTTTGGTTTCAGACTTTGAGCCCAAGAATAATCTGAATACCAAGTCACTCATAATAGCAATTATTGGTTTCCTAATTAGAATTCATTGAAAAAATTTATCAAGCACTCATGTTAAGTTCTGCCTTCACAGAGATTTGGTCTAATGAGAAGGTTATTGCATAGCGATCACACTGTGATTATCAAAGACTGGTAGCAATATGAGAAAATGAAGAGGCACTCTCAGAGAGTCTAACAAGAACCCAGCAGCTCTAGGGACTGGGAAAGTCCTCTCTGAGAAGGGACACAGAAGCTGAGACCTGGGGATGAGTGGGAGTTACTCTAAACCAAGAACCAGGAAGAGGGTCCTGCAGGGAGTGACCCACATATGTCCAAATATTGAGTCAGGAAAGAACTACACACTTTTGAGGAAGTAAAAGAAGACAGGTATGAGAAATGATACTCCTGATGTGGTACTCCTGACTTCAAGTGACACAGCCTATTGCTCTTGCCCTTGATGCAGGGCTGGCCTCAAAACTTGCTTTGACCAGTAGAATGCAATGGAAGTAATTAATGTCTTGGAACTTTCAAGAATAGGCCTTAATAGGACTTGAAATTTTGTTTTGTTTTTTTGATTCATTGTACAAAAATGGGGTACAACTTATCATTTCTCTGGTTGTGCACAATGAAGAGTCACACCATTCATGTAACCATACATGTATATAGAATAATAATGTTTGTCTCATTCCACCATCTTTCTCTCCCCCATCTCCCTCTATACAATTCAATGTACCTCCATCCTTCCTTCCCCCTATCAACTTATCAGAGAAAATATTTGGCCTTTGATTTTTTTGGGATTGGCTTATTTCACTTAGCAGGATATTCTCCAACTCCACTTACCTACAAATGCCATAATTTTGTTCTTCTTTATGACTGAATAATATTCCATTGTGTATATATACCACAGTTCCTTTATCCATTCATCTTTAGCATGGGAACAAATTAATGGGAGTTATTCATAGAGGTTAGGTACCACAGCATATATTTATTGAGTTCTTAGTGTAAGGAAGAAGGAGAGGGTGGGCAGAAAAAATTCACAAGTAATAAATTGGAAAATCCCTAGGATTTTAAACTTTGTAACCTTTCTGATGAAACAAAATAATCTAAAAACAAATATAAATCTAAATCCATTTGGAGGAAAATAGTTTCCTAGTGATGTTTTCTCACTAAAGACATTCTTTTTGAAAGACTAAAGAATGAGTCTTTTGCTTTTAACCAACCATTATTTAAAAACATTTCTGAGAAAAAAGATATGTTTTGAGATTGTTAAAAAAATATGATTTCAGGCTTTCTGGAATTAAAATTTATGTAAATTAAAAAAAAGAAGACAAGACAGGTATGACTAGAAGGTAGTGATGGGGGGGAACAGTGGAAGATGAAGGTGGAGAATGACTTAGTGTGACCGTGGACTGCGGGGGGGGGGGGCGTCTTCTTCTCTCAGCACAGCAGGAAACAACTAAAAGCTTTCCATTTTAAAATCCCCCTGGTTACACTGTGAAGAACAGACTGGAAAAAGGAACAGAGGAAGAAGACAGATTAGTGGCTGTTGTGGTTGTGTAGGGGACAGCGTTAGCCCAGTGGTCCTGGTTGACATGGCAAAGCAAGACACAGTGCCCGGAGGGGTGAAGAGCATGGATGGAGAAGCAACCCCCTCTTTCGATCCTGCCACTGCCATTTACTGAGCAGCATGACCTTGCAAATCTTGTGGGTCTCGATCTTATCAAAATTGGGATGAAGATTGTACTATAAAATACAGTTTTCCCAAAGGTGAAACCATGACTCTCATGCAAATATAAAATGGACACATGTCAAAATTTTTCTTTATGAATTATTCAGCAAACTAGTTAAGACACTAAAACTAATTCAAATGAAAATTGGATTTAGAAAAGTTTATATTTTCTAACAGACAAGATCATTTGCATTGACAGAAACAGGAAAAAATTTCCATCATATGGACAAGAACATCTGTATCATCACCAGCCTTTTACAGGAAATGTCTGTTTCTGTGAAGTTGCAAAAGAGACTAACCAAAGATAATATAAGCCTCATAATTCATAGAATTAGACCACCCTTAGAAGAGAACCAGACAATGCTGACATTTCATTGAAAAGACAACCAGAAATATCTTTTGTCTCTTTCATAGTGTATCCAATAGTACCCATCTCCCAACAATGTTATCTATGGATGCATGTGTACATATAGCATATATACACACATATACAATATTATATATAAATATACATAGATATAATGTTACATAGACATATATAATGTTATATGTCTGTACATGTATATATAATGAGTAATATGTGTGAAATACATTAAACAACAAGTGTAATTGTTAGCTATTATTATCATTGTTGTATCAATGATAGGTGGTGGCAGTGGAGATGGAGAGAAGTAAATGCGGTTAAGACACATTCCCAAGAAAGAACTGATGACTTTGGCAATCAGTTGCAAGTGAGGAGTGAGGGAAATCCATGGTTCATGAATAACTCCTGAGTTTTGACTTAGGAGGGTAGCTAGTGGAAACATTTGCTGTGATGGAGAAGATTTGAAGATGCATGGGTTGCTGAGGGAGTAAATCAAGAGTTCCATTTTGAATATTTTACATTGAAGATGGCTTTGAAACATAAAGAGAAAATGGCAAGAAGAGGTAGCAACCTGTAGTAGAGAGTGTGAAAGCTCGGCAGCTCTGTGGCTTGTTTCGACTTCCCCATCTGTGTACCAAGTGAGGATTCCAGTCCTTGTCTCATCAGGTTCCCATTAGGATTCAACAGCTTTGATTTATGAAGTACTTAGGATAGTGTCTGGCACATTAGAAGCCCTAAAGTTTTGATAAATAGACTAATTAGTATTTATTCATTTTCAAAGATAAAAGTTCTGAGATTAGAAATTTCTTGCACAATGTTGGTATTTGAAACTGAGAATCCTTGACAAACACATTGGAAAGCAGTGCAGAACTGAGCCTGGCACCTGGCAATATGTAGAGACTGAGAACAGAAGACGGACTGAGAAAAGGAGACTGAGAAGGCAGTGACCAGGGAAGAAAACAGAGAGCATGATGTCAGGTAGTTCAGGAGCAAAAAGAACTTTGAGAAGGAAGCTATGATCGAGTGTGTTGAGTACCACTGGGACATGGTAGATTGGATCTGTCAGGAATAGCAGAGAATATGAAGCTGATATTCTTAAAAACTGATCATTACTTTCCTGCTGGCTCTTCTCTTACAGTTAGAAAAGTGCAGCCTCATGCTCAACAGGTCCCTCCTATGTTGTCTGAACCAGATTGGAGGAAGACAGGCAGAACTGTGAGATGACTTTAACAAAACACTCAAAGATCTGACCTTCCTGGATTTGAAAGAGCCCAGTCATCTCTGGTCTCATTGGAACTTTCAGCAAATTCATCCCCCGCAACATTGTCTTCTAGTATAAAGTCCCTTTGAAAGGAGAATGTGCTCTTTGATGCAGTCAGCTTTTCTTCTACTTCTAGCATTAAGCATTTTCTACAAGAGGAACATTGAGGCATTCTTGCAGAGAGACCAGCTGTCTCTCAAAGAACCCAAAATGAATGTCATCATTATGATGAGAAAATGAAATTGCCACATGGAAAATGGCTCTAAATACAGTTCTCCTAACACTGTCATATGTGTTTTTGAATTCATTCCTTCCTTCAAGTTATTACTGCATAGTGGTGTTAGAAAGGCAGTCACTGATTTGTTGTTGTTGTTTTTTTCTTTTCAAATAGTTGGTGACTCTTATCAAAATTGTCATCTGCTATTTTAATTTCTAAGATCATTCTATTCTTGGTTCTACTATTGGGTTACTTTGCAGTGCCAAAGGTCCTCACAGACCCTAGTGCTTAAGCATTTAAGGAACCTGTGAAAAGAAGTGGTGCTCTCAGAGGTTTGTGGAGAGGTATCCTCGACACCTATGAAGAATTTTGCCTGGAGACCTCAATAAGTTGCATAACTAGTATAAATTATTTGCAGCTCCAGAGGGTTGCAAATAGCAATTGAGAAATATTTTCATAATTTCACATTCAGATCAAGTATCCTTAGCTGATGATCTTTCATAAGTTAGATACTCATTTATTTAGAATGATTCAGGGACAGTCCTAAGGGAATGTAGAGTGACATTTTGGGTAGATGTTGTCCTAAAACCTTAATGCTCCAGCTATACTTTTAAATAATGATTTTTAAAGTTACCTTAGAATTGTGGATTTTACAAGTAATTTTAAAAAATTCCTAAAGTCATTCAGTTGAAGAGTTACCTTCCCTTTGTAGCATTCCAAAGGTTTCTTGTATACTTACTCTGAAAGATTTTTAAGTTTTCCCTTTTAATTTCATTGAGAGATGTTAAATAATCAAAAATTTTTGAGACCTTCTGGTTGCATATGAAAGTGGGAAGCACATGAAGGTACAGGTAGAGAGAAGAATTGCCCTTCCCTATTCAAGTTTCTTTTCTTAGTCAGCATCAATGTTTCTTAGGTATCCAGATGCCTCTTCCAATGCTAATCTGCCTATCCTGGGTTGAAGTAACTGCCCCTGTCCTGAAAATTTTACTCTGTTATAGTTTCAAGTATTGCCCAGAATCAGAAGAACCAAATGTTCAGACTTTAAAAGATTAATAAAAAAGGAGATTGGTTTAAAAGGCAATATGGAATAACATTATTATCAACAAAGACCATGAGTTCTTTGCCCCCAAATGATAATTTGTGTAAAAGAGTTTTTGTTTAATTCAACATAGAATTACTTATATAACATTTTATTTTCTAGTTTCTTTTGTGGTCACTAGTTTAAAAAATTTTCATAAGGGGAAAACCCATAATTCTCATGCAAATATAAAATGAACATTTGTCAAAATTCTTATTTGCAATAGTCCCACCTTATCCACAGAAATACATTCTAAGACCCTCAGCGAATGCCTAAAAGTATACTACTGAATCCTATATATACTACATTGTGTTTCCTTATACATACATACCTATGATAAAGCTTAACTTATAAATTAAGTGTGGTGAGAGATTAACAACAATAGCTAATATTAAATAGAACAATTGTAGCAATATGCTCTAATAAAAAGTTGTTTCACACTTATGGATTATTTATTTCTGGAACATTCCATTTAATATTTTTGGACCATGGTTGACTGTGGTTAACTGAAACTGTGGAAAGTAAAACCTAGAATAAGGGAGACTACTGTGACTCATTGACTAACAAGGGAACCAGTAAAATGTTACAACCAATTCAAAGGGAATTTTTTAAAACCATGTATATTTAGGTAAATAAGAATGCTAAAATGAATTTAGAAATAGATACAAAATGGTTCTATCTGCAGGACAACAATCAATTGTGTTCCAGGAGACAGAGTTAATCCACACTTTTATGAGTAAGAATCATTTGCATTATCAGTGTTCAGCAACTGTAAGTGATAAAATGGCTCAAAATCAATGAAAAGCTAATATAACCAGGAAGGATGCACTTAATAGGATGGCCAATAATCTTTTGGGTCTGTTTTAAAGTTTTTCATAGTTTTTCCCTAAATTGTTCAATGTATTCCTCCTCTCTCCTCACTGTAATATCATGCCCCCACTTTCATACCTAAATATACACAAAGGAAAGAGGTAAATAGAAATCACCAACCCCTCTAGTTTCAAAATTTTAATAATACTGAAATTTACTAAAATCCAGTATTTCTAATCTGATTCCCTGCAAATCTGAATTTTGAAACCAGACCATGAGATTGTCATGCATCAAAATAACATACCTGCTAAGCTATTCTGATTTTGTATAATTCCCCCATTTAAAAAAAAAAAAAAAACATATAATATGGGAAAGCGAAAGGGAGGAAAGTAATGAGAGAAAAAAGGAAAGTTAATTGTTAATGTCTTTATAGACCATAAATCTATAAAATAGGGGCCTTGCTGTGGCTCCTATCTGTGGTGACATGAGACTAATTAACCAAGAGTACATTGTTTCTGTTTAGCATCTTTTTAAACAAAGTAATTGTTTTTGTTATTTCATTGAATGCTTCTGTCCATAATAGCCACTAATAAACTACTAGGAACTTGACAAGTGAATTTGATTGTTACTGTTTTCTATTTCATAAATGAGATTGTGGTAATAACTAAGTAAAACAAGCTTTGTGTTCATGAAATGAACAATTAAGCTTTCAAATAGATGACCAGAACAAAACATAGATCATTTGCCAGGTACTTTTTTTTTTTTTTTTTTTTAATTTCCTAGAGATGGGAAAACTAAATGTCAGAATCATATCATCCCTTCTGAAGCTTATACCCATCTTTTAAAGAACTCACTTGACCAGTCAGTTTTTAGCCATCTGGCAGTATAAGTGCTAGCAAAAAGAACTTTTAAATTACCCAAATTGAACTTCAGTAATAAAAATCTTTTATTGTATATTTTCACATCAAAATGATTAATATACTGATTTAAGAAAACAAAACAAAAATGATTGCATTCCATTTTACATGATCCACTTTAAAGGTTCTAGCCCAGCAAGTACTATTCAAGATGAAACTTCTGAATATTACATTTAAGCCTTGTAACTTGCCTGCCCTCTCAATGACCTTGCTCCCTCCCACTTGTGACCAGAAAATCCAAGATAGTAAATGCAGAGTTGAGAGACCTAGGGACATGGGGGAAAGCTTCATAAGAAAAACAGTTATTATTCATTTAGCCATTTGCACTATCAGATATTTTTCTTTTGAAATATAATCTCCTGCCTTCAACAAGAGAGAATATATTATATCATACAGTGTATGCACTAGAGAAATTAAGATGACTGCCAAAAGACAGCACCACTTAAAAATCAAATTGTTTTTAATTGGTGTGAACCTGACAAAGACCTACAGATAGTGGGTTGGGCAAAATGCCAGTGAAGCTGTTTTACATTTGATAAGACTCTCATTTTGGGAAACATAAAGCAGATGTTTATTGTTTTTTGCTCTTAACCCTAAATGTCCACATAGTCAAACTGCACATACACATAGATGCACGTATACATTATGTGTGTGTGTATACGTATATATACACATATACATATATATGTGACATATATAAGACATATCTTACAGATGTTGCTTTAAAATTAACATTTCACCTACTGCAACAAGTGCATGGGACTTCCGTAGCAGGTCTTTTCTACTTTGTGTGCTTTTGGTGCATCATCCTGGTTCTGGAAAGAGATCAAATGCAAAGTCATTCATATTGTAGACAAGGAGAGCTGAGGGTGCAGTTTACATATCAGTTTGTATCCTAGATTTCATCTGGGTTCTAGATTTCACTGGGACTTTGGAAGATAAAGCACAAATAAAGTTAACTACTTATAATTCTATAAGCTTATATATGTAGAAAGAGAGGGACCCTAAGACCTAAAATAAGTTTGGGGATTATCTTTAAATTTCAATGTGTTTGGCAATCCTACCAAATGTTCTTTTCTATAGCAGGGGTAGGAAAACCACATCCCACAGACAAGATCCAGACCCTTCCCTCATCTCTCCTGACTGCCCCATTTTAATAAGTAAAGTTTTATTGGAAGATAACCCCATTCATCTGTGTGCTTCTTTCATGCAACAGTTCTTGCAATGGAGACAGCATGGCCGAAATAATCTAAATTATTTTTTGTATAGCTCTTTACAGGAAAGGCTTGCTGATCCTTGTTCCAATGGT
The DNA here is from genome assembly GCF_902686455.1 of Sciurus vulgaris. NCBI lineage: Eukaryota > Metazoa > Chordata > Mammalia > Rodentia > Sciuridae > Sciurus > Sciurus vulgaris. Next base: position 37,304,971 of record NC_136476.1, read on the forward strand.
CATTAAAGAGGGCTATTACAAGTGATAGAGCAATATTCCTCAGGTAGCATTATTTAAGGAGAGAAGACCTTTTAATCCTTTAGGATACTATTTCTCCCCCAAGTTCTCTACATACCAGAAGATAAAGAGGTCAAAAACGGAAGGGGGAGGTGAAATTGTGATGACAATTTCTTGGGAACAGTTCTGGGTGGCCATTCCATTCTCACCCACCCTTCTGACAGGCCATGATAACCTTTGTTCTCTCTCCTAGTGGATTCCTCTTCAAAGGTAGCTGGGGTCAAGTCCTTCCTGAAGGGTCTCTTGCTAAGCCTCAGGGCACTGTGTAAGCTTTGGGAAAGATCATCTCTCCTAGCCAGACCACCTCTGTTGCACATAAAGCCCAGGTTCAGGCCAGCAAACATTTTTGTTGTATTCTTTGTAGTGTGAAAAGTTGGATTGGTTTGCTGTTAGAATTTCAATTTCCTTGAACTAGATATAAACCATTTGCACTTGTTAGGATTTCATGCTGTAACCATCTTATCAGTCTTTTCCGCCAAAGTCAAGGTTAAACCAGGTTTGCATGCCTTCCCAGCATGACTCCCCTGTGCAAAAGCATTAGAATCATGGGGAAAAAATTATCCCAAAGTTTTCTCCCCAGATTATTATACTAACTTTTTGGAAATGTTGTGGTTCTTTCTGGATTTTTTCCTGTAGGCCCCTCTCAAGGTCATTACAGTTATGGCCATGGCTGATTAATGGGGAGGAAAAACTTTTCTCTCTTTTTTTTTTTTTTTTTTGAATTTGGATAGTTTCCTACATTCTGGAGAAACTCAGAGAAAAACCAAATTCTTCCAAATGTAGCTTTTTTTCAGGGTGGAGGGAGGAGGATGTTGAACAAACTTGTATGAATGCAGATCCTCTCGTTTACTGACACATGCCTTTGGATTTAAATTTGTAGCATGGCTTTTCACTATGATATAAAAAGAATTGGAGATCAGACTAATTCAAAGAATGTGTGAGGAAGAAGACTGCACCATTCTTGGAAACTTACAAAAAAAATCTTTTTTATAAATATAAATAAATCTTAAGAAGCACAATGAATAAAAAGCAAAGAAAGTTACAGAATATGAGATCCAGGCTTTAAAAAAAAACCTTCCTTAAATATCTTGCAGGGCTTATTTTGTTATAGTTTTTAGTATCAGTATTAGTCTGCTTTAAGAATAGCCAGCATCATCGTGCAGGAAGCACAAGTGCTGGGATTTAGAGTGAGGAAAAGAATCACCAATTCCCTGCTCTGAAGAGCTACCACTGTGGGCAGAGCCCTGAGTAAGCAGGTGGTCTGGGGCAGGAATGTCTTGCAGCTGGGAGTTCACATGACATGAAGCAAGCAATCCAGAATCAGTAGCCAATGAGCTCATGAACTAAACTGAAGCTCCCATCACAGGACAGGGTGGAGGAGCCCTGAGCACATCCCGAGCCAGCCCTGGGCAGCAGAAGCAGGTGCCATGCATCCCCTCACAACCCCAGCGCTGTTCTGCTTGGAGCTTCTCATCCTGTCCTCTTGTTTGCTTGCTGACTGCAGGTTCATCCCAGAGGCCTGGTCGGCCTGCACAGTCACCTGTGGTATGGGAACCCAGGTGCGAGTAGTCAGGTGCCAAGTGCTCCTGTCTTTCTCTCAGTCCGTGGCTGACCTGCCAGTTGATGAGTGCGAAGGGCCCAAGCCAGCCTCCCAGCGTGCCTGTTATGCAGGACCATGCAATGGGGAAATTCCTGAGTTTAACCCGGACTCCACAGATGGGCTCTTGGGTGGCCTGCAGGATCTGGATGAACTGTATGACTGGGAGTATGAAGGGTTCACCAAGTGCTCCGAATCGTGTGGAGGAGGTAAGGAGAGAGCCCCTGGCTCAGACCCTGGTCCTTTTTCTGTCTCTTCTCTCCCTGCATGCAACTGTGTCACGTGATTGCCCCTATATCAAGAATGATAAGTGGGGGCAGGAAAGGAAGCAGACATTCTAAAGGTAAAGAAAGTTTAAACTGAATGAATGGATTTGATTTCTGTTTCTGCTCAGTGGCCCCAGGTTCTCAGCTGTGAGTGGCCTGTAACTGATGCCTTTGCTTTCAGTTGTCCTTCTGATGTTTTGTACTCAACATTGTCTTGTTTATCTGCACCCTTGCCTCAGTGCGTGTGGTGTGAACCAAGACCCAAAGTACAACAACACATTCTGCTGTTCTCAAGAATAGGTTAGGGTCTTTCTAGTTTATTCAGCTGGTTTTCCAAAGGGGAAGGGAGTGTAAAGGGTATTCAGCACAGTCCTTACCTGGAGCTGTAAAGGATTTTAATGATCAAAGTCGAACCTCACTCCATTGTGCATTGATATGCAAAAGAGCAAAGTGACTTGTTCAAGACCTCACAGCTAGAGAGTGACTGAGCTGGGTCTAGGCCAAGGCTGCTGCTCTCTGTCTACAACCTTTACATCCTACCACTCTTCAAGCACGTAGAGAATTCCTGGAGCTTTCTTATTATGAATATTCAACTAATGGCAAACATTTTCATGTACATTCATCTGGTTCTCTTGGGTATAATATATAGTGGTCTACAAATAGGTTATATGGTGAGTTTTTAATTATTAACCACTCAGTTACATTTGTGGGTACAATATGTTTCAATGTATGTATACATTGTAAAAATATTAAACCCAGGGGATTACCATCTCTCTTCAGTTAATTTTTTATTCCAGGTGTTATAAACAGAATTGTGGCCAAAAAAATTCAATTCTTCAAGATTGTGGTCTTTCTCATCACTGTAGAAAATGCATTAGATTCATGTTGTCACTCACTATCTCCCACATCTACTCCCAAGAGAGATTTTGATAGGTGAGGAAGTGCCACTGAGTTCCTATCACATCCCTCTTGCTGGCCATCAGTAACCCCTTTGGGCATGTTGAGGTTCTACATTCCCAGAAAATTTCTTCCTTCACTGGTGAAATAAAGTCTGAAAATCGGTTCCCAAAACTGTTTTCTAAACCATGACATTTGAGAAACTCTTCTAAAGGGCATCTTTTGTCATAACTGAGAATGTAAGAATAAATGTGCCCACATTGTTCACCTGTAGTTGAAAAGGAATGAACAGTGAAACAAGTACTAGCAAAGAATCAGTTTTCTCCAGCAGGTCTTTTTAAACTTTTAGTAGTCCTGACCTTGAAGTTCTTGCTTGTTTCTGCGTCTTCCATTTTCCAACCCTGGAATTGTGGAGTGTTTTAATGGAGAGCCCTGGTATCTTAAAACCTAAATTCTTCTACATAGTTCTGGAAGACAGTTTCTCAGAACTCAGCTGATGTAGCTGTATTCATGTGGTGTCCTTCACTCATTTTCAGGACATTGTTTCTTTCATGCCTAATGACAGAGTAGTGTGTTAAATAAGCTTTGGTGCTCTCTAAACCCCAGCAGGAGCTGAGAGTCTGGAGGAAAGGCTGTGGCTGTGGCCCTGGCCTGAAGGGGAGGCTGCAATTGTTCCTTTCTACTCTGAGCAATAACTCAGAGTTCAGATGGTTGTGTTTTTATCCCCAATTTCCAAGATCACCTGAATTGAACGATCATTATTTCTAGTCAAAAACAAATGTGCTTTGAAAAAAATTTTATTTATGGTCTCTCAGTTATGGCTCTCAGTTACAAGTCAAGCCTGGAACTTTATGAGCAGGTGGAAAAAATACATGCAGTAATGGAATATATAAATAACCGGATGCCTTTATCTTTAAGAGTCTATCCATTCTGCTGACCAACCAGGGGTTTAAAATTGAAAGTCTGGAGTGGAATGTATTAAATTAAGTGTTTTCAGAAGAATCTGATTTAGAAATAAGATTTAGATATTTGATATGCAATTGATCTCTACCTGTAGGATCTGAGTGTCTTGGTATAACAAAAATTGTACATCTTTTATATCCAAGGAAGGGTAATGTTACTAAAATTCCGTAGGTCTTTAACTGTCATCAATTGATCACACCTACCTACAGTTATGTCACTGTGCCAAGGTAATATATTTACACCTGAAATGTTAAGAGTTGGGAAAATTCCAAAGTGGTGAAAATATGCTTGGGTTATATGGTTGATGCAGTGCCCATATACACTAACAAATTATTTTAGTATATGGGTCATGTATATTCACGCCATTGTTTGGCAGTTAACATTTTATTGTATTATCAACTTTGATCTTTCACCAAAATATAGCCCACAAGATTATATATATATATATATATATATATATTCTTAAATCATTCTTGCTGAAACCAACCAAAACTGTACAGGATTAACAAATAGATATTAAATTACTTTGGGTTGTAAAGCCAGTCAGTTTTATTGTATTGTTTCTGTAATCTTGAAGAGATGAAACTGGCTAGACACAAATGTAACCTTTCACCTAGCAGAGGTAGCAACCAGAAGGAACTAGTTAGTGATTTACTCTGTAGTTGGTGGCTGCGTTTCCTAAGCTGTCATCAAATATCAAATATCATGTAACAATTATGCTGTTCTGGGGATGTAAACACAGAAAATCCCATTTTCTGGAAAACTGAAAGTGAGCCTAACCTGCTCAGATCTGTGTTCTTTGTCCTACCATTATCTCTTTTTTATATTTTAATTTCCCACATGTGAATTGATAGATGTGGTCAAGGGCAGCAGTTATGAACCAGAGCAGAGTTCAGAGTTGAACTTATAGATGCTGAAACTCAAATTAAAATCTAGCTGGGGGAACACTTGAAACTGACTTTAGCAAAACTGGAAGGTGAAGTCTTGGACCTGTTGCTCCTTTTTCCTTATGAATCTCCTCTCCTTTTGTTGTCAAGAAAGGAAAACCCATGTTGTGTGCACGTACAAGTATATAACAACAAATCCCATCATTATGTGCAACTATAATGCACCAATAAAAGGCATAGAAGCAACAAAAGAAAGGAAGGAAAGTCCAAAGGTGTAAGGAACTATATTTAAGCATGGGTTGTCTGTTCAGTTTCAAATGTCAGTTTCAAGGCATATGTTAACCCTTCTGGAAAGAACACAAACTTTGTGAGCTAAGCTCTCCCATCCTTGCCTGCCTCTCCTGTGCCAGCATAGGTGAACCCAAAGGTGTGCTCCTCCCCATTCTTCCCCCCCACATGCCCTTTTTCCAGGGCAGCTCCCTCACTCCAGGCTCCTCCCCTCCAAGATCCCTTTGCCTCAACCGTCTACTTGCTTAGAATGCCCTGCTCTTTATCCGTTGCATTTTTTTTCATCCTACAAAAATTTACTGGGTGCTGGCTACAGAACTGGTCCCAGATACTCCTTAATTATGACAAAACTTTTCTGGGTTCCCCCACACCTCAGGCCCCACCTAAGAATGCAGAGGCAGCTGGCCCGTGGCAAGAGATTTAACGCACAGTGTTGCAGGGGCCTCATACATTGTTTTATAATACCTTGGATTAGAATTTAGTAACTCTGGAATGCCTCTTAATCTCAGCACTTAGCCACCCCGCGGTGATCTTTATCTGTGACTATGATTAATGGTTGGCAGTAATGTAAGTTTGTGTTTTAGATATCTAAGAGAGGAGATTATTGATGCCCTTTTAGAAACAGCCCTTACCCACATCCCTTGCAGTCTTAGAAGAATCTAAATTCTATAACCAAAGAGTCCATCGCATGAAACAGTACCTCCCTCAGCCACCTGCCCTCATTCCTACAGTAGGCGTGTGACAAGCCCCATGGTCCCTTCCTGCCACAGCTGAATAAAGTCAAACTATATCTTATTTTAGAGCAGCATTTCAAATCTCTTAAACACTGGCAAGTAAGCAAATGAATAGAAAACTTCATTTCTAACAGCCACAGCTCTAGATTCCGTTTGGAATAGTAAGCTATATTCAGTGGCTAGTCATCATGACCTTGATACTGTACTGGTCCAATGGGAAATCAGTGATGATAGCAACAGTTTCTTGGGAGCTGTTTTGCTCCATCATCATACCATGAATTCCAAATGGTTCACCCAGTCACCGAAACCATCACATAGTCAGCATTACAGAATATGGTGGAGTAATTTGAATATCTAGTGTGAAACTCAAATGCTCCACCCTAAACTGTCTATCACATAGGCAATTTAATTTTCTTTGAAGTTGTAGGCATCAAAGCCAGGATCCAATTAAATTTTGAAACTATAAAAATTTAGGGAAAAGAAAATGTAAAGATCCCATCAATGCCATGAATAAATACTATGATTAAGACCAAAAACATGATTATTAGAAAAAAGAAAGTAAATTGATTTGGATCCTCGCTTTAGAATGCCATTTTTTAAATGATGGTGTTGCTGAGCAACCTAGATCAATTTAGCATCAATCTTGGAAGCATTATCCTGTCGAGTGGGGTGAGAATGACTTGGAGAAACCTAAGGCATAAAGCGAGAGGGCAGCAATACAGCTCACAAGCTTTGGGACAGTTGTATTGTGTTAGCTACTATTGGATGAAGAAATGCAGAATATAAAAAGAGATTGAGTGTGTATATAAATAACTACATGAATAGTCACACACTATGTTATATCGCTATATATGAGTGTCTAACTATAGATAGATAATCTTTAGATGTGTCTTTATATACATAACTGTGTATGGATGAAAGCAAATTAGCAGGAATGTCTTGTCTCGCCTCTTAAACTGAACTCTGCTGAAATGATTCCAGACAGATGTCTAGGTTATTTCTGAAGATCTCTAGGGAATCAGATATGGCAGCCTCTTAGTATTTTTAAATGATAATGTTCTCGGGCATTACTAAGGGCACAGTCAACCTCCACTTCAACATTTAGCAGCTCTGTGACATCAGACAAGTCTTTTTACCCTTCTAAGCATCAGTTTCCATTTCTGTAAAATGGGTATAAAAATAACACCTTGTGGAATCGCTGAGAGAGTTGAATGAAGTGTTCCAAGCCCTCAGCTGTGATACCCGACTAGTAAGGGGCACTCTGTAGATGTTAGCTATTGTTGTTATGACTGTAGGTAGCAGAATGAAATATTCCATCAATCCATGAATTATTTGTTTCTCTGCTCCATGAAAGTCTCCACAAGGGATCTGACAGACCACCTTGAAAGACTTGTGCCAGTCATTACTCAAAGTTCTATTTGACTACTGCCAATTCAGGTGTGCAGGTATGAGTGGAAAGATTGTTGACCATGGCTATACTTATTATGCATCTTATTCTTTTGTTCTAGCTTCCTAAGCTGCCTAGTTCTCTACATAAATGAACCAGAATCAAAAGGAAACCAGTAGAGGCTGATGTCCTGGATACAAGATCCTAAGAGCACAGTAGTTTACAAAAAGTTTAGATGTTAAGACATGGCCTTTGGCCTCCCTTCCATACAACAATCTCCTGTTGATTGAAATATAATGTGTGAAGATCTTAGAGCTTTGCAGTTTTTTGTTTGTTTGATTTGGGTTTCTGTCACCCTGTGCTCCTTCTACAATAAATTATCACATTTCACCATGGGTGGTTGCATAGATTGGGGGCATATTTTTAAGCACTTCAACGGTGTTTGTAGCCGTCTGTCTTTGGGGAGGAATTGCCTTTCTCAAGGGGCATACTTATAGAGGCCACAAACTCATGAGTTCCTACTTTCCGATCATCTGATACTTTTGTATGTGTGTGTATGTGTGTGTGGGTACATGCATGCCCATGCACGCGTGGGTGTGTTTTGCAGGAGATTGAACCTGGGACCTGTGCATGCTAGGCAAATGCTCTACCACTGAGCTACATTCCCAACCCTGGACAGAGTGATGGATGACAAGATTGGCAGTCCTGGGCTTTTAACTACTACCTCTCACATGCAGTGAGAGTCCTACTGATCACAGAGACCTCCCACCAGCTGCCTTGTCTACACTTCATCACCCCCACACACACCCCCTCTGCACTATGGCCTGACAGTGTGATCTGTACACAGGTGTCCAGGAGGCTGTGGTGAGCTGCCTAAACAAACAGACTCGGGAGCTCGCTGACGAGAACCTGTGCGTGACCAGCCGCCGGCCCCCACAGCTCCTGAAATCCTGCAATTTGGATCCTTGCCCAGCAAGGTAAGAGACACATTGCCTGCCCTGCCAGCCAGGAGTGTGTGCAGAACTGGGTGCATCTTTCCATGGGCAAGACTGGAATGCTTATTGTTACCCAATGTTTTGAAAACCAATTAGCATCAGTTCAAACTTTCAGTCAAATCCACTTAAATTTAATTGAAACCAGGGCTTTGGAATTCCAGCCCAATCAATGGTCATGCACAGCATCCAGAAGGCTCCATGCACTGAAGTGAGCCTTATGGCATGGCTGGTATGTGCACGTGCCACATTGTTGCTTTCCCCTAAAGGGAAAATGAACTGACCACAGACTTCGTGGACTCTGTCACCTTTTAGCCTGTGTTCCAAGCACTCATACCATAGTAATGAATTGACTTGTGAATTACAGGGTCTAAGAAACTGAAGCATCTGGGTGGTATAATTGACCCACTGTGAAATCTGTAGGCACACAGCATGCAGATTCATTACAGCACGCTCTGGGGTGTGTGTGTATCATTCCACATGCGTAAAATCAATTAGAGCATTTCATTGTTCAGCCCTGCCTGGGTCTCATTATTGCCCAACTTTGAGTCTTAGTTAATCAATCCAATCACTGCTTCAGTCCACACAATTTTATGGTGTCTGGAGAAATTTGCCTTTTAGATACTTCTTTTTGAGCAACTATCCTCTATGATTCTGGTTTGGAGACATTTAAAGAACCAAAGCCAGACTTTTGAATCTGCTGATGGAATGAAGAATGTGACTAGATGAGCTCATCTCCTAGATATGAAAGGCATGCTGTTTCTGAGTGATGTGTCTCCTCTTTCTTCAAGGTATATAAGAAGCAGAATTTGCTTTCAGGCATTAACAGTAGTTTGTTGGTCAAGCCTGTGTGCTTCTTGTCTTATTTCTCATCCCAGCTTGATCTCTTTCTTTGTGACTTCAAGGAGACAGATCACAGGCCTTTTCTAATCATATGGAGACATGCTCCCATAGTGAAACTTCTGCTCCTCATCAGAGTTGTTCAGTATATTCATCAGAATGGTGGTCCTGGACTTTCCCTTTCAAATACAGAAGTGGAGAGAGCCATTCTTGCCACACTGTCCATGGCAACCAGAAAACAGCCGGTTCTTTGAGCAGTAGCCCCACCCCACCATAAGGACAGCAGCCCGTGAAATAGAGTCAGGGACCCAAGCAAAACTCAGATCAGTACTTGGAATTCTAAGTGATCTTTTCTCTGTCATTGCCCTTATGTGGTCCTATGTCTCTATCCTAACCTCACGGTTCTCAAGGTCAGTGAGCACAAGACCTAAGTGCTTGAGCAAAGGGTGCAGACTTTTCCATTTGACTACAGTGGAGTGGATTCAGCATGGACAGCCTGCAAGGCCCTTGGCTAGAAGGTCAGAAGGCCTGGCTTATCACCCTACTTCTGTCACCAACTAGCCATGAGGCCTTGGAAAAGGTGACTTCTCTCTCTGTTTCCACATTTATATTATAAAAATGATCTGAGGTCACCATGTCCAGCTCAAGTATTCGGAGTCTTCATTTTTCTATAGGCAGAAGCATCAGATTGCTACTCCTGCTTCATTGTGCTGTTAATTGCTGTCATTTCTGTTCTTTTTATTTATCGTCACTTGAAAAACAAGAAGGGATCTTTTCTAACCTTATTCCAGTGTCATGGTAACATCCAAATACTGTGATGAGCTGAGATGTTGCCAAGGAGTTGGTACCAAGGACTTGTTGAAAACCTCTGGGTTTTGTGAGCCCTAATCTGCTCCTTCCTCAATTAATAAAAGGAATATGACAGAAGGGTTATTTCCCATCCTCAAAGTACTAACTGTGGTTAAATTAGATAAGCTAATTCACTTTGTGACCTTTTCATTGACTCATAGACAAGGACCATTGTTGGATTAGCAGGGTTGTGTTTGTTCCAGATAATCCAGTTCTTTGATTTCCCATCAGCCAACTATGGACACATAAGACCTCTCACAGCCAGATATTTCTTGGATCAACTTTGCACAGACCAGTATTTATAGAATGATGCTAATTAAAACATTAAGGAGGCCAAAGTAGAACAGTCTGATATGACTCACTGCCTTCATTTCCCACCTGAGAGCCAAAGTTGACTTTCATCTTAAAAGTGAGAAATGTAGAGTGGCATCTTTCCTGTGGAAAATTTTAGTCTAATATCAGGGGGAACGCTCTCTTTCTATTCTGCAAGATGTATGCAGAAAGGGAATTGTTTTATGTAGAGGCATAATAGACATTTTTCCATGTACCTTCCATCTAGAATGGAGTGATTTAGGTCTTTAATTCACAGTTTTTGTTCCACATGGTTCAGTGTTTCCTCTGTGTTTTGGTGTGTCTTCTAGGGGTCCCAACTTTACATACATGATCTTTTGGGCTCTTGGTCTGTGCTGATATCCATATGTTTTAAAAAGAAAGCATAACATTTTCTTTGGGACATTTAGAAATGTTGCAAGTCTTTTTTTTTTTTTTTTTTTTTTTTTTTTTCTTTTTCTTTTTGCAGTGCTGGGGATTGAACCCAGGGCCTTGTGCTTGTGAGGCAAGCACTCTACCAACTGAGCTACATCCCCAGCCCCTGCAAGTCTTTTTCTTAAAATTTATTCTCATTATTTAAACAGGAGAATGCATTTCAACTCATTGTACACAAATGGAGCACAACTTCTCATCCTGACTGTACACTGTGCAGTCATACATGTACACTGGGTAAAAATGTCCATCTCACTCCCCCATCCTGCCCACCACCACGTCCCCTCCCTCCTCTCACTTCCCTCTGCACAATCCAAAGTTCCTCCATTCTTCCCTAGCTCCCCCACTTTTGGATCAGCACCCACATATCAGAGAAAACATTTGGACTTTGGTTTTGGGGGACTGGCTTATTTCTCTTAGCATGATATTCTCTAACTTCATCTATTTACCTGCAAATACCATAACTTCATTCTTCTTTCAGGCAAGTCTTGGCTTTTGTCTCTGAGGTGGCCCTGAGTTAAGATAAGACCCTTTCTAGGCATTTATCAGTCCTACTGAGCACTATTGAGGAAGCCACTTTACCTCTTACATATGGCCAGAGTTATCTGATCACAAGGAGTGTATCAAGGTCTGGAGGGTGAGATCTGTGTTTTGGAGCTGTCTTTCCAAGATTAAACTTGACTTCTCCTGACTTACTCTGTGTGGTCAAAGCTTGTATCAGAAGCACATGTCTGATTTTTACCAGGTTTAGGCAGCAACATTCTCATAGGTAGTTATTCACAGCAGGAAGAGTGTGTTCTCAAGCTGGAAGGATTCTACTTTTTCCAGTCTGTGAGTATGTATATATGGGCCATGTGGGTGCATGTAAGTAAGGCTTACATTTTTAGGGTAATTTTAAAAATAGTGGTTTTCTACTGAAGAAGACTAGATTTTTTAAGACCTTGGTATCATCTTTATGTCTTGTTCCTCCTATATCCTGAGCATCTGGGAATTGACATATAGCAGGTGTTCATTAAGTATTTATTTAACAAGTGTATATGAAGGACTCAGGCCATATTTATAAGTAGCGATGATTATAGGCTCTATTATTGATAGCTGGAAGACCTCAGTGCTATCTCTTCTCTCCATCCTCTTTTTCTCCTCTTTTCCACTTTCCACTTGATGCTGAAAATTCCATTTTTTGCCTCCTTTCCTTAAGTGTGTGCCTTTAAATATCAAAACATAAGCTTTTATGTTACCAACCATGTACAGAAAGTATTCTCAAAGTAAGCATACAAGAACAATGGGGGAGGAGAGCATTGGAGGTTGAGGAAATTGCTAGCATTACCCAGGGAGGAGTGTGATTGTTAGGAAGGATGGATGGTGCTGGGTGAAGGATAGATATTAACCTCTTCACAACCTTGCCTAAAATTGGTCATAAGAAATCAGGACCACTTTGCCTGTGAATCACCAATGAGAAAGTTCCTTCAAAGTTGATGGCAAAGGAGTTAACAATACAAGGAGAAAAAAAAAATATGTGTACCTTTACCACTGTCTGAGGACTTTGTATCAGAAGCCACACCACTTTGCCAACCCCTTAGTGGTGACTTAGATGGGCTCAAGGGAGAAATACCCCCAAACAAATTAATATCCAAACAAATTGAGATCCATCATTGAGAAAGAAGCCACCTCCTATTCCTAATCAAAAAGTTGGCTAGTATTCTGATTATACAGGTAACACATGAAGAGTCTCATTGGTTAAAACTCAGAGCAGAAGTAATTGAAAAAAAAAAAAAAAAAAGGAAGGTGTATGTTCCCCTTTTACCTCCATACTCTACGTTCCAGTCCTTTCTTCTTTAGAGATAGCTGCTGCTAACAGCTTGGTGCATGTACATCCAGAGAGTCTCTATGAATACATACATGAGTATACACAAATACATAAAGTTTTATCCTTGTATCAATGAGACTTTTATAAATGAGATCTCATCGCATGTATTGTTCAGCAACTTGATTTTTTTTTTACTTAATAATGTGCGTGAAAGATTTTTCACGTCCTTAGGATTCTCAAAATACAAAAGACTAGAACCTAGATGTAGACACACAGTCAAGCCCTGCTCTGTCACTTTTACTGTCTAACCTTTGAGAGGTCATATATATCTTTTTGGATCCTCACTTTCCTTATCTTTAAAATAGGATCATAGCTGTATCTCAGGGAAAAAAAAATCCTTGTCTTCTCCTTTTCTTTAGTTTTTTTGGTGAAACACTTCTAGTTTAAAAAGAAACCATGATTTTTTTAAAGCTTTTAAGACTTAAATTTGATGATTTTTTTATTAACTAACTTTTATAAATTAAGTTTGTTAACTATCTCCCTGGTTTATAACAGCAGTGACATGAGCAGCCCAAGGAAAACCAGAAAGCACTACCTTTAAAAAAAAAAAAAAAAGTGCATGACTGTTATTAATTATAAGCATTTGATAGCTTGGCCAGCGTGTGTTGAAAAGATTTGGTAAATGTATGTGGAGGAGGGGAGCGGAGTAAGCAATGAGAGCCAGATGGCTGAAAATGAAGGAAATTCCAGGCAATTTCTACAGCTTTGTTCTAACATACTTTTTAAACTAAACTTTTATTTCTGTGCAACAGAGAACAGCTGAGTGGTACAGAATAGATAAACAGTCAGGAGGGACGAAAAGCCCCTAATTCCAGGAACAGTGCTGGGTTTCTGCCCTCTTCCCCACCTCACCTCAGTCTCTTCACTCAGACTTAGGATGGTTCTTACAACCAGCAAGAACCATAAAAGAAGCCTGAGAATCCCTATTTGGAGAAAATAAAAAGAGTTCAGAAAAACTTCTTAAAGGTCAGAGTCTCCTCTTTAAAAGCATTCTTCAAAATGCCCACTTTATTGTACACTAACAAAAGCCATGCACACTAGCAGCACATGATTTCCAATTTCAAATTTTCTTTTATATTAACTTAAAATGGCCAGAGCAGAAGGTGTTGCCTTTTAACACAAACACATTTTCATTTGGTTGGTGGAGCTTTTAAAGCTTTGTGGGCACCCTTGCCTTTGACAACTTGTTTTAAGGGTTGCTGTTTCAGCATGATCTCTGAAGATTGGTTTGTCTTCTGCTGTGCTCCCAGAGTTTCCATATGCTGCTCTTTGGCACTATTCATACTAACTTTTAAGTGCTTACAGCAAAAGCACACCAAAGCTCCCTAGCATCCACAAAAATTGAGTCCAGATTTGGAGGACATGTTCAGGCACCTTTGGCGGGTTACTGCTGTTCCTACTATCCTCCTCCTTGATAAATCCAGATGTGTTATACACTCTTTCCCTTTTCTTCTACTGATGTGTCTGTTTTAAAAGAAGAAGCTGCTTCTTAACTATGGGGATTCACTGAGCCAGTGGGAGCCTGTGTCGTTCCCCTACCAGGAATGTGTGGACCCAGAGATCAGAACTGTCCCAGCAGCATTTTGACATCAACAAGGATAAAAGTCTCATGTGCATTTGCCTCAGGAATAAAATTACTTTGCATGCTTAGAATTAGTTGTTGCATGAATGTAGAGTAAAAATCAAGGGATTGGATCTACCAGGTACCTTAAAGCATGTATGAGTCATTCTAAAAAGATAGGAACATCAGCTTTGGGAAAATCCTTTCCATTGAGTTCAGAGAAGAAAGCTTTTCTGGTTTCTCATGATGAAAATGGGCATCTTCATGTCCAGCAGTCTGCTTGTATTTGGTCTTCAGAAATAACAAGAAGACATAATCCTGTCATAAAAGAGTTACCAGTTAAGGACAGATTTCAAAACAACTTCTTTAAATAAGGTACACATAAGGTTGGGAGGGGGCTTGAGGCTGACAAGCAGCTTCCTGGAATAGGTGATGCCTATGTCGAGTGGTAAGGGGTCACTAGGATCATGCAGGTGAAGAAAAGAGGAGATGTGTCAGGAAGGACAGAAAGCATGAGCATAGAAGAAAGGTCAGGAGATAGAAGCCAATGGCAGAGGATGCGCAGAGGCCAGGTCTCAGGGAGCCCAGGGCTCTAAATTAAGTTGCTTGGACTATATTTCCCTCAGGCAATGGGGAGCCCATGAAGAAGGATAAGCAAAGGTGTGAAAAGACCACATTTGTTTGGAGAAAGATGATGCTGGTCACTCATTCACAACAGCTAAAGTGATCGTGATGGTTAGCTTTTATTACTTATAGGCATTTTTTTTTCTCATGTAGTCACAAAAAGTATGCTCAGTGATCTGTTCCTGGAAACCCAGTGACCTCTTATCCAAGGGATGTGACCAATACGTTTGCTTCCTCTGCCAACCCAGTATTTGTTGACTCGGCCTACTCCCCTGACAGGAGGATAGAGCTGTGGGTAAGGACGTCAGAAAGGAAGTTATGAATGTGCACCTGCCTGACCCCTGAGGCCACCCCAGCTCTAATGTCTGCGATTCTTTGAAAAAGAGTCTTTTTGTCCACAGAATCAAAGCTTTTCAATCAATAAAGAAGAGGTGAATTCTATTAGAAAAATGCCTTAAATTAAATCTAAGATGCTTTTATGGTTTAGTTATGAGGTGTCTCTCAAAAGATCATGTGTGAAACAATGTAAAAATGTTCTAAGGTGAAGTGATTACAGCTGTAATATAATCAGTGAATTAATCCACTTAAGCGGATTGACTGGGTAGTAACTACAGGCAGGAAGGGTGTGACTGGAGAAGTAGATCACGGGGGGGTATACCTTTGGGGTTTATATTTGTCCCTGGTGAGCAGAGCTCCTTCTCTGCTTCCTGGTGCCATGTTCTGAGCTATTTTCCTCTGCCACACTCTTCCGCCATGATATTCTGCCTCACCTCAGACCCAGAGCTATGGAGTCGCCAACCATGAACTAAACCATGAGCCAAAATAAACTTTTCCTCCTCTGACTGGTTCTTGTCAGGTCTTTAGGTCACAGCAATGCAAAAGTTGACTAAAAGAGATGCAGAACTTATGTGTTCATCATAAAACAGGAGCTGATTTTAACTATAAATTTAACAACTATGAAAAGTCTACAGGGGGAAAGACTTAAGTTTGCATAAGAAAGGTAAAAGCATTCAGACAGCAAGGATGGTTAAACATCAAAATGGTAAATATTTTTACAAGACCTTAATGGTGTTTGTTCATGTGAAGAGAATATGAAATATTCTACATTCCTCTACTTAAAATTTTATGATGCACTTAAACAATTTCTCTTTATTCAGTCTCCATTGAACAAATATTTATTGAATGCCTCCTTCGTGCCAGGCATTGTGCTGGGGATAAAACAATGAACAATAAGCTACATTGTGCTCTGAAGCAGGGAAAGCCAGAGTGGTCTTGGCTTTGTATTTTCTATATGACCATTGTTTTTGTTTGGGGTGTTTGTGGGGGAATTGAACTCAAGACCTTGTGCGTACTAAGCATACTCTGTGCCCCTGAGCTGTAGTTCCCTACCCATAAAACTTTCTTAAATCTTGAGTGTTTTATATGCTACTTTTTTCAAGATAGCTCTTAAACTAAGCACCTTACTGCCGTCCTCACTGCAATAAGAGCTGACATATCTGTACAAGTCATCAATCCCTTTGCTCATAAGCTCCCTGGAGACAAAGTACCACCACCAGATAGCTTTCTCCTGTGGAGATAGTGATGAAACATTGGAGTTTTACAGTTCAAAAATCAACAGCTTACAAATCAATCAACAGATGTGGAGTGGTGTCTCCCAAAATAAATCTTTTCTACTTTTTGAATTGTTTGTCTTTCCCGACTATCTAGTATCTCTAAAATCCTCAAGTAACAATATAAGAGCAGGCAAGGATTTGGCCCAAGCTTTAAAAGGATTATTATTGTTGCCTAAGCATACACAGTGCCTTCTTAGGAAATTTTGAGTGGGCCTATGCACAATTTGAGTTGAAGAACTTTTATACTGGCCTTAGGGTTGGAATCATGCTCTGCTCTGTTACTTAAATTTGGAAAACAAAGAAATAGGGAAAAGACTTGAGAAAGAGATACTTAAGAACATAGAAAGGAGGGAGTAAAAAGAGAAATCCCTTATTTTTGCCCAATCACCTGGGGAATATAGTTCATGAACAGTTCACCCTCTAAAAATATTATTCCTATCATGGCACTAGCGCTAGGCTGGGCAGTTCTTAGGTTATCTGCAGCAGTTAAAGAGAGGCCCATCACAAAGCGGAGCCCAGCCAACCACTTCCTTCCCCATGGGGAATCTGATTCTTCCTTCCCTCATATCTTTACCACCACATCTCTTTAGTCATTTGGTTAGTTGTCTTCACCTGGGGCTACTGTGGATTTTGGTGTTTGTGTTGATGACAGAAGGAAACCTAAGGCAAAGATGATTGTTACAGGGTTGGCACAGGTCCCCAGGATTAGCTGCTCATTGCTTTCTCATAGGGCTTTGAATTCTACTTGGGTAGTTACAGGCCTTGAGACCTAGCCAGATACATGGACTGCGTGCTGGAACACATTCTCTGTACCTTCAGGTTATTGACTCTGGTCTCTGAGTATGTGGACATAGACACCTTTTTGGCTGCCAGAGGAAGCTAGCCATATGAGTCAGAGAGCCAGGTAGCATCCTCTGTGCTGGTTGGCTATAACGTGATTACTTACTCCAGCATCAGTGAGGGTGTTAAATACAGAGGCCATAAATTGCTTTGCTGATGCACTTGCCTCTGGGAGAGACAGCACATCGTCATCTCAGCATGTCTTTTTCTTTTATTAGACAATGTATTTTCCTAATAGGAGGAATACTGGCAACCCTTGATCATGGGGAAACTCCAGGAGGACCAGAACCAAGAGACGCGGCAATGCCAAAGCTCTGTATTCCCCCGTCAGGAAGAGGGAGGCTGCTTGAATTAAGAGGGAAGTAATCAGGTTTGGAGGTTAGACAGATGTGGGGACTCTCTTATTTCCTTTGTGTCCTTGGACTGGCTACTTAAACCTCTTTAAGACTCTGTTATTCTTATCTGTAAAATAAAGATAATTATCCCATCCACAGAGGATATATTTTAAGGATGATCACATTTGTAAAGCACTCAGCTGGTTCCTACCTCATATGGTAAATGCTCAAAGAGATGGGGATCTGCCAGCTCTCTTAGTTTCCTATGCAGGAAGCCCTATGATATAAGACCCTGATGTTTATTTTATACTTATTGCAGTTTGTTCCTAACTGTCTTAACCAGCTAGTGTGAGAACACAGTGAAGGAAGCTAAGGATAAAACCTAGCTACAAGCCAGCTTTCTGCCTGGAAAGTTCTGGCTTTGTGCTAGATGTCTTGTGCTAGAACAGGAAGTAGGTCAGCTGCTCCTCATGGGGTTCACCAAGCCTTCAAAAGACTGGGCTTGGGGGACATTCCACTGGATCTTGACACCTAATCCAATAAGGTATATTTTTTAAGTCCTCTAAAGAGATGATTAAATGAGGACAAAGGAGCAAGTATCCAAATAGTCCTTAAAAAGTTAATATCCTGTGTGACATGACTGAAGGAAGAAAGGTCCTTGGGTAAGTGAAGTGTGTGCCTAAAAATGAGTAACACTGTCCGGGTAGTCAGAAAAACCTGTGATAAATCAGAAAGAAATCAGAAAACTTACAAAAAGTTGTTATGCCTAGCCAGTGTCTCCCCAAATACTTGTGAGAAAGAAGAGGGAAGGGAGGAACAATAACAGGGAAGAAATTTTTTTAAAAATTCAACTAAGGTATAGGGCATCTTGCCCCCATATTCCTGAAAACCATCACAGTACACCTTTGAGCAAAATATGGTTTCCATAATAGCCGGCATTTGTTTGCAGCTTATGATATGCCAGGCACCAGGGATGGTGCCTATCACTTTATTTACATAAGGTTGTCTAATCTTCCCATGGTTTTATAAGGATGATGCTCTTCCTATCCTAACTTTACAGCTAAGCAAGTTAAGTCTTAGAGAGATTGCCAGTGGTAGGTCCAAATTTGGCACAAAGTATGTTTAATTCCAAAGTAGTTATTAAGAGCTGGGGGCTCAGCTCCCTCCTTTTATCAATGATGTCTATAGATCTATCCATCACTCTCTCTCTCTCGCCTCCCCTGCTCTTGGCACTTTGCTCTAGGCAGAGGAATTACCACAGTGAAAAGAACCAATCCAGGCCGGGGTTGTGGCTCAGTGGTAGAGCACTTGCCTGGCACATGTGAGGTACTGGGTTCAATCCTCAGCACCACATAAAAATAAATAAGATGAAGGTATTGTGTCCATCTATAACTAAATAATAATAATAATAATAATAATATATATATATATTACCAATCCTAGTCTCCTCCTAGCTTATAGTCTTGTAAAGATCACAAACAAGTTAGCAAGGCCTTCTTTCTTCATCTCTAGCAGAGAACCTTTTTCTCATACTCTCAGTTACCAAGAGTAGAACTTGGCTTTTGGTGAAAGCTAGCACTTAGAGGACAGAGTCAAAAATTCATTATAGCACACACTTCTCAGGGCTGGGAAATGAAGCATGCTGAAAGAGGGATCAAATAAACCTAAATGGATATCTTAAATCCCAACACTGGGTCATTAGATGAAGAACTCATTTCCAAAAGAAAACCACATTTCTTATAAAGAAATACTAAGTCATCCAGAGAGAGGGAATCTGGAAGACATTGAAAGCTGTGTTAGAGTTTTGGATCTTTACTCTGTCACTACCAACAACTACTGGCCTGGTTTATGCTCATCTGTTCAGGTTATAAATTACCAACACTCTTTCTCATCCCCTCACCCCTTCCCACCACCCTGCAGCGCAGACCTGGTCCCTACTCTTCTGTGTCATTCTCTCTTCTGACTTCCCTATTACCTCCCTGTCTCTCCCAGAGGCTTACTCTCAATCACTCTGCCTTCTTACTTCCCAAATTCCTAGCAGTCCCTTCTCTGCCTTATACTACCTTCCTAGTTCTTTTAACCCTTATTCTCCCATCTACTCCATGTTCATTTAGTTCATTTCAACTAAGAATTAGGAAGACAAAACTACCTGAGCGAATTCATAAGGTGTTAAGTGTCTGACTTGTAGCCTTTTATTCTAATCTTAAGAGCATGAACTTGGAATTCACACAAATCAGGGTTAAAATACAGTTTATATAATTTATTAGCTCCTTGACTGGGACAGGCTATTTAAATCTTCAGAACTTCATCTTTTTTTTTTTCTTTAATTCTTTAATTTGTTGTGAGGATGTGTATGCTTAGCCCAGTACCTAGCACATACTAGGTAAATAGAAACGGGTGTTAGTTTGGGTGTTGGTAGGATCTTTTATATGTCTGTAAGAAGTTGTTCCTCATTGGAGGATGTGGGTAGTTTTCGTACATTTTAGAAAATTGTGTTTACCATCTCTGCCTGAGGAAAGAGGCACAGGCTCTGTTACAGAGAAAAGGGAGTACCCAAACTAAACCAAACTGCCTGGATGCTGATTGTGCCTTTCTCTTCGCTCTAGCCTTTGGAAGGATGGGCATCTTCTGCTGGTTAAGGAAAAATCCAGCTCAGTTCAAGTAACATTCTTATAGTGTTATAGACTCTTAACAAGTAGTGGATCAGCCTCTAATAGCTTATTTGGAGGCCTGTATACAAACAGATCATTACAGTGCAAGTCATAAGAGCCACATTAGAGACACGAATCAGTGTCTTATGAGAACATTATAAGAAGTTATCTAATCTAGATCAGAGAAAGTGACCATTCAGCTCAGTCTTTTGTTCTTAAACAGCACATTTCATCAAATAATCGGCACAGATTTTATGAAATTTTATTTTGCCAAAAAAAAGGTGGGGTACAACCATTATGTAAAGCTTTTTTAAAAAATTGTATTAATATGATATTACTTTAAAATTACTTATTACCAACCTGTGTTTGGTGCCAGATCAGAATGCCTAAAATGCTCATGAGTATACTTAAATGCAGTGGTGATGATTACACAGTGAAATGCAGTATGTTAAAATATTTTTTTCCTAAAATTCTAATAAGCATGTTATTAGTATATCTCTTAAATATTCCCCAAGAATCCAAATCCAGATTTTTCAAAAGCCCTCAGAGAAGTTTCCTGCCTTGCCTTCTGTCCCCTTTCATTCTCTCAGATGAACCTAAAAATACTTGATTCCTCTGTGTAAGTCTCTCTGGTTACTCTCAGTGACTAAGGAATAGATAACTTTTTGTCTGTAACCATCTAACACAATAACAATTATTCCAACATGTAAAAACGAATCAAATTAACTTACTAGAATTTTCACTGGACTTCTGTCCCTATGAATAACATGGATCATTGATCTGTAACTTCCATGTACCCTCCAAGATACTCTGTTGCCTTAGCTCTGATGATTTGAGAGAGACATGGGAGACCTCGAAGATAGAGCAACATGTTTGTGTTTCATCTTTTGGTAATGGTGGAAAACTATGGAAGACAGAAGGCCACTTGGCTCCTGCAATCCCAGTACCTTACCATCTTCCTCTGCTGTAAACTCTAGGATTGTGAGCTCTTGGATTAGAGATTTTGGCAAAGTTCTCCATGGTCTATGAAATTCAGTGTTTTGTAAACACAAGGTACTGAATTATTATTCTCTTCTTATTTCTTCTTTGAAATGATCCCTTCATCCCTTGCCACCTGAGATATTTGAGAGGGTTTGTTTTCAGGACCCTGCTATCTGATCAGTCTTCCAAATGCTTGCTTATTGTGCAGATGTCATTGAAAGATTTGCTTAACAGAGAGACAGCAATGTTACAGAGAAATCTTAGTTCAGAAACTGACATTCAAATTGTTTTGAAGTTTAAGAAAAAAAAGAATGCCAGGAAATTTATGCCCTGGCCTTAGTAAAATGCCACATGGATTGCTCCTTTATTAGTGTCTTAAGCGTATATGGGAGGATTCTGTAGATCATTCCTGAATATGCCCAGAATGGTCTTCAAGAAATTGCATCAAAGTTCTTAATGATACAAATGAAGCCTATGTTATAGATGTACTTACAGGGGAAATTTGCTGAAATTTAAAAAGCCATCTCTGTGGGCAACATATACCCCCCCAACACACACACGCACGTAGACACATACATGACCATTTATCACACTTTTTCTACCTCAACTCCTTCTATGAGAGAGTAAGCCTCATAGAAGGAAATTGAAGAAAGCGAAGCCCTAGCTTACAGTTTTAAGCTCCATCAAGCTATGGAAAATCACAGAAGGAAGCTGTTATGATCACAGTGTTTATGGATGTAAAATTCACCACAACTAGACAGATATCGTTTATCAATGTTCTTTTTGTGAGAAAAAAATGATGCCAGAATTCTAATATGGAGGAGAGGTTGTTACACAGCCAGATCTTCCCAAATGGGCCCCACGGTCAAGTTCAACTTTGCAGCTTTTTTATGGGTATAGGTAGCTTGAATGACAGGTCATTTGTTTGCAATTGTGGGGACAGTTTTGGGGCCAGGAAAGCCTCCATTCCTCTCTTTTTTCTTCCTTTTTCACCTGCTAAGGCACTTCCACAGGCCCGAAGTCACATCTCAAGCACACCTAGAAATACTTCATGTGAAAATGGGTACTGTCGTGCACTTTATCTTTAATTTAATGGAGGTTGAAGATAGAACTGACCCATGGCAGAGTGACTAAAACCACATGTGGGCTGGATTGACCCTCCCTTGATCTAGGAAAGAGTAAGTGCTGCTTTCCAGCTCACCCTGTATACTTAACTCCTCTGGGAGGGTAGTTCTGCAGAGCAAGTCTGGTAAAAAGTGGTCTGCTTTTTACCACACAAGTCCTTGCTGCAGCTGTGTGTTAGGCAGACAGAGAAATTGTTGGCTGGGTTGTGTTTCTATCTCTTGACATAAAGAAAAATAGTATGTTGAAGTCTGATATTCTTGGTGATAATATCTTGGTACATTTTTTTCTTCCTCAAATTTGTAAAATTCTCTTTCCATTGTGTCTTTGTGATAGGTAAACTCTACATGAAGCCTACCCCAACATTTATGGGGTAGTTCCATAAATACTTGTTTGCCACCTAACCCATTTGGAGAGCCCCAAAACCTTCCTTTGTGAAGAGATTAGTGTCTACAATGGATGGATATTCTGAATATTGAATGCGCCTATTTTTATTCAGATAATACTTTCTTTACATGAAGGTGAATTTAAAAGCTGGTTTTTATTCCAAAGCCCATACCAGACCATATTGATGGATCAAATCACATTACCAGTGAGTCCGCATTCCTCAAGTAACATTGGGTAACCTTGGTTCCAGCAGTTCTAGAAGCTGGATCCATTGATTTCTGGTGTTTGGGAGGTCAACTTAGTGAACATCAAATTTGCATTACTTTCCAATGGACTGCACCAGCACTATTAGTACTGTCAATACTAAAAGGCATAGGACTTTATTCTTTGTGCTCTAAGGAGCCAGAGAGTGGCAAGTTTTGGCTGATAGACTTATTTAGAATCTAAAAATTTGACAAATGAGTCTTCCTCAGTGACTGAGGTTGTAGAGTCACAGATCATAATTTGGTATAATTTTCTCATTTTTTTTATCTGCGAGGAAAGAGAAGCCAAAGGAATTAAGTGACTTGCCACTGGCTGGCAGATTTCAAACTAAAAGCCTGAAGGTCAATGTTTCTTAACTGTGAACTAAGTATTTATCATATACAGGAAAACCCCAGAAACTATTGAAATCAAAATATAGTCCCAAGAGTCAGACGTTTTATGTTCAAATCCTGGCTCAGCCACTTACAGACTGTGTTCTTGAGCAAGTCCTTGAACCCCACTCTGTCTTCATTTCCTTATCAGCAAGATAAGGATGAAATGCTGCTGGCAGCAGAGGACACAGGTCAGGACTAAAGAGGCAGACCACTTAGCTCAGCTCCTGGACCCCTTACTGACTCACTGTGTGGCATTGGTCAAGCTATTTCAGTTGCTCCATATGTAAAATGATACAATAATAGTACCTGTATGGTTGCCATGAAGACTAAGTAAATTAGTACATATGGAGTTCTTACAGAAGTGTTTGTATATAGCAAGCACCCAGTAATACTGGAAGCTGTTGTCATTCCTGTTGTTATTGTTACTGTCCCTATTTAATAAGCAAGTTGACATTCAGAGAGGATAACTTGATCAGAATTATAAAACACAAATAGAAGCTAATTCTAAGCATGGAATGTTGTAATCCAAATTTCAGGGCCAGTCTCGGTCTTTGACGTTATGCTTATGTGACCCATGTTAGTAAACATGGCTTGGGGATTAGGCATCTATCAAATCAAAGTGTGTTTAAAAATAGTATTCCAGGAATAGAAGTCCTACCAATAAATGAGCTTCAAAGAAAATAAAAAACAAACAAGAGATTTAATAAGCCAATATAAATCCTGATGTGAAGTTTTCAATTTATTCAGACATTACCCTAATAATAATCCTTTAACTTGTCCTAAAATCACTAAATATCAAAGAGTAAAACAGGTTCTATTTAGAGATCTTTGAACCTAACTGAAAAAATAATTTTAGGTTATTTTTGCATGATCAGATAAAAAAAAAGCATTTGAGAAAGTCCTCACTCTCAGTCCCCACATCAACATCCTTCAGGGCTGGAAAGAGCATGTGCTGCTGTTCCCACACTGTAAGCAGAACACCTGTGGGAAGAGAGGCACCCTGCTCTGCAGAGATTTGTGTGTGTCTGTGTCGATGTCTCTGTGTACATGTGTGTCAGTGTCTAACATCAGCGTGTGTGCGGGTCTCAATCTGTGTGTGTCTATTTCCCCATATTCCTAGATAGCTGTGTCCATGTCTGTTTGTGTGTATCTATGCCTCTATGTACATGTGTGTCTAATATCTGTGTTTGTGTGCATGTGTATGCTATGTGTGTGCATCTACTTCTCTATGTATGTGACCGAGTCTAATATCTGTGTGTGTGTGTGTGTGTGTGTGTGTGTGTGTGTGTTTGTCCCAGCACTGATGGAATTAATTACTCTGCATCATTAGCTAGCTGCTTCCTGTCCTGTCTCCTCACATATCAAACTCTTAGAACAGAGGCAGGGGCATCTCTCCAGGGAAAATTACTCTTTTGCTTTTCTCTGTAAGGCAGGCTTGAACTGGATTTATATTCTGATCAAAGAAGGTGAAGAGCCTAGATGAAGCACCGTGTCACCCTGTGCCGTGGTCCTGTTGGAATTCCCACTAAACTGACAACTCTTAGGAAAGGAGCATGTTGGCCATCTCCACCATTGGCTGATGGATTGGTCATATTCCATTCAAGAGTGTCCCAGGAGTTTGAAGTGCAGTGGTCTTAAGCCACCTTTGTCATAGGGGTTTGTCTGCACAATGTACCTCTGCTTCCCAGTCTCCCTTACACGCCCACATAATTCAATCAAAGCACACAGTTGAGTGAGAACCAGAGTTTTCCAAGGATCTTCTAGATTTTCTATTCAATATTCTTTCCAGCACTGAGTATGAAAACTTAAAAATGTAAGACCCCAAATGCCTGGTGCTTCTGCACACCTCATTCTGCCTGCAGAACTCTTTACTTCTACCTGGGCCTGGCTGCCTCTTCCTCACCCTTCCAGACTCACTGAACATATCACAGACCCCAGGAAGCCTTCCATGACTCTAATGCTCCCTCTTCCCTCTGAACTCCCACTCTATATTTTTTGTGCTTCTCTAACATCTCAAACTTATCTGTCTCATGGACCATGAGCCCCCAGGAAATAGGGTATATGCCTGTTTCACTTATTACTCTGTTTCCTCACTCAAGATTGGTTCACTAAATACTAGTTGAATGAATAAGTACATGAATAGCACTTATTGCAGTGTCTTATTGTTGTCTCTGGAAGTCCATAAGATCAAGAATATTTTTCAGGGCCTGTGCCTCAGTCCTCCTGATATTTTGGTACACATAGTACTAGATTTTCAACACATAGGTACAAGCACACATATGTATGTGACTGGCCAAATAGATGGGGGAAAAAAAAGGTAAGGTCCTGCATGACTGCAAAATACTTAGGATGAAAGGAAAGAGGAGGTAACTCTTGTAGAAGATAATAGAATAAACTCTGTGGATTCTGACATAAAGGACTGAACTTACTAGGCAATCCACTTGTAGAGAAAACTCATAAGTGTCCAGAAAGGTTTCTGTTTACAGGGTAAATGGACATGTTAAAAACTGCTCATGAGGGCTGGGGATATAGCTCAGTTGGTAGAGTGCTTGCCTCTCAAGCACAAGGCCCTGGATTCAATTCAATCCCCAGCACAGCAAAAAAAAAAAAAAAAAAAAAAAAAAAAAAAACTGCTCATGAGAACTGACTCAAGGAGGTATATTAGTTTGCCAGAGTTACTAACAAAGTATGAGCAACTTGGTGGTTTATAATAACAAAATTCATTCCAACATTCATTTCAGGTCTGGAAATCTGAAATCAAGGTGTGGAAAAGGATGTGCTGCTCCTAATTCTGCAGAGGAGGACACTTTTGTGCCTCTTCCTCTGATGGTGCCAGCTGTCTTCTGCATTTGTTGACTTGCAAATGCAGTCCTCTAATCTTCCTTGCATGGCCTTCTTCTCTCTGTGCATGTCTGTCTCAGTGTCTGGATTTACCCTTTCCCGAAGGACACCATTCATATTGGGTTACATTTTAAATTTTTTTTTTTTTTTTTTGGTACTGGGGATTGAATCCAAGGGCACTTAACCACTGAGCCACATGCCCAGCCCTTTTTATTTAGAAAGAGGGTCTCACTAGGTTGCATACAGCCTAGTGAAGTTGTTGAGTCTGGATTTGAACCTGCAATTTTCCTGCCTCAGCCTCCCAAGCCGCTGGGATTACAGATGTGTGCCACAGTTTCTGGCCTCATTTGCAACTATTGTTGTAAAGACCTTATTTCTAAATAAGATCACATTCTAATGTACTGAAATTAGGACTTAAGCTTCTTTTGTGTTGTTGTGTGTTTGTTTGTTTGTAGGAAGTATACAATTCAGTCCTTCACAGGGAGAAATACTCAGATTTGTAGGTTTTTAGTGAACAACATCAACTGCAAATCAATATATTGATAGAGATATTTATGTCCTGATTTGATGGATGTCAGTGGACTTTCTTAACATTAAAACACTTAATCTCAAATCTTAAAAGTCTTATAGTCTCCATGGAATGATAACTAGAGAAAAATGTCTAGGCAAATAGAATTGGTCAGATAAGATGCTCTAGCACTTGACTCAGAACAGCTAGGTTGTAAGTGTTGCAGAATATAAACAATAGCAAATATAATATAAACAGAAAATCCAACAAGCCTGCAGAGAGGGTAGGTACAGTTGATGCAAGCTGGATTATGAGAGGAAACTTCCTGAAGAGGAATGGCTTGAATCAGATATTCCAGTAGGAACAGGGAGAACATTTATGCAGGAAATGTTGGAAGAAAATTCACAGATGTGAAAAAGAAAATGATATATTTGGAAGCCAAGAAGCCACTAAGCCCAACAGAAGCTCTCTCTATGTGAGAGCAATAATTCTGGAAAAGGAAGGGGTTTCAATTAACAGAAGACCTTCAGTGTGAAGACATTGATCAATTAAGATAAAATGAAATAAACTGAAATAAAAATTTTAAAATGTTGTTAGAGAAGAAAAATAACAACAGATGACACTGTTTATGATTCAAAAAATTTGTGACTTTGACTACAACCCAAGTACTATTTTTAAAAAGAAATTTCTACCTAGAATTCTAGGCAAGCCAACTAAAATGTCAAACTCCTCAGAATAAAAGTAATAAAAGTAATTTTGCATATAATCTACCCTACTAATCTGTTTATGAGAAAACTCATCTCTGAATTATAACAGCCAATAGGAATTATCATTTCTAAATGTTTAATTGGCACATAATACTTGTACATATTTGTGGGGTTCAGCATGATATTTCAATACATGTGTGCAATGTGCAATGATTAAATGAGGGTAATTGGCATTTCTGTCACCTCAAACATTTCTCATTTCTTTGTATTGAGAATATGCAAAATCCTCTTTACTAGTTATTTTGAAATATGTATTTAATTGTTATCAATCATAGTTATCCTATTGTGCTATAGAACCTTTAAAGGTATTCCTCCTATCCAACTGCAAACCTGTGTCCATGAATCATCTTTTCTTTATTCCTCCCCCCCACCCAGTCTTTCAGTGTCTGGGATCCACCATTATACTCTTCATCTCTATGAAATCAACTTATTTAACCTAACATAATGTTCTCAAGACTCATCCATGTTACTGCAGATGATAGGCTTTCATTATTTTCTATGGTTGAAGAGTAAGGAATTCTACCTCCTTCTAATTGACCATCACCTAGAAGTTGGTGATCAGAGCTTGAAAGATTTCACTTAATGAAGCTATGTGTAGGTGAATGAGCATATGAGTATTTTCAGACAGAGAAATGTGTAGAGGTGAGAGAAGACTGAAGAGACTTTGTATAATTGGCCCTCATCTTGATACTTGTGTTAGCTTTTAAGTGCTGTGATCAAAATTCTTGACAAGAACAACTTAGAGGAGCAAAAGTTCATTTGGGTTCATGGTTTCAGGGATCTGAGTTCATGGTTGGCTGATGCCATTACTCTGGACCTTAGGTGAAACAGAACATCATGGTAAAAGGGCATGACAGAGGAAAGCTGCTCAGCTCATGGCAACAGGAAGCAAAAAGAGTGAGAGAAAGGAGCCATGGACTGATAATAGTGGCCTACTTCCTCCAGCATATCCCACCTGCCCACCCAGTAGTTCATTCAAACTGTTAATACATTAAATGGATTAATCTACTGATGTGGTTATATCTCTCATAATCTAATAATTTCAACTCTGAATATCCCTGAGTTGCCTAACACATGAGTTCTGTGGGAGACATCTTTAGATCCAAACCATAGCAATACTAGTCTACCCTTTGACATGCTCCAAGAAGGAAATAAGTTTAGAAACAAATGACATGCTAGTAATGATATGGCACTGTGTATCTTGCTACAAGTATCACTTTCTTGTTGAGATATTCATTAATTTAAAAAACTCAAGCTTGACAAGAGACATTTGTATTGTTAATAACCTTGGTTTATTTTATTTTTAGCAACAATTTGGATGGTGTGGTTAGTTGGCCTGAGTAACATGTTCACTTGACCCATGCTGTTCACAGGTGGGATGAGTGCCTTGCCACCTCAGGTGTTTGATAATCTTGGCTATAACTATTTTTGTGGAGCTAAAACCTCATGCCAAGCAGGCTCACTCTCAAGGGAAGCATGACTATCTCCTATTTCCTTGCTGTTTCATATAGACAGCCCTGTTTCACCTGGTGCTATTTATCATACATACTTTTGGTTGAGTTTTTGGTCTTCAAACACATCTTTAGTCTCTAATATCTAAACATCTCCTTTGATTTTATTTATTTATTCATTTGACCACATGAAGAATAGTGGTTGTAATGCCAGGTAGCACATCTGTTGCTGTAGCTGTGTGTTAGCTTTTCATCTCATCTTGTCTGTAGTCTGCTCTCTGGAGCCCTTCATGATTCAATCCACTGGTTCTTAGTGACTGAGGAGGGTAGAAGGAGTAACTGAGTCCCCATCCCTACTTTGGGGAAATGACCTCAGCTTGCTGATTCACACATCCAGGCTGACACACCTACTTTCTTACCTCAGAGTTAGGATGACTAGGTGAGACAACCTAGGCGGAGGGGCTTTGGAAAGCAATGGGTCACACGGATGCAGTGAAAATGAGTACCACACTGTGTGTCTGCTGACCTCCTGCATTCCCATGGTTCAGCCAAATAGTGCAGTGATTAGCTCATTACTATTACCTAACGCTTTCACTATGTCTCCTGGGTTTTTGTCAGTTCTCC
Organism: Sciurus vulgaris; assembly: GCF_902686455.1. Lineage (NCBI taxonomy): Eukaryota > Metazoa > Chordata > Mammalia > Rodentia > Sciuridae > Sciurus > Sciurus vulgaris. The sequence continues at coordinate 37,334,300 of NC_136476.1, forward strand.
CCTCTTTGCTGAAAGCTTTTTGACTGTGTTGAGCACCATTCCCACTTTTGGCAGTGAACGCTAAATAAGTTACATTCAGAAGGTCACAGATACCTTTTCCCTCAGCCTCTGACTCACTCCAGGAAGCCTTCTCACTCTGCTCATTTAGTCCCTGTCCTCACAATAATTATTTCTGCACTGAGCACTCAGTAACAGCAGTTCGTGTGAGCTCATGTTTATAGAGCCTTTTATCTGTGCCAGGCACCACGTTTAGCCCTTAACATAGAAGTTCTCACTTACTCTTCCTAACAACCCTGTGAAGTAGGTGTTGCTATTATTTCTGAGTAAATTGTTAAATAACTTCCCCAAGACTCTTCAACCAGAGAGTGGCAGGGCACAATTCATTCATGAACAATCTGATCCCAGAAGCATGGTCTACGTTCTGCCATCATACACCTTGCTGAGCATCTGCAATATACCAGGTGTTGTATTAGTTGCTGCACACACTGAGATAGATAAGGGTCCCCTAAGGGTCCCTAGTGCCCTTGTGGAGCTTAGTTTAGGGAGGGAGACAGGCCTGGAAACAAATGCCTTCAGCAGAATGGAAGTGAGCCTGAGGGGAGAAGAAGGTGCTACCACAAGGAGGAAACAGATGTTGGTATGCTGTGGAGGAAAAGGTCTGCCTCTGCCGGGTGGGAAGGGAGATCAGAGAAGTGTTAAGACTGGAGGGGATGTTCAGAATCCAACGGAGAGGACTGGACTCTACTGGAATTTGCCAGTACAGAGGAGGATGCAAAACTGAGTAGTGGAGCAACCTGAGACTAAACTAGAATGGCATTTCAAATTTGTGAAGCAGCTTACAAGACAGCCAAGGAGTTGACACATGAGTGATAGGGAGCCAAACTGATATATTTTTATAACCTCAGTAATTTTAAAATAATTTCAGTTTTTTTAAGTTGCAAAAATAATATACAGTGTTCCCCTGTGCCCGGTATCTCATTTCCTTATTTTTTAAAAATAATTTCAAACCATTGGAGAATAATTTGCGATGATACTCCATTGTATCTTAACGATTTGGAATATTTTTCCTAAATACAAGAATACTATCTTACATAACCACAGTATAACCATCAAAGTCAAGAAATGACATTGATTCAACATTTTACCATCTAATCCACAGACTCCATTCAAATTTTGCCATTTGTCCCATCATGTCCTTTATAGGTCCAAGATTCAATATAGAATCAACACAGGTTGCATTGATCATTTCTTTTTCAACTCCTCCATAATGGGATAGTTCCTTAGATTTTTTCTTATCTTTCATATCCTTCAACATTTTTGAAGAGTACAGGCCAGTTACTTTGTAAAATGTCCCTCAGTTTGGATTTGCTTGATGTTTTCTCAGGATTTTGAATTTATGACAGAAACAACCCACAAGTATGCTATTTTCTTCTTCATGCATTGGTATTAGTCAGCTTTTCATTGCAGTGACAAAAATACCTGACAAGAATAATAGAAAAGGAAAGTTTATTGGGGCTCACAATTGCAGAGGTTCAGTCCATGCTTGGCTGATTCTCACTTTGGACTCAAGGTGAAGGAGAACATCATAACTGAAGGGCCCTGAGGAGGAAAGCTGCTTATCTCTTGGCAGGGTCAGGAACCAGAGAAGGGGAAGAGGAGGGGTTGTAGGGAAGAGGCACCCTTCCAGGGCACACCCCAGTGACCCACCTCCTCCACCCATACCCCATTTTCCTACATTACCACCCAATCAGTCCACTCAAACTAGGCTGGATTCATCAGTTACAGCTCTCATAAACCAATCTTTTCACTTCTGAATATTCCTGCATAAGCACAGGAGTTTTGGGGAGATACTTCATCTCCATACCATAACAGTGTCATGTCAGGAGAAAGACAGTGGTCATATATCCTATTACTAGTGATGTTAAATCTTATTGCTTGATTAAAATTAGGTCTACAAGGTTTTTGTACTACAAAATTAATAAGTACATCACACCTATTAATAGTAACAAGTATTTTATGGAGAATATCTTAGTCCATTTGTGCTGCTCTAATAGAATAACAGAGACTGAGTGATTTTTAAAAACAGAAATATTTTCTCAAACTTCTGGAGGCTAAGAAGCTCAAGATTCAGCCACTGGCATCTTGGGAGGGCTGCTTTCTGCTTCCAGGGTGCTACTTGGATTGCTGTGTCCTCACGTGGCAGCAGACGGAAGGGCGATAAGGGAATGCATTTCCTTTGTCAAACCCTTTATAAATGGCATCAGTTTATTCTTATGACCTAAACACCTCAAAGGCCATGCTTCCAAACACTGTTGCGTTGGGGATCAAGTTTTCAACACATGAGTTTAAGGGGACACATTAAGACCATAGTAAGGAACGAATCTGATCCTAAATAAGTATCCTATTCCTTTTTGGCCTTTCACCCACCACATTTAATACCCACTGACTATTCTTACCTGAGTTCATTATCATGATGGCTGCTGAATGGTAGCTTTCCAAATTCCCTATTCCTTCTAGATTATTAATAGGCTTTCCACTGCCGTGGAACGTGCTTGCATTTATTTATTTATTTATGGATTTCTATTTTACTAAAAGGGATAAAATCTATTACTATCCATTCGTTCCACACATAGCAAATAGGAGTCCTTTTCAAACTGGCCCCCTCTGTCCTTTTGACACACAGTTCATCATTCTTTGAGCACTTCCCAGTTTTCTGGTATAACAAGATGTTCCAGGTCCCTTTTTTCTTCTCCCAGACCCTGACCTGGTGTCAGCCACTTCTACGGGAACTGGTTACTTTTAGTAGAGAACTAAATTCTCTACTAAAGGGATTCCAGGATGTGGACACATGATGTATTTAATGCTTCTAGGATGCCATTGCTTTTAGGCCTTTCAGTGGAGAGAGCTAGGAAGTACCACATATTATGGTTATATCATCTATAGCTGTTGTTATGTCTTTGTCTATCCATGTGTCTATGTATTAAAAACCATGAGTTCAATACCAATCCAATCTAGTCTTTTGATTTTCCGTATTTGTAACTCCCTTTACTGACAATAAGAAATCTGGCTCACATTATTTTTTAGATATCTATGTATTTTTTCAGTCCTCCCTGAATGTTTGACTCCCAGCTACCCTGGCCCAGTGTTGAACCCTGTCATGTGCCAAGGGGCCACTCCCAACCAAGCCACATGCTAAAGTTCATCCCCCACAAAGGGGAAGAAATAAGGAGGAGGAAGGAGGAAAAAAGCCAGTTTGAAAGTTCGGCTCCAGAACTATAGTGCCCCCCTCTCCTACTGGATCAAAGCTGAACCCCGCACATACTGGCTCCTTCCCCTACTGAAACTCAGCTCTGACTTTGAACGATGTTTTAGTCAGAGCAAGTAAAATGATCACATTTGCATTTGGACTGACACCTGTAGCTGTGAGCTGGGAATAGATTGGATACTAGCAGATGTGGAGATAAACTGGGAGACACTAGTAAGAAAGTCAAAAAACTGGAAGTGTGATGGGTCCCCTGCTGTGTCTATTTGCCTACCTTAAATTTTCTAGATTTGGCCATAGTCAGTGGTGTCCTATTTATTACTATTAAATTGTTCTCCACCTACTGACCTCAGAGGCATTCTAAAGTAAATAAGTATCTTTGGGGGACTCTTGTTTTTTAAATCACAGGATAGAAATGGTGTGGAGAAATGTCAAATTGGAGAGTTACATACAAGTTTAAGAAATGCTTTTAACAAAAAAACTAAAGTTAACGATGTTCAAACTGTACTTTAAATTACTGAATTAAAAAAAAAAAAAACAGGCAAACAAACAACAACAACAAAAAACAGCCTACTTTGCTGCAAAGGCCGAGGTAAGAGAAGGTTCTGAGGGCATAATAGCTTGGAGTGGGGAGAGTCTGCCATTAAAAATTAGGTGCCTTTATGCCAGGAACAATCAGTTGCTGGGAGGCAAAGGTCATTACCTTCTCTGAAAGACTAGGGAAGAGAAACCCTGGCAACTCACATAATGAGCCCTGTGCAAAGGAATGCAAAAATTCTTCCTTTTGAATAGCTAATACAAACACAAGCTGCTAAGAAGGGCCAGTCACCATGGACTCTTGATTGCCCACATTACCTCTGATGGCCACATTTAAAAGCAAACACCTCTCTGGGGGGACCACACACTGCCTTTGCCCGTATCACTGCCAAGGAGCACTGTTGCCTCATTGAAATCACAACTGCAAGTGGATGCATGGATGGCGTCCGTGTTTTTGTTTCTGTTATTAAGAAAGAGATCTGTCAATTTTGTCATTTGTCACTTTCTGAAGCTCAGCACGCTAGGGTGCCTCGCCTTGACCACTTAGTCACCCTGGCGTTAAGAGACAAGTAATGGTTAAGCATGCAGGAGCCAAGCTCCTGTGTTTGAATCTTGGTCTCTTGTTTACTTGCTGCATGACCTTGGACAGTTTACTTAAAGCCTCCTTCTGTTAGTGCACCTGTAAAATGGGGAAACTTAGAGTATCTTCTTCAGAGGATTGACATAAGTTGTAAATAAGTTCTTTTTTACCCCTATTTTTTATTGGAGCAATATAGTTGTACACAGGTTGGGATTTGTTGTTACATATTCACACACACAGAGCATAACAAAATAATTTGGCCAATATCATTCCCCAGTATTTCCCCTTTCCACATCTTGGGTGGGCTTGGTCCTGGGTTCTGCTGGGAACTCAGCAAAAGAAGAAGGGATACTGCAGAGCTGAAACTGACAAATCTGCTGTGCTGGCCCCTGTGATGGGGAACAGCTCCATTCTCAGTGCCCTGTGTCCACATCAGGGTAGACTTGGGTATGATGCAAGGTGACATTGAGCATCTGCCTACAGCAGACATTTGGGACCATGATTTGACCTCTCCATGTCTCAACTCTTCATTGTTAAATCCAGATGATAGTCATATCTATCTCATGGGGCTCTGAAGAGGATTAAAGGAAAGAATGCACATAAAGCAGCTAGCACAATCTGGCTCACAGTAAATGCTATGTAAGTGTTGGTTTGACTATTACTATCGCTAATCATGTGCAAGGTCATAGATTGCTCTCACATCCTGGCTTCTGACTAATGGCTAAAAGTTCTCTGCTCACCCATGGCCTGTGACTGGCCAGATCCAGGTAGAGTGACAGGACCAGTCTAGTTGGCTAGACTTTGGACAGATCTCCAATGCTATCAGGGAAATAAAGTGGGAATCAGGAAGCCCACTCTAATGTCTCAAATCCAGTTACAGTAACAAGTCAACTCTGGCACACCGCTTGCTGGGCAGAGGCAGCAGGCTGATTCCAATCATGGAGGAATAGGGTCACCCCCTGGCTCCTGCCTGCCCTTGGTCGGGAGTCAGTTGTTCTGGAAGTGGACAGAGTCAGGTCTGGCAGTACAGAGCACCAACTCCAACCCATCAATTCACAGAACCTCTCCTGCAGAAATGTTTTGACAAAAGGGACAGTAATATGAAGACGGGTTCAGAGGAAAGAAAAAGTATAGAAAAGAATGTGAGGGAAACTAGAGTCTGTCTAACATTTTGGCTGAGCTCCCAACCATGATTGAAACACCTAAAGCCTAGAAGTGCAAGAACCCTACCAATCAGCTTTACCGCCCTCCTGGTGCATAACCACAGGCCTCCAGCCAAAACCACGGAGGCAGATGTGTTTCAGAATTCACAAGTTTTTGTATTTTAGAAAGACGTTAGATGACTAAGACATAAATTATATAACCCCTCGCAGTTTCTGAAGGAAAATGCCATACTCCAACAGGCTAAAATTGCTGCAGTCAAATGTATAAATATTTACACAAAGTGGGATGCAGCCTATCAAAGCATGTCACATTAGGCACAGCTTTGTCACCAAAAGAGTTTATACCACACTGAAGAAAAATTTATGGTGTTCAGAGCTTTTGAGACTTTGAAATTGGGAGCAAGCAATTGGGTAGAGGACACTGCTGAGATGCTGACCAGCCAAGTGACTAAATCCAAAGGTGCACACAGTTCACCGCAAATTCAATTCCGTTTAAATGACCACACAGTTAACTATGCATCTGCTATGTTCCAGGCACTCTGTGAGGTGCTGAGGTTAAAGTGATTTAGTTTCCTAGGGCTACTGTAACAAAGTACCACACTGGGTGGCTTAACAAAATAGAAATTATTGTCTCACAGTTCTAGAAGCCAAAATCAAGTCCAGAATACAAGACCCACAGCCCATAATGGCAGCCTCCATGCAGGACAGAAATAGGGGAAAGTCCCTGCTTTCCCTTTTTTGGCCTAAGTTGATTAAAATATTTTTGACCCAGAATCAGCAAAAGTGCTTAATGTGCAGATAGTTTCTACTGACCTCCTTCCTTGAGAATGTAAAATGTACTTTTATCAGGGTAGGCGGAGAGGTCTGTTTTGTGAGTTTCTCTGTGCAGTGTTTAAGAGGCCTGATAACTGTCAAAATGCCTCTGCTTCAAGGTCCTGGTAACTGAGTTTCTAACAGGTGGGGGCAGGGTCCCAGGGAATGAGCATAAATCCTGTGCCCTGGCACACTGGAACCTCAGGGCAGCATTATCCATGCAGGCAGCTGCCTTATGAGACACACACAGAGCAGTCATCAGTATTGGGGTTTTTGCTGGACTTTGGCACCCACGACATTTTAGGATTTCACTTAAATTTTTTGAAACAGACAAACAGAAAAAATATACAAATCCTATACATAAGGCTTGGAGGTTTTCCATGAACTGGACCCAGACCAGTACCCAGATCTAGACAACATCCGGGAAAGACCTCCTCACCATGCCCTTCTTCTAGTTCCTACCTGCCAAGTGCAATCACCACCCTAATGCCTAACACCATGGATTGGTTTTGGTTTTTGAGCTTATATAATTGAAATAAAACATATCAATTTTTGTGTTTATGGCTTTGTTCACTCAGTTTCATGTTTAATAAGATTCATCCACATTGTTGCTTATTGCTATGGTTTATGCTCAATGCTTTATATAGTTTTATATGAATACATCATAATTTTTTATTCATTCACCTGTTAATGAACATTTATGTTTTTCTTCGTGTGGGGTGTTACGACTTGTGCTTTCTATGAATATTCTTATGTCTTTGGATGAATGACTATACATTGGAGAGGAGCGTATACTTGAATTAATTGTCTATTGCTGCAAAACAAATTTCCCTCTAAACCTAGTGGCTTATAACAACAATGAATGTTATTGAAAGTTTATCCTTTCCCACAATTTATTGAGTAAGGAGTTTGGAAGCAGTATGGGTAGACAGGTCTGGAAGAAGGCCTTTCCTGAGACTGCAATCATCTGAAGGCTAGCCTGGTCTGGAGGATATGGTTTGTTTGCTTGTTTTCTCCTAAATTATATTTTAATTTCTATTTAGTTTTTCAACATTTTAACAATGCATTGCATTACCCAAGTTGTTATTAGGCATGCAGTCCTGCCCTAGATATTGAGAATACTACAATGAGAGCAAATCATGGCTGCTCCCAAGGATGAAAACCTTCTTCATTTGCCCATTTGGATAGGTGTACTTGTGTTCACCTACATACAAGAAATGACATACTACCCACGAGTTTTGTAGCAATATGAGGTGCTTGCACTTTATATTTTGCATTAATTTTTTGCATTTTTTGCATTCTTTTTATTTGTTCTAATTAGTTATACACAACAGTAGGATGCATATTGACACATCTTACATAAATGGAATATAACTTCTCATTCTTCTGGTTGTACATGATGTAGAGTTACACTGGTCCTGATATATACACACATAGGATGATAATGTCCAATTCCTTCTACCATCATTCCTACTATCATTCCTATACCCCTTTCTTTCCCTTCACTCCCCTCTGTCTAATCTAAAGTACCTCTATTCTTCCTTAGTTTCCACCCACACTTATTGTGGATTATCATCAACATATCAGAGAAAATATTTGGCCTTTGGTTCTTTGGGATTGGCTTATTTTGCTTTGCATGATATTGTCCAACTCCATTCATTACCTGCAAATGCCATAATTTCATTCTTTAAGACTGATTGATATTCCATTGTGTATATGTACTACATTTTCTTTATCCACTCATCTGTTGAAGGGCATCTAGGTTGATTCCATAATTTAGCTACTGTGAATTGAGCTGCTATAAGCATTGATGTGACTGCATCACTGTAATATGCTGATTTTAAGTCCTTTGTGTACAAACTGAGGTGTGGGATAGCTGGGTCAAATGGTGGCTCCTTTCCAAGTTTTATGAGAAATCTCCATACTGCTTTCCAGAGTGGTTGCGCCAATTTGCAGTCCCACCAGCAATGTGTGAGTGTTCCTTTTCCTCCACATCCTTGCCAACATTTACTGTTGCTTGTATTCTTGATAATCACCATTCTGACTGGAATGAGGTGGAATCTCAGTGTAGTTTTAATTTGCATTTTTCTAATTGCTAGGAATGTTGAACATTTTTTCAAGTGTTTGTTGATCGATTGTATTTCTTCTATGAAGTGTTTCTTCAGTTCCTTAGCCCATTTATTGATTGGATTATTTTTTTTTTTAGTTCTTTATATATCTTGGAGATTAGAAATGCTTTTGATTTATGGGTATTGGTTTTATTGATTTTATATCCTTCTACTTTGCTGAATTCATTCATTAGTTCTAGAAGTTTCTGGTAGAATTTTTTTTTTTTTTTTTGGATCTTCTATATATAGAATCATGTTGTCAGCAAATAGTGATAGTTTGAGTTTTTCTTTTCCTGTTCGTATCCCTTTCTTTATTCTAATTTCTCTGTCTAGAGTTTCAAGGATGATCTTGAATAGAAGTGGTGAAAGAGGACATCTTTATCTTGTTCTAGTTCTTAGAGGGAATGCTTCCACTTTTTTTGGAGGATGTGCTTCTAAGGTACCTTATGCACATTAATGGCAAGTTGGGCTGACAGTGGTACAATTCTTCTGCAGGTGGACTTTCCTTAAGACCATCTAAGTGTCTTCATGATGTTTTGGCTAGCTTCTCCCCATGGATAAGCCATCAGAGAGAGCCCCATATCCTTTATGGTCCAACCTTGGAAATCTCAGGGCATCACTTCTGCCTCATGGTAGTCATTGCAAGGGTGCCTCTATGTCCAGTCCAGACTCAAGTTTCCACCTTTAGAAGGAAGGAGTAGGAAATGATATTTGGACAAATCTTAAAACCTTTCTAACACCACAACATTTTATAACTTGAAAACAATCCTGCTAGGGGATTAAAAATAAGAGAATTTTATAGAAATTCACACAAGGATCAAAAAGAAATATATTCCATCCAGACTCTCTTCTTCTAATCATTTGAAATTTTGTAATGATGATAGGAGGGTGTTCAAGGTATTGCCAGGAGATAGCATGGTACAATAGGAAGAACACAGGCTTTGGATTCAGATGCATACAAGTCCAAATCCTGGCTTCACTATTTGCAATTGATGGGTACTTGAACATGTCAGCATCTTGGACTCTCAGATTCCCTCAACTGTAACATGATCTAAAATCAATGAAGCCTGTCTCCCTGGAGAAAACCCAATAAGCTAATACATTCACATGCCCTGTGCAATGGAAGACCCTCTATTTGCTCATTTGTCAAGAATTTATTATCTACAATAACTGTCTACAAGGTAACCTGACGGACACTGTGAGTGTTACAAAACTGACTCAGACACAGGCCCAACCTCAGAAGGTCTGTACTCTAGCTGGACCATGGACAGACAGAACAACTATAATGCAATTGAGAAAGTGACCAGAGTCTGGAGCAAGTATGAATGCAGCCTTTAAAAAATGGGTCAAATCTGGATATGTAGAAATGTAAAAAGTTTTGGGGGATAGTGGAAAGACAAAAGGTATTCCAAATTAGGAATATGGCTTACATAAAGATGGAGCTAGAAAACTATGGGGCATAAGTGGATGTACCGAATAGTTCATTACAGGTATAAACAGTGTAGATGAAAGGAGGCAGTACAAATACGGATGGGACAGAAGGTACCTATTAGAAGAGCAAGAAAGATGAGAGTAGACACTTACTTGAACAGTCTGATGAAAATCATTAAGGCCAAAGATTTTTAAACCAATTTTCTGAGCTGGCTATGAAAATCAGGCAGACTAACTATTCTGGGATCTACTGCCATGCTTTTCTTGGCTAACTCCCATTTGTAGAATCTTTGTGTCTCCAACTGTAAACAGAACTTTCTAAAACTGATCATTAGAGAACGCTCTGACTCAGAGCCCAAGGAACTGAGCTTTGTACTTATCATTCCCATTTTGGAGGCTGCAACAACAGAGAAGTGCAGTTGGCTGTTTTTATAGGCCCTTAGCTCACTATAAATGTACTTCTCAAAACTCAGCCATTTAGAACTGGCCAATTCATGCACTCAACTCATCTGTGTGTTTGACTTCTATGTCCAGATAATGAGCCGCTCACTCCACTTACTTCCCTTCAGGAAGACTGATCTATTTAGCAGCCTCCACTTCTGTTACATTATCCAGTCCCAGGCAGTGATGATATTTATACATAAGACAGAGATGTTTCTGTGCTGTGATGGAAGTTTGAAGGAAGTTGGAACCAATGACCTTTCACTTTGAAGCCAAAGAATAATAAGCACAATTTTTTTTCAATCTCACTAAGAATGGGGGCTGAAGAAATTAGCACAAAGTCTTTTTCTAAACCCACCATTCAATATGTGATACCCAAACTTTTTATGTATGTACACAACTGATGTCTAACATAGCACCTTTATTTTGATGAAGCTTGCGTGTTCCATCAAAATAGACATAGTGGTAATCATTACTGGAGATTTTATAGGTGAACCTTGGCTGTTGCACTCTGTCACCCTCTTTGCTTTATTCTAAGGGAATACTAGAGCTTGAAGAGGAAGGATGGGTTCTAGGCTTAGATAGAATTCCTAGCCAATCTTTGGCTAGAACTTCCCACATTCCCAGTTGGAGGATTTTAATCAATTAACAACCCTTGAGTCATGGGAAATGTTTCGTGCATAGGAACTAAGGCAGTCTTTGTCCTCTCTAATTTCTTCTCAGGTGGGAAATTGGCAAGTGGAGTCCATGTAGTCTCACCTGTGGTGTTGGCCTACAGACCAGAGATGTCTTCTGCTCTCACCTGCTTTCCAGAGAAATGAATGAAATGGTAGTCTTGGCTGATGATCTATGTCGACACCCTAAGCCCAGCACAGTGCAAGCTTGCAACCGCTTCAATTGCCCCCCAGCATGGTACCCTGCACAGTGGCAACCGGTGAGTTCTGATATTACTCAATATTGGACCGTATGTTTGCAAGAGTTATTCAAGACAAAGGATTCTTGTCCCACTAAAGGAACGGTCAAGTGCTGCTCATCCCTCCCTTCTTAGAACTTCCCCACCTTATTCAAATCTAAAGTTGTTAATTATGAATACCATGTTCTTTCTACTGTACCACACCCCTCTTCTCTCCAAAAGCAACTCATATGACCCCTCTGTTAATCTGCCAAAATTGGAATCAAGCTAAGGAAAAATTTCTAAAATATAGATAATATGGTAGGTTTTTCATAAAGCTAAATTGTTTCTGAATCCAGGCCCTTTCTATTTTTTGCTATTTAAATATTCTAAGAAATAAGGCCATTAACATACCTCAACATTGTAAAAAGCAAGAACTCAAATTATCACTCTTTGCCGATGACATGGTTCTATATTTAGAAGATCCAAAAATTTCCACCAGAAAACTTCTAGAACTAACAAATGAATTCAGCAGCATAGAAGGATATAAAATCAATACCCATAAATCAAATGCATTTCTATATACCAGTGATGAATCCACTAGAAAAGAAATTAGTAAAACTGCCCCATTAACAAGAGCCTCAATAAATAAATAAATAAATAAAATACTTGCTAATCAATCTAACAAAAGAGGTGAAAGACCTCTATAATGAAAACTACAGAACACTAAAGAAAGAACTTGAAGAAAAAGTCCTTAGAAGATGGAAAGATCTCCTATGCTCTTGGATAGGCAGAATTAATATTGACAAAATAGTCATACTACCAAAAACATTATACAGATTTGATGAAATTCTTATTAAAATCCCAATGACATTCTTCATAGAAATAGAAAAGCAATCATGAAATTCATTTGGAAAAAGAAGAGACCCAGAATAGACAAAGGAATCCTTAGCAAGAAGAGTGAAGCAGGTGGTATCACAATACCAGACCTTAAATTATACTACAGAGCAATAGTAATGAAACAGCATGGAACTGGCACCAAAATAGACATTTAGACCAATGGTACAGAATAGAAGACAGAAACAAACCCACATAAATACAGTCATCTCATACTAGACAAAGGCACCAAAAACATACATTGAACTGATAGCCTCTTCAACAAATGGTGCTGAGAAAACTTGAAATCCACATGTAGCAAAATGAAATTAAACCTGTACCTCTCACCCTGCACAAAAATCAACTCAAAGTAGATCAAAGACTTAGGCACTAGAACAGAGACCCTGTGCCTAATAGAAAAAAAAAGTAGGCCCAAATCTTTACCATGTTAGCTTAGGACCTGACTTCCTTAACAAGATTCCTAAAGTACAAGAAGTAAAATCAAGAATGAAAAACTGGGATGGAATCAAACTAAAAAGCTTCTTCTCAGCAAAGGAAACAATTAGTAATGTGAAGACAGAGCCTACAGAATGGGAGAAAATCTTTACCACATGCACATCAGATAGAGTACTAATCTCCAGGATATATAAAGAACTCAAAAAAAAAAAAAACCCAATCAATAAATGGGCTAAGGAACTGAAGAAACACTTCATAGAAGAAATACAATTGATCAACAAACACTTGAAAAAATGTTCAACATTCCTAGCAATTAGAAAAATGCAAATTAAAACTACACTGAGATTCTATCTTATTCCAGTCAGAATGGCGATTATCAGGAATACAAGCAACAATAAATGTTGGCAACGATGTGGGGAAAAAGGAACACTCACACATTGCTGGTGGGACTGCAAATTAGCACAACCACTCTGGAAAGCAGTATGGAGATTTCTCATAAAACTTGGAATGGAGCCACCATTTGACCCAGTTATCCCACTCCTCAGTTTATACCCAAAAGACTTAAAATCAGCATATTACAGTGATGCAGCCACATCAATATTTATAGCAGCTCAATTCACAGTAGCTAAATTGTAGAACCAACCTAGATGCCGTTCAACAGATGAGTAGACAAAGAAAATGTGGTACATATACACAATGGAATATCACTCAGCCTTAAAGAAGAATGAAATTGTGGCATTTGCAGGTAAATGGATGGAGTTGGAGAATATCATGCTAAATGAAATAAGCCAACCCCAGAAAACAAAGAGCCAATATTTTCTCTGATAAGCAGATGCTGATCCTTAATGGGGATGGGGATTGGGGGTAGGGAAGAATGAAGGAGCTTTGGATAGTACAGAGGAGAGTGAGGGGAGGAGATGTGGTGATGGTAAGGAGAGTGGAATGAGACAGACATTATTATCCTATATACATGTATGATTACGCTACAGGTGTGACTCTGCACCGGGTACAGCCAGAGGAATGAGAAGTTGTGCTCCATTTGTGTACATACGATGTGTCAAAATGCATTCTATTGTCATGTATAACTAATTAGAACAAATTAAAAAGTAAAATAAAAAAAGAAATTAGACCATTAGGTAATGATTTTTTTTAGCTTCACTACTTAGCAAAGTAAGTTAGAAATCCTTAAGTCAATTTCAGATATCCATTTTCATTTTCTTGGGCCTATGAACTCTGAAAGTCTGGGAACCATTGTTTTAAAACCAGGATAGACAAACTGCAGCCCAGAAGCTAAGGCCTAGCCTGCAGTCCTTTTTTTAAATAAAGCTTTACTCAAACATACCCACACCCCTTCTTTTACTTAGCATCTGTGACTGCTTTTGCACTACACAGGCAGAATCAGAGCAAATGACTCACAAAACCTTTACTCTCCGACCCTTTACAAAAATGTTGATCCTGCACCAAAATATTACATCGTAATAATAAAAACACAACTATTCTATTGTAGTCATCTATCTAAAATTACTGTATATTTCTCAAGCTTGTTAAATTGACTTCTTGTATGCCTTTAAAGAATACAGAAGGATTTTTAACTGATCACTTGCATATCTCATTTTGCAATGTGCCCATCATCAGGATATCAGACTGAGCTTTAAAGTGACAAGAAATGTCACAAAAAGTAAGCCTGAAAGGTGGCAGGGACATACATCCTTGTCTGAGACAGTTTTAAACTTTCAGAAGTGTCCTAGTTTGAATGATAAGTTATATGGTCACCACCTGAGTAGCAAGGAAGGCCCCTTACAAACGCTTGCCTCAGTGCTGAGAAGGGGCTGCTACTTCCAGGCAGCCAAATGTCCTCCAGGCCCTTCCTTTCTTCCTTCCTTCTCCCTCTCCGTCTTGGAGTTGTGGGATAGTAAAGTACTCCAAGAATCAAGTAAGCAAAGCCCCAAAGTACAGTCAGCCCTCCGTATCCAGATTGTCCACATCTGTAGGTTTAAGCAACCACACATTGTATACAATCTGGTTAAGCCTGCAATGGTTGCCTTTGAGCTAAACATGTTAGATTTTTTTTCCTTGTCATTATCCCCTGAACAATACAGTATAACAACTGTTTACATAACATTTACATTATATTGGGCATTATTAGATGATTTAAAGCGTACAGGAGGATGTATGCATACATAGGTTGTATGCAAATACCAGCCATTTTTCATAGAGAACTGGAACTAAATCAGAAGAAGATCATGGAAGCAATCCCTTGCACACACTGAGGGACGACTACAAAGCAGCTAAAAACAAACTATGACTATATATTTTCTTTTCAAGCTTAAATGTATTATGGCTGATTTCATAAATTCTGTACCACTGTGTGATGGTTCATGGAAGTAAAGAGAATGCAATATAGCTTGAGTACTGATGTACCAGGATTTTACTAAGAAATATATATATATATAATATATATAAAATATATATATATATATTATTCCACATCTACCTGAAGTTAATTCTCACAACTATCCAGTGAAGATTAGGCTTTATTTTCCTCATTGCAAAACCTGGGGTTCACGCCGCTAGCAAATTTAGGGGTGGCCATCAATCTAATTGTACTGGGTACTTTCCACAATACCAAACCCCATCGTTGCAAGGCTGAAAGGGGTCTTGAGGGTTGTATATGAGCATTCTTGTTCTATGGATGATGTGCCCATGGCCTTCATGTGGCCTTGCTCAGGATTATGCAGTCTGAACCAGAACCAGTTTCCTGGTTTCTAGTGCATTTATCCTGAGCTGCCTCTAATTAGCATAAATTAACGACTATAAACTGTGCTACTAGCTCTAAGAAAAGGTGACGAGTAAGTTCAAATCATTTTCCACTGTCAGAACTACCAAGTCCCTGTATTACTAGTAGCTTATGCAGTCTTTAGGTCCAGAGTCGGTTGTGGATCAAATGTTTATTATATGACAAAATGAATGAGGAGATAAGTGTATCTCCCATGGGCCCTGAATTTCTGACTTTATGTCCCCCAGGTCAGACTCTCTCTAAACCGGAGTAAACAATAGACTATTCTTCTTATTTCCTAGATTCCTACTCCTTTAGTTAAGCTTTGTTAGGCAAAAATCAATCATTCCTAACCTCTACCAAAAAGGAAGTCATCTGTGCTGGAAGGAGGAGTAATTTCAAGCCTCTGAGCTGATTGGCTGTGGTCTTAGGACAGACACCTCCAGTTAGGATACCAACTGTTGATGCTATTTGCCTGCTTAGCCCACTGATTCTTCAGCAGGCCTTGGTAGGGTAAGGTACCTGGTGTGCACCCATGTGCTCTTTCCCATTTAGTTATGTGGTTCTGCCTGAGGTCTTTCTCATACCTCAACTGGCACACAGCCTTTGTTCACATAAAAGAAAAGGAGATGGGATCAAATCCTTCATTTAAGAAAAGACAGTCTGATGGGCATTCATCTGTTGGAGTAGAGATCTTTTCCTCTTTGCTGTTTGAACACAGAGTCGCCACAGATTTCGTGGCGACTTTTCTTTTCCTGAATAAAAAGCACAAATTACATGAATTGTCCCCTGCTAGACAGGAACACAACCTCCTTTATTCTTTGTAAAGCACTTGCCTGACAAATGGCAAAAAATCAATATTTATACATTCTGCAGGTCTGGCAGGAACCAAGTGTTCAGTCCAAGTACTTAAAACATTAAAATTTTGTCTTAGAAACAATTAAACAGAAATACAGCAGAAATCTAATTCTGGCTTTGGTTGTTAGAGGACCATTTTAGTTTCATTTCTACCTCATGTTCAATACTTCATCTCTTGGTTTTGATCTCTGGTCTTGTATGAAGAATTTATTTAATATTTGTCAATCTAACTTTAATATTTTGTTAGTTTGTATTTAGATGACTTCTGAATACTTACATTTTTCATGTATCATTCCTCGGCCTTTTTTCTAGTTTATTAAGCTCCTGCTCTTCCTTTCCGTCTTCATCTCCTCCCCTTCCTTCTCTATCTTTGGTGCCAGCTATAAATGAATTCTCAGACAGCACACCCTTGTATCACACTGGAGAATTACCACAGCATGATTGAAAGTCACTGCCTCAAAAGCCACAGATTAGTCTGAAACACTGATCACAACTGCCTTCTGCTAGGATATTTTCAGGGATTCTCTATAGCCATATCATAAAACCACCATGTGAAAGTCTGAAGCCTTCACCACTGCAGATCTGCCCCTGCCCCCTGCGTTCCTTTACCTGCTCCGCTCCCTGCCCACCTGCACTTTCCCTCCCCTCTGCCTCTCAGGGCTGAACCTGAGCCCTCCCTCCTCTGCCAGGATTCCTCTAACAACCCCCCACACTGAAACTACAGGATGTCCAGGATCAGGCCTGCTCACTGAACTTACACAGGCACTTTCTTGTGGCTTCTGAATTAGATCATAAGGTCAATGAAGGCAGAGACCAGGTCTCAGCGGAACCCATAATGCCCAGTGTAGGTAGACTAGGCCTAGAAGATGCTGCAGAAGAGGCACATGCCAGGTATGTCAGACTCATTTATTGATCATGTGCAACATCTTGGGAAGTTGCTTCTTTTTTTTTTTTTTTTTTTTTAATTTATTTTTATTGTAAACAAATGGGATACATGTTGTTTCAGTTTGTACATGGAGTAACAGCATACCATTTGCATATTCATATATTTACATAGAGTAATGATGTTTGATTCATGCCGTTATTTTTTTCCTTCCCCCCCACCCCTCCCACCTCGCTTTTCCCTCTATACAGTCCCTCCTTCCTCCATTCTTCTCCCCCTCCTACCCCCCATTAAGTGTCATCATCCGCTTATCAGTGAGATCATTCGTCTTTTGGTTTTTTGAGATTGGCTTATATCACTTAGCATGATGGTCTCCAATTTCATCCATTTGCCTGCAAATGCCATAATTTTATTATTCTTTTTTATTTTATTTTATTTTTTTATTGTAAACAAATGGGATACATGTTGTTTCTCTGTACATGGCGTAAAGGCATACCATTTGTGTAATCATAAATTTACATAGAGCAATGTTGTTTGATTCATTCTGTTATTTTTTCCCTTCCCCCAACCCCTCCCACCCCTCTTTACCCTCTATACAGTACTTCCTTCCTCCATACTTGCCCCCCTCCCTAACCCTAACTCTAACCCTAACACTAACCCTTCCCTCCCCCCCCATTATGTGTCATCATCCACTTATTAGCGATATCATTCGTCCTTTGGCTTTTTGAGATTGGCTTATCTCACTTAGCATGATATTCTCCAATTTCATCCATTTGCCTGCAAATGCCATAATTTTATCATTCTTTATGGCTGAGTAATATTCCATTGTATATATATACCACAGTTTCTTTATCCACTCATCAATTGAAGGGCATCTAGGTTGGTTCCACAGTCTGGCTATTGTGAATTGAGCTGCTATGAACATTGATGTGGCTGTATCTCTGTAGTGTGCTAATTTTAAGTCCTTTGGGTATAGGCCGAGGAGTGGGATAGCTGGGTCAAATGGTAGGTCCATTCCAAGTTTTCTAAGGAATCTCCACACTGCTTTCCAGAGTGGCTGCACTAATTTGCAGTCCCACCAGCAATGTATGAGTGTACCTTTCTTCCCACATCCTCTCCAACACCTATTGTTGCTTGTATTCTTCATAATCGCCATTCTAATTGGGGTGAGATGGAATCTTAGTGTAGTTTTGATTTGCATTTCTCTTATTACTAAAGATGTTGAATAATTTTTCATATATCTGTTGTTTGCTTGTACATCTTCTTCTGTGAAGTGTCTGTTCATTTCCTTAGCCCATTTGTTGATTGGGTTATTTGTATTCTTAGTGTAGAGTTTTTTGAGTTCTTTATATATTCTGGAAATTAGTGCTCTATCTGAAGTATGAGTGGCAAAGATATTCTCCCACTCTGTAGGCTCTCTCTTCGCATTGCTGATAGTTTCCTTTGCTGAGAGAAAGCTATTTAGTTTGAATCTATCCCAGTTATTGATTCTTGCTTTTATTTCTTGTGCTATGGGAGTCCTGTTAAGGAAGTCTGATCCTAAGCCAACAGGGTGAAGATTTGGACCTACTTTTTCTTCTATAAGATGCAGGGTCTCTGGTCTGATTTCAAAGTCCTTGATCCATTGTGAGTTGAGTTTTGTGCAGGGTGAGAGATAGGGGTTTAGTTTCATTCTGTTGCATATGGATTTCCAGTTTTCCCAGCACCATTTGTTGAAGAGGCTATCTTTTCTCCATTGCATATTTTTGGCCCCTTTGTCTAGTATGAGAAAATTGTATTTATTTGGGTTTGTGTCCGTGTCCTCTATTCTGTACCATTGATCTACCTGTCTATTTTGGTGCCAATACCATGCTGTTTTTGTTACTATTGCTTTGTAGTATAGTTGAAGTTCTGGTATTGCGATACCCCCTGTTTCATTCTTCCTGCTAAGGATTGCTTTAGCTATTCTGGGTTTCTTATTCTTCCAGATGAATTTCATGATTGCTTGCTCTATTTCTGTGAGGTACGTCATTGGGATTTTAATTGGAATTGCATTGAATCTGTATAGCACTTTTGGTAGTATGGCCATTTTGACAATATTAATTCTGCCTATCCAAGAACATGGGAGATCTTTCCATCTTCTAAGGTCTTCCTTAATTTCTTTCTTTAGTGTTTTGTACTTTTCATTGTAGAGATCTTTTACCTCTTTGGTTAGATTGATTCCCAAGTATTTTATTTTTTTTGAGGCTATCGCAAACGAAGTTGTTTTCCTCATTTCCCTTTCAGCTGTTTCATTGCTTGTGTATAAAAATGCTGTAGATTTATGCGTGTTGATTTTATAGCCTGCTATTTTGCTGAATTCATTGATGAGGTCTAGAAGTTTTCTGGAGGAGGTTTTTGGATCCTCTAAATATAGAATCATGTCATCCGCAAATAGTGACAGCTTAAGTTCCTCTTTTCCTATTCGTATCCCTTTAATTTCTTTAGTCTGCCTAATTGCTCTGGCTAGAGTTTTGAGGACAATGTTGAATAGAAGTGGTGAAAGAGGACATCCCTGTCTTGTTCCCGTTTTTAAAGGGAATGGTTTCAGTTTTTCTCCATTAAGAATGATGTTGGCCATGGGCTTAGCATAAATAGCCTTTACAATGTTCAGGTATGTTCCTACTATCCCTATTTTTTCTAGTGTTTTCAGCATGAAGGGGTGTTGTATTTTGTCAAATGCTTTTTCTGCGCCAATTGAAATAACCATATGATTCTTATCCTTAAGTCTATTGATATGATGGATTACGTTTATTGATTTACGAATGTTGAACCATCCTTGCATTCCAGGAATGAACCCCACTTGATCATGGTGCACAATTTTCTTAATATGTTTTTGGATACGGTTTGCCAATATTTTGTTAAGGATCTTTGCATCTATATTCATCAAGGATATTGGTCTAAAATTTTCTTTCCTTGATGTGTCTTTTCCTGGTTTGGGTATGAGGGTGATATTAGCTTCACAGAATGAGTTCGGTAGGGTACCCTCCTTTTCTATTTCCTGGAATACTTTGAGAAGTATTGGAATGAGTTCTTCTTTGAAGGTCTTGTAGAACTCGGCTGAGAATCCATCTGGTCCTGGGCTTTTCTTGGATGGTAGATTTTTAATAGCTTCTTCTATTTCATTGCTTGATATTGATCTGTTTAAATCATGTATGTCCTCCTGGTTCAGTTTGGGAGGAGCATATGCCTCTAGAAATTTGTCAATGTCTTTGGTACTTTCTATTTTGTTGGAATACAGATTTTCAAAGTAGCTTCTCATTATGTTCTGTATCTCAGTGGTGTCTGTTGTGATATTTCCTTTTGCATCATGTATTTTAGTAATTTGAGTCTTCTCTCTCCTTCTCTTTGTTAGTGTGGCTAAAGGTTTGTCTATTTTGTTTACTTTCTCAAAGAACCAACTTTTTGTTATGTCAATTTTTTGAATAGTTTCTTTTGTTTCAATTTCATTGATTTCAGCTCTGATTTTAATTATTTCCTGTCTTCTACTACTTTTGCTGTTATTCTGTTCTTCTTTTTCTAGGGCTTTAAGCTGTAATGTTAGGTCATTTAATTGTTGACTTTTCATTCTTTTCTGGAATGCACTCCATGCAATGAATTTTCCTCTTAGTACTGCTTTCATAGTGTCCCAGAGATTTTGATATGTTGTATCATCATTCTCATTGACCTCTAAGAATTTTTTAATCTCCTCCCTGATGTTTTTTTGTTATCTATGTTTCATTCAATAGCATATTATTTAGTCTCCATGTGTTGGAGTAATTTCCTTTTTTTACTTTGTCATTGATTTCTACTCTCAGTCCATTATGATCTGATAGAACACAAGGTAGTATCTCTAATTTTTTGCATTTCCTAAGGGCTGCTTTGTGGCATAACAAATGGTCTGTTTTCAAGAAGGTTCCATGTGCTGCTGAGAAGAAAGTGTATCCGCTCGTTGATGGATGGAATATTCTATATATGTCTATTAAGTCTAGGTTATTGATTGTGTTATTGAGTTCTGTGGTTTCTTTGGTTGGATTTTGTTTGGAAGATCTATCTAGTGGTGACAGCGGTGCGTTAAAGTCGCCCAGAATTATTGTGTTGTGGTCTATGTGATTCTTGAAATTGAGAAGGATTTGTTTGATGTATGGGGATGCACCATTGTCTGGGGCATAAATATTTACTATCGTTATGTCTTCCTGATTTATGGTTCTGTTAAGCAGTATGAAATGTCCTTCTTTATCCCTTCTGACTAACTTTGGCTTGAAGTCCACTTTATCTGATATAAGGATGGAAACCCCCGCTTTTTTATTGAGTCCATGTGCATGGTAGGTTTTTTCCCATCCTTTCACCTTTAGTCTGTGGATGTCTTTTTCTATGAGATGAGTCTCTTGCAGGCAGCATATTGTTGGGTCTTTCTTTTTAATCCATTCTGCCAGTCTATGTCTTTTGATTGATAAGTTTAGGCCATTAACGTTCAGGGTTATTATTGAGAAATGATTTGTATTCCCAGTCATTTGGCTTATTTTTGGTTTTTAAGTTGGCTTGGTTTCTCCTTTGAGTGGTTTTTCTCTAAGGTAGTTCCTCCCCTTGCTGACCTACATTGTTGTTTTTCATTTCCTCCTCATGGAATATTTTGTTGAGAACATTCTGTAATGCAGGCTTTCTATTTGTAAATTCTTTTAACTTTTGTTTATCATGGAAGGATTTTATTTCATCTTCAAATCTGAAGGTTAGTTTTGCTGGGTATAGGATTCTTGGTTGGAAACCATGTTCTTTCAGAGCTTGAAATATGTTGTTCCAGCCCCTTCTAGCTTTTAGAGTCTGGGTTGAGAAGTTGGCTGCTATCCGTATTGGTCTTCCCCTAAATGTAATCTGATGCTTTTCTCTTGCAGCCTTCAAAATCCTATCTTTATTTTGAATGTTAGGCATTTTCATTATAATGTGCCTTGGTGTGGATCTGTTGTGATTCTGTGCATTTGGTGTTCTGTAAGCCTCTTGTATTTGATTTTCCATTTCATTCTTCAGGTTTGGGAAATTTTCTGCTATTATTTCATTGAATAGGTTGTTCATTCTTTTGGTTTGTATCTCTGTGCCTTCCTCAATCCCAATAATTCTTAAATTTGGTCTTTTCATGATGTCCCATAGTTCTTGGAGATTCTGTTCATGATTTCTTACCATCTTCTCTGTTTGAGCGACTTTATTTTCAAGATTAAATATTTTGTCTTCATTGTCTGAGGTTCTGTCTTCCAAGTGGTCTAGTCTGTTGGTGATGCTTTCCATTGAGTTTTTTCTTTGGTTTATTGTCTCCTTCATTTCAAGGATTTCCGTTTGTTTTTTTTTTTTTTTTTTTTTTTTTTGAGAATCTCTATCTCTTTGTTGAAATGATCTTTTGCTTCCTGCAGGTGCTCTTTCAGCTTATTGGTATTATCATTCATTGCCTGCATTTGCTCTCTTATCTCATCCTTTGCTTCGCGAATCATCTTAATCATGTATAATCTGAAGGCCTTTTCTGACATTTCTTCTAACATACAGTCATTGGATTCTGTTACTATAGAATCTGGATTTGTTTGGATCATTTTCTTCCCTTGTTTTTTCATGTTGTTCACGTATCTTCCCCTCTAGTGCTGCAGATCTGGGGTATTGCAGATTTCCCCGTATAGGATTATAGTGGCCATATGGGTTTCCAAAACCCTTTCTTTAATGGGAGATCAATATTAGCAGTGCCCAAATCAGACATTATGCAATCCTAGACCAAATAGCCCCTATGGGGACAATAACAAAATTGTCATAATAAACAAAATGAGTTCAAATGTTATCTTCGGTAAAATAAACAGGTTTACAATAATGTCTGCAGTTTCTAATGGAGGACAAAGAGGATGCAGAGGGATGAAGAATATGGCTGTTAATGGGATAATAAAAGAATATACAGAAGTTCTAGAAAATAGAAAGGGTGAGAGTGTAATCAAAAGAAATCAGATGTTAGCATGTAAATAAGGGAGAAAGCTACTCTGAGGGAACAGGTAAACAAAAGGAAAAGAAAGCAAGAAACATAAAGAAATAAAAAAACTTAAATTTTTTTTTAAAAAGGAGAAAAAAGAAAATCTACTGTATAACAGTCATATACTAATGAAACCCCCCAGTGATCAGTAGCCTGATGTATGAGAGGTACCTGACAATGAGCTTCATGCCTCCAGCAGGCGTCTCAGGATGGGATTTGCCCCACCTGAAGATCGGAGCTATAGCTTCCAGAATTATCCAAGATGGCTGCTCTGGCTTCCAAATGTGTTGGCAAATGGGAGCTGCAGCTCAGGGGTGGACGTGGTCAGCTGGAGGTCCTGGAGACAGGATGCAGTTGGTCAGGCAGGGGTCCTGGAGGTCGGGTGTGTTTGGTGTGGTTGTGGGATCCAGGAGGCCGGGTGCAATCAGTCAGTCTGGGTTCCCAGTGATATGGCGCAGTCAGTTGGTCTGGGGGTCCTGGCGGCAGGGAGCAGTCAGTTGATGTAAGGGCCCCAGAGGCAGGGAGTGATTGGTCGGGCTGAGGGATCCTGGAGACAGGACTCAGTCAGTCCGGCCAGGGGTCCTACAGGGCCTGGCTGTTGTCTCAAAATCCACTTTTTAAATTTTGAGACACAGTCTCAGTAGGATGCTAAGGCTGGCCTCAAACTTGCAGTCCTCAAGTTGCTTCTTTTTTTAATAAGAGCAGTGCTCACGATGCATCACCTGCAGCTCTAGACACCTGACATCCTTGACTCCTTGATCTCACTCTCCGTGTGATGGTTACTAATAGTATCTCCATGTTGCAGATGAGAAGCCTGGAACACTGTGAGGTCAACATGAATTCCAGCTTCACGTAGAACTTGTCCTGTGGCTCTTGCATTTTCTGTTTTATTCCTCACAGCACCCTTGAGAGCAAACAAGGCTTATGGGGCCTGGGGGAGATGTCCCAACTCGGATAGCTAGCCATGGATAGCTAGCTTCTCATGCCCACTCTGCATGCAACCTATCTTTGCTCTGAAGTAGTAAAAGGAAAATTGAAAGCATAATAGCCTGAAAATTAGCAGTTTACATAAAAATCAGTATTTGATGCTTGTATCCAGGGCAGTTCATCTGTGTGTTAACTTTCTATGGATGTTGTAGCAAATTCCACAAATTTAGTGGCTTACAACAGGAATTTACTCTCATGTAGCTCTGGAGGACAGAAGTCAGAAATCAGTTTCACTGGGCTAAAATCAAGGGGTCAGCACACTCCAGGGGAGAATCTATTACATTTCCTTTTCCATCTGCTGGAGGCCACATGTTTCTTGGCTCCCTTATGGTCCATTCCTCTGTCTTCAAAGCCTACACTCCAGTCTCTGACTCTGTCCGCATATCCTCTCTCTCTGACTGACTCCTGCCGACCAACCTCTTATCAGGACCGTTGTAACCACATAGCTCACCAGGATCATCTCCCTATCTCCAGATCCTGAACTTAATTGCATCAGCAAATTCCATTTCACTCTGTCAGGTGCCGTGTTCACAGGTACTAGGGATTAAGACGTAGATGTCTTTGGGGTCATTATTCAGCCTTCTTCAGTCTGCTCCATTGTAGGCTAAGCACTTGGTCTCTACCAGCACAAATTCCACTACCTCTCCCCACCACTGTCTATGGCAGCTGCAACAGTATTCCTTTACTTTTCATTCTAAAAATTAGCTTTAAAAATGAACTAAGAAAACTAAAAGGAACCGAGCACAGTGGCACAATCCTGTAATCCCAGCAGCTCGGGAGCCTGAGACAGAAGGATCATGAGTTCAAAGTCAGTCTCAGCAAAAGCGAGGCACTAAGCAACTCAGTGAGACCCTGTCTCTAAATAAAATACAAAATAGGACTACGGACATGGCTCAGTGGTCAAGTGCCTAAGTTCAATTCCCAGCCCCCAAAAAGAGAAAGATGCTGGAAGGTTAAACTGAAATGCATTAACCCACTCTGAAGCATGATTTATATTTCTCTACACCGTGTATGTTTTATGTTCAGGATTGTGTCCTCCCAACTGCGCATACACATTGCACACATCTGTGCTGAGACAAGAGCAATCTCCACAGCTCCCAGCCCTCTCCACCAGCTGAAAACTATGATTAGATTGCCTTTCCCTTTCCCCATAAACCTTTTTTCATCAGAATCACAGTTCAGACTGCATATAGTTTAGCTGTATAAAAAAGCAACACAAGAGAGGAATATCTACTGGCAATATTAAGGAAAAAATTTTAATGGTAACTATAAATGCTTGAGAAATAAAATTTTCATGTTCTAGATTAAAACACGTGTGTATGCACACACACAGAACTATCTTGGTTTGAATTGGAGAGCTGCATTCTGTTAGAAAGTGACATTATAGTCATCTGTTTTGTTGTGTCCCAGTGACTAACATATAAATCTATGGAACTCTAACTTAGAAGCCACATTTATTTGAAATGTTGTATCTTGAGAGAAAAAAAAAAAATCCTCTTAGTATATTTGTGTATTTCTCTGCCCACACTGCTCTCTGCCCACCTGCAATTTTCCCTCCCTTCTGCCTCTCAGAGTCAACCAGGAAGCCTCCCTCCTCTGCCAGGATTTATTTTCAAGGATGTATTTCCTAAGAAAATGAACACTTGATTCTATCTTTAGACTCAACAATAAATATAGCAAAACAGATCAAAGGTCAAATTTCACATGTGGGTAGGGTTTTTAAAAATTTATTAGCAGAATGATCCTTGTCATAATTGCTCAGAATTTTAGTGGGTCTGTACTTTACAACACAACAGGAATACTAACCAGAAGGTACGTGGTGCAGGCCTTGTACTTCTGGGATTAAGAAAACTTAATTAATAATAGTGGAACAAAGTAAAGCTAATCCACAGACAGGTTGGAGTAAAAGTTCTATCTTCGTTCTAATAATTTCGTTTAGGAAGTGAGATCACAGTCCTCATTTTTCTTTCTCTGAGCCCTAATTTAGTTTGACTCAGTGGTGACTTCTGTTATATACCAAGCACTGTCTCCACCTGCCTTTGGGGCCTCTCAGTCTCCTATGTTGCCAAAATGCCTCTATCTCCAAAAGTCTGACGCCAAACTTGGTACACCCTGCCCGTGCCCTTCCTTAGCAGACCTGGTCTCCCTGCATAGATCTTTTTTTTTTAATTTATTTTTATTGTAAACAAATGGATACATGTTGATTCTCTGTACATGGAGTAGAGGCATACCATTTGTGTAATCATACATTTACATAGGGTAATGGTGTTTGACTCATTCTGTTATTTTTTCCCTTCCCCCCCACTCCTCCCACCCCTCTTTTCCCTCTATACAGTCCCTACATAGATCTTTATGGCAGGTTGTCACCACTCTCTGTCCTGTTCCCTACGGTAGTGGAGACATTCTCAGCCTCAGGTATCTGTCATACTCAACACCCATATCCTTTTTGTTCCAGTTTCTACATTCACCCCCCAGTGCTCTCTTGCTTTCTAATCCTCTTCCTGCAGCTTTGCCCACGTCCTTACCATCAAGTACCAACTATTAAACACAGCCTCTGGCTGAATGTCCCCCTGTTGTCCTGTGTAACTCTCATCCAGAGTTTCCAACTTGATAGGGTGGTTCTTTACTCCAGGCCCTTTCCTGAGCCTTGAAAATACTAATATGTGGTGAGAACCCCTCAAAAGGGGTATAATATGCAGCATTATCTAAATGTATCTAACCAAAATCCCTTTCTCCATGGCACATGTTAACGCCTCACAGGGCCGTATTCTTTGAAACTCTTTGGCCTATACTGAGTCATTTTCTACAAATTGGATCGTACTATCCCTGCTTTAAAACCACTTTTGATGCCCCATGATTTTAAGATTGGGTTAAAAGGCCTTTTATCATTTGCCCTTCTAATGTCTCAGTCTGGTTTCCTGACCTCTCTTCCTCATTAGTCCCCCCTCTCAGAACAGCTGAGTTCCATGAACATACATGTTCTTTCATACCTTGGATGTGTGCACACATGACTCTGCTGCCACTCCTGTGTCCCTGTCCAGTCACTCACCATTACCTCCTCTATAGCACTGCCCTAACTCTTCCATAAAGATTTAGTATCATTCTCCATTGTATCTACCTTTTGTAAAGCTTGTCACATTTTGCGGTAAATATTTCTCCCCCGCTGGACTGCAAATACCTGCAGCTTAGTAACCATTTTATTCATCCTAATTCTCCAGCACTTAATACAGGGCTTGGAACTCAGCAGGTACTCAATAACTGTTTGCTGAAAGAATGAATGAGTGAGTGAAGAAATGAGTGAAATGAGTTAGATACTATAAACAGAGTAGATTATGTTAAACCTGGAAAGTTGACCTTAGAAACAGAAAATAAGTTGCACTTTGTGTTAGATTCAATAATATGATTTGAAGTACTAAGGAAATGAACTCAGCTCTCCGTAAATTAAACAACTGAGATGAAACCAAAAGCATCAATACAGGCAGAATTTATTAACATGCTGATTATGGGAAAAATTTTTAAAAATATAGGTCACTTGAGCCATTGTATTTCTGTATAGGAACATAACTTTTAAGTGTTTTTCTTATTGCATATTTCTTACTTTTCTTATAAAAATAATGAACCCATGACCTTATATCATGAAACACATGTGGCAGTTAGTATATGCAATATAAATACTATTTTTGTTATTTATTTTTATTGCATATATTTAAAATAATACCCCTTACCAGAAATTTACCTCTTCATACCAGAATATTATTTAAATGATGATTCATAAGGCAAACATTTTTTCTTTAATTTTGTTAACTTTTCTCTTGCTGTTGCTCCTTTTGAAACATTTTCTTCTCTGCCTTCTGCCTTTGGCTGTCAGCCTCACCAGGTAATCTTAGCATGTTTACCAAGTTTTTACAGAATTTGGAGCCCTTGCTAATTTGAAATTTTATCTTCCATAATTTTTGAAGATTGACAAAAACATCTTTTCATCCATATAAGTACACTGGGGAAGATTTTTGAGCAAAGACAAGACAAGCAGTTAAGAGCAAGATCCCTGCCAGTATTCCCTCAGCTAGAAAGTTGTCTCCCATACTTGGAGGGTCAGAAGAGGCAACAGAGCATTCACTGCCACTGGCTCAGATCCACTGCTGACGTCCAGAGAGGCAGCTTCTGACTAACGATAAAACAGCCTCATAAAAGATGGATGATCAGCCCATCAGCTGGATGTTTGTTTTACATCTTTGAAACATCTGGATTTGGGGCTCTTTCATCCATCCAATCATCAATTCAGCAAACATTTATGAAGTGCATATTCTTTGCCAGACACTGCACTAGGCACTGGGGAGTATAAAAATGAATAAATTCCCTTTCCTCAAAAGGCTCCTAATCCTGTGTGCACAGAGGGAGGCAGAGGAAATTATCAGATGTGCACAGAGTCCTTGCTGAAGAGATACAGTACCCTTCCAGGCAAGGGTCAGATTCAGGTGGAGATGCAGGAGGATAGAAAAACTTTGCTGAGGGAGTAGCTTGTGAGCTTGGCCTTCAAGAATGTTTTGTAAGTTTTAGAATGAGCCAAGAGCTGAGAGGCATTGCTCACAGAGTGGACAACCTGGTCAGAGGCCTGAGCAGAGAAAGTATCTGCATGCTCAGGGAAGGGCAAATTGTCTATTATAACTAAAGTCCTGGCGCATGGCAGAATCTCAAGCAATGTTCCAGAAAACTCATTGCTGGTTAGGGTGTGAGGGCCCTGAAGGACATTCTCGGGAGTCTGGACTTTTATCTCTGGGCACTGAGAATCTCCCAGAAGCTATTTGTACAGGTCAAACTTCAAAACAAGATGATTTTTAAAATTTTTCCTTACAACTGTTTTGTCATCATGTTGTTACTGATTTCTGTATAAGACTGAGGGGAATTGTCTGAGATCTGTCCCTTAAATTAGGTCCTAGCTGCAAAGTGACAACCCAGCTGTGTTATCATGAGTGGTCACTCTATGGTATAATTTTATTACATTTCCATTCTTAAAACATCACAAATTATTTTCATCACCTACTACCTCAGTTTGAAAGAGAGAAAATTAACCTATATTTTTCCTTATTCAGTTACTTGTTTATTTTCAGAGGATTTATTCAAACTGAACAAAAACCCATATGCTTCATAAAATATTTAGAAAAAGAATTTTTCAGTCATCAAACATTGAAGCAATCTGTACTCCTGTAAAACCAACATCAATAGTGAAGTATCTAAAATTTCAGACCCCAAGTAGCAAACTTAGAATGTTCTTTATGACTGATGAACTCAGTAGGACTCATGGGGAATTTGTGAATTATAAACAAATGATTAAAAGAAAAGATGGCATTTTGAGGCTCAGAGGATAATAGTTTTATGAACCACCCATCACTTCTTTCAAAAATATACTACACTTTCAACAGTGTAAATATTATGGATCATATCAAAATGTCACATATCTCCAGAATTCATTATAAAATGTCACTCTACCATTTTACTTATACCCTGACCACTTCTTTATGACAAAACAAGCAAATCATTAGTTTTTTATTAAAAAATAGAAAAGAAAAAAAGATGTGGAAAGATGAAAATGAGTGATTGTGTTCTGAATGCACACTTAATAAGCTTTTAATATGAACAATCAGAGAAGCATAATCCCTTCCTTCATATACTTGATAGGAGAGAGGGTGGTAATTTCTGAAAGAACAAGCATTATTTAAAAGTGCTGTTAAAAATAATCTGAATAATGGAATAGAGACTGGCTTAACTACTCTGGTTAGGAAGATTTGAGATGACCTCTCCATGCAAGGGAGAATGGAATTAAACTTGAATGACTAGAAAGTCTTAGCCACTTGCAGACCTAAGAGAAGAATGATCCAGGTAGAAAGAAGAGAAAACACAATAGCCATGTGGGAAAACATGCTTGGCATGTCTGAGGAACAAACAGAAACAAGTGCAGGAATAAAGAGAGATGTAAGAAATGAGATTGCAGAAGTGTATGTGGATTCTGCCATATCATCAGGTAGCTGGAACCAGGCTTATTCCATGATTGGCATTTAATAAATGTATGTGGAATGAGTGAGTGAAGTTGGAGGGATTTTACTTCAGTGGAAGTACCATCAGGTCAGGACCAAAAAACATGCAGGACTTCACAGGGCAGGATTAAAGGAATTTAGATTTTAATTTTAATTGCAAGGGGAAACCATTAGGTTTTAAATGGGGGGATTTTGTGATCTGATTCATGCTTTAATTGAAATATTATTCTTTTTGTGTGTTCAAAATGTTGGTAGCAATAAATATGATTCCAGTGTACTAAATGTGGCCCCAAAATAAGTCAATAGGAAGACTCCCTGCATGCTATTATGTCTGAATTAAGATTATTCTATTTTGAAAGAATGTTGGAAAGAAATTAAAAACCTGCTGTGGCTCACTTCCAAGCCCACTGTGAACTGCAGAAATAACGACGTGCCTTAGCTTATCATCAGGAGCTTTACCAGTTGATCTCCCAGCTGGAGCTGCAAGATCCTTATTATCACCGTAGCATGCAGTCACAAGATCTGCAAACTGATAAGTGACAGGCTGGGCAGAAGCAACTGCAAAACAACCAACACAGAATGATAAGTACAAAAGGAAAGAGAAAAGCAATACCGCCTACCGTCAACACAAAGAGTTCATAGTCACAATTCTAAAATGTGAATGAATAGGACATTAGGAAAGGTAAAAAACATTAAATAGAATACTAAATCACTCCAGATGCTTGATTGTTTACAATTATTGAGCATATAGATGAGAAAATGACTCATCAAATAGAACACTAAGTGTTAAATGTCAAAAACAAATGAACCAAGAATGGTTGACATGATGCACTACCACATTAGAAACCCAGAAATTGAAAAGAAAGAAAGAAAAAAAGAAATAGAGGTCATAATTTTAGTATTCTAGAATGTGATAGAATATAGGTAAAATATAGTTGAAAAGAAATACTTGGTTAGTTATTATCTTAGTGTGTTTTGTGCTTCTAAAATAGAACATCACAGACTGGGTGTTTCATAAGGAAATTTGTTTCTCATAGTCCTGGAGGCTGGGAATGCCAGGATCAGGGTGCCTTTAGATCTGTATCTGTGTGCAGGGAGGACCTTCTTCCTGTTTCATGAATGACACCTTCTACCTGTGACCTCCCACAGTGGAAGGGATAAGGCAGCTCTCTGGGGCCTCCTTTATAAGAGCCCTAATCCCATCCACGAGGGCTTCATCACCCTCATGGCCTAATCACCTCTCCCAAAGCCTCCAGACTCACTTCCTAATAGCATCATCGTGGGAGTTAGGATTTCAACATATGAATGGGGAAGGGGGTCACAAACATTCAGACCATAGCACTGGGAAGCTAATTAGAAAGATTGCAGTAGTCCAGACAGGAGATGATGGTATCTTGACTTATTATGTATTTCAAAGCTACGACTTATTGCTTTGTAGTAAACCTGACAGCATTTGCTCATGAGTTGGGTGTTAGGGGACGGTGGTAAGGAAAGGGTTCTCCGGGGTACTGCCTAAGTCTAACCTTGGACATGGCACCTTTATGTGATTGGGGAAGACTGAGAGGGAAACAATTTGGGATGAAATTGGAGAAGTACCCACAGTTCCACTTTGAACATATATAAACACTTCCATTTAAGTGGACATGTGGAGTAGACATAGGGGAGAACCTACGACTAAAATTTTTGATTTGCCACAATAAATTTGTTTCTTTCTGGCAATTGTGGCTTCAAAAAAATTACATTAAGTTTGTGGAAAAATTTTAGTAATTCACAGAATGGAAAGTATTGTGAAGAATGCAGTCCCTCAGTTTGGCACATCCTTAAGAGTCAATAATCCACATGGTTAGTTGTCTAGTTATAGAAGAATGCTGAAAAAGACTGAACAATCAAAGGTTATAACTAATCTGATTATAGCATAACTGGCTGGTTAAAACACAGAATTTGACAGAAATAAGAGAAGGTTGAACCTAAGAAATCATGCAAAAGACTATAAAACTAAATTTAAAACCTTAGTTATCCAGAGTAACAAGGATTATTCTAAAAAAATTGGAATTCTTAGCCACGCTAATTTAAATTTCTCCTAAATACCAACTTCAATTCAAGGCCACAAATATTTGTTGAAACTTAAATTCGCAGATGGTACCATTCTAAGCAGGATGGGTACAATTGGAGTTAAAGTGATATTCTTTAATATTTTTTTATTACATTTAAATAAGAAAATTTTAAAAATTTGCTTCTGTAATAAATGAAAAATTCCAGGTAGTCACTGAAATAAGCCACAATGAAGTCACAGGTCTGATAGTATAGATTTTTCTTCTTAAGGGAAAAAGCCAGTAGAAAAGTCCTTGGAAGGAATCATTTGTCTCTATGATGAGTAATAGGGGCTCTGTAGATTCCCATGTATGGTCTAGTTTCAACACATTGCTTAGGAGTTATGTTTAATTATAGCCTTTCCACTCAAAAATCAAAGAATTTAGGGAAAACAAGTTTTCAGGATCACCAAAATGTAGATGAACTATTGTAGAATGTTGGTCCCTAACCTGGATCCTGAGTTATGGTTCTAAGAGTAGAAGATAAAACTTAAAAGTGTATAGCACCATCCCTCCAGTGGGATGAGAGAATAAGACCCCACTCTCCGCAGGCCTAGGCTCTTGATATGAATAATAGTATCTTCTATTGGTTCTGCAGGCAGAGAGGAGTTACAATCATAGGGGAGAGAAGTCAAATTTGGAATTGTTCTCCGGGTGTATCCAGGGCATGATGCTCAGTAGGAACTTAGTAAATGTTACACTGAAAGAAAATAAACCCGTTTCAGCACTTGTACAATCTCAGTCAGGCAATTTCATCTCTCTGAGCCTTTTTGTCTCTATCTGTAATGTAGAAATAAGATCTACATCATAGGGTGGTCTCACCTTTTTTGTTATACTTCAATGGTTAAGTAGGTATCTTAACCAGAGGAAAATGTACTTTTTTCCTAAGAGATTTAGTAAGGTGGTTTTTGTTTTGAAATTTTTTAAGTTTCACATACAAAAAGTTGTTTATCATATGTCTGGATCATTTGAAACACTCTAGAATTAAAAGGCTAGACCAAATTGCTGGCTTGTCTAATGTCATTGTCCAATAACTCTGTGGTCTCAAACCATTTACAACTGCAAACAAATGACATTTTTGTTTGGGTGTGGCCCAAACAACTATTGAGCCTAACACAGGTCCTTCTGGGTCCCAGATTTTTCTTCCCATGTTTATTTTATCCCATTGAGAATAGTGAAGAGTCATTTATCTGGAGAGATGGTTCTCAGCTCTGAGTGCACAATAGAATTATCTGGGTAGATTGAGTTAGAAAGTCCTTCCAAAAAAAAAAAAAAAAAATGGTACTTGAGATTCACCTTCCACAATTTCTGATTTGTTAAGTTTGGGTTTTTGCCTGCACATCAGTACTTTCCAAAATCTCTCCAGGTGATTTCAACGTGCATCCAGGGTTGACATCACCAAGTAAGAGAGTGAAATCTGGGCCCCAGCAGCGTTTTGACTATACCCTAGCACACTGTTGTCCCCACTGCAGCCTTAATGGTAAGCAAAAATACCCATTGCAATTAATTCTAAGTACAGCTGACCAGGCACAGCCTACCTCAAACTAGCAGTCACTGCTACAGCAGGGATGACTTCTTCAGTGCACACTTTCTGACTTTTTAAACCCATGCCTAATTTCTCAACAAGCCCATGGGCAGTGAGTCAAAGACAAGAGACTCTCCTGAAGAAAATAAAGCACTCCCTAAATTTTTGTTTTCGTTTTTTTCTTTTTTGGTACCAGGGATTAAACCCAGGGGCACCTAATCAGTGAAACACATCACCAGCCCTTTTTATTTTTCATTTTGAGACAGGGTCTCAGTAAGTCACGGGGGCTGGCTTTGAACTTGCCATCCTTCTATCTCAACCTCTGGAACTTCTGGGATTACAGGCATGCGCCGCTGCACCAGGTTCCCTAAAATTTTTTAAGTAAATTAGCCCTAAAACAGAATAGTGATAGGTTGATGTATTAACTAGGGTTATGTCTGACAATAGAAAACTCAAAATAACAATGGCTTCTATGAGTTAGAAAGTATTTCTTTCTCACAAACAGGTAGCCCAGGGCTGGTGTGGTGACTTCACAGTCAGGAGGCATGCTTCTTTCATCTTGCCTATCACTGCCCAATATGAAAGCTGAAATTTCAGACATTGTGTGAACAATCTAGCCCACAAGGAGGAGAGAGGGAAGGTGCCATGCTCTCTTTACACGCAAGTCCCTGACAGTGCATACAGCCCATCTGTTTGTATCCCATGGACATGCATTTAGTCAAATGGCCATGTTAATCTTCCAAGGAAGTTGCCCCATATAGCCTATGCTGAAAGCCATACACCCAGCTGAGGATGGGGGCTCTTTTGCTCTTAAAATGGAGGGAATAGATACTTGGAATCAACCAACAGTCTGTGCCTCAGGGGTCCCTCTCCTGCCTCATGCAGCTGGATTAGAACTATTAAGTTACATGTAGACAATGTGTTTTATTGGGGTCCCCCGAAAACCACTGACATGAGGCTATTTTTCTTATATTCTGAATTTCAACAGCTCTGGCTCCCACTGCCCTAAGAAATCACCAATCCAACAAGAAAAGGAGTTGTGCAGAAAACCAGCCCCTAAATCCAATGCCTGACCAATGTGGTAGAGTGAGTGCTCACACTCAGGGAAAGCACTATCCTCCCTGCACATTTTTGCAAATTGATACTGATGGCAGGAGCTTGCTCTTATTCATTCTGGAAGCAGCACAAATTATTTTCACTGGGTCATAAATATGTTGAACACTCTGTTATACTAACCTCTTAAACCAGTTGTTTTGAGCAGCTACAAATCATAGTTCAGGAGCAACTTTCTAAGATTCCAAGGCCCCTGACATTCCTGGATGCTCAAGTTAAATACCGGGGTTAATAAGTTAAGGGTATATAGATTTTGCTACAAAATTCATTTCAAAGAGAGGGGGAAAAATCCTTTGGCCTGATGCCTGGTTTGTCATAGTCATTTTTTTGTTGTTACCATTTTTGTTTGGTTTGGTTTTTTTTTTCTTTTTTTCAATTTTAATTTTTTAAATTTTTTAATTTTTATACTCTTTACTCAGCCAAGGTTACAGTGAGAATTGGCAGTCAAACTACCGTCCTACGTTGAAAGTCTCTTTCTTCCCTCCCCAGTGCTCCAGGACCTGTGGTGGCGGTATTCAGAAACGTGAGGTTCTTTGTAAGCAGCGCATGGCTGATGGCAGCTTCCTGGAGCTTCCTGAGACCTTCTGTTCAGCTTCCAAACCAGCCTCCCAGCAAGCCTGCAAGAAAGATGACTGCCCCAGTGAATGGCTTCTCTCGGACTGGACAGAGGTAGGATGTCCCCTAGATGGAGAGAGCAAGAAGCATGAGTAGGAAAAGTGACCCCAAACACACACACAGGAAAGAGAAAAAAAAACAATTCTCTGAACATTACAAGGCAGTATTTTGTAACCATTTATTCCACAGTATATAACTAGCTTTTAACTAGGCTGCAGGGACCTGTGCTATGTGGCCAGCCCTTACCCGACATTCGGAAGCTGAGGATTGTAAATGGGCTCCTCTTGGAACAAGACCAGAACTCGGGGTTCTTCTCCCTGAGCTCCACTCCCTCCCCCTCCTCCTGACCTCCCGGCACCTCCTACTCCCAGATGTTTCTAGTCTGCTCAGGGAGGGCAAAGCCTCTCTAGTTCTTCTCTTCCAAGTTACTGGACAATAAAGGATATGATTTATTAGGAAAAGAAGGCCAAGGAAATCCTGCCTCTTTACTGTGAGTTTCCTGGCTCTAAAACTTCAACAACTTCCCAGCAAGAGAACTTGATTTCCCCTGTTGCCCTGCATTTGGGGCAGCCATTGCCTCCGTATCACCACTCCCAACTTCCCCTCCCACCTCAGCATATACCTCCAACTCACCTGTTTTTCTAAATAATTATTGTTCTAACATCAGCATGGATTAATTCATTTAGACCCAGGTTCCGCACATTTGTCCTCAGCTCCTGTGGCTTCTTTGAGTTGCCTTGACTCCTGCAGTTCCCTAGCTCTGTCTTCCCTAGTGATTTCCTGACATTATGGGCTCACAGGCAAATTAAACCAAGACCAGGATCACTAGGCTGGCTGGAAGTAAGAAAACTCTCAGTGAAAAGCAGATTCAAGACCTTCTCCTTTCTCCCATATAAGCATTTGAATTGGCCTTCCTGACCCTTGGCCTTTTTTTATGTGGAGCTGCTAATAGTTGATATATATCACAGAGACACTTGCTTTCAGAGGGGAAAGCTGCTTATGAGAATTAAGATGCCAGCTCAATATAGGTCCTGAGAATTCTTACCCCACACAATATCAGCCTGTTCAGAGTCTAAGGATGTCACAATTGAAAGCAAACCTACATTACCACAAGTTTTATTGCTTGAAAGAAAAAGGATTTCTGGCAGTGTCACACTCCAGGTGTCCCAGAACAATAAACAATAAAACAAATAAATGATTAGTTTTTGTATTTTAGAAACAATTTGATTTCAGCAGGATAAAGGCTTAAAAGTGTAGAGAAGATGGACTTGTATATACTCAAGTATGTGTCGGTGCTCACACATGGACATCTGAGTGACCATTCTTCCATGGGAATATTGATTTGGGGTGTGACATATGCATGAAAAAAATAATAATAGCTAATCAGGAAAGAACCCTGATATATTTGCCAAGTGGCTCTAGGCGAGGACACGGTAAAGGTACTCCTCTCCTAAGTCTATAGGAAAATAGCCTGTTGTGAGTGGTACGCCAAGGAAGGGATTCATGTGTATTATCATTGTCCTCTCATCTTCCTGAGTTGGTGGCCTTTAGAAGATACAGTGCACAGAGAATTCAGAAAAGGAGTTCTTTTCTATCTGTAGCTTTGAAAGAGAGACACTCATGATCAGGCACTAAAGGAAGATCTGAAGTGAGGTCCCCTTTAGTAATGCAGGTCTTCAGAAAGGTGTCAGTATATTTAGGAGTTCAGACTCAAGAAAAGCAAACCAAGCTTCAAATCCTGAGTGATGGTTACTGGTTGTAAAACCTTGAGCTAATTATCCTTCTGGGTCTTCATTTCCTTGCCTGTAAATTAGAGATATAGTAGTGTCCACCATACAGGTGGGAGGCCTAAATTAACTGATGCATATAAAGAACATCATGCCTAGTAAAAGTTACCCCTCATTATGATGATGATTCTCTTCCATCTGGGCTCATTGTCAGCAGAGGAAGTCATAGGAAGCACCAGCCTTGACTGGCTAGACTCAGGGCCACAGCCCAGGTCTCCCACAGGCTTTGCTGGTTTCCACAGGAGGAAAAGATCATGCTTGGAGAACCAGAAGGAATTAACCCTTATCCAGAGAGTCTAATTATGTTCTATGCTATCTGAGTTCTGAATATTGGGGAGGGACCTGCAATGGGGGGAAGCAATCACCAAATCACTGGGGTTACTCTCGAGTCGTGCCAGGGAACAGTGCCCCTGGAGGCACTCACAAAGGCCCATGTTCACTCTGCCATCCAGAGGGCCGTCCACGGTCCCCTGGCTGAGATGAGATGTGCATTCCAAATGCGCCCCCCAACACATACACACAAGACTCCTTTGGGAGAAAAGAGAACCTGGATGATCTATGGGTGTTTTCATCCTCAGTTCTCTGGGCTCGATCTCATGGTTACTGCACAGAATTCCTCAGAGACAGAAGTAAGCCAAAGTTTTAGACGTTTCAAAAAAACATTACTTACAGATTCTATTCTGAAAGGAAGACCTCTCAAAAGGCTATCCCTCTCTTTAAAAGAACCCCTTCAATCTCCTGAAAGAGTTAGCTGCTAAATATTTTTAAATCATATTTTTATGGAAGTTGTCCTGCATCCCCTAAAATAAATTAAAGTCAGGGCAGTCCATTTGAGAATTAAAAGGAGCTTGGAAGATCCTGTAGTCTAATATCTCTCTTTTTAAATTAAAGCCGCAGGACCCTTTACACAAGTGAAATGTTACTATGAAGTCAAAATTCTACAGCAGATAAAATGAGAGCCCTTTCAGTTCTTCTGAAGCATAGATGGAGCCTTCAGATTTCCAATGGTTGGGTCTCCCCATCCCCTGAGAAGCAGTCCCTGAATCACTTCATCAACGTAGTTATGCAACACCGTTGGACAATCCCTGCTGTGGTTTAGCTTCCCTGTTTCAGAGATGTGGCGATTGAAGCTAGAGAAAGCACTAGACTTGACCCAAGCCATCACCCAATCTTCTGATCTGCAGAACTACTTGTCTGTTTTTTTACTTGGCAGCACTAAAATGACCAGGATTTAAAAATATTCAGCCTCTTTCTCCCATCCCCCTTCACCCCTGAGCTCAGTACTGTCATTTACAGTGAAATAAGTGATGGGTGGAATCTGGAACCCACAATCGTTAGGTAGCAAAAGCAACATGCTCGGTTGTCCTCTCTGTCTTTTGCCTCTTAAATTTCTTTTATAGCGTCCTATGTCGCAGTCCATTGCACAGATTAGTGTCATTTCAGCGTGCTAGCATATAAAACTTGAAAATAAAAGGTAACCCTGTTGGTTTTTACTCTCATTTTTCAAGTTAACATGGCCCGCTGCCACAACCCTAAGTTCAGGCCTTCATCATCTCAGCCTGGACCGTGTGTGACTCCTTCACTGACATCCCAGCCTCCCATCCTTCTGTAGCTGTTGCCAGATTCACCTTCTCAAAACACCTCTTTCATCATGTCACTCCCCTCCTCAATGGCTTCCCATTCCCCTGTGGACCAATTCCAAACCTTCTGCCTGAAAATTAAATAAGTCTCCAAAGTCTGGCCCTTAACTGCCTGTCAAGTTCCTCAGCACTCTTGGGGTAGCTCCTCTGTTCAAGCAGGTTTGGTTCTGTCCCCAAACC
Organism: Sciurus vulgaris; assembly: GCF_902686455.1. Taxonomy (NCBI): domain Eukaryota; kingdom Metazoa; phylum Chordata; class Mammalia; order Rodentia; family Sciuridae; genus Sciurus; species Sciurus vulgaris. The sequence goes on from NC_136476.1 coordinate 37,373,340, forward strand.
TGCCTTGGCCATCTACCCTGAATTCTTCTGCCTTTATTCTGGAAACTTCCCTGCCTCCCATGCTTATCCACATTGTGTTTCACCCATCCTCAAGTTCTAGGTCAGAACATCCTTAGTGGACCATAAGCATTCAATAATTGTTAGCATTCATTTCATAATACTTCGTTTGTTTTCTAATTGTATATTCTTACCAAATTCTTTACTTTCTATTTAGTCCTATAGACAGCTTTATTGAGATATAATTTATGTATTGTAAAATTACCTTAAGGTTTATCCTTGTTGTAGCACATGTGCGAGAACTGCATTCCTTTTTATGACTGAATAATATTTCATAGTATAAAGTACCAAATTTTATTCATTCATTTACCAATTGATTGACTTTGGGTTGTTTCCACTTTCTGGCTATTATGAATACTGATAGGCACATTTGCATAAGTTTTATGTGAATATATGTTTTTACTTTTCTTGGTTAGATACCTAGGAGCAAAATTTCTGGGTCCTATGGCAAATCATATTTTCGATAAACTGTTAAACTGCTTTCTAAGGGGGCTGTAGGAAGCTGTATCATCTTATGTTCCCACCAGCAACTTCATTTGTTTTCTAATGAAGAGGGTTCTCATTTTTCTACCACTTGCCAAAAATTAATATTTTCTATCATTTTTGATGTGGCCATCCTAGTGGATACAAAGTGATATTACATTGTCATTTTGATGCATATTTCCCTAATATACTCTTTCTTTTCAACAATGCATTTGACCCCAGCCCTTTCATTTAATGACATCTCCTTGAAACTAGCAACTATCTTTCTCCTCCTTCAAACAAAGCAGATTAGTAACACTTGTGTGACAGTAGGCATTAAATATTTATCTGTGAAGGATGGAGAAAGGGATCAGTATTAACTATTATTTTGTGTATGGCATTTTAAAATGCATTATCTCATTTAATTTCCAGGCTTCTAAATTAAATGTGAGCAATAGAAACAAACTTAGGAGATGTTAAATCCCTTGCTTTCTAATAAAATGCTGAGCTGGGGTTTGAACATGGTACTTTATACTTGTTACTCTAAAGCCCAAGTGATATAAATAAAAACAGGTAAAAATACTTAAAGGAAACTTTAGGATAGAAAAGCTTAGAGTAGAATGTGCCTCCAAGATGACATGTATTCCACATTGTTATATTATAATTAATATTTCTCTCTCTTTCAGTGGCTGTTGCTTTTCCAAGCCACTTTTCTCATGTTTTGGTGAGTTGGAGAGTCCATACAAAAAGCATTAGCTATAGTTCCCTGAATTTTTATGCATTTGGCCTCTTTCTTTCCCCACCAGTGTTCCACGAGCTGCGGGGAGGGTACCCAGACTCGAAGTGCCATTTGCCGGAAGGTGCTGAAAACCGGGGTCTCCACAGTTGTCAATTCCACCCTGTGCCCTCCCCTGCCTTTCTCTTCCTCCATCAGGCCCTGCATGCTGGCGACCTGTGCAAGTGAGTATGTCAGAGCTCTGGGGATGGAGATAGAACCCCACTGAACAGCAGCCACCATGCAGAGGCCTTCCCTAAACCAAGATCAGTGGCAGATTGTTGGGCAGCAGAGCCTTTGCAGGGCTGCAGGCTGGGGAGCTCAGCTGGAGGTGGAAAAGGAATCTTAATCACATGTGGCCAGGCTGAATTCTGTTCTCTGCAGGAAAAAGTTTGCAGGGGTAAAGTTCACTCACTGGCATACAGATCTGGAAGTTGGAGGCAGCATATTACTAATGAAGTCTAATGTTATCCACTCTGGGGTTTTAAACTACTCTGAACAGATTTGTTCTGTTCAATATTAATCCCTAGAGTTGTAACACTTCTGGGCTCTCCTCACTGTAATTTAGGGCGCTGGGGCTTTGCAGGACCTTAAGTAGACATTTAGTGCAGAATATTCTCCTCCTCTGTCCTCTGCCTCTTTTTATGATGCTGATTTCTTCTTTTAAATGCTTTTAATGAGAGGAACTGCCTTTCCCCTGGGCTCTGCTCCACCTAGAACCCCCGCACCTCAGCTTCCAGGACAGGAAGACCCAGCAGGTTGCTGCTTGGGTTGCCATAATGCCCCTCATTAGTTCTCTGTTTTGGGGTGATGGTGGTAACTTGATGGCCCACAGCTGGTAGCCAGCTTCTCCTCTAAGCCATGAGGTGTTAATGACAGCCCTGGTCGAAATCACTGCCTAAGAGCTCTTTCCTTTTTGTCCCATTTGTCCCCTCTCACGGCTGCATCTCACGGCGGTTCCTCTCTGCCCTTGCCTTCTCTTCCTCGGTCTCTGGCATTCCTCTCATGCCAGGGCCTGGGCGGCCATCCACAAAGCACAGCCCCCACATCGCAGCTGCGCGGAATGTTTACATCCAGACCCGCAGGCAGAGGAAGCTGCACTTCATCGTGGGTGGGTTTGCTTACCTGCTTCCCAAGACGGCTGTGGTGCTCCGGTGTCCCACACGCAGGTTCCGCAAGCCCCTCATCACCTGGGAGAAAGATGGCCAGCACCTCATCAGCTCCGCTCACGTCACAGTGGCACCTTTTGGCTACCTGAAGATCCATCGTCTCAGGCCCTCAGACGCGGGCATCTACACTTGCTCTGCAGGACCCGCCCGGGAGCAGTTTGTGATTAAGCTCATTGGAGGCAACCATAAGCTCGTGGCCCGGCCCCTGAACCTGCGGAGTGAGGAGGAGGCCCTGGCAGTGAGGAAGGGCAGCCCGAAGGAGGCCCTGCAGACCCATAAACACCAGAATGGTATCTTCTCCAATGGCAGCAAGGCCGAGAAGCGGGGCCTCCCTGCTGACCCAGGGAGCCGCTATGATGACATTGTCTCGCGGCTGCTAGAGCAGGGGGGCTGGCCTGGAGAGCTCCTGACTTCCTGGGAGGTGCAGGACTCCATGGAAAGAAACACGTCCTCAGAGGAGGACCCGAATGCTGAGCAGGCCCTTCTGCACCTGCCGTTCACCATGGTGACAGAGCAGAAGCGCCTGGATGACATCCTCAGGAACCTCTCCCAGCAGCCTGAGGAGCTGCGTGACCTCTACAGCAAGCATCTCGTGGCCCAACTGGCCCAGGACATCTTCCGTAGCCACCTCGAACACCAGGACATGCTCCTCAAGCCCTCCGAGCAGAGATTTCCCCCTGTGGCTGTCCCTCCTCATAAACACGTGTCTAGCTTCAGCAGCTCCTTAAGGACCTCCTCTGGGGAGGCTGGGGGTGGCTCTCGCAGGCCACACCGCAAGCCCACCATCTTACGGAAGATCTCAGCTGCCCAGCAGCTTTCCGCCTCTGAGGTGGTCACCCACCTTGGGCAGACCGTGGCCCTGGCCAGCGGGACACTGAGTGTGCTGCTGCACTGTGAGGCCATAGGCAATCCGAGGCCTACCATCAGCTGGGCCAGGAATGGGGAAGAGGTTCAGTTCAGTGACAGGTGAGCTGCTTGGAGGGAGAAGGGATGGGAAAAAGGGAGGGGGGCAAGGGGCCACATCTTGCCCAAACCAGGCTGTTCACTCATCCTTCGAGGTATTTCCAAGGGTAGAGCTAGAGCACTGGCCTTGGGAGCAACCTCCTGGGTTTCAGGCCTTCTCTCAGCACTGATGGACTGTTGGAGCAAAGACAAGGTATTTAATTTCTCTAAACAGTATGTTCTTATCTTTATAAGGCAAAAGCAACACTGCCTATTCACCCCTATCCCCATAGGATCCCAAAGATGAATGAGATACTCTGGATGATTTTGAAATTTTGGCAGAAAGATACCATTCGAGGCCAAGGCATATTATGTTTCTTTTCAGTGAGATGAACCACTGAAAAGCTTCAGCACCAGGATACTGTCTCCATGTGTGGTCACAGAGGGCTGGGGAGTGTGCAGCCAGCATCCGCTGCTCCCCATGAGGGAGCCTATCCTCTCTCCAGACTGGACAAGGCTATCTGTATCAGAAAGTTTTTATTCCCAGTTGGACCTTTGATCAATTATCTTAATATCTCTTGGTGTCATTGTTTTGATGTGTCCTTATTGGGAAGACAGAATCGTACCATTTTACTGGTCTCCCTGGGCCATGGCCATTCATATTGTTAAAACCAACAGTGGTAGTAGAAAAATAATAGCAATATATTTTAGCACAACTTGTACCAAGCACTGTGTCACACTTTCTAAATACTTTTTTTCTTTTACTGTCTGCAAGGACCTTGAGAACAACAGTAGCAGCTCCTACTATAACAGTCATTACTATCTACCAGGCAACCGCCAAGGTCCCTTCTGCCTCTGCCACCTGTTTACAGAGGGCTAAAACCCACGTGTTGATGGGAATGAGGGAGAGTCTTCAGCACAGTAACTTCAAAATTTGCTGCACAAATCGCTTCTGAGTACTCCACAAACCAGGGGTCCAAGGATCACATGAGTTCAAGAAGTGCTCAGTTAAAGCTAAACAGATGTATTTACTGCTGTATTTCATGTCTATTTTTAATATAGCACTTTATTTTTATTATAAAGGTAATAAAAGGGCTAAAGACCAATTCAAACGATATCCAAATCTATAAAGTAAAAACTGCAAGTCTCCCACATCCCTCCAATCCTATTCCTCAGAGGCGATCACTCTTAATAATTTGATATATGTCCTTTTAGAATTTTTATGTATTTTATTGTATGATATAAAAACATGCACACATAGGATTTGGATTTTTTTAATGGCATATTAGTCGTGTTCAGAAATTTGACTCGATTTTTATTTCACATGTCTAGGAGACGTCATCATAGTACGTCATCACTAGAGATCTCTGTCACCTTTTTAAACCCTGATTACTGTTCCTGAATGCATTTAACTATCCCCTACCTGAAAATTATTTTGGTTTTTCCATTTTTTTAAATTCTTTTAAGCATTCCAATGTGTGTTGTGACTTTCTAAGTGGACAATGGAGAATGCAGCGTTTCCAAACTTATCCTTTGATCACTGAACAATTTTTTGGCTTAATAATCTCAAAAACACCAATAATTCCAGAAGCACTTAGAAAACACTACCTTAGCCTTTTAGTTTGCACCTTAATGGGCATTGAGAGTCTAACCCTAACCCTAAGGTAGAGAATGTACAGCAGCATCTTTCTGGGAAAAGCAACACGGCAGCCAGCTGCTAAGGATATTAAAGTGTTGAACCTAAAATAATAGAGGACTCATTTTGGATGCCTGGTCACCCAGGACTTTGGTTGGGTGGTGGTGTAGCATTAAGAGAGAAGGCACCAGGGGACCAGGGACAAATAGTTTTTGACACCATCAAGATTTCATTTTCTAGATTTAGCCTTGAAAACACTTTTTAACATATGTTAATTGCTTGCAGTTAGGAAAAATAAGAGATTTCTGTTCTGATCTTTGGTATTATATTTTTCCATTTTCACTTGGCTGGCTAGTAAGAAATGTGACTGAAGCTTGGATTTCTATGCACTTTTCCAAATTCTGTTTGAGAAAAGAGAGCAAGCAGATCTGCTGAGACCATGCTGAAGGCACAGGCTGCCTTGGGAATGCCTTGCTGTGGGCTCTTGGTGACCTGCTCTGTGTTGGGTTTCATTGCTTGTCATTACTGCATCTGGTAGCAGTTCAGAATTACTGATTTATTTTCAAACAGAAAAGTGCCAAAATTCCCAGTTTTATGATTCAATTAGACTTTTTTTTTTCTTAGTGCCCAAGTCTACCTTTCTGTGAATCTGCAAGATTCAGCTGCCTGTTGGTCTGTAAGCCTTTGTACTTTATTAAGCCAGACTATAAGTAGCCTGAACTAGCAAGAACAGGTCAAGGTAGAAGGAGAGTGACTGAGAGAAGCCTACCATTTCTCTGACTTTTAAATATGCCAAAGCTTCATTTAAAAGAAATTGGGTTTACAAAAGGATCACTAACAATTTAGATACAACTATGTCTCATCATATGTATAATTTACTAGTTGAAATGAATTCACATGATTCTCAGAAGCATATGCCAACTTCTCAAGCACTAGTTTCTTGAGTATCCCTGAGTGTATTGACAGGCTGTTTCATCATAATCCCTACTTTCTTCTTCCTTTATTCCACAAATATACCAGTATCAGACCCTTTGTTTGATTCTGAGGAGAGAGGAAAAGAAGACTAAATTCCCTATTGATGAAATTCAACATCTAGTTGGGAAGCCAAAAAAACAAAGGCTATATTAGAAGTGCTGAAAGAGAGGCATGCATAATTATTTATTCCATAAGTATTTATTAAAATTCCTCCTATATGCCAGCTATTCATCAACTTACTGGGAACCTTGTGGTGAGTGAAACAGGAGAGAGTATTTTCTTGTAGTTGGATGCATTTTAAGTTCTGCTCAAATAATACATCAGAGAGAGCTTCCCTGATCATTGAAGAAGAGTACCCCTCATCACTCTTTATCCCTTTAACTCTGCTACTTTATTAGTAGAATTTATCATCATCTAATGTATTATGTATTTGCTGATTGCCTGCCCACAAGGACAGAGACTTTCTTCATCACTGTATCCCCTGTGCTTGGGGATCAAACCAGTCATAAGTAGTGAATGAACTAATTCATTAATGGAACAAACAACAAACAGAAAAATAAACAAGAAAATATCAGATTGTTGTAAGTGTTTGGGGAGAAATTTGGAACAGTGGAGTATAACTTGGTGACCACTTTGGACAGGTACTCTGCAAAGGTTACATGTAAATCAAGTTCTGAATGATGACCAGTTTCCAGAATGTGATGTCAGGAGGAAAAGCCTGCCTGGACAAGGAAAAAGCATTGCGGAAACCTTAAAGGGAAAGGAGTTTTGTGTGTGGAAGGAGCCTGAAAGAAGGTCACCTGACTCAAGTGTGGAATGGGATGAGACTATGAGGCTAACCAGAGTCCCAGAGAAGGAGTTAGGGTTTTAGTCTGAGTTCCAAGAGAAGATTTTGGAGGAAGTTAGGCAGAAAAATAACATGATCTAATTTTCATCTTTACAGATGGCAGGTGGATTGTAGAGGAGTATAAGTGGAAAGGGGGAGGCTGCTAGGGCTCCAGTGTGGAGTTCCCTTCAATGCCATAAATATTTGCTGGTCAACAGAGTGATAAGCACCAGGCAGTGAGATGCAAAATAAGAACATAGCTCTCCAGAAACTAAAAAACACTTTGAAGTGCTGGTGTAGAATCAAATCTGTGTGAAACTCTGGTTTGTAAATACTCCATCTGGCAGAATGCTTTCTTTAAACTTCTGAGCTTTTAACAACTGAACAGAGGGTGTTCCCAAATTCAATGCATATAATAATGACCAGGAACCTTTAGAATGCAGACTTTTCTGGCCCCAGAAAATCTTTCTGTCATAGAAACCCATAATGTACATTTAGACAGGTGCATCTGACAGTTCTGAAGCCAGCACTCCCAGGACCACCTCTAGGAAGTATTGAAAGAGAAAGGAGAGGCTGGTGAATCTCCAAGTAGAACTGTATGCTAGATTTTAGTCTTGTTTGAAGACTCTGGTGCAGGTAGCAAGTTTTGCTGCTGAAATGACACTTGGGAGCTGTAGGGCTCACTTTTCCAAGAACTCTCCTGTCCTTTACCTTCCCTCCCAATTGACTCAGGGCCTTGAATTGGGGAGAGACCTGACAGTGAATATGAAGTGTGTAAAGGAATCAGATAGGGTCAAAGTGAGGCTCCAAATCTACTGCCAGTTCTGTAAAAGTTCTAGGCTGGATGAGGTTAAGCTAGCTCTGTGTGGCCACTTGGTTCATCTGAGAACAAAGCAGCAGAACTGGGCTTCCTCAGCATAGCCATCGCTTTGAGTTGATAGTTCTCTTCAGAGGACCTGTGCCATCTGGTTTTGCAAACAAGAGAATGTGGCCTCGTTTTCTCTTTGCTGTCATTGCTGAATCCTCCCAGCTGTGTGGATCTGTAATTGACAGCTGTCACCATGTTGCTCCCTGCAAAGTCCACAAGAAGAGAATGTGCTAGACTCACGCCATGGGCCTCATGCACTGACAGTACCCACATAGTTTGAACCATTAATATTCCAGCCCTGAAGTAACCAACTTATATGCCCAAAATGGTTTACATGTAAAATTCTATTTTCTGTTAAACTCCCCAAGATTATTGATCATGGATGTTTTAAGTTCTTCTTAATATTTCTACTTGCCCCCCTCATGGTCTAAGGCTGCATGTACATACACTTCTCTTGGAAAAGTGCCTTCCCTCCCCAACAAAAGTGATTTCTTGTTTATTAAGAAGGAAGAAATTTGTCTCTGTATAAAACATCCCTTATCTGATTGGACCTCTCGGCATCATTCTGTACCAGCTAAGCCCCTCTTCTTAAAAACACTTCTTTTGCCACTTTGAAAACCACATGCACTTGGTTTTCTTCCTCTTTGCTTTCTTGTTTTTATGACCACTCTTCCTCTGCTTACCTCTTATCTAGAGTCTCACTCAACATGCAATAGTGATTTTACTAGCTGCTGTGCTCCCCTTTATGCTAATGATTCTCACATATTTAGCACCAGACCAAACCTCTCTTCTGATGGAATATACCACTGCCTATTGTCCCCACCCAGGTGCTCCACAAATAGGTCTGCTCAATATATCTAAAACTAAGCTCCTGAATCCCTGTCTCAGTAAGGAATACCCACATCCATCTCCCAGCCTGGACTCTCTGGATCCTCAGTAACCCTCTTGTCCTCTGCTTCCCTCTCATCTGGCCACCTGTGCTCAGGTTTGCCTGTGTCAACTCTGATTATTGCAACAACTACTTAGCTCCAGGGCTGCCTTCTTTAGAGCAGGGGATGGCAAATTACAGCCAGTGACTTTTATATCTTTTAAAAAATTAGTAAAAGAACCAATGAAATTGAGCACAGAGCTGTTAAGTTCACTTGCTCAAGATCTCACACTTAATAAGTGATGGAGCTGGGATTCGAACCTGGGTTATACAAAGGGTTATTAAAAGAATAGCTTTTGCATTTTAAAGGGGTTACTAAAAACAAACAAAAATTAGAATATAGAACAAGGACTGCAGGTGGCCCTCTATGAAGCCTGATGTGTTTGTTCTTGAATCCCTTTACTGCCCCATGTCCTAAACCATTCACCATGAGACCCCAGAAGACCTTTCCAGCAAACCTGTTCATATTGTCCCCAAGCCTAAACCTCTTTAAATGACTTGCCATCACCTGAAGATAAGGCCCAAATGCCTTGTGTGATATATAAGACCTTTTATCTTCTGACCTGTGCTTCTCTGGCTTCATCTCTTACCATATCCCCCACCTGTGACACTGAGCTCTGCCCTCCAGCAGTGCCCCATTACTTGCTATTTGTGAATTTGCCTGGGACCTTCCAACCCACTCTGTCTGCTAATTCTTCCCCTTCCTCACAGGAAACCTACCTCCACGGACCCCAAGGGTCCTGATGACCCCTCTGTGTCCCACATAGCACCCTGCTCTGTACTCCATCTTAGCCCTTACCACTGTGCATTTGAATTAGCTGTTTAGTTTTTTTAAATTACCTTCTGGATTATGTCAGTCTTCCTCCAGGGCAGATGTTTAAGAATATGTCTTAATCATATTTTCTTCAGAATTCTAAAAACAGCCACTCAACAGATGAAAAACCCAGGAATGAATAAACAAAGGAATGGATAGATGAATGCCAGTGTTTAGGAAAAAAGTTTCCTAATTACTGGGAGGCTGTGGTCTGCATGGCTTTGCAGACTTCCAGCATCTAATATGCAACCATGTCAGAGTTCCAGAGTAATACTCTTAAATAAGCATTTCTGCCTTGCCTATATGTTCTCCACTAGAGAAGTTTCAGGAAACGCCCAGATTCTATCAAAGTTGTACATTTTGAAAAGCATTGCCATAGAGTGAATAAGTATAAAGAGCAAATGCCTTACGGCATCCAGACCATATCTCCATCACAGCCAAACCCATGGAGAAATCTTCATGGTCATCACCATTATAGCTAACATTTATTGAGCACTAATATTGAGTTTCAGGTGTGCATATATTCTTACAATAATCCTTTAAGGTAACTATCCCAATTTTACAGATGTTGAAATTGAGGCACAGAGGTATTAGATTAACTTACTCAAGTTTTCAGTCAATAAATGTAGGGCTAGAGTTTGAACCCAAAACAGTATGACTCTAAGAAGTACTTCTTTTCATTGTTAGCTTAGTTGGATACATAGACTTGCCATCATTTTATAACAAAAGCTTTGGTGTCAAGTAAGCCTAGCATAAATTAACATTCAATATTCCAGTCAGATGGCTTCCAGCATATGAGGCTCTTATTTTCATTTCTGCATATTTGTTTTAGGGATGGTCTTTTCTTCTACTGGCAGTTCTACCTTAACATAACATCTAACCAGCTATAAATACACACAATATAAGGCACTTTGGGCACTCAGTTAACCTTTCAGTGGTCACAACTCTCTGTGTGTTTACAGTGTTGACAGTCTATGCATGTGTGTTTACAGACCAAGACCATAAGCAAAATGAAGCTTAAATTACTCCTTGCTTTCCAGTTTGGATAAATACTAAACTCATCACCACTTTTTGAGATTCAAGTAAAAGCTATCTCCAATTTGCATTTGGATACAACATATCCCACGACTCTAGCTAAAAATATCTGGTAAATAACCCTTCCCCATTCTACTACGATGAGACTTACATAATATGGACAAACACGTTCAGTATTCCTAAATCAAAACTCAACTCTAGAAAAAAATCCCTGTAAGGACAATGCTGACTATAGAAAAGAAAAGCCAAAATTGGCACCCTAGGTTGTATTACCACATTGGGGTGTAGATTGATCTTTTCCTCTAAAAAAGGTCTAAATATTGCTGATAGTATTTTGCTGGCAAGTGAGTCCTTGCTCAGTATGTATCAGGCCAAGACTGAACTGACAGTCATGGAATCACCATAGTTCAGTGATCAAGTCGTAAAGCATTTGCACAAAACTTTCCTTGAGCTTGTGAGATTTTTCAAAAGGAATACAGGTGAACATAAAAAATAATATGAAACTAGATACTGTGAAAAATACTTATTTCTTCTTAAGGATAGGATATAACTCATAGATGATGTTCTACTTACATGGAATGGCAAAAGGGCTAATACCAAGGATTTTCTGCCTTTTAATTCCTAAGCCTGGGCCTGTTTTCTTCCCTTTTTTTGAGTTTAGATGTTTCCACCTTATTTTCCCCTGCCCTCTTCACCTGGAGGAGCACCTGATGACATATCAGTTAACATAGAGGCCCACAGCAGTAGAAAACAGTAAAGCTGAATCAGAGCAACTTAGACATAGATCCTAGTTCTGTCACTTCATATTAGAGTTCACCTGAATCTTTTAGAACCTTGGTTTTCTTACTAGTTAAATGATATTAACAAAGTCAGTTGCCAAGTTTTATTCTTCCCTTCAAAATAACAAAGATGTGGATGTATTAGTCAGCTTTCCATCACTGTGACAAGATACCTAAGATGATGAAATTAAAAAGAGAAAAGGTATATTCTGGTTTACAGTTTTGAAGATTTCATTCTATGGTCACTTACTGCTGTTGCTTTAGGCCTGAGGCAGCACAGTATATCATGGCAGGACCACGTGGCAGAGGAATTTGCTCACTTCCTGACAGCTGAGAAGCAGAGAGAGAGAGGGATTCCAGTATTCACTTCAAATGTACACCCCAGTGACCTAACTTCCTCTCACTCGACTCCACTGCTTAAAGGTTCTGCCACCTCCCAGTAGTGCCACAGGCTGATGATCAAGCCTTTAACACATGGACCTTTGGGGGATTCTTATCCAAATCACAGCAGTAGAGAATAGAAATAGTGTTATAATGGATACTCATTTGTCAGTATTCATAATCATTATCAGTTCGACATAGGGCCATTGTATCACACCATCTTCCAAGACGTCACAAAGAAAGAGCTTTGCTATTGTTACAAGGAATGTTGGGCAGTTGTTTAAAGAGTTGGGGTAGAAAGGTATTGAGGGGAAACAATGTGAGGGGGATCGTCAACCAAATCTAGGCATTGGAAGAGGATGTGCACATCCTACTGATATTCTTTGCTATCATTTCTGATCCAGCAAGAAAGAGAAATCTGTAGCCTCTAAAGACTTATACTAGCCAGAAAGCTTTGGATAGGATTCCAAAATGGTGTTGAATAGGAGATGAATTAAGAACTATTTGGAAAGCATTAACTTGGTCAACTCAGAGTGTGCACAGATGGAAACTTCTCAGAATGGAAGAGAGAATCAAATGGGAAATTCCTCCAGGGTCAATTTCAGAGCCACAGTTGTGAATAATGCTATATGTAAAAGTCATAAGCCTCTGAAATGCAGTTTCCAAGTTTGCAGATAATATAAAAACTGGAGGCAGGGAAGATAGGGAGGGAAAAATAAACCAGTTTTAATTTGGTTTGGCTTGTTTCCTGTACAGAACTAAAGGAAATGGAGATGACAAATGTTTTTCCCAGTTGAAAAGTGTAAGAAAAGCAAGGCAGGGAAAAGGAACCATCTCAATAAATATATAAGCCTAGCACAAGGAAAGTGTTGAACTCAATGCAAAGGTCACAGAAATGGCCATCAGGCATGAGGTAGGTAGGAGCCTCAGAGGATACTAAACAATTCATGACAACCAACAGCACAAGTAAGGCTTGAAGTCAACACTGTCTAATCCCTGAAGGATTTGAGGATCTGCAGAGATCCCACTAGCAGTGTGCTTATTCTTCTAGAAGGGTGGTCTTAGCAAATGGCAGAGGTCTGATAAAATGGTTAAGTTGGGTGGGTATTTATTTTTTGTTGTTTTGTTTTTTGTTTTTCTTTGTCTAAATAAAGAAATTACTGGGACAAACAAAGTGAAAATTCTTTCCTGTTGAGGTCAGAAGTCAACAAGATGTTCTTATAAAGGGTCAACTAGTAAACATTTTTGGATTTGCAGGCCATGCTGTTTCTGTCCCAGTTCTGCCTTTACAGTGTGAGAACAACCATAGACAGTACTTAACTTGTATGGCAGAGTTCCAATAAAACTTTATTTACAAAAGCAGGAGACTGCTAGAGTTTGAAGATCCCCTATTCTAGGTGAATAGGAATTCCAGCCACAGTCATTTCACGCAGAGGTTTGGAGCTTGAAATGAATTACCAGCAGGCAGAAAAAACTACACACATTAGCAAATTCAAGATTTCATGAATTTCTAAAAAGAAAGAAGCTAAAAATGTTGGCAAAAAACATGAGGACAGGGTTAAGAATGTGTGGTCAGGTGGCCTTTTCCATTCCAAAAATATTTTCTATACTTCCATCTGAGCAATAGTGAAGCTTCCAGCATTAAATAACTTTTAGTTGGCAAGTACATTAAAAATAGCAAAGGTTAAAAAAAAAAAGTTGCCTTAGCCAAACAGTGATATGAAACTCTTCATGAACCTCAGATCAGTTCCCCAAAGTATCTGCATGAAATAAAACTTCCTTGCAAGCCTCTGGGCTACTATAATTTTTGGTTTCAGAAAAAAATATTCTTGCTCATAGAGGAGGTCTCACAGCATTCCTTTTACCTCATGCTTCAAACCATTTAAAATCCAGACTTTAGTGATTGTCCATTTCCTTGAGTAACTACATACCTTGGCACAAATTACCCCCCACCAAAAGTGAGGCCAAACCACATGTCTTCCTATTAGGCCCCAGTGGATGCCGGGATGTGGTCAGTTTAAGAAAAGGTCAAAGGTCATTCCCCCTGCCTGATTCCCCTCATGCACCAGCTGTGCAAATTACTTGTGTGAGCCTCCTCTCTAAAATGGGAAAATATCAATCTAGTAACTTGATAGTGAGAATATAAATGATATAAAGCATATATATAAGTATACATATATATATACTTATATATTTGGTTCCCATTCCCCCTTTGTGGTGGGTTTTAGCCTAATCTAAGGAATCTCTAAGCAGAAAAAGAAATCTTCATTTCAAGATAAGGAAAAGACATCTCTTCCTATAAGCAGGAGTTCTGAGCCAACGGTCTTTACTCAGACTGCTTTAAATTTGCTTATTTGCTTATGAGTTCACTGTTTTCCAACTCTCATTCTTTTGCTCTTGTTATTTATGTACTTTTCTGAAATTGCAGGATTCTGGCTACTTTTTTCGTGTCTAAAATTTCAGAATTTAGTTAATAGTGTTAAAACAGTTATAGAATAACTAGTAGTCCTTATTCAGGCATTCCTGAATCAAGAATAGAATTAAGGCAGTTGGCAATCCAATGTGCCCTGCGGCCTTTGTTCTCAGCAGATCTTTTCCTTGCTTTGGTTTCTCAAGCAGAAAACCCCTTGCACCTTCCCTGTATCCCTGATCTATATTGTTTCCCTGAAATCCCTACATTTCTCAGTCATTTACCTATGCCAAAACAGCTCCTCACCACATCCAGAATATGTAGGCTCCAGCACAAAGAATGAATTGTAATGATGGCAGTGATGTCAACAACAGCTGCAGTAACAAAATAATACCCTACACATCAGCAGCCTCAATTTTCCTATGTGCCTTAAATACATTAACTTGTGGAATCTTCATAACATCCCTAGGTAGTTGCTACAGTTTTCATTTTACAGATGAGAAGACTTTGTCACTGGGAAGTTTAATAATTACTGGCCCAAGGCATTAAAGCTACTAAGTAGTAGGCCTATGAACCCAGTTAGTATGGCTCTCAAATTTGAGCTCTGATCCACTATCCATTATGCTACCTTGTGAAAATGGTCACTTTCAGCCCCATTGCTTTGAAGGTAACTAAACAAGTACTGATTAAGTATTTAGTGGGCCAGCATCATACTGAACACTTAAGATGGAACTATGAAAGAAGTGAGAGAGTACCCACCTTTGAGGTAATAACTTATTCTCTAACTGAGGAAATGAGACGTTATATTTGGAAAGGGCTTTGTAGAGTAGCTTAGAACAACTGGAAGATCAGGAAAGGGATGGAGTTTTGTGGATCGTGGTGGCACAGAGAAATAGAATTTGAGTTAGTTCTTAATGGATAGGGATATTTTGGAAAGGTACACAGGATAAAGGACTGCCTGTCTTTTGCCCAAAGCTACTGACAAGGAGAATCGAAGAGACTGTTTTTACTAAAGTAAGAGATTTGTGCAAGGATGTGGAGCAGGTTAAGTTTGAAAACACATGGAAGCTACTGTTCTAAAGAGAAAGAATATACCTATGATTCCCAGCTTACAGTCTTATGTTGAGCCCTAAAATGTTTTTTAAAATGCTTACTTGTTAGGATAAGATGCCTAACGTGGCACAATATCATGGGCCATATAGTAGATGGCAATTCTGATGAGAAATTCCAAGGAAGCTACTTGGTTATCTCTGCCTATACCATTAAGAAACAATTAACAAACAATCAAAAAAAAAAAAAAAGCCAGTTTACTAAATCTGATATTTAAACAAGCCTTTTTCCTTGCAAAACAGTAAGAATGAGTCTATATATTCTTCACAGAAGCTCTCTGAAGTCAGTACTATCTCCAGTTTATACAGGAACTTAGAGGTTCACACAGTTGAATAGCTTGCCTGAAACCACAGAACTTCAGACCGGAGTCTGAGTCTCTTGATTCCAACTTTGGAAGTTTTTCTCTTTACACAGCAGTGTCTCATGGTTGGTCAGGGAGGTCAGTTTAAAAAGAGGGACTTGCATATGGCAGTGGTGTTCACACTTTAGCCAAGGATCAAAAAGACATCATGATGCCACTCCACTCACAGAAAGAAGTAAGATCCTTTAATTACTGCACATTGTAGATACAGAGGTGACTTAACCTCATGGAGATTGTATTTGGCCATGAATATCTCATCCATACCTTAACCCCATGTATGACAAGGATTTTTATTTATATAATGAAAACAATTTTTTGCACTCTCTCAAGTGGTCCTTACTTGACTGTAGAATGCTTTAAAAGACATGCTGCCACAGAGAAGCTTACATGTAAAAGACCCAGAAAAGCAAACTGCTCCTTTACTTTCTGGCAAAAGTATGGGCAAAGAAATAAAGCAATTGGGTTTAGCCCAGTAAACCAGAAGGGAAGCGAGATGAGGGGGTGGAAGGAAAGCAGGGAGTATTAGTATACCTAATATGACCACAGTACCATTTGCTACATAGGTCTTAATTATGCCCATCCCATGTCCCCTCATCTTCTGATTTCTTAAATTCCAAAACAACCCTAGAGAAATTTTTCTGGTTTTGCTTGGAAAGCAGTGCAATGCTTTTGTGCCTACACATTCTAAAACAGGCCCATCAAATTTGAAACCTAAATACAAAATGACAGAAATCAGCTACTAACAAATTAAGTTAAATTAATAAAGTAGACGCCTGGAATACAAGGAAAACATTTTTTTTCAGTAATCTTTCTCCTTTGATGCCAGGCTAGCTTCAGAGACTGAAGAAAACCTCCATTTCCACAGTAGGCTCTGCTTTTCTTTGCCTTGCTTCCTAGAGAGCCCAACATGGAAACATTCCAGAATTACTGCTCCCCCTAGTGGCAGCCTCCAAACCCCCATCTTCCAATTTAATGGGCATATTGCCACAACACAAGGAGTCAAATCCTCCCCTAGGCTTAAAAGGATGTATGCCTTCATAGATTGTTGGGAAAGGGACAGAATATTTGAATGGGCCAAATGTGCATAGGGTATACTTATGGACAGCATTCTGATGACAAGAAAGCTGTTCAACTAAACAGTTGAACATTATGGTAGTAGTCCCAAAGGTATTTGGCAAGAGGGAGGGGGCCAGGTGGTGCCAAGATCAAGAACGCCTATTTCAACTCCTGACTCTGACTCCACCTCCAGATAGCTATGTACACTTGAACTAAAGAACTCAGTTTTACAAATATAATTTATAGGCTTTATTCCTTGAATATTTTATCTTAAGACAATACTTAAGACTTTTATGAAGGCCAATATTATAGCCTCTTTATCTTTGCATACACAATTTATAAAATAAGAGCAAAACTGAATGCAAAAATCTCATGACTTATATTCCTTGCCTTCCATTTTCACTATTCGTAGTTAAATCCTTATGGTTTTGTGCCCAGTAGGCTGAATCACCTCCTTCTTTTCACCAACTCTGTAGTAATCCTTCTCCAGGCCTCAGTCCTGGGCAGAAAACACTGTGATTTACTCAGCAGTGCCATTGCCCAGAGGAACTAATGTAGTTATAAAAGCTGCTAACCCTACATAAGAAAAGGGGGAAGAAAAAAAAAAGAAGAATGAGTTAGGCCAAGTATAGGAAAGGGGTATATCTTCTGCTAGAAGTCAGACAGTTGCAGTAATTTTATGTAAAAAAACCATAATCTGAATATACATATCTAATAAATTAAGGGAGATGGGCCAGTATCATGTGCCCCTCCCTCTTCCCCAGGCTCCTTGCCTTCTCCCTCACACTCACCATCCAGGACCCCAGCATCACTAACAAAGGGCATTGGAAGTACCAGAGTGTAGTGTGGAAGTTCTCTACCTATTTATTTTAACAATTCCTTCGGCTCAATAGGAAAATATACTGGGTTTTAGAAGTTGATAAACTGAAATTTGGGAAGTGAAGAGATTTACTAATGACCATTACTTAAATCATGGCAGAACCAAAATAAAGTTCAAAAGAACTCTCTTCAAGTATCCTGCTCAAAGCGTTCATTTAAGAATGCTTTTTTCTAGGAAAAAGAGAGATGTTAGCTGGGCACATTGGTGCATACCTATAATCCCAGTAACTCAGAAGTCTGAGGTAGGAGGATTGCAAGTTCAAGACCAGCCTTAGCAATTTAGTGAAGCCCTAAGCAACTTAGTGAAACCCTATGTCAAAATAAAAAATAAATAAATAGAAAGGGCTAGAGATGTAGCTCAATGGTAAAGCACCCCAAGTTAAACCCCCAATAATCCCCTCCCCGAAAAAGTGAGATGTTGCTATTTGAAGGCAGGCAACTATCCTAATGGGTTTGGGGATTTAGCAAGTTTTAATCCCTGTCTTTTTAATGTGATGAAACTGAATAGTGATCTGTTAAGTTCAATCATCCTAAGTAATCAGTTCAATTGAAATTTGATTAAGCCCACTTTCATTATTCTTATTTGGTAATTATTATGGAAGCATACAGATTCTTGAGATATCATGAAGCTCTAAATCATAGTTTATTTTTTTTTAATATAAAACAGCTTGAACACCTGCAGAGGCTCAGAATGATATTGCATTATGTTGCATCTGATAAGATTTCTTTAGAAGTATTACATGACCTATCAACAAAAAGTTAGTAGTGTAATATAGTCTCTTTCTTTTATTAGCTTCTTTGAAATAAACTAACACATAAGTGTTTGCTTTTGGGGAAAACACAACTCTTGTTTGATGGATGAGTGAATGAACGCATGGGGGAGTTCCATCACGATCTCACACAGCTTTCCTTTCATCACGTGCTCAGTTCCAACCCTTACTCAATGCCACAGAAGCTCGACTGTCCCCTGTAATACTGATGGCTTAGAATGGTACTGAATCAAGCACAAATCCTCCAAAAGCTTCCCTTTAGCTGAGGTGTTCTATTTCCTTCCCCATCTTTACCAGCACTGCCTTACATAACTAGATTGATGGGATGTAAGCCTTGCTTCCCCTGCTGCCTGCCTTTCCTCTGGCAGGAGGTAGAAGTAAGCCATGCAGTAGGCCCAAGGCCAAAAGCAGAGCAGGGAAGGCCTGAGTCAGTGCCAGATCGGCTGCCCACTTCAGGATGATTGAGAGGTGACCAGAGGTGCTGCTGAACTGCAAATGCCAGAGAGTCTCAAGAGACCCAGCAAGATAAATAGAAAAGAAAGGAAAGAATTGTCTAGTGGGAGAATGTTGTGGGGCAGGAGATCTGACTAGTAGTCTTAAATTCACCACCCCGTCTTATGAGCTCCCCTGATTTGACTGTTTTCCTTTCTTTCTTGAAAAACAACCCCTATTGCCTGCTTGCCTCCTAGCCTCCTAGGGATGGATGTTAACATGATATTGGGTAACCAGTTCTTTGAGCTTTTTGAAACTAGGGAAATGGAAAGAATCACTAAGATGGAAATGATTGACTTCAGGAGCCCAGAAATCTCCACAAAACGTCTCTGTGCTGTGAATGCTCTGTCAACTTAATGCCCTGTGCACTGGCCCAGGCCCTGGATCTCCAACCCTGTCCTTACCACCCTCCTAGGTTCCCACCTTCATGTATACATTCCAGTTATTGTCAGTCTTACCAAGTCACCAGGACATCAGCTTCGAGCCATCATTAGTCATTAATCTGCTTAATTGCCATGATGAAGTAGGTAGTTCCTAGAAATGGAAAAAAAAAAAAAAATCTAGAAAAGGAAAATTGGTAGACTGAGATTGGAGTGCTTTTTGTTTTGTTTTGTTTTTGGTGGTGGTGCTGGGTATTGAACCCAGGGCCTTATTCATGCCAGACAAGCACTCTACCAACTGAGCTATATCCTTAGCCCTAGAGTGGGTTTTGAAGTTTATTTTAGGCACTTATGATTTGATTCTTATAATTCTTTTTGGGTAAAAAACAGTATCTGATCTAGCCTCTAAGTTTCTGGAATTGTTTCTTCCTGACACAAAAGGGCAAGTTTTGCTTTCATTCTGCTGGACACGTTTGTTACAGAAGGCCCTGTGTATGGGAAATCAAAGCAGCAAATAAGACCTGAGTTTTGTGCCTCATAGTATTTATAGGCTAATGAAGCTCGTGTGTGTGTGTCTGTGTGTGTGTGTGTGTGTGTGTACAGGGACACAAATATATATGCATACACACACACACATATATACATATATTGAGAATTGAGAGGTACTTATACAATTTCTTTCAAATGCGTGCATCAGATCCTTTTGTCAAGATCCCACCCCAAACATTAACAGATGTCTCTTCCATATTTGGAACCCCTGCCTTCTTTCTACCCCTGAACCAAGCCCACTCTTCCTTCATAACTTTGCATTGTCCTGAGTAAGCCTTCCATAAATCTCTCTGCACCATCTTTTTCTACCATACTCTCTCATCCCTGATGTTATGTGGGTTATATGTATTCAGCACACATGTCATCTGCTTCAACTATTAGCATTTAGATAAAGTAATTAATAAGCTACAAAAGCAATCAAAAGCCTCCTGATTTGAGACTGCAATCAAAATTACACCAATTGAAGTAGCAAGAGTGCCTGGTTTCCTGAATGTTCCAAATGGTCATTTAGTAGTTTAAACAGAGTTCTAAAATACCTCGAGGTTCCTTCCTATCCTTCCAATGTTGAATACCAAAAGGAGTCTGCTGACTTGATATTTCTTTTCTCTTACTCCAGGATTCTTCTACAGCCAGATGATTCCTTACAGATCTTGGCACCAGTGGAAGCTGATGTGGGTTTCTATACTTGCAATGCCACGAATGCCCTAGGATACGACTCTGTCTCCATTGCTGTCACATTAGCAGGTAACCTGAAAATCCCCATTCAGTTCTGTTCAAAAGACTGCTGAGTGAGTGCTTACAATATGTCACACAGGCCCAGGGACACAAAGGTAAATAATGTGACCCAGACTCTGCCCTCAGGGAGTTTCTAATCCATAATCATAATAGAAGGGAAATGTGAGGTGGAATGAAGTGGGTGCTGTAACTGATAACTGAAAAGCATGCAGACAGTTCCTCCCAGCTGGGGGTCTTCAAGTTGGGGTGGGTAGAATTTTGATAAGCAGAAATGAGGAATATTTATTTATTTATTTATAATATTTATTCTGGACAAAGAAAACCATGAGCAACGGTGATATGTGCAAAGTACCTAGTGTGTCAGGAACACTAATTGTGAACTATGATCATTAAATGCTGTTTAGGGATCCTGTCATTTCTCCTTGTTCTGCTTGTTGCAAAAATGACTTTGAGACCTACAGATTGCTGGAATTCTGTGGTCATGGCTTGGAGCAGGAATGTTATTCCAGAGAACTTCACTCTGATTCTGCTTTACTTCACCCTCTGGCCCTAATGCACCTGCCAACACTTGTTCTTTATCTGTAGAGTTTAAACAAAACATTCTACACACAGGAACTAAAAAGCACTACAGCTCAAGACAGTGATCCCAAGTCTGTGGTCTCGTAGCAATGTACTTTAGTAAAATCTCTTTACATGGGACAAATCCATGCCCTTGAAACTAAAAGAGACTTTAAATACCAGCTGGACCAATGCCCTCATTTCTCAGAAGCCAGCCAACCCGAGGTCACACAGCTGCCCAGCTAGTGCTGGAGACAAGAGGGGAGCTGAGGTCTCCTAATGCTAGCCTATTTTTCTCTTCACTGCCTCACTGATCCTATCAAAATAGGATCCTTTCTCTTAGATCTGGGCCATACAGTCCTTGTGGCAGTGTGTCGCATGTGTTCATATTTATTCTTTTCAATCACTGCTCCCAGCAGATGATTCAGTAGATGCTAAAACAGTCAACATCACCCTACACTGACCTCATCCGTCTGTGCTGGGATTATGCTGTCACACTGTACTCCAATCACACATGCTACTCCCTTGCATATCTGTTTAGCAACAGTATTTCTGCCCCCATGACCTAAGGCTGATCTGGGAAGGGACCTTTAGCAGGCAGCTTTGCAGGGAAGATGAAAGTCAACAGTGAAGAAGGCAAGCTAAGGGGCTCTGGGGCGGATTAAAGACTGATATTATTAATGCCTGTTTTTTGGTGGATAAAACATTTGCTTTCCTTCTAATGTATTCCAGTTGCAATCTTTATTCTCCTCTTTATACAGAGTCCAGATGCTCAGCACTAATTTTGTTAAACCTCTTCTGCCATCCACCCTCCACCCTCCCACCTGCCTTAGCGAGGGCACTGCTGACTTCCTTCCAATTGCTGGCAAATAGTGGCCTTGCAGAATTAACTCTCTTGTTTATATTTATCCAGATACGGTTCAGCTCTGTCATAGACTAAATACCCTTTGTTCACCCGAATTTAATACAATTAATGGGAACCTGTCTGGAATTAAGCAAGGCAATTGTAACATCAGGCTTGTCTTCAGTTCTTTGAAGAAGAGCAATTGAAGCTGCCAACAGGTTCAAAGCCAGCAAAGAGAAACAGAGCGGCCAAAGAGGCACCAGGGAAGGGGAGGAGAGGGGCCAGCTGATGAAGTATGATCACCAACACCACACCCAGGACTTAGGGAGCCACATCCCTGTACTTGAGCTGCTGGGGTTTGTTCAGGTCTGCTGGCAAATCTGTCCAACAGCCCCTCTGATGGAAAGCTCAAAATGCATGCACAGCCTAAAGATCAGGTTTGTGTCTTTATCTGGGATTATCTTCCACACCTGCATGATGTTTACACTCACAGTGGGAAGTGACTCATCAGTTACTGTTCTGATAATACCCTCTGCCAAGTATTGTGGGACACACAGAAAAGAAATACAAAAAACCTGAGTTTTGTGTTCTGTGATGCTTACAGACTAGTAAAGGCAATTGATGGACACGTGACTACCTAACACTGAAAAATCTCTACAGTTTACTTTAAATGCATGCATCTGGATCCTGCTCAGTAATATGTAAGATAGAACCTAAATTTAGGGTGGGCAGGTGAATGTCAAGCATTTCTGGATTGATTACCAGTTAGACTGCTTATTAGCTTTGTGATCTCGAATAAAGTGCATAACCCCATTGTATCTCTGATCTCATCTGTAAAAATGAAAATACAATTTTGTAAGGTTGCTGCAAGGTTAAAGAAGATCATGGCTGTGAAAAAGTGCTAGCCAGTCACATCATTCTTAATAAATGTAGCTTCCTATTCTTTTTGTAGCTCTTCTAGAATGAAAGATGTTGAAAGCAGTTCTAAGACGTGAGAAACTTAAGTCCAAATCTGCTGCCATGTATTTTGCAGTTTAAATATTAACACTGATATATTCCAAACATAGATTTAGTTTGCTTGCAATCAAATCCTCATGGTAAATTTCAATTTTAAAGAAATCACTAAGCTTTTGCCTTGACTTTAGTATAAATATAGACCAAAGAGAAAAAAGTATTTTTGAGGCTCAAGATAATCAGGTGTCCCCATGATTTCATAAGGAAAGTATGGTCTTCGGTCTTCCAGTGCACCTGACCAGATTCAGGGATATTTGTTAATAAGATTCACAAGAGCAGGCATAGCATGGCAGTTAAGCCTGTAGGATCTGGAGCGGTGGGATGCAGGTATGAATCATGGCTCTGTCACTTCCTAAGCTGCGTAACCCTGAGCAACTTCTTTAAACTTTCTGACTTAGTTTCTTCATCTGTTAAATGTACCAGATCAGAGGGTTCTTATGGGGACTGATTGTACTCATTCATAAAAAATGCTGAGACTTCTGCCTGACATGTAGCAAACACTCCATATTCTTTAGATATTATTATTAGGAGAATGCATAAAGCCAAAGTCAACTTACAGCAGGAGAGAACAGTGCTTCAGAACAGCTTTCTCTCCATGTCCCAGTGGCAACTAGGAAAGCTGACTTAGCCATCTGGAAAGTACTTGGAGCACTTGGATTCAAAGCAAGGGAGTTGACTTGTGATGAGAGCCACAGGGAGAGAGGCCTCATGAACTCTCACTGGCCCACAGTGAGACCTTTCCCATTGGGTTTGCCCATCAGGCCCCAGCTGCAATGTGCTGCAGATTCTGCCTCTCAGACTCATTTTACTTTCAGCACTTACTCACTACACAATTTAACTTTAAACACAAAAATACTATTTAGTTTCAGACACACTAATCCCATCAAACCTTCCTTGCTCTGCATTGTTTGGGCCTGCAAAATATTGTCTTTAGTATCTTTTGCTTCTCTCCAAATTCATCCACTGTGTGTTGAGTTTCTTTTCTGAGTCTCAGATTCAAGACCCCTTGCTGGAGATGGTACAGCCATCTATCTACCTCCGTGGTACAGCCCAGGAAATGCACAGCACACGTGTAGCCCCTGTGGCACACAATGCCTCTCTCCTGAGTGTACTTAAGTGAATGTCTGTTTCACTGCTCAGAGTGTAGTTGAGAGGGCCTACAGTGGAGGGCAGGAATTATAAAACTATCACCAATATGTCACAGACCTAACATTTTGAGTATGGATTATTGTGTCCAGACATAAATCTGGCTGAGTAAAGAGGAGTTTCTGATGTGTTCAGAGATTGGAGTGCCATCTTAGCCAGTTATATGTAGTACTCAGCCATGTTGCTCAGAAACCTTCCAAATCCGAATGGCATAGGCAGTGTTTTGAAGCAAAGCAGTAGTTTCCTGGTAAATTGCTTCAGCCTGGATCAGAGGTTAGCTCCACTTACCAGTGCAGACGAGGGCCTCTCCAGGTGTAGACTACTGATGAAGTCATAGCCAGAAGGGAAATGCTTTCGGTCGTAACTGATTTTATAAGATCACAAAAGAGATACTGTAAGGCCTGCCTGACATCATCAATGGAAAATGAGAAGAAGATGAGGGCTGAGTGTATCTTTCATTGAAAGGAGAGAACACAGATGAGCTCATCTGAGCTTTTAACAGGAAGGGAGAGAGAGAAGACTTCTTTCCTGGAATGTTTTTCTTTTCTTTTCTTTTCTTTTCTCTCCTTCCCCTCCCCTCCTCCCCTCCCCTTCCTCCTCTTCCTCCCCCTTCCCCTCCTCCCCTCCCCTCCTCCTCTTCCTCCCCCTCCTCCCCTCCCCCTCCTCCTCTTCCTCTTTCTCCTCCTCCTCCTCATCCTCCTCCTCTTCTTCCTCCTCTTCTTCTTCTCTTCCTCCTCCTTCTCCTCCTCCTCCTCCTTCTTCTTCTTCTCCTGTGTGTGTGCGTGTGTGTGTGTATGTGTGTGTGAGAAAGAGAGAGAGAGAGAGAGAGAGAGAGATATGAATAGTTAATACTTTAGCAATTAACAAAGAGATCAAAGACCTCATTGGGAACATATAAAGAAAAGGTGTTTTTTGAAATTCTTCCTATCTGCCACTCTCCATCATGATTTAGTAAGCAATAAAAGGCAAACCATTGTGTATGCTTTTCATAATATGTCATTTCAAATTGGCATTTCTGAATTTTTCATCCAGCATTCTATTAACAAGAGGTGAGTTTTCTTCATAGAGGGCTAGTTTCAGAGAGGGCCCTGGTACCAGTGGCAAAGGCTAACAAAAGAAAATTGTTCCAGTGCATTAGATAAAAGGGAAACATCGAGAGGTTTGACTGCATTCCTGATGTTACTCTGAGTCATGTGGTAATCATCATTGACTGAATGAAGCTACCATCCAGGGGACCTCATTACTGATATTATATTGAATAGCCAAAGGCCCATAAGTCTTCCTCAAGTACTGAAGTTTGGAATGTCCACCAGTGACCCCAAGCATTTAGAG
This sequence comes from Sciurus vulgaris, assembly GCF_902686455.1. Classification (NCBI taxonomy): domain Eukaryota; kingdom Metazoa; phylum Chordata; class Mammalia; order Rodentia; family Sciuridae; genus Sciurus; species Sciurus vulgaris. Next base: position 37,398,623 of record NC_136476.1, read on the forward strand.
AACTTACATAAATAGATGCGAGTACAGCAGGAAAGTCAAACTTACTCAGCTCCCCAGTGGACTGGAGGACATGAGGGAGTACAGTGGCCCAAGCAAACCCCTCTCAATCCCAGAAAAGAAGCTCCTACATATACCCAAGGGGATACAGAGAGGCTGGATGGTCAGACAGGTAGTGGGATGTGTGCCCTGGTTAGTGGTTTCTAAAGAAGACTGCAGCATCATATGACTGTACCCAAGCATGGGGCCCTGGTCTAGAACTCCACAAGAACACACAAAAGAAGTCATGAGACAAACACTTGCTGCCTTGTTCTGCTGGGGGATCATCTACTTCAACTAATAATTACAAGAGGTAATGGCAGAAAACTGAGTAACCTGACACACTGGCACCAAAAAAAAAAAAAAAAAAAAAAAAAAAAAAAAAAAATATATATATATATATATATATATATATATGGAGAGAAAGAGAGAGAGAGGGGAGAGGTGTCTCAGGCATTCTTATATATATAAAAGTCCTATGGCCAGGAATGTTCAGGAAAAGGCTAAACCCTACTCATTTCTTTAGGTCCTAAGGGTCCTGCAGTATTTACACTGAAGACACACTAGCTAAACAGAATTTCAAAGAAATTCTAACAACTCCTCATTTTTTGTGCAAGATAATCAGAGAATTTCAAAGAAATTCTAACAACTCCTCATTTTTTGTGCAAGATTATCAGAGGTCACAATATTGACCCTGAATGACCAACAAAATATTAAAACTGTTTTTTCATCTGTCTTGAGATATAATTTGTATATCATAAAAGCTGCCCATTGTGAGTGTGCAATTCAAAGATTTATTTAACATATTTATGTGACTTTGTCAGCATCACTACAACCTAGTGTTTTTTGACAGCTTCATTGAGTATAATTTATGTAACTTACTATGCCCCCACTTAGAGGACACAGTGCAATGCCTTTTAGTATATTCAGGGTTGCACATCTGTTCATCACCACACTTAATTTTAGAACACATTGTTATTATCCCCCAAACAAATGCTACACCACTTAGCTATGATTCCCCAGTCAGCTATGACCCCCTCATCTCCCCCAGCCCTAAGCAAACACTAATATACCAGTATCTCTATAAATCTCCCTATTCTGAATATTTCATTTCATATAGTACATGGTCCTTTACTACTGACATATTTCACTTAATGTTTTCAAGATTCATCCATGTTGTAGCTTGTATGCTACAATTCTTATAGAATAGTGTTTCTCTTTAGGGTAGAATAATGGTCCATTTTTTGGATGCACCATCTTTTCTTCATCTCTTCATTGGATGATAGATACTTGAATTATTTTCTACTTTTTGGTTATTATGAGTAATGGTGCTATAAAGATTCATGTACAAGTTCTTGTGTGGACATAAGCTTCCTTTCTTTTTGGTATATGTACCTAAGGGTAGAATTACTCAGTTGTGTGGTACGTTCACGTTTAACTTTTTAAGAAACTGCTGGCTCTTCCAAAATGGACACACCCTTTTACATTTCCATCAGCAATGTGTGAGGGTCCCAGTATCCCTACCTCCTCACCAACATTTATTATCTATCACTTTTGTTACCACTATCCTCATGATTGTGAAGTGATTTTCATGGTGATTTCTAACTTATATTTCCATAATGGCTAGTGACCTGGCAAATCATATGATCATTTATATATCTTCTTTATTGTTGTGATAACTTTGGTGATATAGACAGTGTATATGGTCTGTATATTAGTTTTCTATTGTTGCCATAACAGATTACCACATACTTAAGCTTAAAACAATACAAATATATTATCTTACTTTTCTATATATCAGAAGACTGGTACTGGCTGAAATCAAGATGTTGACTGGTTGTATTCCTTTCTAAAGGCTATAGTGGAGAATCCTTTTCTTACTCATTCAAGTTGTTGGCACAACTTGGTTCCCTGAAACCTAAGTTGGTGATCCTGTTTTCTTGCTGGCTATAAACTAAGTGCCATTCCCAGCTTCTGGAAGCCACTGAATTCTTTGGCTCTTAGTCCCTTTCCTCCATTTTTAAGTCAGCAATGGTGAATTGAGTCCTTCTCATGTTCCCTCTTCTGACATTCTTTTTCTCCGTCTTCTGCTTAAAATAGCTCAAGTGATAAGACTGAGCCCTCTAGATAGCTGAGGATAATCTCTTTATTCTTAGTTCAACTGATTAGCAACCTTAATTTCATCCACAACTTTAATTCCCTTTCAGCATTTAACAGGTTCCAGGATTAAGAAGAACATGGACATCTTTGTGAGGTCATATTCTATCTGTCATACCCTGTCAAAAGGACACAGTTCATTTTCATCTCACTGGTGCCAAAGGAAAAAAAAACAACAACAAATCAATGTTGCTAGACCTTCCAGTTTTTCCAGAGAAGCCAAAACCAAAAATATTTTTTAAACAATTTGTTTTTTTTAATCTTCCTATTTTTAACTGAACCCAACCAATTCAAATTTTTAAAAGATTTTTGGTGTAAACTATGTCTGTGCTCTGAACAAAGCCTGGAACCTACCAGTACCCTCTAGGCTTTCTACTTTCTATATCTCTGCTTATATAACACTTTATTTCTTAGAGATTAAGTATTACTGGAGAATTATCTCAATTTATTCAATTAGATTACACCAAATGAAACCATGCAATGGTTTGGATAAGAGAAAAACATTTATTTTTTACTATTACTAAAAAAGGAAGCTTACTATAATAATAGAATAAGATTCTAGGGAATGTATTTGCCTCTTACCAAATTTAGGAAGGATTCAGAACTATAAACCTATTTCCTGATTGTAAACAGAGAAGATTTAAATAGATGCACTCTTGGGTCTCTGTTAGACCTAAGAGTTCTATGAGTCTCTTACATACAAAGGACAACCATGCCACCTACCAGTACCAACTATAAACTCCTCTTACCTGAAATTCTAACATTGAAAATTGGCTCCATTTATCATTTGGGAAACAGAAGCCTAGATAACAAAGGAAAAGTACAGCTTTTGGAAAAAAACTGATGAGAGGAAGAGTTCTCTGAGGACCGAAGTTAAAAGAGTTGACTGAAAACTCCAATGCTAGCTCAGGGAACAGAAAATGGAAGTGAAAGATATTTTCTAAGAAAGGTAGCAGGACAACAAGGAGTTAAGTCCTGAGCTACTCAATGTGAAAGGCACTTGGAAGGAGAATCAGACTATTATTCCAGATTATTATCCTTGACAAAGCAACACTTGTTGAAATTGCCAAGTAGCAAGATCCTGAAAAGTTTCTGGCCAGTAAGGCATGGTAACTGGACATGAATAAGAAGTATTGATTATTATGAATGTCAGGTGTGTAAGATGTTGTTGATAAGGACTGATCTTGGTCCCTCTACCTTAATTCACAAGTCTTAAATTCTTCAACTGAGAATTCTCTTTTCAGGGAGTTTTGAAGGTTTAATTCCAGTGGTTCTTGCAAAAGACCTCTGAGGGCTGCAGTGAAAACTGAGGCTAGCATTTCTTAAGACAGGACTTTGACATACTCATTACAAGTTGGTAATTATTCATTTGTTAAATCTGGAGTAAACATAATTTGCTTAATTTTAGGTGTTGAAAGTATGTGAAATTTATAACACTTTGTTGCTCTGTCTAAATTCTGCTGTAAACTCAAATATTTAAATTAGAAGGCCCCACTATCTTCTTCACCTTTCCCTTGAATTGAGACTTGGCTCTGCCATGGATATCACAGCTGTCTTCCCAAATGGTCTCACAGGTGTACCAGAGAGGCAGCCTAGCATCTGTAGGTAAGTAGCTTCTGTGTAAATAGGGATTCTTTGACATCTCCAATCTGGCCAGCTCCAGTGACTTCCAAGCTTTTGACATTGTTCAGGTACTGATGCCACTTTAGGGAGAATCCATCATGTTTAAGTCATATCTTTGAATTTTACTGAAACCCTTAGAGTTCTTCAGAATAGAAGCAGGCTAGTTCCTTCTCACTGACAGACTTGTCCTCTCTCATCTGTCCTCTTCCTTTCTTTCCCTTAAACTTTTCCTTTCTGTGTGTTTTCTCATTTGACCAAAAGTTCCCAGCTCTGCTCTTCATACTGTCTTCTTTGTATTATAGTAGAGATAATGCTGATGATGGCAATATTTAGTGGAACTTTGTGCTGTTCCAAGGCACTTTTCCAATAGCTTTACATTGACCTAGCATTTATTAACATATTCTTCTCAGCAACCATAGATGTAGAAAACTAAGGTGCAGTGAGATGAAATGCCTTGCCTAAGTGTATAACTAAAGGATTAGTTATACACTGATGGAATCCAGACTCCTGAGGTGCAGGCTGTCACTTCTTATGCCTGTGTCTACTGCAGGCATCAGTAGTAGTTCATTTTGCATTTTTTCTACTCATTCCTGATGCACATAACCAAAATCCATATCCAAAGAGTACTCTAGAAAGATTTTACCCATTACCAGATTTGGTTTCAGATCTCCAACTGACTTGCCATTGATTTGGCCTCTCTGGAGCACTCAGTCTTCAAACCTCTCCTGCAGTTCTTGTTTCTGTCATTGTTTATTTTCCCAATCATCTGTAACAAGTCTCTTTTCTCAAAAATGAACACACGTGCACACTTCCTGGCCCAAGCTGCCGCTAGATGAAAAGTAAGAGTCTGAAGTCTTTGAAGTATAATTCACTTTTGATGCAAAGGATAGGGGAAAATCACTTTCAAATGACATTTGTGACCCATAATGTTGAAAGAAGACACATTTGATTCATTCAGTGAGTCAACAAATATTAATTGGCACTTGCCAACAGCTGTAACAAACAAGCCTATAAATATATGATAGCTGATACTGTTTATTTCTTGCTCATACAAAAATCTAAACCAGAGATTTGCACAAGAGAGTTTTGTAGTTTGGGCCAAAAAGTGGCATTCTCCACTTCTATTCCTATTGCATCTGCTAGAACTCAGTCCTGTGCTGCTGTCTAACTGCAGAGAGACTGGGAAATGATCTATCTGTGTACCCAGGAAGAAGAGGAAAAGGCTTTGGTTCATAGCAACTCAGTCTCTGTCATAAGTTTGAAAATGGAAGGCAAACAGTTTATTAGAGAGGCCTGGAACACAGCTCTGAGGGAAAAAAAAGTTACTTACAATTCTCTCTGCCATTGGCTTCACTTAAAAAACAAACCTTCCATCTCCTCTGGCTCCTCTCTCAGTCACCTTTACACTGGGCCAAGCAGATTTTCAAGCACATATGTCCATCTTTTTTTCCCAGTGGATTTAATTTGAACCGGAATTGCACGTAAGGGAAAGTGGCCTGAGCTGGATCCTAGTCCATGCAGAGGAAAATGTTTCTGGGCTGTAACTCCCAGGGCTGCCCATCTGTCCTTGCCTGTCTCCAGAGGCCCTGTTCCTTGGAAGCAGGGCATGCCTGCTTTGCAGACTCCTCTGTTTTAATGGGATCATGAGTTTGCTGTCCTTCCTGGGTAGTCTTCACATCCATGGATGCTGACACACACCTAGGCTTGCTCTTTGTGCAGAGGATGTCCTTGCACACCTGGAAGCCCCCATTTCCCCTTTTTTTACTTCTATGGAGAACCTCAGTCCAAAAGCCAAGGGTCATGCTGTGATCTAGAGGAATTGAGCAAGGATTCTCCCAATGCTTCTGTTTCTGTGTCTAACTCTCTCAAAGGAGTTGATTCCTCAGACTAGGCCTGACAAATTGAAATGTTTGCCTTTATCTCCATTTTTTACATTTTTTTCTTAAATTGATGCAGATGTAAAACTTGGCCTATTCTTCTGTGGATAGCTCTCATCCAACTATAAAATAAGTAATTTTACAGATTAAATGAAGGAATAATCTGTCAACTCTATCAATATTCCATAAATTATCACAAATTTAATCCTTAGCCCAATGCCAACTTGCTAAAACTGAATGGCTACTTGCAGCATGTCCATGGCACTGACCTATGAGGAGCAGTCTTGCTCCTGAGGACTCTGCCATGGTGACTTTGCTCCTGTGGCACTTTTTCTGTTTTGGCTACTCTGAAGGACTTTTTGGTACAGTGTACCATGATTATTTTTTAGTGTTCTCTTAGCACAGACATATGGCTTATCATTTCACTTCTTTTCCAACTCTTCACTCTTTTCTGCTTAAATTCTATAATTAAACTAGTTCTTGTTCATATCAACATGATCATAATCACACACACACAGGTGCTGGCATCCATGGCAGTCCTCATAAACCAATCCTCAATTGCCAGGTGATCATGTGACCTCGAATGGGCTGATGTTGAAATTTATTTTTTCAGTTGAACTTTGGATTAAGAGTTCCAACTTGAAGAAGAATTCTAATAGAGAACTAGTGATATCTCAGAAGAAATTCCTTGCCAGGAAACAAAAGAACCAGTTAAACAAAATTGAGATAGAGCCATGCACAGAACTGGAAACCTGGCCATGTATCAGCATCACCCAGGAGCTTGTTCCAAACAGAGACTGCAGATTCCACCTCCACCTGAGATTCAGATGTAGTATATCTAGATTGAAACTGAAAAACATATATAAATATTTCTCTAAAAGATGTGAGAGGATTGATTGGAAGCAATGTTTCCATTATAAATTTTTTTGATTGTAAATACCTGAGTAATCTCATGCTTTGTCTTAACAATGGCTCATGGAGGGCACAGGAACATATAAGTGGGCTGTGCTAACGACGACACCTCTACTGACAGGAAAGAAGGCCATTACTTTTCAGCAAAAGCGCAACATAATTAATTAAGGGCTGGATTTAATTCAGGGACATTTGAATTTTATAGCTATACACTTGCAGCTATAAAAACCACCTTTATTATTAAAATTCCTGTAGGAAAAATAACTTGGTAATTGTGAGTCTAAAACTCTGGTCCCTAACCTCATTTCCCCATTGGTGCAGTTGTTTTTACAACGCAATGAGGCGACTCTTGTGTTGGTGAAGGACAGGTTATGTTTTTAACAAGTGCCCTGGGGATTCAGAGGCAGCCAGTCTGCAGACAAGGATCTGGGACCCGCTGTAGCAAGCACTAGCTTCTAGGTCAAAGATCTGGTGTCCAGTTCAGGCTTATTATTTACTAGCTCTGTGGTTTTGGACAACCCATGGAGACTTTTTGAGCTTAAGTTGCTCATCGATATAGAAGATAATGTTTTACCTGCCTCTCCTCAGCATTGCCATGGGGCAAGGGATGGGGGGAATCCAGAAAATGCCCATCACACACCATATACATTCTTTCATTGAATAGATATTCATTAAGAACCTAGCATGTTCTAGGACTAGATAGCAGGCATGACGAAGAGGGCAAGATCATGTAATCTCCCTGCTCTTCTGAAGATTACATGATGAGGTACAGTGGGGGAAGAGGGTGTAGAGGACACACAGTGACATTTCTGATACATGTAGTCTTATCAAAAAAAGTAAGTTGTCATTGACATACATCTGTGCCAGAGCAGGGAGCATGCATTAAGGGGAGCAGTTGGGAAAAGTCATCAAAGATCTGAATGATCAGAAGAAGAGAGCCATGTAGACATCTGTAGGTGGAGGATGTCAGAGACAGGAAAGAAAAACAAGCTGCTGGGTTGGAGAAGAGGAGGAAGGCTGGAGTGCCTGGGCACAGTGGTTAACAGGGAGTGTGGTCTCAGTGAGATAGGGAGGCAGGTTGCGGGACCATATTGTGTAGGGGATGGTTGGTCATAGAAAGGAACTAGAAATTTTGTTCTGATGGCCCTGAGAAACACTGGAAAATTTGAGCAGAAAAGCAATGTAACGTGATTCACAATTCAGGATGCCACTCTGGCTGTCACAGGAAAAGGCTATAGCGCAGCCAGAATGGGAACCAAGAAGACCAGGCAGGCCATGCAGTTGTCCCACCAGAGCTGATGGTGGCATTAAATTATATCCCAGAGATGCAGCTTAGATATAGTGTAGATTTGAAGGTAAAGTTGGGTATCTTCCTAAGGTAGAGCTGGGAGGGAAGGTAAGTATGCCAATAGAAACTCAGTGCTACTCCATCTGCTTTCTCCCGTTATTGTCCTGCATTTGACACAGCATAGTAGTACTGAATTCCTCATCCTCCCTTCACATCATATATAATCTCATATGTGTGGAAGATGGGCAAAGTGAGGGAATAGGCCCCAGACAGCCATCGTGGACATGGGGAGCCCATGAACACCCACAGGTGAGCACTCTTATGCAAGTTTCCACCTTAAACACAGTTCTGATGAGTTTGGTGACCTACACCTGCAAGATAATAAAAAATGGGCAAAGAGGAGAAAGAGGGACAGCTTCTAACAGGAGGCTATATGGCCACACAGGAGAAATAAAGAATGCATAGATAAGGGAGACAACAAAAAGTATTAAAAGCAGGTGTAAGACTCCAAAGCGCATTTCTAAGTTTATGTTTCCTCCCACATTGAAAGAAGGCAGAGAAGAGTGGATACCATTGTAGAACGTCCCACCTAGAAAATCGTTAAAACAAAATTAAATCCATTTGACTTACAAAAGATTAAACTTGAGCTATATGAAATGATCTCATGTGGACCCTGATTTCCCCAAAGTGCTCAGTAAATGAATCTTTTCATTGTATTTTATGGTTGTGTGTGTGAAGTGCTGTATTTTCTACCCAGTTGATAAAAGCCTATTAAAACGTAACGTGCACAGAACTTCTACTTTTGGGAAGATAACCTAGATGGCTTAATTGTACTTTTTCCTATTCTTCCCATTAAGTACAACGAAAAACCCTGAACATTACATACAAAACACACATAAGAAGATTGCAAAGTAGAGAGAAGAAAGCAGATTGGCTAGGGACACTAGAAACTAAGTAACAGTTCACACAACTCACATAATTGCAAATTTGTTGAGCTTTCTTTTTGCCTCATAAATCCCAAATCTGGAGCTGAAGAAGCTGGCCAGTGTGTACTAGAAAGCCCTGACTGAAAAAAAGCTCAATGTTTCCAACTAAAGGATCAGGAAAGGGGCAGCATGGCAACACAGAAAATGCTTAGAAAATACTGGTCTTCTCTGGTCAAGCACCAGGGAAAACACTGAGACCCACCAGCATACACTAGCAAAGGCTAAGTAGGGAGCCTCAACCTCCCCTTTGGACAGACTGAAATAGGAACACCCATGGAGGTGGTGGCAGGAAGGGGAAAGATGCTCATCAAGGTGTAATGTGAACCCCACATGGGGAACCTGGAGTTCCACCTTTGCTCTCCAGTACCCTCTTTCCCAGGTCAACTGGATAGTGATAGAGAACCCTACTGGGGAATCAGGGCTTTTACCACATCCCAGGGGGTGTCAGTGAAGACCAGTGGGAAGCCAGAGCTCCCACTTCTGCCCTGCAGTAATGAGAAGCCCCTCACTTGAGTAACAAAGGAAGTTAATTGGAGAACCCGGACTTCTACCTCCTCTGGATGGTAATGAGGTAGTACCTTCCTGTTGCCATGCCTAAGTGGTTTCAGAAAAGGCCAGTTGAAACAGGCTTAAATAAGACCCAGAGTCATGTAACATAATACAGAAATCCCCAGGTTACAAGTGAAAATCACTCAGCATTCAAAAACCTACTTTCATTACCCTTGTTCAACACAGTGCCAGAAGATCTATCCAGTGCAATAATGCAAGAAAAGGAAATAAGAGGCAAACTGATTGGAAAGGAAAAAAATTAAACTTGACCCTATTGGCAGATGAAAGGGTTGTCTACATACAAAATCTCTAGGAACCTACACATACACACACAGAATGTTCTAGAACTAATATGTAAATTCAACAAAGTCACAGGTTATACAAAAAGCATTAGCTCAGTGGTAAAACACTTGCCTGGTATGTGTGAGGCATTGGGTTCAATCCTCAGCACCACATAAAAAAATAAACAAAATAAAGGCATTCTGTCCATCTTAAACTCCAAAAAAATTTTTTTAAAAGGCAACTTTACTTCTAAACATCAGTAATTGACATTGAAATTACAATACAATGCCATTTACCATCCCTCAAAAGAAAAACAATTAGATATAAATCTGACAAAAAATTAAAAAAAAACTTATTCCTAGAAATTGCAAAGCACCAATAAAAGAAACTAAAAAGATCTAAATTAAAGGAGAAATATAGATATACAGTGTTCTGCAGAATGGAAAATTTAACAAAGGTCAGTTTTTCCCTAATTTATATACTGGCTTAATAGAACTCCTCTCAAAATCCTAGTAAGATTTTATAGATGAGGACAAGATTTTATCAATGAGGACAATGTATATAAAAGGACAAAGGAACTAGAATAGTAGAGAAGAATAAAGAACATATAAAGAACTAAAAAAACTCAACACCATAACCCAGTTAATAAATGGGCAAATGAATTAAACATACTTCTCCAAAGAAGAATTATAAATGACTAACAAATACATGAAAAAAATGTTCAACATCATTAGCAATTAAGGAAATGCATGTCAAAACTACATTGAGATTTCATCTCACACGAGTCAGAAAGGCAGTCATCAAGAATACAAATAATACTCTCTTGCTTTTCTCTCCTACACACTTGCTTACCTTCTCCTCCTCGCTTTTCACACTCTCTCTAGCATGCGCCTTTTCTCTTTCCATTTCTTTTCCTCTCATTTTCTCTCTTACCCTGCAGGGAGACACTCTGTTTGCTTAATATACCCTCTTATGTGATTTCCTGTGTCCAGCGTGGTTTTCGTGGGATTCCTTACATTGGTGCCGCCACTCTGGATGGGTCCTTCCACTGTCTCTTAAGAGAGTGGAACCCCATCTGAGCCCCAGTGCCCCCGGACACAGCTCTGTCTTCCATTCTGCCCAGACGCTCTGCTCTGCATCCATCACAGGACTTCAGATTGAAGCACCCATCCCCAGATGCCTTTACAACCTGCTCTTCCCCAACCAGACTTCTACCACAGACCCCTCGATTGACTGGATTTCTAAAAAAGGAACTCTGAACTGCTTGCCCCACGCTGCCCCCTTCCAGCTCAAAGAAGCCAGAGCAGTCATCAACCCCCTTTCCTACAGCAGTAAAGGAGTTCCTAAAATTATAGGGGTGAATGAAGCCAGACTTGGGGACAGGGAATTAGTGTAGAAATAGGGGATCAGTCAAATCGAGGAAATGAAGTCCTTGAAAACCATCTGCCTTTGGAAGTCTGGAAGGAGAATGAACTTTTTACATCTCACCTGCAAAACCAGCCCCAGTCACTTCGGCAGGAAGGAGAGAGAAGCCTTCAGAAAGAACTGGAGAACAGAAGATTTTCTTATAAAAACGGAAACAGGGGGAATGTAATGTACAAAGCTGCTCTCCCCACCCTTTCCATTGCAGCCATTGCCCCACCTCCCAACTACTTGTCAGTCTGTGAACATCCTAGCTAGCTATTGGTTCATCAGTCAGCTTGCAAGTATCCTTCTCCATTATTGGTCCCCTGTTAGCCCAGTAGAATTCAACTGCTTCACAGTAGCTACCCTGCCATCTTTTCTCTCCTACACACTTGCTTACTTTCTCCTCCTCACTTTTCACGCTCTCTAGCATGCACCCTTTCTCTTTCCCTTTCTTTTCCTCTCATTTTCTCTCTTACCCTGCAGGGAGACACTCTGTTTGCTTAATAAACCCTCTTATGTGGGAAAAAAAAAAAAAGAATACAAATAATAAATGCTGGGGAGAATATGGAGCAAAAGGAACACTTTACACTGTTGGTGAGACTGTAAATTAATACAACTGATATGGAAATCAATATGAAGGTCCCTTAAAAACTAGGAATGGAACCACCATATGACCCAGCTATACTGCTCCCCAGTATCCTAAAGAATTAAAATCATCATACTGTAATGATACAGGCATACCCATGTTTATAGCAGCACAATTCACACTAGCCAAACTCTGAAACCAACCTAGATGTCTATCAACAGATGAATGGATAAGGAAATTGTGTGTGTCTGTATGTACAGAGACACACAAGGGAGTTTTATTCAGCCATAAAGAACAATGAAATTATATCATTTGCAGGAAAATGGATGGAACTAGAGACATTATGTTGAGTAAAATAAGCCAAACTCAGAAGGTCAAGGGTCACATGTTTTCCCTCATATATGGAACCTAGAGAGGAAAAAGGAAAAGAAAGGCAGGGCAATCTCGTGGAAGTCAAAGATCGGTCAGTAGAAGAAAGGGACCAGAGGGGGAGGGAGAGGAGAGAGGGGAGGAGCGATGGGGAGTGATGTAGGCCAATCATATTGTTATGTTGTATGCATGGGAAATATGTAACAGATCTCATCATTATGTACAACTATAATGCACCCATAAAAGTGGGAAAAAATAATAACAAAAGGGAAAAACTACAAATTGGGAGAATGTGCTTGCAAGCCACATATCTGATAAAGGAATATTATCTAGATTATAAAAACCTTTAAAATCCAACAGTAAAACTCTAATTAGAAAATGTTTAAATGACATTAATACACATTTCAGCAGAGGACATACATATGACAAATAAGAACATAAAATATATTCTGTGGCACAAACCATTAGGGAAATGCAAATTAAGACTACAATCGATATCAGCATATACATTTCAGAATGAATGAAGTTAAAAACTAGTGACAGCATCAACTGCTATCAAGGAAGTAGAGAAATTGAATAACTAGCACATTGCTTGTGGTAGGTGAAGTGGCATAGCCACTCTGACAAATGATTCAGCAATTTCTTTAAAAAGATGGATTATGTAATTGCCATTTGACCTAGAAATTTCAGTCCTTCCTAAGCCTTTATGCCAGAGAAATGAAAACCTGTTCCCACAGAAACCTGTACCAGAATGTTTATAGCAGCTTTATTAGTAACAGTCAAAAACTGGAAGCAACCCAGAAGTCCTTCAGCAGATGAATGATAACTAACTGTAGTGCATCCATGTCGTGGACTATTACTCGGCAATAAAAAGGAACAAAACATTGGTGCATTACAACCACGATACCACGTGAGACCTAGATGAATTTTCAGAGAATTTTTCTGACTAAAAAAAAAATTCAATCACAATAATTACATACTATACAATTCCATTTATATAACCCTATTGAAATGATAAAATTATGGACTAGAGACCATATTAATGTATGCCAAAGAATTAAAGAGGGACTGGAGACATCATGAGGGATCCTTGTAAATGATGGGTATGCTCTATAGATTAACCTTATCAATACAATATTGAGATCGTGATATTATACTCTGGTTTTGTAAGATGTTCGTATTAGGGGAAGCTGGGCAAGGCGGCACAGGATTGCCCTGTATTATTTCTTATAACTGCATATGATTTGACAATTTTCTCAAAAAGTTTTAAAAAATAAGCCCTAAAAATGTAACTTACAGGGTCATTTATTAATTTAATGATTAAAATGCATAAATCATCCCAACTTTTGTACCATGCTCTATCTTTAGACTCTTCAACCTTTGTTCTTTTTCTGACAGCTCCGTGGAAGGCTGGTCAGTGGGGGGGTTGATGGTTTATCTTGTGCAAAGACAATTTTCATCGTTGGTTAGCTTGTGTTTCAAGGAAATGCCCCACGGCCACACCCGTCATGTGACACCTCACACTCTTTCCCATCTTCAGGAAAGCCGCTGGTGAAAGCATCACGAATGACCGTGGTCAACACAGAGAAGCCTGCAGTCACCGTGGACATAGGAAGCACCGTCAAAACAGTGAGGGGAGCAAACGTGACAATTAACTGCCAAGTCGCAGGTGAGAAATTCATTCCTGTACTCAATCATTCAAATTAACGGCGTCCTGTGGAAGGCTGGGGAATACGGAGACAAATGAGACACAAATCCTGCTGTGGGGACTCAATCCTGGTAGGAAAGCCAAAGCAGGAACCTCAGTTACTCAGAAAGTGCAAAGTGCTATGGATGTTTAGGGAAGAGAAGGATAATTCTGTCTGGGACAGACAAGGTAAAAGAGATGGTAGGGGTTTTTATTAATATTATTTTAAGACACATCATATACATTTATGGGGTACAGAGTGATGCTTATAGTCCTAGGCGATTGAATCGAGCTAATTAACATGCTCATCAGCTTGCTGACCTCTCATTTGAGGCGATTTGGTTTTGGTTTTCACTCTTCAACTGATGGGACACAAACATGTGAAGATGAGGCCAAAGGTGCGGGGCAGGCAAGACTGTAGAACATCCATGGCCCTCAGGAAGCCTCCAGGCTGTACAGACACGTCGTGAGCTTCAGTCTGGTGGAGTCCCGAGGGTAACAGTAGCATGGAGGCTTTGAAGCTTGGCCAGGTGAGCTGGGACTTAACTGTGGGAGTCCATGAATGTCTGGCCAGGGAGGCAAAGGCAGAGAGGGCCTCTGAGGCACTGCGCCTCCACGAGAGTACGCCACCAGCAAGGCACGGAATGGCCTGAGGAAGAGGACTGGGAGGGAGAGGCCAGGTAAGACTGAGGGATGATTTTTTTGAAGGACCTTCTTTTTTTTTTTTTGTTTTTTAATTGTAATCATAAATTTACATACAGTAATGTTGTTTGATTCATTCTGTTATTTTTCCCTTCCCCCCACCCCTCCCACCCTTCTTTACCCTCTATACAGTACTTTCTTCCTCCATACTTGCCCCCCTCCCTAACCCTAACTCTAACCCTAACATTAACCCTTCCCTCCCCCCCTTTATGTGTCATCCTCCACTTATTAACGATATCATTCGTCCTTTGGCTTTTTGAGATTGGCTTATCTCACTTAGCATGATATTCTCCAATTTCATCCATTTGCCTGCAAATGCCATAATTTTGTCATTCTTTATGGCTGAGTAATATTCCATTGTGTATATATACCACAGTTTCTTTATCCACTCATCAATTGAAGGGCATCTAGGTTGGTTCCACAGTCTGGCTATTGTGAATTGAGCAGCTATGAACATTGATGTGGCTGTATCTCTGTAGTATGCTGATTTTAAGTCCTTTGGGTATAGGCCAAGGAGTGGGATAGCTGGGTCAAATGGAGGGTCCATTCCAAGTTTTCTAAGGAATCTCCACACTGCTTTCCAGAGTGGCTGCACTAATTTGCAGCCCCACCAGCAATGGATGAGTGTACCTTTCTCCCCACATCCTCGCCAACACCTGTTGCTTGTATTTTTGATAATCGCCATTCTAATTGGGGTGAGATGGAATCTTAGGGTGGTTTTGATTTGCATTTCTCTTATTACTAGAGATGTTGAACATTTTTTCATATGTTTATTGATTGCTTGTACATCTTCTTCTGTGAAGTGTCTGTTCATTTCCTTAGCCCATTTGTCGATTGGATTATTTGTATTCTTGGAGTAGAGTTTTTTGAGTTCTTTATAGATTCTGGAGATTAGTGCTCTATCTGAAGTATGATTGGCAAAGATATTCTCCCACTCTGTAGGCTCTTTCTTCACATTACTGATAGTTTCCTTTGCTGAGAGAAAGCTTTTTAGTTTGAATCTATCCCAGTTATTGATTCTTGCTTTTATTTCTTGTGCTATGGGAGTCCTGTTGAGGAAGTCTGGTCCTAGGCTGACATGTTGAAGATCGGGACCTACTTTTTCTTCTATAATCTGCAGAGTCTCTGGTCTGATTCCAAGGTCCTTAATCCATTTTGAGTTGAGTTTTGTGCAGGGTGAGAGATATGGGTTTAGTTTCATTCTGTTGCATATGGATTTCCAATTCTCCCAGCACCATTTGTTGAAGAGGCTATCTTTCCTCCATTGCATATTTTTGGCGCCTTTGTCTAGTATTAGAAAGTTGTATTTATTTGGGTTTGTGTCCGTGTCCTCTATTCTGTACCATTGATCTACCTGTCTATTTTGGTACCAGTACCATGCCGTCTTTGTTACTATTGCTTTGTAATAAAGTTGAAGTTCGGATATTGCGATACCCCCTGCTTCATTTTTCCTGCGAAGGATTGCTTAGCTATTCTGGGTTTCTTATTCTTCCAGATGAATTTCATGATTGCTTGCTCTATTTCTGTAAGGTACGTCATTGGGATTTTAATTGGGATTGCATTGAATCTGTATAGCACTTTTGGTAATATGACCATTTTGACAATATTAATTCGGCCTATTGAAGGACCTTCTTAAGAGATGAAATGCTTAGCTGTTTACTGGCCTCTCTAGTAAAGATCAGATGAGCACAAGAGAGAGAAGAGGTCACAGTAAGAGGAAACTAGAGCTTAGTCAAATCAGAAGTGGGCAGGAGTGGCTGACGACAGCCAATGTGTTAGGAGCTGTGATGCAGGCCTCGCCCTCCAGGAGGCCTTCCGCAGGCCACCCAGACCAGGAAGTCGCGGGACAGAAGGGCAGAGATTGTGCATAGTTATCCCACAGTGGACTGGCGCTAGGAAGGGCTCTTGTGCCAGGAGCAGCTCCGGTCCCCCTGTCACTCTGCTCCTCAGCTATGTCTCATGGGCCACCCACACCCAAATTCAAGCTCCCTAGTTACCTCCTGTCACCAAGGGACAAGCAGTGACATCCCCTGCTCTGGGGGTTTCTTCATCTTAGGTCTCATTTCCATCATCTACCTCCGATTGTAATTTGTAATGCCAGAAAACCCATTTCACAGTAAGTAGAAGGAAGATCTTACTCTGAGACATGTTGTTTCCAAAGAACAGCCAGGTCCGATTGTCTCTGAAATGTCCGGAGAGCTTTAACCAATCTGAAATAGAAATCTATCTTTGTAGCTGTGCATTAGTGCTTTGTAAAGCTTCCCTTGGCCTGTGCATTCAGCCTCATCAGGGAAGCTTCTAGAGCTAACCCTTTCAGGTTCTGTTATTCCCAGGTGGAGAGTAAGACAGTCTGTGACAGGGCTTGGCATGAATGAGCTGCCCCTCTGCAGGCATGAGCTGTGCCCACAGAGAGCATCACACCCACTGACCCCTGTGAACAGGCACCTTCAGCACAAACACTGTCCTAAGGCACAGGGACCTTGTATGTCTCCTTCTGAGACCTCTCAGAGAAAACAGGGAGCAAAACAAGGAAATGGACATTTTTTTTTTTTTTTTTTAGTTGTAGAGAGATCCAATTCCTTTAATTTAACCGGACATTTGAAGGACATTGAGAGAATCAGACCTCAGGTGAGGAGGTATTTCCACAGGGAATCTAGAACATTAAAAGCAGCTTTGACCCATTCTTGCATTCTGTCTGGGGCTCCATCCCCTGGATTTCATCCAGAGGCTCACTTGGTGATCCAGAACCTAGATTGTTTATATACAGTTTTTGCCTAACTATGATATTAAAGTATTTTTTTATTATTTTTATCCATAAAATGATTTGTTTGTAATAATCCTGATTAACTAAAAATAAATCTTTGTGTCTCTGTCATTTTGCCTGTTGTTCAACAAGATATTTATTCAGAGTGGGTGGGAAGAAGCCTGCTTTTGGTTAGACAGTGAACTTGCTAAACAAGGAAATCATCTTGGAGCTGAATCTCCAGTCACAATCCTGACAGCGCTACTAAATGCCAAATGGCAGGAGGAGCTACTTACACTTTCCTGCCATAATTGGCTTTTGCGGTCCTCTCCCTACGCTTGATCATCTCTACCAGGAGCTTAGGGACCTCCCAACTACTTGGATAAAATTCTCTAAGCCCCAGTAACATTTGCCAGGGGCTGACAATGAACTAGCTAGAGAATGAGCAAGCCCAGCCCTGGTTTTAGGCCGGAAAGGGACTTCACATGGGCCTGCTTAAAGGCTTCATGTCAAATTCGCTTGTGTTATTCCTTGGCAGTTTTTCATTGAATATCTAATCCAGGTTAGATTGGATGTCTTCTAATCCAAGAAGACAGAGATGAAGAAGGTAGAAATTTCAGGAAGCTCACTAGAAGGAGAAATATTAATAAATCCATAATTACCCAATGTGATATATACCTATATGTAGTTGTTGCTTTCTTATAAAATACTGAAGTATTGCAGGAACTATAGAAAACAGAAAAATAAAGAAAGGGTCAAAAAGGAAAGAAAATAACTTGTTCAAAGTCACACTGGCCAAACTCAACCACAGAGGACTTTGAAGCATATTTCCTTAATCATTACATTTCATCCTGCTTCCTTTTCACACAATAATAAACATTTGTCTGTGCCATGAATCCAATTTTAATGGATATATAATAGTCTAAGAATATTGCATGATCTATCTAGACTGAATTGTGTCCTTACATTTTTGCATTAACAGTTTTTCATTAAACAATGTTTTGCACACATGTGCTCTCAATTTATAAACTACAACTTCACAAATTCATCCCAACCCTCAAGCATTAAAAAAAAAGTGTTAAGCAATGAGTATGGTGGGGCTTATCCTTGAGGATGTTCCCTCCTACTGTACCACTTTCATCCTTGTTCTCTACTTGATAAGGGTTCAGAACCTGAGTAGGAAACAAAAGATCAAGGGAGGAAGGCACATTTCTATCAGTGGGAACAGAATGTGCAAAGGGCCTGAGGCAGAAAGAGAATGCCATGTTTAAAGAAGTGAAATATGGCTGGTGTGCAAAGTAGAGCTGGTAGTCTGGAGGGCAGAAAAGAAAGTGGCATAGGAGGCTGGGAAGTAGAGACCAACAAGAGCCACATCTTTCATAGATTATGGTACCGTTCAGTTTTTTTTTTTTTTTTTTTTTTATCTGAGGAGTGAGGGATACTTTTGAAGGATTTAAGGGATAAGATTAGCAGGACTAGTGGTGGAGACAAATGGTTCAGGAGCCAATTATTAGGTGGTATATTACTTAGAGGAAGTTGGATGGTGGAATCCCACAGTGTTATTCATGTCACGCTGATCCTGATGGTTCTCTTACCTTGAACACATGCCAGCAAGGTTATCTCTATCCTGTGAACCAGAGAGGGCAGAAACAGAGTAGAGGATGGTTGGGCAGGGTTTCAAGGACCGCACGTGGAAGTAGCACACATTCCTACTTCTCGCTTTCCTTAGCCACATGGTAATGACATGGGATGCTGGGAAATGTAGCCACACTGGGTAAAACAGAAGAGGACTGGTCTATGAATGGCCATGAGCGTCTGCCAGTCAGGCTAGAGGACTGCGAAAGGCCAAAGAAAACTTTCCTGACAGCCATGGTTCTGTAAAATCATTGCCAGAGCTGACATTTGAATGACTCCCTTTTCTTGCACCAAGCCACCCCCTGACACACACACATACCTAAGAAGCTTCTAGAACTTATCATGTAAAAGTACACTTTGGGATGCCCCACCTCAAGATGCTGACAAGCTGCCATGGTGCATGCGGCCTTCCAAATATAACAAATGGTCCAGTTAGCAAGAATATCCTGTCTGGGATGCTACCAAAAAAAAAAAAAAAAAAAAGAAGGAGAAGAAAAAAAAAAGAAAAATGGGGAGGGGGGGGCGGCATATTATAGCATCATGCTTCCTGGCAGCTCAGTGGAGATTAAAGGCACTAATCCTCATAATCGTATCCAGTTACAGCCCATTCAGACGAGACCCATTTATTGATCCTTTCAAGCAAGCAACAGGGAGAACATTGTGTTGTTGGAAAGATATGCCACAAGGGGAAAAAGCAAACACACATTCTTTTGGTTTCCTCTTTTTTTTTTTTTTTTTTGACACAAATAATACCAGGGAATCCAGTGTGGAGCCAGACCAAGTAGCTGGTCCAGAGCTTTAGACTTTGTTCTGTGATGGAGTGCATTTTCTACCATTTTTAAGGTGTTTCTTTCTATAGAGTGTACTGTCACCTTACAATTTAGATGACGACAAAAAGAAAGAAGAACGCTGCAGGACCTGACCAAGTTTTCTAGCAAGGGCAAACCAAGAAAACCAGCGCTTATGGATTCTGGAACCCTCTTCCTAACAAAAATAGTATTGTTACAATGACAGCAGAAAGACTAATTTTGAAATCAAAAAGTATTTAAAAGAATTTCACAGTTCGGAAATAACAACACAGGAGTTGGGATTTTCTCTAAAGAGGCTGTCTGATGTCATGGCGGGCTGTGCTGTAATCTGCTGAGATGGGGATCCTCTCAAAATCATCTTCTCTCTTTGGACCCCCCGCACTGCCATTATGAGTAATGGATGGGAAATAGGAGGACAGGGATTCTGCCCTGCTCTGATCCCTTAGAAATCCAAACTAATGTGACTTTAGGCAGATTTCTTAATCTCTTTAAGCCCTACTTTTCTCATCTATAAAATGGAGGGAATAATAGTACCTGCTTCATGGGATCATTGTCTATAAAATGTTTGGCTTATAGCAAATCTTTTAGTCAATATTATTTCCCCCCAGTGTGTTCAAGATACTTTTCCATAGCTCGGCACACTCACTACCTCAAGGGATTCTGAACATTAGTATTAGGCAAGTGTATCTGATTCCTTTTCAAGGGATTCCGTGGCACATCCAAGGCATAGTGAAGTTTCCTAAAGCATCATGTTTACCTTCCCTCCCTCCCCTTTTCCCTCCCTCCTCTTCCCCCCTCCTCCTCCCCCTCTTTTTCTCCCTCCCTCTCTCCCTCCCTCCCCTCCTCCTCCTTTTTCTTTTTCTCTCTCTCACAGGGGGAAGAGTGTACTGGGGTTTGAACCCAAGGGCACTCTACTCTTCAACTGCATTCCCAGCCCTTTTTATTTTATTTGGAGACAGGGTAGTCCTCAACTTGTCTCCTCCTTCCTGTTCCTTCCAAGTCACTGGGATGGCAGGAGTGTGCCCCTGAACCCAGCTCATCAATATTAGCTCTTAAGATTAAAAGGAAAATGAGCTCTATCATGCCTCAGCTGCTCTTTCTCTTTCCTTATTCCGTGTTCGCAATGTCAGGCAAATGTGTCCAAATGTCTTTTAAGTGTCATTTGCTGCCTAAGGCCCACCATCCCAGGTAGGAAATCCCCAAATGTGGCACTAGCACCAGTCCCTCATCAAACTCATGATGCAGGTCTGTGCTTGAGTGAGCCTGGGAGAAGTTTGCCAATAAAGACCCTGGGATTCCCGTCAGTCTGTGGTTCCAGTTTTACAGAGACTGCAGGTGTCTTCCTTCCATCGTTTTCTATCCTGAACATTTTCATTTCTGCCATGAACACCCCTGCTGTCCCTCCAGAGTTTAACCTTTTTGGTATATACTTAGTCGTCCTCTCAAACAAGCCTGATTTTATGGGTTCATGAGGCAAAGGGTAAAGCAGAGAAGGGAAGAGGTACCCAGCCAGTTCCTGAGGAAGTTGAGAAACAGCTCCCAGGTTTTTCTCCATCCCTGGGTTCCCTGGCTCCTTCCGCTCTCCCTCCTCCCTCAGTCTCACTTGTTCTTATTTTCTCTCTCCCCTGCATCTCTCTGCCTCTCAGGCCCAGGCCCAGACCCAAGGAGGACTCTGTGGTGAGCAGCAGGGAGTCCTGCTTCAGGACACTTCAATGCCACACCCAGAGGGAGCCGGGGTGTTGCCTGTGGAGACCCTCAGTCCTGCCCTGGGGGAGGAGTTTGCCCCCCTTTGCCATGGGAAACCCCCTTATGTTGAGAGAACTAAAAGCTCATTTCATTCAGTTCTCTCCTCTGCCTGCTTGCTCTAGAACCTGACTAGAGCCCTCCTCAAAAGAAGATGCCAGCAGGAAGTCCTACATCTGACAATTTCAAGGGAAAGGAGATGAATACTTGCAGAAAATGATTTGAAGGATCTCATTTCCCCCCTGTACTTTCAGGAGAGACATGACTGGGACTCTTTCTTTTTGACCTACTTTTCAGAGGCTTTCTTATAGATGCTGTAGTTTTGTTTTTGTTTTTTTTTTTTTTGTTTGTTTTGTTTTTTTTTTTTAATTGTAAAATCTGAGCTCAGGGTCTGGGGTCCAAGCTGTCATGGTCAAGTATCATGATGCTCTTGCTCTCCCTAGTGGTGCTACATTGAAAACTCAGCCTTTCTGCCCCTGATCACCTTTAGAGATGATGCCAGCCTGGCCCCTCTCACACATGTAAGCACCAGGCATCCCATTTTGAGCTGAGTTAGTCTCTGACTCTCCCTGATGTGATGAGGCTACAATATCTAAGTCTCCACCCCTTTTCATTAGTCTTCCAGCCATTTCTGAGGACAAGTATCAGGTACACAGGTAACTACTTGAAGACTTCAGTATCCCCAACATCAGACTGGCCAGTAAAGGCAACACTGCCCTTTGCCCCAGCGGCAAAGTCCGGCCCCATCTCAGGGAAAATACTGGACTAAAAGGTCTGCCTCTTTGGTTTTTCTTGGCATTGACCCCATTTTCCAGGATTTGACATTCTAAAAGTGCTCTGGAGACATGCCCAAGAGTTCTAGGAGTAAACTTCATGAACTGGATCAGCAAGCTGGGTGGTGTAAGGGATGAAGCTTTCTTCCCCTGGGAGACCTGTGAATCAATGCCATAGACTTTGAGTCTCCTAACTCACTCAGAGCCCAGCCTCCTACAGAGCCTCCTACAAGGACCATCTAGGAGGACTTACCTTCAACTGAGGCCTGCCTACCAACTCATCAACCACAAGGAAACTTCCTGAGGCATTCAGGCTATCCCAGAGCAGAGCCTGACTCCCAAAGACAGGCAGCTATCCCACCTAAGCACAGCCTAGCAGCTCTCACAGGCCATAGATGTGGATCGCAGTGGGGGCACAGTCCTCTCTGTTGGTCTATTTCCTCTTAGTGGCACTGATGCTCCATCTCTGTTCTCTCATTCTGAGAAGATAATATGTAGGCTTCCGTGTTAATCACCTCCCTGTCACTATAACAAAGCGTCTGTAATCGGCAACTTTTGAAGACAAAAATTGTAATTTTAGCTCACAGTTTTGGAAGTACTAGTCCATGATCGTTTGGACTTGTTGTTTTGGGCCTGTGGTGAGGCAGCACAGCATGGTGGGAGCATGTAGCAGAGATAAACCCATTCACCTCAGGACTAGGAAGCAGAAAAGAGTGAGGATGGGCCCAGGGTCCCCCCAATAATTAAAGACCTCCCACTAGGCCTCATTTCTTAAATAGCACCACACGGAGGCAAGCCTCTAATAGATGGCCCTTTAGAGAGTAGTTAAGATCCAAACTATAGTGGCTTCCAAAAATAGAAGCTTGTTTTGTCACCAAGTGTTGACTCTAGTAGGGATCTAGCAGCTTTTATTTGGGTCAGACATATATTTTAATGTTTTATAGCCTTTAACTTTTTTTTTTTTTTTTTAAATATATGTCTATGTAGGAAAATACACATATCATAAAGATACCGAGTAAACACTCCCCACCCCACCAACCAGGTCAAGAAACATTTCCAGTAGCCCAGCCCCTGTCCCCTTTCTCAGTCACAACCCCTCTGCCTCCATCCCACTTCCTTACTGGAATCACCACCTTGACTACTGACAATGTAGATTAGGGTTACCAGTTTGGGGGTTTTACTTAGAGAAACGAAATCATACTAGATATATATTCTTGTTTGTGGCTTTTCTTAATACTGTGTTGTCTCGTGTAGTCGTTGAGCCTTCTTTTCATGGATATGTAGATTTGGGTTTTTTTATTTTTACAAAGTCTTCTCCAAAGAATTTGGGCATTCTTCTACCGTAGCAAGTGCCCTTTACCAGCTGCCTGTTTCCTCTTCTTTTAATTGACCTCTCTCTTCCTGCCTCATCAGTGTAGGATTTAAAAGGCAAAAGATCTGGAGACAACTCAGAGGTCCAAGGTGTTATTTAGTTTGGCCAAAGGATACAGAAGACGCCCAGGCAGATGCTTCCTCAAGCAGCCATCAGAGGACCAGCCAAGAGGCTATAAACGCCTCTGTGTTCACCTGAATATGTTTGGCTGATGGATGTATTTTTTTTCTTCTTAGGTGTGCCTGAAGCTGAAGTCACTTGGTTCAGGAATAAAAGCAAACTGGGCTCCTCTCACCATCTGCATGAGGGCTCCTTGCTGCTCACAAATGTGTCCTCCTTGGATCAGGGCCTGTACTCCTGCAGGGCAGCTAATCTTCATGGAGAGCTTACTGAAAACACCCAACTCCTGATCCTAGGTAAAAACCTCAAAGCTCACTGCCTCAGTGGACCCCGGGGGTGACTATCCAACCCACTCTCTATCTTCAGTTTTTCCTAACTCAGTTAAAAAGGCAAATTCAGTATCTCTTCATTTCTCCCCACTTTCAGGCTTTCCAATAGAAAGCACACAGACCAGGGGCCAGGCAAACATGAACTTGAACCCTGGATCTGCCTCTTACTTACTTTGTGGCCTTGAGCAAGCCCCTGCCCCTTGCTGGTCTTAGTTGCTGGCCTCTACGTGGAGGCCTGCCAAACAAGGACCGCCCACATTGTAGGGGAAGCAGGGGTGTCAAAAAAGATAGCAGATGTATAGCAACTCGTCTGAATTCCTGTGCTGAAGATTTCTTAGAGAACCAGATGAAAACTGTGAAGTCCCCTCCAAAGAAATATTCATATAAGATTTTTGACACAGTTCCAAGAAGTTCGTAATCTAGTCTACATAGCCTCCCCACATGCATGTCCCAAATACAGGAACCCCTGACTAAAGAGTCTAGCATGGTTCCCGGCATAAAATAGGTATTTAAAAATAAGAACAAGTGCTAGGGCACCATCCACCAGCTGCTGTTGCCCAAAGCCAAGCACTGCCATCTTGCAAGTCTTTGCTTTTTTGGTTCTCTAGACTAGGAACTTCTCTTCTTCCCACTGAGTCTGGGGGTTAATGAGATAGAGAGGGAAAAAACTTTGGGCGGGGGGGGGGGGGGGTGTCTTACTCTTTAAAAAACAAATTATTAGAGCATTTGTGCTTGCTTTCTCACCAAGAAAAGCGAAAATATGAAAAATAGTTACTTGCCACACATACATATGTAAATATACCTTATGAACTTCCTCAGGGGAAAATAATTAAACTTTAGACTTCTGCTTTCATATCCAAAGTTGATGATATACCAAAGCACCGGTTCTCTAGCCCCCACCCACTCAGCTTTCATACCCCAAATGGGGTTTCATCTCACTAGTGGCTGCATAAACCTCCAGCCATCATAGGAAGCCACAGAAAATTGGCTCAGAGAAAGAAGGATGTCATTTGTTTTTCGTTGGGTTTCATCCAGCTGAGCTGCTAATGTGGAGCCTGGAGGCCAGGGACTATTGCCCCACACTGAGTTATGGTGCTTGTTGATGGTTTTTTTCTCCCTAGTAACCCTTCCATGCTATTTCTGCTAACAGATGAAAGTGTGAGATGGTGGCCGCTACTGTGGCATTGCCAATGAAGTATGTGCAGTGTGAGCCAGCTGCTTAGTTTCTACTGCATTCCAACCCTAACACAGTGTGACCATGAATATGGTGTTCAAAAGGCATGAAGTCTTCCCCATTTTACTCAAACTGGGTGGGGAAAAATCACTGTGAAAACTTTAGGACTTTTCTTGATCCAAGTCTTGATTTCTTTTTTTTTTTTTTTTTTCTTTTAGATGTTGATGTACCTTTATTTTATTCATTAATTTATATTTTATTCTTTAATTTATATGCAGTGCTGAGAATCGAACCCAGTGCCTCACACTTGTTAGGCAAGCTCTCTACAACTGAGCCACGACCCCAGCCCCAAGTCTTGGTTTCTTAATCAAAGATTATCAGTTTTTATAGGTACATTAGAAACACAGAAGACATGATTTGTAATCCACAAAAATATGGCTTAATTTTTAAAAGGGGAGTGATGGATAAAGCTGAAACTTCATGGCAAGTCCTGTGATTTAACCTGTAACATAAAGTATGCAGAATAATGAGACAAACTTTCATTCATTCATCTAGATGAAGTCATTGGATGAATATTCACTGAGTGTTACCTCTAAGTCCATGTCAGCTGGACTCTTGTAGAGCTTTAGGAGAAATGCAAGAAGTGTCCTCCACCCCTGAAGAATTTAGTTTCCCTGGAAAGATAAAACGTGCATGCACCAAAGAAGAGAAATACAGTAGAAGCCACAAAGAGGGGCTGATGTTTGACCCAAGGAGATCAGATTATTTTTCAGATAGGAAACAGACTCCCCTTTTTGCTTTCACTAAATAAACAAAGACTTCTTGAGTTTTAAACCTGAATATTAAGGAAAAAGGGAGGAAAAGAGACTAGCACTGAGTAAACAGCTACCATTAGTTCCAAAGATCTTGGTATTCCAGAGTAGAAAACCAATCTTGGAAAGGAACCCATATTACTGATGAGGAAACTAAGGGTAAGTGGGATTAAGTGACTTCCCAAGGTACTGAATGACAGAGCTATGTCTCAAACTGAGGATTCCTGAATCCAAGCATGGTGTTTTCCCTATACCTTTTGAAGAGGGTTTTTAAGAGTTCTATTTCATATAGGGATAAATAATCTCAGGTTCACTATTATTTTCTCTGTCTGATGGTTTTGGCAATCAAAGATGGAAAGACAGAAGGGATGTTTCTGAAGTAGACTTAGACACCACCAGGGAGTAAAATGGAAGTCTTATTTATTTACCATCCCGGGCAAGTACCTAACAAGGGGCCAAGCACGTGGTAGGGACCTTGCCAATCCCTGTTGAAATGACCATCAATTACAAGAGCAATACTTGTGCTTCTCATTCCACTCCACCAAGTGCTCTGGAGAAAAGAGAGTCATTTGGCCTTGGGAGTGGGAACAGCAGTGCTTCAAGAGATACAGGGAGAAGGACAAAGGGATTCTGCTGTTTCCCAGCAGAATCCAGATCATTCCACTACTAGGTTCAGTATGTAGTTGCCTTTTTATTTGTCTAGTAGAAATGATAAGCTACTATGTCTCCTATTTCTGTCACTTTTAGCTCTGGTTAGCTGTGACTTCTGATGGCTTTAGCCCTAACTCCATGTAAGGTTTTGAATGATAAGGCATTCAATGGAAACCTCCTCCTATCTTATTTATCTGGGTTCTACTTGGGCATAAAATTGAGACCACAAACAAATCAATTTTCCAAATGGATATTTTTCTTCATAGAAAAGCGACTCAGGTTCTTTTAAATAAGAAATTCCTGTGGCATATTTCTGTCTGTTGGGACAATAACAAAGTGCCTCTCTCTAAGAATGTTATAAGAATTAAATGAAAAACGGAATGAAAACTATTATCTCACAACTTGGCATATATCGAATGCTAATGTTATCTTTAAAAAATTTTTTTTATAATATGGTTTAACTTATCTGCAAAGTTATATGGACCCAGTGGTGATGTGACATAAAGTAAGGAACCCCTGAAGTTAACATGCCTGTTTTTTATTACCTCATTACTTCAGGCATCAAATATCAATTGTTTGAAATTCAGACTCACCTTGATAAGTATACCTCCTCCAAGGTAAAAATGATATTAAGAGTCAATATTAATAATACCTGGGGATGTGGCTTAGTGGTAGAGTGCTTGGCTAACATGCACAAGACCCTGGGTTTGATCCCCAGCACTGCAAAAAATGATAATTATAATAATAGTAATATCTGTCTTATACACACATGCCTACCACCTCTCTCTGTCCCTTAATACAGGCTATATGCTTCAACCTCTTGACTCACCATCTGTCTTCTTGCAGATCCCCCCCATGTCCCCACACAGTTGGAAGATATCAAGGCCTTACTCTCAGCCACTGGACCGAACCTGCCTTCAGTGCTGACATCTCCAATGGGAACACAGCTGGTCCTGGATCCTGGGAATTCCGCTCTCCTTGGTGAGCCCAACCCTCTGAAACATTGGGCAAAAATCCAGGGCTGGACAGGATTTATGGATGGGTGACTACTTGCAGGTGGGAGGAGGCAGCAGTGGGGGGTGGCCAACAGGAAATCACTAAATTGCCTACAGAATCCAGACTCACCAGTGGAAACTTGGCTGAGGTTCCATATGGAGTGAGTGCTGTTCTCAGTCTGGACTCTATAGCTTGTCTAGATTCCAATATGGCTCCTTTCTGAGTTATCTTGGGCTGATGCCGCAGCCCAGATCTTCTTGATCTGGGTGATTCAGTGAACTTTGAGAAAGATACAGGAGTAAAGGACTGCTGTCTCTTTTCCCATTCCCCAATAGCCCCATGGCCTCCTCCTACCTAAACAGAGCAATAATCAGCTTTCAAGGACAAAGCTGCAATGTCAGCACCTTTCTACAGCCAGTGATTCTGTTTGGGCCAGCCTTCTACAACAGCGTCTAAAGTTAGCCCAGTTGGACTCCTCAAGGCAAAACCTTCCCAGCACTTAGCATTGGGAACCTTCACCAAATTATTGCCTCTCAGACAGGTGCCCTCTGATAGCAGAGAATTGTGCAAAGGCATCTCAGTCCTCACACCAGAAACACGGAAATGCCAAAAGGACCTTCACACATGACTTCTGGAAATAATCAAGGTGGAGAAAAGAGTTCTTTTCTCTACCAAAGTGTTACAGGGAAAAATAAGCCTGTGCACATTAGGGGCAGGGTGCGTATGGGAAAGCTCTGTGCCTTCCTTTTGATTGTGCTGTGAATCCAAAACCTAACACTGCTTAGGAAGGAAAAGGAAAGAAAAGTTTTTCACTACTTTCTAAAAACAGTAAACAGTAACAACAAAGCCTGCAAAGTGTGGGAAATCTTCACACTAACTCTCTGTGACCCCAAATGTTGATAATTATAACTAGAATTATTCCCTTGGCTCAAAGTTTAAAGTTTTGCTACTCTTCTACCCACCAACTAACAAGTAACAAAGTCAAATGAATTCCTGATTATATTGGTGATGACTTATCAAGATGGCCAAGGAAGGACTTCACGAGTTTAGAATTAGAGCTCAGAGAGAGTGCTTTTAATTTTCATTTTCTGAAATTAACAGAGTCCTCATATTTATCAGCACATGAAAAAGACTTCTGATTTCTCTATTTCTGATGTGGATAAAAATAAGACCCAAATACAGTTAACAAGTAGCCATATTCTGTTTCTCATAACTTAGAAAAGCTTGGCGTTGAGTTTTTCCATATCACAACAATCAAAATTCATAGAAGTTTCAAATTGCATAGTTTCTTTGGCTTACAATTGATAAACTTTTTCCAAATTAAGTATGTGTATTATGAATTTCTTTTTAGTGGTGAGTCTAAAACTCATCACTAAAAGGAAACAGTCTAAAACTCATCGCTATAAAAAATTATCATCACTGTTCATCACAGCCCAGTCACTAGCAGGACAGGCAGCAACTGTTTAGTTTCAAGTTGTTTAACTCTTTTGGGTCACTCAGGTGCCATTCAACATGCTGGAAAAGTTAATCTGCTCATATTTTTCCATGATAGCTTTACTTTCTTTCTCCTTTATTCTGGAATAATATTTTGTCTCATTTTAGCCACGGGCAATAAGAATTTATTGTGTTTTATGCTCCTGCATTCCACTGCTAGTTTATGGTGCTTTGTTACCTAAGACTGGTATTTAAATTTAACAGTTAAAAGACACCTTAATATCCTAGTCCATATCCAGACTGCTCTATCTGAATGAGACAGTGAGTCAGTACCCATAAAGTCCCTGATCATAACCGCCTG
Source organism: Sciurus vulgaris (assembly GCF_902686455.1). Lineage (NCBI taxonomy): Eukaryota > Metazoa > Chordata > Mammalia > Rodentia > Sciuridae > Sciurus > Sciurus vulgaris. The sequence goes on from NC_136476.1 coordinate 37,428,036, forward strand.
GGAAAAATGGACTCTAGCAGTCAATGTCAGCATCATGTCAACACTATTACAGAACCAGGGAGATCTGCATGGGGTTGTGGAAACAAACTAGGGACTGATGTCAAATATCAGGACTTTGAAAAAAAAAAAAAAAGGTCATTTGAGACAGAATTTCTATGATGTTTTGGAACTGAGCACTAAAGGATGAATGAGATTGAAATAGGCAAGAAGGAAGTGAAATGGCATTCATGGTTTTTAAAAAAAAAAAAAAAAAAAAAAAGTCTTATGTCCTGGGATGAAAATGTGCAAAATACTTACCAGTGTTTGTTCAGAATCAGCTGTATACCTCCACTGCTTCAAGGCTGAGAACAGGCAGCTAAACTGTGGTAGAAACTACTCCATCAACACCAGCAAGCCTCAGCCAGAGTCGATCCACTCAGATTTGTCCCAAACCCTCACCTCAGCAGTTCTCACGCCCTCTCTCCACCTTGAACTTCCTAGCTAGTGACTCATTCTGGTCCGCTAGTCCAGTTGTTCCCAGTCAGACAGGCTACCATCCCTGGCTCCTAAAGATAGCCCTTTCAGACCAGAGTGTGTTCTAGGAACAAGAAATTGGCCAGCAAGACCCAAGAGGTGATTTTGTGCAGGGTCGCTGAGAAATAGAAATCATAAGTGGCATCAAATTGTGGAGGGCCTTGATTAGCAGACTAACGAAGTAGATTTACCTCTGTGGGAAATAGGGACAGATGTTGAGATGGTTTTTAAATAAGAAAATGATGTAGCAAAACTAACATGCAAGAATGCATCTGACTTTCCACGGGAATAATCAATGGGGGTGGGGGGGCATTAATGAAGAAATCCTCTGTTGAGGGTAACAAGTATTCTAGATCAAAGTGGAAATATGTGGCAAAGATACTGTTAATCACTCCTCCCACAGCCTAGGCATCCCTAATTATGATATTCTTCTTCACTCAGTCCAGGTACAGCCTTGAGATTCATTTTAACATTCCCACCAAGCCCAGTGGCAGTTGATATACAGGATGAAAATCATGTGCTCACTCTGTTGTGGCCAGTGAGTGGTGAGATTCTGGTGTATGTATTTCTCCCATGTGCAAGGGTAGCCAGCTGTGAAAGATTCATGTTCTGTAATGCTGCATGGTTCTGTGGCAGAGATGGCAGGCAACTCACGGACCTTAATTTTCCTGTTTCATGGGAGGAGGGGGAGAAAGGAGATTTGGGGGTCTTTAAAGCCAAGTCTCAGAGCTAACTCTTCTTCATTGAGACTTGAGTATTCAGATTCCAGTAGGTAACTTGATTCAAGAAATAGCTACTTCACTTATCAGACACACTGGCCTTGATTCCCCTTTAAGTCACAGCTAAAGCAAGAAGGAATGTTGACTGAGCAACACAGGCCTGGGCCCTTCTGGGCCTCATGCTCCATGACCATAAAATGGAAATTTGTGGCTCAAGTCCCTTTTACTCTCACACTCTGGACTACCTGACTTAGACATGGAAGATGCCCAATGGGGCCTTAGCCACATTGAGCAGATCTCTGGATCCATTGTCCTAAGCAAGATATGTGCTATTGTTTCCCTCAGAGAGGTCAAAACTGTCAGCTGCTCTGGAGGGCAAGTCCTATGCTATTACCTTTGGTGGTCGAGACCTAAAGCAACACTGCCCAGGGCTCCATTTTTAGAAGAGCAGCTTCTCCTGCCTCACTGAAGCACCCAAACCTTTTTTCAGCCTTCAGTTAAATGTTGGTTTTGGCTACCAAGGTCTAAGACTATTATTTCTTATAGTATTCATTTATAGGGTATTAGCATTGATTTTTAAAAATAACTTTTATTGAAGTTTTTATTATAAGTAATACATCTTTATTATACAGCAATTAAAAATAGAAGTGAAAAAAATAAAATGAAAATTATCTATAATTAACTAACTCTGAGATAAGCAGCGCAAATACCTTTTTCCTAGACATTAATATACACATTTTATATTTTTATCTAAAACAAAATATATTCTATATACTGCTTGTAACTTTTTTCACTTAATGATATATAACAAAACTTTCCATGTTGCTTCATATTTTTCTGTGGTTTAGCATTTAATGGCTGCATTGGCAGGAGATACCATGTTTTATTCAACCAGTTCTCTAAAATTGGGCTTTTAGGTTGTTTGCAATCTTTTGCTATTATTTAAAAAATAGATATGGTAAAGATTCTTATTTCTAAGTCCTGTTTACTCAAGATCAATCCCCAAAGGTAGGATTACTGTGTCAAGTGCTTTGTGTATTTTGGAGCTTATTATATGTTATCAAATTGCCTTCTCTTAAAGTTTTTTTGTTGTTGTTTTTGTTTTGGTACTGGGGGGTTGAACTCAGGGGCGCATCCCCAGCCTTTTTTATTTTTATTTTTGAGACAGATTCTTGCTAAGTTGCTTAGAGCCTCACTAAGTTGCTGAGCCTGACTTTGAACTCATAATCCTCCTGGCTCATCCTCCTGAACCACTGGGATTACAGGCATGCACCACCACACCCTGATCCAACAAAGTTTTATCCATTTATATGGCCCCCAAAACCAAATGAGAGATCTCATTCCTCCAAGGGTTATCAACTCTAAATATGGCCAAGAGTTGTTACATGTACCATTTTAACTGGTGAATACACAATAGTATAAAATACAATTGAAAAATGTTATAAAAACATTTTTATTTCTTTCTGTGATTTTAAATGATTTGGATTTTAAATATTTAGCAATCATCTATATTCATTTATGAATTGCTCATTCAGGTCTTTTGTTCATTTTTTTTTTTTCCAAATTCAAATGTGAATTTATTGACTCTGATAAGCACTTTAAAACTGCTTATAATAATTATATCAAGTAAAGAGATACAATTTAAGATAGTAATTGTATCAGTCTGAGATTACAGAATGATGATATTCCAATCATGCACAAGTAGGAAACAATGTCTATGGAATTATGGAATCATAATTATGTAAATATATTGTAGAATATAGGCTTAATGTAAAATATTAAATATTTAACAAACAATGCTTTATGTAGGACAAATTAAACAATGAATAAATATGATAAAATGTTTAAAAAAATTTTTTTAAAAACCAATATTTCCTGTTTGGCCTACCAAGTATATTAAGTATTTCCAAAGAGAAGAGTTATTCTCCTAGTTGTAAAAAAAAATTGATAATGATTTAACAGGATAAAATCTTAAACTTGAGTCTCCTAAACAAGATCCAGAAAATGGGTCTTTATTAGTCCTTGATTGGTAAACTGTTCTTTGATAAATGCCAGGCATGGTGGCACATGCCTATAATCCCAGCAACTCTGGAGGATGAGGCAGGAGGATCACAGGTCTGAGGCCAGTCTGGGCAACTTAGACTCTGATCACAGAGATGAGCAGCCCCGAAGGGTCTTTGCTTTTGCTGACTGTGCTTCTGTACTTCCCACCAGCTGCTTCTGCCGCCATCTTGGCACGGAGGGCCTTTTGTTCATTTTTAATAGATTTCTTTTTGTTGATTTATAAGATACAAATACATGTTTAATGTACATCTGACAATTTGATATTTGACATGCAATAAATAAGACATATTTAAAGTCTAAAGTTTTGTTTTGATATAGGTATATACTTGTGAAACCATCACCACAATCAACATGGTGAGCATATTCATCCCCCCGCAGAAGCTACCTCAGACCCCTTTGTAATTGTTCCGTGACACTCTTGCCCCCACCACCGCTCCTACCCAATCACTGATCTGCTTCTGATCAGTATAGAGTAGACTGCATTTCCTAGAATGTTATATAAAATGAACCAGACTATTAGGGTTGTTACTCCTTTCAGTCAGGATAACTATTTTGAGACTCATCTATATTGTAACATGTATCAATGAAATATTTTATTGCTGACTAATGTTCCATTTTATAAAACTACAGTTTTTTTTTTTAATCATTCACCAGTTGAGGAACTGAATGATCACTTGTAGCTTCTAGTTATTACAGAGAAAGCTGCTATAAAAATTCACATCCTAACCTTCACTTGATTAAACACATCTCACTTTTCTTGATTAAACACATAGGAATACCATGGCTGAATTATATGGCAGGTGTATGATTAACATTTTAATAAACAGCCATCCTGTCTTACTATGTGGTTGCATTACTTGGCATTGCCAACGGCAGTGTATGAAATTCTAGCCTCCACATCTTCACCAAAGCTTGCTCTGGTTAGTCTTTTTAGTCTTAGACTTTCTACTGCATGTATGGTGATGTTTCCTGGTTTTCAATTTTATTTTCCTAACTAATACTGTTGAACATCTTTTCATGTACTTCTTTACCACTTTAATTTCTTGAGTGAAATGTCTGTTTCATAATATTTCGCCGGGTTTCTTTTAAATTAGGTTGTTTACCTGTTATTGAATTTGAAGTGTTCATTGTATGCTTTGAAGACTGATCTTTTATCAGATATCTGATTTTCAGATATTTTGCCCATATCAGAGGCTGTCTTTTCATTCTCGTAACACTGTCTTTCAAAGGAAGAATATTTGTATTTTGGTGAAATTCTGGTTATTAATTATTTTCTATTATTGATAGTTCTCTTGTTGTGTTTAAGGAATTTTTGCCTAACCCAAGGTCTCAAAGATTTTCTTCCATGTTTTCTTCTAGTAGTTTTGTATTTTGGGGTTTTATAGTCAAGTCTATGATTTATTTTGAGTTATTTTTGTATACAGTGAGAAGTACATTTTGAAGTTTGTTTTTAAGCATGTGGATAGCCCATTTCTATACTACCGTTGTTGAAAGGATTATCCTTCCTCCAATGAGTTCCTTTTGTAGAATATCAATTATCTCTATTTCATTGATATATTTGTGACTTTACACCAAAACCACATTCTACTCAATGTCCTACGAATCATGAGGTTTCCCAGTCTGACTGGTGGCAACAGGAACTATATCCTACCCTGAGTAACAAGCACTGGTGCCATGTAGCCAGTATAGCACCAACCTTTTCTTAAGCTGTGTGACCACCAATTAACTTTCTAGGGTAATATTTTACCCTGCCTCAGGTAGTTTTTACTTGCATACACTGATCTCAAGTCAGCTGAATATTCAAGGGGGATCCTGCGTAGTTTTATAAAAACCACTTGTGTTTGTAAACAAAATGTTTTCATAACACAACCACACCATTCTATGTCTTGTCCATGGTTGCTTGCACACCAAGGAACAGAGTTAAATATTGCCACAAGCCTAATGCATTTTCTGTCTGGCCCTACACAGAAAAATGTTTGCCAACCCATGATCTGATTTCTCCACAATATTTTTTAGAAAGGATGCTGAGGTCTACAATGGTGATCACACATCCTGTTTCCACGGGTCATATTCTTTCCACTGTATCATTCTGCCTCATCACTGAGTTAGGCATTCTCCATGGGGTCGAAGACCTGGAAAGACAAAAATAAAAATTAAAATTTAAAAAAAAAAAAAACCTGCAAGAGTAGAAATTGTCCTTAGGAAGGCCAGGAAAGAAGGAAAGTCTATATGTTAAAGGCCCCAAATTTTTATTAGAATTAAATGACCTCAGGTGAGTCCAGCAACAAAATACATAATTTCATGTGGCTTAATTAAAGCAAATCAGCCAGGTGTGGTGGCTTAGGTGTGTAATCCCAGCAGTTCAGGAGGATGAGACAGGAGGATTGTGAGTTCAAAGCCAGCCTCAGCAACTTAGTGAGGCCCTAAGTAATTCAGTGAGACCCTGTCTCTAAATAAAATACAAAAAGGGGCTGTGGATGTAAAGTGTTCCTGGATTCAATCCCCAGTTAAAAAAAAAAAAAAAAAAAAAAAAGGAAGAAGGAAGGAAGGGAGGGAGGAAGAAAGGAAGAAAGAAAGGAAGAAAAGCAATTTAGTACTTTTTTCATCATGTCTTATATAGACCTTGAACCTAAGTAAGAGTCTCCTATAGAATATTCACCTAGGGTTTGGCGGCCCCCGCTCTTTTGCAACACACTCTCCTTTGTGAGTGTTTTAGTTGTTTTTTTGGTTGCTGTGACCAGAAGACCTGGCAAGAACACTCTTGGAGAAGGAAAAGTTTATTTGGCAGTCACCATTTCAGAGGTCTCAGTCCATAGGGAGGTGACTTCATTGTTCTAGGCCTGAGTGAGGCAGAACACCATGGCAGAAGAGCATGTTGGAGGAAAGCAACTCCAGATGTGGCAATCATGAAGCTGAGAGCTGCTCACCAGGGACACAACATATACCCCAAAGGCATATGCCCCATGACCCATCTCCTCCAGCCACACACTACCTGCCTAGAGTTACCACCCAGTTACCCACTATCCATGGATTAATCCACTGGTTAGGTTACAGGGCTCATAACCCATTCATTTCACCTCTGAATGTTCTTACTGGTCTCACACATGAGCTTTCGGGGGGTACCTCAGATCTAAATCAGAGCAGTAAGTGAGCAAGTTCCAACTCCCCAATGCAGGCACACCTTATAACATCGCTGCTTGGAGACATGTCACTCAGCCCCAGAGTCAAATGGCACCAACCTTTTCTCATGCTGTGTGATTTACCAAGAGCAGGGAGAGTCAAGTAGTCATTCAAACCTGAATTTGCAAAGTGAAACATTTCCATGAAATATATGTAGTCTGGCCCAGGACACAGACACACAGGGCACCCAGCCCATCAAATGCAGGGCCTCCCCTCAGCATAGCTGCTCCACTTCCAAAGCCTCTCCAAGTTCAAGAGATCAGGCAGCAAGGCCAACGCGCATACTGCACTCAGGCAGTACTGTTTCTGTTCTGACAAGCAGAGACAGGCACTTGCACAGTTTTGTCTCTGTTCATTTCTCTGCTGAGAATTGCAGAACCTGTCTGTCTCTGATAAGAACAATGATTTCTGATAGATCCAAAATCTCATGCTAAAAGATTGAAAATTATTTACTTCTCCAACACTGAAGTTAAGGCCAGGACATGCCTACTGATAATGTCACACTGGTGATGGAACTGTGGCTGGACTATACAAGACTCAGGTCTGGAGTCCAAAGGTGAAATTAACAGTGTTCATGCATAGACCTCCAACGTAGAAGGGTATATTAGAAAACAGTTCGACAAATATTAATATTTTATGTTGAAATTCCTAATAAAGGGTCTGACAAGGTCATGTCTTAAATATAGGTTCATTTATGTGTACACCAAAAATTTATTGAGTACCTACTATGTGCTGGTGACTGTACTAGGGTCAAGGATACAAGATAAGATAAACACAAACACAACCTTCATTCATTCAAGAAAAGTGTGTGGAGCATTTATTTACTGTGCACCAGGCACCATTCTTGATACTGAAGATACAGGAAAGGACAAAATTGACAAATGAACATTTCCTTGTGTAGTTTGGTTATAGAGGAGGCACATTGGTGAGATGACAGAAAAGGGAAGAACTTTCTAGCTAGGTGCTCTGAGGGCATATGACAGGACAAAGTCCATTGTCCGAGCTTTGGTCAAGCTTTTTCTGAGGAAGAAATGCTTGAGCAAGACTGGAAAAAGAGTAGAAGTAAACCAGATGAAAGATGCCTGACTCCAGGCAGAGGAAGCAGCAGAGATTCGAAGCAGGAAAACATACACATGGGAGGACCATTATAGGGAGAACTAAGGGGCACTAACTTGAGACAAAGCTTAAGAGGGACCCGGGAGCAAATTGCTGGTACTCTGCACATTGTAAGCCTTGCTTTTTGTTCAAAGTCCACTGGGAAGTCTATGCATGTTTTAAAGGCAGGAGAAAGATATCGTCTTATTTGTGTTCTTAAAGTCTTATTCTGGTTGGTTTCTAGAGGAAGAGACTCGATAGAGTACACTACTTGGGAAGCTTTCACAGTATTCCAGGTCAGAGATATCCATGGCTTAGAGGAGAGTGGGGGAGGAAATGGAAAGAAGTGGAGGGACTCAGGGATCCATCAGAGGTAGCATCGACAGGACTTGGTACATATTTCAAGTGAGAGGGAAAACATCATTAACCACAGAACCAACAGATTCTCAAAGGCATCACAGTTTTTAGGTTTTTCTCGTGTACCTCCTATGGGGCAATGACACATCCCATGCTGCTCCAGCCAAGTGTCATAGGAAATGGAGCTGCTCAGGTGCACCCCTGCAGGAAGGATCTTATGAGACAATGAATCATCCAGCCACAGCTTCTGCTGCTAAATTCCAGCTCACTCCCTGACACACCCCTGCTCAGCCTCTCCTGGATGCTAGTCTTTTGAGACCCTCCCCAACCTTTGAGGTGCTCGGAAGTAACCAGAGAGCCACAAAAGTCAATGAGTATGAGAAAACTCCAGAGAATTGCAGAGGAGGAAGGGTGACTTCCTTTGGTGAAGGGAGAAGTAGAGAGGGTTTAACAAGAGGTGCTGGAGCTCAATCTCAAAGGATGAGTGGCAGCAGTCCAAGCATTGCGGGCACACCGCATGGAGGTCCGGGCAGCACTGTTCTGCACACTGTTGAAGGTGGCAGAGAAGAAGCAGACAAAATCCCTCCTGTCTTAGAACTTAATCATAGTAAGAGACGTAGAAAATTAACAAAGCAGAAAATAGGATCCCATGTTAGAAGGTAGTAAATGCTATGAAGAACAACAAAAAGATAAGAGGGATGCATGATGTCTGTGGAAAGGAGGTTGCAAACTAAAATTAGACGGCCAGGGAGGACTCCCTTGATCAAGGATGCAAAGTGTGCTATTGAGTGCTCACTTTGATGTGTCTGAAGGAAGAGAAGCAAAGAACATCCTAGGTGCAGGAGAGGACAAGTCTAGTGTGTTTCCAGGAATCACAAAGAGACCAGTGTGGTTGTAATGGAGTCCCAGAGACACAACAAGGGGCTGTTGGGGGTGGGGGAGACTACAGAGGTAACAAGGCAGAGGGCAAATTGCGTAAGGCCTTGTAAACAGTCACATTAAAACAACAGTGAGAGAGAAATCTATAAATGCCCAAATATATAAACAGACTCAATATTGCATTGAGCATCATGAGCTTTTCCAGGATTAGCCAAAGGCAGGCAAAAGTGATTTCTTTTATTGGAAACCATGTGGCCAACTGAATGCTGTATAGCTGACTCTAGTAAAACAGAGGCTTATCAGGCTGGCTCTGGTACAAGCCAATATTGCTGACTTAATTTGACTCACATGTGTTGGGCACCTGCTATGTCTACCTGGCCCTGAGCTTCTGCAGGCACGAGTCTGGCCATTTCCTTCATCTAGCAACAGGATCCCAATTGGATAATCGAGCCACCTGGGAAGTTTTTTAAAAAAAATTCCAATTGAGACCAATTAAGTCAAAATCCCTGGAGTTGGAGCTAAACTTTAGCACTTTTAGAAATTGATTTTCAAGGTTTGAGTGGACTTTAAAAGTCACTTCCCTATCTCCTACTAATCATGTGGAATGGAAAAGTGGTATGCTTTATCATTTAAAATATTTTGGCTTAGCTCTCAAAGCTGTTTGCTATTCAGTCCTGCCCTTTCCATCCATTTGTCATCCCACTCCTACCTCTCCATACCAAACTTCTCCCTAGCCTTTGCCATGGCCTTGAGCCTTCTTTGGCTTCCTTGCCTGGAATAGTATCCTCTCCCCATCCTCCATAGCTAAATCCTATAGGTCTTCAAGGTGTCCATAAAGTTTTCTTGGAGACCTCCAGCCTGGAGGTCTGACCTCCTAAAACACTTGCCCTGGACCAGGTTTGATCAAACTTCTTATCTGAAGAACCAGATAGGGAATATTTGGGGCATTTTGTGCCATTAGGCTTCTGTTGCAGCTACTCAACTGTGTGATTACAGAGTGAAAATATCCCTAGACAATAAGTAAATGCATGTGGTTGTGTCCTAATGAAACTTCATTTGAAGAAACAGGGTCCTCGGCCCATAGTTGGTCAAACCCTGCTCTAGGTCAGGGTGACACTTAGCTTAGCTCACCTTGCATTATTGGAGATATTCTTATCTATGTCGTATCGCACAGCTATGTTCTAGGTCTTGGGAAAGAAGAGGTTGAATAAATCTTCTCAAGTTTTTTTAAAACAAGAGTTGGTAGCAGGACCTTGACTTAGGAGTCCTCGTGGATTATTTCCATCTCTCATTGCTATTGTAATTACAGCTTTATCATCTGTCCCCTCCACCCTCTCCCCACAAAAGCACATTTCCTGATCCTCCCAGTACAGACTGGATCAGGCACTTCCTGAATCAAGTTATGAGGAAATGCCCACAGTGACAGTCAGTGAGTCCTCAGGCTGTATTTTTGGAGAAGCCAATTTTCATCATGATCCTTTGGAAGACTAAGCTCATCACCACTTCCTCTCCAAAGATAGTTGTGGGAAAGCAAGTCCCAACGGTCAAAGGTTAGGTAAAAATTAATCCACAAAGGGGACCCAGCCCATAGGTGACAAGGAAAGTGATGCAGAGGAAGGGCAAGGCAACTGTGAGGGGAGGACCAGCATCCTTGATGAGAGGGAAAGGAAGAAGGTATTTATTCTGACTTTTTCAAAGGGACATGAGTTGGCATCTGTTTCCTCATTTATACTGGGAGGCTGAGGTTTTATGTCATAAGGAAAGTGCTTTTGATTTCCTAAAGCTTTGCCCACAAAGAGAATATGCTTTGCTATTAAGAAGAAAGGTCAGCATTTTGTGGTTGTTCATGGCACATGTTTATGTACTTTTGTATTTAAAAAAAAATATAAAGTAAAATCCAAAGTGGAGAATAGAGACCCCATAGGGACTAAAGTAGCCCATAGCACATGCAATGTAAAACTAAATCAGTATTTCAGAGGGCATTTATGAGGAAGCCACAGGAAGAAGTACAGCAGTTCTTTGGACTGGAGTGCACATCCATAAATATAAAAAGACACCAGAGCATAAGTGACACTTAAAATAGTTGGACAGAGAGAACAAGGTAGTAAATCTCCCTGCCTAGCCACTGTTCCAAGCCATAGCAAGCTTCCAGGCATGGGCTTATTTTAAGACTCCAGATAGTCAGGAAATGGGGACCTTGAGAAAACTCACTCACACTTGCCCCTGCCCTTTCCTGGCACCAGGACACAATTCCCAGGCCCATGTGCCCTCCCCACCACCACTAACAGGAATGACGTGAATGAGTTTCATGTCCCTGAAATAGACAGGTATTGAAAGTCCATCAGTGGGAAAATGAGGAACTCTACACTTTCCCTAATAAATCCTTCCTCAATCCTGAAATGGCTCTTGGAAATATCTGCTCTTATTCTGTGCCCCCTTGTGTTTGTGTGGTGCTAGAGTGGCAGTTTTACAGCTATCTCAGAGCCCAGAGACAGATGGTAGAAGAGAAGGCAGGATTACGGCCCAAGGCCTTGCTGTGATCAGCAAAAGGAAAAACAGTCCCTCTTGCCTCTGTTCCCAGGCAACTTTGTAGAGATGAGAGGGCCTCAAGTAGAGCACCATCTATGAATCCTTAGTATCTGGTTCCTCATTTATAAATAACATCCCTCTCTCAAAATCTGTTATCGTGAGGGTTCAATGAGAGGCCATATGCAGGGTGACTGACTTGTGCTTAATACCAAGTGAATGCTTGTGATAGCTTTTCATTGCTGCAACCAAAATACCTGACATGAACAACTTAAAAGAGGAGGAAAGATTTCTTTTGGCTCACGGTCTCAGACATTTTAGTCCATGGTCAGCTGGCTTTGGGCCTGAGGCAAGGCAGAACATCATGGCAGAAAGACAAGGCAGAGGAAAGCTGCTCACTTTATGGCAGCCAGGAAACAGATTGAGAACATGTGAGGAAGGGGATGGGCAAAAGATATACCCTTTGGGGGCATGCCCCCAGTTACCTGCTTCCTCCAAGCAGACCCCACTACCTACAGTTTCTCTCACCTACCACTAATGTCATCAAACCCATCAGTGAATTAATTCACTTTTGTGGTCATGGTGCTCATAATCCAATCACTTCCAAAGCGCTCTACCTCTGAACATTCCTGCACTGGGAACCAAACCTTCAACACAGGCTTTGGGGGACATTCCAAATCCAAATCATAACAATGCTAATATATGTTAATTTTTGCCTGGATCTAAATCTAGGAAGTCCATACTCCTCTTCACTGTGATCTACCACAAATTCCTCTTTAGATTATCTCTAGGATCAGACCCCAATTGCCACTGTGAATATAAATTACTAGTTAAGAAGGCATTTAGGAAACCGCTGACTAATTGGAGGGTTCATTCTATGGTGAGTTCTGGGTAAGAACAGAAATGTACTTATACAAGTGTGCCCCAGACATCAAGGAATTTCTTATTTGGAGGGAAAAGATCAATAGAGAAAGCAGTATAAGTAGTTGAGGAAGGGAAATAATGTCAGTACTAAACAGCTCCTCTGAATTTGTAACAAAAGACCAAGGCTCAGTTCTCTTCCCATCTACCCATCTAACCCCCATGCTATCTATTGGGGTCCGTTACACACATCCTAGGCTTTGCACAGCCTAGTGATCAGGAGCAATCTCTGGAGCCAGCATACCTGACTCTGCCACTTCCTAACAGTTGCATGACCTTCCGCAAGTTCTCTCTACTTTCAATTACAAAACAGAAGTAATGGTTGCATAAACATCCAGAGTTTTTGAAAGTAATAAACACAATAATATATTAAAACTGTTAGAATGGTACATTTGCACAAAGTACATGTCAGTTAACGTGAGTCACTATTATTCTGGCAGTACATGCTCTTACCCTATCCCTTCTCTTCTTGAAGTAGAGGAAGCTTATTATACTTGGGGGCCAGGTACTGAAGTCAAGGATAAAGAAGATGGGTATATTCAGGTCTCAGTTAGTCTGTCTTTTCATTAACTTGCCCATTTTATGCTATTCTTTTTTTTTTAATTATTGTTATGTAAATTAATTTTTTATATGTTTCCTTTGACAGTGTCAACCTATCTCAGATAAATTAAGCAAGAAAAGTGAATCTATTTTTCTCGCTACTGAATGAAAAGGATGAAATGAGTATGAACTTTGGCATAGTTCTATGGTCAACCTCATATCCTTTATGAGTCTTCCTTTCCCATTGGTAAAATGGGATGGTAACAAGCCTCTCAGGACTGATTCGAGAATCAAGTAAGATTAAGCATACAGAACATTTTGTAAACTCTAAAGCACTCTCTAAAACTCAGTAGCTACCTTATTGCTAGAGCTAGAAGAAAGAATGGCCATTTTTATTTCTAGGTCCCCAAGAAGCCAAAACTCTCAGGGAGATTCTGGACTACTTATGAATCCATCCCTCTAGCTGAGAGCAGTTTCCCTACTTGTTCTTTGCTACACACTGGAATACAGGTTGTTCTATTTCTTTTAGGGACCTTGGGATGGAGTCATGTTGACTGTTCTGGAGAGGATTGCTCATAAAATTCAGAGACCTCAAGGCATCTGAGTACACTTCCTGGGGAAATGAGACCTATGCAGCACTAGGAAGAACATGTGGGATTTAGACAGGCCAAGAAAGGGACCTCGTTGGGAATTAGACACCCCTGCTTGAGTGAATGGGAAGAACATAAGCAAAAGGACAAGAGTCTGTTCTAAGTCCAACACTTGGTCTATAGATTCCCAGTAGATTGGATCTACTTTTTTGTGGGTACAAAGAGTGGACTATAAGGGAATCAAAATTTAGCAAGACCTTGTCTCCAGTTACCTATTAGCACTGCTGGGGGTTTGCAATCCTCCACCTTTATATGTGCTCTATCTTACAATGTCTTGTTTAAGTTTGGAAACATTGAGTTTGCCTAATTGTAGAAATCTAGTGAATTTTGTCTCCTTCCATAATTAGCTGTGGTTTTGTCTACATTTTATGAAGCAGAAGAAGAAGCATTACATAGCTTCTGCTTTAGCATACCTTTGTGCCTTCTGAACAAGAGTGTCAAAATCACACCCACCACACACATAGCTTAACCTCCTCTCCTTGCTGTGCGCAAGGTATTCTAACCTGGGGATCTAGAAGATTCCTTAGACCGTAAGGCCCCAAAGTTAAAAAGCAGCCAAATATTTAATTGTGATTTTCCCTTGCAAGTAAAAAATGAAAAAGAGGAAGGTATGGTTTTCTTTGGGACATCAGTTTACATATGCTCTTTTTTCTCCCCAAAAAAAGCGCCTTCATGATACATAGGAAACTTGCAACTGTGTCTTGCCTGTAAGGAAAGGAACCAGGTAGTTGAGGGAAAGTGGTATGAAAAAGAATTCTCACAACATTCCCTTTTGGTATCTTTCTAATTTTGAACCAAGTATATGTATTAACTATTCAAGGATAAATGAATAAAATTGAGATTGGAACTCTAGATCAATTTCACTAGGATCTCTTGCACATCTACCATGTGCCAAGAAAGCAACCCTCAGAGTTTACAGATGGAGTCTCAGAGAAGAGCTAGAGGCTGGGAAAACACCCACCCTGTGATAGTAGAAAGAAGGCCAGAGAGAATGAGCCAGAATCACATTTTAACATCATTAAACCCCAGCAAGAAATGCACTGCAATGACTGTGTTTTGTTTTCATGTTTTATTCTGGGAGAGATTTTGCCAGCCTATCACCATGTGAGGGTTGTGGGTAACATGCATGAAAATAGAAAAGGACTTTCATTCTCTAAAAAACTATACAATTTTTAAAGGGTTTTTCTGATTCTCTGCTGTTCCCCACCCACTCTAGCCTGTCAAAACACATCATAGAAATTAGATCAGGCCAGAGGTAGGTTAGGCCAAGGAAAAGAATGATGATGATAATAATTGTTCTGTTCTCTTATTCATGAAATATGACCTAGTAATTGTCTATCTGCTTAAGAGTTCAAACTCTCATTCCTCGCCTTTAACCCCTTATCTCTGAAACGTATGTAGAAAGACAAGTTTAACTCTACAGCATCATTCTATCAAGAATCTTTTTATGTGAAAATCCATTATGATTATGAAATTCTTCATTTCTCTGCTGGCAGTGCCGTTCAGAAATAATGAGTTCCCTGTACATTTTGTTGCCAAGGAGATAAGACCAAAAATCCATTCACGGCCCTCCTGGAACCTGGCAGGGACCATTGTGCATAATGTGTGCCTCTTTGAAGTGGTATCAGAGAGATAAACCAGTTCAAGCCTGTGTGTCTGTTGTCCTGCCAGCTTCCTGAGCCCAGAGAACTTAGGCCCAGAAGAAAATGACCGTGGCATTCCTACATGCACAGTAAAGACTCTACGTCCCCATAATTCCTTCCTTGTAATCCTGTTGTTCTCCACCTTAATGAACTTTCCTGGCATCTCAGATTCTTACTCAAGGCCACAATTCAGGGACTGGCTTTTCAGTTCTCAGGGAGATTCAGAGCACCATGAGATTTTACTGAAGAGTTTCTTCATTTTAGGACATCACTCCTAAAATGGTACAACTGCATAGAGAAAAGGCATCATAAAAAGTTAAATTGTAGGCAGCACAGAAATGAACTCCGTCAGTCCAATTTTTATATTAATCAAATATTTTTATATTAATCAAATTCCTCTTAATACTTAAAATGGTAAAATGGTTTTACTTTTGTAATTACTGTACAGAAAATTTCAG
Organism: Sciurus vulgaris; assembly: GCF_902686455.1. Classification (NCBI taxonomy): domain Eukaryota; kingdom Metazoa; phylum Chordata; class Mammalia; order Rodentia; family Sciuridae; genus Sciurus; species Sciurus vulgaris. The sequence goes on from NC_136476.1 coordinate 37,443,581, forward strand.
GAGTGCTTGAATGCTTGTCATAATCAGGCCTTTTCCTTAATAAGTAGAGACATGATCATTTCCAGGAATTTTACATGAAAAAAATTTAAAAACATGTTTTGTGATTTGCAGTATGGACAGGGAACAAAATTTAATTTTCAAACATTCGTGTCTAAACTTTGTACAATGTAACATGCTCAACTTTCTTAATTTTTTGCTAATTTTTCTAAGATATATTAAAGGTGTTTTAAGGGCTGGGGAGATAGCTCAGCTGGTAGAGTGCTTGCCTCGCAAGCACAAGGCCTTGAGTTTGATCCCCAGTACCGCCAAAACCAAAAAAAAAAAAAAAAAAAGGTGTTTTATATATATATTTTTTGTAGTAAAATGGACCCAGCAAAAAAAATTAAAATGTCAGAACATCGTACGTTTTGAACTGTCTGGTTTAATAAAACAATGGGGTACAAAAAAAAAAAAAGTTAAATTGTGGGTCTGGGTGGCAGCTCAGTGGTAGAGCACTTGCCTAGCACGTGTGAGGCTCTGGGTTTGATCCTCAGCACCACATAAAAATAAGTGAATAAAATAAAGGCATTGTGTCCATCTACAACTAAATATATATTTTTTTTAAAAGTTGTGAAAAAGTCAAGTAAAACAAAGTTTCGTTCAGTGATCTTTGCAAAACTTTTTTTCAAGGATCTGATATATTCTACATAAAATTTGATTATAAAATGATGTTGTTTGATCTCTTAAAATAGACTATGCCCTCTATATTCATGAATTCCACCTCCAAGGATCCAGTCAACTGTGGATCAAAAATATCAGGGAAAAAAAGTCTATGTGTACTAAATTTCTACAGGCTTTTTTCCGTGTCATTATTCCTTAAAACATACAGCAAAACAACTGTTAAATAGCATTTACATTGTATTAAGTGTTATAAGTAATTTAGAGAGGAGGTAAAGTACACTAGGGGATGTACATAGGTTTATGTGCAGTTACCCTGTCATTTTAAGGGACTGAGCAGTCACTGCTTTCTGTATTCAGGGAGATCCTGGGATCAGTTCCCCATGGATACCAACAGACAACTGTTTGAGTATTGCTTATTCAGGCAATTACAGTTGGCCAATTCAACTTCATTTTGGAGAGCTTTTAGGTTTGTGATTAACAGAGCAATCAAATGACAAACTAGTTGCCAAATTTTAAGAACGATTTTTTTAATTAGAGAAGAAACCATCAGCCTTCACAGAAAATGAAGTTGTCGTGTTTCAGACTTTGAGTTGCCTGCAGTATTTAGTGACTAGAGAGGACACTTACTTTCAGAGCAGGAACAGGTAGAGAAAAGACTAGGAAGCTGTTCAGAAGTCATGGGGCCTGTGTGAGATGAAACTGAATAACAACCCCATTTTCTGAGCCCTCAACAACTTTGTCTCCTTGCTCATGTTTATCAGTTGCCGGATCCTCCAGATCCCTAGGTCTTGGTAGATACAGCAGTCTTTTCTCTCTCCTTTCCTATGTTGTTTTATTTCTTGATTTGGTATAAGATTTTTTGCATTTAATGTATTCTTATCTTGAAATAATCTCGACTTTACATAAAAAGTTGGAATTATAGTACAAAGAACTTTTGATGCCAAGGTGCTGACATATCACCCCATCCCCCAGAGTCTGATCCTTCAAGGGTTGTCAGTTATTCTAATAGTATTCTTATAGTAAAATTCAATCACACATTGCATTTGGTTGTCTCTTAATTCCTCCTCAATCTGAAATAGCTCCTTGGACTTCCCTTGATTTTTATGACCTTAGCATTTTCGAAGATTACAGCCCTGTTATTTTAAAAAATATGTCCCTCGATTTGGATGTGTCTGATGTCTTCTTATGATTAGATTCAAGTAGTGTATCTTTCACAGGAACATCACAAAGGTGTTCTCCTGGGCTCTTTTCATTGCACCCAATTGCATGACCATGATTTCTCTTGTACTGTTACTGCTAATGTAAATGTTCATCACTTAATTAAAATGCTAGGCTTTTCCACTGTAAAATTCTTCTTCTTCTCTTGTACTCAGTATTTTATGGGGAGGTGCTTTGAGAGATAGTAATATTCAGTTCCTTGTTGAACTTAAAATTTGTTTATATACACATGGACTCCAGTCTTCTTGCTGTCCTTTTATTTGATGTAAAAAAAAAAAAATGTTCCCATCACAGTGGCTCAGGAGGCCAGGAGGCTGAGGCAGGAGGATTGCAAAGTTCAAAACCAGCCTCAGCCACTTAGAGAGGCCCTAAGCAACTTAATGAGAACCTGTCCCCAAATAAAAAATAAAAAGGTCTGGGGATGTGGCTCAGTGATTAAGTACCTCTGGGTTCAATCCCCCGTATCAGAAAGGAAAAAAAAATTCCCAGATGCAACCAACAAGACTTTAAAATAATTCCTGAATCATGTCAAAACATGTCCATATCCTTCCTTGAGAACTTCATTACTTTCTGGGACAAGAAGATATTTTAGGCTCATCTTGAACTTTCCCTCCACTAGCCCTGGAGAATACTATTTAGAAATTAAGATCTCAATGTCCTGTCAGTTCATTGCTGTTGGAATGTCACAGTTCTTAGGGCACAAAAGTAAAGATCTATGTTTATCTGTAGATATATGCATGTACACACAAGCACCAATATAATCATTATTTATCTGTATGCTGAACCATGAGCCCTCCCTTATACCTCCACTTTTTATCCTATACCATAGGTTTGGTTCTATTTGTCCTTTTTCCATATTTGGAACCCTATGGCTCCCACTATTCTCAATATGTTTACTTTTTTGATTAAGCCCGCTGTACATAAACAGTCTCCTATCACTGCTATCACCAACACTTAGTCCATTTTATGTTGCTATAACAAAACATCTAAGACTTGTTAATTTATAAAGAAAAGAGGTTTATTTTGGCTCATGGTTCTGGAAGCTGAAATTCCAAGAGCACAGCACTGCATCTGGTCAGCTTCTGGTGAGAGCCTCTTGCTGCTTCAACTCGTGGTGAAAAACAGAAGCCCAAACAGGTACCTGTGGAAGAGAGGAAAGGTAGCCAAACTGGCATGGTATGTAGCCCATTCTCATAGGAAAGGCATTAATCTATTCATGGGATCTCTGTTCCCATGACCCAAACACCTCCAACTAGATCAGACCTCCTAATACTGCCTCATTGAGGAATTAAGGTTCCAACACATGAATTTTGGGGGATACACTCAAACCATAACAACAACTTTATGTAGATGTCCTCTTACCTCTTCACAGACTCAGTACCCAACTCTGGACTACTCTGGCTCCTTCCTCCCTGTGAACACAGCCTTCTTTAGTCTTACCCAGTGAGCTTGGACTGAATTGTTTAAGAAAGAAAGGGAAATGGATGAGAAACTTCTGGTGCAGGACTTTCTAAACAGGAATCACACTGCTTCAAGTCTTAGAAGCTGGAGGATGAAATAAGTAGAGAGCCCAAGGAGTGGGTGGTGGGCAACACCCAACCTTCGCGTGGGCTCCCTGTATCTAGAAGGAGCTGCTAGGTGCTCTGATTACTGCGGCTAAGCCAGGCCATTGTTCATCAGGTCTTACCTGGTTCCAACTGGAAAACACTCACATTTTAGGTTTATGACTTTGAATAAGAGAAAGTCATTACTAGCACCCTTTCCACTCTTGCTGTCTAGCTCCAGAGTTCTTAACCTGGTTCTGTGAGCTTTGGGGACTGTATAGGCACCTAGTAGATTGAAGATATGCTTTTATCTGATGCAAGTATCCAGATCTTTCTTCAGATTCTCAAAGAGATCTATGATTCAGCAATATTAACTACTTGCTTTGTGCAAAAGGTTGAAAACAGATTCAATATTATTGTAATGAAAGAAAAGCAAATTAAAACGAGATATTATTTGCTATATAGGAAATTGGTAAAGATGATAAGCATTTATGAAATCTGTATTGATTTCCAATTGCTGCCATAACAAATTACCACAATCTTGGTGGCTTAAAGCAATACAGATCTATTCTTTTTCTGTTTTCGAGGTCAGAACTCTAAAACAGGTCTTACTGGGCTAATGTCACATTGGACAAGCTGTGCTCCCTCTGGAGGCTCAAGGGGAAATTCATTCCCTTGTATTTGCCAAGAAAATGCAAGAAAGTCCTCTCTACTCCTTGACTGCAGCTCTTCCTCCCCTCAGGGATGAGAGCAGAGCACCTCCACATCTTTCTCCAATTCTATCATCTATTTTCCCTATTATAAGGACCCCTTTGGTTATACAGCAGATATATCAAAGATACATCAAGGATTAGGATGTGGGGAGGGGACAGCCTTCTGCCTACCAACCGTAGTATCTTAGAATTTAATAATATATGCTATCACGCATTGTTGCCCAAGACATAAATGAGTATAACACCTCCAGAAGGCAATTTGGCAATACATGCTAATATTTTTAAAATGATACTTCTTGACCCAAATATGCCACTTCAGTAATGTAATCCAAGGAGCGTTTGTACACAAAGATATATGTAATAAGAAATTCACCACAGCAGAGTCTATATTAATGAAAAATCAGAAATAATGTAATTATCTTATAGAGATGTGATTAAATAAAAGATTCTGGTGCATTCACATACAGAATCTTAAGCAACAATTTGAAAGGATATAGTAGATCTATATCTATGGATGAGAAGACTGCCCAAGATTTACTAATATATCTAGTGAAATTTACTAATATATCTAGTGACTTATGTGCATTTGTGTGATTGGAAGGAACAACACAGCAGTTATCTCTGAGTGGTAGGACCCGGGGGGAGGTTAATTGTTATGTTTTTCTGAACTTTTAATCTATAAGGAACATGCATTGCTATTTTTTAAAGCAGAAAGTTGAATCTTTCAACTAGGGAAGGAAGTATTGAACTTCCTTCTCTTGTGAAAATGTTCTCTTTGGAGGTAGAAATCTATCCTGTCCAGGTTTTTAGTGGTTTTACTGTATCATTTGTTCTCTGTAGACAGCAACCCTTATGATCTAATACATTAGACCAGAGGTTGGCTCTGGGGCAAAGTCTAGACTACCACCTCTTTATAAAGGGCTCCTACTCTCCAATGCCATTCACTTACATATTATCTATGGCTGCTTTCATGTTGCTATGGCAGAGGTTAGTAGTTGTAACAAAGACCATATGATTACAAAAACGGTATGCCTCTACTTCATGTACAAACAGAGAAACAAGATGTATCCCATTTGTTTACAATAAAAATGAATTCTTTAAAAAAAGACCATATGGCCCATAGAGACTAAAATATTTACTTTATAGCCCTTCACCCAAAAAAGTTCACCAATTCCTGCTTTGTGCTTTTACCAACAGTGACAAAAATCTTTCTAGTACTGAGTTTTTAATGAAATTTTAGACAGTCAGATATTAATATGTGAGCACCTTATAAACACGTTTCATTCAACCTCTGTCCCCCCTCTTCCCCACACATCATAATCCAAAAATGCATTTTGAGGGGGAAAACAATCTTATTACTATAGGAAAAAGTTGGTTTTTCCTCTCTATTTTCTAGTATTTCCCAACTTTACTCTTTAGAAAGATCTAAGAACAAAACTCTAATAAAATACTAGTTCCACATATTAAGGTGAAGTATAGATACCAAATAAGGTTGCTGAAAAACAAGCATTATCTTTCCCCCAAGTGAGTGTCCTTGCTCTGCCCAAGCCTGGACCTCTGGGCTTCCATTTCCTGCTGTCTTTGGAATGCCTTTGAGAAGCTCATTGGGAACTCCATCAGTTACACACAGGTCAGGTATGTATCTGTTTTTTAACATGCATCTTCCGCTCTAGCCTCTCAACCTTCCTGATGTGAGTGCTAGGGGGAATGGGGGCCCCAAAAAGAACAAACTCAGTTGAACAGCATGTGCTTTCCCTCATGCAGGTCTAGAATGCTCCAAATCCCAGGTTACCTGGGGAGGCTGTCTTGGTTTAGAATAGCTAAATCCAAGTATTTTTTTCAAAGATCACAGTTGGTCCAGAGATTTGAACCATGCCACGTTTCCTTTAAACCTTCAAGGAGCCCACTAAATGCTCCAGGGAAATCTCTGTGTATATAGTTCCAAGGCACATCTGGGAATTACACCCAAAGGAAATTAGGAGCCCAAAACAAATCAACACGAGAAATGTAGATGGTAAAACAAAGATCAGCCATTTGGATAGCTACTGTCTGCTCTTTAGATGCACGTCCCATTGTAACCATGGCCTTCCAGTCCAGGCTGTGGATTTCTGACCTCCTCCTCAGAGGACATCTCTATTTATGGGTCCTTAGAAAACCACACACTCTATGGGCTTCGCTGCAAAAAAGTCAGACATCACCTGCCAGATGTATTATTGTCCCAGCAAAGTCAGCCAGCAGCATCCTTATGCACATACCACAGACCACCTCTGCCCTCGCTCTTCATGATCCTCAACATGGCTCTCAGCCCTACTCCAGTTAGCCTGCAAAATTCTCTCCCTTATTCTCCTCACTCTCAGTGTTTATTATTTTCTTCACTTTGTTGAGAAGTTTCTGGAGCCTCAAGACCCAGGAGACTTATGTGGGAATAATAAATTCAGGAAAGGTCTTCATGTTGCCCCAGCAGCTCCACCCCTATAGCTCACTCTGGAATTCCTAGTCAGCAGTTGCTCCTTCCTGTGACTTGCCGCTGAACCCTGGGCCATGCCCCAGTGAGGCCTCTCAGGATACCTGCTATGGATATTAGCCATTCTTCATCTCTGCTGCTGTTCTGTGGCTTTGGTTCAGCAGAAGAGAACTGAAATGGGGCCTATACGGGGCTGGGAGTGAAGTCTCTTTCTTTGTGCATATAGGTTTTCATTTCTTTTGCAAAGGCTTTCACCCATAAACAGAACCAAACTTAGCCTGAGTTCATAAAGGCATGTTGGCTCTGAGCTACTGCTGGCCTGTTTCTTTTTCCCAACCTAATCTGGATATTTTCTAGCTTGCCTCCCCATTGGCTAGAGAGAGGGAGTGAGAACAGATATGTTACTCTAGGGAAGAATATGCACAGAGCCCCAGAGCTTTTACCCTGAAACTGCTGTTTCTTTCTCAGAGGAGTAGCACCTTGATTATTACAGAGTACCTATTGGAAGTCTTGAAGTAACGATTCCTTTCAGACCAAATGCAAAACATCAATCTCATTCCTTACTGAATCTAGACTCAGTGGATGTGACATAAATATGCACAAAGAGGGGAGATCTGACTTGGGCCCTTCTCAGCAGTATGGTATGGCCCAAGTATAGTCTACATTCTGGGATTCATTAAAACCCCATCTCATCAGTGGATTAAAACTCCTTCCTTAGTTCCAGGGAGCCTGCAGTAAGGCCTCCTGGGACCATCCTGGTCTTCTCTCCTGCAGGACAGGTAGCACCTGCCAGCAACCTGAGAATTCAATCAGGAACTTATAAACCCAGAAAGTTGGAAACTTTTTAAAAATGCTCATGTGTTTTTAAAAGATGTTTTTATGCCAAGATCCTACTGGCAGAACTCTTCATTATCTACTCGTGATAAGTTAAATCCCAAGCAAATTTTACTGTGAATTTTTAAAATTGGACCAGTTTCCTAGAGCCTACCTCCCTTCTCCCCCTCCCATGGTGTCCCAGTCAACCCTGGATAAGCATGCTGTTAAATGCCATCAAACTCTAGATTGACAATGCTATCATATTTTCATAGCCAAGACCACATGTGTATGTATCAGATGTGGGCATCTCACCTTCCTTCCCTGCAAAATAACCAGGTACTAGGGTATGGGTAAGGGCAGTCAACAAGCAGTAACTAAATCATTTTGGAGACGGTAAGGCCTTAATCAAGTCATAAATTTGGATGGAGCTACTTTTCATGCTGAGAAATATATCAAGTTCTTCCACCAGATGCCCAGGAACATGGGAGACATTACTATACCCCCTGCCAATGGAAACCCAAAGCTTGCCCTAGGGGCAAAAAGACATTTGGGGAATGGAAAATGGGCTTGTATAGCTCCATTTTTCCTGGAATGTTTTAAAGTTAGTTTTCTTTGGGCAAATGTACATGGGAATAGTCTTGGCCTGGTTATTTGACCAGCTTATTGGGAGGTCCCAGAAATCAGAGTAAAAATTAAAGTTGCTTGTCTTCTTCCACTGCCTTCTGGGGTCCAGCTGACAAATGGGGAGTAAGGAACTGAGTTTTTCCAATATAAATTAATCATTTCTCTCAGCCTACTGCCTGGTGCCAGCTCCCGCTCATTCTAAGCAGCTTTAAAGACCATCTCTGTTGCCCCAGGGGACACCAAACCTGAAAAGAGCAGGCACCAAAAAAACACCCTGAAGAAGCATCCCTTCTTTCCACAGTCACTCTGTGGCCTCAGAGAGAGCCCTGTGCACCCCCTTAGACCACTAGCACAACAGAGAGCCTTCCATAAATTTTAAAGGACTGAGTGTTTTCCAGTTTTATAAAATTAAATTAAGGAAAGGACTCCCAGACTGACTACACCAAGAGCCAAGTTTCATCCCAGCACACATCATTTTTATAGAAAGTTTTAACTCCGTGAAAAATACAGGATTATAATGAAAATGCTGACAGGCCTGGAGCCAGCTCATGAAGTAATCATGCCACGTCTTTAATATTTTTACACAGCGTGTCCTAATCTGCCACAGCTTTCTTTTCCTTTAGATAGCAGTTAAATAAGTGAAAATTCCCTGCATACTACTTTTTTCCTTCTCCCTTTCTGGGTTATATATTCCCACTTTTCAAACCTTTCTTCTTTGTGAATCTCTTTCAGTTCAGTTACAGGTATCATTGATTTATCAAAATTTAGCTGCCTTTGTTTAGCTATTTGGTCGGAAAGTGGAGAGAAGGGAGAGGATATGTACTCAGAAACCTTGTTTCTGCTCATTACGGCTAAGAACTTAGGAAAATCAACTATGAAGGTGTGGCTCACACAAGTGATAGACAGCTAATGAATGCCAGAGTTGACTTAATCTGTCCTCCAAAAAAACCCACAAGTCAAGCTGCTTGCAAAAAGTCCCGGTGATTTTCAGCCCTTTAAATAACAAAATAAATAAAAAGCTAAAAACTAAGTAGTGATTCTCCTGAGTTCAGAACTTCTTTTGAGACAAGTGTGCCAAATACTGCTCTATCCTACCACCTTTCAGGTTAACCAGCACTGTCTGTGAGGGTGCAAAGATGCTGGAGGTCAGGGCTGCCAAGTCTCCAGTTTTCTACCCCATGTTTCTCTCATCTGTCAAAACTTAACACTAGTTCCCTGAACCAGATTATTTTAGTTACAGAAACCAATGTAAAATCTGGAGAGAAGAGTAAAGAAAGTCCGTGAGGTCAATTTGATGTAAGCAAAGATGTCAACTGTGGCACATTACATGGTACAGCTAGGTAGATGACTTGTCCTTGCTAGGCTTGCTAGGGCCATTGGCTCTGCAAGGGCAAACAATGTTTGGGGCAAATAATAATGTGGAAATCCTTGCTTGGTCTTTGGACTCATATTTTCTTCAGTGTGAAAGCCCTGCTTCCTCTCCCCTGTTTTATATCAGTGCATTTGGGATGTGAGAACCACAAGGAGAGATGTTTCTGACGTTTAAGATAAATCAATCACAAATAAAAAGAGGAGGAGACTTCTTATATAATTTGATTTTCTCATTGGGTACATCTCCTCCATTCTAAACTTTTCTCACTCTCCAGTCAATGTGTGTTAAAAAAAAAAAAAAAAAAGTAAAGTAAATGAAACTAGGGAGAAAAAAAAAAGCCTCACATATGTGAATCACACCTGGCTTTGGCTCAATTTAGAACCACAGTGGGCCTAGGAATGGAGGCCTAAAGGCAATATTTTCTTTCACTGGTTAAGAAGGGTTGATGGAGAGAAGCTTTTTGCTGCCAGAACGCTCATTAGCTAGGCAGCCTTCCCAAGCCCGCTTCCTCCTCAGCCACCTCACCAACGTGAAACCTTTACTAGCTGAGACCCAAGGAGCAAGCACTGTCATCCTGCCGATTGTCCATTTCCTGGGGAAGGCCTTGAGGTTTGGAGGATGGAAATGGTTGGCACTCATGTAGCTGGGAGGAAATCAGAAGAAAGAGATGTTAGTCCCTCCATGAAACACTGTTAACTTCCTCACCAAAGCAAAAGTGGGGCGGGGAGTGGTTTATTATTTGGCCTCTTAGGAGGTGTGGAATACATTAGCACACAGTTTTTGGATGGCCTTATAAATGGCACACAGAGAGATTGCTCAGCTTCAAAAAATGATTGATACTTCTTTTACTTTAACAAATGAGAAATGTCCGTGACAGAAAGAAACCCTGCTACAAGCCAGGTTTTCTCATTAACAGTGAAACACGGATAATTATTCACTGGGAACATACACAGAGGGAATTCATGTTAGATTCCTTATTTTGACTATTGCTGCTGGCAATCTCAGAGACCACAGTATACACACAAAGACACACACATAAATATGTACATAAAAGCTCAGGGGTCTGCAGTACATGTGCACAAAGAAGCCACCAATTTTGAGTACAAAGGAAGTTTTTTAGAATAACCCATGTGGTCAGATAGAAGTCCAGAAAGAAAGATAAGCAATGGAAAAGGCAGACGATCAGTCAATTTTGTTCATTGACTTTAGTCGTATGTTGTTTATCTTGGTCTTTGGTTTCCTTTTGAAAGATATGAAAGTAGACTTTCCTAAAGCATTTTCAACCCAAGATGCATGATCACACATGTATTCTGGATGGTCACTCTCCTAACCTAAAGGAAAATATGATGAACTACACAGCAGATAGACATGGCCTCAGGAGTGACAGGGTATTTTAGGATTGTTGTAGTTAGTATATACATTCAGCAACTTGTAATAAAGACATCAAACAACAGGAACGTAAGGCAGAAGTGTATTTCTGTTTGAGTTAGCTTTTTGTCATTGTAAGCAACAAGAACAACTCAGAGGAAAAAAGGTTTATTCAGGGCTAACAGTTTCATAGGTCTTAGTCCACGTTCATCTGACTCGGCTGCTCTGGGCTTCAGGAGCCAGAACAGCATGGTGGAAGGACATGGCGGAGGAAAGCTGCTCTGATCACAGAAGCCAAGAAGCAGAAAGTGGAGCCAGTGACAAGATACAGTCCCCAAGGGCATGCTTCCAGTGACCTACTTCCTCCAGTCACACATCCCACCTGCCTATGAGTAGCACTCAGTAGTCTATTTAAATGGATTAATCCACTGATTAGGTTATAGACCTCGTGATCTTATCATTTCACCTTTGAACACTGCTGCTTTGCCACGTGAGCTTTTCAGGGGATACCTCATATCCAAACCAAAGCACTGCTTCAAGTCATGGTCTAGAGGAAGATATTCCAAGCTTGAGCTGTCAACATAGCATATCAATTAGGTCAGGTGGAATTTCTTCTAACCCCCATGACTCTGACATCCCTGAGTGTTGCCCTTCCTCTCCCGGGCCAGGATGGCTGGCTATACATACACATTCGTCACAGAAGGTTGGAGAAGGCAGAAAAAGAACCAGTTCTTTTCTTTTAAAGATATACTTCATAAGGTGTACACATCACTTTTCCTCTAGTTGCCCTGAATATAACCACATGCTTAACACCTTACAACAAGGGAAGGTGGGAAAAACCTCTATGCCAAGCAGCTACGTATCTAAAATTCAGGGGGTTTCTGCCTGGAGAACAACCAAATTAAAGTTGTTGGAATCAAGGGTGACAAAGTGCAAATAAAAGTCATCTCTGACTTCAGAGATGAATGAATGAAGGTGAGCCAGCAATAAATTTTTAAGTTTAATAAATTACAAAATATTTGGAAAATATTTGCAAATAGCAAGCAGGAATCACTCATTTTTTAAGCTTGTTAAAACAGTAAAGCAAAAGTATGGAGATGAATAAACAGAATAAATGAAAATCAATTAGACAATGAAGATCAATGATTTAAACAATGCAAACATGTTTTTATTATGATAACATCACACATAAACAAAGTAAACAGAGTAGTACATACAATGAATCTCCACGCCCTCATTCAGCTTCAGTAAACATTCTGCCATTCTTATCTGGTTGTATTTCTGCCCACTCTCCCCTCTCTCCCCTCTCTCCCTTCTCAGTGTTCTTGTGGGTAAATTTTATATCCTTTGAAATGTATAGACCTAAGTGTAAATTTTAATACCCATGTAACCACATTCTTATCTAACATACCTTTGATGGTATAAATTTTTTTGGTCTTTTAGCTCTTTTTCTTCACTTTGGCTTATTTCTATTACTATATCTTCAATTTCACAGATCCTTTTCTCTAATGTTTAATCTTGAACTGATCCTATTCAGTGGACTTTTCATTTCAAAAAACATATGTTGGGACTGGGGATGTAGTTCAATGGTAGAGGGTTTACCTAGCATGCATGAGGCCCTGAGCTAAATCCCTAGCACCACAGAAAAATCTATCTGTATAAACATATATATGTGTGTATGTATTTTATTTGTAGAAGTTCATTTATAATTTCCATTTTTTTTCTCCATGTATGCCTGTTTTCCTTTAAATACTTAAAATATTGTAATACTCTGTTTAATATCCTTATTTATAATTCATTATTATCTCTGCATTTCAGGATCTGTTTCCATTGACTTTTTTTTTTTTTTTCTAGTTAGAGGTCACATTTTCTTCCTGACAAGTCAAGAAATATTCAGTTATAGATTTTATATCATTAGATGTATATTTTACATCATTAAATGTCTGGATTTTATTTATCTTCCTCTAGAGATTGTTGGGTTTTCTTCTGTTAATCACCTATTTAAAGTTCAATTTGACCTTCTTAAGCTTAGTTAAGACAAGTCTCGAGCAGCCTTTACTCTAGAACCTTTTTAAATTTTCCATTGAATGCCCCAGGTGATCAATAATGACCTACTCTAGCTTGTCAGAACTTGAAGGCTTTCCGGCCTTATTTGGGCTCTGGAAAATGTTAAGCTCACAGTTCCCTGGTTACTCTTAGCTCAACCTTGTAGAATTTAGCCCTACATATGCATATACATCTTGGGTTGGACAAAGACTCAAGAGGAATTTATGTAGATTTCTAGGGCTTCTTTCTATCTGACACCCCCATTTCCAGAATTCTGCTCAAGAACTTCCAACTGCCTTAGTGTCTTTGAACTCTATCCTGAGCTTCATCACATTGCTTAGACTGTTGTGCTTTGCTTGGGATAGTTCTTAGAGTTGAATTGTGCTTCCACAAAAGATGTTGAAATCCTAACACCCAGTATCTGTGAAATGCCCTTATTTGGACTTGTGTCTTTGCAGATGATCAAGTTAAAATGAGGTTAGTAAGGTGGGCCCAATTCAATGTGACTGATGTTCTTATGAAAAAGTAAAATCTAGATGCAGAGACCAACTTGCACATAAGGAAGAACACCATGTGAATGTGAAATAAGAGAGCTCTGCCTCTTTTCATCTTACGTAACCTCCACGCATAACATCTCTCCCCTGAGCCCCTCAGTGGATATGACTCTTTTGCACTATGCATTGATCCAAGCCATGTGGATTAAAGAGGTCCACTTGGCTCCTATCACTTGACTGCATGGGGAAGGAAAGGAGGGGGTGAGGATGATGAGTTTGAGTTGATGTTGAGAAATCTTGGGACTTAAAAGCACTTTAGAGATCATTTCATTGGAACCTAAATGTACCTCAAAGATCATCACATGTTCTTGTCTACAAATTTGAAAACTGAAGGCATAGAACCCTATCAAAACCTAGAATTCACCTTGAGAATTGTGAGTCAGTGTAACTGAAAATAAAAGTAACAAAATTGGGTTTCTTACTTTCTGAAAAACTGAGCTTCACCCTGAGAAGTTTCAGAGAGGCTTTAGTGTGGCTTTTTAAAAATCCTACCTTAGCTGGGATCTCCTTGATAGTCTTAACTATCTTAACTGTCCCCAGAGCAGTAGGTAGAAAATAGACATTTTTCTAACCAAACTGAGAGAAGACCTCCAGTATCTTTAATTTTTAATGATTTCTCAGATATTTTAAACTTCCAATAAGTATACTATGGAGGATAAGTCACTGTGGTCCCAACTGTGAATTTGTCAAGCACTCTAAATTTAGACGAAATGTGTTTTCTCTCACAGCGGCAATCTGTCTTACCAATTCTGTGCTACAAATGGGTGGACCCAATGTCTCAGCTTAATACTTTGGAATTTTAGTGTATCTAAATATGTTTTGACTACATAACTGTAATATTGTACATATCCAATTGTGGAATGATAAAAGTTACCCAAAAACCAAAGTTCTTTACTTTATGGAAAAATGAGATCAATGTTTAAAATGTTTTTTCTAGTCTCAGGTAAAGATTTTTTTACTTTGAAAATCATATAAAGAGTAAAATGAAAGCAGATATTAGACTTCTACCAATTAACACTTGATTCTTAACTTTTACCATCTAGGATGTTATTTTCCAATGTATTACATTTGAAGAAGCAAACTTCTTTGAAAAATCAACATAGAAGCTAATTTGAAAAACTGTGCAATGATGAATGCTCATTTTATCTTTTTTTTTTTTTTTTTTTTTTTTTGCCAGTTAGTATAAGGGCATAAACACAAATAGGTACTTTATGTTCTCTAAGAATTTTTATAAAATTTAATGAATAATACTCACTCTTATAGAAGCCTAGATAATAAAAATATCACCTATTTGTTAGGAATGGCTAACAAGAAAAATGCCATGAGTAGGGCCACAGTATGTATATGCTTCTAGAGCCATGAAGATACTACAACAGCTCATCAGAATTGTGTCTCCTTTAGACTTTGCCAACGTCTTATTTCTCTTCTCCTCTCTTCTTCCAGGCTGCCCCATCACAGGCTATCCCACCCCCAATATCACCTGGTTCCATGGTGGTCAACCAATTGCCACCACCACTGGACTGACCCATCACATCCTGGCAGCTGGACAGATCCTTCAGGTTGCAAATCTCAGTGGTGGTTCTCAAGGGGAATTCAGCTGCCTTGCACAGAATGAGGCAGGGATGCTCGTGCAGAAAGCGTCTTTAGTGATCCAAGGTGAGAACTCTGACCAGGCTTTAGGGTGTCAACAAGAAAGCCCACTTGGGAGTAAAATTCACTAAGAACAATGTGATTTCTGATCTCCCGTGGTACCTAGACCATGAAAACCAAAGCCGAACTCTGTTTCAGTGCAATGAGATGCTACTTCTGCCAACGTAGCCCTTTAGAAGAGCCACCAGGTCCCACCGCAGGAGAACCTGGACATCTCAGCATCAGTGCCTCCCTAAATTGGTCCTTCTGATCAAATATTGCTGTTGCTCAAGACCAAGAAAACTTTATCAGAGTTAGTTCTCTTTTCTGTGTGCTGGTTTAACTAGAAGATATATCTCACACACACACGCACACCACACAGAGTAGCCTACTTAAAACTTCATCTTCCCTGTTGATTTGGTTAAAAAATACTTCTTGAGTGGAACAATTTGGTCGTTGTCTCCTGCTAGAGGAGGGGCTGGTGCCGTGCCAGCTGCACATTCTGAAGAGTCTTGGGCTGCAATCACATGCTGAGGGCTTTCCAGGCACCATTCCTTTGACCCTGGCAAAGAAGAGACTGAGAAGCCTGTGTGGCTGGTCTGTGAGCTTTCCAGGAATACAGGCAGGTCAGAAAGCCCATGGGTGGGGCCTGGCATTCACTGCACCAGGAGGGTTGTGAATGAGTCCAAATGGTGGGAAGAGAGCCCAAACTAGCCTTTTTATAGAAACTATGGGAGGCTTTGAGTTTTCCATAGGCTAGTTCTACCTGTGACCTTATGTGATATGCTTAAGGAAAGCAAAATTCTACTGCATGTATTCCAAAATGGAGGATTTTGTGGAAAGGGTTAGAGTTTTGTGCCAACATAGCACAAGAGGAGGGAGGAAGGAGAAGGAAGATTTTTTTGAGCACATAGGTTTTCCTCTTAAAAAGTTTCCTCTCCCATTTTGCTTTCCAGGCTCGAAAACAAACTTTCCATTTTCTTGCCAGCCAACTATTCTCTGCTAAAAACCAGAATTCAGTGCCTATCTGCAATTTTCCTAATACATGAGAACTTGCAAATAAGCACTCAGAGTTTACCAGCCCACATGTATTTTTAACAGCTTTCCTACCATTGAGTCCCAGACCACCAAATAGAAAAACCAGAGAAATAGGCTTTTTCACTGACATCATTGTCTCATGGAAATGAGAACTCTCTAAATAGGCTGTTCTTTATAACATTTACAAAAATAAAAAATAATTACAAAATCCAACTCGAATCTCTACTTTTAAATATGATTATCTCTGATATATTTTTATTTCTCTGTAGAAAAAAAAAGTCACTTTCTCATAAACCAATAAGAGTACTTTAGCCAGTATTTTAAGGGCAATGGCTGTTGAATAAGTCCTCTCTGTGTGCCCGGCACTGAGCCTGGCCCTTTACTTTCATTATATCCAACCCTCACGGTAATGTGATCAGGTGAGAGTTATGGTACTCATTTTTTGGAGGAATCATCTGAGGTTCCTGGAGAGAACGGGGCTTGCTCAATAGGTTGGGAATGGTGCCCACCCAGAGGCAGAGCCTCATTTATAATAACTTAGCCTACATGCCACCCCCAGCCCCTTCACATCTTCCCCTAACCCTGCTCAGAAGAAATGGAGTGAGGGCAATAACATTCCCTTCTCTTCACCTCTGATCCTCCTCTTGTGACAGATTACTGGTGGTCTGTGGACAGACTGGTGACCTGCTCAGCATCTTGTGGGAACAGGGGTGTTCAGCAGCCCCGCCTGAGGTGTCTATTGAACAACACGGAGGTGAATCCTGCTCACTGTGCAGGGAAGGTTCGCCCTGCTGTGCAGCCCATTGCCTGCAACCGGAGAGACTGCCCTTCCCGGTGAGTGAAGCTCCCACTCCCAGGATGAGTCCAGACTTACAGCCAAGTTGATGGCCTGCCCTTGTCTAGCAATGTGCTGGGAGAGAGGCAATCCAAGGTGCTATTCCTTCCTTTAGGCATGGGTTCATCAGGCCTCTCTGCCTTGCTGACAGTATACTCAAATGAGCCCACTCTCTCAGCTCTGTTTATTCCCTCACCTGTCCACCAGCTAATGACTACCTCTCAAGGACCTACAAGGCTCTGATCTGTTCAGGGAGCAAGTGTCTCCCAGGCCCTGGTTAGAGACATCTCCCATCCTGCAGTGATACACTAATTCTCTGGGCTTTTTGTAAGAGAAAGAAGTATCTTTCATTGACATGCTGAGGGGACAGAGGTTACTGGGCTCTACCCAAGCTCTCTTTTTGTCTGACTTTAGATACCTGTGCTAACCTGGTTTAGTTACAGAAATCTTCTTTTCTACAAATAGTTGCATCTCCCTAAAGTTGAAATAAATCTCTATTTTCTATAGTTGCCTTAACTTTGAATTTACATTCTCTACATTTAGGCCCCTTATATAGCCCAAGATAACAAAGAATCTCTGCCTCTTATAACATCTTCTTCACACTTCAAGAAACTGTGACTCCCACTGAGCACCCAACCCCTAGTCTTAAGAAAGTAGCTGAAGGTATGATGGCTAGACTTGGAGTTGGCACCCGCATGGCGCTCTGGGCCTACAGGGACTTGGCTTGGCCCTAAAATGCCAGTTTACGACCTATCTATAGGACTTTCATACGGTGCTCAGGGAACCGCTTTGTGTTTTGCCAGCTGAGTCATAAGGAGCAGCTGAAACCAGGAGAGACTCCATGAAATATGAAACACACTCATTAATATCAGCAGTTTGACTTGCTGACGGGAAGGTTTCCACAGGAATGATTAATGTCCTTTTATACCCTTCCTGAATGGGTAACATAGCCCATACCTCTCCTTTCTCAAAACCCCCACCCCAGCTCCCGAAAAAATCGCTGAAATGTATATTTAGAAATAAAAGTTGATTGAAATACAGGCCTGACATTCACCAGGGATCTAGAGGGCTGGAAGGCTGCCCCTGCCAAGCTGTGTGAAATGAAGAAGAGATCTTTGACGTGCCAGGAACTTTTTGATTTGATTTGGTGATGGTCAGAGTCAATCAGCCTAATTTACTTCTGCAAATGAAATAATAATGGCTATGTCTTCTTCGGTTTCAATGCCCCCAGGAGTTTTAAAACACCTCATGCCTGCTTCCTAAGTGGCTCTGCTCCTGTGGGCTGGAAATCTGCGTGCAGTCATCCCTCTCCAGGGCAAAGGAACAGGGAAATTGCCACAAAACTAAATAAGTCACAGATCCGGACTCAGGAGGAATTTGCTCCCCTTTCCCACTACACGCCTCTCCTGAAAGCCAGATGTAGCGTCACTTGGCTAGAAAGTACCATGGGTTCACCCTCCACTGGTCTTCCTACCAGGCTATTTGGGCACATTAGTTAGCATCCTTCTTTGCACACAAACAAGTATTGTTGCCCTGATCATCTTTCTGAGCAGAACTAGGAAATCCTCCTTTGTCCCAGGAAGCTATTTCAATCATTTCATGTTAGATAACACCCCCCAACCCCTGCAATCAGGCAATAAGAGGGATTTTTGCTGGGGGTGGGGGAGTTGTCCCCCCCCCCCAGATTGCATGAAGTGGCTGAACAACACCATGTCTTTCCTCATTTTTACAAACTCTCCCTATTCCCTTCTCTCTGAGAATTATCCTGGGGTATCCTCAAAGAGCACCCAAGTTCATTTATATATGGATCAAGGACTTCAAAATGTCCCCAGATTATACTTTGGCTTTATGAGAAAAGTCTTGGTCAGTCTCATTTCTAGGGAATCAAATTGTAGTTGGAGCCTAACATTCTGAAAACAAATATTTCTAGCACATGTGCAATCCTTTAAGATACATAAGACTTATAGTCTGCATCATGGTGATGGAAAATTGCCCCAGAAAGCTATTATCTTTGTTTCTGAAAGATTAAACAAATTAAATGGGATAGGGGTTAAGTTAAGATAGAAAGTACAGATGCTACCAAACAAAACCTTCACTCAAGTGAGACCCAGATTGCCTCCTGGGTCAAAAGGCAACAGGTTTGGCTCTGACTTCCCAGGAAACCATTCCTGCTCACACTAGGAAGTACCAAAACCACAGTATAGTTTAAGTAGCTAAAGGACTATCTCTCGGCCTTTTGGGCAGCTGAGGCAACTGACTCTCTAAATACTCTTTCAAGCTGCACATTTCTGGTCAGTGTCCCAGGTTTATCAGTGTCCTGAGGCTACCATAACAAATTACTACCACAAACTGTGACTTATTTAGTTTTGTGCCAATTTCCCTGTTCCTTTGCCCTGGAGAAGGATGACTGCATGCAGATTTCCAGCCCACAGGAGCAGAGCCACCACAAACAGTAGCTTAGAGCAACAAAAATTGATTCTCTCACTGTTTTAAAAGCCAGCAGTCAAAAAAAAAAAAAAAAAAAAAAAAAATTAAAGGTGTCAGCAGGGCCATACTCCCTGCAGAAGCCCCCTGCAAAGGCACTATGGTTGAACCATTCCCAGCCCTCCTGTCCCCTGGTGCCTTCCTTGTTTGTGGCTGCATGACTCCACCTCCTGCCTCCCTGGGTATACCACTTTCAAGGTCACTGCCTTCTCCTCTTTCCTGTGTATAATCTCCTCTGCCTTTCTCTTAGAACACCTGTGGTGGAATTTAAGGCCTAGCCAGATAATCTTTTCTCAAAATTCTTAATTATGTCAAGTCAAGATCTTCCCCGCCCCCCCCCCCCCCCCAATAAGATAATATTCACGGTTTCTAGGGATTTGACATGGATATCTTCCTCAGGATCATTTTTCCAAGTAAATACTGTGAAGAGGGTATGGCCCTCTAATTAGCATCTGTGTGGTGATGGGTACAAGGCTCCTTCCCCAAGGCCTGACCTTTGGGGCTCCTCTGATGCTCCTTCCTCTCCCCAGGTGGATGGTGACTTCCTGGTCTGCCTGTACCCGGAGCTGCGGCGGAGGCATCCAGACCCGCAGAGTGACTTGTCAGAAGCTGAAAGCCTCTGGGATCTCCACCCCAGTGTCTAATGACATGTGTACCCAGCTCGCCAAACGGCCTGTGGACACCCAGGCCTGTAACCAACAGCTGTGTGTGGAGTGGGCCTTCTCCAACTGGGGCCAGGTGAGGGCCAGACAGGCTTTTATTTGGAAGGTCATTCTAAAGGTATAACCCTGCCACAATGGGAAATGCCACCACTGCCATATTCTCTGTGACATCCCAGTTGTCCCTAACTAACCCCACCCTGTATCATTCCTAACACCCAGGGCTTCTGAATCCTTCTCTAACATGAACACACCTGTCCTGGAGCCCTCAGGCCACCTCTTGTCCCTGGTTGTGCTGGGATGACATAAAGGTCAGAGGAGGCTCCTCTGAGGACTATAGTGTTGCCCTTGGCCAGGGTTCTCCACTGGTCATGTAGCTATAAACAACCTGTTTAAACCACCATTGTCCCACCATACCTCCCAGAGTCTAAGTCACTTCCTCTGGGGTGTGATCAGGCTTATGTGATTTTTAGAAACTCCTCAGGTGATTCTGAAATACAACCAGGGTAGAGAACCATTGTTCTGAGCCCAGAAGATTTGATCACTCTGAAACAATCAACTTTCTTAATTCTCTGCCTAGAGGTGACTTAAGTCCCAGGTAAGCTTAATGGATAGCAGCAGCGGGGGCTTGTTTGACCCCATAAGCTCAATGATGGATTTCCTCTAGGTACAGTGGAGGGACCATGAGGACTCTACCCATTTGGAGTCAGAATTTTATGTGATTTAAAAAGGAGATTGACACAAACTGAGGACTCCCAGGGACTTAGGGAGCCATGCTGAGCAATGGCAGACATTGCACCATGACAGCAAGAATCCAGGGCACAAGGTCCTTGTTTGCTCATTGTTTCTATGCCAGGTAGGACTGAACCCCAGTCAAGAACTCTGATAGTCACTAGAGAGAGAGGTTTTCCCCAGTCCAGGTAGATAAGGCCTCTTTTAGGCATAGAATAGTTGTCCTACTCATCTTGAACTCTACAGTTTTGCAATATTATTGGCACCAAAGAAAATCAGGTGTGGAGGGGCTTAAGGGAAATGACATAATAGTACATACCATTTCTCCAAAAGTCTGTGTTCAAACCCTTCTGGAGAATTAGCAGGCATGAAGAACTGCCTACCGGGGTTGATATTCAGATTTGTCTGGACTGGTACTAATTAGCAGAGGGACTATTCTGACTGTTGAGGCATAGTTTCTGGCTGACCAACTGGGACACTCCCCAAATAATAGGCTTTACTGTAGGACCAAGGTAACAATGTTCTTGGACAATTAGCAACTTGAAACTTGTTGGAATTGGTTTATTCATGTTCCTCCACTGCCAGACTTCGGAAAACAATCACTTGCAACTTCCTGTTACACTAACATGCTATGTCAATCTCTAATGAAAATCAATCATTCCTGGCCACAGAGTAAAATTTGCAACTTAGCCAGTTGTACCTCAGGTAAGCCAGGGGCTAATGCTTAACTTGGCCAGTCAATGCATCTGGCCAGCCCCTCCTTATTTCCAGGGACATAATATATGTGCTTCGTATTCAAAGCTACATGAGCTCCATCTTGCTCCTACACCAGAGCAAGGGATGGTGGGGAGGTATCTTTCTCTTACCTGGAAAAGCCCACTTCTGACATTTCTCAGCACAACATAGCTCTGCTTCAAAGCCCTCAAGGCTTACTTGCAGTTTGTGAAGTTAGGATTGGGAACAGCTCTGGGGACACATGGGAGATGTCTCTGCATTTTTATCAAGGTCACTCAAGGGGACATTGAGTACGTACTTACTCATTCTCAGTGACTCCTTTTCCCAACAGAGAGAAGAAAGGATAGATCTTTTCTACATTCTTTTCCCTCAAACTCTTCATTCCTTTCTTCTAAAGTCCTCTAGGCCAGTGTATATAGAGATTTAATGTGAATCACCAGAGAATCTTAATGCAAATTCTGATATGATAGGCCTGGGTTAGAGTCTGAGATACTGAATCCACATTTTTTTACGAAAATAAAGATCTATTTTATTTTTTTACTTATTTTTATTATTTTTATAGACTGCATTTTGATTCATTGTGCACAAATGGGATACAGCTTTTCATGTCTATGGCTGTGCACGATGTAGATTCATACCATTTGTATAATCATATATGTACATAGGGTAATGATGTCTGTCTCATTCCACCATCATTCACATCCCCACCCCCTCCTCCCTCTGATTTCCCTCTACATAATCTAAAGTTCCTCCATTCTTCTTTCAACCCCCACCCAACCATCCCCATTATGTATCATCATTCACTTATCAGGGAAAACATTCTACCTTCGTTTTTTTGGGATTGGTTTATTTCATTTAGCATGATATTCTCCAATCCCATCCATTTATCTGCAAAGTCATAATATTATTATTATTTATGGATGAATACTATTCCATTGTGTATATATACCACAGTTTCTTTAGCCATTCATTTGTTGAAAGGCATCTAGGTTGGTTCCACAATCTAGCTATTGTGAATTGAGCTGCTGTAAACATTGGTGTAGCTGCATTACCAATATGCTAAATTTTAAATCCTTTGGATATAAACCAAGTAGTTGGATAACTGGTTCAAAAGATGGGTCCCTTTCAAGTTTTCTGAGGAATCTCCCTCCATACTGCTTTCCAGAATGGCTGCACCAATTTGCAACTCCACCAGCAATGTAAAAGTGTGCCTTTTCCCCACATCCATGCCAACATCTATTATTGCTTGTGTTTTTGATAATAGCTATTCTAATTGGAATAAGATGAAATCTTAGAGTTGTTTTAATTTGCATTTCTCTAATTACCAGAGACAAACACTTTTTCATATACTTATTATTTCATTTATTTATTAATATTTATGTCTTCTTCTATAAAGTGTCTATCCAGTTCCTTGGCCCATTTATTGATTAGTTCTTTATATTTTTGGTGTTAAGTTTTTTAATTTCTTTATAAATTTTGGAGATTAGTGCTCTATCTGAAGTGTGTGTGGAAACGATTTTTCTCCCGCTCTGTAGGCTCTCTTTTCACATTATTGATTGTATCCTTTGCTGAGAAAAAGCTTCTAATTTGAATCCATCCCATTTATTGATACTTTCTTTGATTTCTTGTGTTTGGGAGTCTTGTTAAGGAAACCTGATCCTAAGTCAATATGATGAAGATTTGAAGATTTGGGCTTACTTTTTCTTCTATTCGGTGCAGGGTCTCTGGTCTAATTCCTAAGTCCTTGATTCATTTTGAGTCGAGTTTTGTGCAGGGTGAGAGATAGGGATTTAATTTCATTTTACTACATTTGGATTTCCAGTTTTCCCACCACCATTTGTTGAACAAGCTATCTTTTCTCCATTATGTTTTTTGGCTCCTTTGTCTAGTATGAAGTAACTATATTTTTGTGGGTTTGTCTCTGTGTCTTCTATTCTGTAACATTGGTCTGCCTGTCTATTTTGATGCCAATACCATGCTATTTTGTTACTATTGCTCTGTAGTGTAGTTTAAGGTCTGGTATTGTGATACCTCCTGCTTTACTCTTTCTGTTCAGGATTGCTTTGGCTATTCGAGGTCTCTTATTCTTCCAGATGAAGTTCATGATTGCTTTCTCTATTTCTATGAGGAATGTCATTGAGATTTTAATTGGAATTGCATTGACTCTATATAGTGCCTTTGGTAGAATGACCATTTTGACAATATTAATTCTGCCTATCCTAGAACATGGGAGATCTTTCCATCTTCTAAGGTTTTTTCAATTTCTTTCTTTAGTGTTCTGTATAGTTGTATATAATGATGGGACTTTTTGTTACATATTCATTCATGTACACAAAGTAACTATCATTTGACCAATATCACTCCATTTTCCTGAAAATGACATAATTCCATTTTCTTTATGACTGAAAAAACTGCATTGTGTATATATGCCACATTTTCTTTATCCATTCATCTGTTGATGGACACCTAGACTGATTTCGTAGTTTGGCTATTGTGAATTGTGCTGCTATAAACATAGGTATGCATGTATCACTGTAGTATGCCAACTTTAATTCTTTAGGACAAATACTAAGGAGTGGTCTAGCTGGGTCATTTGGTGGTTCCATGTCTAGTCTTTTCTTGTTTGTTTCTTTGTTTCTAAAAATACTATTGTTTAATAGTGCACTTCATTAATGCTACAGAATGAGCAGGATCAGGGAAACACAATGGAAGATCATTCCTGGGGCCAGGAAAACTCAAGGAGCACTATCCTAACCAGCAAGGAGCACTCCACCGGGCTCAGGCCACAACCTTCCTTCTCTGGGTCTTTCTCTTTATTTGCATTAATCCTCCACTGCTGAAGTCAGAGGTGGAGTCAGGAGAAGTCGATTGCTGGGGCCAGATATTAGAGATGACAGAAGGCAGGACAGGTTGGCTGAGTGAGCTCCTCAAAAGCATCCTTAATAACTAGAGGGTGGGATTAAGTCACTTTTCATCACAGAAGTAGGAAGAGGGAGAGAGGACAGGAATCAGAGGCCATGTTATATGCTTCTGATCCATTCTCAAGTTATTCACTGCTTAGATAGACTTCCCATTCAGTCCCATTACAACAGGGAGGACCACAAGGGGTCTGCCCATTGCCACACAGCTCTTGGATTTGTGGTCTTACTGCTCCAAGAGCCTTGGAAGATACAAGCATTAAATAAATTCTTTTATCCCCCTCCTCAATAAAATAACAAATCCCTCAAAACCTAATTTCTGCAAGTAATCAAGAAACAACACAAATCTTAAAGCTGAACTGGGAAGCGTGGCTTTGAAATACAGCCCTCTTTTCCCTTCCCAGCGAATAAGAGGACCCAGAACATTCTTTCAGCTGCCTTCTGTGCTCATCATACTGACTCCAACTACTGGAATCCTTGGAATTTTGTTCCTACTAATCTTCCACCCCCTCCTTGGAAAGAAAGGCTCCTCTGATGCAAGAAGAATGGTTTAGTGCAATCTCCTTTCCAAAAAAGAGTGACTGGTCCCCAGGCTTTCTTCTATTCCCTGCACTTTTATCTGTTGCTTGCCTTAGTTTCAAGGCTGGTATCACTGCTGAGAAATCTGCTAGGTTACTGATCACCATGCCAGGATAACTTGTTCAATCTGCCCCATTCTCTAAAGTGAAAGGTCTCAGGTGGAAGGGACACATCCCAAGTTGTCCATACTTATCCAGTAAGGCAAGAGCTCTGTGACTCGGGGGAAGTGAGGAAAATAGTGTGTAGCTCCCTTTCATGTAGACTCTCTGATATTTCCATGTCTAGTCTTTTGAGGAGCCTCTGTACTGATTGCCATAGTGGTTGTACTAATACACAGTTCCACCAACAGCATAAAAGTGTTTCTTTTTTTCCTGAATCCTCTCTGGCATTTATTATTTGTACTCTTGATGATTGCCATTGTGACTGGTGTGAGATAAAAATCTGTTTTGATTTGCATTTCCTCATTGTTAATGATTTTGAACATTTTGTCACATACTTATTGACCAGTTGTATTTTTTCTTTTGAGAGGTATGTCTGCCATTTCTTTTTTTGTTTTAATTTTTATTTTTTACAGACTGCATTTTGATTCATTGTACACAAATGGGGTACATCATTTCTTTTCTATGGTTGTACACCATGTAGATTCATTTGTGTAATCATACACGTACCTAGGGTAATGATGTCTGTCTCATTCCACCATTTTTCATACCCCATTCCCTCTAATTTCCCTCTATGTAATCTAAAGTTCCTCCATTCTTCTCTCACCTCCCACCCCCACCCCCATTATATATCATCATCCACTTATCAGGAAAAACATTCGACCTTTGGTTTTTTGGGATTGGTTTACTTAGCATTTCTCAGTTGGGCTATTTGATTTTTTGGTGTAAAGTTTTTTGAGTTCTTTATATATTCTGAATGTTAATCCTCTATCAAAAGAGTAGTTAGCAAAGATTTTCTCCCATTCTCTAGATTCTACCTTCACATTCCTAATTGTGTCCTTTGCTATGCAGAAGCTTTTTTAATTTAATACCATCCCATCTATTAACTCTTGGCATTATTTCCTGAGCTTTAGGAGTCTGAATGAGAAAGTTGTTGCCTGTGCCTAAAAGCTGAAGTGCTGACCCTATATTTTCTTCTAGGAGTTGCTTGGTTTCTGGCATAATTCCTAGCTCTTTGATCTATTTTGAGTTGATTTATGTGCAGGGGGAGAGATAAGGTTCTAGCTTCATCCTTCTACATATGAATAACCAGTTTCGCCTGCACCATTTGTTAAAAAGGCTGTCTTTTTCTCTGAAGTATTTTTTTGACACCTTTGTCAAGGATCAGATGACAGATGTGTGGGTTTTCTTTGTCTTCTATTCTGTACCATTGATCTATGTGTCTTTTTGTGCCTGTACTATGCAGATTTTGTTATTATAGCTCATAGTATAAAGTCAGGTTGCTTTTTTTGGCTTAGAATTGCTTTGGCTATTCTGGGTCTTTTGTTCTTCCAAATAAATTTTAGGACTGTTTTTTCTAGTTCTATGAAGAATGTCATTGGTGTTTTGATGGGGATTGCATTGAATCTTATTGCTTTTGGTAGTATAGTCATTTTAACAATATTAATTCTGCCTATCTGTGAACATGGGAGTCTTTCCATCTTCGTATGACTTCTTTAATTTTTTCTTCAGTGCTCTGTAGTTTTTCATGGTAGAGGTCTTTCACCTCCTTAAATTTATTCCTGGGTGGTTTGGGGTTTTTTTGTTTGTTTGAGGCTATTGTGAATGAAATTGTTTTCCTGATTTCTCAGCAGATTTATTTTTAGTATATAGAAACGTTATTGATTTTTGTGTGTTGATTTTGTAACTTCCTTCTGAATTTATTAGCCCTAACAATCTTTAGATGGCATTTTTCTAGATAGAAGATCAGATAATCTGCAAACAATAATAATTTGGTTTCTTCCTTTCCTTTTTTTTATCCTTTTATTTTCTTCTCTTACCTAGAATGTCTAGCATATATTAAATAGGAATAGAGAGAATGGACAACCTTTTCTTGTCCAAAATTTTAAAGGAAATGCTTTCCATATTTCCCCATTTACCATGAGGTTGGCTTTGGACTTTTCATATATATCCTTTAGGATGTTCAGATAGGTTCCTTCTATGGGATGCAGAATTTCTAACAGCTCCCAGGTTATGCCAAGGCTACTGGTCCACCAGACTTAAGAATGTAGAAAGTTTACAACATTATGAATTACAATGAGTTGTTTGATGTCAGTCTTGTTGATGTTTTTCTGTAAATGATATTGTTAAAATGTGCTTCAAACTGTAGATTCCCCACTTCCAAACCTCCACAATGAAAATGATCTTTCTGACAAGAAAATCCTTTGGAATAGTGTCATATAAATCATTTGCTTACCTCCTTGAAGTCTGTGAAAACCATGCTGATTTTAGTCCACATGAAATAGAAACACCTTGTTAGCTCCAATAACCTGACTTGGTGTAATAATTCAGCTTCTTTTAATCCAACATACACCCACCTGTCTCAGATGGGAATGTATTCCATATAAGCACTTGTGAGGGAATAAAGGCAAAAACAGCTCCAGAATCTTTACAGGAAAAGTGGGTGAAAGGACAGAAATAGAAATATAGTGGAAACATAGCACCAAATTATGAAAGACCTTGTGGACTATAATAAGAGCTTGGATTTTATTATGACTGCCACTAGATTTTTTATTGTTATTTTATTTGCCATTTTAACATATATCAATTGTGCACATTAACAGGATTCAGTGTAATATTTCCATACATGCATACATGAGGCACTGATCAAATCCAGTAAACCCTTTCCCTACCAACCCACCCTCCCCAACCCCTAGTAATCTCTATTCTATTTTCAAATTGACATTTTTTTGAATTTCCACATATGAAAACATGAGATACTTGTTCTGTATCTGGCTTAATTCAGTTAACATCATGTCCTCCTGTTCCATCCATCCGTTTTGCTACAAGTGACAGAATTTCTTTCTGGCTTAATACTACTCCACTGTGTATATAATACCACCTTTTCTTTATCCCTTCATCTGTTGGTGGGCACCCAAGGCCCATTTCATGTCTTAACTATTGCGAATAGTGCCGCAATATACATGGGCACTCGGGTATCTCTTTTGTATGCCAATTCCATTTCCTTTGGATATGTACCCAGGCGTGGGATAGCTGGACCACATGGTAGTTCCAGTTTTTGTTTTTGAGGAACCTCTTTGCTGTTCTCCATAATGGCTTTACATTTCCACTAATAGTGTGTGAGAATTCCCTTTTCTCCAGGTCCTCATCAGCATTTGTTTCTTTTTCTTTTTTTCTTTCTTTCTTCAATAGCTGTCCTTAGGCTTTGACTGTATCTCAGTGGTACAGCATGTTCTTAGCACAGCATGGTCAGGGTCCTATGTTCAATCCTCCACAAAAAAAAGAAAAAAAAAAAAAACTGGTGTGAAATTTTATCTCATTGTCCTTTTTTTTGGTTTGTTTTGTTATGTTTTGTTTTGTTTTGTTTTGTTTTTGGTGCTGGGGATTGAACCCTGGGCCTTGTGCTTGCAAGGAACACACTCTACCAACTGAGCAATAGCCCCAGCCCTCTCATTGTACTTTTGATTTGCATTTTTCCTGATGGCTGATGATAACATTTTTTCCATATCTTCATGGGTCACTTGTGTTTCTTCCTTTGAGAATCTGTTTAGATCATTTGCCCATTTTGTAATTAATGTTTTATGGTTTTCTGAGTTCTTCATGTATTCTGGATATTAACCCTCTGTTGCATAAAGAGTCGGCAAATATAGTCTCCCTTTCTGGGGGTTGGCTCTTCAATCTGTTTCTTGTTTACTTTGCTATGTGGAGACTTTGGGGTTTGATATAAACCCATTTGTCAACTTTTGCTTTTGTTCCCTGTACTTTTGGGGTTTTATCCACAAAACCATTTTCTGCACCAATGTCTTGAAGTGTTTCCCCTGTTTTCTTACATAGTTTCAGAGTTCCATTCTTAAGTTTGGGTTTGACCTATTTTATTTTTGTTCAGGGTTATAGATAAGGGTACTATCCCAGTCTTCTGCATGTGGATATCCAGTTTTTCCAGGACCATTTGTTGAAGAGGTTTCTGGCACCTTTGTCCACATATGCTGGCTGTGGTTGCATGGGTTTATTGCTAGGAATTCTAACTTATTCCACTGTTCTGTGTGTCAATTTTTATGCCACTATCATGCTATTTTTGTTACTCTGGCTCTGAAACATGTCTTGAAATCAGGTGTTCTCATGCCCCTAGCTCTGTTCTTTTTGTTCAAGAGTGCTTTGGCTATTTGGGATCTTCTGTGCTTCCATATGAACTTTAGGACTGTTTTTTCTAGTTCTGTAAAGAATGTCATTCATCTTTTGATGGAGACTGCATTGAATCTGTAGATTACTTTGAGTGGTATGAAAATTTTAACAATATTCTTCCAATTCATGAACATGGAAGTGTTTCTCAGCCTCTGTAGGTCTTCAATTTCTTTCATTAGTACTTTATAATTTTCATTGCAGAGGTCTTTCTTTCCTTGGTTAAGTCTATTCCTAGACATTTTGTTTTTTGTAACTATAGGGAATGAAATTGCTTTGATGATTTCTTTCTCACCAAATTTGTAATTGGTGTATAGAAAACTTTTTTATTTTCGTATGTTGATTCTGTATGCTGTTACTTTAGTGAATTATTTTATCAGTTCTAAGAGTTTTCTATGGGATTCTTTAGGTTTTACTATGCATAGAGCCTTAGAATTTGAAAACAGGAATTATTTGGCTCCCCCTGGCTGAAACTTCTAATACTATAAGTATAAAAGTGAACCCCTTTGTCATATTCCTGCTTTTAAGAAAATGCTTTCAGTTTTTCCCCATTTGACATGATGTTGTACTATAGTTTAGATCTGGAATATCTCCCATAGCCCATATGTTAAAGACTCAGTCACCAGCCTGTGGCAGTATTAGAAGGTGGTGGAACCTTTGTAAAGTAGGGTCTAGTAGCAGAAAATGAGTCAATGTGGTATGACCTTGAAAGGGATATTAGACCTTGAGTCTCTCTCTCTCTCTGCTTCCCAGCCACCACAGGATGAACAGCTTTGTTTCACCATGCACTCCTTGCCATGATGTCCCGCTTTGCCGCAGTCCAAAGTAAAGTGTCAAAATAAATCGTTCCTGTTTTTAAATTGTCTCTGGTATTTTGTTGCAGCAACAGAAAGCTGACTAGCACAGTTACAGGGCTTTTCTCATGAAATGTTGAATTTGATCAAATATGTTTTCCTGCATCTATTGAGGTAATCGTTTTATTCTCATTCTGCTGTATTGTTAAACTACCCTTGCATCTTTTGAGATAAAGCCAACTTGAACATGGTGCATGATCTTTTAGATGTGCTGTTGAATTTCATTTACTATCTTTTGTTGAGAATTTTTGTATCTGTGTACATCAGGGATATTCATCTATAGTTTTATTTTTGTTGTTGTACCTAGTCTGGCTTTGGTTGCCTCATAAAATGTGTTGGAATGGTCTCTTCTCTTTCAATATTTTGGAGTAGGTTGAGAAGACTTGTCATTAGTTCTGTAAAAGTTTGGTAAAGTTCAGTAACAAAGCCATCAAGTCCCAAGATTTTTTTTTCTTTTTGGAGATACCTTTTATTATTCGGTCTCATTAGCCAGTATTAGACTCTTCAAGTTTTTCATGCCCTCATGGTTCAATTTTGGTAGGTCAGATGTGTCCAGAAATTTCTCCATTTTCTCTAGCTTCTCCAATTTGTTAATGTACCACTTTTCATAATAATTCCTAATAATCTTTTATATTTGTGGTATTGGATGTAATTCTCCCTTTTCATCCTAATTTTATTTATTTGGGTCTTTTTTCTTGGTTAGTATAGCTAAAGAATTGTCAATTTTGTTTCTCTTTTCAAAGAACCAACTGTATTTCTTTTCTGATCTTTGTTATTAAATTGTGGGTTTGGTTTGTTCTTGCTTTTCTGCATCCTTGAGATGCATTGTTAGGTTGTTTATTTGAAATAGTTCTATTTTTTATGTAGAAACTCATGGCTATAAACATCCCTCTTAGTATTGCTTTTGCTACATCCCACATTTTTATTTTTACATATTTATTGGTGCATTATAATTGAACATAATGGTAGGATCTGTTGTTACATATTTGTACAAGTATACAATATATAATTTGGCCAATATCATTCCCCAGTATTTCCCCTTTTGCATCTCACAAAGTTTGATATGTTGTGTTTCCATTTCTGTTTGAGACATTTTTAAATTTTCCTCTAGCTTCCACAGTGATCCACTGATCATTAAAAAGTGTGCCGTTTGGTCTCCATGCATTCTTAGTTTCTAAAGTTTCTTTTGTTGTCGGCTTCTAGTTTTATTCCATTATAATTAGAAAAAAATTACATGATTTCAATTTTTTTAGTATAAGACATTTTGTGAACTCATGTTTAGTCTATTCCATGTGTTGATGAAAAGAGTGTATATTCTGCAGCTGTTAGACAGAATATTCTGTAAATGTCTGTCAAGTCCAAATGAGCTACAGTATAGTTGAACTCAGAGGTTTCTTCGCTGACATTTTGTTCTGATGATCTTTCCATTGATGAAAGTAAAGTGTCGTCATGTTGGAGGACGTCTCTCCGTTTAGGTCTAATAGTGTTTGTCCTATAAAACTGGGTGCTTCAACATTAGGTCTTCTTGGTAAATTGATCCCTTGGTCATTATACAGTGACTCTCATAATTTGTCCTGAAGCTTATTTTGTCAGGTATTTTTCTCAGTTCCCATTTACTTGGAACATCATTTTCCATCCTTTTGCTTTTCATTTGTGTCTTTACTGGTAAAAATAAGGTTTTTTAGGCAGCTTATGGTTGGGTCTTGTTTTTTCTTATCCATTCGTCCAGCCTGTATATTTCAATTTGAGAAGTTAGTTCATTTGCATTCAAGCTGATTAGCAATAGATAGGAACTTGTTCTTCTGTTGATTTTCTTATTCTTTTTTTTTTTTTTTTTTTTTTTTTTTTTTTGGGTGCTGGGGATCGAACCCAGGGCCTTCTGCTTGCAAGGCAAGCACTCTACCGACTGAGCTATCTCCCCAGCCCCTATTTTCTTATTCTTGAATATTGTTTGTTCTTCCTTTCATTCATCTTTGTAATTTGATGGTTTACTGTCTGTGTACCTACTCTTCTGGTAGGATTTATATTTTCACATGCTTTCATGATGGTAGTTATCTTTCACTTCTGAATGTAGGACTCCCTTAAGCATCTTTTGTTAAGGCTGGTCTGGTGGTCACGACTTCCCTCAGTTTTTGCTTACCTTGGAAGGCCTTTATTTCTTCTTAATTTCTGAAGGATAACTTGCTGGGTACTGTAATCTTGGTTGGCCATTATTTTCTTTCTAGGACTTTACTCTGTTCTCTCCTAGGATTTCAGCTAAGAAATGTTAGTGTGAAATGACTCAGTGCTTTTCTCCTATAGATTTTTTAAATTTTTTTGTCTTGTACTTTGGGTGTGTGGTGCTGGGAATTGAACCTAGGGCTTTGTGCATGCTAAGCAAGCACTCTACCAAATGAGCTATATCCCCAGCCCTGTCTTGTATTTTTGATAGTTTGATAACACCATGGTGAAGATCTTTTTGTCATATCTATTGGAGTCTAAAAATCTCGTGTGTGGATGGCTGAACCTTTCCCAAGATTAGGGAAGTTTTCTGCTAGTATTTCATAGAATAGGCTATGTTCTTAACCTGTTTCTCCTTGCCTTCAGGTATTTGTTTAGTGGTGTCCCAAAGATCTTAAAAATTGTCTTCAAGTTCAGATGTCCGTTTTCTTCCACTTGATCTAGTCTATGGCTGAGGCACCAGCTGAAGTTTTTATTTGGTTTATAGAGCTCTTCATTTCCAAGATTTCTTTTTATCGCTGCTGAAGTTGCCATTCATACCCTGCATTTTCTTTCTAATTTCATATAACTTTATTCTCTTGGACCTCATTGAGCCTTATGATAGTTATTTTTTTTTTAAATGATTAGGCGTTTCATCCAATTTCTTCAGAACCTGTTGCTAGAAATTTTTGTTCTTTTAGAGGTACCCTATTACCTTATTGGTTTGTTTTTTGTTTTCATTTTCCCTGTGCTTCTACATTTAGATTTAGTGGATCAGACATCTCCAATGCCTTCTTGGGGTGACCTTATTAATAAGCAGCTTTCTCCTAAAAATGTGTCTGGGGTGTTGGTTTGTTATGCAATGTTGGCTTTGACTCTAGCTGAGCACTGTGATCTCCCTATGGTGTCTTTCAACTGAGGTTGGGCACAGCACATACTATGTCAGAGTCAGAGACTTACTGTCTCTGCAGACCACCTAAGAGTGGGGACACTGGCAATTCAGGCAGGGAGCTTCCTAGGTGGCTTCTCCTATAATGACAATGGTGGCCTTATCTGGTGATGGGGACTTTCTCAGACACTGTTAATGCTCGTTTTGCTACTAACAAGGCACTGGCAGCACCAGCAGTGGTGAAAGGCCTGAAGCACTTGTCCTCCAGTCAGTCAGTGGTGCAGGCTGCACAGGGAGAGGCAATAGCAGTAACTTGAACACCCTTGGTGTGGTGCTCACACCCAGCCCTGTTAGCAGTATGTGATCAGACAGTATGGGGGCAGCCAGCAGCAGGAACCATGTAGGTGCTGTGGTAATGTCCACCAGGGCACAGGACCTCAGTTGGAGCTGCACAAAGTTATACTCCACCTACAACATACATATATGCCTGGGTGGAGAAGACATGGCTGGAGTCATGGATTTGCTCCAAACTCCCTCAGCAAGCCCCTGCGGGGGTAGGCAACAGCGGTGACTACAGTGGGGAGTGTTCTCTCCCCAACCCCTCACTAACTGGCATCTGAGCTCAGTGCAGTGGGAACCTCATGGACACCTGCATTCAGTCCTTAGCACTGGCAGCACTTAGCACATGCAGCTGGTCATGACCTTGGGCTCAGATCTCCTGTATTTTTACAATGCCCTGCATTCCTGTCTGTTGCAACACCCATCCCAGGGTACCCTTGGATCAGAATCACTCTGCTGGGGCAAGTTGGTTGTGAGGGACCTTCCCCTCCAGCCAGTGAAATAGAATGTATGTGGAGCCCCAGAGATGGAAAGATGCAGGGGTTGCTGACTTCTA
This sequence comes from Sciurus vulgaris, assembly GCF_902686455.1. NCBI lineage: Eukaryota > Metazoa > Chordata > Mammalia > Rodentia > Sciuridae > Sciurus > Sciurus vulgaris. Next base: position 37,477,743 of record NC_136476.1, read on the forward strand.
CAGCAGCCCAAACTTTTCAAGATGATTAGCTGTAGCACCCTGAGGGTTGGCTGGTAGATTCTTTTCCAAATCAAGGGTACCCTGCAGGTTACTCACCTAAGTGGGCTACAAGCCCATAAGGATTATGAAACTTTCTGATAGCCAGAATTGACCAGCTTCTGCACTGATTTAGTTTGCTATGACTCTATCTTGCACCTTACCCCTGCAAAGAGGAGGCACCCTCTCCTTCCAGGAGTTGGGGTGTGACAGATGCCAGAGTAATTTGTTTCTTTATTATGCTGTTGTCCCAGGTCTCTGAATCTTACAAGTCTAGTTTCTCTCTTGCTGATTTCCAGTGTTCTCCATGGTCGCTCACTTAAAAATGTACCTGTACACCTGTTACTTTTGTCCATCTTTATGGAGAAAGAGGCAAGTGCTAGGCACATCTCTTCAGCCATCTTGTCCTTCTCCCCCACTAGAAAGATTTTAAACAGAAGTTACAAGCTCAGATTCTACTCTTAAGAGATTACCTCATCAGCAGTGTAGTGACTGAATTGGAAAGTAATAAGATTGGAGAAAGAGAAACCTAATGTAGGTAAGAAATTATGGTGATCAGAATGTATGCTTTGGTCAGTGGAAATGGACAAGAGATACTATGACAGTGTGATTCATATGGATTCAGTGAGCCATTGGAGATCAGAGAGAGGGAGGAAGCTAGGATAAATCTCAGATTTCTGGTGGAACAATTAGGAATATAGGAAAATGAAAATGGGTGTGATAAATTGTTTTGCACATATGTAATATGTTTACAAAATAGCCCAGTAGAGATATTCATTAGGCAGTTGGATGTTTGAATATGGAACTTAGAGATGTGCTGACCACAGTGTATTTGAATGTCATCAGCATCAAGCAATAACTAGGTGTCATGGGTGGTATCACCTTGGAGGAAGGAAGGATGATCTGAAGAAAGGACACAAAACAGAAACCTGGGCAACCCTAATCAAACTGGGCGAAGAAGGAGGTACAAAACTTAAGAACTAAGGTTTAGTATATTAAGAGCATGATCCAACTCTTTTGTCCACAAGAGACTCACTCTATTTAGATCTAAGGGGGAAAAGTAGAAATGAAAGAATGAAAAAGTCCATGTAAATTCTAACCAAAAGAGAGTTGGGGGTGTCTATACTAATATCTGACAAAGTAGACTATGTATTGAAAATAGGGTCAATGCACCAAGAATATCTAACAATTATAAACATGTGCACTAAATATCAGAACTCTAAAATATATGAATCAAACTTTGAATGGACTAAAAGAATATATAAATAGTTCTAAATAGTCAAGAAACTTTGCTACCTGCTTTCAGTAATAGAACAACTAAAAGGAAGATCATTTAAAAAAAATTTAACCAATAACCCAATGACCTCATCTAATCCTAATTATGTCCCAAAGATCTTACCTCCAAATGTCATCAACATATGAATTTGGGGATTAAGTTTTTGTTGCTGCCCGCAGCAACAATCCCGCGGTAATTTATCGGAGGTGGACTGGAACTGAACTACTTCTATTATCTTTATCTGGGCTACTTCCTTGCTTGTTTGTTTTCTAGTTTATAGAGGAAGAGAGGCTTTGCTTACTTTTAGTTTTAGAGGAAGAGAGGCTTTGCTTAAGAGGAAGAAAGACTTTGCTTAGAGGAAGAAAGACTGCTTAATTTTAGAGGTGCTACTTCTTAGAGTTCTGCTGCTTCTTCTTAGAGGCGCATCCTGCATCCTGCATCCTAAAGGTGCGTGCTAGAGGTGCGTGCTATCAGAGGTGCTTCTTAGTGGTGCGTCCTGTGACCTACGACCTAGAGTTGTCTTAAGCAGACTTAGTAATGTCATAGCCATCTTAGTGTTAGTACACTCTATGAAGTTTGCACGACAGGGAAATCCCCCAACAACTTTCTTAGATTGTATCCCCATCACTCAACAATAGATGACTATATACATGATGAAATATTATTCAGCCTTAAAAGAGAAAAGAAATTCTAATACATGCTGCAACATGTATTAGAAACACTGGACTAAGTGAAATAAGCCAAACACAAAAGGACAAATATATAATTCTACTTATGAGCTACTCAGAATAGTCAAATTCATACAGTGTAGTAATTGGAAGAAGTGGGAATTGGAGTTTCAATTTAGGATGATGAAAAAGTTCTGGAGATGGGTAGTAGCAATAGCTGTACCACAATGTGAGTGTACTTAATGCCACTGCATTGTACATTTAAATGGCATTGAGATGGACAGATTTATTAAAGATAACAGAAAGCAATCTGTTTAAAAATCAAAATGTGATTGGGTCTAATAGTGGAAAAATGTATGTTCACATCTAAGAAACTTCTAAGATTAATAACAAAGGTAACACAATAGTGAAGTGGGAAAATTTGAGTAGGCACTTCACTAAAGAAGCTGTCCAAATAAGAAATAACCCAACTAGAAGATGTTAAGCTTCATTAGTAACCAGGAGTATGTAAAATGAGATACAGCTCACAAGAATGCTTAAGATTTAAAATATATGACCGTGGCCATTCCAAAGTTTATCAAGGATTTAAAGTGGAAATCTTATACACCACTGGCAGGAGAAGAAATTGGCAACCTGTTGAATAGAATCTCTTAAATTTAAATATATCCACACCTATTTCTACTTCTATTTTTATACCCAACAAAAATGCAAGCATGTGAGTACCAAGGGACATACACAAAGATCTTTATAGCAATATAAATTTGTATCATTAAGTATAAAAACTATAAACAAATCAAGCATTAATCAAAAGTAGATGGAAAATTATGGTCTACTCATAAAATAAAGTGTTGAACAACAACAAAAATGAACACACTTTAATAATATACCTAATTCTCCATGAGAAAAAGAAGCCAGATGCAAAAGTAGACATGAAATATGGTTCCTTTATGTAAATTTCAAAATCAAGCATAAAATTGTGTTGAACGTTAAGTCTTGACAGTGGGTACGTTTGGAGAGGGGGAAAGAGTGAAGGGAGAGGCCCTCAAGGGACTTCCGAGTTGCCAACAGTGTTCTCTTTCTTCACCCGTATTTAGGACGGCCACATAATTTGTGGGGCTCAGTGCAAAATGAAACTGTGGGGCCCTCTCCACAACTACAAGGAATGAAAAGATTGTCAATAGAGCACTGAAGCAAGCAAAGCCCCCTTCTTTTCTAAAAATTTATTTATTTTGATTCATTGTAAACAAATGGGGTAAAACTTATTTCTCTGGTTGTACATGAAGTAGAGTCATACCATTTGTGTAATCATGCATGTACATAGGGTGATGATGTTTGTCTCAATCTGTCATTTTTCCCTTCCCCCCTACCCCTCCCACTCCTCTTTCCTCTATACAATCCATCCTTGCTCCATTCTTGCCTCCCTCCCACCCCCCCATCATGTATTATCATCCGCTTATCAGAGAGATCATTCGGCCTTTGGTTTTTTGAAATTGGCTTATCTTACTTAGCATGATATTCTCCAACTTCATCCATTTGCCTGTAAATGACATAATTTTATCATTCTTTATGGTGGAGTAATATTCCATTGTATTTATATGCCACAGTTTCTTTATCCATTCATCAACTGAAGGGCATCTAGGTTGGTTCCACAATCTAGCTATTGTGAATTGAGCAGCTATGAACATTGATGTGGCAAAGCCCCCTAACTGAGGGTGTGGCCATGCCATGCAGCTGGCCTTGCTGCTGCATTCACTTTGTAAGACCTCACTAAGATGTTCTTTGCCTGACTCACATTTCTCCATGCACGCTGTCCTTCACAGTAAGAAGTTATTTTCTAACATAGTTAAAACAAATTTTGTAATGTGTATTTTATCACAAAACAAAAAATAATTCTGATTCGTTGGTATCAAGGGACATTCTTTACATTTCCTCCAACCCCCATGTCTTTGTGAACAACCTTCACAAACTGAACCCTTCAGAGCCAGAAAGAGCAATCACTGGCCTGGACAGAGGTGTCAGCCCAGGAGGGATGCTTTTACCTTGAGTCCCTTTCCTTCAGTGGTTCTTCATCTCTGAGGTCCTGGATTCCTCTGAGCATCTAGTAAAAACCAGAAGAAACCTCTTGCTAGAAAATTTCAAAGCAAATGTTAAGAGTTAATATCCCTGTGCATCCCTAGAGATCTAAAGACTCCCAAGTTAAGATCCTATGTTCCAAAGTGATCATCTTCCACTCTCATAAAATAGAAAGGGACTGGTGCAGTGGAGGAAGGGGATGGAGGAGAGAAGGGCAAGGGGAGATACTGGGAAATGAAATGAACCAAATTACATTATGTGCATGTACAAATATGTAACAATCCCACTATTATGTATAATGAACCAATAAAAAATTAATGCTTCCTAGTTTATACCTAAAGGACTTAAAATCAGCATACTACAGTGATGCAGCCACATCAATGTTTATAGCCACTCAACTCACAATAGCTGAACTATGGAACCAACCTAGGTGCCCTTCAAAGAAGAAGAAAATGATGACATTTTCCAGTAAATGGATGGAGTTGGAGAATATCATGCTAAGCGAAATAAGCCAAACCCAAAAAACCAAAGACTGAATGTTTTCTCTAATATGCGGACACTAGTTCCCAATAATGGGGTGGGGAAAGGCACTAGGGAAGAATCCAGTTACTTTATATTAGGTAGAGGGAAGTGAAGGGAAGGGAAGAGGTACAGAGGTAGGAAGGATAGTAGAGTGAAACAGACATTATTACCTCATGTACATACATGACTGTGTGACTGATGTGATCCTGTAATATGCATGATCAGAAAATGAGGTATTATACTTATGTATGATTTATCAAAATCTATAAATGTAGTCTACTGTCACGTACAACTAATCAAAATAAAAAATCAATTTAAAAAATTAATGCTGGGACATAAATATCCTGGAGGAGTCCTCTCCAGTGTCCCCAGACATCATGAAACGTGATGGGACGGCATCTCCTCTCGTGTATCTTGTCTGCGCATTGGTTTTCTGGTTCCTTGCTCCCTTTATAGCACAATGTCTTAAATAGTCAGCTATTAATAAACTTCTCCCTAAACTTGAAAGAAAAGAAAGAAAGAGAGAGAGAGAGAGAGAGAGAGAGAGCGAGAGAAAGAAAGAAAGAAAGAAAAAGTTACCCCCCAGCAATGTGCATCCCCCTTGTGCTAACAGGGCGGGTGTTGGCTCAGGGTCTGCTGCTTTTGTATTTTACAGACATTTGCTGGGTTAGGGCCGGGCTTTGCCATCTCTGGGGAAAGCTTAACTATCTCCACAGGCACATGGCAAGAGAATAGAAGGAGGGACTGTACATACCTAAGTCTGTCTTTGTTCAGTCCTCCAGAAAACACCAAGGAAAGGAAAGAAAGGGTGGACATGGTTACTTGGATGAATTTAGCAAGAAAATAATAAGCCAAATTATCCTCCACACTGAAGGGGACACGGACTTATTTGGCTGCTCTAAATGTATTCCTAGCACATAATGCCAAGCTCTTTCATCTGGTTAATCTGGAAGTGGGTTGGCGTTTCGGACTGGCTCTACACGTCCTCTGACCTTTGCTAGCAAAATGCCCACAGACCACAGGAAAGCTAACTGTCCCACTGTGGCATAAAGAAAACAAGCCAGTGAATGTCCTTTAGTTGGTCCAAAGAGGGGTAAGATGAATGATCTGATGGCCTCCAACAAGACCTTGCAAAAGGATCCTGCATCCCCCGGGACCTGAAGATTGAACACCCTGCTAACATGACATGTATTCCTTTTCCTGCTTTGCAGTGCAACGGGCCTTGCATCGGGCCTCGCCTCGCTGTGCAACACAGACAAGTCTTCTGCCAGACACGGGATGGCATCACCCTTCCATCAGAGCAGTGCAGCGCCCTTCCCAGGTAAGATGCAGCCCGGGCCTCCTCTCTCAGCCCCTACGTCAGTAGCACAGAAACAAGTTGTGAAAGACGTTTCTTCTCCAACCTCCCACAGTGCCAAGGGTCAGATGCCCTGTCTGCTCCCTTCTATCACCCCAGGCCACAGTCACCCACCCAGAGACCCATGGGCCATCTTGTGCTTGCTAAAGGGTCCAGGTTGGGCTTTCCTCTCAAGAGGATGAAACATGCAGGGGTGTTTTTCCTCAGGGGTGGGGGGCACTGCACTAATCCCAAGGTGGGCAAGGAGCCAAGGTCTACATGGTGGCCCCACCAGCTCCTCATTCTTGTGGACCTCTCTCTAGATCTTAGGTTGAGATGAGGTGCCTTATCCCTGGATATCAACTTTTCATTCCTATCCAACCCCCAAACCCTATTGTATCTCTTCCTAGATGTCCCCTGAGAAGAGAGCTTATGGCCTAAGACTCCAGCCCCTGAGAACAGGCTTCAAGTTCTGCCTCTACCAGCCTCCACATGGCCTAGAGTTCATTCTTGAGCCTTGCATAGACATAGACATTGTAGAGAAGAGCAGATGGAGGCCCAGTCAGGGGAAGAAGTATTTGTGGCCATTCAGTAACAGAACAGAGATCAGAACCTAGGTCTGGTGATAATGGAAGTTCTTGAGGAGTTGACTGACATTCCAGGTTTGGGAGCATTATTTTCATATTTGGCCCCGTAGAGAAAGACCTTAACTCTGGCACCCTCTTCCTACAGGCCCGTGAGCACCCAGAACTGCTGGTCAGATGCCTGCAGTGTACACTGGAGGGTTAGCCTGTGGACCCTGTGCACAGCAACCTGTGGTAACTATGGCTTCCAGTCCCGGCGCGTGGAGTGTGTACATGCCCGCACCAACAAGGCTGTGCCCGAGCACCTGTGTTCCTGGGGGCCCCGGCCCGCCAACTGGCAGCGCTGCAACATCACTCCATGTGAAAACAGTACGTTCCAATCCCAAAGATCTTTCTGCAATTTCCCCACAGGGCATCGAGTGCAGAGGGCAATCCCTAGGACTGAGCCCGAACACAGGGCACTGGATCAGGTACCCCAAGAACTGTGAGCATTTTCAGGCAGGTGCATAGGTGTGTAAAGATGTGTGTATTCATGTTCTGGCCACAAAAATGGCAGGGTGTGTCCCAAGGTCTACCACCATCACCATCCTGGTCCAGAGAAGGCCAGGTATTATTGTACAAGATCTGGGTAAAATTGGCCTCTCGCTCACCTGCAGACTGGCTGGTGCCCAAAATGAATGACTAACAATGGCAATCAGGAGCCTGGCCACTAGAGAAAGAACTGTGAACTCTAAAACAGCTCGCAGAGTGCTTGCCACTCGGCCAGCTCCCCACCCGTCGCTGCTTTGCTTCTCAAGGAACAAGGGCTGCTGATCACCTCTCTCCTCTCCCACCCTGGGCATCCCTGAAACTGAGCAGAGCCCACATCCTTGGGATTTGACACTCATTTCACTCCCTCCTCTCTCAAGTCTGGAGTCTCCTCAACCCAGCATCAGCATTTGTGTCCCAGTTGGGTAGGGATCTGTTTTGTTTTTTCTTCCTCTGAATCCAAATCCCAAATTGGAGATGTTTCCTGACAAGGACAAAAAAAAAAAAAAAAAAAGGACATAAATAAATGTGGCAATGCAGTTTTCCCCAAACTAACCTTCGCTGAGCTGTGGATTCCCAACACTAAGGCAGATGCCCTGAAAGCACACATGCCTTTCCTTTTGATGCACTGGGGATGCATGATCTTTGGTGAAGTGCTGACCCATGTTGGTACCATTTGCTCACCGTGTGCAGAGAATACCATTGTGGAATGCAAGTAATTAAGACTGGCTGACCAAGTCAAATAGCACCAATGATTAAGAACCAACTAGTCTGCACCAGTACTGAGCTGGAATGCTATGGTGTTGTGGCTAATGCCTGGCAGGTAGAAGGAACAAGAAGCTTAGACAGAGAATACAAGAAAATAAACTTAACAGAGAAAGTAAGGCCTTAGGGAAAAAGGCAACCAGCCAGAGGCTCACTTCTATCTCCTTCCACATGGGCAGCACTGAGTCCTTCTGGGAACCATCTCAAGGAGGAGAGTCACTCACTAAAATACCAAAAGCCCATGGGAAAAAGCAAGCAAGGAAGTGAGGTAGTCCAAAGAGGAGGGAAGACGCAGGCAACATCAGGAAGTAGAGGCAACTATGAGGCAATGAGGGCCCAGAGATGGGTCCCGTCACTCAGCCAGAGGACTGCAGGCTGGTGCTGCCCCTGTTATTGGCAGCCTGGGAGGCAAGTGGCTAAGCTCTGCCAGAGTGACAGCCACCCAGAGGGGCAGGAGCACAGTGGCCAAGGCAGACCCCAGCAGCCAAATGCCGGTCAGCCTCTGTTTCACATCTCCCTTCTGTCCCCTCCCCACCCCTCCTTTCCCAGTGGAGTGCAGAGACACCACCAGGTACTGCGAGAAGGTGAAGCAGCTGAAGCTCTGCCAACTCAGTCAGTTCAAATCCCGCTGCTGCGGAACCTGTGGCAAGGCGTGAAGACGGGGCGCGGGGAAGAACACTACCCTGGCCACACAAAGGACTCACGCAACCACCTGGGACGGAACTTACGCTTTCTTTGTTTTATTTATTTATTTCCCCCTCCCTCCCACCACACCCCCACTCCTGAGGACCTCAGCATGCTTTCTCTTTCAGTTAGCTGGAGGATAGAATGTTGGGAAAGGAAGAGGACAGATGTCAAAAGGAGGTTGCAGAGCAGGCCAGGCAGATAGCAGCCAACCAGAGAGGCCTAGGAAGAGAAAGCCAGGGCCCCCGGAGACAGCAGGGAGCCAGAGGGTTTAAAAAGGATTGGTGCAAACATCAGACAACCAGCTGGTCTTTCCAGGAAGCGCTGTTGATATGGGTGTTGCTTGTTTGTCTCCTCCTCTACCCACCCCCGTCCCCCAGTGGTGGTAAGGACAAGGGCAGCGACACCATGCCAGAACTGGCTCTTCTCCTCCCATGTGGGACATGGAGAACTCAAACACAGGGATAGGTAGCAGTGAAGGAGACAATCAGAGTCAGCCTGTTACACACACAGATGCAGAAATTGACCCAGAAAGGGAAGGGACAGCAGTGAACAGAAGCCTGTGTCTGCTCATATGACAGGTGCTGAACCCCAGTGCACCTGACAGGTTCAATGATGGTGCTGGAGGATGGTCAGAGCTCTGCTGCCCTCAGAGTGCCCTTGCTGCATGGTAGAAGACATGTCCCTTACTGGGAGAAGGTAGGGACAGTGTGCACTCCCCATACTACCTGAGTGAACTGTCCACCTGTGCAGCAAAGCCAGCCAGAGGTCAGCACCTGACTGGGGAGTAAATCTGTCCAGCATCTCCTCTTTGAAATCAAGAGCCCCCAGCCCTGAACTACCTGCTGCTGTGGGCCCAGGGCATTTGATCAGGAGTAGGCCAGGTTTTCTGCCTACGTGGTCTTTGCTGCTCCACTTAAAAGGGCCAAGGACGGGGTTCCCTTGGTCAAAGTCAGTTCATTCATTAATTTGCCAGAGAGTAAGTATCAGGCTGAAGCAACCACTTCCTTCCAGAGCTGACTAGGGAACAGGGTGGGACAGTGGATTTGCAGGTACCTGCAGTGCACCCTGCCTAATTCAGCAGCCACCCCCAGGGGCTGTGGGTCCCTCACAGAGCACAAGAGCTGCTATAGGTAGTATTTATGTGGTAGGTCGGGGTGGCGTGATGAAGAGCTATGGCAAAGCCAAAGGATAGATCTAGACTCCAAGATGGTCCTGGAAGGCTTTTCAATCCACCCGCCCCACAAGGTGAACACTCCAAACCCCAAGGTAATTAACACACGCCAGCTGGGTCAGCTCACACACTGCGGCCACACCTATCAGCTGTGTTGAAATGGCCACAGCAAAAACACTTCGGGACTATTCAGCCAATTGCTCATTCAGCAGAAGAGCTTTGGGCGAGTGATTTTTTTTTTTTTTTTTCCTTCTCCCCGCTGAAGGGCCCTAGTTTAGTTGGCTGGGCAGCCTCCCATAAGCCACACCTCACACACTTGTGAGATGCCACTCACCCTGGGGCCACCATGACATCAGGGCTGCATTTCCAGTCCAGCCTGGAAGTAAAACTGGGGAGGAAAACAATATTAATCTGTATCCTCTCTAGGTGAGCTGTGGACAGTTAGGGTGGGTCTTTTTCTCCTCACCACAAACATAGGCTCTAAGAAATCATGTTACTAAAGATCAATGTAATGTTTATTTAAAATAAAGAGAATGTTTTCTATGTATATCTTTTGTGAATATTTATTAGGATATTGTATAAAAAAGTGCAATATTAATAATTGTACATTGTCATCCAGAAAAAAATATTGGGGGATCTTTTTTTATTAACTTCCTACAGCTGTGTTCCTATAAACTCAGTGGTGATCATTGTATTTTTCCTATTTTTAATAGAAGCTGGTGTTTAACTCTGGATCCATTATTCTCTTTGTACAGAACTTTGTAAAAGCTAACATGGCATGCGGGGGCAATAGGTGATCCATTTGTGTCACCATGGTGTTGCATGGACTGATAGACATCTTCTATAGTAGTCACGTGGTTAATTCTGTCTAGTTCAACAGCTATTGAAAATTGGCCAAAATTTACATTTCCTTAAAAAAAAAAAAAATGGCTGTCTTCCAGCTCCATCACTTGTCAGGGTGAGGAGTTGGAAGTGGGTTTCAGAGCAAGTTGGAGAGCCGAGGTAGGTGTGAGGTGGGAGGAGTGTGCTCCTTGCATGAGATGAATGTACATTTACTGTTTGTTCTGTGAATTGTGACTCAGCAGTACCGCAGATTATTAGGGCTGCTGGATAATGTGGAAGGAGGCATTTCCTCCTCTAAAACACAAAACTGTATTTATATTTTTTGTACAGATAATACAGCTTATTTATTTAAATCTTGTTGTCCGAGTCTCTCTTAAGCTCAGCCTTCCCATCATGTTTTATACTGGTGGTGGGGAGGGTTGTTGAAGAAAAGTCCCTGTCTGTTTGGTGGTTCCCTGCCACTTTTGTGTATCTGGCTGAAACCGAAGGATTGCAGTCTTCAGCTTCGCACGGGAAGCTCAGGGCCTGCCTCTGGAGGGCCAGCTCTCTGAATGAACCCAGAGCAGCTACACAGGTATACACACACACATTTAGGCTGAGCCAGTCATCTCATTTACAGCCATCTGTGGTGTCCTGGGACAGATGCAGACTTGGGTGTGGAAGTCCCCTCTCTTCAGGTCAGACTTCCTGTCAACAGGGGTGTGTGTGGTGTGAAGCATCTGCATGATGAAATTGTGAATACAGACTATTAATCAAGGCTAACTTTTATGGAGTACTGCATTTAATCTTCACATCAAACCTGTGATTATCCCCCTGTGCAGAGGGGTAAAAATAAAATCCCAGAGAAACCCAAGGTCACCCAACTGGTGGGAGCAGGATTCTCATCCAGGCAGTGTAACTCTAGCCAAAGCCTTGCTCCTCCCCACGGTGCTGCCTCCCATCCCTCTGGGCTACAACTGTCCGTGCTATTGAAGCCAGAACTGAGGACAGGCAGTTAGCGTAGAATAGGAAATCTGGTCAAATTGAGGAATGGAGGCCACTGGAGTCTGGGAAGTCGGAGGCCCCTGGGAGATTGGAATGTCAGTGTCTCCAGAGCCCTTTTGATCACCAAGGTCACCTGCATAACTACCCCCACACACACGCGCAAAATGCTGCACACAGGAAATTGCTAATTAATGTCTCCTGGGCCCCTACTTCAATCTCTAGTTGGCCCTTCCCCCTGCCATCTGCTGCTCACCTTTTTTGCTATGTCACCGGCAACTCCTGGGCCTAGTCACTAGGCAGGAAGGAGAGAGATAAGGAAGGAAGCGAACAGAACAAAGAAGACCCTAATCTATAAAAGATGTAGGGTACGCTCATTTCTTGGGATTTGAGAACATCAGCCATAGCCCCCTTCTCCCTCCCAGGAGAAGTCTGTATTATTACCTTTAAATAAAACCTGCTTAATATGCTTGCTTTGGCGTGCTTCTCTAATGTTCAAACTTTAACATTTGAGGAAGCAGAACTTGTCACTGGTAAACGGTGGTATCACCACGGCCACCGCAACACACAACTATCCTTCGCCCACTGATTTCAGGTTGTAGATGATGACAGTGGGGCATTTTACAGGAACTCTTGCTTTCTTCTGTCCTAAAATTAATTTCTTTGGTTTATAGGGCTCCTACCTTCCTATTTTTAAAGCATTTTAAATATAGAAATAAGGCAGAAAGATAGCTGCTGTAGGAAGTGCAGAAAAATCAAAAGTACCTTGGTAGAGTTCTTTACAAACAGGCTCTACAGACGGCATGTCCCCAGAGCCCATGTGATAATCCACACAGGAACTGATAGAGATACTCCTGAGCACCCAAACCCGAAAGCCAAGCTCTGGCCTGTTTTTCAGAAACTCACCCAACACCTCACACTCTCATTTAGCAGCATGAAAACTTACCCAATAGCTCTTCCTGAAATTCTAGTCATTTTCTAAGAAGTTTTACATTTTGCTTTAAAGAAATTCCAATGCTAGAACCATAAACATATGCCAGTGACCAAACAATATCCTACAGTGATCCCAGGGCAGGGGCGAGAACCCAGAGGTGCCAGAGCAAAAACTCAAGATTGCTCAAGTAGTGGGAACACACAGAAGTTTTTCCAGCCCAAATCATAGAACTCCACAGGGAGGAAAAAAAGATTCCTACCAAGATGCTACCAATCACAGTATAAATGTTTGGAATTTTTGGAATTTTAGTCACAGGTCAGTCCTGGGGTTGTAATTCTTTTATTTTTTTATTTATTTTTTTTTTTAAGTTGTACATGGACACAATACCTTTATTTTATTTATTTATTTTTATGTAGTACTGAAGATCAAACCCAGTGCCTCACATGTACTAGGTAAGTGCTTTACCACTGAGTTACAACCCCAGCCCACTGGGCAGTGGGGGATAGGGGTGTAATTTTTCATGTTAGCCAGTGATTAACCTCTTCAGTTTATAGGACTCTAGTAAGATGAATCCAGGAAATCTGAAAGACCAGAAGGACCAGAATAGTCTACAGTCAAAAAAGCCCATTCATGCCTCAGCTTCCTCATCTGTACAAGTAGAATACTACATAGGGTTGTTGTAAGAAAAATATTAATTCATGTTGAGAAAACATAAGGGTACAGGCATATCATCAATGTATGCATTGAATGTTCATTGCTATTATCATGATCCAAAATACCCTGATAGAGATGGGAGAGAAAGGGCAGGGCTGACACGTTAGCTAATTCATGCTATTTCCCCTTTGTTATCTTTGAAAGACTCTCTCTTGTATTTCTAGTTTTGGATGAGAAGGAAACCAGTCATTCTTTCAAAGCATAATACTATACAATAGCATCAATAACAGAGATTTTAATGAATCAAGTTCTATGTCTTGGAAAACACAGATCAGTCCACATATCCAACTCAAGACTCACCAGAATACCAGTATACCTCCAGGAAAGCTTCCCAGGACAAATGTTCTCTTATAACATATAACATATAACATCAGAGACACACACCTAATCCCAAGTCAAAACCCAACTGCCATTTCCTTTGAGTTAGTATAAAAAATGGAAAAGTACTCATTTCATGAGAAAATATACAAGAAAAAGCTAAAGTCAAGGGCATCTCATTTGCCAAGGGCTAGAGTTTCTCATAAATGATACACTATTATCCCTTTACTTCATCCTGCAAATAAACCCAAAGGAAATAATCCAATTTTGTTAATGGTTCTGAGCTAACAAGAGACAAGTTTCACCTCAGTAATCAATCTGTGAGGCTCCCAAAAGTAGTCAAAGTCACCAACAAAGGGCAGAGACAATGATGGGGTAGACAAAGAGATGGAGTTCTTGGGAAACAGTTCCATGAAAATAACCTGTCGGGTGAATTAACCAAGGAAGACTGAAATTCGGAAGCAAAATAAAACACAACACCCTTGGTTTTGTCTCTGCCCCTCATTTTGTTCAGAGAACCAACTATGAACTAAAGATTTCATGATTCAGACTCAGTATCCACGTGAGTTATGGTAGGAAAGTTATCTACCCATGTCACACACTACTGATTAGGAAAATATCAGTGATGATATAAGCCTTGAAGTAACACTAAAGAACTTGAATGCATGATAAATGCTACCAATTCTCAGAGTTTAACCCAAAAAGGTCTCTCCCTCCCACCCAGCCATCCTGTTCACTTAGAAATAAATGATGCTTTTACAGGTCAAATGTAATAACGCCTGTTGGAGACTAGTATCTCTAGCTAAACCTCAGCTTCTTATTCATAGCACCCTGAAACCTTCAACTGTTTTTTTGCTACCCCTGAATTGGAAGACAAATATTGGCAATCAAGCCTTTGCTAATAAGAACTGAGCTGTCCCCTTGTCCACTAGACATTTATAACTTCACTCATTTGGTTTCCGTGAAGCACCTGGTCCCAATCAACCACGTGTCACGCCTCTGATAACACAATATACAGATGTCACTCACCTCTCTGTTTTCAAAGGGCAAAACCCAACTTTGACCAAATATTTCCCAAGCTGCTCCTAAAGATATAGTTTATATATATGTAAACAGAAGTTAAATGTGCAGTTTTATGTGAGTGAAGAGAAAGCAGACAGAGAGGAATGGTTCTCCTGCCGAACATAAATAATATTTGTTTAAGCACAATGCTCAGGGCCTGAGACATTGCACGGTCAGCATTCTGAATGCCGTCAGCATGCCTGGGGAATCCGCTTTCTCCACGGGGAGTTTGTGATGGCCAGGTTGACCTCGTTACAAATTTCAGGTAGGTCAGTGGACAAATTGTGAACAACTCAGTTACTGGGTTAGCAACTCCAGAAAATGTTTGATGGTCAAGGTCAGGAGTGAGGTGATGAAGTGTGTCCTGGGCTTGGTTTTCTTCCCCTCCACCCTCAACATCACTTTTAAAATAACAATGAAAAGACCAAGAAATAACTTTGAGGTCAGTCAGTGAAGGATGTCAAAATTGTTCAGTCACCCATCTAGTTCTGCCCCATGGCTAGAGCTCACCGTGTCACAATGCCAGTGCATAGGAGAGATGCCAGCTCCAAGAATTCCCATGCTGACTTTCTTCAGCCTGCCCAGGCCCCTCCCAACCAGAGTAGAGAGACTCAAGGTGCCCACCTGAGAGTAGGGTCCCAAGATTGGAATCTGCCACCCCCTTGCACAATGAGGTTTGCTTTTGCATATGAGTCTATCTGGAAAACAACTCAAGTCCTCATCTGGTTCTAGTGATCCTTGCCTGCCAGGTGGGCAACCATCCCTGCTCAACTTCTCTTTTCTGTTTTTTTCTCATCACGAAACTTTCCTTTCCCTCAGAGCTAGACACACTCTTGCTAAGCACCAACTCTGGGTCCTGAGAACCTACTGCCTTGTCTTCAGGGAGCTTGAGGGTCCTGTATGTTCTGCCGCAATTGTGAAGTGCAGTTCTAGGACTCTCCAGCTCTTCCTCCTTATTTGGTTCCTTCCATAGTCAGTACCCAACAATTTCTCACTTTAGTCCTAATTCTCTCTCTGGAGCTTTTTCTCCTGACTAGTCTTCTTAAATCCATTCTGGTCTCTGCCAATCCTCTCTCCATGTAGAAGCTAGAATTGTTGTTATATTGCCTGTGAATACTTCAATATTAACTGATGTGTATTGTGTGAAATTAACTTAAATTTACATCCTAACGAGCTACATTTAATATACCCAATCATGAATCTACACTTCAGAAATGGCATAGTAAGCATCTCAGATACTTTTATCTAAATCTGCACAAGAGGGTTTATTAGTTACACAGAGTTCTTTACTTACACACAGGTGAAATGTGCAATGCTGGAGGATTAGGAAGAGTACACAGCACCCCTGTCCTTGCACGAATAATCTAAAATTCTAGCCTCCGTGGCTTGAATGTGTCCCTCTCCATCACAGATGCTACCAATGGGGTGATATTAAGAGATGATAATAAGGGTCCCTCTCCTCATGAATGGAATTAGGTCTCTCATAAAAAAGAGTTCCGTCTCTTTTTGCCCTTTCACCTTGTGCCATATGAGGACACAGTATTCCTTCCCTTCGAAGGTTGCAGTGTTCAAAGTCCCATCCTGGAAGCAGAGAATAGCCCGCATGTTCATGCCTTGATCTTGAACTTCCTGATCTCCAAAATTATGAAAAATTAAATTTCTATTCTTTATAAGTCACCCAGTCTGTAGTACTCTGAGTAATAGTATTACAGCACAAACAGACTAAGATGTCCCAAAACCCAGCAGCCTGAAACTCCCAATCCAGCTAGGGCTGTGTGCCCCACTCTGTTTGCTTGATCTGACCAGAGAAGTTTTGGGTTGATCTTACTATGGGAACGTTCACCTTGGAGAACTGTTTGCCAGTGTCCAGGGTGGGACAACAGAATTTATTCAAGTTCAAGAGGCAGGTTATACAATTGCTTTAGGTCATTTTGCTCACATTTCTGCATTTGTTGGACTTTGTCTCACTGCAATACACCCTGTCAGTGATCAGAAAAATGGCATACATCAGTTTTCAAAGATATTTTCTCAAAGGATGGTTGACTTGTTTTAAAACCTTCTACATCTTCCCACTGTTATTAAGAACCAGACTGCTTAAAATATCCTCAGGCACCCTGTGATGGCTTGGCCTCCTCTCTGGGTGACTCACATCAGTCCTGAGGGCTCCATTCCCTCCCTTCTTCACCTTCCCATCATCCATGACATGCCAACCACCATACCCACTACCATCTACTTTTCTCTGGTTAAGTCAGGGCAAGGTAAAAATGGAAGCTCTCAAATGTCTGTTACATGAAGCTTTTTCAATATTGCCCAATTTACAACCACTTTCCCAGCTGCTTTACAGCAGAGGTGGATAGCTGGGCCTCTCAGCTCTTTGATGGCATTCAGACTTGGATGCAAACTAAGATGCAAAGTCACTGTAGAGGGTAGGGAATCCTGTTTTCATAAAATTGTCTCCCTCCTTCCTTCTCTCTCTCTCTTCCCTTGCCCCACTGCACCTGTCCATTTATTTTTAGACCAGGTTTGTATTTGTGACTGAAAATTAAATTGCAATTATTTATAACTTTCCCTCTTCCAACTTAGGTGGATACCCGCCCCCCCCCAAAAAAATGATCTTTTACTTTGCTGAAAAGATGGTGGATAGAAATACTAAAAGTGTTCAAGAGAAGACTAAATTGCACTACATAATGAAAGGATGGGAAAATCCAGAAGGATAGCTCTAGGTAACCGGAGAGGCCAGGGGAGAGAAGATGGAGGAGGGAAGGAAAAGTGAGGTGGATCTCAGCTGACAGTCACAACCTCAGAGAAGACATCCCTGCCCTCTGAGCTAACTTGTGTCCTCTTCCCTCAAAGTACCCAGGACAATCACAGCTGCTTGTCCAACCCTGGCGCCTGACTTCAGAAAAGGCCTTTCTCCCTCAGGACCACGGGGAGAGAGGAGAAACAGAACAAGGTAGGGCTTACAGAAATCATAGTAGTGCAGTCACTCTTTATTGGGGACCACAGTGGGAGGCAGAAGGGACATGACTGGTTCTACAAAAGCAGCATGCAGGCTGCCCAGCATCCAGATGTCCTCCCCAGCGCTCCCCAATGTCAACAGATGGCAACTCCATCCTTTCTGTCCCTCCAGCCCCCAAATTCTAGAGTCATGCTCAATTCCCTCTCGTGTTCACCCCACATCCAATCAGCAACCACATGTGGCCTACCTTTTTGAAACATACCCAGGATCAACTCTTTTCATGCCCCACTTTTACTCCCCAGGCAGAAAGCCTACAGGGCCCTGCTTCCACCCAGACTACCTATGGCTTCCTCAATCAGTCAGGGGACCACAGTGATGATTTTCACTTAAACCCAATTATGGCACTCTCCAGTTCCAAGCATCATGTTTGCTCCCCTTGACTGACCTCCTTACTGTTCCCCGAACACGCCTATTCAGAAACCCTTTGCTCTAGCTGTTCCCTGATATCCTCTTGGCTACCTCCTTCAGCACCTCCTTTCTCAGTGACCCTTGCTGAGCACATTTCAACCTATAAAATTAACTACCATCTGTCCTTCCTAAGCTCCTGAGCCACTTCATCTCGATTACATTCCCCTTACACTTATTGCCTTCTGACATATCATATACTTTTTGGCTTTAATATGTATTTATTATTTTAATTATTTATTATATGCAACTGTTCATTGTTTATCATGCTCTTTATTATAAATGAAGGTCTATCTCCCTTGCTAGACTATGAGCTCCACAAGGGCAGGGTGTAAGTCTGGGTTGTTTTTGGTTTGGTTTGGTTTGGCTTGGTTGGTTTTTTTACTGGTGTAACTCCAAAGCACCCAGAACAGAGCCTGGCATCCAATATACATTTTCTGAAGGAACAAATGAATAAATCTATGTATTTATGTATGTGTGGATGGATGGATGAAGGAAAGAAAGAGGCAGAAGTGTGGTCAGTGCTTGATAGTGCATTCTGTCATCCCAGTGACCAGAGCTAAGACAGCCGTTTGGGGCTGTGGAGAAGGAGAGGAGGCATTGTGAGAGGAGGAGGAGGCAGCAGGGGTTCTGAATCACCGCCCATCACACAGGGAACTCACCTGACAAGCAGAAAGTAGATGCCAGGAAGAAGCTGGAGAGCACCTGAGGGCCACCTGGGAGAAGTCCCTAGGGCAAGAATGTGTTGAGGAGTGCCCCTGACCCAGACCCCAAAAGACGACTTACACAGCCAGAAAAGGGCACCATGACAGCCTCAAGTCGGGGCCTCTTGGGCCCACTGAAAGCTAAGGTGAGAGAATCATGGAGTCTCCATGAGCTCGTTACCCAAGAAGTCAAAACCTCCCTCAACACCATCGTGTAGGGTTTTATAATGAAACAAACAGTAGGTGCAACTGTGTGTTAGCAAGTCACAAGATGAAAATACCTTTTCTGTAAATCTCAAGGGACCATTTTCCAGAGTAAAAAGAATCCAGTCTAAAGTAATTAATGGTTTCAAACCAAGAGCTTGAAAATTTAAAGAGCCTTTTAAATAACCTTCAGCTCCTGGATGTAATCATAACCTTTTACGTGTTAGACTTGCAAGTAAACAAGTGTTGTATAAAGGAGCCTTACTGCAATCTCTTCAACGCTGTATTTGTGTGAGTGTGTGAGTGTGTGTGTGTGTGTGTGTGTGTGTGTGTCCAGAAAGGATTGTGGAGTAGGTTAGTAAGCTAACCTGCACTGGGCACAGTGGAGACTCACACACCACTGCCATGCCCAGAGTTCTCTCAGCTTCTTTACTTGAGTCATACACCTGCAAACTGCATGCCCTTTAAAAGCATCCCAGAACTTGTTCTTTTCTCTTAGTGTGAACACCTCTTGCTTCTCTCTAGCACTCTCCTTCCTCCATGGTGCCATTCAAAAACCTCTTTACTGTCCATGCGGTTTGTTTTACAGACTTCATTTCCTCTAACCTCCTGAGCAACCCTGTGAGGAATCTGCCTCATTATTTAACCTCTCTGAGCCTCAACTGCCTCCCCACCCCAGGGAGCAGGCAGGGGTCTCAGCAACAGAAATGGGTCATGCCGATTAAACAAGATGGTTATGTGCTGGGGCTTCCGTTCTTTCAAGGGCTCTACACTGGCAATATCCAAGTGGTTGTCCACTATAAGTGAACTTTCCCAGGACCCCTACATCCTGCCCTCTAGCTGTACCATAACCTCTCATTCATCAAGAAGCCACACCAATCTCAATGGTCAATGTTCAGGCTATGTCAACACTCAGAGGTGACCTTGAGGCCCTGCAGGATCCAGTGAAGTCTTTGAATCACCAAAGAAAGACTGAACCACGTTTGTATGGTTTGTGTATTTTACTGTATTCCAAACTATTTGAAAAAATTTGTGCTGAGTACTGAACAGTAATTCTCAAAGTGTGTTCAATAGGTTTTACACAATAAAAGGACTCTACTGTCTCCATTTTAAAATGTTGTTTCTGCCTGCTCAGCATTCATTCTTCCTTTCCCTGGAAGCTAAACTTGTGTTTTCTTTTGGGGAACCACCCTCCAGGCCTCCCGCTTTTTGTGCCATTCACATGGGTCCACCACACATACACAAGATTTGGTTCAGGGGTGGACCCCAGTTCAGGCCTGGGCAATAAGTATTTTCTATTGCCACAATGATCAGCTCTGGGATCTGCATGAGACTCAAGCCAGCAGCAAAAGACAATTCAGGGATTTTTACTGGAACCACTGGAAATGGGAGGCCCTTTTCCACTAAGATTGCTAGATAAGAGAATGTTATAAGCCTAGAATCACTCGAAATTACTATATGGCCACGGCCTGCCTTAGAAAGCAATATGGAGAAAGCAAAGCCAAAAGATGGCGACCAGGACCTCATTACATCATTGGAGTCCTTGGATCCAATGATGTCTAAAGCCAACAGATAACGGCGTCCTGGAGTGTTCCATTGCCTGAGCCAATAAATTATATTTTTTGCTTGAGCACTTGTGATTGCAAGAATGCTGGTTCTTACACTGAGTTTCACAACATTAAATAAGGTTTCTTTACTGTAGGGCTTCATAGAGACTTCAAAATATTAACATTCATTATGAATCTGCATCAGAGGATATAATATGAAGCATTTCCCAAACTTGTCTAATGAACTTCTTTTGGAAGACCCTACCATAGGACTTGTATTCCACAGAAAGCTCCTTAGTAAAGACCCATACATGTTACCTATAGGTTCACCTAATATTAAAATAGTGCAAATCCCCATTCGCTTATTATTCTGAGTAAATGAGACAAATGGGAATTCATTTATCCAACACTGTTGATGCATTTTTCTAGCCCTTAAAAATGCATGTGTATATTTTTTTATTCTTTTTACTAAATTGGGGTCATAAGCACAAACCATAATATATTTTTCCAGACTTAATAAAATGTGTGCGTGCATGTGTATATGGAGGGAGGGAGGGAGGGAGGGGGAGGGGGGGAGAGAGAGAGAGAGAGAGAGAGATTTCTTTATTATATTGGGGTCATAATTCCTGAGCTGCTTTATTTTCGAGTTCTGTGTTTTAAAATAGTGTTAGCTTCTCATCTCACTGCCAAGCTATCAGCTGTCACTCCTTTTTTTCTAAATGTGTCTGCCTCTAGCAATAGCCCCTCATACTCTTCTGTGGGCACAAACCAGAGAAGAGAAACTCATTGGAATTGTGTATTTTTTAAAAAGTTGGGGCAGGGCCAATATGCCCAGCACTCTAGCCAGGGTAGGTGGTATGCACTGAGTTCTGTTCATGAAATTCATGTCCATGGTGATCGTGGCACCTTCAGGCTGCTTTCTTTCCAGGTTGCTGCCTTAGTTTTATACAGCTAAACTTTCCAAATAACTGACCTTCAAATATGGGAAGTACTATCATACTTAGCCAAGAAAAGAACCACTCCAGCTTGAGAGTAAGCCCTGAACTTTGCTTAGAAACTGCAAAATGAAAAGTTTTTTTTTTTTTTTTTTAAACCAGGAGAACTCACAGTCCAAAAATTTCCAATTCTAAGTTTGTAAGTCATCCATTGGCACAGAAGTCAAATTTCAGACATTTTGTCCACCTATAACTCTCAAGTTGTTGTTTGCTCTTCCAGGGTATTTGTGGGCTTCCCTGTTTTATGATCCTATAATGGAATGGATGAGGATTTGGTAATACAGGGAGGTAAACATTCTCCCCCTTGTCACCGAGAGTGTAGCCTTGGCCCTGAGCAGGTAGGTAAGCAGGGGCACACACAGGCAGGCTGGTATGGGCAGAAAAAAATCACCAAAATCAGTGCTAGACTCAACTGGATGAGTGGGAACTTTATGAATACTTTTGATTAGAATCAAAGATGGTTTTCAGCCACACTTTGAGGCATGACAAGGAAAAGGCATTAGGACTTCTCCTGTCTGTGTCTGAAGATCCTGAGGCATGGACTGGAGGCACCTGTGGTCCAGTATATGGTGTACAGAGGAGCCCTGATGCCTTTTCCAGAATACACAGCAAATGTTCTGGAAGGTTCATAGGCTCCTGGGTTCCCCTTGCATCCCCACAGTGGGGAGAAGCCAGGCACCTGCTCAGACAGCCATGTGCGAATTTTGTGTCCGCTCTGCCAAAGAAAACACCCCTGCCTAACCCCCGCCCCAGAATTTAGACTCAGAAGGGCCTCTGTCTTCCCACTTAGAGGCCTGCTGACCAGATGTGGGCTTGGGTGATGGCCGGAGGGTCCAGGGGGCCCATTAATCTGCAATTAGGACTGTTCATGCCCTGACCTACCCCTCCTGCTTCCTCTTGACAAGTACACAGCTGAAAAGCACTTTTAGAGGAAATAGATCCTTCAGTTCATCTCCAAGATGTGTCACTTTGGAAATCATTGCCCTGAGGTCATTAGCTCCACTCCTGCCTTAGAAGCAGAAGCTTAGGCTGGGGAATAGTCATTCTTACTGTGTGTTTTATTTCAAACAATCTTGAGACAGTAAGACTATAACAAAAAGAAATTTAAAGGTCACCACATGAAAGAAAGGCCCAAAGTAACAGGGACTGCCTGCCCCACCAGCCACCCACAAAACAGGCCCACCCAGCACTGCCCTGATGTCAGAACTAGGCTGTGGTCTCTGCTCAGCTGAAGCTGCCCCTGAGTCCCTGGTGGTATTTAACAGGGATAGAGAAGATGACAGTGATAATAAGGATGGGGGGACAAGACAGCACTGTCTAACGCAGGCTGTGGGGAACTAGGGAATGGCCCTGGGGTTCAGATGTTAGTGACCCCCACCAGGACTCCCTTCACCTACAAACACTCCTTGGCCCAGTCCTGATTCTACACTGGTTCAGGTTTGCCCATCTGCTTGGCCAGGTGATGAAGTCATCCTCCAAGTATGTTGTGCATTTGAAAAACTAATGAAACTGCTTCAACTGGCTCCATGCAGGTGGAGGTGGGGAATGCCAACCTGCAATTATCTCCTTCCAACCCCACTCGCATATTTAAAAAATAATGAAATTATAAAATGCTTAAATGAAGAAAATAGGAGGAAGGTTCTCAATGGACAAGAGACTTCAAGAAGTACGATGATGGAATTAAGACTTACGTATATAGAAGAAGCCATAGGCTAGAAGAGACAGGTGCAAGAGAGCAGCAGGTCTTCAAGGCAGAATCCAGTAGGGACTCAGAGTTGAAAATACTAGGCACCCAGTAGGTGGCAAATGGTGGAATACACAAGAGAATCACTAGCAATGGACACATCTTTCCCAGCCTCTCATCACTGCTTGGCCAAAGAGCATGAAGCCAGACCATAAAAGGAAAATGATACAAAAGAGAAAATAATACAAAAGCAGTAGAGTGGAGAGTCCTTGAAGCTATTCTTAGTGCTATAATAAAGTTTAATTCGGAGAGGAGTTGAGGAACAAGTTCTTGATCCCACAGAACTGAGGGCAAAGTACTAGGATCTTCACTCTGGAGGTAGACCCACTGTAATGTGAATCAGAGAAAGTTCTGCTCTGTCCTCTTAGCCTACTGACCTCGTGGCAAACCTGCCCACAGCCCTCAGTAAGCAGACATCACCATCCCGTGAGGGATCTCCTACCCAGCAGATGCCACATCCCCTAAAACCAGCAGACCACTTCCACCTATCCCAACGTTTCCACACCAGTAAAGCCCACCTTCTCCTACCAATCAGACTCACTTGGAGACTGCTTTCCTCTGACAGTTTGCCATCTTTCAGCTTAGAAAGCTCTGCCCCATTTTCCTCCCCAGAACATCATCCCCAAGAATCTCCTGGATTAGTACCAGAGAAGATTTTCTGCACAGTCATAAAACTTTTCTATCTTTGATCTCTAATAATTTTTAATTTTTTAGCATATCTATGCTAGGCTACCATCGGTGACAGCTCCCACTTCATACTCATAAGTGAAAAATATACAGTAAAAATAAGTATGTACATAGTTTTAAGAGAAAACAATGTGTTTGAAGACTTCTACCACCAGGACTTGAAGAGGACTCCATCAGGTGTTAGAACATTGTGTGCACACACACACATGTGAGCTTTCAAAGCAGAACATTTTCCCAACAAACTCAACATGGACACCCAAATGAAAAAGAAGCTGCACTGATCAGAGCAGAAAGCTAAAACCATCTGCTCAGCTCTTTTCCTCCTCTTTCTAAAATCAAATTTCCAGGGAGTACAGTTAGCAGCTCCAACTCTGAACAATTAAAAAGTAATTTAGCAATATAGAAAAAAGTTAATATTTCATTTTGTAAAATGTACAAAATAAAAAACATGAGTGGTAACCCTTACCTGCATACTTGTGTCTACTAACCAAAGAAATCATAAGTAGATTCCACCAGTCAGAACTCAGCAATCTTTACCCCCACTTGCACTTCTGAGTGTTAACCATGAGCCAAGCTTAATTGATCTATGTATACTTAATCAATCAATCAAAACAACAAAACTACATGGCCAATATTGCCATTATCCATATTGCCGTTTTACATATTAAGCAATCTGACCCAGGCCTCATAGCTTAGTCAAGGCCAAGATGCAATCCAAGGACTGCGGGACT
Source organism: Sciurus vulgaris (assembly GCF_902686455.1). Taxonomy (NCBI): domain Eukaryota; kingdom Metazoa; phylum Chordata; class Mammalia; order Rodentia; family Sciuridae; genus Sciurus; species Sciurus vulgaris. The sequence continues at coordinate 37,502,277 of NC_136476.1, forward strand.
CCAAAGACCACGTATGCCTTTAGTACTCTGTTGTACTAGTCCCCATAATAGCTACTTGTATTCATCTTTATATGTTTTCTGAATTTTTTACTTGTATCAATCACTTTAATAATATTAAGGATATTTTAATTTGGAAGCAAAAATGAATGGGGGGGTTGGTTTTTAATGCCAAGGGAAGCGGGCAAGGCAAGAATACCCTGGGTGGCTCATCCCCCCTGCGGTCACCATAGAGATGACCAGAAAGTCTTCTCCTAACCACCACAAAGACGGGGCTCAAAGAAAACCCCAAGGCTCTGCATGCCTTAGTCAAGTCAATCCCATCCTTCAGCTCTGTCAATCAGAAATATTAGAGAAGCTTCTTATTCTTGATTTTACCAAACACTACTATATAATTTATACTGAGAAGGAAGAGATTAAAGGAGAGTGTACAAGAATTTAAAATCCTAATCTACCGAAGCAGACCATGTCTAAAACAGATGAATCACCTAGTATCAGTATATGCATCATTTTTTAGGAATGTGAAGAAAAGTGTTAGCCAAAACAGATAAAAAACAACAATTTAAAATTGTTCACCTTGGGGAAGTAATCAAGACAGAGGGTGGAAGAGCTGGCACATAGGGATTGCTGTGTTTGCAAAAGCATTTTAGCACTATTTGGCTTTCCAAATCAAGTCTAACATTTCACTGATAAAAAAAAGAAAAAAAGAAAAAAAGAAAAACCTACCTTCCTTAGTGTTCTCCGTTGGCTTACTGGATTCTGTAAGCTTGGATGCACCGTTTACCATGGTTTGTGGAGCCAGAAGATCTGAGACTCAGAAGATGCCAGGCGCCTACACCATCAGAAAGCAGATGAGATGGAGTCAGAAGACTTGGATTCTAGTGCTGGCTCTGCCACTTTGAGTGGTGTGGCTTTCGACAAGGTGTTTGACCACTCTGAGACTCCCTACCCCATAAGGACAGATATCTAGATCCCATATAAATAAAGAGAGGATTAAATGATGCAGATCTCAACCCAGGGATCAAACTAATTGAAGATGCAAGAAGTGGGGACTTGTATAGCCTGGCTCATGTAGGTGGAAGCCATGGACAGAGTCCCAGGTAAGGTAAGTTTCCCTGCTTGAAAACTAGGCCCTGAGAAGAAGCCCAAGTCTTTAAACTTGGGCTGAAATCTCACCTTCTTCACACTATTCTCAAGTTCCCTAGTACCATGAGTATATTTTAGGATTCTATGGATTCGAGAGAGGTTAAGTGTGCCAGATGTCAGTCTGTGTCCCTCTATGTGTGTGAGGCTCATCCCAACCCATAGGTCCACCTGACCCCGGCAAGGAGTTCCCTTGAACAATTTTCTTCCTCGATTCTGCTCAACAAAACTCAACTCCAAATTACTTGCTTTTGAAATCAAATTTGGTAAAACCTGGTGCCCAAGAGGAAAATGTCTACATCGGGACCTGGTCGTCACTATATTAAGCTTTGTCACAGATCTGGTCATAGCTATCATTTTAGGACAAGCAGGCCCAGAATTCCCAGAAAGCAGCACAACTTGGAGCAATTTGTTCCAGGCTCTAAGCATCTAGAAGAACCCATAGCTTCTGCTCACAGCCCAGGGACCAGTTCCCACCTGCCCAGGGTTCCTTTTCACCTCCTTCCCGTGGAATTAAAGCCTGCACTGGTTTGGGGGTGGGAAGAGGCTTGGCAGGTTCATGCACACAGGTCCTGGAACTGCCAATGACCTGTTCCCCTCCCTTTATCGCCCATGACTAAAGACACCCACACCCTACCAGGTGGCACTATTCTTGCTTGTATATCATGCAGGAAAGAGGAAGAAAGATGCCTGTGAACACCCTGGGCATAGAGGACCCAAAACAAGGCAACAGACCAGGCCCACAGAACCCCTACCAGTATGGGAAATGTTAGGAAGTTTAGCATAAAATTTCCCCAAAGATCTCAAGGAATAGACTGTTGTCTGCATGGACAACACATGAGGGTGAACACGTGACTCCCCCAAAATAAAATTTATTCTTCGACACTCCAGACTTGACAAGGATTGATCATTATGTCAATTCATACAATGATTAAATTACTAAAATACATCTGGAATCAGAAAAAAAAAAAAACCTGAGGCCACCTTTGATTCCATAATACAAGGTAAGGGACCCGACAGGGTGAGGAGACAGACAGTAGAGGGAGCATTAAGAGGGGATAATTAGTGATTAAATGTTATTTCCTTGAGTCAATGATTCTCATTTTATTCAAGTGTCCTGGAATTGGTGATGAAGTTGGGTTTTGTTTCATTTTTCTTTTTTTTCTTTTTTTTCTTTTTTTTTTTTTTTTCCATTTTGGGGAATTTGTTTTTTGTCCAAGGAATAATTCTCAATAGTTTGCTTTTAAAAGTATTGTGCAATTTCTAAATTAAAAAAATTTCAAAATCAGGCTGACACTGCCAAATCCCTCTGGTCAGGGTTTTCTGCATCAGCTACGGAGAGATAACTGTTCTGCCGAGAGCCTGCCCTAGAGACAGGCCTGTACATCCTGTGCCCCAGAGCATCCACTTCCTCAAAGATGTAGCCAGGGGGCTCAAGGTATGCAGCTGGGCACTTGCACATTTCCTTGGGAGTGAAGCTGATGGTATAGGTAGTCTGGCCCTCCAAAGGAATATTTGTTTGTGGACCAGACCACGGGGGCTTACAGCTTTTGGTATTGATAGGTGGATGGGGCACATAGTGGGCCCGACTGGTGGTCAGACAGTCCAAGGGCTCTGAGGGAAAGCTCAGTTGGGGGATGGGCTTGGCCATTTCTGTCCGTGTGCTGGCCCACTGCCTGTAGTCATCCTTGGTGGTGGTAGAGCTTTCAAAGCGGCAGCTCTTCTTGATCGGGAGCACGGGTCGGCAGGACTGAGCAGGGGCACCCTTAGGGTACGTATAATGGGCTTGCACAGTTGTCAGAAAATCCATCTTCTCTTCAGGAGGGACATAAGCAACTGGAGCTTTGGAGAATATCTGTGGCGTGGGCCAAGCTTGGTACTTATCTCGAAACTCAGTGGTGTTAGAGAAAGGTGTGTCAGTCCCGGGTGGCCTGGCTGGAGGCTTCGAGCTCTTAGCAGGCTCACCTAATAGACCCCGGTAGGACTCTTTGTGCGTGGTGAGGCTCTCAAAGGGGATTTCACAGGGTCTAAATTTCTCTGCCTCGTACACAAAGCGCTTCTCCACAGGGTGCGCCACATAGCTCATCTTGTAGTTGGTCAGGTCCTCCAAGGGGACGTTACAGAGCTTGGGCATGGCTGGGGGTTTACAGCTTCTGGTGTTCACAAGGCCCTTCATGGAGTAGTCATCCTGGTGTGTGGTTCTGCTTTCAAATTTGGTGGATGCCAGCCAGCGTTTGTGTTCCGGACGAAGTAACTCTCGTCTTGGTTGGTTCCAAGGTAAATAATCAGCTGAAATTAAAGCAGAAAAGGTAATTAATAATAAATCAGGTCACCCAACTAGGATGTATTCTAAAGGGTCTCAAAGCTATACGCCAGTTTTCCAATGAGGTGTTCTCTGAGACAAGGTAGTCAGACGAGGCTAGAGATGTAGCCCAGTGGTAGGGCACTGAATAGCAAGCATGAGGCCCTGGGTTCAATCCCCAGTACTACAAAAAAATTTAAAAATCTTCATACATCCCAAATAAATGAGCACTATCAACATAATAACTATTTTATAGATGTGGAAATAGAGGCACGGAGAAATTAAAGAATTAAATCATAGATTAAATCCAGATTGACTCATGGTCTGAACCACTCTACCCTGGCTTAACAAAGAACACTGACCATGACCAGTCCAGTGTGCTCAAGTCTTTCCAAACGTGATCTTGTTTTATCTTCATAATAACCCTTTGTGCTGAGTATGATTGTCTCCATTTTTCAGATTTCCAAAAGTAAAGCTGAGAAACTTGCCAAAAAGTCACATGGCTAATGAGTTAAAAATTGGAATTTTTAACTCATTTTTACAAATTGTTCAACATTTCTGGCCATCAAGGAAATGCAAATCGAAACTATACTGAGGGGCTGGGGATATAGCTCAGTTGGTAGAGTGCTTGCCTTGCAAGCATAAGGCCCTGGGTTCGATCCCCAGTACTGCAAAAAAAAAAAAAAAAAAAAAAAAACTATACTGAGAGTTCATCTCACTCCACTTAGAATGGCAACCATTAAGAATACAAATAATAATAAATGCTGGTGAAAGTTCAGGGAAAGGGGAACTGTCGTGGGAATGTAAATCAGTACAGCCACCATGGAAATATGAATGTGGAAGTCCCTCAAAAGACTACGAATGGAACCACTAAGTGATCCAACTTTATCACTCCTTGGTGTCTGTCCAAGAGCATCAAGGTTAGCATACTACAGAGAAACTATGTGCCTATGTTTGTAGCAGCACAATTCACAATAGCCAAGCCATGAAATCAATCTAGGTGTTCATCAACAGATAAATGGATAAAGAAAATATGGTATATGTCCACAGTGGAGTTTTATTCAGCAATAAGAATGAAATTGTGTCATTTGCAGAAAAATGGATACAAATGGGAGCATCAGGTTAAGCAAAATAAGCCCAACTCAGAAAGTCAAAAGTCATATGCTTTATTTCATATGTGGAAGCTAGAGGGGGAAAAGGAGAGATCTCATGTAAATAGAAGGGAGACCAGTAAAGCAGAAGAAGGGGATCCAGGAGAAAGAGGAAAGGAAGGAAAGGGAAGGTACTGGGAACGAAATTCATCAAGTTATGCTATATGCATGTATAAATGTGACACAATAAAAGTCACTATTCTGTACAATTATTATACAACAAAAAAATAAGAAAATTTTAAAAATTGGAACTTAAGTCATACACTTGACTCCAAAGTTATGCTCTTCTGACAGCCTGCTTCAGGTTAGGGGTACTATATTTCTAGATAGAGTAAAGGTTAAGAAACTTATCATTAAAGAGGGGTGGGGGGGAGGGAAAAAATAACAATGAATCATTACCCTATGTAAATTTATGATTACACAAATGGTATGCCTTTACGCCATGTATAAACAGAGAAACAACATATATCCCATTTGTTTACAATAAAAATTTAAAAATAAATAAATAAAATAATGAGTGTGTTTAAGTAAAAAAAAAAAAAACTTATCATCAGGGAAGGTTTGTAGGAAAACTTCAGAATGTTTAAAAAAATAAGAAAGATTAGCCAGCTGTACTAGGAGATATCCATCTCAAGAAGAAACTCTGCAGTGGGGCTGGAATGGCCAAGATGCACGAAGGCCTGGACCCAGAGAAAACCCCTGCGAGATGGCCCCCACAATCTTAAGGAGCAGACACTGTCCTCAGGCATCTCTGCAGGGGCTTCTGAAATGACTTTACCACACAGACCTTCAGGACTGCTCCAGAACTGAGTCCAGGTGAGAAAACTCCAACCGTAAGCATTGCAATTCAACCACCTCTGCTCTGCCGCCTTTCTTTCCAGAAGATTTGGCTCACAGCCACAACCTCCATTGCCCCATTGTGCCCATAAATTGCCAGGCCTGAGGTAACCCATATGAACCTGGAGAGCCCTCTGAATCCACAGGGAATCCTCTTACAGCTTTACAAAGATTCAGAACAAATGCGGCTTCCCAGGAGCGTTGGATATATAGAGTCAATGTTAGTGAAGTCCACAGGTACATTTTTGAACAGCTTTACTGAGGTATAATTTGCATAACATAAAATGTACCATCTAAAAAACCTTTTCCTAACCCAAGATGTAGATTTTAACTGTTCTGTATCCATCTCTCGTTCTTTTCCTTTCTCCCCAGCCCTCTCTAGTGGGGATGGAACACTAGGCAGTGTGCAGCTAGGCAAGTGCAGCACCACTAAGCAAAATCCCAGCTCTTGACCTTTTAATTTTTGAGTATGGCATGAGATAAAGGTCTAAGTTCATCTTTTTGCATGTGGATCTCCAACTGTCCCAGCATCATTCATCAATAAGACTCTTCTTCCATACTGAAATGCCCAGTCTTCATTGGGAACAATTGGCAGTAAATCTGAGGGTTTGTGTATTCTCAACACAGTTGCTTTGTCATTTACACCTGTCTTTCTGTTGGTACCACACTGTCTTGATTACTGTAGCTTTATAGGAAAGCTTTAAAATCAGGAAGAAAAAGTTCAACTTTGTTTTTATTTTCCAAAAGCATTTTAGTTTATTCTGATTTATTTAAAGTTCATATATAAAATGCAGAATTACCTTGCCAATTTCTTTTTATAAAAAAAGCACCTGGTATTTTGATAGGGGTTTGTTTTGAATCTATAAGTCAATTTTGAAGGAACTCCCTTTCAACAATATTGAATCCTCTAATCCATGAACATAGAATGTCTCACCACTTTAGATTTTATTTCTCTTTTCACTCTGATAATTTTCATTGTGCAAATCTTGGCACTTTTTTTTAACATATCTTTTTTTAAAATTTAATTGTTCTAGTTAGTTATACATGACAGTAGAATACATTTTGACACATCATACATATATGGAGTATAACTTCTCATTCTTCTGGTTGTACAAGATGTAGAATCATACCAGTCCTGTAATCATATATGTACATAGGGTAATGATGTCTGATTCATTCTACTATCCTTCCTACCCGCTTACCCCTCCCCTCCATTTACTCTCCCCTCTACCTAATCCAAAGTACCTCTATTCTTCTCTAGTCCCCCACTTTATTGTGAATTAGCATCCTCATATCAGAGAAAACATTTGTCCTTTGGTTTTTTGGGATTGACTTACTTCACTTAGCATGATATTCTCCAGCTCCATTCATTTACCTGCAAATGCCATAATTTCATTCTTCTTTAAGGCTGAGTAATATTCCATTTTGTATATATATATACCACATTTTCTTTATCTATTCATCTGTTAAAAGGCATCTAGTTTGGTTCCAAAGTTTAGCTATTGTGAATTGAGCTGTTATAAACATTGATGTGGCTGTGTCACTGTAGTATGCTAATTTTAAGTCCTTTGGATATAAACCAAGGAGTGGGATAACTGGGTCAAATGGTGGTTCCATTCCATGTTTTCTGAGGAATCTCCATACTGCTTTCCATAATAGTTGCACCAATTTTCAGTCCCACCAGCAATGACTGGACCTTTTTCCCCACGTCCTCACCAACATTGTTGTTGTTTGTATTTTTGATAATTGCCATTCTGACAGGAGTGAGATAACTTAGTTTTTATTTGCATTTCTAATTGCCAGTGATGTTGAACATTTTTTCGTATATTTGTTGGCCACTCATATTTCTTCTTCTGTGAAGTGTCTATTCTGTTCCTTTGCCCATTCATTGATTGGGTTATTTGCTTACTCAGTGTTAAGTTTTCTGAGTTCTTTACATATCCTAGAGATTAGTGCTCTATCTGAGGTGCATGTGGTAAAGATTTTCTCCCATTCTGTAGGCTCTCTCTTCACATCATTGATTGTTTTTCCTTTGCTGAGAAGAAGCTTTTTAGTTTGAATTCATCCCATTTATTTATTCTTGATTTTACTTCTTGCACTTTAGGAGTTTTGTTAAGGAAGTCAGGTCCTAGGCCTACATGGTGAAGATTTGAGCCTACTTTTTCTTCTAGTAGGTACAGGGTCTCTGTTCTAGTGCCTAAATCTTTTATCTACTTTGAGTTGTTTCATACAGGGTTAGAGATAGGGGTTTAATTTCATTTTCTTGCACTTATTTTTCAAATTTATTTCAAATATTTTATTCATTTCCAGGCTATTGAGAATAGAACTTTTTTCTTGCAATAATACTTTGCATGTGTGGTGCTGAGGATTAAACTAAGGGCCTTGAACGTGCTAAAGACATTATACCATTGAGCTACACCCCAACCCTGGGAACTATTTTCTTGATTTCATTTGGATTGTCAATGCTAGTATATAGAAATGTAATTGATTTTTATACTTTATTATTTAAGACTGATACCCCGATAGATTCATTTATTAGTTCTAATAGTTTGTGAATACTTGAGGATTATCTGTATATGGGATTATGTTGTTTGATAATAAAAACTGTTTCATATCCTCCTTTCTAAACTAGATGCATTCCTTTATTTCTTGAATTATTACACTGGCTATACAATGTTGAATGGAAGTGGTAAGAGCTGACATCAGAGCCCTGCAGTCAATTAGAGTGAAGGCATTTGTTCTTTCCACATTAAGGATCACATCAGCTAGAGAATTTTTTGTTAATGCACCAAAAATCAAATAACTCAATCAATAAATGGGCAAAGGAACTAAACAGACACTTCACAGAAGAAACACGAATGGTCAAAAAACAGGAGCCAGGCATGTTGGTACTTGCCTGTAATCCCAGTTACTCAGGAAGCCGAGACATGAGGATTGCAAGTTCAAAGCCAGCATCGGAAATTTGGTGAGGCCCTAAGCAATTCGGTGAGACCCTGTCTCTAAATAGAATTTTTTAAAAAAGAGCTGGGAATGTGACTCTGTAGTTGAGTGCCCCTGGGTTCAATCTCTGGTACTAAATTTTATATATATATGGAAAAAATGTTCAACATCTCTAGCAATTAGAGAAATGCAGATTTAAATTACACTGAGATTTCATCTCACCCCAGTCAGAATGGCAATTATCAAGAATACAAGTAACAAATTTGGCAAGGATGTGGGGAAAAAGATACACTCACACATTGCTAGTGGGACTAAAAATTAGTGCAACCACTATGGAAAACAGTATGGAGATTCCTCAGAAAACTTGGAATGGAACCACCATTTAACCCAGCTATCCCATTCCTCAGTTTATACCCAAAAGACTTAAAAATAGCACACTACAGTGACACAGCCACATCAATGTTTATAGCAGCTCAATTCACAATAGCTAAGCTATGAAACCAATGTAGGTTCCTTTCAACAGACGAATAAAGAAAATGTGATATATATATATATATATATATATATATATATATATATATATATATATATCTCACAGTGATATGTTACAAAAATGAGGCAATATATATAATGGAATATTACTCAGCTATAGAAAAAATAATGACTCTATGACCTTAGCCAGAATGGATGGATCTGGAGACTATTATGCTAAGTGAAATAAGTCAATCCCCCCAAAAAATCAAAGGTCAAATGTTCTCTTTGATATGTGAATGCTAACACACAAAAATGGGTGGGAGGGAGGAAGGGAGGTTCAGTGGATTGGGCAGGGTGGGGAGAATGGGGAGAGAGGAGGAGGAACAGGACAGTGGGATAAATCTGACTTAACGTTTCTATGTACGTAAATATATCACAGTGAATTTCCACATCATGTACAACCACAAGATTGGGATCCTAATTAGAATAAGACACACTCCATGTTTGCATTAAAATGTCAAAATATACTCTATTGTCAACTAAAAAGGATAAAATAAAAAGTTTTTGTTAATGCTCTTTATCAGGTTAAGAACGTTCCCTCCTATTCCTAGCTTCTTGAGAAATTTAATGAGTATAGGAACTTGCCAAATATTTTCTATCAACCATGTGGCTTTTGCCCATTACTTTATCAATGTGATATATTACATTAATTAACTGATGTTTTATCAACCTTGAACTCCTGAAACAAACCCCACAGTTTAGTTTGCTCTATAATTGTTTTTAAGAGAAAAGTAAACATTTGCCTAGTTACAAGTAACTTCATTTCTTTGTGTATTTATTTTACTATGTGTATCATTTCCTTTCAACCTGAGGATTTCCCTTAGTATCTCATATAAAGCAAATCAGCTTTCTTTTTCTGAAGATGTCTTTATTTGCCTCATTTTTCTTTTACAGACTGCATTTTGATTCATTGCATACAAATGGGGTATATCATTTCGTTTCTATGGTTGTGCACAATATAGATTCATACCATTTGTGTAATCACACATGTACATAAGGTAATGATGTCTGTCTCATTCCACCATTTTTTATACCCACCCCCTCTCATTTCCCTCTACGTAATCTACAATTCCTCCATTCTTCTCTCATCCCCCAACCCCATTATATATCATCATCCACTTATCAGGGAAAACATTCAGCCTTTGGTTTTTCAGGATTGGCATATTTCACTTAGCATGATATTCTCCAATTCCATCCATTTATCTGCAAATGCCATAATATGTTTGCCTCATTTTTTAAACATATCACTGGATATGAAATTCTTGGTCGACCTATTTTCTTTTAGTACTTCAAATAAGTCAACCCACTCTCTTCAGTCTTCCATCATTTCTGAAGAGAATCTGTGACTCTTGATGTCATTACCCTGTATAGGATGATGTATTTCTCTTTGCTACTTTCCAAATCTTTGTCTTTCAAGAGTTTGACTCTAACATGAGTGTGTTTCTATGTTGATTTCATTTGGATAGTATATGTTGGATGTAGAGCTAAATATTTTTCATGAAATTTGAGGAATTTCAGCAACTAATCCTTCAAATATTTTAATGCCCTTCTTTCTGTTTGGGAACCTAGTATGAATATGTTGGTAGACTTGATGTTATCCCACATGTCAGATCTTCTGTTCATTTTTCTTATTTTCTGCTCTTCAGATTGAATAATCTATATATTAATCTATCTTCATTTATACTGATTCTTTCTTCTGTCAGCTCAAATCTGTTGTTGAGCCCCTATAATGATTTTTAATTTGTTTTGGTTATTGTCCAACTCCAGATATTCATTATTTATTATTTCCTTTTATTGATATTCCCTATTTGATGAGTGATTGTTGCCATACTTTCCTTCATTTTTTTTCTTGGTGGTGCTGGGGGTTGAACCCAGTGACTTATTTGTGCATGCACAGAAAGCACTCTACCAACTGAGCTATATCCCCAGTTTCCCTTCATTTCTTTAAATATGACTTTCTGCTGTTCTTTGAATACATTTGTTCAATGCTTATCTGCTAGCTCCAACATTTGGGTTCCCTCAGAGACCATTTCTATTGACTATTGACTGCTTTCTTTCTCCTATTCATGGATCGCATTTTCTTCTTTCTGTTCATGTTGCCTTTTTGTTAATGACTTACATAAGATGCTGCAGCAACTCTTAATCCTAACCCCTCCATTAGATCTGTTTTTGTTTATGTTTAGTGAAATACTTACACTAATTTTATAGTCTTATTACTCCTTCGGTTTGTGGTCATTGATATTTTAGCCCATCTTTCAATTCTTTTTATTTTAAAATCTGACTTCTCCCTGTGTCAGCATAGTTTAGCAGTCAACCAACAATTTATCAAAAGTTATAATTAAGCACCTCAAACCAGTAAAGCTTCCACCATTTGCCAATGTTTCTATGTGTGGATTAGAAAACATAATCAAAGATCAGACAGCTTATAAGTCTGAACTGACTTCTATTTTCTGCTGAAGTTTCTCGTGTCTCTTCTGCACCAGCACTAGGCCTTATAATCAGCAAGGGAGAGACAGACCTCTCTCTGATCTCTCTTGAGCCTGCACACAACCTTGACCCTATGCATAGCCTTTCACACCACTAGGAATATGTGTGAGCTTATCAAGGTCCACTGTGTATACCTCATTCTCTGAATCTCCCCGTTATATTTCTAGTTTGTCTTTTTATCTGTTTCTCGCCACAATTAGTACCACAAACCTCAGACTACTTGCAGAATTTGTCTTCTCTGATATTTTTCCATTGAGATTGCTGGGGTTTTTTTGTTTGTTTGTTTGTTTGTTTGTTTTTTTAAATCAAAACCTTTTGGTATGCACTCTCTTCCAAATCAATTTAGACCTCACTGGCACCAAAGGTTTTGTCGTTTTGTTTTGTTTTGTCACAGCCTAACCTGCCTAGGCAGGACAACCCCACACATGCAATGGGAGGAGGAAGGCAGGAGGATGGAAGCAGCTCCAGGACAACACCCACAGGTGCCCACTGCTCCTAACCAAGGGGCAGCAGTTTCTCTTGAATAAATAACCTCCATTTGTCATTTGCTTTTTTACTACTTTTTTTTTTTTTTTTTTTTTTTTACTACTTTTACATTTGCCTTATTTTATCATTGTTTTTTGGGGGAGAGAATTTGCCAAGCTCCTTACTCCACCACTCCAGAACTCTTGACATTCCCACCCCCAGGCACATTCTTAAATTTACTTCAGGCCAGTAATACTACCAACTATTTATTCAAAATTGACTTCATTTTAATTGAAAATCTAATCTTTCTCCAAAAGCCATTAATGGCTCTATCAGCATCTTGAAAGCATTAGGGGTCCTTACAGCGAACCATCATGCTGAATACAAACCACATGTTCCACCTCAGACTTAAGGCCTCAATGAAATGGGGCATCTACCTGTAGATACCTGCACAGTGCCTCAGGGGTGAGTAGGACAGGGTTTTGCTGGCCTTCTGTGATGGATGAAGTGTTAAGAAAACAGGTTCCTAAGCTCAAAGTTGCCTCATGTGATTCCTGATACCCAACAATACAGTTTAAACCAATTATTCAGCCTAACTTCCTCCACCCAGCATTTATTACACACACACACACACACACACACCCCTCCACAAGGCCCTGAAAAACCTCTGAATTTTGAATTCCTCATGACAAAGTGGAATTCACACAAGTAAAACCCTTCGGGCCAGAGTGTCATGTGGGTAATTGGCAAGAACCTCTTTAAAAGGGATTCTGTGCTATAATGTGTCTTTAAAAAAACAGCTAAACCTAAAGCTGAGCATCAAGTAATTACACTCTCAATCTTTCCAATTGCACAGTGTTTTGGAAATGTCACAAATTACAACCAAATGCTGCTGAAGCATATTTTATTGGTGGTTTTCTGAACCTCAGAAAAGGTGCTGGTCATGAGTAGAAAGGGAAAAGCTTGAATATTTTTCTCACAGAACTAATGTAAGCAGAGCATATAGACAAAATATAGATAGCACCCATTGAAATACACATATTTCATGACCTTGGCCTTTGGTTTCACCCTCCTTCCTTTGGAAAGAGAATCAATGTATGGCCATAAAACACTAAGGTTGTTATGGGACTTACTAAGGCAGCAAATTTTCACAAGAAGTAAGTCATCCAAGGGACTATACACCAAAAGCTAAGGCAAGAGTATGACCCCTCATACATACATGAAGTTCTTCAGGACTGACCCAAGGGCAAAGTAAAGGTCATGGCCTTCCCCAAACCTCATCCTGCCTCTGGCCAGGACCTATAGGGCAATTGGATGGGTGAGAATTTGTGTAAATCTATTGCCACACACTGGCCCCTAGAGCCCTTGCAAACAATGGATCAGAACCATTCATTCATTTATTCCTTTATTTACAAACCTTTGAACTCCATTCCCTGTTGGAAGTGCTGGGAAGACAGATATTGGGCATTTAAGACCTTGTGTTGGAAGCCATGGTATCATAGGGCAATAAAGGAACGAATGAAACAATCATATTAATGAAACATAAATATTTGCTATGATCTGAATGTCCCCCAAAATTCATGTGTTAAAACCTAATCCCCATTGTAGTATTAAGAGATAGGGCCTTTGGGGAAATGAATAAGCCATGAGAGCTCTTCCTGAGTGGATTAGTACCTTATAACAGGGTTGGAAGGAAATAGTGTAAGCCCCCCCGCCCCCGCTTCATTTTCCCCTTTTCACCTTTCGCCATGTAATAACACAGCAATAATATGCCATCATGGAAAGAGGGACCAGGCCTTAACCTGCTGGTCTTGATCTTGAACTTCCCAGCTTCCAGAATTGTGAGGGGAAAAATTCTGATTTATAAATTACCCAATTTCAGATTTTTTGTTATAATAGCACAAACAGACTAAGATAGTCTTATTCAAAACAAACCATTAAGTTGTAAAGTTTTCAGCGGGCAATCAGCTGCTTCAAGATGAAGCTGAACATCTCCTTCCCAGCCACTGGCTGCCAGAAACTCGTTGAAGAGGACATGAATGCAAACTTCATACTTTTTACGAGAAGTGTATGGACACAGAAGTTGCTGCTGATACTCTGGATGAAGAATGGAAGGGTTATGTGGTCTGAATCAATAGCAGAATGACAAACAAGGTTTTCCCATGAAGCAGGGTGTCGTGACCCATGGCCATGTTTGCCTGCTACTGGTAAGGGGTACTCCTATACCAGACCAAGGAGAACTGGAGAGAGAAAGCACAAATCTGTTCAGGGTTGCACTGTGGATGCCAACCTGAGTGTTCTCAACTATGTTATTGTAAAAAAAAAAAAGAGGAGAGAAGGATATTCCTGGACTTACAGATACTACTGTGCCTCGTCTATTGGAACCCAAAAAAGCTAGTAGAATCTGCAAACTTTTTAATCTCTCTAAGGAAGATGATATCCACCAATATGTTGTCAGAAACCCAGGACCAAAGCACTGAAGATTCTCTCATTAATTCACATGTCTTACAGCAAAAGCATGGATGAATTGCTCTGAAGAAATAACATACTAAGAAAAATAAGGAAGAGGCTGCAGAATATGCCAAACTTTTGGTCAAGAGAATGAAAGAAGCCAAAGAAAAATGTCAGGAATGGATTGTCAAGAGACACAGGCTATCCTCTGTGAGGGCTTCTGAGTCCAGTCAAAAATAAGAATTTTTAAGAATAACAAATAAATAAGATCAGACCTTCAAAAAAATATACATATAGGTTGCAAACTAGTACCTATGAGTCAAATTTAACTACAAATGTTTCCTTTAGGTACATACTGATTTGTTTTAAAATCTGAATTTTAGAGGAAGACTATGAAATCCAACCTCAAGTTCACATGTACCCAGAACAAAAACCTTGCCCATCTATGCATGCCTGGTCCTGAGCAGTCCAGTTAATGCCAGACTGCTATTTGTTTATTAATCTGTTTAAGTAGGCAAACAGTTTACAGGTATCAGAAGGTTAAGAAAAATAAAGAAAATTGCATTTTCTCAATTTTGACTTTAGCAGTAAGAAAATGTCATCCATGATTTGGTTACAGCAGTGGAATACTGTTCTATGGTTTTCAGAGGGCAGTTTGAGGTGTAATATCACAGTGAAAGGAAGGGATAGGGGAAAGCTGGAGGTAGAGGAGATTAAAGCATGAGTGCTGGGTTGGTTTTGAGAGAGAAGCTGTGTGTTTACTTTGACAGATGAGTAGTTTGCTGAGAAGGAATAGGAAAGACTTGAGTAACGCCATTAGACTTGCTCCATTCTTGCAACCCCTACCCCAAACAAGGAGCAGTTCTTGTTCCCAGACCTCTCCCTGCACCTAGGATTGGGGGGGGGAGGGGACTGAATTGAGCAGGCAGGTGCTCTGAGGAGCCTCTAGCCACAGTGTGTTAGTCAGCTTTGTCACTGCTGTGAGTGAAAGACCTGACCAGAACAATCGGACCGGAAGAGAAGTTCATTTGGAGGCTCACAGTCTTGAGGTCTCCATCCATAGACAGTTGAGTTCATTCCTTAGGGCTCAAGGTGAGGCTGAACATCACAGTGAAAGAGTGTGGCAGACGGATGTGATTCACATGATGATCAGGAAGCAGAGAGAATTCACTCACCAGATACAAAATATATATCCCCAAGGGCACACCCCTAGGGACTCTCCTCCTCCAGCCACACCCTAATCCCCTTTTCAGCCACCCTTCAATTAATCCCATCAGGTAATTAATTCACTGACTGGGTTAAGGCTCTCATAACACAATCATTTCTTCTCTAAACTTTCTTTCTGCCTCACACATGAGCTTTTGGGGGACAACTTACATCCAAACCATAACATACACCAAGATTAACAAACCACGGAAACCATAAAGAGGATACGCAGGAGAGTTTGTATTTGAACCTGCCCTGTCAGCATCCCTTACTCCCTCCCTCACAGGAGGCAAGCACCTGCTCCCGTTTGATAATCGACCAAGAAAGCAAAAGGAGAGATCTTTTTTTTTTTTTGCGCGCAGTACTGGGGATCGAACTCAGGGCCTTGTGCTTGCGAGTCAAGCACTCTACCAGCTGAGCTATCTCCCCAGCCCAAGAGGTCACTTGACTCCTTAGAGCTTACAGTCTGGGCCAAGGAGACAAATGTTACCTAAAATGAGACTGTACAAAGAGTTACAAGACAAGGGAGTGCAGGGCACCCTTAGCTGGCAGGTCAGGGCAGTCTGGAAAGGCCTCTAGGAGTATGTGATTCAGCCACCAGCTAAAGAATGAGTGGTAGACAGAGGAAACAAGGAAGCACACGTGCTAAATGCCCTGCCACAGAAAAGAAGTGGAGGAAGGAAAGAGAAAGAGGGCCCTGAGGCCAGAGCAGAGGGGCTCAGGGAACAGGAGCCAGAAACTATAAAGCATTGGTGGAGTCAGTAAAAGTTTGAGACTTTATCCTAAGAACTGTAATCATTGTTTGAGGATTGGTAAGAGATGAACTGCAGTGAAGGAGCAGGGAGCAGGCTATATGAGCAGGGGCCAATGGTGAGAGAGAAGGCTGAGCCATCAACAGACCAGAGGCCCCAGAAAGGCCACGTTCTGTCACAGTGGGAGTGGAAAAGACAACTGGCCAGGACAGGCTATTGGGGTGCACAGAGGCTACAGAGGTGGGATAATTTCAGGCTATGATAACAGGCAGAATGCAGCTTGAGAGAAGACAGAAGAAGGCATTAAAGATAAGTATGGGGACCGTCAGGTTGCCAAAGAGGCTCATGCCAGTTCAGCCCTCAAACTCAGTTCCTGCAAGCAGCAGAAAAATCAACCACATGCGGGGTCCAGCCAAAAAAAATAGATTTAGAACTCCTTTAGGAGTCTTCTTACATCCCCCCCCCAGCCTCCCCACCTTCACTGCCTCCACCCACTAAAATGTTCCTCCTGCAAATAAAAGCAACCCTGATCACAGTCCCTGAGAGGTCCACAAGCATGTCATGCTTAGCATGCCTTGCCATGGTGACAGTGTACCTCATAAACATCAAAGTTACTGATTACAAACCTGGCCTCTGTTTCCTGGCCTCAGTCTTTGTGACTGTGCTCCACAGTGTGGGTGACTGCTTCACTTCTGGCACAACACACAGGTCTCCGCGTGTTGTCTCTCCTACTAGACTAGGAGGTCAAGGGCAGGTCATCATTCTTCTTTCACAGTTCCTAGGCCTATGCTTGGTATGTAATAGATACTTGATAAAACTTGTATTATGTGTTTCAAAAAGAGCTAGAAGATAGGATTTTGAATGATTTCACCATAAAGAAATGATAGATGTTTGAGAAAATAGATATGTTCTCCCTCATTTGAACATTATACCATGTCTTTCAGAAGCCCCATAAATTATGATGTGTAAATTTAAAAATAAGAATATATATTTTTTTAAAATGAACCAATCCCATTTATATAAGGTTGAACAATAATTTAAGATGCTAAAAGCTAGCATAATGGTTACATTATGGTTAGGGAGGTGACTGAAAGGAAGGAGTAGTCAGGTGATATTTCTTGATCTGGGGGTTGTTTTTTATCTAGTCAAAAATTTACTAGTCTATATAATCATGATTCATGCACTTGTCTGTATGCATGTTACAAGTTAATATTAAGTAGATGAATGAAACCATTGGTCAATCAGTAGTAGAACCCAACTTAAATTTGAAATGCTTCCCCGTTGTAGGATTCAGAAGGCAGGCTAAGGCAGGGGGTGGCCAACGTTTTCTATAAAGCCCTGCAGCCTGCAGGGTCTCTGTCATGACTGCTCAACTTCGCCACTACAGTGCAAAAGTAGCCATGGATCACGCCTGAACAAGTATGTCTGCGTGCCAATAAAATACACTTAGAAACATTGACCTCTGAATGTCAGGTAATTTTCATACTTCCTGAAATAATAATAAGCTTTTGATATTTTCCCAATCATTTAAAAACTTTAAAACCATTCTTAACTCTTCAGATAGACAAAATCAAATCACTGGCCAGATTTGATCTGCAGGAAGTTGTTTGGTGATCCTTGCTTTAGAACATGTTTCCCACCTGCCCTTCCCTACCCTGCTCCTCCACCACTCCCCCACCTTTGTAAGTAGGCAGACACTCCATCTTGTCACCACATGGATATTTACTGTCCCGAGGTTTGATGGGGTCCACTCGACAGACAGGGTAGGGATTGTAATCTTGTTTATAAGTCGTGAGTAAATCCATATTCTCTTCACTTGGGATGAACTGTTTGGGCTGGTGGGCTTTCACTGGTACTATTCTGTGAGGCCCAAAATCTCTCCTGGAAGGAAAATAAGGAAAGGTCATTGTCATCATTGCCTTGGAATAGGTTGTGTTTTCCAGTCAACCCACCTTTACAAACGTCTTCTGAGAAGCATTTTCCTACTCTGTCCAAGCAGCTGGTCTTTTCCTCAATCCCCCACTTGGAAGAAAGTCACCTCCATTCCCTTCTCATCCAAGCCAGACACCTGGCTGTCATTGTGACCCCACCTCCTCCATGGCCCCAGAGTCTACTATTCACCAGGTACATCCCCCTCCATCTCCTCAGATTTTCTTCCTCCCTTGATTCAGAGATACTGAATCGTTCTCACTTGGATCTTCCAAGTGAGACATCTTCCTCCTAGCTACCCTCAGCTTCCTCCTCCATTCTAGCCACTTCTTCGTCGATCCTCACAGTACATCTAGATTCCCCTGCTTTAAAAAAAAAAAAAAATCTTCCACATAACTTCCAACTTTCTAGAATGATTTATAAGCTGTGCTGGATCTGGCTCCTACCTTACTCCGCACCCTGCTATCCCCACTTCACCCCACCTGTCCATACTGCACCCTATGCACAAGGAACTGCTGAAAGAGCCCCCTGCACCTGCTCCCTCCACCTGCCTTCCACCAACCCTTCACTGTAGAGCTAACTCCTGTTTTTCAAGTACCCCACCTTTTTCTCTGTGATCCCAAGAGTTTCTCCTGCCAAAATTTATCTCCTTCCTCTACTTGACCTTATAGAAAATGCAGAAAAGAAAAAAGTACAACAACTAGAGACCCTACAGCTCTTGTTTCTTTACTCTGGTATCAGTGCCCCCATTATTTAGGGAGTAAGAAAACAGTAGGCTCAAAAAAGCAGGATGGTTTTCACTAAATCAAGAGAAGTGCCTTCCTAAAGCATTACACAGTTATAAAAGACCCAGGTGCCACCTATACCACCACCAGGAGCCACTCTGGCAACATCCAGCTTAGCGTGGGCTTGGATTGGCCACCAGGACAGTATCAACTTCCCACTTCTCAATACTAATGTCCCCCCGCCATGGGCTCCTGTTTTATACAATAGACTGCTTTTGCCTGGAACCCATTCATCCAACTGGACAAGGGAAGGTAGATTTTCCCTGACGGTGCTTGCCAGAACAGCCCCACCAAGGGAAAGGGAAGGTTTCCGGACAGGAAAACATTAGGCCCAAACACCAATAAAACCTACTTCCCGGCCAAAATCTGGAGCAGCATTACTGGGCCATGCTTGACTAGCAAAGGTAACACGCTCTGCTGTAACCTGTCTTGCATGAATTATACACAGGGTTGTCAATAAACCCGAATCTGGTCCTGAGAATGCTTGGACAGATGGGAGGAGGGAGTTAGGAAGCAGGAGAATTAGTCTCTCCAGGGCTCCAAAGGGGGAAATGGGAGATGCTTCAGTTGAACTCCCATACTACCCTCCGGGTAGATCTTAAAATATATCTTAGTGGCAGATACAGGGCCTGCAGCCTGGGCTGTCTTCCCAGGGGTTTGCTATTGGCAAACAGCAACAGGAAGCTAAGTGACCGGAGGCATCTGGAGCTGACTGTGTATATCTGGGCTTATGGAAGGAATCTGCTAAATGAGAATGAGAAGTCAAGGGTCAGCTCCATACTTCTAACCTTCTTGTGAACAAGTACCTCACCCTGGAGTCTGTTCAGTGCTCAATCAATGGCAGCAGGGAACTAGGAGAGTAAGGCTTTAGGCTACAGAGATAATAGAAAAAGACCAAAATCCAGTTAACTAGAAAGTTATCTTTTTGTGCAAAAGTTTATGTTCTGAAGGGAATTCCCCCAAGAAAAGTTGAGCTCTCCCCCACTCAGAAAGGCAGCTGTGGGGTTTCAAGGCAACCTAAAACCATAGGTCCCTAAACCCTCATAAACCCATGTTCAGTCATGGCTACCCAAGCCCACAGACATCTTCACTTCCAAGAAATATCAAGAGATACCAAAAGCAAGGAACAAAGCCAGATGCCTAGGCTACATACAAGTGCAGAGCCCTCCTGCCCAAGAGCACCTAGGAGGGCTTTCCAGTCAGGGACCTTCCACAGCCAGGCCCCGAGCTCAAGGCCACGGCTTCTTCTTCTGCTGTTACTCCTACCAACAAACAACTGTCTCTCCAGATGCTGCGAGAACCTTTGTTCAAGTGCACCAGACTCTCTGACAACTGAAGCACACTCACTGCTCCTAGGCTCCTGTGCTTCCACAGGAAAAGAGCAAATGAATGCTATCCAACAAGCCCACCAGCCTGCAGACTATCCCAAAGTCAACTTCTCAAAGACAGAAGCAGATGCAGTAAAATCCTTGCTCACCGCTTTAAAGAAATTGATAGTCTACTTCAGTACAAAATGCAAGTCCATTTGTAAATACGCACCTCTGTTGAACTCACTAATCAGCTATAACTAAAGCAAACAGGTATGGATGTTGAAGGGAGAAGTTATCCACTTCCAAAGAGAGAACAATTTTTTAAATCTAAAGTTTGATTCATTTAGATCTTACCCCAAAATGGTTACCATGGCTTACAAGTGAATCTAATCAGACTTTATGTGTTTCCTCATTTTGTTTTTATGTTGAGAACATTCACTGAAACATATTAACCACAACATAAATGCATGTCCCCCAATCACACATAATCTCACAGCCTTTAAGTTCATGTGAAAGAAAAGTCTTTATTCTTCCCAGAAATTGTTCAAATGTAGTAGTTGTCCCCTCCCCAAAAGAACGCTGAATTTCCCATCTCTTTCTGTGGTATATTCCCCAGTGCTTGTGTGCCCACTGTGACTATGAACCTAGGGAAAAAATTGCTCAAAGACCTGAGTTTCTTTGAGGTGAGTAGCTATAAAAGTTATAGAGTATGGAAGGCCAAGAGTTAACCTCAGAGTTAAGCAAAGGTTAAAGTGGCCCTGCTGGGGAAGTCATAACAACTTGACTTCAACTCATTTGGCAAAGCTAAAGAAAAGTGTTTGACAAGACTCTGAAAAAAGAGGAAATAGCATAATAGCTACCTAGGGTCACGAGTCTAGAAGTAGGAAATGGAGATTTTCACTACAACAAATAGGTTATGCTACACTTTTTCAAAAAGAAAACTTAACATTCATGTGAATTTCAGAATTTGTTATAGTTCCCAAGGAATCCATCATATTAAAATGGAATCCACATTAAGAGGAGTCCCTCCTCTTGCCAAAGCAAATCTCCTCGGCCTTTACCCTGAATCCCCTCCCTCTCTCTCAAGGATTCTTATCTGAGAATCATCTCCTGCACCCTATGTATTCACTTCTTTCCCTGATCTATCTCCTTTCTGTTCATTCAAACCTGTTCCCATCTCTTCCGTCTTAAAGAAAAGATGGCACAACCCTCATTGGACTCTATTTAGTCTTCTCCTCTCCTACCTGTCTTCTAGAAAGTGTTCTCCATGTGTGGTCTGCATGCCTTCCTCACTTCCCACTCAAATCTGATGCTACTCCTCACATTCACCAAAGCCATCAAGTACCACCTTATTTCCAGGTCCATCACTGTTTCTCATCCTTTTCCCACCAAGCCCTCCTCAAGGCCTCTATCCTCTCATTCTTTTTAATACTCCCTTTCCTGGACTTCTGTGATCACACTCCTCATGGTTTGTCCTCTTCTCTGATCTCCTCTAGGGGGGTTTCCTCTTTGTCAGCCAATTTATTTCACTATTTCCACATTTGATTTCCAAACTTTCCAGGGGTCAAAAGGCACCCTTTGAAGGAAGCCAATATGGTACCCAGGCAAGTTGGGGAGCCCTTTCTAGACCACTGAGAAAGATACCTTGGCTGAATCACAGTGCTAGAATCTTGGCTCTGATCCTGACTGGACACACTAAATCTTTCTCATCTTCACTGAAACAGATGGGATTCCAGGACATGCCCTCTAGGATTCAAATTTTATAGTGCCTATCTCCTCTTCTACCTTCAACCCCTCCAATGCTTCTACTGAGACAGAAGCTAACATCTGTCACCACTTCACAAACTCTGAGGGGAAAAAAAAAGTCTTCAACTACCTGAAAGCACTAAAGGGTGATCAAAATAGTCAGATTCTGGAGGAAAGCCAACAGGTGGGGAAAGGAATTGGCTCTGAACGAGTCTTCACTGGTTAAGTTTCCATTAGCTGCTTATGTTCAAAGCTCCCAGCCTGAAGGCAAGCTCCAGTCTCTGCCAAGTCCGGCAGCTAAAAGGCAAGTGTTTCTTTATTCTATTGACTAAAGAACAAGAGAACCAAAAGGGAGGCAACCATGAATCCTAGAAAATAAGGAAGAAATCCTGAAAAGGAGGAAACCAAGGACAGGAAGCCAAAATTCTGCATACAACTGTGCCCAAATCTCTGCCTGATCCCACTTGCAGAAGGCAGACTTTAAGCAACCATACTCAGGACAGAGGACTGCACTGATTTTTGAGCCACCACCCAAAACATGGAGTTCTTACTTCAAAGTCCAATCAAGTTATTACCTTCCTGACAAACAAGCAAGCAAACAAAAATGCTCTGCAGAGGAATGTAGAAAAACATCCAGAGTCTCCCAACATTGGCTCATGAATTTAATCAAAGATGCACATCATCAAAGATAATTCAAAGGCTCTGAAATAGTCCAAGCAAGGTTGAGAGCTTCCTCACATGTGTTCGTCCTTTCTCAGGCCCAACCTTTTCAAGGGGAATAAGTATGTTTCCAGTAGGATAGCTCAGGAATAGGGAAATAAACTGTCCCTGATCAGAAAATGTATAAAATCCAGTAAGCTGGGAAAACTCAAGCCTACTATCAACTTCCTTGTTTCTTTCATAACTTTTGGAAAGGATACCAAACACCCTTTCTCTTTTGGTGCTTCCCTCTCTTACTCTTAGTTTATTAAGAAATCTAATCAATAAAATGAAAGAGATGATGCTATCAACCCTTTATCCTCTGCCTTTCAGCCAAACCCATCCAGTCGAACCCAATTCTATTGCCCCTTCTACCCACGGTCCTCCCTTCTTTTTGGGATAAAGCCAAACACCACTGAAGAGTCACCTCTTTTTTCTGGGACTATACTTTTTTTCCCCCATCTTTAGGAAGCAGGTTTAGTTCACAAAAATAACGTCCCAAAAGGGGTCCCAAGTGTTTTTACATAGTGACATGCCTAAGGGGAAATGAAGCTCGAAGTGCAAACCTCTTATTCATAAATTGATCTAAGATCTATCTGAACTAAAGGTAAATCCTATGTGAGAGAATAACCAAGGGCTTCAAGAAACCATTTCATACTGAGGAGGGCTGGAAATCTCAAGCCCTCCCTTTACGGCACCTGCTGTAAATCCCCAAGATTTACGGTCAGTGAGAGTTGTGTGCAGCTGCATTCAGGCCTCATGCTGGGATGATAACCTTTCCAGAAACCAGGTGTTTTTTGTGTCTGGGCTTAATCACCAACCCAGCCAAGCCCTGGGCCATATGACTTTATCATTCAGCAGGTGAAAGCCCCATGTCCAGCTTCAGAAACTAAGCAGAGTTGGCCTTTAGATAGGAAGTGGGTGAGATGCTAAGGAAATAGGAGTCCTAGGGGCAATAGGTGACAATCTGTGCAGAACCAAGGCTATGCAGGCAT
Organism: Sciurus vulgaris; assembly: GCF_902686455.1. Taxonomy (NCBI): domain Eukaryota; kingdom Metazoa; phylum Chordata; class Mammalia; order Rodentia; family Sciuridae; genus Sciurus; species Sciurus vulgaris. Next base: position 37,526,006 of record NC_136476.1, read on the forward strand.
AGGGCTGACCCATCCCTTCCCCCAGAAGCCTCTGGTGGAACACCCAGATAGCAGCTTCCCCACATTTCCTGAAAGGAGCAAGTTTTACTCAGTTCATGAAAATAAATGCCCAGAGTGGCAGGCGCAGGGTTGAGAAACAATGAAGTTAAGGTACCAGACAGAGAAGAGATGCCTTCGGCTCCTTTCCTCCTGACTTCTCTTTTTGAAAGAAATAGAGAGACCCATATCTGCTCTTTTCCCTCCCCACAGGTAACCTTGATTCTACTGCTTTTTCTTTTTAAAGCATTTATGATCGTTAATAACCTTTATAGAAATTCTTCCGATAACTTCCCTCCTTCCCTTTAGCTGCATCTTAATGTAAGTTATATTTATTGTTACTTCGGCTCTGGCAGGAGCATAGGGACCTTCTGGATAATGTGTTTATTATTGTAAGTGACACAAGGTAGGAATAATTTAGGACAGGTCAGAGGCTAAGTTTTGTTTCACAAAGCACCATCAGGAGAAGGAAGGGTATGTGGGATACACTGGGGGCCTCAGAGCTAGGCCATGGGGCAGGGGTTCTGTCCTAGAGTGAGGGCTTATCTTTGTTATCCTAAGCTTTGGGCCACAAACAAAAAGCATCTCCCAACTTCCAACCCTCAAAGCACACTTATGCTTTCAGGACAGGAAATAGAGTTCTAACACAACAATATCCGAAGCTGATAACTTTACATCCCACAAAGAGCTCTCGACTTCCTGAAAATTGTGTATAAAGAGATGAGAAGAGCCACACACAGCAGAGGATGATGCTGACAAGTCATCCCTCTCTACCAATCAAGGTCTTTCAGAGTCCTAGGACTCTTCACTGAAGTTGCCCATGTTTGTTCTTTTTTTTTATTATTCTTTGTTCTTTTTAGTTATACATGATAGTACAATGTATTTTGACATATCATACATACATGGAGTATGACTTCCCATTCTTGTGGTTGTACATGCTGTGGAGTTACACTGATCGTGTATTCATATATGAACATAGGAAAGTTATGTCTGGTTCATTCTACTGACTATCCCATTCCCATCCCTGCTTCCTTCCCCCAACTACCCCCTAACCAATCCAGTGAACCTCCACTCCTCCCTCCCCCTGCCTATTGTGAGTCATCATCTGCATATTACAGAGAACATTCAGCCTTTGGTTTGGGGGGATTGGCTTATTTCACTTAGCATGATAGCCTCCAGTTCCAGCCATTTACCAGCAAATGCCATAATTTTATTCTTCTTTATGACTGAGTAATATTTCATTGTGTATATGTACCACATTTTCTTTATCCATTCATCTATTGAAGGTCACCTAGGTTGGTTCCATAGTTTAACTATTGTGAATTGACTTAAACAAAATTATTTAATATATACTTAGTATTGACCTAATCTAGATCAAGTCTCAGACAAGGCCTTAGCTACCTCCTATTGTCAAGCTCCCCCTGTCCAGTGATTGCTACCAGGCTCAGAAATTCCTTGTCTTCAATTCTCCCCTTGTGGGTCCTCAAGTCCCTAATCCAGACATGAACTTCCTATGTATCTAGAAAACAGCAGCTTTTAGTACATAAGAATGCCTCCACCTCAAAAGTTCAATGGAGGATATTTCCAGTCCTATCCTGGGGAAAAGTTGTGATTTCACCTGGGCCATCTGGAATCTGCACTACAAGAGTGCAAAGTTATGAGGCAAAGGGCGAACAAGAAGAAAAGTCACCAGGTCCTAATCACCTATAACATACAAGCACTGTGCTGGAACTTTTAACACACTATTATCTCTGTAGTATAGCAAGTCTGCCCTTTAGAATGAGGAACAGGAAGGTAGAGAAGGCATCAATCTTCAAGTCACACCTCTAGACTAAACTGTACCATCAGAGAACCTGCCCAATTGTACTCAAAGATGTTGCTACCTTACTGAACCACCAGGCATCACCACCTGGAGGTCACTAGCCAAGTTGTTGATGCAAGACTCAGCTAGAATCTTGGAACATGTAGAAGGACACTCAGACTGAGCATTTTCCCCACCCGGTGCCCAATGCAGACACCTCTGTAGCACGCTGAGCCATGTTGTTTTACTTCTAAACAGACTCAGATCCAACCAGTCCTAATTTGAAAGTCAAAGAGAGGAAATCAGGAATATTTTTCAAAGAAATATATTCTTTGTTCATATTTCTTGAACATTCCAGGGGACCCCAATGCAAAATCTATAGCATAATTGCAAAGATGCTCAAGCTTTCTTTATTATCAATTCTTTTCCACCACCACCATCACCTTCCATACTGACCCGGAACCTCTCAAGAAACCCAAAACTTGTTTTTCTGCAGCAGCCTCCCCCATCTTTCCATCCCTTTATTACTTGACCTAACTTCCCTCATTTCATTACATAGACCATTTTGGCCTTCCCTGACCCCTACTTCAGCAAGCAAGAATTCTTTCTCTTTAAAGGGGGGTTTGGGGAACAACTACACAGGCTAATAAATGCAATGTTTTTTTTCCAGAGATATACTACATTTACATTACAACTTCTATACCCTGTGTTAATACTGCACATTAGTTTGCTCAGACTGTATACTACCTGAACATACCCGTCAGTGCTGTACATGACTGCATTAGTGCTGTACATTCAGACATCAGCAAGACTGGCTCTCACCTTGACGTGCTCAGGCCTTCCATTGGTATGGACCCTTTCTGGTACTCCTTCCGGGGTTTGAAGGACTCTCTGGGCAGGTAAGAGTGGTGGACAGGGTAGTTTTCGGTGTATTCGGAGAGAAGACATGGTTTCTCTGTTTGATCATAAATCTTGGTAGGGACATGTGGACAGTGATGCCGCCTATAAAAGACACAGGGAGTTACCTTCTTGGGAGGAATACATCCAGTTTAATAATGCCACATTCTTCAAATGTGACCCAGATATAAAATCTTCTGGTTGCCACCAATGAAAACCAGAACTTAACCCTCTGTTTTCCCTACTAAACTATGAAAAGTAGCCAGAATTTAAAAGATAGTCTCTAACTGCTGTTGGTCAAATACCTTGGATCATAGAATTAGATGCAATCATGGCTGATGTTCAGTTGTTACAAATGCCATTTTACTTGTATAAACACAAAGTATTTCTACACCACAACAGGCTATGGCGCCTGACCTTTCTGAGTGCAGCCCCACTTGCCACAGACCCTTTCTTAAGGCCTCCCAACAACCCAGCAACTACTTAGTACTGACCTAACAGGAAGCTTCAGGCTCTGCCTTTGGGTCCAGCTAGTGTCTTTGCTAACTGATTGGTTCTGTTCCATACATGTGGTACCGTGCAAAGCAAAACTGCCTCAGTTCTGAGTCCATCGAACACCACAGACTATGAAAACCATTTTCATAGTGAAAGTTTCATTCATTTATTCTTTCAGGTCTCACCTCAATAATGGCATTCTTGGAAACATTTCTCTTGATTATAACACCCCACATACATGCCCTCCCTCTCTCCTCCCTGCTTGTGCCTTTCTTGTGCCTTACTGTCATCTGCAACTGGCACATCTGTTTGTGATTTTACTTAATTGTCTATCTCATCTGTTGAGCTCAGGACCTTCCCCATCTTATTCACTGCTATGTCCCTAGCACTTCACATCCTGCACATAGTAGGCATTCAGTGAACACCTACTGATGAATGATCGTGTCTAGAAATGAATTAAGAAAATGATAAAGAGATAATATTTTATAGTTCATAATGAGCTTTTTCCATTTTATAAGCATGGTTAATAAATAAAACTAATTCTACTTACACCAGGACAAAGAGCAGCTGTTGGAGCTGTCAACAACTAAGGAAGCAGCATCTAAATTATTTGTGTGCTCTCGCAGTCCCTACAGGCCAGCTGGGGCACCTCTAGTCATCAGGAATCAGTACAAACTCCATGTTAGTAATTTCCAAATTAGTTGCATCAAGAAATGACATGAAATTGTTTTTACATTTTAATTACATAAATTCAAATATACAGTACTCAGGGGTAGCATATGGGGAGGAGGAGAGAAAATCAGAGGGAGAAAGAGACTGAGAACTCTTTACTGCTGAATGTAAAGCTATTTTCCAGGCAATAATTGACATGATGCTCCTGTTGTCACTAAATCCAGTACTTCCAACACTGCTGTTCTATGCATCTCTCCTCAAGCACCCCACCTTCAGAAAAAATTACCAATACATGTATGATCACCTGAAAAGACCTGCATACTAACAAGTACCTTTAGAGGTGCTCCTATTTGTTTTCTTCTCATTTGTAGATTTGTGTATAGGAAAAGACTTAAAACAGTACAAAATTGTCTCACTTTTATTTTTATTATGAAAATACTATTGATCTGTGGTAAATATTTTAGATATAGCCTTCCTCCACATGGACACCATCCAAGACCCCAATGAATGCCTGAAACCATAGACATTCCTCACCCCCATTTATACTGTTTTCTCAGACATAATATCTGTGATAAACCTTAAGCTACAGTAAAGAATTAACAATAACTTACTGTAGATCTTAACCTCAGTCTATGATATTTTTTCCTTATTAAGTCAAGAACTTTCACCTTTTCACTTAAAGGAAGCACTTCAAGACTTCTCTTCAGCATAATTGAATTGCCAACATCACTATTTTTATACTTTGAGGCCACTGTTAAGTATAATAAGGGTTCTTGAAAATAGCACTTCAATACCATAACAGTTGACCTGAAAGCCAAGACAGTTACCAAGTGACTCGAGGTAAGGCAATTCAGCAAAGCTAAAGGGTGAGCTATGGCCCAAGTAGGCCTAGTGGAGATGGTGATAGATTTTGTCACACTACTCAGAATGGCACATAATTTTAAATTTATGAATTTTTTACTTCTGAAATTTTCCATCTAATATTTCCATCTAATATTTTCATGGTTGACTGAGTAACCTTGGATAAGAAGAGACTACTGTATTCCTAAGTATTTACAGGGAAATCTTTCATATATATCCTGTCCTTATTGTATGAACACCTAAACTTTCCAGTATTAAACACAATCAATACAAGTTTAGTTTTCCTTTCTCGAAATGCACATCATTGGCATTTTATGTACAAAGTCGACAATATTTTACATATTTAATAAAATATCTTCTAATTGGTGCATAGTTAGTGAGTACTTTAACGTATCTTCTGTTCACTTGAGATAAATTGATATGTTCACAATCACAAACAAAACAACCATTTCCCGCTATATATAAATGTTAGATATCACCATTTCTGTGCTATTAGTCCAGTTATGTGAGATTTCAATCTGAGTTGGTTAGTACCCTATCATTTTAGGATTTCTACAAACCTCAAATCAAAAACCAAGAAATACTGCTTAGCAAAAAAATACCTCCCTCTATATTTTCTCCTCCAAGAGAAAAGTCAAGATTTCACTAAGGATTTCTTAGAATAAGGCATTTGCAATAAAATGGACTCTGAAGTCATAGCCATATTTTTCCTTTTCAGTGCCCCCATTTTTAAACCTGTACAATTTAAATTTTCATATCCCCTTTCCATATTGTTAATTTTTTAAAATGTAACACACTGGCTTATACTGAAAGAAAAATAAATTTAATTGCAAAATACTGTAATGCGGTACCCTGAGAGTGGAAGCAATAAGCTTCCAACCAGACACTGAAGTTCCATTAAATGGAATTATATCAACATATATTTATAGGACATATGTTATTTGACTTATTTGTTAACTAAAACCTTGCCTCACTTTGAAATATTTAAAACAATTATCCATAAATGTTCTTTGTCTGAGTTTGCTCATAGTGACATCTCCTTTTCCTACCTGTACCCATAACAGCCTGATTACGCCCCAAGACCCATGTTTATCCTACCTCTTAGAATAAAAATAAGTCTGAGATCTCCATGTCCCCAGAAGCTAGTACAGCATCTGATATATTTATTTAATAGTTGGATGAACAGACAGTTAAGCAGTATGTAGGAGAATTGGTAAAAGAAAGACGTTTAAAAGTCATTAGGAAAAGGAAAATGACCGATTTTTTTTCTATTTGTAGATTCAAAAGGAAAGACACTCAGATTCTTGATTTTTATGGAACAATTAGTGTCAAAAGAAATTTTGTGGAATCACCATACTTGGAGTATTTAAAAGTAGATTTGATGGCCATAAAGTAAACAACTGAGACTTCTTCAAGCTGAGACTAGAATCATTTTACCAGCTGCATTGGCCACCTCACTCAGGTGCATGTTCACATAAACCCAGATGGCACCAAGAGGCAAGCAATGAAAAGGGCAGGGCAGGGGTCATTTTAATCTACCAGAACTCTCTGAAGTCTTTCCACTCCAGAATTTATTACTCCAGAGGGACTTTCTCTGATACCTGGTAAAGGGAATAGTAGAAACCTTTTGATGAAACTCAGAAAAAGTTAGTAATAGTTGACTCTGAGCTTCTACTCCAAACTAGAATCATAGAACTTTAAAATTGAAAGGGGCCATGGACTATCTGATCCAATGTCTTCACCATGCAGACGGAAAATCGAAAGCTACGAAGGATGTTCATTACCTCACCATGGCTACAGGCCTCTGTCACATCTCAATGACCAAGTACATTCCTGACATGCAGCTAGTTTGAGCCATATGAGCCTCAGGTAACCCTAGAATGCATGACAGAACTTTTAAGGACTTTTTTTTTTTTTTTTATAGGTACCTCTAGAATGACACCATCCAATAAAAATAGAATGCAAACCATACAAGTCATTTTATATTTTCTAGTAGTCATATTAAAATGTTAAAAAGAAACAAGTGAAATTTTAATTATGTTTAAGATAGTCAAAATATCATTTCAACATGTAACCAGCATAAAAATTATTAATGAGTTACTCTTCAAACTCCAGTATATGCTATACATGTAGCACAGCTCAGTTTGGATTAGCTGCACTTGTACTGACTTCCCTATAGGAAAGGGCATAATTTGAAGGTGCAAAGGAACTACAAGCACTTGGGTGATAAAACTTTTCTCTAAAAAGTAGAGGAAAACAAAGATGCTTGGAGATATATTTGTTGACCAGTATAGTATTTGTCTCTTTCTTGCATAACCTGCCTTCATGTGATTCAATCAGAGGCATTAGAAGACATAAAAAAATGAAGTTTTCCATGATTCACTTCAATATGTAAAACCAAGCTTCAGTTTTATGCACCTAGAACCCTTCACATACCTGCTCACTACTTGCCACTCCACTTTACAGAAATGTGTCCTTTCCTTCAAGGCCCCATCTTGGATGCCACCAATTTTTTGTGCCCACCCCAGCTCCCTACAAAGCTACCTGATGATCCCACTAGATACTGTGACATTTTCTCTGCTTAGAGTGTGCACAGTGTTATGTCTCCACCTCTTTAGGTTTTTAGCCATCTTTATTTTCATCATTTAAACTTTTGATTTTTTAAAATTTTTTCATTGACACATAAAAATTGTACATACTTATGTATTAGAATATCATATTCTACCCCATATCATACAATATGTAATAATCATATCAGAGTTAGTAGTATATGCATCACCTCAGACTGTTGTCACTTACTTGTGTTAGGAACATTCCAAACCCTCTCAACTACTGTAAAGCAAGCAATGAAATATTGCCAATTACAGTTCTCTGCTGTACTATAGTGTCCCAACTTCTTCTAGGACCCTTTATCTTCTGTGCTTCCTTGCATAAACATAAGTGTTAAGTATTTTCATGGTTTTGAACGATGCTATTCATCAATGGACATGTCTTCTTGCCACCAACAGGCAGCATGAATAGAACCTGGTATAACTTTGGGGTTTTCAAGCAAATGAACTTCCAATGGTCTTTTAGAACCTACCTATTTGTAAGGAGAGCACCATCTGTGAATACTGGTAACTTGTCTCCAGCATGGTCTTTTAGAATTGCCTGACTGTCCACAATGAAGAAGAGGCAGAGCACAGAGTACAAAGGCAGCAAGATCCAGTTTCCAATGCTAGCTTGGATCCCAACTCCTTCATAATGCCGAGAAAATTACCTAACTGTTCTGAACTCCAAATTCCTCTTCCATAGTTATGTGAATAACAACCCCCCACTACTGAGTATCATTATGTGGATTAAATCAGGTACTGGAAGTAAAATGCCTAGCCTAGTCCAAGACAAGCATTCTATAATTAATAGGCTACATTTACAGAGCGATTACTATGCACCATGTGGGAAGAGTTTTATCTATTCTCCCAACTAAACTTCACAGCAAGGCTATGAGAGCAGCATTATTGTCATCCCCTTTTACAAACATGAAAACTGAGCCTTCGGAGATGTTATCATGCTCAAGGCCATATGGCCAAAAAGTGATGAAGCCAAGATTAGAACCTAGGTTTCAAGACTTGGCTCTTATTCACAGCCATGTGCTATGTGACTCAAGAGGATACCAGCCTATACCAAATTCAATTAATAGGAAGGTCTCTGACCTGTCACTTCCAAGTCACCTCAGCTACACTCAGAGACTCCAAGACAGCACATTGCCCCATTTCCTGCTGGCCCTGAAAAATTCACGTTACAGACCAACAAATAGATGCAACTCCAACAGCTCGTTGAAACTCTCATTGTTCCCTGGAACTAACTTTGCTGTCTAAACAAGAGACTGTCATTAGATAAAGTTAAACAGTAACAACCAGAAAAAGAACACAGAATGCTGGACCTAGAAGGACCCTAGAGATCAGTCAGCCCTACCACTTCATCATACAGATGTGAATGCTGAGACCAAGGTCACACAGCTGGTCAGCAGCAGGCTTCACCCCAGGGCCATATCACATCCCACATAATTGACTTCCATTTATAATCCCATTTAAAACACAAAGTTCAAACCCTTCAAGGATTTGCAGCCTATTTTTCCTTTTCCCCTGTAGATGAGCTGTCACAGCTGCTAGACAAGGAAAACACTGGGTACAGAAAATGCACCCTCAGTCTAGGATAGGTGGCAAAATGGCCAAGCCTTGAGTCATAAAAGTCATCATCCATGCCAACAGTTCAGGAAGACTCTAGGGTGGCTGGAACAGCAAAAACTCTGAGATGCTAAAGGCAAAGGCTTTTAAGAGGAGAACCCATGTTTCTAGAATTTTTTTTTTCCCCTGAAGAACTCCAGAAAACCAACCCCATTAGGAATGGGTAAAGCCAACACTTATCCTGAAATGCATGTGTATTTATCCATGATGTTTTATAAACCTTTTAAATATTTATTTGCTAAAACTTGCTCTCTTGTATTTATAATATACCGGGAGGCCAAGAGACAAATGAGAACACTTTTGTGAACTGTAAAATAAGACAACTTTTGAATATACACATAAACTTCATGCAAGCTTTGAGACAAGATGTCTCACACTCTCCCTGCCTTCGCCTCATCCATACAGATCTTTCAAGAATCAGAATGGGCCAGACATGGCAGTACACACCTGTAATCACAGCAATGTGGGAGGCTGAGGCAGGAGGATCACAAGTTCAAGGTTAGCCTCAGCAATTTACCAAAACACTAAGCAATGTAGTGAGACCCTGCCTTAAAATAAAAATAAAAAGGGCTTGGGATGTAGCTCAGTAGTAAACTCCCTCTGGGTTCAAACCCCAGTACCAAAAAAAAAAAAAAAAAAAAAAAAAAAAAAAAAAAAAAAAAGCAAACAAACCAAGAATCAGAACAGTGTGAGACATATGTACCACTCCAGTGTATAAGTTACTCCATGTGATTAACCAGGAACCTTTGGTGGTGTGGTAGTAATCTATCCTTGTGAAGAAAAGATTCTGGGTAACAGAAAGCAAAGCAAAACCCTTCAATATGTGTCAGAGAACAAGCAACTTTAAAGATTATCTACTGCAAATATGACAAACAGTTGCAAATGATGTACCAACTAGAAAAGGCTGCCTGGATGCCATACTGAAAATATTCTAAGAATATAATTTGAAGACTAAAAACACCTTGATTGATTAGCCATGTCTGCCAAGAGCAAGGTAAGGGGAGGAAGAATGGAGAGGAAGAAAATGGAATCCTGGTGGAAATGTCCCCAGGCTGTCAAAAATGATGACTTGTAGGAATCACAGGTTTGGAAGACATCTGGAATGACAATGAAGCCATAAAAATATGAATGAAGTTGCCAAGAAGAAAAAAAAAAAGAAGAAAAACAAAACTTTGGAAAACACCATATTTATGAATAAGGAAAATAACTTTTCAGAGGGAAAAACTGACAAATAAGAAAAAAACTAACAAGAGTAAAAATTCAAAGGTCAAAGAAAGAAAACATTTTAAGTGTTCAATAGTTAAATGCCACAGAAAAGTCAAAAGGTATTATGGCAAAGATATTTTATTTGATAGGACCAAGAAATTGGTGCTGTTGAAGATATGGAGTGAGAGATGAGAGACCACCATTCAGAAAAAATTTGTTGCAAAAAGCAAAAAGAAAGGTAAAGTAGGAACTCAAGATATTGCCCAGGAGGTACCCAAAAAAGATTAGCTATGTGATGGTCATCATGGGATTATGGGAAAAGAAATGAAGTCAGACCATCTTTGTAGGTAGAGAAACAGCTCAGCAAAGAGAGATTCTTTGATGAGCAAAAATAATTGATGGAGCAAGAGCCCAGAATGCCAAGGAGATACAATGAAAGAAGGAAGGTGAATGAGGTTAAAGAGAAAATTTGAGAGGAGAGGAAAGAATCCAGGAAACTAGTTGGAAAAGGTGCAGTGAACAAGACTTTGGCAATGACCCAATGAGTCTTAAAGGGAAGCACAGGGAAAAAAAACACCAGTCTCCAGGGTACCTTCTCTTTCCAACTCTTAGAGAACCAATCCGCTGGGGGATGGAATGTATTACCTTGGTCTTTGTTTATATGAAATTCTAGAATAAAAGAAACTTATATTTGTTGGGAGGGGGTGAATAAAGCAGTAGTCACCCCTAGGAGAGAAGTGGTTGACCAGGAAGGGGCATGCAGGACTCTGGCATGCTGGCAAAGTTCTTCATCTTGATGGGTATGTAGGTTAGATAAGCACAGGAATTTACCAAACCCCAGCAAACACATCTGAGGATCTGACATTTCATTGCAAAGTTTATTTCAAAAGGAAAAAGGAACTATAGTTGATAAATTAAATGCTGAACTATTGTGGGAAGTTTACTGATCTCCATGATTTACTTGGAAATATATCAAAATGCATGGTGACATGGATTGGTGGATGATGAATAATGGAAATAGATGGAGAGATACATCAACGTTCATGATAGAGTCTAGGTGATATAGCCGTTCACTTTTTAAATTCTTTCAACTTTATCGTATGCTTGAAATTCATAATAAAACGCTGAGGCAGAAAAAGGGGCAAAAGAAAAGCTTTTTAAAACTCCAAATTTTCAGATGTGATCATGTCACTGTGGTTATAGAAGTTCTTTTCTTTTAGAGAAGCATGGTGAGGTAGGTGGGGTAAAATGACATGATTTCAGACTCCTGGGACAGCTGAGCTAAATGGGGCAAAGCCATCATTGTCGGTGCTGGGATTTGTACACACAAGGTTGTTACTCTATTCTTTTCTGCAGATTTAATTTTTTTCTAAATTAAGGAAATATGGAAACAAATCCTAAGAGGCAGGGCCTACACAGAACCGGCGTGTATCCGCTTAAGCAAGAGCTTCCCTCGAGGCCAATACGGCTTCAGTCCAACCACCTGGGACTAAGCAGCCTCCTGATTTAAGCTGATGATAAGTGCAGAGCCAGCAACAGAAGGGAGCTTCCCTTCTCACACTCTGAAGCTGGTGTCAGCTGCGCTGGGCCTGTTCCCACATGGCCTTTCAGCGTCCTCCAGCCAAAAAACAGCAAGCTTGCATACTGGACTGGAGTTTCATTCTCTTCCCAAGAAATCTAGTACCCTGTGAATTTCAGAGAAACTCAGCAGCTGTGCTAAATGAAGCTTTCCAAGGCTCTCTTCCAGGCATGCAAAAACAACCAAGCCCTCTCTTTAATCCCTATTTTAAAACAAAAACTGTCTTTGACCCACCATCTCACTACTCAAGGTTGGTTGCTTGCATAGTACCCTGTGGTTAGTCTTATCACAGCATTAATCCCAATTTAAAATGCTTGGTGGTCACCCAGTCTAGGTTCCTTGCAGGGGTCAGGGTGTCTTGTTCACTATTAAATAACCAGCTAAGCAAAATGCCTGGAACACCTACACAAGTAATAAAATATTTTTGGATAAATGAACAATTTATAAAACACATACAGTTTTTAGAGCTTTGCAATGTGGTCTTGGTGCAACTCTGAGCAAATCAGAGCAGAAATTATGATCCCAAACCACCACCAATATCCCAGGCCCAGGGGATTAAGTACTTGTTCAATGTTAGAGGACAAAAAGTGGTAAAACCAGCACTAATGCCCGTTTTGCTGACTCCTAAAGGGATGATCTTTGTTAGGATCTTCATCCTATCAAATTCCTTTCTGAGAAAAACTCAAGTTGATAGCTCAGAATGAGACCCTCTCCTCTACCCGCAAGCTCCTAGCTCAGAGTGGGGATGTATAGCCTCTTGCCTAAGTTACGAGTGAACAGGACCCAGTGAGCAAGGATCTTACTTGGAAAGCAGGGAGCACAAACAGTTGGATGAATGCCACCATCCATAAAACCCCAGATGTTTGGCTTGACGTGCCAACATGTTAAATGTCTCATACAATTAATTAAGGTAGAAAGATAACAGTTATGCTAGACAGCATGTTAATTTCCACCAGCCATCTGACATCAACCACTCCACATGTATTAATTTGTTTCATAATTTTTCTCTATACAGGCCTCTTTCCCCATTTTGCTTAAATGACAAAGTGCTGTGCTTTCCACCCTTGGGGATGCTCAAGGACCAGCTAGGATAACCCTGATCTGCCAGCTCTGAGGTCAGAGAACCCGCAAGCAGTTCAGAAAGACTCCTCCTCCTCTTCCCCTAGCTTCAAGTTTGGGGAAAGAACTAGAAGCTCTGGGTGAGTCTATAAACATGACTTTGGCTGCAGGGACCACTGTCACTGCTTCCTCTCCAAATCCATCAATATGGAGGAGAGGCAGAGGAAATGGCCAATCTCAATTCCTGCACTGAACCAGTTACAACTTGAATGGACCCAAAAGACCCAAGTAAGAGGACTCCCAGGTCAGCTGTGTTCATCTCCTCCTGAAAAGCATCCCAATGTCCCACTGCCCTCTCTGGAGTACAATCATGCTTTATGTGTCCTATCCAGAGTTACTGGAAGGTCTGTGAGTCCACAGGTGCCTTCTGAACTATTGATCTCAAGCCATTTACTGGCACATTGCTGTGTCCATTGCCCTGAGCCCCAAAATCCACTGCAGAGTCATCTGACCCTCCATATCAGAGGTTCAGATTTTTAATACCAAGGATGTTACAATTACTGGGAGCCTTTCCACCTTTAAACATGGCCCTGTCTCATGCTATGGGTAATGGAGAGGAAATAGCTCTTGCATGCCTCTGGTCTTCCCCATCTTTCCTACCCAACAAGCTCCATCACTCCCTGACTAGCCACAGAAAGTAGCACTTTTCCACCAGGAAGTGGCAGAGCAAGACTCACAGACAAAGATCTAGACCCAGTAGCCAACACCTAATTCAAACAGTGGGGATTTTCTTCACTGCTCATAAGCCACTGACTTTACCATTATAAACTAAATATTCCCCATGCTCCATTGCTGCTTGCTTCAATTCTTGAGTCCTTCAGAATTTTAATTGATAGCCAAAATTTCAACAACTATTGTATCCTCCATCAAAAAAGATTTATCAGTGCTAATCTACATTTTTTTTTCCTCTCTGCCTCTACGGAGCTTTACAAAATTTGAGCCAAATCTCCTATAATGTCATTAAAGTAAAAGAAAAATAATTTAAACAATGAGTGGAATGATTTTAGAGAAACAGTCTTATTTCACAAAATTTATTCCTTTGAGTACAATAAATATTTTTAAACAAGTATTTGATTCTTAGGGACTGAAGTCACTGTTATAAGACACCCCCCACAAAAAAAAGAAGTAGAAGACTAGACTTCAAGTTTAATTATTACCACAGCTGACCAGCTGGAATGAAATTACTTCCCTGTGCTGTGTGTCTATAATTCAATATGTCAAAGTGGTCTCTGATTTCATTAATGATTTTTTTTCTCTATTTCTCCTCAGATGTTTAGCCCAAAGGGAAAATTTTAAATCACCCCTTTCCAACTGTACTTTTTCAATATATTCCCTCTGGAAATTAAAGTTTACTTATAGTATAAAACCTACTGATTCAATAAACACAGCATTGTAAAATGTTCAAGATGACCCCCTCTTTCCAAACAAATATCCGACTTTCCATTAACTGACCAATAACCAATAACAAAAGACCCAGGTTTTTGTTACTTGAAAAACACACAAAGATTTCTGGCATAAAGAACCAAGTTGAAAAAATTGTATTTTTTATATTTTAGCTAAAATCAAAACTTGTTAAACCCCTCGGGCTTCTGAAGAATGCAGAGGATTTAAAGAGCATTTCTTACTGGACCTCCCAGATGCTGGCAAAGTTTTAGGGGATGAGGAGGTGTTAGGAGAAAATAGGCAGATATATACACACAATGTGTGTTAATTCCACTTTAAATTTCTAGTAGAAGATGGCTCTTCTTTACAAAAACTAATATTCACAAAAATAAAATCCCCAGCTCTCTCTGATCTCTGCAAAGTAACCCACTTCTTTTCCTCATTTCAAATCACTGAGAAGACAACATACATTTCCACTAGACTTGCTGAAAACTGTTCTCTATGGGATCATCACCTTTTTGTTCATAAGTGTATAGAATTTACATGCCTATAGATCTGTATACCTTGGAGCATAATATGAAGAACTGCCATTTATTGAGCACTGTGTACCAGGCACAGTTCTGAATTTTTATTTGCATTATTTCACTTAATCTTCACGACAAACCACTCTTAGACCACGGGGCTCAAAAACTGAAGTTGGGAATCATGCTACCTAACAGTCTAGGGCTACAGGACCATCTTAGAACCAGCGCAGCCACAAAAGGCACAGAAAGTCCCCTGTGCGGGTGTGGACCTGGAGTCTGCATCCCTGAGCCCCTAAGCAGTCTCAAAGGTGGGCTTCCCTCAGCTTCTACCAATTTGATGTCTTTGCTCATACTCCCCGCTATGCTATTCCTGTCCTATGCCTACCTCTTTTCCTCCTCTTTGTGCCCACAATGTACTAAGCCTTGAACTTTCAGGCTTTAGGTCATGACCATTCCAAACCCAGAGGGCATACAAGGAAGTAAAGTCCACCTAGAGAACACAGTGTCAGCAACTGCAGATACTCAAGAATTCACCCTCAAAAAATAGGTAAAGGAAGAATGAAAAACACCCCACAAGACTTCTCACTGACTGGAGTCAGAAGAGCTTCAAAATCAAGTGTGTGCCTTCTTTAGTCACCAACAGTAGAAAATAGGCAAGAGAAACTGGGTTTGTAGAATAGTTTAAGTGACCACCTGACAATCTATTCTCAGAATGATTCTAACAAAATAAGACATTTTTAGGTATTGTCAATGGAGCACAGGTGGTTACCACGGTATGGGTTACTGAAAACTCATGGGATGATAATTGGTTTTAACTATGCAGTGAGCTAATATTAAGCTGCACACTGTTAGAGGGTATTCAATCATTCTCAAGCACTAGCACCTTTAGAGTAGCTAGCAACACCATTGCCAGAAAGTTGTACATCCCAGTAGAGCTGGACAAAGACAAAATGGAACACTGTAAGCCAAATAAAATGTTAAGAACACACACACAAATGTAGACAGGAACCATTCTCTCTGGGGTCTTGTCTTATAGTAGCTCTGTGATGGTTTGGATAGGAGGTGTTCCCCAGAAATTCCTGTGTTAATTCAGGAATGTTCAGAGGTGAAATGATTGGATCGTGAGAACTTGAACCTAATCAATCCATCCCACATTGAATGGAGTAGGTGGTAACTGTAGGCAGATGGGGTATGGCTGGAGGAGGTAGGCCACTGAGGAGGGCATGCCCTGGAAGGGTTCATTTTTCCTATGATCTCTTCCCCCAATTCCTCTGCTTCCTGGCTACTATGAATGGAACAGCTTCCCTCCACCACACCCTTCCCCCATGATGTACAGCCTCATTTTCAGACCAGAGCAATGGAGTCAGCCATCTATGGACTGAAACCTCTGAAACTGTAAGCCCCAAATAAATTTTTCCTCCTCTAAGTTGTTCTTGTCAGGTATTTTGTCACAATGATACAAAACTGACTCACACGAACACACCCTGATCTCAAACAAAATGAAGCAGCCAAAACCCAGACTGCTTTGCACTTGTTATCATCATTTATACTTCCTGGTTAAAGAGCCTTGTATGCCTAGTGCTGTGCTATATAAGAGACAAGCTGCTCTGTCCAGCAATGGACTCCAGACTCAATTTCCACTCAACTCATAAGGTGACTACAGCAGGTGTATCTGGTCCCTTTCCTCTGTAGCCTTCCAAAGCTGCTTGCCTGAGTAGGAAAAAGAAAAAAGACAAAAATCTTCCGAATAGAGACATCTGGGCGTGGTGGCACACATCTGTAATTCCAGAGGCTCAGGAGGCTGAGGTGGGAGAATCACAAGTTCAAAGTCAACCTCAGCAACTTATGGAAGCCCTAAGCAACTCAGTGAGACCCTGTCTCTAAATATGCAAAAAATGGCTAGGGATATGGCTCAGTGGTTAAGTGCCCCTGGGTTCAATCCCTGGTACCAAAAAAAAAAAATAGAGAAGATGCTTTTGCCTAATGTATTGTATCCCCATATTCTGATAATTCCTGTGTTATATTCACAAATAATGCAAAATAACTATGAATTGTTAACTCATTTAATTATTTACCCATCTTCATACATATGATATTTGTAAAGTTCCTATTATATGCCATGTACTGTGTTGGGCATTAGGATTAGAAAGAAAAATAATGAATACATTCCCCATCTTATCATTTTCCATTTCCGCTTTTTACACTGGTGTCCATGATGGCCAAAAATGTTGGAGGTTTCATGTCCTATGAGGACTCTGGCAGCAATGTACTCAATGGCTAAGAAAGTAGGCAGTAAGGGGTTGGAGGAATGGTGGTGGCAAACAGAAGAGGCAACCAGAATAGTTAGGAAGATTGGTTAAAGTGAACGAATAAGCAAATATATTGGAAATAAAAGTAGCCAAAGTTCTCACTCTGAGAAGGGATTTCTAATACAGAATTTCTAATATAGAATAAAGACTAGAAAGACTGCTGAGTGTTAGATGACAAATTGGAAGTATTGGTAAAAACTGATGATATTTTAATATGTATACACATATGGAAATTGTTCTTTTCCATGTATTGATATGTATGTGTGTATACATATATATTTCTATGTGTACGCGAATGAATCCAGTGAGCAATCAGATCTAGGTTTCTGAGCATCATCCTCCACTTAAAGGAATCAGACCTGTTAGAAAAAAAGTCGATTTCCTGGTTGGAGCAGGGAAAATACAAGATAAACCTTGGAACAGCTACGTCAGGAAGTCAGGAAATGCTTAATGAACGACAGGCTTACATTCAGACGGACAAAGAAGCCAGCTGGAAGTAGTCCAATAGAGAACAATTTGAACATTAAAATAAATGTTAGTAACATATTAGAACCTGTTGAACAAAACAGACCAGAGAGGGTATGCTGAAATAAATACATGCATAAATATAAAAGAAAGGAAAGTTCTTTCTTACAGTGGAATATTAAAGGTAGAAGATTCCTCCTCCCACCCACCCTTTACTATCTGAGAAGATGTGAACTTGATCAATTTGTAGGCTAACCATTTTTTTTTTAATGAGGCAATTTGGCATGATGGTTTAGAAAAGAGTGCTTCTCACACTATCTGTGGTGAATAGCCCATGCTTTATGTTTTCAATCTATCAAAGAATGAAACATGAGTTCCAACAGTACCTCATACTTCATGGTCTAATGCCAAGTCAACAGCCCTGAACTCATCAACCTACTGAATGAGAGATACTCACTGATCATGTACTTGGATGCCATGAAAATGTCAAATTACCAAAAATTCCAAATGCCTACTTTCAATTCCTGTACATACCCTGTCACAGACCAATAAGAAATAGTTCACATCTGCACTTTAAATGCCATTTTTGTTTCTCAAAAAAACAAAGGTCAAATGATATCGCTAATAAGTGGATGAGGACACATAATGGGGGGAGGGAGGGGTTAGTGTTAGGGTTAGAGTTAGGGTTAGGGAGGGGGGCAAGAATGGAGGAAGGAAGGACTGTATAGAGGGAAAAGAGGGGTGGAAGGGGTGAGGGGAAGGGAAAAAATGACAGAATGAATCAAACAACATTACCCTATGTAAATTTATGATTACACAAATGGTATGCCTTTATGCCATGTACAGAGAAACAACATGTGTCCCATTTGTTTACAATAAAAAAAATAAAAAATAAAAAAAGGGAAAAAAAAGATAGAAGTAATGATGGAAATAGATCATCATTTGGCAACAATGGTGGTGGTGATAGATTCATTTAATCATAGATAACAGCTAAGGCTGATGGATAAAAGTTTGATAAGGCATAGGAATTAGTATAATATCATAATATGTCTACATAATAATCAAATACAAAGAAAAAATGATATATTTACAATGGAAAAAATCTGGCAGGCTCCAACATGACCATATGATCAAGTTAACCCACCCCAGTGGTAAAACATTTCATCATGTGCCCCTTGAATGCACCAAGAACCCAGCATCGCCTCCATAACTTCCTCCCAAGAATGAATGTCCCGAGTCTGATGATAAGGAAACACTGAATGGACGCAGGTGGAAGGTTGTCCTACAAAAACAAAGTCCTGAAGTGCCCTTCTAGGTTAAGGATACTAAGGAGATGTAAACTAATGCTACACATGTTCCTACATAGAACCCTGGGCCAGAAAGAAAAAGGCATTGGTAGGACAGATTGTGAAATCTGAATGGGGTCTGTGGAGTCCATGACAGGCAGTGTTCTCTCATTCTGAACTCCTTGTTAGGATGGTGGCATGATGATAAAGCAAGAGGACAGGACCTTGTTTTTAGAGCTATTTAGAGTGATGATTCATGTCAGAAAATGATGTGTTATGTATGCATATTATATATGTTTATGTAGAGAGAGAGGGTGGCCCTGCAAAAATTAGATATTAACTATTAGAAAATCTGAAAGATGTGAACAGAATTTCTTATACTGTTTCACAACTTTGTAGATTCAAAAAAGGAAGACGTTGGCCTTGGAGTTACAATGACTTGAGTTTAAACTCTAACTCAATAATTTATTGATCTGACACTAAGGGAAAAATCTGAGTCTCAATTGTATCTTTTTTTAAAGTTCTTACCACACCTTACAGAACTGACCTAAAGATAAACTAGACGACCAATAATAAATCTACCATTTAAGGACTTGCTCTTATATGCTAAGACTTTACTATTTCTAAAACCCTAAATGGACTATAGTGTAAGGATTACCAATTTACAATATGAATAGTCTGAGACTCAATAACATATCCTCATAGCAAGAGGGCAGGGCTTACACCAGAGAGTCAGGTTCAAAACTCACACTCCTGTATTGCACTGGGCTCCCCAGATAGGCAGTTCTTCCCAGTGCATTTGAGTCATTGAGGAACTCACTCAATATTATTTTCCCCCCTGAATAATTGAGTAGGAAAGCAAACAAATGATTACATGATTGTAATACAATGTGTTAATGATATTACAAATGTACAGAATGCAATAAGTGACTAAAGAAAAGAAAGTAACTTGTGGGGTGTGGCTGAGGGGCAGAAAGGTAGAAAGGCTTCTGTGATAGTTTGGATCTGAGGTGTCCCCAGTAAAACCTCTTGTGGTAATGCAGGAACATCCTGAGGTAACGTGATTGGATTGTAAAGCTGTAACCCTATCGTCCATCTTAGTTTGAATGGACGGAGTGAGTGGTAACTGTAGGCAGACGGGGTATGGCTGGAGGAGGTGGGTCACTGGGGCATGCCCTGGAAGGTGCATCTTCCCTGAGGTCCCTTTTTGTCATTCTCTGTTTACTGGCTGCCAGAAGTGAGCTGCTTTCCTCCTCCATGCTTTTCTGCCATGATGTGCTGCCTCACCTAGGGCCAGAGAAATGGAGTCAGCCATCTATGGACTGAGACCTCTAAATACGTGAGCCCCAAATTAACTTTACCTCTTCTAAGTTGTTCCTGTCAGGCCTTGTGGTCACAGTGATGCAAATCTGACTACACAGCTTCAAAGGCAGTAATGCTTGAACCAGGTGTTGGCAGATGAGGCCACAATGGAGAGACAAGGGGCAAGGAACTTCTGGCAGAAGTTTGGCAAATTCAAAGCCCTGTTGGTGTGAGGGGACGGATGATGGGGAGCAGTGCATGCAGGGTGGTAAATGATGCTGGAGAGGTTGATAAAAGCCAGATCCTGGAGAGTCCAGTGTGCCATGCTTAGGTGTTTAGACTTTGTCCTCTTGGTGAGGGATGACATGGAACACCTGCTATCCTTCCCCCTCCCCACACGTCAGACCTTACCAATCACAGCACTTCATTACACTTCACACAGCCACTAACATCACCTGGAATTGGCACCTAAATGGCATCATTTGTCCTCCCTATTCCAGGTGCTGGGGGCTTTCTGGGGTTTTAATAAGTGTAATAAAGCTAGACCCTCTGCCAGTGATAACTGATCAAGGAATAGGCACAGTGACTAGCGAGAAGACCCTGACAACAGTCCCATTCACTACAAATCCAAGAGCTGCACCTCCACGCAAAGTCAGATTGAGTGGAACACCACACACTCTTGCCTCATCTCTGTCAGAGGCCACACTGTGGTAGAGGAGCACATAAAGAACTGTTCCAGCAAGACCCAGGGCAAGCTAGAGACGGTACTGAGAGGAGAAGGAGACCCAGGAGAAAGAGCGGAAGCCAGAGGTACTGGATGGAAATGGAGTTCACTCTTCTCAGGCCTCAGTTTCCCTGATTGACAAATGAGAGAATTGAAACAGTAATATATTCTAACAACCATGCTGACTCAGAACTTGCCCCTCAGAAGAAAACAGCAGCGTGGTTTGGGAGAGTTCTTGCGACACCGCAGCATAGGGAGGCTAAATCCTTCTGTGTGCAGGTCCATGAGCCCAGCAACTCGCATCCTAGCCAGGAACTTGGTAATACGATTGAGAAAACTGAAAACACATTGTAAGAGAAGGCCTGGGGAGCATCGAGCATTCAGCTTTAAGATGCTGACTGTTTTTGAAATAAAACTTTAAAACGTGCCATAAAAAGAAACTATTCCTCTGGGGAAAGAGAACCTAAAGCGTCTTTGATTGTAACGATGGGAAAGACTTTCATCTGCACTCTTTACGAGGTTAATTGTAACTCTCCCCCAAGCTCAGAAACCCTTTTCTCAATCTTGTGGTTGTAATCTTACACTCTGCGTGATAAACCTTCATTTTGCAACAGGCACATTCCAAAATGTTAAAACTTATGGCTCTGTAAGCAGTCAGATGAGCAAAAGCTGATAAGAGGGAACTTTGCTAGTGCCCACGCACACATATGCAGCCTGCTGTGCCCAGCCACACCGAGTCAAAGACCCAAGGTCTGTCAGGAAGAACCCTACCAACCCCAAACCTTAGCAAATGTGAAGCACTTAGCACCATGCCTGGCCCAGGGGAGACTCTCTATAGCTCATAGTGTTGTCAGCTCAGCCTTTCTCTTCATCATTGCTGATGGATTACAACTAGCAGTATGTAGCTGTCACTGTGAATGAGTTATTACCTTCCATGAGGTCACCTTCATGGACTATCTCACCACAGAAACCCCCATGGAACAGTGCTGTGGTTGCCTTCCTTTACAAACTGGCAGGACAAAAAGTGACCATAAATTTATTGTCTAACAGAGGGAACCCCCATCACGTTGTCTTTCACAACTCCTTTATATACAAAACCTCAACTCTGGGGCTAGAGCTGTGGTTCAGTGCTAGAGCGCTTGCCTGGCATGTGTGACACCCTGGATTCAATACTCGGCACCACATATAAATAGATAAAATTTAAAAAGAGCCACTGACAACTAAAAAAAATTTAAAACAAAACCCTCAACTCAAATCTGTGGTTCATACTTTCCTCCCAGATGCCAACAGATGCTACACTTTCCTGCCTCCCCTACCACAGGCTCATGAAGAATAATTGTGTAAGTGAAGAGACGAAGGCTGAGTGGTTGCGGCCGCCTTGCCGACCTCGAGCACGGTCGGCTTCTTCACATAGAATTGAATCTCTTCTCCCTCCCCCCTCCTGTGAGATTTTTTTGATCTTCAGCTACATTCTTGCACCTTTGTGAGGAACCATATTGATCACGGTGGCTAGCAACGTTACCAACAAGACTGATCCACGCTCCATGAATTCCCGTGTATTCATTGGGAATCTCAACACTCTGATGGTCAAGAAGTCTGACGTGGAGGTAATCTCGAAGTATGGCAAAATTGTGGGTTGCTCTGTCCATAAGGGCTTTGCCTTCGTCCAGAATGTTAATGAGAGAAACACCCAGGCTGCTATAGCGGGAGAGGATGGCAGAATGATTGCCAGCCAGGTTTTAGATATTAATCTGGCTGCACAGCCAAAAGTGAACAGAGGAAAAGCAGGTGTGAAACGATCTGCAGCGGAGATGTACGGCTCCTCTTTTGACTTGGACTATGACTTTCAACATGATTATTATGACAGGATGTACAGTTACCCAGCATGTGTTCCTCCTCCTCCTATTGCTAGGGCTGTAGTGCCCTCTAAACTTCCAGGGTATATCAGGAAACACCTCCTGAAGGGGCAAAAGTGGCTTCAATTCTAAGAGTGAACAGCAGGGATCTTCTTCTAAGTTTGGAAAGTTGAAAGGAGATGACCTTCAGGCCATGAAGAAGAAGCTGACCCAAATAAAACAAAAAGTGGATTCCCTTCTGGAAAGCCTGGAAAAATTTGAAAAGGAGCAGAGCAAGCAAGCTGTAGACACAAAGAATGATAAATTGGAAGAGGAGCAGAGCAGCCACTCACTGAACAAAGATGAAACTAATGTGAAGGTGGAGTCTGAGGCGGGTGCAGATGACTCTGCTGAGGAGGGGACCTACTGGATGATGATGATGATAATGAAGATGGGGGATGACCCGCTGGAGCTGATCAAGGATGAGGAAAAAGAGGCAGAGGAAGGAGAGGATGACTCTTAAGCACATAGTGGGGTTTAGAAATCTTAGCCCATTATTTCTTTACCTAGGCGCTTGTCTAAGATCCAAATTTCATCAGATCCTCTCCACTAGTGTCTTTAGCACATGCTCACTGTTCTATCTTTGTCCTTTCCATGTTCATTAATTCATATTGCCCTGTGCCTAGTGCCATTTTCACTTCCTTTGATGCTCCTAGGAGTTTTAAGTCTTACTCTGTAATTTTTGCTTTTAATTTTGATACCTCTTTATGACTTAACAATAAAAAGAATGTATGGTTTTTATCAACTGTCTCCAAAATAATCTCTTGTGATGCAGGGAGTACAGTTCTTTCCATTTAGACATGATTTCAGTAGTTGCTTCCCTAACTGCAAAGGTGATCTCATTTAGTTGCAGCACCTGAGGGCAGCTTTGAGTTAGAGGGATGTGTGTTATCCCCTACATAATAGTCCAGTGTGGGGCTGTTCAACACAAAGGTAACAATGTTTGTTTGTGAATGAGAGTTGGCATGTTAAATGCATCCTCTAGAAGAATAATTAGTGTACTAGTCTTTATTTGTTTTCTAAAGTTGATACTGTGGGTTATTTTTGTGCACAGCCTGATGTTTGGGATCTTTTTTCTCAAAATAAACAAGTCCTTATTAAACCAGGAATTTGGAGGGAAAAAAAAGAATAATTGTGTAACCATTTATTGATCATTTACCACATTCCAGGCTTAGTGATAATGCCTTTTTAAAAAATTCTTTTATCTTTACCTCAACTCCATGATGTGCTGCTATTATTCTCCTCTACGTATGAAGTGTCTACGGCTCAGAAAGGTTAATTTACCCAAAACCACTCATCTGGTCAATGAGGCACACAGCAGGCAAGGAGTAGAACATGAACTTGATCCACATGTTTCAGAATCTGATACCCATTGCTTACGTTTTCCATTAGATTGTAATTACTAAGTAAAGGACTCAACTTTGAATCTCTCCAATGAACTTCAGGGAATCTGTGAATGCCTTTGAATAATACATAAAGTGGTATGTGTACATATACATTTTCCTTGAAGAAAGTCCAAAACTTTTACCATATTTTCAAAGGAGTCTAGAATTCATTTTTTTGAAAAAGCATGAGAATGATTGTTCTAGACTCTGGCAGGACTCGGACTTACATCCTCTATTTTGTACCATTGCTGTCTGACATATAATAGAGTCAACCAATAGTCATCCAATTGACCCAATTCTCCTCTCTAGTCCTTTCTTAGATCCATCCCCTCCACAGCCCACTGGAGATGCAGTGAGAGTGATGAATATTTTAAAGCTGTTTTTCTTCCACGCACGTGTGAGAGCTCCATTAGCCCAGTTCCTGGACCAGCTGTTCACAGCCACTCACACTATGAAAAAGCAAGCAGAACGCTATCTTGCCTGCTCACCCCAGAATACCAAACATCTGTTTGCCCCACCTGAAGGGCTCACCTGCTGAGAGGCCAGCGTGGGACAGCACAGCACATCTGGCCCTTCCTGCATGAGCTCAAGCCCTGTTTTCAGGATCAGCTGTCAAGTAATCTGCCTTATATACAGTCTCACATTTTAATAAGAGCCAACTTTAAATAAAGTTGGTTTCATTCTGTAGCTGCACTTGCAAATGCCCCACTTCCTCAACCGAGTACGATAGCTATGAAAATAAGTGCCCGTTCTTGCATTTTGGGCCTGCCTACTATGTGCCAGGCACTGTTCTAGATGTTTACATCCATCATCCACAACCTGCACAATATCTTAGGCAGATATCATCCACAGAGAGGTTGAGTAATTGAGCCAGGAGCTAAGATCTGACCCCATGTTAGGACAACAAAACTTTTCCACATCTCCATCTCTTCATATTCCCACTCCTCACAAAATGAAATCACTCTCTTTTAAAGTCTTCTAGAGTTGGAAAAATAAGAAAGACTTTGAGGGCTCAGCATCTTAAGTGGGTGGAAAGGAACATCATTTCAGGGCACTCTACTAAAATGGGGTAGCACAGGACTATTTTCACAAGAAATAGAGGTAAGAAATAAGAATATTATATTCTTAAAAGTATTCTAGATGTTCATTAAAAGACATTTTTAAATGCCTACTACTCCATTACATTCAACAAATATAGGTTCAAGGCACTAGGCTAGTCATTATAAAGAAACCCAAACGTGTACAATAGTCTTAACCCACTCCATTAGTCTCACAATATGAGTAGATTCATATACAAAATAGCTTAATTTACTACTAAAGCAAAAGTGAAAAATCATCTCATGCTAAGTGGACCTAGAAGGATGGAAACAAGGACCTGGTGGCTTTCATATGAGGGGAAAGTGAATGGTGTATGATAAATTCAGACTTCATGAGGAAATGACACCTGAGGGTGGATTGCTTTTGCATGGGAAGGAAGAGTGGACAGAGGTGAAGAGAGACTGTGAACCAAAGGAAGGATCTGAGCAAAGACAGGGAGGAGAAGGCACAGGGCACTTGATGAGGTAGCCTTCCTCTGGTCACAGTCCCTGGACTGGCGTCTGCGTGAGGCTCAGAATTACACAGGGAAAGGTTTACTTCTCCACTTCATTAGGTGAGGGCAATAGGGAGCTGATGAAGGTTGTAGATTAGGAGTGACTGACCAGCTCAATGCTTCAGGAAGACCAATCTGGCAACAGTGTATGGACTGAAGAGATAAGAGGCTAGAAGCGGGCTGGGGAGATAGCTCAGTTGGTAGAGTGCTTGCCTTGCAAGCACAAGGCCCTGGGTTCAATCCAAGAGGCTAGAAGCAAGGGCTAATTACAGATGTCTGGTTGTGAGATAACAAAGGCCTACACAGGAGTGTGAAAGAGAGAAAGAAAAATGGTCCTTCAAGATCTTTCACAATGATTCAGTGATAGACCAAGGAAATGAAGAGCCTGGTGGCATCATTCTCTAAAATGGAGTGGTTAGAAAGAAAGTTTGCTTGAAAAAGGGAAAAATTCAGGTTTTCAAACATTCTGATTATACTTTATGATTAACAATTAGAAAGTTTAATTTACACAGAGGCTTGAAAACAGGGTTATTTAAGTCGTTTTCATGCTGTGAAGCTGCCCAGCTCATTCATAAAACTGTGCTTCTAGCACCTTTTGGCTTAAACCCTCAGACTCAACAGTAGAAATCAAGGCTTTGTGCAGTGTGTTGGAGCACACAAATCACAAGTAGAACAGGAGGTGGTCAATGGCTGTGGTAGGTCATCCTTGGAAGCTGTGATTGGAAAGGAAGCTTCAGAAGATGAAGAAATTGGGTTGTATCACCTCCTTAATCCTCCAGACCCACAAAGTTGGCATGTGATGCTCACTAAACACCCAACTCATAAGGAACTGGCTAGAAGCAAAGTCGTGTCCTACTTCTGTCCAGCTCTGAACAGCAGAGGGGAAAATGGAAAGGAGGATACTTACTGTGCTGGGGCTAAAGACAGGCTTCTCCATCCTGGCTGAGCCACGCCTGCCTCCTGGGATCCTCCACAGACACTAGCTGCTTTTGGTTAACCAGCAAGTCACAAATGTTCTAAATTCCTTTTTATGATATTAAATAAGAGCACCAAAATTGCTGTGTAAGAGGAAATGCATTTTTTTTTTTTTTTTTTTAGCAAAATGCAAAGCTTGAAAGCTTGGAAAAGACAGGAAAGTATCAAGAAAAAAAAAAAAAAAAGAGAGAGAGAGAGAACTCATGCAGAAGCCCACTATTTGCCCATCAGTTGACATTTCAGTATATTACCTTCCAGTCTTTTCCACTTGCATTTTTAACATAGTTGGGAGATTTTCACCTTTAAAATGTAGTTATTCTAGTAGAGCATTATCTAGAACTAAGGAATAAATTGACTCATGGACTTGTGAAATTCAAGTCTGGCCAGCACCTGACAGCAGAGCAGGTGGAATGTGTTAACCCAACTTCAAAGTCTTTCCTAAGAACATCCAGAAGTGGATACGATGATATTCACAAGAAACTGCTTTAACAGAAGTGCACCTTCTCCCTGCTTCTCTGTTCTTCCTGATAATTAAATAGCTGGATAATGGAAAGAAGGCCAAAGTGTTGAGAAAGAAAAGGAAGCAAAGTCCCCGTCCCCCACCCCACTTCACACCCAGTCATAAAATGCTATTTTGTAACAGTCTCAATAATATGTTCACATCTACATTGTTTAATCTCAAGACTGGTCCACACCCATGTCTCTGCCACCTGAGAGATCTCTTCATCCAGTTCAAACCAACCCAAACTCCATTCAGCCCAAACCAGCCAGAAGCCACAATACTAAGATGTCTGATGAAGATATGGCCATCCCCCAAACCTGGAGATAATGAAAACCCATTGGCCAGAAGTACAAGGCACCAAGAAAACATCTCATTACAGAACAGCCTGATGGATTTAGATGTCCCATTTATTGAATTCCATAGTCCACAGCAATTTGTATTGAGCTGTACAATACAAACCCCTCCCCAGAGACAGAACTCAAGCCTAAATCTGGGTCCCTGGCAGGAGCTCTAAAACATGTGGCAGTCAACCAGTCTCCTGGAAAAATAAATTAGAAGAACCTTGGAGAGAGGGAGAGAAATTTTTCTCTATTGGGAACTGTGTCCCTCTACCAAACCTAGTGGCATCTTGACCTATCTCTACCTTAACCAAAGTCAGTTTTTTCTCTTACCCCTCTTCTTTGCCTATTACAAGAACCCATTCCCAGAGGAAACGGTCTCCAAATCAAATCTATCCCACTGAGATCTTGCCCTTAAAAGCTGCAACAAAAGCATGCAGTTATAATAAGGGGGAGGGGGGGCGGAGTACATCGAAGGACTGCAGACAAGAGCTGCTGCCTCATAGTCCTGTGTCACTAGCCGACTTCCCATAGTCACCATGACAAGAGGGGTTGACCTGAGCAAAGCCTTCCTTCCTGTGACTACATATCACACCCCTGTAGAAGGGAAAGATCTATACAGAGATGGACAAGGCAATCTCTTGATATTTCATCAAGGTATCTGACCATTGTCAACAAAAGTCCTTCCATCGGCCTATATTAACCCTCTGGAATCACAGATGTTTGCTTTTTCAAAGAATTGGTTTTGAAGACTCTTTCCTTAATGTATTCTCTGAGCATCTACATATCAAGACTGTGGTATTTTATGGAAGTATAAATTAACAGCTACAGTCTTAGCCCTCAAGATGCTCAGAGTCCAATCAGGAGAAACAAGTATTTATACTAGAGTAACTGCTTCAATGGCTGTATTTACATAAAGCACCCTGAAAGCACAGAATGCTAACCACCTGAGTCAGTAGAGGAAATCAGGGCAGTTTCAAATGTGAGGTGGCATTAAGCTAAGCAGAGTCAGTCAGATGGACCACCAACAAAGAGGATACGCAAGGAAGAGCAAAAATACAGAGGTGTGAGAGAGCAAGGTACATTTCAAAACTGTCTTATCTCCAGGAACATAAAACAAAAGGTGAAAAGTATTGGGAGATTAGCTGGACAAAGCAGCAGAGGCTGATCTGGAAGGACCTTGAATAACATGCAAAGTAGTTCCCATTTAACACTGTAAGTAATAAGCAATGCTGATGGACTCTGAGCCCAAAAGGGAAAAAAATGCCAAGCTTTTAAACAAGATCACCCAGGACACAATATGAAGGACAACCAGAGAGCACAGTAAGTCCTGCTAGGAAGTTATTGCACCAATCCAGAAGGGAAATTTGTCAGATACTGAGTCAGACAGGGCTATGGGGAGTGAGGAACTGCAAAGAGAGATGTTAGAAAACAGTTGTCAGGACCTGGAACATCTGGATGCTTTTCAGTGTTTGCTGCTATCAATGCACCCAGACAGACCTCCCCTTAGCAGTGTTGGCCATGGAAACTGGATGCTGAGAGTGGGGCTGCACACTGTATGGCTGTAGTTGGATTGTCCACAGAGGTGAATTTCACTTTGTTGTCTGGTTTTTCAATGAACAGCAGCAACAGACTTGGGTTACAGGGCTCCCTGACTATGCTCTCCTAGCATGGAGAGGAGAGGAGATGTGGGCATTCCCAGCCACTACTGGCCTCCCTGCCCTGGCTGTTCCGGCAGCTGCATTCCAGAGACTAATGAGAACAAGGTGTAACATGATTTAACAATTTCAATACATTCCTTAACAAAACACAATTTCTCTAAAAGCATATAGACCACATTGCAGTGATTCCATCAGGCAAGACACATGTCAGGAAGAAAGCATGAGAAAATTTGTCAGGTATGTCTGATGTGTCAATAAATTAAACTAAGTTTATTTTCACAAAACCAAATGGTCAGACTTGCTCGTGGTTTCCTACCAAGGAGCAAGAATTACTCCCTAGGGAGAGTAATCAAAGTGCAATTAGAGCAGTCCTGGAATTTTTTTAAACATGCTATCCTTTCTTCACACATGATTGCTCTTTTCATTTTTAATATAGATCCTTAACTCAAAGAAATAGTAATGGACTTTCCTAGGTTTGGGTCCATGATCACATGCAATCATAAAACAGATTTTTGAAAAAAGTAATTGGTTTACATTAAGATTAAATGTCCTTCACAATGTATGCATTCATTAGTTCACTTAACAAATAATAGCATTGCCTATTGGGTTGGTCTATTTCAAATGCAGGCAAACAAAATCTTTTTTTTCTAATAGTGGCAATAATTGTTAGCCCCTGGGCAGGAATTTATCACTCTGAGGATATTCTATTAGGGTCCTAATTAAGTGAAAGATTTTTGAATAAAAAGGAACTATTATGGAGCAGTTTCAAGATGGCGGAATAGAGAAGGTCACTTTCCTGGCTGCTCTATGACATGAAACCAAGAAAGCAGAGGGGCAGCTTCTCAGTAAGGTGGGTGAACAAAAAAACAGGCAGGGGAGAGACTTTACTGGAACTTAACACTGGACATTCATAGCAGATGGAGGACTCAGGAGGTTGGATACAATAAGAAAAAAATCCCCAGTGCCACAGCTGCTGCTGTGGGCAGAGTCACCAATCAGAGCAGCCCCTCCATGAGCAAAGTGGAGGGATAAGGGAATTAAAGGAACCCACATTTTTAGGAGACCTCAGGCATGTCTGGGTACAGAGAGTTTAGAGACTACAACACTGCCCGACTAAACTGAAAGGCATGGTACACAATATCCTTGTGTGGTAAAGAAGATACCATCTCTCCAGCCTGCATGAAGAAGACAGAAGAAGAAACCATTTTGCAGCCACAGCATGGGGGCTGACAGCTGAGGGAGCCAATTCCTGGTGAACCCAAGTTTGTTCTGAAATACAGGCCTGCCAAACCCACACTGCGTGACATAGTGTGTGCCTAAGTGACCACAAGAAAATCAAACACGGAGAGAAGTTTACATAGGGGACTACAGGTAGTGAAAACCCACCCAACTCTATCCCCCACCTGTAACCTGGCTCCCTGCAGGGATGACTGGGAAAGACATGCCTGGCCAAGAATTCGAAGGTGGGGGAGAAGAACAGATGAGTTGGGAGACTGAATCAGAGACCAGGAAGCAAGGAGACTGCAGGAGATGTAAGGAACTAAGAATTGATTCCTCAACCACACAGTGGAACCCAGGGGAGATCCCTGGGGTGTAGTCTTTCAATTGCTGCAGACCAGCAATTGCTGGGCCCTGGGTAGTGTGCTGATTTAAAGTCTCCAGACCAATTGGCATCCAGCATACAGCCTGGAATACACCTAAGCCTAAAGACCACCTCCAGGAATTCCGCCTACAGGATTATCTCTCTCACCCCAGTGACCCCACCCCCACACAGCTGAGAAGGGAAATAGAATCTTTTGAACTTCAACAGACAAAATTCTTTTATTTTTCATTGAGACTTTTTTTTTTCTTTCTGTTTTCTTTTCTCCATTTAATTATGACCTTAAGGGCTGGGGTTGTAGTTCAGTGTAGAGCATTTGCCTAGTACATGTGGGGCACTAGGTTTGATCCTCAGCACATAAAAATAAAGAAATTTTGTCCATCTACAACTAAAAAAATATATTTTTTAAAAAATTGTGACCTTAGTGGTTCATGGGCACATATACATATTCATATTCAGGGTTTTTTTTTTTCCCCATTTCTAGCATTTTTTAAGCTGATTATTTTTCATGGATTAATACTTTGAGAACTAGGATATTCAATTACTATATTTCAATTTTGTTTTGCATTCTTTTATTCTTAATTTTTTACTTTATATATATATACTTTCTCTCACTTATCTGTTTTCCTTGATTCTCTCTTTTCTTCTGCTAACAGCCAATATCTATTGTTCTTTCTTTCACTCTTCCTTTAATTTTGTTACTTCTATCTTCTCTCCTCCTCCTTCATAATCATCACATCCTACATCACTTCTGTTCTCTCCCAGTTGACCATTCAAAATTGTAAACAGTGTTTACTTCGGCAGCACATATACTAAAAAAATTGGAATGACACAGAGAAGACTAGCATGGCCCCTGCACAAGGATGACATGCAAATTCATGAAGTATTCCATATATTTTTAAAATAATAATAATAATTAATTTAAAATTAAAAATAATAATAATTTATTTATTTAAAGAAACAAAATTGTAAACACTTTTACAAACAACTACTTTTACTGTGGGCAATAACTGATCATATCATTTGTTTATTGCAAGAATTAGCATCGTAGATGTCACAGTAGGAACTATTTGGTTCAATGCTGTATGTTGTTTGCATTGTATGTTGTTGTTATTATTTGTCTCTCCCTAAGCTGTGAAGTACTGGAAACCTTCAGAGACACTACAAGTCCGCTGGGTAGAAACTCCACTTCCTTGGATCCATACTGCTAGATGGATAAACACACAAATAACATGAAAAAGCAAGTGAACAAATTGCTCCAAACAAACCAGGATATTTCAATAACAGAATCTAATGACACCACAGTTGAAGAAATATCAGAGAAGGAATTTAGAATGTACATAGTCAAACTAATCTGTGAAGTAAAGGATGATGTTAGGGAGTGACATCAGAAAGAAAATACAGGAAGTGAAAGGTCACTTCAAATAAGAGATTATGAAAAATAATCAAGCAGAAATCCTTGAAATGAAGGAATCAATAAAACCAAATTAAAAATTCAATGGAAATCATCACCAACTGACTAGATCACTTGGAAGACAGAGTTTCAGACAATGAAGACAAAATACATAATCTTAGAGAGAAAAGAGGGGTGGGAGGAGTGGGGGGGGAGGAAAAAATAATAGAATGAATCAAACACCATTAACCTATGTAAATGTATGATTACACAAATGGTATGCCATTACTCCATGTACAAACAGAAACAACATGTATCCCATTTGTTTACAATAAAAAAATAAAATTTAATTTAAAAAAATACATAATCTTGAAAACAAAGTTGACTGTGGAGAAAGATGTTAAGAGATTATGAACAGAACTTCCAAGGAATATGGGATAATCTGAAAAGACCAAATTTAAGATTTATCAAGATAGGTAAAGATTCAGTGATACAAACAAAAGGATTGCACAAACTTTTCAATGAAATAATATCAGAAAATTTCCCAAACCTAAAGAATCAAATGGAAAATCAAATATAAGAGGCTTACAGGACCCCAAATATACAAAATTACAACAGACTTACACCAAGGCACATTATTATGAAAATACCTAACACACAGAATAAGGATAGAAATTTAAAGACTAAGAAAAAACAGCAGGTAACATTTAGAGAGAAACCAATCCAGATCTCAGCTGATGTCTCAACCCAGACCCTTACAGCTAGGAGGTCTTGGAATAATGTACACCAAACTCTAAAAGAAAATGGATGCCAGCTCAGAATACTATATACCCAGCAAAATTAAGCTTCAGAATTGATGATGAAATAAAAACCTTCCACAATAAAAAAAGTTAAAAAGAATTCACAAGAAGAAAGCCTGTACTATGAAACACACTCAATAAAATACTTCATGAAGAAATGAAAAATAAAAATGAAAACCAGCAAAGGGAAGAACTACACTAGAAAAATAATCAAGCAGAAATCCTTGAAATGAAGGAATCAATAAAACCAAATTAAAAATTCAATGGAAATCATCACCAACTGACTAGATCACTTGGAAGACAGAGTTTCAGACAATGAAGACAAAATACATAATCTTAGAGAGAAAAGAGGGGTGGGAGGAGTGGGGGGGGAGGAAAAAATAATAGAATGAATCAAACACCATTAACCTATGTAAATGTATGATTACACAAATGGTATGCCATTACTCCATGTACAAACAGAAACAACATGTATCCCATTTGTTTACAATAAAAAAATAAAATTTAATTTAAAAAAATACATAATCTTGAAAACAAAGTTGACTGTGGAGAAAGATGTTAAGAGATTATGAACAGAACTTCCAAGGAATATGGGATAATCTGAAAAGACCAAATTTAAGATTTATCAAGATAGGTAAAGATTCAGTGATACAAACAAAAGGATTGCACAAACTTTTCAATGAAATAATATCAGAAAATTTCCCAAACCTAAAGAATCAAATGGAAAATCAAATATAAGAGGCTTACAGGACCCCAAATATACAAAATTACAACAGACTTACACCAAGGCACATTATTATGAAAATACCTAACATACAGAATAAGGATAGAAATTTAAAGACTAAGAAAAAACAGCAGGTAACATTTAGAGAGAAACCAATCCAGATCTCAGCTGATGTCTCAACCCAGACCCTTACAGCTAGGAGGTCTTGGAATAATGTACACCAAACTCTAAAAGAAAATGGATGCCAGCTCAGAATACTATATACCCAGCAAAATTAAGCTTCAGAATTGATGATGAAATAAAAACCTTCCACAATAAAAAAAGTTAAAAAGAATTCACAAGAAGAAAGCCTGTACTATGAAACACACTCAATAAAATACTTCATGAAGAAATGAAAAATAAAAATGAAAACCAGCAAAGGGAAGAACTACACTAGAAAAATAATCAAAGGAGAAACTAATTCAAAGTAAAAACCAAAAATAAATCAAAATGACAGGGAATAAAAATCATTTTTTAATAATAACATTGAATGTAAATGGCCTAAACACATCAAATAAAAGGCAGACTACAAGATTGAATTAGGTAGAAGGGAGTGAAGGGAGGGGAAGTTATGGGGGTAAGAAGGATAGTTGAGTGAAATAGACATTATTACCTCATGTACATATATGACTACATGACCAAAATGATCCTACAATATGTACAATCAGAAAAATGAAAAATTCTCCATTTATTGTTGATTTGTCAAAATATATAAATGCATTCTGTCATATATAACTAATTAGAACAAATTTTTAAAATTTTTAAAAAAGAATAAAGACCTGATAATATGCTATCTTCAGGAGACTCACCTAACAGGTAAAGACATCCACAGACTGAAGGTAAAAGGATGGGAAAAAATATATCAATCACATGATCTTGTAAACAAGCAGGAGTTTCTAGCTTCATACCAGATTAAGTGAACTTCAAGCCAAAGTTAATCAGAAGGGACAAAGAAAGCCAATTCATACTGCTTAAGGGAACTATATACATCAGCAAGATATAATGATCATAAATATTTATGCCCCAAACAATGGAGCATCTACATACATCAAACAAACCCTTCTCAATTTCAAGAATCACATAGACCACAACACAATAATACTGGGAAATTTTAACATGCCTCTGTCACCACTGGATTGATTCTCTAAACAAAACATAAAGAAACTATAGAACTAAACACGAGTGATAATTTAGACTTAACATAGACTGTTTTATCCATCAATGACTGAATACACTTTCTTCTCAGCAGCAAATGGATCCTTCTCTAATATAGACCACATTGTGTAATCTACTACATATGTTGGCATATAATTGTAACATTAACTTAATATAATTTTAGTATCTATAAGGTTGTTTTGATAGCTCCCTTTCCATTGATATTAATTTTCCTGTTCTTGCTTTTTTTTCTTGATTAGATTTGTTTGATTTTTATCAACTTTTAGCTGTATTATTTTCTATTTCGTATATTTCTACTCCCTATTTTTTCCTTCCTACTACCTAATTTGAAAATAATTTGATTGTTAAACCAAGCTTATTTCTGATACAAGTACTGTAAATTATAAATATTCATCTGAGTACTGTTTCATCCCAGAGATTGATATTTCAAGCTTTTATTACCACTTAGTTCAAAGCACTTTTTATTTATTTTTCTTATGCTTTCTTCCTTGACCTGTGAGATATTTATAAGTGTGCCATTTCATTTTGAAGTAGTTGTAATTTGGGGGTGGGGTTCTATATATCTTAAGGTGATTGATTTCTAATGTAATAAATCATGCAGGAAACACAGTTTGCATGATTTCAACTTTTAAAAAGTGATGGAAATGTTTTTTATATTGATTGGTTACATATGTGTCAAAACATGTCAAAACTGATCAAATTACATACTTCAAATATGTACATTTTATTGCACTTGAATTTTACCTCAATAAAGCTATGGAAAAATGTTTAAAACAGGAACTATTGTAACAGTGTAATTCCATATTTTCAAAAATGGCTCAAATGGTTACACCAGAAACCAGTAGAAAGGTAGAGAGGTAGAGTTTTGTTGTTTTTTTTTTTTTTTTTTTCAGTACCACGGACTGAACCCAAGAGCATTCTACTGCTGAACTACATGCCCTGTAATTTTAAAACAAACTGGGATTGAAGATGGATGAGGGATCATCACTGCCTCAGAAAATGGCATAGAAATCTGACTATGAAAAATGATACTCTTCCTATGACCTAACAGAACAAAAAAATCATTCTCCTAAAAGGAACATCCTGACCATGTTTACAAAGAGGGGAAAGATTTTTAGTTGAGAATATATATGGAATTTCAGAAAGATTCAATAGTAGGAAGCAAGGAGGGAAAGAGCTGCCACATACAAGCTGCTTAGGTTGTGTACTAAACAAGAGTGACACATCTAGGAGACACTATTCCCTTCAGAGACATTGTGAATTTGTGTATTTATTGTGACAGTTTTTCCAGGAGACAGCAGGGAAGGATATTATTCTAAAAAAATCAGTGTAATAATTTCCTGAAAGATAGAAGTAAAATGCATTGAAAGAATGCCTGTTTCTAACCCACACAATGTTTCAGGTGCAATAGCAGTGGCTTTGATGAACAAATTATGATTACTGAATGAAACACAATCCAAGTGCTTCTTTGGGATGAATTACTGCTTTAAATCACTTTTTCAAACCAACACCTTACACACAAATATGCCATACATGTTTATTAAGCGAACAAAAAGTCACTAAGGTGACTGTCAGGCGTGATCAGCTCAGGTAATTAGCCAGGACGCCACTGAAGACAGTGTCATGATTTTATCACTGTTACAGTCCATCACCTCAATGAGAAGAACCAGGAGACTGTGTGCCTCAACTCAGGACCAGACACATATTTTCTCCCTTTTCTCATACCTGGAAAAAAATGAATGCCATGGCCACAGACTTTCAGGATGACAGCAGCCCTGACCTCCTAGTCGCTGCACTAAAAGAGTCTGATTTTATATGGTTGGTAAATAAATCTTTGTTAGAACTAACAAGATTTCAGGGTTTGTTATCGCAGCACAGACCAGTGTTAACTAACAGTTAGGCAAGGAAATGTGACTGTACTTTCTCCGTGTGTCTGTGATTGCCCATCTTCCCAGCCTACTGTGACCCCTGCTGCTACCACTGTGTTCAAATGCCATTGTAGGAGGAGAGCAGGAAAAGGCAAAAGTTTGAGAGTCTCTGCATCTCTGAATCCTCATACCTGAAGTCTTCTGCAAGACTACACTTTCTGGCTCTGTGACAGTTCAAGAGCGAACCCAACTTTAAACACTGCTCTAAGATCCCTGGAATAAATTTATCAGCATCTTTTTTACTAGGGGAAACTGTCAGGTCTTTATATATTTGCAACAGCACACAAGAAGGCATCAGAAAGATCAGGTTGTGCTACTTCCTAAGAGCAAAGCAGCCCCAAATGTACCAGCGATGGAGAACATTCAAGCAGTGGTAAGGAGCATGGCTGATGAAGAGCAGGTACCTTCCTGAGCATCTCCTCCTCAAGGAGATGATTATCTTGAAAGGTTATTATGAGGATTATGTTATGAAACACATATGCAAACACTTGGAAACAAAGCATAAAGAAATATTAATAACAACAAAAAATATCCAAACTTCCCTACATATCCTAAGCCACAGGTCACCTATACCTAAGTCCTTCCAAATTCTGAGAGCAAAAATATTACTAATTAAAGATTTAGGAATGTAAATATATATATATATATATGCATATATATATGTATTGTGTTAATTTACTTGCACAAGGCTAATGAATAAACTCACATCTTACACCTTACATCTATGTAGCACTCAACAGTAAGGTATTTCACATGCATTAAATCATGGCAAAAGTATTTTATATGCTGAATATGTATTTTATAAAGCACTTGGGCATTTCGCATAATTAATATACATACTATTATAGTAACTGGGAGTATAATACTATTATTTTAAATTATTATAGTAATGAGTATTGCTATATCTTTACTTTTATAATATTACTGGCCACATTTATGGTTTACATGATGCTGATCACTTTGCAGGAATAAAACCTCTAAAATTACTTTTTTATAGGAAAATATGATGTTTCATTATGCTTCACTTTACACTGGCTTCCAGATCATGTAGCACTCAAACCATGGGGTACCTGGACTTAGTTTGTAACAATAATCATCAGATAGACATGTAAAATTTTTCAGAATTTTCCTGTGTTTTGAACTCTCCCCTGTGGCATTTGCACCTTTTATTTTTAATAATAGAAATAAGATCATTTAACTTTAAGGGCACAAAAGAGCAGCCATATAATGAGTTATGTTGACTATAATGAGACACGAGGATCTCTCCTATCTTCTCTCATTTCTTTCATGGAAAATGGCAAATATCCCACCTCCTTTTAATGGAATCATCTAAGAATTCTTTGAGACCAGAAATTAAAAAAAAAAAAAAAAAAAAAAAAAAAAAAACAATAACAAAACATAACATTTAATGCCTCTTTCTTTCCCTGCACCATTGATTTTTAAGCAAAACTGGAGAACAGACTCCTCATCTGATACCAAATGACTAATTTAATTAAGCTCAAGCTGAAGTACTGTTTTATAAGGATATTAATACAGTCTGCATTGATGTTTATAAAAAGCTTTGAGATTTTTAGGTTATTGATGTTATCTGAACCCTAAGAGCTCAAATATCCATAGTTATTAATGCAGATTTATCATAGAGACCTTCAAAAATATACATTTAATTTATGGAGATGACCAGTTCATAAAGAACATGAGCTATAGTTAAATTTACTTTTTTAGCCATTATATACACACACATATGCCTGTCTCGTGATACTTCATTCTTTAAATATTTAGGACTTTCAGGTTTTTTTTTTTTTAATAAAAACTCATAAGCTATAAAATCACCAAAAGAACCAAGAAATAGAATAGTTCATTCAATTTAGACCATGCAGAAATAAAGCTTTTAATCTGAACAGTGTCACTCCAAGGTTCTTGCATACTGGTGAGCAGCTTTCAATAGAATACGACTTGAGGGGTACAACGAGCTCTTTACCTTTAAAAGTAATCTCCATGTCCAATGGCACTGGAGCTGTTGCTCTTGTCACCTGTTATGGTTGAGGATTCGGTGAGAGGTGAGGAAAGGAGATACTTTTTAATTACGTGCCACATGGGAAAGGAACTTCTTTTCCTCTGTTATCCTAGTTGAACCTCAAAACAGCTATTTGCATAGGTTTGGTCACTTTTGTTTTGCAAAGGAGAAAGCAGATGCTCTGAGCCTCAGCTGGAATGTCACAGTGTCAGCCTGGAGCCCACACCTGGTTTTATCCCTCTCCACAATTTTTTTTTGGCGGGGGCAGTGCTAGGGATTGAACCTGGGGCCTCGCACTGAGCCATATCTCCAGCCCTGACACCTGATTCCAGATCCTGCCTGCCCACACATACCACACAGGATTCAGACACTTGTTTTCTCCTAACTACTAAAATAATCCACACCCTGCTTCCTGTAGCCTACAATGACAGGCATCTAAAAGTAAGGAAATAGTAAGTTCCCAAAGGGCAGCATGCATAACAAAGGCTCCTGGTTAAATGGTCCCCAGACAGCATGCAGTCTGTTAGCACACACTGACTGTGGGAAGGGATAGTTTTGTAGATTTGCTTGTCGCCCAGTGCTCTGACAGCAATGAAACTCCTAGATGGAACTGGATTCCTATGGGGAGAGAGTGATTTGCTTCATACTGTCTTGTAGCACCTGTGGCCACCGAAGCCTGAAAAAGGAGAAATCTACAAGGGACTGCTGTACTGGAAGCCAGACCAGGGACAAGGCAGGCCGAGAGTTCATGGGACAGTAACACCATAGGGGCACCTTGTATGATGGTATCCCCAAAATTCTTGGTAAAATTACAGCCTCAGAAGAGCCCCATGAGTTACGTATGATTCCTCATATCATCCCATTCTACTTTTTTTAAAAAAAAAAGACTGAAAAAAATACAGAAACATGCCTCTTCCCACATGTATTATTTCCTGGGGCTGCCATAAGAAATTACCACAAACTGGGTGGCTTAAATTACAGAAATTTATTGTCTCCATACTAGGGCCTAGAAGTTCAAATCAAGGTGTCCACTCCTTCTAAGGGCTGAGACTTTACCACAGGCCTGTCTACTGGCTTCTGGTGGCCTCAGACATTGACTTGTAAGTGATATTCTCTCTTCACATCATCTCCTCTCCTCTGTACATTTCTGAGTCCAAATTCCCCCTTCTTTTTTTTTTTTTTTTTTTTTGGTGCTGGGGTTCGAACCCAGGGCCTTGTGCTTACAAAGCAAGCACTCTACCGACTGAGCTATCTCCCCAGCCCCCAAATTCCCCCTTCTTAATAGGAATACTTTTCATATTGGAGTGGGGCTCATGACCTCACATGACCTTCATTACATCTATAAAGACTGACCCTTTTCCAAATAAGATCACATTTGGCGGCGGTACCAGGGATTAGAACTAAAACATCTCTTTGGGGGGGGAGGGGAGGACAGATACACAATTCAATCCGCAACACACAGCTAGTAAGTAGTCAGGCTGCCTCCAACTAACTGCTACTCTAAACCTGGTCCTCAGGGAGGCCATCCTACTCAGGTAAAGAGCTAAGGGCGGCCTCCAAGGGAAGAAACTTTGGAGAGAGAAGGGATACCCTGGAAGTCACAGGGATGAGAGAGACCACAGGGATCACCTGCTGAGCACAGACTACTCTAATGACTAAATATCCCCACCCAAAAGGCCCTTGCCATAATTAAGTTTCTCTTCTTGTCAAAGATTTTTAAAAAGAATGTCAGTGAGATTTCTGCAGAGAGCATTGTGGTTTGAGGCTTCCTCTTTCTTGTAAGTGCCAGGTTTGCAAACAAAAGGTGTAATAGAGTCTACAATCAAGCTTGTGCAAAAAGATATTACCTCTGTTTTTTTGATAAAATTTTG
Organism: Sciurus vulgaris; assembly: GCF_902686455.1. Classification (NCBI taxonomy): domain Eukaryota; kingdom Metazoa; phylum Chordata; class Mammalia; order Rodentia; family Sciuridae; genus Sciurus; species Sciurus vulgaris. The sequence goes on from NC_136476.1 coordinate 37,566,783, forward strand.
TAAAACCTCTAGATAGCCTATGGGACAAAGAATAGCTGTTACGTTCCCACCCACTCCCACTGTCATGTAATGTCCCCACTGAGTATAAATCTAAAAGAATTTTCAAACCCACGGTCTAGAGACTTAACCATTAGCCCCTCTGGACTGCTGCAGCTTTAATAAACCTGCTTCCTGAAAATTCCTCCAGTGTCCAACTTCATCTGTCCTACATCAACTAAACCACATCCTTAGTCCTTTTTATTTTTTATTTTGAGACAGGGACTCATTAAGTTGGTGAGTACATCACTAAGTTGCTGAGGCTGGCTTTGAACTTGCAATCCTCCTAGCTCAGCCTCCCGAGCCTCTGGGAGTACAGGCATGTTCCCCCATGCCAGGTGAAAAATTTTAAAAATCACCCACATAGTTGTTGAGGGCTTGTCATGGGATGGCACTGTACCAATTTCCTATTGGGAACTGCAGGCTACAATCAGCTCAACCTGCAGCCTCAGACAGCTTTTAATCTCACAGCTCTGCTGCATAGACAGCATGTGGGTGCATAGACATGTCCCCTGTAATCACCATAGTGAAGGACATCACATCAAAGACGTTGTGGGAAAGTTCAAGGTGCAGCACACTATGAAAATACAGAGCAGTGTGATTCCCACTCCAACTCAGATGGCTTCAACAAAGAACAGGTTTTGCTGTGGGCAGAATTTTAACAGATGTCAGTATGAAATATAAATAAAGAAGGCAAAGAGAATCAACACCCACTAAGACTCCATACTAAGAGCTTCGTATGGAGACACGTGCTGGAAGTTCTCAGGTAAGTGATCATATTTGATCCTTATAATAACCCCATGTAACAGGCATTATCATCCCCAGTTTACAGGTAAAGAAACAAGTTTGGGAAATTCCAGGGAGGGGATCAAGACCAGAATCTTATCCCCACCTTGCTGGAAAACTTGAGGTCCCAGATGACCAAACATAGGTAGCTAGCTCTCAAAAGGTTAAAAAAAGTCAAATCTACAAAATGAGTAAAACCAATTCATCTTATCATTGTTGATATGAACACAAACGCAAAAGTATGGGCCAGAAAAAAAATGCAAAAATCAGAAAAAATTTTATTCCAAAAAGATCAAGTCTGCTCAAAACCACTGTAGCAAAATAAAACTGATTTCCATAGCCAAAGTAGGAGAAACAACCAGAAAGGCATACAATGGGTCAAGTTTAAAAAGCAAAACGTAGACTTGGGGTGTACCTCAGTGGTAGAGTGTTTGCCTAGGGTACACAAAGATATGGCAAAAAAAAAAAAAAAGAAAAAAATGTTACCATGCAGCCAGCTAAGGTAACTATGCATATGTGGTATGTTTGTGTACATGTGTTTTTACGTCTACTTTTTTCCCTTGAGCCACTAAAACCCTAGGAAAATTTTATGACAACAATGTGCCATGTATGTAAAAGATGGATGGGTTAAAGTTACTGTTTTCTTAGGATCTGTCTGGCATTTGACAACCATGCACCAGTGCACTATCTGGAAAGATTTAGGACTTTTACTGTAAAATTATTTATTAGTTGTTATTTATACTACGTGCTCACTGGCAGACCACCCACTGCTGTAACAATAAAAGCAGTCACACTGCATCTCTCCAAAACAAGCAAAAGACCAAGGGGGCTGCCTCTGGGTGTCACCACTGAAGGATGTGGCTTCCAGCAGGAAAGTGTGTTATGTGTTTTGAGGTGCTGCAGTCCTAACATAGGCCTAGGGAAATGGAAACCACCAGGCCCCCAGGAGATTGCTCTGCTTGGGATAAACAGTCCTCCTTTAGGGGCCTCCCATTCTGTCATCTATAACAGGAGGGGCTGCTCTGAAAGTCTCTCAGATCTCTTCCCCTCTGAATCCTGGATTTTTAAAAGACTGGAACCTGTTAACAGTTCCACACTAACCCCAGGATGTGATCTGGGGCTAATCTGAGTGCCTGGGGGCCCCAGGATCTGTCAGGCTGCCAGCATCTCCTCTGCCTACCAATTTGGCTTGTTAGTGAGCTAACAAGGCATGTTTGAACATTCCTGAAGGCCTCAAAAGAAAAGCTCATTGTACAGTGCTTAATTTTATTAAATATGTCAAGGTTGTGACTCCACTAAACCATCTGAGATCATTTTCCTTTTTTGAAATGTAGAAAGTAACTATAGAATGCCACATTACTTCTATTTATACTGATTTAAATAAATGAACACAAAAATAAATTAATTACTAAAGCAAGCTTCTCCTTTTCCCCTCTTAAAAAAATTATCTTTGGGAATTTGTCCTTATTTCCCTTGAGCAATTTTTCTTAAAAAAAAAAAAAAAAAAAAAAAAAAAACTTATCAACTTAATGCACAGACACAAATATCTTCTTCCATATGCAGGATTATTCTACATTAATCTTATTTCTAGTGATCAACATTAGTCTCTTGTTGAAGGTCTCATCAGCCAAACTCTGATTTGTGAAATAACTAACTCAGCCAGGGAGCTAAATGGTGGCCTTAGTTCAGCATCCAAGGATTGAATCCAGGGGTGCTTAACCACTGAGTCACATCCCCAGTCCTTCTTTAGATTTTATTTAGAGACTGTCTCACTGAGTTGCTCAGGGCCTTGCTAAGACTGGCTTTGAACTCGTGATCCTTTTGCCTCAGACTCCCAAGACACTGGGGTTACAGGCTTGCACCACTACATCTGGCACAGCATCCTTATTTTGCAAGGGTGAAATGACCAAGAGTTTCAGTTATCTGTTCAATCAAGACCATCTATACCTACTGGCTGAACTAGAACTTCTGATTCTAAGTCCTGATTTCACCCTACTAAAGTAGAATGTTCTTCTGGCCAGTGAAAGAGTATAAAGAGATATTGTTCCCATTCCCTTTCTTAAGACTTACTCATACTAAAGATTTCCAAACCTGGCTATACCTCAGTCACCTCTGGGGACCCAATGAATCTACACATGGGATCTACAGTTTTTTGAAAGTTACCTAATTTAGCTTTAGAAATCACTGCATATTCATACTAAGTACTCCTGAGTACTCAAGAACCCATTTAGTCCACTCCTGAAAGTAAGAAGAGCACTTTAGGCAGGAATGAGACATTAAGACATAAAGAACATAAACTGACTTTTTTCTACCTTGGAAAAAGCATAATATAGATAGATGCTGCAAAAGTTTGCACAATATTCCCTAAAACAAGAAAGTAAGTTAAACTAACCAATGGTTTTAAAATAAGAAAGATATTTTAATAACAAATAGGGGCATACAAACAAGAAAATAAAGAGGACTTTAATAAAAGTTTTTGCTTACCAAAATTTTTGTTATGCAAATTTCCAAACATACTCAAAAAGTAGAAATAACTTCACAAATCCCCAAATAAGTATCATCAATTCCTCACAGTCATCCATATTTTGCCAAACTTGTGTCAGCAATCCTTTTCCTTTAGTGAAGTATTATAAAATAAATTCCCCAAATCATTCTTGTATACTTTGATATGCATCTTAATAGAGAAAGAATTTGACAAAGTTCAACATTCTTCTTTGATTTAAAAAATACAATAAACTAGAAATAGAAGCGAACTTCTACAACACAATAAAGAACATATATGAAAAACTTACAGCACACATGATATTCAAAGTTGAAAGACTTAAAACTTTTCCCCTAAGATCAGAAACAAGACCAGGAAGCCCACTTCTACCACTTCTAGCCAGCATAGTATTGAAAGTTCTAGCCAGAGATCCTAGGCAATAAAAAGCATCCAATTGCAACAAAAGAAGTAAAATTAAATCTGATCACAAATATGATCTATATGTAAGATACTAAAACAAAGGGTTTTTTTTAATCTGTTGGAGTTAATAGATGAAGTTGCAGAATATAAAATCAACACACAAATCAGTTTAATTTCTATACACTAACAAGGAACAATTTGAAAAGGAAATTAACAATTCATGTTCTAATAGCATCAAACTGAAAACAAAATATTGAGAATAAATTTAACCAAGAAGTGGAAAGACGTGTACACTAAAAACTATAAAACATTGCTGAATGAAGTTAAATACAACACAGATAAGTGGAAAAACATCCTATGTTCATGGATTGGAAGACTTAATGCTGTTAAAAGGACAATACTAACTAAAGCAATCTACAGATTCAATTTAAGTCCCATTGAAATCCCTGAAATTACTTGCAGAAATAGAAAACCCATCCTGAAACTCAGATAGAATCTCAAGAGAATCCAAATAGCCAAAACAATCTTGAAAAATGAAGAACAAAGTTGGAGGACTCATACTTTATGATTTCAAAACTTACTAAAAAGTTACAGGGCATCATTGGGAGTTATTGTTTAACAGGTATACAATTTCTGTCTGCAATAATGAAAAGATTCTGGAAATGGATAGCAGTAGTAATTGCACTACATTGTGAATGTTTTGATATTACCAAATTGTACACTTAAACATGGTTTAAGTTAAATGTTATATTTTACAATATCATCACATTAAAATTCATTTCAAAGGAAGACACTTTCTTAATCTCACTTTCTTAAAAAGTGAGATTTCTTTTAAGCATTTGACTGTAAAAACCTCTAAACTAAATCTGATTCAGTGCTTCTTAAAATGTAGATTCTTCTTTCCCACATCCCACTCCAGAATCTCATATGTAACTAACCTCTGTCTTGAACAGCAAAATATTGCTTAGGACTTATTTCTATAAATATCATCTAAATTAAGAGTCAGCAAATTGTGGCCCTTGGACTAAATTCAGCTTATCACCTGTTTTGAGCCAAGAATAAATTTTATATTTTTGGTTGAAAAAATTGAAAGGAATAACATTTCATGATACATGAGAAGTATACATAATTCAATTTGTGTGACTTTATCTCACTGAAACAGTCATGCTTTGCTTTATGTGTAGTCCCTGTTGCTTTTGCATAGAGACAGAGTTGAATAGTTGTGACACAGGGTGTCTATGTGTCAATCAATTTTCCATCACTATAACAAATACATGAGATAACGAACTTATAAAGAGAAAAGGTTTCTTTCGATTCACAGTTTTAAGAGGTTCCGGTCCATGACTGGATGGTCTCATTGCTTCTAGGCATATATGGCAAGGCAGCATATCAGAGCACTTGGCAGAGCACAGCTGTTCACCTCAAGGCCTAAGTGTAAGAGAAAAAGGAAGAAACCCAGGTCCCACAATCCCCTTCCAGGGCCCACTCCCAATGATCCAAAACCTCCCACTAGCTCACTTTTTGAAGTTTCCAATACCTCCCAATAGTGCCACCTGGGGTCCAAAACTTTAATACATGGGCCTTTGGGGGACAGTCTAGATCAAAACCATGTCAGTTTGCCAACAGATTCAAGACGGCAAAGAGACTGCATTTCCAGTTGTTCCCATGGCTCTAGATTTAAGCAACAGAAGATATAAAAAACCTTATAATGAGGTGGATAAAGGAGAGAATTAATTGAAATTCAATATTAGATAGTCAGAGGCTCAGAGACCTAGATATTCAGGTGCATTGATTCAGGTCAAAGAGTACATGGGAGCCAAGCTGGTGGTCAAAGTGGCCCCAGAAGCAGCAGCACCAATTTGCCACAGAGGGGAGGGATAAACACCGAGAAACACAATGGCTAAATTTGGCACAGAAACACCTGTAGAAGGAAAAACTGTCTGAATTTAGCTGAACCAGAAGCTGCACAACAAGCTAGTATTTGGAAAGTGGATATATTTCTCAAGTGAAAAGTGGAGAGCTGAGGTGGGAGCCATCTTGAGGAGGTCACAATGCAGCTTGCGGCAGGAACCTAGGAGATCATAGAAGATGTTACCACACTGTCCCAGCAAGCATCTACCATGTAGCTTAGGGTATACCTAGCAGAATGTGAGTGAAACAGGAACGGAGAAGATTTTACCTAGGGGAAATCATATTACAGATACAGAGAAATGCAACTCACTTTCCTTTGAGTCAGGCAGTCCACATGATCAGCTCAAAAGAGTCAGGAAGCAGAACAGGTGGGCATTACACTCAGGGACTGAGCTTGAGAAGGGCACATTTGTGAGTGGTGGAGTTGTAAGACCTGTGGAGAGTTGACTCACCTGTCCTAGGAAATTTCCTGAGATCCAGATACCCAGCAAAAATGAGCATCTTCCAGCTCTAGGAATATGTTGATCTAATCTCTCTAGAGCAGATACCACCCAATAAAAGTCCTGCTTAAAGTTAAAACCCAGACACCAGAATGCTCTACTTAGAACTCTATATTACCCCAGTCCTTGGAGTGCATCCATATGTTTTGTCTGGACAAAACTCCAATCAACAGTAATTCCCATTCTGTCTTACCTTATACTGGTGAGAAAGGAAGCTGAGAGCTATTTCCAGCTTCAACTCCAGTTCACTTTAGCTAGCAGCTCAGCAACACAGAGGAGGAAGGATTTAACACCCCAGGTCAAGAAGAAATGGAAAGAAGGGCAGTCTGGCATAGGCACTGAACACCCATTCTTGTCAACAGTCTTGCCTGCCTCAGAAAATTCATTAAGATTGTTTTTCTTTTTTTCTTTTTTCTTTCTCTTTCTTCTGTGTTCTGGCTATGCTGATTGGTTCATGGACACACATGTGTACATGTCTTTCTTTTTTCTCATTTTTGTCTTTTTATGTTTGCTATCTTTGTCTTTTAAAGATTAGTGGGGGTTGTTTAGGGCTTTTGTTTCTCTTTCTCTCCTTTCTTTTCCTCCTTATGGCCAAATTCACTTGTTCTCCTTATTTATTTTGTTTCTTCTGTTCACTTTTTCTCCTCCTTTATGGGCATCCCCATCTATATCTCTTCTGCTTTTTTCTGTTCACATTTTGAAATAAACTTTCTTTGACCTTAATATTTCTTTTACCTTACTACCGCATTTTCTTTTTTCTTAATGAAGTATTGTTACCATTTTTTAGAACTCTTGGGTTTATAAAATTCTTGCACCCACCATTCATATTGTTACTGTTATCAATACAATATATGGTATAATTGACACCTGTTGATTACTTTAAATGCCAGATCTAGTTCACAGCTATTTATTATTGTTGCTATCATCCATCATAGGCCCCACCATTCACGTTTTGTGGTAATCAGTGTTGTAGATGTCATTGTAAGCACTGGATATTTATTGTAATGCTGTATATTGTTTTCTGCTATTATTTGTTGTTTGTTTCCCCATTTCTGAAAGGTGCTAGGAACTATTCGAACACTATGAGTTGACATGGTAAAGACTCTTCGGCAAAGCTGCACTCAAAACCCAGTCAAGGGGATTGAACCTACTTGGCTACAATATGAAGCTATGTTGTGCAGTGTAAGAAGCTGCATACAGGCCCAGGACTCAAGGCACTGAAGTGGAGAAGTACTTGCTCTATCGCAGCTGCTCACTGTTCCAGAATAAGACAAACCCTCAACTGTGGCAACACAGCACAGACACATGTGTATACTAACCAGGGGTTTAATATATATACAACTAGCATAGAAAATCTCAAAACCACATGTAAATCAAAACCAGAATGACAAGTGGTGGGAAGGGCAGAATTTGACCCTTTGGCTCATCCAATTCCCCAAATAAAAACAGAAATAAAGATTCATGCTAAAAAAAAAAAAAAAAAAAAAAAAAAAACCCAGTCAAGAGAGTGTACCTTGCTCTGCACACAAACCATGCTTAAACTTCAACAATACCTTAATATGAAGAACAGGGGAAAGAAAAAACCCCAAACATGTGGCAATGCCCCAAGTAGGAATGTCTATGGGAGCCCTTAGGCCCCACTCATAGATATTTACTTCTACTGCAGAAACAAGGAATTAATACAAAGACTGTGGACATTGTACTATATGAATCTCAGTTCAGATCAGTCCTATATCCCTTTGAAATGCACAGAGATATTAAGTGTAAAAAAGCAATCACAAAGAGTGTACCCCACATACCCTTCTGTACATAATCTCCAGATCTACAAGAAAGACCCCACTCCTATGATACCTGTAGGGAAAGTGGAATCATCAAGCTCTTACTCAGTATACACCATATAAAATACACTAATCATTGCTAAAGAACCAGCAGGAGAACAATACTACAAAAGTCATTGGAAATATATTGAAAAATTCTCAACAATCTGTTATACCGGAACACTTTGCCAAGAGAAGGCTGCATTCTAAAAAGCCTCTAACATTCAAGTGGAGGAGAAATCCATCCAAACAGATGCATAAAACCCAACACAGGAATACAAGAAATATGAAAAAACAAGATACCATGACACTCCCTAAAGTTCATGATTCACCAGCAACTCACTCTAAATATATTGAAGTGGATGATATATCAGGTATACCAGTCAAAGAATGGTTTTAAAATGATCAATGAATTCCAAGAAAATATAGAAAAACAACTGAATGAATTAAGAAAAGCAGCACAGGATATGCATGGGAAATTCTATAAAGAGATAGAGATATTGAAAAAGAACCAAACATAAATCTTGGAAATGAAATACAATAAATCAAATAAAATATCAAACTAAAAGACTAAACCAGGTGCAATGGCACCCACCTGTAATCCCAGTGACTCAGAAGGCTGAGGAAGGACAATTGCAAGTTTGAGGCTAGCCTCAGCAACTTGAAAATTTTTAAGAAAAAAAATAAGTAAAAGGGCTGGGGATGTAACTCAGTCTAACATATCAGGCAATAGACACAATCTCAAAGCTGTAGTACAAAGTGACTGACTTTGAACATTCAAACAGTACTTAATAAGTAACTAAAATCAAAATTATTACAAAAACTCTGGGACAACATTAAGAGACCAAATTTAAAAATCTTCAGATTTAAAGAAGATTGTGAGTTGCAGAATAATGGCATAGATATTCTCTTCAGACAAATAACAGAAAATTTTCCAAACCTTGGGAATGAGATAGACTTACAGATAAGGGAACCATTTAGAATTCCAAATAGACAAAAATCCCAAAATAGATGCTTCATGACACAATTAAAATGCCTAACATACAGAACACAAGAATAGAATTTTTAAAGCCACAAGAGAAAAATGTCAGGTCATATTTAGAAGCAAGTCAATCATAATTACTTATGACTTTTCAGCCCAAACTCTGAAATCCAGGAGTTCTCAGAATGATGTGTTCCAAGTCCTAAAAGAAAATAACTATCAGCCAAGATGGCTATAGTTATCCTTCAGAATTAAAGAAGCAATAAAAACCTTCCAAGATAAACAGAAGCTAAAAGAATTCATGACTGCTAAACAGGCACTGCAGAAAATACTCAGGGAAATGCTAAACACAGAATAAATGAAAAATAAACTCACCATTGGACAAATCTCATTGAGGAGTTGCTATGTAAATGAGAAATAGGATTAAATTAAACACTAGAAATAAATCAAAATGGCATGAATAAACATCTCTCTATAATAACACTGAAAGTAAGTGGTCTCAACTCTCCAATTAAAAGACATAGGGGGCTGGGGATATAGCTCAGTTGGTAGAGTGCTTGCCTCGCAAACACAAGGCCCTGGGTTCAATCCCCAGCACCACAAAAAAAAAAAAAAAAAAAAAGACATAGACAGGCAGAATGGATTTAAAAACAAAACCCAACTATATACTGTTTACAAGAGGAAGAGACAGCCACAGGATGAAAGTAAAAGGTGGAAATTGATATACCATGCAAAAGGAACCTCAAAACAAGAAGGAATAACTACTTTCATATCCAGCAAAGCAGATTTAAGCCAAAAATTAATCAGAAGAGATGAAGAAGGTCACTTCATACTGCGGCTTCATACAACAACTGTATACAAAATCCATAGCTTTCCTATACATCAATAATTATTCTGCTGAGAAAGAAATAAGGAAAGCAATCTCATTCACAACAGTTCCCCAAACAAAGCACCTAGGAATGAATCTAACCAAGGAAGTGAAAGATTTCTACAATGAAAACTAGAAAATACTGAAGAAATAAACTGAAGAACACAACACAAGATAGAAAGGCCTTCCATGTTCATGAACAGGCAGAATTAATATTGTTAAAATGGCCATATTACCAAAAGCAATACACAGATTCAATGCAATCCCCATCAAAATGCTAATTATGAGCTGGGCATGGTGGCACATGCCTGTAATGCCAATGGCTTGGGAAGCTGAGGCAGGAGGATTACAAGTTTGAAGCCAGCCTCAGCAACTTAGTGAAGCCATAAGCAACTTAGAAAGACCCTGTCTCAAAATAAAATATAAAAAGGATTGAAGATGTGGTTCAGGGGCTAAGTGCCCTGGGTTCAATCCCTGGTACAAAAAAAAAAAATACAATCTGCATAGTACTTGAAAAATCATTCCTAAAATTAATTTGGAAGAATAAAAGACCTAGAACAGCCAAAGCAATTCAGAGGAGGGGAATAAAAAAAACAATGCTGGAGGCATCATAATACCCAATTTCAAATTATACTACAAAGCTGTAGTCACAAAAACTGCATAGTACTGGCATAAAAACAGACACATAAACCAATGTTTCACAATAGAAGATGCAGAAAAACCCACAGAGATACAGTCATTTGATCCTTGACAAAGTCATCAAAAGCATATGGTAAAGAAAAGAGAGCCTGTTTAACAAATGGTTCTGGAAAAACTAGTCATCCATGTGTAGAAGAATAAGACTACACACTCTCTCTCACCTTCTACAAAAGTCAACTCAAAATGTATCAAAGATCTGGGAATTAGGCCAGAAACTTTGCAACAAATTGAAGAAAAACATAGGGTAAATACTTCAACATAGAGGCAGACATAGGCAACAACTTCCTCAATAGGACTCCTAAAGTTCAGAAAATACTAAGAATAAAAGAAATGGAATCCAATTTAAAAGCTTCTGTATAGCAAAGGAAATGAGTAAGAATGTGAAGAGAACCTACATGATAGGAGAAAATCTTTGCTCACTACTCTTCTGACAGAGCATTAATATTTAAAATACATAAAGAACTCAAAAAAAAAAAAACTTGATTGCCAATCAATAAATGGGCAAATGAACTAATCAGATAATTCTTAAAAAAGAAATACAAAGGGCCACAAATATGTGGGAAAAAATATTCAACATCATTAGCAAGTAGGGAAATGCACAAAACTACACTGAGATTTCATTTCACTCCAGTTAGAACGACAGTCATCAAGAATACAAACAATAGGATAGGCACAGTGGTGCATGCCTGTAATCCCAGCAGCTCACAAGGATGAGGCAGGAGGATTGCAAGTTCAAAGTCAGCCCTCAGCAATTTTGCAAGGCCGTAAGCAATCCAGCAGGACCTGTCACTAAATAAAATATAAAAAAGGGCTGGGGAGGCGGCTCAGTGGTTAAGTGCCCCTTGGTTCATTCCCTCATACCAAAAAATAAAAGAGAATACAAACAATAATAAATGCTGGAAAGGATGTGGAGAAAAAGGAACACATACATAGTTGGAGGGATTATATATTATCAAAACCACTATGGAAATCAGTATGGAGGTTCTTCAAAAGACTAGGACTAGAACCACCATATAACCCAGCTATACCACCACTCAGTGTTTATCCTAAAGAATTTAAGTAAGTGGTTGGGGTTGTGGCTCAGAGCACTTGCCTAGCACATGTGAGACACTGAGTCCAATCCTTGGCACCATGTAAAAATAAAGGAATTGTGTCCATCTACAACTAAAGAAATTTTTTTAATTAAAAAAAATCTAAGTAAGCATGCTACAGCAATATGTGCATACCCATGTTTACAGCAGCACAATTCACAATAGCCAAATTATAGAACCAGACTAGGTGTTCATCAATGAGGGAATGCATAAATAAAATGTGTTACATGTACACAACCAGTTTTTTAAAGGCATAAAGAAGAATGAAATCATGTCATTTGCCAGAAATGGAATGAAACTCAAAAACATTAAGCAAAATAAGCTAAATTTAGAAAATTAAGGATTATGTGTTTTCCTTTCATATATGAAATCTAGAGAGAGAAGAGGGGAAGAAAAGTTTGGGGTGGGAATTTTGTAAAAATAGAAGGGAGATCAGTAGAGGAAAGCAATGGAAATGGAGAACAATATTGATCAAATTATATTGTTATATTGTGTGTGTGTATATTATATGTATGTACAAATATGTAACATGGAATCCCACTATTATACATAATTATAAAGCACCAATAAAAATATGAAAAAAAATTGGGGGTTAAGGGGTCTTGCACTTATTTGAAGAGTGGACTGATTATGGCAGAAAATGCTAGACAGCCAACTCAGTATCTACCTCTTCTTCCTTTGTAAAAGAATCACTAGTTTTTAACTGGATCTGCTCAAAAGTCTTGTATGACACTTCTGTGAGGTTTCCTTAAAGGGTGTTCATAATATAGGGCAAAGGGAGATAACTCCTTCCTAATACCTAGTATATATGTAATGACTGGAGCTTAAATGGCCATCTGGAATCCCAAGGTGATGCATTAAAGGACAGCAAATCAACACAACAGAGTAACCTGGGTTCCTGATACTGTGAGCTGGACTTCTCCCAGGTGGGAGAAAAACTTGTCTATTTAAGCCAGAGTTATTTTAGGTTTTCTAAAATATGCGGCCAAAACTTATCCTAAAATAGACCCCCCCAAAAAATGGATCTCATTTAGGAATTAAGACAAACATACTACCTATTTTAGAAGAGATGAAAAAGCAGAGGCAAGATATTCACTTGGTCAGGGTCTTACAATAAGACTAAGAAAATGGGCATATAATATCTCCTTATAAATGTGAATCATAATATGTAAGCATATGCAGGTATATTTATACATTATCTCAGAAAAGTTTCATAAGAAATCAAAACAGGAATTGAGGGACTATTTGAACTTTTAAACCATGAACTTGTATTTCCTTTAAGACTTTTTTACTGATGAAATAAAAATGATAAATTGATGGTACATATGCTGCAAACTCAAGCATGAATTCCCTATAATACTTGAAATAATATTCACGGAAGATTTGGGAAGACTTGGTCATTTGTTTTAAAAACAGCCAAGTCGAATCGTTTTCCATCAATAAACTAACATTTGTTCATTCATTTACTCAAGTACTAATTGAAGCCCTACTAGGTGCCACTGTTCTAGGGACCAGGAATACAGAATTAATCACACATCGATTAGAATACAACATGAAAATAGCCAGAATGAACTCTGAAGTCAGGAAGGAAAGAAGGGACCTGAAGCCCAGGACACAGGGGCAGGTAGGACTGAGGTCTCAGTGTGGGCCTTTGGCCACTAGTCACATGGCACTGAACTTCTGAAGGATAGGGAAAGACAGCCAGAAACTAGGAGATGCAAGGACCATATGGGAGCTGGGGAAACATTTCCAAGGTCTCACCTCCAACCTCTCAGAGCCCATCAAGCTATCACACCAACCCACTCAGTCCAACTGCATGAGATACTGGATGAAGAACAGAAAAAATCATAAGGGAATAGTATGGTTTCAATGTGAGGTGTCCCCCAAAAGTTCAGTGAGATAATGCAAGAAGGTTTAGAGAACAGCTGATGGGGTTATAAGAGCCTTAACCCAATCAGTGAATTAATCCCCTGATGCAATTGAATGGTAACTAAAGGCAGACAGGATGTGGCTGGAGGAGGTGTGTCATTGGTAGTGTGCCTATTTTGTATCTGGTGAGTGGATTCTCTGTTTTCTGATCATCATGTGAGCCACTTTCCTCAATCACACTCTTCTGCCATTAGGTTCAGCTTCACCTGGAGCCCTGAGGAATGGAGCCAGCTGTCTACGAACAGACCTCTGAAACTGTGAGCCCTCAGTTTTCCTCTTCTAAAATCATTCTTGTCAGGTCTTTTAGTCTCAGCAGTGAAAAAGTTGACTAAAACAGGGAAGGAAGGGAGCTCCAGCCATTGCAGGGGACTTTTTCCAAGGACAGGTTCAGGAGTAGCTATCTAGTAATGAGGCCAGTTCTTGGGGAACATCTCTCAGCATGCTTGCCGCTTAGCAACTCAGTGAGGGGAATATTGGTCACAGCACCCAAAATAAATTAATCCCCAAACTGAAAGTAACTAATCATTCAGATAACTAATAGGTCAATTTAGTCAAAATGACCAAACTCATTCATGCATGCAGCAAACTATTTTCAAACAAAAACCCCCAATTTGCATTCAAACAAACAAATGCACTTCATTTTAATCAGTGCCACACAGCACTGGCAGACAGAATTCAATCTATTGACTATGGTTTTCCATCTCAGTGTCCAAAGACTAAAATAAGCAAATAAGACTGTTAAAACTATTTTCTATATCTACAGAAAAATTATCTTTAAGTGTTTTATAGAATCTGCCAAATTTAAAAATTATTTTTAAAAATCTCAGCAGAGCTCACAAAGGTAAAAAGGCAGATTCAAAAATTAAGTCACCTTCTGCATCACTGCAGAAAACCCTCAAGCTGGTGTTGGATTTTAAGCATGGGGAGTCCCGCCACTTCGGGGATTACAGCTTCAGTTGAAACTAAAAACTCAACCAGGAATACCAGAGATAGAGTGCTGATGACATAAACAGCTCAGAAAGAAGCCCCCGAGTTATAAGATGTGGCAAAAAGGGGGGAACTGCAGATGCTTTTTTGGCTCTGTGCAAACTCCTGAGACCCCAGGTGGAAACTGTGAAGTAATAGAAGCAATTTGGTATTTAAATCTGTGAGGCGAGGAGTATACAGAGTGAAAGGAACAAACATCAGGGAAAATTGAGACTTCTCGTGGTGCTATTCCCCAAGTGCAAGCACTCTGCCTACTAAAACAGCTGCGAGAATCCTGACATTCCTGCACTCTTTCATTACCAAAGCCACTCAGATTTTCCTTTACTCATGCAATTTCCATCACCTCAAAGAGAATATTCACCCTCTAAAAAGGTGAAGTCCATTAAAGTTTTTTTTTAACAAACATTTTTAACCGGCCCCCCACCCCCAGAATAAACCACAACCCTATAAACTTAAGACCTAGTAAGTTCATTTTCACTCATCCTGCACCTTACTCTTCCCAGGAGAGCTAAGCCTCCCCAGGCAGCCAGTGTCTGTGCTGTAGAAAGGCAGCCCTGGCACAGTGTCATGGTTGCATAATTAGGGCTGGAACACCACTTCCTGCTTCTGAATCAGTTTTTCCACCAAGTTCACTTTCTGATGGGAAATAAAGGTGATCCAGGGGCTACTCACTCTTTCTGTATACCTCTGATCCTACTAGACAAACAGCTTATTTAACCAGCTCCACACTTCTAGGAACCTCAGTCTTTTAGAGCATGGCAAGAAGGTCAGCAGCAAGAGATTCTGAGCTCCCAAAACAATGAAGTTGTCCCAAAGCCCTTGTT
This sequence comes from Sciurus vulgaris, assembly GCF_902686455.1. NCBI lineage: Eukaryota > Metazoa > Chordata > Mammalia > Rodentia > Sciuridae > Sciurus > Sciurus vulgaris. Next base: position 37,582,115 of record NC_136476.1, read on the forward strand.
AATTAGACCTCCTACAGGTCTTTTTGTATTTTTTTTTAATAGATCCTGCCTCTGGATTTATTTATACAAACAGCACAGGAGGACACCAGTTCGCATAGACAGGGGATCAGGGGGTCACACCAGTCCTTCTGTCCTCACATTCACAGAGGTTTTTACTATGGAGCCTTCACAGGGACCTGGGCACCCTTGGGGGTGGGAGCCGGAGCCCAAGCCGGAGCCAATGCTGATACTGGAGCTGGCGTTGTAGCCTGGGTCTTGGCTTGGGCTTTGGCCGGCAGAGCCTGCACTCCCTGGCCACGTGGGCATGAGCACGCTTCCCATGCTTGGGATGGGCAAGCAAGGCAAGGCGATCAAGTTTGCAGCTGGCACCCTTTGGCATCTTGGCTTAACCTCCTTAGGCCTTACCAGGGCCTTGACAGCCTCAGCACGTGCACTCATGGCCTTGCCGTTGTTTGCCTGCATCTTTTTCAGGCCCTTCTTGTTGTGCTTCTTGGCAAAACACATATTTCTCAGGAACTTGGGGTCTACCACCTTAAGAGAGTCATATCTCTGTGATGGGGGTTTCTTGGTGCCATTTTTAAGGATTGGTTGTGCTTGGTGTGGTTCTTGGACTTGACCATGTCTGCACCATAAGCTGTTGCCCCCAGAGCGGTTGAGACCAGAAGAGCCTTTTTGTATTCTTTACTCCTTTGTATAAAAATATATTTTGTGATTGGCTAGCTCCCCAGAATAGAAGCATCTTATAAAAGACAGGAGTTGTCTATTTTTCTCTCTCCGGGTATTTGTTTTTTGTACTTAGGAATGAAGCCAGGGATGCTTTTACCCCCGAGATACAACCCAGCTGTTTTGGGTTTTTTTGGGGTTTTTTGTTTTTTTGTTTTGTTTTGTTTTGTTTGAGACATGGGCTCTCTGAGTTGCCCAGTCTGGCCTTGAACTTGCAATTCTCCTCCCTCAGCCTCCTGAGTCGCTGGGATTGTAGGTATGCACCACTGCCCCTTGCAAGACTGGAGTTTAAAAAGGAATTACAGATAGCACATTGATGGTGAGAAAATACCATTTTTGAGAAGATAGGATCAATTGGTCCATGTTTCTATTATCAGAAAAAGAATGCTTATCAAAGAAATCAGGGGGTTGGGGTTGTGGCTCTGTGGGAGGGTACTTGCCTAGCACAAGTGAGGCACTGGGTTCACTCCTCAGCACTGCATAAAAGTAAATAAAGGTATTGTGTTCATTTTTTAAAAATTTTTTTAAAAAGAAATCAGGGGGCTGGGGTTGTGGCTCAGTTGTAGAACACTTACCTAGCATGTGTGAGGTACTAGATTCTATCCTTAGCATCACATAAAAACAAAAACAAATAAAATAAAGGCATGTTGTCCATCTACAACTACCAAAAAAAATTTTTAAGAGAAATCAGGAAGATATATAATGGTATTTTAGAAAATTTTCTTTCAACATGATTAACAGGAAGAGTGATCATGAAAACACTTCCTTTCTCCATAAGACTGCATAAAGGAAACCTTTTATTAGACCCAATTACTATTATTATTACCAAATATTGAACATTCATCCACATGCCAGACTCTAAGCTAAGTACTTTACATATATTACCTCATATAATCTTTATAATATCTCCAATTTAAATATAAGGCTCAGAAAGATTTTTAAAAATCAGGTCTGTCTAACCCATGTCTCTAACCTCTTCACTACACTATGGCATCTGCTTTGCCAATTGTTTAAAGTTTCAGTTGCCCAGATTTTAAACTCCCTAAAAATAAGAAGTCTTCTACTTATCCTAATAGCACCATGAACCTAAGCCCTGTTCACAGCACTAAAAAGGCCTTTAAATACACGCTTGACTGCACTTTAGTACCAAATAACTCATTTTTCTAACTACCCCATTTCTCCAAATCCTATCAAACTACCTAATGAGGCATTTGAGTCCACGGCCACTCTTTCTGATGGGGAGGGAGAGATGGGCACAGCCCAAATGTCACAAAACACTCAGGCCCCCTCTGGCTCTTACACTGGGAACCACAGGGTCATGGATGAACTTAACAAAACATGAATGAAGGAGACACACCTGGGGCACATGAATAAGTATTTATTAAATTTTTTTAATAAGCACTCAAGTTCCTTGTGGGCCCAAGAGCTAAGTCCTAAATTGTAAGACCAAGGCTGAGTCAACATCCTTTCTGATTACAGGCAAATTAGTGGAAACTAGGGTCAAAAATCAAGATTCATAAGTGTGTGAGGGGGAGGGGGAATGTGTGTGTCCAATTCAGTATTTCTTTATTTAATGGAATATGGATAGGTTATTCAACCCAAATGGATACAAGAAAAAAAAAAAAAAAAACCTGCAAGTTTTTAACAACCAAAACCAGTTAAATAACCCAAGATTCGTGCATTCCATTTAGGAACCATTACAGGTCCTTTTCTTCCTCCTCTTACTTCTTTCCCATATTTCCACATTCTGATTAAACCATTTTGAATCATTCTAGAATTGAGGGATTTTTTTTTTAATAACAGAAAAAAATGAAGCAAAGAGATGTTTGTTTTGACCAAAGTCAAGAAAGAAAAGAGTTCGAAAGAAAGTAAAATCTGGGGTCTTTGTTTTCATTCATCTATACTTAGTCACCATCTAGTAGGAGTTGAGAACTAGTTTTATTTTGCAGTACTAGGGATTGAATCCCAGGGCTCACATATGCTAGACAAGTGCTCGACCACTGAGCTGTAGCCCTTTTTATTTTGAGACAGGGTCTAAGTTACCTAGCCTAGGCTTGAACTTGAGATTGTCCTGTCCAACCTTCTGAGTTATTTAGATTACAGAGGAAACAATTTTATTTTCTTGAATCTTTGAGATCTCTTTTGGTATACTTAAGACTTGTTAAGGGGCTTCACTCCTAACCTTCCCAAATTAGGACTGAATTATTAAGATAATTTGTAATAGATGAGATACGAAAGTCTCATCAGGGAAATGCAAATATAATCTAATTTTTGATGTCAGCATACACTGTGATCTAGACATATGGGGCAGGTGTGAGGAGGTGAGCACAGCACTCCTAGGAAGAGACTTGGCAGAGGCATTCCACCCATTCATTCCCTTGATGCAGAAGGACTTCAGAACATCACATTCCAAAATACAAATCATAGCATGCCCCTTGTTCAGGGCTTAGACAAGCAAACCGATTATATTTCAGCTTCGTTAATTTTTCTAAAAGGAAAGTATACTCTGGTTAGCACATATGAGTTTCTAGGCCCCCTCAGTAGATATTTCCTATTCTAAATTAACCAATAGGTATCTTGGTTTACACAGCAGTCTCCATAGGCCTGATTGGCATTAAGCCATGTTCTGGGGTAACTGTTCTAAGGGTGGTGACAAAAATCAAGATTCTAGAACTGGAGTTGAATCAGTGGTAGGGTGCTTGCCTTGTACATATGAAGCAGTGGGTTTGATCCTCAGCACATTAAAATAAGTTAAGATAAATAAAGATAATAAAGATAGTGTGTCCATCTACAACTTAAAATATACATGGTGCTGGGGACATGGCTCAGTGGCAGAGCAGCTTGCCTAGCACATGTGAGGCACTGGGTTCGATCCTTAGCATCACATAACAAAATAAAGACATTCTATCCTTAGCTCCACATAACAAAATAAAGGCATTCTGTCCATCTACAACTACAAAAAAACAAAAAGTTTAAACAGTTCTATTCCAACAAGAAGCACCATAGCAGAACATCAGAATACAGCTCCAGAAGTAGAAAACAAATGGCATGCAGTTCCATCAAACTGGTTTTCAGATCTTTTGGAGGGGACCAGGCCAAAGGAAAAGTGTTTACAAAAGTGTGACCAAGAAGAGCACACAGCACATGTACTCTGATCCAGGTGCAAAATGCAGGTGTGCACCTAACCAGGTCTTTACACTTGGGTGACAAAGCCAAGCTAGCAGTTTATGCAGTCCCTTTTACTTTTATTTTATTTTTTTAAGAGATTAGATTGCCCTCTTGTGGAAAAGAGGAGGATGAAGTTTCATGGTATCTCCGCTTAACTTTATAAACAGTTTGAGAACAGGACCCATCTCTAGGCAAGAGCTGGCCACTACCATTCAGGAACATGGTCACAGCACTGCCACATCTTTTGATTTTTTGGTACAGGGGCCTGAACCCAGGGGCACTTAACCACTGAGCCACATCTTCAGCCCTTTTTTTATTTTGAGACAGGGTCTCACTAAGTTGCTTAGGGCCTAAGTTGCTGAGGCTGGTTTTGAATTTGCAATCCTCCTGCCTCAGCCTCCTAAACCACTGGGACTCCAAGCATAGGCCACCATGCCCAGCACATCTTTAGATCTATCAAGAAAGTCTTCTGAAAGTTCAGAGGAGATTTTACACAATGTTAGCAATCAATTCCAGTTTTGGGGGGAAAAGTAAAGTGGGTGTGCTAATCTGCAGTATATTTTGGTGAATCTGGGATCTAGCTTGTCTGTATAATTAATATACAGGGTGTCAGGGAGTTGTAGTTAGTAGACAGGGTGTTACTGTGGGCAACATAGTTTGGTGAACTTAAAATAGAGGGTGTGTGGTGGGGAATGACTGGGATGGCAAGGACTTGCATAAGGCTCAAATTTATAATCAATGAACTATCAAAGGTAAATGACTATTTACAAATTGACAAACTCACATGATCTGAATGTTAGGGAAATTGCTGGCATAAATAACCCTGTGACTAGTCCCAGCTAGAGCAGAAAGAATGAACATAGAACCAAGTAGCTCAGGTAACACCCCAGGAGTGTTTACAAATCACAAGCAGCTTTGTGGGTGGATGGAATCACCTTGCTTATATGGAAGGCCACCTGAGAGACATTTAGAGACTCAGAAGGAGCACAGATTTCACAGGTATCACCAGACATCTCCTTCCTCCCATGCATTGTGAGACCTCCCACTATCGACGCCCCACAGGAGAAAAGTCAGCGACACTGACAGACACTTTTCTGTGCTCCTGCAGGGGTTGGGAAGTCAGTAAGACCATAAATTAGGCCAGCGAGTCTTAGAGCATTAAAAGCTCCCTGAGAGGTAATGCTGTTGGGGAGTGGAGAAGTAAGTTTCCTCTCAAGGCCTGACAAGTGAAAGTCAGAGCTCAAAATAAGAGAACACTTCATGCTGGTGGTGACGGAGGGCAATGAACCTGGTGTCACTTGTAGAAGCCAGTTCCAAACCTCCTGTGCTGACGGCACTCTAAGAACTGATAACGTCTTTACCTTGTTTCTTTTTAACCACTGGTTGGAAAGATAAGTCTTAAGACTGTACCTCTACTCTGAAACATATGCCTTTTGTTCTTGAGATTTCTTTATTACTTCACTCAATGAAGTAACCATGTTTCTTTTTTTAATATTTTGAGTTGTAGATGGACACAATGCCTTTATTCATTTTTTTTACAGACTGCATTTTGATTCATTGTACACAAATGGGGCACATCATTTTGTTTCTATTGTTGTACATGTAGACTCATACCATTTGTGTAATCATATATGTACATAGGGTAATGATGTCTTATTCCACCATTTTTCATACCCTCTCCCTCCGATTTCCCTCTACATAATCTAAAGTTCCTCCATTCTTCTCTCACCCTCCACCTCCCCTCCCCATTATATATCAACCACTTATCAGGGAAAACATTCAACCTTTGGTTTTTTTGGGCTTGGCCTATTTCACTTAGCATATTTTCCAACTTCATCCATTTACCAGCAAATGCCATAATTTTATTCTTCTTTATGGCCGAGTAATATTCCATTGTGTATATATACCATAGTTTCTTTATCCATTCATCTGTTGAAGGGCATCTAGGTTGGTTCCACAATCTAGTTATTGGGAATAGAGCTGCTATAAACATTGATGTGACTGTGTTATTATAGTATGCCATTTTTAAGACCCTCGGGTATGAACCGAGGAGTGGGATAACTGGGTTGAAAGGCGTCTCCATTCCAAATTTCCGAGGATTCTCCACACGGCTTTCCAGAGTGGTGCTGAGGATCAAACCCAGTGCCTTACACTTGCAAGGAGAGCTTTACCACTGAGCTACAATGTTTCTTAAAGTAGTGTCCATTGTGGCTAGTTTTGCAATCACCCATGTTAATTTTTCAAACTTGAAGATTCCTGGGTCTCAGACCCACAAAATCAAAGTAGATGGAGACAGGATCCAGAAATTTGCACCTTTCAAATAACTCTTCATTTGATTTTCAGGTACAGTTAAGGTTGAGCACACTGGGGTTTCAGAAATTCATATGCAGGTGCTCTCATGAGAAAAAGCTTTGCCTTACTCCAAAGACAGTAGAATGAGCTCCATTCCTGTGATAAAAACCATTATTAAATCATAATCTATGGCTTAGGGATTCCTCTAGCCCCATGACTCTCAATCTGGGACAAATTTGCCCCTCAAAGGACATCTGACAATGTCAGTAAACGTTTTTGGTTGTCACAGGCAGATGGAAATCACTGGAATCTAGTGGACAGAGGCCAGGGGCACTGCCAAACATCCTATAATGCACAGGAAGGACAGGTGGCCCAGGACAAAAATGTCCATGTATGGCACAGTAAGAATCCCTGCTCTATACTAAGTTGAACCTTTTATTTTCATAAATACAGAAATGTAAACATGAATTATTAACATTTATCTAGCCATATTTAGTTGCCTTATATCTGAGGTCCTTCCTATGTTTAGAAAATTCCTATCAAATCTTGTGGGAAACAGGGCCCACCTCCCACTACAGAAAACAAAAAGTGAGATACTCCTCTAGACCCCACTTCCTGTAGTGAGGCTTAAGCAGGTGACCAGTCCTGGTCAATCAGAAGTTCAATTCTGGAAATTTGAATGTCGAACAAGTGGAATAAGAAAATAAAGAAGAGCGGTAACAGTGAAGAGTTCATTACACAGGCAGGGGTCACTGACAGTGCAGGGGCCCTGCTGCAGTGGTGGCTGCAGCACAGAATGTCCAGTCTAGAGCAGGCACCAGCAACATACTCAAAAGGCAGTCTCTAAAGCATCTGGGCTACGGCTCTTGCCTCCTGACTTCTCCCCTACCCACCCATCTCCCAACTGTGGTTCTCCAGACCTCCCTGCAAATCTACAAACTGCCCCATCACCTTCCATTTGTTTAACCCTGCTTGAACCACCCTTTGTTCATTTCAGTGCCTTCATCCAAGAATCCTGAATAATATAACCATTCCAGGAGCTTTTGTTAGCACGAGCACCATTTGTTTAAAACACCCCCCTTAGTTCCCAAGCTCAAGAAGAACACCAACTCAAACTCCATCTATACATACTATGATCTGAAGCATGCATACATTGCCCTATTGCAATAGATGCCATGGAATACTCACCATGATTTTTTTGTTGTTGTTTTGGCTTGGTTTTTGTACTATATCATTTAAAGTTATTTATGATGCTTCAAATTCCTTTGGGGAAGAAAGCCTCTTAATAAAAGCCATTGCTAGATAGAGTAATGAAAGAGGAACAGAAAGGCTTGACTCATGGAGGTGTCAGAATTTCAGGACAACAAGGAACACGGAAGGCTTCCAAGACCAGAGCCCAATTGAGAAAATGCTGCAAGGTGGATGTGAAATGGGACATCAAAAGGAAAGAGGAATATGGGTGTTTTAGTCAGCTTTTTCACTGCTGTGACTAAATGATCTGACTAACGCAATTATAGAGGAGGAAAGATTTATTTGAAGGCTCATGGTTTCAGAGGTCTTAGACCATAGAAGGCCGGCTCCATTCCTCGGGGTTCAAGGTGAGGCTGAACATCATGGTAGGTGAGGGTGGCTGAGGAAAGCAGCTCACATCATGGCGATCAGGAAGCAGAGAGAGATTCCACTTTCCAGATACAAAATATATGCCCCATAGTCACACCCCAATTCCCACCTCCTCTAGCCACACCCTATCACTTCAATTAATCCCATCAGAGATCAATTCACTGATTGGTTAAGACTCTTACAACCCAATCATTTCTCCTCTGAACCCTCCTGCATTGTCTCACATGTGAGCTTTTGGGGGACTCCTCACATCCAAACCATAACATGGGTTATTGTAGCTTTGCATGGAATACATTTCCTACTGAAGTAGCAACTCACATAGTGGTGAAGAGTCCCAGGCTGGCCTATAAGAACCCCCTTAACATGAACTGCCACATGTAGACAAAAATCAGAGAAAGTTGTGGAAGCAATGAGTGAAGTTTTTCTTTTTGGTTATGCCACCCAAAGGTCATTGAAGGGCTCTCAGAAAAACAAGACCATCAAGTGAAAAGGCACATGCCATAGTGGCTAGAGACAGGAGGCTAAAGTCTGAACATGTGCTTTTCAACTTTAAAGATAGATGCTTATGAACCCTCTGAATTGACTTGTTTTTTCAGGCACATATGGATCTCAGCTTATTCTTCATAGCACATGCACCCACCATTCTTTACTCTGTAGTAGCCTTTCAAGTTCAATCATCATATTAAAATAAATGCTCTTCTCTCTTCCCAGAAATCTGTGTTCCAGTGTTGAAAGGGACCCTAGAGATCATTTTGTCAAACCTCCTGCCCAACACAGGAATCTGTTTCACAGCATCCTAACAGACATACGCCCAGCTTAAGGGTCACAGAAAGTCTACTTTGAGTCCTTATACTTCTGTTGAAAATTCTTCATTAGTATTGACCCCAAATCAGTGTTCCTAAAGTGACCACTCGCTGGTCTCCATTCTATCCTCAGAACCACCAGGACAAGCTCAAGCCCTTCTCTGCAGAATACAACCTTCAAACACTAGTTGGCCATCCATCCATGCCCTGATCTACTCAAGTTTTTTCAATTCCAGAATGTGTTTCCTGTAACTTGGCCATCCAGGTCACCTGCGGGTATCCTTAAAAAATAGTGTCTGACCAGGCCAAAGTTGAATAAAATAATTACATCTGCTGAACTGGCCCCCTATGTCCATTTAGCCTGATACTAAGTTAATGCTTCTTCTTAGCCACATCATACCATTGGATCATATTAACTTGTGGTTAAGTAAAAACCCAAAGACCTTTCCACGAACTATGGCCAAGACAAACCTGCCCCATTATGAATATGTGTAATTGATTTTTCATCCCAAACATAAAATTTCATGTTCACTCTTGTTAAGGCTCAGCTTGGTTTTGACCCAGCATTCCAACCTGTCAAGATAATTTCAAATCTTGATTCTGTCATTTATCATACTTGCTATGTTCTTCCCATTTGGTGTTTTCAGTACATTTGATAAGGACTATTTCTATGTCCTCATCCAAGTTTTGATAAAAAATGTTGAATAAGACAAGGCTAATGAAAGAGGTCTATGGCAGAGTTCTGAAGACATTGTTCCAAGTAGGCAAAAAATTGTCAATCAATACTCTCTGAGCCTGTAGTTCAATGAGCTGGGAATCTACCTAATTAGACTATTATCCAACCCATCTTTCACTAACTTTATCTACAAGAATATCTTGGCAAGAGTCCTCCGAAGGCCAATTGCTTCCTCTTCTAATCACTTTCCTCTCCCTATACCATACCCCTATTTCACAAAACAGCCCCCCTCCTCCAGTGACCTGGCTTGTCTTATGTAACCCCATGCCTCTCAAAGCTTAGCTAATTGGACAACAGAAAGGACCCTGAATACCAGAGGAACAACATCATAGGCTGACCCAACTGGCCCTTCTTTCCCTTGGAATCTGAAAACAGTACACTAAAATCCAATTTACCTCTTGGGTTAACTGCAGTAAGTGTGAGGCTTGGGTTGGGGTGCCCACAGATGACAGAAAAAAGAGAAAACCAGAATGCTCTGATGAAAACATGTCAAATGTGCCCCTAAAGTTCATAAGGCTCAAAGATTCACATCTTACCAGCCATTCAGTAGTTTCTGGGAAAGTCGGGAAAATATCTGTCCATCTTGAACTCAGTGAAGTATCATTCCTTTGTGCTCTTCTTTAAAATCATCGACAGAAGGTCCAGAAGACCTATGCAGACATATTTATAGCCCTAATATGGAAATTCTGAGCCTAGAAAAACATCACTAGAGAATAGGAGCTACTCATTGTCTGAGGATCATTTTTAAAAGCACAGAGATATTAAAGGACCTCTTCAGTTCACAAGGTTTAAAAGTCAAACACAGGACTGAAATCCAGATGCTCCAACTCACTACCCTCCAGTTCTTTCCCAAACACTTTGGCTGCCCTCCCAATTAAAGCAAAATAGAAGAAAGAAATTTTTCCAATTAGTTCTTTGCTTTTCATTTTGAGCTCTTGTTCACGGGTGTTATGTGGATTTTTACTTGGAGAACAGAGATGAAATGCATCATACTTGAAAAATAAAATGGATAGTTAGATTGTAATTTTTTAAAAATAATCATCTGTAAAAGATAATGTTTCTAAAATTAAGTAATTGACCAGCACACGCAGAAACTTAACTGATCCCTTACATTACAAACTCAATTTGTTAACATTAGAATGAGGGGCCTTTAGATATCTGGATATTCAAAATATATGAATGTATTTGGCTAAGTGGTTAACTTGACAGCCACTTAGAAACACTATCCTTTCCTTTTAGAGAAGCAATCATAAAGTTATTTTGAACAAGCTAGTAAAAAAGGTGATAAAACAAAATGACAGATCGTGCCATGCAGTAAGGATGTCTTTAATCCTCATTGTTTAAGTGCGAAAGCTCTAACCTGAATAAACATGTAATGTTTGTTAATGTCAGTCTGAACTTGTGATCATTGGACTCGCGTATAGGCATCCCAGGGAAGGCCCCAAGGCAGCAGGCCTGCCAGTGGCACATAAAGAGCAGGTTAAATCTTTGTAAACCATCCCTATCCTGAAAACTTAATCCAGCTCCCCAAGCACAAGTACATCCCCTCCGATTTAATTCTCTGTGAAGCATCTTGCATTATCTGCCTGTTAAACTTAACTCTCTTCCCTAGAACACAAGTTCCCCAGAGAACAGAGGCCTTATTCACCTCAACTCTCCTACGGCTTCCTTGCCCAGAACAGCCTGACACCTTTGCTTCTATTTATACAACACTTTCCTGTGCCTCACTATGTATGCCAGGCATTGTTCTATTTGTGTACTTAATACTGACTCAACCCTCACAAAAACTCTAAGAGGCAGACTCCACTACTGTCTCTATTTTACAGAGAAGGGCACCAAGGCAGATGGAAGACTGCACTAACAAGTCAACATGTCACAGCGGGGCCGTGGGAAGACCAGAGTTTGAACCCAGGCGGTCTTGCTCCCCCGTCTGTTCATCACTCTATGCTCTGCTGCCTCCTGTAGGAAGTCACACTCCATTACTTGTTGAATGAAGAAAAATACAAAATGGATTGCAGCTGAAATGTCTTCACAGAAATATTTGCTAATACAAATCCACGTAGAAGTTCTAAGCTGGGTGCTGAGGCACTCGCGTGCAATCCCAGCTGCTCAGAAGGCTGAGACAGGAGGATCACAAGTTTAAAGCCTGCCTCAGCAACTTAGTGAGGTCCTAAGAAACTCAGTGAGACCCTGTCTCAAAATAAGAAATAAAAAGGGCTGGGATGTGGCTCAGTGGTCAAGAGCCCCTGGGTTCAATCCCTGGAACAAAAAAAATATATGATGATGACCTAAAAAATAACAGATTCTGGGCTGTGGTTGTGGCTCAGTGGTAGAGCACATGCCTAGCATGTGTGAGGCACTGGGTTTCATTAGCAGCACCACATAAAAATGAATAAATAAGATTTAAAGTTGGTCCAATTCACGCATTCAGTATTTATTTCAATGGGGGGGGGAGGAAATGCCACTCTTAGGACTTTTAGGGAGAAGACCTTTTTTTTTTTTTTAAATCAGGGATTGAACCCAGGAGCACTTAACCACTGAGCCACATCCCCAGCCCCTTAAAAAAAAAAAAAAAAAAAAAAAAAAAAAAAAATATATATATATATATACACACACACACACACACACATACATACACATACATACATACACATATCTTAGAGATAGGGTATCTGAGTTGCCTAGGCCCTCACTAACTTACGGAGGCTGGCTTTGAACTCTTGATCCTCCTGCCTCAGCCTCCTTAGTGGCTGGGATTATAGGCATGTCCACCATGCCCAGCAAGACCATACTTTTTAAATCCATGTTACTACTCTGCTCAAAACCCACCAGTGACTCTTTGCTGCCTGAGTTCACACTGAAGCATTTAGGCCCCTTTGCAACTTGCCTCCACGGAGCCTCTGGTCTCCCCTCTGCAGGGTTCAGTGCTCATGTGGATACCTGTACCTCCAGGTCTGTGCTCCTCCCAACCTAATCCACATCCCACCTAAGAATAAGGTATGGCGACCCTGTTGGTCAGAAATAGTGAGTGACTGGCACAAGCTCACACAGGTAGGCAGAGCCAGTATTTGAAACTGGGATTTGAAATCCTGGTTCCAGCTTTGCTTTCCTAATAATCCCAGCAAATCACTTCCTTTTCCCCTGGCCTCCCTGTTCTCTCATCCCAAATTGACCTCTCCCAACCCTGAAATCTTCTGTTATTTTATGGTCTCATTAGAAAGTTGTTTTTCCCCAATGAGATGTGTCATCTTCCCAAAGAAACTATAAATCACCTGAAGGTCAGTCTAATATTTTAATAATCAATGGAGGAAATGGTATTTAAAACTGCCTACTCAGAATGGAATTAGACTGAAGATACTCTAAATTGATCTATTTCAGACTAAGGTTGAAGAGATCATTTTAACTGCTGTGATTTGAATTACTACAAAATTGTACTTCATAATTTGTCTGAAATTTGACAATTTACACTTATTTTCTAAGTTGAAAGGCATAGATGAACAGTTAAATCTTAATTATTTGATATAATTCAAGAGTATATAACTTAATATGAAAAAATGTAAACTGTACAGTAAAAATAATTCAATGTTAAAGTGAAAGAGTTTTGTGTTTTTTCTTGGCATCTCAATCTGAATTCTGCTAAGGATAAAAAGTCACCAGCAAATATCTGTGAAAGACTGTTCTTTGTCCTTTTTTGTTGTTCTTAATCAGAATTTATGAAGTCGATTTTATTTAAATTAAAAACAAGAATTCTCCTTGAAACATGTAATATCAAACCAAGTTCTCAATTTTTTTTTTCCTTCCTCTTAATTTGCAACAGAAACTCAAAGAAAATAAAATCTAAGGTTAAGGAAATTTCCATCAATGTGAAGAAAATATTTTCCAAAATTAAAATAACAAGTTCCTCCCTGGTTAACATAACTGATTTAAGTTGCAGATACATGACTGCCCCAGAGATCACCTTCCTCCCCAAGCTCTGTGAAAGGGCCGAGTCCACATCCTTTGCAGCAATTTGTGAGTCCTCTCTGGGACTACCTCTTTTATGAAATGCTGCACATACTACCAATGCTACATAAATATTTCATGATACATTACCCAGTCCTGGAATTTCCTGCAAGATTGGACAAAATCTTTTAAATGGTTCACTGTAAGCCATAAAATCATCAGATATAAAAGCAAACTATGTCAATACCCTCATTAACAACCATTTTTTACCAGAAGTTTAGAAAAAGTAGTGTTACTGCATTTTACTCTCAGGAGAGAGATTTGCTATTTATATTACTTTACTAAAAGCCTTTTAGAATTATACCTTTTTTTATATCAGATAATATTTCTCAATAGGACAGGAGCCTTCATATTATAATCTGTAGTCAAAAATGTCCCAGTGTGACTTGAAAATAGACCAGACTGAATTATAACATCTAGCTGTGTCTGATACACTGTAAAAGATGAATAAAATTTAATTGACCTAAATTTCACATAAAGCTTAACAAAATGTGTTCTCTTATATTAAAATTAAACCCAGTGCTTCAATTTCCTTATCCATAAGATTAAAGAGATAGAGACCACTAGGATCCCTTATACCTTTAAAAAGTTAACATTTTACTTTACCTTCTACTGCCACCCTCACCCAAGTTTCAGATTTAGCAATTTGAAAGAACAGTTCAATCAACTAAAAACATCCTCAAGAAAAACAGGCTAAGATCAAGGAATTGAATTTCCAAACTAAGCAACGCTTCCCATGTTGAAGGATCCCCCAGAATGATAATAACGTATGAGAAAATGCTTTTTAAATTTTCAAATGTAAGGTGGTGTTAATCCTGTAAAACTGTGAAGAATGGCACTTCTTTCAATAACCAGAAACACTAGGGATATTCAGATGAAATTGGAAACTTTATCCTCTTCTAAATAAAGGTGGGGGTCTCTGTTATCAAGATAATTAAGCTTTAGGTTGATTTAAACAAAATACTGACTTTACTATATTGTACAACTTATGAATATTTTTGCTTATTTGATGATTGTATTGAAAACAGAATATTATGGCATTTTGTGAAATATTCCAGTTGCCAGATTTTGATTGTCAAGGAAAGGAATGGAGAGTGTTGTACAGGGAGAGCCTGGACCTTGATACAGTGAAATAAGTCCGGTTTTCTTAAACCAGTAAAGCTCACTAAGAAGTTTTATGAGTGGTTAGAATCTTTAGGTTCAAATGTTTGAAACACCCCACACTTTTAATCTTTGATCTACTCCTGAAGGAATACCACCTTCCTGAATTTTGCTAGGTCCTAAACTCTAATTTTTCATTTTAGAAAACTTAAAAATCTATATTTTTAAAATAAAACTCAAGGAAAACCCAGAACCCCAGAGGTTTTGTTTTCCCCTTAGTTTAGTCTGATTAAACCAGCATTGAATTGGTTAGGAGAAGACTGCCATCTTGTGGTCACGTAAGAATTTGCTCCTAGATAGCTGCCCACTGGTGGCTTGTCCCACAGATCTAGCTGATGGAAGCCTTCCTATCCAGCCATACGAGCATCCCCAGAGTCTCTTCACTAAAAAGTACAATGTCATCAAAAGCTAAAGTTGACCCCCCAACACCAGGGGAAGCAGCTACAATTGGAAGTACAAAAAAAAAAAAAAAAATTCTCTGCGCTGGGCATAGTGGCCTATTTCTGTAATCCCAGCAACTCTCTAGAGGCTGAGGCAGGAAGATTATAGTTAAAGCCAATATCAGCAATTTAGCCAGATTTTGTCTCAAAATAAAAAGCACTGGGGATGTAGCTCAGGGGTACAGTGTCCCTGGGTTTAATCCCCAGTACTAAAAAAAAAAAAAAAAAAAAAAAAAAAAAAAAAAAAAAATTGTGTATATATATATATATATACACACACATACACACACACACACACAAGGTAAAGGAACCATAAGGTAAAGGGGTAAATACAGAAGGAGAAAAGGTGAAGAAAGAAACTCAAGACAGACTTCACATCTGATGGAAAATGACCCCTTTGCAGGGATAAAGGGGGATCAGAATCAGAGAAAGAACATCCAGACAAGTTGTCCCCCCGTGACAGGGGTTGGAAGGGCCTTCTCATTGTATGCTCTTTGCACCTCTTCAGAGAGTGTTCCTACCTTCCTACCTAAATGGTATACTGTGCAAAGATGGGCACTATGGACAGGAGGAATATAAAGAGCCAGGATGGGAAGCGGATCTCAGTAGTTCGAAAAATCAGCCCTAGGCTAGACACTGGTGTGGTTCCACCTAACAAAGCTTAAAAGCAAGACCTATGTTTGAACATGATAGAAATCATTAGTTTCCAATCTTGGAAAATGGTCAGGCTGCTCATGGGGCTATCCTTGGAGATCTTCGATTTAATAGCCTGAGAAACTGATACGCCTTTGAAGTTTCCCCAAGAGATTCTAATGAGCACCCAGGGTTGAGAACTGCTATGGTTTGGATACCAGGTGTCCCCCAAAAGTGAGACAATGTAGGAGTGTTCAGAGATGAAATTACTAGATTATGATAGCTGAAACCTAATCAGCAAATTAATCATTTGAAAGAACTACTGTACGAGGTGGTAACTGTAGGCAGGTGGGGTGAGGCTGGAGGAAGTTAGTCTGAGCGTCTGCCTCAAGGATGATATTTTGTCATTGGCTTTTCTCCTTACTCCTCTCACTCACCATGCCCTTCTGCCTTGCCCTGGGCCCAGAATCTCTGAAACTGTGTGTGTGTGTTGGGGGTGTGTGTGTGAATTTTCCTCCTATAAGTTGTTCTTGTCTTATATTTTGGTCACAGCAACACAAAGTTGACCAATATAAGAACCATTCATTGATGCCAGAGACCCCAAACCCAGTTTTTAGAATGCCCTTTAAATATCCCTACTAACACCTTTTTCTGTAACATGTTACAATTGGTAAGGTTGGAACCAGCAGATTTTCTGCAGATTTTGGGATACTAGCATGTTAAGCACAATCCACGTGCCTGTAGTAACATACATTATCTCATTTAATAGTCTTAACAAGGTAGGCTATGGATACAGATAAGGAAATTATGACCTGGAGAAACTCAGTTGCCTGCCCAAGATTCCAGTTAGTGACAGCCCAGGAGACTGGCCCACCCAGAGCCCACACATCTATTGTTCCTCTGCTGTCCCAACCCAGCAGCTCCCCAGTTGCCCTGGAAAGTAGGAGAAACATCTCAGATTGTGTGAAATATAGAAAACTAGTCAAACACAGAGCTTTCACTAAAGCCCACCATTTCTCCCTGGGACCATCTGCTTTTGCCATGTTTCATCTCCACGTGGTTCCTCAATGGAAACTGTCAGGGAGACCCCAGTGGTCAAGGACAAAACTATGCAACAATAATTTCCCTTCATTATTCTTGTTCAGTTTGACACAATGTAGAAACAAGTTTTACAAATATCTTAAACTTCTCTGCCAAAGTAACAATTGCTCTGAGAAATTTAGTTACATGAAAGGAATTCTCTTCCCCAACCCATCTCTCAAAGAATTACAAGCTGGGACTTGAGAGGCTGAAGGAGGAGGATCCCAAATTCAAAGCCAGCCTTAGCCACTTAGCCAGAACCTGTTTCAAAATGAAAAAAATTAAAAGGTTGGTTGGGGCTGTAACTCAGTGGCGAACTGCCCCTGGGTTCAATTGACCCAGTCCCACAAAAAAGAGAAAATATTTTTTTTTTACAAGAAGGCTGCTGGTTCCAACCTGACCAGGTGTTTTCTATTCTTGTCTGACACTTTCTGGACTGGCGGAAGGGAGTACAAACTGTTCAGGGGTGTAGCCTGCTCTTGACCTTCTGTAAGTTCTAAAGTGAAGGAACGTATGAAAAAGACCCGGAAAACAGCCACACGAATTGATTCAACTCAGTGTATTAAATACTTGTTAACAACAGGGCGGCCTGATCATGGGGACAAGTGGACTAATACACTGTGATAGGGCCTCACACTGCTGCTTAGGTGAGGCCCTATCACAGCGCATACCTTCCAGGAAAGGGGCCTCGCTTGGAAATTCTAGGCGCCCCCAGCCTTGCCCTGGGCAGAACTACCTTACCCGCAGCAGCACAGGTCACAGATGCACTTCCTCGTCATAGGGGCCATCCCGGATGCCCTGGTGTCCCCTCAGAGCATGCCCAGCTGCAGCCTTCTGGTGGACCCCAACCCGGTGGCGGGGTTCGGGCCAAGTTTCCAGGGCTTTCGCAGACGTTCTAAAAATTTGCTCAAAAGAAGACTTAAGCAGCCCTTTTGCAAAGTTCTGTCGTCTGTTCCCTTCCTGAAGCTGGCTTTGGGCGAGTGAGCAGCACCGAGCATGGACAGTGCGCCAGCCTGGGAGACCTCCTGTGGGCTGCCGCTCCTGCCTCTGCCTCCCGGACCCACCCACGCACCTGGCAGCGGCCGGCCGGGCCCCATGGAAGCCGCAGGACCCAGGACCCAGAGTCCTCTGTGACGTCTGCAGGGACAGAAGCGGAGTACCCTGGGGTAGCAATGACGTCACAAGAGCCGCTTGTGAGCTCTGAAAGTCCCCAGTGCCTCCCCTCACAGGTTCAAGACGGGGTTCCCCTCTGGACCTTAGAAGACAGAGGACACGACTAATTATTTGGAAATCTCGTGGGTTCCAAAGTCAACAGGTGCCATGATCACATGTACAAAGAAGGCTGAAAATTATGCCAGCACACTGGGTGACACTTTCCTACCTCTAGGATGCATGGTGTCCCTTCTGGTGGAACCACATCCCTGGACTGTCAAGAGGTCCAGCTTTGAATACCATTCCTGGATCTTCCTGTGGACATCTATGCCTTCCCACGGAGGTGTGAATTAGGATTGCTCTCTCTTGAGAACAAAGCAGTTGAAGAGTGCCAGGCCTTTATTGCTTATGGGGGGGGGGGGGGGGGGGGGGGGGAGCGTGCACAATCACTTCTCCAGGTGCTAATAATGATGCCTTGGAGCAGTGCTTCTCAAATTTTGGAGCAGTGCTTCTCAAATTCTAGTGAGCATCAGAACCACCTGCCTTGATAAAAACCAAATCACCTGCTCCACCCTCAAAGTTTCTGCTTTGGTAGGGCTGGGGATCATTTTCATTTCTTCCAAGTATACAAATAATGTTGATACTGCTGAACCAGAGACTACACTAGCTACTACTCTAGCGGTTGTTTGCCCTCTCTGACCTGCCTTCTCCTAGCACAGTGTTTTTCAGGTTACCTGGTCCTGAGAATGACTACAGATTTCTCTCCAGAGATGATCTGCATACAGACTCCAGTCTGGGAATCTAGTTATGAAAAGAAGCCAGGTGATTATGATCTTGCAAGTTCAAGAGACCCTAGAGACATGCTCTGGTAGGATGTTTGGATTTAAACACTGAAGTTTCTTGCTTAAGGAAACGGAAGCTTAAAGTATTGACAATCTTTATGCTTGATTTTCTTTGCCACACTTTCTAATTCTTTCCACTTGTTTTATAAATAACTGAAACATCTTGGACTGCAGAACACTTAATATTCAAAAGAATTTGAAGAGGGTTTTGTTGTGGTGGTGATTGTTTTGCTTTTTCTTCCACAGTAGACTCTATAACAGAGGTTAGCAAACTAATGCCTACCAGAAAAATTCAGCTGATCACCTGTTTTTGTATGGCCTCTTGAGCTCAGAATGGTTTTTACATTTTTAAATGTTGGAAACATTAACATTACATGACATATAAAATTCATATTTCAGTGTCTATAAAAATTCTTGAATTTTTAAAAAAAATTCTATGGAAACATTCCTAATTTTCTCTCTTGGTCAAATTATTTATAAAAGCTAAATGATTTACTATCTGACTTTTTACAGAAAACGTTTTCCAACCCCAGCTCTAGAAAAGTCAAAAAGGTAGATCCAGACAGGAGCAAAGCTTACTGATCATTTGTAAGAATAGTGGAGCTGCTTTCTCTTTGTCTTCCTGGTAGGAGATAAGAGCTCTAAAGGCAAATAGAGAAACTGGGGAGTGGGAAGAGGGGAGTTAGACAGAGAGGTGAGAGCTACTGAAAGCCAAAGTAAAGCCTTCATGTCCATTTCCATGGACAGGAACATTATGAGGTCTTTACAGAGGAACTACCATAATGGATGGTAGCCTTCTCTTGATAGCTGCCTAAATATTATCAACAAATCTTCCAGCAGAAGGAAGCCCACTTATGCCTCCTTGCATTCAAACCACCCTAGTGGATGTTGCCTTGTCAACAACCATGCTCTCAATACAAATTTTTAAAAGTTTTTTTAATTAAAAAAAAAAAATGCCCTCTACAGTTGATGGAGATCTTCAAAGATGAAGATGGCTCCAACAATGTCGTATCTACAGAGCTAGCGCTAGACAGTAGGACAATCTACTCCCCCTTGTTACACTTACTGCCCAAGTTTTGTTACTTTCCAGCCAACACTACACTAACCCATCTAAACACCTCCTTAACCTTATTCCCCAAATTTACCAGCCTATAAACTATGGTCAGTTTTTAGTCCAGCAAACCCTTCTGGACTTTTTCCTATAAACTATATCATCTATCTCTTAAAACTGCATAAACCTATCATGCCCATGTTACAAATCAAAACACTGAACCTGGGAGGTAAACTAAAAATCACACAGTTAACTAGATCTTAGATTCATACATACACTGGTCTTCCTTTGCAAACGTCTCCAACAAAAGAACAAAAAGAATGAATGGGTAAATTGGAGATCTTTGTGATCATTACGAGCAGTATTTTTTTTTTTTTTATTTAACTTTTGTCTGGGGATTTGATTCAGTGCTATAGCACTTGCCTAGCATGTGTAAGACCCTGGATTCAATCCTCAGCTCTGAAAAAAAAAAAAATCACATCTTAATATTTCCATCTTTGTTTATTTAATACTTTCCAAAAAATTTTTTTCAGTAAATTTTTCAGTGGAGCCGAACAATTTTTTTCTGTGACCCTGTAACCCATAAACCCCAAATTCATTATTGTATGCCATATAAAAACCTGCTCTTTTTAGAAGATTGTTTTTAAAAATTTTTAGTTATTCCTTTGGGCACAAAGCATTTTAGCAAAATATTGTGTTTCTAGCATCCCTAACTATTTAGAATAGCTAAACTTCACTGACATCAATAGAAATCTAGCCCACCATCACACACAAGTGATGCTTCTACCACTCCATTCATTCATTCTACATATTAGATCACCCATGATGTACTAGGCACTGTGCTGACTAATAGAGACAAAAGTCAATGCCCACATGGAACCTTGTCTATAGAGAGGATCAGAAAACAAAAATAGTGCCCAAGTGTATCATTAATAAATGATAAGTGTCAAGAAGGGAAAAGTAGGGGGGCTTGCTAAATTAAATCAAACATTTAAAAAAGAAATACCAATACTACACATAATCTCTGAGAAAGCAAAGAAAAACACTTCCTAATTCATTCTATGAGGACACTAATACTCTGATTTCAAAGCTAAAAAGTATTATTACATGAAAACTATAGTCTGATATTTTTTATGAATATAAATGTAAAAATCCTTTTTGAAAAGTTAGCAAACTCCCATGCATGTCTGAGTTTGTTGGGATGAACCCAACTACTATGTACAACCATAAAGACCCAATTTTTAAAAAGTAGGGGAAAAAAAGAATAAATAAAAGTTAGCAAACTCAAGCCAGCAACATATAAAAAGGATTATACATGATGACCAAAAGAGGTTTATCCCAAGAATACAAAGTCATTTTAACATAGGCAAACCAATTAATGTAATATGCTGCATCACGAGACTAAACAATAAGGACTACTGAATCTCAATAGATTCAGAAATAGCATTTTACAAAATCTAGTACTTATTCTTCATAAAAATCTGAACAAATTAGGAAAAGGGAATTTCCACAACTTGCTAATCAAAAAAGTTACAATTATCATGTTTAGAAGTAAGAGAATGAATACTTTTCCTCTTGGTATGAATGAAAAACAAAGACTAACTCTTCCTCCTTATATTCAACATCCCATTGAAGATTCTCAACAGTGGAATTAAAAAAAAAAAAAAAAAGAAATTAAAGGCACCCAGGTTGGAAAGGAAGAAATACAACTATCTTTATTTGCATATGACATGATTCTTTATGTAGAAGTTTCTAAGAAATCTATTTTTGAAAAAATACTACAAAATATGAGTTAAGCAAGATTGCAGGATGCAAGATCAATATGCAAAAAAAATCAATATACAAAAATAATTGTATTTCTGTGTACTAGCAAGAAACAATCCAAAAAAGTTAAATAACAAATTTGATTCACAATTTTTGATTCACAAAAATTAAAAAGAATTTATACCTTGATATCACATCGTACACAAATTAACTCAGAATGTGTCATAGACTTAAATATAAAGCCCAAAACTAAAACTGCTTTCTGAAAAAAAGCATTTAATAAAAACATTGTGACACTAAGTTAAACAAAGATATCTTAGCTGTACACCAAAATCAAGATCCATAAAAATAAATATATCAGTCTCAATTAAACTCATAATTTACTCTTTAAAAGATACTGTTTAGAGTACGAGAAGTCAAGTACAGTTAAAAAAATATACTTGCCACTCAGCTATTTGATAAAGGACACATATCCAGAATATATAAAGAACTCTTACAACTCATAATAACACAACCTAAGTGCAAAAGGTTTTAATGGATACTTCATCAGAGAAAAACAGATGGATGCCTAATAAGCACATGAAAAAATACTTGTGCAAAAAAGATTTAACATAGCAATCCTGAAACTGCTATACTTGGAACACCTGCTTACAAGATTGTCCCTCAGCTAAGAACTTGGATTTGGGAGAGCTCTTTCTCTACAGGAAGAGCTCACTGTACCTACAATGTTTGTACAAACATTGTGGTTCATGTTGAACACGTGCTTTCCTTCTAGGAATCTGGAATTTAGGTACATGACAGGCTTAGTGTGCCTTTATAACTGTCCCCAAGTAAAACGCCTGGGAACTGATGAGATTTCTTAGCAGATAAGATTGCACTTTTCACTCATTGGATGAAGTAAGCACCTCTTGTAGGACTCCACTGGGAGGAAGCTTGGAAGCTAGCACCTGGTTTCCTCCAAACATTTCCCCATGTGCTTTTTCCCTTTGCTAATTTCACTGTAAGTCCTTTCACTATTGTAAATTTTAGCTGTAAGTATGTCTATATGCCGAGTTGTGTGAGTTCTGCTACCAATTCATCAAACCTGTGGGTGGTCTTCGAGACCCCAACACAATGTATAACTCAATAATCACTAGAGATAAGCAAATTGTAACCAAAATGATTATAATCCTAACTTTTTGCCCAGAATGTGAAAAAGTGGAGTCCTCATAGATTGCTAGTAGAAGTGTACAATGATACAGCCATTTTAGAAAACACTTCAGCTATTTCCTAAAAAAATTAAACATATATTTACCATATGACCCACTCACTCCCAGGTATTTATCAAAGAAAAATGAGTATTATATCCACACAAAAATTTGAATATGAGGGCTGGGGAAATAGCTCAGTTGGTAGAGTGCTTGCCTTGCAAGCACAAGACCCTGGGTTCAATCCCCAGCACGGCAAAAACAAACAAACAAAAATTTGAATATGAATGTTACATAGCAGCATTATTCATAATAGCCTAAAAGTTGAAACAATCCTAATTTCCATAATCTGGTGAACTGACAAAACATGGTATTTGTACAGTTATACAATGGAATATTATTCAACAATAAAAAGGAATTAATACATGCTGCAGTATGGATGCACCTCAGAAACTTCATGCTAAGATAAAGAAGCCAAAATACAATCATTTGTATAAAATTTCTTGAAGAGGCACATCTATAGAGACAGAAAGCAGATTAGCAGCTCCCTGAGTCTTGGGATCAGAGCAGTGATTGAATGCAAATTGGGAAAGGGGAATTTTGAAGGGATAGAAATACCCTAAAACCTAATTGTGATGGTGGAATTCTACACTTATGTAAATTGTACTCAATTAAGCTTTTTCTTTAAAACTTCCTTGGCCTGAGGATATAGAAAGTGGTAGAACACTTGCCTAGCATGCATGAGAGCCTGGTTTCCATCCCCAGTACTGAAAATAAATCCTGGCATAAAATCCCTTTCAATATCATTATAAAATTATTGTTTTGAGTATTTTAGCTCAAGATTTCTCTCTTATTTTCAAATAAATTGGTAGAGTAAACACATGTATTTATCTTTCTCCCACATCCCCTCAAATAAGAATAATGGGATAAGAGGGCAAACACAAAGATGGAATTTTTGAAATAATCAAATTTTTTAGAAGCAGAAAAACACAAGGAAGAATAACTGACTTATAACTTAAGAAAGCTGAATCTTTAGCCATTAGTAGAAAAAGTAAAAGAGTTTTACCACAGAATCTCCTAACAATTCAAGAATTGACAACCTTAGTGGGGTGAAACTTGCACAATAAACAAGACAACTGATAAGACAAATTGGATTCCCTCCCCAGCTCCACACATTAGAGGGCCAACATGATTGAAAATTAGGGCTTCACAATTACAACTGTCATTTTCAAGACACCAGATGAGAAAACTGAACAAATTTTTAGAGAGGAAAACAAAAAACAGTTCAAATACAAACAAGCAGGCATCAGACTTAGAAGCTGAAAAACATTGGAGTAATACTTCCAAGACACTGGGGGAAAATTATGTCCAATCAAGTGTGAGGGTAAGAGCAAAGACAATTTCAAACAGGCAATGTCTTGAAATTTGTACAGCCCTCATGTGCCCCACCTTGGAACTGGGGGTTGAGTTTATGAATACTCTACTACTGAGCTTTATTCCCAGCTCTTTTTGTGTTTTTTTGAGACAGGATCTTGCTAAGTTGCAGAGGCTGATCTCAAACTTGCAATTCTCCTGCTTCAGCCTCCTGAGTGGCAGAGATTACAAGCATGCACCACCGTGTCCAGCCTGCCCTCATACTTCTTATCGGGAAACTACTGGAAAATGTGTCCCACCAAATGAGTTAATGAGCCAAAAGTGAGGTAGACATGGGCATCCAACTTAGAAGAACAGAAGAGAAACCCCAGAATGACAGAGAAAATTCAGAGCATCTAGGCAGTAGATTCAAAAGCTCTGGAACAACTGTCGCCCAGGAGGTGAAATTGAATTTAAATGTATTTAGAGGAGATTTGTCACACACTATTTTTGCATCACCTGCAGGTTTTATTTACACAAAATATCAAGGATGATTTCCAACTTCTTTTCCTTCTCACATTAACTACATGCCCTACACATAGTAGGCACTCAGATATTTTTTGAATGACTGGAAGAATGGGATGCCGACACTTGCACAGTATAGCATACAATCTGAAAAGGGCTTTATGGTAGGTATGGAGTATGCTAACTTAAGAGGCTTCAATATTCTAATGATGGTACTGATTCATTCCTTGAATAATACTGAATGACACTAATTCATTTATCTACATAAAGACCAAAACCAGAATCTCATTTATAGGAAGGCAATGTGGCCTATTGTTAGGCAAGCAAACTCTGCAGCCGGACTATATGAATCCAAATTCCATTTCATTTAATATCTGTGTAACTTGGAGTTAGTTGACCTCTCTGAGCTTTGATTTCCCAACTTGAAAACAGTTATTTATTCACATGGTTATTGTGAGGTTGGAGGTAATACATGGTGTTCCACATGACAGTTTTCTCAAGCTTTGGAATTCTGATTTAAAAGTCTGAGATTACAGGAAAATCAGATGTGAGAAAGAAACTAGCCTGGAAGTGGACAAAGCACTAACTAGGAGTTAGGATGTCTCCCAGTAGGTATGTACTACCATCTAGCTGTTAGCACATATACGAGAAATTCGTATAATTTCTCGAAATCGCCTTCCTCAACTATACAGTTCCTACTTGCCCTGCCCAGGTGATCTGAGAAGTTAGGCCCTCCCTCCACTTCACCTGTCTGCTGCCAATGCCCACAGCACATCTCGCTTTAAAGCGAGGTGGCTGTGAGTGGAGTTGAGGGAATTTTAAGCCACCAGGGGGCAGCATTCTTTCCACAGATCACAAACGTACTTCTTGCAACGCTAAGCCCAGCTTAAAGAGAACAAACGGAAGCCTTAGTTTTTTCCTTCCACTTTATCTCTCGCGTAGCCCTTGTTGGGTTTCATTTTGTAGAACATTTCCCCTAGGTAAATCCGCGGAGTGCAGTGTTCTCGCGATACCAACACCGGAAGTGGGTGTTGGCAGAAGAGCGGAACTCTCGCGATATCTCTGCGGGAAGTGGGTGGTGGCAGGGACGCAGCGTCTCCTCTCTGGAAGACGAGCGCTTCTCTCCTGCGATTGCAGCTTCTCGTCCCAGGTGCTCTCCTCTAAGGTAGAGGTAACCCTGCTGCAACCTTTCCAACCCTGAGCTCGCGCTCTTGGCTTCCCCGACTGCACAGCTGTACATCGGTGCGAGCGGTAGCCTAGCCTGCGGAACCCCCTCCCCAACCCTTCCTCGGTGCTGCAGTTAGGCCGCGCCCTCAGGCCCAGTCCGCGGCGGCTCCGGCGGGTGATGCCAAATACAGCCATGAAGAAAAAGGTGCTGTTGATGGGGAAAAGCGGGTCGGGAAAGACCAGCATGAGGTCCATTATCTTTGCAAATTATATCGCTCGCGATACCAGGCGCCTGGGTGCCACCATTGATGTGGAGCACTCTCACGTCCGATTCTTGGGGAACCTGGTGCTGAACCTGTGGGACTGTGGCGGTCAGGACACCTTTATGGAAAATTACTTCACCAGCCAGCGAGATAACATCTTTCGTAATGTCGAGGTTTTGATTTACGTGTTTGATGTGGAGAGCCGCGAACTGGAAAAGGACATGCATTATTATCAGTCATGTCTGGAGGCCATCCTCCAGAACTCACCTGATGCCAAAATCTTCTGCCTGGTGCATAAAATGGATCTAGTTCAGGAGGATCAGCGTGACCTGATTTTTAAAGAGCGAGAAGAAGACCTGAGGCGTTTATCTCGCCCACTGGAGTGCGCTTGTTTTCGAACATCCATCTGGGATGAAACGCTCTACAAAGCCTGGTCCAGTATCGTCTATCAGCTTATTCCCAACGTTCAGCAGCTGGAAATGAACCTAAGGAATTTTGCCCAAATTATTGAGGCTGATGAAGTTCTGCTGTTCGAGAGAGCTACGTTCTTGGTGATTTCCCATTACCAGTGCAAAGAGCAGCGTGACGTCCACCGGTTTGAGAAGATCAGCAACATCATTAAGCAGTTCAAGCTGAGCTGCAGTAAATTGGCCGCGTCTTTCCAGAGCATGGAAGTTAGGAATTCTAACTTCGCTGCTTTCATCGACATCTTCACATCAAACACATATGTGATGGTGGTGATGTCGGATCCATCCATCCCCTCTGCAGCTACACTGATCAACATTCGCAATGCCAGGAAACACTTTGAGAAGCTAGAGAGAGTGGATGGCCCCAAGCACAGTCTCCTCATGCGTTGAATATTGCCAAATGCTCTTTATGAAAATGCTGAATTACTTTTTTTTTTGCATCCTTTGTTTTTAATATTCATAATGTGTGCTTGAAAGTGGGCTTTGAAATGTGTGCTGCTTACTACTCCATCTCTTCCCTGTTCCCTAGTCTTTAAACGTTGGACGCTATTTACTCAGCTATCCAGTAGAGCTTCAAGCTGGCCTTTATGAAAAGTTGGTACAGTGTAACACTAATGTAGGTGGTTTGTGTATGTTCTGATACCTGGTTATAATAGATAAGCGCATCAAAGCCTTTACCAATATCCTCCTGTATTATCAGATTGCAAAGATGGAATGCTCCTATTTTATCAGCAAGGTATTAAAATGCATTTATAAATTCTTCTTGGCTTCAATCATGAATAAACATTAATTTAGCAATTTAAAACATGGTCTTATTTGAAATAATTTGAAGGTGCTTAGTAACTAAAGATTCTGACTGCCCATAAGTATTGCTTAACTGGAAAACAATTTTGTGAGATTAGCCCCCATTATTTTGCTGATATTTGTTAGCAAGGGTAGAATATGGATTCTGGAGCTAAACCACCTAAATTAAATTATTCGGGTCCTTTCCCGTACTAGCTCTAGGAACTTAGGCAAAATCCATAATTTCACCATGCTTGTTTCCTCATTTATGAAATGTGGGTAATATCACTTCTACAGGAAAGGATTAAATTAACAGAAAATATTCAAAATGGTACCTAACATACTCGGTACTATTGTTTTAGCTACCATTACTACCTACCGAGCCATTCCTCCCCAAATTACTATGAAGTCTAGCTAATTATTTGAGCCTAAATGCCAGGTATTAATATTTGATGGACATTTGCCTTATTTTATCGTCACAGCCTATGAGGTATTACTGTTATCTCAATTTTAGAAGATAAGAAAGTTGACATGACCTTAACCAAGGTCTTGAGACTTTCCCCACCCCAACCATTATACCCCACCACTTTCATTGACAGAAGTTAAACATCCTTGCTGCTTAGGTGATTATTACTTCATATAAATTCTCAATTTACATGCTGAAGTAACTTCTCTCAAGGAATAGTTTTAGTCATGAGCAAAATCACATTCCCATTTGAATTTATCTTGAAATTGGGTAATAGTCAAAGATTCTTAGATTGCCTGCTTTCAGGGAAAGATAGGGATTCCTAATTTGGATAGGCAATATGTTCTACGAGAATCAGAAAACAGACCTAAAATGTCCCATTCCAGTTCAGTAATGGCTTGTTTTATAGATTTTATATGAAATCTTAAGTATTTTAGAGCCAAGAGACTACTAATAAAGCCTCTTCATTTTACATGAAGCAATAGCTTCATAAAGAATAAATATAAGGGATAGGGCTTTAGAATTTCCAAGACTTTTTATAAAGTTACTTAACATGTATTAAACCCTGTAGCACCAGATGTTATGACAGGGATCCTACCCATGAAGAGCAAGAAGTTAAGATCTAGGATATAAAAATCACCTAATTACAGCCATTTGTAATAACAAAGAGCACATGAGAAAACTAATGGTGTAGATATACTTTTAAAAATTATTTTTAAATACTGCTGAGATTACAGGCAGGGTGGCACATGCCTGTAATACCAGCAGCTTAGGAGGCTGAAGCAAGAGGATCAAAAATTCAAAGCCAGTCTCAGCAACTTAGACCATCTCATAATAAAAACATTAAAAGGTTTGGGGGTGTGGCTCAGTAGTAAGCACTCCTGAGTTCAATCCCTGGTACCAAAACAAAAAACCTTTATGCAGTAAATCTGGTAGTTAAAATGGCAGTAACAAATATTCTTAACCTGAGTCACTGTACCTCTATTTTGTTGATCAAGTTATTAATGTTACTTTTGTGTGTGATCATTTTACAGTTTGCAAGGCATGGTTCTTTTTGATATTATATAGGAAATTCCAGACAGATGGTATAATATTGAATATTTATTAAAAGACAACATCGTATAGATATATTTACAAGTAGTCCCATAGAAGACTCACAAATACTCTTAACTTAGGGTATGGATTTGCCAGTTTACAGTGCATAAGGAAAAAGGTTATCTTTAGAGCAACTATGTAGCTGAATTTTGTGCAAAAGGATTTGACTTTAGCAAGTACTTCTACATTAAAGAAAACATCCATAATTTTTTTAAATTTTAGTACATTCAGAGTAAGGAAAAAATAGATTTTCATTTAAGTGAAGAATTCCTGTTTTTTCTTCAGATAAAACTGACTTCATATTTTATAGATAAGGAAAAAGTTTCAAAATACTTTGTTTTGTTTTCAGCTAAATCCCTCTTCAATTATTCTTTATTCTGTGATAACTTTTTCATGTTCAGCAACTTTACATGTTTGTCCTCTTTAAACATTTAAAGTAGTTAGGGGCTAACTGTTTAGCTCAGTGGTACAGTGCTTGTTAGCAATGTGCAAGTCCCTGGGTTTGAACCCCAGTTCCACACACAAAACAAAATAATAATAATAATTAGATCATATCACATTATCTAAAGTTTAAACTTGGTGAAGTCAGTTTACATACCTTTATATCTTGCAAAAAGTGAACAGGCACATTCTATAAACTGATAATGAGAAAAAATACAACTATAGCCATAAGCCCTCTTTACCATTACTTTTATTTCTTTGTGTAATAGGCAAACAATTTTAATACTTAACATTTACTAATGATGACACATGGTCCTTGGGGTACATGTATGCCTGTGGATGCATACACCCCACACACATACATATAGGTATGTACGTGTACATATAATTGCTATAATGAGAGCACATACAACCATGAAAAAGGTAATATACAATTAAATGAAATATTAAACCAATAACAAGATAAACCATAGATTTCAGAGAAAGGATAGGCATGTGGATATGGAAAGGACAAATTAAACCTTCAAAGTGGAAAATTTGTTCTGAACCTTAAGCTGTATAGCTGTAATAGCTACAACATAGCTGTAGAAGGGGAAGGTAGGTACTCCAGCTGCAGAATTGAGTCAAGATTTCTAAAGACCCATGCTCACTGAGGCATTTCAGTAAAGAATGGGAGATCACAGTGGAACAAGAACTAGAAGAAATTTATGTAAGAAATCTTATATGCCCTTAAACTCTTATAGAATTAGCAATGAAATATTAATGGGCTCTTAAGCAAGGAAATGACGTAACCAAAGTAGTTCCTCATGATCAAAAGGAGAAACTAGTTAGGGAAGAAGCTGAAGGCAAAAAGTTGCAAGCAAATACAGTGATTTTAAAGAAATGAAAGATTTGAGATTTTGTTATGGTATTGGCACAGCAAGGACAAGAATGTCAAAAATTTTCAGCCTATCACAGGTAAAACTCAATTATGTTTTTTTTTAGAAGTTCACAACATCCAGAACCATTTGATCTTTCGATTATCAGTAATAAGGACCTCCTGCACTTCATTGAACTGGACCTTTCTGATCAGTTAGCTCTCTTTACAGCAGTATATACACAATAGCGTGCCTGATTCATAAAGGTACCTCAGAGATAAGTACAATACTATCTCTTAGCAGAAGTTCTCAAGTTTTTTTACTGAACCTGTGAATTACCAGGAGCATATTTAAATCGCAGTTTCTAATTCCTATCTTAGACCTGAATTATTTAAGATGTATCTCAATGATTCCAACACAGCTGGTCTTCAAGTCCCATCTCAGACAAGTCATTTAAGCTCCCTGGCTTCAGTACCGTTATCTGTAAAACAGGCAATAATTGTTATCTAATACAGTTCTAAAAATTAAATAAAGCCAGGTGCAGTGAAGCACTCCTGTAATTCCAACAGCTCAGGAGGCTGAGGCAGGAGGATCTCAAGTTCAAAGCCAGCCTCAGCAAAAAAGTGAGGTGCTAAGCCTCTAAATAAAATACAAAAGAGGGCTGGGGATGTGGCTCAGTGGTTGAGTGCCCCTGAGGTCAATCCTCAGTACCCAAAACAAACAAACAAAAAGCATCAAGCCAGGCATGGTGGCACACATCTATAATCCCAGCAGCTCAGGAGGCTGAAGCAGGAGGATTGAAAGTTCAAAGCCAGCCTCAGCAACTTAATGAGGCCCTAAGGAACTTAGAGAGATCCTGTTTCAAAAGATAAAAACGGGCCAGGCATGTGGCTCAGTGGTTAAGCGCCCCTGGGTTCAATCCCCAATAGCAAAAATAAAAACTAATCAACAGTTCACTTGTTATTCTTGAACAAAGTTCAAATTTAAAGGCATAGAAGATCTCCTACATAGATTTCCTTTAGTCCCCTTTTCTACTGTGATCTCCCATTAGATCTGCAGAGTTCCTAATTTGGTGTATTAATAAAGACAGCACCTTAGAGGAGCTTTTCTTTTTTTGTCCACTGCAAAGAAGGTAATTTTATAAATGCTTTTTCCTGTCTATTCACACAAAAAGACTGTTCTTCAAATTGAGAGAAGACAAAGAGAACAGCAATACAAGATAAATGGAGATCAACTATTAAATAGCCCACCTACTTCCAGAACTCTTCCCTCCAACTTCTGTCAGTTTTTTGGGGGCTGGTGGACAGAATTTTGATGGTTATGAGCAAGGACTCTACAGATAGTACTGAAGATGATCACCCTTCCAGTATCTGTTCCATTCCTTCTAGTTCATGAGTTGATGGCATTTATTCACTTGGAGGCTAGAGACAAGCTCATTTCTATGTCATGTGACCTGATAGAATGAGGCAGAAGACTGAATGGAGTTACCAGTTACTTAAAGACAAGTTCAGTTTTCTCAGGTTATTTTGGAACTATTTTGTAGGCTTTGGGGAACTTTTATGATTTTTGAGCAGAAAAGTAAAATAATCAAAACTAGCACAAAAACAGTATCTCCCTCCCCTCCCCCCAGAAAAACCAACAATAAAACTAATAAATTTTTTAATTTATATTTTTGTTAAAATATAAACTAACACTAAATTCTCAGTCTAAATTAGACTAAATATAAATTAGACTAAATGTAAATACAACCCAGTGAATGGATTTATAATCCACTTAAGTGTTCCTTAAGTGTCCAGACATTTTCTTCCATCTTTTCCCTTTTTCCTAAATGTATTCTACCCATTCTTCACTTATCATATGTACCTGATTCCATCAAACATCATTTCTCAGGATCAAGCTATTTGAATAATTATGAAGCCTGTTTAGAGCTTTCAAAATCTTAAAACTTGTTATCTTCACTACACATCTCACAGTACTACCTTTATCACTTTTTTTGTTTTTGCGGGGAGGGGGAGTACCAGAATGAATCAATAAAAGTGGTTCACTTCTATAAAAAGGGAGATGAGTATATTCAGTAGCTATTATATTAACCACCTAATGAAAATACATCAAAAACTACTCCTCCTTATGTTAATTAACAAAATTATAACAATAAGTCCAATTACTACTTTTGTCATTCACTTAATGCTTACAAGATTATTCAGGCAATCAAAATGGCTTTCCATACCTTGACATTTGCTTGCCAAACACTTCACATTTCATCCTAATTCCTACAAAGAAATTCAAACATGCTTTCCTTACCTAAAAACACATAAGAGGCTAAAAGGCATTTAGGATTTTTTAGACCTTGAAAAAGAGTGTTACATTTCCAACCTGTACTTAAGTTATATATCAGTTTCTATTTTGTGACACAGCTTCAATTTAAGTGCATCATTGTTAAATTATCTGGATACTGCTTCATTTTGTCAAGTCATATTCCTTCACATCAAGGCTCTTATTCAAGATTTCTTTTTCTGCAAAATGATTTTTAAAAAGAAAGGGATAAATAAACATTACAAAGAAAAAGAAATTGGAAAGATTTCAAGTAGTAACAAATTCCTTTTTTTGTTATTATTATTGTTTTTCTTTCTTTCTTTCTTTCTTTTTTTTTTTTTTTTTTTTTTTTTGGTACCAGGGATTGAACCCAGGGCACCCACTGAGCCACATCCTTAGCCCTTTCTGTTTTGAGACAGTGTCTTGGAAGTTGCTTAGGGCCTTACTAAATTGCTGAGGCTGGCTTTGAACTCAAAATCCTCCAGCCTCAGCCTCCCGAACCTCTGGGATTATAGGCATATGTCGCTGTGCATGGCTTGCAAATTTCTTAATTTAACAAAGTTTCACATTTATGAAAAATACTCAAACTATGATAAAATTACTGTTTTGTTTTGTTTTTTCACTGAAGCACCTCATCTCCAGAAAGCAATACATTTCTCCTAGGATACTTTTCAAAATTACCAGTGTTTAATTATCAGGAGCACATCGAAGAGATGTGTAAATTAATCTTTATCACCAGATTCAAAACTGTCCTAACAGAGCTATTTTAAAACTCTTTATGATGAAACTTTTCAAACATACTCAAGTGAAGACAATTATGATTAATCCAACATATTATCTACCAGGTTTCAATAATGATTCATGCTAACCATTATGGGTGAATTGTGCCCCTCAAAAGGTATGTGAAATTCTAACCTAAGTAACCTTTAGAATGTGACATTTGGAAAAAAAAAAAAAAAAAGGTCTTTAGAGGTACAATTAGCTAAGGTGAGTTTATAGTGGAGTAGGGTGGGCCATAAATTAACTGAAATTACTATGTCCATATAAGAAGAGACAGACACATAAGGGAAGAAAGTTATGAAAAGATGGAGAGAGCCAGACGCAATGGCACAGGCCTATAATCCAAGCAACTCGGGAGGCTGAGGCAAGAGGATTGCAAGTTCAAGGCCAGCCTCAGCAATTTAACAAACTCCAATAAGGATCTTGGTGACACCCTGTCTCAAAAAATAAGCTGGGTGTGGTGGTGCATGCCTATAATGCCAGTGGCTAGGGAAACTGAGACAGGAAGATCATGAGTTCAAAGCCAGCCTCACCAACTTAGTGAGACCTGGGTACTGAAGATTGAACCCAGATCTCATATGTTAGGCAAGTACTCTACTACTCACCTACATCCCCAGCATCCCTAGAAAATTAATATACTGACCAACCTTTTTTGTTTCCACTTCCCATTCCCATCACCAAATTTATTTCACAACAAATTCCAAATATTATACTATTACATAGTGATACTTAAAAGAGTGTTTCTCAGTCAGGCATGGTGGTGCACACCTGTAATCCCATTGGCTTGGGAGGCTAATGCAGGAGGATTCTAAGTTCAGAGCCAGCTTCAGCAACTTAGCAAGGCCCTAAGCAACTCAGCAAGACCCTGTCTCTAAATAATATACAAAGGGGTTGGGAAATATGACTCAGCAGTTAAATGCTCCTAGGTTCAATCCCCATACCAAAATTAAAAAAAAAAAAAAAAAAATAGTGTTTCTCAGTATTTTTAAAACCACTTTCAAGCTGGGTGCAATGGCATATGCCTGTAATCCCTGTAGCTCAGGAGGCTAAAGCAGGAAGATCGCACGTTTAAAGGCAGCCTCAGCAAATCAGTGAGGTCCTTAAGTAACTTAGGGAGACCCTGTCTCAAAATAAAAAATAGAAAAGGGCTGCGTATGTGGTTCAGAAGTTAAGAACTCGTAGGTTCAAATCTGGTCACAAAAAAATACAGCTCAGTTGGTAGAGCACTTGCCCCACACGCATAAGGCCCTGGGTTTAATCCTGAGCACCACAAAACAAACGAATAAATTAATTAAATAAAACCATTTTCCATTAGACAAGAAGATTTCAAATAGATTTACTTTCAGTAGTTTATATTACAAAAACAGTTAAGTTTTGAGACTTGGGATTTTTTTTATATCTTTGACCCAAACCAGTTGTAAACTATATACACATTGAAAGGGATTCTGAAAGTACCTAAAGTGAGGGCTCACTCCTTAAACTCCAAATTAAAGAAAACAGAGCATATTTTATCACATTAACAACCAAGATTCTGCAGCATTCACTATGTATGATTTTTATAAAAAGTTGAAAGAAAACCAGTAAGTGATGCAAAGGTCTAGTTAAATCTTACCTTTTAAATCAGGTAGAAGTTCTCCAAGACTACATGGTACTGTGCTCTTCAATTTTTGCTCCACAGGAGAAAACTTAATTAGTGGTGATAGAGACCGTTTTCTTTCACCAAGGGATATGCGTAAAGATGGTTTTGTATAGTCAATGAGCAAATCGTCAGTATCCAAAAAGTTAAGCATATCATCTGCTTCCATATTTTTGGGTGAAGGGCTCGATTCTGGTTTGTGTCTTTCAAGAGCTTCAGGATTAAAGAGGTAAGATTCTTCCCTTTTCTTGGAAAGATATTTCTTCAGAGTCCCATAACTACTATTACTAGCCTGTAAATTGAAGTCTGATTCTGAAGTAGTCTGTCTTCCCACATCATCTGGAAAAATGTCACTGTACACAGGACTATTTGGTTCCAGTTTAAAATTGGCCTCTGAACTACTAGAACTATTAAGACTTAGGTGACCAACTTCTTCTGGAAGAGTTTCATGTAATATGCCAAAATCTGCATCCTTAAGACTCTTAGAACTAATTCCACTTGATAGCTGAAAAGAGTTCCATAACATAGTTTTATGTGTGGAAGGTTCATTATAAGAAACTTGTGAGCAGTCCAGTATTTTAATAAACTCCTCTTCATTTCTACCTTTCGCTTCTATTCTATTGCCCACAGTAGGGGAGAATATCTCCATCTGGCTGGTTTTTGAAAGCTTGGTTGGTAAAGCTGTACATTCTAAATCTTGCTTACAAATTATTTTCTTATTTAACAAATTTGACTGATCTTCTACTGGGGATTCAGCTTTATGGTGGGTCACATGTTTCTGAGGCGTACCCTTAAGGCAACATGACACTTTCTCTTCAGCCAAATGAGAATGGTCAAAATCTGAGAAAAAACTAGCCATGCTAAATTCTTGATTATGCAACACAGGTAGGGATCCTGACAATACTTCTCCATGTTCAGTATCCACTTGAATTGGTTCTGTACTTTTATTTTCTTCCACTTCAATTGCTTTTCTCCATGAGCTCCTAATTTCAGTTACTAATTAGCAGAGAGGAAAAACACAATTTACTAATATTCCCAAACACAGAGCATGCAATTAAACACTTTATTTCTAGTGATAAAAATAAAGCTGATTCAGTATATGTTCCAAAAATATGCTGGCTGGATGCCACGATTCCACAAAATACCAAGTTCCAACAACAAATAACTCCATATCCAACTGATGAAACACAGTAAAAACATGTAAGAAAAGACGTTCCTTTAATGTGAATATAGTTTTTACAATATATATTAATAACATGAATTAAGAAGACATTTTCTAGTCCATCAAGGCCAAGGTGTAAACTTTTTCTATAAAGGGTCAAGTAGTAACATTTTAAGTCTTGCATTCATCTGATCAGTCAAAACAGTTCAACTCTGCAACTAAAAGTAGCTGTAAACAATGTGTCAAGGGAAGGGGTTGAGGAAAAGGAAAGATAATGGAATGAATCTTCCTATGTTCTTATATGAATTACCACAGTGAATCTTTAAAAAAAAAAAAAAAAAAAAAAGTCAACTACTGAGCAAGTTGTGTTCATAATTTTTTTTTTTTTTTTTTTTTTTAACAGAACACAGTGCAGGACCAGATTCACAGAATGTAGTTTGCTAACAACAAATCTAGGCTGTGGTTCAGCTGAACCTGAATTAAATCGAATTTAACTATTTAACCAAGATGATTTTTCTCGAGGAAAACCAGTATCAGAACTTTGTCAGCTGGGTGTAATGGCACATGTCTGTAATCCTTCCAGCTACTCAAAAGGCTGAGGCTGGAGGATCACAAGTTTGAGGCCAGCTTAGGCAAGATAGCAAGACACTGTCTCAACAGTTAATTAATTAATTAATTAATTAAGAACTCTGCCTACAAATTATAGATTATAGGGGGGAAAAGGATCTGGTAATGTTTGGGGAGAGGTAAAGATCTGTACAGTTTTTGGCTAATGTGCGTGGTTGCTGACTGGGAAAAAACAGCCTCTAAAAATGTAGTCAGATCTGAATGCAGGAGACACTTTAAAAAGTGGTTAAGTAAAACACTTTCCAGGAAAAAAATCCATGTAACACAACAAAAACAAAACTGTGATAATATCATGGCAAATTAGAACTCTATATAAGTACATTAACATCACAAAATAATAATGATGAAAGACTGCTGTACAAGTGCAAGTACCCACACTGAATATCTCATTAAAATTCCCTTACATTACAACAAATAAACAGCCATTGACAACTAAGTTGAAACATACAGAACAGAGACCATAGGTCTAAGAGTTGTAATATATAAGACAGAGGAAATGGGATAGGAAGCATTATCAACTTACTTAAGTTTTCTGGAGTTCGGGGAATTTGTTTCCTTGTTAAGAAGGGGTTAGAAACTAGAGAATCAATTAGTTCCTCTAATTTTACTTCTTTTCCTTCAGAGAGCTGTGGTGAATCAGATAAAACTGCTCGGGCAACCTAAAACAGAAAAAGAAAAAATAGCCAAGCCCACTGGTCAAAACAACAAAAACTTCTTAAGAATAGTAAAAGATAAGTGCAATCCCTGCTACTCCTCTAGAGAAACTGAGGCAGAAGGATTTCAAGTTCCAGGCCATCCTAGACAATTTAGAGACCCTGCTCAAAATAAAAAAAAATTTTTTAAATTTTAAAAAAAGAACTGGGTTGTCTATCAGTGGTAAAGTACCACTGGGTTCAATCCTCAGTACTGAAAAATAAACAAAAATTAAAAAAATAAGCACTTCACAGTCAGCAGCTCCCTCCAAAGCAGATGGCACAAAAATAAGTAACGATGAGGCAGGTGCAGTCGCACACACCTGTAATCCCAGCTACTCGGGAGTCTGAGACCGAAGGACTGTAATTCAAGCCTACCAGTAACTCAGAGAGATTGTCTCAAAATAAAAATTACATTAAATTAAAAGGGCTGGGGAGTTCACTCAGTGGTAGAGAACCCCTGGGTTTAATCCCAGGTACTACACATAAAAAGCAACAATGAAACTTCAAGGTACTCTGTGTAGATCATCTAGAGTGAAATAAAACACAAAACAATTTTTTCAACATCTTAAACAAATAACCCAATATAAAAAAGTGTAGGTAAAGAGATTTATACTTGGGAAGATTTATTAGTAGTGTGGACAGTAATCAGAGCTACTATCTGCCACATCTTTGGACTTGACTACTCTATATCCACTCAAATGACTATTTTAAAGCAAACAGACACTTCTTATAGTCCATTTGCACAATAATATCTCTATTAACAAAAAATACATTCTGACAATATAATTCCTTGCCAAAAACCTCATTATCATATCCAAATTAGTGGACAATAGGGATATATTCTAAAATAAAGAAAAGAAAGTATATGAAATAGCACTCTTTATTAACTAAATATCAATAAAACTAAAAAACAAAAAGCATGCAAATTAAAATCTCTACCCCTTGAGATCACTACAAAATAACTTCCTGAAACCATAACCAAACTAGCTCAATAAAACAGAAAGCTTCTTGGAAATAAAACACTAAATATCCTTATCACAAATACCATTAAAAAAATTAATTTCACTGTACTTGCAGATTTTTATAAAATTTTAAGGCTTTCCTCTTCTATTACACTGCCTATCTAATCATACTACTGCCAATCTAAACTCCAGTAACCAGAAAATGTGTTTTCCTTACACAATTAGGAAAGAAAAACAAAATAAATCTGTCTATATTTTCTTTAGTGTAAAGTCAATAAAATAAACAACTTCAGGTACTTTAAAGTATTTATACACTATTAAACTGGTACTCACGTTACAAACAAAAAAAATGCCTGGCATCTAGTTCTCTTATTTGAAACAATCAATGCTCATTTAGTCTGATCAGGATTAGGATAAAGGATTTAGGTAACTCTGATACCTAAATTAATATATACTAAGTCAATTGTGTTTTTTTTTTTAAATTGCACAGGAATAAAAAGCACCTGATTATTTTCTAGTTGCTTAACCAAATTCAAATAATGCTAAGAGATGTTATGGAAAACATGTACTAAAAAATATCATTAATGTGGGCTGGGGTTGTGGCTCAGCAGTAGAGCGTTTGCCTCTCACGTGTGAGGCACTGGGTTCAATCCTCAGCACCACATTAAAAAAAATAAGTAATTATAAAGACATTGTTTCCATCTTACAACTAAAAAACATTTTAAAAAAATAACATTAACGAATGAATGGCAAGTAGCTGGTGTAAGCTGAGTTCTGTAGTACTGAGCAATGGAGGTATAATGTGTTCAATTACTAGTGAAAAGCTGAATAGCATTA
The DNA here is from genome assembly GCF_902686455.1 of Sciurus vulgaris. Lineage (NCBI taxonomy): Eukaryota > Metazoa > Chordata > Mammalia > Rodentia > Sciuridae > Sciurus > Sciurus vulgaris. Next base: position 37,621,198 of record NC_136476.1, read on the forward strand.
AGGGATAGGGTTAGCTAGGAAAACTGAGTTCATGAACAGCAATTCACATAATCACTTTCAAAAGTTTTAGGAAACACACAGAAAAAAACTCTAAATATTCTTTGTTTTAATATTCAAAAAAAAGAAGTCAAGAAATAGGCAACATCAATAAAATATTTAAATATCAATTTATATAATGGTTAATCCCTAAAATACAAAAGAAGTATTATTTTTATACTTTTGGGGTTCTTTTGGTTTGGTTTGGTTTGGTTTGGTTTGGTTTGGTTTGGTTTGGTTTGGTTTGGTTTGGTTTGTACTGCAGATTGAACCCAGGAGCAATCAACCACTGAGCAAGACAGCCCCAGCCCTTTTTATTTTTTGAGACAGGGCATTGCTAAGTTGCTTAAGGCCTCACTAAGTTGCTGACACTGGCTTTGAACTTGGGATCCTCCTGCCTCAGCCTCCCAAGTCACTAGAATTACAGTTGTGAATCACCACCCTGGCATTTTTATATTTTTGGATAATATTTATAGAATGGAAAGTTCTAAAACATGGATGTAATCTTAGTACATTTATAAGTAATCTATTTCTACTTAATGATGGTGTCAATTTTTCATTAACCAAGATTTTTATTATCTGTGACCTCCCTTCCCCCAACTTCTTCTCCCAGTTACTCAATAATTAACTGATCCCAACATCACTGAGGGGAAAAAAGATATTTAAGTATACTTATCAACAGTCTCTTTCTAACCTCTTCTACCAGATGATCTTGCTCTTTTTGGAAAGGATCACTTTTTGGGGGGATCAGAGATGCTTCAAGTGCCCTAGTCTCTGTAGTCTTCACAGTATCTGATAATGAAGAATCTTTCACTTCAAATTCTGGGATTTTCTTAGATATTGTTTCATTTTTCTCTTTGGGAATTCTCATCTCCATATCCTAAAGAAAAGAGACATGTAATATTAAAAAAAATCATGGCTGATATTGAAGTTTTTTTTTAATTTGTTCGTTTTAGATATATTGAAGTTTTTTTCACTAAAGCTTCATGCATAATCATGAACCTAAAAAAGGTTGTTAATATTGTTATAAAATTATATGTTCACTAGCAGAGTTAAATAATTCCAACGGTCCCATTTGGCAAAAGAATATTTAAACACAAATGGTATAAAATATACAAACACTGAGAAATTAGAAAATAGAAATTAAATTTAATAAAACTGTTATAGCAACAAAAACAATATAATTTACTACAGTCAGGATCAATTGAAAATTGTTTTAGAATATACCTTTTCAAGCAGTGTGACACTGTTTCTATCTGATGATGAAGCTGGTTGTAACAGGAAAGAGGCAGGGCTAAAAGGAAAAAACAATAACAAATTCAAGTTACAAGTAGAAAAGAATTCCATTCACCTGATGTGTCTTAATATTTTAAAGAAATTGTCTGCCCCGTATCTGTCCGTTACGATTTCACTCAATTCGTCCCGGTCATCAAAAGGCAATTTATTCTACGGAGGTATGGTGACAAGTAGAGCAGTATTTCAGCCCAATTTGTGTATCAGCCTCCCAATTAACATTTTACATACTTGCTATATATTTTTTTAAGTCAATAGCATTTTTTAAAAGGGCGAAATGACCTGATGAAAGCTTAAAAACTTGAAAAAGGCTTAAAACAGATTCAATTTACTAGAATTGCATTATTACAAGGTTTACAGGGTCCAGACCATAGAATTTCATTTTAGTAGAGTATTTAAGATTCTCTTGATATTTTATGTCTCTAAAATCAATTTCTCATATGTTCAATATGACTTAACTGCAAATATGTAAATATAAAGTCATGAGTTTAATTCAAAGTTTTTGCTCCCTGCTATCTGTATGTTTATTCCTTAATCTTTTAGATTCCTTGCCTATTTGGAAGAATATTAAAAACTCATGTATATCTTCATGCTAATTATAAAATAACTTATTAAATTTTAAAACCTTAAAGGAAATTATAATTTTAAACTAACCATTTGATTTTTATCTCAAAAATCTTTTAAATTCAAAGGCCAAAAGTTTTTCTACCCTAGGTAATTTAAAAAATAGAATAACCACAGAGACCACTGTCAACAGTAAGCATGTAGGTACTATGCCTTTTCATGGCCATAAGTACAAAATTAAGAGCTTTTGCAAATAGTTTCTATAGTAGCAAATATGTTTGTGTATGTGTGTATGCGTGTGTGCACTCAAGCTTTTGTGGTGCTGCGGATTAAACCCAGGGGTGCGCTACCCTAGCCCAACCATTTTTATTTTTTATTTTGAAACAGTCTCACTAAGTTGCCCAGGTTGGCCTCAAACTTGAGATTCTCCTACCTTAGCCTCCCCAGTTGCTGGAATAACAGGTATATAACACCACACCCAGATTAATTTTTCAAAGGTTTTCAAATATGCACTCTTGGAATCTTCACTTATCTTCCAAACACAATTCAAAGTCACTACAATTGTTGAAGGTTCAATTTAGCATTAACAGGATATAATCCAGATATCAAAGGTAAAGGGCTATAATGTTTCCATAAATTATACATTAAAATTATCAAAAAGCTCTCTGAAACAGGGCCAATAATCTATGGACCAATGCCATTAAGATGCCAGATTGGTTAGAGGCAGGAAGACAAGGGGACAAAGATTTACATCCTTCCCAAAAGCAACTCTCAGATAGTAGAGTGCAAGATAGTGTAATATGTACGCATTAACTGATGCGTTGACCAAATCAATGAGTAAATATCATTTGAGAATAGGGTTCTTCTGTAGGTGACAACAAATGTTTCTATTTAAATCATTCTTGTGGAGTCTTGTAATAAAGTAAAATAGATCCGTATTTTACACCCTCCTCTCTCTTTTCTGAACTGGCATCATGCTATTAGACCCACTAACATCACAACCAAAGACAATGTTAAAGCAGCCCTAACTCAGTCCTAACTCGCTATCTACTTGTCATGCTAAGCAAGGCCCATAAAATCAGCACTGTAACACAGCAAAAGAAAGGGTATTGATCCCACCATGGCATTTATGCCAAAAGAGCAATTCCAAAAGAAAAAATGTGGCATGCTTTTTATAAGAGTTCTTTTTTTTTAAGAAAGAAATCTAAATGTCTAAAAACAAATATAATGGTACAAAGCATTAAGTGGAAATTGGTTAATATAATGGACATTAAACATATGCAAACACAAAACTGTTTACATTACTAATATAAAAACTTTGTATTTTAGAACATGACAGTATCCATTCTTTGATTAGAACTAAACTTACATGATTCTCTACAAACCCTAGAAAAGAAATTGAAAGAAAAAATGTGACAAGTGATTTCATAGAAATTTTAAGCAATTTTTTTCATTTTAAGTTACCATTGTTGTTACACTATACATACACAGCTGAGAAGTCAGAAATAGAAATTAAAAAAAAAGAAAGATGAGATTGGAGTTTGATTCAAACACTAACAATGTTTAGCTGACATACACTTAAGATCACACTACCCTCTCTTCAAAGTTCACTTAAGGAGAAAATACAGACATTAAGGGTAAAGAACTACAGTATGATCACCACTAGAAATAACATGGAAACCTCCCAAAAACCACTGTAAAGAAAAACAGTGCCTACAGTGTATAAAGAAGGAATCACCAATCCTTGAATTCCAGTTTTAAGTATGTTGCAGACTCCATCAGCTTACTCTGTCAAAACCAGCAATGACATTTGTGAAGACTGTTTTGATATTTGTAAATGATAACTGCATATGAAAGGGCCAATAATACACTCTAAAATCTACATTATTCCAGGTTTTTAATTGAATAGTTATATCAACTGTACTCACATAAAAACTTCCTAATAATGTAAGATGACAGCACTACAAATATAAAATTTTGAGTAAATGCTGAACTATATAGAAAAAGGGGTTTTCTTTTCATTCATCGAGCAGTCTATCCATATTACATATGAACAAAGTATAGAGATTGAACCCAGGAGTGATCAACTTCTAAGCTACATCCCCAGCCCCTTTTCTATATTTTATTTAAAGACAGGGTCTCAATGAGTTGCTTAGTTAAGCATCACTAAGTTGCTGAGGCTGGCAAAGAACTTGCAATCCTCCTTCCTTAGCCTATGAAGCCACTGGGATTATAGGCGTGAGCCACCTTGCCAGTCTCGAAAATACTTTAACAGTAAAGAATTTTGAGCAATATGATTACTTCCACATCCTAGTAACTCAACTCCTCACAGGTCTTCTGTTCTGCAATCTAACAATAATAACCTTTCACATCCTATTAAGCATTTTACCCCTCACCATGAAAAGTCTTCCCTAGCAGAGCTTGAGGGTATATGCCTGTAGACCCAGGGACTTGGGAAGCTGAGGCAGGAGGACTGCAAGTTCAAAGATAGCCTCAGCAACTAAGCAAGGCCCTGAGCAACTCAGCAAGACCCTGTCTCAAAATAAAAATAAATTAATTAATTAATTAATTTAAAAAAAAAAAAGGTGAGGGGTGTAGCTCAGTGGTACTATAGCTCTGGGTTCAATCACCAGCACCATCAAAAAAAAAAAAAAAACAAAAAAAAATCCTTTGCCTAAATACTCTTCAATATCCCCAACCTATAATTTTTTTCCCCCAGTGTTGGGGCCTCACACCTTCTAGGCAAGCACTATACCACTGAGCCTTATCCTCAGTCACAAACCTACAATTTTAAAAAAGTATCACAAGATAATTAAAAGATCTAGGAGATTAAAAGAGGACAAATGCGAACATTAAAGAATATTTAATGACAACTTTTTCCTATATTAAGATACTACATTTGGGGGCTAGGATTGTGGCTCAGTGGTGAAGCAGCGCTTGCCTAGCGTACGTGAGGCACTGGGTTCAATCCTCGGCACCACATAAAAATAAATAAATAAAGGTATTGTGTTCATCTATAATTAAAAAAAAATTTTTTAAAAAGAGACTGCATTTGAACTAAAATGTTAGGAGCTGAATGTCTATCTCCTATATAGAATTGATACAGTACAGCTTACTATACAATTTTTCAAAAAGGAATCAAGGTTCAACGGCATTCAGGAACAAAATCACTTTATATATTAGTCTAGTATCTCCATCAATTTATAGTTCAACAAGAGACCTTAGTTGAAATATTTAATTTGCTCTCTCAAGGAAAGAAGACCAAGAAAATAACTGAGACTGGTAAGCACCAAATATACCACTCTGGCATGCTATAAGAACATAAGGATAAAATGGGCAAGCTAATGCTTTACTATTTCTTCAACACTACGTCTTCAGAGATTTTATTATTTTTTACTTAGGTATTCAGAAAATAACAAATCCAAACTTAACAATAAAGACATAAATTTTTCATAACCTTGACCTCCTGTGAACAAGAAAATTATTACAGAGCAAATGCAAATGGCTCAATTTCACACAAAAGTTTTGACTCTAGTTATAACAGTCAACTTACTAATAACATATAAAATGAAATCTACTTCATGTGACATTTAGAATTTTTTTTTTTTTTTTCTGTAATATTGGAAATTGAGCTCACGGATACTCTACCCCTGAGCACCGCCTCAAGCCCTTGTTATTTTGAGACATGGTCTCACTAAGTTCACAAGCTGCCCAAAGTCACCAGAATTACAGGTATGTGCCACCACACCCAGCTTAAAAAGCTTTCTGGTTTAACTTTCCTCATCATTTTATTTTCATATCTGTCCCTCATCTACTCAGGGAAGGTGAACTGAAAGACACCCATTAAAGTCAAACGGCCAGGTGTCATGGCACATGCCATTAGTCCCAGTGAATCAAGAGGCTGAAGCAGGAGGATTGCAATTTTGAGACCAATCTCTGAAACTTAGGAATACCTAAGCAACTTAGCAAGATCCTGTCTAAAAACAAAACATAAAAAGGGTTAGGGATGTGGCTCAGTGGTTAAGCACCCCTGGATTCAACCCCTGATGCAAACAAACAAAAACAGTCAAATGGCAATCAAGGGCTGGGGATATAGCTCAGTTGGTAGAGTGCTTGCCTTGCAAGCACAAGGCCCTGGGTTCAATCCCCAGCACCGCAAAAAAAAAAAAAAAAAAAAAAAAAAAGGCAATCAAAAAAAAAAAATAAAAATTAAAAAAACAAAAAAAGGAATCGGTTCAGTATGTCTTTGTTTTACTGCTCCTTACAATGCTTAATCTCAATAAAGATCAAATATATTCCCCAAGTGAATTATATACATTTAGGGATTTTGTTTTTCTCCCTTATACAACCTGGCATCAGTTTTAAGAGCCAAAATGAGAAAACAGAAAATGGGCAATAAAGAAACAGGACTACTCCTGAAGGAAGCTGTAATAGGTTCAGGTTTTCTGTATGTTAAATTTGGGGGTTAGAGTAAATCAGAAGTCTCCCAATATTTTTTCAAAGCATGGAAAAATTTTTATCAAGTGGTTTGTCAAAAGCCTCAGTATACAATACAGATAAGTCAATCCCAAAAAAAACAAAGGTTCTCTTTGATATTTGGATATAACACACAAAAAGAGGGGGAAGGGGAAAATGAAGTTCAATGGATTAGACAAAGGGGAATGAAGGGAAGAGGAGAGGGAAGGCAATAGGAAAGACAGTAGAATGAATGGGATATAACTTTCCTATATTCATATATGAATATACAACCAGTGTTACTCCGCATCATGTAAACCACAAGAATGGAATCCTAATTAAAATAAGTATACTCTGTGTACGTATAATATGTCAAAATATACTCTACTGTCATGTAGATCTAAAGGAAATTTTAAAAAAAGAAAAAAAACAGGAAGTCAATATAAATATCAAATTTGTTTTACCTGTTGGCTAGATCACACACAGCTACCAAGGTATCAATGTCTGCTTTGCAATCCTTTTCTTCATTATGTGGCTTAGGCATATCTAAAGTATAAAAAAATAGTTTACTCTTATGTTCATACTTTATAATATTCAAATATTTCTTGAAATACTAGAACATTTTTTCAGCAGTGTTGGGGATTAAACTCAGGTCTTCACATGTTAGACGAGTAGACTATTACTAAAACTACACCACTAGCCCCAGAACAACTTCTAAACACAAGAAATCAGAAAATAACATAAACCCTAATAAGAAAAGACTTATCCAATTGTTAAGGTAAAGTGATAGGCAAAAAAGTAATAGAGAAAATCTAAATAGTAAGCTTTCATAAAAAGACTGCTACAGGGCTGGGGTTGTAGCTCAGTGCTAGAGCGCTTGCCTCAAATGTGAGGCACTGGGTTTGATCCTCAGCACCACATAAAAGTAAATAAATTAAATAAAGATATTGCATCCATCTACAACTAAAAAAATATTTAAAAAATGACTGCTACATGTGCAAGGCCATGGCTTTGATACCCACCAATGCAAAGAAAAACAAACGACTGAACTGAAATTCATACTAAAACAATATAACCATGTTTCCTGTTTAAGTACACAAATCATGCAATTAGCATATGCAACTAGCAAGGCCAAAATCTAGTCTTTAGCATATTTCAGCACAGCATTTATGCAGCAATCTATATATCTACTCATCATCTTATCACTGAATAACTATGTGCCACTACTGTACTAACAATGGGAGAAAGATGGAGACCATGCTTCCAGAGAGTCAGTCAAGTAATAAGTGAAGTGATATACTGCTGAAGTATTATTTTACAGAAGTATGTACAAAATGCAATAAGTCAGGAGAGACACCTAGCCCAAACTGGGGAGAGGGAAGAAGGTATGAAGGTATTGTGAGAATACGGTACTGTAGCATGGGGATTATGCCCCATGGTACTGGGCAGGGGGTATATACCACGGAGGCATGGAGGGAAATGAGAAAGTCAGGGCTATGTTACATAGGATTTGAAACTGCAGGGACTACTCCTCTTTCAACATGTTAGCTTCCAAAACACTTCCCTATTTGTACGTGTGTCTCAAGTATCACTGTATCAGAAGTCAGTGTAAATACTATGTAAAGTTTTCCTTTCAATTCATCATTATTAGTATGTCATTAGTTTGTTTTGTTTGCAGTGCTGGGGACTGAACCCAGAGCCTTGTGCATATGAGGCAAGCACTCTATCAGCTGAGTTATATCCTCAGCTAGTATGCCATTTCTTAAAACATTTTCAACACCTTCAGGCACCTACTAATTATAATGAACTGCTAATGCTTATACAACATCCCAAAAATAAGCACAAATACAACTCTACTACAAAACGAGTAGAAAAATCATAAAAATTGTTACGCACCACTATAAACACCATTATAGGGAGCCAGAGTTGAAACATTTATTCTAGCATGTAAGAAAGTTTGAAAGGTAAAAGCTGGTAAGCATTTCAAACTTTTCTCCCCTGAATATAAGAAGCCATTAATGTGTTTTATATCAGAAAATGAAAGGGATCATATTTACATTAAAGAAAGATCACTGATAGTCATTGTGAATATGGAACAAATTGAATATTGGAGGCAGAATAGGTAGCTTGACAAAACTATGGAACTAACCAAGATGCCCTTCAACAGATGAATGGATATAAATAAAATGCGGTACATATCCACAATGGAATATTACTCAGCCTTAAAGAAGAATGAAATTATGGCATTTGTAGGCAAATGGATGGAACTGGAGAATATCATGCTAAGTGAAATAAGCCAATTCCAAAAAACCAAAGGCTGAATGTTTTCTCTGATAAGTGGATGCTGATAGGTAGGGAAGGGACATGTAGGTAGGGAAGAATGAAGGAACTTTATTGTATAGAGGGGAGTGAGGGGAGAGGTGGGGATGGGAAGTATGGTAGAATGAGTCAGACATTATTACCCTGTATACATGTAAAAAACAATTTTAAATAAAAAATTTTTTAAAAGTCAAAAAATTAGAAAAGATAGCTAGCTTGAATACAATTTCAAGTAAGAAATGATGTGCTGGAGATGTAGTTCATAGTTCAGTGGTAGAACTGTTGGCCTAACATGCATGAGGTCCTAGGTTTAATCCCTAGCACAGAAATTTAAAAAAAAAAAAAAAAAAAGGCAAATCACATATAACTAAAAGATAATTAGTGAACTATACAAGAGATTTTTAAGGCCAAGCACAGTGGAACATGCCTGTAGTCCTAGCAATCTGGAAGACTGAGGCAAGATCACCTGAGCTCAGAAATCAAAGGGCAGCCTGGGCAACACAATAAGAACCTATCTCAAAAAACAAAAAGAAAATAAGGACTGATATCCACATTCATCAACATGGATAAACCTTGTAAACATGGCATATAAAGTGAAAAACTGTGTAAGCAACAAAGAGACACCAAAAAACCTCATACTGTATGATTTTATTTATGTGAAATATTCAGAAGGAAAATTCACAGCAACAGAAAGTATATTATTGGCTGCCATAGAGTGGAAGAGGAGGAAATGGGGAGTGATTACTTAATGGATAGGAAGTTTCCTTTTAAGATGATGAAAATGTTCTGGAACTAGATGATGGTGATGATTGCACAACTGTGAACTGACTAAATGTCACTCTGCTGGACACTTTGCAATGACTGAAATGGTGAATTTTATGTTCAGTACATTACCCCCCAATAAAAAATAATTGGAGGGAAAAAAGCAATAAATATAAAGAACTATTATAATAATGACAATAATGGAGGAGGTTTAAAAGAGAAAAAGATAAATAACCAACCTGGAAGTGAAGCAGGATACTGACAAAGAATACTCCTTGTATATACTTCCTCTGACACAGGATCAAATGAAAGGGGAGTCATAGGTGGTAAAAGATCCACAGCCTTTAAACACAGAATTCACAATTTTGAAGTAAACATACTAACTACCACAATAAAAATGATAATATACAAATGATTCTTTTCTCAACAAAAATCAAATTACAAAGTATATATTCCATACTGTTTTTAAACCAAAGAGTACAATTTTAGAAACAAGGCAATTACTTTGTACTCCAGCTATGTTGCAGATATCATAGTATCTCTCATGCAGTTTTTCTGGGTTTTTGTTTTGGTATTGGTTTTTCTGAAGCAAGTAACCCAGGCTGGCCTTGAACTTATAATCCTCTTGCCTCAGCCTCCCAAGTAGCCGGGTTTACAGGCATACACCACCCCACCCACCTTGATTTTCTTTTTAATATAGCCCTCTGAATTTAAAAAAAATATTAACTATTGTGATGGGCTGACAGATCTGGCTCCATGAGAATGTTATAGGCCAGACTATAAGGGAAATGACTAAAGAGACTCCATTTTGCTCTGAGACTCCATGTTATGTAGGAAATAAGTTTCTCCCATGGGAACACCCCACCTCTGTGCCCATAAGAAGTTACTTGGTGTGACGTGTTTAACAATATAAAATGACAATTCCTATGTAATGAAAAATTGCTCTCTTTTGATCTCTATTGCTCCTAACCAGTGTACCACGTAAGCAGTAATTGTGTGGTTGTTAGTAACCATTCTTTAGTTTGTACGGAGGTGACCTACTCCTCACTGCCCCCTCTGTCATTGATCTCATGATGTTAATGTGTAATTTCGAATCATAACAACAGACACTTATGATTAATGTAATTTTTGGTATAAGAACCCCTACAACCCTGTAGTCAGGGCTGTTCTCCCAACAGCCATTTTTGGGGGCATTGTGTGAGACAGCCAGCCAACCGGCAGGCTTAATAAAGACACTCAAATTTGGACTTCTCAGTGGTGATCAGTTTGTTCTTAAGTTGCACCCACAACACTTTAAATGACAATAGTAGCTTAATGAAAATTCTATTACATATTTAGAAAAATCACAGAAATCAAAACTTGAACTTTAGACTCAGATTCAGAGATGATAACACAGTGTTCCAAGGTTTGTAACATAGTAAATCAAAAGTTACCAAATTAAACTACTCTCTAAAAGGCAAATCAACATTACTTACTGTAGTTGAATCTTTAATTAGACTGAAAGGAGACAAACCAAGAAATTCTTCCCATTTTTTACACCATTCTCCTTGCTTTTTAATAACAGAATGTCTTATAGTTGTGAGATCATTTTTTATTTTATACCTATGATAGCATAAAAAAAAACTATTCAAAACATGAATACACAAAACATGGAGTAAAATTTCAGAAAAGAGCAACAGTAGTAGGTAAGGAGAAAAAAAATAACTGAAAGGTCAACCAATACAACACAACAACAATAAATCAAATAAGCTCTCAAGTGAATATTCAGAACTTAAAATACCTTTTCTCCTTTTGAAACCAAAAAGCAATCAAACATCTACTCCATCTCCATTTATCTTAAAAATACAATTTTTTTTCTTAGCTCAAAACTTCAGTGGGAAGTCTCCTCCCACATTCTGTTCTTTAAGGCAGTCTATAACTACCAGTCTTCTCAAAGATAAAAATTTTTCAGGCTACATTTGTAGTTCAGTGGTACAGTGCTTGCCTAGCATGTGTGAGGCACTGGGTCTGATCCTCAACACCACATAAAAATAAATAAAGGTATTGTGTTCATCTAGAACTTAAAAAAAAGAAATTCTTGCCAGGCACGGTGATGTGCACCTATAATACCAGTGGCTCTGAAGGCTTAGGCAAGAGGATTCTAAGTTCCAGGCCATCCTTAGCAATTCAGTGAGAACTTAAGTAACTTAGTGAGATCTTATCTCAAAATAAAAAATAAAAATGGTTAGGGACGGGGCTGGGGCTGTGGTTCAGGGACAGAGTGCTTGCCTGGCATGTGTGAGGCCCTGGGTTAGATCCTTAGCACCACATACAAAAATAAGCAAATAAAATGAAGACATGCTGTCCATCTATAACTACAAAAAAATAAATTCATTTAAAAATTTAAAAAAAAAAGGGGGGGGGCGCTGAGGATATAGCTTAGTGGTAAAGTGCCTTTGGGTTAAATCTCCAGTACCAAAAGCTTTTCTGAAGCTCAGTTTATTATTATATGACATACACACACATACACACACACAGGGGAGAAAAATTATTTCATAAATTATCACTCAGGGAAAATAATATATTTTATATAAAGAAAACACTACATTAACTTTCTACTTCATGTGTCTCTGTGAGTTGATTACATATGTAAAAATGAAAATTTCACACTTGTTTGTCAAAGCTGAAGAGTATTATCTATACAAGAATTTTGCTGAGAAAGCCACTCTATTCCTCCCACAGTAAAATAAAAAAAGATCTTTCTAGTGTACCTCATATGCTTCAGATCTGACAATCGTTCCCTCTGCAACTTGGTCTCTTTTTCAAGGTAGTGAAGGTCTATTGTCAATCTTGCTTGGTCAGCCTGACAACGTTCATATTTCATTATTTTCAAGACTTCATTTAACAACTGAATTACTGTTAAGAGGTTCAAATTTCCAGCCTCATAAACATTTCCTATATGCAACTAAAGATGCAAAGGGGGGGGGGGGGAAGAAGTAGAAAACTATAGGTTCTTTAGAAAATAAACTGTTACATAAATACATTTATGCTTTTTACTGATACATAAAAATCTCACCTTAAATATGAGTGAAAAAATTAAACACATCCAAACATAAAACTATATACATAATTTTAATCTAACAAACATGCTATCATGCTACATTTTTGTATCATGCAAAGGCTGAAAACCACAGGAAAAGAAATCAAACAGATCAAACAGATGGAAAGAAAAAGACTGAGTAGAAAGAGCAGGTTTGACAAAGAAATCAGGAATTCATTTTTTATCAAAAGTTAAAATCTGGCCTGGGGGTGTAGCTCAGTGGGTAGAGCACTTGCCTAGCATGTGCAAAGCCCTGGGTTCAATCCCCAGTACCAAATAAAAAATTAAAAAAAAAAAAAGTTACAAACTGATGACTCCTAAAAGCTACTTAAAAACTTGGGTCATGTTCATTTGGCCTGCAAAGCTCGAGTGTATGCCCTTTTTTTTACATTACTAGAGATTGAACCCAGGGTCTCAGGCATACAATGAAGTATTCTATCACTGAACTACACCCCAGTCCCTAGTTAACAGTATTTTTTAAATCATAAATTTCACCAGGAATATTACCATAATTTTCTCCAAAGACCTCAATACTTCCTACCTTCTCCCTATTGTACATAATTAAAGTGTACATAACATCTACTACCTTTACAGAAATCTGAGTTTACATATCTTGATTTTTATGTACTTTGAATTTGATGGGCCTATCATGTAACCTAGAGTAAAGCATTTCAGAGTTACAACAATATTGAATCTTTGTAATCCCTGTGTTATAATCAATATGCATATAGTAGATGCTAAATAAGTTGTGCATACTATAAGAAAATAAACTATCCAAATGGATTTTAGGCTGAAGGGGAGAAACTAGAAATATCAATTTGGTAATATTATTGTATGGGGAAACCATTGCATTATTAAGAAAATACAAATAAATCTATATTGAGGAGGGAAAAAAGAACAGGCATTAAAGAAACCATGGAAAACCTTTTCATTTAAAAGCTACATAGAGATGGGCACACCTGTATTCCCAGCAATGCAAGAGGCTGAGGCAGGAAGATCACAACTTCTAGATCAACCTCACCAACTCAGCAAGGCCCTCAGCAACTTAGGGAGACTCTGTCTCAAAATAAAAAGGACTGGAAATGTAGTTCAGTGGTAAAGAGCCCTTGGGTTCAATCTCCAGAGTGAATGAATGAAGAAATAAATAACAAGAAAGCAAGCTAGACAGAGAAAAAGGAACCAGTGGAAAAACTCTAACATCAGCAGGTGAAAAAAAAAAACGGGAAAAGAGAGACACTGACATCACAACACTAAAGAAAGAGAAATGCTTAGCTGGGTGCAGCAGTGTACTACATGGGAGGCTGAGATAGAAGAATCACAAGTTCAAGGCCAGCCTCTGCAACTTAGTGAGATCCTATCAAAATAAACAACAAAAAGGGCAAGGGATGTAGCTCAGAGGTAGGACACCCCTGGGTTCATCCCTAGTACCATGGGGGTGGGGGGGAAGGAATGCTTGATAGATAAAAGAGAAAAAAGAGGATGAAGACTTACGAGATCATTGTTCTCTTTAAGAGAATTTATAAAGAAACTAGTATAGTACCATTTACCTACTAAATAATCCTGTCCTCTCTACACTGTGTGATGTAGGACTGTACAAGGTACAGAAAAATAATATAGGTTGACGGTTATAAATAGATACACCTTTAAAAGTACCCTCTTTATGAAGGTTTTACTAGATATCTCCCAAAATTAAAATTTGAAAACAGTAGAAAAATATTTCTAGAAAACCAAACAATATATAAAATAATGACACAGAGTTTTTCCAAAAGCTTCCATAATATTAAAGGCTTACCTGACACACTTGTTTCTCTATTTTGTCAAGCAAGAGCCTTGGAATATTAATAATGACGTTAGTTCCATCTAAAGCATATTGATTAACAAGACTAAGGACTGAACTAACAACTTCTCTCTCTTTTTCCAAAACTAGGAGTGTTTCATTCACTGAAGTCCACAAAGACCGAACCTATAAAAAGAGACATAAATGAAATATAAAGTCTACACATAATTTATAAATATAGTAAGCAAGACATGGTGATGCACACCTATACTCCCAGTGGCTCAGGAAGCTGAAGCAGGAGGATCCCAAGTTCAAAGCTAGCCTCAGCAACTCAGCAAGGCCCTAAGCAGTTTAGTGAGATTCTGTCTCAAAATAAAAAATAAAAAGGGTTGGGGATGCAGTTCAGTGGTTAAGTGCCCTGGGTTCAATTATTGGTACCAAAAAAAAAAAAAAAAAAAAAAAATTATATTAAAGAAATGTAATCATAAATATTCGCTCACTCCTAGTTAACAAGCAAATTTCCCAGGATGATTTCTGGTGACAAAATTAAATTACTGAATTCTAATAGTTTAAAAGCATTGATATTACTTTCAAAGGGGCTTGAAAACTAAAGAATTTTTAAGAAGAATCTAGCTCATTATAATTTTCAAAGAAATCATTATACCAATATAAAATTAGCATTTCCTGTATTCTGACATGTCATCAATCTTAATGGAGATTTTTCAGGGAAAAATAATAAAAAGCTTTTCAAGAGAAAAAAATACTGCTAAACATTTATCTTAAGCCATTCAGATTTCAGAAAAGTTAAAACAGAAATATGCTTCTCTTAAAGGAAAAATTCTTAGACCTATATTAACCGAGGTTGACTAAAACACATGTGGAAGAATTTTCATAGAAGATTTATCAAAGTTTCAGTTAGACTAGAGGAAAAAGTTTTAATGGTTTATTGCACTGCAGTGGTGACCAGTTGTTAATAATATATCATATATTTCAAAATTGCTAATAGATTTCAACATTCCCATGACAAAATAAAATGATAAATTGGTAAGGTAATGAACACGTTAGTCACCTGACTGTCTCTTTCTATAATGTACCCAAAGATCAATGTATCACCTTGTACTCCATAGAAAAGCACTATCATTATTCGTATCAATTAAAATAACAAAAGAATATTCACAGAACTTTAATTTGTAATAGTTAAAACTGGAAACAAAGGTTCATCGAGGTTCAAGATTTGACAAACTAGATACTTATGATTTGCACATTTCTTTGTATTTGTTATATTTCAACAGAATTTTCCAAAGTAAGAAGGATATGGTAAGACATGATGACTACACCCATATTAGTGTGTGTCTTCCCATGATTCAAATAAGACAATGAATATCTCGAATTAAAGTGCTGCATAACAAGGTAAAGTTGGCCCCAAACAAAGACTTGGTTGGTGGCCTGGTGGTCTCACAGGATAGGTTTCCCTCCTAATTCATAATCATCCAATAACTGGTTTTCAATTTTTTCAAGTCTAGAATTCTGTCTTATCAATGACTCCAAGTTGATGGACTCAGGGAAAATGAACATTAACCACATTCAGGACACAATGATGTAAAATATTATGCTTCATACCAACCTATTAAATTTACAATCAGATATACTGCATTCAGTAATAAGAATGTTCCTATTCACTAAACTGAAAGATCTATGAAGAAAGTGACTTTGCCCGCATTCTTCAATGTCCTAGCCCTAGTATCCAGAAGATGCCTGGTACATAGCAGGTGACCAATAAACACTCGCTGGCCTGCTCGATGGCACATACCTATAATCCCAGCAACCCAGGAGGCTAAGGCAGAAGGATCACAAGTTCAAGAAGCAATTTAGCAAGGCCTTACACATCTTAGTGAGACCCTGACTCGAAATAAATGAAAATGGTTGGGGATGTGGCTCAGGGGTAAAGAGCCCAGTACCAAAAAAAAAAAAAAAATAAGTAAATAAAGAAGCACTCACTGAATGATTATTTCCTGAGGAGGGCACTAAACTTTTCTACTGACAAAGTACCTAGGAAGCCAAATTAATACCCAAAGCAGCTTGAAAATCACAGAATCGAAATAGAGCTTGAGAGAGATTTCATCCAAGCAAAAAGAAAACACCCTGAGCCCACATTAAAGCCAACTTCTGGTTGCCTCAGATACTTTGCATTTTCCAGATTCCTCCCTCCTGCCAAGTTGTCCTCAGTTTGACTTCTCATTTTTCCTAAACTGACAATCTTTCTTCAGTTAACTTATTTTATTTAGTTAAATTAATATCAGGGATTAAGTTATAATCAAGCAGAACTTTTCTTGCTGGAATGAAGACTTTAAATTCATTATTTAAAACAATTTCTGTGTGTCTTAATTGTATAAATTATAAACCACTTTTCTGATTATAGTCAAGTGTTTTACAAGCATCGTGTGATATTGTTTCATATATCATCTATAATGAGAAAAAAAAAAAAAAAAACAGTATTACTACCAAAAGAAATTGCAAAAAAAAAATAGAAGAATCCAGTTGCCAGGCATGGTGGCACATGCCTATACTCCCACCTACTCTGGAGACTGAGGCAGGAGGATCACTTAATTCCAGGAATTCAGGGCCACCCAGGGTAACATAGCAAGACCCTCCCTGTCTCTTGAAGAAAAAAAAGTATATATATGTATGTAGATATATATTAAAAGAGTCTAATTAATAAGCAAATATTGTATATTACGAAAGTCAAAAAGACTCAATTTGTCCCTTTCAAAGTTGTCTCACCTTTTTAATTTTCTCTTGTATGTTACCGTCATCATCACAGGGTTCCATTCTAGTAAAAATTAAATAATCTAATTAGTTGTAAGAAAATCACATGGTAATTTGATATCCAAAAAATCCCAAAAGCTAATTGGTCCCAAAAGCTAAACCCACCCACTAACAGTCATTCTAATTAAAAAATAATAAAAACAAAATTTAAGCTCAAAGCAATAATTTTTAAGACTGAATTATGAATAAGAACAAGGCTATAATCCCATCATCATCTAGCTACTGACATATTATTTTAATTAATGTTTCTGGGAATCTGTTTCTTCAAACAGATAAAATACAAGTGCTATAACATGCAAGAGCTAAATTAATATATAAACCAATTCCAGCTCTAAAAGTCACTTACTTTTTTATTTGGTTTTGCAGTCCTATACATTCTGATCTCAAACTGCGTATTTGCTTAACTGATAATCTGGAAAACAAAATAACAACTATAATTCTATTACAATTAGCCCACATAGCCTATTTAAATATATTCTCTTTTTATATCTTCACTTCTGGGGACAACCAATAGTCAACTAAGACTCTTTACTCCCTTCAGTAATGACATGAGGATCTAATATATAAGGTATGACTGAGATGGACCACAATTTGTAGGCCAGTATGCTGACCTCATTGAGTAGAATAGTGGATTACTCTGCTCTCTTATCCTTATATCACATATCTAGAGAGTAAACTTAAATATTATATAACACAGGCAACATTTCCATTTTAATTCAAAAGGTCTCTGTAGCATTAGTAACAACAATTGTTTGAAAAATTATCCTAAGGGAGCTGGGGATGTAGGTCAGTGGTAGAATGCTTGCCTTACATGCACAAGGCCCTATGTTTAATTCGGAGCACTACAAAAAAAAGAAAAGTTAAGTATGGAATATCTACTTGAAGAAATATCTACTTAATGAAATATCTACTGAACAAACTAATAAATACACATTAAAAGTAATACATTAGTGGACATGGTGGAACCCCAGGGGCTTGGGAGGCTAAGGCAGGAAGATTACAAGTTCAAAGCCAGCCTTGGCAACTTAGTGAGGCCCTATCTCTAAATAAAATATTTGTTAAAAGGCTGGGGATGTGGCTCAGTGGTTAAGCACCCCTGGGTTCAAAAAAAAAAAAAAATCATAATAATACATTATGATAATATGTAAAAATTTACACAATGAACTATAAAGACCAAAAAGGATACAAAATAGGATGACCACAGTTTCAGCTTAAAAATATATTTCCATATAAAAAAGAAATTGAATTTTTTAAACTAAAGTGACCTTTATTCTTTTCTGTAAACTTTCAGTTATAGTATGCCTAGAGTTTAAAAAATTTTATTCACAAGTTATCTGATTTCAAAATGTAAACATAGGATTGGGAATGTAGCTCACTGTAGCTCAGTGGCAGAGCTCTTGCCTACCATGTGTGAGGCCCTGAGATTAATCCTCAGCACTACAAAATTAACAGTAAAATGAAAACATAACAGCCAGGGTTTTGAAATAGGCATATTTCATATTTCTACTGAAGTCACATTTGATGACATATGTTCACAAAGAAAGAAAATTGCTTTCTATCAAAATACTACTTACTGTGCATTTTCCTGATATTGTTGGATAACACAATCTTCTCTTTGCAAAATTTGTAAAAATCTGTTACGTGAAACATGCCATCTGGCAATGCACTTGTGCATATCTTGTGGTTTTACATTAAATGTTTCCGTAAAATGTAGAGAAGAATCTACATGGAAGACAATATCAGAAAACAGACTTAGAAGCTAATAAATATCAAAAGTGTTCATTTTTTACCAGGTGCAGTGGTGCACACTTGTAGTTTCAGCACTCAAAAGACTGAGGAAGAATCACTTAAGCCCAGGAGTTCAAGGCCAGTCTGGGCAACACAGCAAAACCCCTTCTCAAAAAAATAAAAAATTTAATTTTAAGAAATAAATATCATGTAACTAACAATTCCTTAAAGGCTATTATACCACATACATAAAAAGACAAAACTAATGTTAATGAAACCAAGATGACCTTTTTAAAAACTAGCTAACTAAAAAAGAATATCTGAAGCTCAGTTTTTTTGTATAATTACCTAGCAGAGATTCTCTGAACAAACACATTGTTATATATGTGAGCTACTAGGCTTTCTAACAGGATCCTTTAACAGCAAAGGAAGAAAGTTAACTAAAAGAGATAAGGCTAGGGATACAGGTCAGATCACAGTATTTAACTAGCATGCTCAAGTCCCAGGGTTTAATCCCCAGCATAGCAAAAAAACAAAGAGAAAGAGATAAAGAGAGATGAAGAGCCAGGCACAATGCCCCACGCCTATAATATCAGTGACTCGGGAAGTTGAGGCAGGAGGACTGTAAATTCGAGACCAACCTCAGCCATTTAAGAACGCCCTAAGGACTTAGCAAGATTCTGTCTCAAAATAAAACAAAAAAAAAAAGGGCCAGGAGGATAGCATATGCCTATACTCCCAGCAACTCATGAGACTTGAGGAAGGAGGATTGCTAATTCAAAACTAGCCTCAGCAATTTAGTGAGGCCCTAAGCAACTTAGGAAGACCCTGTCTCTAAATAAAATATAAAAAGGGCTGGGGTGTAGCTCAATGTTGAAGCACCTCTGGGTTTGATCCCTGGCATGAAAATTACAAAAAATAAATTTTAAAAAAATTTTTAAAAGGGCTAGGGATGTGTCTCAGTGGTTAAGCAACCCTGGGTTCAATCCCTAGTACCAAAAACAGGAGAAATGAGGTAAAGTCAGGGGTGGTGGCATACACCTATAAACCCAGCAATTTGGGAGTCTGAAATAGTAAGGTCACAAATTCCAGGCCAGCATCAGAAATTCAGTGAAACCAACCATAACTTAGCAAGACCATGTCTCAAAATAAAATATAAACAAAAAGGGTTAGGCAGAGGAAATACTGTTTCTCTATGAGGTAGTCATTGCTGCCCCCTAAACCGCTGCTGATTACCCCATTCATCCACCCCGATCACCCACCATCTGCCAGCATATTGCCTGCTTTTTTTTTTTTTTTTTTTGTGGTGCTGGGGATTGAACCCAGGGCCTTATGCTTGCAAGGCAAGCACTCTACCCACTGAGCTATATCCCTAGCCCCTTGCCTGTTTTTTGAGTGCAGACTGCTCACTGACTGCTGCCTATCATCCGCCATTTCCATTTGCCTGCCTCTTGCCTGCCTGTCACCTGCCTTTCACCTATCACCCACTGCCAAACGTCCAACAGTCAATTGTCCGCCATTAGCCTGCAGACCACACAGAGACCACCAGCAGATCACCTGCTGTGCACTGTTACCTGGAAATCCACTGTCACAGTACCCACAGATTTGTTTACATATGGTTGCCACCATTTTGGGACAGTTTGCAATTAGAGAAATGCAAACCAAAACTGCTCTAAGATTTCATTTCACTCCAGTTAGAATGGCAATTATCAAGAATACAAGCAATAACAAGTTTTGGTAGGGATGTGGAGGAAAAGATACACTCATACATTGTTGGTAGGATTGCAGATTGGTGCAACCACTTTGGAAAACAGTATGGAGATTCCTCAGAAAATCGGAAAGGACCCATCATTTGACCCAGCTATGCCACTCCTCGGTTCATACCCAAAGGACTTAAAATCAGCATACTATAGTGATGCAGCCACATCAATGTTTATAGTAGCTTAATTCACAATAGCTAGATGCCCTTCAACAAATGAATGGATAAAGAAACTGTGGTATATATACACAATGGAATATTACTCCATTATGGCTAATATTTATTAGCCATAAAGAATAAAATTATGGCATTTGCAGGTAAATGAATGGAGTTGGAAAATATCATGCTAAGTGAAATAAGTCAATCCCAAAACACCAGAGGCCGAATGTTTTCTCTGATAAGTGGATGCTAATACATAATGGGGGGGCTGGAAGAGGGGGTAAGGGAAGAATGGAGGAATGCTGGATTATAGAGGGGAGTGAGAGAAGGGATGGGACAGGTAGGGATAGGAAGTATGGTAGAAAGAGACAGGCATTATTACCCTATATACATATATGAAAAAAAGTTGTTTTAATATTTATCACTGTCAAAAAAAGATAATGAAAAAAATTAATAAAAGTTTAAAAAAATGTTAAAGAATTAGCAAAGTTCCCCAGAAATTGCACTCCTAGATATAAACCTAGAAGACCTAAAAATGGAGACCCAAATAGATTCTTGTACATGAATATTTATAGCAGCATTATTCATAACGGTCCCAGAGTAGAAACAGCCCAAATTTAAATGGACAGATGAATATCAAAACAAAATGTGGTCTACCCGTACAACAGAATGTTATTCAGTCATAAAAAGGAATGAAACAGCTGGGTGTAGTGGCAGATACTTGCCATCCCAGCTACTTGGGAGGCTGAGGGAGGAGGATTCAAGTTTGAGGACAGTCTCAGCAACTTCTTGAGGTCCTATTTCAAAATCAAACTGAAAAAAAAAAAAGGCTGGGGATGGAGCTTAATGGCAGAGCTCTTGCCTAGTATATGTGAAGCATGTACACACAAAAGCAAAGAGAGCAGGAATAAAGCACCAAAATGTGGTACAATATGGATGAACCTTGAAGATTCAATGCTAAGTGAGAGAAACCAGACTCAAAGGATCACATGTTGTATGAAGCCATTTGTATGAAGCTTCCAGAACAGATAAAGCCATTGAGACCAAAAGCAGACTGCTGGTTACCAGGGAATGGGGGAGGGAGATATAGGAGTGATGGACTCATGTGTATAGTTTATTTCAGGGGTGAAGCAAATGTTCTGGAACAAGATAGAGGAGGAGTTGCACAACAATGTAAATGTAATAATGTAATAAATGCCATTGAACTTAAAAAAAAAAAAAAAGGGCTGGGGATGTAGCTCAGTGGTGTAACACCAGGGTTCAAATCCCAGAACAAGAAAAATAGAAGAGATGAGGTGGGATCACATCCCCTTCACTGCACTATCCGCTTACTTTCCCTCTTAGTAAGACCAACAGAACAAAACAACCACATAAAACCATTCTCCACTTCTCAAGCCTTTCTCGGTTGTTACTAATGACAAATGTAGAGCCTGAGAACAACCCATGCAAACATTTCAAAGTTCAGGTTTTTATCATAAATATTCTGGAAATGAGGGATTCCATACTACACTTAACATTACTTATCTACGTTCTAGCATACCCTAAAGAAACCCATGCGATTCCCAAATATTTAACAGGAAATGAGTTCAACAAATTTAGACGTCATCTAGAGATCAAAAATGCTGACTGGAGTCACTTTAAATCAAAAATAAGGTAACCAATGCTTAAAGGCCTTATGAACAACAAATCCTAATTAAATTCAAACATATGTTTCATATAAAAATTTGGTTTACATGCAATTGGAGTTGGTCACCTACTAATAAAAGAAACTGGCAAAATGCTTATGCTATATTAAATCTGAAAATACAAATGTTTATACAGCAGAATCATATGTTCTCAAAAATCACACATAAAAGATACACCAGGGAAAAAAGATTTTATGTCACATTACAGAGAAGGGGCAATAAGTTTTTATAAATGAAAAAGAAATAAAAAAGAAAATGACTAATAAGAAAAATGGACAAAGGACATGAACATAGATATGAAAAATGTATGAACTGCTCTTAAACACATTAAACAATTTTAACTTCACTAATAATAAAAGAAATACAAATTAAAACTTAACTGAAATTCCATTTTAGCCTATCAAATTGAAAAGATAATATCTGATCACAGGCCAGTCTAGGCAACTTTGCAAGACATTGTCTCAAAATTTAAAATTTAAAAAGGGTTGGCAGTGTGACTCAGTGGTAAAGCACTTACTTAGCATGCACAGGGCCCTGAGTCCAACACCCAATACCAAAAGGAAAAAAAAAGCCTTTGGGAAAACAGACACCTTCATACACTGGTGACAGAAATATAAACTGAGTACACGCTACAGAAACTAATCTGGTAATAAATAACTATCAAGTTACAAATGCAAAGCTCTTTTGACTAAACAAATCATCTTTTATGTATGCTGTATGTATATACACATATTTGAACATTGACGATACATGTATAATGTTTGCACTGTAACTTTTTTAATAGCAAAAGATGTGAGGAAAAAAGGCAAATGTCTGTGAGTAGAAGATTGACTACATAAATTACAGTACATCCTATTCATTCAATGTAATACTTAGCAGTTCTAAAAGGAGAGGAAAAGAATACGGAAGCTCTTTAAATTGATAAAAGATGATTTCCAAGATACAGTTAGGTAGAAAAAGATCAAAAACCAAGTTTAAGTTATTTATGTTTTATAAAGATAAAGAGGGGTATATGTGAGGCACTGAGTTCCATCCTCAGCACCACATAAAAATAAATAAAATAAAGATATTTTGTCCACTACAACTAAAAATATTATTTTAAAAAAAGAGAA
This sequence comes from Sciurus vulgaris, assembly GCF_902686455.1. NCBI lineage: Eukaryota > Metazoa > Chordata > Mammalia > Rodentia > Sciuridae > Sciurus > Sciurus vulgaris. The sequence continues at coordinate 37,644,752 of NC_136476.1, forward strand.
TATATACATATTTGCTCAGGTTACTGATTACACTGTTACTTCTAGAAAAGTAAACAAGGGCTGGGGTTGTAGCTCAGTGGTAGAGCACTTGCCTCAAATGTGTGAGGCACTGGGTTCAATCCTCAGCACCACATAAAAATAAATAAGTAAAGAAAGACATTATACTTCTATAACTAAATAATACTTTTAAAAAAGAAAAGGAAATAATGTACTTAGAGAACAGAAGTGGAAGACAGACTTGAGTTTTCATCTAAAAGAATATATTGTCGATTTAAAGTAAATGAAACCTGTAGATATAGTACGTATAAATATATATTTTTTAAAAAACAGTAAAAGGATATAAACCAGGGCTGGGGAAATAGCTCAGTTGGTAGACTGCCTGCCTCGCAAGCACAAGGCCCTGGGTTCAATCCCCAGCACCGCAAAAAAAAAAAAAAAAAAGAGATATAAACCAAGCAGAAATAGTTGTCTCAGGAAATTGGAAGACAGGGTTTTAGAGTTCAACTTTTCTGTCATATTCCTTTCTATGCTTTATAAGCAAACATCAATTAAACAGAGCAGCAGAGTTATTAAACTAGAAATAACGTTCTTATATTAGTTTTAAAAATCCAATTTTTTGTCTCAATAAACTTGTAAATTAATCAAATTCCTTGAAAAAAGAAATTTCCAACACATCACCAGGAACCAAAATAAATCTAACTCATTCAACACACATTTAACACCATGTATTAGAGGTCAATTATAACCTGCAAGCCTAATTTGGCCCACGGGCTATTTTTGATAATCCAACAAGGCAGGAATGGTTTCTGCATTTTTTAAAGGTTGTAAAAACAAACCAAAGAGAAATAAATATTCAACAGAGACCCTATGTGGCTCATGAAGCCTAAAATATTTATTATCTGGCTTTCTACATATAAAAAGTGTTTCCAAACTCCTGTATTAAGACATAATAAAGTAACATAAATAAAATAATGTAAATAGTAACCAAGATTCACTTTGAGATTTCAACCTACAATTCTAGTACAACATTAACTATTTACTTTTTGACAGTAGATTAATGTTTTAACTTGTCTTGCTTTATTGACAATCTCTCTATTTTAAAATTGTAAAGAAGAGTAACAATTTAAGAATCAAGCTGGACACATTGGCACAAGCCTGTAATTCCAACAACTAGAGAGGCTGAGACAGGAGGCTTACAAATTCAAGGATAGCCTCAACAACTTAGCTTAATGGTAAAGCACCCCTAGATTAAATTCCCAGTACCACAAAAAAAGGAAAAAAATTTTAAGAATTAAAACCAAATAAATTCCTACTATAAGCTTAACTTACTTTTAGAATTGGTTTTAATATATTTTAAAGCAACAAATCTTGCAAAATGATACATCAGATGAATAAACTTAGGACCACCAGGAGACAGAAACAGTGAACCAACAACTTGAGGAAAGTTATTTCCACATTCAGCCTATGAAGAAAAAGATAAGATGAGTTAAAAATCTTATCAAGAATACTCATATTTATATCAACTATTTTTTTAAAGAATGACAATCTTGTAGTCAGGCTGTACACCAGGAGCACTATACTTTAAGGGAAATAAAACTCAACCATCCGTACTGATCATTAGCACACCCTCCTCGTAGCACAATGGCTTGTATAAGTTCAAGTCCACTGCAGAGTGGAAAATGGGCAGAAAGGGTCAGTTACCACCCCAACCCACTCCCTCTTCACAGCATACTATTTTTGAAGAATAAAAAAATTTGCAAGAATTATTCTGTTTGAACCATAAATTGTTTGGTTTTTCTAAACTCTACATGTATTTGGTCAAAAAGATAATTATAATTAAATAAACCATAACTATTGATGCTATTTGGAGAAACATACTGAAATAATCTTAGCTAAAAAATATTCTGTGTAGTGGTTGGGTTGTAGCTTAGTGGTAGAGTGCCTGCCTAGCACATGTGAGGCACTTGGTTCAATCCTCAGCACCATATAAAAATAAATAAAATAAAGGTATTGTGTTCAACTGTAACTAAAAAATATTTAAATACATACATATACGTATATACGTGTGTGTGTTGTGTATTTCTGTTCCAGGCATGGTGATGTACACATATAATCCCAGTGACTCAGGAGCTAAGACAGGATGAACTTAAGTCCCAGGACAGTCATGTCAACTTTGTGAGACCTTATCTCAAAATAAAAAATAAGACTGAATTCAAAGCCAGCCTTAGCAACTTAGCAAGACCCTGTCTCAAAATATAAAAAGGGCTGGGAATGTGGCTTAGTGGTTAAGTGCCTCTGGGTTCAATTTCTGGCCAAGAAAAAGAACGAGGAAAGAAGGTCAGTGGTACGATACTCAATATCAATAAATAAAATAAAAAAGATTTACATCTAAAAAGTTAACATAGTTTTTAACACCTTTTAACTTCTTAAAGTCTGCATCTTTCAAAAGGAGAATACTTACAGAAATCTTTTTTAACCATTCACAGCAGTGTTTCCGGAATTCAGTGTCACTTTTTTGGTCAAATGGAGGCCAGCAAAATCTTTAAAAATAATAATATCATTAGACTCATATCCTCAAAAAAAAATCAAACTCAGAAAAATTTAAAATTACATCAAATTTATTTCCTTTACCGGGAACATTAAAGCAAAACAGATTAAATGTAACATTCTTACATTTTATCTAGACCAATCTGTGAGAAATTGGGTCTTTTTTTTATAAGTATCTATAGGGTTGAGTTTAGTGCAATTAATGAATATACACGAATAGCTAATGAATAAATATAATACATATAGGTGCAAATAATTAATAAACAGCTATAAAAGTACTGAAAATAAAGATAATGCTCTCAACAGATCCACTTGACCAAGGCATACAGATGGTATAAAATAATTAGCATATTAAGCCTGGGGGCAGAGGAGGACATTGCTGGAAAAAATTTTAATGTATCCAACATGATAAGCAAAGGAGAAGGAATGCATGAGAGTATGACTACTAGAAATTTATTTGTTATAATTTATTTGTTGCTTTTCTTTTTGCAGTGCTGGGGATTGAACCCAGGGCCTTGTGCTTAACAGGCAAGCACTCTGCGAACTGAGCTATATCCCCAGGATTAATTGTTGCTTTTCTATATAAGAAGTTTGACAGTACAATATAAATATTAACACACTTTGAACATTATTTCAGAAAGAAAAAATCCAAATCATATACAAAATGACATAGAACCTAGACTACTAGGTGTTTACATTTTTACAATCATCTTAAACTTAGAACAGGCTAAATTTAATAGGAATGCTTTTTGCCTGTAATAGCTGACACTTTAATACATATTACTGAACAAAAGAGTAAGTATTTCCAAAGAAATGGAAAGTTAAAATAGACAAAACAAATAATACTGCCCATAAAAGTAGTAAGGCTTGGGGAAATCAACATGAAAAATAGGGCAAGCCGCAGTGGGGCACACCTATAATCCCAGCAACAGGAGAGGCTGAGGTAGGAGGATCGTGAGTTCAAATCCTGCCTCGGCAACTTAGTGAGGCCCTAAGCAACTCAGTGACACCCTGTCTCTAAATAAAAATAAAACAGCTGGGGATGTGGCCCAGTGGTTAAGAGCCCCTGGTTTCAATTCTCTATAACAAAAAGGGGAGGGGGGCCAGTGGGCCAAAACTAAATGTATAAACAGATTGGTATCAGTTAATTCTTTTGCTTAATTAAGACTAAGAAGATTGTTAGAAACTAATTTTATGAAATAAATCTATATTATCTATGAAACACGTAATGATCATACCAAAAACAATCACCCATATATACAAAAATTAAGCATTGCTGGAGATGATGGCATATGCCTGTAGTCCCAGCAACTCAGGAGGTGAAGGCAGGAAGCAACTTATAAAAAATAAACATAAGGAACGTTTGATAAAGAAATAAATCTGTTGTTCAGGCATTATATTCATCTTTGATAATTTAGTCTTAACATTTTACCTTCATTTATAAGTTTTAAGTGCCTAGAAGAGCAGGTATATTTGAAACACTTTCTTAAAATCCCCATTATTAAGGTATAGGGCTTCACCAAATAAAAATAAGTTTTCAGAAATTTTCCCCTGATTTAAACCATTTAGGCTTGTTTTAAACATTTCAGGAAATACTGGAAATGGTGAGAAAGTAAGTCTCATCCTAAACCCACCAACCTGAGATTATCGCTGTTGACATTTCCTCCTTTGTCTTTTTTCCCTAAGCATACTTAATTTTTCTATGAATATAGAATATATTAAAGAAACAAAAATAGCTGGGGATATAACTAAGTGGTAAAGTATTTCTAGGTTCAACCCTCAGTATCACAAAAAAAAAAATGTTAAGCACTAAATTTCTAAAATTCAAACTTGAATTTTGTAATATCTTCAAAACAATAGTTAAACTCCAAGTTAAAATTCCGGGTTTACATCAAGACATAGTCCATTTTTACATTTGAGAATGACTACAAAAAGAAAATGAAATAAATAATTTTTCCTTACTTAAAAACTTCTTTGGTGAGTGACTGATCCAGGGTTTGAAACAAAAAATAAGAAACTATTTGAAAGGCATCACGGTTCAGCTTATCAAACATATTCCTAGAGGTTTAAAATGAAAAAGAAGTAGGAAAAGAAAAAGGAAATGATTAATAAAACATAACAGCATCAAAGGCTATGTAAGAGTTTGAGGTAAATTAGTATTTTTCATTCTCTTCAAGAGGTCAAGGCAAATTAATTTCTCAGTCATGTACATTTTATAACCAATTAAGAACAACATACAAGTTTTTAGTCCTGGTTCTGAAAATATAGATCCAACAGAAGAAAACTGAGATTATTTTATTGCAGTGAAAACACTACAGAAAGGGAAGGAAAACCTAATCAGACAGAGTGAATATGCCCTATGATATGAAGACAACACCAACCAACATTTACTAAATAACAACAAAAATAGTTAATATTTTTTGAATGTTTCCTTTTTGTCAGGCATTACTTTAAATCTCTTACAGGCAGTAATTCACCTAATTTTCACTAGACTCTAAGGTTAAGTCCTGTGCTGTTAGCTTTAACATGTATTATTTTATTTAATCCTAATGGTAATAGTAGTTTAATTAACTTCATTACACAAATGAGGAAACTAAAATTTAGAAAAGTTAGAATATTTGTTCAAAAAACTACGAGTGGTGCACTCCTGTAATTCCCCCCCACGTATATATATGTAGATATATATCTATATATACCTGTATATATAGATATCTCTAAGCATTAGAAAAGTACCAACTTGAAATATGTCCATGACCCAAGTCCAGGGACTTTACAACTAGATTTTAGTCCCAGAACCATCTTTATGACACAATGCTAGCAAATCCATTAAAGTTTTTATTATTCCAATTTCCCTAGTTAATCAAAACAAAGCCTAAAACACATACACATACACACACACACACACAATTTGAAAAAACAAAAACAAAAGATCTACTAAACCCCTTAAGAAATGTCACACAGCTGTAAGAAATCAAGAGTTAACATGGGGACTGTACATATAGTTCAGTGATAAAGCTCAACATACACAAGGCTCCAGGTTTTATCTACAGCAGCACACAAAAAAGTTAATATGAAAAGCAAAACATCACATATTTCAAAGGAATCAAATCAAGTGAATTTTTAACTTAGTATTACTATTCTCTTACTTAAGTGCCCATTCCTATCCACACGTCAAACCCTTCTGTCCTTTGAATATCTTAATTCCTCAAGCAATACAAATGAAGTTCCATCTATCCTACTTTCTTACCATCTCTAAAATCTGTTATTTTTCTCACAAAGGACACTGTTCTTGTCTGTGACACTTATCATAATCTATAATAAAACATTTGTTATAGATTTATTCACTCACTAGACTTAAATTCTATTAAGGGAAAATTCACATCTATTCTCTTCATCATTGTACACCAGGTCCAATATCATGTTCAAAAAATATCTGTTGAGCCAATAAATATCATGAGTTAATTTCAATAAATATCATGGTGGCTCATGCCTGTGATCTTGGCCACTCTGGAGTCTGAGGTAGGAAGTTTCCAAGTTCAAAGCCAGTCCTGGCAACTTACCAAGATGCTGTCTCAATTTTTTGTCTTTTTTTTTTTTTTTTTTTTTTTTTTTTCCTTAGGATGGCTGAGGATGTAACTCAGTGATAGAGAACACAGCTAGCCTGAAGGAGCCCCTGGGTTTGTTCCCCAGGAAAATAAATATCTGTTGAATGAACAAATTAATTATCTCTCTTCTTTCCATTACCACTGTCACCTCAATTCAGGCCTAGATAGGTACCTGTGACACCCTACTTCCCCCTCTAACCTACTGTCTGTAAAGCAACCAGCATGATTTTTCCAAAATGCAAATACTGTGGACTGAAACTGCTGGGTCATATATTAATAGTATGTTTAACTTTATAAGAAAAATAGTTTCAGCATTTAGATGCTCACCCAACTAGAATCTTACAGAATTATTGCAAACCAAAAAGAATTTTGCCACATAAGCAAATGGAAAAAATTAAAATACTTTTAAAGTAAATGTGATGATGCTACATTTGTGTTTAAACTATTTTACAGGGGACATCTATTGCATGAGATAGATCCCTACAATAACAGACAAAAACAACTCTAAAAACATAAGGGGGAACGACATCTATGAGTGTTGGACAGGGTAAAAAAAAATGCCATCACTGGACCAGAACCTGACATATTCTGCAAAACTTTCAAAGGCAGAATGCAATTGCATTAATGGATAAACCAGAGAAGAGAAAATTAAGATGGCCAAAACACTGAAAAGAAGGATGCACAAAAGCTGTTATCAGTGATGAAACCCTTAAAGAAGCTTCAAGCTTCTCTGCCAGTACAGAGAAAATGAAACTGTGTTGTGGGGCATCAAATCATATGAAATAAATAATTTATTAATAAAAACATCATCATAACCTGATAAATGCTACCTACTAGTAGTCAGTTTTTAGAATAGATTTCTATTCAAAGCATTTCATCTATGTTAATAGCATTAAGTTCTAAACAGTCACCAAACTAAACTTAATTACAGATCTAAACTTTGATAGCAAAAGTTAAAATACAACTGAAAAAAGTCAAGAGGGAAAAGGCAGAAAAAGAGGATGGAGGGTAAATGAACTAATTATTTTATAAATAATAGCTACATTCATTGTGAAATTACATAGTTGAGACTCAGATTTGAGAGATTGATGAATCAAGCCTAACCACATTTTTAAAACACTACAACTACATGAACAGAAATGATATAATTTACAAAAATCAAATAGACTGTGGAGGACAGGCGATGGCCAATGTATCCTAAATTCCTGGCCTTTAGCAGGGAAGATAACAGATACTGTCTAAAATTACTAAGCCACAGAACTATAAACAAAGTATTTACTTTCATGGTCACAACCATATCAGAAGTGGCAAAAGTAAAAAGGACCTTCTGTTCATTTAATAATCTCTCTACTGTTTTCTGCCAACTGTGGCATGCCTTAGCTTCCTGATTCAAAAAGCAAAAGTTACAAACTAAAGTTAACTCCCGTCAAAGACTCCCTTGAGTTCTAGAGACCTCTGCGTGCCCACTTCCCACACCCTTCCACTACCAACTCGCCGCTCTTCCCACCACTTCTCAGACCACCCACTTCCACCATAAGGCAGGGTTAAGTTGTCTCCTCGGTTTTACCCCAACTTCAGACTACTTCCCTACAAAGCCACTGGTGGGTAACTTATACTGTCAGTCTCTGCCACCAACCAGCAGCAATCGGGGGCAGGGGCTTTGTAGCAAGTGCCTGGCACATAGTAACCGCTCAACCGCCTCTGATGCATGGAGCCGGGGGTCTGGGAATAGGCGGGCCACCCAGCAGTCTCCCTGCGCAGTATGCCTCAGCCCCGCCGGCCCCCGCCTCCTTACACTCCGAGGTGCGTGTGCGACACGATCTTTCCGCAGGCGATGGTAGCGGGGCCCGGCTCGAAGCCGAGCGCCTGCAGATACATCCAGAGATGCTGCCTCTCAAAAGAAGCGCCCCAAGCAGAGCTCATCCTCACGGTAGTCTGGGTGACTTCAAAGGAAGAAAGCGCCGGCTCAAGCGACTGTGAGGCCCCTCAATATCCCTCCCCACCGGCAGCCTGAGGTCGCGGGGACCCCTCCACTGCCATCGCCTGCCGCTCTCTAGCCCGGAGCCATTTCGCCTCAAACGGCCAAAAGGACTCTGAAAAACGGAGCGTCAAAGGACAGGGCGGCCACAGCTCCCTAACCGAAGCCACCACAAACCAAGACTCCCGCGCTACAGGAAGAGCAGAGTGCACTGGCGCCGCCTAACTTCCGGGGGAGGAGGGACTTCCTCAGAGGACGGTATCTCCCGCCATGCAATGCGCCCTGTTCCCGGTTCTTCCGGTCACTCCCAGCGTGGAACTGCGAGGTCCCCACAGTGCATCTCTGGAAGTCACCTACTCTGCCGGCTCTGTTTTACCGATCCCTGTTCCCGCGCATTTCAGTCCTTAACGTTTGCGATTCCCACTACTGATGTGTGATTATTAAATAGACAAAAAGCCATAGAAGGAGTACTGCGGCCTCATGTAGTGAGAAAAGCACCAGGCATGTGAACCAGAACAAGTCCCCTAACCTCTAAGCCTGAGTTCTATCATTAGCAAAATCTTTACCATCAAATGCTGAATCTTCCCTTCATCTTATTGCTGTAACTGATATCTGGCTCTCTCCTAAGCATGCTGTATCCCCTGTAGCATTCTCAATTTTTGACTGTTTTCTTCGGTAGACCACATTTAAAACAGGCCTGGAACTGGGATGGCTATTCTACTTATTTCACGTTGCTTTCCCTGGCAATTATTGCCTCCTGCCTCATTAAAACCAGCTCCTTTGAAATTTATGCTCTTCCTTGTAGAGGTCAACTGTATGCTCTTAGGATCAATGGACCTCAGTCTGAGATTTACAGCTTAATCCTGTTTCTGCAATGTTCGTGAGAGTTTTGGGTGATATCAATATCCACGTAGGTGACCTTTTCAATACCTAGCCTCTCAGTTAATAGGCCTGCTTTCCAATAACCTTTTCTCTTGGAACATAACTGTAAAATCTGTAATTATCAACTACTGCAACACCTCCATAAATTCAATTGCAACCTCCATCTTCTAACTTTCCAGCACAATCCCTCCAAATCTTATTCCAACAGTCCTCAGATCACTAGAATTTCTAATCCTTTTGTCTCTACTTTGTCTCTTACTCCGCTCATGACATTGTAATCATTAACTTGAAGGCATCATCAGTTCTCTGACATCTTTCTTTGCCAGATTTATTTAGCAAAACCCTAATCCCTATTAAATCCAGTTCTCTGCCTACTGTGCACCTGCACTTCAGCATATAAACTTATTTTATCGGTTCTCATTCAAAATTCATAACTCAGGTGAGCCCGTAAGCCTACCCACTGACCACTACTCTTTTTCCCAAAGCTTACACATACACATGCACTTGCATGCATACTTAATTATGAACTCACAGATTTAAACTTAAGGAGTTCAATCTACAATATTTATTACCCACGTAGAGATCAAATTGTCTTATTTTATTTATTTATTCCCTGAGAGTTCAGGACCATCTGGCCAACTGGAAACTCTTCAAATTGGTTTTCAAGAAGTTCAAGGCTGGGGTTGGGGTTGTGGCTCAGTGGTAAAGTGTTTGTCTCACACATGAGACCCATAAAAATAAAATAAAGATATCCATCTAAAAAAAAAGTTCAATGCTTATTTTATACTTTTCTTGCCTCAGACCTAGAATTAGTCATTTTTCCAAGAAAACCTAACTCCTTTTAGTGGAAAATGGTATTTTGTGACTATAACCAGGCATTAGGGATGTTCTTAGCTACTGGGTTGGCCAATGTTTCTACCATTTACAGAATAAACTAGTATGTATTTAATGCTGATTTGTGGCAGGGATTGCTCTACACTTGTAACAAATGTTAACTCCTTAATCTGACCTTATAGATGAGAAAATTGAGGCACAGAAAAGTGAAGTAATTTGCTCAGGTCACACAGTAAGTGGCAGAGTCAAGTTTAAAAACTGGAGTCTGAGCCTTTATCCATCATGCTTTACTTGCTCCCAGTTGACCTACTTTTGTTCATATATCCATCTCTCAATTAAGGGAAAGCAATAAACCTTAACAAGCATACTCACTGGACCAAAAGAAGCAGAAATGAATCCTGAGAGTTCAGGAAAACAAGTGTCCAGTTAAAAAAAAAAATGGGTACAATGGTGCACACCTGCAATCCCAGTGACTTGGGAAGCTGAGACAGGATCACAAATTTGAGATCAGTTTCTGCAACTTAGTGAGACTCTGTCTTAAAATTAAATATATATATATATATATATTTTTTTTTTTTTTTAAAGGCTGGAAATGTAGCTCAGTGGTAGAGGACCCCAGGGTTCAATTCCACGCCCCCCCAAAAAAAGAAGAAAAAGAAAGAAAACACTGATCCAAGCTTACACAGTCCAATTTTTATTATGGGCATTTCAGCAATTAAACTTTGAAGAGATATATAAATTGATATATGGCACACAAGAAGATCTCTTACAAAAGTTTAGATCAATCAAAATATTCTTGCAATTAAGAGCAAGCAACCAAAAAACTACATTAACACCCTTCAAAAACCACAGGACTGAACACATGAGCAAAGACGAATTTTACTGTGATACAAATTGCATATTCAGCCAAAAGGAATTTTTACTTTTTGGTTAATTATTCCCTGAGAGTTCAGGACCATTAGCATGTGAATGATTTGCTCCATACTCCTCTTCTAAAGCTATAATATCTGGAATTTCATCAGTCTCTGATGTCAAGTCTATGATAGTGAAATCAATCACCTGTAAAAGAAGAATCTTGGGTATTAAAATGATCATTAACGAAGTGAACTGTTGGGCCCACGTGAGTTCTTAGAAACATTATGGTTATGGGTTGTTTTTTTTGGTTTTATGTTTGTTTGTTGTTTCATAATAGGGATTGAACCAAGTGGTACTTTACCACTGAGCTACATCCCCAGTCCTCTTTTTATTTTTTATTTTGAGACAAGTTCTCACCAAGTTGCTGAAAGTCTTGCTAAATTACTGAGGCTGTCTTTGAATTTGTGATCCTCCTGCCTTAGCCTCCCCAGTCACTGGGATTACAGGCGTGCACCATCATGCCTAGTTTGGTTTTGTTTGTTTGTTTGTTTTGAGATGCGGTCTCACTCTGTTGCCCAGGATGGCCTCAAACTCCTGGGCTCAAGTGATCGTCCTGCTTCACCCTCCCAAATAACTGGGAACACAGACATGCACCACCATGCCCAACTCCTAAAGACATTAAAGATCCCATGTAGGCCAATTTTGATTTGTCCAAAGCTGTACTTTTAAAAAAGATGCCTGTAGTTATTCCCATAATCCACTGGGAGCTCAGTGGCAGAAAGCATGCTTAGTATGCCCAAGGCCCTGAACTCCATCCCTAGCACTGAAAGGAAAAAAGGAAAAAGAAAGAAGGCGGAGGAGAAGATTAGTAAAATATAATATTACTATAATAGACTGCAGTCTTGATAGTACAGTGAGAAATGTCTGTGCCTAAAACAACTAACAAAAAATATCTCTTGGGCTGGGGATTTGGCTCAGTTGGTAGAGTGCTTGCTTTGCATGCACAAGGCCCTGGACTCAATCCCCAGCATCACGGGGGTGGGGGTGGGGGGGAACTCACCAGGCACTATAGCACATGCCTATAATCCCAGCAACTCCGGAGCCTGAGGCAAGAGGATCTCAAATTCAAAGCCAGTCTCAGCACTTTAGCAACTCAGTAAGATCCTGTTTCTTAATAAAATATTTAAAAAGGACTGGGGATGTGTCTCAGTGATTAAGTGCCCCTGGGTTCAATCCCTAGTACCAAAAAATAAATAAAAAAATAAAAAGGGCTGGGTATATGGCTCAGTGGTTAAGTACTGCTGGGTTTAATCCCCAGTACGGGGGGGGGGGGGGGGGGGGCAGGGAGTGGTAAGTATCTCAAAAAATACAGAAGAAAGGGGAATCATGAACTGAAATAGATTTTCATGCATGTATTTGTTTGTCAGGATAAACCCAACTACTAAATAAATAAAGAATTTTTAAAAAACGAACAGGGCACAGTAGAGCACACCTGTAATCCCAGAGGCTTGGGTTCAAAGCCGGCCTCAGCAACTTATCAAGACCCTAAGCAATTTAGTGAGACCCTGTCTCAAAATCAGAAAAGGGCTGGAGAATGCCTCCTGGTTGAGCACTTCTGGGTTCAATGCCTGGCACCAAAAAAAAAAAACCACACAAGAGAAGAAAGGGATTTATAAACTACTATTTATATTTAAAGTTAATATTTAACTTTATAGCATAAGTACACGGGTACATAATTTATGCTTGAATGATATAAAGTTGTGTAAATAAATAGTAACTTTGTCTATATAACGTTGTAAATATACTTTTTGTGTGGTGCTGGGAATGAAACCTAGGACTTATGCATGCAGAATACTTAATGCCAGTGAACTGTTCACTTAAAAATTGCTAAAATGGTAAATTTGATGTTGTATAGATTTTACCATCACCACAACAAAATAAGTTTTTAAAAAGACAAGAATAAAGAATCTTGATTTGTTCATCAGGATCTTTATCTGGTTGGTTGTGGTCCCCACTGTAATTTTCCCTAACAACTCAGGTGCTTAGAGAACTGTGTGATCTAATACTTTCACTATTTTGTACTGAGGCTCTCTATTTGGGGAAATCAAATTTTTTATAGTTCTCCATGCATGTTCACATTGCAAAGTTATGTCCAACCTGACATCCTCAAAAGCCAGCAACGGGATCCTGTGCTGTGCACACCCATAATCCCAGCTATTCAGGTGGCTGAGGCAGGAGGATCACAAGTTTGAAGCCAGCCTTGTCAACTTAGTAAGACTCTGTCGCAAAACAAAAAGTAAAAAATGTCCGAGGATGTAACTCAGGGGTAGAATATTTGCCCACCATGCACAAGCCCCTAGGTTTAATCTCAAGTGCAGTAAAAAGAAAAAAAAAATGTCAGTAATGCCTATACAACTTGGTTCAGGACATCAGTCAGAAAACTATTATAATTTTAGTCTTTTTAGTTTAAGATACACTTGTCTAGATTTTTATCCAAATTATTTCTGTTTCTTGTATATTTTAACATCCAATAAAATACTTGTTTTCAATATGTATTAATTTCTATCTATTTTACTATCATATTATTAAATTTTATCTACTTAATCACTGTTTTTATTAAAACAATGACACAGGAAGTTGCAACACAGAGGACTTAGGCTGAGAGATTTTCTAAGCAAGTTGCAGCTTCCTCCTATCAGAGGACTAGAGTGCTAGAATAGAAAAAAATATGCACTTGGACATCAGTAGCCAATGGCAAAGCTTCCTTCCTTTCACTTAACCCCCTCCCTCCCATTAGCCCCTTTCAACCTTAGTTTCCTTATCTCTCAAGTGAGGAAAATACCTAATTGATTTGGTTGTGAAAAATAAAAGTAGTATGAGCCTTGCTTTTGCAAGGTGCTCAATAAATGATAATTTTTATTCTGTTTAGTTTCTTAAATAGTAACATAGTAATGTGCATGTGTGCACATGCACACATACATACACACATATACAGGAGTTTACCTATGGACAAGTAACTGTTGTGCTAAAATAGATTTCTTTGCAAAATGGTGCAGGTTCCACATTCAGAGTTTTAGTCCCCACAACCACAACCCAAAAAGTACCTACAGTCCCCATGATGGCTTAAGAGAACCATATGAATAATTTGTTTTCCACATATCCAGAATGATTCAGTGTCCAATTTCAATTAGAATATCACCAATGTCGGGTTGTCACCAAACCCTACTGTGAAGCTATGGACTATAAAGGAAATAGGGAAGGGTGGGAAGCTAAAAGGTTGTCAAGTTTTCATGGTAAGTTTAATTTACAATGTGGTGGTTTTGCCTGACCATTTTCACAGAGTTTTTAAAAATTTGGCACAAGAGAAATCATTTCATAGATTTTTTAAAAATCCCTGTTTCTTTGACATGAACAGTATAGTTATGGACTATCACAGCAGGAATGTAAGCAGTGTCTTGCTCTGAATACCTATCAAGGATAAAAGCCAAAATCAAAATCAGATACAAATGTGATAGTAATGAGGTAACCAGACTCTCTGTAAGAACAAAAAGCCAGTAATACATCTTTTAAATTCTAAGTTTCTTTTAATTTTTTTTGTAACTGTAGATGGACAGCTTGTCTTTATTTTGTTTATTTTTATGTAGTGCTGAAGATCAAACCCAGTGCCTCATACATGAGAGGCAAGTGCTCTGCCCCTGAGCCACAGCCCCAACCCCAGTAATACATTCTTTAAAAAAAAAAAGGTTGTTCACCATGCAACCTGTAGGGGGCATCTCTCATATCATAAACTTCATAGATTTACATGTTCACTATGACAAATTTTCATTAGATGGCACTAAACACTTTGAGGATGGGGAGCCTTTTTCTAATTTTCATGAAGCTGGGCTAGTGGTGGCCCTGGGCCCTGGATAGGTGAGACTACAGGAATAGAAACACCACCTCTAGGGATTTAACTTGCAGGTAAAGGTAGGGATGCATACAATGCTGATAAATGTGCCACAGGACAGGATCAGGATATATGATTTATTTTGAAATACAAATGATAAATTGGGAAAGGCCCTAAATTTCACTTTGTTATAGAAAACTAATTTTAATGTTTTAGGCTAAAAATGGATTGAGCAAGTGGCAATAGTGAGCTATGTAACCCCAAATATGTGAAGACTAACCTCATTCAGAGCTCCATTTTTACAGAAACCTCTTACCATCCATAAGACTGTTTATGCAGCTTGATTGTATACTTGAAAGTTAGCGGCAGGAGCATCTTAGTTCTGCTCAACTCTATTTACCCTTTACAGAACAATTTGGAAGAACTGAGTGGGCTGGTGCACATCTCCTGTCTGAAAGTAAGATGCTTTGTACATAAACGTTTAGATTTTGTCTAATGAGTCTGAAGATGATTCAAACTCAGGCTAGGTACAGGTTAGCACTGATAACAAAATTATCTATTGTACAGGTTCAACTAATCAATGTTAATCCCTGTGTATTCGATTCATTTGAGCAGGGTTTGTTTGGGGGGTTTTTTGGCAGTGCTGGAGAATGGAACCCAGAACCTCACATATGCGCGGCAAAAGTGCTTTACCACCGAGCTACATCCCAGCCCTTTTTACTTTTTACTTTGAAAGAGGGTCTTACCAAGTTGAGGGCCTCACTAAATTGCTGACCTCAAACTTGTAATCCTCCTGCCTCAGCCTCCAGAGTTGCTGGGATTATAGGCAAGTGCCACCATACCTAGCTCAGGATGCTTTTTAAAAGTGCAGAAGCTTGGTTCTACCTCCAGACCTACTAACCAGATTCTCAGAGGGCGGGATCCAGGAATCTGTGTTTTATCGGTCTCCCCAGTTGATAATCCCTGGCATATGCAGAGAGGGCAGGGGAAGGCTTGCTGACAGATGAAGCTGTTTTATACATGCTGAGCTCTAATTTGGGCCATCTTACACAAGGGTGTTAGACCGACAGATATATTAGTTATCTCCTTAGTCAAGTGTTCCTGTGTCCTAGGTTGTGTAGACAATGAAAAAGACCCAGTTTAAGCAAACTAAGCTTGTGAGCAGACTCTCAGGTAATTCAGCCCACCCTGTTCCCAACCGCTTTCCTTTCACTCTGCCTTCAGGTCACCACATTGTCATCTCACTGCCAACCTTAACAAAAGATGCATTGTGTGAATCATCAATCTCATCTGATAAATTTAACAGGGCATATAGTCTGCCTGCCTCTCAACACCCCATCACCAACTGTGGGTGAGATTTTTCCAGTTCAGCCTTTTCCTCCTATCTCTTGCCCCTTTCTGCCAACTTAGCTCAGAGTGGACAGTGAATTAAAAGGCCTCAACCCACTTAAGATATGGCCTGGGTCTACCCCAGTGAGGCTTCAGTCAATAACTTCAAAAGTACAAGGTGAGAGCTGGGCATGGTGATGCCCACCTGCAATCCCAGCAGCTCAGGAGGCTGAGGCAGGAGGATCATGAATTCAAAGTCAGCCTCAGCAACTTAGACCCTCTCTAAATAAAATATTTTAAAAAGTGCTGGGGATGTGGCTCAGTGGTTAAGCCCCCCTGAGTTCAATCCCTGGTAACAATGTGTATGTGTGTGTATAGATATATAAAATAGGATTCCTTTTAGTATAGGATACCTGTTGGACCGGTGGGACACCTACAGCACAAAGGTATTATACCTTAAGACACAAATAACTTAACTTCCAGGACAAGGATGTCTCACAGGACCATCACACATGCAAGCCTCAAGGCTGGCTCACCCCTGCAGCTCAGTTAGATCAGAGGCCTAACTGGCCTGATCCCAAACCCACAAGAGCCAGGAACATTCAGGCTAGCAAGAAGCCCTCTTTTCCCTCCTTCCACTCTTGCTCTCCCAAAGCATCAGACCCAGTTTCTTAAAGATTTGTACCTATACCTGTCCTCCGGCTTTTTCCTTTTTGAGCTAAGTGCTACTCCAGAAGAGTAGAGGTATCTTTGATAAAATTTTTGTTGTTGTTATTTTTTTGGTACCAAGGATTTAACCCAGTGGCGCTTTACCACTGAGCCACATCTCCAGTCCTTCTTTTTGTATTTTTGAGGCAGGGTCTCAGTAAATTGCTTAGGGCTTCACAAAGTTGCTGAGACTGGCCTCGAACTTTGATCCTCCTGCCTCAGCCTCCAGAGTTGCTGGGATAATGGGATAAAAGTGATGTGCCACCATACCCGACTTTTTTCCTTTTTTAAAAAAACATATTTATTAGTTGATGGACCTTTATTTCATTTACTTATTTATATGTGGTGCTGAGAATCGAACCCAATGCCTCACCCATGCTAGGCAAGTGCTCTACCACTGAGCCACAAACCCAACCCAACTTTTTTCCTTTTTTATTTCATTAGTTCTTTGACACTCTGAATGCTTTATCAAAGACATATTTTCCTAATCATGACCTGGGTATTATCTATTCATACCTGAACTGGCAAGTTAAAGGTACTATATGTCACTGTCCTACAAATGATTTGCACCCTCTAGCACAAATCAGAAAGATATCTTAGAGCTGGGTGTGGAGGCACAAACCTATAGTCCCAGCTACTTGAGAGGGTGAGGCTGGAAGACTGCTTGAGCCAAGAGTTTGAGGTAAACCTGGGCAACATAGCAAGACCCTGATTCTTAAAAACAAAAAGAAGCCAGGCCCAGTGGTGCATGCCTGTAATCCCAGTGACTCAAGAGGCTAAGGCAGGAGGATCGAAAGTTCAAAGCCAGCCTCAGCAACTTAGCAGGATCCTGTCTCAAAATAAAAATAAAAAGGGCTGGGGATGTGACTCAGTGGTTAAGCATACCTGTGCTTTTGGGACAGTCCCCAATACCAAAAAGACAAAAAAAAGAAAAGAAAAAAAAAAAAAAAAAAACCACACACACAACACTATATCCTTGGGCTGAAGTTGTGGCTCAGTGGTAGAGCACTTGCCTCACGTGTGTGAAGCACTGGGTTCAATTCTCAGCACCACATATAAATAAATAAGTAAAATAACAACAGTTGTTGTCCATCAACAACTAAAAATATATTAAAAAAAAAAAAAACAAAACACTCTATCCTTAACATTTCACTTCCAATCATGGAGAAGTCATTAATCTTATCTAAAGTAAAATCTGTAAAAAATAAGACTAAGGTTAACAGTACACCATATTCCTTTGAGTTTTTGCCCAGAACTACAGAGTCCACATCATTATTGCATACAAAGGAAAAAAACCATCCATCAACATTCAGGCACACCATGCCAGACTTCATGTAGCCAAGGATTTATTAACCCCATGGTTAGATACTGTGTTAGCCTTTGTCATTTTTTTTCCCCAAGAGTTGGCCTCCTTGGACAAATTGTTAAACTAAATTTTCTGCTACTTTATGCAACAATGAAGCTTCAAGACTCAAGGACACCACACATTTTGCAACACACAGTGACAAGTGAATGAAGTGCATGTTTACACAAACTTGAGGTACAAAGACAGAGCCACAACCTATGCATAGCTCATGGCAAAAGCAGGGACTCTTGGTGTTTTGAAAGATGAAAGTAGCAGGGTGTGGTGGTGCATACGTAGGCTGAAGCAGGAGGATGGAAAGTTTGAGGCCCATCTGGGCATTCAAAATAAAAATTAAAATGGGTTAGGGTATAGCTCAGTGGAACAACACCCCTGGCCTCAATCCCCAGTGCTAGGAGGAAAAAAAAAAAGAGTCCCATTTGTAACTGGATAAAAAGTTTTGATAGCTCAGTGGTAAAGTGCTTGCCTGGCATATGTGAGGCACTGGGTTTGATTCTCAGCACTGCATATATAGAAATAAATAAAATAAAGGTCTATCAACAACTAAAAAATATATTAAAAAGTTTTGATAGACTCATTGACAAAGCAACTTATAAATTATAGCCCCTTCCTTGCTTCCATGGGAAGAAACAGGTGAGCCAAGGTAAAAATGAGACAAATTTGACTTAAACTCAGTTCTACTGAAAGTCAGCTCTACTCAGCTTTTAGCAGGGACTTTGTTTCATAAGTTCCATAATTTTGCTTTTGTGATCTTTTGTGTTAGGAGATTTACGATTGGTCCTAAATCACTAACCAGCACTAAAGAGCTAGAAGTTTGGAAACCCTAGTCAGGAGGTATAAAGATTCCTTTCTCTAGCCAGATGTGGTGGCGCATGCCTACAATCCCAGCTAGGGAGGCTAAGGCAGGATGATCACGAGTTCAAAACCAGCCTCAGCAAAAGCAAGGCGCTAAGCAACTTAGTGAGACCTTGTCTTTAAATAAAATAGAAAATAGGGCTGGGGATGTGGCTCAGTCGCCAAGTGCCCCTGAGTTCAATCCGCAGTAAACCCCCCCCCACCACCAATAAAGTGTCATTAAGATTCCTTTCTCCAACCATAGAAATGAAAAGTTGTACCCCCCAAAAAAATAAAAGTAAAATATATTTTATAAATAAATTTTAAAAAAGATTCCTTTCTCCATTGAGTCCAAAGTCTTTTTACTTCTAATTATTGTCACGATTTTCTACAGGCAACTCACCAACAACTGCAGTTAGTGACATTCTCTCAAAGTTAGAACACAGTAAATTAAATCCAGCTGAGATTGGACACAAACTACCACACTTTATGGATCACACTTTGGACCCTCAGCAAGAAAAACCTGCCTTTGTAAAACTTTTGCAAATACAGTCACTCATATTTTTTCAGTTTTGATTCCTTTTCAGCAAGGCAGTCATGACTGATTTGTTTTTTGATACCAGGAACTGAACCCAAGGTTGCTTAACCTCTGAACCATGTCCCCAGCCCTTTTTATATTTTATTTAGAGACAGGGTCTTGCTGAGTTGCTGAGCAACTGGCTTTGAACTCACGATCCTCCTGCCTCAGCTTCCTGAGCTTTTGGGATTACAAGTGCACCAACATGCCTGGCATGACTAGGTCTTTCTACTAGCTTAAAAATATACTCTCAGGAGTCCAGTTAATTGGCAAATGAAGGGAACAACTATCACCTAGAAAAATTGTAATGTACATATCAGTTTTTTACTTCATTTCTTTCCTGGAAATGGGGTTTCACTATGTTGCCTAGGCTGGTCTCAAATGGTCCCACCTCAGCCTCCCTAGTAGTTGGGACTACAGGGGTACCTCTGTGTGATTGGCCTCACATTAGCTTTTAATTTGTTTGAAGTCTGTTATCAAATTCCATTTGTAACATGCTATCACCCTACCAAATTCCCAAACAGGTCAATTGGAATTCATGTATGTATGTTACTAACACTGTCATGCAGATCAAGCAGCTCTATGAAAGCAACACACAAAGCACATGGAACGAACAGCATAACACTGATCTAATCTGCTATGAATTTTATTGAATTCAAAGGTGGCATTCCTTTAATTAAAAAAAAAAAAAAAAACTAAAATCAAATTGTACAAGCATGAGAGTTAAAGCAATGATACGGCCCGCTCAGACTACACTGGAGCAGACACCAGTTTATACCAGAGCCCACACGAAGGTGTTTTCATGCAATACAGACAGACATTAACATTAACAGTAGCAACACGATGGCCATAGTATGAGACCCTAACTGCACATAAACTTTCTGAGTTCTGGTGAAGCTCTGTCATGTCTATCATTCTTTTCTTACCAGCCAGGTAAACAGAACTCATCTGCTAATGCCAGAAATCTTAAGGCTCTTACCAGCTGGAAATGATTACAGCTGAAGGCCTTTTTCCTAGTTGGCTGCTTTTCCAGTTTAGAGTCATCTAGCAGGTTAATTTCAACATGACAAATGATGTCATCTGGATGGCTACAACATGCACTGGTGACAAGCAAGGTTTAATGAATTTTGTGCTGAGAATGCAAGACCTCCTGGCTGGACTTGTCCATATCTGCACTTTGGTCCTGAGCATTCTGAGACTCAGTCAGCTGAGGATAAAAGGGACCTACCAGCCAGTTGAGGGGTGTGTTGTTAACAAGATAATCCATCACATCATCTAAAGATTCCTTCATTTTCTGCAATTGCCCCTTGCTAGAAGTGAGGAAGCCATCAGACACTTCTTTAAAGGAGGCAGCACTGCGAAACACTGAATAGATGTCACCTGCCATCACCCCCAAGTGCTTGGCCTGATCTTGAATGTTCTGTGGTAACCCTTGGACGTTGGACAGGAGGGTGTGGCATGTGGTCTGGAGCTGCTGGGTCAGGTTTCGGGCAACAGCAAGAGTACGTGACTCGATGTGCTAAAAATAAGACAAACTTAAGAATTAGCAGTGAATCCAACAGTGGTATGTGTGAAACTAGTTCAATCACAGTAAGTTAGTTTTGTTTCCACCATAAATGTGGACAACTTGACATTTTAAAAATCCTTGTAACAATAGCTATGAACATCAACTTAGGGTTTAAGTAACTTGCCTAGTTAACAGTTGGAAAATAGTTAGCGGGGCATTGGAACTAGTGCCTGAGTCTCCAAACTTCAGCATCTTAAACTGAAGAAATATAACAGGCAGAGGAGACCAGATAGTAAAAACAAATTCCATGCTAGTAGTGTAATTTAAATAGCCCTCCTCAAATAAGATGACATGATATGAACCGTCAATACTGATTTCAAGGCAAATACACACTAGCTTTTGAAACACAAAGAACCACTTTCTAGGACTACCACATGCTATTTCTTCTGTCTGGAACATCAGTCCCCTTTCCAGCCTTTCACCTAGTTTATTCACCCTTTAGCTCTCAGTTTTGCATTCATCTCTGACTCACCCACCCCACTCCAGAGCACTGTGGTTAGGAAGCCTTCCTATATACTCTCATAACACCTGTTTATCCTGCCAAAAACCACTATGCCTGTATTCCCCATCATGCTGCACCCATGTTTCTCATTTGGGGTAACATGTCAATCTGCAGGTTGTAAGATAAAGTCACTGCCTCCCCAGTTTTTTCTGTCACAAAACCAACAACCTACGTATACAATATTGTTAAAACTTTTGACAAAAAAAGAGTATTCTAAGAGGAGTTATGTGAACACTGAAATGAGAAGTCTGATAAGAACTTCACGAACAGTAGTAAATAACTCTATCTGGGTCCACTTACCTCAGCACAGTGGGATTCATCCGTATCATCGTAGCCGATGCTCCTCTTCCAGTCTACCCATGAGAGATAGAGTTTATCTTGAGCATCCTGAATTTTCTGGTTGGCACTATGCACATTCTTTCTGGCTAATTCAATCTGGAATACAACAAAATAAGACAAGTGAACATACTGGTTAAACATTCCCGTCAGTCTGTTTGCAGCTCCGTGATGTAAATCCGGCAACATATAAACCAAGAACCATTCGACTCTAATGAGAGCTATCCTGATATCACTGTTATTTTTTATTAATGTGTGCTAGTCAACCAAGCAGAAGTAGCTCTTTACTGCCCCTATTAACTACTAAACCACTGACTCCAAATATACCTCTAGTTTAGTACATGTAAGACAACTAAACTAATTTGTATGTGTGAAGGATAAGTTAGAACTGGAAAAAGGAAACCAACCTTCCTCTCCTCTTTTGCCAGCTACCTACTTCCTCTTCTAAGAAGAAAATTTTTTTACAACTATACAGTACATAATGTCCTGTAATTTGGCAGTCCTTTTTTTTTTTTTTTTTTTTTTTTTGCAGTGCTGGGGATTGAACCCAGGGCCTCGTGCTCACAAGGCAAGCACTCTAACAACTGAGCTATATCCCCAGCCCGGCAGTCCTTAATAGCTACACAACAGTCTACTATGGAGTACTAATTTAGTTAATCCCCTATGGTTGATGTGTACTGTTACAGTCTCTTACAACTCTAAACCCATATATGTAGGAATTTATCTTCAGATAATACTGGTACAGGTATATTTAGAACTTTTCCATAACAATTCTTTGAATCCATCCCATTCTTGAATGTTCCAGAAGTGCACACTATTGTTCTTTCTCTACATCACAACCAAGAAGGATATCAAGAAGGATACTTGACATCTGAGTAAAATTACCATTTTATATTTTCAGTTATTTATATTTCCTTTTCTGTGAATTGTCTGTACACCCTTTGCCCACTTTTTTAAATTAGTTTTTTGCAAGGTAAGATTAAAATTTTTGAATTTCATGACTATATCTACTCTTATCCCTTGAGGTATCACAAATGAAGCTTTACTCACCAAGTGAACAGTAGAATGGAGCTGAGAAATGGTCTCTTGGCTCATTTGCTTAGCTTCTTTAACCCTGCTGAGCGCCTGCTGGTAGGCACGAGAGCGGAGCTTAGTAGACAGGGATCCCAGTCTCACATAATAACTGGGTTTCTGAACTATATCAAATCCTTCAACTTTTTTTGCTTCTTTTTCTGAAGTTAGAAAGGAATAAAAAACAACTTATGAGATCACAGGTATTAGTGCTAATGCCTAAGCTCTAACCTGGCTCTTCACTTTGTTGATTCTGCTCGCCTACCCACCTAGAAAGTATACTCTTCATTTTCCCAAAACTGCTCAAGCCTCCAGCTGTGCTTGACTGCCTGAACCTATCACTGTATCTGAAACATGTTACATATCTACACATGCTTCCTCCCACCAGAAAGAACTTGAGTAACAAAGTATCTGGCACACCATAGGTACTAATGTGCCTACATTAGGGATGATTCATTCTAATAATGATTCTGTAAAGCAGCCCACTAAAGACAACCCATTTAAGACAGGCACAGTGGTGAATGCCAGTAATCCCAGTGCCTTGTGAGACTAAGGCAAGAGGATTCCAAGTTCAATGGTAGCCTCAGCAACTTAGCAAGGACCTATAGCAAATTAGTGAGACCCTGTCTCAAAATAAAAAATTTAAAAAGAACCAGGGATATAGCTCAGTGGTAAATTGCCCCTGAGTTAAACCCCAGTACAAAAAAAAAAAAAAAGACAACCCATTTACAGAAATTTTTTTTCAAGGCAAATTTCTCCTGAAGTTTTAAAACTTACTATGTTTGGAGGGGAGGGAGAAGATTATCATTAAAATTTTTTTTTAAAGATCCTTACTATGTAGAATTCAATATGAAACTTCAGATTGTTTTAAGAAGGAAATTTATAAAGAAAGATTAGTGGTTCTGGGAAGGGAGTGAGGACTGACCACAAATAGGCATGAAGTATCTTTGGGGGACATAAGTCTGTTTTAAGAAACTGAGTGAGATCCTGTCTCAAAATAAAGACATAAAAAGCACTGGAGATTTAGCTCTGTAGTAAAGCCCCCTGGGTTCAATCCCCAGAAATAAAACAAACAAAAAAAGTTCTTAAACTGGACAGTGATGACGGCTATACGACTCTACATTTAGACTGAAAACAGGTGAATGTTTTTGGTATATAAAGTCCACCTCAATGAAAATAATCTTTTTAATCCTTTTTAAAAGTCTAGTTTAAGATGTAAAACATTTCAAGACAAAATTCCCATTACCTATTTCTTCCTCAGTGAGAGGAAGGTACTGGTCTACCAGCAGCTCGGATTTGCTGATGGCATTTTCTACTCCACTGCTCACAAACTGCGCCATCCGACTTCCCAAAACCGTGTTGATGCCGCCATTGACCACAGACTTGGTCTTCTCCACTCCGCCAGTCACCGCTCCTTTGGTCTTGTCCATCACCTCTGTGATCGTGCTGGCTACAGAATCCTTGGCCCCAGTCACAGTAGTTGTCACAGCATCTCTCGCCCCAGTCACAGCCCCTTTGGCACTGGCAACAACCTACCCATGGAAAAGCAGATAAATTGGCAAACAAGGAATATGGGCATAGTTAAACATTTAAGGTCTTGCAATCACTAAAGAGTGAAAAAGAATTCTGGCCCTTTCACTGTCTAATTTTAAGTCTTGGCTAAGTCACTAACATTTAATGAGCCTTAATTTCTTTGTCAGGTCCACTTGCCCTACCTGTGCCACTCCTCAAGGATTGTTATAGGTGCAAATGAGGGAAAAAATATGAAAGTTGTCAATCTGTCAAGGCAAGTTGTTGTGGGGGTCTTTCTGTTTTATTTCAGCGGGGAGAGTTGTTTGTTTTTAACTAGACAAACCTTTAGTACAAGGACTACTCTACAGAAGACTGGCACTTTCCACAATGGTATGCTTATACTGAGAGCAGCTCATGCTCATACATGGTATATAGCAATATGTACCATGCACACACAGCCCTTTGCACACAGTCCCAGAAGGCCAATACACAGGCAGTTCTCCATCCTGCTAACAGTGCTTTCAGATAGCTATCATTTATACAGGATCCTCTAAATCACCAGCCTTCCTATGCTTCATTCATGATACCTAAAGGTAACCCATGGGAAAGGCTGACTCACTATCTCATTTTGTTTAACTGTGAAGAAGATATAGCCAGGTGTGGTGGTGCAGACCTCCCAGTGGCTTGGGAGGCTAAGGCAGAAGAATCGTAAGTTCAAAGCCAGCCTCAGCAACTCAGTATGGCCCTAAGCAACTCAGAGAGACCCCATCTCTAAATAATAATATAAAAAGGGCTGGGGGTGTGGCTCAGTGGTTAAGCAACCCTGGATTCAATTTCTGATACTGAAAAAAAAAAAAAAAAAAAAAAAGATGCATACAAGAACATAGGATTCTTTTCTTTGTGCCTAAGCAACAACACAATTTTATCTTTATGTTATGGGCCCAGGCAATAACCAAACAGACTCCATTTTACCCTGAGACTCATCAAGTAAGAAATGCTTCTCCCATGAGAAAATTTCATCTCTACCAATACTGATCCTGCTCAGCACACCTTGCTTAGAAAGGCAAATGTTTCTGTTCTTCTTATACAATGTAAAATTGTTCTCTTTTTGTTCCCATTTTTCTTGGACAATGTACTCTATCAGAGAATGATTGTCTAGATATTAGTAACCGGTCTTTAACTTGTACTTAACTAGGGTCGTTTTGACCCACTTCCCCTTCTGCTCATGATTTTAGATCTCATCATGTTTGTTAGTTCTGAATCATAGCAACAGCCCCTTATGATTAATGTACTGACATGCTTTACTTATGATATAAAAGGTGTACTCTAACATATGAAGTCGGTTGAAGGGTGAAGACTTGCAACCTACCCCTCCGTTCTGCCCGCTGGTGAATAAAGATGGTTCTGTCTCCTGCTTTAAGATCAACTAGGTGATTTATTGCAATCTTGCCATAACATTTGCATAGGTGATTGGATTGAGCTCCCTTCAAATACTATATGAGTATTTTTACACTGAAGACAGATATAGACTAGAGAAATAAGCCAACCATTAGTGAGTTCTGAGTTGCTACAAGGAAAACAAAGCAGAAGCTGATTGGGAGAGAAGGGTCCAGACTCCCAATCCAACTCTGCTAATGTAGCTTTCTAAGTTGGAGTTGGGGGAGGAAAGGGAGTGAACAGAAAAGATTTCCTCAGGCATATCCCAGGCATAGAACATAAAGTTCCAAAGTCATTTCATAAACTCGAGACTTGTTCATGATCATACAAAAAAGGTGGACTAAAAATCTAGATCCTGGCTTAGTCCAGTGCCACTTTTTTTCTTTTTTTAAACTGGGGATTGAACCCAGGGGTGCTTTACCACTGAGTTATTTCCCCAGTCCTTTTTATTTTTTTATTTGAGACAGGGTCTCACTAAGTTGCAGACATTGGTCTTTAAGTTGCAATCCTTCTGCCTCAGCCTCCTGAGTTGCTGGGATTACAGACATGTGTCACCATGCCCAACTCCAGGGTGACTTTTAATATGAGAAGGATTAAATATGAGAAATATCATGGAAGTGGGAAAGGCTGTAATTGAGACAGAGATCACAGCACCACAACCCTTCCACCTGAAAATAGAATTATAAGAATATTTGTAGCTCTATAATTATAGTTATGTGACTAAATGGGAGGAAACAAAACTTTCTTTTCT
This sequence comes from Sciurus vulgaris, assembly GCF_902686455.1. Taxonomy (NCBI): domain Eukaryota; kingdom Metazoa; phylum Chordata; class Mammalia; order Rodentia; family Sciuridae; genus Sciurus; species Sciurus vulgaris. The sequence goes on from NC_136476.1 coordinate 37,671,326, forward strand.
CAAAACTGGGCTTCAAGCATGCTAAAGCATTCTAACTCTGAGTTATATGCCAGGCCTTTAAATATACTATTTGATTTTAAGATATTTTCCACTTATAATGAATTTATTATGATGTAACTGTTGAAAGGCAAGGGGCATCTGTATTATATACACAACAGAGATGGTAATTTGAGATACATTAGATTTAGCTGGGTACACTAGTACACACCTACAGTCCTAATTAGGCCACAGGCTGAGGCAGGAGGATCACTTGAGGAGTGTGAGACTAACCTGGGAAATACAGCCTGACTTCATCTCTCTCTTTTTTTTTTTTTTTAAGCATTTTTATTTTCAGTTGTCAATGAATCTCATATTTATTTATATGTGGTACTGAGTATTGAACCCAGGGCCTCACACATGCCAGGCAAGTGCTCCACCACTGAGCCACAACTCCCGCCCCTGATTTCATCTCTTAAAAAATTAAAAAAAAAAAAAAAAAAAAATGCACTTTTTAAATAGGGCTAGGGATATAGTTCAGTAATAGAGCACTTGCCTGGTCTGCACAAGGCTCTGTGCCCCATTCCCAGTATCACAAAAAAAAAAAATTTAAAAATTTAGAAGTTAAAATAAGACAGATTTCACTAGTAAGTCCACTTGGAACTTAATTACATGGGCTTGCTATTAAGGATCCCTACCCAAGATAAGTGTGAACTCCTAGTTCTATAAACAGTAGTTATCTGCTCTAATAATTATACTAGAAATAACTAACCCCATTGATTCTACTGCTTTGCCCATTTTAGTGCAACTTATTGAGATGTGCAAAATATCTCTTTTAAGTAAAACGCAGTTAGATAGGCTTTTAACCAAAAAGCCTATCTAACTTTTAATCAAAGCACACAAAAAAAGTCTGTAATTACTCATCAAATTCAAATAATTTCAAAAGATTTATAAATCTTTTAGAATCTTTAGAAGATTCATTCACTAACAGTTTATCATTAAAAAAAATAAATTAATTAAAAAAAAAAAACTAGGTGCCTTTGACTGGGGGTTTTTACCTAGTGGCCATATGCTTGCCTAGCCATGTTTGAGACCCTGAGTCTAATCCCCAGCATGACAAAAAGCAAACAAAAAACTAGACATCCACAGCGCTAGAGATGTAGTTCTATGGTAGAGCATGTGGTTTGCATGTGCAAGGGCCTGGGTTCAATCGCTAACAATCTCCCCCCCCCCCCCCAAACAAAACCAAACACACTAAACATCCAGTTCACGCCTCAAATGTCACTTCTGCAAGAGGAATATAGTGACAGGCGAAAAAGGGCCACAGAGTGAAGGTTGTAACTTGTTACCTGTTGGTGAGATTATATAGCTCAAGTCACATAAATTCAGCAAGGTAACTAAAGATCAAGCTAAACTTGATTGACACTCAAGGTACTAGCATACAGAGCTGTCTAATTTAAGAAGACACATGGAAAGATACAGGAGAGATGGTGAGTGGGTATACAGCCACAGGAAAACTGGCATGAAAACCTTCCCTAAATTATTTGTTACTTGTTACTATCTCAGGGGAAGGTCTTTTTTACTTTATTTTTATTTTTTAATTTATTTTTTCCCCAGTGCTGCAGATAGAACCCAGGGCCTCATACGTGGGAGGCAAGTGCTCTACCACTGAGATATATCTCCAGTCATCAGGGGAATATCTTGATTTACTAGAGCTTTGGGCTTCTAATAATCCAATCTAACTTCTTTAAAATAAGATAAATTGATTTTTAATATATACAAATCGCCAATATTTAAATACCCAAAATGGAAAATAATTCATTGACAGAAGAGTACAAAGCAACATAAGAGAAATTTTTAAACAGATATACACACGTAATTCTAAAGGTTGTACACTAAACTTATGTACTCAAATCATGAAAGATAAGGGCTGGAGATTTAGCTCAGTGATACAGCACTGGCCTATAGCATGGGGGGGGGGGATTAATCGTGAAAGACACAGAGCCAAATTTTCCTTAATTGGTATCATTGTGCCATGCTGTATTCTTAATCTGAAAGGAAGCTGCAGCACCTTATCTGAACCAAAGTATCACTGGGATGGATAAGCCTATCATTTCTGTCAACATGGGCTAGCTGTCCCTTATGCATGGAGGTCTCTAACAGCAATGCACCAAGCCAGTCTTCCATACACCAATAAAATCTTCCATATACCACTTCTGAATGTATCCAGCACCACACTGGAATCAGTTATTTGAGACCCATTTCATCATCTGCAGGAGCAAAGTCACAAACCAACAGACTAAAAGTATTCTACCCAAAGATGGCTAGTTCTCTGCCTCCTGAACACAACCACACAAAAGCTCAGAAAGTAAGGGAGTGGCCACTGTCTTTCAAAAATAGATCTAGTTCCAGAGTAAGGAAACAAATAAGTATTTTCCTGTTTATGGCATGAACAGCCTGTGCTAAACATGAAAACACTCAAGGTGGCAGACCTCATCACTTTTGTCCCAAGCTCACCTGCGCTGTTGGCTGATTCAAAATAGGCAATTTCTCCTCAATCCTGTCCAGCCCCTTGCAGGCATAGGTATTGGCAACTGCAACTGGAAAAATTACAAGAAATGTTGCTGAGATTATATAGTGAAACCAAACAATGTCAATGTAACAATGTTACAGAATGAACACACTAGTGTATCTTATACCTTTAGCCTTTTTACAACAAGACAGCCAAAATATTTAAAGTTTCACCACTATATGCATTATTGGCTGCTCTAGATCAGATAGATCAGGCAGGGTGCTAGCAGCTTTTTTTCCACCAGCAGGGAAATAAGAGGGTGTGAAGGAGGAGTAGGCAAAAGCATCAACAGGTCAGGCAGGAAGTTGGCTAAGAAGCTTCTTCGTCATCAACTGACCCCTAATGTTAATGCTAAGAGTGGCAAGGCTTTTGCTGAATCCTCATTCAAGGAATAAAGTGTGCAGAAACTCTCTCAAAATTAAGTGTTTCCATTTTAGTTTAATCCCTATTTAATTCATATACCTAATTTAGTACATGGCAGTACATTTTGGGTTCTCACCAGGAAACAGTATGCTAACAGCACCTTGGAGTTCTCTAACAAGGTTCAGATTTCAGTCCAAGGCTCCCCCTAAGGATGACTGAGCCAAGTACTCATACCAAATTCATTTGGAAATTGGCATTTAAAGGTTCCTTACAATCCTGCAAATTCATGACTTAATCCCCTTTGGGGGAATGATTTAAATTTTTATTAAAAGAAATTCATGCATGCTGTGGAGAAAACAGAAAACCTCCCACCCTTATGGTGGGAATGTAAAGTGGTATGGCCACTTTGGAAAACATTCTGGTTGTTCCTCAAAAGCTTAAACACAGGGCTGGGGACACAGCTTAGTTGGTAGAGTGCTTGCCTTGCGTGTACAAGGCCCTGAATTCAATCCCCAGCATCACACACAAAAAAAGCTTAAATACAAATTATATGATTCAGGAATTCCACTTTTAAGTATGTATCCAAGAAAACTGAAAACAGATCCATACAAAAACTTGTACACACAGAAATATCATCTCCAAAATGTAGAAGTAACCCAAGTGTCCATCAACTGATGAATGAATAAACAAAATTAAGTCTAACTACACAATGGAGTATTTTTCCACAATAAAAAGGGCTGATATGATCCAATAAAATGGATAAACTGTGAAAACATACAAAGTTAGCCAGGCATGGTGGCGCATACCTGATATCCCAGCAACTCAGGAGGATGAGGAAAATCACAAACTCAAGGTCAGCCTCACAGCAATTTAGTAAGACACTGTCTCAAAACAAATAATAATAATAAAAATATGCTAGGTGACCAACATTTTGATTTTGTTTTTCCAGTTCTGGTGATTAAACCCTGGGGCATTTTACCACTGGGCCCTTTCTATATTTTTATTTTGAAGACAGGGTCTCACTAAATTATCCAGGCTGGTTTCAAACTCAGGATCCTCCTACTTCAGCCTCCAGAGTAACTGGGATTAGAGGCAAGCCCCATGTGTCTGGTTCCTTGAGTTTAATCCTGAGGGAAAATAAAGTCAATCAGAACTCACTCTGTGGTTCTAGCTTCTGGATGATGGGCAGAGCACCTGTCACCGCTACAGAGGTCATGGTCTTCACACCCTTCTCTGCCATCTCACACACAGACTTCAAGTAGGGATACTGATCCTTTGTACTGACATAAGCCGAGGACACCAGGTCATATGTGGAGCTCACCAAGGGCAGGTTGGCCACCCTAGTCACCACACTCTGCAACCAAAGAGGGGTGGATGTTAAGTTATAGAAACATGTCAGGAGAGGAAGGAATCAAGATAATGGCTATTTAAAATTCATACCGGTTGAGGATCAACTGCAACCAATGCCATTTTCTTCCTGGAGGAGGGGGAAAAAAACCTGTGGAAGAGAAATTTATTTCAGGACACTGGGATGACTCCCACATTGGTTCCTCAACCCAAGCAAATGCTTATTTCAAGAGAAGAAAATTCAAGAGACGCTCAGTGTGGTCTCCCACACCTCTTCCCATCCTCTGAGTCCTCCCCTGGACAAGAAAGGTTTGGGAGCTTTTCTTCAACAGAAAAGAGGCTCAGCAGGAAAAGGCAAAGTTGTTGACACAGTTGTCTTGTTTCTCCACCAAGAAGCTAAAACGCCTCTCCTTAACTGCAGATTGAAGGGGTTCCACATATTACGCTAAGATCTACCACCGAGGTACACCACCAACCTTTTTTGAGGCAGGGTCTCCCTAAATTGTTGAGGCTGGCCCCAAACTTGCTATCCTCCTGCCTCAACCTCCTGAATCCCTGGGATTACAGGTGAGACCCACCATGCCCAATTTCACAAGTGCCTTTTTCTGCTCACAAATTGCTAACCAGATTAAAATCCATGTTGAGACTAAAGAAAAGATTCAATAGAAGATATTTTAGTCAGCGCTCTTTTGGGAACCACAGAATCAGGACAATCAAGTTGAAGCATTTTATGGGGACTTATTTTAACTCCCGTGTAAAAGGCCTGAAACTACTTTATGAGCAACCAAACTGAAGAGGAAGGAGGTGCTCTGAGGAATTGAGAAACACGTCAGGATGTGTTACGTGTGTATTTTCGCATCCCCAGTGACCCATACCCACACAAAACTGGCTCTCTGACCATCAGCAGACGTAGAAGCAAAGAACCAGCCCAGCTGGCTGCCCACACTTCCGGATGAGTCAGCCAGCCTCCCACCACCAAAGATCCCAACTGTACAAGAAAAGAGTAAGTCAGGCACGGTGGCGCACCCCTATAATCCCAGGGGCTTGGGAGGCTGCAGGAGGAAGATCGTGAGTTCAAGGCCAGATTTACAAATTTAACGAGGCCCTAAGCAACTCAGTGAGACCCTGTTTCTAAATAAAATATAAGAAAGGATTCAGTGGTAAAGCGCCCCCAGGTCAATCCCTGGTACCAAAAAAGAAAAAGAGAAAGAAAAGCAGAAGCCTGGAGCAGTTTCGACAGCTCTACTGTCACTGTGTACCCCATAAAACTCTTGCCTTACAACTCCTAATGCGTTTCTCTGTTAAATAATGTCCCTTCAGAACAAATGGAAGTTGTTTCCCCACAACCATCCACGCAGACCAAGGGCTACTTGATAATCACACAGAAACTACTAGGAGAAAAGGCTCTATCAACAAAAGCGCAGGTGGAGAGCACCGGTCGCGCAAAGCATGGGTCCCAGAGCCCGCCCCTTCCCAGCCAGGCCGGGGGACCACCAGCCCCAGCGGTCCAGCTCAGAGCTGCAATCGGAGCACTGCAGCGGCCCCCCACACCCAAGGAGCGCCCCCATCTCGGCGCTGAGGGCGCTCGGGGCAGCTCGCGGGTACAACCCGAGGAGGGGGCGCGCACGGACCGACCTACAGACCGCAGCGAAGAGGCGCGAAGCAGGCAAGTCCCACAGGCCGCAGGGCAACCCCGACACGCTCACAGCGCGGCTCCCAGGAGCCCCCGCTATATATGCCCCACCTCGCCCGCCCCTCCCCGCGCCTTCGCAACACGTGACGGCGGCCCGGGATGCGGAACACCTCGGGTCAAAGATCGAGTGTCGCCCTGCGTTGCGCCCCGGCGCCTCCCCGTCCGCCGCAGGCCAGCCAAGAGGAGTGGGGGTTCCAATCTGAAAGAGTGGTGAGAAGGACTGCCAGTGGGTAGGGACCTCCACCAGGTTCAAGGGCCCTGCCTGGAGGAGAGGGGCCTGCCGGGAGGGGCGGGGACACCTGCCTGTGTTAAGGGATCTCAACCTAGTCCGGGACTGTGGAGAGGAGAACGAGGAGGGTGTGTATATAGTGGAGCCCCACTGTGAGCAAGTCGGGGTTGCTGTACTGTACGGTCTCTGGGCTCCCCCATCTCCTCCCTGACTCCTGAGAAGTCAGTGGCAAGTGGAATGGCGAAGGTGCCAGATGGTTTTGGAAAAACGCAAATGAACACTAAGTGATAGAGCACCCACGCGCTAAGCCCTGGGTTCAATCCCCAGCCCAGGAAGATGATTAACACTTACTTGATTAGCGTGAATCCTCAGAATAGAATTCTTAAAAAATGGCATTCCTGGCTGCGTTTTGGCTGATATTTTTAGCAAACAAGTAATTTCTAAAGTTCTATGAAATTGTAACCCAACCATGTGCTTGGGAAAGTTCTTTCTCTGCTCTTTTGATTATTAAGAAAATTTGTCAAACATTTTTCTAAATTAAAGGTGAATAGGAATTTTCCAAAAGGGCCTTGGGCCGCCTTCTATTGTCTTTCCTCCTCTTCCTCATCTTCCTTTTTCCCAAAAAAACTTAATTCTAAATCACTATGGAATGATATGTCCTGTACTTATGCAAGATGGCCAACTTTTTTTTTAATTCATAGTTTCAATTTTTTTTTCTACTGGTTACAGAGCTGGGGCCTTCTGAGAAAGTGAGGCAGTGTGAAAACCCACCCTTCAAACCTGCATTTTTGTGATGAAGTCAGATTTCAGACATGCCATTCAGAGTAACAGGAATGAATTTATTGAAGAGATAAAGAGAAAGGAGACACTCTCAGAGAACAGAGGAACAGTGTGCCTCTCCTGCACTCCAGTTTTATTGGATATCCCAGAGATGTTTCCCAAAAGTCCTACCCAGTCTTTGCTTTTGACTGACAGCAAGATGACATCAGACTTCCAAGTACCCACTGCTATGGCAACTCTTAAGTCACCATGGCCTATGCTGATCCTTTCTAATTGGATTCTTAACCATACAGTGTTACAGATTTTATGGTTAGTTGGAACCATCCATATCTCCCAGACTTTCAGGATATGCTCACAAAAGTCTCCCCCTTCAGAGTAACTTATCAATATTATTTTGGGCCTTCCTTTCTCCTGCAATTAACAGGTAGTTTGCGGGAATATTGTGACATATTCCATCCACTTAGGCTAGGCAGGGCTGCAGGTAAATTGCTTCTTGGTAAAGAAGGATGTGGGGATCAGCACATGGGCCCATTTTATAGAATTATTCTCTTAACCTCATGTTCCCACTATTCTCATTTGTCTTTGCCACTGAACTACATTCCCCAGTCTTTTTATTTCTTCTTCCCCCCCACCCCTCCTGGAGATTTAACCAGAGGCACTTTAACCACTGAATAACACCCTCAGGCTTTTTTTTTTCTTTTTTTTTTTTTTGGTGAGAGACAGGGTCTCACAAAGTTGCATAGGGCCTTGTGAAGTTGCTGAGGCTGGACTTGAACTTGCAATCCTCCTGTCTCAGCCTCCCAAGCCTCTGAGATTACAGGTGTGCACCACATCCAGCCTCTAGTCCTTCTTAAATTTGATTTTGAAACAGGGTCTCCCTGAATTGCCCAGGCTAGCCTTGAACTTGTGAAACTCCTACCTCAGTCTTCCCAGAAGAATTACAGGTTGGAACCACCAAGGCCAGTACTGCTTTTTTTTTTTTTGGTAAGAAATCTAAATTGTCAATTTCTGAGTCTCAGTTTTTTTTGTTTTTGTTTTTGTTTCTGTTTTGTATAAAATTCAGGGGCTTGAATCCGTTTATTTTAGCACACAAGTTGTACAGCTGCTACCACCGTTGACCGGTGACTGAGTTCTGCTCCCTCTAATGTTGAAGTTTGAACTCTAGAGAAGCATGCCAAGGCAAGCATATTAAGCAGGTTTTATTTAAAAGTAATAATACAGACTTCTCCTGGGAGGGAGAAGAGGGCCATGGCTGATGTTCTAAAGTCCCAAGAAGTGAGTGCACACCTACATCTTTTATAGGTTATGGTCTCTTTTATTCTCCAGTTCTCTCCCCCCTTATCTCTCCTTCCTGCCTACATGACTAGGCCTGGTTTTGCATAAAGTGAAAAGCCATGGGCAGGGGGAGGGCCAAGGTGATTCAGGCAGGTAAGGGCCCAGGGGGCATTAATTAGCGGCTCCATGCTTGCAGTCCTTGATAAAAGCAGGTATATTTGGTAATCAATGAACCCCAGCGATCCTTGACATTCCATTCTTCCAGGGGCAGATGGCTTTCGTGGCTTCATTTCCTCAATTTGACCTGATCCCCTATTTCTACACTAACTGCCTGTCCTTAATTCTGGCTTCGCAGCCACCTGAGGCCAAGTGTAGGTTCAATGGATTTCTTCCCTGGAGAGAGGAAAGGGATCTCCAGGTGCGGTTGCCACTGGCTTTGGCTTCCAGCCACTTGGAGCGAGTAGTTGGAAGGTACCAGCTCCCTTCCCACCTTTAGAGTAGAGGCAAGAGGAGAGGCGATAGCTGCTGGAACTCCACTGACAAGCTGTTTGTCTAATGGGTCTAATATCTAATGAGTCTTAAACTGTGAGAAGCCTAAAAGGCATTCACGTCAATTACTTAAGCAACGTGGTATGCAAATGAATACTGTTTATCATATTCAGAGCTCCAGATTGACCCATAAAAATATATCCCTAACTGGATGTGATGGGGTTCACCTGTAGTCCTGCCACCCAGGGAGGCTGAAGTGGGTAGAGCCCTTGAGTCCAGGAATTTGGTACCAGCCTGGGCAACATAGCAAGGGCCCTGTCTCAAAAAATTAAAAAAAAATCCCTTTATTTAGCCAGACTCAGTGGTGCACCCCTGTAATCCTAGCAGCTGGGGAACAGGAGGATCACAAGTTCAAAGGTAACCTCAGCAATGTAGCAACACCCTGTCTCAAAAAATTAAAAAGGCTGGGGATGTAACTCAGTGCGTAAGCACCCCTGGGTTAATCCTCAATACCCCCCAAATTTCTATTTAATTGAATTTAATTAATATCTAGAACCCCTTTTCAGCATCCTAGATTTTTTGGTATTTTTGAAATTTACTGAAAAATAGAATGATTTTTTGGTATTTTTGAAATTGAGGACAACTTCCTCAAGCTGAAAGTAAAGACAAAAGGGCTAGGAGGGCGGGGCACCACCCATCCTGAGGAGCATCAAGGAGACTAAGAGTGGAGATTTTCCCCTGCCTCACCTGTCCAGCACAGGTTAACTAAATCTGCATGTTTATTTCATGAATTTTTTCTCAAATTGCCACCTCTTCTCTATTAAAAGTTTTCTTAATAGAGCCACACAGCCAACAAAGGTGGAAACTGATTCTTGTGTTTTGTTTGTTTGTTTTTGGTACCAGGGATTGAACCCAGAGGCTTTTTACCATTGAGTCATATCCCCAAGACAATCTTTTTTTTTTTTTGAGACTGGGTCTTGCTAAATTGCTTAAGACCTCCCTAATTGCTGAGACTGGCCTTGAACTTGTGATCCTCCTGTCTCAGCCTCCTGAGTGTCTGGGATTGCAGTCATGTGCCACCACACCCAGACAAAATGGAAATTTTGAAACAAAAATTTTTCTCAAGTTAACTTTGAATAAAATCTATTTTCCTGCTAACTTGATTCTAATATTTGTGAAATAATGAGAGGTGTAGCCTAGCCTCTCCAAGCAGCAATAGTATCATTAGATAACGTTACTGAAAGCTCGATCCTTGTTCCTGATGCCAATCCAATAATGAGGACACAGTTTTGAGAAAAAGGAAAAAGAAGTTTTATTGCTATGCTAGCAATGAAGAAGCGCAGGGGATTCCTGTCCCAGAGGCTGTGATTCTGCCCTTCAGGGGGAACAGAAGACTTTTAAAGAAGTAAATCAAAGGTTGCATTCCACATGTTCTCTGTCAGAGTTGTAATTCACTTGTTAATTTGGAAGGTAGTCATTTCTGGATCTTCTAGTGCCATCCCCAAGTCTGAATTACTTTGTTCCTGTGGTGGGTGTGTGCTCAAGGACAGATAACTCTGCCTAGGATGGGGAAGAAAGGCAATCCTGTTTCTCCCGAGATTAAGGAGGAGAAGGAAGAGAAAGAAACATGTACTTTTGATAATAAGTCACAGTGACACAGCAGTAGGGGCTAAAATGGACCACCGTTACAGTAACACTCCAAGTAATATTCTATTATTACTCTACCCTTAGTCTATAAATATTTCTCAGTAATCTGTCAGGTTTTAGGTAGGAAGTAGCTGTCAATGAGCAGTGAAATGTATGGCAAGGTTGTGATTCTGCCCATCAGCAGCAACAGGGGCTTTTAAAGAGGCGACTCAAAGGCTACACTCCATGCGTTCGTTCTCTGTTGGGGTCGTAATTCACTTGTTAATTTGGGAGATAGTCATTTCTGAGATCTTCTGGTGCCATCCCCAAAGTCTGGATTACTTTGTTCCTGTGGTGAGGGTGTACTCAAGGACAGATAACTCTGCCCAGGATAGGGAAGAAAAGTATAAGGAAATCCCATGAAACCATGCCAGACACGGGAAATCACATAAGGGAATTTATTAAGCAAACAGAGTGTCTCCCTGCAGGGTAAGAGAGAAAATGAGAGGAAAATAGAAAGGAAAAGAAAGGGCGTGCACTAGAGAGAGTAGAAAGCCAGGAGGATAGAGAAAAGTGTGTAAGACAGACAGAAGGAAGGGAAAAGATGGCGGAGAAGCTACGGTAAAACAGTTGAATTCCTCCGGGCTGACAGGGGACCAATATCGGAGAAGGATACTTGCAAGCTGACTGATGAACCAATAGCTAGCTAGGATGTTCACAGATTGACAAGTGATTGGGAGGCGGGGAAAATAGTTGTACCTGATGGGCGGGAGAGCACCTTTATACATTACAAAAGGTAATCCTGTTTCCCCTGAGATTAGGGAGCAGCAGGGAGAGAGGAAGAGAAAGAAACATGTCCATTTTAAAAATTAAGTTGCAGTGTCCAGCAGCAAGGGTTATTATATTCAAAGTATAAAGTGGACCACTGTTATACTGCTAGCTCAGAATGGGGTTTCTTTAGTGTCACAGAGGCAGTAAGATAACCTCTGACTAGCTACTGAGCCCAATGCCCGCATTAACATGGGATTGACTTGCAGAGGAAGCCCCCTTAGAGATAGGATGGCCACCATGACAGTTCTGGAGAGGACCAGCCAAGGTCAAAAACTCCACTGCCAGATGTGAAGGAGGAGTTGAACACCTGACGGGCAAAGAGTACAGAAGGTGGTCCTCAGTTCTCCTGGTAAACATCAAACAGCAATAAATTTGGAGACAGCATTGTTTCCTTTGTGGTTATCTGCTTGGAGAAGACCTACGCCCTCTTGAGTGTGCTCTCTGCTTGAGCCTAACTTCACTTCTTCACTTTTACTTTATTGTCACCTCACTTCCACTCTACTGTCACTTGTAATAAAATTCACTTGCATGATTTTTCGTGTCTGACTTTAAATTTTCTTTCATTACAGCACAAGAACCAAGGTTGGAGTTTCAGCTCCCTGCTTTCCTGTGATGATAGTAAAATCAGATAACACTCTAAGCAAATAGTCAACCTGTCTATTATCACTCCACCCCTACTCTAAAGATTTCTCATTAATCTGCCGGGTGTGAATGAAATAGAGACTGAGTGTTGAGCTGTATTTTTGTACACAAAATAGCGTGGCTGAGCAGTCTGAGCTATTTTCTGTAGCACTGTAGAAACAGTGCAACATTGTGGAAAGGCTGTGAGTTAGGCACCTCAGATTCTGCCAGCTGTGGTGCCATAGACAAATAACTGCTTTTTCTCTCTGTAAAGGAAGAGTCTGGGCTTGAATGCAGTGTTTCTCAATGTGGAAATGTTGCATCAGAATGACCTGGGCAACCTTTAAGCATTTCTGGATTTGTCATAAGTCAAGTGAATCAGAACCTCTGAAAATGAACCCCAGAATCTACATTTTTCAGCACACGCTATGGTCACTGTCAAGCACACACAAGTACACAGAGACTCACTGATTAGGACCCCCCAGGTTCTCTTCCTACTTGAAATTCTGTAATTATCATAATCCAAATTTAGTTAACTCTATTTTTGTGTGATCCAAGCAAGAAAGAAGATAACAAAGGTTAAGATCCTACTGTTTGCCTGGCACTGTTTGGACCCCTATATACATTTTCTTATTCTTGGAGGTATACATATTCAAAGATGGAGCTCTGATTTCAAAGTTAATGATTTTCCCTCTGTACTGATGCTCCATAAACTGCAAAAGAGCTTATAGCAATTGATAAGCTCCAGTGTAGCATCTTATCTGCTTACAGATAAGATGCCCCTGTACCCAGCCTTTTGTTTTCTTTGGTTTCAGTTACCCACAGTCAACTGTTAACAAAAAATTCCAGAAAAAAACAACTTTTAAGTTTAAAGTTGTCCAAGATGAACTCTCTGTCCTGTTGCTCTGTCCCATCCTAGATATGAGTCATCTCTTTGCCCAGCATATCCATGCTGCAAAGCAGTCTTCCCCCAGAGTGACTGAGAGAGACAGAGACAGCAATAACATAATCAATTTTTATTTATTTATTTATTTATTTATTTATTTATTTATTGGTACTGGGGATTGAAAACCGGGCACTTAATCACTGAACCATATCCCCAGGAAACAGGGTCTTACTAAGTTGCTTAGGACTTGCTAAATTCCTGAGGCTGGCTTTGAACTCAATCCTCCTGCCTAGCCTCCCACGCTGCTTAAATTACAGGCCTACACCACTGTGCCTGGCTCTCCATGGTATTTGGAGTGGGAACAAAAGAAGGAGAACAGAAGATCAAGTTCAGGAATGACTAGGAATATAGAGTAAGTGGTTTATGCAAGAAGCTGTTCCTCCTGGTGACCAAGTTGTATGCAGTTGGAATTGGTTAAGACAGAAATCATCTGGCCTCATGACTTCTTACTTATGGCATTATTTTGTTTTCTGATCCCTGAGAAAGGCAGTTTCATCTAACGCAGATGAAAAGAAGAAACGAACAGAGGATTATCTCCCCTGTATTTGAATAGAACTGTCTTAGGATAAGACAGTTTTTTAAAAGTTACCTGTCTGGCTTGAGATAATCTTTGAGGAATGGGCACTGTAAAATCACATACAATGTAAGGTACATTTTTGTTGTTGGCCTGGGGGTGTGGCTCAGTGGTAGAGCATTCTCCAGTATGCATAAAGCCCTGAGTTCAATCCCCAGGACACCATACACAGATTATATCGTAGTGGGGTAGAAAGAAAATAAATGATTAAATAAATGTTATTTTTTTAAAATGTTGTTCCTGCTTCCATTGAGATAATACAGCTGGAGGCTGGGGATGTGGCTCAGTGGTAGAGTGCTTGCCTAGCACGTGTGAGGCTCTGGGTTTGATCCTCAGCACCACATAAACATAAATAAATAAAGGTATTGTGTCTATCTACAACTAAAAAATTTTAAAAAGAGGGATAATACAGCTGAAAGGAACCCTAGATATAATCTCATCTAATTTCTTTATCTAACTGAGGACTATACTAGTCAAAAGTATTTATTGTTCAAGAACACACACTAATTTGAACTAAGCAGTGTACATTGGAAAGTCAGGCATACCCTGTTTGAAGCCCAGTGCTGCCTCTTACTAGTTTATGTCTTAGGGTTGGGGGATATTGGCATCAGATCTGCCATTTTATTGCCACCAGTATTCTGCTCCCCAGCACCATTTCATAACCTAGATTGCTAGCCCATGAACTTCCTAGTCAGTCATTTGTTCACATGGTTAGCCTGCGAACCTCCTCACGAATCATTGGTTCAATTGCTATTAGCCCCTGAAATCCACATTTTCTTCTCCTCCTCCTCCTCCTCCTCTTTCTCTTCCTCCTCCTCCTCCTCCTCCTCCTTCTTCTTCTTCTTTTTCTTTCCCTCTCCCTCCCTCTCTCTCTCTCTCTCTCCCTCTCTCTCTCTCTCTCTCTCTCCCTCTCTCTCTCTCGCGTGAGTTCCTGCATCTGGATTGGTTTCTGGGTGCTTTCAGGGGACATCTCAAAGAGGTAAAGAGTTGAGTCATGCAAAATAGAGTTTGCCAAAGGGGTAGGTTGTTCCAGACAGAAGGAACAGTATGTCCAAAGATTGTGGAATAGAGGGAGGGCAATCTGCACAAAGGAAGAGATTTGAAGAAGATTCTGGAATGGAACTGATGTACATGGTGCTAATAGGGGAGGGAGGAGAAATGCTGGGGGAAGCATTTGTCTGCCAAATCTGACTCAAAAAACAAAACAAAACCAAAAAAGGGCTGGGCAAGGTGGTACATTCCTGTAATCCTGGTGACTCAGGAGACTGAGGCAGAAGGATTGCAAGTTCAAGTCAAGCCTGTGATCAACACACTCACCTGTCCAAGCCCAAAGAATGGACTATGAGACACAAGGTCCAACAAAATGCAAGGCTTTACTTGAATGACTGTCTTGCAAGATCGGGTGCCTTGTGGTTAGGACACACAGATTGAATGCAACCACATTTTAATCCCCTAGAGTGCAAGATCCCACCTCCGGGTTCCTCAATGGCTGAGTGCTCTGAGGTGCACAATCCTCCCAAAGGTTACCTAGGTTTTATGGGCTCTTAATGGGTTATTTAAAGAAGTCTACCTTTTGCTATCCCCACCTCCCTTTCTCCTCTTCTGGTGGGAACATCCGCTTGGACTGAGTGCCTTTTGGCATATGCTGTTTAACTCTGTTGGTTAGGTATTGGGGGGGGAGGCCCTTCCTTCTCACCTTCTGTTTAGCAAAGGGCTTTGAATTTTTACACTGTAATGTTAACTGCTTCTAACTTTTCATTTTGTTCTCCCTCCAGCTTCTTTTCTTACATCCCAAGTCATTTTACATTTAAAGCTAAATACTGTATTCTGAAAGTGGACCACTTTCTATTTCTCATAAGCCTCAGCAATTTAGGGAGTCCCTCTCAAAATAAAAAGGGCTGGGAATGTGGTTCAGTGGTAAAGTACTCCTGGGTTTAATCCCAAGTACCAAAAAAAAAAAAAAAAAATTCCCCCCAAACAAAACAACACCCTGGGTAGCTTCAGTAGGTCTGGGATGGGAGACAATATCTCACACTGTCAGTGATTCTGATGCACCAGTCAGTCTCCAGACTACACCATGAGAAATCACTTTTTCTTAAAAAAAAAAAAAAAATGGTTCTCAAATTTTAGAGACTAACAGAATTACCTGGATGATTTCTTAAACCACAGATGATTATGCTAGGGTTATTCCTAGAATTTCTGATTTACTAGACTTAGGGTGGGATCTGAAAATTTCCTTTGTAATGCTAACACTCTTCATCAGGAACCCCACTTTGAGAACCACAGATGAAAAGCATTTACAAATGTTAAGTATGAGTCCTACTGCCCATCTTGATAATCCATAAAATTTTTGGTTCAGAGTGACTTTTGGGGGTGGGAGTGTACTTCAGTGGTAGAGTGCCTTCCTAGCATGAGCAAGGCCTTGGGTTCAATCCCCAGCACTGCAAAGGGGAGGGGGGGGGGAAGTAACTTCTAAGAAATAATAGAATGATATTAATGACACATTGATTATGCACAAACTTAAATTTAATTCAACTACCATTTATTGAACACCTGTTTCGTATTGCCATCTTGTGCGTGACGGGTTATAACAACGAAGAACATAGAGAACTTTCTTGACCACAAAGGAAAAAAAGAACATGCAAATAATAAAGCTGGATGTGGTGGTATGTGCCTGTAGTTCCAGCTTCTCAGGAAGCTTATACTGAAGGATTACTTTTGTTATGGACCAAACTATATGTGCCTTGACCAGACAAACTCCATTTTACCCTGAGACTCCATTTCATATAAGAAATGTTTCTCCCATGTGAAAACCCCACCTATGTAACCCACCTCCTGCTAAACACATCGTGTTTGGAAAGGCATAACAGCTAAAAAGTATTTCTGTTTTACTTTTTAAAAAATTTTTTTCTTAGTTGTAGATAGACATAGTACTTTTATTATTTATTGATTTATCTTTATGTGGTGCTGGGGATTGAACCTAGGACCTCACAAGTGTTAGGCAAGCACTCTACCACTGAGCTACAACCTCAGCCCCTCTGTTATTCTTTTTTTTTTTTTTTTATTAAGATCCTTTTTATTTTTACAGACTGCATTTTGATTCATTGTACACAGATGGGGTACAACTTTTCATTTCTGTGGTTGTACACAATATAGATTCACACCATTCATATAATCATACATAAACATAGGGTAATACTGTTTCTATCTTTCTGTCCCCCACCCCCTCCCACCCCATTTTCCTTCAAAGTTCCTGCATTTTTCTCTTCTCCTCGCCACCCACAACCCTTGTTATATATTGTCATATGTATATTGATATATATATATGTGTATATATATATATATATATATATATATATATATATCAGAGAAAACATTCAGCATTTAGTTTTCTGGGCTTGGCTTATTTCACTTAGCATGTTATTTTTCAACTTCATCCATTTACCAGCAAATGCCATAATTTTGCTCTTCCTTATGACTGAGTAATATTCCATTGTGTATATATACCACAGTTTCTTTATCCATTTGTCAATTAAAGGGCATCTAGGTTGATTCCACAATCTAGCTATTGTGAATTGAGCTGCTATGAACAGTGGTGTGGCTGCATCACTGTAGTATGCTGATTTTAAGTCCTTTGGGTATATACGGAGGAGTGGGATAGCTGGGTCAAATGGTGGGTCCATTCCAAGCTTTCTGAGGAATCACCATACTGCTTTCCAGAGTGACTGTACCAATTTGCAACTCCACCAACATTGTATAAGTGTGCCTTTTTTTCCCCACATCCATACCAACACTTATTATTGCTTGTATCCTTGATAATAGCCATTCTAATTGAAGTTAGATGAAATCTTAGGGTGGTTTTAATTTGTATTTCTCTAATTACCAGGGATGATGAGCACTTTTTCATATATTTGTTGATCACCTGTATATCTTCTTCTGTGAAGTGTCTGCCCATTTCCTTAGCCCATTTATTGATTGAGTTCTTTGCAATTTTGGTGTAAAGTTTTTTAAGTTCTTTATAAACTTTGGAGATGAGTGCTCTGTCTGAAGTGTGTGTGGAAAAGATTTTCTTCCACTCTGTAGGCTCTCTTTTCACATTATTGATTGTTTCCTGTGCTGAGAAAAAACTTTTAGTTTGAATCTATCCCATTTATTGATTCTTGCTTTTATTTCTTGCACTATTTGGGTCTTGTTAAGGAAGTCTGGGTCCTAAGCCAATGTGATGGAGAGTTGGGTCTACTTTACCTTGTGTTCCGTGAAGGGTCTCGGGTCTAATTCCTAGATCCTTGATCCATTTTGAGTTGAGTTTTTTACAGTGTGAGAGAGAGGGGTTTAATTTCATTTTACTGCATATGATTTCCAGTTTTCCCAGCACCATTTGTTGAAGAGGCTATCTTTTCTCCATTGTAAGTTTTTGGCACCTTGGTCTAGTATGAGGTTACTGTACTTATGTGGGTATGTCTCCGTGTCCTCTATCTTGTACCATTGATCTACCTGTCTTTTTTGGTGCCATTACCATGCCATTTTTGTTACTATTTCTCTATAGTAGAGTTTAAGGTCTGGTATTGTGATACCTCCTGCATCACTTTTCCTGCCCAGGATTGCTTTGGCTATTCTGCTGCATCTTTTGTTCTTCCAGATGAATTTCATGATTTCTTTTTCTGTTTTTATGAGAAATTTCATAGGGATTTTAATTGAAATTGTGTTAAATCTGTATAGCACCTTTGGAAGTATGGCCATTTTGATAATATTAATTCTTCCTATCCAAGAACATGGGAGATCTTTCCATCTTCTAAGGTTTTCTTCAATTTCTTTCTTTAGTGTTCTGTAGTTCTCATTGTAGAGATCTTTCACCTCTTTGGTTAGATTGATTCCCAAGAATTTTATTTTTTTTGAGGCTATTGTGAATGGAGTTGTTTTCCTCATTGCACTTTCAAGAAACTGAATTTGCTTGTTGATGGATGGAGTATTCTATGTATGTCTGTTAAGTCTAAGTTATTGATTGTATTATTGAGTTGTATGGTTTCTTTGTTTAGTTTTTGTTTGGCAGATATATTCAGTGGTGACAGTGGTGTGTTAAAGTCACCCAGAATTATTGTGTTCTGGTCTATTTGATTCCTGGAATTGAGAAGGATTTGTTTGATGTACAGGGAAGCACTGTTGTTTGGGGCATAAATATTTATGATGGTTATGTCTTCCTGATTTATGGTTCCCTTAAGCAGTATGAAATGTCCTTCTTTATCCCTTCTGACTAACTTTGGCTTGAAGTCCACTTTATCTGAAATAAGGATGGAAATCCCTGCTTTTTTACTGAGTCTGTGAGCATGGTAGGTTTTTTCCCATCCTTTCACCCTTAGTCTGTGGATGTCTTTTTCTATGAGGTGAGTCTCTTGCAGGCAGCATATTGTTGGATCTTTCTTTTTAATCCAATCTGCCAGTCTGTGTCTTTTGATTGATGAGTTTAGGCCATTAACGTTCAGGGTTATTATTGAGATATGATTTGTATTCCCAGTCATTTGGGCTTATATTTTATTTAAATTTGATGTGGTTTCTCCTTAGATTGGTTTTTCCTTTAAGGTAGTTTCTCCCTTTGGTGACCTACATTGTTGTTTTCATTTCCTCCTCATGGAATATTTTGTTGAGAATATTCAGTAGCACAGGCTTTCTATTTGTAAATTCCTATGACTTGTTTATCATGGAAGGATTTTATTTCATCTTCAAATCTGAAAGTTAGTTTTGCTGGGTATAGGATTCTTGCTTGGAAACCATGGTCTTTCAGAGCTTGAAATATGTTGTTCCAGGCCCTTCTAGCTTTTCGAGTCTGGGCTGAGAAATCTGCTGATATCCGTATTGTTTTCCTCCTATATGTAATCTGATGCTTTTCTCTCACAGTCTTCAAAATCCTAACTTTATTTTGTATGTTAGGCATTTTCATTATAATGTGCCTTGGTGTGGATCTGTTGTGATTTCGTGCATTTGGTGTTCTGTGAGCCTCTTGTATTTGATTTTTCCATTTCATTCTTCAGGCTTTGGAAATTTTCTGATATTATTGCATTGAATAGGTTGTTCATTCCTTTGGTTTATGTCTCTGTCCCTTCCTCAATCCCAATAATTCTTAAATTTGGTCTTTTCATGATGTCCCATAGTTCTTAGAGATTCTTTTCATGATTTCTTACCATCTTCTGTGTTTGGGCAACTTTATTTTCAAGATTAAATATTTTATCTCCATTGTCTGAGGTTCTGTCTCCAAGTGGTCTAGTCTGTTGTGGATGCTTTCCATTGAGTTTTTTTATTTGGTTTACTGTTTCCTTCATTTCAAGGATTTCCATTTGGTTTTTGTTTGAGACTCTCTCTCTCTTTGTTGAAATGATCTTTTGCTTCCTGCAGTTGCTCTTTCAACTGCTTATTGATGTGATCATTCATTGCCTGCATTTGTTCTCTTATCTCATCCTTTACTTCTCGAATCATCTTAATCATGTATAATTTGAAGTCCTTTTCTGACATTTCTTCTACCATTCTGTCACTGGATTCTATTAATATAGAATCTAGGTTTGTTTTGATTATTTTCTTCCCTTGATTTTTTATGTTGTTCATGTATCTTCCCCTCTAGCAGTGCAGATCTGGGGTATTGAAGTTCCCCCCCATGAGCTTATAGTGACCCTATAGGTTTCCAAAACCTCTTCTTTAAGGGGGAGATCAATATTAGCAGTGCCCAGTACGGACCATATGCAGCCTGATACCAAATAGCCCCTATGAAGATGTTAACAGTATTGTCATAATAAACAGAATGAGTTCAATTATTATCTAATATAACAAATAGATTTGCAATAAGGCCTGCAGTTTCTATAGGAGGACAAAGAGGATGGGGAGAGGTGTAGGATGTAGCTGTTAATGGGATAAGAAAAGAGTGTATAGAAGTTATAGATTATAGAAAGAGTGAAAGTGTAATCGAAAGAAGTTGGTTGTTAGCATGAGAAAAGGGAGAAAGAGACTCTGAGGAAACAGGTAAACAAAAGGAAAATAGAGTGAGAAAAGTAAAGAAATAAAACCTTAAAATTTTTCAATAAGGAGAAAAAAGAAAATCTATTTTATAATAGTCATATAGTATTCAAACCTCCCTCCCAGTCTTCAGTAGCCTGATGCATGAGAAGTACCTGACAATGAGCTTCCATTCTCCAGCAGGCATCTCAGGATGGGATTTGCCCCACCTAAAGATGGGGAGCTACCGCTTCCAGGATAATCCAAGATGGCCACTTTGGCTTCCAAAAGTGTTGGCAAATGGGGAGTTGCAGCTCAGCTGTGGGTGTGGTCAGCTGGAGGTCCTCGAGGTGGGGTACAATTGGTTGAGCAGGAATCCTGGAGGCAGGGTGTGGTTGGTCTGTTTGATAGATCCTGGAGGCGGGATGCAGTCAGTCTGGGGGTCCTGGAGTCAGGAAGTGGTCTTTGGGGCTGAGGGGTCCTGGAGACGATGCTCAGTCTGTCTGGCCAAGAGTCCTACAGGTCCTGGCTGTTGTCTCAAAATGGCAGCAACCACATGTAACCAAACCTGCAGGTACTGTGACAGTGAACTTCCAGGCAACAGCAGGCAGCTGGCTATCCACTGGCAGTCTGCGGTTGGTCTGCTGGCTGTCGGACAATCGGCAGGTGAACCTCGGGCGATTGGGTGATGGCTATGGGAAATGTAGGCAATGGGCAGGCAAGAAGCAGACAAATGGCAGATGATAGGCACCAGTCAGTGAGCAATCTGCACTCAAAAAATATTCAATATGTTGGCAGACTGCAGATGATCACAGTAGACAAATGGGGTAAATAACAGGGGATCGATAAGCAGAAAAAACTGCCTCACTGAGAAACAGATATCCTCTGCTTGAAACCTGAGTTATGGAGCAACAAGGAATGCAGCCTCCCTCTAGTCTGCCATCTTGGATCTCCTTCTCTTATACAATGTAAGATGTTCTCTTTTTATTCTAATTTTTCTTAGGCAGGGTACTGTACCCTAACCTGGGTAATTCTGACCCCCTCTTTCTACATTGCTATGGTTTTGACTTACTGGTAGCTTGTGGGTTTTAACTATGTACCCTACCTTCTGGAAAGGGTCGAAGGTTGCAGAGGTGACTTGCCAGCTGCCCTTCTGACCTGACATTGAATAACAATTCCAAGTCTTGTTTCAAGACTGACTGGGTGATTTCTTTCAAATGCGCCACAACACTTTGGCTCATGATTTAAAGACCACCCTGGGCAACATAGTGAGAACCCACCTAAAAAAGCACACACAAAATCCCAGCGGCTCAGGAGGATGAGGCAGGAGGATCTCAAGTTCAAAGGCAACCTCAGCAAAAAGTGATGTGCTAAGCAACTCAGTGAGACCCTGTTTCTAAATAAAATACAAAATAGGGCTGAGGATGTGGCTCACTGGTAGAGTGTCCCTGAGTTCAATCCCTGATACCCACCCCAAAACAATACACACACACGAAAAGAAAAGAAAGAAAGAAAATAAAAACAAGTAATATTGAAGCTGGGGGTATAACCTAGTGGTACACTGTAGATACACAGGAATCCTATGCAAATAGATATTTGAGGGACTATAAATAAATCTTTATGGCTGTAGCTCAAAGTTTAAGACAGGTAGAGATCATCAGGAAGGAGATTGGAAAGAGACGAGCCAAATTCTGAAAGGCCCAGATGCCATGAAATGAAGCTTAATAATAAAATGCTGGAGGGAATGAAACAAAACCCTGAACCTTCCAGGAATCTCAGGTCTGTCCTATCCATGGTAATGACCTCACAATCCCCAGGACCATCTCACTGCACACAATGTACTTTGGGAGCTATTTTTACCACTAGTTCCAGGCTCTCACAGACTCAAGAAACTTAAAGAGAGTTGAGGATGCAAGAATTTGATGTGCACCCTACTTTGCTGGTTTGGAGAGTCTAGTTCTGTAACAGGAGTTTCTTTTATGTAATAGGGGTTCACTTTATGTTTTGAATGTAAACCTTGCTCCTTGACCACTGGTGGCTTATTTTATTTTTTTGGTACTGGGGATTGAACCTAGGGGCCCTTAACCACTGAGCCACATCCCCAACCCTTTTTATTTTGAGACAGGGTCTCGCTAAGTTATGTCAGGCTTCACTGAGGCTGGCTTTGATCTTGTGATCCTCCTGCTTCAGCCTCCTGAGTTTCTAGGATTACAGGCATGTGCCACTGAGGAGATTGGCTGGTGTATTTTTATTTATTTATTTATTTATTTTTATTTTTATTGTAAACAAATGGGATACATGTTGTTTCTGTTTGTACATGGAGTAACAGCATACTATTTGTGTAATCATACATTTACATAGGGTAATGATGTTTGATTCATTCTGTTTTTTCCTCCCCCCCACCCCTCCCACCCCTCTTTTCCCTCTATACAGTCCCTCCTTCCTCCATTCTTGCCTCCTTCCCACCCCCCATTATGTGTCATCATCCGCTTATCAGCAAGATCATTCATTCTTTGGTTTTTTGAGATTGGCTTATCTCACTTAGCATGATATTCTCCAATTTCATCCATTTGCCTGCAAATGCCATAATTTTATTATTCTTTATAGCTGAGTAATATTCCATTGTGTGTGTGTGTGTGTGTGTGTGTGTGTATCTCACAGTTTCTTTATCCATTCATCAATTGAAGGACATCTAGGTTGGTTCCACAGTCTGGCTATTGTGAATTGAGCAGCTATGAACATTGATGTGGCTGTATCTCTGTAGTATGCTGATTTTAAGTCCTTTGGGTATAGGCCAAGGAGTGGGATAGCTGGGTCAAATGGTGGGTCCATTCCAAATTTTCTAAGGAATCTCCACACTGCTTTCCAGAGTGGCTGCACTAATTTGCAGCCCCACCAGCAATGTATGAGTGTACCTTTTCCCCCACATCCTGTCCAACACGTATTGTTGTTTGTATTCTTGACAATCGCCATTCTAATTGGGGTGAGATGGAATCTTAGTGTAGTTTTGATTTGCATTTCTCTTATTACTAAAGATGGGGAACATTTTTTCATATGTTTATTGATTGCTTATAGATCTTCTTCTGTGAAGTATCTGTTCATATTCTTAGCCCATTTGTTGATTGGGTTATTTGTATTCTTGGTGTAGAGTATTTTGAGTTCTTTATATATTAGTGCTCTATCTGATGTATGAGTGGCAAAGATATTCTCCCACTCTGTAGGCTCTCTCTTTGCATTGATGATAGTTTCTTTTGCTGAGAGAAAGCTATTTAGTTTAAATCTATCCCAGTTGTTGATTCTTGCTTTTATTTCTTGTGCTATGCGAGTCCGTTAAGGAAGTCTGATCCTAAGCCAACAAGTTGAACATTTGGACCTACTTTTTCTTCTATAAGATGTAGGGTCTCTGGTCTGATTTCAAGGTCCTTGATCCATTGTGAGTTGATTTTTTGTGCAGGGTGAGAGATAGGGGTTTAGTTTCATTCTGTTGCATATGGATTTCCAGTTTTCCCAGCACCATCTGTTGAAGAGGCTATCTTTTCTCCATTGCATATTTTTGGCACCTTTGTCTACTATAAGAAAATTGTATTTATTTGGGTTTGTGTCTGTGTCCTCTATTCTGTACCATTGATCTTCCTGTCTACTGTGGTGCCAATACCATGCCGTTTTTGTTACTATTGCTTTGTAGTACAGTTGAAATTCTGGTATTGCGATACTCTCTGCTTCATTCTTCCTGCTAATGATTGCTTTAGCTATTCTGGGTTTCTTATTCTTCCAGATGAATTTCATAATTGCTTGCCCTATTTCTGTAAGGTACATCATTGGGATTTTAATTGGAATTGCATTGAATCTGTATAGCACTTTTGGTAGTATGGCCATTTTGACAATATTAATTCTGCCTATCCAAGAACATGGGAGATCTTTCCATCTTCTAAGGTCTTCCTCAATTTCTTTCTTCAATGTTTTGAAGTTTTCATTGTAGAGATCTTTCACCTCTTTGGTTAGATTGATTCCCAAATATTTTATTTTTTTTGAGGCTATTGCAAACAAAGTTGTTTTCCTCATTTCCCTTTCAGCTGTTTCATTGCTTGCATATAAAAATGCTTTAGATTTATGCATGTTGATTTTATATTGGCTGGTGTTTTGTTTCTTTTCTTTTCTTTTCCTTTCCTCATCTTCCTCTTCCTCTCCCTAATTTTGAGGGATAGGGTTGGGGAAACAAGATTAATATTCTTCCTGCTCTAAACTGAGTTATCTGTCCTTCCACTTATTCCCCACTACCTGAACAAAGCAACTCTGAACCTGGGAATGGGAAAACAGCTGCCTCAAGGATAAAGTTGAATATTAATTACATCTATTAACAATATCTGGGAATCATCCCATGTACTCCCCTTTTTAAAGCCCTCAGTTCCCCCTACAAGTTAGAATGGCAGCTTCTGTGACATGAGTCTGTTGCCTTTCTTCTGTGCTAGCAAAGGAATGCAACTTTTTCCTTTTTTCTCAAAGCCTTGTCCTTTTTATTGGATCAGCATCAGGCACAATGACAGAGCTTTCAGTATGAGCCCCAGATTTGTCCCTGGTATCTTTTCTTTCAGAGAAAAATAAAAGCAAAAGGAAACTTGCTCAACTTTGAAGAAGGGAAGTGACTCACAGGCTTAACATAGGAAAAAATGGAGACATTCTGTAGGTGAAAGGGCAAGAGTCTTCTGATGCAAAATAAGAGGTCAGAGTGAAAATTCTTTTTTTTTTTTTTTTTTTTTTTGTTGTTGTTGTTACTGGAAATTGAACCCAGTGATGACTTGCCCCTGAATCCCATCCCCAGTCCTTTTAATTTTTTTTATTTTTGAGACAGGGTCTCACTAAGTTGCTTAAGGCCTTGCCAAATTGCTGAGTCTGGCCTTAAACTTAACAATCCTATCTCAGCCCCTGAGTTCAATTCCTGGAACCCCTCCACCACACACACACACAAAAAGTCAGAATATTAAAGACTTGTTTATTTAAGTCCCTTCCTAGAGGTATTTCTAAGTTAATTGTGTGTATAATAATTATCATCATTATTATTATTTGCAACTGACAAAGTAAATTCTCATGAAAAGCAGGAAGAACATGGTTTTCCTAATTTGTGATCTGACTAAAAGAGGTTATGTCACTTGTTCAAGATTATCTACTTTTCTTTATTTTAGGGAATACCAGGGATTGAATTCAGGGGCATTTAACCACTGAGTCACATCCCCAGCCTATTTTGTATATTATTTAGAGACAGAGTGTCACTGAGTTGCTTAGTGCCTTGCTTTTGCTGAGGCTGGGTTTGAACTCATGACCCTCCTGCTTCAGCCTTCCAAACTGCGGGATTACAGATGTGTGCCACCACACCCAGCAAGATTACCTACTTTTAGATTGCTTGCCTTGCAAGCACAGGGCCCTGAGTTCAATCCCCAGTACTAAAAAAAAAAAAAAAAAAGGTTACCTACTTTTTAAGTATTATGTTGAATCAAAGATCCTGTCTGCAATCTTGAAGTCAAAGATCCTTCAGTTAAATCAAACTGTTTCTGAGGGATTGATAACTCAAGGCCCCCTGGGGAATGTCTGTTGAATGAATATTGAAATAAATAGCAACAGCAATTGATGTAATGAAAAAGGAAAAATAAAAACTGAGGTTTATTTCCTTAGGGAACCAGAAGAGAATTGTTCTCTGTAAGAAAACACCACCCCCAACACATAACCACACTCATACCATATATGTACCCCTTCTCCGATGTACTGCCTATGTGTCAGTCCTCAGACTTAATGGATTCCCAAAGGAATCTGTTAATAGTGTGTCCATTTCTTTATTTCTTGCTCTTTCTCCGGAATTAAGAATCACAAAGAAAAAAAAAAAAAAAAAAAGAATCACAAAGAGTGCCAGGCTCTCACAGCTAAAATCCCAGTAACTTGGGAGGCAGGAGGATTCACAATTTTGAAGCCAACCTCAGTCACTTAGAGAAGCCCTAAGCAACTTAGCCAGAACCTATCTCAAAATAAAATTTACATAGGCTGTAGAAATGGCTCAGTGGTTAAGTGGCCCTGGGTTCTATCCCTGACACAGAAAAAAAAAAAAAAAAAGAGAACCCCAAGAGGGTCAGGTGAAGTGGCACACAGGAGGTGAGGCAGGATGCCTGGAAATTTAAAGCCAGTCTGGACAATTTAGCAATACTCTGTCTCAAATTCTAAGAAAGACTTAGGTATGTAGGTCAGTGGTTCAATCCCCACAAGGAAATGAAAGAAAACAGAATCACAAGAGGTAGAAAACCTGTTAGCTTAGGTAGATTTGCTAGAGATGATCAGGAATGGGAAAAGGAAGGACAAAAGTAGGTAGCAATTGTCAAAAGAGCCCCTGACTAGGAATTGATCCAGAGGTACCAGCCTCCTTTCGTATTGCAGAAAGAGGCTATTTAGATATGGTGTCTCCCAAAAGCTCACGTGTGACAAAATGCAAGAAGGTTCAAAGGACAAATGATTGGGTTATAAGAATCTTAACCCAAAAAGTGAATGAATCCTCTGATAGGGATGAACTGAGTGGTAATTGAAGTGGTAGGGTGTGGCTGGAGGAGGTGGGAATTGGGGCGTGGCTTTGGGTATACATTTGTATCTGACAAGTGGAAATGCTCTCTGCTTTCTGATCACCATTGATTTGAGCTGTTTCCCTCGGCCACACTCTTCCACCATGATATTCAACCTCACCTCCAGCCCCAAGAAATGGAGCTGGCCTTCTATGGACCAAGACCTCTGAAATCATGAGCCCTCAAATAAACTTTTCCTCCTCTACAGTTGTGTTGGTCCAGTCTTTTAGTCACAGTGGTGAAAAAGCTGACTAAAAGAGAGGCCTAACCCTGTCACCCATATTTACTGGCATACCTTATGATCCTGTTGCAGGAAACAGACTGGAGAAGCAGCAGGCAGCACTTGGAGAGGAGAACTCCAAACTTTATTTTACGTGATCCCAGAGGAAAACAAATTCTGAGCCCTGGTCCAGTTTTTCACAACACTTTTGGGTTATTTGGCGGCATCTTAGACCTATCCTATCACTGGGGCTTTTTCCTCTTTAAAAAAATTTCCTGGGCTGGGGAGATAGCTCAGTCGGTAGAGTGCTTGCCTTGCAAGCACAGGGCCCTGGGTTCGATCTCCAGCACCACAAAAAAAAAAAAAAAAAAAAAAATTCCTAATCTCTGTGGCTGAACCCCTCATGCAGCGTCTCTAGAATACTTACAGAAACAGATACTTAGAGAAACAGATAGGCTCTTTTCACAGGCATCTGTTACATTTCAAGAGGGAGTAGTCAGACTCCTAGGGCAGTTATTTACAATCCAAAAGGTAGGGACCCACAGTTAATTAGACTTCCTGGAGAAAGACTGAGAAAGGGGAGGGGAACAAGGGGAATGGACCCTTTCCCCAGACATTGGTTTCTTACCATAACGTTTTTATAATTTCATTTCACAACCAATTCTGATTTTGCCATCATAGTCCCAAGTCCACACATGCTCACACAAGCTGCTCCAAGGGTCAGTTGATCATTATGTACATGATTTTCCACAGGCAGTGCTAGACCAGAAAGGGCAAAACCACCCAAGTACACAGGTGCATGCCCTCAATTTTCACATAAGGCAGACTTAACACTTCCTCCAAAGGAAACAACTACACAAAACAATGGGCCCCAAAGGGTGTGGTTACCTGGCACTCCAAGATTTCCTGTCTCTGCAAGCCCCATCACCTATCAGAACAAAAGGGAAAAACTTAACCACGTTGGTACATTTTGGCCCCTAGCCAACTTGCCCATCTCTTCCTCTCTGGAGTATGTCCCCCTTTTTTTGCTGTTCCCTCACCTTACAATAAACCTTCCTTAAACACTATCTCTGCCTCTTTGTATATTTCAGTTTCTGAACTAGGGTCATTCATTGTCTAATCTTAGGCAAATTATACTCAAAGACTGTGAAACAAATCACAATGCTCCACAGTCAACAATCAACTGGATCACCACCTGCTCCTTTGGGCATAGAAATGGCCTGGGCACAGGTTTTCAGCCAAGAAAAGAAGAGGTTGGAGCCAGAGGTGGTGATGCACACCTATGATCCCAGCTACTCTAGAGGCTCAGGCAGAAGGATCGAAAGTTGGTGACTGGCCTGGGCAACTAAGTGAGATCCTGTTGCAAAAGAAAATAAAAGGACTGGGACTATAGCTCAGTAGTAGATTGCTTAACATGGGCAAAGCCCTGGGATCGATATCTAGCACCACATAGACACACACACACACACACACACACACACACACACACACACACATTTAAAAAAAGATCAAAGCAAACTGATTTATTATCTGCTCCTCAATCTACACTAAATAGGAAAAGTTTCATACTTCATATAGAAACATAATCTCTATCCCTAAGTTGAAGTAAGAAAGGAAAATATCTCTCATATAAACATAAATTATCAATTTTTGGAAACTTATTAACAAATGGAGATTTCAGAAGGAAATATAAAGTATTGTGGTTATCACTTAGCAGGATTATAGCTTGTTTTTATTATCTGTATTTTTTATTTTCTTTAACTTTTTTGTACTGGGGATCTAACCCAGGAGTGTTTTACCACTGAACTACACCCCCACATCCCCAGCCCTTTTTTATTTTTATTTTTTAAATTTAATTTTGTTTGTTTGTTCATGTGTTCCAAAGAACTTCCGGGATGCTTGGGCAGAAACCACACCTAGGCCACCATGTTTTGGGGGTTTGTTGGTTGGTTGGTTTGGTTTTGCTGTACTAGGGATTGAACCCAGAGATATTTTACCACTGAACTACAGCCCTAGTCCTTTTCATTTTTTAATTTAGAGACAGGGTCGCTAAGTTGCTGAGGCTGGCCTCTAGAGCAACTGTGATTATAGTTCTTTGCTACTGCACCCAGCTTTGCCTACCATATCCTCTTTATTCCCTCAGACATTTTTTATTGGTGCATTATAGTTGTACATAATGATGGACTTGTTCTTACATATTCATACATGCACACAATATAACAATATAATATGGCCAGTGTCACTCCCCAGCACTTCCCCTGTCACTCCCTACTTCCCACCCTTTGGTCTCTTTCCTCTACTGATCTCCCTGTGATTTTCACCAGATCTGGCCCCACTTTTCCTTTCCTTTTTCCTCTCTAGCATCTGCATATGAGAGAAGACACAGGTCCCTTGACCTTCTGAATTTGACTTATTTCACTTAACATAATGGTCTCTAGTTCCACCCGATTTTCTGCAAATGACATCATTTGCCTGACATATTCTCTACAGCTCTCTAACAGATGAGAATATGAGGTTCATAACCAGTCCTTGTTTGTTTGTTTTATGAACTTGTGGGTAGATTCTAATTAGAGCATTCTGTGACTAAATATTAACATAATTCATGTTAATAAATTATCCGGTTAATTCATAACATACTTAAAAGACAAAATAAGAACTGAGAAATATTCCCAGAAAAGGGAAGGAATAAGACTCCAAATAGGGGCTGGGGAGATAGCTCAGTGGGTAAAGTGCTTGTCTTGCAAGCACAAGGCCGTGGGTTTGATTCCCAGCACCACAAAAAAAAAAAAAAAAAAAAAAAAAAAAGAAGACTCCAAATAGTTGACAATGGTGATCTGGAGTAGATGGGCAGGGATTGCAAAAAACTTCCACTTTTCACATGATGTATTTACAACAATGTTTGAAAATGTTTAGTGAGTTTGTATTTCTACTTTCGTAAGCAGGAAGTATCAGAAAAATTTGAAAAACAAAGAGTAACACGCCTTATGTCTTATCAGTGGATCAAATATTAACATCGCTAGCTAATGTCATACTTTAATTTTTGTTTTCTTTTCCTTTTTTTTTTTTTTTTTTTTTTTGTACCCAGGGTTGATTCCAGGGGTACTTAATCACTGAGCCACATACCCAGATGTTTTTAAATATTTTTTTAGAGACAGGGTCTCACTGAGTTGCTTAGGGCCTCACTAAATTGTGGAGGCTGGCTTTGAACTCATGATTCTCCTTCCTCAGCCTCCCAAGCTGCTGGGATTATAGGCATGTGCCTGGCTCATGTCATAGTTTCTTGTGGTAGTCCTGTGGTCTATGAGAATTTCTAACTCCAAATCTCCAAGCTACTGTGGCATTCCCTGAGATTTGGCAACTCTTTTCCAATCCTCTGAATGACAAGAAGACATGCAGATATGAATCTGGGAAAAAGAAAAAGCCCCAGGGCTTCCTTTTCTTCTAATTCCTTCCCCAGGATCTGTAGGAATAGTCACCACCAGCAGAGTGAGCAGTTTCCCTGTGGGTCCTCTTCAACCCCCTCACTCCTATGAACATTTTTCTTATGGTTGATTCCCCAGGCCTCTCTAATGGCCACAGAGGTTTAGCCTACTATTGACTCTTGGTGACAACAATTCTCATGATTCGTCGAAGTAGCATCTTAGAAAAGGACTTTTAACTAGCGCTCTCAAAATGAGTGAAAGAAGGGTGGAGGTAAGAAGAACTTTTGTGTTCCTGGGGATGCAAATTGTTTAGCACAGTGTACATTGCCAAAGACCTGTTTTCCATAATGCCCCAAAGAATTATACACTGTATTGGAGGAGGCCCTGCCAAATGTGCAGCTCTGTGCTGGCTATCACGGGGGATGCAAGAGAGGTAAAATTCATGACCTCTGTTCCTGAAAAACTCAACATATTTTGTTAGTATTTGAGATCTCTGACTGTTATGAAGAGGCAAGGTAATATTTTGTGTGTGGGTGTGTAAGGTCCTGATTCCTCACTAGACTAAGACCAGCTAATTACTTATCTGCTACAAACACAATTTCTTGAGGACGTTCTTCATTTCTTCATTGAATCAAGTATTTCTGCTTAAGCTCTTACTTTATTTGGTCCTCTGCCTTTGGCACTCTCCTCTCCAGCAACCCTTCCTGCCCCAGTGGGAACATATGAGCAGAAGGTAAACTATTAAAATGTTCTGATCTAATGCCCAGGAGGGCTGCTTTCACACAACCCAGTTTGCCCCAGTTGGTTCAAAACCCTCTCCACCACTCTTGCTCTGAAGTCTTTCTTCCATGCATCGCATCAGGATCAACCACTGTTAGAATATTGGCCCCTGAGAGGTTCCTGCTTCCTTTTCCAGCCACTAATCATTCTGACAAAAGAGTCTGTTTAGTCAGTTTGAACTCCCATTTGAGGGCTGGAAATTCTTGAAATAACCACAGCCAGCCAGGTCACTGCCAGCCAATTCCAGGAAGAGCCCAGAAGTAATAGACTGCTGGTTTCTCTGCCTCCTCCCTACCCTTCACTGCCAAACTACAAGGGTTACCTGCAAATGGAAGTTCCTCAGTCCTGCATAAATTCCCAGAATCCCTACGTTGACCATGTAATTACAAACCTCCGTGCAAAATTAGTAAGGACAATGAAAAGTAGAGACAGAAAAAGGGAAAGGATAAATTATCAAACAAAAAACAACTAAAACCCTCAAAATTTGCATTAAAACTAAACATAAAGTCTTGTGAAACTGAACTTTTAAGTTTATATAACTTAATATAAAGTAGAATTACTTTGTTTTTGTTTCTGGTTCTGGGATCAAACCCAGGGCTTCAGTGCATACCAAGTAAGTATTCCACTACTGAACTGTACCACCAGCCACAGAATTACATTGTGTGAATGGGTACTTGGGATTGAACCAGGGGTTCTCTACCACCAAGCTACATCCCTAGTCCTTTTTTGGGGTGGGAGGGTGAAGACAATTTTTAACACCTGTAGTCTCAGCTACTCAGGAAACTGAGCCCAGGAGTTTGAGGCCAGCTTAGGCAGCAAAGTGAGAGTCTTTCTCTAAAAAACAAAAAAACAAACAATGCAAAACAAATTATTTCTACACTGATATAATATGCCAGCTGTAGTGATATGTATTTTATATTTTAAATAAAGTATCAAAAACAACAACAAAGCCAAGAGCAGTGGTGTACACTTGTAATCCCAGTGACTTGAGAGGCTGAGGCAGGAGGATCTCAAGTTCAAAGCCAGCTTCTGCAACTTAGTGAAGCCCTAAGCAATTTAGCAAGATCCTGTCTAAGAAAAAAATAAATAAATAAAATAATTAAAATGGGCTGGCATGTAACTCAGGGATTAAATGCCCTTAGGTTCAATCCCTAGTACCATAAACAAATAAATAAGGATATGTCCAACTAGTAACTCAAGTTGAAGTGAATTTCTGAAAAGAAAAACAATATAGTACATTGATTGAAAGGACAACATGTAATCACCAAGATCCACATTTGATGCCAAAACAGTATTAAACTTTCAGGAAATGTCTGTAAGAGAAAATGGGAGGAAGCCAGGAAAAACTAGCAGAGCCAACAGATCATGATGCAGGTCTTTCCCTGAATGAAGAAGAGAGAAAGAGAAAGGTGGGTGGGTGAATAGAAGCCTGTTAGGTTACAGTGTGCTCTAAAGAAAGTTCAGGAAGGGGCCTGGGCATATTGCTCAGTTGGTAGAGTGCTTGCCTCAAATGCACAACACGGTCGGTTCAATCCTCAGCACCGCAAAGCCAGTCTGAGCAATTTAACAAGGCTCTAAGCAACTTAATGGAGACCCTGTCTCTAAGTAAGATATAAAAAGGGTTGGGGATGTGGCTCAGTGGTTGAGTGCCCCTAGGTTCCATCCCCAGTACACCCCCAAAAATGAAAACTTTTGGGGAATACTCAAGTCCTCAGAAGAACCCCAAAATCTTGAAAGAATTAGCCGGACTGATACCTGTGCCGCAACAGTCACTGGCTGGGAGCATTTGAGCCAAAGCTCAAATACAGCCAGGGGCTCTGAGTCATTTACTTCCTGCAGCTAGAAGGACATCTCAAGGTGTGTGTCTCATGGTCACCATACGCACCTGTTTCCTCTTCAGTGAAACAGGAAAAAACCCTTTGCTTTCTTACATCCCAGGAAAGTTGTGTGATTCAGAGGAGGTAATGTTTATGCACATTTTGTGAATTGTATGGAATATATAAAATATTACTTACACAGAACTATACCCCAGTTACAAGGTATAACTCTTCTTTCCCTGTTTACCTCCTTAAATGCAAACCTACAGTTTGCCCCTGAAACCTCACTCTTCTGAGTTACCCAATCAGATTACTTCCTCAGCCCTTCCCTATTGGGAAAGAAGGAATGGAATATGCAGTCCTTTGGTTCATAGCTAAGCGCATCCTAAAATATAGCATGCCACTTGAATGCTGATAGGTCAGTCCGGCCCTGCAATGCCCCACCTCATGAAGCTGGACATTGGTTTCTTAGGTAACCAAGAGCCATGTATAGCAGCTTCATTTTTATAACATAGGTAAATATGTATGCATGATCTGATTTTAAAAGTTACAAGAGGGAACAGGTGAAAAGTCTCTCTTCCATTCTTGTCCTCTAGCACAAAATTCCCACTCCCTGGAGGCAATCAATAACATGTTTTGTTTTGTTTTTTTTTTTAGTATAGATTTAACTCAGGGGCACTTAACCACTGAACCACATCCCCAGCCCACTTTTATGTTTTATTTAGACAGGGTCTTGCCGAGTTGCTCAGGGACTCACGAAATTGCTGAGGCTGGTTTTGAACTGGCAATCTTCTTGCCTCAGCCTCCCAAGCTGCTGGGATTCAATTCCAGCATTTCAATCAAGATCCAAAGAGATGAACACTCCCTGAGAATTTAAATGTGGTTTCTTGTGTCCAACTATGGTCTGCAGATAAGCCCCACAGAGCACTCGTCTTTCTCACTTATAATTTCCCTACCCATTCATCCCCCACTACTGCTCCTCTCCCTGATGAGCTTCATCTTCCCTTAGCCAACCTTGTTCTTCTCAGAAGCATGATAGTTTTTAGACAAAAGAGAAGCAGGCCAGTCAGCCCAGCAGACCCATACATCTTTGTCTTAATAGCCTATCTACATGGACAATTAATGGTTTCCTTTTTCTTCTTTCTCTATTGTAAGCCTTGAGTCACTTACCACTGTTGAATACTCCAAGGGTAAATCATTAACAGCTGTTCTTCTAGATGATTTTATTATCAATGCTACCTTCATGTGCTCACAAGAATAAGTTCTTAGTAGTATGTAAATTTTATTGTATGCCAGTAGTGTGTACCAATGATCTTTCTAGATCAGTGTTATCCAATAGAACTTTCAGTCAGCAGTGAGGGAAATGTTCTTTATCTGTGCTACCCATAAAGGACTTGTTAGGCAGATATGGCTGTTGAACATTGAAATGTGGTTGATGTAACTAAGTAATGGAATTTTATTTATTTTCCATTAATTTAAGTTTATATAGCTACACGTGGTCATTGCTATCATATTGAACAATGCCACCCTAGAATATTTTGGCTATATCTTTCAGTAAACTTGATTTTTAATTGTGTGTGTGTGTGTGTGTGTGTGTGTGTGCGCGCGCGCGCGCTGCTGGGGATCGAACCCAGGGCCTTGTACATGCTAGGAAAGCAAGCACTCTACCAACTGAGCTATATCCCCAGCCCCATGTTTTATTAACTGTACTACACCTGTTATTTTGACCTCCCTCATAACAAATGATTTAGCAAATGTTGCCTGGCATTTCCTTGATTCACAAGAAATAGGCTCCTCAGGGCATTTCCAAGGAACATTATCTGTTAGATACCTTAGTAGAATCTCCAAAGGGATATAAAAATGAAATAGGTAGTAGTGTCAGTCCTCATTATTATAAGAGCCTACAGTCTATTGGAGGAGGAAAAATTGTAAACAACTAAATGCACACTATGAATGTTGCAATGTGATCTAAGCAGAGAATCAGATATACCACACCTTGAGGAGACAGCTAAAGAAGCAGCTTTTTCAAAGCGGGATGTGGGGACAGGGGAATCACTACTGTAAGGAAGCTCTCACAAAGGAGGTGGCTTTGGAGTTATTGGGATTACAGGTGTGCACCACCACCACGCATGAGGTAGCCCCTACTCATTCTCAAAGACCTGCTCCACTGCTTGGGAGGCTGAGCAGGAGTATCACAAGTTCAAGGCCAGCCTGGGCAATTTAGCAAGTGACTCTGTCTCAAAATAAAAAATTTATTTTGAGGGGCCAGGGAGCACCAGGGATTAAACCCAGGGACACTTAAGCACTGAGCCACATCCCCAGCCCTTTTTTATTTTTTATTTTGAGACAGGGTCTTGTTCGGTTGCTTAGGGCCTCACTAAGTTGCAGAGGCTAGCTTTGAACTTGTGATTCTCCTGCCTCAGTCACTCAAACTGCTGGGATTACAGGCATCGGCCACCACACCTGGCTTCAAAATAAAATTTAAAAAAATTAAAAGGGGCTGGGAGTATAGCTCAGTGGTAGAGCTCTTGCCTAGCATGCTCAAGGCCCTGGGTTTGATCCTCAGTACCAAAAAGAGAGGGTGGGGAAAGTAAGTGAGGAAAAGAGCAACTTGCGATGGCACATGCCTGTAATCCCAGGAATTTAGGAGGCTGAGGCAGGAGGATTACAGGCTTGAGGCCAGCCTCAGCAATTTATCAAGACCCTGTCTCAAAAAAAAAAAAAAAATTAAAAATGCCTGGGGATGTAGTCTAGTGAGTCTGAGATGGAGGGTACACATTGGAAGGCCATAGGAGATGAGGCTAGAAGGGTAGATCTGGTAGAACCTTAAAAGACATGTCATGGATGCAGGTGAGAGACTGCAGCTCTGCAAGGGAGGGAGATGAAACAAGGGTGATAATAGGCAGGATTGGAGGATTGAAGAAGTTCTCACCAGGATTACATGGTCTCTGGCAGCCATGTGGAAGATGGATTAGAGAGGGGTTGCTGGAGCATTCAAGACAGATTTATAAAGGAGAGATATCTTAAAAAGAAGAGCTAGTTTTGTCTGGTTCTCACTCTAGGAAGCCAGAGTGGGTTCTTCCTTCTAAAGCTGGTCTCCGCCTACCTCACACTGGATGTCATGAATGATGCCCTCCCTAGAACACAAACCTATCCCAAGACATGGTTGCCTCCCCTTACCACCTATTTTGGCCTCTGTACAAGGACTGTGGCACTCAATGAAGCATTCTCAACTATGGATTGTTAATATTGTCTTTCCAGTTAGGTAATCATGACCTTCTGAAACATCACTGAATTGGGCGGCTCTGTTCTGACAGCTGGTTCTCCAACTCAGCCCCGCCAATATTGGGCTAAGATGGTGGAGGGTAGAGGTGGCAATAAGTAAGATAAAAAGACAATAAAGGCTCTTTGGGGCAGATGGGAAGTGCCAATTGCAGTATGAGAGATGGAGGTCTTTGTTTCTCAACTAGTTGGTGGCATAATGAATGCAAGGAGTTTGAATCTCAGTTTCCCTATCGAATAGCTATGTTACCTTAGGCAAGTTACCTACCAAGTCTGTGCTTCAATTTCCTTACTTATAAAGTGATGATGATGTTGGTGATAGCAAAAGAACCCACCTCTTGAGAGCATTTAATTAATTTATTTATTTTTATTTGTTCAAGTATTTTTTTAGATGTTGATGGACCTTTTATTTTATTCATTTATTTATATGCAGTATGCAGTGCTGAGAATTGAACCCAGTGCTTCACACATACTAGGTAAGTGCTCTACCCCTGAGCCACAACCCCAACTGACAATTTTTTTTTTTTTTTTTTTTTTTGTACCAGGGATTGAATTCAGGGGCACTCAACCAACTGAGCCACATCACCAGCCCTTTTTTGTATTTTATTTAGTGACAGCGTCTCACTGAGTTGTTTAGGGTCTCACTAACTTGCTGAGGCTGGCTTTGAACTCACTATTCTCCCGCCTCAGCCTCCAGAGCTGCTGGGATTATAGGCATGCCCCACTGTACCTAGCTTCAGAGCATTTCTTAAAGGTCTTAGTAGGACAATGCCTGCCTTGAGGTAAGGGCTCCAAGATAAGTAGTCATTATTATTAGGGCTCAAGGATAAGTATTCATCATTATAAGTGATACAGGATAAAAAAGAGACAAATGTTTTCTCTGGCTGAGATGGAAAACAGTGGTTTAAATGTATGTGTTAATAATGTTTATGAGGGCTGGGGAGATAGCTCAGCTGGTAGAGTGCTTGCCTTGCAAGCACAAGACCCTGGGTTCAATCCCCAGTACCGAAAAAAAAAAAATAATAATAATAATGTTTATGAAATATTTAGATATATCAAATATCAGAAGAGTAAAAAGAATTATTAAGCCTACCTGCAGTACTATTAATAATTGCAGGGAATCAGATATCTAGGTGAAAGTTCACAGGGGAATGTATGCCACTGCAAACACAAACCAGAGCAAAGTTCAAAGCTAGACAGCATGGCTGTTATTCATCCATCTGATCATAAGACCAGTGAACCTTTTAGCACCATGAGGTGAATGTAGAATTTTAACAGGAAATGACTCAAATCTAGAGCAAAGTTCCCACAATGAAAAGTTACACAAGACAAAACGATCCGTGTGGAGTATCACACATGATGAGGTGATGTGTTGCACAAGATGCTAGTGTGCAGTCAACCTTTGCAGCAGTCAGATGGTTTTCCTTCAGGAACACTTTTCCACTTGCCCCAGATGGACAATTTCAGATGGACAATTTCACCTTCTGGGCAACTTCCCAAAGTACATTTACTGTAAACCTATAAGTAAAAAAAAAAAAAAATCTTGCTCAAGTGCTCTGAGTTCATCATTCTCCTATCTTAGACTACTGTCAGAGTCATCCAAGGGTGGATGAGGTTCCCAGAGAAGATTGCCTGAGGAGACGGAATATTTCTGAACTCTACAGGAATTCAGGAGTGGCTTCACCTATGGCTGGAAGCTGAGTTCACAGGGGTTAAAGCGCAAAATATGCTAATAAAATTGAGAAGAGTTAAGAATCATCTCAAAGCAACTAATGACGTACTAAGCAGTGTGGTGTAGAGTATAAGTGGCTTAAAAGTCAGGCAGATCTGTTGTAACACCAGCTTTCACCTTTGCAAAATGGCTACGTACAGCCAGGCACAGAGGCACATGCCTATAATCCCAGCAACTCTGGAGGCTGAGGCAGGACTGCAAGTTCAAGGCCAGTTTGTGTAACTTAGTGAGACCCTGTCTCAAAATAAGAAATAAATAAAGGGCTAGGGATATAGCTCAGTGGTAGAGAGCTCCTGATGGATTCAATCATCAGTATCAAAATAAATACATAATATATTCATCCTACTGTGCTATAGAACTAATTTCTCCTATTTAACTTTATTTGCGATGAGGTATTAGGGACAGAACCCAGGAACATTTTACCACTGAGCCACATTCCTGTCCCTTTAAATGTTTTATTTTGAGACAAGTTCTCACTAAGTTACTGAATTCTCTCCAAGTTGCTGAGGCTGGCCTTGAACCTGTGATCCTCCTGTCTCAGTCTCCCCAGTTGCTGGGTTTACCCATGTGTGCCACCACATCTAGATCGAACTGTATTTCAGTACCTGTTATCCAGCCTCTCTCTATTCCCACTGCGTCCTACCCTTCCTAGCCTGTGACTACTGTGCCTCTGGAGACTACGATTCTACTTTCTCTGTTTTCATCCTTTTTAGCTTCCACATGTGAGTGAGAATATGCAGTTTTTGTGTTTCTGAGACTGGCTTATTTTACTTAACATAATGTCCTTCGGTTCTATCTATGTCACCACAAATGACAGGACTTCATCCTTTTTTTATGGCTGAATATTCTACTATGTGTATATACCAAAGTTTCCTTATCCGTCCATTGACCACCACCTTGTTGGACTCCATTCCTTGGCTACAATGAATACTGCTGCAATAAACACAATGAACGTGTGAGTGCAGCAATCTCTTCCACACACCAACTTTGTGTCCTATGGATACTTACTGTGACTTTTAGATCATGAATGTCCTGAAAAGGCCCCTATGGTTGCCAGTCTGTGGCACTACTAGGAGTGGAAACTTTAGGAGGCAGGGCCTAGAGGAAGGAAGTTTGGTCCTTGTAGGGGAGGTGCTTTTAGGATTCTGGCTTCTTTCTCTTTCTCTTTTTGCTTCCCAGCTACTCAGGTGAGCATCTTTGCTCCACCATGCTGTCCTGCCATGATGTACTAGGCTACCACAGGCCCAAACCAGCAGAACCAAGTGACCGTGAACTGAAATATCAGGAACCCTGAGCCAAAATAAATCTTTCCTCCTTATAAATTGATTATCTGAGATATTTTGTCACTGCAATGGAAATCTAACACATAAATTCAATAGTAGTTTTGCTGGATCATCTGGTAGTTCTCTTTTTGTGTGATAAAGAAACTCCACACTGTTTTCTATAATGGCTATGTTAATTTGCATTTCTACCAACAGTGTATATGGGTTTCCCTTTTTCTGCATCCTCTCAAACATTTCTTTTTTGCTTTTTTGTAGAACTGGGAGTTGGGGATTGAACCCAGGGCCTCACTCATATTAAGCAAGCACTCTACCACTGAGCTTTTCTATAATTTTATTTTGAGACAGGGTCTCACTAAGTTACCCAGGCTGGCCTCAAATTTGCAGTCCTTTTGCTTCAGCCTCCCAAGTCACTGGGATCACAGGTATGCGCCCCTGTATATGGCTTGGCATGCATTTCTTTTATTATGAAGGAGATTAGAAAATTTTTCCAGAATGGGAGAAAGGGTTTGTAAACAAACACAGTACAAAACCACTGTGATAGTCAGGTATGGTGGTGCATGCCTATAATCCTAACAACTCAGGAGGCTGAGGCAGGAAAATCAAAAGTTCGAGGCCAGTCTCAGCAATTTAGCAAGCCCTTGTCTCAA
Organism: Sciurus vulgaris; assembly: GCF_902686455.1. Lineage (NCBI taxonomy): Eukaryota > Metazoa > Chordata > Mammalia > Rodentia > Sciuridae > Sciurus > Sciurus vulgaris. The sequence goes on from NC_136476.1 coordinate 37,711,405, forward strand.
AATTTAAAAAGGAAAAAAGGACTGGGGATGGAGCTCAGTTGGTAGAGTGCTACTGGCCTCAATCTCCAACACCAAAAAAATAAAACAAAACCACTGTGACAAAACCTTCTTATATGCCCAGTGCAGTGGTGCACACCTGTAATCTCAGTGACTTGGGAGGCTGAGATAAGAGAATCACAAGTTTGAGGTCAACCTCAACAATTTTGCAATGTCCTAAGCAACTTAGCCAGACCCTATCTCAAAATAAAAAATAAAAAGAACTGGAGATGTGGCTCAATGGTTAAGCAACCCTGAGTTCAGTTCCTGATAACAAAAATTTTTTTAAATAATAATAATTTTAAAAAGCATTGGGGATGCAGCTCAGTGGTAAAGCACCCCTGGGTGCCTTGGGTTAGAAAGGAAGGTCAGCAAAGTGTCTGTATATGAGCCACATCCTCTGCAGATGAAGGTTGTCTGGCCACTCTGCCATGGAGTACATTGATTCTCATGTGTAATATGTCAAATGCTGGACAATTAGACATTGACTTAAATGACAAAATGAAGACATTTGGAGAACACATTTTTCTGGATGGCTGAGGAGACTTTTGGTTATATTAAGAAAGACACTGGCAAACAAATATTAGTACATGACAAAGAAAACCACAGATTCAGATGGTGGAACTGGGTCAGCCCTAGAGCACAAAGCAGGAGCTTGGAAAAGTTCACCTGGTTTCTTCCACTTTCCAGATGTTGAGCGACCTCTAATGGCCAAACAGGGAAAAAAGTCTACAACGTATTTATTTTTATTTGTTCTTTTTAGTTTCACATGACAGTAGAATCCATTTTGATATATTTGTAAAAGCATGTAACATATCTTATTCTAATTAGGATCCCAGTCTTGTGGATGTACATGATCCTGAGATTCACTGTGATGTATCCATATATGTACATATATGTACATAGAAACGTTAAGTCAGATTCATTCAACTCTCTTTTCCTATCCCATCCCGCCTCCCTTCTCTTCATTCCCCTTTGTCTAATCTACTGAACTTCTATTCTTTCCCTCCCAGACTCGTTGAGGATTAGCATCCACATATCAGAAGTAGTCATGTTTAAGAAACCACATATGCAATTTTAAAAGAAAGCTTACCTCCGGATTTGTGGAAAGACTGAGTTTTATTTCTTCCCCATGGGGAAAAAAAAAAGAGGAAAACTGAATAAAATAAAGGTGATTAATTCATGTGGTCTGATACACTGAATGAAACAGGGGAGAGCGGGGCGCAGTGGCGTACACTTGTAATCCCAGTGACTCTGGAGGTTGAGGGAGGAGGATTGTGAGTTCAAAGCCAGGGTCAGCAATTTAGTGAGGCTCTAAACAGCTCAGTGAGACCCTGTCTCTAAATAAAATGTATAAAAGTTCTGGGAATGTGGCTCAGTGGGTAAGCACCTCTGGATTCAGTCCCCATTACCAAAAAAGAAGAAGAAAGAAAGAAAGGGGGGGGGGGTGGAATGATAGAATTGGAAGAGACCTTAAAATTCAATCTCCTCATTTTGTCGATGAGGAAATTCACTCCCAGAGAGAAATAATCGTCCAAAAGCCACACAGCTAGAGAGTTAGTAATGCTCTGATATAGTTATGATTTTACTACAATAAATAGGAGAATAGTGACTATTTACCCTTACATTTGTAAAGCACAGAGGAAAAAGACAAATACTTTCTAGAACCAGGAATGTGACTCAGTGGTAGATCTCTTGCCTAGTAGGTGCACGCTTTGGGTTTAATCTACAGTGGGGAGAGAGGAGATAAATGCTTTCTTTCATATATTTATTTATTGGTTTTTATTTTTGTGTGGGTTTTTAATTATTATTTTGTAGGATACTTTTTAATTATACTAAAACCCATGAATTTATAATCGATGGAATTCATGGAACTCAATGTCTACAATATTTAAGATAGTATAGTCAGTTACTAGCCATTAGGTTCCTGGCATAGGATATTTGATTTTTTTAGACCAGTAGAGGACTAAAACAGGAATGTTCCTGCAATGCCAAACTATATTTTAAAAATCCCACTCAAAGTTTTGACCTTTATAACATAAGAATTGCTTTCTTAGTTTTTGTCACATCTCACAAGAGGCCAAAGTGGAGTAGGAGATGAGTATCAAATCACATCATTTTTGTAAATGGGACACAATACTTTTATTTTATTTATTTTTACATGGTGCTGAGATTCGACCCCAGTGCCTCACACATGCTAAGCAAGCACTCTACCACTGAGCCACAACCACAGCCCAAGCCACATAACTTAATTAGCCAACCCTTAAATGCTTACTGATCTCCTTAATATGTGCACCATCAAAGGGACTGGGCACAGTGGCACATGCCTATAAACTCAAGGAAGATGACTCAGGACAACCACAAGTTTGGGACCAGCCTGGGAAACTTGGTGAAACACAGTCTCAAAATTAAAAAAGAAAAAGATTAGGGATGTAACTCAGTGATAGAGCACCCCTGGGTTCAATACCTCATACCAGTGGAGGCAGGGAAGGACTGTAGGGGACACAACACTGTACAAATCAGAGAACAAGTCACAGTGAATTCAATTCCCTAACCCATGATCTGAGTTAAATCAAAAGCAGCTTTGAAGAGGAAAGGAAGTTACAGCAATACAACAACCACCCTGGGAGATATATTTACTCATTGACTTTTTGACTTTTTTTTTTTTTTTTTTTTTTTTTGAGCATCTACTATGCAGTAGTGCTACAGACTACAGAGATCAAGACCCAACTTTCATGGAACTTATAACCTGGTAAATATACACTAACAAGTGTGAGAAGTGTGTTATGATTTGGGGGATGTGGGGTGTCCCCCAAAAGCTCACACGTGAGACAATGCAGGAGGGTTCAGAGGAGAAATGATTGAGTTGTAAGAGTATTAACCCAATCAGTAAATTAATCCCTGATGGGATTAATTGAAGTGGTAGGGTGTGGCTGGAGGAGGTAGGAATTGGAATGTGGCTATGAGGTATATATTTTGTATCTGAAGAGCGGACTCTCTCTCTCTGCTTCCTGATTATGCAAGTTGCTTCCCTCTGCCACTCTCTTCCGCCATGATGTTCTGCCTCACCTTAAGCCCTGAGGAATGGAGCCAACTTTCTATGGACTAACACCTCTGAAACCGTGAGCCCTCAAATAAACCTTTCCAACTCTATAATTGTGCTGGTCAGATCATTTAGTCACAGCGGTGAAAAAGTTGACTAAAACAAAGTGCTACAAAAAAAGGAAGTTCCTGGGGCTTTAATTATATAAAGCAGCCATTATTTAAGTACTTGCTACATACCATGTACTATTCTGAGCCCTTAGCACATATTAAATTCTTTAGTCCTTGCACAAATTCTATAATAAAGGTTCTTTATCCCCATTTTATAGATGAACAGATTGAGAACTGGAGAGGTTGCCCCCGCCCCGCAGTAAGGGGTATTGAACCCAAGGCCTTGGGCTTGCTAAACATGTTCTCTACCACTGAACTACACCCCAGTCGTAAAGAGATTTTTTACTTGCTCAAGGTTAGAGTTTCATAAGTGGCTGTGCAGCCTTGAAGAAAACGAAAGTATCAAGAGGATTTAATCCAGGCTGGGGTTGTGACTCAGTGGTAAAGCACTTGCCTAGCATATGTGAGGCACTGGTTCAATCCTTAGCACATGAAAATAAATAAATAAATAAAATAAAGGTATTGTGTCCATCTATGGCTAAAAATATTAGAAAAAAAAAAAAAAAAGGATTTAACCTGGTCAGAATAAAGAGTGTAAGTAATGAAGAAGCATGATTACTACCCATCCAAAGGTTGACTGCATTTAGTACTGCTGAGGTCCCAATCCATGTGTGCCATTTCCATGTGGATGGCCCAGAGACATCTTAAAATCAACACATCCAAAGCCAGATTTTTCCTTTCTGTTATTCCTATGCTTTTTACCTTAGTAAATATACTAATCTTCACACAGTTTAAGGTGAAAACTAGGCATTAATTTTCCTCAACATTGATTTTGAACATGGGCAAACACCAACACATGAAGAAGGCAAAACAAAAAATGAAAAAAATTAACAAAACAAAACAAAAAACCCTCTTCATATTATTATTAAAATAGTTTTGATCTTGAAGTCTCTCCTGAAAGTTCTAGAAGACCTCCTGGGTCCATAGGCCACCCTTTTAAAACAGATATTATAGGTTGGTGAGGTGGCTCAGTGGTAGAGTGATTGCCTAGCAGGTATAAGGCCCTGGGTTTAATCCCCAGCACAGGAGGAAAAAAAAAAAAGGCAGTGGGGGTGGGGAAGTGGGGGGGTGGGAAAGAAACAAACTGCTGTCCTAGTATTGATTGTTTTTTAAAATTTTATTTATTTGGATCATGCGCATGTGTGTGTGTTGGTGATGGTGGTAGGGATCAAACCCAGGGTCTGAAATATTTCCAATAGAAGAGTCTTACTTTTTTCTTCTGTGGTACTGGGGATTAAACTCAGGGGTACTCAGCCACTGAGCCATATCCCCAGCCCTTTTATTTTGAGACAGGGTCTCTGTTGCTTAGGGCCTCCCTAAGTTGCTGAGGCTGGCTTTGAATTTGGATTTTCCTGCCTCAGCCTCTGGAATTACAGGTGATACTAATAGTATTACTTTAAACCCCCACCTGCTGCTTATAGACCACCTATTTTTAACCATTTACATCAAAAATAGCTATTATCAAGTATTTTTACTTTTTTTTTTCGTATTTTTTTTTATTGTAAACAAATGGGATACATGTTGTTTCTCTGTTTGTACATGGCGTAAAGGCATACCATTTGTGTAATCATAAATTTACATAGAGCAATGTTGTTTGATTCATTCTGTTATAGTATTTTTACTTTTGTTACCTGGACATTGGAAAACAGTAAAAGACCTTTCTATCTTGAGTGATCAAGGAAGATTTCACCCAGTAACAATATTGAATCGGTCCTTAAATATAAGTAATGCATATAGGACAATTCAAAAATGGGAAACTTTTTGGCATATCTGAGGAAAAAAGACCAGTAAGCCAAAACAGGTAGGTGAAATAGAGCTGCTTAAGTCAGCCTAGGAAAGTGAATTGAGGCCAGACGTTCCAAGGCCTGGAATACAAGGTGAAGGAGTTTAATACACAAGCATTATGCTGAAGTGTTTAAACACGGGCATGACAGAATGACATACTAAAAGCTAGTCTCTAGGAAAGTCCATTAAGGACAAATTTCTGGCACTTGACAAGTCACTGTGCATTTATCCTGGCCGTTTTTTTTTTTTTTTTTTTGGCGGTGCTGGGGATCAAACCCAGGGACTTGTGCTTGCAATGCAAGCACTCTACCGACTGAGCTATCTCCCCAGCCCCCATCCGGTTTTCTATACTATCCTTGGAATGCAATAACTAGGGTAAAATGTAGCCAATGCCTAAAGAATTATCACTTCAGCCTAGCATGCTATAATCCCAGTGATTTGTGAGGCTGAGACAGAAGGCCAGCCTCAGCAACCTAATGAGACCCAGTCTCAAAATAAAAAAAAAATAAAATGCACTAGGGATGAAGTTCACACCCCTAGATTCAATTCCCTGCACCACAAAAATTAGTTAATTCAATGGAGGTAAGCATCCAGACCTATATCTGGTAAAGGAAAGCTCCAACAAATTATGAAGATGTGTGATCTTTTCCAAATCTAGAGAAATGGCTACTGAATATTGATGACTTCATATTCCCAGCTAGGATAAAATTATCCCTGTTGGTAGGAATGGATTTAGTGTGGAAAGACTGTGTTCAGTAATCTGTGAAGCATGGAAACGTTTTTTCCATCGTTGGTGTGCAACCAGATTGTTGGCCTTCTTCAGTGAAACAGGCCCAGACAAAATCTCAGCAGGCACTTCTGGACAGCATTTCTGCACTAAAGAAATTAGGTCAAAGAGAAAATCCAGAACAGTCTGAAGATGGGAGGAAAAAAAAAAAAAAAAAAAACCTGTAATGCAACATAAAACTAGTGAGCAGGGAGGGGGTGCAAGGGACACATCTCACCTGCTTTGTTTGTTCTGGTGAAGGCTGGTGGCTTGTCACATGAACCTCAGCCCTTCCTGTTCTGGGCAGCTGCCTTCTTAGTCACTGCAAGCAGTAGGGGAGGGCCCTCTAACATCAGGGAGCAAAATCACCATGTGACTCGAGTTGAGGCCTTCATGCCAGGCCAGTTTAAAAATTAAAGAGTTACTACATAGAAGAGCAACTGCATCGTTGTGGATTCTCATGTACTTTAAGAAATTCTTTAATCTGGTTTGTCGATGACCGTAAATAGGAGAACACACACACACACACACACACACACACACACACACACGCACAAAACAAGCTGGTAAGTAGAATTCACATCTGCTAAATGAGAACTGGTGCCAGTCCTATTAGTCACTAAGATCATTTAAGGGTGGAGTGTGCAACTGGGGTAAAATTTAAACCAAATGCAATACTTCCTTGTAACATTTGGAGTTTCCTAAGAAATCTTTAAAATGAATATCTAGAAAGCCCAGTAAGCAAATACTATATTTAGAAAAGCCAGTCTTTACTTTTCTCTTTCAAATATCCTCAGCTGTTGGGGAACATTGTTGGATAGACTATGCTCTATAAATTAAGCTTTTTCTATTAATCAGGTTTAAATTGTAAAAGGTGCCCCCAAATTTTATGACTTTTGGTCCTTAAACTGAGACATTCAAGTACCACTCCATTATGTGCATATATGAATATGGCACAATGAATCCCACTATTTTATGTAATTATAATACACCAATAAAAGACAAATTTTTTAAAAAGTACTCCAAGTAACAGAAACAACACTGAGATGTAATTTAGTCAAACTTGAGGCCTGACTATTTCCCTTAACCCAATGCCTGGTTGCAAGAAAGTGTTCAATAAGGAGCTGGGGATGTAGCTCAATAGTAGAGCTCTTACTCAGACCTCAGAAGGCCCTGATTCTGTCCCCAGCATCACACACACACACACACACACAGAGTGTAAAAGTGTTCAACAAGGATTTTAAACTGCATGATCATTTAATAATTATACAATGATTAACTTCACTGAGCCCTTGTTTTAAAAATTATAATTATTGCCGGGTGTGGTAGCACACACCTGTAATCCCATCAGCTCAGGAGGCTGAGGCGGGAGGATTGCAAGTTCAGAGCCAACCTCAGCATCTTAGTGAGAACCTGTCTTAAAATAAGCAACTTAGTGAGAACCTGTCTTAAAATATATATATATATATATGTAAAAAAAACAAGCTGGGGATATGGTTCAGTGGTTAAGTCCCACTGGCACATACACAAAAAAATTAGAATTATTAACACTATTCATTGCACAAATTAATAAGATTCACTATATTTCCATGTACGTATACATTGCATATTGATCATGTCCATCCACCTTGTTTTCTTTGGTGGTGAGCATTGAACTGAGGGATGCTTAACCACTGAGCAACATCCCCAGATCTTTAAAAAATTTTTTATTCCACTTTAATTTTGAACTTTGCTTTGTTCTTTTTAGTTATACATGACAGGATGTATTTTGACATATCATACATACATGGAGTATAACTTCCCATTCTTGTGGTTGTCCATGATGTGGAGTTACACTGGTCTTGTATTAATATATGAACATAGAAAAGTTATGTCTGATTCATTCTACTGTCTTTCCCATTCTCATCCCCTCTCCCTTCCCCCCATACCCCCTGTCCCAATCCAGTGAACCTGCACCCACCACCCACCACCACTATTGTAAGTCAGCTTCCACATATCAGAAAGAACATTAGGCCTTTGGTGTTTGGGGATTGGCTTATTTCACATAACATGATAGCCTCCAGTTCCATCCATTTACCTGCAAATGCCATTATTTCATTCTTCTTTATGGCTGAGTCATATTCCATTGTGTATATGTAACACCTCTTTAAATTTTTTTTTAGAGACAGGTTCTCACTAAGCTGCTTTGGACCTTGTTAAGTTCCTGAAACTGCCTTGAACTTTTGATCCTGTTTCTCCCTCACAAATTGCTGGTATTACAGGGGTGTACCACCACATTCAGTTTATCCACCCTTTTTTTGAGCATTTATTTTTATTTCTCTGATCAGAGAGGAAACATCTTCTGCCTACTTTACAGGATCAAATGAAGTAACATATATGGAAGTTTTGCTTCCTCATGTCAAAAAATTGCATGGAATATCTTTGAAAGGAAACCAAGAGACCAGGGTCATTGCTAAACAAAAGATTTTCTTTACAATGTATATACAGTACTTTTTGCCATATGGAGTAAAAAAAAAGTATGTATCAGAATGGTTACTATAAAATTTAGGCTTTTTTTTTTTTTGATGCTGGGGATCAAACCCAGGGCCTTGCTCAGGCTAGGCAAGTACTCTACCAACTGAGCTATCTCCCCAGTCCTAAAATTTAGGCTTTAATAAAATTTTCATGAAAACAGAGGCATGCTATGTATTTTATTTACATTTCTATGCTACATCAATTGTGAACATGTTAGGAATGTATTATCTCAAAATATGCTAGATTAGTATATTGATTATTTTAAACCATGATCAGTTGAGGAACTGTAACTTCAAATTGGTGGGCTGGGGTTGTGACTCGGTGGTAGAGTGCTTGCCTAGTATGTGTGAGGCACTGGTTTAATTCTCAGCACCACATACAAATAAAATAAAATAAAGGAACATGGACAACTAAAAAATTAAAATTAAAAAAAAATATTTAAAAAGGTGGGAGGGCATTGGTCCTCTCTTTCCCTACATGCAAAAAGCTATAAAGATTCTTTTGGGAGGGATGTCTTTTACATACCGAGGCCGGAAGAGAGCCTTGATCATCATAGACTGGTAATTTGGGCCGCAGGGAACCTGAATAAACAAACTTTTTGAAGTAACCCTTATCTTCCGCTAGCTTCCATGTCCCCTTGCCCCACCACCAAATATCTTTTAGTAGCACCACTAGAATTTTCTTTTTTTTTTTTTTTTCCTTCTTTTTTGGGGGGGTGTGGGGGAGTACTAGGGATTTCACCCAGGGTTACTCTACTGAGCTATACCCTCAGACCTTGTTTATTTTTATTTTAAGATAGAATCTTTTGCTAACTTGCCCAGGCTGGCTTAGAATTTGGGCTCCTCCTGTCTCAGTCTCCCGAGTTGCTGAGGTTGCAAGAGTGCACCACTACATCTGGTTTAGAATTTTCTACCCTTGTTCAGATGTTCATCTGGGGCTGGGGAGATAGCTTAGTTGGTAGAGTGCTTGCCTTGCAAGCACAAGGCCCTGGGTTCAATCCCCAGCACCACAAAAAACAAACAAGCAAAAAAAAAAGCAGATGTCCATCTGTCCTCTAATTCCTCCACAAAGTTATTGTTCTGTCTAAAAGTATAAAATCATCCCACGTTGGTCATTTCTTTGGACTTCATTCTTTTGTGAAGATCCCCCATATATATGTAAAATTAATAAGCTCGTATTGATTGGATTCCTAGATTCAGCCAGAGAGTCTACAAAAGAACTAAGGGGGCTAAAGGGCCTTTCTCTCTCCGCTACAACTACAACGCCATGTAACAAAGTCTGATCTAGGTGGGCTTTAAATGAGAATTAAATACCAGATCCAGGTGCAGTGACCTATTCCTGTAGTTCCAGCACTTAGGAGGCTGAGATGGGGGATCATTTGAGACCAGGAGATCAAGACCAGCCTGGGAAACAGTAAGACTCTTGTCTCAAGAAATATATATCAATTAAACAGTAGGAAGCTACAATCATATTTCTTATCTGATAAAATCAATTCCCTTATATTATTTTATACAGGTCCAGGGATGTGGCTCAGTGGTAGAGTACTTGCCTAACATATCTGAAGTCCTGCAATTGATATCCAGCACTGAAAAAAGAAATCCATATAATGAAAACATTCAGTTCAGAGACAGTTGAAAAGATAAGATGGAAATAATGGCATGGAATTCATATACTAGAATAGTACTTGTAAACCCAACTCCAAACTTTTTAAATTTTCCTTTCATAATATTGGGGATTGAATGTAGGGATACTCTATGGTTGATCTATAGCCCCCATCCTTTTTTATTTTATTTTGAGACAGGGTCTTGCTATGTTGCTGGCTTTGAACTTGCCATCCTCCTGCCTCAGTCTCTTGAATCACTAGCAATTCAGGAGTGTACTACCAATCTGGGCTTCAAATATTTTTAATTCTGGAAAAGTCTGAAATGCAAGAAAAACAAGACTACTGTTAAATGCTTAACCCAATAGAAAATACATCGTAAATTTATGTGTCAAAAAATTTCAGTCATTTAGCATTTTAACATCACACAATCTCTTTATAAAAATTTTTCAGAAATATTTATTTTTAAATTGACAGATAAAATTGCACTTGTGTACAAAATTATATATGTATACTTATATATACACACATACACGCATTGTGAAACAGTTAAGTCTAGCTAACTAACCTATATAGTTATCATTTTTTGAGAACACTGATCTCCTCTCAACATTTTTCAAGAAGGTAACTATAGCTGGGTGTGGTAACATATGCTTATAATCCCAGCAACTCATTCCTGAGCCAGGAGGATGGCAAATTCAAGGTCAGATTTCAGGGAGGTCTTAATCAATTTAGCAAGACCCTGTCTCAAAATAAAAATTGAAAGAACTGAGGATATGGTTCAGAGGTAAAAAGTCCCTGTTTTCAATCCCCAGTACCAAAAAAATAAATAAGTAAATAAAAATAACAACATCATATCACTAATTATACTCATCATGCTATAATAATAGATTTTTAAAACTTTTTCTTCCTATATAACAGTAATTTTGTATCTTTTGACCGACAACTGACATCTCTTCAACAACCTTTCCCCATTACAACCTTTTTTTTTTTTTTTTGATACTGGGGAGTAAAAATCAGGGGCGCTCTACCATTGAGACACATCCCATAGCCCTTTTTTTAGCTTGAGATAGGGTCTCACTAAATTGCTTAGGGCCTTGCTAAATTGCTGAGGCGGGCTTTGAATTTGTGATCTGCCTGCCTTAGCCTCCAGACTCCCTGGGATTACAGGCAGTACCACTGTGGCTGGCTACCTCTTTTTGATTAGAGTTTGAAACTGATTTGCCTAAAAATTAGAACTATATGAGAGAATTGTATCTGAAATATACAAAGCCTCATCTGGATGCCTCATCTGGATGTTTCAGTAATATGTCAATAACCACCCTTTAGCCATTAAAAAACAAATCTGTGGTAAAAGTGATAATGAAATCTCTCCTTAAGGTCCTCTTTGACTGGGCATAGTGCATGCCTGTAATCCCAGCCACTCAAAGGCTGAAACAGGAGGATCATGAGTTCAAAGCCAGCCTCAGCAATTCAGCTAGACACTGTTTGTAAATAATAATATAAAAAAGGGCTGGGGTTGTGGCTTAGTGGCTAAGCACCCCTGGGTTCAATGTCCAGTACTAAAAAAAAATAAATAAAAAGTCCTCTTTCTCAATAAAACTTCAGTTACCCAGAAAAGGATTGGGTAATAAATGTGATCATCATAGACTGGGTAGTCATCAATACTGTTCAAAAGAATGCTTGCTCCTTAAATAATTCATAATTCAGAAATAAACTAAGAAGCAAAAATACAGGATTTGTTTCCCCACAAACAGAACATGAGAATGATTGAGCACTAATCATTTGAAGATCTCCCATTGGCTCCAAGAGACACTTACATCTTTGCCAGTCAGGAGACCTAGAGGCGGGTCCTGACTCAGTGCCTACAGTCATAAGTTGATCTTATCCCAAAAAAGGTTTGTCTTTATTTTGAAACCATAACAACAGAAACAGTATGAACTTTGCAAAATCATAGAATCGTGACTTGAAAGAACTTTAAAGATTATGTTGTTAAGCAGTTTTTGTTCTTTTAAAATATTTATTTATTTATTTATTTATTTATTCATTTATTCATTTATTTATTTATTTATGTGGAAGTGGGTTACTGGGATGGAACCCAGGGATGCTCTACCACTGAGCCACTTCCAGCACCCCCACCTTTTTGGGGAGATTGGGGATTGAACCTGGGGTGCTTAACTGCTGAGCCACATCCCCAGACCTTTTAAAAATTTTGTTTTGAGACAGGGTCTCACTAAATTGCTGGAATTTGTGATCTTCCTGCCTGGGTTTACAGGCATGTGCTTCAGCACTAATCTCTACAGTACAACTTTACTGATTCACAGATTAGTAAAACTGAGACCCTGAAATAGTAAAAGACTTTCTCAATAAAATGAGAATTAATAGATTCAGGAACCTTTGTTCCTTGTTGTATCTATAATAATAACAATATTTATTGAATGATTTTATTTGGACTTAGCACAGTTTCATTTGTATTATCTCACCAATTCCTTGCAATAGCCCTCTGAAAATAAGAAGGTACCCAGATTGTTCAAGGTCACACAGACACTATACTGGTTTTTTTTTTTTTTTTTTTTTTTGGTACCAAGGATTGAACACAGGGGTGCTTAACCACTGAACCACATCCCCAGAGCTTTTTTTTATTTTTTATTTTAAGACAAGTTCTCACTAAATTTCTTAGTGCATCCCTAAATTGCTAAGGTTGGTTTTGTAATCCCCAGATCCAAAAAACAAAAACAAAACAGTAGCTAGGTCAGATAATCTGTTTTTTCCTTCCTTTTTTCTATTTTTAAAACAAGCTCCAACAAGTTATATTGAAGAAAAATTTTGGCCAGTTCCAGGGTGCACACCTGTGATCCCAGTGGTTTGGGAGGCTGAGGTAGAAGGATTGCAAGTTTGAGGCCAGCCTCAGCAATTTAGCAAGATCCTAAGCAACTTAGGGAGAGCCTACCTCAAAATAAAACATGAAAAGGGCTGGGGATGTAGCATCCCTGGGTTCAATTTTCTACACCAACAAATAGACAAACAAACAAAAATTTTGCATAGTTTACTTTTCACCAGTCTGTTCTGGCATGCTTCTGATGACATCAGAATTACCTGAATCAGTGATAGCTAGTATGCACAGTTTGTAGAATTTTCTGCATACCGTACCCAATTCAATAGTATTGCCAGTGTAGTGGTGAACACCAATTTGGCCAACATGGCAAAATACTCTATTTCAGATTTCCTCAAAGCTGGGCAGTTGTTAACAAGGGATGATCAATTTCCCTTTGCCCTGTCTGATCATCTTCAGAGTCTACTTGTATCCAGCATGTACTTTCCACTTTTCATAACAAGCTGGATCCTAGAGTTAATGGGACTCCATAGATATTTTTCTCCAACTTTGCAGCCACCATCTTCCTGCCTTAGGTGCAGGAACCAAGAGCAGCCACCAGGATGACCAGAGAGTAAGAAAAAGGTGTGTCAGAGAATTCCTAAAGTGCATGAGAGTGGGCATGTCTAAAATTTTATAGCCATGGGCTTGGAAATGTAGCTTGTTGGTAGAGCTCTTGCCTAGCGAGCATTCCTGTAATGCCAGGGACTTCAGAACCTGAGGCAGGAGGATTGCTAGCTCAAGCCAGTCTCTACAATTCAGGGAGACTCAAAATAAAAAATAGAGAAGACTTAAAATGTAGTTCAGTAGTAGAACATTCCTGGGTTCAATCCCCAGTACCAAAAATATAAAAAATAAGATAAAATTCTATAGCCATAATTCCAAGTTGTAAGACTGGTTCTTCCACTGTGAATTTTTCCTTTGGAACCCGTGACATTCCTCTGAGATGCTTAGTTATTTGAGGCATGTAGAGGGACATTTTAAGATGCAATTACTTCAACTCATCAATCAAGCATGCCTAAAACTGTACACATGAAGAAGCACAACCATTTAAAAAAAATTTTTTTTTGGTTGTAGGTGGACACAATACCTTTATTTTATATTTATGTGGTGCTGAGGATCAAACCCAGGGCCTCACGCATGCTAGGCAAGTGCTATAGCACTGAGCTACAAACCCAACCCAGCACTACCATTTTTGATGCAATAAATTGTAAGGGATCAGAATGGGCCACCTTCAAGAGGCCACTTTGGCATAAGGATTATTTTGGGTTGAAGACACTTGAGAAACAGCTCTTCCCCTATTTGACTAATAGCAGGACATAAATATCTATTTGTAGATTGTCACTTTCTCCTACCCAGGAAAAGGAGAATAACTAAATCATTCTAGACTCTTATCAGCCCTGAGATCAGACATGGCACAGAGAGGCCTCTACAAAACAAACTCTAATTTTTTATTCTTTTTCACTAGTTTCACCCACGTATATAGCTTCTCAAAGTTTACTGTCCCTAAAAACTTAAACCCCTTTTCCTTCATCTAGTCACTTCACTACAAATGAGTTGTTCTTTATTAAGATGCTAAATAAGCCCCTGATTTTGTTTTTGGTTTTGGTTTTGGTTTTGTGGTACCAGGGGTACTTTACCACTAAACTATATCCCTAACGCTTTTCATTTTTTATTTCGAGTCAGGGTCTCACTAAATTGCCCAGGTTGGTTTAAAACTTGCAATCTTCTTGCCTTAGCTGGCCCAGTGGCTAAGATTATAGCTGTGTACCACCACAACAAGCTACAAGACCCTAGTTTTATTTTTCTTTTTATTTCTTTATTTATTCAAGGCTGACCTCAAATCCTCCTGCCTTGGCCTCTGAGTTGTTGGGATTACAGGCTTGTGCCCCTGTGCCCAGAAAAGTCCCTAGTTTTGACTAGCCCTGTGAGTTATTCATCACTGAGTTTTTCCTGTGTGTGAGCTATGTTGTTTTTCTTTTGTTTATTTGTCTTTTGCCCATATAATATCCAGGGCCAGCTAGAAAACCTAGGAGGGTAGAAGAAAAATGTTTTTGTTTTGTTTTGAAACTTCTCTATGGTTCCTAATGGTGATAAAAAGTATGGGTTTTGGTCTTTGTGGTCAGAAAACAAAGAAATAGGTGGTGGGAAGAGGTGGGACAAAAGGTTTTCTTTGAGATTATTTAGTTGCTGGGCAAGGTGTAATCCCCAAACTCTGGAGGCTGAGACAGGAGTTTTCTAACTTGGAGGCCAGCCTCAGCAATTTAGTAAGACCCCCATCCCAAAATTAAAAATGAAAAGGACTGGGTTTGGTTCCACAATCTGGATATTGTGAATCAATATCCAGATTGTGGAACCAATCTAGATGCCCTTCAATTGATGAATAGATAAAGAAACTGTGGTATATACATACAAAGGAATATTACTTGGTCATAAAGAATAATAAAGTTATGGCATTTGCAGGCAAATGGATGAAATTGGAGAATATCATGCTAAGTGAGATAAGCCAATCTCAAAAAAACCAAAGGACGAATGATCTCATTGATAAGTGGATGATGACACATAATGGGGAGTGGGAGGGGGGCAGGAAGGAAGGAAGGAGGGATTTTATAGAGGGAAAAGAGGGGAGGGAAGGTGGGGGGAAAGGAAAAATAACAGAATGAATCAAACAACATTACCCTATGTAAATGTATGATTACGCAAATAGTATGCCTCTACTTCATGTAAACCAGAGAAACAAGTTGTACCCCATTTGTTTACAATTAAAAAAAATTTAAAAAAATTAAAAAGAAAAAATGGACTGGGAATGTAACTCAGTGGTTGAGGACCCCTGAGTGCAATCCCTGGTACCTCACATATACAAAAAAATGCAACAACAATAAGCAAAGTTTTTGTTTTACAACCAATTTGTCTAGAAAGGTAACTTTTTCGATAGAAAACAAAAATTACCCCAATAATTGTGGAGCTGTGGTGATGGCTTTTCAAAGAGGAGAGTAATACTTCTATAAAGATAACCAGTTCTTGAACTTTGACTCAAGTATTTTCATAGAGATGATTTCATCTGACATCAAAGGAGCAAGACTCTTTAATCTTCCTCATTTTATTGTTTCAAATAACATTTAAACTCAAGGACAGTTCACTACCTCCCCCACTTTGAATTTCCTACGCACAGTGTTAGATTTCTTATCTCCCTATGTATACATGCCAACCTAAAGAAGGTTTTTTCACTCAATACGTAAAACTATGTGATTTTTAAAAAAATTTACATTACAGGACTAGGGATGCAGTTCAGTGGAAGAGCACTTGCCTGGAATGTACAAGGCCCTGCCTTTGATCCCCAGCACAGGAAGAAAAACAATTGACATTAGAATTCTGTTCTGCTTTGGACTTCATCTTACCTTCCAGTCTCATCTCCTCCGATTCAGTTTACCGTTTGATCCAGTAATACCCAATTTCTTTTATTTTTTCTTATACTCTTTTTTTTTTTTTTTTGGTACCAGAGATTGAAACCAGGGGAGCTTAACCACTGAGCTACATCCTCAGCCCTTTTAATTTTTCTAGACAGGACTCACTAAATTGGCCTAGAACTTTCAATCCTCCTACCTCAGCTTCCTGAGTCACTGGGGTTACAGACCTGTGCCACTGAGCCTATAACAATTGACTGCCCAATTGCTTAGCGTTCTCCAATTCACCCGTATACTCTGCAGCTCTCTAACTTGGCACATACCGTTCCCTCAGATTGGAACACTTTCCTTTCCTGCAGTTCCCCACCCTGGAGGCCACCCTCAGCTCATCTCAGCTCTGGTATCACTTTCTATTGGTGACCTTTATCCTATTATTAAACTGCAGTGAATATCTTTGTATACATATTTGCCCCTGTACATAAATTTGAACACCTCTCTGCTTATGTCTTCAGTGGAAAATTGTCAGGAGTGTAGTTACTGTGATGAAGATTATTTATAAGAATCTTAAAGCAGGTTCCAGGGCACCTGCCTGTAATCCCAACAGCTCTGAAGGTCAAGGCAGGAGGATTGCAAGTTCAAATTGCCAGCTCAGCAATGAAGGGAGGCCCTGAGCAATTTATTTTTTTAATTTTTTACTTTTTATTAAAATATTTTTATTTTTACAGACACATTTTGATTCATTGTACACAAATGGGGTACAACTTTTCATTTCTATGGTTCTATACCATGTATATTCACATCATTCATGTGATCATACATGTGTATAGGATAATACTATCTGTTTCATTCTACTGTTTTTCCACCCCCTCCCACCCCTTTTTCCTCTACACCATCCAAAGTTCCTACATTCTTCTCTTCCCCTTGCCACCCACCGTCGTTATATATTGTCATGCACTTATCAGAGAAAACATTCGGCCTTTGGTTTTTTGGGCTTGGCCTATTTCACTAGCATGATATTTTCCAACTTCATCCATTTACCAGCAAATGCCATAATTTTACTCTTCTTTATGACTGAGTAATATTCCATTGTGTATATATACCATAGTTCCTTTATCCATTCGTCAACTGAAGGGCATCTAGGTTGATTCCACAATCTAGCTATTGTGAATTGAGCTGCTATGAACATTGATGTGGCTGCATCACTGTAGTATGCTGATTTTAAGTCCTTTGGGTATATACGGAGGAGTGGGATAGCTGGGTCAAACGGTGGGTCCATTTCAAGCTTTCTGAGGAATCGCCATACTGCTTTCCAGAGTGGCTGTACCAATTTGCAACTCCACCAGCAATGTGTGAGTGTGCCTTTTTCCTCACATCCATACCAACACTTATTATTGCTTGTGTTCTTGATAACAGCCATTCTAATTGGAGTTAGATGAAATCTTAGGGTGGTTTTAATTTGCATTTCTCTAATTACCAGGGATGATGAGCACTTTTTCATATATTTGTTGATCACCTGTATATCTTCTTCTGTGAAGTGTCTGCCCATTTCCTTAGTCCATTTATTGATTGGGTTCTTTGCAATTTTGGGTGTAAAGTTTTTTAAGTTCTTTATAAACTTTGGAGATGAGTGCTCTGTCTGAAGTGTGTGTGGAAAAGATTTTCTTCCACTCTGTAGGCTCTCTTTTCACATTATTGATTATTTCCTGTGCTGAGAAAAAAACTTTTAGTTTGAATCTATCCCATTTATTGATTCTTGCTTTTATTTCTTGTGCTCTGGGGGTCTTGTTAAGGAAGTCTGGTCCTAACATGATGGAGACTCAGGCCTACTTTTTCTTTTATTTGGTGAAGGGTCTCAGGTCTAATTCCTAGATCCTTGATCCATTTTGAGTTGAGTTTTGTACAGGGTGAGAGATAGGGGTTTAGTTTCATTTTACTGCATGTGGATTTCCAATTTTGCCAGCACCATTTGTTGAAGAGGCTATCTTTTCTCCATTGTAAGTTTTTGGCACCTTTGTCTAGTATGAGGTTACTGTACTTATGTGGGTATGTCTCCGTGTCTTCGATCCTGTACCATTGATCTACCTGTCTATTTTGATGCCAGTACCATGCTGTTTTTGTTACTATTGTCCTATAGTAGAGTTTAAGGTCTGGTATAGTGATACCTCCGTCACTCTTCCTGCCCAGGATTGCTTTGGCTATTCTGGGTGTTTTGTTCTTCCAGATGAATTTCATGATTGCTTTTTCTATTTCTATGAGAAATGTCATGGGGATTTTAATTGGAATTGTGTTAAATCTGTATAGCACCTTTGGAAGTATGGCCATTTTGATAATATTAATTCTTCCTATCCAAGAACATGGGAGATCTTTCCATCTTCTAAGGTCTTCCTCAATTTCTTTCTTCAATATTTTGTAGTTTTCATTGGAGAGATCTTTTACCTCTTTATTCTCAAGTATTTTATTTTTGTCAAGGCTATTGAGAATGGAGTTGTTTTCTTCATTTCCCTTTCAGAGGTTTCATCACTTATGTATAGAAATACTTTAGATTTATGTATGTTGATTTTATAACCTGCTATTTTGCTGAATTCATTCTTGAGGTCTAGAAGTTTTCAGGAGGAGTTTTTTGGATCCTCTAAATAGAGAATCATGTCATCAGCAAATAGTGACAGCTTAAGTTCCTCTTTTCCTATTCATATTCCTTTAATTTCTTTAGTGTCTAATTGCTCAGACTAGTATTTCAAGTACAATGTTGAATAGAAGTGGTGAAAGAGGCATCCCTGTCTTGTTCCCATTTTTAAAGGGAATGCTTTCAGTTTTTCTACATTAAGAATGATGTTGGCCATGGGCTTAGCATAAATAGTCTTTACAATGTTCAGGTATGTTCCTACTATCCCTATTTTTTCTAGTGTTTTCAGCATGAAGGGGTGTTGTATTTTGTCAAATGCTTTTTCTGCGTCAATTGAAATAACCCTATGATTCTTATCCTTAAGTCTATTGACATGATGGATTACGTTTATTGATTTACAGATGTTAAACCATCTTTGCATTCCAGGGATGAACCCCACTTGATCGTGGTGCACAATTTTCTTAATATGTTTTTGGATATGGTTTGCCAATATTTGTTAAGGATCTTTGCACCTATATTCATCAAGGATATTGGTCTAAAATTTTCTTTCCTTGATGTGTCTTTTCCTGGTTTGGGTATGAGGGTGACATTAGCTTCATAGAAGGAGTTTGGTATGGTACCCTCCTTTTCTATTTCCTGGAACACTTTGAGAAGTATTGGAATGAGTTCTTCTTTGAAGGTCTTATAGAACTCGGCTGAGAATCCATCTGGTTCTGGGCTTTTCTTGGATGGTAGGCTTTTGATGGCCTCTTCTATTTCATTGCTTGATATTGATCTGTTTAAATTGTGTATGTCCTCCTGGTTCAGTTTGGGAGGAGCATATGTCTCTAGAAATTTGTTGATGTCTTCAGTATTTTCTATTTTGTTGGAATATAGATTTTCGAAGTAGCTTCTCATTATGTTATGTATCTCAGCGGTGTCTGTCGTGATCTTTCCTTTTTCATCATGAATTTTAGTAATTTGAGTTTTCTCTCTCCTTCTCTTAGTGTAGTTAAGGGTTTGCCTATTTTGTTTACTTTTTCAAAGAATCAACTTTTTGTTTTGTCAATTTTGTGAATCGTTTCTTTTGTTTCAATTTCATTGATTTCAGCTGTGATTTTAATTATTTCCTGTCTTCTACTACTTTTGCTGTTATTCTGTTCTTTTTTTCCTAGGGCTTTGAATTGTAATGTTAGGTCATTTAGTTGTTGACTTTTTATTCTTTTCTTGAATGTGCTCCATGCAATGAATTTTCCTTTTAGTACTGCTTTCATAGTGTCCCAGAGATTTTGATATGTTGTATCATTGTTCTCATTGACCTCTAAGAATTTTTTTTAATCTCCTCCCTGATGTTTTAACTTTTATCCATGCTTCATTCAATAGCATATTATTTAGTCTCCAGGTGTTGGAGTAATTTCTGTTTTTTATTTTGTCATTGATTTCTATTCTCGGTCCATTATGATCTGATAGAACACAAGGCAGTATCTCTATTTTTTTGCATTTCCTAAGGGCTGCTTTGTGGCATAACATATGGTCTATTTTTGAGAAGGTTCCATGTGTTGCTGAGAAAAAAGTGAATTCATTTGTTGATGGATGGAATATTCTATATATGTCTGTTAAGTCTAGGTTATTGATTGTTATTGAATTCTATGGTTTCTTTGTTTAGTTTTTGTTTGGAAGATGTATCCAGTGGTAAAAACGGTGTGTTAAAGTCATCCAAAACTATTGTGTTGTGGTCTATTTGATTTCTGGAATTTAGAAGGATTTGTTTGATGTACAGGGATGCACTGTTGTATGGGGTATGAATATTTATGATCATTATGTTTTCCTGATTTATGATTCCCCTAAGGAGCATGAAATGTCCTTCGTTATCCCTTCTAACTTTGGCTTGAAGTCCACTTTATCTGAAATAAGGATGGAAACCCCCCCTTTTTCACTGAGTCCATGTGCGTGATAGGTTTTTTCCCATCCTTTCATATTTAGTCTGTGGATGTCTTTTTCTATGAGATGAGTCCCTTGAAGGCAGCATATTGTTGGGTCTTTCTTTTTAATCAATTCTGCCAGTCTATGTCTTTTGATTTATGAGTTTAGTCCATTAACGTTCAGGGTTATTATTGAGATATGATTTGTATTCCCAGTCATTTGGGCTTATTTTTGATTTTTAACTTGACTCAGTTCCTCCTTAAAATGGACTTTTCTTTAAGGTAGTTTCTCCCTTTGCTGACCTACATTGTTGTTTTTCATTTCCTCCTCATGGAATATTTTGTTGAGAATATTCTGTAGTGCAGCCTTTCTATTTGTAAATTCTTTTAACTTTTGTTTATTATGGAAGGATTTTACTTCATCTTCAAATCTGAATGTTAGTTTTGCTGGGTATAGGATTCTTGGTTGGCAACCATGTTCTTTCAGAGCTTGAAATATGTTGTTCCAGGCCCTTCTAGATTTTAGAGTGTGGCCTGAGAAATCTGCTGATATCTGTATTGGTTTCCCCTATATGTAATCTGATGCTTTTCTCTTGCAGTCTTCAAAATCCTATCTTTATTTTGTATGTTAGGCATTTCCATTATAATGTGCCTTGGTGTGGATCTGTTGTGATTTTATATATTTGGTGTTCTGTAGGCCTCTTGTATTTGATTTTCCATTTCATTCTTCAGGTTTGGGAAATTTTCTGCTATTATTTCATTGAATAGGTTGTTCATTCCTTTGGTTTGTATCTCTGTGCCTTCCTCAATTCTGATAATTCTCAAATTTGGTCTTTTCACAATGTCCCTTAGTTCTTGGAGCTTCTCTTCATGATTTCTTACCATCTTGTCTGTTTGGGCAACTTTATTTTCAAGATTCAATATTTTGTCTTCATTGTCTGAGGTGCTGTCTTCCAAGTGGTCTAATCTGTTATTGATGTTTTCCATTGAGTTTTTTATTTGGTTTATTGTTTCCTTCATTGCAAGGATTTGTCAGTTTTTTTTTTTTTTTTTTAGACTCTCTATGTCCTTGTTGAAATGATCTTTTGCTTCCTGCAGTTGCTCTTTCAACTACTAAATGGAGTGATCATTCATTACCTGCATTTGCTCTCTAATCTCATCCTTTGCTTAGTGAATCATCTTAATCATGTATAATCTGAAGTCTTTTTCTGACATTTCTTCTAGCATGCTGTCACTGGATTCTATTAATATAGAATCGAGGTTTGTTTGGATCATTTTCTTCCCTTGTTTTTTCATGTTGTTCATGTATATTCCCCTCTAGCAGTGTGGATCTGGGGTATTGCATTTCCCCCCCTTAGGCTTATAGTGACCCTATAGGTTTCAAAAACCTCTTCTTTAAGGGGGAGATCAATATTAGCAGTGCCCAGTTCAGACACTATGCAATCCTATCCAAATAGCCCCTATGAGGACAATAAGAATATTTTCATAATAAACAGAATGAGTTCAATTATTATCTTCAGTATAACAAACAGATTTGCAATAAGGTCTGCAGATTCTAATGAAGAACAAAGTGGATGTGGAGGGGTGTAGGATGTAACAGTTAATGGAATAAGAAAAGAATATAGGGAAGATCTAGAGTGAGAGTGTAATCAAAAGAAGTTGGCTGTTATCATGAGAAATGGGAGAAGGAGACTCTGAGGGAACAGGTAAACAAAAGGAAAATAGAGCAAGAAAAGAAATAAAAACTTTAAAATTTTCAATAAGGAGAAAAAAGAAAATCTACACTGTAACAGTCATATAGTATTCAAACCTCTCAGTCTTCAGTAGCCTGATGTATGAAAGGTACCTGGCAATGAGCTTCCATTCTCCAGCAGGAGTCTCAGGATGGAATTTGCCCCACCTAAAGATGGGAGCTACCACTTCAAGGATAATCCAAGATGGCTGCTCTGACTTCCAAATATGGTAGCAAATGGGGAGCTGCAGCTTGGGGTGTGGGTGTGGTCAGCTGGAGGTCCTGGAGGGGTGGTGCAGTTGGTCAGGCAGGGGTCCTGGAGGTGGGGTGTGGTCGGTCTGTTTGAGGGATTCTGGAGGCAGGGCACAGTCATTCTGGTGGCTCTGGTGGCAGGGTGCCGTCATTCTGTCTGGGGGTCCTGGTGGCAGGGAGGAGTTAGTTGGTCTGGGGGTCCCGGAGGCAGGGAGTGGTTGGTTGGGCTGAGGGGTCCTGGAGACAGGGCTCAGTCAGTCCAACCAGGGGGCCTACAGGTCCTGGCTGTCTCAAAATGGTGGCAGCCACGCGTAATCAATCCTGCAGGTACTGTGATAGTGGACTTCCAGGCAACAGCAGTCAACTGATGATCCACTGGCAGTCTGCGGTCAGTCTGCTGGCTGGCTGGCTGCTGTTGTATGGGCAGGTGAACCTTGGTCGGTGGGTGGTGGGTAGGTGAAAAGCAGGAGATGGATAGGCAAGAGGCAGGCAAATGGATGATAATAGGTGCCTGACAGTGAGCAATCTGCACTCAAAAAGGAGTCGATATGCTGGCAGACTGCAGGTGATTGCAGTAGACAAATGGGGTAAACAGCAAGTGATCGATAAGAAGAAAAAACTGTCTCACTAAGAAACAGATATCCTCTGCTTGAAACCAAAGTTACGGAGCAACAAGGAATGCAGCCTCCCTCTAGTCTGCCATCTTGGATCTCCTGGCCCTTAAGCAATTTAGAGAGACTCTGTCACAAAATAAAAAGGGCTGGGCTTGTGGCTCCTTGGTAAAGTGCCCCTGGGTTCATTCCCTGGTACCAAAAAAAGAATCTTTTCCTGTTTTAGAAACTGCTCCATGCCCCAACCCACCCTCACACAAACCTACACCCCCTTACACGCCTCTTTGCCCCCTACTGCCCATCCACGGTTGCTCTGGAGCTGTCCATATGCCTTATCCAACTCTCACTCCTGTCAAACACAGGCACTAGACTGCAGAATGTGAGATTAGGAGGAAGCAAATGGTCAGACTTCAAGAAATTCCAGGGGCCCTGGGGCAGTGATTTCCTTTATCAGTGACTTTCAAAGTGATTTTGCAGAGTTACTTTAGGGGCTTCTAAAGAAAGAGAGGGAAGGAAAGAAGTCCAAAGCCAAAGCTCAGGGTTTCCCACTCCTGTACTTCAATTAGTATCCGGTTTGTCAGTGTGGTATGTGCTATAATGTTTTGTTTAAGGAGGAAAAATATAAATAAGCAAATGAAACTTCAAGGCTTATTTATTATTAAACACTTATTTAAAAGTGTTTGGGGCTTTTTGTTTCATTTTTGTTTTGTTTTGTTTTGGTGCTGGGAATCAAATACAGGGCCTTTACCACTGAGCTATATTCTCAGCCTAATTATCATGATTTATGAGTTTGCCAAGTACTGGTATAACAGTGTTCCACTTTATGCTTTGAATATAACCCTTGCTGCTCTGCCACTGCAACTTATATTTTAAATGGACATGTTTCTTTCTCTTCCTCGCTCCCTGCTCCTCCCTATTCTCTTCCATCCCTAATCTCAGAGGAAACTGGATTACCTTTCTTCCCCATCCTAGGCAGAGTTAGCTTTACCTGAGTACACACCCACTAAAGGAACAAAGTAATCCAGACTTGGGTATGGTACCAGAAGATCTCAGAAATAACTATCTCCCAAATTAACAAGTGAACTATGACTCCAACAGAGAACAAGTGGAATGTAGCCTTTAAAAGTTCTGTTTCTGAAAAAGCAATCATGAAATTCATCTGGAAGAACAAAACACCCAGAATAGTCAAAGCAATCCTGGGCAGGAAGAGTGATGGAGGTATCACTATACCAGACCTTAAACTCTACTATAGGACAATAGTAACAAAAACAGCATGGTACTGGCATCAAAATAGACAGGTAGATCAATGTACAGGATAGAAGACACGGAGACATACCCACATAAGTACAGTAACCTCATACTAGACAAAGGTGCCAAAAACTTACAATGGAGAAAAGATAGCCTCTTCAACAAATGGTGCTGGCAAAATTGGAAATCCACATGCAGTAAAATGAAACTAAACCCCTATCTCTCACCCTGTACAAAACTCAGCTCAAAATGGATCAAGGATCTAGGAATTAGACCTGAGACCCTTCACGGAACACAAGGTAAAGTAGACCCAACTCTCCATCACATTGGCTTAGGACCCAGACTTCCTTAACAAGACCCAAATAGTGCAAGAAATAAAAGCAAGAATCAATAAATGGGATAGATTCAAACTAAAAGTTTTTTCTCAGCACAGGAAACAATCAATAATGTGAAAAGAGAGCCTACAGAGTGGAAGAAAATCTTTTCCACACACACTTCAGACAGAGCACTCATCTCCAAAGTTTATAAAAAACTTAACCCACCTCTCAGCACAGAGACTGGTGCCCTTGGGTGAATATCACACTTGGTAAAGAATCCAGAGAGAATGGTGGAACAGAGCTTGATGCCAGCACCCCAGCAGAGCTGGGCTGGAAGGCAGTGCTGACCATCCTTTTGGCCCATAAACAGTCTAACCAGCCAGCTGAAACAGACTCCATGAGTCTCTCTGAAAAATCAAGAAAAGTATTCTGAATATTCCGGCAGTGGGAATCTTTATGCTCATCCTGAAGATATTCCAGCCCATTCCTGGAGAGAACTGAAATGAGAGTGACTTTTTGAAAAATAAAGCCTGAATTCTCTTTGGGTCAAAAAAAAAAAAAAAAAAAAAAAAAGAACTTAAAAAACTTTACACCCAAAATTGCAAAGAACCCAATCAATAAATGGACTAAGGAAATGGGCAGACACTTCACAGAAGAAGATATACAGGTGATCAACAAATATATGAAAAAGTGCTCATCATCCCTGGTAATTAGAGAAATGCAAATTAAAACCACCCTAAGATTTCATCTAACTCCAATTAGAATGGCTGTTATCAAGAACACAAGCAATAATAAGTGTTGGTATGGATGTGAGGAAAAAGGCACACTCACATATTGCTGGTGGAGTTGCAAATTGGTACAGCCACTCTGGAAAG
Source organism: Sciurus vulgaris (assembly GCF_902686455.1). Taxonomy (NCBI): domain Eukaryota; kingdom Metazoa; phylum Chordata; class Mammalia; order Rodentia; family Sciuridae; genus Sciurus; species Sciurus vulgaris. The sequence goes on from NC_136476.1 coordinate 37,737,154, forward strand.
CAGTATGGCGATTCCTCAGAAAGCTTGGAATGGACCCACCATTTGACCCAGCTATCCCACTCCTCCGTATATACCCAAAGGACTTAAAATCAGCATACTACAGTGATGCAGCCACATCAATGTTCATAGCAGCTCAATTCACAATAGCTAGATTGTGGAATCAACCTAGATGCCCTTCAGTTGATGAATGGATAAAGGAACTATGGTATATATACACAATGGAATATTACTCAGTCATAAAGAAGAGTAAAATTATGGCATTTGCTGGTAAATGGATGAAGTTGGAAAATATCATGCTAAGTGAAATAGGCCAAGCCCAAAAAACCAAAGGCTGAATGTTTTCTCTGATAAGTGCATGACAATATATAATGACGGTGGGTGGCAAGGGGAAGAGAAGAATGAAGGAACTTTGGATGGTGTAGAGGAAAAAGGGGTGGGAGGCAGTGGGGATGGAAAAACAGTAGAATGAAACAGATAGTATTATCCTATACACATGTATGATTACATGAATGATGTGAATATACATTGTATAGAACCATAGAAATGAAAAGTTGTACCCCATTTGTGTACAATGAATCAAAATGTGTCTGTAAAAATAAAAAAAATATTTTAATAAATGTGAATTTTATTAAAACAAAAACAAAAACAAAAACGCCCCGTTTCTGTTGATGGGTAGAATCACAGCCTTTGGGCCAGGAGTCACCTGTGTTTCTCCTTTGCTAGCAAAGCAATAAACCTTGTTTTTTAATTTTTTGTTTGTTTGTTTGTTTTTTCCTTTTTCTCAAAAACCATGTCCTTGTTATTGGATTGGCATTGGAGACAAGGATGGAACTTTCAACCAAGTTGATAGGCTGGCCTAGGAACCTCAAACTCACCACTATCTTTTGTTTTTGGTCTCTTTGGGAAAAAGCATTCATTCATTCTTTTCTTTTTCCCTTGTTTTTTTGGTACCAGAAGATTGAACCCAGGGTTGCCCAACCACTGAGCCGCATCCTCAGCTCTTTTTATGTTTTATTTTGAGACAGGGTCTCCCTAAATTGCTTAGGACCTCACTGAGTTACTGAGTCTGGCTTTGAACTTATGTCCTTCTGCCTCAGCTGCCAGAGCCCAGGAGCGCTCTACCATTGAACTCCACACCAACACTTTTAAAAAATGTTTTGAGATGAGGTCTGGCTAAATTGCTGAGACTGGTCTACAAACTTGCAGTCCTCCTGCTTCAGGCTCCAGCATAGCTAGGATTACAGGCTTGCATCACCATGCAAATTTAATTGGATCTTGAAAGATTTCAGAGATTATTATGCAAGAAAGGGAGAAGAAGGAAATAAAAGTAAAAGTGCAATAAAATTAAGACTATGGGGCGAGGCACCATGGCATACACCTGGAATCCTAGCAACTTGGATGGCTGAGGTAGGAAGATCACAAATTCAAAGTCAGTCTTAGCAAAAGTGAGGCTCTCAGCAACTTAGACCCTTTCTCAAAATTTAAAAAATAAAAATAACTGGGGATATGGCTCAGTGTTTAAGCCCCTCTGGGTTCAACCCCCAGTACCAAAAAATCAAATAAAATAAAGGACTGTGGAGTATAAGAAGAAAGGTGGCTGGAGTCGCTACAGGGAATGTATGCTAGGGTCAAATAAGGACCTTCATACCAAAAGAAGTCCATATAGTATCCTCTAATCTCTAGGAGTTATTCAATGTTTTTCAACAAAGATGTGCTGTCACAGATAAAAGAGATAATTTTGGTGACAGATTGAAAATACCTGGAGAAGACAGAAATCAGACAAGTGCTTATAAACCTGGTGCAAGAGGGTGAACATAGCCTGGCCCAGTGGTGCACACCTGTCATCTCAGCAACTACAGAGGCAGGGAGAGAAGGATAGCAAGTTTGAAGAAAGTCTTGGCAATTTAAGGAGACCCTATTCTCAAAAGAAATAATAAAAAGGGCTAAGGATGTACTGCAAAATAAATTTCCAGTACCACAAAATAAATAAATAGAAAAATAAAAGAAGGTAAATACCTAAGGAAGTTGTTTGAAAGGTATTCCTAAAGTATGATGGACATGACTGAGCCAACAAGTAGATAGGGATATGAAGTAGAATGTCTTCCACAACACCTCCAATTCCCAGTGGAATATTCACCTGATAACTCAAACCAATGCTTTAAGAGTCAGCATCAACCATTCATGGTGGTATAAACCTGTAATCCCACCAACTCAGGAGGCTGAGGCCGGAGGATTGCAAGTTCTAGGCCAGCCTCAGCAACATAGTGAGGTCCTAAGCAATTTGGAGACAACTTGTCTCGAAATGGAAAATAAATAAAAAGGGCTGGGGATGTATCTCAGTGTTTAAGCACTTCTGGGTTTAATCCCTGGTATGAAAAAAAATAAGTTTAAAATGATTTTTGTTTTAGATATAAAACCTGTTCAAATAAAAACTAGATAGGATTTTTCCCCCACTCCTGGTACTGGAAATAGAATCCAGGATCTTGCATATGCTGGGTAAGTCCCATCCCTAAAATCTAAGATAGAAGTCTGATACTTAAAGCATTTTAAAGTCAAAAATATGTTGCTTTGGAGGAAGCATGGAGGGAAGGAAGCCTTTTTCTCCACCCTGCCAAACAAAAACAGCACAGGCAAGTTGAAAGCTTCTAAGTGTTTCATGGGACACAATTTTAAAGGTCTAGGAGCCAGGCCAGTGGCACACACACCTAAAATCCCAGCTTCTCAGGAGGTTATCAATTGAGCAAGACCCCCTCTCAAAATAAAAAATAAGGGCTAGGGATGTAGCTCAGTGGTAGAGCACTTGCCTAGTCATTCATAAGGCCCTGGGTTCAGTCCGCAGCACTGCAAAAAATAACAAGGCACAGGGGACTCAGCATCCCATCCTGGTCCCAATTATGTAGGCTTTGCTAAGGTCCAGAAACTCCATGGAACTAAAACTTGTTGAAAGCCTCTTCCTACAGTGAAAGTTTACAATTCTATGGCACTGAGACAGCTAAAATAAAGACCAGTAGTTACTGGCTTTTGAGATGTTTACCCATCACCCCAGAGTTTAAGGAATTGGAACAAAGATCAAAATAAGCCTTAGGCTATAACCACCTTTCCCAAACCTACAAAATAAACAACAAACTTTGGATGCAAATGAAAGAGCAGGGTCAGGCTTATATCAAAGTGAAATGGTCTGAACAAAGGGCAGCTGGTTTCATTGACCTTTCTTATCTCTTAGATAAAGGTAGTTAATGGGCCATAAATACAAACAAAGGATCTAGTTACCAAGTATCCCAGGAAGAGGGATCCAAGGCGGCAGTATCACTGCACATGGAGTGTGTGGGGTGGGGAAAGAGACCTCCAAGAGAAGCAGCACAGAAGGTCCTTTTTGAGAAGAGAAGCAGGCCCTGGCCAAGCTGCTGTAGGGCAGGCGAACATTCTCAGTCCTCAGGAGAAACCTGTTGAAGAACTGGGGGTGGGGTGGAGTGGAGATTGTCCGAGGTGAGGAGAGGTTACACTGACTGAGGAACAAGAACAACCTTCACAAAAACAACACCCCTGAGGGAGCTAAATGCCTTGGTACTCAAAGTGGGCCCCCTGGACTATCAGCATTGGCAGCACTGTGAGTTTACTGGAGGTGCAAAATCGCAGTCCAATCCACATTTAATGAATGACAATCTACATTTTAACGAGATCCCTAGAGATTGTGCATTAAAGTTTGGGTGGAACTGGAACTCTCGCTTCAGAAAGATATCAACTTTGTTGGGCTGTCCTTTGTGACAGGGAAGATATTTGAACACCTAAGTCATAGCAGCTATTAGTTCTATTCATAGTTTTTTCATTTTATTTTTTAACTTGTTCTAATTAGTTACACATGACAGTTGTAAGGAATCCCATGAAAACCATGCTGGACACAGGAAATCACATAAGGGAGTTTATTGAGCAAACAGAGTGTCTCCCTGCAGGGTAAGAGAGAAAATGAGAGGAAAAGAAAGGGAACCAGAAAGGGCGTGCTAGAGGGAGTGGGAAAGCCAGGAGGAGAAAGCAAGCAAGTGAGTAGGAGAGAAAAAGCAAAAGAAAAGATGGCGGGGTAGCTACCATGAAGCAGTTGAATTCTGTCGGGCTAACAGGGGACCAATAACGGAGAAGGATACTTGCAAGGTGACTGATGAACCAATAGCTAGCTAGGATGTTCACGGACTGATAGTAGTTGGGAGGCTGGGAAATGGCTGCAAGGGAAAGAGTGGGGAGAGCAGCTTTGTACATTACAACAGTAGAATGCATTCTGACATAATTTACACAAATGAAGCACAACTTCTCATTCTTCTGGTTGTGCATGGTGCAGAGTCATACCAGTCATGTAATCATACATGTACATAGGGTAACAATTTCCGTCTCATTCCATCGTCCTTCCCATCCTCCCACCCCTTCCCTCCTCTCTGCCCAATCCAAAGTTCCTCCATTCATCCCTACCCACCTCCCACTATGGACCAGCATCTGCTTATCAGAGAAAAATTTGACTTTGGTTTTTTGGGTTTGGCTTATTTCGCTTAACATGATTTTCTCCAGCTCCATCCATTTACCTGCAAGTACCATGATTTCTTTCTTCTCTAATGCTGAGTAATATTTCATTGTGTATACATACCACAGTTTCTTTATCCATTCGTCAATTGAAGGGCATCTAGGTTGGTTCCACAATCTAGCTATTGTGAACTGAGCTGCTATGAACATTGATGTGGCTACATCACTGTCGTATGCTGATTTTAAGTCCTTTGGGTATAAACTGAGGAGTGGGATACCAGAGTCTAGTTCTATTCATTTTAATAAGGAAGGGAATAAAGGTTAAAAAGCACTTCATATGCCATGTGTGGTGGCACATGCCTGTAATCCTAGCTGCTCTGGAGGCTGAATCAGGAGGATCAAGAATTCAAAGCCAGCCTCAGCAAAAGCAAGGCGCTAAGCAACTCAGTGAGACCCTGTCTCAAAATAAAATACAAAATAGGACTGGGGATGTGGCTCAGTGGTTGAGTGACCTTGAGTTCAATCCCTGATATCCACCCCCACCCCCACAAAAAATAAAAAGCACTTCATACTAAAAGTGATTAAAACAACAAAACTCAGCTGGGCTACTGGCATACATGCCTGTAATTCCAGTTACTCAGATGGCTGAAGCAGGAGGATCAGAAATTTGAGATCAGCCTGAGCAACTTATTGAAATCCTGTTTCAAAATAAAAAAGGGCTTTGATGTAACTCAGTGAGGGGGCACTTGCCTAGCATGCACATGGCCCTGGGGTCAATAAATTTAATCTTCAATTCTGGGAAGAGTCGATATAAGTATAGATTAATTCTGTTTAAAACTGGTATGTGATAGGTAAAAATAATGTGAGATTAGACAGTGGAAATAAAGAAGCTGAATTTCAGCATTCTTACCATCTAATAAATCTTACCTGTAAGGCACATGAGGGTTAAATCTATACTTATTTCACTTATCCAACACAGGGGCTTACAAGTAATCAACACTCAGTAAGTAGTTGGAAGCTAGAGATGTAGCTAGTGGTTATAGGCTTGCCTAGCTGCATTACTGTAGTGTATAAGACCCTGAGTTTATAATCCACAGCACCTCAAAAAAAAAAAAATTATGATGATATAATTGGTAGTTTAAAGGAAACTTTTTTTTCTTCTTTTTTGATACTGGGACTTGAGCTTAATGGTGCTATACTACTGAGCCTCCATCTTTCTTTTCCCTTTTTTTTTTTTTTTTTTTTTTTTGGTGTGTGTGTGTGTGCCATGAATTGAACCCAGGGGAGCTTATCCACTCAGTCACATCCCAGCCCATTGTATATTTTATTTTGAAGCAGTGTCTCACTTGCTTTGGGCCTCACTAAGTTGCTGAGGCTGGTTTTAAACTTGGAATCCTCCTGCCTCCTGAAACAATGGGATTACAGGTGTGTACTGCAGCACCCAGCTTTATTTTTTATTTTGAGACAGGATCTCATTAAATCCTTAGGGCCTCCATGAATTGTTGGGGTTGGTCTTGAACTTTCAATTCTTCTGCCTCAGCTGCCCAGTTACAGGTGTGGGATTACACTGGAATTACAGGTGCGGACCAATGTGCCCTGCTAAAGGGCAAATTTTATAGTGTGTTAATGATAGTTTTTTAAAATATATGTAATTGGTAAGGTGGTATACCATCACATAGTACAGTGCGACTTTTTTTAGGACAGAATCCTAGCAGCTTGGGAGGCTGAGGCAGGAGAATCATGAGTTCAAAGCCAGGTTCAGCAATTTAGAGAGGCCCTAAGTAATTTAGTGAGAACCTGTCTCTAAATAAAATGTTAAAAGGGATGGGGATGTGGCTCAGTGGTTAAGTGCCCCTGAATTCAATCCCTGGTACCAATAAATAAATAAATATTCCTGGGTTCAATCCCCTGTGCCTCCTCCCCCAAACACACAGAAAAGGAAGCAATCATACTGAAATTTCTAGTCACCAAGCTGAAACTAAGCTTTTTTATCTGACTTTCAGAGAAATCAGGAGAGTTAACAGCCGAATTTCCCAAGCAGGCCAGTTTCACTCTGTGTGATAATGAAGTTCTCTTTGCCTTAATCTTTATACACAGAAGAGGAAACTTGAAATAAATTAATCTTAGCTAATCAGTTATTTTACTATTTTTTCTCTCTCCCTGTACTGACTGTAACAGTGGTCTACTTTATGCTTTGAATAGAGCTATTGCTACTCTGTCACTGTGACTTATTTTTAAAAGGCACATGTTTCTTTCTCTTCCTCTCCTCCTCCCTTCCCTAATCTCTCCTCCACTTTAATCTCAGGGGAAACAGGATTGCCTTTCTTCCCCATCCTAGGCAGTTATCTGTGAGCACACACCCACCACATGAACAGAAATAATTCAGACTTGGGGATGGCACCAAAAGATCTCAAAAATGACTATCTCCCAAATGAATAAGTGAATTACAACTCTGACAGAGAACACGTGGAATGTAGCTTTTGAATCTTCTTTATAAAAGCCCCCTGTTCCTTCTGATGGGCAGGATCACAGCCTCTGGGCCAGGAGTCCCCTGTGTTTCTTCTTTGCTAGTAAAGCAATAAAACTTCTTTTTCTCAAAACTGTCCTCACTATTGGATTGGCATCAGGAACAAGGACCAAGCTTTCAGTAACACATCTGGTAAAAAGTCAGACTTGTATTTTTCATTTCTGCCTTCTTCAAGCCCTATAGAACAAACTGCTTGCCAGGTGTGATGGCACAGACCTATAATCCCAACTATTTGGGAGGTTGAGGCAAGAGGATGGCAAATTCAAGACCAACCTGGAGAATGTATCAAGACCCTCTTTCAAAATTAAATAAAAAGGAGTCAGATGCAGTGGTGCATGCCTGTAATCCCAGCAGCTTGGGAGGTTGAGGCAGGAGGATTCCAAGTTCAAAGCCAGAATCAGGAATTTAGCAAGACCCTGTCTTGCTAAAATAATGATATAAAAAGGCTGGGAATGTGGCTCAGAGGTTAAGTGTCCCTGGGTTCAATCCCTGGTACAAAAAAAAAAAAAAAAAAAAAAAAAAAGCAAAAGAAAAGAGAAAAATGAAGCCAAAGAGCTTTAGATTTTTTCTCTTTTACCGATTGAACTCAGTGCGATCTACTACAGGGCTACATCCCCTGCTCTTTAATTTTTTTATATTTTGATACAGGTTTCACTAGATTGCTGAAGTTGGTCTCAGATTTAAGATCCTCTTGCCTCAGTTTCTGGAGTAGCTGGGATTACAGATGCGTGCCACCATGCCCAGTTTAAATTGAATTTCAATAGTTTAAACTTTACTATAACATGGGTAGTTTTTTCCATAATATTGATCTTTTTGACATTTTAGTTTCTAAAATATTTTTAGAAATTCTACTTAAATAGCAGTGTTAGCTATAAAGAAGTCCCTCTAGCTGACTGCAGTAGTGCAGGGCGGTAATCCCAGCTACTCCAGAGGCTAAAGCAGGAGAATTGCAAATTGAGGCTAGCCTAGGTCATCTAGCAAGACCTTGTCTAAAAAAAAAAAAAAAAAAAAAAAAAAGAGAGAGAGAGAATCCAGTGGTAAAACTTCAGTGGTAAAACTGCCTGGGGTTCAATCCCTAGGACTGAAGAAAAAAAACAAAACAAAACCCCTTTTTAGGATCATTTACCTATTTCTGAAGGTTCTGGCTTCTAGCTACTTGGCATTGATGTTAAAGGTTTGAGAAATATGCATTGAAGGACATGCTACCTGATGAGTAGGCTTTTTTGTTTTACCCATTCTTAGTGTATAGAAAATTTAACAGCGGGGTATGGCACACGCGTATAATCCTAGAGGCACAGGAGGCTGAGGCAGGAGAATCACAAGTTCAAAGCCAGCTTCAGCAACTTAGTGAGGTCCTGAGCAATTTAGCAAGACCCTGTCTCAAGATAAAACATAAAAGGGACTGGGGATGTGGCTCAGTGGTTAAGCACCCTTGGGTTCTATCCCCAGTATAAAAAAAAAAAAAAAAGAAAGAAAGAAAATTTGACATTTTTTTTTTTTTTTCTGATACTAAAGGTATATTTGCTCATGGCAGGAAATTTTGAAAATAGGGAAAGTGTGAAGAAAGTAATATGTAATAATTCAACAAAGTTCTGATAATTACTATAAACATTTAGAAATACATACACACATGAACACATTTTTAAAAAATTTTATGATACTAGGGATTGAACCCACAGCCTCACACGTTAGGCAAGTGCTCTACCACTAAGCTATATTTCCAGTCCTTATTTATTTATTTATGGTATTGGGTATTGAACCCAGAGGCATTCTACCAATAAGTTACATACCCAGACATTGTTTTTTTGATTGTTTTTGTGGTACTGGGGGTTGAACCCAGAGTTTGGCATATACTAGGCAAATACTCAGTCACTGAGCTACATCTTCAGTCCTTTATTTTTTTTTTTTTTTTTTTTTTTTCCTTGCTGGGCACAGTGGCATATGCCTGTAATCCTAGCAGGCTTCAGAGTCTGAGATAGGAGGATTTAGAGTTCAAATTCACCCTCCGCACTTTATCAAGTCTCCAAGCAATTTAACAAGAACCTGTCTCAAAATAAAAACAAAAAGGGCTGGGGACATAACTCATTGGTAAGTTGAGATGTTCCTGCCAAATTGCTAAGACCTACTTTGAATTTGTGATCCTCCTGCCTTAGACTTTAGAGTTGCTATGATTATAGTCATGCACACACCTGCCAGTTTATGAGTATATTTTAATAGTTATTTTGAGTTCCTTTAAGATGCAAATATATAAGCCCACTAATTTGTTTGGAATTAGGTCTTTTCAAAGTGCATCAAACCAAATATTTTTATTTCCCAGAAGACAGCATTATTTTGATACTCTTAGACACTCAGAAATTAAGTAGTTCAACAGGGTATGGTGGTACACACCTGCACACACCTGTAATCCATTACTTGGGAGGTTAAGGCAGGAGGATTGGAAGTTGGAGGCCAACCTGGGCAATTGTGTGAGACCCTGTCTCAAAATAAAAAGACCTGGGGGTGTAGCTCAGTGGTGGAGCACTCTTGGGTTAAATCCCCAGTACCAAAAAATAAAAAAATAAAAAATAAATAAAAATAAAAAGGGCTGGGGATGTAGATCAGTGGCAAAGCATCCCTGGGTTCAATCCCTAGTACCAAACAAGGAAAAGAAAGGAATAAGTAGCTCCAGACTTATAAGTATTAATAATTTAACATTAGAGGGTTGGGAATATGGCTCAGTTGGTAGAGCACTTACCTTGCATATGCAAGGTCCTGGGTTCAATCCCCAGCACCACACAAAAAAAAATTAACATTATACTTCAAGCAAATTGGCATCAAACTCACCTACAATAAGATTTTATGAGTGTTCAGTCAAATTCATGTCAAGTGAGTTTATGCCTGGACTGATGGGAGGTGACAGCATCAGGAAAGGTTTATAGCCAGACAAAACCAGACAGAGCCAAGGTACAGGGAAACCTTAGTTCCTCCTCCTAAACTGTCTGTGAACCACACAAAACTGTGCAGGTAATCAAAATGCAGTCTGTAAAAGATTTTAATTAAAAAAAACAAAAAACAAAAAACACTGCAGGTAAGCACAGCTGTATCTGGTGAGCAAATGAAGGGATGAGCTCTAAATGAAAGACAGGTCTCCAGTGTGTATCACATGAGTATCTTTTCTTCATTCAGTGAAGGCAACTAGTCTAACAGGTTCTTCTTGTCCCCCTGGGGGGAAGGCCTGTACAAACAGATAACTCTTGCACAATGTCTTTTGTACGAACAAATTCAGGATTTTATGTGGCAGCCCCTTCACCTAAGAAGTGATCGTATGTAGAGACTAATAAAGGCGATTTTCTAACTGAGCTGATATTTCCTCCATGGTTTAAGGCTGTTTCGTTTTGCTTTTGTTTTTGGTACTGGGATTGAACCAGGGGCTTTTTACCTAGACCTACATCCTCAGCCCCTTTTATTTTTTATTTTGAGACAGGGTCTCCCTAAATTGATTAGGGTCTCAATAAATTGTTGAGGCTGGCCTTGAACCTGTAATCCTCCTGCCTCAGTCCCCGGAGTGGCTGGGATCACAGGTGTGTGCCACTGGGCTCAGCTTTCCCTGAGGTTTTAGTCTTTAGGATTTGAGCAATAATCTCTCAGTTCAAGAGGTGTGTGGGTGGAGCTTGGTGGTGTCAAGTTCAGGAATTTGAATTAGGTACAAGCTCCGGTTGCATCAAAAGTAGAAAAACATGCCAAAGGTAGGTTCTACAATATAAGGAAGCAAATAAATTAAATTCAGACTACAAAGAAAATATAACGAGACTGATGTCACATAGTAAAGCTTGTGTATATTTTTCTAAAGAGGACTAAAAATGTAAAGGTGCACTTACATGAGTGAATCCGGCAAGGCTGGATGGGAGATGAGGTCACTTCATCCCTCATTTGGCTGCCAGCCCTAATACCTGGCCACATGGTATGGGATGGATTAAATCAGCCAATCTAGGTATTTAGCAAACAATGTTAAGCAAATAAATTAGTATATCTTACATTTGTTTAAATTATTATTACTGAGAAATAATTTTCAGTTGTGAGGACTATGCTAGAAGATTATGTGACTCTCATTGTCTCATTGAGTTTGTTTGTTTGTTTGTTTTGTACTGAGGATTAAACTCAGGGCCTTGAGCATGCTAGGCAAGTGCTCTACTACCCCCACCAACCAAATTATGTGACTGACTCTCTGGGAGGAAGTCATCACTTGTATGTTTATTATAGAACTATCATTTGTATACTATAACAAGTCATTGCCAAAAATCTAACAATAATAGTCCAACCTTGCAAAAGCCATTTGCCCATTTATCATGTGCTTAATGGTTTTTAAAAAAAATTTTTTAGTTGTTGACAGACCATTATTTTATGCATTTATTTGTATGTACTGAGAATCAAACCCAGTGCTTCACATGTGCTAGGCAAGTGCTCTACCACTGAGCCACAACCCCAGCCCCCTTAAAGTTTTGATGGTTTTGTTTTGGATAGAGCTTTAGGTTTCAAGTTTAACATTCTGATGACTGGTTATTCCTTTGGATTTTATAGCTATACATTATGTTTGAGTAAGAGCTACATGGTCCCAACAGCTGGACTTTGGGAATAAAAATGGTTAGCCACACAAGGCCCTGGGTTCAATCCCCAGCACCGAAAAAAAAAAAAAAAAAAAAAAAAAAATGGTTAGCCAAAAGGTAGCTTAACATCTGTACCTTCTTCCTCTAATACAAAAATACAAATCCCAGCTACTCTGGAGGCTGAGGGAGGAGGAGCTCACATTTCAGTCCAGCTTTGGCAACTTAGCACAACCTTGTCTAAAATAAAATTTCAAAAAAGACTGGAGGTATATCTCAGTAGTAGAGCATTCCAGGTTCAATCTCGAGTATTACAATTTAAAAAGGGAGAGAAAGGAGAGAGAAAAGGAGAGAGAACTAATATGAAAATATCTATAAGGCTATTACTAAATACCATGTTTGAATCATGCTTTTATGAGGCAAGTCTTACTGAAAACACACAACAGCAAACATGATACTTTTAAATATTTCAAAATAAATCCATCTTGGATTTATGTACAGTCAGTATAGGAAAGCCTCTTTCTAATTGACCCTGGATATAATTTTTATAAGGGTTCTCCTGTCAAGAAGATAACCACACTTCAGACCAATGTAGTCTCAAAATTGCTGGTAACATGAGCTCAGTGAAGTTTTTCCCCATCTTAATTAAGCCCAGAGTATTCTCTTGCTACACAAAATGACTTCAAGAATGAATTAAGGTTTCCTTTTCTTAGCCCCACCTTCACCCCCATCAGCCAAAGTCCTTATCGGTTTCTTCTGCTTGCTTTGTTCTCTTTCCACTTGGCATAAGAATAAAGAAATGATAGTTACAAAAACACATGCTTATGTTGACAGAGTAAGTCCTGGATCTGCAGGGAGTCTTTTGCTATTTTCTTAAAAAGAGCAAACTTTCTCACCAATAGAAATTTAGTTGTCTATGTTTGCTTTTGTTTCTTTCAATCTACTTCTTGATAGCTGTCTTTTTTTTTTTTAACTTATACCAAAACTTACTCTTAATTTAAGCATTTTTTCAATTTTATTTAATGAGTATAAATGTGTTCATTGGAAATACAGTTAAGGAAACTGAAGAAAATGACTTATCCATGACCTTGTAGGTTTTTTTTCTGCACATATGTTTATGCATATTGAGATTCACACAAATATTAAAAGAGATCTTTTTGCTGAGGCTGGCCTGAAACTTACAAAGGACCTCTTTGCTTGTTTCTTTTCTGTTGTACTGGGAATTGAACCCAGGGCCTCATGCATACTAGGCAAGCAAACACTCTATCACTTAGCTACATTCCCAGCTGAAACTTGTAATCCTCCAGCCTCAGCAATTTAGCGAGGCCCTAAGCAGTTTAGCGAGACTCTGACTCAAAATAAATAAATTGATTAATATTATTTTTGCAGTATTGAGAATTTAACAGAGGTGCTCTACCACTGAGATACACCCCCCAGGCCTTTAAAAATTATTTTTACTTATTTTTTATTTTAATATTGAGACAGGGTCTTGCTAAATTGCTGAGGCAGACCTCAAATTTGAGATCCTCTGCTTTAGCCTCTGAGTTGCTAGGATTACTGGTGTGTACCACATTGCACCTGCTCTATCATAGCCATTTTAAAGTTGCCCCTGCTCCTACTCTTCCCTTTCAGGTAGTTTACTCTGGCTCCTGAGATTTCCCACAAGGGATAGATTTTCTCCTTTATGTCTTTTTTATTTTTTTACTTTTTTTTTTTTTTTTTTGTTTCCAGGGATTGAACCCAGGGGCAGGGCACTTCATCACACATCCCCAGTCCATTTTTACATTTTATTTAAGGACAGGGTCTCACCGAGTTGCTTCAGGCCTCGCTAAGTTGCTGAGGCTGGCTTTGAACTCACGAGCCTCCTGCCTCAGCCTCCCGAGTGGAGCCACTGGGATTAGGCATGCGTGCCACGCACCCAGCCTCCTTTACGTCTTTAATCTATTTACTGAGCACTTTCCACTTGACTCTCTCGCCTGAATTCTACCTTTTTTTTTTTTTTTTCTTCTTCTTTTCTTTTTCCTTTGGGCAATTCTGGGGATGAAACTCTGGACCTTATGTATGTGAAGCAAACATTCTGCTACTGAACTATACTGCCAGTCCTCCCCTTAATTCTAATTTTTTGATGAAGTCTTTGTTTACCACTGTCTTGTAAGGGAGGCTGCATCTGTAAGTCACAAAGTTCAGTCTCTATTCATTCCATTCCTACTGTTCCTCTCTTTTTCTTTCTTTCTTTCTTTTTTTTTTTTTTTTTTTTTTTTTTGTAAAAGCTTTGCTCCCCTGGGGTTCCAGTCTTTTATGACTCATTTTCCAACCTTGCTTGTCTGCTCTTTCTGGCTGTCTGAGTAGATGGAAAATCAAACTAACTTTGTTGGTCTCCTCCAGTACAGACATTGGCAAACATTTTCTGTAAAGGATCAGGTAATAAATATTTTTTGTCTTTATGGATCACGTGGTCTCTGTCACAGCTCTTCAGTTTTGCCATTGTAGTGCAAAAGCAGCCACAGACAATATTGAACAAATAAGCATGGATATATCCCAGTAAAACAACTTATAAAAACAGGCATCAGAGCTAGTCGTGGTGGCCCACACCTGCAGTCCCAGTGACTGCCGAGGCTGAGACAGGAGGATTGCAAGTTTGAGGGCAGGCTCAGCAACGTAGCAAGACCTTGTCTCAAAATTTAAATAAATAAATAAATAAATAAATAAATAAATAAATAAGGCTTGGGATGTCGTTCAGTGGTCAAGGGTCCCTAGGTTCAATCTCTAGTACAAAAACAAAAAACAAAAACAAAACAAAACAAACAAACAAACAAAAAAAAATAGAAAACATGCATCAGACTAGATTTGGCCCAAGGGCTGCTAAACCCCTGTCCAAATATATATCACTGTCATAGAGGCTTTATATAATCTACCTTATGGAAAAGTACAGTGACATATTCCCTGTAGGGTTGGAGAGGTGGGCAATGAAAGGTAAGCTCCTAGTGTGTTGCTGGCCTATAGTGGGTATTTGATGAATAGCTGCTGAAAATAATAAACTACTGGTGAAATGAAACCTGCCCCTCCTGACCAGTACTGGGGATTAAACCCAGGGATGCTGTGCCACTGAGCTACATCCCCAACCCTTTTTATTTGAATCAGGATCTTGCTAAATTGCCTAGGATGGTCTCAAACTTGCAATCCTCCTGCTTCAGCCTCCCAATTCCCTGAGATTCTAGGCATATGCTACTGTGCCCAGCAGTTTTTTTTTTTTTTTTTTTTTTTTTTTTTTTTTTGGGTACTCGGGACTGAACCCAGGGCCATTTAACCACTGAGCCCCAGTCCTAGCCCATTTTTTAGATTTTATTTTGAGACAGGGTTTCACTAAATTGCTTAGGGCCTCACTAAGTTGCTGAGGTTGGCTTTGAACTCACAATCCTCCTGCCTCAATCTTCAGAGCCACTGGAATTTCAGGCGTGTGCCACTGTGCCTGACACAAGATGGGTATTTTATTCATGAGGAAACAAAGGCTCAGAACATTAAATAACTTATCCAGCTGGATGTGGTAGCACATTCCTGTAATCCCAGCAGCTCAGGAGGCTGAGGCAGGAGGATCACAAATTCAAAGCCAGCCTCAGCAACTAGTGAGTTGCTAAGCAACTTAGAGAGACCCTGTCTCAAAAAAATAAAAAGGGCTGGAGATGTGGCTTGGTGATAGAATGCCCCTGGGTTCAATCCCCAGTTTAAAAAATAAATAAATATATAAAGGAATTTATCCAGCTAATAAGTGAAAAATGCAGTGATTCAAAAGCCTGCTATATACTTTCCAGTGACTGAAGTTCTGATTGAGTTTGAAATGTACATTGGGTTCCTGTTCCTACAGTCCCCACAGTGCCCCCATCAGAAGGTCAGATTACTCATTGGAGGTGCAGTACTAAGAAATAAGTACTAAGTCCTAGGATATATAAATCTAGAGCTGAGGTGATTCATAGAAATAGATTTAGAATATCTGCAGAAACCTGCCTTCTTTTGGTTTTCTAATTAGCAACTCTCATTAGGAGCTATTAGCACATCAGAAGAGTATTAATAGCAATTAACTTGGTGACTAAAGTAAACACAAATACAATTTTCCTTTTGACAAGCTCAAAAAAATACTCTAATAATTCTTAATGAGTGCAGTGGGCAGCTGTAAATAAACCATTAAGTTGAGAATTAACATGTCATTCAAATTAGTTAAGACAGGATTCGTTGACTTGCTGTTCTCTTTCAGGCGTTACTCAGCTTATGCTTACTGCTATCATAAAAGTATCCAAAATTATATTTAATGCTCTGGACCCAATCCTGTCCCCTCTTTTTTTTTTTTTTTTTTTTTTTTTTTTTTTTTTGGTTTGTTTTTGTGGTATTAGGGATTGAATCTCAGGCAAGTGCTCTACCACTGTGCTACTTTTGTTTCAGCCCTTTTGTTGCACAGGTTGGCCTTGAACTTGTGGTCCTTCTGCCTCAGCATCCTGAATAGCTGGGATTACTTGTGTGCACCACACCCAGCTTCAAAGAATTTTTTTACATGAAGTGCACAGGAAGAAATATAGGTAAAGAGGTTTGTTCTCCCTGTGGAGATGGCCCTCATTCTCCCTTGAATGTGTATTTGTTTTCCTACATAAATCTGTGTTTCTAACTGGTGCATGCTGAAGTTCTTTTCCATGACGAATGACGTAGACCTCAGTTGTCTTAAGTTGAGGTTCCTCTTTTTGGGAACAAGGACCTCCAGTGACATCCCTTCTTCTGGTTCCTAAATATAGGATTCATTGAGGTAGTGACTCTGGAAAAAATAGCCAGTATTTTGGCCTTTGCTCTCCAAGGTCAGTCAGGCCCCAGGGAAAGATTGGATCCCTCTAAGAGCCCTGAAGCTACAATGAATCATTGACCCTTCTGATGTGGGGATTGTGGGGACTGTAGGGAAAAGGAACTCGATGTACATTCTGCAAAGAGGGGGGTCATTGGAGAAGGAAATGTTCCTAATGCTTCCAAGGGAAGCTACCTGTGGTTAGCCAGACTCTGATCCTTCTTGACAGATGGCACAGCTGGCAGAGAGAAAAACTAAAGGAGCCAAGAGGCTTCTCACAAGTTCCTAAAAGTAACCCCTGAAGAGTCTCAGCAGTCCTTAAGAGTAGAAAATAAAGAGTTGATTTTTGGCCAACATAGGGGTCACCTACTGTGTGTTGAATGCCCGGCAGGGAAGTATAATTAAAGACAAATGTAAGAATGTATGGGTGGAAGAAAGTGCAGCTATGCCTGAACATTTAAAAGAGAGATAATAGTCTTAAATGTAACTCGAAATGTGCATTTGTGTCAGTCCTACCAAAAAGTAAGTAAAGTTGAGTGTTTATGGAGAAAGGGGTCTCATGTATATGTCTGATAATAACTATCAAAAGAAACTATGCTAAAATCATAATTTTGATCTAACAGACATGCTTTTTTTTTTTTTTTCCCCTGTGGTGCTGGAGATTAAACCCAGGGCCTTGTGCACGTGAGGCAAACACTTTACCAACTGAGCTGTATCCCTGACCCACAGACATGCTTCTGAAAAAAAAAAAAAAAAAAAAAAAATCCAGATTTTTTTTTTTGAACTGGGGATTGAACCCAGGTGCATCTTACACTGAGCTACATCCTCTACCCTTTTTATTTTGAGACAGGGTCTCAATAAACTGCACAGGCTGGCCTTGAACTTACGATCCTCTTGCCTCAGCCTCTTGAGTCGCTGGGGTTACAGGTGTGTGCCACCAAACTCGGTTGTTGTATGTAATTTTGTTAAGACAAATTATATGCTTTCTGGCTAAAGAGGAGACAAAAATAAATACATGCATCCATGGTTATAGGAAAGGAACTGGTAAGGGAGACATAGAGACTTGTCCTTTTAATTTTATTATAGACACTCTAACTCATGACCATCAACCTGACAAAAAAGTGAGTTGAAGATCTCACATGACCTTCATTCACCCCTATTTCAGGGTAGGCATAGGCATTTTTGAAAAGCTCTTTGTTCCAGCTGGTTGTAATTACCAGGAATATTGATACAGGGAATGATGAAGAACTTCACTAAAAGGAAGATAGCCTGAGTTTCACTGAAGCAAGAGCTAGAGCCCTGACAGGCCAGTGTTCTTATGTGGTTCATGTAGTTTTCTTGTAACCATGACTCAGAGAATGAGGACAGTTGGGTGAGGGTATGAAGTATTATCTGCTGGTAAACATGATGGGGTGGTTTATTCATTCACTTACAAATGTTGAGTATCTTATGTGCTAGAATGTTGTGAGTTCTGGTGAATAAGACCAGGTTCTGGCTCACAAAGCTACTTTGTAAAGGGAAGTGGTGGTTTCACATCTGCCCTGTCCCTCCCAAGTGTTATCACTAAGGCTTTCCCTACTACACCATAATTGCCCTTCTGGGTATCAAAGTCGCCCGGGCCTGAAACCTGGAAACTAAAAAGGAGGACTTGTTTGTTTCCTTATCCTTTTGCATTGCTCTGTTTGAATTTAGGGCCTTAAGCTTATCATGCAGGTTTCTACAACTGTGCTACATCCAAAGCCCTTTTTAAATTTTATTGAGACTAAATTGTCCAGGCTGGATGAAAACCTGCAATCCTGTCTCAGTCTCCTGAGTCACTGGGATTACAGATGTGCACCACTGCACCCCGCAGGACAATTGTTTATATGGACAATGTGGTTCAAGACTCAGGACACAAGCCAGGGAGCAGTGGTGCACACCTGTAATCCCAGTGGCTTGGGAGGCAGAAGGATCGTGAGTTCAAGTCAGTCTCAGTAACTTAACAAGGTCCTAAGTAACTCAGCAAGATTCTGACTCTAAATAATATATTTAAAAAGGCTGGGAATGTGTCTCAGTGGTTAAGCACCCCTGGGTTCAATCCCAGCACCTAAAAAAAAAAATACTCAGTACACAGGCTTACGTTCTTTTGGGGGTAACTGGTGATTGACCCAGGGGCACTCTACCAGTGAGCTAACATCCCCAACCATTTTTAATTTTTTGTTTTGAGACAGGGTCTCACTAAATTGTCCAAGCAGGCCTCAAACTCAAATTTGTGATATCCTTCTCAATCTCCTGAGTTGCTGAGATTATAGGCATGTTCTACTAGCTGACCCTTTCTTTCTTTCTTTCTTTCTTTCTTTCTTTCTTTCTTTCTTTCTTTCTTTCTTTCTTTCTTTCTTTCTTGCTTGCTTGCTTGCTTGCAATTAGCATTGAACCCAGGAACTACAGACAAGCACCATACCTCTGAGCTACATCCCCAGCCTGCCTTTTACTATTTTAAAGTCTAAAATTCAAAGCTGTGTGTCGTGGCAAACATTTGTAATCATAGCCACTCAGGAAGCTGAAGGAAGGATTGCAAATTCAAGGCCAACCTGGGCAACATAACAAGACCCTGTCTCGAAAAAATAAAAATCAAACGAAGTCTACAATTCAGTAGTACTGAAATCATTGACACAGTTGTACAATCATCACCACAATCAATTTTAAACCATTTTCATCATTCCACAAAGAAATGCCATCCTGTTAGTAGTCAGACCTGAGCTCCTGGTAACCTTGAATCTATTTTCTGTTTCTATGTATTTGTCCATTCTGAATATTTCACATAGTGGATTCATACACTCTAGGGACTTTTGCAACTGGCTTCTTCCACTTAACATGTTCCTATTTTTTTATTAGAACTTCATAGTTACATTTAGTACTTGGGTTCTTACCAACACAGCATGTTATTTTGATACATTGTAGAATGTATCAATGCTCTGTTCCTTTTTATTGCTAAATGCTATTACAGTTGTTACATTGTATGAAGATACACATTTTGTTTATCTGTTCATGAGTTAATGAACATTTGGATTATTTCCACTTTATGGTCATTACCAATCATACTGTTACAAACATCAATGTATAAGTTTCTCTTTTTTGTGTGTGATATTGTCGATTGAACCCAGGAAGGGCTTTACCACAGAACTACATCCACAGTTCTTTTTATTTTTGTTTTTAGACACTAAGTTGCTGAGCCTTGCTAAATTGCTGAGATTGTCTTTGAACTTGCAATTCTGTCTCAGCCTCCTGAATGGCTGAGACAACAGACATGTACCACTGTGCCTAACTCCATGGGTAAATTTTTGTGTGGCCATATGTTTCCAGTTCCTTTGTTGCAGGAATCAGCGCTAGAAGACTGAGAGAAATCAAACTTTATTTTATGCCGGCAGGCCCAGAGGACATTGGCACTCCAAATTCTGAGTGCCCCTTACCAGTTTTTCACGTTTATAGACTATATAGTGTCATAAATTTCCTAGTCTAAAATGATACATGGTTGTGCACAGGGTTTCAAAAAATCATATATAATTGTGTGTAAGCGTTTTCAAGTTAGAAGTGTGTTTACAGAGAAGAGGCCATCCATAAATCTCTAGCCCTGGGTGCAAGAGCCGTCACAGGGGCCTTTACACTTCAAAGAAAAGTACTTAGATCCTAGGGAAAGTCTTTTACAATCAAAAGGTAGACTGTTGCTAATTAGGTTCCCTGAACAGAGCTGGCTGGAAAGGGGAGGGAGGTGAACTCTCCCTTTCCCAGGAACTAATTTTCACAGACAGTGTTCTTAGTTTATTTTGTATCCAGGCCTGGGTTACATTTTTGCATATGTATCTAGCAGTGGGATTTCTGAGTCATACCCGCCCCCGCCCCCTCTCTTTCTTGTTTTGTGATATACTGGGGATTGAACTCAGGGGTGCTGTACCACTGAGTTACCTCCCCAGCTCTTTATTTTGAAACAGGGTCTTGGTAAATTGCTTAGGGCCTTGCTAGATTCCTGAGGCTGGCTTTGAACCTGCAATCCTCCTGCCTTAGCTTCCTGAGTTGCTGGGATTACAGGCATGTGCCACCATAACTGGAAGTCTTGTTTTTCTTGAGATGATCGTAGCATATACAGTTGGGCCTTCATATCCAATGGTTGGGCATCCACAGATTCAATAAACCATAGATCAAAAATATTCAGTAAAAAATAAATTGTGTGGGGCTGGGGAGATAGCTCAGCTGGTAGAGTGCTTGCCTTGCAAGCACAAGGCCCTGAGTTCGATCCCCAGTACCAAAAAATAAATAAATAAATAAATAAATAAATAAAATTAAATAAAATAAATAAATAAATAAATTGTGTGGGCTGTTGATATAGTTCAGTGGTAGTGTGCTTGACTAGTGTGTATGAAGCTTTGGGTTCAATCCTCAACATGCTAAAAATAAAATAAATAAGCAAATGAATTGCTTCTGTACTGAACACGTACAATTTTTTCTTTGTCATTATTCCCTAAACAACATGGCATGATAGATATTTACATAGCAATTTTCATTGCACTGGGTATTATAAATAACCTAGAGATGACAAAGCATATGGGAGGATGTGAGTAGGTTAAATGCAAATATTACACCATTTTATAGGAAGGACTTGAGCAACCACAGATTTTGTAGTGCAGGGGATCATGCAACTAATCTGTAGAACCTGAGGAACCACCATACTGAAATGAGATAGTTTAAAAAGGAAACATTTTTTTTGGGGGGGGGGGAGGTACAATGCTGTTAAGGAAGGGAAAAAAGTATTGTGCTTTGCTATTTAGACACTAGAGAAAATGACTATAGCTTGGGGTTAGAGAAGTTAATTTGGGAGTGAATAGTATTAACACATTGAGATGAATGAGTTTCCTTAAAAGTAAAGAGGTTGAAACTAGAACAACAAAGAAAGGTTGAAATAGTTCTGGTTTCTACTGATCCATTTTAGGGATATCTTTAAATTCATGTTTTCCTTTTTTAAAAAAAATTGTTTTTAGATGTAAATGAACACAATACCTTTATGTGATGTTGAGTATGGAACTCATACGCAGGCAAGGCAATCACTCTAACACTAAGTTACAACCCCAGCCCAAGTCTTCCTTTTCAATGTGAAAGAGATCATAAAACTGGGTGTTTTTTGGTTTTTGAGTAGATATTAGATCAATAGATCACCTTTTTTTTTTTTTTTTTTTTTCCCCTAGTGCTGGGTATTGAACTCAAGACCTCCTGCCTACTAGGTAAGTCACTCAGCTCCATCCCTAGACTTTTATTTAATTCTTTGGCAGTACAGGGGATTGAATCCAGGGACACTTTACCACAGAGCTACTTCTCCAGCCATTTAACATATTTTACTTAGAAACAGGGTCTCACTGAGTTGTTTAGGGCCTTGCTAAGTTGCTGAAGCTGACCTTGAACTCATGCGTCTACTGCTTCAGCCTCTTGAGTTACTGGGATTAGTGGCTTGTGCCACCATGCCAGGCTACTTTTGAGATTTTTAGAAAGTCTCTCATTCTTCCATCACAGAGTCTTTGATTTGAATAATGAACCAATTAGGGTGGGGAATTTTAAGGAAATGGTCCCTACCCTGCATTCTGTGAAGCATGGAGGAAGCTGGAAGAAAGGACTGGGACAGCAAGATTCCAGTTCACCAATCAGAAAGGTATATGGCAAACTCAAATCCAGCAAGAGTTGTATCCAAAGGAATAGATCCATGATTGGGAAGGGATGAAAAATGAGATAATATCAATATTTCTTGGTTCTTTGTCATTAAACACTATGCTATCACTAGGGGCCGGGGTGTAGGTCAGTAATAGGGTACTTGCTTAACACGAGCTTGACCCTGGGTTCAATCCCCAGGACACCAAAAAGTAAATAAATAAATTACTATTAATTGACATTTTAGTTAAGAATGAATTTATAAATGATTGTGTGAAGAATGACTTGTAGCCAGGTATAGTAGTGCAAACCTATAATCTCAGCGATGGGGAAGGCTGAGGTAGGAGGATGGCAAGTGGGAGACCAGTCTCTGCAATTTACAGAAACCCTGTCTCAAAATTTTAAAAAGCCCTAACAAGGGCTGCAATGTTGCTCAGTGTTAAGGTACCATTGGGTTCAACCTAAGTAATGCAAAGAAAAAAAAGAAAAGAGTGGCCCTGTGGTTATGTTTTTCAAAAGTCCTTATATTTTAGAGAAACACACTGAAGTGTTTACAGATGAAATGATATGTATTTGCTTCAAAATATTCAGAGAGCAATGAGGAATAGGTACAGGCACACAGGAAATAAGATTAACAAGAGTTAATCATTAAGCAGGCAAGCTGAGACACACCTGTAATGTCAGCTCTTCAGGAGGCCAGCCTGGACAGCTTTGGTGAGGACCTGTCTTAAAATAAAATTTAAAATGGCTGCGGATGTAGCTCAGGGGTAGAGCAGTTGCCTCAAATGTGTGGGTTCTGGGTTGAATCCCCAGTACAGAATAAAAGGTAATCATTAAAGGTGGGTGATGGATAGTGGATTCAGAATAGTTCATCATACTACTACAATTGTTTGTTAGTTTTGATACTGGGGATTGAACCCAGGTGTGCTCTACCACTGGGTTACATCCCCAGCCCTTTTTATTTTTTTATTTTGAGAGTCTTGCTAATTTGCTTAAGGCCTTGCTAAGTTGCTGAGGCTTGCCTTGAACTTGTGATCCTCCTCCCTCAGCCTCCTGAGTTGCTGGGATTATAGGCATGCACCACCATGTTGGACGCCCCTACTCTTTTTTATGATTTTTTTAGGATACTGTTCTCAGTCAGGATCATTTGCTTTCCTCCAACATAAGATGAGAAGCCAGTCCTTCCCACTCCTAGCCCAGTTGTGTTTTTTCTTTAGGCCTAGAAAAGAAATCTATTGAATAAAGAATGTGCTGAGTAACTCCAAGAGACTCTCAGATGAGTTCTGCCCCCGCCTCCCTCCACGGAGCGGAGGCAGAGTGCCAGCCTGATAAGGTATGGGAGGAGAACACAAAGAGTGTCACCACTCTCTGTGGAGACTGGGAAACACTGGGTCATTTCGATATCATAAGAACAAAGCAGAGTGAGTGTTTCTTGATGTTATTCTTACTTAAAACACTTTGTGTGTGTGTGTGTGTGTGTGTGTGTTACTGGGGATTGAACTCAGGGGTGCTCTACCACTGGTCTATACCCCCTGCCCTGTTTTTTTTTTTTTTTGGTACTGGGACTTGATCCCAGGGGCATTTAACCACTGAGCTACATCCCAGCCTGTTTTTAATACTTTATTTAGAGACAGGGTCTCACTGAGTTGCTAAGTACCTCCCTAAAATTGCTGAGTCTGGCTTTGAACTCATGATCCTCCTGTCTCAGCCTCCCTAGCTGCTGGGATTATAGGCATGCATCACTGAGCCAGCCCCTGGTCCCCCCACCAGCCCTTGTTTAAAAAAAATTTTTTTTTGAGATAGCTAAGTTGCTGAGGCTGGCATGAATTTGTGATCCCCCTACCTCAACCTCCCAAGGTGCTGGGATTACAGGTGTGAACCACAGCACCTGGTTTACAATCCCCCCCCATTTAATTAAACATTTATTCAATGAAAGGATGTATAAAAACTTACAAATCTGAAAATTTGACTACATATATAATAGGATGACAGGATATTTTGCTTTTAACATACACATACAGTGCTGGTTGTAGTGGGCCCCCCTCCTGGGCTCCCCCCCCCCCCCCCCCACCCTCCGTCTGTAATCACAGCCACTCAGGATTGCAAGTTTAAGGCCAGCCTCAGCAATTTAGCCAGGCCCTATGCAACTTAGTGAGACCCTGACTCAAAATAAAATATGAAAAAGGAGTGGGGATGTGGTTCAGTGGTTATGTGCCCCTGGGTTTAATCCCTAGCCCCTTCCATCTGCCCCCCCCCCAAAAAAAAAAACCCAAAACATATACATACAGTAATACACTATAGGTATTAACTATTCTCCTCCTTCCCTTTCCCTTTCTATTCCTATTTCTGGTTCCTATTTTGTCCTGTGAAACTATTCTCTTATTGACATAAGAGAAGATTAATGGACAATTTTAATTGCTTTTAGACCACTGGACAAAATCTTAGGTGTTGAAAAAAACAGATCCAGATCAAAAAATTTTCCCCAGATAGCAATTAGATTTTTTGTCCTGACTTCTCTTTGCCATTTTAGATATTTCAATGAATATTGCCAGTGACATTTAAAGCTTTTAAACAAAGGCTAAGAGCCCCATTCAGTGTGAAACTGCAGTTACAGGTACTATATTTTCCAAAACTTATGAGTGGCAGACTAGAACCAAATAACCTGCCAATCCTCAAGTGGGTCATACGTCAAAATTGCAGACTAGGAAATCTAAAGCAAGTTATTCTGACTGACAAAATAAAGAGCTATGAGTTGAGCATGGTGGTACACAACTGTAATCCCAGTGACTTAGGAGGCTGAGGCAGGAGTATCACAAGTTTGAGGCCAGCCTGGGCAAATTAAATGCTATCTCAAACTAAAAAATAAAAAGGGTTGAAGGTGTAGCTCAGTGGCTGAGTGCCCCTGGGTTCAATCCCCAATATCCATTATAAAGAAAAATTTAAAAATAAATGAAGTTATGAATTTGGTACTTTGTTCTCCATACCCAAACATGAAATCAACAAAAATGAGACCAGGAAACTCTGGGTATTATGGTTTGGATTGTAAATGTCCCTCAAAGGCTCATGTATTGAATGAAGCCTTGATCCTCAATGTGGCAGCATTCAGAGCTGTGGTTGTCAGGAGGTGATGGATCACTGGGCTCTGACTTGATAGCCTAATGGGTTATCAGAAAGTGGTGGAAACTTTAGGAGGCAGGGCCTATTGGAAGAAGCAGGCCAATGGGGTGTCAACATGAAGGGGCCCTTCCTATCTCTCTTTGTGTCCTGGCTGTCATGAGGTGAACAGTCACCTCTGCCACAGGCTCCCACTGCCATGATGTTCTGCCTCATCTTAGGCCTCAAAACAATGGAGCCAAGTGACCACAGACTGAAACCTATAAAACTGTGAGCCAAAATAAATCCATTCTTCTTTAAGCTAATTTTCTCAGTTGTTTTGTCATAGTGACAAAAAGCTGCCTAGCACACTATGTAAGTAAAAAAGTTTTGCTGGTGTTTTAGTCAGCTTTTTGTTAATGTGACCAAAATACCTGACAAGAACTTAGAAGGAGGAAAAGTTTATTTTGGCTCATGCTTTCAGAGGTATAGTCCAGAGTCAGCTGACAGAACATCATGGTAGAAAGGCACAGCAGAGTAAAGTTGCTTAGTTCATGGCAGCCAGGAAACAGAGAAAGAGTGAGGTGCTAAGGACAAAATATGAACCCCAAATTAAGCCCCCATGACCTACTCCCTCCAATTACCCACCTTTCCTGCCTACAGTTACCATCAAGTTAATCCATTCAAGTGTATTAACCCACTGATTGGGATACAGTCCTCACAATCAATTAATTTTACCTCTAAACATTCTTGCATTGTCTCACACGTGAGCTTTATTTATTTATTGTACTTGGGATTTAACCTAGAGGAGCTTCACCACTGATCTATCTACTCAGCACTTTTTATTTTTTATTTTGAGGCAAGATCTTACTAAATTGCTTGGGGCCTCACCAAATTGCTGAGGCTGGCCTGGAACTTGCGATCCTCTTCCTTCAGCCTCCTGAGTTGGTGGGATTACAGGTGAGCACCACCATGCCTGTCACATGAATCTTTGGGGGATACCACATATCTAAACCATAATAGCTGGTCTCTAATTTCCCCATCTAGCAAATGAGTTAATTAAAATAGATGATCTCTGACAGGCATGGTGGCACCCATCGGTAATTTCAGTGACTCGGAAAGCTGGGGCAGGAGGATCACAAATTAAAGTTCAGCCTAAATAACCTTGAGGCCAATGGACAACTTAGCAAGGCCCTGTCTCAAAAACTAAGTGAACTGGGGATTTAGCTCAGTGGTAAAGTGACCCTGGGTTCAATTCTAAGTACCAGGAAAAAAAAAAAAATTAAAGACGAGCCAGGTGTGTTGGCACTTGCCTGTAATCCCAGCAGCTCAGGATGAGACAGGAGGAGTTCAAAGCCAGTCTTAGCAATTTAGTGAGGCCTTAAGTAATTCAGTGAGACCCTGTCTCTAAATAAAACATAAAGGATTAGGGATGTAGCTCAGTAGTTAAGGGCCCCTGGGTTCAATCCCTAGTACCAAATACATACATACATACATACATACATACATACATAAATAAACTCTTAAAATTCCCTTCAGCATCAAGCTTGTGAATTCATGAAATAATTAAAGCAACTTTTTTTTTTTTTTTTTTTTTGGGTATTGGGGATTGAACCTAGGGTCATTTAACCACTGAGACACATCCCCCCAGCCCTTTAGTTATTTTTTTATTTTGAGACAGGGTCTTTCTAAATTGCTCAGGGCCTCTCTAAGTTGCTGAGACTGGCTTTGAACTTGGGATTCACCTGCTTTAGCCTCCCAATCTGGTGGGATTACAGGTGTGTGCTACTGCTACTAACTTTCAACTTTTTTTAAATGATGGAAAATTTTTAGAAGATGTCAAAATAAAGAACAATGTAAGAAATTCTCAAGTACCAGTAACTGCATTTCAACATATGTCCAATCTTTCTTACCTATAATTCCTACTTTCTCTCCCCAACCTCTCAACCTTACTGCATTACTTCAAAGCAAATTCTAAATATAATGTGAAACACTCTTTTTTATTTATTTAATTTATTCACTTATTTGGTAGTGGGGATTGAACTCAGGAATGTTTTACTATTGAGCTACATACCCAGTATTTTTCCTAAATCAGGGATTGAGCCCAGGGATGCTTAAGAACTGCTCCACATCCCCAGCCCTTTTAATTTATTTTTTATTTTGAGACAGGGTCTAAGTTGCTGAGTGCTGGCCTTGAACTTTTTCTTTCTTTTCTTTGTGGTGCTAGGGATTGAACCCAGAGCCTTCTGCATGCAAGGCAAGCACTCTACAAACTGAGCTATATCTTGAACTTTTGATCTTCCTGCTTCAACCTCCTGAGTCACTGTCACTGGGATTAGAGGCAAATGCCACCACATACAGCTATGTGAAATGCACTCTAGAAGTTCTCCTACATCAAAGATACTCTATAAATAACATCAGATAGGGTCAGTCTTTTCACTTTTTCTGGATGCTTTCTTGTATTGCAATGGAAACAAGTTCATTAAACTTGATATCAGCATTATAGGATGCTAAATCATGTGCTGAATGAACTCACTAAAAGAAGAGCTACCAATCACAAACATTTACTATCTTTCAGGCACTACTGTGTTGTGATAGTTATGTACTGCAGTGTAACAAATCACCCCAAAATTTTGCAGCTGGAAAGAAGAAACTATCTCATGGTTTTGGTGAGCAAAGGGTCTGGGAGTGCATTAGTGGTGTAATTCCGACTCAGGGTCTATCAGGAAGCTGCAACCAAGGTGTTGGCTGGGGCTGCAGTCATTTCAAGATTCGTCTTTGAGAGGATGCACTTTTAAATTCATTCAAAGGAATGCCTGATGATATGATAGCTGGCTTCTCCAAAACTGAGTCATCAATCCCGCAGGTTGAGACAATCCAAGACTGAAGTCTTTTTTCTAAGTTCATCTCGTTAGAGAGACAGCATTACTTCCAATGTGCAAAGTTAGCCAATAGCCTACCTCACACTTAATGGGAAAGAACAACACAAAAGCATAAATACCAAAAGGCAGAGATTATTGTAAACATGAATCTTCCTGTCACATATGCTGAGTATTGATTACTGAACTGTTCTATTTAATACTTACAATTTATTGTAATTGCTGTGGCTGGCCTGGAATTTGAGATCCTCCCACTTTTGCTGGGATTACAGGGGGGCGCAATGTGTCCACCTGTTGTGCATTTATTTGTTCTTGAATCTATTGACTGCTAATGTGGTTAGGAAGGTTAGTTTGTTACTGAATACAGAATTCCAAAAATAAAATGACAGTAAGGAACTTATGATCTAGGTTTAATATCATCCATTTCAGCAAAAATATAGACGGAATGAGACAGTAATACTCAGGAAAATGATCATTATGTACGCGAATACTCACCAGACATGCACAAATCTTAACAGGTCTAACTTTGACTTGCCATAGAATCTGTGAAGTCACTCGCCAGTTTATTGAATTATTTTGGGGGAGGAGACCAGGAGGCAAAATATTCTAATTTTTCAAACCATTTGCTTCTTCTTCAATAATTACTTTACGACGTTGTGGAAAATACTTTGCAAAATGTGCATTATGGAGAAACGACTCTGAATGAGTATGTGCAGATAAGGAAGCGACATTTAAGGAGGCAGGAGGGTACCGATTATTTAAATGAACAATTTCCGTAGTTGGAGCTCCCATCCCAAAATCTCGGCAGAAGTAGCGAAACCGTAGCAGCCAAGTACCCTCATAGTGCCGGTCCGCGCGGGTCTCTACCGGGCCTCCGGACTCCTCAGTCACGGGTGGGAACCGAGACTCCACGACCCTCGGGGCATTCTCCTCGGCGATCCTGAGCTACTCAGCATCACTTTCCCTATCTTTGAAAACCCCGAGAAGAGCAGCCGCCACCTGCCTGAGGCCAAGGCAATAAACGCACTTCGCACGACGAGTCTGAGCCCCGCAGGAAGGGTGCCAGCAGCGCTCAGAGCTCTGGCTTTCCGCGCAGCTCGGAGCCCGCCTGACCCGCAGCGTGGAGGCGGAGGGTGCCCCGGCCGGTCAGCCGCCGACCCCGCGGGGTCGCGGCGAGGGTGGGGAGCTGGCGAAGGAGCGCGGGGGCCGCGCCGCGCCGGCCCACCTCGGGGGCGGGGCTCGGGCTGCCCCGCCCCGGGCCTCCCGCCACTCCCCTCCCCTCCCCCACGCCCTTGTCCTCCGCCCCCGCAGTAGGAAAGGGAGAGGGAGGAGGGAAGAAAAGTGCTGTTCTGTGGAAAGGGGCGGAAGGAGGGGAGGAAAAAAAGGGAACAGAAACATGGCGGTCAGCTGTAGGGTCGGCCACGCCGCCGGCAGCTCCTAGGCCACCCTCCGTTCACCCAGTACTGCTGCCCCGAGAGCGGCGGTGCCGGCGCCGCGGGTGCCCCAGGCCGTTACCCCTAGCTGCGGGCGGCGCCCCCGGAGACCCGGCCGGCGGAGCGGCGCAGGCGCAGATCCGCCGAGGCGCTGGAACGAGTCCCCGGCCCTGCCCTTGCCTGCCGAAGGCGCCCAGGCCGCGAAGCCGGCACCTTCATGCCCTAGGACGGAGCTGACGCGGGAGCCGGCTGCAGGTGAGTCTGCGGCGCGGGGCCTTTCGGGGGGTGACTCCGCGTTGCTCCTCCGCAGAGCTGCGCTGCCAGCCAGACGGCGCCGGGCAGGTAGCAACTCCGAGGTTTGAGTCCCGACTGGCCCGCCCGCAAGGCGCCGCCGAGGAAGCGGAGAGTGGTCTGGGAGGGCATTCCCGGCCTAGTTTCTCCATTTTTCGGGGTTCAGGGAGTCCCCACAGCCTCGCGGTGAGCTGGGGGAGAGGCTGTGACTGAAAGGGCCTTCTCGCGCCGCCGCCCGGGCTCTGGAGAATCATTTGCGTGCCGGCGCGAGGGGCCTGGGCCCGAGGGACCGCCCGGACCTCTGCCGCCTGGGTGGGGAGCCAGGTGGTGGTGGGGGGGGGCTGGGATCGGAGGTACCCGGGGGACCGAGAGCTCCAGCGGGTGACGGTGTTTGCAGCGAGGTTGGGTACGGAGTTGTTCAGGGGAAAGAGCGGAGGTGTCGGGGCAGGTGTTACAGGTGAATTAAGGGCATTTCCTCCTCTGCAGTGCGGTGGCTGATCCCTAGGGCTTCTTTGTTGGGGATGACTTATAACGAAGGCAGCATCCAACTCCGGAGTGACTAAACACAATTAAAGTCAACTAATGGGCCTTTAGTGCTGACTCCTGTAAAGAGCTGTAACTTTTCTGTATTGAGGATGCTCTCATGTCCTTTTTCTGCTTCCGCGGTCTTCTCCCTCCCAAAAACCGTGCTGCATCAGAACAAATAAAGAATGACCCAGTTTTTAAATGGTCTTCCCTGCCCCCCCGCCCCCCCGTGTGTTTCTTCCACACGGGACAATTTAGAGCAGTTACCATAGTTACTTGAGCAAATATGAGTAGTGAACCCTCGGCTGCTTGTGTGCTTGTGCCTCGGAGATTGTCTAGTACTGTAACCTGAGAAATTGAACTCCTGAGTCTGCTTTAATTGTGTGCAAACCCAAGTTAAGGTGTTCTTCCAAACCCCAATTTACGGTAGGAGTAGATCTTCCCTTCCGGTTTCCCATTTTAGAGGGCGAGGAGCATAGTTCTGAGGTGCTCAGTTACTAAGTTCTCAGTAAATGTTTGATTTGCGGTGATTATATGTGTTAAGCTACCTGAAATGCAGAACGTTTTGTTTTGTTTTGTGATTTCTTTGGTTTCTTTGACTCGAGTGAAATTAATTGCAAAAGGAAAACTTCATCTCTGTCCATTAAAGGATACACATTCTCTCGATCACTATAACTTAAAAAAATATTTTTCAAAAATTAATTTTAGTTGTAAATGGACACACAGTGCCTTTATTTTGTTTATTTATTCTTATGTGGCACGAGGATACAACCCAGAACATGTTAGGCAATTGTTGTACCACTGAGCTACAACCCTACGTTGTTCTTGTATTACTGTTAGAGAATTGTAAATTGCCTTTCTTGGTGTGAGACTGGGGACTCAAAAACAGATTTGTATTCATGAACATGATCTCTCATATAGGCTTACTTTTACTTGTTTTTAAAGAAGTGTCAGAGTTTTTTGCCACTCAGTCCACATTCTCTTGGTATCCCCGCTGACCATTTTGCAAAATAGTTGATTGAGATTAGGGGTCTAATCTCAGTTAACTTTGTACATTACCTAATGTACAACCGTTAAGGCGTGTTAATTTGGATAATAAAAAAGCTATGATGTTAGAAATGTTGCAGTTGTGTGTTGGAGCAACTTACTCCTGTATAATTTGTAAATGAATGCATTCTGTTGTTGAGAGTAAATATAGTATTTGTAGTATAAACTTGAGCTTTTAGCTGAAGAAATTGGCAACAGAGTTGGTGTTCGGAACAGTTCTTAAAAGCAAATGTTTTAAATTACAAGGAATTGCAATGATGTGTGGGCTGTACAATTCAGGATGCCAGACTTAGAAGGTTATTTGGGTGAGGAACTCTTTCTAAGGACACATGCAAATTCTGTAACAAAAAAGCTAATTTGTAGCTATATGCAAGGATTTTGCATGGTAAATAATAACTAGTCGCCTTTGCTCTTCATATATTGGCTAGTTAAGACAAAACTTCTCATATTTTCATTGGAGTTTCCTGCCAAGACAAATTCTGGTTTTGCATTGCCTTTGCTGTTCAGTTTGAAAATTAGGTTTCAGTCTT
Source organism: Sciurus vulgaris (assembly GCF_902686455.1). Classification (NCBI taxonomy): domain Eukaryota; kingdom Metazoa; phylum Chordata; class Mammalia; order Rodentia; family Sciuridae; genus Sciurus; species Sciurus vulgaris. The sequence continues at coordinate 37,769,057 of NC_136476.1, forward strand.
GTGCTTACATCTTAAGTACAGGTTATAAAGTGAAAAAGAAAGCTGCTGAGTCAGTGACAGGTTGACTCATTTGATTTTTTCTGATTTGGAAAACAGTTTGTTATAATTGAATTTCCAATATAATATACTTGCTGAAACTTAGTAAGGTCAAATAAATTTTACAATATGTGAATTATGTTATCTGTAAGCTAATACCACAGATTGTACCTCCTCCTTCCAGTTGTCATGCCAGTTTGACAGACTTGTATTAATGGGGTGCTTCGTTGTAATGGGAAACTCCTTGAAGAGTTAAACCTTGGGGGAAAAATGCAAATAGTTTACCTGGTATAAAACCGTAGATCTTTAGCATCAGATTGTAGAAATTCCAAAATTAGTTAATTATATTATTTGAAATTTACAATTTAGTGTTTGTGGGAAGAAGGTAGCTTATAAACTTAAAATTTCTACATATATGCAGGTGTATGAATATAAAAGAACTTTCTGTAGTATTTGATGAGTTGGTCTTTCTTTTTTTCCCCCTTTCTTCTTCTTTTCCTTTCTCTTTTCCTTCTTTCTTTCTACAAGGTATTGGACCCAAGGCTACTTAACCACAGAACCACATCCCCAGCCCTATTTTATATTTCATTTAGAGACCAGGTCTCTGTGACTTGCTTAGTGCCTCCCTTTGAACTCTATCCTCCTGCCTCAGCCTTCTGAGCTGCTGGGATTATAGGCATGCGCCACTGCCCCAAGCCCCAACATTTTTTTTTTTTTTTCTTTAAACACTTTTAGTTGTAGATAGACAAAATACCTTTGATTGATTGATTGATTAAGTGCTCTGTGGTGCTGAGGATGGAACCTAGAGCCTCACACAGTACCAGGCAAGCACTATACCACTGAGCCACAACCCCAGCAGCAAACTCCCCCACCTCCCACCCCTTCTTTTTCTTTTTCTTTTTTCTTTTGAGACAGGGTCTTGCTGAGTTGCTTAGAGCCTCCCTAAATTGCTGAGGCTGGCTTTGAAATCACCTTCGTTCTGCCTCAGCCTCCTGAGTCCCTGGGGTTACAGGTGTGTGCCACCATGAAAACTTTTCCTTTTTTCTTTTTTCTTTTGAAGGGAGGGTACTGGCGATTGAACCCAGCCGTACTCAATCACTGAGCTTATCCTCTGCCCTTTTTATTTTTTATTTTGAGACAGTTGCCCAGACTGGTCTTGAATTTGTGATTTGTTTGCCTCATCCTTCAGAGATGCTGGAATTATAGGCATGTGCCACCATGTCTGGCTGAAAACTTTTAATTAGAAAAAAATATAACATCAGCAGGCGCAGTGGCGCATGCCTGTAATCCCAGTGGCTCAGGAGGCTGAGGCGAGTTCAAAGCCAGACTCAGCAAAAGCAAGGCCCTAAGCAATTCAGTGAGACCCTGTCTCTAAATAAAATACAAAATAGGACTGGGGATGTGGCTTGTGGTTGAGTGCCCTTGAATTCTACCCTCCTACCAAAACCAAGTTGCTGAAGTCAAATTTGTGATTTTCCTGCCTCAGTGCTCCTTCCACCCCCCAATTGCAGGGCCCTGCTTCATTTGTTTCTTAATTTCTTCATTATTTCTGAAAGCATTAAATGTTACATCTTTTTTAAGTATGGAAAAAGGATCTATTAAATAGTTGCTGTTCATTTAAATTCTCAGGGAGTGTTCATCTCTTTGGACCTTGGTTGAAATGCTGGAATTGAATCCCAGCAGCTTGGGAGGCTGAGGCAAGAGGATCAACAGTTAAAAACCAGCCTCAGCAATTTTGCAAGGCCCTAAGCAACTCAGTAAGACTGTCTCAAAATAAAAAAAATTAAAAAGGACTGGGGATGTGGCTCAGTGGTTAAGCACCCTTGGATTTAATCCCTGGTGCCAAAAAAAAAAAAAAAAAAAAAAAAAAAAGAGAAAAACAAACAAACTGCATTATAGGGAACAAAGAGCCAGTTAAAGGTTTGAAACCGTTATATATTTTTTACTTCATTTTTTGTTTGTTCTCAAATTTTTAAAATTGGTATGTTATTATATATAATGGTGTGATTCATTGTTACATATTCATAAATGCATACAATATAACAATATAATTTGGTCAGTGTCACTACCCATTATTTCTTCTTCCCATCTCCCTGGTCCCTTCTTCATTCTCCTGGTCTCTCTTCTATTTCCTTTTCCTTTTTCCTTTTTTGGCAGTACCCATGGGCTCTGTATTGCTGAGCTTTTTAATGTTTTGAACCCTTTTTTAATGTTTATTTTGAAACAGGGTCTCCCTAAGTTGCTGAGTCTGGCCCTGAATTTGTGCTCCTTCTGCCTTAGCCTCCAGAGTTGATGGGTTTGTAGATGTGCACCACCAGGTAGCCACCCTTCTATTTTCATGAGATTTCCACCTCCATTTTTTTGAGTTTTGTATTTTTATTTTTCTTCTCTAGCTTCCACATATGAGAGAAAGCATATATTCCTTGACTTTATGAGTCTGGCTTATTTTGCTTATCATGATGCTCTAAAGTTTCATACATTTCCTGCAAATGACAGTTTAATTCCATTTCGAAGGATGGATTGGGAGAGCAGCTTTTATGAGGTTGCAGGTTCATCTGTTAGAAGATATTGAAGGCATTTGGTGAGAATTGATAATAGTACTGATAGGGTGGGGTGTGGGGAGGATACATTTTGAGAACTTAATTTTTTTCATATGGCCCATGGGCCTTATCTTTTTAGCCTTATTTTCTCCTTATCCACTGTGTACCTGTTACACCAACTTACTTTCAAGTTCTTTCCCTCAGAGCCTTAACATATGTTATTACATTTGCATGTTACCTTTGCAGAGATCTTTCCTGATCATGAGATCTAGTTAGGGAGATCAGTTATTGCCTATCAGAACAAATTGCTATCTGTAGAATTTTTTTCCTTCCTTTTTCACATTTGTTCTACTTATTAATTTGACAACTATATGCAGTCTGTCTCCTTTTTTACAACTTTAGATGTATTTCTGCTCTTTCTGTTCCGTTGATCTTTATTTGGGTTTAATTTTCTCAGCAGTGTTTTGTAACTTTTATTTTACAGGTTTTGCACATATTTTGCTCAGTTTATCCTTAAGTATTTCATATTTTTTGATGCTGTATATTGCTAATGATCCTGTATTTAAAAATTTTTTCCAGTTGTTTGTTGATGGTGTATAGAAGCACAATTGATTGTTTCGTATATTGACTTTATATCATTACTTTAGCAAACATACTTTTTAGTTTCAGTTGCTTTTATATTTCGTTCTTTTTTGTGAGGGGTGTGGTACCAGAGCTTGAACCTGGGGTGCTTTACTCCTGATCTTCATCCCCAGCAGTTTTTTGTTTTCTATTTTGAGAGAGGGTCTTGCTACATTGCCCAGGCTGGTCTTGAACTTGTGATGCTCCTGCCTCAGTCTCCCAAGTTGCTGGAATTAGAGTTGTGTGATACTGCTCCTGCCTGCTTTTATTTATTTATTTATTTATTTTTGCGGTATTGGGGATCAACTCAGGTCCTTGTGCTTGCAAGGCAAGCACTCTACCAGCTGAGCTATCTCCCCAGCCCCTGCTTTTATATTTATTAGTGTTTTTCTTTTTGTCGTACTGGGGTTTAAACCTAGGGGTACTTTACCACTGAATTACATCCTTGTTCCCTTTTATTTTTATTTTGAGACAGGCTGTGCCACCATACCAGTTTCTGAGTATTTTATTTCCTCCCTTCCTTCCTTCCTTCCTTTCTTCCTTCCTTCCTTCCTTCCTTCCTTCCTTCCTCCACACACCTCCCCCCTCCCCCTCTTTCTTTTTCTGTTGGTACAAAGAATTGAAACCAAGGGGTACTTTCCCACTGTGCTACATCTCCAGCCCCCCCCACCCCCTTTCTAAATCATTTGGAGATAGGGTCTCATTAATTTGCTTGAGGCCTTACGGAGCAAGGCCTATCCTTGCCGAGGCTATCCTTGAATTTGCAATCCTCATGCCCCAGCCTCCTGACTTGCTGGGATTACAGGTATGTACCATACATCCTGTCTGGCTCTTAGTGTTTTCTTCATATACAATTTAAAAGAAAGCCAGTTTTAACTTCTTCATTTGAAAATTTAAAATTTTTTTCCTGCCTTATTGCTATAGGCTAGACTACTGTTGTCCACTAGAAATACAATATAAACCACATATGTAATTTCTTTCTTTTTCTTTTCTTTCTTCTTTCTCTTTCTTTCTCTATCCTTCCTTCTTTCTTTTCTTTCTTTCTTGTACTGGGGATTGAATACAGGTCCTCATACTTGCTGAGCTTGCAGTTTGCCAGTGAGCTGTACCCCAACATACGTATGTAATTTAAATTTTTCAACAGCCCCACACACAAAGTAACGATAAGTGAAATTTTTATATATATAATATATATTATATTATATATATAATAATATGCTGTAATAACCATAAACAGGGTAATTTCAAAGAACAGACATTTTTTTCTCTCACATTTCTGGAAACTGGAAATCTGAAGTCAAGGAGGTGGCTTCTTATAAAGATTCTAGGGAAGACTATTTCTTTTTCCTATTTCGGGTAGTTGCTGGCTGTCTTTTTAGATACAGGGGTTATTTAGGTTTTTCTTTTATCAATTTTAGTAATTTGTGTGTTTTAAAGAATTTTTTCATCTAAGTCAACTTGTAGTATTCCCTTTTTAACAAATTTAAAAAATATTTTGATCGTTTTTAAGAGATGGGTCTTACTAAGTTGCCCAGACTGTCCCCAAACTTCTGGACTCAAGGGATCCTTCTGCCTTAGCCTCCCAGGTAGTTGGCAATTGGTGTGTGCCATCATGCTGGCTTCCTTAAGGCCCTGCCCACATTAGGACAGGACTGTACCAGTGAGCTACACATCCCCATTCCTCTTGCTGGCTTTTTGTTTGTTTTTAATTTCTTAATGATCTGTACTGTACCTTCTTTTGTTCATCATATTGGTAATTTCTGCCTCTTGCTTTTTTCTTGTACCAGAGGTTGAACCCATGAGTGCTTAACCATTGAGCCATTTCCCCCCTTTTTAATTAATTAATATTTTTGGTACCAGGGATTGAACCTAGGGGCATTTATCCACTGAGCCACATCCCCAGCCTTTTTTGTTTTGTTTTGAAACAGGGTCTTGCTAAGTTTCTTAGGGCCTTTGCTAAATTGCTGAGACTGGCTTTGAAGTGGTGATCTTTCTGCCTCACCTCCCAAGTCTCTGGAATTACACATGTGCGCCACCACACTTGGCTTTATTTTTTATTTTGAGACAGTTTCACTAAATTGCTTAGGACCTTGCTAAATTGCTGAGGCTGGCTGCAAACTTTTGATCTTCCTCTTTTACTCTCTCAAGTAGCTGGTATTACAGGTGTGCCCTATTATGCCTAACTTCACTGTTTTTTCTCTCTAATCCTCATAGTTTAATATGCTTTTCTTTTTCTAGCTGCACCTCCACCCGATCTCATGTACTGGGGATTAATCCCAGGGCCTCACACATGCTAGGCAAGTGCTCTACCTCACAGCTACAACCCCTACCCTTTTTCTAGTCTAGGTAGGCATTTTTATCTGATTTTACAACTTTCTTTTCTAATATTAATGCTTAAAACTATGAATTTTCCTGTATTGCATTGACTGCATTTCACAGATTGCTTTTTATTATTTCATTCATTTCAAAACATTTTCTAATTTTTCTTGCAGTTATCTAATTTTTCTTGCAATTTCTTATTTTTATTTTTAATTTAATTAATTGTACATATTTATGGGGTACAGTGTGATGCTTCAGCAATATATTCAGTGTGTACTAATCAAATAAGAGTAATTAGCATTTGTATCTCCTTATCATTTCTTTCTTTTAAAATTCTTTTATGAGACTGCTGTGCTTTAGTACCTATTATATAAGCTCTCTCCATCTCCTTCCCCTTGACTCTTCCTAGCCTCTAGTATTACTATTCTGCTTTTTTCTACACTGAGGTAACTTTTTTAGCTTTTACATACAAGAGAGAATAATCAGTATCTGACCTTTGAGTCTGGGTTATTGCACTTAATGTGATATATTTGTAACTTCTTTTTTGATTCATGAGCTATTTAGAAGTGTACTGTTTAATTTCTGAGTGGGAATTTTATAATGTATCTTTATATTAATGATTTTAAATTTAATTCCATTATAGTCAGAGAATATGTTCTGTGTAATTCCTGTTCTAAATCTATCTAGGCTTGTTTTATAAGCCACCAATTTATCTTGGTGACTATTCTGTGTGTACTTGAAAAGAAAGTGTATCTTAACTTTTGTTAGGTGGAATGTTCTATAAATATCAATTATATCAAACTGGTTGATAATGTTCTTCAAATGGTATATATCCTTACTGATTTGCTGTATTCTTATTCTGTGAATTACTGAGCACATGAGGATGTTGAACTCTGTAATCATGACTCTCTTTATTTTCTTTTTTCAGGTCTGTCGGTTTTGTTCCATGTACTTAGATGATTCATATTTTCTGTTTTTTTTTTTTTTTTTTTTCTTGTGGTACTGGGGATTGAAACCAGGGTCTCTCACATGCTAGGCAAGCACTTTACTATGAAGTTCCAGCCTTTAAAATTTCATTTTGAGACAGTCTTGCTAAGTTGCCCAGTCTGGCCTCAAACTTGAGATTCTCTTGTCTTAGCCTTGTGCATAGCTGGGACCTGGAACATTCTTTCTTTTCTTTTTCTTTTTTGAATATACAACATTTTATGAATATGTGTGTTATCCTTGCACTGGGGACCATGCGAAATCTTCTCCCTGTACCATTCCAGTTTTGCTGTATGTGCTGCTGAAGCAAGCATTGGAGCATCTTTTACTATGCTTGTTGGTTATCTGCATATCTTCTTTGGAGAGGTATTTGTTAAGGACTTTGGCTCATATTTTCTCATTCTTTTTTGGCAGGGGAAGTACTGGGGATTGAACCCAGAGGTACTTTACCACTGAGCTTTATCTCCAGCCCTTTTAAAACTTTTTATTATAAGACAGCATCTCACTAAGTTGCTTAGGGCCTTGCTAAGTTGCTGAGACTGACCTGGAACTTGCAATTCTTCTGTCTCAGCCTCCTGAGTTGCTGAGATTATGGGTATGCTCTGTTGTGCCTGGCTTAATTTTTTATTTTGAGATAGGGTCTTGATAAATTGCTGAGGGCTTTGCTGAATTGCTGCGGCTGCCTTGACTTGAAATCTTCCTGCCTTAGCCTCCTGAATCTTTGAGATTACAGGCATGTGTCGCCAAGTCAGGCAGGATCTGCTTCTTTTAAAGACTTTTTTTCCCCCAGTGCTGGGTAGCAGGTACTTGTGCTGCTAGGCAGGTACTCTACCGCTAATTTACATCCCCAGTCCCTTTTTATTTTATTTTGAGATAGGGCCTTGTTAAATTGCCCAGGCTGGCCTACAAATTATGATCCTCTTGCCTCAGCCTCCTGAGTGGCTGGGATTACAGGTATGTGCCACTTTGCCTTGTCTTTATTATTTTTTGGTTGAGTCACTTGAGAATCAACTCAGCATGTATTTCCTAAGAACAAGGACATTTTCATACGAAGTATAATGATTAAATGTAGGAATATAAACATTGTTGTTTCTTTTCTTCCTCCTCCTCCTCCTCCTCCTCCTCCTCCTCCTCTCTACTCCTCTTCCTCTTCTTCTTCTGGTGCTGGGATTGAACCCAGCAGCACTCTGACACTGAGCTACATCTCTAGCTTTTTTTGTTTTTGAGAAAATGTCTCTCTAAATTGCCTTCTGACCTTATGATCCTTCTGCCTCATCTTTCTTGGTTCCTGGGTTTCCAGGTATATATCACTGTGCTAGGCCAAAATATTATTGCATGTATAATCTGCATTCAAATTTTGTCAATACAGTGCCTTACAGCAATTTTTTTTTTTTTTCTGTACTTGGATCTTTTCTAGGTTCACTTTTTGTTTTATTTAATAATCATTTATTTGATAAGCTAGTTGGATTTTCTACATAGTTGTATCCATGAATAGGAATAGCTTCATTTTTAATTTTTTTTGTTTTTGAAATGGGGGGTTGCTTTACCACTGATCTCTATCCCCAACTCTCTTTAGGTTTTATTTTGAGACAGGGTCTCACTAAGTTGCTTACAGACTTGCTGAGTTGCTGAGGCTGGTTTTGAACTTGCGATCCTCCTGCCTCAGCCTCCTGAGTTGATGGGATTACTGGAGTGTGCCATCACTCAACTAGGAATAGCTTTATTTCTTGTCTTACCTTTATGAGTTCCTTCTTTCTGGTTTCTTTGGATTTGTTTTTGTAATTCTTCCTCAAGTTTCTTTCTTTTTTTTTTTTTTTCTTTTTGTTAAAGGTGAACCTTTAAAAAATTTTTTTAGATGGACACAATATCTTTTATTTATTTATTTATTTATTTATTTATTTATTTATTTATTTATTTAATGTGATACTAAGATTGAACCCAATGCCTCACATGTGCTAGGCATGCACTCTGCCACTGAGCTACAACTCCAGCCAGCTCCTCTTTCTCAAGTTTCTTAAGGTTGAAATCTAGATTTTCTTTTTTTTTTTTCAATTCTAGAGCTTGAACCCAGGTCTGTAGGAATGCTAGGTAAGTACTCTACCACTGAGTTACATCCTTAACCCTTTTTTCCTTTTTTAAAATTTGAGACAGGGTTGTGTAATTGGGTGTGGTGGTGTACTCCTGTAATCCCGGTGGCATGGGAGGCTAAGGCAGGAGCATGGCAACTTCAAATCCAGCCTGAGCAATTTAGCAAGGCTCTACGCAACTTAGTGGGACCCTGTCTCTAGGTAAATAAGAAGGGCTGGGGATGCGATTTAGTGGTTAAGGGCCCTTGGGTTCAATCCTGGGTACCAACCAAATTGCCCAGGCCAGCCTTGAACTTGTGGTCCTCCTGCCTTCTGAATTGCTGGGATTACATGCATGTGTCATCACGCTAATATGAAGTTTAGACTATTGAATTGAGATCTTGCTTTATTTTAGAGTAAAGTGTTCAGTGCTATACATTTTTTCCAAGCGCTGCTTTAACTGAATTCTACAAGTTTGGTATGTTATCTTTCCCTTTAGTTTAAAACATTTTGTAATTTCCTTACATTTCCTTTTGAACCCTGAATAATTTAGAACTGTGTTTAATTTCCAAGTGTTGGGGCTGGGGATGTATGTAGCTCAGTGGTAGAGTACTTGCCTTGCATGTGTGAGGTCCTGGGTTCAATCCCCTGTACCAACATAAAACAAAACAAAAAAACAAACAAACTAAACAACAACAATAACAATTAGCTCAGTAACTTATAAGTAACAAAGTTATTTAAAACAGTTTCCATGTGTTTGGACATTTTCCTGTTATCTTTCTGTTGTCACTCATTTTAGTACTCAAATTTGAATCTTTAGCTTCATATAGTACCTCAGGCCTCTCCACCTCCCCGCCCCCGCACACTTTTTTTCTTTTCATTATATTAACATTTTCCCAGAATTCTGCCCTTTACTTCGGGCTTGCCTGCTTGGCCCTTCATGATTAGACTAAGGCAGTGTATTTTTGTTGATATGTCATATCACTACTGTGTTCTTATAGTACATCCCATTACAAGACATATTGTATAAGTCTGATCAATTATTAGTGATATGAGCTTTTTTCCTTTGAGGTTACATTTTATTCCTTTGTGATTATTGGTATCTCTAGGAAGTAATTTGAGATTTTGTATCTGTTCTATTTTCTAACAAACTTCTACCAAGTTTTAATAACCATTGATAATTTTTGGTTGAATCTGAATATATGATTGTAGAATGGTTATTTTCTAACATTCTGTCTACATTTATCAGTAGATATTCTATTGTAAAAAAACCTTTCTCCCCTCTCCTTCACTCGTTTGTTTTATTATATTGTATCAGCATAGGCTCAGGGGTTTAAAAACATCAGTGTTGGCTGGGGATGTTGGCTTAGTGATAGAGCATTTGCCTAACATACATGCACAAGATTCTAGGTTTCATTTCCACCACTCACACATACACGGGGGTGTATGTGTGTGGAAATAATGGCAGTAATATGTTATCTCTTTCCCCTCATGCTGGGGATTTAACCCAGGGCCTCATACACTAAGCCTGCCCTCTACTGCTGAGTGCAGTATCCCCAACACCTGCCATTCATTTTCATGCATGAATTGTCCACATTTTGACCAATGGGATACTCTTGAGGCTAGTTCCATTGTCCTTTTGACAGAACCACATTAGTCTTTGAAGTTTCTTTTTTTTTTTTTTTTTTTTTTTTAAGGGCTAGGGATGTAGTTCAGTGGTAGAGTGCATGCTGGCATGCATGAGGCCCTGGTTCAATCCTCCAATGCTCCAAAAAAGTAAATAAAGATTAAAAATGAGACTGGGATTGTAGCTTAGTGGTAGAGCACTTGCCTAGTATGTATGAGGCCCTATTTGCCATCCCCAGCATCCCCCGAGAAAAAGCCAGAAAATAAAAATAAAAAATGAAGAAAGATTAGTGATCCCCACCCCCTTGCATATGATGTTCCGTGTGTATCTTGAACTTTCCTTGCCCTGTCCTGTCATTTTTTTAAGGACCTCTGGTATGTTTTAGTAGAGAATGATTTTAAGAAACAAAGTGTTAGGTGATAGGTATGTTTGTTGCTGGTAGGTGACACTGTTCCTAGGGTTCTTTTAGCAAACGGAGCTAAAAGAAGCATACACACATTGCAGCTCGTACCCGCCCCCCCCCACCCTGCTACATATCCCTGACTCTTTTATTTGAGACAGGGTCTTGCCAAGTTGCCTTCACTCCAGTTTATTTTTCCCTTGCCTCAGCCTCCCAAGGGCCTGGGGTTTATAAATTGTATCACTTCACCCAGCTTTTTTCTCATGTTTTAAAAGTTAGAGATTTACACAGAAATACTGAGTTCTGACTTTTCTTTTTCTTTCTTTCTTTTTTTAAAATTAATTTTTAGTTGTAGATGGACACGATACCTTTTTCTTATTTATGTAGTGCTGAGGATCAAACCCAGTGTCTCATGCATGCCAGGCAAGTGCTCTACCACTGAGCTACAACTCTAGCCCCTGGCTTTTCTTAAAAAGGCAAAAAGGAAGTTCTGTGTTTTCCAAGTTTTTTGGCAGTTAACTACTGAATGGACCCTAGTGGCAGTGACTACCTGTGCTCATAGGGTTCTTATATCCTGCCTGACCTCCTTTAGGCATTTGTGGTTGCAACCTTTTCTTTTTTGGGGGAGGTGGGTACAGGGATTGAATTCAGGGGCACTCACCCACTGAGCCACATCCCCAGCCCTATTTTGTATTTTGTTTAGAGACAGGGTCTCACTGAGTTGCTTAGCATCTTGCTTTTGCTGAGGCTGGCTTTGAAATCGTGATCCTCTCTACCTGCTGGGATTACAGGTGTGCACCACAGTGCCCTGCATAGTTACAATCTTTTCTAAAGCACTTCTTTGTGAAACTTCCAGTGGTAGACATGACAGTAGAGGAATACTTTGGTTTGTGTTCAAAAAGAGGAATTGAGGGCTGGGTTGTGGCTCAGTGGTAGAGCACTCGCCGAGCACGTGTGAGGCACGTGTGAGGTTCGATCCTCAGCACCACATAAAAATAAATAAAAGTTATTGTGTCCACCTACAACTAAAAAAAAAAAAAAAAAAAAAAAAAAAAGAGGAATTGATTTCATCTGAAATGACTTCATTTCTCAGGTTCCCTGACCAGCTAGTGTAACTGACCTTGATAATGTTCTCTAAAAGGAATCATCAAGTTTCTTTTCTAAATTGTTTAAATGTAGCAGATAACTTTGATAAAACTGTATTTTGTGGTTTAAACAAAATTCATCCTTCATTTCCCATGGTTTGATGTACCAAGGAACAGACAGGCATTTTTGAAGTTTTAAAAAGAATATTTTTTTATTATGATGAGAAGAATTGTGTGAAGTACATTTAGTCTTGTAAATTGTTTTTGATGTTAATTTATTCATTGGAATGTATGCCATTATGACTGGTAAAATGACATGAAATTGATTCTGAAAGATTATCTTCATTATAGTTGGAAAGGAAATTTAATTATTAAACTATATTTCTAAGTTTATTTTTACAAATAATTTTTTCTTCAAAAGCTTTTGTCAACACACAGTATTGGCATGGGTGTAGAGAATACAGAAACTTTGTATACCTAGGTAGGAATATGGTTTGTGATGATCATGTGGAAAATAGTATGGAGAGTCTCCAAAAAATTAAAAATAGAACTATCATATAACCCAGCAATTTCTCTTCTAGTCTGCATCTGAAGGAAATGACATCAGGGTCTTGAAGCTGTATTTGCACTCCCAAGATCATTATAGCATTTTTCAGGTCAAGATGTGAAAACAACTTAGTGTCCATTAGTGGATGAATGGATAAGGAAAATATGAGATATATATATATACACTTACATACACATACCATGGAATAATATTCAGCCATAAAAAGGATAGGATCCTATCACTCACATCAACATGGGTAGCCCTGCAGAAATAAGTCTCATACAGAAAGACAGTTAACTCGTGTTTTTACTGTACTAGGAATAAAAATGTAATACCTGAATTAATAAAACTAAAACGCAGAATAGTGGTTACTAGAGGTTGAGGAATATAGGGGAGAAAGGGAGGTAGAGAGATAGGTGAATGGAATACAAAATCACTGCCAGGGACTGGGAATGTAGCTCAGTGGTAAAGCGATTGCCTAGCATGGATGAGGCTCTGGGTTCAATCCCCAGCACCTCAAAAAAAAAAAAAAAAAAAAAAAAAAAAATGACAGCTAGACTGGAAGAACAAATTCTAGTATTCTGTTACACAAAAGGATAATTATAGTTATTAATATTGTATTATATAATTCAGAATAGCCCCAAAGAGAGGATTTCAGTGTTCTGTGTGTGTGTATGTGTGTGTGTGTTTGTATGTAGGGGATTGAACCTAGAGGAACTTAACCCCTGAGCCACATCCCTAACCTTTTTTATTTTCTATTTTGAGATAGGGTCTCCATAAGTTGCTTAGGGCCCAAGTTGCAGAGGCTGACTTTGAACTTGCATTGATTTTCCTGCTTCAGCCTCTCGAGCTGCTGGAATTACAGGTGTGCTCCACCACTGCCTGCTCAAATGTTCTTATCACAAAGAAAGAAGTGATAAATGTTTTGAGATGATCATTACCGAGTGTATAAATGTTCTGAAACATCACACTGGACCCCATGAAAGTGTACAATTATCTGTGAGTTAAAAAAAATATGGTATAACTGGGTCTGGTAGTACATGTCTATAATCCCAGCAATTTGGGAGGCTATGGCAGGAGGATCCCAAGTTAGAAGTCAGTGTGGGGCTTCATGAAATATTATTCAGCTGTTAAAACAAGGAAATCCTTTTATTTGTGATAATATAGAAAACCCTGTAGGGGCTGGATGTGTTGGTACATACCTGTAATCCTAGTGGCTCAGGAGGTTGAAGCAGGAGGATTGCAAATTCAAGGTCGGCTTCAGTAATTTAGTGATGGACTAAGCTACTTGGTGAGGCCCCATCTCAAAATAAAAATAAAAGGAACTGGGAATGTGACTCAGTGGTTAAGTGCCCCTGGGTTCAATCCCTGCTACCAAAGGTGGTGGGGGGTTGAGAAAGAAAACCTTATAGGACATTATCTAAGTGAAGTAAGCCAGGCACAGACAAATACTGTACTGTCTTACTTAAGGGTTGTTGCGAGGTCCTGAGGAGGAGAATGGAAATGGTGAGATGTTGGTCAAAGTGTGTAAACTTCCAGTTCTAAGGTAAATAAGTCCTGGGGATGTATGTAACCATGATGACTATTTTTACTAATATGGAATTGTTTCCTTGAAATTTGATAAGCAGATTTTAAAATGTCCTCATACTCTTATCCACAAAGGTTAACTATAGGTGTTGATGAATGTGTTAGTTAATTTGTGGTTAACCTGATGTATGTTATTATCTGTATACCACTGATGTTTACAATCAACATTTTCATATATTTATTTTAGAAAAATCTGAGTATATTATATATATTTTTATGTGAGAAAATTAATAAATCTGAAATATAAATTTTTTTTAATGCAGACTCCTTTTTACTAAGAATAAAGGATAATTTTTTACATCACTCTATTGTACTTTCTCATTACTTCATATAGGTGGAACCATATATTGTTTGTATTTTTGCGACTGGCTTATTTCATTTTGCATAATGCTCTCAGAGTTAATCCATGTTGTAGTATGTGTTGGAATTCTACACATATTCCACTGAATGTTTGTGCAACTTCTTGGCTATTGTGAATAATGTTATGTGACTAGTGACTCAATCATCTTATTGTGGCTATTTGTATCTCTTCTTTGGTCAACGTTTTCCCTAAACACTGTACTGGATGTCTGATAAGACAAGAAAAAGAAAGTAAAAGGCATATACTTTGGAAAGAAAGAGGTAAAAATTATCTTTATTCACAGACACATTGTCTATATAGAAAATATTATGGACCATACAATAAAGTTCTAGAGTTAAGACAGTTTAGCAAGATTATAAGATCAATATATAAAAATCAAATGTGTTTATATGTAATAACAATAAATGACTGGAAATTGAATTTAAAAGAAAACAATAGCATTTATAATAGCATTTAAAGTATTAAATTATTAGAGATAAATCTGACAAAGGGGTGTGTATATGTGTATTTAGTTAGCTTTCCATTACTGTAACAAAATATCTGAGATAATCAGTTTAGGGAAAAGATTTATTTTCATTTACAGCTTCAGAGGTTTTAGTCCATGGTCATTGGGTCTTGTTGTGTTGAGCCTGTGGTGGTACATTTCATTATGGCAGGAGGTCATGGCAGAAAAGACCTGTTCTCATGACAACCAGGAAACAAAACAGAAGGGATCAGTTGTTAATGTCCCTTTCAAGGGCATTTCCCAATCAGCTAACTTCCTTTCACTAGGCCTTACTTTTTTGGTTGTTACTAGGGATTGAACCTAAGGGTATTCCATTACTGAGCTACATCCTCATCCCTTTTTATGTTTTATTTGGATACTGGGTCTCAGTGAGACTGCCTCCCAGTAGTGCCATAGGCTGGTGACCAACTCTTTACTTTATGGGTATTTTGAGAACACTTCCCAAACTATAACAGTATGAAAGACCTGCATGCTACAAACTGTAAAACATTGCTGAGAAAAATTTCAAAACATCTAAATAAATGCAGAGATAAACTTCTTTAGAGATTAGAAGACTCAATATTGATAACGTCATTCTTCCTTAAATTGACCTGTAGATTCAAGATTCATTAATTCAGGATTAATTTAATCCTAATTAAAATCTTGGTAGACTTTTTTTGGGGGGACGGCGTACTGGGATTGAACCCAGGAGCACTTAACCCTTGAACCACATCCCCAGCCTTTGTTTTTTACTTTGAGACAGGGTCTCACTTAGTTGCCTATACCTTTGCTGAGTTGTTGAGGCTTTATTTGAACTTGCCATCCTCCTGCTTCAGCCTCCTGAGTCACTGGAATTACAGGCATGTGCCATCATACCTGGCCAGGTGCTTTTTTTTTTTTTAAATTGATAAATGAATTTTAAAAAGCTTATTGAAAGCAAAGGACCTAATATAGTCAAAACAATTTGAAAAAGAACAAACTTGAAGGCTAACTGATTTTAGGACTTTTCTTTTGATACCGGGTCTTGGTATGTTGCCCAGGTTGGCCTCAAAGTCCTAGGCTGTGATCCTTTCCCCTCAGTCTCCCCTTTAGCTGGGACTACAGGTGTGCATCACTGTACTAGGCTCCATATTTCAGACTTTTTAAATTAGATAGTTAAAATAATCAAAACCATGAGCTGAGAATGTGGTGGCACATGCCTATAATCTCACCTACTTGGAGGCCGAGGTAGGAGGATTGAAAGTTGAGGCCAACCTGGGCAATTTAGCTAGAACCTGTCTCAAAATAAAAAATTAAAAGAGCTGAGAATGCAGCTGTCATAGAGGGCTTGCGGGTTCAGTCCCTAATATCATGAAAAAGAAAAAATAAAAACCTTGCCTGTATAAGGCCCTGGGTTCAATCCCCAGCACCACATACACAAAAACCCCAAAACCAAAAAACAACAGAACACACACACACACACACACACACACACACAAATCAAGACAAAACCATGCAGGAGCTGGTCTAAGGAAGTAGCTCAGTGGTAGAATACTTGGCTTGCATGAGCAAGTACCTGGGTTTGATCCCCCGGCACTGGGGGGAAAAAAAATAGGCCTTTAAAAATTTTGTAATAAAAGCTGGGCAAAGTGGTGTGCAACTGCAGTATTCTCTGCTACTCAGGAGGATGAGGAGGGAGAATTACTTGAGCCCAGGAGTTCAAGACCATCTTGGGGGGGTTTCAAGATGGCGGCCTAGAGGGTGGCTGCATTTCATGTTGCTCCAGGACTCAGGATTCAAAAGAGGAGAAATTGAGAGACTTGGGACCAACTCAAAGCAGCTGGGTGAGTCTCTCCCGTTGGGGAGGCGTCCCGGATGGGTCGGTAGTCCCGGAACGCAGGGAACTGTGTGAAGTAGAGCTGCCGGCGAGACACCCCTCCCCCCGCTGGAGC
The DNA here is from genome assembly GCF_902686455.1 of Sciurus vulgaris. Lineage (NCBI taxonomy): Eukaryota > Metazoa > Chordata > Mammalia > Rodentia > Sciuridae > Sciurus > Sciurus vulgaris. The sequence continues at coordinate 37,785,645 of NC_136476.1, forward strand.
AGTGAACTCGGACAACTGGGAGCATTGGAGAGGAGGCCGCTCAGCACAGCGCTGGGACTCGGAGCAACCACTGGGGCTCCGGTGGCTGCCCAGGGGAGGAGCGGCGAGGAGAGCTGTGTGGACTCAGAACACCGGGGCCTGCCCTGAGGAGGAGGAGGAAGAGCGTGGCCGCTTGGATTCGGAGTGACTACACCAGAGCTACAGGCAGTAGCCAGAGGAGGAGCTGCGTGGCGAGCTGTTTGGACTCAGACCACTTCTGAACACCAGGGCCTGCCTGGAGGAGTAGGAGGGGGAGGAGGAGCGCGGCGGGTCGTTTGGACTCGCAGTGACTGCATTAGAGCTCCAGGCGGCTGCTCAGAGGAGGAGGCGATTGGTGAGTTGTTTGGACTTAAAGCGACCGCTCCTGAACACAGGGGGGCTGCCTGTAGGAGAAGCACGGTGGGTCGCTTGGTCTCAAGTGGCCGCACCAGAGGTCTGGGCGGCTGCCCAGAGGAGGCGTGCAGCGGGTCATGTGGATTCAGAGCCACTCAGAGTGACTGCTCCTGAACACCTGGGGGTTACCTGGAGGAGGAAGAGGAACGGGGAGGGTCACTTCGACTCGGAGTGATTGATTGCCCAGAGCTACGGGTGGTTGGTGGGAGGAGGAGGCACACAGTGAGTTTCTTGGACTCCTAGTGACTGCACCAGAATACTGGGCGGCTGTCTGGAGGAAGAGGCGTGTGGTGGGTCTCTGGGACTCAGAGCGATTGTATGGGGCCGCATAGCCAGGCGATTAGGTGCAGAGCAGGGTCCCAGGATCTAGGAGGCTTCTTGGTGGAAGAGCCCCACAGAGACACGCTTAGGGGCGGAGCGAAGGTTCCAGGACGGCGGGCAGATTCTCTGAGGAGGGGCAGCCTAAGGAGATTCATCTGCAAAGGGTGAGGCTCCCAGGCCCAGGAGGTAGGGCCGAGCCCCTGGGAACTTTGCAGAGGAAGGCAGCCCAGCCCAGGCGGTAGCTGTAAATTGAGGGGAACCTCTAGGAGGGAACTGACCAGCGAGACCTCCCCACCGGGTGAGTCTTCCCTGCCGGGTGAGGTTTCCCCACAAGGACGGTAAAACCAGAGACTCAGGCCCAAACAGGCCTTGCCTCAGCCCGCAGCCTAGTTCCCCTTTGGATGACCATTGGTCAACAAGTGGAGGCACCTCTGCCCACTAGCAGGGAATATACCCCACCTGAAGGCCACCACTCCTAGAGAGGCAGCTTCCTTGTGGAGCACCGCATTATCAACTTCCTCCAAGACTTCAGCCTACTGAAGGCTAAGGGGGGATATATATAGAAATCTTCAGGGACATTGTAAGTCAATAGAGGAAATCTGCAATATCTCAGCAGTCCACTGATACCTGAACAATATGAAAAAACAAGGAAAGAAAATGCCGCAAACAAATCTAGATGTTACATCAATAAAACCCAATGACAGCATGGCAGAAGAAATGACAGAAAAGGAGTTCAGAATGTACATAATTAAAATGATCAGGGAAGCAAACGATGAGATGAAAGAGCAAATGCACGCACTGAATGATGAGATGAAAGAGCAAATGCAGGCATTGAATGATCGCACCAATCGACAGTTAAAAGAGCAAATACAGGAAGCAAAAGATCATTTCACTAAAGAGGTAGAGATATTGAAAAAAAACCAAACAGAAATCCTTGACATGAAGGAAACAATAAACCAAATTAAGAACTCCATAGAAAGCATATCCAGTAGGATAGAACACCTGGAAGACAGAACCTCAGACATTGAAGACAAAATATTTAACCTTGAAAACAAAGTTGAACAAACAGAGAAGATGGTAAGAAATCATGAACAGAATCTACAAGAACTATGGGATATCATGAAAAGGCCAAATTTAAGAATTATTGGGATTGAGGAAGGCCTAGAGAAACAAACCAAAGGAATGAACAATCTATTCAATGAAATAATATCAGAAAATTTCCCAAATCTGAAGAATGAAATGGAAAATCAAATTCAAGAGGCTTATAGGACTCCAAATACACAAAATTACAACAGACCCACACCAAAGCACATTATAATGAAAATACCTAACATACAATATAAAGACAGAATTTTAAAGGCTGTGAGAGAAAAGAACCAAATGACATTCAGGGGGAAACCAATACGGATATCAGCAGATTTTTCAATCCAGACCCTAAAAGCTAGAAGGGCCTGGAACAACATTTTTCAAGCCCTGAAAGAAAATGGATGCCAACCAAATATCTTATACCCAGCAAAACTTACCTTCAAATTTGACGATGAAATAAAATCCTTCCATGATAAACAAAAGCTAAAAGAATTTACAAAAAGAAAGCCAGCATTACAGAACATTCTCAGCAAAATATTCCATGAGGAAGAGATGTAAAACAAAGAAGCAAATCAGCAAAGGGAGGAATTATCCTAAAGGAATTGTCAAATAAAGGAAGAAACAAGTTGTGTCAAACAAATAAATAAATAAAATTTAAAAAATGAACCAAATGACCGGGAAACCAAATCACATCTCAATAATAACCCTGAATGTTAATGGCCTGAATTCATCAATCAAAAGACATAGACTGGCAGATTGGATTAAAAAGAAAGATCCAACAATATGTTGCCTACAAGAGACTCACCTCATAGAAAAAGATACCCATAGACTAAAGGTGAAAGGATGGGGAAAAACATACCATGCGCATGGACTCAGCAAAAAAGCCGGAGTATCCATCCTCATTTCAGATAATGTGGACTTCCAGCCAAAGTTAGAAGGGATAAAGAAGGTCATTTCATACTGCTTAAGGGAAGCATAAATCAGCAAGATATAACAATCATAAACATCTATGCCCCAAACAGTGGCTCATCCATGTATGTCAAACAAATCCTTCTCAATTTCAGAAACCAAATAGACCATAACACAATAATACTAGGTGATTTTAACACGCCTCTCTCACCACTGGACAGATCTTCCAGACAAAAATTGAACAAAGAAACCACAGATCTCAATAACACAATCAATAATTTAGACTTAACGGACATTTATAGAATATAGCATCCAACCAAGAGCGAATACTCTTTCTTCTCAGCAGCACATGGATCCTTCTCTAAAATAGACCATATATTATGCCACAAAGCTAATGTTAGCAAATACAAGAAGATAGAGACACTAGCATGTATTCTATCAGACCATAATGGATTGAAGTTAGAAATAAATGAAAGAGTAAAACACAGAAACTATTCCAACATCTGGAGATTAAACAATATGCTATTATATGATGAATGGATAACAGAAGATATTAGGAAGGAAATTAAAAAATTCTTAGAGGTAAATGAGAACAAAGAAACATATCAAAATCTCTGGGACACTATGAAAGCAGTACTTAGAGGGAAATTTATTTCATGGAGTGCATTTAATAAAAGAAGTAAAACTCAACAAATAAATGACCTAACACTACAGCTCAAAGCCCTAGAAAAAGAACAGACCAGCAGCAAAAGTAGTAGAAGACAGGAAATAGTTAAACTCAGAGCTGAAATCAATGAAATTGAAACAAAAGAAACAATACAGAAAATTGACAAAATAAATAGCTGGTTCTTCGAAAAAATAAACAAAATTGATAAACCTTTAGCCACACTAACAAAGAGAAGACGAGAGAAAACCCAAATCACTAAAATTCGGAATGGACAAGGAAATATCACAACAGACACGACTGAAATACAAAACATAATTAGAAGCTATTTTGAAAATCTATACTCCAACAAAATAGAAAATTTCGAAGACATCAACAGGTTTCTAGAGACATATGAATTGCCTAAACTGAACGAGGAGGACATAAACAATTTAAGTAGACCAGTTTCAAGTACTGAAATAGAAGAGGTCATCAAAAGCCTACCAACAAAGAAAAGTCCGGGACCAGATGGGTTCTCAGCCGAGTTGTACAAAACCTTTAAAGAAGAGCTCATTCCAATACTTCTCAAAGTATTCCATAAAATAGAAGAGGAGGGAACCCTCCCAAACTCATTCTATGAAGCCAATATCACCCTGATACCTAAACCAGACAGAGACTCATCAAGGAAAGAAAATTTCAGACCAATATCTTTAATGAACATCGACGCAAAATTTCTCAACAAAATTTTAGCAAATCGCATACAAAAACATATTAAGAAGATAGTTCACCATGATCAAGTGGGTTTCATCCCAGGGATGCAAGGTTGGTTCAACATCAGGAAATCAATAAACGTAATTCACCATATCAATAGACTTAAAGTCAAGAATCACATGATTATTTCAATAGATGCAGAAAAAGCATTTGATAAAATACAGCACCCCTTCATGCTCAAAACACTAGAGAAAATTGGGGTAGTGGGAACATTCCTTAACATTGTAAAGGCCATTTATGCTAAGCCCATGGCTAATATCATTCTAAATGGTGAAAAACTGAAAGCATTCCCCCTAAAAACTGGAACAAGGCAGGGATGCCCTCTTTCACCACTTCTATTCAACATCATTCTTGAGATTCTAGCCAGAGCAATTAGACAAACCAAAGAAATTAAAGGGATACGAATTGGAAAAGAAGAACTCAAACTATCCCTGTTCGCTGATGACATGATTATATATTTAGAGGAACCTGGAAATTCCACCAGAAAACTCTTAGAACTCATAAGTGAATTCAGTAAAGTAGCAGGTTACAAGATCAATGCTCATAAATCCAACGCATTTTTATACATAAGTGATGAATCTTCAGAAAGAGAAATTAGGAAAACTACCCTATTCACAATAGCCTCAAAAAAAAAATAAAATACTTGGGAATCAATCTCACAAAAGAGGTGAAAGACCTCTACAATGAGAACTATACAACACTAAAGAAAGAAATTAAAGAACACCTTAGAAGATGGAAAGATCTTCCATGTTCTTGGATAGGAAGAATTAATATTGTCAAAATGGCCATAGTACCTAAAGTGCTATACAAATTCAATGCAATTCCAATTAAAATCCCAATGATGTACCTTACAGAAATAGAGCAAGCAATTATGAAATTCATCTGGAAGAATAAGAAACCCAGAATAGCTAAAGCAGTCCTTAGCAGGAAGAGTGAAACAGGGGGTATTGCAATACCAGATCTTCAACTCTACTACAAAGCAATAGTAACAAAAATGGCATGGTATTGGTACCAAAATAGAAAGGTAGATCAATGGTACAGAATAGAGGACACGGACACAAACCCAATTAAATACAATTTTCTCATACTAGACAAAGGGGCCAAAAATATGCAATGGAGAAAAGATAGCCTCTTCAACAAATGGTGCTGGGAGAATTGGAAATCCATATGCAACAGAATGAAACTAAACCCATATCTCTCACCATGCACAAAACTGAACTGAAAATGGATTAAGGACCTTGGAATCGGCAGAGACCCTGCAGGTTATAGAAGAAAAAGTAGGTCCAGATCTTCAACATGTCGGCTTAGGATCAGACTTCCTTAACAGGACTCCCATAGCACAAGAAATAAAAGGAAGAATCAATAACTGGGATAGATTCAAACTAAAAAGCTTTCTCTCAGCAAAGGAAACTATCAGCAATGTGAAGAAAGAGCCTACAGAGTGGGAGAATATCTTTGCCAATCATACGTCAGATAGAGCACTAATCTCCAGAATCTATAAAGAACTCAAAAAACTCTACTCCAAGAATTCAAATAATCCAGTCGACAAATGGGCTAAGGAAATGAATAGAAACTTAACAGAAGATCTACAAGCAATCAACAAACATATGGAAAAATGTTCAACATCTCTAGTAATAAGAGAAATGCAAATCAGAACCACCCTAAAATTCCATCTCACCCCAATTAGAATGGCGATTATCAAGAATACGAGCAACAACAGGTGTTGGCGAGGATGTGGGGAGAAAGGTACACTCATACATTGCTGGTGGGGCTGCAAATTAGTGCAGCCACTCTGGAAAGCAATGTGGAGATTCCTTAGAAAACTTGGAATGGACCCTCCATTTGACCCAGCTATCCCACTCCTTGACCTATACCCAAAGGACTTAAAATCAGCATACTACAGAGATACAGCCACATCAATGTTCATAGCTGCTCAATTCACAATAGCCAGACTGTGGAACCAACCTAGATGCCCTTCAATTGACGAGTGGATAAAGAAACTGTGGTATATATATACAATGGAATATTACTCAGCCATAAAGAATGATAAAATTATGGCATTTGCAGGCAAATGGATGAAATTGGAGAATATCATGCTAAGTGAGATAAGCCAATCTCAAAAAGCCAAAGGACGAATGATATTGCTAATAAGTGGATGATGACACATAATGGGGGGGAGGGAAGGGTTAGTGTTAGGATTAGAGTTAGGGTTAGGGAGGGGGGCAAGTATGGAGGAAGGAAGCACTGTATAGAGGCAAAAGGGGTGGGAGGGGTGGCGGGAAGGGAAAAAAACCAGAATGAATCAAACAACATTGCTCTTTGTGAATTTATGATTACACAAATGGTATGCCTTTACGCCATGTACAATCAGAGAAACAACATGAATCCCATTTGTTTACAATAAAATTAAAAAAAAAAAAAGAAAAAAAGACCATCTTGGCCAACATAGCAATACCCCATTGCAACGAAATAAAGTAAAATAAAATTTCTACATGCAGTACTGACATGTAGACAAAGAAATTAATGAAACAAATGGAGACTCTGGAAATAAACCCACACATATTGGCAATTGATTTATGGATAAAGGTACAAGAGCAGTATGGTGCAGAAAGGATGGTTGTTATAACAAATGGTGCTGAAAAAATGGAATATCCATATGAAAAATTTGAATCTTTTTTTGTGGGGGAGTGGGGAGCCGGCAGTGGGGATTGAACTTGGGGCACTCAACCACTGAGTCACATCCCCAGCCCTATTTTGTATTTTATTTAGAGACAGGGTCACACTGAGTTGCTTAGGGCCTCACCGTTGCATCCCAGCTGTAAAATTTGAATCTTGATTTATATCTTATACTATATACAAAAGTAAACTCAAAATGGATCCTAAACCTACATGTAAAACCTAAAATTATAGAACTCTTACAAGAAAACCTGTGTGATCTTGGATTATCCAATGAATCATGCATAAAAGAACACATTGATAATATATACTGGGCCTGATGGCACATGCGTGTATTCCCATCTACTTGAAGATTAAGGCAGGAGAATTGCCAGTTCCTGGCCATCCTGGGTAACTTAGCAAGATTTTATATCAAAATGAAATTGAATTTTGAGATGTAGCTCAGTGGTAGAGCACTTTGTCTAGCTTGTGGAAGGCCCTGGGTTCAATTTCCTAACAACTGCCCCCCTCCCAAAAAAAAAAAAAAAAAAAGTAAAGACCCACATTGATCATTTGTTCTTCATTAAAAAAAAAAAAAAAATCTGCTTTTGAGAAGACACAGAGAATAAAAAGACAAGCCACAGACTTGGACAAAATATCTGCAAAATATAGGCCAGATGTATGACTTGTCTTTAGAATACAGAAAGAACTTGCAAAACTCAATGAGATGTTTAAAAAATTGTTATAAGATTTGAACAGAAATTTCACTGAAGAAGTATAGATCATAATAAGTATAGTCACAGGTTGCTTTTCATCAGGGATATATTCTAAGAAAAGTGTTGGGGATTTTTGTTGTACAAACATCATTAAATATGCTTTTACAAACTAAGATGATTACAAGGTTATTATGTGGTATAGTCTTAGGGAACAGCAGCATATGGGGAATCATTCACTGGTAACCACAATGTGGTTATGTGGCATATAACTGTACATTGTAAACATACTCAGCATTATTAACAGAAAAGATACAAATTGAAACTACAGCTTGATATCACTATAAACCTAATATATAGGTATGTGGAATTTAAAATGTCTAAATTAAAAAGACCGAACCTCTGAAGAGTTGAAGAGAATACGGTGTAAATGAAACTCTCATATACCGCTGGTAGGAGTTTAAGATTGCACACTCACTTAAGAAACCAGTTTGGTAGTTTTTTAGAACTATATATACCCACTACTGGAAAATCCATCCATTCCATCCTAGAAATTTACCCCAAATAAATGAAAGCTTATGTCTTCAAGGTTTGCATAAAGGTGTTCAGGGCATCTTTATTTGCCATAGTCTCAAACTAGAAATAACCCAAGTAGCTGTAATAATATGGGTAAGTGGATAAACTATTATAGTATATTCATACAGGTGACTACTACTCATCAGTAAAGAAGAATGAAGTATTGATACAGGCCACAAAATGAATGAATCTCAAAATAATTATCACGAGTAAAAGAAACTAGCCAAAAAATAATACATATTGTATGATTTCCTTTATATAAATTCTAGACACTAATTTATAGTGAGAGCAGGTCAATTGTTGCTTGAGGAGGAAGGATAATGGAAGAATATTTTGAGTTTTGAGTATTGATGGATGTATTCACCTTCTTGATTGTGGTAATGGTTTCACAGGTGTATACATTTGTCAGTTCAAATTATACAAACATTTAAAATATGTTCATTTTATGCAAATTTATGTAAATTTGTTATGTAAATTTAAAGTTTTTAAAGTACATAAAACCTATGGAAATAGTTAAAACTTCAAAAACTTGATTTTATTTTTAGAAGTATTGAGTTTAAAGAAAACAAATAGGTGTTTTATTTTTATTTTTATTTTTTTATGGTACCAGGGGTTGAACCCAGGGGCACTTAACCTTTGAGCGCATCCCCAACCCTTTTTTGTATTTTATTTATAGACAGGGTCTCACTGAGTTGCTTAGGGCCTTGATAAGTTGCTGAGGCTGGCTTTGAACTTACGATCCACCTACCTCAATTCCCAACCTGCTGGAATTACAGGTCTGCACCACTGACCCCAGTGAAAGTAGAAAATTTAATTCAATGTTCTTATTCTGTAGGTTCCTACCATGTAGTACTTAAGTCTCTTAATGTATATTTTACATCTTATTTTTTTATTTGTAGTTTCCACTGTTCTATTGAGTATTTATAAATGAAATATGTCTCTCTCTCTCTCTCTCTCTCTCTCTCTTTTGTGATGCTGGGGATTGAATCCAGGGCCTTGTGCATGTGAGGCAAGCACTCTACCAACTGAGCTGTATCCAAGCCATGAAATATGTCTTGATTCCTAAATTTAATTATTCCATGATGCTTATATAAAGTTTGTTGCTTATAAGTGACAAGAGTCCTAACTGGATTGCTGAGAGATTGTTTTAATTATATTTTGTTACCATATCACTTATTTTTTATTTTTATGTGTGCATGTGTTTTTTTTGTGTGTGTGCTGAGGAGTGAATCTAGGGTCTTGCACATACTAGATGGTGTTCTATGATTGTGTTACATCTCTCGCCCTTTTTATTATTATTATTTTTATTATTATTATTATTATTAGGTATCAGGGATTGAACCCAGGGGCCCTTAATCACTGAGCCACATCCCCAGCTCTTTTTTTTTTTTTTTTTTTTTTAAGAGACAATCTGCTGAGTTGCTTAGGGCCTTGCTAAGTTGCTGAGTCTGGCTTTAAATTCAGGTTCCTCCTGCCTCAGCCTCCTGAGCTGCTGAGATTACAAGTGTATGCCACTACACCTGGCTCCTTTTTAGTTTTATTTTCATTTTGTGATGGGGTCTCACCAAGTTGCCCAGGCTGTTCTTGAACTTGTGATCCTACCTCAGCCTCCTGAGTATATAGGATTACAGGCATGCACCATTTCACCAGTTTCAATTTGTTGGTTTAAATGTGAAGTTTAGCTCTAGGACTTCTGTAGTGTAAAAGAGAATGATTTTTTAGATGTTCTGAATATTGTTCATTAAGTGTATTTTGCTTAAGGGAAAAGCGTCCTTCTCTGAAAATTTGATAGTTCTTTTTTTGGAAGGGGATATTAGGGATTGAACTCAAGGGCATTTTACCATTGAGCCATATCCTCAGCCCTTTTTATTTTTTATTTAGTGAGACAGAGTCTCACTAAATTGCTTAGGGCCTTGCTAAGTTGCTGAGACTGGGCTTTGAACTTGCAATCTTCCTTCCTCAGTCTTCTGAGTCCTTGGGATTATAGGCATGGGCCATTGTGCCCAGCTCTGACAATTTGGGAAGTATGGAAGTTGATTATTGCTAACTCAAAGATATTTTAATTTTTAGTGAGTCATGATACAGTATTTTATTTAATTGATGCATACCTGCTCCCCCACTCTCTCTTTTAGGAAGTAGAATAGCAGCCATGATCGAAGACAAAGGACCAAGAGTGACAGACTACTTTGTTGTGGCAGGTCTCACTGATACATCTACTCTTTTGGACCAAGAAATAAATCGTTTAGATACTAAGTCAACGGGACCTAAAGCTCCAATTACAGACATTGCCATTATTATCAAATCAGCTGGGGAAACAGTACCTGAAGGTTACACCTGTGTTGAAGCCACTCCATCAGCTCTCCAAGCAAATTTGAATTATGGAAGTCTAAAAAGTCCAGAACTTTTCTTGTGTTATAAGAGAGGAAGAGATAAACCACCCCTTACAGATATTGGGTATGGTAACTTTTCTTTTACTATAGTGAGTTGGAATAAAATTAATGTAAGGTACATAGTGGCAGAAACTAAAAATCCTTGATGGTTTTATTGTTATTTGTTACTTTAGTATCAAGTATGTTCATATTTTATACACACACGCACACACACAAACACATATATCTGTATGTATATATCCTTACTGAATTTGTTTACATTGCAATTGAATTGTTAGGTCATTTCCTTTCAAATATTGAACCAGGTACAGTAGTATAATCCCAGCAATTTGGTAAGGCCAAGGCAAGAGGATCACTGTGCCTGGCTCAGTGTACATATCTTTTATGTCTAGATTACTTTTATTACTAACTGCCTCACACATGTAATCCCAGCTGCTTGGGAGGATGACACAGGAGAAATGCAAATTTGAGGGCAGTCTGGGTAACAAAATAAAAAATAAAAAGGGTTAGGGACTATAACTCAGTGTTCTTGGGTTCCATCCTCGGGAAAAAGCAAAACAAAATAAATATAGGATCATGTCATCTGCAAACACAAATAGTCTTACTTTTTTTTTTTCCCCACTTTGGATACTTGTCTATTATGACTAGAATTTCTAGTACAGTGTTCAACTGTAGTCGTGAAAGTAGGCATATTATCTCATTCATCTTCGGTGGAAAGATTTTAGTTGTTTACCATGATATTAATAATATTACTTCATAAGTGCCATTTATCTTGTTAAGGAAGTTTTTTAGAGATTTTTATTGTGAAGGTCTGTTGAATTTTGTCAAGACTTTTCTTTGTCAATTGAGATGATTGTGCCATTTCCCCCTTTGTTCTATTAGGGATGTTTTATTGATTTTTTTTTAAGTCTCTTTTAATAATACCCATAGTACCACAACTTAAAATGATTAATTCCTTAATATCACATATCCAAATTTCTCTGAACCACTAATTTTTCTTTTAAAGGATTGATTGCTAGAAGTGCCCCCCACCCTGACCCTAGTACTAGGGATCAAATCCATGGGTGTTCTGCCACTGTGCTAAGTTCTCAGCCTCTTTTTCATTTTTGTTTTGGTACTGGGAATTGAACCCAACATTTGCTCTCTACCACTGAGCCACATCCCCAGGTCTTTTTATTTATTTATTTTTGAGACAAGGTCTTGATAATTTGCCCAGGCTGGCCTTGAACTTGCTATCCTTCTGCCTCAGCTTCCAGGGTCCCTGGGATTATAGGTGTGTGCCAAGACGTTGGTCTAGTGCAGATACTAATAGGTAGCAAGCCACAGTATTTGACCATCACTTGTTAGGCTTATCATCGTCTTCACTGGAGTAGAGCTCTGGTGAAATTGTTATGAGGTCCTTATTTTGTTCATATTCCCAAATCCAAGGGTGATTTTTCTTTTTATAAGTTGATCTTAAGTTGATCTTTATGCAGTATCCATCTAACTATTTAATATTGCCCTCCCAGTTTACATCTGTTTCTTCTTCAGATCAATAACAGTAACAACAACAACAAAAAAAAAGGTGACTGGATTGGCTTTTAATGGGAGCATTTTTTTCCTCAAGAAGGGGAAAAGAGTTTCGAAAAAGTATGAATACCTTATTGATTGCCTCTGCCAGGCACCATGGTGCACAGGGGTAATCCCAGTGGCTTGGGAGGCTGGGGCAGGAGGATCACAGTTCAAAGGCAGTCTTAGCAATTTAGTGAAGCCCTAAGCAACTTAGTGAGACCCTATCTCACTCAATTAAAAAAAAAAAGGAGGGGGGGGGCTGAGGATGTGGCTCAGTAGTTAAGCACCCTGGTTCAATTCCAGTATGAAAAAAAAATATTTTTTTAACTGGTGTTTTTTTTATAATGAAGAGCCTTCCTATTTTCTCTTAATTTTGTAGTTTGGAGTATAATTGAGTACTTGTGGATTTTTATTTACATGATAAAAATCAGTTACATTCTGAACTCTTTGTTCAAACTCTCCCAGATTTGGCCAGTGATACCCTTTTAGGCTGACCACAGGGCAGAGCAAAATCTGGATTTATGTATCTTCATTGCTTTTCTGGTCCTTTTTGGTAGATAAATCTAGGAAATATTTTATAAATATGTGTATATATTTAAAACAATGAGTTTGTATTAATATTTTAAGTTTAAATTTAACATTGAAGAACTTTTTGTAACTTATTTTGAATTGCACCTTGTTTCTCTTAAACTGAACATCTTGGTTCCCAGTAACATGAATGTTACTTATTGCTTTATCTATTATACATCATGTAATTTCAAAGTTACAACAATATTACTGCCAATAGTAGGCCTGTTTACCAAGACCCCTTCCTAGACACTGTTCCCAAATAAGCATTATACTGTGTTAAAAAATTATATGACATAGTTTTTAGGTGAGCACATTAACAATTTGGTATGTAGTTAGGTTTACCTGTTTCTTTTTTACTTTTTTTTTTTTTTTGCCACTGAGGACTGAACCCAGGGTGTTTTACCCCTGAGCTACATCCCCAGCCTTTTCTATTTTTAAATTATTTTTTGATACCACGGGTTGAACCCAGAGGTACTTTATCATTGAGCCACATCTCCAGCCCTTTTTATTTTTTAAAATTGAGACAGTGTCTCACCAAGTTGCTTAGAGACTTGCTAAATTGTTGAGGCTGGCCTGGAACTTGTGATCTTCCTGCCTCAGCTTTCTTAGCTGCCAGTATTACTGTTACACACCATCATGCCTCTCATTTTAATTATATCCAAACCATCTGATGTGAAGTTTTATCTCATTGTGGTTTTGATTTGTACTTTCTTGTACATGTGGGGTGTCTTTCAAGTGCTTTTGGCTGTTTGCACATCTTCTTTGTTTTGTTTTGTGTGGAACTGAGGATTGAACCCAAGGTGCTTTACCACTGAGCAACTTAAAATTTAAGTTGCTTAGGACCTTGCTAAATTATTGAGGGCAACCTTGAACTTTTGATCCTCTTGCCTCAGCCTCCCAAATCACTGGGATTACAGGTGTGTGCCATTGTGCCTGGCTTGCATATCTTCTTCTTCTTCTTCTTCTTCTTCTTCTTCTTCTTCTTTTTATTGTAAACAAGTGGGGTACAACTTGTTTGCTTATCTTCTTTAGACAAATGTCTGTTTATATTTTTTACCCACCTTTTAAAAAACATTTTATTTCAAAATAATTTTAATTTTACATAGTTGCAAGGATAATATAGTTCCCATATGTCTTCCTAAAACATGTGCCTATTTTAAAATGTGTTGTTTTTATATTGAGTTATGTAAGTTCTTTATATATTCGGAAAGAATTCCCTAATTAAATATATGATTTGCAAATGTTTTCTCACCTTATTTGGATTGTCTTTTCACTTTCTTGGTGGTATCCATTTTAGAATGGACACTTTTCATTTTTGTTTCTTATTTTTGTTTTTGTGAAACTGGGGATTGAACCTATGTGTCTGCTACCACTTACATACCCAGACGTTTGAAATTTTTTATTTTGAGACAGGGTCTCACTAAATTGCCAAGGCTGTCCTGGAACTTTTGATTTGCTTTCTCAGCCTCTAAAGTAACTGTAATTACAGCATTGCCACCATGTGCAGTGAACATTTTTAATTTTGATGAGATTCAGTTTATTCCTTCTTGTCTCTTGTACTTTTGATGTTATATTTAAGAAGGCTTTGTTACAAAGGTTTTACAGGGTTGACTAAACCTTAATCCTATTTATTTCTAAGATTTTAAAAATTTTAGTTCTTGTATTTAAGTATTTGATGCTGCTGGGCATGGTGGCACATGCCTGTAATTCCATCTACTTGGGAGGCTAAAGTACAGGGATCCTAAGTTTGCAGCTAACTTGAACAATGTAGTGAGACCCTCTATAAGAAAAAAAGTAATTATTTGACCCATTTTGAGCTTTTTTTTGGTTTGTAGTAGTTTAAGGAAGGGAGTCCCAACTTCATACTGCTACATATAGATATCTTGTTGTTCCAGAACTGTTTGTTGAAAAGTCTGTTCTTTCTCCATTAAATTGTCTTGGCAATCTTTTTGAAATGAATGGACTGTAAGTATAAGTTCTTAATTTTGGGCTCTTCATTGGATTGTATTGACTTTTCTGTCTTTTAAAAATTTTTTTTAATTGTAGATGGACACAATATCTTTATTTTTTTATTTTTATGTGGTGCTGAAAATGGAACCCAGTGCCTCACATTTTCTAGGCAAACCCTCTACTGAGCCCCAGCCTCAGCCCCTGCCTGTTCTTTTTTTTTCAGTTGTAGATGGACACAATACCTTTATTTTTATGTGGTGCTAAGGATTGAACCCAGCACCCCACACATGCTAGGCAAGCACTCTACCACTGAGCCACAACGCCAGTCCCTGTCCATCTGTAGTTAATGCCAGTGCACCTTGTTCTGATTACTCTAAATCCATAGTGAGTTTTGAATCAGGGAAGTATGAGTCCTCTAACTTTTTTTTTTTTTTTTTTTTTCCAGATTGCTTGTGCTATACCAGGACTCACATTTTCTATAGGAACTTTATAATCAGGCTGTCACTTTCTACAAGAAAAAACAGTAACAAAACAGTAACTAAAGCAACTGGAACTTTAGATAGGAATCACGTCAAATTTGTAATCTATTTGGAAAATTCATTTGTGTTACCAGTATTGTTTTTTTATCCATGAGCATGGGCTTTTTAAGTCTTCTTTAATTTCTTTAAATAATGTTTTCAGTCAGAGAATATTTATTTTTTATTTATTTATTTTTTTAGTCAAAGTGTTTAAAGGTAAAAATTTGACAGGAATTTGGAAGGAAATTTTTTGAAAGCATTTGAATATTTGATGAAATTTCTAGGAATTAATCTTGAATGTTTGTGGTATTACCCCTTTTTTTTTTTCATGGATCTTGTAATAAAAGTTAAGTTGTTCAATCCTATTTATCCTATTTATACATCTTAAATTAAATGCTAGCTTTTGAAAAATAATTCAGAGATTTATAGTTCCTAAAGCAATAATTTTAGTTTTATTTTGCAATAGGAGAGATAAAATTTTTGTTTCAAAGAAAGAAAACCAGCATTAACCTAAAATCTCTTTGTCTCCCTGCAGAGTTTTATATGAAGGGAAAGAAAGACTTATTCCAGGATGTGAAGTGATCCAAGCCACGCCCTATGGTCGCTGTGCCAATGTCAACAATAGTTCAACTACTTCACAAAGAATCTTTATCACTTATCGAAGGGCTCCTCTAATTCGACCCCAGAATTCCTTGGCAGTTACTGATATCTGTGTCATTGTAACCAGCAAAGGAGAAACCCCTCCTCATACCTTCTGCAAAGTTGACAAAAACTTAAATTGTGGAATGGTAAGAGTAGTCATTTCATTTTCAAAGTTTCATTTGAAAACAAACCCAAAGGAATACTTTTTGAACTTCTTACTATTAGGTGTATATAGTTTATTCTCATTTTTATGATTCTTGTTTTTATTATTTTCAGCTGTAATTTTTATGATTCATAATCATAAAATTTTATTAGATAATTTAGAATAAATTCAGAATGAAAATCCAGAAAAAGCATACTTTAAGTCAGGACTTTTAACTTATGATTATTTTTGGGTAAATCCTAATATGGTCTGTTACATCAGCATGGAGATTTCATTAACTTTTGGGTTTCAGTGGTGTCTTCATGGACAAATTGCAAAGAGTGGGTGAGAGCTCTCTCTACATTATTTATTTAAATATTGTGGGTGGGTCTGTCTGTCTATCTACCTACCTACCTTTGCTCTACCACTGAGCAATATCCCCGTTTCATAAATTTGGAGACGGGGTCTCACTAGATTGCTTGCAGTCCTCCTGTCTCCGCCACCTGAGTTGCTGGAATTATAGGTGTGTGCCACACACACACCTGGTTTATTTACTTACTTACTTACTTACTTACTTATTTAGTACTGGGCATTTAACCCTGGGGCACTTTACCACTGAGCTACCTTCTCAGCCCTTTTTATTATTTTGAGACAGGATCTTTCTAAGTTGCTAAGGCTGATCTCAAACTTGCAATCCTCCTGCCTCAGCTTCTTGATTTACTGGGGTTATAGGCAGGTGTCACTATGCCCTGCAATATATTTGTTTTTTAAAAGAACTTGAGTGAAGAAAAAAAATTAGATACGCATTTTCTTTTCTTTCTCATTTCTTTCATTTTTTTTTCTTTTTTTGGTGGTACTGGGGATTTATCCCAGGGATGCTCTGCCACTGAGCTATACCCCCAGCCCTTTTTCTATTTTTATTTTGAGAGAGGGTCATGCGAAGTTGCAAAGGCTGGTCTTGAACTTGTGATCCTCCTGCCTCATTCTCCCAAGTTGCTGGGACTTTAGGTGTGTGCCATTGATCCTGGCTACATATACATTTGATTTATAGTTTTATGATACTGAAATTTACTGTTGCGTCAGAATTTTTTAAAGAATATTGTTTGTGTGTTTTTAATTTTTAATTTTTTTATTGGTGCATTATAATTATATATATTATGGGATTTATTTTTACATATTCATACGTACACACAGTATAGTTTGGTCAGTTTTGTTCAGGACAGATTTATTTTGAAAAAAAAACTTCAGGTCAGATTAATATTTGCTAATGTTATATGGGCAGAATCGATGTGCATCTGACTATTAGTGAAGATGGGGTGGTCTCTGAAAGTGATGTCCTTATGGCATCCAGTGACCCAGGTCTTCCCTAGCTTGGGTTTTACTGCCTAGTTCACTTCATGCTGTCTCTTTCAAGTGGAGACAGTCTCTGGATCACTGGAGAATTCTAAACTTTTTGTAATTGCACTGTTTTTTTTGCTCCTTTTCTTTTAGTTTTCTCTGTAGGGCTTTGCTGTGTTTTACACTAATTAGTCTGTTCTGTAAACACATTTTTTAAAAACAATTGTTTATTGGCACTGAGTATTGGATCCAAGACCTCACACATGCTTAGCATGTACTCTATCACTGAACTGTATCCCCTTCCCTATAAATGTAGGTTTTAAATTGACTCTCCTGACTAATCAAAATTTTTAGATTTTGAATCTTTAGATTCAAGAAAATCAGTTTTTGTTCACTTTTTTTGTCTTTTGTAAAACTTATTCATATTTTGCAGTGGGGTTCCAGTGTATTTCTGTGTTACAAGAAGTCTGTGCCTGCTTCAAATGCAATAGCATATAAAGCCGGTAAGTGAATTAAAGATTTGTCTCTATTATTACAGTTACAGGTGCACATTAACATTTGTCTAGAAGAGACAAAGTATGTCCCCTTATGTAGTTTGTGGAATTGATCTATTTATAAAATTGAATTCCCTATAATTTTAGCATGTAAAATTTCTTAAATGCATTATGTACCACAAGATAATGCTCCCTTCCCACACAAAAATATGCTGCTAATTAAGTGTAAACTTTTTTTCCCCCAATGCAAGCATTATGTGAAATAAATATTGAAGCTTTCAGTCTATACTAATAGAGTTAACATTTTAATGGGAAACTGCTTACTCTCTGACCTTTTGTATTTTGGCAATCAGGAAGGTGTCAAACTTGCATCTTTACTTCTTATATTTCCTTCTCTTATCTTTGTGTGTCTTATTTGAAACCACATGTTACTTGCCATGAAAAGTGGACTTGCTTCCTTTCTTGTTGCAAAGAATCAGCTATATGGAGGAGAGGAGGGCCTGAGAAACTTTTCTGCCATGAAGTTTTTGAGAAATCTATCGCCACATTCTTACTGCACAGTAAAGTGTCAAGGGCTGTAAAGATTTAAGTGTGACCTCTTCATCCCACTGGTATGGTGGGATAAAAACTGAAAATACAGGTATGCTCCAGTTGTAAATAGAAGAAATACTGGAATACTTCTTTGTGAAAAGCAGCAGTGCCAATTACTTTTTGACCATGCGCAGTTTTTGAAATGAAATCTACTTCAGGGGCATCAGGCAAATCCATATTGAAAACTTGATTGTCCTCATAAACATTCATACTAATGAATCAAACAGTTTAATTGATACTATAAAAATAAAGGCAACAACTATAAAAATTACTGTGATCTTAAAATATGATACTGCTAATGATTGCTGTAACATGTCAATTGTACATGATTCCCTAAAATGTTTTCTCTTTTTTGATGGGGAGAGGGTATCACTTAAAAACAAAAACAAACAAACAAACAAAAACTAGTTGGGTGTGGTGGCACATGCCTGTAATCCTAGCGACTAGGAGACTGAGGCAGGAGGATTGCAAGGTTGAGGATAGCTTCAGCAATTTAGCAAGGCCCTAAGTAACTTAGTGAGACCCTGTTTCAAAGTAAAAAAATAAAATGAAAAGGACTGAGGGTGTAGCTCAGTGATAAAGTGCCTGGGTTCAATCCCTGGTACCAAAAAACAAAACAAAACAAAACAAAACAAAACAAAACTATGAGAGTATTTAGATATTTGATATGAGACGCTTATTTTAGAATAGAGAGTTTTGGGACTGAATATGAACTCAAAATTCTGCTAGTGATTTTCAAGTTTTTAACTTAGAAGTCGTTAAATTAGAGGGTAATTAATGATGCCATGTAACTACTTGGTTTGGTTCTCTTGGTGTTCCTGCTCCTGCTTTCTGGGTTTTACACACTCTGTACTCAGTCTCAGGGGTTTCTGTTTTGTTTACTTTTCATGTTGCATGCCTTTTGCACTGCTTCTCCCTCAACATGAGTGTAGGAGCTGTGATAATTTCTGTTGCCTTGACATTATTTCATAACACTTTGTACCTTCCTTGAATTTTTTTCCTGAAGACTAACTGAAATAGTGAATTTCCCTTTATCTTTCTTACCATTCTTTACAAGGTGTTGGCATATATAGAAAAAAAATACATATATGATTGTGATTAAGTTGATTGAATAGAGTCTTGAGTAGTATATTTAATACATTTCCATGTTATACTTCACTTCCATGGGTAAAATTTAAAGGGTAAATTTGTTAGTTTAATTTCTGTTATAGCAGGAGAAAAATTGATTCTGAGCTAGGGGTGGCATATGCCTATAATCCCAGTGGCTTGGGAGGCTAAGTAGAAGGATTTAAATTTAAGCCCAGCCTCAGCAAATTAGTGAGGCCAAAACAACTTAGTGATACCCTGTCTCGAAATAAAAAATAAAAAAGGGCTGGGGATGTGGTTTAGTGGTTCAGTGCTCCTGGTTTCAATCCCCAGTACTCAATCCCCTCCCCTCCCAAAATAATTGATTTTGAAATTTCACAAGTATTTCCATGAAATTTGGTATTAAAATTCCTGTTAATACATATCATGTATCATTTATGGAAAAGTAATTCTCAAAGAAAATTCATCATTATCTCCTTTCCCCAAAAGGTTTGATTTTTAGGTATCCAGAGGATGACTATGAGTCTTTTCCACTCTCAGAATCTGTACCTCTTTTCTGCCTTCCTATGGGAGCCACTATTGAATGTTGGGATCCTCAAACCAAATATCCACTTCCAGTTTTTTCAACGTTTGTCCTGACAGGTTCTTCAGCAGAAAAGGTATATTTTTGTCTCGTTGTTGAAATCTATTTTGTCCTTATTTCTAATTCTGTAAAGTGGTTAATATGATGTAAACTATCTTTGGATGTTAGCATTATTTGGACAAAAAACATTTAAATTTATTCTATAATGTCCAATGTGAGTATCCTTGTATAATGTCCATGGTACCCCTGGAGTTTCTGAGGCTTTTCAGAGAAACTACTCAAAATAAAAAATAAAAAGTGTTGGGGTCATAGCTCAGTGGTAAAGTGTCCCTGGGTTCAATCTGCAGTACTGCAAAGAGAAAAAAATCGTCCTTAAAAGTAAAAGTTAGTGAATAGATTAAACAACAGATAAGACATAACTAAAAGAATAACTAGTGATATTAAAAGAATAACTACTGTTATTAAATGTGCTATACTAAAATGGTAGAACATATAAAGGAATTTAAATATGTGGCAGAGAGAATCAGAAGGTTCAATATGTATTTAATGAGTTCCAAAAATGAGAAACTAGAAAAATGCAACATTCTAAGTACCATTGGTTGAGTCTTCCAAAGTTGATGAAATTGTCTTTAAAGGTGTGCTTTGAATTTTTAGCAGAAAAATTAATAAATAAGTAAATTCACTTCTTCATATAATAGTAAAATTGTATATAAAATGATACTTAAAACATATAATATATAAAAAACCTACATATAAAACTAGTACACCAAAGACAAAGGAGATTGTTTTATATAAAATATGTATTGTATAAAACAGTAATATTGACATAAATAATAGATTAAAATAAAGGGAGTGCTTGCCTGTGATTCCAGTGACTCAGGAGACTGAGGTGGGAGGATATTAAGTTTGAGGCCAACCTCAGCAACTCAGGAAGACCTCTGTCTCCAGGTGAAAAAAAGTGGCTGGTAATATTGCTCAGTGGTAGAGAACCACTGGGTTCAATCCACAGTACTGGGGAAAGACAAACAATAGGATCAGAGAGAAGCCAAAAATTCTTGTAAAAAGCAGGTAACAGTGGAAATTGAAAATTTCCTTAGGAAATTTGATAAAGAAGCAATTTTTATTGAAAAAACATCTCACCATTAATGACTCATGAGGCTCAAACAGTATATGTGTGTGGTCTCATGCTGTAAGTTTATGACCTCTGTGTTAAAGTATCTTGCATAATGTCTAGAACATAGTACTCAGTGAAGATCAGTACTGTGTTAACTGCATTACCTGCAACTAAATTAACTTGTTAGCTTAATGATCATTTACAGTTTCTCACTGAAAGTTGTTAAAAAAACTGAAAATTTCAAAATCTTTAAATGCTTAAGAGTTACCTGGCTGGGCAAGGTGGCACATGCCCGTAATCCCTGTAACTCAGGAGACTGGAGCAGGAGGATCAAAATTTTGACGTCAGTTTCAGCAATTTAGGAAAACCTTCAGTTTTGTGTTGCTGTGACTGAAATAGCTGACAAGAATTTAGAGCAGAGAATATTTATTTGGGGCTCATGGTTTCAGAGGTTCAGCCCCTAGATGGTCAAGTGCATTGCTCTGGGCCCAAGATGAAGCAATGTGTTCATGGGCCCTTTTAACCTCTGATCCACATTCCCAGTGGACCCCCCCCCCCCTTTTCTTTTTCATAAACCTTATTTAGAAAGAAAGTATAAGTTATTCAGGTTGACTGAACTCTGTGATCCTCCTGTCTCAACCTCCTGAGTCACTGAGATTACAGGCATGTGTCACTGTGCCTCGTGTGATTACATGTTTAATTACTAATAGTAAGATTTATGAAGTATAGAGAGAAGGACTGATTAGTTTGGAGGAGGGGATGGGTATGATGATAGAAATGCTTCATTAAGTATTCACAAAATACCTTAGCAGTATTTTGAAAAATAGATTAGGAGGAAGCACCAAAGCATAACAATATGAACAGAAGGCACAAAATGAAATGGTATATATGCCTGGTATTGTGTTTAGGTCTGTATTGCTGAGTAGGAATTGAGAACATCATACCATTTACATGGACTGTGATATATCACCTGTAATGGGGAGCTTTTGATGGATGAACTTATTAACTCAACAGATCTATGGCCAATGTGTTATCCACTCAAATATTCCCTTTTCTCATTGATACCAATTAGTGTTAACTGTCGTCGTTGCTTTGAGATGTGGTGAGTCAAAGTGGAATTGAAAGTTTCTGGCTTAGAGACTGGGTAACTTGAGACTAAGTAGTATGTTGTCACTGAATGAGATTGGGAAAAAAGTGTGTATGTAACAAATTCACTCTTTTTTATTTATTTATTTTGATTCATTGTACATAAATGGGGTACAACTGTTGTTTCTCTGGTTGTACATGAAGTAGAATCGCACCATTCGTGTAATCATACATGTAATAGGGTAATGATGTTTGTCTCGATGGTTATTTTTCCTTCTCCCTACCCCCTCCCACACCTCTTTTTCCTCTGTACAATCCATCCTTCCTCCATTCTTGCTTCCCTCCCACCTTCCATTATGTATCATCATCTGCTTATCAGAGAGCTCATTTGGCTTTTTGTTTTTTGGAATTGGCTTATCTTACTTAGCATGATATTCTCCAACTTTATCCATTTACCTGCAAATGCCAAAATTTTATTCTTTTTTTTTTTTGGTGCTGGGGATCGAACCCAGGGCCTTGTGCTTACCAGGCAAGCACTCTACCGACTATCTCCCCAGCCCCAAATTTTATTCTTTTTAATGGCTGATATTCCATTGTGTATATATACCACAGTTTCTTCATCCATTCATCAACTGAAGGACATCTAGGTTGGTTCCACAATCTGGCTATTGTGAATTGAGCAGCTATGAACATTGATGTGGCTGTATCTCTGTAGTATGCTGATTTTAAGTCTTTTGGGTATAGGCTGAGGAATGGGATAGCTGGGTCAAATGGTGGTTCCATTCCAAGTTTTCTGAGAAATCTCCACACTGTTTTCCAGAGTGGCTGCACCAATTTGCAACCCCAGTAGCAATGTACGAGTGTACCCTTTCCCCCATATTCTCGCCAGCAACTGTTGTAGCTTGTATTCTATAGCCATTCTAATTGGGGTGAGATGGAATCTTAGGGTTTTTGATTTGCATTTCTCTTATTACTAGAGATGTTGAGCTTTTTTTCTTATATCTGTCTGTTCATTTCCTTAGCCCACTTATTGATTGGGTTATCTGTATTCTTGGCGTAGTTTTTTGAGTTCTTTATAGATTCTGGAGATTCGTGCTCTATCTGAAGTATGTGTGGCAGAGATTTTTCTCCTACTCTGTAGGCTCTCTCTTCATATTGCTGATAGTTTCCTTTGCTGAGAAAAAGCTTTTTAGTTTGAATCTATCCCAATTATCGATTCCTGCTTTAATTTCTTGTGCTTCGGGAGTCATGTTAAGGAAGTCTGGTCCTAAGCCGACAGGATGGAGATTTGGACCTACTTTTTCTTCTATAAGGTGCAGGGTCTCTGGTCTGATTCTGAGGTCCTTGATCCATTTTGAGTTGAGTTTTGTGCAGGGTGAGACAGGGGTTTAGTTTCATTTCACTGCATATAGATTTCCAGTTTTGCCAGCACCATTTGTTGAAGAGCCTGTCTTTTCTCCATTATATGTTTTTGGCACCTTTGTCTAGTATGAGAAACTGTATATATGTGGTTTGTCTCTGTGTCCTCTATTCTGTACCATTGATCTACCTATCTGTTTTGGTGCCAATACCATGCTGTTTTTGTTACTATTGCTCTGTAGTATGGTTGAAGGTCTGGTATTGTGATACCCCCCTGCATCACTCTTCCTGGATTGCTTTAGCTAGTCTGGGTCTTTTATTCTTCCAAATGGATTTCACAATGGCTTGTTCTATTTCTGTGTGGTATGTCTTTGGAATTTTAATGGGAATTGCATTGAATTATTACTTCCAGGCAACAACAGGCAGCTGGTGATCCACTGGTTGTCTGCGGTTGGTCTGCTGGCTACTGGTGGACTATCAGCAGGTGGACCTCGGGTGGTGGGTGATGGGTAGGCGAAAGGCAGGCAATGGGCAGGCAAGAGGCAGGCAAATAGCAGATGATAGGCGCCAGTCAGTGAGCAATCTGCACTCAAAAAGTAGTCGGTATGCTGGCAGACTGCAGGTGATCACAGTAGACAAATTGGGTAAACAGCAGGGAATCGATAAGCAGCAAAAACTGCCTCTCTGAGAAACAGATATCCCCTGCTTGAAACCTGAGTTATGGAGCGACAAGGAATGCAGCGTCCCTCTAGTCCACCATCTTGGATCTCCAGAATTGCATTCAATCTGTATAGCACTTTTGGAAGTGTGGCCATTTTGACAATATTAATTCTGCCTATCCAAGAACATGGGAGATCTTTCCATCTTCTAAGGTTTTCTTTAATTTCTTTCTTTAGTATTCTGTAGTTCTCACTGTAGAGGTCTTTCACGTCTTTTGTTATATTGATTCCCAAGTATTTTAATTTTTTTGAGGCTATTGTGAATCTTTTCAGAAGATTTATCACTTATGTATAAAAGTGCATTAGATTTATGAGCACTGATTTTATATCCTGCTACTTTACTGAATTCATTTATGAGTTCTAGAAGTTTTCTGGTGGGATTTTTCGGCTCCTCTAAATATAGAATCATGTCATCAGCAAATAGGGATAGTTTGAGTTCTTCTTTTCCTACAAATTCACTCTTCACAATGTTTTATGATGCCTATGGGACTTTCAGGTAGAGATATTGCCAGGTTATTTAGAAATAGGTGTTTGGAGTTAAGGAAGATGCCAGGCAACTAGAGAGAAAGGTTTGTGTTTTGTTAGTTTAGTTGTTGAATTCCTGATGTTGGGCATGGTAGTGCATGCTTATAATCTTAGCTACCAGGGAGGGTAAGGCATGAGGATCCCAAGTTCAAGGCTAGCCTCAGCAATTTTGGGAGACACTGTCTCACAAGAAAAAATATAATGTGCCAGGGATTTAGTTTAGGTGTAAAGTGCCCCTGGGTTCAATCCCTAGTACCAAAAACAGAAAACAAAAACATCAAAACCCTGAAAGAATGAAAATTTCCAAATAAAATTAGAACCTTGGGAAATGCCCATACTTAAGTGTAATAGAACTGGTTGTAGTGTTGGATAGAAAAAAGTAGCCAGAAAGATAGCAAAAGATTGAGGAGTTTTAACACAGAGGAATGTTAGCTCTACTTTATGTTATAGAGAAATTGGAAGAAATTTAGCACTGAAAGTCTTTGGAATCTTCATTAGAATTGTTTTAATGGAATTAGAAGGGAGACTGTAGTAGATAGAGGTGAAAAAATGGAGGTACTAATTGTTGAAAATCAAAGACGCCAATAGGTTCTTGACCAAATTGTCTAAGAAAAGAAAGTATTAAAGCCATCTAGTAGGGGCCCATAGATTGAAAGAAAGTGAAAAGGGATAAAGGGAATCAAAAGTATAGATGTGACTGACAAATGTGTGTGAGTGTGTGTCTGTATGTGTATATGTACATACATATAGGATATATAAAAATTAATTGAAGGCTAAAGTGATAAAGTCCTTGCCTAGCATGTGCAAGGCCCTGGGTTTAATCCACAGCATCACAAAAAATCAAGGAGTGAGCAAGAGAACAAATATACACATACAGGTATACAATACTCAAAATGTGAGAGAAGAATGGAGGAACTTTAGATTATGTAGAGGAAAATGGGGGGAGTATGAAAAATGGTAGAATGAGACAGACATTATTACCCTATGTACATGAATGATTACAGGAATGTTGTGAATCTACATTGTGTACAATCATAGAAACAAAATGATGTACCCCATTTGTATACAATGAATCAAAATGCAGTCTGTAAAAAATTTTTAAAAATAAATAATTAAATTAAAAAAAAAAACTCAAAATGTATCAAAGACCTCAACTTAAGAAGTATAAAGCTCTTAGAAGACAGCAGAGAGGAAAAATCTTAATGACATTGGATATTGGTGATATCTGTTATGACATCAAATACAAAATCAGGGCAAAAGAAAAAATGGATAAAAGGTACTTCAACAAAATTAGGGACTATCCATCTAGGAACACTATCAAGAGAGTGAAAAGGAAGAAAATATTTGCAAATTATATATGTGATATTGTTGTTTTGTTTTGTTTTGTTTTATGGTACTGGGATTGAGCCCAGGGCCTGACAAATGCTAAGTAGTAGCAGCTGATAGAGTGTTTACACCCAGGATATATAAAGACCTTCTACAAACAAAACTGAAAAAAGGACTTAAATTGAAATTTTTCCATAGAAGTACAAATTGCAATAAGGTCACAGAAGATGTTCAACATCTCTATTCATTCGGGAAATGCAAATGAAAACAACGAGATAACATTTCACACTTATTAGAATGGCTGTTAAAAAACAGAAACCCAGGGCTGGGGAGATAGCTCAGTTGGTAGAGTGCTTGCCTTGCGTGCACAAGGCCCTGGGTGTTCGATCCCCAGTAACGCAAAACAAAAACAAAAATAAAAAAAAACATAAAACCAGCTGTGGTGGCACAAGCCTGTAATCCTAGATATTTGGCAAGTCTGAGGCAGGAAGATTCAGGTTTGAGGCTAGTCTTAGTGAGACCCTGCCTCAAAATGGCTGGGAGTGGTGGTGCACACCTATAATGCCAGCTATTCTGGAGGCTGAGGCAGGAGGATTATGGGTTTGAGGCCAGTCTTAGCAATTTAGTGAAATCCAGTCTCAAAATAAATAATAAAAACGACTTGGGATGTAGATCTGTGGTGTCAGAATGTCCCTGGGTTCAATCCCTAGTACCACAAAACAAATAAAACAAAACAAAAAAGAAAGTAAGTATTGGTGAGAATATGGAGAAATTGGAACCCTTGAACAGTGCTAATGGGAATGTAAACTGGCTCTGCTGCTGTGGAAAACAGTTTGGCATTTCCTCTAAAGAATAAACATAGAATTATCATATAAGCGAACAGTTTCATTCCTAGGTATATACCCAAAGTAACTGAAAGTAGGGACTCAAAACTTGTACATCAGTGCTCACAGCGGCATTAATCACAATAGCCAAAATGTAGAAACAACCCTAATGTTTTTAGTTGGATGGTTGGATAAACAAAATGAGGTATATATGCACAATAGAGTATTATTCAGCCTTAAAAAGGAGTAAAATTGGGCTGGGGAGATAGCTCAGCTGGTAGAGTGCTTGCCTCGCAAACACAAGGTCCTGAGTTCGATCCCCGGTACCGCAAAAAAAAGAAAAAAAAAAAAAAAAAAAAAAAAAAAAGGAGTAAAATTGGGATATATACTGCAACATAGAAGAACTTTGAAAACATGCTAAGTAAAATAATCCAGATACAAAAAGGACAAACACTATGTGATTCCACTTGTAGAAACTACTGTTAAAATAGGAAAATTCATAGATACAAAAACTAGAGTAGAGGTTACCAGGGAGTTGGTTTGGGGGTAAGGGAATGCCAAATTACTGTTAAGGGGTATAGAGCTTCCCTTTGGAGTGCTAAAAAAGTTCTGAAAATGGGTAGTGGTAATGGTTTGTATAACATTGTGAAGGTTAATTCCACTGAATTGTACACATAAAAATGATTGAAGGGTTAAATTTTGTTAGTATATTTTAGCCCAGTGCAAAAAAAAAATCACAAATGCAAGTTGAGTGAGGTCATTAGGGTACATTCTCTAGGGTAAGTGCTAGGTAAAACATTTCACTGTGTGGTTAAAAATGAAAACATAAGAATTTAGCATCTACTTTTGTATATGCTTGAATGTATAATTACAGTGGAAAAAATTTAAAGGAATTTCCATCAAAATTTGGTTATCTCTTGGATAGGATTTTGAGTGAGATGTTTTTATATGCACTCCCAGCAAATATTTCTTATTTCATAAGAGAAAAAGATTAACTTTAAAAAATAAATTTGAATCTTATCACAATTCTGTTACTCTAGGTATATGGAGCTGCCATCCAGTTTTATGAACCTTACTCTCGGGACCTTCTTACAGAGAAACAGCTTATGCAGCTGGGCCTGTTGACTCCTGTGGAGAGAAAAATGATCTCTAAATCCATCAATTCAAACAAATGCATTTGTTTACTCTCACACTGGCCTTTTTTTGAAGCCTTTAGAAAGTTTCTTATGTTTATCTACAAACTTTCTGTGTCTGGACCACATCCTCTTCCTATTGAAAAGTATGTATAATGATTAGATTGAAGTCTGGTGGAAAATATGGATTTATATGAATATGTTTCATTGTTTATTTAACTTTAGCAGCAAAATTGAAAGGGGAGGAGAGTCACAGTCACCCTGCTTTTTACTTAACTCCCTTTTTCACCTGAGTCATTGACTGATTTAAAATTGAAGAGTGGCAGTAAGAATGGCCAAATATGAATCTTTCTGAGAGTACATGTGAGGAAGTAACTGACATAAATTGTGTTGTGTGTGTTTTTCTACTCATTCTCTAATAACCAAGACACACACAAGGACACCCTTTATACAAGTGGCCAATTTAAGTTCTAAGTATAAAATATTTCTAAACAGATGTAGAAATTAGTAAAGGTGAGTTAATTGATGTGTAATGTAAAATTCAGGTTTTAGCATCAGAATTCTTAATGATTTTCCTTTAATTGATGGTTCTTTTTGTCATGGAAATCTCTTGTAAGCAAGAAAAACAGATGTGGAGCTGTTCTTTTTTCACCCCCTAGTGCAGGGAATTGAATCCAGAGCTTCTTGAATGCTAGGCCAGTGTTCTACCACTGAGCTACATCCCCAGCCCTATGAAAACTATTTTTTAATTTATATTTTCCTGGTAATAATAGGAGATATTTATATGGACTTTGCATCAGAGACTATATTGTACATTTCAGAAGTTTAATGGACATTTACTTATATTAAGGAAATTTGTTTGGGTCTGGGGATGTAACTCAGGATTAGCATGCATGCCTAGCATGTGTAGAGTTCTGGGCTCAATCTCCAGTACACAAAAAAAGGAAAAAAAAAAATTATTTGCATTATAAATTTTTGAATCCAGGGGTGCTCTACCACTGAATTACACCTCTGCCTCTCCACTTTTTATTCTGAGATAAGGTCTTGCTAAGTTGTCCAGGCTGACCTTGAACTTCTGATCCTCCCATCTCAGTCTCTGAGTAGCTGGGATTACTTATAGGTGTGTACTACTATGCCTGGCCCCAAAATGTATTTCCTTAGCATAAATTGTAAATTAATGGCCTTGTCATATCTGGGATGGTGTATAGAGATATTTGATATTTGTTAAAATCTATGAAGAAGTAGTTATGATCTTTATTTCAAATTCTTTTCCAGGCACATTTCACATTTTATGCAAAACATCCCTTTTCCTTCACCACAAAGACCGAGAATCCTTGTACAGGTAATCAAAAGAAGTGCATTTTGAGAGAGCTCTGTAAAGGCCATTCTGGTCATTGCAGAGTGGATCCCATGACCCTTTGAATATAGAAGCAATATGTATTCTTAAAGTTCTTGAATTTTCATCATTTAGTAGCTTTCCTGAACATTCTTTCTTATGGCTTTTTTTAAGATCCTGAGTATGCAGAATTGGAATAATTATAATTTTTGATTCATGACATTGTTATTATGGTCCACACAAGGCCTTTATGTAGCTAACTTTAAAATAATATAAAACCCTGAATTACAATATGTTCCTAATTTTAGACTGATAAATGTTGAAAATGAACTGAACCATGATTGGAATGGGAACTGAAACAGGCTATAATAGTGCTTTTTAATCTATCTATGCTCAAGACTGGTTTCTTTTTCTTCCCGATAAGTGGCTGACCTAGGTAGGTATATAGCTTGTGACATATGCAACTTGTCATATGAGATCAGTATAGAAATGGACAGGTGTGTGTCCTGTCCATAGATGTTATTCCGTGTATTATGTGCTCGAATGTGGGAGCACAATCAGATTGCCCTAAACGTTGCTAAAGATTTTGCTTCTCTATGTATATATTATCTTTATATATACATTATAATATATGTATAGTTATAATATATATACATATTAATATGTACTCTATACTTACTATTTATATTGTCTTTTTCTGGCAATAGTAGTTTGCATATGGCACTTGAGTAGCAGTGGTCTGTAGAGGCAAGCTATTTAATATTTTTTCCCTACATATTTTAAACACATATATGTAGCATTAAGACAGATACTGTTGATCTTGAATGTATTTCAGTTCAACGAGTATTAATATACATGAAGCAAATACAAAGTGCTTGCCAGTTTGTTGAGTAAATAAATTTAAGTCTTTTATATGAAAGCAGTTATTCCAAATTTTTTTTAACCAGTTAACTGAATTGAAACTCAAATTAACAATTTAGTTAAAAAGAGATAACATAATACCTCTGAATAAATACAGTTATCAGTTTATATCTTAGTATGTTTAAAAAAACATGTCTGTGTATTAAGCTATTTTCCATTTTACCCTTGATCTAAATATTTAGATTTCAGAATTGGTTTGGTTAATTTATTTTTCTTTTTTTCAAGCTGTCAGTCCATGATGCATTAGTATTATCACAGCCAGTTTCTACACCTTTACCACTAAGGTAATATTAATGGTATTTATTTGTTTGTTTGTTTGTTTATTGAGGTGATAGGGATTGAACTGAGTGCCTTGTGCACGCCAGCAGAGTGCTTTATTGCTGAGCTGCCCACCTCCAACCCAATTAATGGCATTTAAAATGATATATTTATTTACTTGAAGCAGAATACTTTAAAATATTTATGGGTTAGAATAACAAAGTTATGTGTTATCTTAAAAATAGGTAAGGATAGCTTTAATTTCTTTTAAGTATCAGCAGTTGAACTCAGAGACACTTTACCTCTAAGCTACATACCCAGCTCATTTTATTTTTTATTTTTGAGAGAGGGTCTCCCTAAGTAGCTGAGAGTCTTGCTAAGGCTGTCTTTGAACTTATGATCCTCCTTCCTCAGGTTCCTGAGTCTGTGGAATTATAGGCGTGTGCCAATGCTCCTGGCTAACTTTAATATTTCTTGTCTTTGATACCTGGAAGGGTAGCGGTGATATTTTAAAATGGTTATACTTAAGAGAGTTGCAAGATTAGATGTAGGAAATACTTACTTTTTCCTTTCATCATCCATTCCCATATCCAATTCATAACTAAATGTTCAAAGTGAACATATTTTAACATCCATTTGTTTCTCTTTGTATACATCACTTGTCTGGGCTAGCATGATCTGAACTCCTTTATCCTTTATTATTAACTAATCTTTTTACTCTTGTCTTCAGTTCTTTATCTTCCCTGCAGCCAGTGTACCCTTTTGAGAATGATAATTGTGTCATTTCAGTTTCAACCTAATCTCATGGTATTTTTATCCCCTTGCCTTCTTTTCAATACCTTGATTTTAACACTAGCTTTATTGATTTATATTTTGCTCCAGGGCCTTTGCATATGTCATCTTTCCCCATTCCCCCCATCCTGCCTCTCTCTCTGCCTCCATCCTTTTGTGTGTGTGTGTTATTGGAGACTGAACCCAGAGGTCCTTCACCACTGAGCCACCTTCCCATTCCCATCCCTTTCCATTATTTTGAGAAAAGGTCTCACTAAGTTGCTGAGACTGGCTTTGATCTTGAGATTCTCCTGCCCTAGCCTCCTGAGCTAATGGGATTATAGGCATGTGCAACTGCACCTAGCCTGGCCTATTTATTTATGTTTTTATTGGTGCATTCTAATTATATACAACAATGGGATTCATTGTGATATATTCATACTAGCACATAATTTGTTCAGTTTCAATTCCTAGTACTCCCTCCCCTGGCCTCTTAGGAAATGATTTAATAAGGAAATTTTAATATGGTTTAGCAAAGTAGTTCATAACCCTTTCTTTCTGTCTTTTTTTCCTAGTGGAGCCAACTTTAGTACCTTGCTGATGAATCTGGGTCCTGAGAATTGTGCAACACTGCTGCTCTTGGTTTTACTAGAGAGTAAGATTCTGCTGCATTCTCTTAGGCCAGCTGTGTTGACTGGGGTAGCTGAAGCTGTTGTAGCTGTAAGTAATAGCATTTTCCTTTTAGAATAAAATTGTTGGTAGAGAATTTGTACTCTAAAAAGAAATTTCCTTCAAAGAAAGCAACTTTGAATATTAACCAGCCCAGTAATAGTTTAATGTAATCAGGTTGCAAAGAAAAATAGGAAGTATATAGGGGAGAATGGAGGGAAGGGAGAACGAATGGGAATGGGAAAGACAGCAGAATGAATTGGATGTAACTTTCCTAGGTTCACATATGAATATGTGACCAGTGTACCTCCACATCAGGTACAACCCCAAGAAAGGGAAGTTGTACTCCACATGTGTATAATATGTTAAAGTACACTCTACTACCATATATAACTAAAAAGAACAAATGTATAAAAAAATTTAAAATATAAAAAGAAAAAATAGGACGTATAGAGAAAACAAAGGTGGTTTCTGTTTGAAGAAAAATGTCAATTTCTAACTTTTCATATTTTAAAATCTTTCAGTGAGAAACTGCGTATTTGCATAATAATAAAACTTATAAATGATGTGAATATATTGAGAAACTGGCCAATTTCAGCTTAAATTATACAAATGAATTACGTTGTTAGTATCCATTTTAATTTTTAATCCTTGTATCCAGTAATGGATAGAATAATATATAAATGCTCAGATCTTGTGTAAAGCACAAATAAAAATTAAATCAAGTACACTGTATAAATCTCTATGATGGCTTCTTATTGCACTTAGAAAGAAATCTGATCATGTAGGATTTCATAGGCCATAGTATAGAACTTTGGATATTGCATTTCTCTAACCCTGTATCCCATTTGTTATTTAATTTAAAGTAGTTGATTTTCCTCTCTTCCTTAGTCTCTTAGAAGGGAAGGACTTAGTGTCTTGTTTACTCCTATATTTTTTGTACTTTTTCCAGTTGCTTAGCATGGAGTAGGCACTCAGGAAATAAATACTTGTTAAAATAACTAGTGGAATATGTCTCCGAGAACTTAATTTGTTTTTTGTTTTGATTTTGTAGTTCTGGGGATTGAACCCAGGGCTTCCACCCACCCATGTTAGGCCAGGTACCTAACTAGCTACCACTGAGCTACCCTTCTGAGAACTTAATATGATCAGAGAAATGCCACTAGAACTGAAAACAATAATATCAACTGTATGATATGGTTATTCATTATTACTTTTCTAGGTTTCTACAGTTGCATGTGAAAACAATAGTTGTTGTAATGAAATGTTTGTTAATATACTGACAGTATTAGCAAGTTCTCACTCAAATATTCTTTAAATGTTAGTGCTTATCCATACTCCTTTGTCAGACCCATTGTTGCCTAGGATGATCTCAGCAATACAGTGCATGAATAGATAAAAAAAAGTGCACATTGAAAATAGTCATCTTAGGAAACTTGCAAGACTGTGTAAGGTTTATGTAGCTGATAGAGGAGACCTGTCTGAATTGTGTGCAAAACTATTGATAAATCAGAATTTGATGGTTAGGCAAGTTAACATTTGAGGAAGAAAAAACTGAAAAAAGGATGAAGGTGACAATAATTGATCAAAAGGAAAGTGATATGAATATCAAAGAACATTAAAAAATGAATGGAAACCCATAGTAAAGATAGATGAAACCATGAATGTTTTCTAAAAAGTGACTTTATTTTGGTGTTGCAAAAGTGAAAGGTGAAGAGAAGGATGCCTTATGTTGTCATGTAGTTTTGTTCTAAGATTTCTTAGTTGCAGGTATAAATTATCTTTCATTAAATGAAAGGTAGATTTCACTCAAGGGAATCTTAAGTTCTTTTAAGGTACAATGGGAACGACTCTTCCTCAGCAGTCTGATCTCTTTTTCTGCTACTCTTCCCTTTGCTCTCTCTTGCCACCACAAGAGCGGTTGCTACTTCTGGAGCAGTTCCCATCCTTATGGCCTTGCCCCAGCTGTTCCTTGCTTTTAAAGAACTCTCTCTAGATATCTTGCCTTGGCTTAATAAGTGCCTTACCTTCTTTAGGTCTCAGCTTGGCTGTCACTTTATGAGGCCTGTCCTCTTTTTCCTAATATGTCCTGCTTTCCCTCTCTCCTGCTTTGAACTCTAATTACTTTCATATGGCTATCATTTTGTTACATAGTGTATATATTTTACCTTTTATATCTTTTTTGGGGGGAGAGGTACTGGGGATTGAACCTAGGGCATGTAACCACTGTGCCAAATCCCCAGCCCTTTTTAATTTTTATTTTGAGACAGGGTCTCACCAAGTTGCTTAGGGCCTCACTAAGTTGCTGAGGGTTGCCTCGAACTTGCAGTCATCCGCCTCAACGTCTAGAGTTGCTGGGATTATAGGTGTGTACCACTGTACCCGGCCTTTTAAAATTTTCTACTGTTTCCTGTCACACCAGTTGTTGACAAACCATGTCCGAATACTGTTTACCAACTGTTTTTGCAAATAGTGGAGTTTTATTGGAACATAGGCCATTTTTTACATTTTACCTAAGACTATTTTCATGAACAGAAACAGTTAAGTAGTTGTGACAGAGACAATATGGCTTATAAGACCTAAGATATGTAGTACTTTTTTATATAAATAATTTTTTTATAGGAAAAAGTAGATTAAAATCCTAGACTATGAGGATTAAACAATAGGGATCTTTGTTTTATTCACTACTATGGTCTCATCATGCAGAACAGTGTTTGGCACTTATTAAGTACTCAAATATTTGTAGAGTAAATAATGATTGAAGACAAAAATCCAAATCCTGAATAACCATCTGTAGTAACTGATAAAGATAATTAAGTGCTGTGGATATTTCTTTGGGGTATGTGATGATGAGTAAGGGTGAAAATTAAACCAGGTCTTAAGAAAGCAAGGATTTTATAGAAGAGAAAAATTTTCATCATCAGTGATTAAAATTTAAATTTTAGCTGATTATTAAAATTTGTTTTAATTATCAAAAACATCTTTATAGCACACATGATACAATTAAGATTTAGCTTTGAAAATAAGATTGGAAAAGATTCTTGAGGAATATATATATATATATATATATATTTTTTTTTAAGTTGAGACTTTGTTTTATTTATTATTTATATGTGGTGCTGAGTATTGAACCCAGTGCCTCACATCTGCCAGGCAAGTGCTCTACCACTGAGCTACAACTCCAGCCCAAGGAATGTATTTTTAATGACTTTTAAGATGTTACATTGCAGTGAAATTGGATCATTTTAAATGTTTATTCAGTCAGGAAATTCTTTGTTGAGATCATCAAGTGACTTTTACTATTCCCAAGAGAATCATTAATTTTTAAATATACTATCGTTTTTTAATGTGGTCGAGATCAAAATCAGGGCCTCACACATGCTAAGTACATGCTCTACAATTGAGCTATACCTCCAGCACTACGTGTGTGTGTGTGTGTTTTAACTAGAGATTGAATACAGGGGTGCTTAACCACTGAGTCACATTCCCAGCCCTTTTAAGGTTTTTATTTTGAGATAGGGTTTTGCTAAATTGCTGAGAATGACCCCAAACTTGGAATCCTCCAAATAGCTGCAATTAGGTGTGCACCACCACACTCAGCCCCTACATTAGTATTTTTTAAATCCTTGGTGGTCTTCGTTGGATTTTGATCAGAGATTGTTTGACATTTAACAGGTGGTTGAAAGGCATAAGCATTAAAAAACTTGTTTGTTTTATGATTTTTTGGATAGTTTTATCTCTGCTTTGACTCCATAAAATTGGAATGTGGGTTTTATATAGGTATTAGAAGAATTAACATGCAAAGCTGTTAGCATTTTTATTGTCCTTATGATGGTTGTCATACTTAAAATTTTTAATCACATTGGCTTACAATATTGCTTAGTAATATTTTATAGTCATTTAGTTTTGGAATGAAATTTAATGTTATAAAAATAGACTCCACTGCTTTTCAGTGGTCCCTTTTCAGTAATATTAGTTAATTATATAATTTTCATTGCAAATTTAAAATTTGATTAATTTTTTGTAACTTTTTCTCCAGATGATCTTTCCATTTCAGTGGCAATGCCCATATATTCCACTTTGTCCTCTTTCACTGGCTGGAGTGCTTAGTGCACCTTTACCATTTATAGTTGGAGTCGACTCAAGGTATTTTGATCTTCATGACCCACCACAAGATGTTGTTTGCATTGACTTGGATACGAACATGTTATATGTGTAAGTTGCTTCATTTTGTATTATCTCCCATTTATATTTTTTACTATACATAGTTACAGCTCTTAGAAGACATATTGTAATATGCTGCTTTTGAAATCTGTTAATAAGTCTTCATGTTTAATATAGTCATTCTGAAGCAGAGCAGGTATTAGAATCTGGGAAATTTGTGTGGTTTACAAAAAGTTTAATATTAAAATACATTTGTTTATTTTAACAGTAGGCAGGAAATATTTAGGCTTATAAAAAGAATATGGATTTGAAAAAAGTTTAAACAGCATTTTCAGAGCTTAAGAGATGATATGCTTTCTAGTTTTGATTAAAATGGGTTTACCTGTTTGAGGTAAAATTTAATTACAATTTAGGATGAGAAGCTATTTTCTTGGTTGTTAGGATTTGAATTTTCTAAGGTTCTCTTCCTTACTGCATAGAAATTGGTATCAGAAATATCAGTAGTGGTATATAGGTTCAGAGCATAGCATATCACATTAATAAAAGATTTAACTCTGGATAGATCCTTGAGGACTGGTCCCTAACTCTTTTCCCCCAAAGTGGGAAAGGGCAGGAAGTATTGGAAATTCTCTTTAATTTCTTCTAACTTCCTTAGGTCCTGTAGCACTTTAATTCTTTGCTCTTTGGGATTGATAATGAATAGATAAAAATCTTGGGCGAGCCCTGAGTAGTCACAACTGTGGAGTTGGTTGGGAAGATACCTGTATTTGAACCAAAAGAATATCTTCAGGAAGGAAGAAAACATTTTCTGTAACTTAAGGAAATAATTTTGAGGGCTGGAATTGTGGCTCAGTAGTAGAGAACTTGCCTCACATGCATGGGGCACTGGGTTTGATCCTCAGCACCACATAAATAAAATAAAGGCATTTTTGTCCATGTGCAACTAAAAAAAATCATTCTGAAATAGAACTACCACTGTATTTTGAAATTATATAGCTGTAGCTCCTTATTGGAGCTCCTTACTGGGTATATTTAGATTTGCTTACAGTATGTTAAGTAATGACTATTTGTATGAATTAAATATTTCTAATAGTACACATTTTGTTGTTTGTAAGCTGCTCTGAAAAACATATATTTCTGGTATGTATCATTGTGGTCCTTCTAGAAATGACTATGAAATTGTAACTCAGATTTTTGCCTTTATTTATTATTCTGAATTAAAATATTACTGTAGAGATTCCAAATATTGCCATTTTGAATAATTTGCATTAATGAAAATAGTGTTTTCTAAAGTAAATTTAGACTGATGAGTTGTAGAGAGCCAGGTGTGGTGGTGCACACCTACGATACCAGCAACTTGGGACGCTGAGGCAAGAGGATCGCAAAGTTCAAAGCTAGCCTGAGCAACTTAATGAGACCACATCTCAAAATAAAAAAAAAGGGCTAGGGATGTGACTCATGGGTTAAGTGTCCCTGAATTCTATTCCTGGTGGAAAAAAAATAATCATTGAGAATAATGTAAATAATATGCATTTATCTACTACCCAGACCAAGAAATAAAATATTACTAATTTAATTTGAAACCCCTGGATAGTCCTCCACAACCAAATCTTTCTCCCCTTTCTCAGAGGTAACCATCATCTTGAATCTGGTGTTTATGTGATTCCCATGTGTTTCAAAAGCATTTTTTATATATGTATTAGTCTAAATGAGATTTTGCTTGGCATGCTTTAAACGTTTTTTAACATATAATAGTTTTCTGTTTATCTCCTGCTTCTTGTCCTGGGGATTGAACCCAGGGGCACTTCATCACTGAACTATGTCCACAATCCTTTTTATTTTTATTTTGAGACTTGTTTAGGCTGGCTTCAAATTTATGATTCTGCTTCTTCAGCCTCCTGAGTTCCCAATATTAATATTGATGGACATTTAGGTTTTATCTAGATCTTTGCAACTATCAATAGGGTTTGTTTGTTCATTTGTTTTTCCCTTTGTACCAGGGATTGAACTGAGAGCTTTGTGCATATTAGGCAAGCACTTTTACCCGTGAGCTATATTCCAGCTTAACAATGTCATTTTGATTATTATGGTACATATCCTTAAGTACCAGGGTGAGAATTCCTCTGAAGCTTATCCCGGGAAGAGCTGATTGGTTGGGTTGGTGGGGAATGAGTATCTTCAACTTAATAGTTAAAACCAAAATTTTCTCTCAAGTTTACCTTTTCTTCAGCAAATCAGATTCCTCTTTGTTATGGTCAGATTTTAATTTTTTTTTTTTTTTTTTGCTAATTTGACGGTAATGGTATTTTACGATGGATTTAATTCAAAATTCTTAGCTCAGTAGGAAAGTGAGCACTTAAATTTTTTTCTCCCTTTGATATTCCTCTTATGAATTGAATATTCTCCCTTTTTGGTGCATTTTCTTATTGGGTTATGTGTCTTTTTGTGTGTTTGTGTGTGTGTGTGTGTGTGTGTGTTTGTGTGTGTATGCTAGGCAATTGCTTACCACAAATTACATGCTCAGCCCCCACCCTTTTTAAAAAATGAGACCGTCTTTCTGTGTTCTTCAGGCTGGCCTTGAACTCTTGGGCTCAAGTGTTCCTTCTGCTTCAGCCTCAGTTTCTCTTTATAGATTATTGTTTTGTTTTTGGTGGTGCTAGGGATGGAACCCAGGACCCCATGAATACTAAGTATATACTGAATCGTGGACTATATCTACCCAGCCCTTGATTTTGGTTCTTGTATATTAAATGCTATGCCCTGGGGTCATGAAATATTATCCTACATATTCTTAAAGTTGTAGCATTGTTTAGGTTTTAAATTCAGCTAAACCTGATATTAGTGTATGATGTGACACAGAGATAGCATTGTTTTTTTTCCTATAGATAAGCAATTGCCATACAGACTTTTATTGAATACTCAGTTCATTTGTTACCCATTGGTCTTCAGTGTCAATGGTATTACCACTTTATTTCTGTGGACATGTTTCTGGATTTACTCTGTTTGTTTGATCTATTTTAGTTTCTTACCAGTATTATACTTACCTTAATGACCTTAAAATTAAGTTGTCTAATCCATCATGGTGGTGCATACCTGTAACCTCAGATTAATAACAAATTGCTTAATAACAAATTTGAGGAAATTTCCTTTGACTTTTAGATGATTGAGTTTTTCTTTTAATTATAAATAGGTATTTAGGTTTATAAATACTTTTTATAAAATCTTGAGATGAGTGTTAACATTTTCTCTTTTCTATTTTGTGTCATAGATTATGTCATATAGTCAGTTAGTAGTAAACAATTCTTTTGCATCCCTTTAATAAATATTATTATGATCTTACTGTTTCAAATCCAAGTAGATTAAATTTGCTAAGAATTTAAGATGATACCATTGATGTTTATAAATGGTTGACCTGGTGTGTAGTCTTGGCTACAGGCCATGTTTGATACATAGTACTTTTTTCTTTTTTTTTTCCTTCTGGAGATTAAACCCAGGGTGCTTTGCCACTGACCGATGTTCCCCTCCCTTTTTATTTTTCATTTTGAGACAGGGTCTCTCTAAATTGTCAAGGCTGTGTACTAACTGGAGATTCTCCTGCCTCAGCCTCCTGAGTACCTGGGATTACTGGTATGTGCCACTGGGACTAACCAGAGTTTACTATTTTAAAAATGCCAACTCAGTATAATTCTGGTCAGAACATGTAGTATATGTTATTGACTATTAATTTATTGAGGTTTACTTAAATGAAAATATATGGTCAGTGTTTGTAAATATTTCAAAAGAATGAGTCCCTAGAAATAAACAAAAGACCAATAACTTAATAGAAAGTAAGCAAGGAGCTGAGTGCAGTGGCTCATACCTGTAATCCTAGCTACTGGGGAGTCTGGGCAGAAGAAATGCCAAGTTTATGGTCAGTCTGGACAACTCAGCCAGAACATGTCTCAAAGTATAAGGTAAAGGGGTGGGTGCATGAAATATATTAGTGGTAGAGTATTTGCCTAGCATGCAAAATACCGTTGGTTCAAATCTAAAGATGACTGCTTTGGCAGTAAAGGGTGCCCCGGCTCTGTGTATGAGTATTGGTTGTCTTTATTGATTTTGGTCAAAAAAAATTCCTTGTACTGCAGCATCCTGTGAGCTGAGAGAACCCTTTGCTCAATTTGGTCATATAGAAAATTGCCTGAACCTTTTGACAAAAAGACTGGATTTCACAGAGGTATGGGTTGGATTCAGTTTGTTTCAGAACTGCAGTCCAAAAGGAAAACCATTTACAAAGTGAAGCTCCATGTTCAAGTTCAAAGACGAGAAATGTTGCAAGGCAATCAAACGTCTGATGAAGACAAAGATTTCTGATTAAATAAACATAACCGAGAAAGAAAAAAAGCTATTGGTTTGACCCCTACTGTCATTTAAAAAGGGGGGAGGGGGGAAGGAAAGAAAGAAGGGCAAGATTATGAGGTCTTTTTGTAGAAAAATATATAAAAAATAATTTGTGAACATCTCACCCATAATAGGAGAAATGCTATGCTGCATTACCTCTGCACTTGGACACTGCTTTTATACTTTCAGATTGGGAAAAAAAAAATCCAAAACGAAATGCTTAATAATACTTTATTCATTTAGATTATTTGGGGCATATATTTACTATCGTTGTGTCTTCCTGATTTTTGGTTCCCTTAAGTAGTATGAAATGTCCTTCTTTATCCCTTCTAACTTTGGCATGAAGTCCACTTTATCTGAAATAAGGATGAAAACCCCTACTCTTTTACTGAGTCCATGAGTGTGGTAGGGTTTTTCCCTACCCTTTAGTTTGTGGATGTCCTTATCTATGAGATGAGTCTCTTGAAGGCAGCATATTGTTGGGTCTTTCTTTTTAATGCAATCTGCCAGTCTGTGTCTTTTGATTGATGAGTTTAGACCATTAATATTATGGGTTATTATTGAGTTATTATTCCCAGTTATTTGGGCTTATTTTTGGTTTTTAACTTGACTTCGTTTCTCCTTTGATTGGTTTTTCCTTTAAGGTAGTTCCTCCCTTCGCTGACCTACATTACTTTTCATTTCTTCCTCATGGAATATTTTGTTGAGAATATTCTGTAGTGCAGGCTTTCTATTTGTAAATTCTTTTAACTTTTGTTTATCATGGAAGGATTTTACTTCATCTTCAAATCTGAATGTTAATTTTGCTGGGTATAGGATTCTTGCTTGGCAACCATGTTCTTTCAGAGCTTGAAATATGTTGTTCCCAGGCCCTTCTAGCTTTTAGAGTCTGGGTTGAGAAGTCGGCTGCTATCCATATTGGTCTCCCCCTATATGTAATCTGATGCTTTTCTCTCGCAGTCTTCAAAATCCTATCTTTATTTTGTATGTTAGGCATTTGCATTATAATGTGCCTTGGTGTGGATCTGTTGTGATTTTGTGCATTTGTTGTTCTGTAGGCCTCTTGTAGTTGATTTTCCATTTCATTCTTCAGGTTTGGGAAATTTTCTGCTATTATTTCATTGAATAGGTTGTTCATTCCTTTGGTTTGTATCTCTTTGCCTTCCTCAATCCCAATAATTCTTAAATTTGGTCATTTCATGATGTCCCATAGTTCTTGGAGATTCTGTTCATGATTTCTTACCATCTTCTGTGTTTGGGCAACTTTATTTTCAAGATTAAATATTTTGTCTTCATTGTCTGAGGTTCTGTCTTCCAAGTGGTCTAGTCTTTTGGTGATGCTTTCCATTGAGATTTTTATTTGGTTTATTGTTTCCTTCATTTCAAGGATTTCCATTTGGTTGTTTTTGAGAATCTCTATCTCTGTGTTGAAATGATCTTTTACTTCCTGCAAGTTCTCTTTCAACTGCTTATTGGTATTATCATTCATTGCCTGCATTTGCTCCACCTAAAGATGGGAGCTATTACTTCCAGGATAATCCAAGATGGCCACTCTGGCTTCCAAATGTGTTGGCAAATGGGGAGCTGCAGCTCAGGGTGTGGGTGTGGTCGGCTAGAAGTCCTGGAGGTGGGGTGTGGTCGGTCTGTTTGAGGGGTCCTGGAGGCGGGGCACAGTCATTCTGGTGGTTCTGGCAACGGTGCCGTCATTCTATCTTGGGGTCCTGGTGGCAGGGAGCAGTCGGTCTGGGGGTCCCATAGGCAGGGAGTGGTTGGTTGGGCTGAGGGGTCCTGGAGACGTGGCTCAGTCAGTCCAGCCAGGGGTCCTGCAGGTCCTCGCTGTCTCAAAATGGCGGCAACCACTCGTAATCAATCCTGCAGGTACTGTGACAGTGAACTTCCAGGCAACATCAGTCAACTGGCAGTCCACTGGCAGTCTGTGGTCAGTCTGCTGGCTGCTGTTGGACGGGCAGGTGAACCTTGGGCGGTTGAGTGATGGGTAGGTGAAAAGCAGGAGATGGACAGGCAAGAGGCAGGCAAATGGATGATGATAGGCACCAGTCAGTGAGCAATCTGCACTCAAAAAGTAGTCAGTATGCTGGCATACTGCAGGTGATCGCAGTAGACAAATGGGGTAAACAGCAGGGGATAGATAAGCAGAAAAAACTGCCTCACCGAGAAACAGATATCCTCTGCTTGAAACCTGAGTTATGGAGCGACAAGGAATGCATCCTCCCTCTAGTCCACCATCTTGATTCTCCCATTTAGATTATTTGATACAGGCAGCCTTAAAGATATTGCAGGTGCGAATATATATGATCACAATGTCTGTGAAGATGTAGTTGATGATATTTGTCAAAATCACAAATGTATATTTGCGTGATTTAGCACTTTTGCTTCTAGGAATGTATCAAAATGTTTTATTTCATGTGAAATGATTGTTGTATAAATTTACTTACTATAGCATTTGTTTAATCTAGAAAAAAAAAAAAGAGTTATCCTTGCTATGTTAAATGGTATGCCCATATGATGGAACACTGCTCTGAACAGTATAAAATGAGTGAGGATGCTTTGTATGTTGGGAAAGATCACAAAAGATAAATTATTGAATAAAAAAAAAAAATAAGGTGTATAATTACAAATTTCAGTGTCCTGCTACTTGTGCAAAGAAACAAAGGTAGAGGATAGATATGTACTTATTTGCTGGCTTTGGAATGAAACATTTTAAATGTCTACAAGAAATTGGTGATTATGTTTGGAATGGAAGGGAACTGAGTAGATGGGTAACAAAGGTATGTTCATGTTTAAATTTTTTTTTTCCTTTACTAAGGTGGTTTACCACTGAGCTATATACCCAGCCCTTTTAAAGTTTTTTATATTGAGGCAGGGTCTTTCTAAGGCACCTAGTGTCTCACTAAGTTGCTGAGGCTGGCCTCCAACTTGCAACCCTCCTGCTTCAGTCTTCTGAGTTGCTGGGATCACAAGCATGAGCCATCATTGAAGTGAGGTCATATTTTTAAAATGCCCAGTGGTGTTTTGGACTTTTGCATTATTTATTAAGGCTTTGTCATTAGGTGTACTTTAATTCAGAATTGCTCTGTTTTTCAGTTAAATAATTTCTGTCATGTAGTTTAAAAAAAATGCCCGAAGCTCTTTGTGTTAGTCTGTAACATATTATAGTTATGTTTGTAACTTTTTCCATACTCTTAATTTCATATTTTCTCTCTATATTATATAATTAATATTAAAACTCCGGTGTAACACAGGTACTATGGTGCAGACCTGTTGCATAGTTTAGGTCAGTTTCCTAGGTCTTTGATCTATTTTGAATTACTTTTGTGCAGGGTAAGAGATAAGGATGTATGACTAACTCTTTTACATATGGATAACTAGTTTTCCTAGCACCATTTGTTAAAAGCTGTCTTTTCTCCAATGTATGTTTTTGGCACCTTTGTCAAGGATCAGATGAAAAAACCAGGTGTGGTGGCTCATACCTCTCAGCTGCTTGAGAGTTTGAGGCAGGAGAACTGCAAGTTTGAATCCAGCCTCAGCAACCTAGTGAGGCTCTGAACAACCTTGTGAGATCCTGTCTCAAAATAAAATAAAAAATAAATAAAAAGGGCTGGGGATGTTTTCAGTGGTTAAGCATCCTTGGATTCAATCTCTAGTTACCACCCCCCTGGCCAAAATCAGATGACTGTAGCTATATGGGCTTGTCTCTGTCTTCCGTTCTGTACTGTTGGTCTATTTGTATCATGCAGTTTTTGTTACAATATTTCTGTAGTATAATTTGAAGTTGGGTATTGTGATTCCTCCAGCATTGCTTTTTTGGTTTAGAATTGCTTTGGCTATTCTGGGTCTTCTAGTCTACCAAATGAATTTTAGGACTGTTTTTCTAGTCCTGTGA
This sequence comes from Sciurus vulgaris, assembly GCF_902686455.1. NCBI lineage: Eukaryota > Metazoa > Chordata > Mammalia > Rodentia > Sciuridae > Sciurus > Sciurus vulgaris. The sequence goes on from NC_136476.1 coordinate 37,830,095, forward strand.
AGAATGTCTTTGGTATCTTGGTGGGGATTCCATTGAATCTGTATATTGCTGTTGGTAGTGTGGCCATTTTAACAATTTTAATTTTGCCTGTCCACAAACATGGAAGGTCTTTCAGTCTTCTTATGTCTACTTCAGTTGCCTTTCCACAGAAACAGTATTTCTTCAGTGTTCCATATTTTCCTTGTAAATGTCTCATCTCCTTGGCTAGATTTATTCCTAGGGATTTTATTTTCTTGTAAATAGAATGGTTTTTCTTATTTCTTTCTTAGAACATCATATTTTATATAGGAAAGCTGTTTATTTTTAAAATTTTTATTTTGGAACCTGCTATTTGGCTAAAATAGTTTATTAGCTGTGGAGGTCCTCTCTGTCATGTCCCTTGTGGAAGAGAAAAGGGTTAACTGCCGGAGGAGGATGTTTGCGGTTTTTCTATTACCCAAAAAACTTATCTAGCAGTGTGGAGATTCCTTAAAAGACTTGAAATGGAACCACCATTTGACCCAGCTATCCCGTTCCTTGGCCAAAGGACTTAAAATCAGCATACTTCAGTGAAGCAGCCACATCAATGTTCATAGCTGCTCAATTCACAATAGCTAGATTGTGGGACCAACCTAGTTGCCCTTCAATTGATGAATGGATAAAGAAACTGTGATATATATACACAATGGAATATTACTCAGCCATAAAGAAGAATAAAATTATGGCATTTGCAGGTAAACACATGAAGTTGGGGAATATTATGCTAAATGAGATAAGCCAATTCCAAAAAACCAAAGGCCAAGTGATTTCTCTGATAAGTGGATGATGATACATAATAGGAGGTGGGAGTGAGGTGGGAGGGAGAAAAGAATGAAGGATGGATTGTATAGAGGAAAAAGAGGTGTGGGAGGGGTGGGGGGGAGGAAAAATAATAAAATGAGACAAACATCATTATCCTGTGTACATGTATGTTTACACAAATGGTATGACTCCACTTCATGTACAATCAGAGAAACATGTTGTACCCCATTTGTTTACACTGAATCAAAATAAATAAATTATTTTAAAAAAAGACATTAAAAACTTATCTACTCAATAAACACACAAGAGTTAATACTGTTTGTATTAGAGGGGGTGTGATGGGTCTGGCCATACCAGCTCTGGCCTCTTAAAACAACATGGAGTCGCCCAACTCTCTTTCATTTATAATATACAGGTAAATGGGGCAAGGAGCAGCTTCTGTGATGGACAGTATAGGGTGGAGTTAGGGAAGCTATCTGTTAGGGGAAAATTCCAGAAGGAGACAGGGAACCACTCCCACACAGTGCCACATACTTCCTGGCAGTTCCTAAAAACCAGGACTGCGTCCCATGGCTCAACCTAGTCTGATTCTGCTAATTAAGGATGGCTCCCCACAATTAGCTTTAGCAGTCTTTTGGTGAAATGTTTTTGATCAGCTAAGTATAGAACCATATCATCTGCAAATGGTGATAATTTACTTCCTTTTCTATTTTATCCCTTCTCTTGCCTAATTGCTCTAGCTAGAATTTCTAGTACTATATTAATAGTAGTGGTGAAAGTGAATATCCTTGTTCCAGATTTTAAAGGAAATGCTTTCAGTTTTTTCCTATTCATTATGTTGGTGACTTTGGGTTTGTCATCTATAGCCTTTCTGATGTTGAGGTAGGTTCCGTCTGTCATTAGTTTCTTATTTTTTTTATCATGAAAGGGTTCTGAACTTTGTAAATGTAGCGTATTTGTATTATTGTGTGTTATTATGTATTTCCCTTATTTTTTATTTAATGTGTGTGGTGCTGGGGATTGAATTCAAGGTCTTGCGTATGCTAACCTTCCATTCTCTCACTAATCTTCATCCCACTCTCCCTAAACATTTTAATATGGATATGTAATCTTAAAAGTTAATATTTGCTTTTCATTCAAGCAGTAAACTTAAGTAGGCTTTGTTTATTGCAGTGTTGAGGATTGAGTACAAGGCCTTATCCTAGGGAAAACTGTAAACACTGAACTATATCCCCCCACTTCCCCACTTTTGAATAAACTTTAATTGGCAACATCCTTTCACTTTTTTTTTTTTAAACTGGGGATTGAATCCAGGGGTGCCTTTTTTTGTATTTATTTACAGACAGAATCTCCCTGAGTTGCTTAGGCCTCGGTGAGTTGCAGAGGCTGATTTTAAACTCATGGTTCTTCTGTTTCAGCCTCCTGAGCCACTGGGATTACCAGGTGTGTGTCATGTGCCCAGCCATCCTTTCACTCTTATTGGTACAAAAACGAGTGAGTTTTATAATTGGTGGTCCCTTAGATCAAATGAAATGCATTTTATCACTTCACAATAACCCTTGAATTTCAGGTACATTATCGTCCTCATTTTGCAGATAAGAAAATCAATAATTGCCAGTTGTGATGGCTCACACCTGTAATCCCAGCTGCTCAGGAGGCTCACGAATTCAAAACCAGCCCCAGCAAAAGCAAGGTGCTAAGCAATTTAGTGAGACTCTGTCCCTAAATAATATACAAAATAGGGCTGGGGATGTGACTCAGTGGTTAAGTGCCCCCAAGTTCAATCCCCAGTATACCCCCAACCCCCAAAAAAAGAAAATTAATTGAGTTGTACAAAGTCACACAGATGGTAAATGTTAGGATCAGGTTACAAATTGATGATTATTTGAATAGTAACAACAGTTTGTAAGTTGAGAGGTTAAAAAGCACTAAAATATTAGAGGTTCATAAAACCAAAGAAATTGATCAGGGTTAAATTTGACATGCTGTCAATTTCAAAACATTCCTGTTTGAGAGATGTTAAAATATATATTTTGTGCATAGTAGTGTTAACTGTTTTATTAGCTGGCTGTCCTTCCCAAGAGGACGTGATTACTTCTGTGCTGATGGCGTTAACAACCAGGGAGTACTTGAAGTTTTACTTTGTGTTTCTTGAAACATGCTGGTAATGTAGTCAGACCCTCAGCCTATGCCTTAAAGCGGGCAGGCCTGTAGTAATGAGTACTCAGGGGGAGATGCCTCTTCCCCCTGTTGAAATCTAAGGTGAGCCAACCTTAGAAGGGCCCCAGTTTTATTTGAAAATCTTAGTTCTCATAACCTGCTTGATGGACCAGAACTGTTTCCTGTCCTATGAAGACTTCTTCTATTTGTTTCCTTTGGTACCAGGAATTGAACTTGGGGATGCTTACTACTGAGCCATGTCACTAGCCCTTTTTCTTTTTTCTTTTCAGACAGTGTCTCACTAGGTTGCTTAGGGCCTTACTAAGTTACCGCAACTGACTTTGAACTTGCAATCCTCTTGCCTCAGCCTCACGAACTGCTGGGATTACAGGTGTTTGCCACCACCCCTGGCTTTCTGAAGACTTTTAAAAAGATAGCAAGTTAGAGTCCAGCGTCAGCAACTTAGTGAGGCCCTGAGCAAGTGAGTGAGACTGTTTCAAAATAAAACATTAAAAGGGTTGGGGGTGTAGCAAAATGTTAAAGCACCCTGGGTTCAATCTCCAGTACCAAAAAAAATTTCTCTTTTAATCCTGGCCATGGGATTGGTGTTACTCTGGGTTTCTAGTCACTGAAGACTTCCTCAATTTTCTTACCAGCTGAGCTGTAAACTTAAAAGAATAAGTCTAACATTTATGCCAACTTTTTTATGAAGAGGGTTTTTCAGGCCATTTTATCCGCTGTATTCTGCTAATAAAAAATTTGGGAAAGTAAATTTTTGTTAATGCTTTTTAAAGTGGTCATTTCTAGCAGGTGTGGTGGCACATGCCTGTAATCCCAGCAGCTCAGGAGTCTGAGGCAGGAGGATCTCGAGTTCAAAGCCAGCCTCAGCAACTTAGCAAGGCCCTAAGCAATTCAGTGACACCCTGTCTCAAATGAAATACAGAAAGGGGCTGGGGATGTGGCTCAGTGGTTAAGTGCCTGTGGGTTCAATCCCTGGTACCAAATATATAAAAATAAGTGGTCATTTTGTGAGTTTGTATATTTAGCATTTTATGATCATAGATTATATTGAATAATGGTGTTGCGATTGATTTATCTTTTAATGAATGAGAACTGAATGAACTAAATGTACTTTTAATCCTCACTTAAATTCCTGTTAAATTAAATTAATTAGGGTCTGGGGTTGTGGCTCGGTGGTAGAGCACTTGCCAAGCACGTGTGAGGCACTGCGATGGATTCTCAGCACCACATATAAACAAAATAAAGGTTCATTGACAACTAGAAAAAATTTTTTAAAATTACTTTACTCATTTTAGTACTGGGTTGAGCCAGGGCCCTTTACTACTGTGCTATATCCCCAGCCCTTTTTAGTTTTTATTCAGAGACTAAGTTGCTTGCTTAGGACATTATTAAAATTGCAGAGGCTGGCCTTGAACTTGTGATCCTCCTACCTCAGCCTTCCAAGTCACTGGTATTATAGGCATACACCATTGTTTCTGGCAGGCACATAATATTTTAGAATAGGCTTATGGTAACTTGAGGTCTCAAGTCAGTCAGAGCCAACACTTTAAATAGTATAATTCTAAAATGTAACTTTTGAGGGAATACTCTAATTCAGTATTATTTTGCTAGCTACCACACTGAAAAATCTATGTTGGAGGGTTAGAATGAGGTAAACAGATTTTACTGAAGCAAACAAATGAAAAGTTCCTTGAAAACCATTTATTCCAACTCTTCAATATCAATCATAACTTCAGTAAAAAGTCCTTTTTCTAAGTTCTTGTTTAGTAAAAGCAGATTATAAATAACAAATCTTATTAATTGTGTTCTTATTTAATAGATCAGATGAAAAGAAGAACATGAACTGGAAACAGCTGCCTAAAAAGCCATGTAAAAATCTACTTAGCACCTTAAGGAAACTGTATCCTCAGCTATCTACAGGTAAATGTGAGGGTAAAAAATTTGGGGAGAGAGGTAAGTGTTGGGATTAGCCCCCAAAGTAATTTTTTTTAGTGAATATATTTTACTCTGAGGGTCTTATTACATAATAATATTTTAGTAATAAAAATTTATATGTAATTAATGATTTTATTTTTCAGCACTTGGATTGAACCCAGCAATATTTTGCCACTGAGCTACATCCCAGGCCTTTTTATTTTTATTTTGAGACAGGGCTTTGCTAAGTTGTTGAGGTTGGCCTCCACAGGTGTTGCTCAGATTACCGGCAAGCACCTCCTCACCTGGCTGATGCATGATCTTTTGAACACATTTTTGTGCACTGCCTGCTTGAGCCTTTCTGGTTAGCCTCTGTCATTGATTTCTTTATGTTAATGCAGAGAGGAATTTCAAGAAGCCATAGGCTTTATTTTGACTATTTCCTTAATCAATCACCAGTATGTAAATAGATTCAAATATTAATGCCAGTTTTGTTTTTACTTCCTTTTGTCAGTTCACCGAAAAACTCAAGAAGGTTCAGCCATTGAAATGACTCCAATTGAAGCAGATTTCTCCTGGCAGAAAAAGATGACACAACTTGAGATGGAAATTCAAGAGGCATTTTTGCGATTTATGGCATCTGTTTTAAAAGGATATAGAACATATCTCAGACCAATCACAGAGGCTCCTTCAAATAAAGCCACAGCTGTAGATTCATTGTTTGATCGACAGGGTGAGTAGCATGGAAATTACAGTTGCTTTATTTTAAGTGAACGATATTTTCTACTATTTTGTACTGCTACTGAGAAGTGTTCACTAAAATTCTTAGGAATTCATATTAAAATATAGTGAACGTCCCTGTATTTGTACTATGGATGGAGAAATTCTTTTAATTTTTACACCCCATTATTTTCCTGAGAAATCCGTTCCTCTTCTTTTTCCTTCTTCCCTTCCCCATAGGGTATCATTTTTTCCATAAACTTTTTTTTTTTTTTTTTTAAAGAGCATTTTTATCCTTTTATTTTTTTATTTTGGTACTGGGAATTTAACCTGGCGTACTTTACCACTAAACTGCATCCCCAACCCTTTTAAAATATTTTTATTTTGAGACAAAGCCTCCTTAAGTTGCTTAGAATTCACTAAGTTGCCGAGGCTATCCTTAAACTTGTGATCTTCCTGTCTCAGCCTCCTAAGATCCTGAGATTACAGGCATGCATCACTGCATGTGGCTGTAGTAGAGCATTTTGTGTGACTTTAGTTTTTATCCTCTCTTAGAATCTGAGGGGGCTATGTTTACTATTTGCTGTAGGTAGATGCCAGAGGTTCCAACTTCTCTAGTGCCCTTGTTTTTTTCTCTGTTCTTGTGTTTGTGTCCCCAATACCAATTCAGTAAAGAAGACAAAGTTTTGAGAAAGAGGAAAAAGAAGTTTTATTGCTTTGCTAGCAAAGGAGAAACCAGAGGACTCCTAACACAGAGGCTGAGATTCTGCCCATCAAGGGGAAAAGAGGGTTTTTAAAGAAGTACTTTCCAGGTGTGTCCTGATGATACCACCATTTACTGGTGGCTAGTCCTGCTTCCTCAGGTGTTGAAGTATAACAGCAGAGAAGCAAGCCGAGGCAAGCATAGAGTAGAAAGTAAGAAGCTTTATTAAAGAAAAGTAAAAGCAGACTTCTCCCCAGTGGAAGAAGGGGACCCAAAGGTGGAATTCCTTCTTCCATAAACTTTTGATTCTTGAATTTGCTGGGTTTTTATATGGTTTTGGCTGATTGTATCCTAGTGTTATTATTTAATATTTCTGTTATTACCTGTATTTTCTGTAAACTTAGGGTAGGATCAAGAGCTTCACTGTCCAGTAGAAATATAATGTGAGCACATACATAATTTTAAATTTACTAGTAGTCACAATAAAAAGGTGGAATATTAATTTTAACAATAATTTTTTCCAATATATCCAAAATAGTGTCATTTCAACATGTAATCAAATTTCAGCGCGTGTGTGTGTGTGTACATGTGTGTGCGCATGTGTGCATGCACATGTTATTGGGCATTAAACCTAGAGGTGCTCTACCACTAAGCTGTATTCCCAGTTCTTTATATTTTATTTTACTTTTTTTGGTGTGACTTCAAATTGAACTCAAGCACTCTGCTACTGAGCCACATCTCTAGCCTTTTTCATTTTTTTATTTTGAGACAGAGTCTCAAGAAGTTTTTCAGGTTAACTTTAAACTTGAAATTCTCCTGCCCCAGCCTCCTGAGTCACTGGGATTATAGGCATGTGCTGCCATGCCTGGCTAAATTTAAAAAGTTAAAGCGTTCTACCAACTATACCCCAGCCCTTAAAAAGTTTTTAATGAAATATTTTATATTCCTTTCTTTCCCTACACTAAATCTTTAACATGCAGCATATCTTTTACACTTAGGGCATGTCTCAGTTGGATCAGTGGCATTTTAAGTGCTGAATCACTACATGTGGTAGTGGTCACTGAATTAAAAGTACATATCTAATCTGAACCAGATTAGATTCTGGTTCAGTTCTCAAGACAAGTAGCATTAAAACACATGGTGCTCGCTACTTGCCATTACATCATATTGGACATGTCCAATTGTCCCTTTGTAGTGTTCCTGGAAATATTGTTAGGCTCATGCATTTATTATAGTCTCTCCATCAGCCTTTCACTCATTTGTTTTTAGCAACTCTTGCTGGTTATTGTCTAGATCCATTTGAAGAAAAAAAGACATTGCTTTACTACATACCTATATACTCTTAGATATTAATTTCTTTTTCTTTTTTTCCCCCCTGTGGGAATTGAACCCAGGGGTACTCTACCACTGAGCTACATCTCCAGCCCTTTTTATCTAGAGACAGAGTCTTAGAAGTTGCCCAGGCTGTCCTTGATACTTCTGCCTTAGCCTCTGAAGTAGCTGGGTTTACAGACCTATACCAACACGACAGTCTATTTATTTCTATTTTATTTAATCATTTCTATACTAAGTAGTATTTCTAGGTGGTGGGACTGAGGACCACACTTGTGAAATTCCCTGAGGTATAACAAAAAGAAAGTGTAGAGAGAAAGTGACTCAAAACCATGTTTTATTTTGGATTAGACAGAGGGGAGTGAAGGGAAAGGGAGGGGACATGGGGGCAGGGATGATAGTAGAATAAATCAGACATTATTACTGTATGTGCATATATGATTACATGACCTGTGTAACTCTACATCATGTAGACAAATGAGAAGTTATATTCCATATTCATGATGTGTCAAAATGCACAAATGTATAAATTATTAGAACAAAAAAACCATTTTAAATGGGAAAGGCTAGTCAGATTATGGAGGATCTTTTAAGATTAGTGAAGGTTTCAGTCTTTATGCAGATTAATTGGAAGCCTTTGAAAACAGTTGACTTTAAAAAAATCTCGTAGACTTCTATGATGAGATAATATTGGAGGCATTGAAGACTAAAATATAAATGTACTAATGAGGAAGTTAATGCATTGGTCCAAGTGATCAGTGGAGATGACTTGGAATGATTGGTGGTAGTATGAACAGAATAGTGATTTTTCAGAATTAGATTGAATTGAACTTGGTGATTTGAATGTGGAAAGAAAGGTAGAAGGAGAGGTCAAAAACACCTTTGAAGTTTTTATCTTGAACAACTAAGTGGATAGTGATGTCCTTTATTGAGAATTGAAAAAGGAGAAGGATTGGATCATTTGTTCAGGAAAAGTTTTTTCTTTTTCTTTTTTTTTTATGGTGGTGGGGATTGAACTCAGGGCCTGGTGCATGCGAGGCAGGCACTCTCTACCAACTGAGCTATATCCCCAGCCCCAATTTTTTCTTTTGAAGATAAAAAAGAGAGAGATTTGAATTTGTTGATGAAATGTAGCTAACAGAAAGGGAGACTGTCCAGAGAACATTGGAGTGGTCCCAAGCTTATGTAGTGGGCTTATCCTTAGGTAGAAGGAGACACATAAAAAGAAAGATGGAATGCATTATAGTTGTAGAAAGATTAATCAGTTTTTCTAGTGAGATAATATAGATAGTTCTCATTTAATTATTTTTTTTTTTTTTTTTTTTTTTTGCAATACAAGTTATGATCATTTGGGGATGGGTTGAGGACATAGAAGGAGAACATTTAAAAATAAGAAATAATTGTGAAACATGAGCAAAAGGAAAGTTGACTCCAGAACTGTAGTAGTATTGTTGCTGGTAAGGGACAAGGGCATAATTCTTCTGATCTGCCTATTTGTGGAGGTTTTTTAACTTTGTATTCAGCCATGCTGGTATAAATTTAGAGAAAGCTGGATTATGTTAAGTGGGTTTGACCAAAAAGAGCACAGGAGTTGAGAGTATTGACAAGAAAGTAATTCAAATGATGGATATGGACATGGAATTAATATTGGATAGGCAGGAAAGTGAAGACAGGAGAGTATAGGTGGAAAGTAAAAGCTACAGTGGATTGGAGGATTCATTCACTGTACCCCACCCACATATCCTCACCAAACAACAACAACAAAATGTTTGGTACAGATAGCTTAACTTTGTAGAACCAAAACAGATAGGCAAGATACTCTTGTAATGGACTGAGAGTAATTTGAAAATATGAGATAATTTTGGAAGCAGGGATTTTCTGAATGGTAGCTAGGAAGGAAAATCCATTGAGGGTGGGATAAGTGATAGGAACATTGAAAATAAAGGAATGAAGAACTCAAAGTATTGCATTGTTTGTGCGTGTGGGTGTGGAATATGATGATGATAGGAAATGGAAGGGACTTAGAGTCAAGTGTCCTGTTTTTTCCTTGAATGAGGGAGAATAGCCTTCTTCATCAACAAATGACTGATTTAAATAGGGGAGAGGGTGGATTAGACAGATGCTTGAACTTTAACTGAGCAGAAGTTTTTACAAGACATGCAGGTATTATGATCTGGTGGCACTGCGGAGAGAGAACATTAAGCTTTTGGATATTGACCATTAGCTCAAGAGTACACAGTGTAAGCTCAGGGAGGAATTTCTCCTTGAGAGCCTTGGAGCTGGAGGTGCCTCAGAGGCATTCAGATTTCATTGAAAAGATTAGTTTTTTTTCATGGTTGAATCTGGAAGAAAGAACTTGGTGTCGGAACTAGAAGGTTCTATAAATGTGGAGTTAAAGAGAATATAATATAGATAAGTAAACGTTTAAAGTAATGTTGAATATAACTTTTAGTTCTACTTTAAAGTTTAAATTTAATTATAATTTTGTTTTCTTTAGGATTTTTAAAAAGTCGAGATCGAGCCTATACAAAATTCTATACCCTTTTATCCAAAACACAGATTTTTATTCGTTTCATTGAAGAATGCAGTTTTGTAAGTGATAAAGATACTGGATTGGCATTTTTTGATGACTGCATAGAGAAGGTAATATATATATATATATACATATATATATACCAATCCTAAGAAAAAAGTTTGGTTTCACTGAATAATCATCATTATTAGCCCTAAGTATCTTGAGGAGGATAATAGAGGCTGTGTGTGTGTGTGTGTTTGTGTGTGAGAGAGAGAGAGATGGAGGGAGGAAAGTATTGATTAATTGATTCCAGGCTTCATATGAGTCATTTTCCTTTGTGGTATCTAGTTTCTACCATACAGTTAATTTTTCTCTTTGAATCCCACTTTGGATTTGTAACTATTAAGTTCTAAGAACATTTCCTTGAACTTCTCAATTCTTGTCATCATATTTTTATTTAAATAAATAGGATATGATTTAGTTTTAATTAAAATTAGTTTTATAGGTAATGGATGTTCCTGTGTTCTTTGTTTTAATGTTTTTTCAAATACTTTTGCTGATTTTTCTTTTGTCTTAATGGAGGATATTTGGAAGTATGTTAAGTTTTAAAACTTTGCTTATTCATCCTAAAGAAGTTTACTTTTTAACAGTGATGACTTCTTCATATATGTTTTCTAATTTTCAATAGGGTTTTTGCTTTTGCTAAGTAGATTTTTGGGGCCGATTGTTTATTAACTATAGATTATATGAAAATTGAAGTTATATTCATAAAATGTAGAATACTATGACACTTTAATTTTGGGGACCTTAGTGATTTTTTATGACTTATACAACACTTGAATAATTTCCTCCCTTTCTGTCAATGTGTTCTGTAACTCTAAAATATCCAACGTTTCTTTTTATTTATAACATTGATATTCCAACATTTTCCAGTTAGATAGGAAATTTAGATAATGCAGGACTTATTTTTTTGAGAAGCCAGATTCCCTTTATGTTTGGCCATGTTTTGTTTGTGAATAAGGGCTATGAAAGAACTAATCAAAATAACTTGTTTTATGTTGTTAGCCACAAGACAAATGTTATGCTTTAGCCTAAGAGTTTAGGATCTAAAAATATATATTGTGAAATATTTTGTATCTGCCTGGTACTGAAGAAAAAAAAAAAAAAAATTTTTTTTTTTTTTTTTTTTTCCAAACCAGGATTTAAGATTAAAAACTTATTAAATTCACAGTGGACATTTTTACTATCAATCTTTTTTCTCCTTTTCTAGTTGTTTCCTGATAAAGGCACAGAGAAAACAGAAAAGGTATTTTTTTTCCCTTAAGTGTTGAAATTTCAGAATTAGATATTGCTTATATGCAAATTAATTGGAGAAAATAATTATTTTCAGGTTGATTTTGATTTAGCAGAAGATACCAAATTGATAGAACTAGATGATTCACAGAAAAGTGAACATACTGTCTTTATAATGCCACCTGAACCACCTCCTGATGATGGAAAGGATCTGTCACCAAAATACAGGTAGAAAAAAATTTTTTAAAGAACTCTTGGGCACAACTTAAATAGTTTATTTCAATTTCTTCTCAGTATTAGTGGATATGTATATTAGTAATTTGTAATTGTCATGTTTTATATTAATTCACTGATCTAATAGGGATGAATATCATATGAAGATACCAGCAGGTATTATAATTTAAGAATTGGATGGCCTTGTTGGAAGAGAAACGGGGTGTTGATTATTATTCTCCTAAATGTTTAACTATAATGAATCTTTAACAATTTCAGTTCTGAAGAAGAAAAAAATTAACTTTTTGTTAGGTTTCTCACTTCCTTTGGGAGTTCTCTTGCTAATGTAAATAATGTGACAATCATATGAATTAGTAAGATAGAGAAAACTTAAAGGAATTGAAATCATTCTTTGTTAAAATAAACCCAAAGAATAGGATTTGAATGTGAACCTTTAAGAAATTAGAATGGATTTTTAAAAATTATTATAATCATAATACACAGTTTAATAAACTTAGAAAATCAAATGCAAAACATTTAATGCATCATTTTAGCATCCATGCTTATATGTCTTAGAAACTGTGTATGTGTGTATGCATTGTATGTTACGAGTTCATCTTATACATAATCTTTTTAACCTGTGTTTGCCTTTAAGGGTCTGAACACTTTTCAAAGGCATAAATTTTTTTGTGCCTTATCATTTTTTAATGATCACATTGTATGCAGTTATTATGACTTATTTAACTAGTTTCTTGTAGACTTGTTTATAATTCTTTGCTGTCTGTATCTTTGTGGACATACACAGTTATTTTCTTAGGCTGCATTCCTGAAAGAGTTCTTATAAGGGAAAGAATAAAATGTACCTTCCTAAAATATGAAATTAATACATAATCATGGTAGGACTATATGAGAATATATGAGAATAAAGAGTGTATATCTGGAATTGAGTGACTTAATTAAACACTTTTAATTTCATGCTATAGAATTCTTTTTTACTTTTGGCTTAACTTCTGTCAGTTAGAATTCTGATTATTTACACACAAGGTGAAATCAGATAGGGAAAGCCAATATTTTCTGGAAGAAAATAAACCAAAGAAAATTAATTTCTAAGAAGAAATCCAAAATCATTAATATGAAAAAATGTTCAATTTTTCTAGATAAGAAATGAAAACCAAACTGACAGGAAGAAGCATTTTTAACTTATCTGATTGAGGATACATTATGTTGTGGTTATAGTATATGTTAAAGTTATAATCTCTGGAAATAATTTGATAATGATCACATAATCTTTCATCTTTTGATAAACATTGACCTAGAAGACTCTGTTATTGGTATTTATCCCAAGAAATTAAGCAAAATGTTCACAAAGGTGTGAATACAAAAAATTTAATGGCAGAAATTCAGAAGTAAGCTAATAATGTCCAACAGTGAGGAATTTGTTAAATTATAGGACATACCTAAAATAAAAGTATTATGATTTTTTTTCTTTCAAATATCAATATGAAGTAATCTTAGGAAGAAAAACTTAAAGATTACAAAGTATATTAAATATTACTTTTACTGTAAATTATCAAACATAGATTCTGTTGAAGGAGTTATTAATTCCTCTGTTAAGTAAGGTTTCAGGAGTTTCTGTTTTTCAGGAATTGGTTGAAAATAACAAATCAGGTAGGGAGGAGCCAGAGTTTCCATGTAGGCAGTTTCTTGTATCTTATAGCTATATTTTATATTTTTGGAAAAAAACTCTTCCTATACGGATTTGACGAAATAATACTGGGTGCTATGGGAGGTATAGAAATATTTACCTAGATACTGGACTACTATGAAGAGTTTATGTATTTTAAATTAGCAATTCTGTTTTTGTTTTTTATTTTAGTTACAAATATTTTCCAAGACTGGACCTTAAACTTTTTGACAGACCACAGGAATTGAAACTTTGTTTTAGTAGACAACCTACTGGGAATAGCATTACAAACAGTCCAGCTCTCATGGCTAAAAGAACTAAACAGGTCAGACATTCTTTATAATACATGTTAATTTAGAATGTGAAATATGTATATGTGATATGCACCTTTTAGTATACTATTGACATCCATGCCAACCATTTGAAGACCTACTTAGGTTGTTATTGAATTTAACTAGATTTCTTGCAAACCTATTTCAAGTATCGAGGCTAAAGTTTTTAAATGCACGTGTTTATGCTTTAAGGGAATCCTTGGGAACTAAACATGCTTAAAAGAACTTTATTGAGATATAATTCACATACCATACAACTCGCCCGTTTAAAGTATATGATTCAGTGGGGTTTTTTGTGTTTTCACAGGACTGTACAGCTACCACCACAGTTAATTTCAGAACATTTTCATCACCCCAGAAAGCATACTTGCATCCCCTCCCTCCCTGGACAACAACTAATCTGTTTTATTTCTCCACGTATTTGTTCATTCTAGGCATTTCACATAAATGGAATTGTTCAATATGTGTTCCTCTGTGGTTGCCCGCCTCCCTCCTTTCCTCCCTCCCTCTGTCTTCCTTCCTTCCTTCCTTTTGGTGCTGGGTACTGGGGATTGAACGCAGGGGCACTTGACCACTGAGCCACATCCCCAGTCCTATTTTGTATTTTATTTAGAGACAGGGTTTCACTGAGTTGCTTAGCACCTCACTTTTACTTTGTACTCTTGATCCTCCTGCCTTAGCCTCCTGAGCCACTTTCTTTTTTTTTTTTTTCTTTTCCCTTTCCTTTCCTTCACCTACCTACCTACCTACCTACCTCCCTACCTACCTACCTACCTTCCTTCCATCCTTCCCTCCTCCTTTCCTCCCTCCTTCCTTCCTTTCTTTTTTCCTTTTCTTTCTTTTTGGTAAGGGGTACCGTCAGTTGAACCCAGCCCTTTTTATTTTTTATTTTGAGATAGGGTCTCACCAAATTACTGAGAAGGGCCTTGAACTTGGGATCTTCCTGCTTCAGCCTCCTGAATCCCTGGGATTGCAGGCGTGCACCACCATACCTGGCTGTGGTTGGCTTCTTTTAATTAGTAATGTTTTCAAGGTTCATCCACTTCGTAACATGTATCAACACTTCATTTCTTGCTGAATAATATTCCATTTATGGACATTTCACATTTATTTATCTGTTCTAGGACACATAGGTGGTTACTACTTTTTGACTATTAATGAATAGGCTGCTGTGAACATTTATGTACATGTGTTTGTGTGGATGTATGTTTTTGTTTCTCTTGGGTATGTATCTGGGAGTAGAATTGCTATGTCATGTTGTAACTTCAAGTCTAACCTTTTGAGGGAATATTAGGCTGTTTTTCAAAGTGGCAGAACCATTTTACATTCCCACCAGTAGTGTATGAGGTTTCAGTTTTACAGTGTCCTTCTTAGTTATTGTTATTATCTTTTTGATTATAGTCATCTAGTGGTATGAACTGGTTTATTACTGTGATTTTGATTTGCATTTCCCTGGTAGCTAATGAAAATGTACATTTAGTACATTTTACAATGTACAGATAGTACATTCTAAAGGCAATAAATTTAGGACAATTCAAGTATCTTGCTTTACTACTCTATCTGATTTGGTATAGGGAATTGAGCTATGTTTAGGTGCATTAAAATTGAACATCCTTTTTACATACCCTGACATTTTGAGATTCTTCAAAACTTGGAAAATTTAAGAATAACATTCTTAGTTCAGGTTTTACTAATTCCTGGATAGTCTTCCAAATGTTTGATCTCTAATCTGCCTAAGTCACAGTGAAAATCAGATATAGAAAGCATGGCTATCAAACTGTTAGGAAGATCTGTGATCTTTCTCTGACTATGTTAACCACAAAGGAATAACACTTTTAAAGGAATTAGGGAGAGAATTAACAGTCCAGAGAAGCAGGGCTGAGGGGAGATTGTGGTAGGCAATGGTCTGTTTTAAACTTTCTTAGAGTGTTTTTTTTTTTTTTTTTTTAAGAATTTTTAGTCTACTAGAAAATGTGCATGCAAGCAATACTTGCCGAATAGTATAAAATGTTACTGTAAATTAATGTTCAAGGAGCCATGTGACCCAAAATAGGAAGTCACTCATAAAAATAAAACTATGAAATAATTGATTTTGGGTTCAAATTTTACATTAAAATTATTTTCCCCTTTCCTTTTTGCTTCTCCCCCCCCAATAGGTTTTAGTAAATGCTGTAACATTTTATTTATCCTCTTTCTAGGAGATAAAAACAGCTCATAAATTGGCGAAGAGATGTTATACAAATCCACCACAGTGGGCCAAGTGTCTGTTCAGTCATTGTTACAGTTTATGGTTCATATGTCTCCCAGCCTATGTTAGAGTTTCTCATCCTAAGGTCAGAGCACTTCAACAGGCATATGATATACTTATTAAGATGAGAAAAACAGATGTGGATCCACTGGATGAGGCAAGTATAATGTTGAATAATTTTTAAAAGAAATTTTTAAATTTTTGTACTGTTAAGAAAATTTAGTTTTTAGTTGCTTTTAAGTATGCTTAAAGATTTTCATTAGGCAAGAAAAGTAAACTATTACTGTTTCATAAAAGCTACTTATTTGTTTTAAAATGTATTCATTAAAAATTACTACTTTGGAATGAAAACCTCCTTCTTAGGCCAGATTGTTTGTCTTTAATGGATAGAAAATAATACTGATTTCATTTTATTTTAAATATAACTTTTTTAGGGAACACGTAGGAAATAGGCTTTTTGCAAGTGGTTCTCTCCTTAGGACCACTGTCCTAGGATGAGTTACATAACTTGTTTGTGTTTCAGATTATTCATCTGAAAATGCAGCTTCTAGTATTTCAACTTTGGTACTGTTAGCATTTTGGCCCACATAATTATTTATTTTTTTGGGGGGGCCTGCCCTGTGTATTATATTATGTTTAGCCGCATCCCTGGCCCTTACCCACTAGATACCAGTAACACGCACCTCTTCCTTCCACAAGTTATAACAATCAAAAATGTCTCATTGCCAATTGTCCCCAGTAGAACAGAATTGCCCCTGGAAAACCACTGATGTGATATTCATAGTTGCTAGCTTCTTTATAAGGTTAATTTGAAGGTTACTTGATTGATATACATATAGGACTGGCTCAGATAACACTTTCAGTGAATGACATGCCTGACATTTTCATGCATTCTTTCTCTTAAGCCTCAAAATCATCCTAAGGGGTAGGTACTGATATCATCTAGTTAACAGTTAAGTAAACGAAGACACTTATTTAGCTTTTGTCTTTGCTATTTTTCCCTTTAGAAATCATTTTTAGTGTTGTTATAATTAGCTATCAAGAACTAGCTATTCAGGTATGGTGGTATATGCATATAATTTCACCAACTTGGGAGGCTGAGGCAGGAGGATCACAAATTCAAGGCCAGCCTCAGCAACTTAGCAAGACCCTAAGCAAAGCAACACCCTGCCTCAGAATAAAAATAAATAAATAACAAGGGCTGGGGATATGGCTTAGTGGTTAAGCACCCTTGGGTTCAATCCCTGGCACCAAAAAAGGAAATAAATAAAACGAACTAGAATTAGATCAGAATTTGAAATGAAAAGTTTTTGCTGATACTTTTACGATGTACCTAATTTTCTTCTCATTCTTTTTAAGACATGAGTTTTTGAATCCTAAATGGGCATCCTTGAACTGCATAGAATACAAAGCATAGTGATTGGGGAAGACAGC
The DNA here is from genome assembly GCF_902686455.1 of Sciurus vulgaris. NCBI lineage: Eukaryota > Metazoa > Chordata > Mammalia > Rodentia > Sciuridae > Sciurus > Sciurus vulgaris. The sequence continues at coordinate 37,847,444 of NC_136476.1, forward strand.
TATTTTAATCATATTTGATTTTAGAAATGAATTCTTCCTAAGTTATGGAGAACAATAGTCATTTTCTTATTTACTCAGATGAGATATATGTACCTGGGTCTTATTTGATATAGCTAATAATGCTAATGAATAGGTTTAAAAATAAATTATCTTAGATGCTCAAATCAAGCTGGGTGCGGTGGCACTCGCCTGTAATCCCAGCAACTCAGGAAGCTGAGGCAGAAAGATCTCAAGTTTGAAGCAAGCCTCAGCAATTTAGTGAGGCCCTGAGCAACATAGTGAGACCCTGTCTCAAAACAAAAAGGGCTAGGAATGTATCTCAGTGGTTAAATGGTCATGGGTTCAATCCCTAGTACAAGAAAGAAAGAGAGAGAGAGAGAGAGAGAGAGAGAGAGAGAGAGAGAGAGAGAGAGGGGGGGAGGTAGGTAGGTCGGTCGGTCGGTCGGTCAAATTAGAATAAAAGATAAAATAGTGCTTAATAACTTTTTGAAAAGATTTGAATAAAGTTTTTGTTTGTTTTAATCTCTACAAGTCATAGATGGACTAACATGCTACCTTGTAATGGTTCAATGTTATTTCTTGTTAGGTGTGCTATCGAGTAGTAATGCAGCTTTGTGGACTTTGGGGTCATCCTGTTTTAGCAGTGAGAGTCCTATTTGAAATGAAAACTGCTAAGATAAAACCAAATGCTATTACTTATGGTTATTATAATAAGGTAAGTAGGATTGATATTAGGCAATATATGATACTTAAATTGTTGGGATTAATATTAGGCAATACATATACTTGTTGGGTGTGGTGGCACATGCCTCTAATCTCAGTGTCTTGGAAAGCTGAGACGGGAGGATCACAAGTTCAAGGCACCCTCAGCAATTCAGTGAGGCCTTAAGCCCCTTACAGAGACCCTGTCTCAAAAAATAAAAAGGGCTGGGATGTGGCTCAGTGGCAACATATCCCTGGTTTCAACCCCCAATGCCTATATAAATAAATAAAAATTAAACTAAAAAATTTTATCTCTTATCATTCATAAAAGTTCTCCTACAGGAGGTTTTAGGAGCATAATTTTTTGTTTTCTCCCCTAATTGACTAATGAAAATTGTATATATTTATGATATACAAAATGATGTTTTGAAATATGTATGTATATATTGTGGAGTGACTCAATCAAGCTAATAAACATGCATTTTTTCACTTAACATTTTTTTATAGTGAGAACACTACTCTTTACCAATTTTCAAAATATAATGCGTTGTTATTAATTGTAGTCACCATGTTGTACAATGGATCTCTTGAATTTATTCCTCCTATCTACTGAAATTTCATATCCTTTGACCAGCATCTCCTCAAACTCTGTCCCTACTCTCTACCCCTGTAACTTCTATTCTGTTTTCTAGAATCCACATTTAAGGGAGATCATGCAATGTCTTGCAGTACCTTTTGTCTTTTTGTGTCTGTTTCATTTCACTTAACACATTTTTAAGCTGATGGACACTGAGTTTGTTTCGATATTTTGGCTTTTGTGCACAATGCTACAGTGAACATGGGGGTGCAGATTCTCTCTTTGAGATGCTGATTTCATTTTCTTGGATATATATCCAGTAGTGGGATTACTGTATCATTTGGTAGTTTTATTTTTAATTTTTTCAGGAATATTCCCACTTTTCTATAATAGCTGTACTACTTTACATTGATACTAATAGTATACAGGGGTTTCCTTTCCTCCACATACTTCCCATCACTTCTTTCTTCTTTTTTTATAATACCCATTTTAACAGGTGTGAAGTGATATTTCCTTCTATTTCTCTGATGATTAGTGATGTTGAGCAGTTTTCCACATGTCTGTTGATGATGTAATTCTTTGTGTTCATATGTATGTATACAAACATAATTGGTATAATTCTTTATATGTGTATATGCACATGTACATGTGTATATTTTATACATATACAACATTCACATTTGTATGTATATATGTAGTTTTTAAATCAAATATTCTTAATGAACATTATTTTTACCTTTATTTTACCTTTAGGTAGTTTTGGAGAGCCCATGGCCTAGCAGTACTCGCAGTGGTATTTTCTTATGGACAAAGGTACGGAATGTAATACGTGGCTTGGCACAATTTAGGCAACCGCTTAAAAAGACCATTCAAAAGTCCCTGGTCTCCTCAATATCAGGTAATATATGTGATTGGAAAGATGCTTTCATTTTGAACTATAGCTTTATAGGCATAGGGATTTTTAATTACTTGAAGTAGAAAGCTCAAATGAAATTCTAGTTAATATTTTCATATACAATGGAAAACAGATTACCTTAGTCCAAAATTATTTTTGCCTTTTCCCCTGCAGAAATTTAGGAAGTGTTCTATGATTACAAATAAACTGTGGGTCATTCTTATTTAATTTCAGAAATTATCAGTGCATGAGTTATTGAATTATATTGTCCTTATCTTTAGCTCCTCAGAATGCCACAGGTGGAAGTGATGGGGACACGGTGAGCCACGGTAGCGTGGATAGTTCTAATGATGCTAACAATGGGGAGCACACAGTCTTCGTCAGAGATTTAATCAGGCTTGATTCCATTGATAATCACTCTAGCACAGGTACTAGAATCTGGATTTTACTAACCCTTCACTTAGTATTATATATTGTCTTTTTCAAAAAGTTTTGCCCTCTTTAAGTTTGTGCAATATGAACACTTTTGAAATAGTGTATATTTATAAGAAAAGAAATTACACCTCTGCACTTCTATTTCCTATAGTATAAAATTAACTTTGGAGTGCTGCACACAGTGCTCTAGGATTGTCTGTCATTGTATATTTGTTCATTATTAAATTGTGAAAGTGCATGACGTGTTAGGCATTGTGATCTAATGAACTTGACCATTAGTGACACAACTGGCAAATCTTTTTTTCATTAAATAGAAAATATATCTTAGAACTTTGAGATTATGACTGTTAAAGAAGGAAAATAAATGTCACATACCATGAGAAAATGTATTTTGTTTATTTTTTAAAAACCTGAGAGGCTACTTGTATGTGCATAGTTCCAGGTATCACCTCAGACCTCTGAAGTTACAAATAAGTATGATCAAAGTAGCACCTTGGGCAGATAAGTGTGTGTTGCACATCCTTCTTTTTGTGTTGTTTTTTGTTGTTGTCGTGGTGGTGGTTATTATCTCAAGCCTTCCTTTAGAAAGAATTCTAATTCCTGTGCTTCATCTGATAAACTTGTCTTGATGACTGAAGTTTCCTTTTCTCTGCTCTTTGTTGCTCTGCTTTTTGCTCTGTGCTGTTTCTTGGTGCTGCATTTGTCCTTGGCTGTCATGGTGTGGGGTGCAGACAGACTTTTATGACGTGAAGCTATGGATACACGTGTGCGTTAATTCTACCCTTGAATGTTAACCACTTCAGGTAATTTCCCATTTATTAGGTTAAATTTTGCTGACAAACAAGGGTGGGGGAAAGGACATTTTGTTGTATTTTAAGAATTATTACAGGTGGAAAACAATTTTCAATTTCTTGGCTTTTCTCCTTCAGATAAGGGTAATCCTATTTAGACTCTCCTGAAGGTATCCAACTAACATTTTATGGTCAGCTTGCAAAAAACATGTTTATCTTATTTTAAAGTATATTGTACCTTGCGATAATTCTTACTTTGAGGTTGGTTTGTGGCATCATTGTGTTGAATAACATTATGGGTGTTAATTAATTTATTATTCTAGTCGTTGAGCTGGTTATTGCTTTCCAAAACTAGATAGATTGCTGCATTTTTGTGCTGAAAACTACTTTTCTATAATTACAGGGACATATGTACATGCATATATACATGCCCCTGTAGTTTTTGTACACACACACACACACACACCACACATCAACATAAGGGTGTAGGTGGCAATCTTGTTTGTAATTACCTTTCTTAGTTTTCAATTCTATTTGTAAATTAATAAGTAGGAATTTTTATGAGACTTTTAAAATTTAGCCAACTTATTTTATTTCCACTGTATATTTTCCTAATACTTAGGAAGAAATGGACTTTGTGTGTTAAAACAAACAAAGCAAGCAAATAACTTTTTGGTGAATAAAATAGTTTACCAGCAATGATAATAATAATAAAAGATACTCACCCCCTCCTTAATTCTCCTTACTTTTAAGCTTGTCTCATTATTAAGGGAGTTTTGTCTTCTAACAGAAAATAGGCTCCTAGTAATTCCAGGTGATTGGTGTAAAGATTCCAATATTTTGGGAAGAACCTTTGGATGAGTTTATACTTTTTTGGGGGGGGAGGGGGTACCAGAGATTGAACCCAGGGGTTCTTAACCACTGAGGCATATCCCCAGCCCTTTTTAAATTTTTACTTTTGAGACAGGGTCTCACTAAGTTGCTTAGGGCCTTGCTAAATGTCTGAGCCTGGTTTTGAACTTGAGATCTTCCTGTCTCATCTCCTGAGTCTCTGGGATTATAGGCATTTGCCACTGCCCTCGACTTAGCTGCATTTCTAAGACTGAATCCCAGATACTGAATTTGCAGTCATCATGGATCTCTTCTGTAAGGCTTCTGGTGATGCCGTTGGATATTTTTGGTGTCTTCCAGTCCAGATGCTTAAGTTGCTCATTTCATTAAGGATTATCTTTTGGAATCTTTCTACTTGGTACATGATAGTGGATCACTAAGCTCCTAGGGGCATATCTGGGTTTAATCACTTTACCCTATTCCTAGTTTTTTGTCTTAAACTAGGTTGCTATACTGGATATTCTGAAGGGGCCAATAAAAAAACAACTGAAGTTAGCCATTCTAAATATTAGTACTTAGAGAAGGTTAATTCTTTTGTTATATAGCAAACCCAGTCTGGGTGGTTGTATAGTAATAAGTTGTAGGAAGTGGAAGTACTATGTATTTTTATGTCTCTTTCATTGATATCTTCATAACTGATTTCTTGAGTAACTGGTCTTAGTTTCAGTTTCAAATTATAGAACTTTAAAGCCAAAACAGAATTTCAGAAACTTTATTTTGAAATAATTTTAAATTTATAGAAAAATTTATATACTTTATAATCTATATTCTAATTTTGTCAATTGTCCTAATGTTCTTTATTACTTTGGTACTTTAATTCCCTCTCATTCATTTCCTTTAACCTGGCACAATTCCTCAAGCTTTCTTTATCTATATGCTCTCCCCCCATGCCTGCCCCTAGTACTAGAGATTGAACCCAGGGGCACTTTACCACTGAGCTATACTACCAGCCCCTTTTTATTTTGAGACAGGGTCTCACTGATTTCTTGAGACTCCTCCTGCAGCCTCCCCAGTAACTGAGATTATAGGCATGCACCACGGTGCCTGGCTGACCTTCGCCTTTTGAAGAATTCTTTTTGGTTCTTTTGTAGAACGTTCTTTAATTTGGATTAGTCTGATATGATACTTCCTTGTTACTAGGTACTAAAAATGTGATGTACCCTTCTCAGTTTATTACATCTTACAGGCAAATATCACCTACATCAGGGGTACTTTTACCACTGAGTTACATCCCCAGTCATTGTTTATGTTGAGACAGGGTCTAACTAAGTTACCAAGTCAGGCCTCAAACTTGTGATCCTCCTACCTCAGCCTCCCTAGGTGCTAGAATTATAGTCATGTGCCACCATGTCCAGCGATGGTTAATATTTTACCTCTTGCAGTTTTTTTTTTTTGGGGGGGATTGAACCCAGGGCCTTTTTTAGGCTAGGCAAGCACTCTACCAACTGAACTACAACCCCAGCCCCTCTTGCAGATAATAAGCTGTGTGTGAGGGAATACTCTTGAGACCATGTGATAATATTCTCTTTCTTAGTACAGTCTTAAAGTTAGCATCAATTGATGATGCTTGCCTAAGACAAAAATCTTTAGTACAGTGATTATAAAGTGTGATGTCACTACTTCCACATTTAGAAGATGACATATAGTATATGGAAGAACTTCCCTTCTGTTTTTTCTCTTTTAGTATGGACTTTTGGATTCCTATTTTACTCAGTGGATTATAGTCTCTTACAGTACTTATTCGATACTGCAGTTATCCCAGTGCTGACCACTGGGAGCTCTTAAGCTGGTTCCTGTGTTCCTTAGACATGTTCCCATCATGTTTTTTTTTTTTTTTTTTTAACATATTTTTGTTTTTGATGTCAATAAACCTTTATCTATCTATCTATCTATCTATCTATCTATCTATCTATCTATCTATCATCTATCAATCTATATGTTGTGCTGAGAATCAAACCCAGAGCCTCACACATGCTAGGCAAGCACTCCACCACTGAGCTATAACCCCAACCACCCCATTATATTTTTTGAGCTTTTCCTTTCTGGTACCAAAAAATGATTCCTGGCTCATTTTTATACTCTCCCTGCTTTAGCTTTGGAATCAGCCATTTCTTCAAGGATCCCAGGTTTGTTTTAATGAGGAATAAGCCAGGATCTGAGCCTTGGTTATGTCCACTGTCACCAGGGTATTACTGCTTCTATGCTTTTAACAAACAGAGCTGGAAAATGTGTGTGTGTGTGTGTGTGTGTGTGTGTGTGTGTGTTAGAAATACCTTGAATTCCAAATCAACCTCATAAGATTCTTCTTTACCATCCCTCAGCCTATTTTTTTTTTTAAATCTGCCTTCTTCCACAATAAAAATCTTGTCTCCCAACAACATTATCACATTTACTCAATGATTCAGTCCTACAGTATACATAAAATAATTTCAGAATCGTCACACTCATCCATGTGAAAAACAAACTTAAGCTGTTCTAGATTTGACTATTACTCCAAAGCTGAAGGTATATACTCAAAATAATGTGTTCAAAAGTTAACTTGAATTTGTCCTCTTCTGACCCTTTCCATGTGGTTATTTCATAGGCAGTATAGTTAGTTGCTTTCACTCATTTTTTTTTAATTTTAATTTTTATTATTGTAAACCAATGGGACACATGTTGTTTCTCTGTACATGGAGTCAAGGCATACCATTTGTGTCATCATAAATTTACATAGGGCAATGTTGTTTGATTCATTCTGTTATATTTTTCCCTTCCCCCTACCCCTCCCATCCCACTTTCCCCTCTATACAGTCCTTCCTTCCTCCATTCTTACCACCCTCCTTATCCCTAACCCTAAACCTAACCCTAACCCTAACGCTAACCCCTCCAACCCCCCATTATATGTCCTCATCTGCTTATCAGTGAGATTATTCGTCCTTTAGTTTTTTGAGATTGGCTTATCTTACTTAGCATGATATTCTCCGATTTCATCCATTTGCCTGCAAATGCCATAATTTTATCATTCTTCATGGCGGAGTAATATTCCATTGTATATATATGCCACCGTTTCTTTATCCATTCATCACTCATTTCTGTTTGCATTCAATTTTAAAACCCCTCCCCATTTTGATTTAATTATTTTGAATATATACAAATATATTACATCTTTAAAAACAGTACAATAAACCACATGTAAAGAATTTTCTTCCTTTTTATTTTTTTCCCCTCCTATTTTCCTCCACCCCTTGTAGGTAACTATTTTATTTTTTCCTGATTTATCATTCTTATATTTCTTTCTGCAAAGGTATCAGGTATAATGTGTGTTTGATTCTTTTTTCTTTCTCACACAAAAGGTAGCCTTCTGTGGACATTCTCCAAGAGACTTTTCAAAACATCTTGTCCAAATCTCTCTCATTTACAGATGAAGAAATTAAGGTTCAATATTTTCAAATATGGAATGATTTTTCAGATTCTGATATTCTTTTTCTGTTGTTAATTTGCTTCTTATCATTGTTTAAAAAATGTTCTGTGTGCCTTGAGTTTTCTTTTCTTCCTTTTCTTTAATTGTCTAGATCAGTGGAATTTTCTTTTGATATTTTATAAATGGGTTATAAGTATACCAGAACATTTATAAGCTTTGCATTCTTTGTAACAGGTGGTCAGTCTGACCAAGGCTATGGGTCTAAGGATGAACTTATAAAGGATGAAGCAGAAATTCATGTGCCTGAAGAACATATAGCATCAGAGTTGGTAACTAAAATGAAAGTGCAAGTAGAAGGTTAAGTACTGATATTTATGATCTTTATTTGGGAAAAATACCTGTATTAATTAGACATTTATTTTAATAATTTTGGTAATTATTCTCAGGAATGTAAGGTCTAGCTAACAACATACTATGTACTATTATTGAGTATATAATACTTAATAATAAGTGTGTAGTACTTAACAAAAAGATACTGTATACTGTTATCATAGTCTCTGGAGTTGGAAGTTTAATAGGCCTTTAGAGAGTCTGTGGTCACCATTAATGTTTTAGGAAAGTGCAACCCTGATGTTTTCATTTGTTGAAGTTACTGCCTACTTAGCGACAAAGCCAGAACTAAATTTGACTCATCAAACTTGTATTCGACTGATCAAATTTGTATTCCAGTGTTCCATTTATTTTAAAATGCTTTTCCACTAGAAATCCTTCAAGTAGCTTCGTGGATGTTTTTCATTAATATGGCAAAAACAGTCTGCATACTTTTTCTGAGTTTTACAAGGCTTATTGAGGTAGAGATGATTTGTTGTAATAATTTTATGGGACCACAGAGGAACATTTTGGTTTATGGTAACAGGATGTTCTTTCTGTTCTCTTACACAAAAGTACACCTTCTTTGTTGAGATGTCATTTATTTTATTCTCCCGAGTTACTTAGAAGCAAGCCCCTCTCATTTTCCAAGTGATGAGAAGTAGAATTGAAGATCAGAGGCCAAAATTGATTCACTCAAGAGCACTCAATATAGTATTATTGAATGCTAAAATAAAACTTTTATTTCAGTCAGTGCTGTGACCTTTATAACCTAAGGTCAGCCAGAAACAATAAGTCAGCAATAAAACAGTTATGTATTCACCCCCACTTGATGAAAAAATACATACATAAATGTAAATCTGTATAAGATTTCTGTTCAGTATGAGCAAAATTAAGAATGATAACAGCCAAATACTTATTTTCAGAGGTGTGTGATGTATCTGCTATTGTGGAAAAACATTCACAACCTAGTCCAGAGCCTCAGAGTCCTACTGAACCTCCTTCATGGGGCTGCAGTATTGTGAAAGTTTCGTCTGGTATATTTGATGTCAACAACAGAAAAAGTAGCACTGGTGAGTTACTTATATTATTAAATATTTAGAATATAGTCTACAGATATATATGTCTTCACTGATTTTAAATTGTCAATTTAATTATAATGATCATGCTGAAGAGCTAGAAATGAGCCCAAATCATATAAATGGTCTGAAGAAAATATTAAATTGTTATTTAAAGATACAGTTGGATCAGACATGATAATGCATACTTATAATTCCAGGCACTTGAGAGGCTGAGGCAGGACTATTTCAAGTTTTAAGCCAGCCTCAGCAACGTAGTGAAATCCTGCCACACAATAAAATAGGAAGGGAGGGGACGGGAAAGACAGAAAAGAAGAACTAGGGCTCGTGGTAGAGTGCTTGCCTAGTATGTATGAGGCCTTGAGTTTGGCCCGTAGTACCTTCCCCCACAAAAAAAGAACAGTGTGTTCTACCTGTCCATATGTTCTCCATCCAACCAATCTAGAGACTGAAAATAGAAAAAAATTGCATCTATGTTGGACATGTACAGATTTTTTCTTCTCATTATTCACTAAATCATATAGTATAACAATTTACATGGTGTTAGGTTTTTAAGTATTCAGAGATGATTTAAAGTATACTGGGAGGGTGTGTTTAAGTTATGTGCAAGTACTATGCCATTTTATGTAAGAGACATGAACATCTAGGTATTTTAGTACATTATAAGGGGTGGTCATTCATGGAACCAATATCCCATGGATAGGAAGGAAGACTTATATTTAAAATTTTAAAAGACCTATATTTAATATATATGTTATTTGGAATGCATTTCTTATTGTGTCTGGTCTCAGGTGGTCATTATTTCTCATTGTAGACAGAGTAATGTAGGGCCTCCTATACTCACTGAGAACAATGATATGATGAAATCCTAGCAGGTTTATGTATGGCTGGGATTTCCTATCACTTCTGCAATGGAAATGGAATAAAGATTCATATCACTTGAATTCTACAAAAATGTATGATTTACATTTTTGAGGTGAGGGTAGAGGGTAATTTGGGGGATTGATCCCAGGGCCTCACTCATGCTAACTTTCCATTAAAGGCAAACACTTTACCACTAATTTACATCCCTAGCCCTGGTTTTGTTTTATTTTGTTTTTTAAAGAAGGTCTCACTAAATTGTCCAGGCCGGCCTTGAACTTGTGATCCTCCCAACAGCCTCTGAGTAGCTGGGATTACAGGTGTGCAATACTCCGCCTGGCTTAAGTATATGATTTTTTGTGGGGGATACTGGGTATTGAACTCAGGGACATTCAAAACTGAGCCACATTCCAAGCCCTTTTTTGTATTTTATTTAGATAGAGGGTCTCACTGAGTTGTTTAGCATCTTGCTTTTCCTAAGACTGGTTTTGAACTCGAAGTCCTCCTGCCTCAGCCTCTCAAACCGCTGGGTTTATAGGCATGTGCAACTGCACCTGGCTTAAGTATATGATTTAAAAGGACAATGAAATTGACTGGTGTCCTTTACCCTTCCTTAGTGGTATCTACAATTCACTTCTCTCAAGTTAATTGTAAATGTATCTATTGTGTAACTTTAGAGAAATTAATTTAGTTCGTTTCTTTAATCAATGTAGGAGCACTGCTTGAAGAATTTTTTCTTTGCATATATATGCTGTGATGCCAGTATAAATGATTATGGGCTTTTTTGGGGGGTTAGTGTTCAAGAGATGGTGCTAAAAACTTTTTGAGAAGATAATTATCTGTGCGAACACACACACACACACACACACACACACACACACACACACACACACACACATATTGTGAGTCACGTTTTCCTAGCCTGTTGCTAACAAGAGAATAGGAAAAAGGAGAGTAGTAGTTTCCTTCAACAAGGGTTTAGACTTCTTTTAGAATATTAAGATGAAAGTAGTCTGGCTTCTGGTGTTTTTTTCTTCCTGTTATATCCATCTTATTTTCATCATGATCTGGGAAGATTTATTTCTTTAAAAAAGGAGAACCAACTGTAGTGATGCATGCCTATAAAACCAGTGATGAGGGAGTCTAGGGCAAGAGGTTCAGTTTGCAAGTTCAAGGCCAGCCTAGGCAACCTAGTAAGACCCTGTCTCAAAATAAAATTTAAAATAAAAATACTAGGGATATTGCTCAGTGATTGAGCATCCCTGGGTTCAACTTCCCACCCCACCCCACATCTTCCTTTCTTTTTACAAAAGAAAGGAAGGAAGAAGATAGGTAGATACCTGTGTGTGGTGGCACATATCTGTAGTTCCAGCTACTCAAGAGACTGAAGCAGGATCAATGTAAGTTCCAGGTCAACCTAGGTAGCTTAGCAAGACTGTTTCAAAATAAAATAGCTGGAGATATAGTTCAGTGGTAGAACACTTGGCCTAGTGTGCAAGAAGCCCTGGGTTCAACCCCTAGTACCAGAGAGAGAGAGAGAGAGAGAAAAGATTGTAATGGGGCTTTTCATAGTATCAGACAATCAAATTCATTTAAAAATTAAAAATAAAATGTGCCACTAAGTTCCTAGAAATAAGATAGCCAGTAATATTTGCAAAGATCTGTTTTTCATATATTAGAAATAGTTTTCAAATTAGATATACATTTTGAAGTTGTAAAATAGGTTGATTTAATTACCCCCAAAACTTCAAAAATATTTCAAAATGCTTATTAACTAATGAACTGATATGACTATTATTATCAATTAGTACTAATCTGAAAGACTAAAAAGAACCCTGAAACCATTTTGAAAGATTAAAAAAGATTGAATCAAAGACAACTTTTTTACTCAAAGCTTCCAGATCATTATGATATTTATTTATTTATTTTGAAGTACTGGGGCACTTTACCCCTGAGCTGTATCCCCAACCCTTTTTATGTTTTCTTTTGAGACAGGGTCTCATTGAGTTATCCATATTAAACTCAAACTTATGATTTTCCTCCTTTTGCCTCACAAGGAGCTAGGATTATAGGTGTAGACCACTATTCCTGGCTTCATTATGCTTTTTTTAAAAAAGTAATTCAAAATCCTAAATATGAATGGATGGTATTTTAGTTAGTTGGAGCTGCTGTAACAGAATACCACATGACGAGGTACACTATAAACAACAGAAATTTATTCCTTATGGTTCAAGAAGTTAGAAGGTTCAAGATAAGGGTATCAGTGTAGTAGATTTTGCTGGGAGGCCCTCTTCTTGTTACAGACTGTCAACTTCTTGCATGACAGAATGATATATAGATGTGTGTGTGTGTGTGTCTGTGTGTGTGTGTGTGTGTGTGTGTATACGCACACACACATACATACTAGATCCAGTTGAAGATGCAGTCTTTGGTGAAGTTTCTAATCCCAGGAAAAATGGTGATAGAGAAGAAAAGGACAAAAGCATTATTCAGAGAGGAGTTGTAGTTTTAGTTCTGAAAGTTGAGTGGAAATGCAACTTTAGAGCAGTTTAGATTTGAATTCAAATACAGGTTGTACGTTAAAGTGTTATTTCTGAAGACAGGGTTGAGTAGGTTCTTTTTTGGGCGGGGGGTATTTTTTTCTGTATGTTTTCTTTATACCTTCTGAATTTTCTGAATCTTTTGTTAATCTTTTCTAACCTTTTACTGTCTTACTTTCATAATCAGAAAACAATAAACATTTTTATATAAGTGTTATTGGAAAGTAGAAATTTATTTTTAATACTTTACTCTCCCTTTTAGGTAGTACATCAAATGTTTTATTTTCTACACAAGATCCAGTTGAAGATGCAGTTTTTGGTGAAGTTTCTAATCTCAAGAAGAATGGTGATAGAGGAGAAAAAAGACAAAAACATTTTCCAGAGAGAAGTTGTAGTTTTAGTTCTGAAAGTCGAGCGGGAATGCTACTTAAGAAGAGCAGTTTGGATTTGAATTCAAATGAAATGGCTATCATGATGGGAGCAGATGCCAAGATTCTTACAGCAGCACTGACATGTCCTAAGACTTCTCCACTTCATATGGCAAGAACTCATAGCTTTGAGAATTTTAGCTGTCATCTAGCTGATACTAGGACTTGTGTGTTTGAAAGTACTTGGGATTCTGAGCACAGATCATCTCCTGTGCTAGAGATGCTTGAGGAAAGCCAAGAGCTCCTAGAGCCTGGGGTTGATGATAATGCAGATAAAACTAGTACAACAGAGATGACATATGACGGTCAGCAACATGATAGTAATAGTGATCATTCCGGAGACTTGAAAGCAGGATCCAAAGATCTGATGAATAAGAGAAGTAGTGTATATGGTGTTGCTAAAGCTGTTGAAAGGGAGGATGTTGAAACTGGGCTAGATCCTTTGTCTCTCTTAGCCACTGAATGTATAGAAGAAAAGCCCCCTGATTCTGAAGACAAAATGTTCTCTCCAGTTATTGCACGTAATCTGGCTGATGAAATTGAGAGCTACATGAACTTAAAAAGTCCCCTGGGTAGTAAATCTTCTAGTATGGAATTGCACAGAGAGGAAAACAGAGAATCTGGCACTACTACTGCATTTATACACCCTTTAGAGAGGAGATCAAGCCTACCATTAGATAATAGTCCATTGGCACAGGAAACTCCAAAAAGTGAAAAGAGTTCTCCAGCAGTGTCCAGGTCTAAAACTTTTACGGGACGTTTCAAACAGCACACTCCCTGTCGGACTTACAAAGATCGTTCAACTTTATCAACGTTGGTTCGTTCTTCACCACATGGCTCATTAGGTTCTGTAGTAAATTCTTTGTCGGGGCTAAAGCTGGATAATCTACTCTCAGGGCCCAAGATAGATGTCCTAAAATCTGGTATGAAACAAGCAGCAACAGTAGCCAGTAAGATGTGGGTGGCTGTAGCATCTGCATACAACTACTCAGATGACGAGGTAAGGAAGTTTTACAGGTATACTCTATCTGATATGGGGTTTTAGGTTAGAATGACTTATGGAATTATAAGGTGATCCTGATACTCTTTTTTACATTATGAATTTTCTTTAATCACTTATGGTAATTAGCAGCTAGATTATGGTTTTTGCTTCTAAAATTATTGTTTGTTATTCTGAACAGATTTCCAGCTGAAATTCTCAGATCAACCTTGTTGGAAAGATCTCTTATTATCCATATTTTCCAGATGATATAATAATTAAGAGTTAGAAAAGTAATTTCTGTAAGATCACAGACCTAATAAGTGATAAAAGAGCCAAGATTATAAGCTAGCTGACTCTAAAGCACCTACCATAACTGTACTGGCATCTGATTCTATTGGAGACAGTGAGCTCCTAGCATTCCTTTATTTTATATTGAGAGGCACTAGACCCCAAACTGACTTGCACAACACAGATTAAATATTATAGGTCACTTCTTGAATATCTGTAGAGTATGGAAGGGAAGCCTCAAATAATAGTGAAAAGAGTTCATGGTTTTGAAAAAAATTGGAGCCAGGCATGTTGGTGCATGCCTGTAATCCCAGCCACTAGAGAGGCTCAGGCAGGAAGATTGCAAGTTCAAAACCAGCCTCAGCAACTTAGCAAAGCCCTAAGCAACTTTATCTCTAAATAAAATACAAAAAAGGACTGGGGATGTGGCTCAGTGGGTAAGCACCCTGGGTTCAATTCCTGTTGTTTTTTTTAAATTTGTGTGTGTGTGTGTGTGTGTGTGTTATGAATGGTTTGTTTTAACGTGTGGAGTTTAATTCTGATAATGGTGGAGTGAGTATATTCCCACTGGAAAAGCTATAGTTTATGCATGTGGGGTTTTATTCTCTTCAATTAAAGGAGGAAACTAATAGAGATTACAGCTTCCCAGCTGGCTTGGAAGACCATATTTTGGGGGAAAATGTATTGCCTAACCCAAGTATCTCAGGGTTGGTTCCCAGTGAACTTACCCAGAGCAACACAAGCCTTGGCAGTAGCAGCAGCAGTGGAGATATTGGAAAACTGCATTATTCAACAGGTAGGGAAAGGATTTTCCTTTCTTCATTTAGTATCTATTTGTTTATTTATTCATTCATTTTTCTGTACTGGGGATTGAACTCAGGACTTCATGTGTGCTGGGCAAGTATTCTTCCAGTTTCAGTTTAAATGCTTATAACCCTCTACTTCCAAAACCCCATTTGTTGAGATTATCTGATAGATTTTTTTAATAATAGGCACACCTTACTATTAGTCTAATTTTGTATTACCTACAAGTATAACAGTCACCTATTTTAGTTGTATTTGTGAATTATATCATTAGTTTTCAAACTATATCATGCATCAGAATCATCTAACAAATTTGCTTAAAAATATATGCAAGTATCTAAACCTTAACCTAAAATTTCTAAGATGGAATTGTGGGTCTGGTCCTTGGAGATGTACATTTTTATATCTTTCTCCAGGTAATGCTTGTTTGAACCACATTTTAGAGATCTTGGGTTGTATCATTGAAATTTCTGAGCTCTGTTCTATTTAAAAATTGTAACCTTTTTTTTTTTCTTTTTATTATGAAAAATTGCGTATGTCCTAAGAAGTTGAAAGAATTTTGTAATTCTTGTAATTCTGTAATTCTTCTGAGGGCAATTATGTCCTCAGATTTAATTAACTGTTATTAATTTTCTCTCCCCCCTTCCCCCGCTCTCTCTACACACACACACACACACACACACACACACACACACACACACACACTTTTTATATTAAGCAAATGGAAAATGAATTGCAGATTTAATAATATTTCCCCCCTAAATACCTTAGCACATATTTTCAAAACATAAAGACATTCTCCTATATAATGTGTTTTGGTGCTTATTTCTCTCCAGGTGAAGTTCCATTTCCAAGAGGCATAAAAGGGCAGGACTTTGAAAAATCAGACCATGGTTCATCCCAAAATACCAGCATGTCTAGCATCTATCAGAATTGTGCAATGGAGGTACAAGTACTATATTCTGCCCATGATAAAGTACTATAAACATTTTTTGATTTAACAATAGCATTTAATAGGTTTTTATGAAAAACAATGATAAAATAAGTCATTTTATTGAATTCACTTGATTAATATCTTATGTAAGACAAAAAAATTAACATAATGGAATGATTAATTCCAAATTTGCCTAGTAGAATAACTAAAATTCTGTTTATTCTAGAGAATGGTCTATTAAGGTTCATTTTCAACAGAGAGTCTCAGTGTTCTTATTTTCCTATCAGGTTTTGATGTCAAGTTGTTCACAATGTAGAACTTGTGGAGCATTGGTTTATGATGAAGAAATTATGGCTGGATGGACAGCAGATGATTCAAATTTGAATACAACATGTCCATTCTGTAAAAGCAACTTCTTGCCTCTTCTCAATATAGAATTTAAAGACTTGAGAGGCTCTGCAAGGTTAGTATTGTAAAAGCTCCTTCAAGAGGTATGTGCCCCGCAAAAGGTGTAACTCCTGGGGCAAGAATAAATCACAGTATGCTTCAGGCTTGCCTTTCACTCTTGTCCTTCACCTTCAGTATTTGAGGAGAAATTACTAATAATATAGGAGATTAAGTTTCTATTTTATTTAATGTATGGTTATCAGTAGTATTTCATTTATAGAACTAAATTTTCTTTATGGATAATTCAAAACTCTAATGTTAGGCTTTATTTCAGACCTTCTGCCTTGGTGACATTATGTTTTCAACTCTTGTCACTTTTTGCTGCAATGAAAAGCAACAGAAAGGAGACTAGCTGGTCTACAACCAGTCATTATGTAATTGAGAGTTTGGTAGCTGTATGCTGACCTAACTAATTATAATTAATATTTTATTTGTTTTATGGATCAAGTAAACTTTATATTATTGTCTGCCTTTAGTTAGTTTTTTGTTTTTTCTTGATCACTGGGAATTAAACCCAGGGCTTCACTTGCACATGCTAAATGTGTACTCTGAGCTACACCTTCAGCATTGCCTTTTTTGTTTTTAGATACCCTTTTAAAAAACAAACAAACAAACAAAAACCAAAAAACTTCAATTCTGGTGATGTTTCTTCTTTATTTTGTTCTTATAGTTTCAGGCATGAGGACAAGTCCAAACATAACCTTAAGACTTTTTTTTTGATATTGGGGATTGAACTCAGGGCTTTTAACCACTGAGCCACATCCCTAACCCTTTTTAAATTTTATTTACAGACAGGGTCTCACTGAATTGCTTAGGGCCTCACTAAGTTGCTGAGACTGGCTTTGAACTTGTGATCCTCCTGCTTCAGCCTTCTGAGCTGTAGGGATTACAGGTGTGCACCACCATGCCCAGCTCATACTCTTAATTCCTGATGCACTATCGTGATTTTTCTGAACAAGGCCCTCTTTTTTATTCTCTTTCCTCCATTTCCACCCATTCCTTTATCCATCAAAGATACCATCTCTGCTGTGTGTGATATATCCTTGAATATATATCTTATAAAATATATAGGTTGCTTTGTATGGTTATCAATTTTTAATGTAGATAATTGGAATGCTGAAAATCTCAATTTCTTTTCAGTCTTTTGGAAGTACTATAGTACATTCAGTTTTTTCCTTTTATCTTGTAGGAAGCTAATGCCTGGTTTTAGTCTCCATTATGCTAGTATTGAACATTTGAGTTACTTTCAGTTCTTTATTATGCCGTTATTACTGCAGTGATGCAGTAAACTGCAAAATACATATCTTCTTTTAGACTTGTGAAGTACTTTGTCTCAGAAAATTTATCTTAGAAATGAAGTTACTGGGTTATTTGTTTTATGTTATTTCAGTATATGCCAAAAAAATTGCTTCCCAAATGTTACACTGTTACTAATAGTACCCAAGAATTCCCATTTCTGTACAAACTTACCAGCAATTGGTATTGTCATTTTTCTAATTTTCACATTCTAATAAGTATAAAGTGTTATTGTCTTTGTTTCAGTTTCTCTGAATACTAGTAAGTTTGAGTCTTTTCATTACTTGTTAGTTATTCCAACGTTTTTATGAATTGCCTGCTTATATTTCTTGCCCATTTTTTCCATCAAGTTTCTTTGTTTTTGTGGTTGTTTAATTGGGTACATTATAATTATACATAATAGCAAGATTTATTGTTACATATTCCACATGCACACAATATAACAATATAATTTGGTCAATATTGTTCCCCTTTTCTCCCCTCTTTCTTCCCCCTGATCCTTTCCTCTACTCTGCTGGTCTTCCTTCTATTTTCATAAGATCCTCACCCCCATACACACATCTTTTCCCCTTACTTTCCTATCTAGATTCCACATATGAGAGAAAATACATGACCCTTGGCTTTTTGAGTTTTGCTTATTATGCTTAACATAATGTTCTCAAGTTTCATCCATTTTCCTGCAAATGACAGTTTCATTCTTGTTTATGATTGAGACTTGATTGTGTGTGTGTGTGTGTGTGTGTGTAATATATACATAGCTCATATTTTCTTTATCCATTCATTTGTTGATGGATACTTAGGCTGATTCCATAATTTGGCAATTGTGAGTTGTGCCGCTGTGAGTATGGTTATGCGTGTATCATTATAGAATGATGACTTAAATTCTTTAGGATATATAACAAGGAATGGTATAGCTGGGTGGTATGGTGCTCTTCTGAGTCTTTTGGGAAACCTCCATACTGATTTCCATATTGGTTGTGTTAATTGACAGTCCCACCAACAGTGTAAAAGTTTCCTTTTACCTTACATGCTCTCCAGCATTTATTATTGTTGGTATTCTTTTTTTTTTTTTTTTTTAATACCAGGGATTGAACCCAAGGGCACTTAACCACTAAGCCACATCATCAGCCCTTTTTTATGTTTATTTTGAGGAAGGGTCTTACGAAGTTGCTTAGGACTTCACTAAATTAATGTGGTTGGCTTTGAATTTGTAATCCTTCTGCCCAGGCCTCCTGAGCTCCTGGGATTATAGTTGTGTGCCACCACACCTGACTGTATTTCTTCTTTTGAGAAGTGTCCGTTTAGTTCATTTTCCTTTTTTTTGTTGTTGTTTTTTTTTTTTTTTTTTTTTTTTGGTTTTTTGTTTTTGGGTTATTTGTGTGTGTGTGTGTTTGGTGGTAAGATTTTTGAGTTCTTTATTCTGAATAGTAATCCTCTGTCAGAGTAGGTAGCAAAGATTTTCTCTCACTGTGTGTTCTCTCTTCACACTTTTTAATTTTTTCCTTTGCTGTGCAGAAACTTCTAATTTGATGCCATTCCATTTATTAATTCTTGGTATTATTTCCTGAGCTTTAGGAGTGTTATTGAGGAAGTCATTGCCTATGCCTGCATGTTATAGTGTTGACTCTACTTTTTTTTCTAGGAGTTGTTTAGATTCTGGTCTAATTCCTCAGTCTTTGATCCATTTTGAGTTGACTTTTGGAAAAGTGAAAGAGATAAGGATCTAGTTCTGTTCTTCTATATATGGAAAACCAGATTTTCCAGCACCATTGGTTAAAAAGGCTATCCTTTTCCCAATGAATTTTTTTGTCTTCTTTATCAAAGATAAGATGAGTGTGTTTCTGGGGTTTTTTGCTTTGTTTTGTTTTTGCTTTTGTGGTATGAGGATTGAACCCAGGGCACTATCCCAAAGCTACATTCCCAGCCCTTTAATTTTGAGACAGGGTCTAGCTAAGGTGCTCAGGTTGGCTTTAACCTTGTGATCCTTCTGTTTCCATCCAGTCCCTGAAAAAAATCTTTGGGTCTTCTAATCTGTTGCATTGCTCTGTGTGTTTTTATGCCAGTACCATGGAGTTTTTGTTTGTTTCAGTAGCTCTGTAGTATAATTTCTTTCTTTCTTTGGAACCCCAGGGTGCCTAACCTCTGAGCTACATCCTCAGCCCTTTTTCATATTCTATTTAGAGAAAGGGTCTCGCTGAGTTGCTCAGGACCTCACCACGTTGCTGAGACTGGCTTTAAACTCTTGATCCTCCTGCTTCAGCCTCCTGAGCTGCAGGGTTTACAGGTATATCGTATAATTTTAGTCAAATATTGTGATGTCTCCAGAATTACTTTTTTGCTTCAAGCTGCTTTGGCTCTTCTGTGTCTTTTATTCTTCCAAATGAAAGTTAGGATTATTTTTTTCTAGTTCTGTGAAAAATATCATTGGTGTTGTGGTAGGTAGGGATTGCACTGAATCCCTGCATTCCTTTTGATAGTATGGCCAACCTTAATGCTGCTTATCCATGAACATGGGATGTCCTACTTGTGTCGTCTTCAGTTTCTTTCTTCAGTGTTCTGTGGTTTCCACCCACAATGTTAGATTTATGCCTAGGTTGTTTTTGTTTTGAAGCTGTTATGAATGGAATTGATTTCTTCCTCAGCAGATTCATCATTGGTGTATAGGAAAGCCATTGAGTTTTATAATTCTTTAAAATTTTTTTTTTTAATTTTTAGATATTGATGGACCTTTATTTTATTCATTATTTATATATGGTGCTGAGGTTGAACCCAGTGCCTCATACATGCTAGGCAAGTGCTCTGCCACTGAGCCACAATCCCAGCCCCTGTAATGTTTTGAATCCTGATGACTTGAGGGTTTTGTTTTGTTTTGTTTTGTTTTGAGGTGGTGGTGCTGAGGATTGAACCACCTGGGGCCTTGTGCATGCTAGACTGAGTTATATCCCCAGTTCCAATGAATATTTGTGATACTCTTTCCTCATAAGTTGTGCTTTTGTAGTCTTGTTTTAAAAGTTGTTCATCATATCTAGAACATTTTGATTTTTCTCCCTGAATATCTTTATTTTTCATTGCTGAGGGTTGAACCCAGAGCTTTGTGCATGCTAGGCTAAATGTTGTAGTTGGGTCTTCAGATGATCTAGATTCTACTTTCATGGGTGATGGTAGAAATTGAAATCTAACTTTTATTCTTTCTCCATATAACAAGCCAATTATATCAGTATCATCTACTACACTCTCTGTTCCTTACTGATACATGGTATCACCTTTATAATATATCAAGTTCCCAAGTATACTTCACTCTGGTTGTACATTCTCTTCTCACCCCCAATACTCTGTTTTTATTATTCTATTTGCATTATTTCACATAGGTTTGTAGATTAATTTGGTGAAAATGTCTTTTATATTAATTATTTATGAGCATTATATATCTCAATATTTTTCAGATCTTCAGGATTTTTAAGTTATTTCCCATATGTCCCGTATTTTTTTATTTAATTGTGGGGTTTTTGGGGGCTATTGTGGCAAGAACCTTTTACAAATATTTTATTATTAGATATAGTGAAACACTATTGATTTTTTTTTTTTTTTTCCAGCCCCAGTGTGTCAATGTGGAAAATTTCAAAGTTTATGATTTTTAGGGGAATGAAGAGTGCTGGAGAGCAAATATAGGGCCTTGTGCACGTTAATAAGCGTCTTTTCTACCACTGACCTATACTTCCAGCTAAAGATTTTTTTCTTGATTTATGGTTCCCTTAAGCAGTATGAAATGTCCTTCTTTATCCCTTCTGACTAACTTTGGCTTGAAGTCCACTTTATCTGATACAAGGATGGAAACCCCTGCTTTTTTACTGAGTCCATGTGCATGGTAGGTTTTTTTCCATCCTTTCACCTTTAGTCTGTGGATGTCTTTTTCTATGAGATGAGTCTCTTGCAGGCAGCAAATTGTTGGGTCTTTCTTTTTAATCCATTCTGCCAGTCTATGTCTTTTGATTGATGAGTTTAGGCCATTAACGTTCAGGGTGATTATTGAGATATGATTTGTATTCCCAGTCATTTGACTTATTTTTGGTTTTTAAGATGGCTTTGTTTCTCCTTTGAGTGGTTTTTCTCTAATGTAGTTCCTCCCTTTACTGACGTACATTGCTGTTTTTCATTTCCTCCTCATGGAATATTTTGTTGAGAACATTCTGTAGCGCAGGCTTTCTATTTGTAAATTCTTTTAACTTTTGTTTATCATGGAAAGATTTTATTTCATCTTCAAATCTGAAGATCAGTTTTGCTGGGTACAGGATTCTTGCTTGGCAACCATGTTCTTTCAGAGTTGAAATATGTTGTTCCAGGCCCTTCTAGCTTTTAGAGTCTGGGTTGAGAAGTCGGCTGCTATCCGTATTGGTCTCCCCCTATATGTAATCTGATGTTTTTCTCTCGCAGTCTTCAAAGTCCTATCTTTATTTTGTATGTTAGGCATTTTCATTATAATGTGCCTTGGTGTGGATCTGTTGTGATTTTGTGCATTTGTTGTTCTGTAAGCCTCTTGTAGTTGATTTTCCATTTCATCAGGTTTGGGAAATTTTCTGCTATTATTTCATTGAATAGGTTGTTCATTCCTTTGGTTTGTATCTCTGTGCCTTCCTCAATCCCAATAATTCTTAAATTTGGTCATTTCATGATGTCCCATCGTTCTTGGAGATTCTGTTCATGATTTCTTACCATCTTCTGTGTTTGGGCAACTTTATTTTCAAGATTCAATATTTTGTCTTCATTGTCTGAGGTTCTGTCTTCCAAGTGGTCTAGTCTTTTGGTGATGCTTTCCATTGAGATTTTTCTTTGGTTTATTGTTTCCTTCATTTCGAGGATTTCCGTTTGGTTGTTTTTGAGAATCTCTATCTCTTTGTTGAAATGATCTTTTGCTTCCTGCAGGTGCTCTTTCAACTGCTTATTGGTATTATCATTCACTGCCTGCATTTGCTCTCTTAACTCATCCTTTGCTTTGCGAATCATCTTAACCATGTATAATCTGAAGTCCTTTTCTGACATTTCTTCTAACATACTGTCATTGGATTCTATTAATATAGAGTCTAGATTTGTTTGGATCATTTTCTTCCCTTGTTTTTTCATGTTGTTCATGTATCTTCCCCTCTAGCAGTGCAGATCTGTGGTATTGCAGATTTCCCCCTATAGGCTGATAGTGGCCCTATAGGTTTCCAAAAACTTTTCTTTAAGGGGAGATCAATATTAGCAGTGCCCAATTCAGACACTATGCAATCCTAGACCAAATAGCCCCTATGAGGACAATAACAAAATTGTCATAATAAACAGAATGAGTTCAACTATTATCTTCAGTATAACAAACAGATTTGCAATAAGTTCTGCAGTTTCTAATGGAGGACAAAGAGGATGCAGAGGGATGTAGGGTGTAGCTGTTAATGGCTAAGAAAAGAATATGCAGAAGTCTAGATAATAGAAAGGCTGAGAGTGTAATCAAAAGAAATTGGATGTTAGCATGCAAAAAGGGAGAAAGAGACTTTGAGGGAACAGGTAAACGAAAGGAAAAGAGAGCCAAAAAAAAAAAAAAAAAAGTAGAGCAATAAAAACTTAAAATTGTTCAATAAGGAGAAGAAAGAAAATCTACACTGTAACAGTCATATAGTATTCAAACCTCCCAGTGTTCAGTAGACTGATGCATGAGAGGTACCTGACAATGAGCTTCAAGTCTCCAGCAGGCGTCTCAGGTTGGGATTTTCCCCTCCTAAAGATCGGAGCTCCGGCTTCCAGGATTATCCAAGATGGGTGCTCTGGCTTCCAAGTGTGTTGGCAAATGGGGAGCTGCAGCTCAGGGTTTGGCCGTGGTCAGCAGGAGGTCCTGGAGGCAGGATGCGGTTGATTGGGCAGGGGTTCTGGAGGTCGGGTGTGTTTGGTGTGGTTGTGGGATCCTGGAGGCCGAGTGCAATCAGTCGGTGTGGGGTCCCAGTGATAGGATGCAGTCAGTTGGTCTTGGGGTCCTGGCGGCAGGGAGCAGTCAGTCAGTATGAGGGCCCCGGAGGCAGGGAGTGATCGGTAGGGCTGAGGGATTCTGGAGACGGGGCTCAGTCAGTCTGGCCAGGGGTCCTAGGGGGCCTGGCTGTTGTCTCAAAATGGCGGCAGCCACGTGTAATCAAACCTGCAGGTACTATAACAGCGAACTTCCAGGCAACAGCAGGCTGGTGGCGCTCCACTGGCTGTCTGCGGTCAGTCTCCCGCAGCTGTCGGAGGATCGGGAGGTGAACCTTGGGTGGTGGGTGATGGATAGGTGTAAGGCGGGCGATGGACAGGCAAGAGGCAGGCAAATGGCGGATGATAGGTGCCTGACAGTGAGCAATCTGCACTCAAAAAAGATGTGGATATGCTGGCAGACTGCAGGTGATCACAGCAGACAAATGGGGTAAACAGCAGGGGATTGATAAGCAGCAAAAACTGCCTCACCAAGAAACATATCCTCTGCTTGAAACCAGAGTTATGGAGCGACAAGGAACGTGGCCTCCCTCTAGTCCGACATCTTGGATCTCAATTTTTTTCTTATTTTCAGTGAATACCCAGTGTCTACTCTTGAATTCTTAATTTACATTTTACTATACTTGCTTTATCATCTAGACCTCCATATCTCTTTTACTCTCATGGACTAATTTACTTCCCTCTTATGTCTTCAGTATACATATTAATTACTGTTCAGTATTACACACAATAAATGTACAGGACTCAAACACACCATTTGAAAAGCAAATACATACATTTCTGTAAACAAAGCAGCCCTTTTCAAGATACAGAGTACCTCAGAAAGTTCTCCAATGTCCTTTTAGAGGCTTGACAAAGCCTTACCCAGTTTCTACCTAAAGGGAAAACAAAAGAGAGAAGATTGAAATAAATAAATAGAGCAGAAATGACTAGAGACAAAAATGGAGATTTTTAAGTGGGGGAAAAAAGGGTGTTACTATCAAGAATTACAGGGTAGCATATTAAAATGCTTCTGTTTTTAAACTTAGGAAATGAATAAAGTATTTTGCTTTCCTTCTTAGCTTTATTTAATAATTCTCAAAAACTGAAGCAATCTTATGTTGGGCTACTCTAGAACTTTTCATTTGAAAATTTTAGGATAGGAGGGGAGAAAGAATGAGAACAGGAGTGTGTATATGTTTCAAACAGATTATTTCCCTTACGGATCACCTAATACATTAATGACTGCTTTACAATAAAGTAGTAATTGTAAGTATGTTGAAATTTTGGGACTCACAGATTCTTTTTAAACAGGCTTTTTTTGCCCTGTTCCATATTTAGCTTTTTCCTGAAACCAAGTACCTCTGGTGACAGTTTACAAAGTGCCAGCCTTCCGCTGGCAAGTGAACCCTTGGAGCACAGACCTGTATGCAGTTCAGCAGAACCTGAGTTGATTAATTTTGTGGATTTCCCAAAACATAAATCGACCATAACTGAAGAAACAAGCTATGCAGTTGAATCAAGGTATCATAAAGTGCAGAGAACTCTATAATAAATTAGTTATCTTTGTAAGAATTCTATCTTTAAAGACTACCTGACTCTTGCAGGCATAAGTTTTGACATTTAAAAAATTAAATCTTCACGTTTTACTACCTCTTAGTATTTAACTAACCAATGAATCAATCTGATGGTAAAACAGTTTTTGAACTAAGTTTAATGTTTTACACTGGTCTTTTACAAAATGAACTTCTCAACAGAGGAAAATATTTACCTTGTTAGTATAGTCAGTGGTAATTTCCAGAATATTCTTTTTAATGTAAAGTGTAGATTTTACTCTTAAATGTTCTGAACCAAACATTTCTTGAGAGACCATTGTTTCTAAGCATTATGCTAAGTACTAAGAATAAAAAAGTAAATGAAATCTGGTCTCAGTCCTTAAGTGGATCATGGCATGGTAGAAATTAAATATCCCTCCATGAATCTAGTATACCTCTTTGCATGTAGTATACTTCTAGGTGATTTTGTTTAATAAAGATGCAGTAATGTTTGAATAAAGCAAGGGAATAGGTATTTCGTTTTTTAAAGTCATGCCATATATCCTCTTCCCAACCTCACCAATCATCCACTTCCTCTGTTCTGACTAGTTTTCAAAAATGTTTGAAAAGAATTTAATTCTTTTTGGGGGGTGGGAGGTGTTGTGGGTGTGCCTGTGAGGCAAGTGCTCTACCCCTGAGCTGTACTTCCAACCCAAATTTAACTCCTAAAAGGCAATGCTGGTTTTTCTCAGCTATCTAATAGATTCAAAATTCATTGTAGAAAATATACCCTTATCTCCCCAGATTTACATTATTTTTCAGAACCAACATAGCATTTCTTCTTTATTTCTTAAAGCGATGAAATAAAGAAAATTAGTGGAGATGTTGAAACTATGAAAATTTCATCTGTACCTAATAGTTTATCAAAGCGAAATGTACCTTTGACTCGAAGTCACAGTGTTGGAGGCCCTTTGCAAAACATTGACTTTTCCCAACGACCATTTCATGGCATTTCAACAGTTAGTCTTCCAAATAGTCTGCAGGAAGTTGTGGTATGTAAATCAAGTACTTCTTGTGAGTATGCATTAGAATCCTACATAATTCTTGTATGATAGACTCTTTCTCTCTCTCTGTCCCCCTGCCTTTTTTTTTTTTTTGGTTGGGGGAGTGGGGTAACTGGATCTTGAACCCAGGGACTAACCCAAGCTAGGCAACTGCTTTGCCACGCAGCTATGTTTCAGCACCTTTTTAGTTTTTGAGGCTGAGTCTTACTTAGTTGCCCAAGTCGGCTTCAAACTTGCTATCATCTGCTTACAGGCATGCTTCCCCCCAGGGGTAGACTTATTTTAATAATATGAAGTGATAAATAAGAATTTTCCATAAAGAAAGAATTTATAGATTTTTTTAACACTGAGAATTTTAGATGTATATTAAAAATCAGCTGAGGAGTGTAATGAAATACCTTGATCCATCACCTAGCATCAGTAATTTTCAGCCTATGGCCATTCTTTTATGCAAGCCCTCATGCAATTTCCCTTTCCTATATTATTTAGAAGGAAATTTCAAACAACATGTATTCTGATTGTTAATATTTAAGTATATAACTCTAAATAATAAGGTATTTTAAAAAATATTATCACAATGCCATTATCATACTAAAAGACCGCCTTCTAAATAAATAACACCATCAGGTTAGTCAATCTTTGTTCAGATTACTCAAAAGTGTTGAACATATGTGTATGGGGTTAGTTTGAATTATAAGGCTTAAACTCCATTCCTTGCAATCATTTGGTATGTGTTTTATCTTTTTAAATCTGTAGACTCTTTTTTCCCCTTGAAATTTGCTTTTTGATAAAACTAAGTCATTTTGTCCTTTAGACACTAGTTCCCACAATCCTGATTTGATTGATTGCAAATCTATAGTATCTAAAAACTTGTCAGATTCAAGGTTTTTATTATTTATTTGTTTAGTTTTGCAAGACAACTTCATGAGTGATGGTATATTCTCCTCCAGTAGGAGACATGAACTTATCTTTGGGATATTAGTAATTATTAATGTTTTAATGCCTATATAATTAAAGTGATTCATTGGAAACTAAAACAGTGATAGTCTAATTCCGTCATCGTTTTCTTTATTATATGGAATGTATCTATAAAGAGAAGCTCCCTAATGTCTTCTATTTGGTTATCTAAAGATGCAAAGGATATTGGGAAGACAGTTTAAAAAAAAAGAAAATTGGGAACTCTAGTGTTCTCCACTAATTTGGGGGAACTAATTTGTTCTCAGTTAATTTGGGGGAATAGGGTATTATTATGAACTTCTTTATTTAAGCATTTTTGTTTGAATCTATTGCTGTTTAGCAGGGTGTGGTGGTGCATGCCTGTAATTCCAGAGGCTTGGGAGGCTAAGGCAGGAGGATTGCAAGTTAGAAGCCAGCTTTAGCAAATTTGGGAGGCACTAAGCAACTTTGTAATGAGATCCTGTCTCAAAATAAAAAATAAAAAGTCCTGGGGGTGTAACTCAGTGGTAAAGCACCCCAAGGTTCAATCCCCATTTGCCCTCTTCCCCCCGCCCCCAGCCAATCCTATTGCTGTTTATGTCCTTCTTGATGTTTGTATTATTCCATCTTTGGCTTGTTAATCCTTTCTAGTAACCTTTTTGTTAGATTTTAAGGCTTCCATGCTTTCTTGTATGACAAGATGTTACATGCTAATATTATGTAGTTCTTTTCTTAGACCTAGAATCAGCCATTTCTTTGTTCCCTTTTAGAGGGAAATGGTATTCAGAAACTAGATCTGGATACTAAGGTGCTAATTTGTTAATGATTTGGTCACAAACATTTGTATAACTTATGAAGTCTGGGTTGTACTTTTTTTAAAATTCCTTATTTCATTTGAATTATACAACAGTTCTTTAATTCTTTTTTAATTTTTGTTGGAATCAAATGTAAATGAGTTAGATATAATTTTAAAAGTAGCCAATGACAGATATTAACAAAAAATTACTGCATTTGTTGTAGTTATGAAAATTATGTCACACTTTTTTTGTCTGTGAAATGCAAATATTTCTTACTAAAAATCAAAAAATGAGGGCTGGGGATATAGCTCAGTTGGTAGAGTGCTTGCCTTGCATGCTCAAGGCCCTGGGTTCAATCCCCAGCACCATCCAAAAAAAAAAAAAAAAATCAAAATTGAGTCATATATATAAACTGTTGTACTTACCAACATGATTGAAAAGCTCTATTTTAAAAGATCTCTTATTATTAAAAAATAAATAAAGGGTCTGTTAAAATATGGACAATATGGACTACTAATTTTCTTTTGTATTGATTTAAGTGTAATTAAGTGGTCTTTTTAAGGTTTTTTTCCTTTTCATTCATTAGGATGTTCTGCTGTATGTAGCAGTGGTTCTGAAATAAGTGATTTCAATGGGACAGAGAAGCATAATCTCATTGAACAGTATTGGTAAACATACAGAATTAAGTAGCTAATATTCACTTCTTTTTGTATTTTTTTTTTTTTTAAAGGATCCTTTAGGAAAAAGACCCAATCCTCCCCCTGTTTCTGTACCCTATTTGAGTCCTCTAGTGCTTCGTAAAGAACTTGAATCTTTGCTAGAAAATGAAGGTGATCAGGTGATTCACACATCCTCTTTCATCAATCAACATCCAATCATTTTCTGGAACCTCGTTTGGTATTTCAGACGTTTGGACCTTCCTAGTAACTTGCCAGGACTTATCCTCACATCTGAACACTGTAATGAAGGTATACAGGTAAGGTGCTAACTTTATACTTATACCACATTGGAATGTTAGGATGAGGTTTATCTTCAAGTCTCTGAAAGTATACAGCAAGAGTAGCTTAAGATAAGAGGTTTATTTCCCTCTCAATGTAAAAGTTTGGATAGGTGGTCCACGGATGGTACAGTTTTAGGGACCTGAGGTCCTCTTTTTGCTTAGCTCTGCTTGACCTTCATGTCAAAGTTCAACTCCTTGTCCAGGAGAGCTGATTTTCTTCAAGCTATCACATTCACATTCCAGCCAAAAATAAAGAGGAAAATGAATGACAAGGCTCATGGAGTTCATGATATTTCCACATGTATCCATGAGGTCAGAACTTCTGGTCATATCTAGCTGCAAAGGTGAACTGTAATTTTCCCACCTTAAATTTCACGACTTTATTTGAAGGAACTCATTATTTTTATTTTTTCAGATAATATAATTAAGAGTTAGATAAGTTAAATGATTTGTGTAAGGTCACAGGCCTAATAAGTAATGGAAAACTGCTACCTGACTCCTAAAGCATCTCTCCAAAATACCTGGTTTGGGATCCCTGGTTCCAGTGGAGACAGTGAGCTCCTAGCATTCTTTTATCAAATTGAATATTGAGAGACACCAGGTGCTAAACACTTTTGAGGCAACACAATCTTTTTTTTTTTTTTTTTTGGCGGTACTGGGGATCAAACCCAGGGCCTTATGCTTGCAAGGCAAGCACTGTACCAACTGAGCTGTCTCCTCAACCCCAACACAATCTTAAATTATTATAAACTCTTTAAGTTGACTCATTATTTTGGGTATTAGTAGTTGAAACAAAATTAGCTGGTAGGATAGTAGAAACTCTTACACTTTGTCTTACCTTAAAATTTGTCATAATGTTAACCTCTCTTGTGATGATGTGCCAGTTACCAAGTTGACATTCCAATACTTCACAGACAGAAACCTATACATCAGAAAATGACAAGTATATTTATCATTAGATGTTAATAAAAATTAAGATTTTTTTTTTCTCAGAATTTTAGAACTAGAGTTTTGAAAGAATTCATTGACTTTATGTATAATCAAGTTTTGCTGGGTCCACTGGTAATGATTATACTTAGGAGGCTAATATTTTCTATTGATCTCTTTTAGCTTCCTCTGTCATCTCTGTCCCAGGATAGTAAACTTGTCTATATTCAGCTCTTATGGGATAATATCAACCTTCATCAAGAACCAGGAGAACCTCTGTATGTCTCTTGGAGGAATTTTAGTAAGTAAAATAGAATTAAAGACGTGAAAGAGTTAAAATACATACAACCCAAATATCCTTTTGTATATAAATGGATGAGCAAATTTTCATACAATTCTTGTATATGGTAGCAACAGAGAAGAATGAAGAAGAATAGAATTAAAGAGATGGTGAAAGTGAACCATTAGGCTTTGTTTTTAAAAGTTTAATTGATTCAAATTGATTTGTTATTGTACTGACCTGTTTAACTATGTCAGGTCTCAGCTATGTTAAGGAATAAATTTTTTTTTTGATAGGTTTTTGTTAAGTAACATTTTGGGTGTTCTGAGAGTAAATTCTAGTGGAAAAGTAATATAGATGTGTTGGTATAGGATTATAATTTCATTTAAATGGGTAGGTATAGTCTAAAAGATTCTGGCTTCATTTTCATCTTTTATATTTAGGACATATTATTACAAAAGTTTTAAAGGATCATCATACTTGTGTTTAGAAGCCTTTTAAGTCATTAAGAACAATACAACATGGTAGTGTATGCCTGTAATCCCAGCATCTTGGGAGGAGGCTAAGGCAGGAATCACAAGTTCACCAGCAACTTAGCGAGGCTTTAGGTAACTTAGTGAGACCCTGTCTCAAAATAAAAAAAGAAGGGCTGGGGATGTGTGGCTCAATGGTTGAGCACCCCTGGGTTCAATCCACAGTAACCCCCGCCTCTCCCCCCCCCAAAAAAAAAGAACAATACAACCAAATAAAGGAGAAAATGATATTAATAGGTAGTTCATGGGGGAAAAAAAGTGGCTTACAAACTGTAATAGTGTGCTTGGATTTTCATAACAAAACACCAGTCTGGGATGGCTTAAACAATAGGAATTAAATTTCAAGAAATTTGCAAGGATCAAGTCTGGAACTACCAGTAGGATTGATTTTTACTGAGGCTTCCCTTTTTGGCTTGCAGTGGCTACTGCCTTACTGTATTCTCATGTAGCCTTTTCTCTGTGTGAATGCATGTATGAACATAGGCATATACCTAGTTTTTCTTTCTCTTATAAGCCTACCACCATTCATATTGGATTAAACCTCCCGCTCTTATGGCCTTATTCAGCTCTAATTATTTCTTTTTTTTTTTATTATAAACAACTGAGATACATGTTGTTTCTGTTTGTACATGGAGTAACAGCATACCATTTGCGTAATCGTACATCTACATAGGGTAATGATGTTTGATTCATTCTGTTATTTTTTTCCTTCCCCCCCACCCCTCCCACCCCTCTTTTCCCTTTATACCGCCCCTCCTTCCTCCATTCTCGTCCCCCTCCCACCCCCCATTATGTGTCATCATCTGCTTATCAGCAAGATCATTCATCCTTTGGTTTTTTGAGATTGGCTTATCTCACTTAGCATGATATTCTTCAATTTCATCCATTTGCCTGCAAATGCCATAATTTTATTATTCTTTATAGCTGAGTAATATTCCATTGTATATATATACCACAGTTTCTTTATCCACTCATCAATTGAAGGGCATCTAGGTTGGTTCCACAGTCTGGCTATTGTGAATTGAGCTGCTATGAACATTGATGTGGCTGTTTCTCTGTAGTATGCTGATTTTAAGTCCTTTGGGTACAGGCCGAGGAGTGGGATAGCTGGGTCAAATGGTGGGTCCATTCCAAGTTTTCTAAGGAATCTCTACACTGCTTTCCAGCGTGGCTGCACTAATTTGCAACCCCACCAGCAATGTATGAGTGTACCTTTTTCCCCACATCCTCTCCAACACCTATTGTTGCTTGTATTCTTGATAATCGCCATTCTAATTGGGGTGAGATGGAATCTTAGGGTAGTTTTGATTTGCATTTATCTTATTACTAAAGATGGTGAACGTTTTTCATATATTTGTTGATTGCTGGTAGATCTTCTGTGAAGTGTCTATTCATATCCTTAGCCCATTTGTTGATTGGGTTATTCATATTCTTGGTGTAGAGTTTTTTGAGTTCTTTATATATTCTGGAAATTAGTGCTTTATCTGAAATATGAGTGGCAAAGATTTTCTCCCACTCTGTAGGCTCTCTCTTCGCATTGCTGATAGTTTCCTTTGCTGAGAGAAAGCTATTTAGTTTGAATCTATCCCAGTTATTGCTTTTATTTCTTGTGCTATGGGAGTCCTGTTAAGGAAGTCTGATCCTAAGCCGACATGTTGAAGATTTGGACCTGCTTTTTCTTCTATAAGATGTAGGGTCTCTGGTCTGATTTCAAGGTCTTTGATCCATTTTGAGTTGATTTTTGTACAGGGTGAGAGATAGGGGTTTAGTTTCATTCTGTTGCATATGGATTTCCAGTTTTCCCAGCACCATCTGTTGAAGAGGCTATCTTTTCTCCATTGCATATTTTTGGCACCTTTGTCTAATATGGGAAAATTTTATTTATTTGGGTTTGTGTCCGTGTCCTCTATTCTGTACCATTGATCTACCTGTCTATTTTGGTGCCAATACCATGCCGTTTTTGTTACTATTGCTTTGTAGTATAGTTGAAGTTCCAGTATTGCAATACCCACCCCCTGTTTCATTCTTCCTAGGTTTCTTATTCTTCCAGATGAATTTCATGATTGCTTGCTCTATTTCTGTAAGGTACGTCATTGGGATTTTAATTGGAATTGCATTGAATCTGTATAGCACTTTTGGTAGTATGGCCATTTTGACAATATTAATTCTGCCTATCCAAGAACATGGGAGATCTTTCCATCTTCTAAGGTCTTCCTCAATTTCTTTCTTCAGTGTTTCGTAGTTTTCATTGTAGAGATCTTTTACCTCTTTGGTTAGATTAATTCCCAAGTATTTTTTTTTTTTTTTTTTTTTTTTTTTGAGGCTATTGCAAATGGAGTTGTTTTCCTCATTTCCCTTTCAGATGTTTCATCACTTGCATATAAAAATGCTTTAGATTTATGTGTGTTGATTTTGTAACCTGCTATTTGCTGAATTCATTGATGAGGTCTAGAAGTGTTTTGGAGGAGTTTTTTAGATCCTCTAAATATAGAATCATGTCATCAGCAAATAGTGACACCTTAAGTTCCTCTTTTCCTATTCGTATCCCTTTAATTTCTTTAGTCTGTCTAATTGCTCTGGATAGAGTTTCGAGTACAATGTTGAATAGAAGTGGTGAAAGAGGACATCCCTGTCTTGTTCCGGTTTTTGAAGGGAATGCTTTCAGTTTCTCTTCATTAAGAATGATGTTGGCCATGGGCTTAGCATAAATAGCCTTTACAATGTTCAGGTATGTTCCTGCTATCCCTATTTTTTCTAGTATTTTGAGAAAGAAGGGGTGTTGTATTTTGTCGAACACTTTTTCTGTGTCAATTGAAATAACCATATGATTCTTATCCTTAAGTCTATTGACATGATGGATTACGTTTATTGATTTATAGATGTTCAAGCATCCTTGCATAGCAGGGATGAACCCTACTTGATCGTGGTGCACAGTTTTCTTAATATGTTTTTGGTATGGTTTGCCAGTATTTTAAGGATCTTTGCATCTATATTCATCAAGGATATTGGTCTAAAATTTTCTTTCCTTGAGGTGTCTTTTCCTGGTTTGGGTATGAGGGTGATATTAACTTCATAGAATGAGTTTGGTAGGGTACCCTCCTTTTCTATTTCCTGGAATACTTTGAGAAGTATTGGAATGAGTTCTTCTTTGAAGGTCTTGTAGAACTCGGCTGAGAATCCATCTGGTCCTGGGCTTTTCTTGAATGGTAGGTTTTTAATGGCTTCTTCTATTTCATTGCTTGATATTGATCTGTTTAAAATGTGTATATCCTCCTGGTTCAGTTTGGGAGGAGCATATATCTCTAGAAATTTGTCAGTGTCTTTGGTAGTTTCTATTTTGTTGGAATACAACAGATTTTCGAAGTAGCTTCTCATTATGTTATGTATCTCAGTGGTGTCTGTCGTGATCTTTCCTTTTTCATCACAAATTTTAGTAATTTGAGTTTTCTCTCTCCTTCTCTTTGTTAGTGTGGCTAAGGGTTTGTCTATTTTGTTTTTTTGTTTTGTCTTTTTGTTCTGTCAATTTTTTGAATTGTTTCTTTTGTTTCAATTTCATTGATTTCAGCTCTGGTTTTAATTATTCCCTGTCTTCTACTACTTTTGCTGTTATTCTGTTCTTCTTTTTCTAGGGCTTTGAGCTGTGATGTAAGGTCATTTAGTTATTGACTTTTCATTCTTTTCTAGGCATGAGCTCCATGCAGTGAATTTGCCTCTTAATACCGCTTTCATGGTGTCCCAGAGATTTTGATATGTTGTATCGTTATTCTCATTGACCTCTAAGAATTTTTTTATCTCCTCCCTGATGTTTTCTGTTATCCATGTTTCATTCAATAGCATATTATTTAGTCTCCAGGTGTTGGAGTAATTTCTGTTTTTTATTTTGTCATTGATTTCTACTCTGAGTCCATTATGATCTGAAAGAACACAAGGTGGTATCTCTATTTTTTTGCATTTCCTAAGGGCTGCTTTGTGGCGTAACATATGGTCTATTTTTGAGAAGGTTCCATGTGCTGCTGAGAAGAAAGTGAATCCGCTCATTGATGGATGGAATATTCTATATATGTTTATTAAGTCTAGGTTATTGATTGTGTTATTGAGTTCTATGGTTTCTTTGGTTGGTTTTTGTTTGGAAGATCTATCTCGTGGTGACAGTGGTACATTAAAGTCCCCCAGAATTATTGTGATGTGGTCTATTTGATTCCTGAAATTGAGAAGGATTTGTTTGATGTACAGGGATGCACCATTGTTTGGGCATAAATATTTACTATCGTTATGTCAGGAAGACAAAATCCTATCTTTATTTTGTATGTTAGGTTCCCTTAAACAGTATAAAATGTCCTTCTTTATCCCTTCTGACTAACTTTGGCTTGAAGTCCACTTTATCTGATACAAGGACGGAAACCCCTGCTTTTTTACTGAGTCCATGTGCATGGTAGGTTTTTTTCCATCCTTTCACCTTTAGTCTGTGGATGTCTTTTTCTATGAGATGAGTCTCTTGCAGGCAGCATATTGTTGGATCTTTCTTTTTAATCCATTCTGCCAGCCTATGTCTTTTGATTGATGAGTTTAGGCCATTAACGTTCAGGGTGATTATTGAGATATGATTTGTATTCCCAGTCATTTGACTTATTTTTGGTTTTTAAGATGGCTTTGTTTCTCCTTTGAGTGGTTTTTCTCTAATGTAGTTCCTCCCTTTGCTGACATACATTGCTGTTTTTCATTTCCTCCTCATGGAATATTTTGTTGAGAACATTCTGTAGCGCAGGCTTTCTATTTGTAAATTCTTTTAACTTTTGTTTATCATGGAAGGATTTTATTTCATCTTCAAATCTGAAGATCAGTTTTGCTGGGTACAGGATTCTTGCTTGGCAACCATGTTCTTTCAGAGTTGAAATATGTTGTTCCAGGCCCTTCTAGCTTTTAGAGTCTGGGTTGAGAAGTCAGCTGCTATCCGTATTGGTCTCCCCCTATATGTAATCTGATGCTTTTCTCTCGCAGTCTTCAAAGTCCTATCTTTATTTTGTATGTTAGGCATTTTCATTATAATGTGCCTTGGTGTGGATCTGTTGTGATTTTGTGCATTTGTTGTTCTGTAAGCCTCTTGTAGTTGATTTTCCATTTCATCAGGTTTGGGAAATTTTCTGCTATTATTTCATTGAATAGGTTGTTCATTCCTTTGGTTTGTATCTCTGTGCCTTCCTCAATCCCAATAATTCTTAAATTTGGTCATTTCATGATGTCCCATCGTTCTTGGAGATTCTGTTCATGATTTCTTACCATCTTCTGTGTTTGGGTAACTTTATTTTCAAGATTCAATATTTTGTCTTCATTGTCTGAGGTTCTGTCTTCCAAGTGGTCTAGTCTTTTGGTGATGCTTTCCATTGAGATTTTTCTTTGGTTTATTGTTTCCTTCATTTCAAGGATTTCCGTTTGGTTGTTTTTGAGAATCTCTATCTCTTTGTTGAAATGATCTTTTGCTTCCTGCAGGTGTTCTTTCAACTGCTTATTGGTATTATCATTCACTGCCTGCATTTGCTCTCTTAACTCATCCTTTGCTTTGCGAATCATCTTAACCATGTATAATCTGAAGTCCTTTTCTGACATTTCTTCTAACATACTGTCATTGGATTCTATTAATATAGAGTCTAGATTTGTTTGGATCATTTTCTTCCCTTGTTTTTTCATGTTGTTCATGTATCTTCCCCTCTAGCAGTGCAGATCTGTGGTATTGCAGATTTCCCCCTATAGGCTGATAGTGGCCCTATAGGTTTCCAAAAACTTTTCTTTAAGGGGAGATCAATATTAGCAGTGCCCAATTCAGACACTATGTAATCCTAGACCAAATAGCCCCTATGAGGACAATAACAAAATTGTCATAATAAACAGAATGAGTTCAACTATTATCTTCAGTATAACAAACAGATTTGCAATAAGTTCTGCAGTTTCTAATGGAGGACAAAGAGGATGCAGAGGGATGTAGGGTGTAGCTGTTAATGGCTAAGAAAAGAATATACAGAAGTCTAGATAATAGAAAGGCTGAGAGTGTAATCAAAAGAAATTGGATGTTAGCATGCAAAAAGGGAGAAAGAGACTTTGAGGGAACAGGTAAACGAAAGGAAAAGAGAGCCAAAAAAAAAAAAAAAAAAAAAGTAGAGCAATAAAAACTTAAAATTGTTCAATAAGGAGAAGAAAGAAAATCTACACTGTAACAGTCATATAGTATTCAAACCTCCCAGTGTTCAGTAGACTGATGCATGAGAGGTATCTGACAATGAGCTTCAAGTCTCCAGCAGGCGTCTCAGGTTGGGATTTTCCCCTCCTAAAGATCGGAGCTCCGGCTTCCAGGATTATCCAAGATGGGTGCTCTGGCTTCCAAGTGTGTTGGCAAATGGGGAGCTGCAGCTCAGGGTTTGGCCGTGGTCAGCAGGAGGTCCTGGAGGCAGGATGCGGTTGATTGGGCAGGAGTTCTGGAGGTCGGGTGTGTTTGGTGTGGTTGTGGGATCCTGGAGGCCGAGTGCAATCAGTCGGTGTGGGGTCCCAGTGATAGGATGCAGTCAGTTGGTCTTGGGGTCCTGGCGGCAGGGAGCAGTCAGTCAGTATGAGGGCCCCGGAGGCAGGGAGTGATCGGTAGGGCTGAGGGATTCTGGAGACGGGGCTCAGTCAGTCTGGCCAGGGGTCCTAGGGGGCCTGGCTGTTGTCTCAAAATGGCGGCAGCCACGTGTAATCAAACCTGCAGGTACTATAACAGCGAACTTCCAGGCAACAGCAGGCTGGTGGCGCTCCACTGGCTGTCTGCGGTCAGTCTGCCGGCAGCTGTCGGAGGATCGGGAGGTGAACCTTGGGTGGTGGGTGATGGATAGGTGTAAGGCGGGCGATGGACAGGCAAGAGGCAGGCAAATGGCGGATGATAGGTGCCTGACAGTGAGCAATCTGCACTCAAAAAAAGATGTGGATATGCTGGCAGACTGCAGGTGGTCACAGTAGACAAATGGGGTAAACAGCAGGGGATCGATAAGCAGCAAAAACTGCCTCACCAAGAATCAGTTATCCTCTGCTTGAAACTGGAGTTCTGCAGCGACAAGGAACGCAGCCTCCCTCTAGTCTGCCATCTTGGATCCTAATTATTTCTTTAAAGGCCCTATTTCCAAATATAGTCACATTAGTGGTTAGGGCTTCTGTGTATGAATTTTAAGGGATGGGGCACAATTCAATCCCTAACACAAGCATGGAAAAATGCTTAATCACATTAGTTTTTAAAGTTTCGTGAAATATTACTTTATGTTGAATGTAAACTTGTACCTAACAAGTTGGCAATAATTTTGAAGATTAAAATGTGGGGGGAAGCCAGGCGTAGTGGTGCATTCCTGTAATCCCAGTGACTGGAGGCCAAGGCGGGAGGATCACAGGTTGAAGCCCAACCTCACCAATTTTGTGAGACCTTCAGCAACTTAACTTGACCCTATCTCAAATTAAAAAGATCTGGAGATGTAGCTCTGTGGGAAAGCACTGATTAGTTCCAGCCCTAGTACCCACTCCACCTAAATGCTGAGACAAAGAACACTGATACACTGTTAGAAGTATAAAATGATTTATTTCTGAAGAGCAATATGGCAAACATTGTCCAAACTTAATATGTTAATATACTTTAACTACTCAGGAATTATAACAATGTTTTCATTATTTATAATAATGAAAAACTTTAAATATTCAGCTGGAGAATTGTAGTAAATCCACCTTTTGAAATATTGGCAGTCAAAAATATGAGAGTCATTTGTATATAGGTGCCTGAAAGGTGGATGCCCATTTAAATTTGAGTGAAACACAGTTGCAGAACAGTATATAAGCTTTTCTTTTTCTTGTAGAAAAACAAAACCAAACTGCTAATACTAACTAGCTACTTAGTAATAAAAAGAAAAGGTCATTGTTTTTTACTATTTTGTATATTTCCAATAATATATCGCTGTTTTCCAGGTTTCTATTTTTTTTTACTTAAAAGTGGAAGAAAACCATCTGATGCTTTCCCTTGAAATATGCCTTTCACAACGTTTTGATTAAATATAAGCTATTTTTGCCTTTATTTTTAAATTCTAGTCGATGACATTTTAATGCTTTTGAAGCAGGAGAAGCAGAGCAATTTATGCTAGAAAAAGATAGAATTAGCTGCCATTTTTTTGTTTTCCTGTATTTTTTGAAATAGGCAGATAGTTTTAAATGTTGTGTAACTGGTGGAAGGAAAAAAATTTAGAATTCTCAAGAACAGTATTTTATTTTTTAATTTTTTAGTCTTAATGGCTGCTTTGAATGATGAATTGATATATAAATAACTGTAAAAAGACATCAGAATTGAGATATGTCTTCCGAAGTGGCCATAATGAACTCCTCTGTACTCCTCAGTTAAACAACCATAACTGGTAAACATTATTATTATCATCATCATCCTAAGACTGTAGAGACAATAAAGAAATAGTTATTCATGAAAATTTGATAAATCTCATAAGACAGCAAGTTTCTTTGGAAGTCGAGCCACAGCTTGCTGTTCCCCTCCCAACTCCCAGGCAAGATCTATGACTACGCTCTGGGAAAGGTAGGCTGCCAGCACTTCTTATCACTAGTTGCTAAGTTTCAGATGAATGTGACTGAGAGTTGGGGAACTCAGTTCCTCTGTCCAAATGTTATTCATATGGCGGAGGCTCTTCCTCAGTTGCAGCAACTGAGAATAGTGTGTCCCTGATTATTCTTATTGTAGCTCACTGATAGGGTGGAGGTGTTTGATGTCAGGAGAAGCAAGCTGAGAAGACCAGAAAGTCACATCAAGCACTTTACTCATAAAGCAGGAGTACCACTCTAATGGAAAGACCACTGTTCTCAGCCCCAGCTCCAAAACAGTGCCTTAGAGATTCTATTTAGGGGAAGAGGTAGACCTCAACATCATTTCTCCTAAAGGAAATGACTTTGTTTGGAACAGAATGTGGAGAAGGTCAAGCCTAAGAGTGTTCTCAGAAACAGTGAAGAGCTAGGCATGGTGATGCACGCCTATAATTCCAGCAGTTTGGGAGGCCGAGGCAGAAGGATTGTGAGTTCAAAGCCAGCCTCAGCAACTTGGCAAGGCCCTAAGCAATTCAGTGAGACACTGTCTCTAAATAAAATATAAAAAAGGGCTGGGGGTGTGGCTCAGTGGTTAATGTCCCTGGGTTCAATCCCTCGTACCAAAAAATAATAAAAATAATAAGTGAATTTCAATGAGAAGGTCAGTGTTACCCTGATATAAAACCCAAAGACATTATCAAAAAAGAAAGTTAAAAATCAGTATACTTATAAATATAGACATAGTAGTCCTCAACAAAATATTAGTCAAATCTAGCAAGATAGAAAAAGGTTGTATACCATTTCCAAGTAGAATTTACTCAGGCATGCAGTTTTAGTTTAACATTTAAAAATCAATGGTATAATACATTATATAAAGAATAAAATCCATATGATCATCTCCATAGGCACAGCTGAAGCATTTAGTAAAATCCATTATCCCTTTTGTGAAGTACTCAAAATGTTAGGAATAGAGAGGAACTCTCAGCCTGATAATGAGGACCTATGAAACTCTGCAGTTAATATCATTCTTAATAGTGAAAAATACTCACTTAAATTATTCTCCCTCTAGAACCATAGTGTCCCCTTGTTCATGACTCTGTTTTCTGTAAGAAACAGACTGCCCTGGAGGTCTGGGCTCTGAGAGACCTGAGTCTGGGGTGGGGGGTCTTGATGGGTGTCCCATTGAGGGAGTGCTACTCAGAGAGTTTAGGCTCTCCCAAAGGTCTTAGAAGTCTGATGAACATTTTGGGCACTACACTGCACCTGAAGAGTCCCTGACCCTGCCTGGTCTGCAGGAAGCAGACCTGTAGCTATACTGATATTCTGATATCTTGGTGACTGCTGAGCCCGTAATGCCAGAAGTCCAATAAATTTTGAACAATGTTTATAATAATATATTGCTAACCTTTTATTTTATTATTTTTGTTAATCTCTTACTGAGCCTCATTTATAAATTAAAATTTTATCCAAGTATGTGTTTATAGGGAAGAACATTGTATATATAGGGTCCTGTACTATCAGTGGTTTCAATCATTCACAGGGGATCTTGGAACACATCTCCCTCTGATAAGTGGGAGTGGCAGCTACTGTACTTAGAAAATGGGAAAAGAATGTCCACTTTCACCATTTCTGTTTAACATTTTATATGAGGTTTTAGCCTAAAGCAATTAGGTAAGGAAAAAAAGGTATACATATTGGAAAGGAAAGTAGTAAACAACTGTCTTTGCAGATTTTATAATCATACACTATATAGTCTCCCCTTTTCTGCAGGTGATATATCTAAGATCCCCAGTGTATGCTTGAAACCATGAATAGTAATGAAACTTATGTATACTGTGTTTTATTCTCACCATACATCTTAAACAACCTCAGCATGCAGTGTTTTTTCATATTAACTTGAGAACTTTCAACTTTTCACTTGAAGCATTTTATGGCTTTTCTTTGGCATATCCAAATTTTCAGCATCATTGCTCTTGCACTTTGAGGCCATTATTAAGAAAAATAAAGGTTATTTGGACATAAGTACTGCAATACTGCAATAATCAATCTAATCAAAACAGCTACTAAGTAATTATCAGGCAGATAGTGATACACTGTGGATATTTGGAAAAAAGGATGATTCATGGGACAAAACAAGATGACATGAGATTTCATCATGCTACTCAAGATGGTATGCTATTTAAACCTTTGTGAAATGATTATTTCTGGAATTTTCCATTTTGTTACTTTGGACTGCATTTGACCATTGGTACTGAAAACCTTAGAAAGTAAAACTGAATAAGGGGGGAGTACTTTATATGGAAAATTTTAAGGAACACATATACTGAACATGTTGGAAGTAATACATTCAGGAAGAATGTATTAGAATGTTGCAGAACATAAGATCAGTACACAGAAATCAACTATTATTTCTGTATATTCAGTGAACAGTCTAAAAGTAAGACAAATTTAATTTAGAGAAATTAAAAGGAATAAAATACTTCAGAGTAAATTTAAAAAGAGAAGTGTAAAACATAACACTCTGAATACTGAAATCATTGTTGAAAGAATTTAAATGATACCTAAATAAGTGGGAAGAAATCCCATGTTCATGAATTAGAAGAGTTAACATCAAGATAGTTGTGTTGCAAATTTATCTACAGATTTGGTGCAGTCACTATCAAAATGCCAGGTCGATTCTTTACAGAAATTGGCAGGCTTATCCTAAAATTCATGTGGATATTCAAGGGGCCCAAAATAGCCAAAGCAGTCTTGAAAAAGAACAGAGTTGTCAACTCAAACTTCTCAGTTTGAAAACTCACTGTAAAACTGTGATACTGGCATAAGAATAGATATA
Source organism: Sciurus vulgaris (assembly GCF_902686455.1). Lineage (NCBI taxonomy): Eukaryota > Metazoa > Chordata > Mammalia > Rodentia > Sciuridae > Sciurus > Sciurus vulgaris. The sequence continues at coordinate 37,889,630 of NC_136476.1, forward strand.
TAGTTATTGGTATCCATGGATATCGAAATATAAGACAGCTCAGGTTTTTTATAAAGTAGTATAGTATTTGCCTATAACCTATGCACATCTTCCTGTATACTTTAAATCATCTTCAGATTACTTAAAATACCTAATTCAATATAAATGCTGCACAAATAGTTGTTAAAGTATATTCTTTAGGGAATAATGACAAGGGGGAAAAGCCTGTATATATTTAGTACAAAAGCAACTTAAAAAATATTTTCAATCTATGGTTGGTTGAATCAGTGGATATGAAACCTTTAGATATGAGAGCTGACTATATGGATCAGTGGAATAAAGTTGCAATTCCAGAAACAAATCCTCAGGTGTATGTATGGTCAGTTGCTTTCAACAAGAGTGTGAAGACCATTCAATAGTAAAGAATCATCTTTTCAACAATTAGTGCTGGGACAATAGCAGCATTTAAGAAAAATGAACTGGAATTACTACCTGAAATCATACATAGAGATGAACTAAAAATGCATTATAGTCCTGAATGTAAGAGCAAAAACCATAATCTCTTAGAAGAAAATATAGGAGTAAATCTTAATGATCTTGTGTTAAGCAAAGCTTTCTTAGATACAACACTAAAAGCATAAGTAACAGAAGAAATAAACAGGTAAATTTGACTTAGAATAAAACTTTTGTGCTGAAAATTACACCATCAAAACATGAAAAACATGGGAGAAATACTTACAAATCATATCCTAAAAGGAATTTGTATCCAGAATACATAAAGAACGTTTTACAACTTAGTAAGACAACCCATTTTTTTTTTAATGGGCAAATGATTTGAATAGACTGTTCTTCAGAGATGCACAAATAACCAAAGGCACATGAAAACATGCTCAGTATCACATACAGAACAAAATCACAAAGAGAGGAGTTCATGCTTTGTAGGATGACTGTAATAAAAATACAAATAATAATGAGTTGAGGTGTAGAGAAACTGGAACTGGGATACACTGCTGATTAGGATATAAAAAATGATGCAGCTGCTTTGAACAGGTTTCATAGCTTTCAAAATGGTAAGTAGAATCACCATATGTCCACACACAAAAACTCATACACAAATATTTGTAGTAGCATTTTTCATAACAGCTAATAAATGGAAACAAATGTTTATCATTTTATAAGTGGATAAAGTATGGTATATCCATACAATGACCTTTTTTTTCTGGTGGTAGGGAAACTGGGGATTTAACCCAGGAATGTTTCAGGGATTTTTTTTTTTTACCCCTGAGCTACATCCCCAAGCCCTTTTTTTTTTTTTTTTTTTTTTTTTTTTTCTTTTTCTTTTTAATTTCTTTTTTTATTGTGAGACAGGATCTCTCTAAGTTGCTGAGGCTGGCCTTGAGACTGCCATCTTGTCTAAGCCTTCTGGGTTAGTGGGATTATAGGCAAGCGCCACCACCTGCGATGCCATGGAAGTTTTTGGCAACAGAAGGAGTAATGAATTACTGATACATGCTACAATATGGGTGAATCTTGAAAATATAATAGAAGAAGCAAGTCACACAAGAGCACAGACAGTATAATTTCACTAAAATGAAATTTCCAGAATAAATAGATTATATATAGAGACTGAATATAGATTAGTGGTTATGACTGTGAATATACTAAAAGTCGTTGTACATTTTAAATGGGTGGATTTTATGACTTAGAAGTTATTTCTTAATAAATCTGTTATTTAAAACATTGAGTTAAAGGGGAAATGTTGCCTTGCTTATTATATTTGAACTGGGCTCTAAAGTCACAGTAGAGCATGAAAACTATGCAAAGGTCATCACTTAACTGGGAAAAGAGCTGAGACAGAAAAGCATATCAGCCAGAATTTTCTTTTGTTGTCATATTAGAGAAAGGTGCTAATACTTTGGTTGAACATAAATAATTACTAATTTATTTTGGGCCAGACATGGTGGGCCTCAGCCTCCTAGTGATTGCAGAGGCTGAGGCAGGAGGATTGTGAGTTCAAAGCCAGCCTCCTAAACTTGGGAAGGCCGTAAACAACTTAGAGAGACCTTGTCTCAAAATAAAAAATAAAAAGGGCTGGGGATGTAGCTTAGTAGTTAAGCATCCCTGGGTTCAATCCCTGGTACCAAAGACAAAAACATAAACAACAACAATGAAAGAAAACAATCGATTTTGGAGCTATATTATATGAAAAATACAACATTACTTTATGATAGTATTCAGAATGAGTTCTATATTAGATATATACGTATCCCCATCTCATGGTAATAAGGGTATAAATAAAATGGTGGAGTTCCTGGAATTGCCTGTATCATTACAGTATTCCCTTTTTCTGGGCCAAGCATACATTTTTGAATTTGTATATATTTGATATTAGAGTATGATTCAACTCCATTTCTACTACTTGAAAAACTTTTATCATTTATGAAATATGACATCTGTATTTTTTTCTTTTTCTTATGGTATTTGTGATGGAACCCAGGGGCACTCTACTGTTGAGTTATATCCCCAACCATTTGTTTTTTATTTTAAGACAGTGTCTCACTAAGTTGCCCAGATGGCCTTAAACTTGCTGTCCTCCTGTGTCAGCCTCCCAGGTCTCTGGATTACAGGTGTGCACCACTGCACCCAACTGTATAAGTGTTTTTAATAATTGTGGACATATGCTGTATTAATTAAGATTAGATTACTATTTTTAATAGAAAATACCAGGCTTAGGTAAAGATTATTCTCTTACATGTTATAAATTATGCTATAATATGTACAATTTTTATTAGCTAATTAAAAATAAAATTAGAAAAATTAAAAAGAATTTATGAATTAGCAGTCTAGGACTGGTAAGTACCTCCTCTGTCATCAGAATCTAGGTTCCTTCTGTTATATCCACTTTACTTACTATCAGTAAAGATTGCTTTGTGGTCACATCATGGCTGCTGGGATACAAGCTTTCACATCCCAGCCTCAGGCAGAAAGCCATAAGTTGGAAAGAAGAGCAGGAAGAATGTTTTAGCTGGCACATTGTCACATAATTTTATGTGCAAAAGGGAGTTCATATTGAGTAGACAAACAGTGATACAATTCTGGGAAGAAACTTCATTAATAATTGGGAAAAACTAATTCTTATTTATTATACTCTTATTAGATTCTGAAAAGAAATTGTCCTTCCTGTCAGAGGAACAACAAGCAACAAACACTTTAGTTGAAACTATCAGGCAGAGTATTCAGCATAATGATGTTCTTAAGCCCATCAACCTGCTGTCTGAACAAGTGAAGCCAGAAATGAAAAGACAAAGGTAATATCCAATATATTTTACTTGATACCCTTGATTTCATGTTTTTAAAAAATACCTTTTTTTTTTTTTTTTTTTTTTTTTTTTTTTGCAGTGCTGGGGATCAAACCCAGGGCCTTGTGCTTCCAAGGCGAGCACTCTACCAACTGAGCTATCTCCCCAGCCCATATACCTTATTTTTAAATATATATTTAGTTGTAAAAGAAATGCTCATTGCCAGACATCTGATTGTTTTGATAAGTGCTACCCAAATATATACATTTATAATTGAACACAAATATATAATAAAAAATTCTGTCTGGTAGAATTGATTAAATTTTAGGAAGTCATTGATGTCTAAAATGTACTGTTGTATTTTGGAAGCATTACTGCTCATCAATGGAGACCTGTGAATTTATCAACGTTGATATATATAAGTACTACTGTGTAGGTCCTATGATACACAGTTTTTCTCATTGAACCTAAAGGAATTAGAAGTAAAAAACCATTTGGAATGTGATAGAAACAGTCAACTACAATAAGATATGAAGCAATTTTTTTTTTTTTTTTTTTTGGGAGCCGGTAGGAAAAAAGTTTTGTACATCAGATCAAACAATATAAATTCAAAACTTACAGAAAAGGGTTAGCTGTATCACTCATCTCTTTAAAAAAAAGTTTATATGAATATCCAGTCAAACCCAACAGGGTCTCTCCTTTGAAATGTCATCTATATGGATTTCCACATATTGAATGATAACGTGCTTGAGTCAGTACTCAACCCCATCTCAGCATGAGTGAATTTTGCAGAGGAAGTTTTAGAAAAGGGAACATAATTATATGGAGCATTACTAATGTTTCCAGAGTCCTCTTAAAGTCTCCTCAGTCATTGTATCTTTAAAGATAATCTCAGAAGTTACAGGGCAAGAATTGATAATGAAACTGAAGGGATCCACTTGTAATCTTAACTGTTAGAGATGAACTCAGTCTGAGGAGGAGCTTGCTTCATATATCAGTAGTTTAGAGGAAGAAAGTTATACTAGAAATGTCATGTTATAGCTTCTAAAGCATCTAAAGAAAGCTATGTGAGGTGAACTTAGAATTAGCATTACCTCCCAATTTTTTCCCTTTGTAAATCAGTTTAGTTCTTAAGTTTTCCCCTCATCTTTGCACCATTTTTGGAGGTACCGGGGATTGAATTTAGGGGTGCTCAACCACTGAACCACATCCCCAGCCCTATTTTGTATTTTATTTAGAGATAGGATCTCACGGAGTTGCTTAACCTCTCTTTTGCTGAGGCTAGCTTTGAACTCATAATCCTCCTGCTTCAATCTCCTGAGCTGCTGGGATTACAGGTGTGCACCACCATACCCTCTGCTCATCTTTACTTTTAACAACTGCATCATGAAGCTTATTTTTAATGTTTCATTTTTGATATTTTTATGTTCACAAACCAAATAAAGGTGATTTATCCTTTTCTGTTGGATTAAATAGGAAACCATACCACCTTTCACATTGTGTCCAAGGGCTTACCTGATTCAGAAAATTAATCTCTTACTTTATTGAGTGGCAAAACATCAGGAAAAGACTCTGCTTTTTAAAGTTTTAATTAAAAATTAGAGCTAAAATAGTTTTTTTTTTTTTTTTAATTTCTTAAAATATTACTTAAAAAATTGTGGACTGGGGACATAACTGTGTAAAGTGCTTGCCTAGCATGCTCAAGACATTGGGTTCAGTCTCCAGCATGGAAAAAATAAATCAGCTGGGTGTGGTGACACATGCCTATTATCCCAGTGATTCTCAAGGCTGAGACAGGAGGATCAAAAGTTACAGGCCAGCTTCAGCAATTTAGTAAGGCCCTAAGCAACTTAGTGAGAATTTGTCTCAAAATAAAAAAATAAGAAAAGGGCTGGGGATGTGGCTTACTGGTTAAGCACCTCTGGGTTCAATCCCCAATATAAAAGATAATAATAATAAACAGAAAAAAAAAAGTCATCTTTGTTTGTAGGTAGGTTTTGTTTGTTTTTTGCAGTACTGAGGGTGGAACCTGGGGGTTCTGTACCACTGAACTATATATATCCAGCCCATTCTATTTTTATTTTGAGACTGCTAAGTTGCCCAGGCTGGCCTTGAATTCAGATGTACCACTATGCCCAGCCAACCATTTTTTTTTTTTTCCCAACTGTTTTTCATTGTGTATTGATTGTATATTGAGTGGAGTTTTATGTCCATTTGCTTTTTTCCCCCCTTTTCCTTTTTTTTTTTTTTTTTTTTTTTTTGATGGTGCTAGGAACTGAACGCAATCCCTTGTGAATGTTAGATAAGCACTCTATTACTGAACTGTACTCCATCCCGCACTCCTTTTTTTTTGGCGGTGCTGGGGATTGAACCCAGGGCCTTGTGCTTGACAGGCAAGCACTTTACAAATTGAATTATAGCCCCAGCTCCTGCATTCACTTTTTAAAAAAATCTACAATTTGAAATACTGGACATCGCAAAGTTTAAGAATTCAGTGTACCTTTCACCCAGTATCCCTCAAAGATCTCATATACCTGTAGCATATCCAAGCCAGGATATTTATACAGGTACATAAGTAGATTTGTGGAATTTAATGTTTTTACCATTAAAAAATAAAACCCTATGTTTGTATTTTTATGCTATTTGCCCATCAACTTTTAAAATGTATTTGTTTTATAGGAGTTTATACAGAGAGATACTCTTCTTATCATTAGTGTCTCTTGGAAGAGAAAACATTGATATTGGTAAGTTGGTTAATGAGGGATTACTAAAAGTGAGTCTTAATTTTCTAAAATGTTTTTTAAATATACAGCTGGTGGGCTGGGGGGTAGCCTAGTGATAGATCATACTTGCATAGTGTGTGTAAGGCCTTGGGTCAGTAGTGCTGCAAAAAAGGGCAATACTTGCCTTTAAAGTGATTTATACTGTTAAATATGCAGTTTAAACACATATAATTTGACTCAGTACCATTTTAAAATGCATAACTTTTGTTTTATTAATAAATTGACTGCATTTTTGGAAATGTTTTCCAGAGGCTTTTGACAATGAATATGGACTTGCATACAATAATCTATCTTCAGAGGTTCTTGAAAAGTTACAGAAAATTGATGCCCCACCAAGTGTCAGTGTGGAATGGTGCAGGAAATGTTTTGGAGCACCTCTCATTTAAAGAGATTCATTAGAATTTTGACATAGTGCTGGAGAATAGATTGAAAATATTCAAGATTCTTTCTATATCCCAAGGATTGGTGAAAACCAAAATAACTCTTGGGGACAATATATGATAAATTGTAAAATATATTGAATCATATCAAAATGTAAAATCTCATTTAAATGCCCTGAAATTTGATATTGAAGATTTTCAACTCCTGAACTGTTTCTCTGTGCTGAAACTGTTTTGGATTTCTCTGTAGTTTGATAGAAATGAGAAACCATGTTCATCCCAGGCATTTGTTTATATTTAAACTGAGTTTAGGGAATGGAAAATGAAACTTGCCTAACCCCTGAACAAATGAAATATCTTAATTGTAAGAGCACCTATTTGTGTATGACTGTATATGTGTAGGGTTGTGTAGGTATGTGTATATTATTATAAGTGTGTATTTATTAAAACTTAGATTGCATGTTGCAATAGATTTCTGAAAGGGGTTTCGTTGTTAAATAAATGACGACTACTAAATTCATCTGTAGTCATTAATCTCAAAATTACCTGATCTGATGTTAAATTTAATATATACCTTCACCTTTTATATTATGTATTATCTTGCTTAATGGATATGTTAAATATCCATCTACTTCCTTCATCCTCTTCCCATACCATGTTAATTTGCAAAGGCTTTAAAATTAGAAGTCAGATAGTCAAAATGAAATTAAATAAACTTCGTAACTTATGAAGCTATTTGTTAAGTTTTGAGTTATGCCGAAATGCAAAATTATATGTTGTTTTTAGTCCTGAAGTCTTCAGGCATGTAAATTGTTGCTATTGGTCACCTTTGAAACCTGTGGGATAAACTTGCACTGCACCCTGAAATTTTATTCTTGTACAATAGGTTTGTATGCCTGTTGAGTAAAAATGTGCATTTGTAAATAATTTTTTAGGTTGAATCAATTAAGTCTTATAACTTTAAAGCTTGAGGATGTTGTCAGTGGGTTTAAGTAAATCATGGCCTCACTTTGACATTTATCATGTTTTTTGTTAAAAATGTCCATTACGGTAAGTTTGCCTTAACTCTGCATTGTTTAAAAAGCCAGTGGTTGTGCGTGTGCTTTTACAATTATGCAGACTAAATCATTTGATACACAAAAAATTACTTTCATATAGTAAACAGATTTTTCTTCTACAGTGGTGAAATCTTTAAAAAATTAGCTGTTGTATCCATCTTGCAACATTTAAGGGTTAATTTGACATGCAAATTTCTAGTCTGAATTTATTAGTAAAGGGCTAAGTGAAAAAACTTGACATTATGTAAAATCATTACTTTCAAAATGAAGTTTTGCACTATCTCGAGTGTATATTTTTGCAACTTACAACTTAACACTTATTGATTCAATAAATTTTGGCATTACCTTGCATATAACAGGTTGAATAAAATAAAAATAATCTTAAATTTGCTATACTTGTCTGTTATATTTTTAAGTCTCTTGTGTTTAGTATGAATCTTTGTGATTAGAATTCTAGTATCATTTTGCTGTTTTCTGTCTTTAAGTTTGAACTAAATAGTTACTTACCAAAGCATTTCATGTTTATAGTATGCTGAAGACCTCTTTACATTTACATGTAACCAGATCAAATTACAAGTTTATAATTTTATTTTACAGTACTGGGGATTGAATTCAGTTGTGATTTTCCACTGAGCTATATATCCCTAGTGCACCCCTCCCCCTTTTCTAAATTAAAAAATATACATTTTCTTAGTTGTAGATGGACACAATACCTTTAATTTTTATGTGGTTCTGAGGATCAAACCCAATGCCCCACACAAGCAAATACTGCTCCACCACCGAGCTACAACCCCAGCCTTTTTTCTAAATTGATACAGGTTCTTGCTAAGTTGCCCCTATTGGCCTTGAGCTTGCAATCCTCCTGCTTTGGTCTCCTGATTATCTAGGATTACTGCACTTCGCTTTATAACATAATTTAGTTATTATCTTAGAACCAGTCTGCTTCTTCCATTTAAATCTATAGGGACTAATTTTTCAAATCTAATATTAAATTATTTACTAGTATTAAATGTCTTGAATTTGTTCAGTACCTACACAAAAAGGACACTTGAAAAATTTACAGGAAAAAGTAGCACCAGGAGTCTGAAGTATGGAAAACCTTAGAAATGTATGGAGTAACTTTTGGAGCATCTTAACTTAATCCTTGTGATGTCTAGAAGCAATCTTTCAAAATTATTTAGTCAGATCTTACATTGATATGACTTATGTTTAGTTGTATTTTTGTAAGTTGATCATAGCATGGTTGATGTAGAAGCATAAGTAGGCTCCCATAATTCCTGGTACATGTATTTAACACAAGACACTTTTTGTAATTAAGTATCTGCAGCATCCTAATCAGAAATACCCAGTTAATCAGCTAGAAAACTAGGGGAGCCAAATCTTTCTCATGGTTGTGTTCCTTGAAAAAAAGCCAGGTTATTGCCTGGCATGATAGTACATGCCTGTAATCTCATGTAACTCAGGAAGCTGAGGCAGACTTGAAGTCTTGAGGCTGCAAACAACTTAATTCTGGGTCACATAACCTTGTAACTGTTATCCTACTATTGTCTTTTGTTTTGGAAACTTAAAATGCTGCTTACCTTTTCTGCTTGTGTTCTTCACCCTACATTAATCTCCAAATAAGATTTCTTCTGTTATGGGATATCATGTATTAAAAGTAATGAAGATCTAAGCAAGTCATGGGAAACCAGAAATGATTTACAGGCTTCACTAAAGGTGCTTAATGTAGAATCTGGGGCCCATCTACTGAATCATCTGCCTTTTAGAAACACTGATTTAAAGTCAACCTATCAAGATACTTGGGGGGGGGGGATTCTCACCTGATTCAATATACTATACTCCAGGAAAAATCATAACCCAATGTACCTGCTTAAGCTCCTGCTACCCCATGCTGGGTATAATGACACACACCTGTAATCCTAGCAACTCTGGAGGCTGAGGATAGCAGATTCCAAGTTCAAGTTTCACTAAAACAACTGAGTGAGTCCCTAAACAATTGATAACCTGTCTAAAAGTAAAAAGGACTGGCCATGAGGCTTAGTGACTAAATATCCCTGGGTTTAAGCCCCAGTACCAAAACTAAATATTAGAACTAAAATAAGTCAGTTATTATAGAAATCAACCTGTGTCTAACTGTTGTGTGTAGTGCAGATGATCTCAGGGCCTGGAGCATGCTAGGCAGATGCTCTAGTGAGCCACAGATGCTCTAGTATGCCACCCTGCAAGTGTTCTTATATAGGGAGTTAACTCCTTTTCACAATATGAGAAAGAGTAAATGACAACCAAGAATTCACTAGCTGAAAATTTTAATGCAGATTTGCACTGCTTTTTAAAAACTTAAGTGTTTAAAAAATAAGCCATCCACTACGCCTGTCAAGTTTAAAACAAGACAAGATGTCCATCTTCATGGACATACTTTTTATATCGTGTATAGACCTTTAAGAAAAACTCAAAATAAATTATACAAAACAACTTATAGTGGTAATTATTTACCCCAAGTTACACCTTTCTGCAAAGGTAATGTTTTTATAGTATCCTTTTATATTATCTTATACAGGGAGTTAACTCCTTTCCTCAGTCACTCATTCTCAAAAAGAAGCTTTTACTGCCATCTAGAATCATGGTGCAGTGTCATGTCAGTCTCCGAATTGAAAGAATATAATTACATTTCTCTCTTGTAGGTAGACTTCCCTTTTGTATGACATGTTTTTCCACCCCTTATCTAGTTACATCAATAAAAAGTCAATAAAGTTTGAAGGCCAGATCTTATTTATTTGTTACTCTTAAAAATTCTTATTTTTGACTGGACTCAGACTTAGAAGTAGAAGCTCTCAGAGAGGACAGCCTGCGTCTCTTGGCAATCTGTTCCTGGCGTTTTTCTTTGGCTTCCTAAAGAAAACCAAAAAAACACAATTAAAGCTTTGTCTAGGTGAAAAACGCAGATCCTAAAAGCCAATCCTGCCTCACCCTACCCCAAATCAATAAGACTTACTTTCATTCTCTTAGCCAAAAGTTTGGCATATTCTGCAGCCTCTTCCTTATTTTTCTTAGTACGCTGTTTCTTCAGAGCAATACGCCGGCGTTTGTGTTGCAGGACACGTGGAGTAACAAGACGCTGAATCTTCGGTGCTTTGGTCCTAGGTTTTTTACCTAAAAATTCAGATAACTGAAATCATTTCTCAGGAATACCTTGTTGGATCAGAGTATAGCTTAGAAGGCAGGCAGGCATGGTCAGTGTATACACCAGCCCTGGGTTCAACCCACCATACAGATACAAAAAACATATTACTTTCCACATGTAGTAAAATGTTAGAAACGGACTTATGTCTGATCAAGTTTGCAGTGTCTGTGAAAACATACTTTTGAGGCCTTAAAAATCCAAACCTATTCTACAACTCAAAATACTGACTGCCCCCTCAACAAAAACATTTAAATAATGCGTGGCATGTTGGAAGAGTATCTTCTAAATTGGCCTTTCTGACTTGTACTACAAAATTCCCTATGGTTTATAGATATGCTTGGGAGCAGAAAGATTCTCAAATGTAGTAGTTTTAGTTCATGGACACTTTGTCGAAGTGACAGCTCAGGTTCTAAGAATAAATGTTCAATTGTCCAGGCTCTACTAAATAGTTAAGCCTACCCACTACAAAGGACAGGTGAATCTTTTTAAACACCTGTCAACTACATATATTTTCTACAGAGATTAGGTTTCTAGGGGTGTGACTGTATGGGAGTACCAATTACATGTTCTGTAATATAAGCTTCCTGAAGGTAGACTGTCAATTTATACCATATCCTCAGCACTTAAGGTAGCACCTGGTACATGGTGGGCGCCCAAATATTTGGAATTATATATATGCCAAGTACAGATATCCTGAAAACCAAAATCCAAATTTCCACTGTCAAGAAGACTCAACAGGATATTCTATTACATGAAAATATTATACCTTTGACTGAAGAAATGACAATGTTATGCATCACTGATGCTTGGACCTCAGTGGTGATGGGCATGTTGCTTAACATACGATATGTATGGAATTCCCAATTGCAAACACTTGTTCCTTTGTATTTTGGATTAAGAATTTTTCTAACTTCTAATTTTCACAATTTACTTTTTATTCTTTACAGCCCAAAGGGGAGGAGTCAGAGGGCCAGAAGTTGAAGTAATTTCAGTAAAGAAAGCATTTATTTTTTTTCTGTAGGCCAAAAGAAATAATTTAGAATCTCTAATATATCAGATTTCATACGAGTGTTAAGGTGAGAATACCATCATTCAAAGTCCCATAATTTTTCAACTTTCACATTCCCTCCCAAGCCCAAAAGCAATGAACTTAAAGCCTGGTACGTTATTTAAACTCAGACTCCAATTAACGTCATATTTCAAAGGAACAAATTCTACTTTCTATATGCAAGCAAAATGTTAGTGACAAATTACTAAAAATTAAGCAGGTCCAAACTGCATTATCTCCTACCTTCCTTGTTTAAGGGTTTTCTGACAACATATTGGCGGACATCATCTTCCTTGGATAGATTGAAAAGTTTGCGGATTCTACTAGCTCTTTTGGGCCCCAGTCTACGAGGTACAGTAGTATCCGTAAGTCCAGGAATATCCTTCTCTCCTTCAAAAAGAAAATTGAACAAAGATATCTTAAACCAACAGCCTCCTTACACTGCAAGTGAAAACGTAGTGAAACAATCACCTAAGTTAATTTTAATAAAAAGCAAACACAAGTCTCACCTTTTTTTACAATAACCAAGTTAAGAACGCTCAGATTGGCATCCACAATGCAACCTCGAACAGATTTGCGCTTTCTCTCTCCAGTTCGCCTTGGTCTGTAACAGGAGTGCCCCTTACTCAGTAGCAGACGAACACGGCCATGGGTCAAGACACCCTGCTTCATGGGGAAGCCTTGTTTGTCGTTCCCGCCACTGATTCGGACCACATAACCCTGCACGAAAATACCACACACATAACATTTCTATTCCAAATTTATTAAATTCTGTATTATGGCCTTTAATGAGCCACAGTTCTTTTCCCCAGGAAGTATAATTCAGTAAGACCTATCAGAACTTTTGATCAAAATTTTGTTTACATTTCCAATTTTCCAAGTTCATTAAGCAAACTCATTTACATAGTACATAACTCCACCATATGATAGATCTACTTCACAAAGTGACATTCAGAAGTAACTTACCCCATGTCAGAAGACCTAGCCGGCAGTTCCAACCCCATTCCAAATACCAATTCCCAGAGCGTTTATTGGGACAGTTTGACAGTTTGACAGTTTACTTTTACCTTCCATTCTTCACCCAGAGCGTCAGCAGCAACTTCTGTGGCCATACGCTTCTCATAAAAAGTACGAAGTTTGCGTTCATCGTCCACTTCAATGAGTTTCTGGCAGCCAGTGGCTGGGAAGGAGATATTCAGCTAGGATTAAAAGTAGGAGAAAAAATTAAACAGATGATAGCAGAACCACCCACAACGGCAATTCTATCACAAAAAGCCTTTCACGTCAATCGCAACCAGAAAATTTGAGATGATGATTTTACTCATAAGCACACATTAAGATAATGCAAGACAAGCAGAACGCTTAACAGGGCACGTTTTCCCTGCGGCCCTGAGGCATGACTGCGCGGCCTGGAGGACGGAGCCCGACTAGGTAAGTGAAGGTTAAAAGCCACATGATAGGTCTGCCGCAAACTGAGCACTCCGCCAGCATCTGTTCGGGCTAGGCGCGGGGACGCCACCATGGCGCTCCCAGGACTAAGCAACTCCGGTCGTAATCGTCCGCCATCCGCTCTCCCAAAGCGCACTGGCCCAAGAAGTGCAAACGTTATCCGGCCTTACACCCTTCTCCACCCGGAGGCAGAACCTTGGTGGGATGGGACTGACGCACTGTTCTGAAGCTCGATCCAAGTTCCTAAAGCCTAGATCGACAACCGCCACCACAACCTACCTTCATTTTGGAGCAGCTGATCTCCCACAAGGCGCCACGAAAAAGAGGTCTGACTTCCGCTTAACTCAGGTCACATAGCGCTTTCAGCACTCGCGAGATTAGCAGATGCCTGGGTGAGCGGAAGTGAACATGCACTTCCAGGGGCGAGGTTAATCAGCGCCGGGAAGGGCGGCTTGCGGGTCTGTGATGGGCTCCAGTCGGTTCGGTGAGGCGCACCCTTTCTTATTAGTGAGAGACCTTTCACCGCCTCATCTTTTCTATGCTTGCCTGGGCTTTGTAGCTGGGCCACCACGGAGCCAGCCCGGAAGGTTTCCAGTTCCCGAGCGTGTCCTTCCCAGATAACCTGCCGTTCACAGCAAGAAATTCTGAAAGGGTCGCTTTGTCATTCCTTTAAATACTGGGTCATCCGCTTGGTTTCTCTAACTACTCTGTATCTTCTCTTTCCTATCAGAATGACACCTCAGTCCCTCTATCGCGTAACCAGCAGCACGATTACCCCAAGTCCAGACAACATCGGATGCCTCCGATCATTTTCTTTTTTTGGGGGGTGGGAGGACGATGGGTATTGAATCCAGGGCTTCCATACTAACTAAACAGTGTCTACCACCGAGCCACACAGTCTTTGCGATCTTTTCCAAACGCAAAATTACCTGACTTCTCTGCTGGCAATGCCCCTTTTACTTACCCACTGTACTTACTGTCCACATTCCTTACCGTGGCCTCATAGACTTTACCGTCTCAACTGACCTTTTGTCACCAGCTAATATTATGCAGGATTTTCAGATTAAAGATGGACTTTTATGAGAATCCTAACCACACTACCTGAAATAGGACTCACCCTTATTCTCTAGTATAGAACTATTTTTCTTTATAATACTTAATCATGATTTGGAAGTGATTTGTTTATGGTCTGTCCCCTGTACTAGGTAATAAATTTGGTCAGGGTTCATGTCTTTACTTCATTCTGGTACATTCGAGATGCAGCTAACTGCATGGCACATAATAAGAAAATACTCAATAAATATTTATTAAATGCTTACAATCCTGACTCAGGTGTGCATTAGTTTAGTGGGATGTGGTGTTATGGAAAGAGCCAGCAGAGGGAGAATAAATGAAGTAAATCCTGAAAGAGCAATGATGCAACTCATAGTAGTACAGAAAGATGTGGGGGAAAAAATATTGTACATTTGATTAGTCTTCCAGAACATTCCTGGGAGAATAAGGCTGGGAACCCAGGTGATTTAACTCTGAAACCCACACTTTTAATCAGTACCCTGGAGGAAGTAACATTGTACTTTGTACTTTTTTCTTCGAGGAAAAAAAACTACATTCTAAGTAAACAAAAATAATTTTTGTTTTCTAATATTATTACATACTGTCTTCTGCTTATATATCACACAGTTTGGAGTTTAGGCCTGATTCAAAGTGGAAAGATTTTACAGAATCCTATTTGGTCATTGACATTGATGTAAAGAATTTTGGTGAAGTTACACATTTTAAAAAACCTGTGTATGTAATTTTTTTTGGTTTTGAGGTGATAAAACTAACATGACAAATTTTTATTTTTTACTTTTTAAGTTTTGGTGTTTTTTTTTCTGTGCTGGCAATCAAAACCAGGGCCTCACAAATGCTAGTTTACAACCCCAGCCAGACAAAATCATTTTAAAGTGAAAAATTCATAATGTGCATCCCCTACCTCTATCTAGTTCCAAAATATTTTCATCACCCTGTAAGGAAACCCTCATTAAGCAGTTACTCCCCATTAACATCTTCATCAGCCTGTGGTAACCACTATGAATGTTCTGCCTGTAAGGATTATGGATTTACCTAGTCTTTATATTCCTTATTACTAGAATCTTACAATATTTAGCCTTTTGTATCTAGCTTCTAATGTTTTTGAAGTTCACCCATGTTGTAGCATGTATCAATTTCACAGTCCTTTTGGTGGCTAAATAATATTACACTATGTGTATAGTCTACAGTTTATCCATTCAATCATCAATGGACGTTTGGACTGTTTCCATTTTGACTATTGTGAATAGGGTTGCAATGTTTGTATACCACTTTTCAGTACTTTTGCGTGCATAACTTAGGAGTGAAGTTGCTGAATCATATAGTAATTCTATGTTTAACTCTCAGAGGAATTACAAAACTGTTCCACAGCACCTGAACCATTTTACATTCCCACCAGCCACATATGAGAGGCTCTGTTTTCTCTAACTCAGGGCCAGCACTTGATATTTTGTTTTTGTTTTTGTTTTAACCATATCCATCCTAATGGGTGGAATAATGATACCTCATTGTGATTTTGATTTGCATTTCCCTAATGACTAATATGTTGAGCATTTTTTCATGTTAGTCATTTGTATATATTCTTTAAGAAATGCCTACTCAAGTTCTAACTTTCCCTTTTTAGCTCTAGGTTTTGTTTTTTGTTTGCTTGTTTGTTTTTGTGCTGCGGATTGAACCACTGAACTGCGTCTTAGCACATCTCTCCCCCACAAACATACCTTTAAATGTTAAGACATGGCTTCACTAAGTTACTTGGTCTGGTCTCAAACTTGTGATCCTCCTGCCTCATTCTCCAGGGTAGCTGGGGTTATAGGTATGTACTGCTGTGCAGCCACTTGGCTCTAGTTATTTTTATTGAAGTAGTGATAGTTAACGTAAGGCAAAGAGCAAAGTCTAAGACTTATGTCTTGATTTTTTTCTCTTTCTTGTGGTGCTGGAGATCCAACCTTTATTTCTTTTTTTTTTTTTTCTTTTCTTCAGTACTGGTTTTGAACCCAGGATCGCTGTACCACTGAGTTGCATCCCCAACCCTTTTTATTTTTTATTTTGAGACAGAGTGTCATTAAGTTGGTGGACTGGAATTTGTGATCCTCCTGCCTTCACCTTCTCAGTCATCGGGATTATGGGCGTACACACCTGGCTCTTAAAAATCTCTAATGCATTTTTAAAGAATTGTGACAAAAATACATAACATAAAATTTTATCATCTAAATCATTTATAAGAGTACACATCAGTAATGTTACATATATTTATGTTGTAATGAAAATGTTCAGGAGACCATTTCATTGCCAGAGGGAAACTCTGTATGCTTGCAACACACCTCCTTCTCTCCCAGCCTCCCTTGCAGTCCTTGGTAACCATTCTCCTTTCTTTTCTTTTCTTTTTTATTTTTTTTAGTTGTCAGTGGACCTTTATTTTATTTATTTATTTATATGCAGTACTGAGGATCGAACCCAGGGCCTCACACGTTAGTGCTCTACCACTGAGCCACAACACCAGCCCCCACCGTTCTCCTCTCTGTCTACAATTTTGATTACTCTGAATACATCATGTAAGTGAAATCAAACAATAGTTGTTTTTTTTACAACTAGGACATTTCACTTAGCATGAAGTCTTCAAGGTTTATCCATACTATAACTTGACAGAAATTTCTTCCTTTTTAAGGCTGAATAAATTCTGGGGTGTCTGTGTATATGGTTAAGGTGATAAATTCTGTGGGGTGTGTGTGTGTGTGTGTGTTATACGTATACATGTAACATCTTGTTTATCAATTCATTTGTCAGTGAACATTTGGGTTATTACCATTTACCACCTGGCTGTTATTAATATTGTGAATAATACTGTTATGAAAATAGATGTGAAAATGTCTATTTGAGACCCTGCTTTCAATTCTTTTGGATATATACCCAGAATTGTGATTACTGGATTAAGTGGTATTTCCACTTTTAACCTTTTGAAGAACCTCCATATTTTTCACAATGGCTTTACCAATTTACTATCCTACCAAAAGTATGTAATTGTTTTAATCAGCTCTTTTGCTGCTGTGACCAAAAGACCTGACAAGAACAATTTTAGAGAAGGAGAAGTTTATTCGACACACGCAATTTCAGAAGTCTTAGTCCATAGATGGCCAACTCCTATTCTCTGGGCCCAAGGTGAGCCAGAATATCATGGTGAAAGGGTGTGGAGGAAGAAAGCAGCTCAGAACATGGCAAACATAACAGAAGGAGCAAGCTGTGCTCACCAGGGACAAAATACCCCAAAGACATGCTCCCAGTGACCTACCTCTTTCAACCACACCCTACCTGCCTACAGTTACCCTACCCATTTAATCCATCACTGATAAGTTTAAGGCTCACATAACTCAATCAATTCACCTCTGAAAAGTCTTACATTGTCTCACATTAGCTTCTGAGGGACACCTCATATCTAAACCATAATAGGGTTTTAAAATTGGGAGTATTTGTCTCATTGAGTCATAAGAGTTCTTTATGTCTGCAGGATACTATAAACCCTAGATATATGATGTGCAAATATTTTTTTCCCATTCTGTAGATTATCTTTTTACTTTCTTGGTAGTGCCCTTTGATGCACAAAAGTTTTTTTAATTTTGATGTACTTCTTTTTTTTTTCCTAATTTTTATTATGGATCATGCTTTTGGTATAATTTAATAATACATTGTGTAGTGTACTATGTATTTTAGAGAAGCTAGAAGAAAGGGTATTGAATGCTTTCATCACAAAGAAATGCTGTTTGAAGCCATAAAAATACCTGAGGGCTGGGGAGATAGCTCGGTTGGTAGTATGCTTGCCTTGTAAGCACAAGGCCCTGGGTTTGATCCCCAGTACTGAAAAAAAAAAAAAAAAAAAAAAAAAAAGAAAAAGAAAAGAAAAAGAAAAAATGCTTACCTGATTTGAACATTATAACATGTATGCATGTATTGAAGTATCACATTACCCATAAGTGTGTACAATTTTGTGTGTCAACTAATAAAGTACATTGCTAAATTTATGATCATAAAGATACATCCTTACACTTTTTTTTTTTTTTTTTGTACTAGATTGCTTAGGGCCTCACTAAATTGCTGTGCCTGAGTCACTAGTATTGCAGGCATAGGCCACCATGCTCAGCTCTAATCTAATTAAAATATATCCCTATCTTATGTTTTTTTTTTTTTACTTTTACTTATTTTTTCATTATCTTTTTTTGACAATGATAAATATTTGTAAAAAATGGTGGAATGAGACAGACATCATTACCCTATGTACATGTGTGATTACACAAATGGTATGAATCTACATTGTGCACAACCATAGAAACGAAATGATGTACCCCAATTGTGTACAATGAATCAAAATGCAGTCTGTGAATATAAAAAAAAATTTTTTCATACATGTCTATCTCAATTTACCATCCTTCCTATCCCTACTTCCCCACCCCTCCCCTATCTTATGGTTTTAGTTCTTACATTGGGTCTCTGAGTATTTTGAGTGTGCTTTTGATACAGGATCTTACCATGTTGCCCAGGCTTACCTCAAACTTCTGTATTCAAGCAGTCCTCCTGTCTTAGCCTTCTAAATGAACTGCAGGCATGTACTATTACACCCAGCTAAGTTAATTTTTTAATGTGGTGTGAGGTAGGGATGTTACCGCAAGCTCAGTCCTTGTCCCTGATGCCAATCCAATAACAAGGACACAGTTTTGAGAAAAAGGAAAAAGAAGTTTTATTGTTTTGCTGGCAAAGGAGAAACACAGGGGAGTTCTTCCAAAGGTTGTGATTCTGCCCATCAACAGGAACGGGGCTTTTAAAGAGGTTACTCAAAGGCTACATTCCATGTGTTCTCTGTTGGAGATGTAATTCACCTGTTAATTTGGGAGAGAGTCATTTCTAAGCTCTTCTGGTACCATCCCCAAAGTCTGGATTACTTTGTTCCTATGGTGGGTGTGTACTCAGGTACAGCTAACTCTGCCCAGGATAGGGAAGAAAGGTAATCCTCTTTCCCCTGAGAAGAGGGAGGGAAAGAGATTAGGGAGAAGCAGGGAGAGAGGAAGAGAAAAAAGTCCATTTTAAAAATAAGTTTCAGTGGCAGAGCAGCAAGGATTATATTCAAAGCATAAAGTAGACAACTGTTACATTTCCCCATTGTCAAATTTTACATTCCATTTCTATGGAAAAAATGGGCAATGACATCTCCAAACTCTTTCCTGCTGAAAGGGGGTAGAGTTGGGGGAAGTAACCCAAAGTCCTTATTCTCTATCAGTTGGGGCATGGACAGCATCAGAGCAGTCCAGAGGTCCACAATGGCAGATGGCAGGTGACTGGACAAGGCATACATAGGGCAGGGATCATGCTAAGGCAACAATAGACAAGACGGCAAAACATTCCTTTTTTGGTAAATAATTAGTACAAAAACAATTAGTATTTCAGCCTGTCTCTGAAAACCATGAAAACAGTTACTCAAACTTATCAGTGAAAAACAGATCACATTCATCAATGTAAGAGGTTACGCAGATTTGTAGGTCTATGAAATCAGACTCAATTCAGGACAAATTTATGACTCATCATTATTATTAGGCACTCTTACACAATAATTCTTTTATAGCATCCAGCTTTACTTACTTTTTGGTAGAACTGTCACAAGTGTAAATCTTAAGTTACATTTAAAAAAAAGTTTTTCCTTTTTTTATTTTTTTAAATTTATTTTTATTGTAAACAAATGGGATACATGTTGTTTCTGTTTGTACATGAAATAAAGGCATACCATTTGTGTAATTATATGATCTACATAGGGTAATGGTGTTTGATTCATTCTGTTATTTTTTCCTCCCCCCCTCTTTTCCCTCTATACAGTCCCTCCTTCCTCCATTCTTGCCCCCCTCCCACCCCCCATTATGTGTCATCATCCGCTTATCAGCAAGATCATTCGTCCTTTGGTTTTTTGAGATTGGCTTATCTCACTTAGCATGATATGCTCCAATTTCATCCATTTGCCTGCAAATGCCATAATTTTATTATTCCTTATAGCTGAGTAATATTCCATTGTATATATATACACCACAGTTTCTTTATCCATTCATCAATTGAAGGACATCTATGTTGGTTCCACAATCTGGCTATTGTGAATTGAGCCGCTATGAACATTGATATGGCTGTATCTCTGTAGTATGCTGATTTTAAGTCCTTTGGGTATAGGCCGAGGAGTGGGATAGCTGGGTCAAATGGTGGGTCCATTCCAAGCTTTCTGAGGAGTCTCCACACTGCTTTCCAGAGTGGCTGCACTAATTTGCAACCCCACCAGCAATGTATGAGGGTATCTTTTTCCCCACATCCTGTCCAACACCTATTGTTGCTTGTGTACTTGATAATCGCCATTCTAATTGGGGTGAGATGGAATCTTAGGGTAGTTTTGATTTGCATTTCTCTTATTACTAGAGATGTTGAACATTTTTTCATATATCTGTTGATTCCTTGTAGATCTTCTGTGAAGTGTCTGTTCATTTCCTTAGCCCATTTGTTAATTGGATTATTTGTATTCTTGGTGTAGAGTTTTTTGAGTTCTTTATATAGTCTGGAAATTAGTGCTTGATCTGAAGTATGAGTGGCAAAGATTTTCTCCCACTCTGTAGGTTCTCTCTTCGCATTGCTATAGTTTCCTTTGCTGAGAGAAAGCTATTTAGTTTGAATCTATCCCAGTTATTGATTCTTGCTTTTATTTCTTGTGCTATGGGAGTCCTGTTAAGGAAGTGTGATCCTAAGCCTGACATGCTGAAGATTTGGACCTACTTTTTCTTCTATAAGATGAAGGGTCTCTGGTCTGATTCTGAGGTCCTTGATCCATTTTGAGTTGAGTTTTGTGCAGGGTGAGAGATAGGGTTTAGTTTCATTCTGGTGCTCCAGTTTTCCCAGCACCATTTGTTGAAGAGGCTATCTTTTCTCCTTTGCATATTTTTGGCACCTTTGTCTAGTATAAGAAAATTGTATTTGATTGGGTTTGTGTCCATGTCCTCTATTCTGTACCATTGATAAAAGTTTTTCCTTTTAAATGTCCATGTAGGACTGTGCTTTTAGGCTATGATTTCCTGCCAGGTATTTAAGATCAAGTTGGTCAAAACTAACCTTGTGCCTGCTTACTCTTAAGATTCAGCTGAGATTCCTCTCTCTTGGAAACATGTGCAAAGCCTCCTTTCTCCTTTAGCTTTCCTTTGCCAGTGGTGCCACTTGCCAGGATGGGTCAGGGTCTGACTGACCATATGTGGGTTCTCTTGGAAGCATCAGGGACATTTCCATCTCCAATGACCCTCCTTTTTGCAAAATATACACTAGTTGTCTTCTTGTTCTCTGGGGTCCTCTCAATCTCCCTGATCAGCAGATTGGGTGACTCACCAGAGTTGCAGGGCCCAGAGAGGAGTTCCATCATTCTCTAGGTCCTGACTGACCATAGAGGGCAAGGGCCAAAATGTTGACTACTTTTTCCTTGACCCTTTTACTTCCTTGACTTTGTTCTCCAAGTTTTTGGTTGTAAACACCCAGTAAGCCAGTTTCACCAGTAATAGGTTAACTTCAATATCTGTAATTCTACAGATACCCCTTTCATTTAATTGAGGTTAGTATTAGTACTGGAAATCAGCATTATATACTATCTGTCCTGTAGGTTATGGCTTATTATCTCAGATTAATCCAGGTTGGTTTTGTTTGTTTGTTTGTTTGTTTGTTTGTTTGTTTTAGAAGCAGTACCTCTGCAAAACACTAATAGGCAACATTATCAAGTTTATAAGGAAAATACAAAATGAAATTAACAGCAAAAAACATTCAGTTTGTGTTATAGCTATGAACCAAGAAAAATGACTTTTCAATCTTGAAACTTTACTTAATTTCATATTATATTCCCTATTTGAGATCACAGTAATCTTTGCAACAGAAATCAATCTTTTGAACACAATTTTAAATGAACTGAAGGCTAGCCTATTTTGGAGCCATTTTAACATGGAGTAAAGTAGGAGGCAGAGCCTTATCTCAGGTAAGGTAAGGCAAATATCACAATAATATCACAAATAACAATACAATATTACATCTGAAACGTGAATCAAAGAAAGGCTAATAGAATTTTTGACTTTCTTTTTGTGGAAAAAGTGGCAAAATGCTCCCATGCTTTACAGTGTCACTTTTAAACAGATCAGGATCTCCTTATTAAATTCCAAAACAGCATTTAAATTCCAATTCCAGTGCGAAGAGTAACACAAAATTGTATATATATCTTATTAGCAACAGGTGACTTTATTCAGCTTATAGAACATCAAATGACATGAATAAATGCCAGCCAAATTGTTATTTTTATACAAATCTAAGACTTTTGCTGTAGATAATTTAGTTTAGAGAACACCAATTTGGCAGAGTGCTCTCTTAAGTTTACATTTACATAAGTTTAATTTTTAAAATACAATTGGGAATCCACAGTGTATGGTAACAATAATCAGAGGTCTGCATGGGTTAACAAAAATCGAAGGATCGCCTTAAGTCTCATACGTTTAGTAAACTGTGCTAAATCATCAGAAATTGAGTTAGTCAAAGCAAACAGATATAAGACAGGTCTTTAAATGCCAGTGTGTCCCTCCTATGTCAGATGCTATGTATAAAAGAGCACTTATTGGTTATCTTGCCAATAAACTTTCATTTTATAAACTTTTACATAACACTTAAACAAGGCTTAGACAAATAGTTCTCAGATGCATACATATACCTTGTCACATATATTTTGGGTGTCAACAATAGTGTTATAACCTAAATAACAGTTTTTCGTTTAACTAGTTAAAAAGTTATCCTTTAAAACAGGTATAAACCCTAATTCCTTTAAGACTTAGTTACCCCAAGTAATAAAACCTAACAAATATAAGAAGCTTATCTTACTGTAAGAGCAGACCAATGTTTCATTTTGCTTCATATCAGTACATTAAAAGTCAAATAACTTTAACTGACTACTAATTTTAACCAATTTAATTAAACACAAATTTTTTGAGATTTACCTTCCATAAACCTTCTACGACTTACTAAAACATTCACAATTTCTTTACATTCTTAATTTTGTCCTTTTTCATCTTGGCCTTTAACCCAAGAATATTACTTTACCAGACAAAATACTTAATCATCCAGAAAAAATTCTTTAACCTTCTAATCTTTCATACTAAAATATATTTCCATACGTGTAGCTTTCTTTTATCTTTCATAGTTTCACACCTTTTCTTAAATTCATATTCTGAAACAATCCTTATGAATATTATCTGTGCATTTAATTTTCACAAAAAATTTCATCCCAGGAGGGGGTTGGACAATCCAGCATATACAAAAACTGTGCCTTAATCTTTTTTCTCCCAGGTTGCATTTAAAGGGTTGAAACACAGGATGTGTTTGTGCCTGATCTGTCTCTGTTATCATTATCACAATGCCATCAACTTTAAGTGAGTTCTCCACTGTCAATTATACCCAGAGGCTTCTTTTGGACCTTTTTCTTATACGAGGTATATTGATAGGCAATGGAAGAGGCCCTTTCCATCCTTTTCTTTAGGTATCCTTGAGATCCCTTTGCAGAGGCTGCCTACAAAACACAGGTTGGCATTAGTTTCTGTCTTTCTTTCTGGGTGCAGTTATTTATTCTGCCAGTCTCCCCAGGCATTTAGTTTGATGGGATACTATTCTGGCAAGAATTGCTTTGCCCCAGTGATGAATATCCCCTGGCCAAATGATGTCTCCTGTCAGATCTTAAAAAGGGAGACAATTCCTGTTCCCAGGTCATAAACTGACAATGCTGGAAACTACTGCCACATCCTTTGTGGCCAGCAGCCTCTACCTTCCATGAGCAAAAGGGATTGGAAGGCAGGGCAGAGGCCAGGTTCTCTTTGGCCATTGTGCTACAGTCCAGGCAGATTTTCTGAGATTTTTTTTCCCCCCAGTTTAAGGCTTAACCCACAGTGAGATGATCTCTAGCTGCCTGGAGCCAGGCTGAGTGTCAGGGCTGGGTTTAAAAGATTTAAATCTTTTTAACACTTTCTTCTGGTGTCCTGCTGTCCTTGCACACCACAGGCAGTGACTTTTGGCACCTTCAACTTAGTTCCTGATGGTTCAGACTCTTTATCTGCATAAATGCCTGTACATACAGAATCTCTTTCATATATTTTACCCCTGACAAACCAAATTCAATGTCAAGAGTGACTAGTAATCCAGAAAAAAGCATTTAAAGTCCAGATTGTGTTACAGTAAAACCTGTTTTGCTTAGATAGGCTTATACCTATAGATGGCCCATGCAGCCAAAATCTCTCTGCTCAAGAGACTACCAGTAAAATCAAAGCAGCATGGTCATGTCTTAAAGGGTCAGTGACAGACAAAAACAAAACAAAACAAGAACAACAACAAAATAAAACAAAAACAAACAAACAACAAAAAAAAAAAAAAAAAAAAAAAAAAAAAAAAAAAAAAAAAACAGGCAAGAGAGGATCACCAAAACCATGGATGACAGATGGGAATCTTTAAAACAGACCTGCACATATAAATTTCTTCCACTTACTTTATCTTTGATAGACCAAATCCAACTGCAAGATTGTATAATAATCTAGAAAGCTATTTAAAAGCCAGATCATTACAGTAAAACATCTGAGACACACTTATAGGTGTCCCTTTCTTAAACTCACTTTACCTCTGAAAGACCACTCCAATTACTAGATTGTACAAAAAAGAAACAGAGAAGG
The DNA here is from genome assembly GCF_902686455.1 of Sciurus vulgaris. NCBI lineage: Eukaryota > Metazoa > Chordata > Mammalia > Rodentia > Sciuridae > Sciurus > Sciurus vulgaris. The sequence continues at coordinate 37,914,617 of NC_136476.1, forward strand.
GGCTAGGGATATAGTTCAGTTGGTATAGTGCTTGCCTCATAAGCACAAGGCCCTGGGTTCAATCCCCAGCACTGCCCTCCCCCCCCCCAAAAAAAAAGAGAGAGAGAGAGAGACACACACACACACACACACACACACACACACACACACACAACCAAAGATGAACCCCCCCCCATGACTAACACCCAGCCAAGCAAGATCTTTCTTAAAAGACTACCTATAGAGTCAATGTTGTACTGGCCATATCTTAAAAGAGGCAGTAACAGATACAAACAAAACAGACAACCAGAGGGAATTCCCAAAAGGGAGTACATATCCCTAGGTTCTCAAGTCCCACTTAACTGTGACTCTTACACCAGTGGTACCACTGATGTCCCCAGGAAGAGGGACCAGATTTTCCCACAAAGAAGAACCAGGTGTATGGAATCAAGGGTCTCACCATGCACACAGGGGACTTACCAAATGGTCAAAGTTGTTGCGACTTTCCTGAGTTCATTTTCCTTTTTTTCAAAGTGAACCACAATGGAGCAACCTGTACCATTCAAGGACAGAACGTGGGAGTTCCCAGAAGCAAAAGGAGTTTTGGCAGCTGCTGGGATTGTCCCCCAGTCCCTCCCTTTACTCACAGGAACAGCTCCTCTGGTTCGACCCAAGGCAAACAAGTTACCCTAATATGGTTATGAAATGTTCCTCTTTATCTCTGAAAATACTTTATATTTTATATTTATGTGTATAATATATTTTATATTAATGAATCAACTTCAGATTTCTCATGCTTATTTTCCCCTTCTTTTGCTTTTAACCTTTTGGTGTATTGATATTTAAAGTGTGATATAAGTATAGAGCATATAGTTATTATTTGCTTTTTACACATATTGAACATTTATATCTTTTAATTACAATATCTACATCATTTATATTTAAATTAATTATATAGTGTTAAAAAAACACCTGACGTGAAGGTTAGTGGAATATTGAATAAATCATAGTTTTGATGATATAATAGTTTGGAAAATAGGTTGAATAATCCTGCTGTCTGACTTAGAGAGAAGACTGTTGGAATGATTTTGTTGCAATTATTCTTTCTCATTTATCATATGGTACACAGCAACAGATTTATTGTTTGCTAACACTTTATTTTGCAAATAAAAATAATATATTCATATATATGCATGTGTGTGTGTGTGTGTGTGTGTGTGTGTGTGTGTGTGTGTGGTATATATATATTACCACAGGCCATCTCTTAGGTATCCCTTTATGGTTTTAATGTGAAATTCTCTAACAACAACTAATGCTGAGTATTTTTTTCATATGCTTATTTGCCCTTTGATTATCCTCTTCAATGAAATTTCTGTTTAGGGTTTTGTTTATTTTTAATTGCATTATTTGCTGATTGATGAGTTTTCCACTCTTTGTATATTTTGTAAACAAGTACATATATTGCAAAAAATAAAAGGAATAAAGAATGAATTCTGGTTATTAGGGTCAACAGTTTCCTTGGGAATGACTGGGAGGCATGTAATACATAGTCATGTGGAGCCTTGTGGAGGAACAGTTCAGATGAGCTGCTGCAAGTGATTAGTGTCTGGGTCAGTCCAGGTGAAGGCAAAAAGTTGGCATGAGGCAGGATGAAGGGGAATAGCAAAAAAGGCATCTTTCAGGTCTAACACTGAAAAATGTGTGGTGGAGGCTGGGCTATAAAAGGGTTTAGGTTCTACACTACAGGTATGTGGGGACAACTGCCTTATAGATTTTCCTGAGGTCCTGTACTAGCCAGAATTGGCCATTGAATTTCTTTACTCCAAGAATGGGAGAGTTATGAGAGGAGTGGGTTGGTATAAGGAGTTTGGCCTGTAATAACAGAAGATGATGGGCTTCGAACCTCTGAGAATTAAGGGGGTTAAGGGATATTGGGAAGAGTAACATAGTGAGTGGGGTTTTTTAGTTGAATAAGAACCAGGGAATGATGTTCAGCAATGTTAGGTTGAGAGGTATCCCAGACTGTGGGGTTAATCCCAGCCAGCAAAGAACATTCAGGAGGTTTAGGGAATGGGAAGACCAGGTCCAGGCCAGAATGTATTAAAAAGATGGTAGTGAACCTTAAAGGGGGAATAATGATGGAAGCTTTTAATTTGTGGAGAAGATCCTGACCCAGTAAGGGAACAGGGCAACTTGGCACAACTATAAAAAATGGGATAGTGAGAGGAATCCAAATGTGCCAAAAATGGGGAGTGCCTTTAGTGGATATGTAAAGGTCCCTGAGACTCCCATAATAGGGATATCTGCCTTAAAAGTAAATTGATACCACTGAGTCAATAATGACCAACTCACCCCAGAGTCGATCATGAATGATACTGCATGACCATTCACCATCCCTATGTCCCAGGGATGTACCGTCTGAGGTGATGGGGCAGTGGAGTTGGGGCCCCCTCATTCTAGCAACTCAGTGAATGGGGACTTGGGAAGTGCGCAACTGTATCAAGGGAAGGGGTGTCCTTCCCTGGGGATAGTCCATCCTCCAGTGTCCCCATTGTCCACAGTTGGGATGGGGCTTGGAGGGGGACCTCAGGTTGGGGCAGGTTCTTGCCCAATGTCCAGTCTGCCCACATCCTTGTTGAATTTTTTTTATTAGTTCTAATAGCTTTATTAGGGCTTCTTTGAGTTTCTACATATAAAATCATGTCATCTGCAAATAGAGATTGGTTTTACATTTTTTCTTTCCAATTTGTATGCCTTTTATTTATTTTTCTTTCCTAGTTATGGCTAGAACTTCTAGTACAGGTGGAATAACAGTGGTGAAAGTGAGAATCCTGTATATGCAGACTTGATTATACATTTTAGAATTATCTGAAAAATTTTAAGGAATATAAACAATAGCTGGCATTTCAATTCCATTTTCTATATGGTCTTTTCATTAATATAGCTGGAATTTTTAAAATAAAAGCTGCATTTGCAAATCAACTGAAAGCTTTTAACTGATGAATATTTTGTACCTGTGTATTTTCTGATACATAAGTGGCTTACGCCAAACTTTGTCTTGAAAATTGCCATTGCTCCCAAGAGACTTGGCCATCTGTACCATATTTAATTGTATTTTTTTGTGTGACAGGCAATCTTGTGCGAAATGACAACTTTTTATTTAACAATGCATAATAATGTAATAGTTTTGAACATATGTTCATCAATGAATAGCAGTCTAGATTATATAAAATTTACTTCATGTCACACTGCTTTTTCAAATAACAACTGCGTTAACAGAAAACTATGTCACAACTTACCTCTCTGCCTTGTGGTTGATAAATTCATTTGGCACTGCTTTAAGATTGGTTTTGATTTTTTTAAATGCTAAAGCTAAAGGAATTTGAGGTTAGAATTAAGAAAACATGGTATGTTGCAGTAAAAAGAAAAGACAACAGCCTGGGTGCAGTGATGTGCACCTATAGTCCTAGCTACTCTGGAGGCTGGCTCAGGAGGATCACCTGAGCCCAGGAGTTCAAGGCCAGCCTGGGCAACACAGTGAACCCTATCTCAAAAAATTAAACAACGTAACAAAAAAGAATAATGACAGTCTCTATGAATAAACATGTGGGGGTCTCTCAGCCATGCCCCTTAAGGATGAGGAAAGGGTTAACTGCTGGAGGATGATGTTGGCTATAAGTCAATGAATTACCCATAAGCTTATCTACTCAATAAACACACAAGAGCCAATACTCCTTTTAAATGAGCAGGGGCATGATGGGTCTGGCCATACCAGCTCTGGCCTGTAACAACATGGAGTAGCCCAACTCTCCTTTATTTTATAATCACACAGGTAAAGGGGCCTGGAACAGGAGGGGCTTCTTCTGTGATGAACAGGATGCGGTGGAGTTAGGGGATCCATTTTCTTAGGGGGACTATCACAGAAGCAGACAGGGAACCACTCCCACAGTGCCACATACCTCCCCAGCAATCTGGGACAGACTTCCCTATCTGCCAGTTCCTCTGCGTCGTGAGGCTTGACCTAGTCTGATCTGCTAGAAAAGGGTGGCTTCCCACATAAACATGTAGTCATTTCCCAGGTATATTGTCGAGTAAAAAAAGCCAAGGTACCTTTTTGTAAGAAAGAAAGTGGTTAATAAATCAGGGATGTATTTATTTCAAAAGATACCTAAGAAGGATAAAACAAACTAAGTTGTTTGCCTTTAGTGACTATCAATAGGATTCAGTAGATAAGGATAGAAACAAGACTTCCCTGAGTATTCCTTTTTTAAAGTTTGACTTCTATATAAATGGTTGTAAACCTTTTTTTTCCAAATAAAAAGGATAAAATATAAAAGCATAAAATTGAATATAAAAAGAAACAAGTTATTCTAACAATGTATACCAAATTTCAACATAATCAGAAGAAAATAAATTTTAAGAAACTTAAAAAAATTTTTTTGAGTTGTAGATGGACACTATACCTTTATTTTATTTATTTTTATGTGGTGCTGAGTAGCGAACCCAGTGCGTCACACATGCTAGGCAAGCACTCTACCACTGATCTCCAACCCAAGTCCAAGAAACTTTTGAATATAGTATTTTGACTTCCCTAGTGGGGGATATATATTCTAAGAACCAAAAGAACTGCAAGGGTATCATAAACGTTACTCAGTAAATTTATTAATTTTAGCTGGGTTAGTCTTACAATTCTGAAACTTTTTTGTGTATTACAAGACAGAGCAAATAATTGATGTCTTTGGAACCAAAATTTCCACTGTGGTACATAAATATATAGATGATACTGTAGAAGTCATGTGGTGTTGGATTTGAATCAACATTGTCAGTCCATACTCATATTTAAAAAAATAAAATTATATTGTTCTTAGCTTGTTATTTAATAGGACTTAGCAGCAATTAAACCCTAACAGTAAGCACATCTAGCACCCGAATCTTGTTCTTCAAGTACCATGCCTCAAAGAATAAGAGTTCTTTAGAGAATTTGGTTGACTGGGGCAAATAAAGAATAAAGTGAATCTAGAATACGTGTGTGGGAAAGAAAGAAGTATCTCAAAGACCAATAATTGATATCAAAAGAATGAATAGGTAAATGTACTCTGACTCTAAATACAAGGAAAATTATCAGACAAATAGAGAATATGGGTTCTTTTACAAGACAACTGACATATTATTTATTTATTTATTTATTTATTTATTTATTTATTTATTTATTTATTTATTTGTGGTGCAGGTGATTGAACCCAGGCCTCACACATACTAGGCAAGCTCTGTACCACTGAGCTACATCCCCAACCCAAGACACTGACTGAGTCTTAAAAATCAGTATCATAAAAGGTAAAGGAGGGGAAGGGATTGTCTTAAATTAAAAATATCTAAAGGGACGTAATCAGTGAAACACATTTTCATTAGATTGTGGATAGTATAGGGATGGGAAGGAAAGCTTAAAAAGACATTTTAGGGACAATTGGTAAACATTAAAATAGGGCTGTATATTAGATTGTATTACCAAAATAAATTTAAATTTTAGGTGCAATTATGATTTTGAGGTTATGCTCAGAATCTCTCTATTTTTAGGGGATACATACTTAAGTACTTAGAAATTAAATATCGTGGTGTTTGCAATTTGCTTTCAAATGGTTCAGGAAAAAATAAAGATAAACAGTTGTCCCTCAGTATGTGTGGGGGACTGTTTCCAGGAGCCCCTGTGGATAACAAAATCCATGGATGCTCAAGTTTCTTACATCAAATGGGATAGTGTTTGCATGTAACCTGTGTATTTTAAATCATCTCTAGTTTACTCTTAATAATCTAACACAATGTAAATATCATGTAAACAGTTGTTCTACTATATGTTTGGTACAGATGCACTGTTTTCCACATATTCAAGGTAGTTGGATCCAGACATGCAGATTCCAGTGATAGGGAGAGCTGACCATAAATAGAAAGAAAATCATTAACATATTGCAGATTTTGCAAAGTGTTCATTATGTTCTTTCCACTTTTCTTTGGTTCTGAAATTTTCAGTCAAAAAAAAATTAAGAAATAAAGATTTAATGGATAACACTTTGTGATAGGAAAGGGAATGGAGAGAGGATAATGTCCAGAATGACAACTAGATTCTGGCTTGTCACGGAGGTGCCATCACTGAGATGGGTGGGGAACTCTGAAAGAAGAGCAGGTGTACAGAGAGCAGTGAGAGATTCTGTTTTGGACACACTGATTGTGAAGGATCAGGAGATAAAGTAGAGACATCCTGTAGGCTGTTGTTTTACTGGTTTAGAGGTTGGGTGTTTGACACAATGAGTGAGGTGGAATAAGCAAAGGCCTGTGTAAGTTTGCTAGGGCTACCATAAGACTGTATCACAGGCTGGGTGGGTTAAACAACAGAAATTTTATTTTCTGACAGTTTGGAACACTAGAGTTCCAAGATTAAGATGTCAGCAAGGTTGGTTTCTTCTGAGGCTTCTCCTAGCTTGCAGATAGTTATCTTCTCTCTGTGTCTTTTTGTTTATGGTTCTTACTCCGTGTGTCTGCATCCTAAGTGCCTTTCTTTCTTTCTTTCCTTCTCTCTCTCTCTGTTTCTTTCTTTCTTTCTCTCTCTCTCTCTCTCTCTCTCCCTCCCTCCCTCCCTTCCTTCCTTCCTTCCTTCCTTCCTTTTTAAATAGTGAATTAAGTCCGAGCCCCGCATGGCCTCATTTTAACTTTTGTTTGTGTGAACATGGTGTTGGGGATTGAACTCAGAGCCTCATGCGTGCACTCTTATCACTGACCTATACCCTGCCCCCTCATTTTAACTGAATTACCTCTCTAAAGACCTTAGCTCCAAGGCCTTAGTGGCCTTCTGAGGTACTGAGGGTTACAGCTCCCTCCTGTAAATTCTCCGGGGCGAGGGGCAGACATAATTCAACCTATAAGAGGGCCTGAGGGCAGAGTTTCTCAGTCACAGTATGTTGACTAAACTAAACACTTTTCTGTATTAAATAGTGCTGTTGAATAGTCTTAAAAGCAATCAGTAAAGGTCAATTTATCCCTTTAATTACATGAGTTTTTTCCCAAGTGTTTTGTAAAACAGTGAAATCCTTCAAAGAGAGGTAGAAATACAGAAAGGAAGACAAGTAGTAAGGGAGGAAATGAATTTGTGAGTTTTCAATAAACTGTCACCTTTCTGGCCCAAGTCAAAGAAACAGGAAGAAAAAAAATCATTTTACACAGACAAAAAAAAAAAAAAAAAGAAAAAAACTAAATTTCAAGGACAATTTCTATTTGTAAGGAAGAAACATGCCACACTGTGTTTGAAAACGGAAGTTAAATCAAAGAAACGAAGCTAGGAAAACTCTTGGCTTATTTCTGCAGCTATATCCAGGAGCAAAAATTACAATGGATTTTTTACCCTTGGATGGGGAACTAAGGGATGCAGAGTTGTGGAAAACAAGATCTGGCATATATTTATTGAAGACTTGGTAGTGGGCAGGAAGAAGGGATGACAGTGAAGTGGAAGAATGAATTTTTAAATCATATCAAGTCACTATATCTTGGCAATCTTCTGTGTTTTTATTTCTTAACTGTTTTGTGACCTTGGGCAACTTATTTTTTTTTCTGTGCCTTATCATTTTCCAGATGGAGACGATACCTTCTTAGTAAAACTCTTGTCAGGGATGAATGAACCAATACCTGAAAAAAGTGAAACAGTTCTTGGTACATACTAGACTCTCAATTATCAATTAGTGAATATCAATTATCTTCATTATCCCCACCACCACCGCCATCGTCATTGCCTCAGTGCCATGACTTTGCTCGGGCTGTCTCTGTTGGCAGTGCCCTCCTTCCTTTCTCCTCTGCATTTTCCTGGTTTAAGTTGTGCAGCTTCTGAGGATTCCAACCCAAGTTGACCTTGCAGCAGGGAGGGGGATGGAGGCCTGAACTTGGTGCTGAGATATTCTGGATTCATTAGAATGGTGGACAGCCATGAGGAGAGTCCTCAACAATGCTAATCCAGAGACATGTGCTCAGCACCTCATTTATGTCAATACCAGGCTAGGAGCAGGAAAAGGAGATAAAAAGTAATGGTCTTTGCTTTCAAGGAATGTTTTAGCTCATGGAAAAGGAAACATATAAGCAGATAGATACAATAGAGGAATTTAGGTGTATTGCTCAGTGGTCAGAGCTTCCGCATAGCATGTGTGAAACCCCAGGTTGGATCCCCAGCAGTGGGGTTGCGGGAAACGTACAATAATATAGCAAAAGTCAGGCAACAGCCTAAATATCTGGATCACTCCCCATCAGCCTAAAAATATACTGGAATATCTCCTATCTTCAAAAATTCCAGGGCTGGGGAGATAGCTCAGTTGGTAGAGTGCTCGCTCTCCCTAGCACAAGGCCCTGGGTTCTATCCCTAGCACCGCAAAAAAAAAAAAAAAAAAAAAAAAAAAAAAAAAAAAATTCCATTGTGGTTCCACAGCCTCCTCTTTACTATTTTTTGGATAGTGGTCCTCACTCTCATTTTTAGTAAACTCATAAAATAATTGCTGAACTTATTATTTTCACCTCTCATTCTTGTAAATAATTACACTTCAAACTTTAAATATTATGAAAGGATATGTGGCTTTCTTACCCCACTTTCTAGTTTCCATCTCTTTTTTTATTTTTTATTTTTTTGTGGTGCTGGGGATCAAACCCAGGGCCTTGTGCTTGTAAGGCAAGCACTCTACCGACTGAGCTATCTCCCCATCCCTCTAGTTTCCATCTCTTATGCCACATAGTCTTCCAGCATTATCAGCTTCTTGTTTGTAGATTCAGTCATTTTTGTTGGTACAAATGTATTATTTCTACCCTCCTTTGACATAAAATCTCCCCCCTCTCTATATACATACATACATACATATACATATACATATGTATATATATATATATTAAGCTGCTCCTTGTTAATGTTCCATTAGCAATGTATCAAGGAGAACTTTGTCTTTTAACATATGAAAAACTTCCTTGTTGCCTTTTCTTTTTAATTTGTTTTAATCAGTTGTACATGACAGCCCTATTGCCTTTTATTGGTCTTTTTCTAATGGATATTTAGGTTGTCTCCAGTTATTTTCACTTGCAAATAAAGCTATGATTATGTGAATGGCCCTGCCTGTAAGTCATTTCCCATGTCTGGGAGTATAAATGCAACAGAGTTACTATAAGTAGAATAACCTGGTCAAAGTGTATGTGCAGTTGTGATTTTAATAGTATGCAAAATTGTTCTCCATAGAGTCGTTCCCATTTATATCCCCACTAGCAATGAGTGAGAGTGCCTGTTTCCCTGAGTCTTGCCAAATATTACCAAACTTTGGGATTTTATCATTTATTTATTTGTTAGAGAAAATAAAAATGATTTCAATGTGGTTTGTAATTAAATACCTGTGAGTAAAGGATCTTTTCATGTATTTTTTTCCCTATCTTTTACCCATTTTTTTTGTTTTGAATTGTTAACACTTATTATCTAAAGAAAATTAGCCCTGCATAAAAATTCCACATTTTTCCTAGTGTGTCTTTAATAGTTTTATTAAAATATGATTGACATACAATACAATTGACTCCTGTAGAGTAAAAATTCACCATTTCAGAGTTCTGCAGCTGTCATTGTAATTTAATTGTAGAACATTTTCATAACCCCTAAAACGGATCTTATACATATTAGCACTCAGTCCTATTGCCATTCCAACCCTAATTCCCAGCTCCAAGCAACCACCAATCTATTTATATCTCTATAGATTCACCTGTTTTGGACACTATACATAAAGGGAATCAAACAACATGTGGTCTTAGGTAACTAACTCACTTTGTTTCCATTCTTTATTAAATCTGTTCTAGTAAGGATTTTGTTTCCACTTAAAATATCCTTCCAAAGGTCATTAAGCTATAGTTTTCTTGCTTTCTTCTGTTTTTCTGCTATCTCACCTAGCTGGGCCTTCTCAATCTTCCTTGCTAGTTCCTCTTTCTCTTTCCTCTGGAAGGGAGCCCTCAGAACTCAGTCCTTGCTCCTCGTTTCTATCTGCACCTCTCATCCACTCAGCAGGTCCCTTGGTGTTAGAAAGACTACTAGCTTGCTATAAAAACTGTGCCCCTATAAAATTATGCTTCCAGGGATATGAAGTAGACATATTTTTCCTATTCTTTCAGCTAAGTATAACTAAAATCCTGGCCATTATATATAGATCAAACATTTGAAAGATGGAGAGGAGACTTAGAACTGAATAGTTCAGCAACTTGAAATGGCAGCAGGAATAGACTAAACACATGGCCAACCAGAAGACCCTGCTTTTTTTGTAGTCTCAGAACCAGAAAGGGGGCAGCCTAGAAGGACAGAAAACTTTTAGATAGTAACCATCTACTTCAGTCAAACACCACAGGAAAAAAAAATATTATGTCACCAACCCCAACCATATAAGCAAAGACTGAGAGGATACCTACTTCCATCCTTATGAGGCTATTAAAATGTGTCTCAACAATCTTGCCAGTGGTGTATTAAAAGGAAGCCAAGCAGAGGACTGAACTTTCTGGTTTGCCAATACTGAGCTTCCATTTATTCCCTATGATGTCATTGGAGATTGCAGGGAAGGATGGACTTTCTTCCCACCCATTAGTAGAAAGGATTCTCTCCTTGGGTATCAGGGGGCAATTTGGATGTCAATCTGCATTGGGCAGTTATGAGTTGGTGTCCCCCTCTGCTTTCCTTACTAGAACAGTATCAGGGGAAGTCAGCTAAAACAGAAGGTTTAAATGAGATTCAACTTTGCATAACAAATGAAAATTCCAAGTTGCAATAGAAAATCACTTGTCATTCCAAGATCCAGGAAGATCTTTTAAGTGAAAAAATGAAATCAATAGATGCCAAAAAGCTGGGTGTGTTGCACATGTCTGTAATCCCAGTGACTCTGGATGCTGAGGCAGGAGTATCAAAAGTTTGAGGCCAACATTAACAACTTAGTGAAACCCTTTCTCAAAAAAGAAAAAAGGGCTGGGGAGTTTACTCAGTCTTAGAAGATCCCTAGGTTCAATCCCCACTTGTGGAAGAAAAAGAAAGGAAGGAAGGAAGGCTGACCAACTTGGAGATGACAGATGTTAGCCCTACTTGGTAATTATTTCTAAAGCAGCTATGATAAAAAAATGCTTTAATGAACATCTAAGAATTTGCTTGAAATAAATGAGAAAAATGGACTTAGCAAAGAAATAGAAAGTCTTTGTAAGTAATACAAACTGTAAAGGAGAGCTGAATGAAAACTTTAGACTTGAAAATTACAATAATCAATATAAAAAGCACAGTGGATAGGCTCAACAGCAGAATGGAGGGGATAGATGAGAGAGTCGGTGCTCTTGAAGATAGAATAATAGACATAGCCTAATCTGAACAACAGAGAAAACAGACCTTGGAAAAATGAAGAGAGAGGCTGGGACTGTAGCTCTGTGGCAGAGCACTTACCTAGCACATGTGAGGCAGTGGGTTTGATCCCTAGCACCATATAAAAATAAACAAATAAAATAAAGGCATGCTGTCTATCTACAACTACAATTTTTTAATGAAGAGAGCATAAGGGAATAGGACTATAAAAGAATATCTAAAGTTTATGTCATTAGGGTTCTAGAAAGAGAAGAAATCAAATATGATAATCAGAGAAGTAATAGCCGAAAACTTCTCAAATTTGGCAAGGGAAATAAACCTGCAAATCTTAGAAGCTGAGCAATCCCAAATAGAATAAACTCAAAAAACTTCACATTAAGGTATAATATTACAATTAACCTTTTTTTAAATTTTAGTGTGGATTGAACCCAGCGTGTCACAACATGCTCAGTATTTGCTCTGACACTGATTTACACTCCCATATATAAATCTCTGAAAACCAAAGATAAAAAATTTTGAAAGCAGCCGGAGTAAATTGACATCTTAAATATACAGGGAAAGCAATTTAAATTACAATATATTTTTAATTTTTGGTACTGGGGATTGAACCCAGGAGTACTTAACCACTGAACCTTATCCTAAGCCCTTTTTATTTTGAGATGTGGTCTTGCTAAGTTGCTTAGGGTCTCACTAAGTTGCTAAGGCTAGCTTTGAACTTGGTGATCCTCTTGCCTTAGTCTCCCCCGTAGTCTGGGATTACAGGTGTGTGCCACCATGCCCAACGACTGTAGATTTTTTGTCGGTGAACATGGAGGCTACAAGAAAGTAGCGTGGTATTTTTTTTCAAGTGCTGAAAGAAAAAAACAAACAAAAAAATCTCCAGAATCCAAAACTCAATGAAAACATCCCTTATGTTTAAGGGGAAACAAATACATTATCAGATGAAGAAAAATTAAAATAATTTATTGCCAACAGATCTACTCTAAAAAAAAAATGACTAATGAAGTTTTTCCCTAAACAGAAAGTAAGTAAATGATAAAAAGAATGAATCTTGGAACATCAGGAAGACACAGAAACATTAAAAAAATTAACACATAAAATTCAGAAATGTATGTAAATAATTATATATCATGACTGGTATGTTTTATTTCAGGGATGCAAAACTGTTGTAAGGCCCCCGAAAAGGAGACCCCAACTCTGTCCCACGGATCGACGGCAACCCCAATCAACCGCAGGAGGCATCACTTGATGCAAACTGCAAGAGGCTTTTATTCCAGCATGCTGGGACCCAACTTGTGACTCACGCAGGAGTCGAGGAGTCGAGTCCCTAGCAGAAAATCTTACAAATTTATAAAGGCAGAAACCACACATCGGGAGGGGTCGCACGTGAAAGGGAGAAAAAGGGGGAAAAAAAGGAAAAAAGGGGAACAAAGCCGGCGGGAAATTCCAAAGGGGGTCTGGGTTTGCTGATAACATACAATATGCTTCACAATGTTTTACAACAGGGCGTAGATTCTGGTCAACAGTTTCTGGTAATCTTATATCCTATATATCTTAACTGTCTGAGTACTATCTTGCTCAATTTACTCTTTTACTCTCTGTTTGGGGCTGTTTCCTGGAACAGCTTTAAGGGCTTTGTTCCCATCACTGGGAGAGAGACTTTAGGGAGTTGAGATAAAACAGACAGCTTAAAAAAATGTCCATTCTTTCATTTCCCCATTTTCTTTTTTGGTAAGTTCTAATCATGGAACTTCTGTCTCTATATACTCTTCTCCAAGCTATTTCCTTGGCGGAGGGACTGGTATTGTTGCCTGAGCATTAGTACCTGTACAGCACTTACTCTCTCCCTGATGAAGGTGACTAGGCGATTTAGGATGCAGGGCCCAAAAGTGAGGAGTAAAAGCAGTATAACAAGGGGACCCATCAGGGTGGACATGAGGGTGGTGAACCAGGGGGACCGGCTGTACCAACTCTCAAACCACCCTTGATGTGCTTTCTCAAGTTTGGACATGGAATCTTTTATTACACCAGAGTGATCTATGTAAAAACAACATTCTTCTTTTAGTGAAGTGCATAATCCCCCATCCTTAAGGAATAGGAGATCTAAGCCTTGCCTATTCTGTAGTACCACCTCGGATAAAGAGGTCAGTGACTCCTCTAGTTTTGTGATTGATTGCTCTATAGCCTTCAGATCCTCATCTACAGCTGCCCGTAACTCTTCGATGTACTGGGGAGTCTGAACAAGTGCAGTGGTCCCTGTCCCTAATCCAGCCGCTACTCCAAGGCCCAGCAGGACAGCCAAAGTGAGTGAGATCGGTTCCCTTTTCTGTCTACGGGGCTGTAGGTCGAACTCAGCCTCAAAAGAACCTGCCTCATGGTAGATAACTCTAGGTACAAGTTGTACGAGGACACAGTAGTCTTTGGTGGTGTTGAACACTGATGAGGATACACATGGGGTCAGTCCTGTACTGCAGGCCCACCATCCGCCTACGGGGGGAACCAGATAGTAGTTGGTAGTTGTTTGAGGGCTCTCTATTGTCTGGTTGCACAGATGTCTACAGTTTGCAGGAACTGTACCTAAGCAAGTGCCTTGCCCAGAGACTTCTGTAAGGGTGAGTCCCATAAAGGATTTCAAAAGGAGTTAGCTTGAGGGAGCCAGGGGTATTGCACACCCAAAACAGAGCAAAGGGAAGGAGGACTGTCCAGTCTGTTATGCCAGTCTCTAAGGATTATTTAGTCATGACCTCTTTTAAAGTTCTATTCATTCTTTCTACCTGCCCTGAGCTTTGGGGCCTATAAGCACAATGTAATTTCCAATTAAGCCCCAGGATTTTGGCCAGTCCCTGACTTACCTGGGCAACAAACGCAGGGCCGTTTTCTGACCCGATTACCTTGGGCACCCTGAACCTCGGGAAGATGTCTTCTAGTATTGTTTTGGCCACCATCTGAGCAGTCTCCTTCTTGGTAGAAAAGGCTTCAACCCATCCTGAAAATGTATCTATGAATACTAATAAGTATCTGTATCCATACCTGGTTGGTTTTACCTCAGTAAAGTCCACTTCCCAGTAACTCCCAGAACGGTCTCCTCAGAGCCGTTTGCCATGAGGTAGCTTGCTGGACTGGGCATTTACCATCTGGCAAGACTTGCATTCTTTTACAGTTGTAGCTGCAAGCCCCCCGAGCTTCATGGTGTAATATGGTGAAGACTGGACAAGCGTTTTTAAATGTTTTGGGCCCAGATGAGTTAATTTGTGAAGGTGTCTGAGAAAAATGATTGCCTGGTTTTCAGGGAGAATTCTTTTTCCTTCTGAGATTTCCCGAATCCCCTCTGGAGTCTCTAGGCAAAATCCTAATCTGTCCATTTCCTCAAGGTCTAGTTCTGAATATTCAAAGTTCCTAATAGAGGGGTATACCACCTCCTTAGGGTGAGACATCAGTTTTTCTCCCGACAAGGATAGGATGTTAAGTCCTTGAGCCGCCCCCTTGGCTTCCCTGTCAGCCCTTTGGTTCCCTCTGGCAACTTTTGACACCCCTTTTTGGTGTCCGGGGCAGTGAATAATTGCTACTTTCTTAGGAAGGTGAACGGCCTCTAACAGGCTTAGAATTTCTTCTTTATTTTTGATTTCCTTCCCTGCCGAGGTCAGCAGCCCCCGCTGCCGGTAGATGGCCCCGTGGACATGGGCAGTAGCGAAGGCATACCTGCTGTCAGTGTAGATGTTAATTTTTCTCCCTTCTGCTAACCACAGAGCCTGAGTCAGAGCTAGTAACTCGGACTTCTGAGCCGACGTCCCCTCGGGTAGGCTGCTTGCCCAGATAGTTTGTTCATCATCCGCTACCGCCGCCCCGGCTACCCTTTTACCTTCTATTTATGTAGCTGATTCCATCAGTGAACCAGGTAAGCTGAGTGTCTGGTAAGGGCTGGTCTTGGAGGTCCCTTCGGGTCCCTGTTTCTTCTGCTAGTATCTCTTGGCAGGTATGCAGCACACTCTCCTGGGTAGACGTGTCAGGTAGTAGGGTAGCTGGGTTGAGGATGGCAGGTGGCCCGAACTGGATCCTGTCTCCATTCAGTAGGAGACTCTGGTAATGCGTCATGCGGGCGTTGGACAGCCACCAGTCAGGGGGCTGTCTGATGATGCTCTCCAAGGAGTGAGGGGCAATGACCGTTAGCTTTTGTCCCATAGTTAATTTGTCAGCATCTTTCACCAGTACTGCCACTGCTGCCACAGACCTCAGACAGGCAGACCAGCCACTAGCAACAGGGTCTAGCTTCTTGGAGAGGTAGGCTACCAGCCTCTTCCATGGCCCTAGAGCCTGGGTCAGCACCCCTCGGGCTACTCCCTTCCTCTCATCCACAAATAGGATGAAGGGCTTTGCTACGTCCGGCAATGCCAGGGCTGGGGCAGACAGTAATGCCTTCTTGATGTCATCAAAGGCCTGCTGCTGGTCGTTACCCCACTCAAATGAGGCACCCTCTCTAGTCAGAGGATAAAGGGGAGCTGCCAGGGTAGCGAACCCGGGGATCCACGGGCGGCAAAACCCCGCAGTCCCTAAAAATTCTCGCACCTGGTGGGGTGAGCGAGGAACAGGTATCTGAGTCACAGTTTGTTTTCTGGCCTCCGTTAGCCATCTCTGCCCCCCTTTGAGGGCGTACCCCAGGTACATTACCTCCTTTTGGCAGATCTGGGCCTTCTTGGCGGAGGCCCGATATCCTAAGCGGGCAAGTTCTTCTAGCAGTAGTCCCGTGCCCTGTTGGCATTCCTCCTCTGTGGCCCCAGCCAGTAGCAAGTCATCTACATACTGCAGAAGTGTTACCTGGGGATGGCTGGCACGGAAGTGGGCTAAATCTTGGTGGAGAGCTTCACTGAAGAGGGTCGGGGAATTCTTGAACCCCTGGGGTAATCGGGTCCAAGTCAATTGTCCTGTTGTCCCAGAGTCAGGGTCCCTCCACTCGAATGCGAAGATGTTTTGGCTGGAAGGGTGTAGTCGCAGGCAGAAGAAAGCGTCCTTTAAGTCCAAGACAGTGTACCAAATATGATCCGGGGGAAGAGAGCTCAGCAAGCTGTAAGGGTTAGGTACAGTGGGGTGGATGTCCTGTACTTGCTTGTTTACTTCTCTTAAGTCCTGAACTGGGCAATAGTCTCCTGTGCCAGGCTTTTTAACAGGTAATAGGGGAGTGTTCCATGGTGACTGACACTTCACTAGGATACCTTGCTGAAGGAGGCGCTGGATATGGGGCCTAATTCCTTCTCGGGCCTCTTTAGTCATAGGGTATTCACGTACAGCCACAGGAGTAGATGTGGCCTTAAGCTCTATAACTATGGGTGGTCTTTCTGCAGCTAGTCCTGTTCCAGCTCTTTCAGCCCATACCCCTGGATACCTGTTCAACCGGTTATTTATGTGACATATTTTTGCTCCCTGTCTCTCAAAAAGTCTGTGTTCATCATCCAGGCGCATAGTCAGGGCAGTTGTTATTCTCTTGCTTCGGGTCACCTCTGGGCCATCAGGGGTGAAGGTAATCTGAGCTCCCATTTTGGTTAGGAGATCTCTCCCAAGTAGAGGCGCAGGGCACTCAGGGATGACTAGAAACGAGGGGGTTACCCGTCCCGTTCCTAAGTCTACGGTTCTTTGGGTAGTCCATGAGTACTGCTGGTGCCCTGTAGCTCCTATGACCCACGATTTCTTGTGGGAGATGGGCCCAGACAGTTTGAGTAGGAACGAGTGTTGAGCCCCAGTATCTACTAAGAACTCAACTGGCTTCCCCTCCGCCTCTAGTGTTACCCTAGGCTCGGGGAGGGGTTCCGAGCCCTGTCCCTGCTCATCTTCTTCTAGGGCTACTACTTTCTTGGAGGTTCCGGTCTTCTTCTTAGGACACTCTCTAGCCCAGTGACCTCTCTCCTTGCAGTAAGCACACTGATCCTTGTCTAATGCAATGCGGTTGCCCAGGTTACCTGACCCTTTTCTAGCCCTGCCTTGTGTTTGTTCCTGGCCTTTCTCACCTACTACTGCGGCCAAAATCTGTGTTAGGTTCTTCTCCTGCTTATGATCCCTTTGGTTTTCTCTTTCCTCTCTCTCCTTTTCTTTCCTTTGCTCCTTCTCTTCCTCAGTTTCCCTCTTATGATACACTTTCTCTGCCTCCTTAACTAAATCCTGTAGGGTATAATCTTGTAACCCTTCTATTCTCTGCAACTTTCTCTTAATATCTATTGCTGACTGCCCTATAAAAGCCATGGCCACGGAAGCCCTTTGGCCCTCAGAAGTAGGGTCAAACGGGGTGTAGCGCCTGAAAGCTTCCATTAGGCGCTCGAGAAATACTGACGGGGGTTCCGTGGCCCCCTCTCTTACCTTAGCCAAATTAGTGGGGCGTCTCGCTGCCCCATGGAGGCCAGCCACTAGAGTCTGGCGATAGACTGTCAGTCACTCCCTACCTTCTGCCGTGTTGAAATCCCAGTCAGGCCTGGAGAGGGGAAAGGCAGTCTCAGTGATGTTGGGGAGCTGGGTGGGTCATCCATCTGCTCCTGGTACATTCTTCCTTGCCTCCAATAAAATCCTCTCCCTCTCCTCAGTAGTGAAAAGGGTCTGCAGTAGCTGCTGGCAATCATCCCATGTGGGCTGATGAGAGAACATTAAAGACTCCACCAGCCCGGTTAAGCGCTGGGGGTCCTCTGAAAAGGGAGGATGATTAGTTTTCCAGTTATACAAGTCTGCGGAGGAGAAAGGCCAGTACTGGAGCGGCTGAAGAGGAGCCGGTCCACCATCCGTTGCCACCGGCGGGGGCCCATAAGCCCTTAGGGGAAGGGCAACGGTGGTGTCAGGAGTTATCCTGCTGCGGCTCCTGGTACCCCGTGCAGGCCCCGTGGTGCCCTGCGTGGGCCCCGGCAGAGACTCGTTAGGGGGAGCAGAGAGGGCAACTGCAGGGGCTGGCGGTTCTTCTGGCTCTTCCTGACCCCCTATGGGGACCAAGGCAGGAGGGTATGGGGGAGGTGAGTCAAGGAGAAGGTGGTCAGCCTGGGTTTCGGGATAAATCTTCTTGGGGGGGGTCTGAGCGACTGGATTTCCCCCCAGAACTGGGAGATTGGGCAGCTAGGATTTGTACGGCTGGCCGGGGCTTGGGTTTTGCAACCCAAGGTCGAATCCAGGGGGGTGGATTTTGCACCAGATCCTGCCAGACCACGATGTAGGGCTCCTGATTCGGATGGGCTCCAGGTTTCTTCTGAAAAACAATCTCTTTAACAGAAAGAATGACAGGTAGCTTAAAGGTCCCTTCTGCTGGCGATCCTACATTAAAAGCAGGCCATTCTGAGGAGCAGATAGGTCGCGACCTCTTCCCTTAACTTTAGCCCAATGGTCTAATGTCAGACTAAGAGGGGTTGTCACAGTCTGTCCCATCGTCAGTTCGTCCGTCGTTAGAAACACAAACAACAAAAATGCTACAGACACAAGGACCCACTTACTCCACCTTGTCCGCCACAAACATGCAACAGAATCAGACGGGCGTGATCTTGACAATCTCTGATCCAACAATTGAACCCTATCAGCGCCCATACCGTAGGAGACTACCAGGCATCCCTGGCCCTCCTCCACCCTTGGGGTGTCCCCCAGGGCTGCAACCTGTGGCCCTCCAGGCACATCTACCGACCACTGTTCGGCCACTCTCACGAGTCGCCGAAGGGCTGCGAAACCGAAGCCGAAAGCGCGCTCACAGGACCAGACCAACTAACAAAACACAAGACAAAGACAGACAACCTTGGGGTATACCTTCTTACCTCCAAGGTTGACTCCGTGGATGAGGGGGGCCATCAGATCCCGGACGAGCCCCCAAATGTTCAGGGGCCTTAACTGTCTGAGTACTATCTTGCTCAATTACTCTTTTACTCTCTGTTTGGGGCTGTTTCCTGGAACAGCTTTAAGGGCTTTGTTCCCATCACTGGGAGGGAGACCTTAGGGAGTTGAGATAAAACAGACAGCTTAAAAAAATGTCCATTCTTTCACTGCTTGAATACTTTTTTTAAAACCAGTGAAAACCATCATACTAACAGGTAAAGCAGAAAAATTATATCGCTCAATGCAGATAAAACATTTCACAGTTAAACTATTTATGTTAAAAATTTTGAGGAAAATAGAAATGGTAGGGAAACTTCTTAATTTGTTAATGAGTATCTACAAAACACAAAACAAAACAAAAAAACCCTACAGTTAATATTATGCTTAACGATAAGACTGAATACTTTCCACCTAAGATCAGGAATATGGCCACAGTGTCTTCTGTCACCACTCATGATCATGTACTAAGAAAATTCAAAGACATTTACAGACTCCTATAAATAATAAGTGAATTAATTTAGGAAGATCACAAAATACAAGATAAAATATAAAATTCAATTATATTTCTAGGTACTAGTAATAAATGTGAACACTGAAATTAAAAATGCAATATCATAATCACTCAAGGAAATTAAAATTAAAACTAATAAAATATGTACAATACTTAAATGCTGAAAAGCATTCAATGTTAAAGAAAGAAATCAAAGATCTAAATTCATAGATTGAGTCTTAGTACAGTAAAGATGTCAATTTTCAGGCTGGAGCTACTACTCAGTGGTGGAGCTAGCATGCATGGGGCCCTGGATTCCTGGATTCAGCCCTAGCACCACGCACACAAAAATCTTGTAGATGTCAGTTTTCTCTAATTTGTGTAAGGTTTAATTGAATTCCTGGTAAAATCCCAGGAAGTTTGTTTATAGATGTAGAAAAGATTATTCTAAAATTTATATGGAAAGGCAAAGAAGCTAAAATAACTTATAATTTAAGAAAAGAATAAAGTAGGAAGAATCAATTAACCTAATTTTAAGATTTTTGCAGGGTGGGCACTATGTGCATGCCTGTAATCCTAGGGGCTCCCAAGGCTGAGGTGGGAGGATCACAAAGTGGAAGCCAGCTTCAGCAATTTAGCAAGGCTATAAGCAACTTAGTGAGAACCTGTCTCACTGGGGATGTGGTCAGTGGTTAAGTTCTTCTGGGTTCAATCTCTGGTACAAAAAGAAAAAAAAAAGAGAGAGAGAGAGAAAGGCTTAAGCTAGGTGTGGTGATGCATGCCTGTAATCCCAGCTATCCACAAAGCTGAGGCATGAGGTTTGCAAGTTCAAGGCCAGCCTCTGCAATTTAGTGAGATCCTATCTCAAAAAGTAAAAAGGACTGGAGATGTAGATCATTGGTAGAGTATCAATTCCCAGTACCAAAAAACAAAGCAAAACAAAACCTTATTATAGCTTCAGTAATCAAGACTCTTACTGGGAGAGAGACAAATACTTAAGTCAATGGATAAAAATAATCCAGAAATAGACCCAGATAATTATGTCCCCCTCAAGCTTTATAAGTTGCAAAGCAATTCGATGGAGAAAAGATAATCTTTCAATAAATGATGCTAGCTAGAGTAATCGGGCATCCATAGGACAACAAAGAGACAGAGAGAGAGAGAGAACCGAACTTCAGCCTAAGCCTCACACATCTCACAATCTCACACATACAAAATTAAATCAAAATGGATCACAAACTTAAATGTAAAATATAAAACTTAGAAAAAGCATGGGAGAAAACTCTAGATATAAGGGTAAGAAAAGAATTTTTGTTTTGATAACAAAAGCACAAATCTGTGGTGGGCGAGACCCAGGGCCCAGGGTCACACCACATGCATCCAAAGATGGCGACTGGCAGAGAGCCAAACGGCATGCTGAATGCACCTTGAGAAAAACAGGAAGCGTCTACCATTGGCTGTATGATAATTAGTTCAGCCGCCTAGCGCGTGGACAGATATATCTTGCAAGTATGCTTGAGCTCGTGATCGCTTGACCTTTAATGGGATTGGATGGACATATGGACATATCTGGTTACAATTGCTTATGCATGAGACCGCTTATATATTGAGGGTGTTATCCGAATAAAGCGGAAGCTGCTTCATGAACTTCTGAAGAGTACGTGTCGTTTGTCCCGCTGGTCGGCGGCAAGCGGCACAAATCATAAAAGGAAATACTGTTACATTGAATCTCATAAAAATTAACAATTTTTACTCACAAAAGACCTGTTAAGAGAATGCACAGACAAGCTATAAAGTGGGGGAAAATATTTACAAAGCATATATCCAAAAAAGGACTAGTATCTAGACTATACAAGCAACAAAAAAGTTAACAGTAATCTTACCTATAAAGGAATTAAGAATCATATCAGAATGATTGTCTTCAGGAATCATGTAAGCAAGAAGAGAATTACCCTAACATTTAAATTGTTCAAAGTAAAACCTACCAACTTAGAGTTCTGTATTTAGCAAAGTTATCCTTCAAAAAGTGAAGAGATACAGATTTTCTCATCTCAAACTGAGGGAATTTGTCAACAATATACATGTCTTAAAAGAAATGTTAAATTCTTCAGAAAGAAAATTATATAGATCAGAAACTCAATTTCACATAAAAAAGAATTATATAAAGAACAAATGAAAGCAAAATAATTTTTTTCTTATGTTTAAAAAAATTAGAACATGAACAAAAGTTATGAAGAGACATTTTCACTGGAGGAAATATCCAGAAGGTAGATAAGTACATGAAAACATATTCAATAACATTAGTGATTAGAAAACATGTATTGGCCATTTGCCTGCCTCTCACCTGTCCATCGCCTGCCTTACACCTATCCATCACCCAATGCACGAGGTTCGTCAACAAACTGATTGTTGAACACCAGTGGAGCACCAGCTGCCTGCTGTCGCCTGGAAGTTCACTGTTACAGTACCTGCAGGTTTGATTACACGTGGCTGCCGCCATTTTGAGACAACAGCCAGGCCCCCTAGGACCCCTGGCCAGACTGACTGAGCCCCGTCTCCAGAATCCCTCAGTCCGACTGATCACTCCCTGCCTCTGGGGCCCTCACATTGACTGACTGCTCCCTGCCGCCAGGACCCCCAGACCAACTGACTGTGCCCTATCACCGGGACCCCAGACCAACTGATTTGCACCTGGCCTCCAGGATCCCACAACCACACCAAACACACCCGACCTCCAGGACCCCTGTCTGACCAACTACACCCCACCTCCAGGACCTCCTGCTGACCACGTCCCTGAGCTGCAGCTCCCCATTTGCCAACACATTTGGAAGCCAGAGCACCCATCTTGGATAATCCTGGAAGCCGGAGGTCCGATCTTTGGGTGGGGCAAATCCCATCCTGAGTCGCCTGCTGGAGACTTGAAGCTCATTGTCAGGTACCTCTCATGCATCAGGCTACTGAAGACTGGGAGGTTTCATTACTATATGACTGTTATACTGTAGATTTTCTTTTTTCTCCTTATAGAAAACATGTATTAAAAATATAATAAGATATTACTATACAACTATCAGGATGTTAAAACAAAATTTTTTTTCAACACCCCAAACTGGTGAGAATATGAAGAAACTGGTTCACTCATTCACTTCTGGTAGAAATGTAAAATGTAAAATGGGATAGCCACCCTGGAAACTTTGTACCTTAAAAAAATAAACATGGAATTACCATATGAACCAACAGTTGTACACCTGGGCATTTATCTTAGAGAAATGATGACTTATATTTACACAAAACCCTGTACATGAACATTGATATCAGCTTTATTTGTAATAGTCAAACTCTGGAAAAAAAAAAAAAAACCTACATGTTCTTCAGTGGATGAATGGTTAAACAAACTGTGGCGCTTTCATACCATAGAGTACTAATTCAACAACAAAAAGGAAGAATAGTGATAGATATAATGACTGGAATGTCCAGAGAATATGCTTAGTGACAAAAACTAACTCCCAAAGTTTGTAGTCTATGATTCTGTTAATATAACACTTAAGAAATGACAAAATTATAGACATCTTAATCATGCAAATGGTCCCATCCTCTTGGGAGAACTAAGGCTACCTTGGGAGACCCTTTGGGGCCTGACAAGCAGATTGTAATTCTAGCAGTAATTGTTCCCAGGGTTCCAGCAGATTCTTACACAAGTGAAGCTGTGAGTGGGATTTAATCTGATCAAGCTCATCTTCAGGCAAGAACCCACACAGAAGCCAGGTGCAAGGAGGGCAGGGAGAGTTGACGCTCAGAGACAACAGGGCCTCATCCACTTCTTGTTCCTGATTGGTCAGAAAAGTGGGCATTTTGAAAATCCATGACTCTTTTTAATTAGTTTGCATTTGTGAGAAGATGCCCAAATTCTTTCCTAGAAATATCGTGATAATCCTGACAAAGGATTATTCTCATTGTTCTAATACATTAGTAACTTTTTCATGTGGAGGGAAATCTAAGTCCCTGTGTTGTGTCCATTTTGAAAACCATCAAATATTTCTAGGATGAGATTTCTTCAAATTTTTACAGTTCAGAAGAGAGTAAACTCTATATACTATACAATTTGTTCCCCAGGACTGCATTGCTGATGAGAAAGAGTAAAGCTCTGTTTGAGATTTTTTTTGGGGGTGGGGGTGGTAGGGAGTACTGGGGATTGAACCCAGGTATGCTTTACTACTGAGCTATGTCCACTTTTCCTTTCCTTTTTTTTTTTTTTTTTAACAGACCTTCTTATGTTTTATTTTGAGGTAGGGCTTTGCTAAGTTACTTAGGATCTTTACTAAATTGCTGAGGCTGTCTTGATCCTCCTGCCTCAGTCTCCCAAGTTGCTGGGATTACAGGTGTGTGCCACCATGCCCAGTGTGACTAAAGAAATTAGTACAAAAGGATGACCTTTGTACTGGTCACAGTCTTTTCCATTGTTTTCAAGGCCTCGATCTCATGCTTATGACTCACATTTTCAGTAGAAAAATATTTTCTCCAACTTCTTTTGGAAGTGTGAACTGCTTCATCTTCTTATTCTCAAATTATGACCAAGGTTCATAGGTATGTTCTATATCCCCCTCTTTCTTAGCATAGAATTCTGTTAAGAGATTTGATTTTAAGTCACAGAAACTGAAACTCGCTTAAGGGAAAATGTGACTTCACTAAAACGGAACATTTGTGTGAGGCTGAATCCCTGGTCACAGCTGGAACCAGGGACTTCTTTCCTACCTGAAATGTCCCTTGCTTATATGGCTTTCTTTTGACACTGCTTCATTATTCTCCCTTCTTCACCTATTCTGACTACTCCATTCCATCTGGTATAACCAGTAGCACCCAGTAGCACCTTCACATCTCCATTTCATGAGACAGCTGGTTGGAACTAAAAGAGCTCAATTGTTTCCAAATTCCCACCAAATTCCCACCAGTATATTGTGATTAGCCAACTTGAGTCAGGACCCACTTCTGGACCAATGACTCTAGCTAGCGTTGGGTCACAGTGTATTACATGGCTGTTTCTATGGTAGCTATCTGGATGTGGTTAGGGGTTCCGGGAAGGTGGGAGGTGGGCAGTCCCCACTGAAGAAGGAGCAGGTCTCAGAAAAGAACCCGGGAGAGGGGGCAGTGCCAGGATAGACAGAACATAACATGTCATCCCTTCTCTCCAGGTAAATTGAAAGAGTTTTAACCCATCTCTTCCCATCTTCTTTAGGACCTAGTTTCATTAACTATCCCCCTTTTCTTCTTACACATTTTGAATCTGTTTCTACTCAAGTTATTTTTCTCTGGGCTCACATTTGCTCAGAACTCTCCTATACCAAAGGGATGACCCATAGCCCTTCTTTAAATTCCCACCCAATCTATGGACCTTTTTTTTTTTCTGCCAAATAAATGTCACTGGCCCCTTAGTCAAGCTTTACCCTGATCTGGTCTCCTTCCTCTTCATGTCCTTTGATGCCACCTCCATTTCCCTGAGGTATTTCTTGGTCTCTGAAAGGCTGAGGAAAGGGCAGGGTGAAGGAAGCAAGAGATTTGTCCGCCACTGTGACGCAGCCCTCCTGGAACCAGGAGGTATGATGGTCTGATGCGGCCCAATCCCAGGAGACCCCCTGGATTGTGGATGGTGGCACTGACCTATCCCTGACCTTTCTAGTGTCCTGGTTCCAGAGAGTCTGTGGCCACTGAGCCACCTGGACCTCACCCAGGCTGCTGATAGCCAGCTTGTTTATCAAAGCTTCCCAAGTTCCAGGCCCTTTTCCTGTAGAGCGGGTGGTGCATTCTCAGAGATGTTTGCCCTTTGCTTCCTCACATAGGGCTCACCTCTGGTTTCAGAACTGCTCTCTGGAATGAAGCAGAAAGGTGACAAGTACAAGTTGGACCAGAACTGTTTTTTTTTTTTTTTTTCTTTTTCTTTTTGAGTGTACTGCTGCTAAAAGCTAAGTCTTTAGCACTCACTCACTACTTTAAATTTCTTTATCTTGGCTATATGTGATTTTTGGTTCAATCTACTTCATTAAGCCCCTTGCTGCATCTTTTTTTTTTTTTTTTTTTTTTTTTTTTTTTAACATTTATTATGGAAGTTTAAAAAGATGTATGAAGTAGACTAGTTCAATGTATCTATCACCCAGTTTCAACAATTATCATCTCTCTCCCTCTCATCAGTCAGAACCTGGGCCTCCTTGTAGCACCGGCCTCTGCAGATGTCAACATACCCAAAGAGAAGTCTGATGTTCCCAGCTCCCTTTCCTTCCTAGTACTGTGTTCAGGTATCTCATTGGTCCTCAGGATTCACAAACATCTCTGATTCTGACCTGTCTTTATTCTCCTAACTTATCTTTTTGGTTGTCAAGAGAATTTTTCTTCTGAGATATTCATTCTGCACTTGGAAGTCAACAAATCATACTTAAACCACTATTTTCCCCGTTTTCCCTTTGACTTGGTAACCAATTTTCTGACCACTCAGGCTAGACTATTTGAAGTTGTTTTCTATTTTTTCCCACTCTTTCATGTTCTACCTTCTAATTAGTAGTGTAGCTTTATTAATTCTCCTGTATTTGTCAGCCGTTGTTGAGTCATGTGGGGGTAAGAAATAAGACCCCCTGATCTCAGTGTTTTAAGACATAAATTGTTATTTTTTGTTCATGTTGTGTATCAGCTGTGAGTTGACCAGACCACTGAACTGTTTTATGAGTTTTCTTCATTCTAGGACCCAGGCCAACGAACCACCCCAATTTGAGATACGGCAGAGGGAAAAACAAATGGTAAAGCTGGAGATGGTTTTTAAAGCTTGCTCAGTCACGGTGCAAATCAATTCCATGCACATTCCAGTGGCCATAGCAAATGACAAGGCCAAGTTCTATGCCAATAGGTAGGGAAAGTGGGTTCAAATATGTGGAATCAATATACAATGTGGAGGAACTTTAGATTACAAAGAGGGAAATGAGAGGCAGGAGGGAGTGGGGTTATGAAAGATGGTGGAATGAGACATACATCATTACCCTATGTACAGTATGATCACACAAATGGTACGAATCTACATCGTGCACAATCATAGAACAAAAAGATGTACCCCATTTGTGTACAATTAATCAAAACTCAGTCTGTAAAAATAAAAAAAAATTAAAAAATAGTACAATATGTCACAACTCCCACTTTGTGGCTCTGTTGCATCTCTTATTTCAAGTCCCTGAACTTCTGCCTTAAATTACACTTTTTGGGCTTAGAATCCACTTCCTCAGAAAGTTTCCCTGATACCCTCAGATGAGAGTCATACCAACAGCTATCTGCTATCATGGTACTTGTACTTTTCCTTCAGGACATGTGGCACAATTGTACTTACTTGCAATCATATTTAATTTCTGAATTTCCCCTTAGACTGCAAATTTTTTGAGGGCAGAGACAGTATCTGCTTTGTTCAACATTTTATCCTTAGCATCTAGAAAAGTATTTGGCATGCAGCAAGTATTCAATAACTATAAGTAAATGAATGAATGAGTGCTTTAGTTATGCCCATATCATCCTTCACCTGGGGGTACTGAAAGACCATACCAGTAGGGTTTGTTGTTGTTTTGGTATTGAATCCAGAGGTACTTTACTACTGAGTCACATCCGGAGTCCATATTATCTTTTATTTTAAGACAGGGTTTCACTAAGTTGCTTAGGGCCCCACTAAATTGCTGAGGTTGGCTTCAAATTTGTGATCCTCCTGCTTCAGTCTCCCAAGTCTCTGAGATTACAGGTGTGTGCCACTGTGCCTGGCTCTTACCAGTAGTTTTGGATATGTAATTTATCCTCCCATCATCAGGAGTTCCTTCTTGTTGACTAACTTTTGTGTGTGTGTGTGTGTGTGTGTGTGTGTGTGTGTGTGTGAGAGAGAGAGAGAGAGAGAGAGAGTGAGAGCGAGCATGCGCTGAGGTTTGAACCTAGAGGTGATTTACCACTGAACTATACTCCTAGTTCCTTTTTATTTTGAGACAGGATCTCTCAAAGTTGCTGAGGCTGGCCTCAAACTTGTGATCCTCCTGCCTCAGTGTTCTGAGTCACTGGGATTACAGGCATGTGCCCAGCTCCTAGCTTAATGACTCATTCTTTTTTTTTTTTTTTAATTTAAAAATTTTTACAGACTGCATTTTGATTCATTGTACACAAATGGGGTATAAATTTTCATTTCTATGGTTGTACATGATGTAGATTCACACCATTAGTGTAATCATACATGTACATAGGGTAATGATTTCTGTCTCATTCCACTATTTCTCATACCCCCTCCCTCTCATTTCCTTCTACATAATCTAAAGTTCCTCCATTCTTCACTCACTCCACACCCTCCACCCCCGTTATATATCATTCTCCACTTATCAGGGAAAACATTCGACCTTTGGTTTTTTTGGAATTGGCTTATTTCACTTAGCATGATATTCTCCAATTCCATCCATTTATCTGCAAATGCCTTAATATTCTTCTTCTTCTTCATTGCTGAATAATATTCCACAGTTTCTTTATCCATTCATCTGTTGAAGGGATCTAGGTTGGTTCCACAATCTAGCTATTGTGAACTGAGCTGCTATAAACATTGATGTGTCTGTGTTACTGTAGTATGCTGATTTTAAGTCCTTTGGGTATAAATCGAGGAGTGGGATAACTGGGTCAAAAGGTGGGTCTATTCCAAGTTTTCTGAGGATTCTCCACACTGCTTTCCACAGTGGCTATACAATTTGCAACTCCACCAGCAATGTAAAAGTGTGCCTTTTCCCCCATCCACGCCAACATCTATTATTGTTTGTATTCTTGATAATAGCCATTCTAATTGGAGTAAGATGAAATCTTAGAGTTGTTTTAATTTGCATTTCTCTAATTACTAGAGATATTGAACACTTTTTCATATCATTATTAATTGCCTATATGTCTTCTTCTGTAAAGTGTCTGTCCAGTTTCTTGGCCCATTTATAGATTGAGTTCTTTGTATTTTTGGTACAAAGTTTTGAAAGTTCTTTATAAATTTTGGAGATTAGTGCTCTATCTCAAGTGCATGTGGAAAAGATTTTCTCCCACTCTGTAGGCTCTCCACGTTCTCAATTGTGTCCTTTGCTGAGAAAAAACTTTTTAGTTTGAGTCCATCCCATTTATTGATTCTTGCTTTGATTTCTTGTGCTTTGGGAGTCTTGTTAAAGAAGTCTGATCCTAAGCCAACATGATGAAGATTGGGGCCTACTTTGTCTTCTATTAGGTGCAGGGTCTCTGATCTAATTCCTAAATCCTTGATCCATTTTGAGTTGAGTTTTGTGCAGGGTGAGAGATACAGGTTTAATTTCATTTTACTGCATATGGATTTCCAGTTTTCCCAGCACCATTTGTTGAACAGGCTATCTTGTCTCCATTGTATGTTTTTGGCTCCTTTGTCTAGTATGAGCTGACTGTATTTATGTGGTTTTGTCTCTGTGTCTTCTATTCTCTACCATTGGTCTACCTGTCTATTTTGATGCCAATACCATGCCGTTTTTGTTACTATTGTTCTGTAGTATAGTTTAAGGTCTGGTATTGTGATACCTCCTGCTTCACTCTTCCTGCTCAGGATTGCTTTGGCTATACAAGGTCTCTTATTCTTCCAGATAAATTTCATGATTGCTTTCTCTATTTCTATGAGGAATGTCATTGGAATTTTAATTGGAATTTCATTGAATCTGTTCAGTGCCTTTGGTAATATGACCGTTTTGACAATATTAATTTTACCTGTCCAAGAACATGATAGATCTTTCCATGTTCTAAGGTTTTCTTTAATTTCCTTCTTTAGTCTTCTGTAGTTTTCATTGTAGAGGTCTTTCACCTCTTTTGTTAGATTAATCCCCAATTATTTTTTTCCTAATTTCTTTTTCAGAGGATTCATCACTTGTGAATAGAAATGCATTATACTTATGCATATTGATTTTATATCCTGCTACTTTGTCAGCATTTGTTAGTTCTAGAAGTTTTCTGGTAGAGTTTTTTTGGATCCTCTAAATATAGAATCATGTCTTCTGTGGAAGACATGATAGCTTGCTTTCTTCTTTTCCTGTTCTTATCCCTTTAATTTCTTTGGTTTGTCTGGTTGTTCTGGCTAGTGTTTCAAGGATGATTTTGAATAGAAGTGGTGAAGGAGATCATCCTTGTCTTGTTCCAGTTTTTAGAGGGAATGCTTTCAGTTTTTCTCCATTTAGAATGATGTTGGCCATAGGCTTAGCAGAGATAGCCTTTACAATGTTGAGGTATGTTCCTACTATCCGTATTTTTTCTAGTGTTTTGAGCATGAAGGGGTGCTGTATTTTATCAAATGCTTTCTCAGCATCTCTTGAAATAGTCATATGATTCTTAACTTTAAGTCTATCGATGTGATGAATTACGTTTATTGAATTCCAAATGTTGAACCAAACTTGCATCCCTGGGATAAACCCCACTTGATCGTGGTGCTCTATCTTTTTAATATGTTTTTATATGTGATTTGCCAGAATTTTGTTGAGGATTTTTTTCATCTATGTTCATCAGGGGCATTGGTTTAAAGTTTTCTTTTCTTGATGCATCTTTGTCTGGTTTTTGGTATCAGAGTGATACTAGCTTCACAGAATGAGTTTGGAAGGGTTCTCTCCCTTTCTCTTTCCTGGGATACTTGGAGGAGTATTGGAATGAGCTCTTCTTTAAAGGCCTTTTAAGTTCTCAGGGGGCTGAGAATCTACCTGATCCCAGGCTTTTCTAGGTTGGGAGGTTTTAATGGCTTTTTCCATTTCAGCACTTGAAATTGATCTGTTTAAATTGCATATATTTCTCTGATTCAGTTTGGAGGATCATATGTCTCTAGAAATTTGTCAATGTCTTCGATATTTTCTAGTGTGATAGCGTATAGATGTTCAAAGTACCTTCTAATTATGTTACGTATTTCAGTGGTGTCATGATCTTTCCTTTTTCGTCATGAATTTAGTAATTTGAGTTTTCTCTCTTCTCTTTGTTAGTGTGGCTAAGGTTTTATCAATTTTGTTTACTTTTTCAAAGAACCAACTTTTTGTTTTGTCAATTTTTTGAATTGTTTCTTTTGTTTTGATTTCATTGATTTCAGCTCTGATTTTAACTATTTCCTGTCTTCTACTACTTTTGGTGTTGATCTGTTCTTCTTTTTCTAGGACTTTGAGCTGTAATGTTAGGTCATTTAGTTGTTGGGTTTTTATTGTTTTAATGTATGAGCTTAATGCAATTAACTTTCCTCTTAGTACTGCTTTCAGAGTGTCCCAGATATTTTGATATGTTGTCATTTACCTCTAAGAATTTTTTTATTTCCTCCCTGATGTCTTCTGTTATCATTGCATCATTCAATAGCATATTATGTAGTCTCCAGGTGTTGGAGTAGTTTCTGTTTTTTATTTTATAATTGATTTCTAACTGCATTCCATTATCATCTGACAGAATACAAGGTAGTATCTATATTTTCTTGTATTTGTTAATGGTTACTTTGTGGCATAGCATATGGTCTATTTTAGAGAAGGATCCATGAGCTGCCTAGAAGAAAGTGTATTTGATTGATGATGGATGAAATACTCTCTATATAATAGTCTATTAAGTCTAAATAATTGATTGTATTATTTAATTCTATAGTTTCTTTGTTCAGTTTTTGTTTGGAGGATCTATCCAGTGGTGAGAGTGGTGTGTTAAAGTCACCCAGTATTATTGTGCTGTGGTCTGTTTTTTCCCTGGAATTGAGAAGGATTTGTTTGATGTACATGGATGTGCCATTTTGGGGGGCATAAATATCTACAATGACTTATTCTTTTTATATCATCCGTTACTCTTTCAGGTCAGCCTCATGCATGAAGTTTCCTGAATGTATGTGCTTTCTCACACCTCTTTTCTTTTGCATATGCTACTCCTTCTGTAGAATTCCCTCCCCCTCAGAGCTCTGCCTGTTAGAATCCATTCATTTTGTAAATCTTAGCTCCCAGACTCAGTCCTCTGTTTAGCCTCCCATGACTCTTGGTGCAGACTTGACCCCCAGCCCTCTGTCTCCACATTGTATGTATTTATACACCTCCATTGTAGTAATCATGTTATAGTCTAATGGTTTATCTGTGTGCCTCTACTAGACTAAGTCCCTCAAGGATAAGAACACTATTTGGTTGGTCTTTATGTTATACAGCTTTTATAATGGAGACTCGCACAAAGCAGATTCTCAGAAATTGCTTGTTACATATTTGCAAGCTATGTTAGTTAACAAAGCAACACCTTCTCTATCTAGAAACAGCAGAAAAACACACAGAAACAAATCCTATGCTCTTCAGGCACAGGCAAAGTTTCAGGAATCCTATCAGAATCCACTTACATTTATTATACCCCCAATCCTGACATTGTTTGTAGTTTTCCTGTGCAGATTAGAGAAAGGAGAGAGGCACTTCTGAATAGAGGCCTATGGACAACAGCTGAAAAATGGTGCCTGAGGGCTTGTCAGTAAATAAGTACGCGGCACCTGACTCAGCAAACATGGGCACCTTCTTCCATGGCTGCAGTGTGTTTCCCTGGAAAGGTCCTGCTTCCCAAAGCTCCCTCCTTGAATCTTTTATTTTTGGGGCTGGGGTTGAACCTAGGGCCTCCCGTATGCTTAGCACACACTACCACTGAGCTACAACTCCAACCTCTCCTTCAATTCTGAGGAGACTCAGATTAAAAAATGAACAAACACACATTCAATGATTTCTCATTTCCCTCTTAGCTAAAAGGGTGGGGGCAGACTCTGAGCCCCTAGTGATGAGCTTGAGAAAAGGATGACTTTCTCTCTGGGTTCCTTCCTCCTCCTTTCCTTGGTGGCAGCAACAGTATTTTTTTTTTAAGTTGTCAATGAACCTTTATTTAATTAATTCATTTATTTATATGCAGTGCTGAAGAGTGAACCCAGGGCCTCACACATGCCAGGCAAGTGCTCTACCACTGACCCACAACCCCAGCCCCAACAATAGTCTTGACTTGGATTTGAAGTTCTGAGGAAGCAAAGTGTACAGTCAATCATGAAATTGTGCCTCTTCACAGAATGGTTCTCAAACTTAAGCAAGAGTCAGAATCACCTGAGGACTTGTTAAATCAGATTGTGGACTCCACCCCAGTTTATGCTTTAGTAGGTCTGAGGTAAGTACTGGACAATTGAGATTTTTTTTTTTAAAGTTCCTAAGTGATGCTGATTCTATAGTCTGGCCTTAGAAATCATTAGTTTAAACAATGGGCCTCGAGCAAGACCACAGTGTAAAACTCCAAACCCGAAAATACATAAAATTTTGTTTTTAATCAGGCATGTCTCGCTTCATTTACTCAGGTGCCTGCATTTTTTTCCCCAATGATTTTGTGACTTGATAATTTCCATTTGTGGAACCAGTTGAACTAGATATTTACCATCAGATATTTACTTAGACCAAATAAACATTGTTATACACTATGTCCAGGAAGTAGAAGGTATGGGCATTCTGACTTCCTTGCAAGGGTCATTCTCCAAACCAGCTGTCCCATGGATCTGGATCAGTATATGATTATATATATACGGTTATTTCAGATTGAAATCACTTGAAGGAACAGTAACTTCAGAATTCTCTTAAAAAGAATCATTTGGCCTGTCTTTCCCTATATGCAGCAAACATAAAGATTGTTTTGGGGATGAGGTCAGTGATCAAGTGCTTGCCTAGCATTCTTGAGGTGGGTTTGATCCCCTGCACCATAAAAGAAAAGACAAGATAATTTTGGGAGGACTGTCCTTCACACACCAAGGCTGAAAAATAATCTTGATCAACAAAGACTGGTGCTTGGGTTGCAGTGAACTTGAATTAACAATCTCTTTGAGTAGCCCTTCTTCCATTAGCTTCTATATCCTTCCACCCCCACAACAACTCCAGAATTTACTACTCTCATCCAGAGATACATCTCTCCTGTCATTCCTTCACAAAGTTATTGTTCTTTATTTAAAAAGCATAGAAGCATCATGCTTTGGTCATTTCTTTAAACATCACTCTCTTGTGAAGATCCCCATGTACATGGAAAATCAATACTTTAAAAATACTTTTTCTTATTCATCATGTCTTGTATTAACTAGACCTGACCAAAGAGCCCATATAACTAAGGGTGGGGAGTAAAGAGGATGTCTCTCTCTCCCCCACAGTGGAGGACTTTGATTTTAAACCAGAATTGTGACTGACAATAAGAGTTCCTGTGGCAGGTAAAAAAAAAAAAAACCCAATAGCCCCAAATTTCTTTAGCAAGAGTTGGAGAAGATGAATTACTTTCAGTGAATCTCATATTCCACTGGTACTAAAACTCACATTGTTTTGTGTTGTAACATCTCTGAAATCCCAATGCATTTTACAATGTGTTTATGGTCATAGTTGACCAGGTGGTGGGTTGTGGTCCATGTCACTGCCTGGCACGTACAAACCCAGTGGTGCTTCTTGATGGGATGACTTGGGAACTGTACTCTCCACATTTCTTTCAAAAAGTCATATAAGGATTATTTTGAAAAGGAGTATGCTGCCTGTTGTTCCAAAACTTCCATTGATACTTCCAGGTAAGATCAAGAAAGTTCCAGCATCAAAACTTGTAGAATAGTCATCAGCACCTTGCAAGAGAATAGTAGTGGAATATTCCTAAGAAATATTGCATTTTCAGCTCATGGTAATTAAAGTATAGAGGACACTTCTGTGTATAACAACACGGACATCAAAGACTGTGAGTTAAAAATGATTCATGGGACTGGGGAGATAGCTCAGTCGGTAGAGTGCTTGCCTTGTAAGCACAAGGCCCTGGGTTTGATCCCCAGCACCCCCCCCCCCCCAAAAAAAAATTTAGAAAAATGAAGATTAACAGTGAAGACTTATAGGAATTCCTTAATAAGTTTATTTTTTATTTTATTTTTCTTTCTGTGTATGCACAAGAGTGTTGTATAACAAATGAATAAGTCTAATAATACTCATTCCATAAATATTTAAAATTCTAAATAATGAAAAAGTATTACAAATAACTCAGTTGGGACTCTCTTTTCGATAGCAGCTCTCAATCTTTTTGGTTGGAATTTCTCTTTTATACTCTTAAAAACTATTGAGGACCCTAATTAACTTTTGTTTATATTATCATAAATATAAATTTATTGGAAATTTAAACTGAGATTTTTAACAGTGAAGAATACATGAACACACTTTTCATTAGGTGTCATATCATATATCACATCAGAGCCTCTGGAAGACTAAAATGTACACTGGTAAGAGAAGGAGAATAAAAAAGGCAGATGATGTTACAATGTTATGACCAGAGTTTCGACTTTGTGGATCCCCTAGAAGAGGGACCACATTTCAAATCACATTGGCATAAGAAATAATGCTGTTTATATTATTAGAGTTGATGAATATAGATACATTTATATCTAAACTATCAGGAGAAATAAAATCTTGACTAATCATGGGAGATTCTATTGTTGAACAGTTAGGGGGACACTGTGAGACACTGAGAAATTAGCAGCTATATTTTTCTTTTGTGGTTATGGGGAAAAGCCCTTGTCCCAAGTGTCCATTTACACTGGGTATCCTGCATTTTGAGGTATTGGTGACCCTGGAAGAAGCACTAAGTTCCAGGAGGCAGTGGAACTTGCTGTCTAGGAGAAAGAAGAGATAGAAATCAGGACAAGATGAAAGGAGGAGTGGTTTGGTCCTGGGGAACGAAGCTGAATTTTCTGGAGACTGGGAAAGGAGATGGACTTACAGTTCTACCAGTGATGGAGTCCTGAAGAGACGTGTCAATGGCAGTGCACATACTTATGGAAGACAGACACTTTGTGCACAGGGCATCTAAGCTCCAGCCAGAGTTCCATAGGGTATTCAGGGTCAAGGGAAGGCAACCCCTGGGAACTGTTGGCCTTCAGGATACCAAGAAGACCTGAGCAGGGAAATTCTAATGATATTCTCCATGGATTTCTGACCAAGGCCTCTTCTGCCACTGTCCTTACCTGGAACTTCCCAAGGAAGGAGGCCAGGAGCCAGCACCAAGAAAAAAAAGAGGTTAGCTTTTTCCAGGAATCTCAGGAACCAGTTAGATTTCATTAAAAAAAAAAAAAAAAAAAACTGCAGAATTTATTGTTATATCGTGTGTATCTATAATATGTAATAATGAATCCCATCATTATGAACAATTATAATACACCAGTAAAAATATGGAAAATCAAAAAATAATAAATTGTATGGAATAATCATAGAAACAAAGCAGTTTTGTCCAGATCTAAGGTCATTCTGCCTGAATTTGATTTCTAGCTTTGCCACTTACTGGCTGGAATGGGGTTGCTAATAGAAACCACCTCCTGGGATCCCTGCCAGGAACACTGAGCGAATATTATGTAGAAGCTCTTCAAACAGTGCCTGGCACATATAAAGTGCTACGTATATGTGTCATTTTCCCTTGTATCTTTATGCTACAGGCCTTATGCCTGCCCCACACTGTATCTTCTGTGCGTTAGGTTGACTGAAGTTTGACTCTGCCTAAGCACCCATATCAAAGACCCATTAAGTCCCAAGTTTTCAATTTTTCAAATATTTCAATGACATGATGCATTAAAATAGTTTGGAAATCATACTATGCAACTTATATGTCCTTTATTATCAGAAAAAACCCAAGTAGTTCTATAGATAAGACACTGGGACAATATATTTTCTTTTATATACACACAAGCTGTCCTATTAACAGGACATTGGGCACACATTACATAATATACAAAAAGTGACTTCCTTGACCTATTCAGCAATTATTTTTGATGAGAAGGAGCAAAACATTTCAAATGAGAGGTTACATTAGATTTTAGACAGTATGTTGTCATGTCTGTGTGTTTCCTATGACATGGCTTGTTTTTACATCATCATTATTGTTTAAGAATTTGGCCTCTTATGACAAATTGGATATTATCTGAGGCAGGATCACAGATATTAGCTTAGGCAACTTAGTGAGACTCTATCTCAAAATTTAAAAAAGATCTAGGGGATACAGGTTGGTGGTAGAGCAACCCTGGGTTTAATCCCCATACTGAAAACAAAATTGTATAGTGTCTTGGACAGCAGAAGGTCTGGGAGTACTAAGTGTTCTTCCTCCTGATGGGTTCTTACTGCATTGTTTCAGGGATGCTAAGCAAATGTCTCTTTTGAAATCCAACAAATTTATGAACTCTTTCTTGTGTTTGTTCACAAGTTGGTGAATAATCCATGCATTTAAGATACACATAATGATTATGAGAGTGATCAAAGGCCAATACCAAATTTTACTTCTGATAGAAGTGGAATATTTGAAAATCAAACTATTTTGTTTCTCCATCCCACCAAGTTGTTATGAGTACCTATTAATTTTTGTTGAGACTCATTGACTTTACTCTCTCTTTTTTCCATTGTTGAATTTACCAAGTGATTCCACTGTCTCATAGGTCATTCCAACAGTGACACATTTACTATCTAACCATTTTACAATGAGAATTTCATTATTTGTATTGAATCTTCAATTATAAAAATCTTGTTTGCTTTTACATCAATGTTATCAGTTTCAGAGGACAATTTTTTAGTTCATTTCTCCTTATTATGCCTATTGCTTGGAATCCAATATTTCAAAGGTTTACCAACAAGTATGTCATAACCAGTGAATAAATCGCTGAAAAAAGGAGTGTCTAATTGTGGATTCTCTACCACTTCAAGCATTGCTCCCCTAAAGATCATTGTTGGATCCTTTTTGAGTACTTTTCCCACAGTGCAAGTCAGAGTCAGAGCAATATCCCAATACTCTGCACAGTGCCCAGAATTTATAACTAAATCTTATGTTTTCCTTTTTTTTTTCCTTTGAGGGTACAAGGGATTGAACCCAGGCACTCAGCCACTGAGCCACATCCACAGCCCTATTTTTTATTTTACAGGGTCTCACTGAGTTCTTAGCACCTCGCTTTTTGCTGAGACTGGCTTTGAACTTGTGACCCTCCTGCTTCGGTCTTTGAATCGCTGGGATTATAGGTGTGTTGGGCTGGGTTTCCCTCTTATAAATTGTTTCAGTGGATTGTGACTGTAATATCTGATAATCACCTTCATCTGTTGTCACATATTCCTCAAATATATCAAATTTCATGCATGACTTTTGAGTGATATTTACTAGAGAATGAATTTTAAGTTTTATCTTCAATAGTCTCTCTCTCTTTCTCTCTCTCTACTGGGGATTGAATCCAGGCGTACTTTACCACTGAGCTAAGTCCCTCATCCTTTTTATTTTTTATTTTGAGATAGGGTCTCACTAACTTGCTTAGGGCCTTGCTAAATTGTTGAGACTGACCTCGAGTTGCCACGATTATAGGCATGCACCATTGTGCCAGCCTTCAATGGCCTCTTGCTATTCATTATTGTTGTAAAAATGTATGATGCTTTTTAGGTCCTGAAAATTATTTCTGGACATTGCATTTTTAATGACATATTCAAATCTTCATCATTTGACCAATAGTTTTTTATGGAAGGTAGTTTATGATAACCTGAAAAGGCAAGAATTCAAAAACTGTTTTAAACTTATTTACACTAAGTACTCAGATGTATTCTCACTTTCTTCAGAAAAGCACACAGATTCTTTTGCAATATAATCATATATTTCAGGTATCAATATTTCTTTTAAAATCTCCACTGAGTTTCAATATGCCAGGGAATTCCTTATTTTTCTCAAGTACTCGGAATAAATGTTTTCTCTAATATCTCTGGAATATTGGGGAACTGTTGACCTTCAAGCAGGTATGGAATCACATACTTCTTGCTTCTTACCTAGTGATGTCTGCCTAATTTTCTTTTTTCCTGAGAACAGACCGGAATATTGGTAATGATAAATAATATCAACATCTTCTGTCTCATCCATACTTTCTATTTCTGCAACTTGGTCAGATGTTCCAGTATGTAATTCCAGAGGACCTGGAACATCTTTCACTATTGATTCAGTGGTTTTGTCATCAATTTTACCATTATCAGTTATATTATTAATGTCCAGTGGAATAATTATGCCAGCTGCTTCAATATTCTTATCTTCAGAAGATTCATTCAATAAGCCCTCAATTTCTTTTGGTATTAGCACTTGAATGTGTTTTCTTGACATGTGCAGCAAGATGAAGTAAAAAATGATTCACAAAATATTCATTCAAATCACATCACATTTTCTATGTATTTCTAGAACAAAAATAAAAACTATATATTGTGATCATAACTATTTATATGACACTTTATTACAATCTTCAGTGAATCTGCTCCACAGGTTCATCGGCTCTTGATGAGTGCACAATAATGAGTACAAGAACTGTTTAGGAAAAACATGAAAACACAGGTTACAACTTGTCAACAACCACAAGTAGCAAACACATTGGAGTTTATCAGGCAGCAGTGCAGTACACTCCACATATGAAAAAGAAAATGTATTGTGAGTAGACAACTGGAAATATCCTCCTATGCATCCATTGTACTTTTGGTTTATCTTTGTTATAGCACTGGGCATAAAATATTGTTTATTTATACTTTTGACTTGAGACTATTTCTCAAATTTGGTACACTAGCCAGGGCTTCAGCAGAAAAAGAATGGCATACAAAAGGGGTGTTTGAAGGGAGTGTAAGAAGGAACTATTTACAAAGGTACAGACAGGATTATGGCAATTATCCAGATATGGTCAAACACCCAGGAGTTACCAAAATATGGTGGCAATTATTACCCACCTTATTATTACTATCAACTGCTAGCAGAACCAGTGAGTGCCAAGCCGCAGAAGCTGTGTCTCTGAGTATGGATTCCGCCTCAGCCAATTTGCAGCTTGCTACATAGGGTCATGGAGAATAAATACTCTGACGTCTCATTTC
This sequence comes from Sciurus vulgaris, assembly GCF_902686455.1. Classification (NCBI taxonomy): domain Eukaryota; kingdom Metazoa; phylum Chordata; class Mammalia; order Rodentia; family Sciuridae; genus Sciurus; species Sciurus vulgaris. The sequence goes on from NC_136476.1 coordinate 37,954,179, forward strand.
TGGCCGTGCCTTTCCTTGGGCAAGTCCAACATGTAACTAGAAGGAAAACAAAGCCCTGTTGACATGACCCTCAGAGATCAATCTCTTAAATCTCAAGGCAGGGTAGAGAGGGGCAAAGATTAATTTTGATGTACAGAGAATAATGAGGTCAGGTGTCATTTCTGCTACCCATAATATTCAGGCAGTATACTGCACATTACTATGCAGTATACATTGTCCCATTTATAGGACAACTATTTTCCACCATTGATAATTTGATATACTGTGGATTCCTCAAAATGACAACCTAATCCTAGATAATACTTTCATAGATGCTCTTCTTAAATACCACACATATGTTATGTAATATTTTGTTCAGTTGAACATTTAGTAGAACTTCTGCAGCCAAGTTTATGCCATTTTCCCAATGAATTTAAAAATACTTTCAATCGCTCTAATCATTCACCTATTACTTTTCTCAAAAAAATAGGCCTCCAAAAACATAATTGTCATTTTAACGTTACCATTAAGTGGTATATTTGTTGCTCAATTTAATTTTTTATAGGTGTCACACATCTGTGACAATGGGACAAAATGGATCCAACTCTAACGCTGGCGCCTCAGAGATCAAGAGCAGAAACATACTGCTAACTGCAGAAGTTCTCCACTGGGAAGTGGGCGGCCGAGTCTGTGTGGGATTGTCGTTGAGCTTTCCTGAAGACAGGAAGGTTTTCCTGTCCCAGCGACTACAGCAAGTCGTGTTAAGCAAATCCCTCCCGGCTTCAGGGAGACCGAGGGCACTTCTTAGGCGTTAGTACGCAGTCCCACGCAGGACCAAGCCAAATCGGTGCAAACTCCCTTGGAGTTCAAAGGGTTCTAGGTTCTCCTGCATTTCTCATTTTAATTTTTGCCAGCGAGGGCTTTGGCTTTCTTTGCAAAACGCAGGGGCGCCTGTGAGTCTGCGCCAGGGTGCGCTTGGAGAAGACGATTAAGACCTCCGCCAGAAGCGCAGAGCAATGGTGCCTGCAGGTGTCTGCAGGAAGTAGGTCGCTGCTTCTCCGCGCCCCTCCTTCCACGTGGACCCCGCCTCCGGTGGGCGTGGCCGCTGAGCTTCCGAGGGCTCCTCCCCAGAGGGCGGAGCCGGGGGAGGGGTCTGTGAGCCGGTCTCGTCTGGCCAGCCGAGCCAAGCGCCTGGAGGCCGGCAGGGGAGGCGCCACATCCGGAGGTGCTGGGTACTGCATAAAGCCGCGGCTGCGGCAGTTTGCCTCCGACAGCAGATCTGGGCTATTCTCAGCTACAGGAGCAGCTGCTCCAATGCCCCAGGGCGGCCATGGGCGCCCCGCACTGGTGGGACCAGCTGCGGGCTGGCAGCTCGGAGGTGGACTGGTGCGAGGACAACTACACCATCGTGCCTGCCATCGCCGAGTTCTACAACACGGTGCGGGTCGCGGGAGAGGGGATGGCAGGCGGGCCGGCGGGAGGGGGCTGTCCCCACGCGCCGCGGCGCCTGGAAGCTGGACGTTCGCTGTGTGTGTAGGAGCCATTCTCGCTCCAGGGCCAGAGTTGATCCACGCCCCCTCCTTTGAGCGCTCCTTTCAGTTCTCGGTCTGTTCTCCTCTTCTGTCCCTAATCTGGACGTCTAGGCTCATCCTCCTCCGCCTGTCATTTCCTTCTGATGGCTCTATTGTCTTGTTTGGTCTCCACACGTCCCGGAGCCTGGAGTCCTTGTCAGTACATTCTTCCAGTTTGGGTCAGTTGGGGGCGGTGAATCCCCTGGGACAACTCCCTTCCTCCTCTAGGATATCTGTGGCGTGACGCACTTGGGTCGCATTGTGCGTTTTTACCCTGAATACCCGCTTTCTGAGCACTGGGAATGGGGAAGTCCCCGGCAGGTCTTAGGGGCTGGACCTGCTCCCACCACGCTGATTTGCCCCGCCCCCAAGAATATGGCAATCATCAAGTTATTTTTGTCCAGAATCAGGTTAATTACTACAAGTTCTTTTTTTCCTTCCCTTTAATATTCCCACTCTTGTGCCAGTTCCAAATTTATCTCCTTCAGGCCTGTGCTTTTTCCAGTTCTTTACTGTAGGGGTGAAAGGGAAGCTTGGAAGTGGTAGCATGCGGATTTTCTGGACTTGCCTGTGTCCCTAGATACAGGGAAACAGAAACTTCTCCAATGCAGAATCCCGGGGTTTTAGTCGTTGTGGGAGCGAAAAGTTGTCCCTGGAAGAGGAAATGCCTCTGTTTTTCACTGTGCCTGTGGCTCATGATTCTGGTTCCGAATTTAGGACTTTGCTCGGTCATTTCTTTGGCTTATCTTTTCACTGCCCAAACACAGAAAACAGGAACTCTGTGTTTTGAGTCATTGTGAGTTTGAGGTTGTTATTTAGGATTTTTCCCCTTGGATTTGCCAGAGAAAATGTCCTTGGCAGGATTCAGGTGCTTATTGCTTGGACAGATCTCTAGTTCTTGTCTTTTTATTCCTATGACCAGAAAACGAGACTCTTGAGAGAGCTGTCATCTCCACATTGTGGTATGTCTAGGGCCACAATCTTGAAATCTTGACTCTACCCTCAATGCTGAAATTCATGGCAGCCTTCCACACCAGCACTACTACTTCTCCCCTCCTCCTCCTCCTCCTCCTCCTCCTCCTCCTCCTCCTCCTCCCTCTTTTCCACCTCTACCTCCTCCTCCTCCTTCCAGTTCTTAGGATTGAACTCAGGGACACTCTACCACTAAGCAAAAAATTATTTTGAGACAAGGTCTGACTTCATTGTCCAGACTGGCCTGGAACTTGCAATTCTCCTACCTAAACCTCCCAAGTAGCTGGGATTACAGGCATGCATGGCACCCAAACTCCTTCTACTTTTTATGGCTGGGTGAGTTGCTCAAGAAAACTAGGCCCTCTGCTGTTCAGAGATACCATGAAAAATGCAGTTAGTCAAGGTGGCCACACTCACTATTATACAACTGGGTGGGCATGGTATTAGGTATAGACAGGTGCACACAGAGGATGGGCTGGAGCAGGGCTGGACACATTCAACCAGGAGAAACAGCAGCAGTAACTGATGTCTCCATTTGTAAGTGAAGAATACTGGGAAATACTAAGGATTTCACCAGGATTAAGGAACAAATGACAGATTGGTGATAGGTTTTTACATATCCTGCATGGTAGTTATCTGTGGAGTCAGAGGTCTTCAGAGAGTGTCAGACCTGGTTATTTAGGACAAAAAGCTAATGTACAAGAGCTCTGATCCCGCCTTGAACAGTCCAGAGTAATGGATGAGGGAACAATTAATTGATTTTGTCTTTACTTTTAATTTACTCCCATTGGAGCTGTTACTACATAGTGAGTGTCAAAAGCTTTTTGAAAGAAATGAACCATTGAAGTTCAACTACAGTGTATGTGACTGATTAGGCCAGCCGATACATCCGACAGACCTATTCTTTATTTTATTTCATTTTATTTTTGATACTGGGGCTTAACCACTGAGACAAATCCCCAGCCCCTTTTTTTTTTTTTTTTTTTTTTTTTTATCTTTTTGAGACAGGGTCTTACTAAGTTGCTTAGGGCCTTGCTAAGTTGCTGAGGCTGACTTTGAACTTTCAGTCTTCTTGCCTCAGCCTCCTGAGTCAGCCTCCTGAGTCATTGGGATCACAGGCAAGTGCCACGACACCTGGAGACCTTATTTTTTAGAATATTTGCTCTGGCAATGTGAAGAGTATTTATTCTCTTCTCAGAGAAGAAATCGATCATCTGACTATTGAATGTAAGTTCGAAGAATTTAGCAAAAACTCTTTCCCATGGCTCTCCCTTATCTTCTGATGCTATCACAGGACACACTTGAGTTTATCTTACTCCTGTATGGAGGAAGACAGTGATAAACATCTTGTTTGATAAAGAACGTGTTGATGAACATCTCCTTCAGTCCTCATAATATGACAACAAACTAATTATCAATTTGAAGAAAAAGTTAAAGGAATTGATGATGTCACATCAGGAGAAGACTGGAAAAGGGATCTAGAACCTTCTTAGCCGGCCTTAAGGGTAGCACACTAGTACAAGTTCAGTTACTACTGGCTACTGTGAGATTTTTGCTGTTTGTTGAAGCTGTGCTGTGTACTTCACACTCACCCTACGCAGTGGTTGCTACTTTTTATATTCACTTGCTAGAGGAGGACATCAGGGCCTAGAGAGTTTATGGAGCTTGATGAGGTCAAGAAAATGGAAGAGTTAGAACTTATTCATATGAACTTAGTTCTCTTGAAGCATAAATGCCACTGCAAGTACCTTAGATTTGTTTGTTATACTATAGGTATTTATTATCCAGTCATTCTTTAACTTAAAACTCCTGTACTGGGACCATTTTGTCCACAGAATAAAATTCATGTTGTTTGATATGAAAAGGTTTGTTTAAAGTAGTTTTCGGTATTGTGTATTATAAAAATAATAACATGATACATGGTTAAAAAAATTCAGAGTACAGAAGCTATAAAGTAAAAACTTCTCTCTCTCCTGTATCTTTCCAGACATTTCTTAGGCATGTAGGACACACAGGTGTTTGCGTGTCCACATAAAATATGTATGTATAGTGCATTCACAAACACTCATTTTTTTTCCAACCCAATTAAGATTATACCATCCTAACCCTCTACATCTTGCTTTTCTCCCTAAATATGTCTTGGAGATGGTCCCACATCAGCTCAGATAGAGATGTCTTCCTCTAACAATATCCATACATTTTTTCATTTAATGAATTGGCTGTAAGTCATTTAACAAGGCAACCCCTTATCAATGAACTCTTAGAGTAGTTTGTTTGTTTTATCATTTTCATTTTGGTTTTTGAAGAGTCATGTAGTGAATGTCCTCATACCTGCATCTGAATGCACTTTTATAAGTCCTAATTCTGGTTGAATTGCTGTGTGAAGGAGAATGTTCACTTTAAATGCTGATAATTGTTGCTAAATGGCCCACTAAAGAGACTACATTGATGTAACTTCCACAGTGTTTGGCTATTGCCTCAGATCTTTTCATTATTCTTTGCTTCAGCCAAGAACAAATATCTTTTCCAAGAACATATCATTTTCTTTCATAGCATTTTACTTATGCACCTTTGAACCGTTTTTTCCACTTATAAATTTTATTGAATTGATTTCCTTTTTATGTTTGAAGCCTTAAGGCCCCAATCACATAGACTAACCACTTTGGAGAAAAGTGGAGTCTGTCTTTTAACCACTGGACTTGGCCTTTGGAGATTCTTGCTGGGCAGAGACTCAGGCAACTGAAGGCAAAGTCTAACAGCATATAGGTTCATGCATAAAATCAGCCTATGATCTCTTACCTTCCCCTCAGCCCCCCAATATCTTCAACATAAGCAAAGTATATGCTCTCTTTATATGCCCACATCCTTGTCCCACCATCTGTAAGGCAGAACCTGTTTGCCTCTCTAAGCATTTAGATACTATTTAGCGGGCACACTAGTGTGTGCCTATCTCAGAGACCAGATCTGGAAAATGTCATCTGGGTGGTGAGGGCCATAACGTAACAGTGGTGTGTACAGTTTGCTGAGGGTGTTTTTAGCACTCTGCATTAGTGCACCATGGGCAAGGGTAAGGGGGTTTTTCAAGATGCTTTCTGAGTAGGGTAATCGAACGCATCATGGTTTTTCTTGAAACTTTCCTGATTTTAAAACTGAAACTCCCGTGTCCTGGGAACCCTTTCAATGCCAGGCAAACCACAACAGTTGGTCATGCCAGAGGCAGGAGTGGAATGGTAGAATGGAGAGTTAGTGATTGACATACAATTACAATGCACAATTTATTCAGGCAGGGAAACTACTGTTCAGAAAGTTTCCAGCCTGTGATTTTTTCAGTATATATGTACCCTTTTTTTCTGGGAAAGTGCACATTCCGATGCCTCACGATGAGATTGCAGTGTGTTCTTGAGATTATTTTGAAGCAAATGTTATGTTGGAATTCATAGAATGAGGAACTTTTAAAGGAAATAATTAATACATTTTGAAGTTGTGGTTTTCTTTTAATTTAAAAAGAATCTGCAAGCATTAAACAAACCAGTTCTCCAAAGGGCAATCCAACAATAAACTTTTAAAAACATGCCCTGGCTGAAATAATTCTGCAGAGTTTTGAAGGAAGGTTCTTTTCTCAATAGAGATGGAGCCATTGAGTTTCTTTCAACCATGACTCATTTGCTTTTCTGCATTTCTTTTGGTGTTCCTTCCTCTTTTTGGTTTGAGGAGAATCTCTCTTGAATTTGGGATTTCCTTTACATACATTGATGTCTTTAAGAGGGTCAGTGGTGACCAGCAGGTCTTGGTAGATGGTCTTTGCAGAAGCAATAGTGTGATTTTAGTGTTACTTGGGAGCATGTGTTAGAATAGTGCTCTGAATGGAGGTCTATATATGTGCATTTAAAAATGATGTTGAAGTGCCAAGGACCATGGCGCATGCCTTCAATCCCAGTTACTCCAGAGACTAAGGCAGGAGGATTGCAAGTTCTAGGCCAGCCTCAGCAACTTTGTAAGACCCTGTCTCAAAATAAAAATTAAAAAGGGCTGGAGATGTAACTCAGTGGTAGAGTGCCATTGGGTTCAATACCCGGTACTGGAAAAAAAATGTCGAAGTATCTTATTATACTGTAGATGTAGTAAATGACTTCATGCCATTGTGAATACTATATCATATATTTAAAAGTGATTAATGTATGAATTGCTGGTGGTAATATAAATTGATAGAGTCATTTGGGGGACAGCTTGGCAGTAGAAACCTGTCTTAGTTGAAACAAAGGAGATTGAAGCAATGAAGATATACTGGGGTTAAAGTCAAAATACATTATATTTTCCAACATGGTAGGTGGGACTGTAAGTTGGTGCTCCTTCTCCTGGAAAATGGCTAAATAAACTCAGTCATCTACAGAACTTGTAACAAGAGAGCTAACTCTATATTCATTCAGATGAAAAGGTTTGCAAGGCATATGGTCAATGAGAAAATAAAGTCCCAGAATGATAATGTTAGAAGACTCTGAATCTAGAACATTGGTTATTTCTGGGGAGCAAAGGAGACTTTAGGTCTATAACATATTTCTTTCTTTTTTTTTTTTTTTCTCACAAGCAGACCACATTCGTGTGTATGAAGGGAGAAATATTAAATTACCTATGGTATAATAATCCCATTTTTCTTTTCCCTTTTTGAATTCTCCCCCATCTTCTTCTCCCTTTGTCTCCTTTTCTTCCTTCCACTTTTGTGCTTAACAAAAGAAAGCCTTGCTTTAAATCCTGTAATGGGTCATATGTGCAGATTGCACGATGCAATTTGCAATGTTAAGATATCAGTTGAAGAGATAAGATAAGGGGTTCAGAATGTGGGTGGGTGGGTTGGAGGGAGGAGCCAGGGTGGTGCCATGGGAGGAGCCAGCTGGCTGTCCCAGCTCTGGGTGATTGTCTTTCTGACCTTGGTCAGCCTTGGACCCTTTCTGGGCCTCAGTTATATAGAAAGCAAGGGGTGGCTTTGAAATCCCTTCATTTCAAACCCACAAAGATCCCTGATTTTTTTTTTTTTAAATGATTCCATTGAAAATTAAAGGCTTGTGATCATAACAATGAAAGAAAATGTACTGTGTATGTCAACCTTTGTCCTGATTCTTTCTTCCTTCCTTATTGGCAAATGAAAACTGGCTGATTTCCAAGACTGAAAATTTCAGTGCTGGGAATCAAACCCAGGGCTTCGTGTGTGCCAGGCCAGTGCTCCACTTCTGAGCTACACCCACAGCCCTTAGTCCTGGATTTTAACCAAAGGCAGTAGCCCTGTCCCCATCCTGCCCTGACAAAGGATTTTGTTCTTTTCTCCTGTTGTATTTCTCTTCACTAGTTTTATTTCTCTTCTACCCTGTCTGTCTTTCCTTTCTAAATACTGTGTCACATCCAAGGTGTTGACTCCTGAGTTCTGGGATTTGCTGAAGCATTTTATTTAGTTGTACACCAGCGTGATTCCCCAACTCCAGGAATGCTCTCTGCCTGGTGTCCCTCCAGCTCAGGCTAGGAGCCCATTCTCAAGGTTCCTTTGAGATGTCCTCTAAGTGACCTTCCTGTATCATCCAACATGGATGAACCCTCCTGTATTCTGAAAACCCTGTGCATGGGCTTTCCAGACTTCATCTATCCATCTCTGGAAACTTCTTTTTTCTTTAAGTATTGCTTCATGAACACTCCTGCTCCATCCCCATTGATAATGCTCATTTGGTGGGGGGATGTCCTATCAGGGATTGAACTCAGATAATGCTCATTTTGACTCAGTTGTTGTCTTCACCTTCTATGCACTTCCTTTGTGGGCAGGGTCCTGGGCAAGGTCCTCCTCATTCTGCAATTAGAGATGAGACTTCAAACACTGAATGTCCCTATCTCTGCACATCTTCCAGGATGGCCTTAGTTTAAACACCGAAAACCAGAATATAATAGGTGTTGGCAAGGCTAGGCCCTTGTGCATTGCTGGTGGGAATGCAAAAAACAAAGCAAAACAAAACAGAACCAAGCACACAAGAAGCAAAGCCCACCTGCTGTGGGAAACAGTTTTGTGATTCCATAATCAATTGAACATAGAATTACCATATTGGGTGATATGGTGTCTGGGTCTGTTCTTGTGCTATCACAAAATATCTTAAACTGGGTAATTTATAGCAACAGAAATTTATTTCTCATAATTTTGGAGGTTGGGAAGTACAAGATCAAGACACTAACAGGGTTGGGGAGATAGCTCAGTTGGTAGAGTGCTTGCCTTGCAAGCACAAGGTCTGGAGAGGGCTCTCTGCTTCATAGCTGTGCTGTGGCTTCCTGCTGTCCTCATGTGAAAAACTCTCTGGGGCCTCTTTTTTAAGAGTGCTAATCCTAATCCAGAGGGCTCTGCTCTCACAATTTGAGCCTTAAAAACATCATGCTAAGTGAAAGAATCCAGACCCTAAAGGCCATATGGTGAATGATTCCATGAATATGAAATATCTAGACTAGGTAAATTCATGGAAACGAAAGCAGGTTAGTGGTTGCCAGGGATTCAGGGAGAGGGAAATGGAGAGTGGCTACCCAGGATTTCTTTCTGGGTAATAAAAACATTTTAGGTAGATGTAATGACTGATACTATGAATGTGCTAAATTCCACTGAATTATATACTTTAAAATGATTAGTTTTATGGTATGTGAATTTTACCTCAATTTAAAAATTGCTGGAAATAAAAGCTGACTGTGAGTTCCTAAACAGTAAAAAAAATTCAAAATCAAATAAACAATAAATTAAAAATGAGAGGTGAGGTTTTAGAGTTATGCTTTCCAATATGGCAGTCTGTGACCACATGTGACTTTGAGCACAGGAAGCGAGGCTAGCCCAAACTGAGATTTGCTGTATGTGTGAAGTGTACACTAGACTTTGAATCCTTGCTAGGAACAAAAGAATGTAAAGTATCTCATAAATAATATTTTATATTTGTTTATTTTTAATTTAAAACTATTTTTTGAGATAGGGTCTCCCTGAATTTCTAGCTGGTTTCAAACTTAAAATCCTGCCTCCTGCCTTAACCACCAGAGTAGCTGAATTGTAGACATGTGCTACTCTGCCTGGCTAATGATATTTTAATAATGATTGCATATTCAAACAATAATAATTGGAATATATTGTGTCAAATAAGATACATTATTAAATTGAAGAAAAGAATGCTCAGTTTATCTTTTTTTTTTTTTTTTTTTTTGTTTCTTCTCAGTGCTAGGGATTAAACCCAGGGCCTCATGCATACTAGGCAGGTACTCTACCACTGAGCTACATCACTAGCCCCTACAATGATCCCATTTTAAAGTTGGGAAGAAAATTACAAATTTGATCTTTACCTAAAAATGTTTAAGGAGAGAAAGCTGAAAAAGGGTGACTAAAGAGAAACCTAGAGATTTCACATCATGTGAACCTGGGGAAAAGGGCTGGTCTTGTTGGCAAAAGATCGATGTTGGGAGCAGCAGGACTAGGTGACCCACACTTGTAATCCCAGCTGCTCTGGAGGCTAAGGCAGGAGGATTACAAGTTCAAAGCCAGCCTCAGCAACTTAGTAAGGCCCTAAGCAACTTAGTGAAACCCTGTCTCAAAAAAAGTGTGGAGGATGTGGCTCAGTATTTAAGTGACCTGGGTTCAATCTCTGGTTCCAAAGGAAAAAAAAAAAAAAAAGATTGTTGGGAGCTTGAAAACGTCTAGTCCTTTTCACTCCTTGCTCAAACTTTAAAAAAAAAAAAAAAAAAAATCATTATTTAGTATAGACCTTATCTTTAAAATGGTAATTGTAGGGCTGGGGATATAGCCCAGTTTGTAGAGTGCTTGCCTGTCAAGCACAAGGCCATGGGTTCAATCTCCAGCATCGCAAAAAAAAAAAAAAAAAAAAAAAAGATAATTACAAGTAAGAATGCTTTGTAATTAATCCGAGTGCAAACAAGAGTTATTTGTTCTTTTAATCAAGAGAAGAGCCTGGGAAACTTTCATAGGTTGCCGTCTTAGCCTACCACCCCCTGGAATGGGCTGGGGATTGAACCTTAGTAGGCATGCTAGGGAAGTACTTTCATTCTGAACTACATCCACAACCCCCATTGTGGTGTTTATAGTGCCTCCTATGATCAAAAGAGGCAGCAAGGGAGCAGACACAGTGGTTCACACCTTCAGTCCCAGCAATTTAGGAAGCTGAGGCAGGATAATCACAAGTTCAAGGCCAGCCTCAACAACTTAGTGAGACCCTGTCTCAAAATAAAAAATAAAGAGGGTTGGAAATGTGTCATAGAGCACTACTGGGTTCAGTACTGAGTCCTAAAAAAAAAACAAAAACCAAAACCAAAACAAACAAAACAGGAAAAATAAAAGAGGCATCAAGGAGCCCTTAAATGATCGTTAAGAAACTTTGATGTTTTTGTTTTGTTTTTCATCTGCAATCAAAAATATTGCAAGCCCTTAAACAGTATATGGCCACATGCTTCCCAGTTTGCGCAGGACACATTTGGAACAGGCTGCTTCATATTTTGCATTTTTACTTAACATTCATCTTTTGGTTTTGCCATTTTTTTCCCTCCAGATCAGCAACGTCTTGTTTTTCATTTTACCACCCATCTGCATGTGCTTGTTTCGTCAGTATGCAACATGCTTCAACAGTGGCATCTATTTAATATGGACTCTTCTAGTCGTAGTGGGTAAGTGGATTCATGTGGGAACATGGACTGAAAGGGAGGAAATGGGATTCTGCACATTTCCTGTCCCCTTTGAACACAGTGTTTTATAAACCAAAGTCACTGTGACGTCTTAGCAAACTCTTTCACTTGTTTTGCAGCAAAAGTAGGAGTCAGGAGTCTCAAATGAAGGCTTGATAACAAGGCTGGCTGTCATTTCATGACTGCATTTGAGACTTCTTTGTGGATTAGCCATTGGTGTTATGCCAGTGCAATTCTCTGAAGAAAGTCATGTGAAACAATTAAATTCTGGTGAGACTGACTGTGGTTTCCAATGCACTTAAATTCAAATAAAAAGTAAAAAAATTAGACATTTTGTCCCTCATTGTTCTGTGAAATTCTTGTGCAATTTCCATTTCCTCTGCTAGGCAGGTTGGGAATTCTTAACAGTGAAACAATGTTGACTTTTATTTATTGCCTGTTCCCACGAAGGCTCTGTGGATGAAAACAGTGTGCTTAACTGTGCAATCATTACTATTCGGATATGCTGGTATTTGGATTCTACTTGAAATTCTCTTTCTAGAGTTGAGTGAGGTCAGCATGTGTGGGTGGTATGAGTTTCTTTCTTCAGAGAGATCGTGTGATCCGGTGATTCTGATAACAGAAGGGCTATCTTAGGCAGTGTATTGAATTTGTAGTCTGTTCTTCTGTGGTGACCTTTTTTTTTTTTTTTTTTTTTGGTTGTAATTGGCTATAGGAATTGGATCTGTCTACTTCCATGCAACCCTAAGTTTCCTGGGTCAGATGCTTGATGAGCTTGCAATCCTTTGGGTTCTGATGTGTGCTCTGGCCATGTGGTTCCCCCGAAGGTATCTACCAAAGATCTTTAGGAATGACAGGTAAGCTATGTTGAACACTTTTGCTCTTAGAAAAATAGCAAATGATTGAGCTTAATCCAGTGATCAACTTATCATATATTTGTTTAACGTCCACTGATTTTTATGATCTGACAGTACAATTAAACTGACAGATAAAAAACGGCAATTTCATATTGCTTGGGAAAGAATTTATATAATGGTAGAGACAAAAAGTCAAGTATCTGATATTTGTCTGATACAAGCAACAGTGGACAGACTTTGAATGGGAAAGCAATATTTGGATAATAGCTCAAATACCTTTGATTTCCTACTAGAAGTTTTTGTTGAATACAGTCCAACTCTGACAGTGTTATACATATGAAGTGGAATCCACACTGATTATTTGATTCTTGGAACTATAGAGCTTGTTTTCAAATTGCATTGTTATTTGCTTCTGTTCACACACACACACACACACACACACACACACACACACACACACATCTCCAAGCTGGAAACCCAAGGATTTCAGGAAGAGATGCATTTTAATATCCATTGTGTTAAGGCTTTATAATAATTTGACCAGTAAATATTTTCAAATATTTATTTTGTACCATGCATTTTCCTAAACGACTGAGAGGTAGCAGTGGACAAAATGACACTAAAGAACTTGTGCTGAAGTTGGGGAGCTTATCAATCAATCAATAATGTAATGTGAGAGTGTAGTAAGGGCTGTGTTGAAAAAGTGAGGGTGGTAAGGTTAGCAGTGACTTGGGGTGCTGACTTAGAGTCTGCTCAGAGAGAGCTCTGCTGAGGGGTCCTGTGAGGTTTGTTCCTGTCTGTGGGCAGAGGAGAGTCAGGCTAATAACGATGAGAAATGTCCCCCAAATATCACCCACACATTGCTCTGCGGAACATGGTGGTTAGTCAAAATACTAACCACCATAAAATATGGATTCATGAAGCAAGCTGTGTGCCCAGGGAAGATTTATGCCAGGAGAACAAAATAATTCATTCTAGTTTTTCTGAAACTCTGCGAAGGAGCAGGAGCTATGCAGCTGTTGAAGACTAAGGCTGCTTCAGTGGGCTGAGGTGGAGGAGTGTCTATGAGAAATACTGGCTGCAAAGAGCACATTCTAGAATTGTGTGTCACATATCCTAATTTTAGAATGAATGGACTAAACTCTTCATGAGTGTGTTTTTGTATGTGCACAAACATGCTTGGGAGGATGAGGACACTGTGCTCCTGCCATTGGCTATTCTTGAGCACTGAGGTACAGAGGAATTTCCACTTTTATCTTTAATTTGAACTGGCTTAGATTTTTTTTTTAAAAAAAAACAGGGAGCATATGTTAATTTTAGTACTGAAATTTTATTTTTAAATGAAGTAGGGAGAAAACACGCTTTAAATGGATTAGCTGTACAATCTTTATCCTGGGAAGTAGGATTTGAATTACATAGGGTTATCTCTGAGTATCATCTAACAGATAGAAATACCCTCAAGAAGTTTACTTATCAAAAAATGAGAACAAGTCCTGTTCTTAATGAAATGTGGTCTTTATCTTGCTGAAGCTTTCTAGTTAGCAGAGAAAGGATGCTTAAGGGTTTTTGTTGTTTGTGCTAAGAATAGAACCCATGCACATGTGTTGCACATGCTGAGCATCTATATAACCACTGAGCTATAGCCCCAGTACCAGAAGGTATGCTTTAGAATGTACCCGGGTTGGTTTCAGCTATCTCCAGTTCGTTGTTCTTTGGTTTTTTGTTCAGCTTTGGGAGAAGCCTGGTGAGGGCAGGGAGAGGGTGTGAGCAGCAGGCAGAGTCAGGAAGTGTTTTTGTAGGCAAGAACTTTGTCACTGCCTGAAAAGCAAACCATTTGCCTTTTGGCTCTTCCTACCCTTTCACAAGGTGCCTGCCAATCGCTGTGTCTTTGCCTTGAGCCTGGTGTGTTAGGCTGAGAGCCAAGGAATCATTTTTCCTTCCGAACTCACCTAAGGTCCTGGGGTCCAAGTGAGAAATTGACGAAATGGGAATAAGGGTTTTGTTTATTTATTTGTGACATTCTGGAGGCCTGGGTTGAGATTCCCAATGACAGGGGTTGGGGATGTAGCTCAGTAGTAGAGTGCTTGCCCACACACCCAGTGTGAAGCCTTGGGTTCAATCCTCAGCAACACACACACAAACACATACACACACACACACACACACAACCCAAGTGACAGCTTTTATTGTGTTAATTATGTAAAAGTTTTTCTTTTTCTTTTATTGTTTCTTGGAGGTAGGAGTAGAGGAATGGTGTTATGAACAGGAGAAAAGAAAATGGGGCAATGACATTGGTAATTAAAGCATCCCAGCTGTAATAATGAAAACATATCATGAGCCAGAGATGTCTGTGGCCACGTGGGATTTTTCCATCACTTGTACCCTGTGGCATTTCTCTGGGAAAGAGGTAAAGATGTGACTTCTCTGTCCTCATAAGGGGAGAGTCCTTTAAGATGCTGAGTCCCACATACGTATGAATCCCTGGCTCTGGGTACCATTCAGGTTCGAATGCTAGCCTTACTGCTTACAAACTGTATAGCTCATCTTGACTACTTTTTCATCAGTAATCGTAGGTAAAACGGTACTAACCTCAGGGTTCTTGAGGATGATCCTGCTGAGCACTCCGTACAGTACTAAATGACATGGCCAGCACTCAGATTAGCTTTTATTGCTGCCAATGGCAAACAGAAGAGAGTTCTGCCTGTTTTGCCATGTACACAAATGGAGGGAGAGAATAGGAATGGAGAATTTTTATGAGCAAAGGAAGAAACGGCGCATTATAAGGGAGGATTTTCAGCCCAACTTGTCTGTCTTCACTTTGCCAATGGTGGGGAGAGAAAAAGGCCAAACCTCTTTGTGTGGGCTTCACTGCCCATGGCCTGGGATAGGTGGAAGTTCTGCAGTAGAATAAAGTGGCAGGTCAGAAAAAGAACTCATCAAAAGCAAGATTTCTGTAGACCAGAATTGTCTGGGTTGGCTGCCTGAACTTAATAGATAGTTAATATTTATTTCCCAGTCTCATTGTTTTTTCTTCTGTGTGATCTAGACTTTGCTGGAATAGTTCTAACACATATAAAGAGTAGTTCCAACTGGATGTAGTGGTGTAAGCATGTAATCCCAGCTATGTGGGAGGCTGAGGCAGGAGGATCCCAAGTTTGAGGCAAGCCTGGGCAACTTAACAAGACTCCATCTTAGAAGAAAAAGTATAAAAGGGTTGGGGATGTAGCTTAGTGATGAAGTACCCCTGGAATTTATTTCAGTAGTGGAAAAAATAAAGTAATTCCAGCATCAGATTTTTAGAGAGGAGGTTGTAGAGTACAGTGGCTAAATGAGTTTGGATCAGACAGACAGACATGTATTTGAATCACAATCTACTTTTTTTTTCCCTGTAGAACTCTTGTACCTCATTTTGCTCATCTGTAAAGTAGAGATAATAAAATTAGTTACTTCATGGGATCAGAAATAAAATAAATGAGAAAATGAAATGATGTATATAGTATAGTGGTGCCTTATACAGAATAAGAACTCAATAAGTACTAACACTAGCCATTAGAAAGGTTGGACGAATGTTTGGGAAATAAGCATGTTTAGAACAGTAGGAAAATTATTAACATCCACTTTGTCAATAAAATTGGTGGATTAAAAGAAAGACTTCCTTTTATCTTGCTTAGAATGTCCCAGAATCTTTAGTATATACACTCAGCTGTTGATGGTTATTAATAATTTTTAGATTTTTTTCAGAAAATATAAGAATAAGAACATATAGGTAATTGTCTACTTTCTAAATAATCTATCTTGATATGTACTTTTTATGACTTGCCTCCACAAAATCTAGGGACAATTCTCACTTTTATAACCCACTTCATTTCTGAGTTGTGAATAGCAAGGGAGCAGTTTGAGATCTGCCTGTTCTTCTGTATAGTTGCCAGATATCCTGGGGCCAAAATCTTAAACTTTCTGGGCCTTAGCTCTTTACTTTTAAGATGACAGGGTTGGACTTTTCTCATTGAGATCCCTTCCAGGACCAAATGCTGTATACTATAAATATCAAGACTTTCTATTATAAATAGGTTATGCTTTGGTCCTAACAGGTAGCCGATCCTAACCAGGAATATTTCCTTCTCTTAAGGGACATTTGGGAAGTTTATGGACATGTTTTTGTGGTCACAATGATGGCAGGTTTTACCATCCATAATTCCATATCATTTCAGAAGAGTAAAAGGGACATTACCAAATATTTAATATAAAAAAGGAGCATAACAGGGTTTGATAGGGTTGAAAATCACTGCTTTAAGGGTAGCTAATGATAATGGTTACAGCTTTGTAATTATAATATTATGTAATGGCCTGGGTTGCTAGATTTTGGTTTGAAGAAGAGGTACCGTGGGTTCTCCGACCTCGTATTCCAGTGTGAGACCCTATGGGCTGGAAAGCTGAAAACAGGATTAAAAACTGTGGTTGGATCTCCTGTCATCTCAGTTTAGAAAACACCCTGTCAGGCCCCTCTTCTCTGGAAATTTCTAGCTCTCTTGTACCAGGGCCTCTGATGACTTGGGTCTGCTGGGCTGGCTGGCTTTCTGCTGGCCACGTGATCTCTGTTTACTTTTGCTGGTGGCAGAATTGTGTGTTCACAGGATGTCTTCATTGGCCAGCACATTCCTCCACACCCTCTGGAACCGATGTGGGGAGGTGTCTGTGGATGGTCCCCTTAAAAACATGTTTCGTCAAGCCCAAGCCTTTGAACCATTTGGCAGCGTTATACAGAGCCCCCGGGGATTGCAGCACAGGCTCAGCCAGACTCTTGCTGAGAGCATGATATTGTCAACAAGAGTAATATTTTTAAAATAGTATTTATTCTCAAAATGATGATAAGGAGAAAGATAATAATGGTTTTCTTAATACACAACATGTACCAAGCACTGTTAGGTGCTTTAATGCTTACAAGAATACCGTGGGTACTGTGCTTTGATTTTTTTACATGGGAAAGACTTGAAGAGTTGTTACTTGCCAAAAAGGCTCCACAGCTACTAAGTGGTTGGGGCGGGATTTGAACACCCATCTGTCTAACTGAAACACCTGTGCTTTTAATCACCGTATTCCCCAATCTTACCTCTGAGTCCTAATCATTAGGTACAAGGACTTGATGCATTTTTGAACATTTCTGCTCATGTGTTTATCCAATCAAAATAAAACAAAATATGTTTAAAAAGAATAGAGGAAATTTCAGATGAAACCCAAAGTGGGGCAAAAAGGTGGAAAATGTACAGAAAAATGTAAGGGACTCAGGCAATGCAGTGAGAAGGCAAACAAATACACATAATAGGCATCCCAGAAGGAGAGGAGAAAGAACGGAGTAGAAACTAAAATAAAAAAAAAAAATCCCACAAGGCCAAATAGGATGACTTGTCAGAACCTCAACCCAGTGAACGAGTCCGTTTTTTGTCCCCAGGGCCAGACACATGATGGCCGTGGGTCGTCATCTCAGACTGCAGCAGACAAGAACGCAGCCGAGGCCAGGAGAAAAACATGATTCTTCTGAGGATTTGCTGCCTGGATCTTTTCCAATATGTATTTTTTCCTCTGGTAAAAGTTCAGGGCTACAAGGCGTGTTCATTCCTGTCAGAAAGTTGGCAGCTTGATCAATGAGTTCCTGTGCCTTGATGATAAATGGTTTTCCTATTTGAGATAAATTTGTATTTTGAAGGTTCAATGCCCTTTGATTTCTTTATAATAGAATTTCATTCCAATTAGTTTCCTAATTATGACCTCTTCTAGGGCTCTTGGCCAAAGTAAATCCTGCTAATGGGGAATAATAGAAATTTCAGGAAAATCATGTGCTCCTCAATTTAAGTCACAGATGAGGCCTTGGAGATCCTCTAGTCTAGCATTTCCATTTTATAGATCAGGAAATGGGGTCCCCGGGAGGGAGGAAGGAGCATGTCCAGGATCACGTCGCCACTTCCAACTCTTTCCACTGAAGTGACCTCTGCTGAGGAGAGTAGCACTGACTTTTCCAAGGTTTGTCATGTCAAGAGCCTGTCAAGACAAATTCTAGTGCCTACCAGATTGGTAGGTTGTCATAGATATATATACTATTAGAATTTTTCATAAAATTTTCAGTTTTGTGTACTAGACATAGGACATTTTTTCCCTCTTAAACTAGGAAGCTCTATGGTTTATTAATAGTCTCTGCTTTTCTCATGAAAGTCCTATATGTTCACTTGGTAGAACAGAGGTTGGTGAACTATGCTCTGTGGACCAGATGGTTCTCACTTTTGCAAATCAAATTTTATTGGCACACAGAAATGGCCATTAATTTACATATTGTTATAGTTTGGATATGACAAGCTCCTATGTTAATGTGGGAGGTGAAAGGATAAGACTATGAGAACCATAACCTAATTAGAAGATTAGTACATTTCATGGCTTAATGATTTGAATGGATTACTGGGTGGTAACTGTAGGCAGGTGGGGTGTGGCTGGAGAAAGTGGAACACTGGGAGTATGCCTTTGGGGTTTATATTTGTTTCTGGTTCCTCAACCTCTCTGTTTCCTGGCTGTCATGGGCTGAGCCATTTTCCTCTGCCACAGTGTTCTGCCTCACCTCAGGTCCAGAGCAGTGGAGTCAGCCAGACATGGACTGAACCTCTGAAACTGTGAACCCAGAATAGTTTCCTCCTCTAAGTTGTTCTTGTCAGGTATTTTGGTCACAGCGACACAAAGGTAACACATGTACGTTCTATTATGGCAGAGTGGAATAGCTATGACTGAGACCTCAGGGCGTGTAAAACCAAAAATACTTACTACCTGACCTTTTACAGAGTTCATTTTCCAAATCCTGATGCAGAGCATCTGAAAATATACAGGAAATTCACACCAGGAAAATGATTATCCATATCTCACCCCCAGAGATTGAGGTTGATTCTAACTTTACCATTGTCATGGCTAACTATTTTGAGAAGCTCTGATTATATCCTAAGAATAAATTCCTAGAGATGGTATTGCTGAGTCAGTGAGTGTGAATGGCTTGCACACCTGGGTTCTTTGAGCACAACTTCATTTTAGCTCACGTGAATAGCAGCAGCTGTACTTGGCCAGTATTAATCAAACAAATGATCAAGAACTCCTTTGCTAATGGATTTGGTTTTGTTTCCATGGATTCAGGGGCAGGTTCAAGGCAGTGGTCTGTGTCCTGTCTGTGGTTACAACATGCCTGGCGTTTGTCAAGCCCGCCATCAACAACATCTCTCTGATGACTCTGGGGGTTCCGTGCACTGCGCTGCTCATCGCAGAGCTGAAGAGGTGGGTGCCACTGTTCCCGCCCACCCTTTGGGCTGTCCCTATAATGGGAACACTCAGCTCTGTGTTCCTTTGTTCCCTCCAGCCTGGAAGAGAAACGTTCTGTATGGAGAATTAGTTCCTGACTGCTGGATTGGAACAGGTTTGATGCTTTGGTACAAAATGATCTCATTTTCAGAAAGAGGGAGCAGCCGTCTAGTGGCTGTCATGCATCCTAATGATCAAAACCTAGCTCATCAGGAAAATCTCAATGCCAAGACTGAGCTGTTGACTTAATTCTATAAAAAGGAGAGTAGATTAATCCATATGACAGGTGTAAGGAGAACAGAAAAGTAGGGATCATTGTGTTCACACACACAGGAAGAATGGGTAGGGAGCAGGGAAAGTGACTCTGTATACTGGAAACGACGAACTTCACGAAGGGGCTGTGATATTTTCTCAGGCTCAGTGTCTCCGAGGCTCAGGCTCACTATTTGCATGAGCATTTTCCTTTGGGAAGTTGTAAACCCAGGGTGCAGGAGGATACCTAGAAAGGTTTTAGTTTAGCACTTGTGTGTAAGTGACTATTCTTCTTGCCTCCATCAAAGTACAAGTAATCACTGCCCTTTCGTTAATTTTTGTTGGAAACATTTCTTTTTTTTTTTTTTTGCAGGGGTGGGGATTGAACCCAGGGCCTTGTGCTTGCAAGGCAAGCACTCTACCAACTGAGCTATCTCCCCAGCCCTGGAAACATTTCTTTTTCTTTGCAGTCACTTAAAAAAAATGCATTTTAATTCATGCTTTTCTCATTGTTGTGGACATTGAGTTTGTTAATTGAAGTCTCAATCTATCTCCCTGTGTGCACTAGTTGCTCTGTGTAATGTGTTTAGTCAGCTTTCTGTCCTTGCTTAGAGAGGAGGTATTCGTTGCTTTCCAACTTCTTGCCTCCAGGGGTTGCTTTGCTGGGCAGCAGTAATGCAAGATCTGAGTTGACTGATGAGGGCTTAGAACTTGCTGTCTGGCAGGTAAAGATGCCATCAGATCTCTGGTTGACTTCTTTGAGTTGCCTTTAAGGACTGGGGATGTAAGAGACCCATTTCAGAAACAGGCTGCAAGTTGATCCTGGAAGAATAACTATGATAGTAAGTGCTAAGAGTGAAAAACCAGAGAATTGAGTAAATAACAAAGGGTTTAGTCCCTCTGCCCTAATAACCTTAATTTTAAAATTCCCCTTTCTGGCTGGGGGTGTAGCTTGGTGGTAGAGTGTGCGCTCAGTGTGTGTAAGGCCCTGGGTCGATCCCCAGCACCAAAAATAAATTAAATCAATAAATAAGTAATCAACTTTCTATTTCATTAGTGTCATATTGCTTGTTAGAAATAGAAGGGTTCTTAGCAACCTCAAATCTGCCTAGTCCTTATTCTCATTCTACAGTTGTTTTACTAGTGTCAGCTATCATCGTTCTTGATGGGAGAGTCGTGGGAACCACTCAGGCAGTACATTTGCAAGTAGGATGCCGGCTCTGCACATGCATTGCATTGGTTTTGATTTGGGAGGTCAATGGTGGGGGCTGGGCAGCTGTAGATTAAAAAGACACAAAACCTGGCTGGCTGGGGCTGGGTGAGGCTAGGGGTGGCCTGGGCATGTAAGGAGGTAGTGGGGTAGGGTCTCTGCTACTATTAGCAATATGACTGCTAATATGGAAAGGGTTTCTTTTTAGAATGTTAGAAATGAATCCTAAAACTAGATTGTGATGATGGTTGAACAACTCTGAATAAACAAAAAGTGAACTTTAAATATTCTTTAAGTGGGTAAATTTTATAAGTATGGAAAATATAGTTTAGTAAAATTATACACCAAACAGGACAAAAACAAAAACAAAAAAAACAAACAAAAACTGTCCAGCATGTGCCTGGTGATTCTGTCTGGTGTCTACCTCTCTTTGAAAACAACAGACTGCTCTGAACTGCACATTTCAGGAAAAGGGTGTTTAGCCTTCAACAGGAAGCACTTTCCCCACTTCTGGGTAGCACACTGGGATCAGATCATAAAGACACATAAAGGAGAGGAATTTGTGGTCTTTCATAAATAAATGGCCATCTTACCAACAAACTTGATGCTGAATAAGTCTAAAATTGCATAATGCCATTAAGCCATGTTTCTTCTCATGGAGGAAGTTTTCAGCAGCTCTCTAACCCTTTCAGGTATTTAAAACTCTGCTATCACTGAAGCCTTTGTTTGGAAGCCCCTTTGCCCCTCTGGCTGTGTGTTTGCCAGAGCTGAGCATATCTGCCCACTGGCCTTGATGACTGGCTGAGATCCCGACTGCTTGCTGCAGCCGTGGGACAAAGTGATTTGCTTCCCTGTCCTTTCATGATCAGGTTTTTGAAGAGCGTTGTCTCTACCCATCGCCCTTCCTTCATAGCTACTCATTTTCAAGTTTCTTGTAATCTGTCTTCCCCTCTCTAAAATCTTGAGTCTGAACTCTTAAGGGTTACTAATGACTCTTCTAAAAAATTAATTTTTTATCAAGTAACTCATATTTCATTGTAGAAAAGCATACAGACAAATAAAAAGATAACCACTTTTATTGAGTAAAATTTACATGTGGTAGTACTTCCAACAATGCTTGGTGCGTAGCACTAAATAAAAATAACTAAACCTGTCATCTGGTGATAATGACAATTCCCCCTGCCAGGAAAGGTGGTGGGTGGGGCTGGGGGGAGGGGGGAGGGGCCACAAGGAAGATGCACCTTCCACACCACACCTGCCTATTGTTACCACCCAGTCAGACCATTCAAACTAGGAGGAACTGATTTGGTTACAGGTCTCAGAATCTGATCATTTCAACTCTGAATATTCCTGCAGAAACAGAGGACCTTTTGGGGACACCTCATTCAAACCATAACATCACTTTTCCCAAATCCTGTTTAAAAATTCCCCGAATTATTTTAATGCTGTCACTGTTTCCAGTCCTTCAGATGCGAAACCTCACAGTCATTATTGGGCTCCTTATCTCCTGTCACCTCAAACCACTAAATTTGATGGAATCTTCTTCAGTGTCTCATCTGTCCCCTCCTCCCCCCACTCCTATTGCCCCACCCTCCCACCTCTCCAGTGGGGACTGCGTTTGTTTTATAATTGCTCTCTTCTTTTTCCAGTCCTCTATCTTAAGAGGGGCCTTTTTTGTACCTCCCTGGTACAAAAGTCTTCAGTGGCTCTGCATTGTCCAGGATTCCCTTAGAGACTCTTCTGCCTCTGGCTCCTTATAAATACCCCATGGCCCGCCAGTCTGAATAGGCTCCTTGCTTTCTTGCCTTTAGGTGTCCCCTCATATTTTCTTCTCCCTTGGGAATGCCCTTCCCCACTACTACTCTGCAGAGCCCCTACCCACTGCAGTGCCTGACCCACATACCAGCTCCTTCTTGAGGTCTCCCCTGACTCCCCTCCTCAGCCACATGTGATCGTTTTCTTCCTAAACTCTTGGTGCTTTTATGTTGTGTTTAGAATATTCTCCCTTGAATGTAGATTTGTGTCTCCACTGTTCCTTCTCTTCTTCCTCTCTGATGTTGTCTTGTTCGAAGGCAGAAATTATACTTTGTTAATCTGTGAGAGTCCATTACGCTGAAAATTCAAAAGTTTTTATTTTAGCACCAGTTGCTTGCTAAGAAACACTAACTTCTCATTACAGAATCCATCCCTTCCGTGAAAAGTATAGAAGGAATATGGGTTTGGGGGCTAGAGAGCTAAGTTTGAGTCTTGGTTCTGGAAATCCTCATCATTTACTTCATATACTCTGGTCATATTGTCCCTATTGATATGAAGGGTATTAATGCCTAGCTCTCATAGATAAGATGTATTTAGGGGCAGGGGAGGTGCCTTGGTGGTAAAGTGCTTGCCTGGTATGCATGAGGCCCTGGGTTCAAATCCCCCAGCACCAAAAAAAAAAAAAAAAAAAAAAAAAAAAAAGATATATTTAGTCTAGTATCTGTCACATGGTAAATATGCAACAAACACTAGTTGCCTTTTTTTTTTTTTTCTTGTTTCTGTTTCAGCAAGCAGAGCTCAATTAACTTAAAGAGAAGTATCCTCCTCTTCTTTTTTTTATTAAAATATTTTTTTATTTTTATACTTTGATTCATTGTACACAAATGGGGAACAACTTTTCATTTTCTTGTTGTATACAATGTATTTTCATGCCATTCATGTAATCATACATATATACATACATATATATATATATATATATATATATATGGGGTAATTCAGTATCATTCTACTGTTATTTCATCCCCACCCCCTCCTACCCCTTTTTCCTCTATACCATCTAAAGTTCCTTCATTCTTCTCTTCCCCCTGTCACCCCCCATCGTTATATATTGTCATGCACTTATCAGAGAAAACATTTGGCCTTTGGTTTTTTTGGGGATTGGCCTATTTCACTTAGCATATTTTCCAACTTCATCCATTTACCAGCAAATGCCATAATTTTATTCTTCTTTATGACTAACTAATATTCCATTGTATATATGTACCACAGTTTCTTTATCTATTTGTCAATTGAGGGTATCTAGATTGGCTCCACAATCTAGCTCTTGTGAATTGAGCTGCTATGAACATTGATGTGGCCGCATCACTGAAGTATGCTGATTTTAAGTCCTTTGGGTATAAACTGAGGAGTAGGATAGCTGGGTCAAATGGTGGGTCCATTCTAAGTTTCCTGAGGAATCTCCATACTGCTTTCCAGAGTGGCTGCACCAATTTGCAACTCCACCAGCAATGTATGAATGTGCCTTTCCCCCGCAACCCCACCAACTTATTATTGCTTGTGTTCTTGATAGTAGCCATTCTAATTGGAGTTAGATTAAATCTTAGGGTGGTTTTAATTTGCATTTCTCTAATTACTAGGGATGATGAGCACTTTTTCATATATTTGTTGATCAGCTGTATATCTTCTTCTGTGAAGTGTCTGCCCATTTCCTTAGCCCATTTATTGATTGGGTTCTTTGTATTTTGGGTGTAAAAAATTTTAAGTTCTTTATAGACTTTGGAGATGAGTGCTCTGTCTGAAGTGTGTATGGAAAAGATTTTCTCCCACTCTGTAGGCTCTCTTTTCACATTGTTGATTGTTTTCCTCCTCTTCTTGTTTATTAGGATCTTCTAGCAATCCTACCTTTATTATCAAGGAAATCTTCCTGGGGTACAGATGTTAGTTAAGTGACTTTATTTTTTTCTGTAGTGATCTTGGACTGTGAATGACTGGCCTTGAGGTACCTTTCTCTAGCCAATCCTGGATATGAACAGATCTTGAATTTCTTTGGGAACCACATGATTAAATTGCTAGTGAAGATATTTGAAGTGGCTTTTCATTTGTACTGTTTGGTCCAGTAGGGCTGACTTATATCAGGCCTGAAGTGAATAGAGTGTTCTGAATTTGGCTGGGTCTCTTCAGAATTCACCTCAATATAGTTTTATTTTAACTTTCAAATCTAATGGTATTTTTAAGTCTATAGTTTTACTAAAAATAGCTTAAGAAAAGGGAAAATATTTTACGTTCATAGTACCTAATTGAGCCAATGGGGGAGACAATTGATTAAGGCAGACAGTTATAGGAATTAAATAATTTTTGTTTCACAATTGTAATCTTTGAACAGGGAAACACACTTGTCTTTAATACCCTAATCTTTGTAAGTAGTTACAAAGGAAATAATTTCTGTTGCATGCTTAAAATCTCCCACCATGGAAACACTAGCCATTACTATAGCAAACTGGACATCATCGTCACGTTAACAATTGCAGCATTACCCTCCTTTCCATCTGGGGTCAGTCTTTCCCCCTACTCATTATTCCCTCTACTCTCCTGTACCCATTTTGCTCCTATAAATTGTCTACTGTGTTGTCTCTCCCTCTGTACAGGTCCTTCCTCAGCCATAAACACATTGGAGTCTCTTCCAGTCTCCCAGCAACCAATCTGCACTCAATCCATGTCTGTCCAACACTGTTCTTTATCCCACTTGGGCTCCACAGCCAAACTTCTTTAAGTCTTTCATTTACTCTTCAATCCACCCCAAACTGGCTTCTGTCTCCACTTCAAAACTCAAACCCCTCTTAGTATGTTGCATATTCTGTAATCATTTTTCTGCCCTCCTGTAACCTTTGCATTGTTCTCTTAGGTGTACGCACAGTTAGCCTTCCTTGAAATGCTCTTTCCCGTGGCTCTTGTGGTACCCCGTCCTCCTGGTTTTCTTACTGATTCTGGGCAGCTGCTTTCCTGTCTCTCACATAGACTCATTTTCTATACAGCTGTGCATGGAGGAATCCCTTCAAGTACATCCTGGCTCTCTGCTTGCCATGGTCTGAGCTCTTGTGCAACCTCAAATTCGTATGTTGGAAACTAATCACCAAGGTGATGGTATTAAGAAGTGGGGACTTGGGGGAAAAATTGTCATGAGGGCAGAGCCCTCATCAATGGGATTAGTGCCCTTATGCAAGAGGCCCCAGAGAACTTCCTTACTCCTTCTACCAGGTTAGGACACAGTGGGAGGGCACCATCTATGAGGAATGGACCCTCACCAGACACTGAATCTGCTGGTGCCTTGATCTTGGACTTTCCTAGCTTTTTGAATTGAAAGAAATAACTGTCTGTTAATAAGCAACCCAGGCTATGGTGTTTTGTTATAGCAGCACTAATGGACTAAGGTATACTTTTCTCCTCTGTACCTCTCCTTGGAAGATCTCATCTACTCCCCTGGCTTTAATTACTGTACATATGTGGATAACTCCTCAAATTTATATCTGCAATCTAGTCCCTTTCTAACTCTACCATTATGTATCTGGCTGCCTGCCTCACCTCTCTAATTCCAAGTAACATAGGCATCTAGAATTCAACTCATCCAAAGCTAGGTTCCTGATCTGCCTCTCCCACTTCTACTTCTCTTCCTAACTATTTCCAGCCATAGTAGACGGGAGTACCATTTATACAGTTGCTCAAGTCAGAAATCTGGCTCCCTCTTCCTTCCCTGAACATCCTACATGGTCGCAGTCATTTTTCTATTAGTTGACACTGCAAGATAAAGGTAAGAATCTTCAAAAGTCCCTGCCTGCCCCAAGGGCTGACCGCCCCCCCATGAGACTCCTGTGTCTTCCCTTGGGCTCAGCTCCTGCCAGCCCCAGGCCCTTATTCTTACTTCTCTCCCGACATTCCTGTGTGACTAACTCCTCCTTCAGTTTGGGGCTCAACTGTCCATGTGTTCTGTTACCACCCTGAACTTCTTTGTGGCACTCATTCCTACCATAATTAGAAAATTATTTGTGTTAATTTTTTATTCAGTGTCCACCCCTTTGCTTGACCCGGACTCTGTTGGGCAGGGATGAGATCTCTTCTGTTTCCTGCTGTGTCCCCATTACCACCCCTAGTCCCAGCGAGGAAAAGAAAAGATAATTGTTTCCTTACTTTGATAAAATTCCGGGACAAGAGGCCCCCCTTGGCGTTCTGCGTTTCCTTCTAGTATCTTCTCTGTTTGTCCTCAGCATGATCTGTAACGTCTAAGTCAAATGTTTCTTATTGCACTCCCTTTGCTCAGAAGATATAGAGGAAGGACTGTTTTTAGCTTTCCATTTCTCTTTAGCCTTCATTCTGAAAACTTCTGACTGGCCTTTTCATATTTTTGCTGTCTTGTCTGAACCTTCCTCATACTGTGAGAATACAGAAGTTTATTCTGATTTGGGGTCATGACCTCACATGTATTGAGATTTGTGGTGTTAAGTCACATTGCCAAGAGACTTGGTTGCATTTAGGACATGTTAAAATAAACTCTTTTCTGATTATAAGAGTGATATTATTCTTAAGAAAAACCTCCACAATACAATAAAGGTTCAATACGAGAAGAAAGAGACATTTCGCTCGGATTTTTTTTTTTTTAATCCTAAAATAGGGTCCTGTTGTATGTATGATTTTTGCCCTGCCCCCCCCTTTTTTTTTTAACTTAACCTCGCATTGATATTTTGATAAAAGCCTTAACAATGAGACAAAAACCTAAGGGAGCCCAGGTTTGTGCCAAGTGCAAGTCAGCCCAGTCAGTGGCTTCTAGTAGGACCTGTGTTCTCTAGAAACAGAGGAAGGGGCAGTAACCGACTGCCCGGGGCCCCTCATTCTGTACTGACTTTGCCCTGTCTGTGGGCATCTGCCCTGCCCTGATCTGGCCTGGCCCTCATCCTAATAGCCTGACATTCTGCTCTCTGTTGATGTACCCCACGCACTTAGTCTCCAGGACATTGCTCTCTGTCTGGTGTGCTCTTTAAGTTAAACTTTCTACATTTAATTGCATTGGATGTTCATGGAACCTCTTGTAGCAGACTAATTGTTCATCGTTTGTTGAGATGTGTTGGTGTCAGTTTTTCTTTTATCTTTTAAAATTGTAAGGTAAGAGGCCTTTTTATTTTATCTTTTACTGTGCCTATCATGGACTCTGAGAATTTGGTACCTAATCAATAGGGTTACTCTTTTTTTAATTTTAATTTTTTGGTTTTAGGGATTGAACCCAGGGGTGCTTAACCACTGAGTCACATCTCCAGCCCTTCTTATGTATTTTATTTATTTTTTAAAATATATATTTTTAGTTGTAGATGTACCTTTATTTGTTGATTTTTATGTGATGCTGAGAAACAAACCCAGTGCCCCATAGACCCAGTGCCCCACAGGTGCTCGGTGAGTGCTGCACCACTGAGCCACAACCCCACCCCTCTTTTTATTTTTTATTTGAGGCAGGGTCTCATTAAGTTGCTTAGGATCTCACTAAATTACTGAGGCTGGCCTTGAATTTGCGATCCCCTGCCTTAGCCTCTAGGGTTACTGGGATTACATGTGTGTGCCACTGCTCTGGGCTAATAGTTTTGTTTGCTTGTTTGTTTGTTTTTTACTCTGTGTGAAAAAAACACCTTAAAAAATGTTCTGCTTAAAATGTTGTAGAGTCCAATTAAAATGGCCCTTATACTTCATAATTTTGGCCTTCATTCAGCAACATTTATTTGACACCTCTTCTGCACCAGGAACTTGCTAGGCACTGGGTGGACATTTGTGAAGAAAACAGGTGTGGTTCCTACTGTGGTCTTCTAGACACTAAGCAAATAATCACATAAATACATGCGTAATTTTTACCTGTGATGTGTTCATGAGGGAAAATGGCAGGGGGTCCTGAGAGAAGGCAGTAGGAGAGACTGCCCTTAGAGGGCACTGGGTGTCAGAGGACGCCTATTCAGGAAGTATGGAAACAGACTTGAAGAGCAGCGAGCCCAGGGGAAAGAGCTCTTTGGGAGAGGGGATACTGGTCTGCAGGCCAGTTATCTGAAGTAAGTTGTGGAAAAGGTGAACAGGGGAAAATGGGAATTTCCATTTTCTCATTTTAACCAGAGTAAAGTTGGAGTCTCTTCATGTCATGAACCTTTATTAATTCTCTCAAGAGAATTTTCAAAGGATGCATTTAACCCTCATACAGAAGAGTATTTTGGTTTGCTCTTTGAGCGGGTCTTCCTGAATCTAGTGACCTAGCCCCTTTCAATTGACACATTTGCTCATGTTCTTATGAGGCAACTGGAAAGTAGAGCAAGACAGGCTTCTGATACCCACCTGTTTGTGTATTCTTTTTTTTTTCCCATGGTGCTGGGGATTGAACCCAGCCTTGTGCTTTAAGGCAAGCCCTCTACCAACTGAGCTACATCCCCAGCCCCACCTGCCTGTTTGATGAACTAAGCTTCTTGGTTGCTGTTGTACTGGATGTTGTACTGGAATCTGGGCTCTTTAAGAGAACTTGACTGACCCAGAACTGTTCCACAGACGGAAAGAGACCCTGAGGGAAGGGTTCAGAAGGACCCTTGGCCACCAACCGTCTCTGGGCATTCCTCGCCAGGAGTGGAAATCTCCCATTTGATGACCAGCTCCATGATAAGGGGGAAAAAGCCACTGAAATTTCCTTTGAGCTGTTAGGATTTGTTTCTGGAGAACATTTTGTCCCAGTGTGTGTAAGAATGCGTTCCTTCATTCAGTAAACATTGAGAACCTTCCCTGTGCCTGTCCAGGTGCTGGGGACACAGCAGTGTCCTTGTGTGGGGGGAACACAAACTATGAACAAATGAAAAGTGACAGAGAATGTCAGAGGGATTGTAACTGCTACAGGGGAAATTAAAGGAGGGAGAGTGGTGAGAGGGAGGGTGGCTTGGGAGGAGGAGACGGTGGTCAGGAAAGGGCTTACTGAGGCATGTTTGAGCAAAGACTTGACAGTGGTGAGCTACGTGGATATTTGGGGGAACAGCATGTGCTTAGGCCCTGCAGGACCTATTCAAACTAAGGCCTGGGATGTTTGAGGAATAGTACTGGTTCCACCATGTGCGAGTTCAAGAGGATGAGGGAGGAGGACAGAGGTGAAGAGGAAGGTGGAAGTCTACATGTGGGGCCTCACGGTCATAGTGGGTACTTTATGACTTTCTATCCGATTAAAGGGGAAGACATTGAAGGCTCTGAGCAAAGTACTGAGAATTGACTGTAGGGGCAAGCACTTCACAAACTGAGCTCTATCCCCAGCCCCGCCTGCCTGTTTGATGAACTAAGCTCCTATAGAGGAGACGCTGATGGTGGGGACCCAGGTGAAGGTGGGAAGAGGGCAGATTGAGGATGAATTTTGAAGGTAGAGCTGAGGTGCTGGATATAGGGTAAGTGAGAACGAGAACAACTGGGAAAAGAATAGGTCTGGGGCAGGGAGATTAGGAGTTTGTGAGGGAAGAGGGACTTTGTGAGTCTTGTGTGTACACCTGGTATTTACATCCAGGAGATGATGGAGTGATAGTGTAGTGATAGTGTAGGACTCTAGTGCCAAGGGGAAATAAGAGAAACCAGAGAAGGAGAGAGGGGAGAGGTGGCTGGCCAAGTAGCAAGAAACCGGGACTGACGTGGGTGCTCTCTCTCTCTCTCTCTCCTGTAGGTGTGACAATGTACGTGTGTTTAAGCTGGGCCTTTTCTCGGGCCTGTGGTGGACCCTGGCCCTCTTCTGCTGGATCAGTGACCGGGCCTTCTGTGAGCTATTATCATCCTTCCACTTCCCCTACCTGCACTGCGTGTGGTAAGCCCCTGTGGTAGGGAGTTGGCTGTGAGGCAGGTGCCTGTGCTTGCTGTGGGCTGTGTGCAAGGAGCACCAGGCTGGCGCAGAGCCGAGCTGCCTCTCTCCTCCTATAATGTTGTCAGACATTTTCATTAGAAAGTATTGCAAAAAGTGAAATTGGCTCCCAGGAGCAGGGTTAGGCAGAACAAAAAGACCTAATTGTTAGGCTGTGGGGCCTGCAGTCTCTCACCTTTAGCTCCATTAATAACACACAAAGGAGCTTGAAAACTGAATCTGCAACCTGAGCTCTGGCTCCATGGGGGCAGGGTGAGGGAGCTTGGGAGAGAATTGATGAGGGGCCTGGAATGGTCCTCAGTAGGAAGCACACCTTCAGGGCTTGAGTGACCAGGGAAAGCATGGGCCTCACGGGCATCTGGGGACAGTCTCACCTGTTCTTTGTATTGGTAGAGTTAGAAGATCTACTTGTTCAGTATCACCCACTGGTTTATATAAAAGTAACCTCAGAGTTGAATAATAGCAAATTGGAGCATCTGTGTTTTGGGATGCTCATCTACTAAAGTAAAAAGTACAGGTCACAGGACTACTTGCAGAATCCTACACTCCAAACTGAGGGGGAAGGAGAGTGACTTTCTTCCGAGGAGCTGCTTCTGTTTAAACCCAGGGTAATCTTTCCTTCTTTGCCCTCCAAGATTTCTGATTGTAAAAGATCACAAGGAGCAGAAGAAATCCACTGTCTCTGGTCTTTTGTAGCTTGACAGCATCCAGGGATGAAGCCTAGTGCTTAAAATTTGGAGGCTTTGAGGTCAGATCCAGAGGCTTGGCCTCTCTTTAGAGGTGGCATAAAGATACTCAGTTTGAAAGACTTGGCTTAAATTCCCTTGCATAGATGAACTTGTATTATTTATCATGAGACCCATCCTGTGCTAAGGTTTGGGGGAACTTCCAGATATGTTTGCAAAAGAAAACAAAACAAAACAGCACAAGTTGGGGTTTTCGGTTTTAGGATCAGTTGCCTGCAATTTCTGAGGTTTAACTTCAACTCATACGAGTGAATTTGTACACTTAATATATTTGTTGAGTTAGAATTCATAGATAATAAAATGCACAGATTTTAAGTGCACACTTTGATAAATGCATATAGCTTTATAAATATGACCTCATTCAAGGTGGTATATGTTTTTATCAAAGTACAAATTTAGATTTGTGATAATTTTAGCAAAAACTTAGTTTGCTTCTGACTTTGTTATGCTTTCAGTTTTTCATTTCAAATTTGAGCCGTCTTTTCTTCCTAGTTAGAAAGTGATGTGTATTTTACAACAAATTTAAACAACATGCAAATATAGAAAGTGGCTCTCATAATTCTACCTCTTCAAAGAAAGATAATTGTTAATGTCTGAAGTGTACCCTTCAGACATCCTTTTCTCGTATTTATGTATTTCTCTCCCACTTTTTATTTTTAAAAATATTTTATTTTAATTGATACATAATAATTGTACACATTTATGAGCTACGTGTGACATTTCAGTACATGTATATAATGTGTAATGATCAGCAGAGTAACTGCCATGCTATCACCTCAGATATTTATTATTTCTTTGTGTTGGTAACATTCAAAATCCTCTCTACTAGCTATTTTGAAATATTCAGTTAATTATTGTCAACCATAGTTACCCTACTGTACTAAAAGGACATTACAGATGTTTCATCCTATGCAGCTGCATTTTTGTGCCTGTTAATCATTCTTTTTTTTTTTTTGGTACTGGGGGTTGAACCAGAGGTGCTTAACCACTGAGCCACATCCCCAGCCCTTTTTATATTTTATTTAGAGAGAGGGTCTCATGAGTTGCTTAGGGCCTCCATAAGTTGCTAAGATTGGCCTTGAACATATGATCCTCTGCCTGATACTCCTGAGCAACTGGGATTACAGGTGCGCGCCACTGAGTCCAGTCATTCTGCTTTTTAGAAACAAGAATAATATCATTCTGTAAACGATACAAACTTGTCATTTTTTTAAAAAGATATTTTCTTTTTTTTATATAACTTTATTTTATTTATTTACTTTTTTATGTGGTGCTGAGGATGGAACCCAGTGCTAGGCAGGTGCTCTACCACTGAGCCACAACCCCAGCCCTTCATTTTTTTTTTAAATTTTTTTTTTTATGTGGTGCTGAGGATCATACCCAGTACCTCACACATGCTAGGCAAGTGCTCTGCCACTGAGCTACAATCCCAGCCCAAACTTGTCATTTTTTATAAAATCAACTAATAGATCATGGGCACCATTCCTTACTTATGCATATATATTAACTTGATTTTTTTATGTTTAATATACTTCATGATATGGATGCCTTAGAATTTAACCAAGCTATTTCTTAATGGATATTCTGTTTGTAGTTTTTCACTTTTGCAAACAAAATAATAAACATCTATAATGATTCTAATTCCTGAATATTTCCATAGGTTAATTTGTAATCTATATTGACAAATCTAAAATGATGGTACCAGTTAATACTTTTACTAAAGTTTGTAAGAGAATGACTTTTACTCATATTTTCGCATCTAGAAATCGACTCTTTTAACTCTTTGTAACATGATTAAAAAAAATTATTTTCATGTCTTTAAAACAAATTAGTATTGTTGGTCATCTTTTCAAATGTAAAATTGCTATGTGTATTTCCTCTTTTGAGGTGTGCCTTTTAATTTTCTTTGTTTTCTCTATTATTTCTATTTTTAAAAAATGTATATTCAGCACTTATATTCAGCACTTATGTATATTCAGCCTTTCACATTGTATTATCTACATAACTATATGCCATTTATTATGTAAATTTGCAACATTTTTCAAAGGCCCAAAGAATAGCACATGGAGCCCCATGTAAGCAAACATCTAGCTCCCATAATAACTAGCATGAGGCCAGATCTTGTTCCTAACACCCTCACCCACTCCTCACCCCCATGTGGATTATTTTCAAGCACATTCAAGACAGCATATGAAATAATCAAATCTTTTCTAAAAAAATGCTTTTATTAGGGCATTATAGTTATATGTAATAGTAAGTTTCATTTTGACATAATCATACATGCATGGAATTTAATTTTCTACATTTCAGTCTCCAGTCCTCCCCTCCTCCTTTCCCCTATTTCCTTTCTTCTACTCCACTGGTCTTTTACGTTTTTATATATTTTAATTGGTGCTTTATAGATATACATAAAGATGGAATTCACTGTGGTACATTTATACATGTACCACACAGCATAATTTTGTCAAATTCATTCTTCATTTCCTCCCCTTTCCTGTTCCTCCTCCCTTTCTGTCAATCTCCTTCTACTCCACTGATCTTCCATCTTTATGATATCTGACACCCACCCCACTCACTTTCCCCCCTCTTACTTTGTACTAGCTTCCACATATGAGAGAAAACATTCGACCCTTGACTTCTGAGTCTGGCTTATTTCATTTAGCGTGGTGTTTTAGTCAGCTTTTTCACTGCTGTGACCAAAAGACGTGACAAGAACAGTTTTAGCAGG
Organism: Sciurus vulgaris; assembly: GCF_902686455.1. Classification (NCBI taxonomy): domain Eukaryota; kingdom Metazoa; phylum Chordata; class Mammalia; order Rodentia; family Sciuridae; genus Sciurus; species Sciurus vulgaris. The sequence continues at coordinate 37,988,163 of NC_136476.1, forward strand.
AGAAAATTTGGGGTTCATGGTTTCAGAGGTCTTAGTCCATAGATGGCTGCTCCATTGCTGTGGGCCCAAGGTGAGGTAGAACATCATGGTGGAAGAGTGTGGTGGAGAAAAGAGACTCAGAAAGGAAAGAGAGAGAGAAAGAGAGCTCCACTGTTCATAAACAAAATATGTTCCCAAAGGCACACCCTCAATGTCCCACCTTCTCCAGCCACACCTTACCTTACTTATCCAGTTAATGCCTATGAGGGAGTTAATGCACTGATTACAAGGCTTTCATAATCGAATCATCTCACCTCTAAACTTTCTTGCATTGCCTCACACAAGAGCTTTTGGCAGATACTTCATATCTAACCCATAACACATCATGTTCTCCAGTTCCATTCATTTACTAGAAAATGTTGTAATTTTGAAATAATTAACTTTTTTAGTGTTCTTTGTAATGCAGGGATTTTTAACTATTTATCATAATATGCAGTCATTTCCTCCTAGGTTCCTGTTTGTCTTTTAGTATGTTAATGGTATTTTTATGCCACACTGCCTTAAATTTTGTCATATCTGTCAGTCCTTTCTTTAGGGTTTCTGGACTTTGTGTCATTAAGAAAGTCTTCCCCCACCAAAATTTATGAAAATACATATTTAAAAATATGATTTAGATATATATTTTAAATATTTAATTAATCTGGGATTAAGCTTCATTAAAGGATGTAAGGAAGGATTGCAAGTCTTCAAATGATCCATTTCTTGGTACAGATTAATATTGAAACTTTTATAGGCACAAACATTGAAATTAAAAGCAAAAAGGATCCATCCACAACACTGCAAACACATTTTCATCAACATAAACTAATTCCTGATAAAGGGCATAGATGATCCATGACTGGTCATTACACTTAAAAGGCAGGATCTAGACTGATTTGTTTCCATCTTGGTACCTTTAATTTAAATCTTTGGGCCTCAGTCTTGGTAGAGCCTCCAAAGCATTTCCATGTTTGTTCAGTTACCAAGTGGGAATATTTTAGAACATTCTAAAATGGGGCTCAAATTGCTCAAGATTGCCATTATGGGATTGCTCAAATTGCCATTATGGGATTGTTGGTCACCCTCATCCCTTCCTAATCATGAGATGAATGTCATTACAGCAGGCGAGATGGGTACCTGGAGGGAGGGGCAGGCTGAGCTGCCTGCAGCAGAGACTTCCGCTCAGGTTCTCACCCCTATCTCCTTTTGCAGGCACATTCTCATCTGCCTTGCTGCCTACCTGGGTTGCGTGTGCTTCGCCTACTTTGATGCAGCCTCGGAGATCCCTGAGCAAGGCCCGGTCATCAAGTTCTGGCCCAGTGAGAAATGGGCCTTCATCGGTGTTCCCTATGTGTCCCTCCTGTGTGCCAGCAAGAAGTCACCAGTCAAGATCACGTGATGGCAAGGCAGTGACTGGCTTCTCTGCTTGTTTTCCTTCACCCACTGGGCTTTGTTTGCTAGCAAGGGCAGTCAAGGGGGTTCTAAGAATTGGTGTGGGGTGTGTCTTTTAAAAATTCTGTTCCCTTGGGCTCTAACTAGTGTGTCTCTGGACTGCTAGGGTCCACTGTGCCTGGGGAAAAGATGGAAAGCAGAGGGCAGAGGGACACGAGGTGAACCTTTCTTAGCATCACTTCTAGATGCTCTGGTTTCTTGGGCTTCATTGTTCATGGTGGTGGCAGAGCAATGCCTTTGGGGGGACCAAGGGCCACCCAGTGCTTCTTCCTGCAGAAGGCTGGCCTGCTGCAGATGCCACCCTTCCAGGCTCTCTTGGAGTAGACTCTTGACAGACAGACACTGACAGGTAAGACCCTCTGACTCTGTGATGGAAGGTGTCAGAGATGTTCGTTTAAGGGAAACTGTTGTTCGACAAAACCAAACAAACAAAACACATGCAGGGCTGTGGCTCCAGAGGCTAGTCTTTCACTTACACCTCTCAACTAACCCTGGTTTCACATGTACTGTGAGTCATTTTACTACTACCTCTACTGAGAGACGGCGACTTAACTTCAGAGAGGGTGAAGCTAATGACTACAACCCTCCATGCCAAAAACTGCACTCCACTTTAAGCTGTTCTCAAAGATGAGCACAACTTTTAAACGTTGACACCGGGTGAGCCCAGTGGCTTCAAATACACAGAGAAGAAATAGCTATGGTGTGAAGACTCCATACACCCCCCCTCCCCAACATTTGACCTCTCTGTAAGACTACCAAAAGGGCTCCATGTAGTTTTTTCATACTTTCTCATTTAAAGTCTCCAGTATGCTATACTATTCTGGAAAGTACCTTCAAGGATGTCACCTCTTATTTTCTCTGATATATCCTGTGGGAATTATGCTCCACACTCTCACAGTACACGGTGCTGCCTGTGGTTTTTTTTCAAAGCATTTTCTCACTTTTCTCAGAAACTGGCAATAATTCCACACTGACTGGCTGGTTGGGGTCACTGGTGCAGAAGGGGCAAATCTTGCCTTTTGGGTTTTCTCACCTGGCTGCAGTGAGTCATTGTGCACCAATGACTCCAAGACTGTCTTCAGGGCAGGAGATGGGCATTACAGTCTCAGGGATTCTCATTTTTAACTCAGGCATCCTCTGCTTTGTAACATTCCTGGTTGGGAGAGGATAGGAGAGATAGGTCCTTCTGTCCTTTTCCTATGGATAGGAATCATGTCATTGTGTTAAGGGTCTAAATGTTGGGAGCAGCAGTGTTTGGCATGTCTAGGAACTCTTACACTGGTTAGAGTTGGCACAGGATTCAAAGTGCAAGGCCAATACACAACTGAGTCTAGAGTTTAAAAAGAATAATTTTATTTCACTTGGGTGGTTTTCAAATTTTATATGTAACTCACTGGATTATTTCTGGTTTCTTCCTGTAGTAAGAAATATTTAGGGAACTCAATGCATGAAATAAGTTCTATTTTATGGACTTAAATTTAAGTTTAAATTTATAGCATTTACTAAATAACATATCAGGCAGTGAAAATGTAAATTAACAAATTGGTGCTTTCCAAGGCAGAAAATTTTATATTGAATGCATGTACATTTTACTATATTATGATTTTAAAATATATTTTAAATCATTTTGAATTGAATATTTACAGAACCCCTAATGTGCTTCTCTAAATCCTGCTGGTTCATGGACTAGAACTGCTGTTAAGTCCTTTGGGTTTCAAGTCTAGAATTTTAAAAAGAGAAATAGCAAACCATCCCAATTTCAGGTTGACCTTACTAGGTGTGAATTCTAGTTTCATCAATTCTACTATATAAAAATGCCATAAAATAGATGATTTAGCATATTTAAAGCTCAGTGGTCTTAGTATAGAAGCATGGAGCAGGAGAAGCAGACTGTAAGAAATGATTCTTTTGGTGTAAGTTTAATTTGTCCTGCACATTCCCTAGGAACAGGAGGATTGCCCTAACAGTCAAGGAGGAACCATTTCTCTTTACCAAGAAAAGGACATATTCCCTGGGGGCTCTGCCTACACTCCCACCTCCAGACCCTGGAAATAGGGATAAAATATTACACAGGTGGGTACATTTGAATGGGCCTGTGAAAAAAGAAAATAGGTCACCCTGACTCATGGGCTATTTCTCTCCCCATTCTATAAGAAGAATGACTTAGGCAAAGATGTCAGAAAGAGTGGTTGTGCTATGAAAAGCAGTATGCCCATCTAGAGATTGGTTCCAAAGAGATGAGACTGAGGGAAAAAAATGGAATGGAGTTTATTTGAGAGGACAAAGCATAATTCTACTTTTGAACAGAAATCACTACAGCTTGCCAGCATGGGATGATAAATCAAGAGAGCAGAAATATCCTCATTTTATTTTCAGTTGGGTTTAGGACATCATTCATATTTATATCAAAGCACTACATGCTTTTTAGAGAAAATTGGACAACTACAGAAAAGTTGTAGAAGAAGAAAATAACCCATATTCTTTTGCCCAACTACAACTATTATTAATATTTTGGTATTTGAATATATTTCCTTATTGTCTTCTCGTCTTCTTTTCCACGGTGTAGTTGTAAATAGGTATCTTTTAGCATGGACAGTTTATCCTGTAGCTTGAATGGAATGTGAGTGCCCAGTGTGTATTTTCATGAAGAGCAGGTGTGAAATACGCTAGTTAGCTAAACACTGGAATACCTGTCATTGGGTCTAAGACTTTCTACTGGATCTTCTGTTTTAATCAAGCCTGACATGAATGGACCTAAGAAATGATGAACTGAATTCTATTTTTTGATGTACTTCTGCACCTGGATCAATGAGTCATAGAAGCAGCTGTTAACTATGTGACTTCATAGATTTTGAAGTGTTCAGATTTTTAAAAAAATGAATAGCTTATTTCATTAATTATTGTTCAATCAAGAATCTCCCTTCCTCCCTCTGTCCATTAGACTTGATGTTTAGGAGATTGGTCATGATGGTGGTTACTCAGAATTGCTGGGTTCTGTTCTGGTTAGAATTTGCCTGAGATTTATTTCTAGGAACTGGATTTAGGATAGCAAAGCCCGATAATGCTACCAATTGATCATTTTGCCCTGTGATTCTTCTCTTATAGTTTGATTGATCACTGATTATTAGAAAAAGAAATATTTCCTCCCCTTCGTGGTTATGTTGTAAAGTAAGCACGTAGGTGAACACACTGAAGTTGTGTGGGGATGAGATGTCTGAATGGGCTACATATCAGGGGAACTCCGCCCATCCAGTGAAGAGTGCCTGAAACATTAATTATAGATCAGAGATACTCTGGCAACAAAGTTCCATGCTCATCACAGCCAGGCTTTGTAAAAACACTGCCACCTCTTTTTTTTTTTTTTTTTTTTTTTTTTTTTTGTGGTGCTGGGGATTGAACCCAGGGCCTCGTGCTTGCAAGGCAAGCACTCTACCAACTGAGCTATCTCCCCAGCCCATTGACACCTCTTCTGTTGATTGGATTTCTCAGCTGTGTGGAGACTTCTCTTACCAGTTCCTCAAACTTCCCTGAGTCAGGGCCGTGTTGGGGTCTCTGGGACTGGGATTTGGAACTTCCTTGGCTCTCTTGTCTTTTGGGGCCATGACACCATCTCTGGGGGACAGGTGAGGGTGAAGCTTGCCCAGTAGGGCCTTTTCCTGAGCTCCGCTCCAGCTGCACTTTGAAACCTTTCCTAGGTAGGCTTGACCTGGTATCGTAGTTTCAGCTGGTCAAAGAATCTTCCTGGGCCAGACTAGAATTCTTAGTGGGTTTTATAGACATTATTCTCCTACAGACTTAAAAATATGGTCTCCCCTTGAAAGGGCCCATTGTTGTATCTTTTCCTACGTGTTAAGCCAGATTTAAAGACCATTTTATAACCACAATATGTACTTAGAGAAAATACAGTATTTTCAGATTATATCCTGTTTTATACTTCATAGAGGTGTGCCGTGAGGGTGGCTTGCTCGCTGGCTGAGGGAGCGTTTAATCTCCATTGCTTTGGGAGTGACTTAAGGCTTTTTGAAATGGAGCTTTTGCACTTTATGCTGTTTTTGTGAACTGACTCTGATAACTATGTTTAATATTAAAGCTGTAAATGGCATTTTTCTGTGAATAAATTTGTATTTGTTTTTGTCTATTTCCAGAGTGGTTTCTGAAGTATCTAAGGTGAAAAAGCATTTCATGGATTATAGAGCAAAGCACATTTGCCCACATTCATTGGTTAATGAATTTGGATAACCTTGTTACTAAAATACTTAAAATATTGTGTCTTTCATTGTTGGTTTCTTCTCAGAGCTAGGAAATTAATACATCTAAATATCCCTAGCATAAAGTACCTATACTTTTACATTTATTAGAAGTTCTATAATTACGTTGTATTGATATAAAATCTCAAGCAGGGGTAACAGTTCATTTGTGAATTTCTTGTAACATTTCAAAACCAACCATAAATTATTTCAGCAGGAGAATCCAAATCTACCTATATATTTTGCTTAATTTCTTGTGACAGTTCTTTTTTTTTTTTTTAACTAAACAATTCATTGATCATCAGATTAAAAACAACAATAATATGCTCATCACAGAAGGATGGGGCAAACATTACCAGTCATTACAATGGTGTGTTTTAGACAAACCCCAGGGCATACCTACTCTCTTCCCTTGCACTCTGACTCTGTCTTCTCTCCCTGTGGGTATCATCTTGTTCTGGGTCTGGTCCAAGGGAATACAATTTCTACAGCTCCCCTTTCCCAACCTCCCTGAAAGACCAGAGCTGGGACTTCCATCTCCTGACTCTTCTCTGTTAAGGACTTTACATTGAAAGACTCTAAATTACATTAAAAGGTTACACATGGGTATATATCCAAAGAAAATGGTACTGGTATATCAAATATTGCAGAATATTTACAACAGCCAAGATATGGAATCAACCAAAGTGTCTGTTGATGGATGAATGGGTGAAGAAAACGTGGAACATATGCACCACAAAATATTATTCATCCATAAAAGGATTAAAATCCTGTCATTTGTGGCAATATTGATGGAACTGGAGGACATTGTGTTAAGTGGAGTAAGCTGGGCACCAAAAGACAAACACTGTGTGTTTTTAAATATGGAAGTTAAAAAAGCTGATCTTGTGGAAATAGAGTGGAATAGTTGTCAGGTACCAAAGTACAGTTAGAAGAGGAATAAGTTTAGTGTCCCATAGCACAGTAGGGTGACCACAGTTTTCAACAACTTATTATATATTTTATAAAGCACTAGAAGAGAGGAGTTCTCAGTCCCCCAACACACAGAATTATTAAATGTTTAAGGAATGGAAATGCTGACTATCCTGATTTTATCATTACATGGCATATACATTTATTGAATTATTACATGTACCCCATGAATATGTACAATTATTATGTGACAATTGGAAAAGGCTATACATAACATTCAAAGACTTTACATTAAAGGACTATTCTTGAAGGGACTGGAGAGAGGCAGGCCTAGGGTGCTGGTAACTTACATCTTAGGAGGCTTCAACAAATCGGGGTTGCAGATCTTTCTCCAGGCCTCTTTGCAGTTTATAGTCTCATACAATCCTGAAGATGATATCTCGATTTGGGTTTGTCATACTATTTTATCTACTTCTGTATCATTGCATTTTTTTAAAATAAAAAGTTCAAAAATACAGTATTTGGGTTTTTGTTCTCTATAGTCGGGCAGGTCTCAGCCTCCAGGCCTGTCTTATTATTATTTTTTTGAAGAGGCTGGGTCTTGCCATGTTGCCTCAGACTTATGCTCAAGTGATGCTCCTGCCTCAGGCTCTGGAGTAGGAGAGGTAACAGGCATCTGCTGCTGCGCTAACCACTGCCTCGCTCATGCAGGCCAGCAGCTCTTTTTCCACGGTCTTTGTCTTAAGTGGGGCTTCTGTCTCTGACAATTTCCAGGCTGGAGACATGCAGTTTACCTGGGAGGTCTCTCTGGTATCAACTCACAAAAAGGAAAAGAATTAACCTCACATGGGTTTTTGGTTTTTTGCAACTAATCAACTGAGAGCAGAGACAATAACACTATTTAAAAGTATAACAAGTAGCAGTAGAATCAATAGAATTTATTTTTATACTAGGTGATGAGGAAGTGGTTAAAGGCAAGGCCAGGAGCACAAAGGAATAGAAAATATACAGTGATATTGATGATATTTGTTAGGGATTCCGATGAGCAAAGCAAGCAAAGTCACTAGGGTGGGAGGGACCCGAAGAAACTCCCAGAGTGATATTACCATCTCGTGGTCATTTTGGGTATTGCTATTGGTGGCACAAGTGAAGGTTTTGCCAATCTTTGTTCTTCCCAGAACACACGGTAATTGTCTCAAAACTCCCACAGGTTATTTAAATTCTTTCAGGGCCCAGGATGTTTCCCTGATTTTTTCATGGAATCTCTCTTCTAGAGAGCCTACAGAGTGGGAGAATATCTTTACCACTCATACTTCAGATAGAGCACTAATTTCCAGAATATATAAAGAACTCAAAAAACTCCACACGAAGAATACACATTAACCCAGTCAACCAATGGGCTAAGGATATGAACAGACGCTTCACAGAAGATCTACAAGCAATCAACAGATATATGAAAAAATGTTCAACATCTCTAGTAATAAGAGAAATGTAAATCAAAACTACCCTAAGATTCCATCTCACCCCAATTAGAATGGCGATTATCAAGTACACAAGCAACAATAGGTGTTGGACAGGATGTGGGGAAAAAGGTACACTCATACATTGCTGGTAGAGCTGCAAATTAGTGCAGCCACTCTGGAAAGCAGTGTGGAGACTCCTCAGAAAGCTTGGAATGGACCCATCATTTGACCTAACTATCCCACTCCTCGGCCTATACCCAAAGGACTTAAAATCAGCATACTAGAGTGATACAGCCACATCAATGTTCATAGCTACTCAATTCACAATAGCCAGACTGTGGAACCAACCTAGATGTCCTTCAAGTGATGAATGAATAAAGAAACTGTGATATATATGTGTGTATATATATATATATATATATATATATATATATACACACATACACACAATGGAATATTACTCAACTATAAAGAATAATAAAATTATGGCATTTGCAGGCAAATGGATGAAATTGGAGAACATCATGCTAAGTGAGATAAGCCAAACTCAAAAATCCAGAAGACGATGATCTCACTAATAAGTGGATGATGACACATAATGGGGGGTGGGAGGGGGGTAAGAATGGAGGAAGGAGGGACTGTATAAAGGGAAAAGAGGGGTGGGAGGGGTGGGGGGGAAGGAAAAAATAACAGAATGAATCAAACGTCATTACCCTATGTAAATGTATGATTACGCAAATGATATGCTGTTACTCCATGTACAAACAGAAACAACATGTATCCCATTTGTTTACAATAAAAAAAAAAAAAAAAAAAAGAATCTCTCTTCTGCCATTTTCCTCTTTCCTCAGTAAATAGTTCTCCGCCCCCTAGGTATTTGATCTTGAGTTTTAAAAATCTGCTCCATGTGGTAAGGCAAAAACATTCATGCATGTAAGCACAACTTTACAGAGATGTGATCTAGAGGAATTTTTTAACCCACTGGAGCTAAATTGAACTTTTGGGATTAGTAGCTCCAGTCAAGTGCTCTTCTGGCCCAAATCTCGTGCTACTGCATTTAGTTTACTTATTTATTTTGTGGTGCTGGGGACTTGAACCTAGGGCTCTACCTCTGAGTTATATCCCCAGCACAACATCAGCATGTGCTTGCTTCACATGGCCTGTCACAGCAGCAGCAGAGGGCTGCGTGGAAGGAAGGAGACACCCTGCTGAAATCTTGCAGGAGGGGAGTCAGGAAGGAGAGAAGAGAAGTTGAACTCAGAGGACTTGCATTTGAAAAGTCTAGGTTTTAACTTATAGTCCATGAACCACATTAATTATACAGAGCCTCAACCCAATGAAACAATTGATAGACTTCCTAGGAGTATTATTTCTTACAAGCAAATCTTATTTGAGAGTCCATTATATCAATTATATTTCATCTAGATTGCCTTATTTACTCCTCAGAGTTACTTTGTAAGGTCAGCATTGTTATTATTCCATATTTCGTATGATACAATCAAGGCTTAGAAATATATTTTGACCACAGTGGTTAAGTGGCAAAGCTTTTGACCCTTAGGTGTAGTTCTCTTTCCACGAAGGATTTAATTTCATTTTCAAAATGGCAAAGGAGGTAAAGTGTTTTGTACAGATGGGCACCAAATTGGGGTTATCAGGTTCAAAACTGTCCTATTAATACAAACAATTAAGATCTACGGGAGCAGTTGGCATCCAGTAGATATTCAGTAAGTAGCAGCTAATAATCCAGATAATTTCTTAGCTAGATGACATGCCCTGGGTAACAGTATTTTTTGTGGCTTTAGTGAGAAGCCACACTCCATTTCTTGCATCTTGCTGCGGTGGGGGGTTTATGTACATACAGACCCCTTCTTGTTCTGTTCCTATAGTCCAAGTGGTCTCAAGCAAATGTACTGCCTGGCCACCTCCACTGGACGTCCAATAGACACCACACATTTACTTCCACTTCTCAACCCAGAGCCTTGGCCGCCTCAGTGAGTGGTACACTTTGCATTTAGTTGCTAGAGGAAGTCCCCACCTCCCTCAGTAGTCTATATCCCACTTCTCCAATTTCTCAAACCAGAGTGGTCTTTCTAAAGAGGAATCTGACCACATTCCTGTCTGCTCAGTACCACCAGGTCTTCCCGTGACTCCCAGCACCAGGTACACCTGATGTGACAGCCTTAATCTAATGGGCATGGTCTGTCCTCACCTTCCTCCAGTCTTGTTTTCAGTTTTTCCCCTGTCCCTGATCCAAGCCTTTCAGAAGTTTGTGTAGTTCATGTGATCTTTCATATGGCCTTAGGACCTGCATTAAATGTTCATTGAATATATTTAAATAAATTATATTTTAAATAAAAAAAAAATGTTCATTGAGGTGTAACAAATAACCCCAAAGTTTAGCAGCTCCAAGAGATTTATTCTCTTACAGTCCAAGAGGCCAGAAACCTGAAATGAAGTTGTCTGCGGGGTGTGGCCCTCCTGGAGGCTCTTTGTGAGATTCCTCTGTGCTCCTCTCCTAGCTGCTGCTGATTTGATGACACTCCTTGTATCTTGTCTTGTAGATATATTTCTTTAATCTCTGCCTTTTTCATCACATGGCTTCCTCCCTGTGTCCCTGTGCCTAAATCTCTTTCTCCTTTATCCTAAAAATATGCCAGTCATTTGTTTTAGTATCCAAATCTAGTTTGACATCTTAATTGATTACCTCTACAAAGACCTTATTTCCAAACAAAGTCATATTCTGAGATTCAAAGTGAACTGTAAATTGGGGTGGGGAGACCCATAACATTGTCCCATAAGTTGTTTCCTGCATCTGCCCTGAATGTGGGATTCCTTCCTCACAGTTAGTAAAGGAACCAGAATTGATTTTTGTCCCAGTTCAATGGGGCTCCTCACTGTGTACATGCACACACACACACACTCACTCACACAGTATGACATATGCAGGGCCTCCTTTTTCTCTTCTCTGATCTCTATTGAAATTTTTTTGCAATTGCTTTACATGCTCCTGGATTTTAAAAATTTGATTGTATTTTATTTCGAGACAGAGTCTTGCTAAGTTGCTGAGGCCGGCCTTGAACTTGTGATCCTCCTGCCTCAACCTCCCAAGTAGCTGAGATTATAGGTATGCACTACTGTGTCTGACTCATGCTTCAGAATCTGAGCTAGGGAGTGTATGCTCCTATCCACAACTAGCTGTGGAAGGATATCTTGAGAAACAAAGTGAGGGGTGGCATCATTAAGAAGAGGTTTGCAGTCTGAGTTAGGAAAGAGTGGGTTTTAGGAAGCTTGCCTGGGGGTTCAGTTGCCAGGAAAAAAACCCTTCTGAAAGTTCTGGTACATTGGGGTATCTGGCAGGATAAAGACACCAGTCATATACCTCCCACCCATTCCCACCGTGTCCTTATGTGTGCATCCTAGAGACAAGTCCGGATCCTGATTTGTCAATCAATGCTTGGGAGGTTGAATCTAAACATTAATTCATCAATCAGTCAATTCACAGAACCATAGACACTCAGAGTATGCTGGGAATACCTTGCAGGAGCAAGGAAGCCTTCCTGGGTAGGAAAGTGATCTACAAACAGACCTAAAGGGTGGGGAGGACAGCACCAGGCGAACACCTCAGGGGTGGGAAAACTGCTCAGAGGACGGCGCCTCTCTTAACTGCTTCTTGTTAGATCCATCAGCACAGATGGTCACGTGTGCCTCTGCGTGTTTCTGTCGTGCAAGGGAATCGTGAGAGATGTCAATAGGAGCCATGTTCAGTAGTTTAAAATATCAGAGGGGCTTGACTTGCAAGACATAATTATTATGATTGGGCTGTGTTACCACATCAGAGACAAGCCTCTAGCCGGCTGGGGCAGGCCGAGAGATAGGGGTGTACTTCTGTCCGTGCCTAACGCTGGCGGTGGGGAGGTAGATGGTGTGTGGTATTGAACAGGGTGAGTACCGTGTTAGGAGTCATCCGAGAGGGGAGACTGATCTGGGCTTGCGAGGAGCGGGCGGTGCTGCCCCGGGAGCCCACCAGGGGGCGGTGCATCCAGAGCAGAGCGCAGAGGCCGGGCGCCTGGGACCGCGGACCGCGCAGGCGGGAGGGGGCGCTGTGCGGAAAGTTTCCAGAGGAGCTGTCACCGCCGAGTCCAGGTGCAGAAAGCGCCCCAAAGCGAAAGCAATGCACTTCGCGGGTTCCTGCTATCTGGGGTGCCGGAGACTGGATTTACGCTGAAGCTGATGACACCAAACCCCACTTGCAGGGACCACGTCAAAGCCTTGTTTCTGTTTTTAAAGAGATGTCCTGAAAATGAAAACGGGGCTGGGCCTCTGGGCTCCAAGTTTGTTTGGTAGCTGCCTTGAGGGTCTCAAGCCCTGACTTCCAAGAACCATGCACACACCAAAGGACTCAGAGGCAAATGTGTGTGTGTGTGTGTGTGTGTGTGTGTGTGTGAGAGAGAGAGAGAGAGAGAGAGAGAGAGAGAGAGAGAGAGAGAGAGAGAGAGAGAGAGAGAGAGAGAGAGAGAGAGAGAGCGCTCGGCACATAGTCTAACGCTTATCTATCTGTAGATCGCTCCTCCATGAATTAGTTCCCTTTGTCCTATGACATTTTGGGGGAAAATCGCTATTTCGCGAGCCTCTGATCTTTGCCCTAAAGGAGTACTCAATGGGGTTTCTTAACCTCAGCACTGTTGAGCTCTGGGCTAGATAATTCCTTATTGTAGGGGATCTTCCTGTACACTGTAGGATCTAATCACCTAGGTTGTGGCAACCCCAGATATCTCCACACACATTGCTACTTTGTCATATGTATTCTGTAGACCTGAGCAGGGGGGAACCACAGATTTAGGCATATTTCTAAAATATGGAGGTCAGGGCTTTAGAGTATGTGACCTTGGTCAAAATCTTTAAGACTCAGTTTTTTCATCTGTACAGGAGATATAAATTAGTTCATAATGTTGGAAGATTAATGAAATAACCCTAGTATGGCCGAGAAGTTCCCCAATAGCAGGTCTCCCTTCTTCTTGAAATAGAAGCTGAAATATTTAGTTAGGAGTTTGGCTGCCTGGGAAAAAAAGTCTACATTTTCTCTTTTTCATTTTTTGGAAGCCTGTTGTTTGAAGAAATATAGTAGAGGTGGTATGTGGCAGTTTTCAGGAAATTTCCTTTGAAACAGCAGTATCTTCCATTGTTCCATTTATTTGTTGTCTCCTCTATTCTGCTTCCTGGAATGTGGGTGTGGTGGCTAGAACTCTAGTTGCCATCTTGCATCTCAAAGGTGTCAAAGGTGGCTTTGGGATGCCTGAATGAGGGATTGGAAAGAGCCTGGGGTTCTAAAAGCTTTGTGGAACTGCCACACTAACTCTACTGCCTATTTAATAGAGAAATAAGTCTTTTATTTTGTTTAAGCAAATGTTCTTTCGGGTTTTTTGGTCCATGTAGCTGAACTGAACATTCTGCCTAGTTACACCTTATCCTGGTGATCAGGAGATGCTCAGCACACTGGTAAACATTTTGGTGATTCAATGCTGAGGGCAGACCAGTCAACTAAAACTCACAACTTGAATGTGGAGAGAGTAAAGGAAATTGCTTGGACAGTTGACAAAGATGTCTGGGCCAGGGCACCTGGATCTCAGTTTCAGCTCTTCTGTTTTAGCTTTGTTTTCTTTTCTATCATGGTGAAGGGCTGGACTAACTTGGGGTATTCAAGCTTTTTATAGCCTGGAAACTGTTCTTTAGATGGAAGCCAATGTATAAAACAGATCCCAATGGAACTTCAGATCCATTCAGTCCTGGTTCCCCTTCAAACTGCCATGGGTGACTTCTAAGGCATGCTCAGGTTCTTTAAATGAGCCATACTCTGGTCTAAGGCAGATGGCAAGCCCTCCATAGCCTGGGTCTCCCAAAGCCTCTTGCCCTAGTGTGCTAGCAGGCCTATGCTTCATTGGGCAGAGCAGGGAAGCACAGTGACACACAGATGGCCTTGGGAGCCATTCCCCTTTGCAGTCCTGGCTAATGTAATGGCATAGAATTAGCCAGAAGTTGGTAGACATCATCAGAAGCAATGGAGGGCATGAGAGTTCATTTTACTGGCACTGAGGGATCCATGCCAGCTCCCTCTGGTCTGCTAAGCCACTGACTTAGCTGAAGGAATTGTGCCATAGATCAAGAAATAGGACCAAAACATTAACTGGTCATTTGCAAATTTTTCATTACAGACTTTGCTGCAAAACCTGAACATCTTGGTCCCCATTGCCAGGGTCACTTTTTTTTTTCTTTTTTTTTTTTTGTGGTGGCGATTGAATCCAGGGCCTTGTGCATGGTAGGCAGGTGCTCAGCCACTGAGTACACCCTTGTCCTGCTTTTATTTTTTAATTTTCCCTAACAGTTTCTTTTTCTTTTTAAAATTTGTTCTTTTCAGTTATACATGACAGTAGACTGTATTTTGATAGGTCTTACATACATGGAGTGCACCTTCCCGTTCTTGTGGTTTACATGATGTGGAGTTACACTGGTGGTGTATTCATATATGAACATAGGAAAGTCATGTCCATTCATTCTACTGTCCTGTCCTGCTCCCCACCCCCCCAGTTATGAGAACTTTTGATAAGAAAGTTAGCCCTTTGAATATAGTATTTATAGCAAATTTCCTCTTAATTCCTTGTTTTAAAGTTCCAGTTATTATTATTGTTACTTGACAAATAGTCAGACCTCTGTTTTTTTTTTTTTTCTTTCTTTTTTTTTTGGTACTGGGGATTGAGCCCAGGGGTACTGTACCACTGAGCTGCATCCCCAGGCCCCCATTTTCAGCACCCTTACTTCTACTCATTCTGCAGGACTTCATGTACATATCACCTTCTCCAGGAAGTTTTCTCTGACACCACCACGGCCACATCTGGTTCATGTGCCCTTCCTGTGTTTCTATAGCAAATTCTGGGGCACACTGCACTGCATTTGTCTTTACCAGGGATGGGAGTCTATGTCTTGTTCATTTTTTTTTTATCTGCAGAGCTATAGGTCCTCACTAAGATTCTAGGACCATTGGACACTTGACAGCACATGCTTTCCCCCACCATATGGACTAATGATGCTAGGGTTGAGGCTCATCCTGTACCAGTGGCATGATTTTGAGCCACTCATTTTACTTCGCTGAGAATGTTTGCACAGATGGAAGAGAGAATGACAACACCTGGGGCCTAGTATAGTTGCCATGATGGTCATGGGGACCTACTGACAGCAGAGAGCTCAGTGCTTGGTATCGAATAGGGGTGGGATTACAGTATTCAACGTGAGGTGGCTGATGTATTATCATTAATACAGTCCTAGATCCAGGACACCGAAGGGACACTATTATTTGCCCTGTGGGTCAGGCCCATTCATGTAGGCCTTAAGGAAAGGTCTTTGGCTCATAGCATCTCCCTGTAGCTTAGAATAATGCCTGGCACAGGATAGGCACTTGGAGACCCTATGGGATAATTAGATCTTGGTGGCCTATCCAATGACTCCCTGGCTCAGGACTTCTTAATTACCTTAAAATCAGACTAGTTTGTGTCGTAAAGTGCATTCTCTCAGCCCAAAATAGAGTTCCAGACGTTTTGCCAAGTATTTCTTTGTTGTAAGTTTAAAGAAAACGTTATTTCCTGTGAAGAGAAAGTGAAAAGGGAGAGAACGACTTGTCTGAACCTCCAGGGCTGATGGAGGACACATGCACGCCCACGGGGCTTGTGTCCTGGGAGAGAGGCCCCGGGACGTGGCATCCGGAAAACCCCAGGTCAAACCAAACTTATGTCAATCCATTCCCTGTTCCTCTGTGTTTCCTTGTAATGAAGTTTCACAAGATGACATTTCCACCCAATTTTATGCCTTTTCTTCTATACAAACAAAACTTCGATTGAAAAAGAGTCTTTAGTATCCAGTCAAAAAATTTCCTAGCTCATAGCCCAGCACTGTCCTCTGTGACTTTCTGTGATGAGGGAAAATTTCTGTGACCAGTGTGCTGCTGGTCACAAGTGGCTCCCAAGCACTTGAAATATGGCTGGTGCAACTGACAAACAATTTTAATTTAATTTAAATAGTCGCATCTGACTGGGGGCAACAGAGGGCAGTGGACAGTGGACAGTGTGGCAGACATGGCCAAGGGAGGTGGATGTCAAGGGGCACCAGGCAGGGTCTGACCCTGGAAGTCCTCCCTTGGCTTTTTTTGGGACTGGAATCAAGAAAAGGCTGCAGGCCTGTCTTTTTTTTTTTTTTTTTTTTTTTATCACAGGTGCGTCTTGACAGCTTAGAGTGATAATTGAGGTCACTTTTTTGGATACTCAAACCATATGACTTGAGGGTTCCTGGTGCCCTTATCTACCACTTTCTTCAATGGCCCATAGGACCCCTCCTGGGAACCCTCACAGGTACTCTGGGTGCTCCCTAGGTCCAAGGTCAGTGTGCTTTACTCTGCTTCCAGGAGAGGAAACCAGAAACCCTGGCTTTCACCTGCTGCAGCTGTCTTGACCACTAGGTGTCACCAGTGGACCCCCAGTCTACGGAGATGGGAGGCAGCCATCAGGTCCAGGTCAAGGGACAAAGCGGCAGGATGCTGGTGGACGGGGAGAGAGGTGGCCCTTGGACTCGGGACTGTATTAGAGGGACTGGATCAAGTGCTCAGTGGGGGAAATTTGCACAAGAAAGCAGGATGGGGCTCTGAGACCTTTGGGCTGTGAGTTTTTATACTCCCTATTTACTTGTCCAGCAGAACATTTCTACCTACCTCCTGCTGAAAAAGTGGCTCTCTTGCCTCAGTGGACCTCAGTGGCAATCCTCCTAGGAAAGGTACTAGGAAAAGAGATCGTTTGAGGTCAGTATGTGGCCCAAAGTCTGAGCACTTAATCTTCTCTGTGGTTACCCAGGGTCACCTGAGAAGGGTAAGCAATCTCAAAGCAGAAGCGGAGGGTCTGGGTCCTGGTCCTGGCCCTGCCACCCACTTCTTGTGTGACTCAGCCTCTACCCAGCACCTGTACTAGATAGAGAAAGAGGCCTGCTACACATTTTTGCAACGTTTTGCTCTTGAGCCCAAGATGAGATGTTTAGTTCCCGGACAGCTCAGTGAATAGCAGGGGCTCATATACTTGCTTGTTGAACCTGTCCTGGGTTATTAATGTGGGTAGGTGGGAACTGGATTTCTTTCCAGTGAGATTCAATAATATTAGCTCCACCTCCAACTTTCTTTAGTCAGAGAGACTGTGGTTTGATTGTAGCCTGACCTTTGACCAGAGACTGAATTGGATATGTCACTTAATTTCTTCTGTTCTCAGTCTCCTCATATGTAAAATTAAGACATTATCTACCTTCCAGATGGATGAAAATTAATTTTATGTCACCTTGACTGGACCAGAGGTCAAACATTATTTTGGGTGCTTCTGTGATGAGGGTATGTTTGGTTGCGATCAATGTTTAAATCTGTGGACTTGGAGGAAAGCAGATTGCCCTCACATAATGTGAGGATGGACTTTGTCCAATAAGTTGAAGATCCAAATAGAACAAAAACCTAACTTTTCCTGACAAGAGAAATTCTCCAGCAGAATGCCTTCAGGCTTCATCTATAATACCAGGTCTTCCTGGGTCTATAGCAGTAGGCCTTTGTACTCAGATTGGAATGCCAGCTTGCCTGGGCACCCAGTCTACAAGCCATGACTGGTACTGCAGCACTGACCCTTCTGGTTCCCCAGCCTGTCAGACCACCCTGCAGATTTTGGGCTTGCCAGCCTGCATAACCATGTGAGCCAATTCCTTATCATCTTTATCTCCATATGCACATGTTTTTGATTTTGTTTCTCTGGACAACCCTGATTGATTGAGCCATGAGGATCAATTGAAAGTACAGTGTTTGGGTCAGTCAGGCGTGGTGGTCGGGGAGAGATGATCTGAACTGATGGGACGGATCACCGGAGTGCCCCAGCTGCGGGGAGTATTAACGGGAACATCTATAGTAGTGAAAAAAGTTTCACAATGAAATCCGAAGCCAAGGATGGAGAGGAGGAGAGTCTACAAACTGCTTTCAAGAAATTAAGAGTGGATGCATCAGGATCCATAGTATCGCTGTCTGTTGGAGAAGGCCCAAGCGTTAGCGCATCAGTCAGAACAGCAGCAGATGATACCAAACCTAAAACCTCATGTGCATCTAAAGACAGTTGGCAGGAGCAGTGAGAACCCAGCGTCCTTGATGTTCTAAGACTCCTGTCCTTCATCCTCCAAAGTTCATACACTGCAGTACAATAGCATCTCCTTCCAGCAGCCAGCTCAAGCACAGAAGCCAGACCGACTCCCCTAATGGCAGCAGTGGGCTGGGAATTTCAACTCCTAAAGAGTTCAGTGCAGGAGAAGGCTCTGCTTCGCTCGATGCCAATCACACAGGGGGAGTCGTTGAGCCTTTGGGAACCTCAGTTCTAAGGCTGTCATCAGAGAGTAAGACAGAAGACTCCTCTGATGCTCCCCAAGTCTCCTCCACAAGCTCAAAGCCAGCAATCTCTCTGACTTCCAATCTGTTTCCAACCTAAACCAGGGCAAGCCATATGCATGCATAGGCAAGGAGTGCCAGTGTAAGAGATGGCATGGTATGGAAGTGTATTCTTTTTCAGGCCTGCAGAACGTCCCTCCCTTAACCCCAGAACGAAGATCCACACTTGAGGACTACTCTCAGTTGCTGCACACCAGAACTCTGTCTGGCTCTCCCCGTTCCTGTTCTGAGCAAACTGGAGTCTATGTGGATGAGGTGACCATTGAGGACCTATCAGGCTACATGGAATATTACTTGTATATTCCCAAGAAAATGTCCCACATGGCAGAAATGATGTACACCTGATAGCAAGAAGCTAATTCACATGCTTTAAACCAATGAAGGGTTGTCAAAGAGATTTAGTTAATGGCAGACCTTGTGGCTACTGTGTGTGAGAAGACATCTTTCTGCTCACTGTGCTTGCAATAAAGACTTTTCTTGACATCTCAAAAAAAAAAAAAAAAAAAAAAAAGAGAGAGAGAGAGAGAAAGTACAGTGTAAAAGTCTCTAGTAGGTGTTCAATAAATGCTACTTTGTTATCCAGCTTTCCAATTCTCTTGGTCATGCTTTGACTAAGGAAAAATGAAACTGAAGATCTGTTGGTTAGTCTGCCAATATTTCCCACTTTGAACTGCTTGAATTCTGTCGAATTATTCTTGTGATGCAAATACTTACCACTTCTCTTCTTCACCTGGCTCTAGTCTCCTGCGCCTTGGAACAAGAGGCATGTGGCTTTCTTTGTTCTCTGTCATTAATTGTTTCTGGGTGGGGAAGAGTGGGAAGAAGGAGACGATTCTTTCCTCCTGTTCTCATCAGTAGTCTCTATTAAGCCACTCATGTATTTGGAGCCTGAAAGATGTGGGGGTGGATTCATTATATTTTTTCAGATACATGAGACCTCTTTTCAACTGAGTACTTCTTACCAACTGATAGCAATTAGTAAAGTTATTTTTAGCATATTTGAAAACTTTCTTGTTCCCACTGCACTTTGGAAATCTAGAGTGCTTAGCTACTGTTGACTTCCCCCCCTATTTATAATTAACATTATAATAAAAAGCTCACAAGATTGCATTTAGGTCATTTTAAAATACTTTATTATTGTTCTCACAGCTTGGAGCTTGGCCTGTGTATTAGCTTTCGATTGCACCATAGCAAAATACCATGAGCTAGCCGTTTAAAACAACACCTGTTTATTTGGTGCCAGGAATTAAACCCAGGGGCACTTAACCTCTGAGCCACTTCCCCATCTCTTTTTAATATTTTTTATTTTGAGACAGGGTCTTGTTAAGTTGCTTAGAGCCTCACTAAGTTGCTGAGGCTGGCTTTGAACTCACGATCTTCCTGCCTCAGTCTCCTGAGCTGCTGGGATTATAGGCATGTGCTACTGTACCTGGCTATAAAACAACACATATTTATTATCTTCTACCTCTGTAGTCAGGAGTCTGGGCCCCTCTGCTCAGGCCTTATGACACTGACAAAGTGTGGACAGGCTGCTTCCTCACCCAGAGCTCTGTTTCCTCCTGGGATCATTCACATTATTGGAAGGACTCAGTTCCTCATGGTTGTGGGACTGAGGGTCCTGTTTTCTCAAAGACAGTCATTGAGGGACTGTTCTCATTTCCTGGAGATCACGTTTTGATCTATGGCCTTCCCCATAGTCCCTTGTTCTCTCATGTTCTGACTATCTTTTAGGAAAGGAACAGCCCTTTCAAGGGCTCATCTGATTCAGTCAGGTCCATCCAGGACAATCACCCTTTTTATCCAAAAGTGATCAGTTTACTGATTAGGGACCTTAATTGTATCTGTAAAATCCTTTCTGGCATATAGCATTATAGCTCAGGAGTGACATCTATTACATTCACAAGTCCTGCCCCCCCCCCATTAAAGGGAGGGGCTCATAAAAATGTGGATGCCCAGGGAAAGAAATCTTGGGTACTGTATGTTTCCTAGGGCTGCTGTAACAAGTACCACAGCTGGGTGGCTTCAATAGCAGAAATGTATTTTTAAAGTTCTGGGGCTCAGAAGTCTAAGACTGGGGTGTCAGCAGGGCTGGTTACCTTTGATTCTGTAAAGACCCTGTATTAGAGGGTTGCTGGCAATCTCTGTTGTCCCTTGGGGTGTAGAAGCATCACTTGATCTCTATCTTCATCTTGATATCTGTGCCAAATTTCCTCCTCTCATAAGGACACTAGTCATATTGGATTAGGAGTCAACCCTACTCTGGTATGACCTTATCTTAACTAATTACATCTGCAACGACCTTCTAAAGTACTAGGAGTTAGGACCTCAACAAATGAATTTTGGAGCTCACATGCAGCAAATAAGAGGTGGTATCTTTGAAACATTTTCAAGTTATTGGTTCTGGGATCCTTCTGATATGATCCTAATACTTTTCAATAACCTTCTTGAAATTTAGTAAGACAATGTGTTCCAGGTTTATCATTTCTTGCCCAGATCTAGACTCAGCCATGACTCCACATTTGTTTGTTCTGTGTCTTTTATTTCAGTGAGAAACTGTATAATCTGGGTATGGGAACACTCGCTGCTACTGGACTCTGGGTTTCTAGCCCTTTTCAGTGGACATGTTTGAAAGTCATGAGAGGGGCCAAGATTTTCTTTCTGTGAATGACCCAGAACACCGAAGACCATCAGCTCTTGCTGTTCTTTCAAGTTTCCCAAATTGTTCTCCTTGGGACAGGCATCAGCTCTGCCATCTGACCAAACTCTGGTCATAGTTTCTGCCAACCTAAATTCTTCGTTACAGCTGTAGTTAAAAATAGTCAACTTCCTCACTCCCTGTTCTCAGTTGCCACATGGTTGTCTCATGGGGGCTCACGTGGAGGCTGCATGCCCTCTCAGGGTGAAATCATCTGCGTGTCCTCAGAGTCCCTTTACCATCAGGTCATATCCTACCAAATATTAGCACTGTACCTGCTGTCCTATGCTGTCCTGCCCTGCAGTTCCTAACCTGCATTCTCTAAGACCTATGTCAGGTCTGTGGACTTTCCTTGGACTACTGAAGCCTCTATGTTTCTCAGTGTTCACATCTGTGAAATGGAGAGATTTGTATTCATCCCATCAAGCTGTGAAATTTAAGTGGATGACTGAGTAGAATAAGGCTGAGTACAGTCAACTTGCATTTTTATTCTACCCTAGTCCAAGAATTATCCAGCCTACCTGCATCTTAGATGTCTGAGGAGATTTGAAAAGAAAATAGCAATGCCGATGCTTTGTCCCTATCCTCAGAGATTCTGATTTAATTGTCAGGGCAATTAGAATTTTTCAAGTTCCTCCAGTGACTCTGGAGCAGGAATTGGCAAACTAATTACCACCTGTTTTTATTTTTAAAGGACTTCATTTTTTAGAGACGTTTCAGGTTCACAGCAAGATTGAACCGAAGGTGCAGACATCCCAGATGCATCCATATGCCTGCAGAGGCTCCCCATTGTTGAGGTTCCCCTACGTTCCCCCACCAGAGTTGTATGCTTGTTACAGTGGATGAACCAGCAGTGAGACATCACTGTCACCCACAAGCTGCCATTTGCTATAGTGTTCACTCTTGCTGTTGTACATTCTACGTGTTCTGATACATGTATGACACTATGTATTCACCATTTTAACATCGTAGTTTTACTGTAGTATTTTTAATCCTCTGTGCTCTGTCTATTCATTCCTCTCTCATCTTTAACCCCTGCAATCAATAATCTTTTTATTGTCTCTAGAGTTTTCCAGGGATGGGTGAGGGTACAGAGGACAGATGCCCACTCCTTAAGATGAGCTTACAGTCAGGTGTCATCTTTGTGGGTGAAGGAAGGCGAGTTTAGAGGTTCCACTCCATTGTGGGCTTCATCTGCTTCTTCCTGCTCACCAGTGAGATTGAACCTCTTTGTAGAAGTCGGCTGGTCCTTTCTGCTTCCTCTGCTGTGGAGGGCTGTGTGTCCCTTGTGTGGTTTTCTATTAGGTCATTTGTCTTTTCTTTTAGATTTATAGGCCCACTGGTTTTTTTTTTTTTTTTTTTTTTTTTTTTTTTTTTTTTAATCAAGGTGAATGAGGTTCAATTGGTCATTGGAATCGAGTTAAAGGAATGGAAATCCAAAGGACTACATATATCTAGGGATGGAAATATCAAACCACAGAGGATAGAATGTCTTGCTACACAGTTGCTTTAATCTTGCTACCTGAAAACTGCTAACATTTCAGGCTTCAAAAAAAGACAACTATCATTGTCTACTGCTTTCAAAGTGTGGTCCCTGGACCAGCAACATCAACATTATCTGAAAACTTGTTAGAATTCAAATTGTTGCTCCCCACCCCCATCCCACTGCCCACATTTGCTGAAGATGAACCAGAGTCTCCAGAAATAAGACCCTGCAATCCAACCTGAGTTTTAACAGCCTCACAGTGGATTCTGATACATCTCCTTTCAGAACCACCATTCTGCTCTGTCTCATTGTCCCACCTATATGGGAGGAGAACTGACCATGACCTATCATTACATAAGCAATCACCCCCATTTCCCCAAATATATAGCAGAAATTGTGTTTTAAGAAAAGAGCAGATATTTGGGTCCTCAGGAATACCTACTGGTTGGGTTCACATTTTCAAGTTAGAATTTAGGGAACCCTGGAGTCTCCCAATATGTTCCTTTCAGAGGTACTCCATCAGCCGAAGTGCATTCTAACTTCAAAACTACCTAAAGGAGCTATTAAAATGAAAAAGTCAAAAAAGAGAAGACTTCCCACCTGTTTGCAGGATGATGATGTCCATGCTGTTTCCTTGAGGTCTGCAGATTGAGACAGTTTCTCTGCTTTCTATCCAGGAGAGCATTCCTAGTCTCATCCCACTCTGGAAGGGCTGGCGGAAAGCTTCCTCTGCTGTTTTTCTCAATCATGTGCCTTTGAACTAGTGCTGGTAATGAGTAATAACCAGAATTCTGCCACCTGCTTCAGGACATGCTTCACCAATATCTAGGTTGCCCTTTCTGGATTCCTTCTCTTTGAGGCCTCTTAGAAAGGCTGCAGTGGCATCTCGGGTGATTCTCAGGGCTCACCGTGGGGTAGGGTCAGTCATGATCAAGTTTAAAAGTTTCAACTATGCCTGATTACACCCGTTCCAATACAGTCACATGAGTCTTCTCTGGCTGCCAAGTTGAGAAGCTCATTGCTCATTCAGGACTTTCAGGAAAGTGACTTCAGGAGTGATAACGGATGAGACCCTTCCTCATCTGTGCACATGGAATGGGGACAGAGGAAAGGACCAATACAGGATACATGAAGGTCAGGTGATATCTTGAAAACCTGCTCTGGGCACTATTTGGAGTGCCTCTTAAAGCTTAAAACGATTCCTGTCTCTTATCTGTTCCCCTCACACACAGCAACTCTCAAACTCAGCAGCCATTTCACCATGTCCAGCTCCATGCCCCTAGCTGATTGGATCAGGAATTATCCTGACTCATGTTGGGCCCATCAGCATCCTGTCCCAGGAATCTGGGACTGAGGGAAGTGACCAGTGCCTGGAGTCGCCTGCTGTGTAGTAGCCATCTTCTCAGTCCATGGCTTGCTACAAGGGAGGAAAGGCATGGTGAGATCTGTAGAGGGGGAGGAAACAGGATCCATGATCTGAAATAGAGGTTGCCAAGCTGGGAAAATCTTGACAACTTTCCAATTGTTTCCTGAAGTCCTGTTCCATGGTGACCTTTTGTGTCTTGGGAAGTACATACTCCTACACTATCTTAATAAATGCTTGGAGACTCTAGATCAACCTGGGTTCTGTTACTTAAAACCAAAAGAGGACTAATGAATACTGGATTAACCTGTAAGAAGAATTACTGGGCAGGGTTAGGTCTTAGGCAATGCTGAACTGGGAAAGGAGCTTCCCCGCCCCCACCCAGCTGTCCCCTTGAAGGCTGCATGCAGGGTGGTGATGACGCATGCACACCTGTAAAGACCCATCTGTGGCTTCATTTAGTAATGCATTTCCTTTCCTTCCTGCATTATGTCCACCACGTTGGAGAGAAGAAAAATCATAAAAATTTATCTTCCTGACTCTGTGCCCCCATGTTTGAAGCCACCACTGCAGCAGCTAACAGAAGTGTCTTTACGAACGCTGTCCTCTGTTCTTTTGGAGAAATCAAAGAATTAGTAAAAGAACAGCCAGCTGCTTGTATTGTCAGGAGAAGGAGGGGAGCTTGTCAGCTTTCTCTCTCCTTCCTTCCTCAGTGGAATCACCCTCATCTTCCGCTTCATATTTATTTTGCGCTCAGTTTCCCTGGTCCAGGAACATGGCGGTTTTGCACCTCTAACTCTGGGAAGACAGAACAGCCCAGTCCCTCTTCCTCTGTGCAAACCAGCTGAACTATAATGCTTTAAGCAAACCTGACAGTAGATTAACTCTGCTTTGACTCATGAACATTTTGTCGATCTCTCCCTTTCACAGATAAACAGATTGCTTGATGTTCCAAGATTCATCTAAACAGAAGTCTTGTGAGCATTCAGAGCTTCTGGAAAAGAGATGAAAGATGAGCATTGAGGTCACTGGTTATTATCCTGCATCTCTGGCAAATCCATGCCAGCTTTGTAGACTGAATTTGCTAAATGGAACGATCTTGGGTACCTTATTTTATCCTGTTAAGGTTCCTTGTTCTCATTTGCACAGCTGAGATCATGATGGGGTCACTTCTTGGGGATGTTGTGAAGATTAAATGAGATTGGGCTGTGGGTCTCAGACTTGAATGTACATTAGAATCTCTGGAGGAGTTTCAAAAGTCCCAGTGCCAGGAAGCACCCAGAGCAATTAAATTGAAATTTCTGGGCGCAGCAGCCTGCATCAATATTTGAAAGCCTCCGTAGGTAGTTCCCATAGTCATCCAGCATGAAAGATAGTGAGATAATACTTATAACAAGCACTCAATGAATAATAGCTACATTTATTAATATAATTAAAAATTGATGAGAATCTCCCAGATTTAATAGGCTACAGAAATTGAAGACTTACTAGGACCCAAAATTCATTTCCTCTTGAATTTATCCATCCAGCAATGACTGAGAATTTACTATGGGGTAGGCTGTATGCCAGAGTCCCCTTGTCTGATTGAAAGTGAAATCATATCACCTACAAGATGAAGTTCAAGTATTTTAGAACAGACTGACTTTCCCATCCTCTTTATGCCCTATTGCCTACTACTGGTACCATTGCCTGCATGTTGATAAGCCTAGTCACTCAATACTACTTGGAATCATTCCAGGCGCTCTGTCTCTGTGCCCTTCTGCATCCTCTTCCACTTGCCTAGCAAGTCCTTCCACAGTTCTCCTTCTACGTTTCCACCTGACCTACCTCCTAGAATGGAGTTCCTGGGAGAGAACCTGAAGAATAGATGGGTACCCAGCATTGACTGGCAGTCTCCACGTGTCTCTCTGATGCACCAACGAGCACTAGCCGGTGTTCTCTCAGTTTCAGGACTCCTTGGGCACCCTCAGTGAGTGAACGATTAGTGCTCAAGGTCTCTTGCTGCAGGAAGGCCAACATCTCTGACTCTCTCAGCTTTCTCTCAGGCCTTATTCTGGTGGAAGACTGTGCAGGCCCAGGCAAGCTTCCTTTTCCTTTTCTTGCTTATCTGGCTGTAGTGTTCCAGGACCCCATGGAGCTGTACTCCAGGACCCCTCAAAGGGAGACTCTTTTTGAACTGTCCATGAGAGCAGGATGACTCAGATTTATTACAAGGAGTAATCTGAGAAGCTGGAGGCTGGCTCTCCACTGCATGAAATTCCATGAAGTTGGCAGCCCCGGGGGCATAAAATGATTTTATGACCACAGATGTCATATGATGACCTGATGACCGGTTTGCTACTAACAGGAGAGAGAGACCCTCTGTTATCTCTGAACCATAGGTACCTAACGGGTGAGGGGCTATGGAGGCTGCTGTATCTGTTTTGGCTGAGGCAAGGATTTCTGTTAGGGACCTTCTGGACCCATCCTTGCCATGAGCTGTCTTGTAGGGTGGCCCTGCTCAGAGAGGTCCCAGTGTGTTCTGTTCATCTCTGGGTCCATCAGGAGATGGCTTCAGGGTATAGATTTGCATGTCTTCTCACCAGGCCACAGTAGGGTCTGGCTGGAAAGGCCTTGCTCAATGTTCTAATCACATACCCACAACTCTGGCTCTTCTAGCCCTAGACAAGTGCAAAGCAATGCCTCTCTGTAGCTTTGGAGAGGGCATTCATCCTTCAAGATTTCTATTCTGTCACTGGGCATGGAAAAGGGGAGAGGAACCACTATTTAAGCACTTTTTACGTGTGTTATCTCATTCAACTTTTGCAAAAACCTCATGTATTTGGGTAGTTATCCAAATCTTTCAAAAGATAAAGATTATTCCTAAGATAACATTGTTAGGATGTCAAGTAGATTCTGCTATGTCATCCCTGCCCACCTTAGTGGTTTAAAATGACCATAACTTGTTTAGCTCACAATTTTAGGGACTGTCTGGCTATCAGAGGGTCATTGGAAGGGAAAGCACAACTGGCTACGTGATCTCTCTTGTCCTCCTGTAGGATTGCCTGGGCTGTTTCACAGGGTGGTTTGGTAGGATTTCCAGAGGAAGGATGGAGAGGTCTTTTGATGCCTAGGCTTGGATCTGGCACTGGATCGCTTCTGCCACAATCTATTGGCCAAAAAAAATCATGGGGTCTGCCCAGATGTGAGGTATGGTAAAATGGACTCCATTGCTAATGGAAAGAACTACAGAGTTATTGCAAGGGACATGAAGACGGGAGGGCTGAGAACTGATTCCACTTTTGCTCTCTACCCCAGTTGTTGAGTAGTAAATATAGAATTTTACTTTTTAATTATAAAAATAGCATATGTATATGAGAACAACTTGAATAGGGAAAATAAGGAAGAGAAAGGGTTATTCTTAGTCCTGGGGTGCAGTAGCCCTAGGATGGCGGTTGGCGTTGGGTCAAGAGGTGGCGCATAATTAGTGTTAACACGGCGTGATCTACTTTTGCCTGATTAGTTAACGTCTTCTCTGTGCTAGTGGTTAACAGATATTCCTCATTCTTTTTTGATTGGTACCGTGGCGCATGCTCCAACCATGCTACTTAATCCTAAGCTGATTGGCTGCCTTGGGGTGTATAAGACATTCTCTTCGCCTGGGAGGAGATGGCAGAATTCGGGACTAAGCACGCATCTCCAGATGGCAGAATGAGGGTCACAGATCGCAGGACGGGGAACTAAGAACACACCTCTAGATCGCGGGTTGCAGGTCACAGGACGCACTACTAAGAAGCACCTCTGATAGCATGCACCTCTAGCGTGCACTTTAGGACGCAGGATGCAGGAAGCACCTCTAAGAAGCAGCAGCTGACCTTTAAGAAGCAGTAGACCTTTGATAAGTGTAGCCTCTCTGAAAGAGTAGCACCTCCAAAATTAAGCAAAGTCTTTCTTCCTCTAAAACTAAAAGTAAGCAAAGTCTCTCTTCCTCTAAGCAAAGTCTTTCTTCCTCTCAAAGCCTCTCTTCCTCTATAAATAAACAAACAAGCAAATAAGAAAGAAAGTAGCCTAGATGAAGATAATAAAGTCGTTCAGTTCTAGTCCACCTCCGATAAATTACCACGGGATTGTTGCTGCAGGCGGCAACACTGGGGTAGGAAAATGCATTCTAACCTAGTCTTTTCCTCCCTATGTAAACACTGTTAGGAATTTCTTGTAGCAGGTGTGGTGTTTTGCACCTGTAGTCCCAGCTACTTGGGAGACTGAATCAGGAGGATCAGTTGAGTGAGGAATTCCAGGTCATACAGGGCAACATAGCAAGACTCTGTCTTGTGTACTCTTTGTGCACAAACTTGACATAATTTTTTTTTTTTTGGTGCATATACACAAATGGGAGTCTTATTGCGCACAATGCTACACTTGGTTCTTCCACTTTAACATATAGTCAAGAGCTCTTTCTATTGCAGCACAAGAAAGAGTTCATTCTTTCTAACATCTACAACAGTTATCAACTGAATTAATGTACCATGATTTTTCAACCACATTCCTTGCTGGACATGTAGGTTGTCCAGCAAGTTTTATTGTTAAAAATAATGCTGCAATGGGGGCCAGGGCTGTAGCTCAGTGGAAGAGCTCTTGCCTTGCTTGTGTGAGGCACTGGGTTTGTTCCTCAGCACCACATAAAAATAAATAAAAAATAAAGGTTATTATTGTTAGATAGCAAACTGAAGATCTTTAAAGTGTTGACTTACTAGAATGAGGAAGTAATCTTATCGTTCAGAATTCTTCACTTAAAGGTATTTGCAGTTAAGTGTTTCTTTATTAATGTATAATACGGATAAACTACACTTCATAAATGAAAAGAATACCTATGTAGTTCAGCATTTGCTCTAAATTTTTATTTGCAATGCTATCATCTTACATCAGGAACAATGTAGTAAAATGGGAAATACATGTGAATATGATTGATTTAATTATTCAATTAAAAACCTGGAAAGAATGTAGATTTAAGAGTGTGTAACTGGCCCTTTCATATGCAGTTATCATTTACAAATAGCAAAACAGTCTTCTCCATAAATGTCATTGTTGGTTTTGATGCAGTGAGCTGCTGGAGGCTGCACCATACTCAAAACTGGAATTCAGTGATTGGTTATTCCTTCTCTGTACACTGTGGGCTCTGTTTTTCTTTACAGTGGTATTTGGGAAGTTTCCTTCATATTTCTAGTGGTGATGATGCTGTTGTTTTTGACCCTTAATGTCTACGATGTCTCCTTTAGTGGACTTTGAAGATAGGGCTATATGATCTTGCATGCATGCTCCACTCAGGTGCTTGCTGTTTGAGAACAAGCATGCCACTTATGCACCTCTCTTCTACCAGGTGAATCACTGAGCAGGAGGAGAAAACCTTAGGTGAGTGCTTCAACTTCCATGAGCCTTAAGATGGGGGGATGGATAGAAGTCATGTTGAAAATGATATTCCTTCAGGAAGCTGAGGCAGGAGGATTGCAAATTCAAAGCCAGCCTCTGCAGATTAGTGAGGCACTTAGCAACTCAGCAAGACCTTGTTGCTAAATAAAATATAAAAAAGGACTGGGGTGAGAAAAAAGGACTGGGGATGTTGCTCAGTGGTTAAGCACCCTTGAGTTCAATCCCTGGTACAAAGAAAAAAAAAAAAAAAGAGAGAAAGAAAAAGATATTCTTTTATCCTACCCTCTACCCCCATGTTGCTAATTCTCCCAGGTAATTTTTACACAGGTAGGTCAGGAGCACACTCTGAGGATCAGTGCCTTAATGTTTGAGAAGGATATTTTAGGTTCAGAAACAAACCTTGGGGTGGGGGCTTCATCTTATCAGGTTGAAAGAGCCAGTTCTTGATCACCTGAATATTCTGACATGAACTAAATTTACCAGGAAACTGGGGAAGTTATAGCAGTAACTCATTCACCAAGGACCAAAATGGCTTTCTTTCAAAGCGCCCAATCTGTCAACCAGGGGAGTGACTGCAGCCGTGATTTGTGGATGGGCACACAGTGCTTTGGTTGACTTTTCTCTAGGTTTGCAGAGCTCTACAGTACACATGCATGAAGAGAATTTGAGGCCACCTCATTAAACTCTTTCACGTTAAAGAAAAACTGAAGTAAAGGGTCTACTCTAAAGTGGCAGAGATGCAACTATACCCAGGCCTTTCAATTCTTTCAAATTCTTAGATTTCTCAAGAAATGTAGTGTGTGCAGAGCTCATCTAAGCCAGAGAGTCCTTTGGGTGCACATTCTCCATGAGCAGCCAGACCAGTGGGGAAGAAAGACTCTCCCTAAGAATCTTCTTAGTGCCCTTTTCTGGCAGGGGTGCACTGAGCTGGAGTCTGGGTCTGACTCTTTGGGCCAAAGCCAGCCGGGCAGTTGCCTCAGGCAGTAGAACTTCATTTTGAGTGTGCTCTGAGCTATGCCATGGGGGTGCCCCTAAACTGGGGTCTGAGAGGAGGCAAGACAGCAAGATAGTCCTCGCAGCAAGATGTTCACATCTGCTTAGCATCTGTCCCATGCTGGCTATGCTGCCACTTCCCCCAACCCGCCACTAGAACTCATTAATCCACTATGATAGTTGTTCCAGCAGAGCAAAACCTGGTTCAGAGTTCTCAAGACAACTCTGTGGGCAACCAGTCAGTGTGAGGGAGGAGACTTGTTTGCAGTCCTGCTTCAGGAGACTTCACCTGAAATCAATTCTAAAATTGATGTCTAAAGAGTAGGGCTCAGAAGATGTTGGGGAGGCAGAAGGCACAGAATTGGGGCTGTTGATGACTGGGCTGTCCTTTGGCAGCCCAGTTAGAATGAGCTGGGCACATGATAGATATGGTGATCTCTTCCTCTTCCACTTGTATTTCCCTTGACGTGTGTATGTGTGTGTGTGTGTGTGTGTGTGTGTGTGTGTGTGTGTGCAAAACACAAGATAACCTGCCAGAACTGTGGGTTCAACTTGCAGCTGTATACAGAGTGATTCTACTAATGGAGATCAAACTGAAGTTCTGGGATTGTCCTGGTGTGATTCTCAATCGGCTGAGCCAACAAAGGAAAATCAATAGAGAAAAATAAAGGCTCCATTGTTTGAAATGGTCTGAGGATCAGCATGTTGACTTTCCTGGGAACTTGTGAGAAATGCAGAATCTCAGTCCTCACTCCATACCTACTGAACAACATTTTAAAATCTAACACATTTTGACAAGTCACACAGGGGATTTACATGCATATGAAAGTTTGAGAAACAGTGCCATGGAAAAGACTATAGCACAGTGACCACAGACTGATTATATTTTAGGGGTCTAATGTGTGCCCAGAGGGGTGTGGACTCCTTGACTGATATGAACCAAACATATGAAGGTTCTGTCTTCAAGGATAGTCCAGTGCATGTAAAGCCATCATGCAGAACACAGACTGGATTCATCACGTGTGTTGTGCTGGAGAGAAAACCCTGTTCTTGTTTTGTGCCTCCTTTTACGTTTCTCCTTCCCTGTGCTAATCTTTCTTTGTTTCATGTTGCTCTGCATTGCCCTGGCTCTCATAGCCAACTTTCAGAACTCCTCCTAGCTCTCTTGGTGGCTTTGGGATTGTCCGGGACCCTCTGCTCCTCACTTTCATTATTTACTTCACCAACTTCCTTCTGGCTCAAGATTTTAATTGAAACCCTGGTTTTGCAGAATACACTGATGAGGTTTTACTCCACCTCAGCTGTGGTTTTCTGTTGAAAAGCGCCCTGAACCTTAGGCAATTCAGAAGGCATATAATAAAATTTTGGAGTAGGATTGCATGATGGATCCTGTTTGCTATTAAGACAAAGTCTGATTTAATTGTTCCTTTAGTTGGGAGTCCTTCTTTTGTTCTGGGACTTATTAAACATGACCTTGGGTTGGGATTCCCATCTAAACGGGCACTGAATGGCCAAATGACAGATGCCAGTTACACTAACCTGATGATATACCCTGTTATCTTCTCCACCTGCAGAAGGCTGAGTAATGTTAGATTACTATTATCACTGCCATGTTCATTGCTACTGGTAAAACTCAATGGTGTATGTGGTATGATTATGTCCTTTTTTTTTTTGGTCCTGGGGATTTAACACAGGGGTGCTAACCAGTGAGCAACATCCCATTTTTTTATTTTTAATTTTGAGACGAGGTCTTGCTAAGTTGTTTAGGGTCTCACTAAGTTGCTGAGGTGGCTTTGAACTTGTGATCCTCCTACCTCAACTCCTGAGCTGTTGGGATTACAGGCATGCACCACTGCACTTGGCGATTATGTTCTTTTAATATTAAGAAGAACAGTGATTAGAATGAATAAGGCAGGGTGACTTTAAAGTCTGTCAAGTGACTACAAGATGACCTGTGGGAATGGTTCCATTAGCTTCACTGCTCTCCGTCCATTAGCTGGTGGCACAGGGCACCTGGCAACTGCCATCCCTGGCTTCTGCTGGCTTCCCACTGCAGGAAGGCAGGCTTCTTTAAATCTGAATAACTCAGGAGGTTTCAAGATGGCGGCCTAGAGGGTAGCTGCATTTCATGTTGCTCCAGGACTCAGGATTCAAAAGAGGAGAAATTGAGAGACTTGGGACCAACTCAAAGCAGCTGGGTGAGTCTCTCCCATTGGGGAGGCATCCCGGATGGGGCGGTAGTCCTGGAATGCAGGGAACTTTGTGAAGTAGAGCTGCTGGCGAGACACCCCTCCCCCTGCTGGAGCAGTGAACTCGGACAACTGGGAGCGTCATAGAGGAGGCCGCTCAGCACAGCGCTGGAACTCAGAGCCACCACTGGGGCTCCGGAGGCTGCCTAGGGGAGGAGCGGTGAGGACAGCTGTGTGGACTCAGAACACCGGGGCCTGCCCTGAGGAGGAGGAGGAGGAGCACGGCCGCTTGGATTCGGAGTGACTACACCAGAGCTACAGGCAGTTGCCAGAGGAGAAGCCATGCAGCGAGCTGTTTGGACTTAGAGCGACGCTTCTGAACACCGGGGCCTGCCCTGAGGACGAGGAGGAGGAGGAGCGGGGCCGCTTGGATTCGAAGTGACTGCACCAGAGCTACAGGCAGTTGCCAGAGGAGAAGCGGCGCGGTGAGCTGTTTGGACTCAGACCACTTCTGAACACTGGGGCCTGCCCGGAGGAGTAGGAGGAGGAGGAGGAGGAGCGCGGCAGGGCGTTTGGACTTGCAGTGACTGCATTCGAGCTCCAGGCGGCTGCTCAGAGGAGAAGGCGAGTGGTGAGTTGTTTGGACTTAAAGCGACCGCTCCTGAACACAGGGGGGCTGCCTGGAGGAGAAGCGAGGTGGGTCGCTTGGTCTACAGTGGCCGCACCAGAGCTCCGGGCAGCTGCCCAGAGGAGGCGTGCAGCAGGTCACATGGATTCAGAGCCACTCAGAGCGACAGCTCCTGAACACCCCGGGGGGTTACCTGGAGGAGGAGGAGGAACAGGGAGGGTCATTTTGCCTTGGAGTGATTGATTGCCCCAGGCTACGGGTGGTCGGTGGGAGGAGGAGGCACGCAGTGAGTTGCTTGGACTCCTAGTGACCGCACCGGAATACTGGGCGGCTGTCTGGAGGAAGAGGCGTGTGGCGGGTCTCTGGGACTCAGAGCGATTGTACGGGGCCCCAGGTGGCTGCTCAGAGGAGGGGCCACATAGCCAGGCGATTAGGTGCAGAGCAGGGTCCCAGGATCTAGGAGGCTTTTTGGTGGAAGAGCCCCACAGAGACACGCTTAGGGGCGGAGCGAAGGTTCCAGGCCTGAGGGCAGATTCTCTGAGGAGGGGCAGCCTAAGGAGATTCATCTGCGAAGGGTGAGGCTCCCAGGCCCAGGAGGTAGGGCCGGGCCCCTGGAAACTTTGCAGAGGAAGGCAGCCCAGCCCAGGCGGTAGCTGTAAATTGAGGGGAACCTCTAGGAGGGAACTGACCAGCGAGACCTCCCCACTGGGTGAGTCTTCCCTGCCGGGTGAGGTTTCCCCACAAGGATGGTAAAACCAGAGACATAGGCCCAAACAGGCCTTGCCTCAGCCCGCAGCCTAGTTCCCCTTTGGATGACCATTGGTCAACAAGTGGAGGCACCTCTGCCCACTAGCAGGGAATATACCCCACCTGAAGGCCACCACTCCTAGAGAGGCAGCTTCCTTGTGGAGCACCGCATTATCAACTTCCTCGAAGACTTCAGCCTACTGAAGGCTAAGAGGGGATATATATAGAAATCTTCAGGGACATTGTAAGTCAATAGAGAAAATCTGCAATATCTCAGCAGTCCACTGATACCTGAACAATATGAGAAAACAAGGAAAGAAAATGCTGCAAACAAATCTAGATGTTACATCAATAAAACCCAATGACAGCATGGCAGAAGAAATGACAGAAAAGGAGTTCAGAATGTACATAATTAAAGTGATCAGGGAAGCAAACGATGAGATGAAAGAGCAAATGCACGCACTGAATGATGAGATGAAAGAGCAAATGCAGGCATTGAATGATCGCACCAATTGACAGTTAAAAGAGCAAATACAGGAAGAAAAAGATCATTTCAATAAAGAGTTAGAGATATTGAAAAAAAACCAAACAGAAATCCTTGACATGAAGGCAACAATAAACCAAATTAAGAACTCCATAGAAAGCATATCCAGTAGGATAGAACACCTGGAAGACAGAACCTCAGACATTGAAGACAAAATATTTAACCTTGAAAACAAAGTTGAACAAACAGAGAAGATGGTAAGAAATCATGAACAGAATCTACAAGAACTATGGGATACCATGAAAAGGCCAAATTTAAGAATTATTGGGATTGAGGAAAGCCTAGAAAACAAACCAAAGGAATGAACAATTTATTCAATGAAATAATATCAGAAAATTTCCCAAATCTGAAGAATGAAATGGAAAATCAAGTTCAAGAGGCTTATAGGACTCCAAATACACACAATTACAACAGACCCACACTAAGGCACATTATAATGAAAATACCTAACATACAAAATAACGACAGAATTTTAAAGGCTGTGAGAGAAAAGAACCAAATTACATTCAGGGGGAAACCAATACGCATATCAGCAGATTTTTCAATCCAGACCCTAAAAGCTAGAAGGGCCTGGAACAACATTTTTCAAGCCCTGAAAGAAAATGGATGCCAACCAAGAATCTTATACCCAGCAAAACTTACCTTCAAATTTGATGATGAAATAAAATCCTTCCATGATAAACAAAAGCTAAAAGAATTTACAAAAAGAAAGCCAGCATTACAGAACATTCTCAACAAAATATTCCATGAGGAAGAGATGAAAAACAAAGAAGCAAATCAGCAAAGGGAGGAATTATCCTAAAGGAATTGTCAAATAAAGGAAGAAACAAGTTGTGTCAAACAAATAAATAAATAAAATTTAAAAAATGAACCAAATGACCGGGAAACCAAATCACATCTCAATAATAACCCTGAATGTTAATGGCCTGAATTCATCAATCAAAAGACATAGACTGGCAGATTGGATTAAAAAGAAAGATCCAACAATATGTTGCCTGCAAGAGACTCACCTCATAGAAAAAGATACCCATAGACTAAAGGTGAAAGGTTGGGGAAAAACATACCATGCACATGAACTCAGCAAAAAAGCCGGAGTATCCATCCTCATTTCAGATAATGTGGACTTCAAGCCAAAGTTAGTCAGAAGGGATAAAGAAGGTCATTTCATACTGTTTAAGGGAAGCATAAATCAGCAAGATATAACAATCATAAACATCTATGCCCCAAACAGTGGCTCATCCATGTATGTCAAACAAATCCTTCTCAATTTCAGAAACCAAATATACCATAACACAATAATACTAGGTGATTTTAACACGCCTCTCTCACCACTGGACAGATCTTCCAGACAAAAATTGAACAAAGAAACCATAGATCTCAATAACACAATCAATAATTTAGACTTAATGGACATTTATAGAATATACCATCCAACCAAGAGCGAATACACTTTCTTCTCAGCAGCACATGGATCCTTCTCTAAAATAGACCATATATTATGCCACAAAGCTAATGTTAGCAAATACAAGAAGATAGAGACACTAGCATGTATTCTATCAGATCATAATGGATTGAAGTTAGAAATAAATGAAAGAGTAAAACACAGAAACTATTCCAACATCTGGAGATTAAACAATATGCTCTTATATGATGAATGGATAACAGAAGATATTAGGAAGGAAATTAAAAAATTCTTAGAGGTAAATGAGAACAAAGAAACATCATATCAAAATCTCTGGGACACTATGAAAGCAGTACTTAGAGGGAAATTTATTTCATGGAGCACATTTAATAAAAGAAGTAAAACTCAACAAATAAACGACCTAACACTACAGCTCAAAGCCCTAGAAAAAGAAGAACAGACCAGCACCAAAAATAGTAGAAGACAGGAAATAGTTAAACTCAGAGCTGAAATCAATGAAATTGAAACAAAAGAAACAAAACAAAAAATTGACAAAATAAATAGCTGGTTCTTCGAATAAATAAAATCGATAAACCTTTAGCCACACTAACAAAGAGAAGACTAGAGGAAACCCAAATCACTAAAATTCGAAATGAACAAGGAAGTATCACAACAGACAGGATTGAAATACAAAACATAATTAGAAGCTATTTTGAAAATCTATACTCCAACAAAATAGAAAATTTCGAAGACATCAATAGGTTTCTAGAGACATATGAATTCCTAAACTGAACGAGGAGGACATAAACAATTTAAATAGACCAATTTCAAGTACTGAAATAGAAGAAGTCATCAAAAGCCTACCAACAAAGAAAAGTCTGGGACCAGATGGGTTCTCAGCCGAGTTCTACAAAACCTTTAAAGAAGAGCTCATTCCAATACTTCTCAAAGTATTCCATAAAATAGAAGAGGAGGGAACCCTCCCAAACTCATTCTATGAAGCCAATATCACACTGATACCTAAACCAGACAGAGACACATCGAGGAAAGAAAATTTCAGACCAATATCCTTAATGAACATTGACACAAAAATTCTCAACAAAATTTTAGCAAATCGCATACAAAAACATATTAAAAAGATAGTGCACCATGATCAAGTGGGTTTCATCCCAGGGATGCAAGGTTGGTTCAACGTCAGGAAATCAATAAACGTAATTCACCATGTTAATAGACTTAAAGTCAAGAATCACATGATTATTTCAATAGATGCAGAAAAAGCATTTGATAAAATACAGCACCCCTTCATGCTCAAAACACTAGAGAAAATTGGGGTAGTGGGAACATTCCTTAACATTGTAAAGGCCATTTATGCTAAGCCCATGGCTAATATCATTCTAAATGGTGAAAAACTGAAAGCATTCCCCCTAAAAACTGGAACAAGGCAGGGATGCCCTCTTTCACCACTTCTATTCAACATTGTTCTTGAGACTCTAGCCAGAGCAATTAGACAAACCAAAGAAATTAAAGGGATACGAATTGGAAAAGAAGAACTCAAACTATCCCTGTTCGCTGATGACATGATTATATATTTAGAGGAACCTGGAAATTCCACCAGAAAACTCTTAGAACTCATAAGTGAATTCAGTAAAGTAGCAGGTTACAAGATCAATGCTCATAAATCCAACGCATTTTTATACATAATTGATGAATCTTCAGAAAGAGAAATTAGGAAAACTACCCCATTCACAATAGCCTCAAAAAAAAAAAATACTTGGGAATCAATCTCACAAAAGAGGTGAAAGACCTCTACAATGAGAACTACAGAACACTAAAGAAAGAAATTAAAGAACACCTTAGAAGATGGAAAGATCTTCCATGTTCTTGGATAGGAAGAATTAATATTGTCAAAATGGCCATAGTACCTAAAGTGCTATACAGATTCAATGCAATTCCAATTAAAATCCCAATGATGTACCTTATAGAAATAGAGCAAGCAATTATGAAATTCATCTGGAAGAATAAGAAACCCAGAATAGCTAAAGCAATCCTTAGCAGGAAGAGTGAAACAGGGGGTATTGCAATACCAGATCTTCAACTCTACTACAAAGCAATAGTAACAAAAACAGCATGGTATTGGTACCAAAATAGACAGGTAGATCAATGGTACAGAATAGAGGACACGGACACAAACCCAAATAAATACAATTTTCTCGTACTAGACAAAGGGGCCAAAAATATGCAATGGAGAAAAGATAGCCTCTTCAACAAATGGTGCTGGGAGAATTGGAAATCCATATGCAACAGAATGAAACTAAACCCATATCTCTCACCATGCACAAAACTAAACTCAAAATGGATTAAGGACCTCGGAATCAGCAGAGACCCTGCAGATTATAGAAGAAAAAGTAGGTCCAGATCTTCAACTTGTTGGCTTAGGATCAGACTTCCTTAACAGGACTCCCATAGCACAAGAAATAAAAGCAAGAATCAATAACTGGGATAGATTCAAACTAAAAAGCTTTCTCTCAGCAAAGGAAACTATCAGCAATGCGAAGAAAGAGCCTACAGAGTGGAAGAATATCTTTGCCAGTCATACTTCAGATAGAGCACTAATCTCCAGAATCTATAAAGAATTCAAAAAACTCTACTCCAAGAATTCAAATAATCCAGTCGACAAATGGCTAAGGAAATGAATAGACACTTCACAGAAGAAGATCTACAAGCAATCAACAAACATATGGAAAAATGCTCAACATCTCTAGTAATAAGAGAAATGCAAATCAAAACCACCCTAAGAGTTCATCTCACCCCAATTAGAATGGCGATTATCAAGAATACGAGCAACAACAGGTGTTGGCGAGGATGTGGGGAGAAAGGTACACTCATACATTGCTGGTGGGACTGCAAATTAGTGCAGCCACTCTGGAAAGCAGTGTGGAGATTCCTTAGAAAACTTGGAATGGACCCATCATTTGACCTAACTATCCCACTCCTCGGCCTATACCCAAAGGACTTAAAATCAGCATACTAGAGTGATACAGCCACATCAATGTTCATAGCTGCTCAATTTACAATAGCCAGACTGTGGAACCAACCTAGATGCCCTTCAATTGATGAGTGGATAAAGAAGCTGTGGTATATATATACAATGGAATATTACTCAGCCATAAAGAATGATAAAATTATGGCATTTGCAGGCAAATGGATGAAATTGGAGAATATCATGCTAAGTGAGATAAGCCAATCTCAAAAAGCCAAAGGAAGAATGATATCGCTAAGAAGTGGATGATGACACATAATGGGGGGAGGGAAGTGTTAGTGTTAGGGTTAGAGTTAGGGTTAGGGAGGGGGGCAAGTATGGAGGAAGGAACTACTGTATAGAGGGAAAAGAGGGGTGGGAGGGGTGGGGGGAAGGGCAAAATAACAGAATGAATCAAACAACATTACCCTATGTAAATTTATGATTACACAAGTGGTATGCCTTTATGCCATGTACAGAGAAACAACATGTATCCCATTTGTTTACAATAAAATAAAAAAAAATATTGTAGATTTTAAAAAAAATAAATCTGAATAACTGAGGCTGTGGATTAATTGTCTTTAACTCAGACAGTGTTGATAAGAATTCTGCCAGCATTTCCATTAAGAAAAGTTTAATGAATGATATGACAAACTGCTCAGATGTTTGCTCGTTTTCCCCCTGAGGATTATTTTGGATAAAGATTTCCACTCCTATGGCATTTTTATACAACACTGTACAATCCTCCACTGTGCAATGGAATAACCACTAACCCCATGAGGTTATTCAAATTAATAAAAAATAAATGAAAGATTTATTTCCTCTGTTGCACCATCTGCAACATTGCAAATGCTCTGTTATGGTTTGGATGTGAGGTGTCACCCAGAAGCTCATGTGGGAGACCATGCAAGAAGGTTCAGAGGAGAAATGACTGGGTTTTAAGAGTCTAAACCCAATCAGTGCATTAATCCCCTGGTAGGGATTAACTGAGTGGTAACTGAAGGCTGGTGGGTTGTGTCTGGAGGAGGTGGGCATTGGGGCATGGTTGGGGCACCTGTTTGTCTCTGGCAAGTGGAAACTCTCTGTCTGCTTCCTGATCATCATGTGAGGCACCTCCTTCCTCTACACTCTTCCCCAGGAGTCCT
Organism: Sciurus vulgaris; assembly: GCF_902686455.1. Classification (NCBI taxonomy): domain Eukaryota; kingdom Metazoa; phylum Chordata; class Mammalia; order Rodentia; family Sciuridae; genus Sciurus; species Sciurus vulgaris. The sequence continues at coordinate 38,028,367 of NC_136476.1, forward strand.
GAGGAATGGCGCTGAACTTCAATGGACTGAGATCTTTGAAACTATGAGACTTCAAATAAACTTTCCCTCCTCTACAGTTGTTCTGGTTGGGTCTTTCAATCATGGCAGTGAAAAAGCTGACTAAAACGTGCTTTGTAGCCCTATATGGCTAGTGGCAATGGAGAAGGAATATTTCTATCATCACAGAAAGTTCTATACTGACAATGACTTGGTAGCATTTAGAAGAACATGGCCTCACGAGTCTTGTGGGCCTGAGTCCACAGCTCATTTCTCCTATTAAGTAGCTAGATGACTTTGGGCAAGTCATTTGACCTCCCTAAGGGCTCAGTTTCTGCATTTGTTAATAGAGTAATTCTACCTGCATGACAGGGTAGTGGTGAGGTAAATGAGTGACTGGTCTAAGTGCTCAGGGGGTGTTAACCTCCTCTCTCCTGCTCCTTCTGTGAAACAACCTATTTGTCTCAACCCCTAGGTCACCTGCCTGACTGGAAAACCAGTCTGAGCTTGAAGGCCTGACCAGGAGCAGAGAGAATCACCTTTTCCTCAGTGGTACCCAGGGGAATTGTGATGTCTTTGAGGTTCTAAGATTGTGATACCTGCCTAGGCAGGGAAGGGATGGGCTGTTTCTTCTGCTCACACTGCCTTATATATTCACTCCTCTAAGCTTATAGTCATTGCCTGAAATGAATAGGTGTGTCCCAATCAGTAACATTTGTTACTTACATGAGACACCTAGATGATGATTATGTTATATAGATGGATGGTTCTTAAATTTTAATGGGCATCAGAAGCACCTAATGGACTTAATGAAAATTGCAGGGCTCCACCCCCAGAATTTCTTGTATTGCATGAAACTTGCTTTTGCATTTGAACTCCCAGGTGGGAGTCTGCAGCTGCACTTAAGTTCTGGAAGTAGGAACACCTGTGGTGGCAAAGATTAAGTTATTTGTATTCCTGGGTTACACTAAGAAGGCCTAAGGCATATTTTTGAGGGTATGAGAAATCTTTATAACATTGCAACAATTGTGATTTAATTCTCAAAATAAAAAAGACCTCTTTTGGATCAGACCTCTTTTGGATCACAGATGACCATCTCAAATTCAACTGCATATGTGACTTCGGTGCCCGTTTTTGCTTTTATATTTACTGTCACATTATTACCAAGTGACTTCCAGAACTGGTGAAATTACACTTTTGATCTAGTATTTCTGCAATGGGGTTCTGTGGAGGTTGTTGGACATATGTAGAAGTCCAAAAGTTCCTAAATTTGAGGAAAAGTGAGTTGGTGGGGTCTTTTGCCCAACAAAAACAAGGCCTTCTAAGTGCCTTTCACAGGGGGTTTGAAGAATTTTGAGTGAAGAACTTTTCCTGGTGGGACATTTAATTAGCCTTGTCTATTGAATGCCAGGTGATGCACCAGAGTCAGATGACAGCCCCAAGTCATTTGCATACATTTTTGAAATATATTTCCTGCGGGGGGGGGATTTATGCTCTTTTTATTAATTTATTTTGTGAGAATCCTGGGGTCCTATAGGCAATCAGGTTTGACTTAAAACAGTTTGATCTCTGCCTGTCTGGTGACCCTATGGCTGCAACTGGATCCCTGGGCCTCTTGGTCCTTGCTTCTGTTCTTGGGACTTCCAGGCCACCTAGTAAGGAAGTGAGATAGCCCTTTGTGGAGAAGGGGGAACATCACAATCTATTATTTTGCCTGTAGAGGGCAGCAGTGCTGAGGATGTCCTGGCTACATTTTAAATGTGAATAGTCAATCCTGAATCTCTGTTCCCTCTGTCCTTCGTCTCACCTTGCCCTTCTTTTTGGCATTAATATCGAGAGGAGATATTTTCAAAATATCCTGCTGCCCCAGTTGGTGGCCTGGTGTTGGCTGGAGGCCCACCTGCTCTTTGGATATGGTTTGGGGTGCTACCTGTCCCCACAGCCTAAGTGTCTGCAGGAGGAGACTGGGAAGCCAGTGCCTGCTGCCTGCATCTGGGGCTTTGCTCACACAAATCCTCTCTTGCTTTCTTATCCCCAAATGCCTCTTCCCAGAGAGAATCTGAGTCAGCCACTTGTTATTAAATTAGTTCTTGCCAAACGATGACGACAGATGTCAATGCAACTGATAGAAAGTTTATATCCTCCCTGTCCCGCTTCTACAGGGAAAGGGGGTAAAGAAAAGGGCGGGGGGTGTGGCACAGAGGGAAGATGGTTGTCAGACACAGTTCCAAGGTGGCTCTATTTTGGTGGCTCAACAATCACTTCATACCTCCCTGCGAAGACGCAGGAAAGGGTCCCACTTAACTCCTTGTCTCATAGCCCTATGCCTTTGGATTTCATGTTGTCTCAGAAGGAGAACATTTTCCCTTTTATGGTAAACATCCTTTGGCTTGGCCTGCATGCTTGTAAAAGTGACGACTTTTCTGAGGAAGATTTCTTTTGGTCTAGTGCTTTCTTTCCTGTATGAGCTGCTCTCGCTAGCTCATGCATACAATTTCAATTTATGTTCTTTCTCCCAAGCAGGCAGCACCTGTCCTGACTCCTGGTAATCCCTGCTCCTAGGGCTCACAGAGGCCGATTCTCTCTGGACCTCTGGAGGTCACTCTGAAGTGGCCCTAGGGGTCCTCTTGGCTTGGGATCCTCCTGCAGGAACACTATTACTTCTCTCTTTTTTTTTTTTGGCTTGGGACGATTTTGTTTTTATTGCCATCTTAACCACTTGTAAGCATAAATGCAGTGTTGATTACATGCATATTTTTTGGGCAACAGGTTTCTAGAATTTTTTTATTTTGCAAAACTCTGACTCCATTAAACATCTCCCCGCCGCCCCTCATCAGCTCCTGACAAATACTAATCTGCTTTGTTTCTAAGTGTTTATCCTATTCTGGGCATCACATGTAAGTGAAATCATGCAGAATTTGTCTTTTTTGTGACTGACTTTTTTCAATTAGCATAATGTCTTCAAGGTTTTCTTTTTATTTCGCCCATGGGCTTTTATTGGTGCACTTCTACAGGTTATAGAAGTGCTATCCATGGTCCATAACCGGGAGAGCAGTATGGAGGGGTTGGTGGCAGGGCACTGGGAGTGGATAGGGCTGGGTGTTACATATGTAGTTTGAAAAAAACTTCTAGATGTTTCTGATTTGCCCTCAGATACAGCTTTTTGGCTGGTAATTGTTGAGCTGGAGTGTAAGGCACTAAAATGAAATTCGAGGCCAGAGCCTAAGGATGGAGAATGGGGGAATCTGAGGATGCTGTGAACAGTCAGGGACTTTGCTCCACCTGCCAGCTGTTCTAAGGACCACACTTTAGTAGGCCAATGTGAATGAATAGCAATATTTTCTTTGTGGAAAACATTTCTTCTTTTTCTGTTTCCCCAAGTCCAGCGGAACTGCTACTGGGGTTGGTAACACATTTAAGTGAGCTCTTAGAAAGAAACAGGACAGTCAGAATGTTTACATCCTTCCCTGGCCTGATTTTGTTTTAATGACATAGGTCATTAGCTGTTGTCAGTTGACAGAGCTGTATAAAAACATTCCAATGGCTTTGTGACTAAACTTGGGCATAACTATATATTTTTGATTCCTGAAGTAATTTTTACTTACTGAAAGTTCCATTATGAAATCCCAGCAGCAAAAACCTTTAAAAAATCTACCCAATTTTCATTAACTAGAACCTACTATATTCATTCTGGCTATAACCTAACTAATGCTCTAAGTTTTAAAATTTTTAAATGAGAAATCTTCTTATCACAGTAATTTAGATACTTTGGTAAGCAGTAAATCTTTGACTCTGAGACCCATCTGTATCATGGTTGAGTATACAAAACACCCTTGGAAACTTGCAAAACATCTGATTCACTTTGGCTATTATAGCAAAATCTATTTACAAATATCCATTTCTATGATTTAGTGGTGTGACCTCAGGAATGTGAAATTGCCTATTTAGTCCGCATTTATAAGTCATGCTAGAAAGTGACAGAGGGTTTCCCTTGTATGCTACTGTGACTGACTGGTAGTGGTTGTTTGTAATGCCTCATGAGGAAAAAGTATAGTGAGAAGTGGTGCTGTGGTTGATTGTTGATGTCTGCCACGGTGGAGGGAGCATTAGAGTGGAATTACCCAATGTTTGCCAACTTCGGGTTTGCAACGAGATAGGTCCTTCTCCATAGAAATATATAGAATGTGGCTAGTGCTCAAGCTGGCCCTAAAGACAAGATCAGTAGTTTTGGATTTTAGTATGTTGTTAGTGTACACAGATCATTAAAGCCTCCAAAAGATGTGGACATTTTGTGGGTTTTGGTGCACCCCAGAATATTTAATGAGCTGGGTGAGTTTGACTCATAGACTGAAAGGTAATTCCTCTTGGCATGATCTTACTGACTTGGGTAGACTTTTAGATCCCAGGTCACCTGCTATGTTCTGCATGAGGATATGAGAGGATAAGATCATTGCTATCACAGGGAGTGATGAATTTTTATTTTTTTCCAGTTTTGAATTTTTTATTCTTTTTATACATACTTGAAACAGTAGAGTACATTCTGACATACAAATGTGGAACATATTTTATTCTAATTAATCTAATTCTATTCTTTTGGTTGTACATGATGTGGAGTTTCACTGTGGTATATTTATATGTGAACATAGGAAAGTTATGTTCAATTAATCGCACTGAAGTAGTGGGTTTGTTTTGGAGACATATTTCCCTATGTTGCCCAGGCTGATCTTGAACTTGTGGACTCAAGCCATCCCTGCCTTAGTCTCCTGAATAGTTGGGATGACAGGCACATCACCATGCCCAGCTTACAGAAATTTAGATCTGTAAAATTGAACAGATGAAAGCTGGTCCTGATAGAAATAATGGAGAAGATTCCCAATAGCTGAACTGTGATGAGTAAAAATGTTGATATGGATCCAAAAAAGAATTAGTCTCTGTTTTAAAATTTACATAGAAAACCATCTTTCCTCATGAAAATTTCAATAAGATAAAAAAGGAAAACAGTGAGAAATGGTTTAACTGCATTCTATAGAGAGTCAATTAAGGATTTTCATTTACTTCATGAATATATTACCCTGAAATCAGCACTGATGAAATCAGTATTAATGTAATCCTGATTAAATGTTTAGGTTCTTAAATACAGATGGATAGAACCATCAGAGTCCAATCCTAGAATTTTTAAACATCATTGGGTTGAATGCAGAGTCAAAATGAACTTATAACTTTTCTCTAAATATGAAGTGATACATAAATCCTGAGAAGTGGGATTAATTTTGGGAGGCAAAGAGAAGAGAGGAGTGTAGATTTCAAGTTTTTAATAAACAAAAAAGACCTTAAATCTTCTTCCAGAAGGATCTCAGCTCTCAGAACTACTCCAAATAACATTCATTACAGAGGTCACCTCAGAATGTGGCTTTGGGGGTGTGCTATTTCCATGATTGTGGTTTGCAGAAATTCCTTCAGAGAATGTCAAGGGTTTGTCTAGGGAGAAACCCAGAGACTCATCAGAAGCTGACTTCTTAACCCAGATTAGGTTGGTAACATTTCTCTCTGTGTGGAATGGAGTGAGGGAGTGTACCCAAGTTTAAGCTTCAGTCAAATCTACTGTTCACACAAAAGATAACTTGAAGAAATAATGCCAAGTGCCCTTTTCCTGTTTGAATTTTTACCTCTTATTGCATTTTGGTGGAGGTGTGGGAATAGTGTGTGAGTGTGGGGGGGCGGGCGGGGAGGGAGGGAGAGAGATATTTCTCTACTACAGACTATTTGACAAGATTATAGCAGGAGCTTCAAGGCAGGCACTGATTGAAGTACAGCCATCCGGAGGTAGTGGGCCAAGTTCTATCTGACAGAACAGTAATTCTCAACTAAGGGAAATTTTGCCCATCCCCACACTATTCCCAGAGGACATTGGGCAGTGTCTGGAGCCATATTTTCTTTGTGAAACTAGTACTGAATGGGTAAAAAACAGTAATACGACATCCCACAATGCACAGGGCAGCATCCACCAATAATTAATTTTCTAGCCCCCAAATGTCAGTTGTGCCAAGGTTAAAAAATCCTTGTAAGGGAGGTACCAAGCTCCCTTCACACTTTTTATTGAGAAATGTAAGTTTAGGAAATCAAGAAAAGAGGCAAGGTACTGCATTGACTTTGGTGTGCCTACTCTGTCCAGCTGCCAGTGTGTTTGCAATTGTGAATTCTGGGACATGAGTGGTAACTATGTATATAATAGGGTAAAGTAAAAAATAATGATTACTAGCTCAAATTTGAGTATCAGAAGAACTCAGGCTCTAGTTCTGACAGTGTGTGACCTTGGGTATGTAACTTAATTTCTTTGGATCTCAAATTTCTGTCTGTAAGACAGTAATAATAATGGTACCAACTCAGTTGTTATGAAAATTCAATAAAATGCTGTATACAAAGCACCTAACATTAGTTCAGACATGTAGTTGTCAATGACATGTTTGAAAATGTGGTCAGAACAAAGAGAATTATGAACAGGATGAAGAGTCCAATCAGGCAATAATGAATTAATTGAATACTATATATATATAAAGGCTGTAACCCAGGTAGGGCTGCAGAATCTACCTGCCCAAACTAGGAGCCAAAAATTTGAAAGGGTAACCCAGTAGCACACCTATAAACTCAGATACTTGGGAGGCTGAGACAGGAGGATTGAGAGCTCAAGGCTAACCTTGGCAACAAGGGAAGACCCCCGCCCCCCTTTCACTCCCTGCCCAACCCTGTCTCAAAAAAAAATAATTTTTTTTTTGAAAGGGATTTCAGTGGAAAAAACATTAATGGTAATGGTGATGATGCCTATTGGATTGCAAAATTAAACCAAAACACAGGTTTGGCAAGGACCCTTTCTCACTCTCCTGCCAAGGTTACTCAACAAAAAGGACTCAGCAGGGTGCTACCTGATCACCTTTGGTTCCGGTGGAATTATCCCGGACCACATGTCACGTCCTGAGGTTGATTCTCTAAATAATAAAAAATGAAATGTGACTCAGTTGTAGTCATGTTACCTGGCCCAAAATGGGGAATCTGCTCCTTGGTTGGGTGACTTTCCAAAACCTGGGAAGGTGTTATATAGAAATGTAGTAATGAAGTAATCCAAATGAAGTAAATCAAATTCATAGTATTCATACTTCAGCATGGTTTATAATCACTGAGATATCCTATCTATGTTTTTATTTTAAGGTGTTTGAAAAAAATATGGCATATTAATCTGACTACAATTTGAAATGTTCAATTTATATGAGACTCATTAATTTTTTTTTTTTTTTTTTTTTTGGTACTGGGGAATTGAACTCAGGGGCACTCGACCACTGAGCCTCATCCCCAGCCCTATTTTGTGTTTTATTTGGAGACAGAGTCTCATTGAGTTTCTTAGTGCCTTGCTTTTGCTGAGGTTGGCTTTGAACTCTCAATTCTCCTGTCTAAGCCTCCACAGCCCGGTGAGATTCATTAATTTTAAAGAAACAGTAGACTTATATTGTTTTCAAACGGTTTAAAAATGTTTATGATAACCTAGTTTTATTACATTTTAAATTTGTGTTAAGTTACTAGGAGTTGTTGGGCTGGGGAGATAGCTCAGTCGGTAGAGTGCTTGCCTTGCAAGCATAAGGCCCTGGGTTCAATCCCCAGCACCACAAAAAAAAAAAAAAAGAAAAAGTTATTAGGAGTTGTTTATGTGCATAAGAAGATTTTACTTTTTAGGTTTGTAAGTCTATCAGACTTTTGGAGTGTCTGAGAGAATCAGGTGTTAAATATGTACAATTTAAAAAGTGCCTCAGGGAATTTAATTAACTCAACTTTAAAATTTAAATTTAATCTTTAAAACTTAATCAGTTGATTGAACATAATCAAAGAAAAAAGTGATCATGAATTCTTATTTTTATATCAAAATATTAGATTTATAATAAGACTTCTAAATTGACCTTAAAGGCTAGAGCAACACTAATCTTTTAAATTTACGCTTCCATATATTTAATTAATTAAAATCCAATTGCCTTGGAATAGACCTTTCATAAAGTTCCTGCAGACAATTAATAGCTCAAATGACATTAGTAGGCACTCCGTAAGTGGTAGTATAATGAATAGTAACGTCTGTGTGCCTCCTGTGCCCTTGAACTTTTGCACTAAAACTTCTACCACTGCATGTTTATTTCTTGAGAACTGGAGGGTCCTGATTGACTGCAAGTAAGGACTATTAAAAAAAAAAAAAACTCTCTTTTTTTGAGTCAATAATTTTATTACTATTGTTTTCACACTGAGAAGACTTAGTTACATAAAGTCATATTCTATAAGTTGATTATCAGTAGTAGAAGCACAAAGATGTGGACAGTGGAACAGGAAGGAATGTCTTTTGTCAGAGTGCAGTCTGTGTGACAGAAACACATTCCTCCAAACAGCCTATGTACAAATAAATATAGCTTTCAGTTATGTATAGACATATTCACAGAGAATAAACTGACATAATATCGCCATATATCTTGTCATCCAGTGAAAATTGCTCATGATAAACACAACACACACAAAATGACAAAATCATTTAGAAGTGCATCCACTGGATTCTTGTAGGGGTAAATATAGGAAGTTAAGATTTTTTTTTTTAATGGAGGCAAACAAAGGAAGATAAGACCATGTCTATATCTAAAAAGATCCTTTACAAAAATGGCATTCAGTATGTTTTTAAATCTTTTCCAAATATTCATGAAAATATTTTAAAAATTTATTCTTTTGATTGACACAAATAGTTGTATATACTTAGGAGTACACTATAATGCAGTGTACAGTATAGTGCACTAAACTGTTGTGATGATCAAACTAGAGTAATAAGTCTGGTGTTCCGTTGAATATAAGAGTGAATATAGTTGACCACAGTGCATTGTATATCTCAAAAGATCTAGAAGAGAAAACTTTGAATGCATTTTGATATTTTTAATGTGGTGATTTGTCCAAAAGACAGTTTACAAGTTTTAGGGCAAATATCTATGTTGGAAGCAATGTCGATAACATTTTCTGTCTTAAAAATATGCAAGTAACAACAGCATAATCGATTTTTTCTTTAGTGCTAGCAGTGACGTCATTAAATCAGAAGGGTAGCTTTTGCTACTCTTGCTTTCAATACATGGCTTTTCTAGTCTGCAGTTTGAAGCTAGAACCTATTGCTTGTGGAGTTTTTTTGAGATTCAAGCAGAAGAAATGTCAAGGCTAGATGCAGGGCTCAATGATGGACTCTGTGCAGGGTTCAATGAGGCAAAATGCCATCTTAGGGACCAACAGTCTCTGCCCTTTAAAGAGACTCTTCAGGCCACAAAACAGCCTCTAACGGAGGAATATCGCTGGCTCTGCATCCACACACCCTTTCTTTAGGGCAAGTTAGATGTGGAAGCATCAGTTGATGGGGTTGTCCAATTTAACACACGTGTTTACTCTATATGGTTAATTTAGGTACCCAATTGTGGTGGTTATTTCCAGGCTGTTAAGTGCCTTTTGACCATTATTTTAGCTTTCACTCAAAATACATAAAAAGTTATGATGAAGTAAAAAATTATTTTTAGTTGTGGGACATTTGTGTATACATGTATGCACATAGTCTACCATATTAGGTCTGAAATTGAGTATTTTAGCAGGAAGTTGCAGGGAACCACCCAGTGCCTTAACGAAGTCTGCTCTTTTACATGTTCTCTCAAGGAAGTTTCCTAATTTAGGCATATGAAATTATTGACAAGTTGTATATCTCTATGCCATTTTTATAAGGGAACCTCTTAGACCCATCCTATGTTATATAAAAATTCAAACACATCCTAAATTTCCCAGGTATGTTTGCTAATTATCAATTTCACTCTCCAAATAGATGAACCTTGCTTTACATAGCAAATGGATTCCTGAAAAAGTTAATCTATAATTTTTTAAAAAGGAAGTATTTTCAATGTAGCATTAGAACTTGTTATTTAAAGAAACTGTGTAATAAGCTAGTTTGGAAATGAAGAATGCTTTTGTGAAATAAATAATTAGAAATCTTTGATTTTCTAACAGTTATATTAAAGTACATATCTAAATTTAGTAGTAGGATTGTCTAGAACAATAATTGTAGGTAATAAAAAATAGAACAGGTAAACTCCAATTTACAACAAACAATACAAAACAGGAATGACTCATGGACTGCTTATTGATTGCCTATATTCAGAAGCCCTGAATATATGTATTATTGGTATTTTATGGCTTTAATTAAGACAATTGTCTCTTATGAAGTACCATAAAGTGCAATATTAAAAAAATTAAAAAACCCAAAAGGCATCCATTGTCCTTCAGTTTTATCCTGATGAGAAGAATTGGAGATTTGCTTAATTAAATGGCAAAGGATTACCTACTTTTACTCATGCATGCAGTTTCATCCTTGAAATGATTTTATTCAGGGATTCAGACTTATTTCACTTTTTTCTTTTTGTGTGTAACATCATTTTAAAAATTAGTATTCATTTTTGGTTAGCTGAGAGTTTGAGAGAACCATTAATCCCCAAGACCTTAGTTACTTATAAATCCATGATGAAGAAATATGCAACCCAAAATATAAGACTGCAGGAATATAGTCCCATTCTTACAGTGAACTGGAGACTGTTTTACTAGGCCAGGACACCGAACAGCAACCTTATGGTTCCTATCCAGTCTGCCACACGAGGAGGAAGTAAGCTCACTGCCATACAGGTGGAGAAGAGGAGATTCAACTCTTTCTCTGACTTACTATTTAAAATGCGAATTTTAATTCCTCTTGAAAAATCAAAGCAGCTAAGTACACACCCAGAGTTTTGGAATGATCTTGAGTGGCGTCTCTACTATTCTGAGTTCTTTGTGAGTGCTGGATGGTGGGCTTGAAAGCAGTTTGTAAGCTGCATGCTCATTCTGAGCTCAGGCTTGCCTCTGGAGAACCACTGCCTGTTGCACTTGCAGTAAGCAAGACCTACTGGTGCTCTAAAGATATTTCTACTGCCTTCTTCTCCTGTGGTGGGGGATTCTGTCCATATTTTAGTAGCAATTAGAAGGGATCACCCCTAAGAAGTAGTCAATTACATGAAAAAAAGTTTGGGGGCAGAGGTCTGGCATTTTTGAATCTTCCTGTCAATGAAGAGGAGGAGGAGGAGGAGAAAATGCTCAGTTTGCCAAGTACAAGCACACTGGGAGGCTGTGGTGTGAACTGTGCAGGGGTATAAACACTGGGTCCAACCTGGACTTCAAAATTGAAAGTGTGGTTAGAAATGAGCAGGTGGAGACCTCAAGAAGGCCAAGTAGAGACCTTACAGTAGGCAGACGCCTGTGCAAATGCCTTGGGCGAGCAGAAAAATGCCACTGGTCTCATGCAAATGTCTCAGAAGAGAGATATGGGGCCACAGGGATCACAAGATGAATGTGAATTAGCAACAAAAGGTGACTTTAAAAAGGGAAGAGCAACAGAGTGTGCATAACAAGGGAGCAAGGCATTGAGTTCCAGGCTGTAAATCAGCACTGTTCAGACTTACACTCATGTCATGATTAGTCAGAAGGTACCATAATATAAGTGCAATATAAAACATTTAAAAAGTCTTAGTCAAGATGAAGCGTGAATGTTTAAGAGCATTTTTAAGACTCTGAAATATAAATCTAAGGAGACTTTTGATGAAAAGAGGTAAAGGGTCAACTAGTGGTGACTTCCAAACATTTTGGGGTATAGAATGCAGAATCCCCATGTGCAGTTTTCTCCCAGAAAGAAAAGTAGATGAAGTCGACAACTGAAGGGGCCAGGGTTAACTTGGAAGGTGACTTTTCTGACCCTGAGGGTTATTAACATTAAATTTGGTTACATCAGGAACATCTCTGCAGGGTTCCCATTGGGGTGTGTGTGTAGTGGGGTGGTGATGTCCTTTGGATTAGGGCAATAGACTGGACAAATGCTCTTAAATGGAATTAAATCTTTGGTGCAAGCCTATGCATGCAGACTCCATGGCACTCCTTTAGACTTATTTATCTGTTTAAAAATAAACTCTTTTAGGTTTTCCAGTCTGTCAAGCATTTAGTGAAAGAACATTGGCTTAGATAATATGGTGTTCCTTCACCATTTGTACACTAGTTTGAACTTAGCGCCTATCCTATCAGATTGCAGGACCACCTCGGTCTTTCTAAACATGGCTGAGTTATGGATCTTTTTCTTCTTTGTGGCTCTCTCTCACTCTTTCTGAAGAAAACTCACTAACCAGATTAGAGAGCTCTGGAAATCCAGGTGGTAGGGAGCAAGGCTGATTATCCCTGTGTGAGGAGGGAAACTAAAATGGCAGTGCTCACGTTGTTTGGGGAAAGGGGGAAAACACATTACTTCTGTTTATAGCCAACAGGAGCACACCTATGGCTTCTGTAGGTCTCCATTCTCCTGTCGATTAGGCGTTGCAGCCTGTGTACTTCCAAAGCTCCCACGGAGGTGAAAGAAATATTGCAATGGTATAGTAAGAAGTAATGGAGTTGAGCTGGCTGTATTTCCTTTATTGCTTTTTCTGTTTGCTATATATTTCAAAGAATATGAAGCTGTGAGATTGAAAAAGAAACACAAAGATACAGAGGCAGGGAGCTAAACTTAAATGACAGTGGAGCAGGGACACAATTAGTTACCTTTCTTTTCCCAAGGCATCTTGAAAAGGGATTAAAAATCTAGGACTATATAAGGGCTCTTGGAATTGTTTAAAAAACCTGATATAGTTGCCATTTTAAACTACATAAGGATGTGTTTCAATGTGACTCTTTCTTAGGAATTCTAGTAAAAGTAGATGAATTTCTCCTTCATAGTTTATAAACTATGTATATATATATAGATGTATATGATAACTGTCTCAGTGCCAATGTGTTACTGCTGATTAAAGATGATGTTGTATAGGGGTTGAGGATGTGAGGATGTAACTTTTAAAAAGCCATGTGGTTATGTAAGATCTGGATTAGCTTCTACAGTACACTTTCTCAGGAATCACTCTGAGAACAGCTTTCCTTTATTTTTATTGGAATAGTGCTGTCACCTATGATGTGACCACTTATTTATCAGAATAACAATCTGTTTGCCATCAAGGAAGCCTAGTACCCATGTAATCGTTGTGTGTGTGTGTGTGTGTGTGTGTGTGTGTGTGTGTAGATGTGGGGAAGAAAGCACACTGGAATTTTCTGAAATGCTTGTATTCAGACAGGCCATCAGAGCCATGACAGACCCTTCAATGCAGAAGTTTCAACAGAGCTTTAACTCAAGTCCTATCTTCTTCAGTGCTATCTGGCCAGCAGCTCCACAGGTTGTCTTTTCCTTGGTTAGCTTTCTGTTAAGGTGGTCTGGGGTGGTGTGTTTCCCGTTATAGAAAAATCACTGTTTTAGAGGCATTTAAAAGATGAGAGCAATAGTGGGGAGTTTGCCAACTCTCTCTCCACCCAGGAATGGGTGTGTATTAGCATTATCAAATGTCTAATCAGTGAGGCAGCAGTGTTTTGCTGAAGTGGCTCCAAATCACCTGATTTATGTCTCCCTTATAAAAGAAATTACAATGACCCCTGTCAGGTCATGCCTCACAAAGCATTTTTTCTGAATATTAAACAACCCCTGTCTTTCTTTCTGATCTTCTGAGCAAGAATTTAAGATATTCTGCTGCATCTTCTGAGATAATAAACAATCCTACCTGATGGTCCTTACATGTGTTCTGTCTTCCCCATCTGTCATTGCCTGACTCAGTTTAGGTCCTGAGTGACACTGTTTAATCTTGTGTTTCAGTTCCCTAGGAACTGGTCAGGTCCAGAAGGCAGCTGGTTGTGTTGTGTGCATACTCAGATGCAATTTAGAAGTGTCTGTTTTATAATTCTTAGTTTGATGCAAGTTGCTGGACTATTCTTGGCTGCCTAGGGCTATAGGGGAGGTGATAGCAAGACCTGCTTGGTTTGCTCTGAGTAAATGGAACCATTTGAGTGCAATTCATTTATTTAAAATAGAGTAGTAAAATATTAGCTTGAACTTTTGATATTATTTTATACTCTGCTCCAGAGAAGCAAAGAGAGTACTTGCAGTCTACAATTTTCTTCTGTGCTTCCTGTTGAATATTCTTTGCCTCTATATCAGCATTAAGGATATAGCTATAGCTGGGTTATAGCTCAAATGGCAGAGTGTCTGCATGAGAGGCTCTGGGTTCGATGCCCAGTACTGGAAAAAACAAGGGTGGAAGGATAAGACTGGGCAGTTTGTTAAGGCTGAAAAATCTATATTCTGGGGGTCAGGAAATACAGGTGTTTATGTGTATGTTTATATGTATATGTGCATAGAACAGAACCATATTGTGAGATCAGGAAGAAATGCTCCCCGTGATTGGGACTGGACTTTATTTGACTTTGACTTTGGCAAGCTTGATGCTCTTTGCTTTTGAATTCTAAATGTGATTGGGTCTCTCCCCCTCCCTCCCTCCCTCCATCTCTCTCTCTCTCTCTCTCTCACACACACACACATGCACACACACAGAAAAGGGGCTAGAGATGAACTACTGTGGAAATCATGATGTGGAAAGTTTTCTTCTAATTATATGAATGATTTTAGGCCAACACATAACCACTTATTCACAGATACAGCAATGAAGGGAAAGCCAGGGCAAGCAGTGGAAAGTGCCTGTGTGCAGGACTTTGACAGTAGTCATAGTCGTGCCCAGCACAAGCCGATGAGGTGGGAACTGGGCTTGAAAATGTTGTCTTCTCAAAAGAAATTTTTCATAAAAAAACCACAACAAGTTGGGCACGGTGGTGCACACCTGTAATTCCAGCGTCTTGGGAGGCCAAGGCAGGAGGATGGCAAGTTCAAAGTTAGCCTCAGCAAAGGTGAAGTGCTAAGCAACTCAGTGAGACCCTGTCTCTAAATAAAATACAAAACAGTGCTGGGGAGGTGGTTCAGTGGTCAAGTGCCCCTGAGTTCAGTCCCCTGGTACCAAAAAGACAAAAACAAAACAAACACAAACAAACCAACAAATCACAACACTCTCTGTGAAGTGTTTCCTGGTTGTTTGGATGAGTCTTCACTGTGAGCTAGGAATGAATGGGAAGAGGTGAGGAGGCAGGGGAGGAGCAGAAAGTGCTGGAATAAGAGCAGGGTTGCTCCGATCTCCCGCGATCTTTCTTATTTTGCATAGTCTACCTGCAGTTTTGTCAAGGTCACCTATTTAAACCTTTCAAACAATGAACTGGTCAATAATACAGAATTCACACAACAGCCACCTGTGTTCCCTTCCAGTAACACACAAGAAAAGTTTACTTCCTCATTCTCTTTCAGTCTACGTACCAAGTCCTGCCCTTGACGAACAAGATGCAGGTTTCCTCCACACATTTGAAAACTCCACTTTGCAAAGCTGAAAAAACTTGAAAACTAGCCTGTTGGGGAGCAGTTGTCTTGATTTCTTGTCTTCTCAGGGGGCCTTCACTTTTTAGTACTTTTTGCTTGTGGGGGCAAAGCCGTGATGATGGGTGCTGCCTGCTGTTGCTCTGCGGAGTGAGCTGAGGTTTTGCGGGAGGGAGGACTGACCTTGACCTTGGCTGTCAGGTCACTTGACATTTATATACAGCTGTGTGCTCCACATCCTGTCTTCCTATGTTAAGAGGTGTGTGCTCACAACACAATCACAGCAAGCCTCAGGCACACCACAGACTGAAGACATGGACGCATGTGGCAAGGAGCCCTGTGTGTGACGTGTGCTGACTTAGATGTAGGCTGGGCACAGAATAATGGACCATCCTCTATTTACTTTTGCAAATGACTTTAAGAAATCATGACTTGGGTAAATGAAAAGTTCTACATATTTTTTTCATCAATTTAGTTTAACCCCCCTTCCCCCATGAGTCTTATTTTCTACTGAAATAGACCTGAGAAATCATACAAGGTGGCAAACAGAACTTGGGGGCACTGAATGAACAGAATGAAAAAGTTCCATGTAAAGTTGAGCAAAATCAGGAAATAAAAACTTGAGGTGACTGGCTTGAAGCCAGCACAAAGAAGCTGTGGGATATAGTCTTCAGTGTACTTTAAAAACTAGAAAAAGTCCCAGCTGGGGTGCTGATGGGAGGAGAGATATAGACATTGCACAGGCTTTAACCAAATCCTTGAAATAGGACCCAGAAAACTACCTGGGGTGCACCAAGTGTGCAAATGCCTTTGCGAACATCTCTAAGCTGCCTCCATCCAAGCAGTGTTGATCAGAGTTGATTTAGATCTTTTGGGAATAAGGATTCTTAGACACTGAAGCCCTTTATGATCACATTGGACAATGATTTAAGGAGCCATGATGCCCTTACATTCCCATTAGGTGGCAAGTCCCGCTAAGCACCTCGACTGGATAGTGTTTCTTATCACACATGGAGGCTCTCCTGGCAGGTGTTTGACTTATATGTGAGCCCTTAGCATCAAAATATGTCTAAATGGTAATCACAGCTAAAACTGCCCTCCTTCTTTCAATGATAATGGGACATGCATTGGAACAATATAAGTTCAGTTTATATAGTTTTGCTGTCCTAGAAAAGCACTAATTTGGTCTGCAGTCATATTTTCTACTTGCATGCTGGGGCAATATAAGGAAACAACAAAAAAACCCAATCCAACACTAGTCACCTCCCTTCTATCCCTAAACCAATATTCACCCAATCTTGGTTTTCTCTCTGTCTGTCTTAAGTGTGCCTTGGTATGAGTAGGCAGACAGTCTTCCCTGTATGATTAGTTAGTGCAAACGGTTTGGAGGGCTCAACTCAGGGCTCCTTTAGACTCTCTCTACTAAGCCCTCCTCCCTACAATTTTCTTAAACCACCCACCTTATTAGGCAGAATCCCAGTAATTCCAATGTAGGCTGAAGGTGACAGCGATACCACCTTTGTCTGTGGATTCCATTAGATCACCTCTTGCACTTAAGAGGTAAAGTCCAGACCGAAGGTTGAAGGTTGATGCCCCTCTTCAAAAAGGTACTATAAATATACTAGAGCTATCCCTGAAAAGATGCATTTGTACTTACATATATAAATATATATATATATGACTTTACATATATATATATAATTTTTCTTTCTTTGTGTTTGTGTACAGTTATGTATTAATCTATAGGTATGGAAAGAGAGGAATAATACAGGAACAGGCAGGATTTGTGTGCTCGTGTATGTATATTTATAATATGTATACTTTATAGGTGTATATATAGCCTCTGTCCTTGTTTGCTTCCTTACAATGAATGTACCTCCGACCAGCGAGGAGTACCTGTCAGTGGTGAATGGAGGGAAGCCCCGAGTTCACGGTTCTTTTTGTCTCTTACGTGGACTCATTTCAGTAGGCAAGGCTGAAGAGCCTGTGAAATGAAGGGTCCCAGGTGAATCCATCCCTCCTCCAATCCACCAAGGAGGGACACTTGGCTGAGGCTGTGTACCAGCTGCCTCTTCTCAAGAGGCCAAGGAGCCTAGAGCCCAGAGCAGGAAGGGACCATCCACACTGTTGGTTCAAGATATGGCTTTTCCGCTAGATGGAGACGGGGCACATAAGAATCCTGTCTTCTAGGAGGACGCTGATCACCAGGAACACGAAGTAGAGGCCGAACATGATGAAGCCCAGCACTTTGTTCATCCGCCATTTGCAGAGGGCGATGGAGAGAATGACGAAGAGCAGCATGATGAAGAGGAGGACAATGGCGCAGAAGAGGCCATTGCTGCTGACAGCCACGGGCTGGAATCTGTGAATGACGGTGTACAGGAGCCAGGGCAGTGGGAGCCTGGGAGGACAGAAGGCATAGAAATGAGTGGGGAAAAATGGAAAACAATATTTTAAAAAATGGAGACAGAGAATAGCAATGACTTAACAGTTTAAAAGCAAGTCAAATTACATGATGCTGGGCATAGTGGTGCATGCCGATAATCCTAGTGACTTGGGAGGCTGAGGCAGGAGGATTGCGAGTTCAAAGCCAGCCTCAGCAACTTAGTGAGGCCCTAAGCAACTTAGCAAGATACTGTCTCAAAATAAAAAATAAAAAGGGCTGGAGATGTGGCTCAATGTCTAAGTAGCCCTGGGTTCAATCCCTGGTACCAAAAACAAAAACAGAAACAGCAAAAACCCAAAACAAAAAGCAAACAAAAAATCATGATGACAGCGGGGGCCATGATACAGTATAGAAGTCTGAAGTTTATTCTGGAAAAGATATTGGCAATCTTTTGATTTAAAAAATGGTCTTTCTGAAAAATCTGAAGAACACAGTATCTTACATTTGTAAAGTTTAAAACACTTTATTATGTATTTCTAAACCTGTTTTCTACCTTTACATTTGAGTTTTAATCTGATAACACATTTTGTTTCCCATCCAGAGTGGTGATTCTAAAACACACCAGGAAAGCTAATTGCTAGGAGTACGATGGATGTTGACCACGGTAGGACTCTGTGGGCAGGACTCTGTGGCTGAAAATATCAGGCTCAAGTGGCATGGGTGTCTGTAGGCAGCTGGGTGAAATGCAGCTGGTTCTACCCATTGAGTCTAATGATGGAATGTTGGCTGGGAAGATACTGATCAGCTGGCTGCAGCTTCTGTATGGTCAAAGGAAGCTGCATTTTGACCTGGTTTCAGGGGTATGGAAGGGGAATACCCTTTTGAAACATGAAGTTCTCCAAAGAAAAAGTGAATAGTTGGTGAGAAAAATAATGAGGGTGAAAAAGGTAGTGACTGTATGCATCTGTCTCCTCTGCTGGAGAGTATGCGCAGGAGCAGAGCCCAAGCACTGTATCTTTGAATCGCCAGGGCTTGGCACAAGCAGGCCCCCACCTGGGTACTCAACCTGGGTAACACTGAAGTGAATGATGCCTGGTGGTGATTAGTACAGGCATTTTTCTGTGACTGGGAAGTGTGCACTTCAGTGAACCACATTGGGTTGGGGTTCCCCAGGGGCAGCCTGGAACAAGGTGAAATTCTAGTTCTTGGCAGGAGTGGGCAGTCCTGGTACCCTGAGTTTAGCAGTGGAAAGTCAGAAACTGGAAGGGGAGGGCCTAAGAATGTTGGTGAACTCGTCCTAATGAGTTCTTCTTCCTCATTTCCCATGCCTTTTGAAGAGAAAGGCCCCAAACCATTTTACTCATATTAAACCAGATGTTATAGTTTGAACCTTGAATTATACCCCAAAAGTGCATGTGTGGAAAGCTTGGTCCCTAGCCTGTGATGCTATTGGGAGGTAGTGGAACCTTAGGAAACAGGGCCTAGTGAAGGGAATGAGACCACCAGGGGTGTGCCATTAAGGAGATATGAGGACCCCAGCATTTCCCTCTCTTTTTGCTTCCTGGTCAATAAACACCATAATCATGCAGCTACAGGTTCAAGCAATAGAGACCCTGGACTAAAGCCTCTAAAACTGTTGGCCAGAATAAACCTTTCTTCCTTTTAAGTTGATTATCTCAGGTATTTGTCACAGTGACAAATCTGACTAACATACTAGACAAACACATGCACACGTAAACACACACACATAGACACCCATCCAATTCTGGTAAAGTTGAGCCGACCGCACAATAAATAGTTTGTAAACACCCTTTGGAGGAAAATGACATTTTTCATAATAATTTGAAATGCAGATACAACTTTATTCATAAAAATGACCATTTCAGTGTTATTTGAATACTAAAAAACTGGGGATGTCTTATAATTTCTAATAGGAAACTAGTCAAATAGTGAGTAAGTCAATATAAGTCAATATAATGTTATACAGCTATTTAAAATCACAATTTATAGTGATACAGGATATATTAATGATATAATTTTAAATTTAGGCTTTATTACAATGCTATGGATCAAACTCAGGATCTTGTGTGTAATTTTAAATTTAGAATGAAAGATTTACATAAAAATAGCAATGAAATTTCAATTGCATAAAATATACACATTTTAAAAGGGTGGTGAATTTTCATTGGTCTTTATATGTACTTTCTGAATTTTTTGTGTATTAATCTTAGGAGCAAGAAGAAAATGCAGGCAATACTATGCAGAAACTTTTACACTCAATATTTTGGTAATGATATCACTTACTATATTGGCAATGACATGCCTAACAAAATAATTAAAAGAGAATGTTTTTCTGCATAAAGATGTTTCTGCATAACAAAAAATCTGAAAAAAGATAAGAAGGTTCTTTTAAAGGATAATGGTTAAGCTGAAAGTCAACAGGATGGACTATTTGTGGGTTTACATAAAAATACTTAGAAAATGGGTCACATGATTTACTAGTTTTGTTATAGATGCCTCTTTTTGCTAGGCACATATGGCTAAAGATGGAAAAAATAAGAGCCCCGCAAGAAGATAAAACAGAATATTCACTAAGAAAACAAACTGAAATATTTGAAAGAATTTAAACAAATGAATTGTGTTTTAGTAGGTTAGGTGTAATTTTTTTTAGACTCTCATTTTTTGTTATGATCTATATGTAATTTTAGACCAATGAACAAGGAGGGTCTTGCAATTTACTGGAATAGTTATTTTTCAGAAACATGACAAAGATGTCTAACTGAATACGTAAGTTTTCTTATAGGATTTTTTTTTAACACTACTGAGAACTTTTGCTCTCTCTCTCTCTCTTTTTTTTTAAAATAAGCACTGACCAAGAAGTTATACTAAATGTGTAATCAACAGAGTTAAGAAGTACTATTTTTATCAGGACAATTTCCTTTAAGGCATGTAGCTTTGATGGATGGACAGACCCATCCATCTGTCCATCTGTCTGTCCATTCCACAAGCATTCATCAAGCCACTACCATGCAGTTGACATGTACTCGATTTGATAGGTGCTTGCACTTGGGGAGTTCACAGGCTTCCAGGTGACAGGACCATGGCAAGAGTACAATGTGCGAGGGTCTACAGGAGCAAGAGTCCCAGCTCAGGCCCAGGGTAACTAGAGAAACAGGATTTGAGCTGATACTGGTGAGTACTGATACTGAAAGGTAAGTCAGAGCTTTCCAGGTAAACAAGCTGGGTGGGCTTCACTGTGAGGGGCCAGCATAAGAGGGAAGTTTAGCAGGAGGGGGCACATTGGGACTCATTGGAGCTTCAGACAATGGAAACCCAGAGCCGGGTTTTATGCACAGATAGTGTGGTTGATGGTATTGATTCCCCCACCCCACTTCAAATCCCAGCTACTTCATTTACCAGTTGTGTGAACTCTGTGCCATTCAATATCCATATCTAGGGCTGGGGATATAGCTCAGTTGGTAGAGTGCTTGCCTTGCATGCACAAAGTCCTGGGTTCAATCCCCAGCACCACAAAAAAAAAAAAAAAAAAAAAAAAAAAGAAATATCCATATCTGAGAAATGGGGATGCTAATATATACCTCCTATGATCATTGTTTGGCTTAAAGGGATAAAAATGTATGTACAGTGTACATGGTAGACATTGTATAAAAATTGATAAATATGTATTTGGTAATGAAAAGTTATAAGACAACAATATTCAAGATGCTTAAAGAGAACATACATGCATTTCACTGGGTTTCCAAACTCAAGGATCAAGAGCCCTGCTCTTCTGGGAATATAAAGGTAAAATCCTGTATCTGTCTTTCTCGGGGGATTGCCGTTCAGGTTCATGAGTCAGCCCACTTTTACTTTTGACAAGTTAATGTGATGGGAGAGATAACATCAGTCCTCTCAATTTGGCTGACTATAGAGATTATTCATAACTAGAACTCCAGGTTGCTTAATTGTAAGAAAAAAAAAATCTCATCTTCCTATTTTCAAAAAACCTAGAATATCATCACAGGCACAGATACACCAATGAAAACGCTAAGGCTGCCAGCATTTTCCAAGGAGACAGGATGTTCATCTCAATCTGTCTTAAATCTTGCCTGGGGCTGATCAGGGATATTAACTAGAATATGGAACAAAAACACTGTGAAACTATCAGAGCATCTCAGTCCTGTCTGAATACTGAATATTCATAATATGTGGTGAGTGCAGTTAAATAAATAGAATTCTCCTAAAGTATTTTCTAAAGCATCAATTATAGATGCAGGTATGTATTTCTGCCTGTCTAGGAATGCTTTATTCTTCATTAAGTTCTCTGAATAATAGAATGGTACTCTCAGCCTTTGTCTTCTGTTAGTACTGCTGAGTTTGGGCTTAGATCCTGGTCATATCTTCAGAGTCTCGGAAGACACAGCCAATGATGGAGCTGGTGGGTACTTTTATGTAGCTTTCACTTACCCTACGGTGATGTCAAAAATGTTACTTCCAACAGAGCTGGACACGGCCATGTCTCCTAGCCCCTTCCGAGCCACTATGACACTGGTGATAAGATCAGGGATGGAGGTCCCAGCAGCCAGGATGGTCAGACCCATAATCTCTTCACTAATGCCAATGGTCTCTCCAACCTACATGTCACGACAGGGTCAAACATAAGTGTTGCAATCACAAAACCATCCTCACCACAAAATTTCCCTGCAACCCCTTTTAATGAGTTCCTTCTCTGTGCTATGCTGAGGGCTGAGATGATAAAGATGAATGAGCCACAATCATTGCCAAGGAGGAGTTTATATTTTTATGACATTGAGACCCAAGAGGTCAGCAATGTTTATGCAAAGATTAAGCAGATAATCTCAAATTTAAAAAAAGCCATAGAGGGCTTGAGTGCAGCCACCATATGGTGTTTCCTAAAACCAAGCCAGGGAAGCTGCAAGATTTGAGTTATACAAACCAACTGGCCTTTGAACCCAGGGGCAAGCAGTGCCAACTCCTGGGATAGACATGCCCTTCAATTTACCATCAAAGATTAAGGACTGACACTCAGTGTTCCATGTTTTTCCTTAATATCTCCTATTGTCTGTACCACTTAAACACTTTGAGGCTCCACCATTTCCACAGGAAAATTGATTTGGCATGTGTTCAGGTTTGGTAATATGAAAATGGAAATTGGCAAAGCTGCTATGTAGAGACAACAGCGAGGGAATCAGAGGTCTGGTTTGGTGTCTGTTAACCGTTTGACCCACTGCTGCTTCATGTACAGCATCTTTGTTCCTTGCTTTCTTATCCATAAAGTGGGATTGGCATTATCTGCCTTAAAAAGGTGGTTGTGGGAACTAAATGCCGTGGAAAAGCCTTTTGTAAATAGTACATCATTATCAAAAAGTGAAATGGGGTTTGCAGCAATTGCATTTTCTTATGGTCTTTGTCTTTTAAGACTGACATTTTTGTTGGGAGGGTTGTTCTAGCTTCAGAGGGAAGCGCTTCCATTCTTTTGAGCAACTTGTCTTATTGGGACTTAAAAAAAATATTGAAAGTATTTTTTGGAGTTGATGAGTTAGAGCTCTGAAAATCAACATAATGCTTTCCATTTGGTCTCCAGACATACAGAGTTTTTTGAAATAGTTGAAGGATAAAGAAATAGTAAGGATAAAGGTCTTTAGGGAATTGTAAATCTCTTTTCTCATTTATAAGTAACATCATGGTTCCTACTAGCTTAAAAGCATAGTTGGGAGCTTTATTTTGATGGTCATGCCTGCTCCAGAGACTGGTGAGCTGACTTAGTTTACCCTATGCTTAGGCACACAGATTCACTGCTCCCCCTTAGAAAGTAAGGTCCTTGCCAATAGGGTCCTTGAATGCTATGTGTACCTAATTTGTAGAGCACAGCCTGATAAACAGTAGGCTCCGAAGACCTATTTACTGAATGAACAGATCAATCTGCATAGGTAGATGATTTCCTTAGCATGTTTTCCTAGTGTTCTAGAAAAAGTTAAAAATAAAAATTTTGCACAAGAGCAAAATGTTCTCTTTGATGTCTTTTTTTTTTTTTTTTTTTTTTTTTTACACTCAGAGTGAAATGTCAAAGACTGTAAAGATACTGACTAAATGATTGACATACTAAGAAAGGTCTAATTTATTTAGCATCTTAATAATTAATTTCTTGGGGGAATTCTAAAGCAGGGACAACTTCAAAAACCATTTGTATTTGGAGTTTGAAGGCCACTGTAGACAGGAAAGGCCAGAAATTGATGAGGAGTAGGTGGATGTGATTAAGAGCACTGGTTTGGGACAGAAAGAGTCCTGGGTGCATATTCTAAACTGTAATTCCAGTGCACAGTAGCCACATTCTCTGGCTCCCAGTTTTTCCCATCTGTAACATGACAATAACATCCACTCAGAATGATTGTGATGATTATATGTGATGATGCTTATAAAGTAAACAGTATGGTGTCAGGCATAAAGTAGATGACCAATAAATATCAGCTAGTATAACTCAGACATGACTTATTACTCCTCAAAGAATGAGACTAGCTGTCAGGGTTCTTTCAGCATGGACAAAAGCTGGTTTACTAGGGTCCATTCACAGTATGGGAAGTCACATGAATAATGATGTTTCCTTAACGAATAAGTGTATAATGATACACTAAACCTCTGAATCTGGGTGGCTCTAGAAATAATTTCACCAAAGAACTATTCTTCATAATCATGTTTGGGGTTCCTGTCACTGATGCTGACTTTTGAAGGAAAAGGAAGAGGAAAGATGAAGGGCACAGGGATGGCATAGTACCCTGATCAAATCAGGTCATGTAGATTTTCTATGGTTTCTTCTAAACATTTGATAGTTTTTTCTTTTACACTTAGAACCATGTTCTACTTGCATATGGTATGAGGTAAGGATATAAGTTAATTAATTTGGGTAAAAGGAAATCTGATTTTTCTAGTGCCACTTATTAAAGAGTCTATCCACATATGTTCTTGGCACATATTTTCTGATTTCAAAATGCTGTTTTATTCTATATTAACAATTATAATAATTCTAAGACTTTTAAAGGATGCAAGTGGGTAATTTGGAATTTATGTAGTATGTAGTAAAAATTAAAAGGATGAATTCTGGAGCTGCAGTGTCCTGGGTTAGAATCTTAGTTCTGCTATTTACTACCTGTGTGATCTTGGCCAATTTTACTAACAGTTTTAAGTTTAAGTCCTTTACCTATACAGTGTATATAGTAATTTAGTACCTCCTTCATAGGATTTGAACCTGTGTATGGGACTAATGTAAAGATTATAAAGTAAAGGCATGTGAATTTCCCATCCTACAGCACACTGTATAATAATGGTCACCACTGTGATCTTTGAGAGTGTGAGACCTTGTATTTCAATCTTTCATTCATGTTTTACAACTACAGCCATATTTCGTGATAAGCATTATGATTAGACTGGGCTTAAAGTGATAACATGGAAAAATGTTATTTTCATTAACCGAAGTCAAAGGAAGCCATTTAGTCTGTAGGTCCTTTCCTGAGAGTTAGCTGTGAAGGGCTGGTGAGAGCCATGCTGAGTGGCTTATGCAGGATAAATACCATGAGTCAGGTACAATGAGACCTTCCTTTCAGCCCTGGGTTGGCCTGGCCTCAGGCAGGAAGCAGTCAAGTTTGCCTTCCTCCATGTGGCTGTCCAGTGGCTATTCTACTTTGATTCCAGATCACCGTGAAAAGCCCAGAGACTAGGGAAAGTTCGGTCCTGCAATGTTCAACTTGTCTGTGTCACACTCAATATTGTTGTGGCAGTTTCAGAAAGCAAACACATTGATTAACCACTTGGCAACCAAAACTAGAGAGGATATAAAGCAGATGGGTAACACTGTCCAGGTCTTACCTGATGTGCCCACCAGACCATCAAATAAGAGAATACTGCGATCCAGGTGATGGAGCCAAAGAATGTGATGGGAAAAAACTTCCTCGATGACTGAAAGACAACCAGAGGAGGCAAGAGTCAGGGCTACCAACTGTGATGGACCTGACAGTCTAAAGCTATCCACCTGTGCAAACACTATTCCTGCATTTCCTGCATCTTGGTAAGATTGGCAATCAAAGGGCCCAACCTCTCCCTTATCAAGCTGTGTAAAATTCTATCTTGGAAATGTGAAACTGGTGGAAGCAGAATGATTGCAGTGCTGGTTCTTGGGTTGGAACTCTCTGGAAGAGGATGTGTGTTAGTTCCTGTAGCTAGATGCTTAAATGCCCTCTACGCCTGCCTTTTCTAAGGCCTCTCCTTCTGTTAACTATGTCATATTCTCCCTCATCTTCTCCCCTCTTTTTAGTTTGCTCCCAAGTTCATCAGAATCAGTTTCTACTGCTTGCAAACATTGTATCCTAATAATCCATGTACCAGAAAACCTATGCAGTTAATTACATTAAGCAAGAAGTGGGAAGGATTAGTATGTTTAAAATTAGACTTGTTCGTCTTAACAGTCCCATCTATTACCAGAAAAGCCACACAGGGGCCACCACACCACAGATTCCTGATTATGGCCAGTCTCCCAGACACGGTACCCCACGTGTCGACTGGAGAGGACAGAGGTGGAGATGCCCCACTGGGCTGATGCCCACTGGTGGGCAGGGGCAGATCAGACATTGTTGTTGGGAGTGTTTTTTTTTTTTTTCTCCCCCCCCAAGCTATATTATGTTCAGTTTTGCTTCTTGTATTGAACTTAGTACAATCTCAAGGTTTCCATTGTAAGCACTTCAAAAGTTTCCTAGGATCATCAATAAAAAAATTAGATACCCAGGGACTGGGTATAGAGTATAGGGTATGATACAGTGCTTGCTTCACATGCACAAGACTCTGGGTTCGATCCCCAGCACTACCAAAAAAAAAAATTAGACACCCAAAAAGGAGTGTTTCATACCTGGCCTCACTACACAGAAATCCAGGCTTGTACTGAACCATTTTAGGTGCCCTTTGTGGAATATTTGGGATCTCTCAAAATATACTCAGACAGCAGGATGCTATCTCTCACCTATCATTATCAAATACTTTTTATTTCAAAACTTTCCATATTCAGAACCCCCCCCCCCCTTTTCTTTTTCACTTTGATAATGTTATCCAATTTTGTCCAGAGAAACAAATCCTGGAGTTGACCTGAATAAAAGCAACTCGATTGTCTGAAGGGCTGGCTGGGGCAGTATCAAAGAACATTTTCTGCCACAGATTTTTTAAAAAGTATTTTTATTGGTGCATTATAGTTATATATAATAGTGGGGTTCATTTTGATATAATCATACAGGCATGGAATACAATTTGCTCCATTTCAATCCCTGGTACTTCCTGGTTTCCTTCCCTTGTCCCTCCCCCTAGTCATTTTCACTTCCTGTCCCTCCCTCCAATAGTCTCATTGCTCCAAACTAGATTTATGTTCTCTTTACTAATTTCAAGTTTTCAGTAGATGTTATTATCATTCACATAGTCCTTAAACTTTATAACAATTGTTTTTCTCTTTACATGACTGCTGCTTTTTTGGACCATTCATTAGCTGGAGTGTCTGGAAGACCAAGAGGACTTGATTATATTGGGGAAGGACATCAGGCCACAGTGAGTAGCCAAAACCTTCCCTTTAAGTGCTTCCCCATGCTCCTTCCGTTTCTTAGAAGGAAAATATTTTAGGCAAAGACTTAGGTCCCTGGAAAATTTCTATGGGTAATGAGGGGGGGGGAAAAAAAAGCATTTTCTCAAGGTAGAGACTGACACCTTCACTTCTGAAGGCAAATTTCTTTAAAGCTGGAAGTACAGCTGGATTCTGGAGAGCAAATTTCTTGAACTCAAGCTAAGAGATCAAGTTTTCCCAGGCAAGGCATGTAGCTGATTGAACCTCCCAGCTTTTCCTTCTGGTCATGAGCCACTGTTTCAGGGTTCTAAATATTGCAAAGTTTTTGACCTGGGGTCCTGCTCTGTTATGGAGAAGAAAAGGGCCCTTCTTGTCACATGGGGCCACACATGATTTAAGCATTAACCAGTGCTTGATTCTGAGCATTCCATGAGGGAAATGGAGAACTTCTCCCTACTTTAAGTTGTGGCATTTGTACTGCATGTCCTGGGAGAGTCTTCATTTCATAGATTGCTCACTTTCCATTTAGCTCATTTATTAAATGTGTAATTGGTATTCATTTTCATATTTAATTTTTTACCTTTGCACTTCTGCTCATTGAAGTGACTTCAAAGTCAGAATCAAATCACTTAAACTTATTTCTCATCTGAAAAATGTCATCACTGAACTACAGAATAATCCTAGCCGAAAGATAGAAAGCAAGCTATCAGTCTAAGAACTTAATGGAACTAAATTGAAATCAATCTGTTAGAACGTCTCTCATTCAATATTTGAAGCTTGTGATTCTTAATCAAGAAGACAATTAGTAATTAATGGACATCAGAAAGTATCTAATTTATATAAGGCATTGTTAAAAAAAGGTTAAAAATCAAATGTATGAATTTTCAAGGTCTTAATCATAAACTAAGGGTAGGTAAAGGATGGGTACTTACTTACCCTGTACCTAGATCTCCAACTAGTGATGAAATTCAAACCTGGTCTGCCTGACTACACAGCATGTGCTCTTATCATGTATGTTACACTGACTCCTTCCTAAAGAAAAACCAGTCATGCTCAAAATACACCCAGTCATAGACATAATGATGATGATTCTCATAATGCTAGGCTCTGCTCTGAATGTTGGAAAATAAAAAAAGCATCAGGGAAACAGAGACTAGCATTCCAGCTGTATGGCCATCTGCCTTCCCAACCTCCCATATTGTTCGTGCTTCAGAAGTTTCAATCCTTCATGCATCAGCAGTTTGGCTAAGTGTTTCCCTGTCAAACTACCTTGCCATGCCCAATCTCACAACCTAGCCATTCCTTCCTCTGTCATTTTTTTCTGGACCATTCCCCTTCTTTGGACTCCGATTTCATTCTAGACATCACTTCCTTGTAGCACCTGTGAAATTGTTTAGTTACCAGTCTCATTGGAAGGGAGAAAATATCCCTTCAAGCCAAAGTCTAACACGTCAATGTATGGTTAGTCTCATCCTGACATCTGTTGGGATAGGCTTTCTACTAATTAGCAAATAAGCAAATTGTGTCCATGTGCTATCCATTCTGTTTCCAATGTAATGGTTTACTTACACAAATGATAGTGAATGTTCTCATTAGAAGCTTTCAGTACATCAGAGTGATATTAGCTTGGTTTGAAAAATTGCTGGATATTAGCTGGCTGCATAAATTGGCCATATTCTTACCTATTTAAATCAACAAGTATTCACTCAGCATCTACTCTGTGTAAGGTTCCAAAGTGTATGGTTTTTCTTTGTGGGGGTTAGGATGGAGGAATGGGGGTCTTGGTATGTTGCCCAGCCTGACCTTTTAAGCTTTTGTTCCTTCATTTTTAAAATGGAAGAAATATAAAAATCTGGTTGTTCTGAAGATTTTACACACATAAAATGTCTAGAAAAGTGACCAGTACATAATAATTGTAGCTGTTATTAGATATATTACCTTCATTTTAGTTTTTAAGGGATGAGGAAACTGACACCTGGGGAAGTATAAGTGACTGTGGAGACCTGGTCTAGAGTCTTGACTTTGTCTGTTACTTAGTTGAGTGTGTCTGAACAAGTTGACTAAACCCCTCTGGGTCTCAATCATTTCATTCTTGCTATAGCTGCGGCTGGCTCATAGTAGGCATTCAATAAATACTTGGCAACTGAATAAATGATAAACATTGCAAATATCTAGCTGTGTTCTCAGATTCCTTTTTAGCTTTAATGTAGTCTGTTTTCATAAATCATTAGATGCATTCCTGTTTTGTAAGAACACCCATGCTGGGCCATGAGAGAAGAGAAATTTGGGAGTCTTTATTTTGCTTTATATTTTCAATTTTCACCAAAAACACGTTCATCATTAAGGTTTATATTTTAGTTGTTTTACTTTTTAAACAAAGTCACTAAATTAAGAAAACTATAAATGTGAAGCTCATATTAATTATGTGAGCTGAAACTGTGTGTGATCCAATAAACACTGTCATGTAATTTGCATGTAAATGAAGTGGAAATAAAGACAAGTGGGAGTACTATTTACACTGAAACTAGAAGCATACTATCGTGTTTTCCTTGTAATTATTGTTAAGGTTTGGGATGTTTGTCTCCAATTAAATTTAAAAAAACACCGAAGAGGCAGAGCTGCCAGGCCCTAAGGATTGCCAAATATCTCTTCCTAATTTTCTCTTCTCTTTCCTGCCCATGGACATTTTTCTCAGGAGCTCTTTGTGGAAGCACATGAGGTCTATGGTAGGACTGTAAAAATAGCCACCGTACTTGGCTTCTCTTCTTATCAGGAGGAAAGGTACATCTCATCACTCTTAAGAGTCTGGCCTGGCTTTATGACTTGCTTTGATCAGTAAAATGTGGTGCAAATGACTGTGTGTAAATTCCAAACTAGATCTCAAGAGGGTTTTTCAGTTTTCATTCTTGCTGCTCTTGGCACTTTACCATCCTGTGATTAAGTCCAGGCTAACCTGCTCAAGGATTAGAGGTCATGTGGAGCAGGGATGTACTTCCTGCTCAGGTACCCTCATGCTAACCAGCTGGTAGCAGCAGAAGAACTGTCTAGCTGAGCCCAAACCAAACTGCCAATTCATAGAATTATGGGTTAAAAATGCTTGTGCTTTTAAGGTTGGAGTAGTGTGTTATACACTGAAGGAAACTGAGAGAAGATCAAATCTAACAAGACTCTTCTGCACTAGCATAATCAAGAGGCATCTTTTCTTTTTTTTTCTTTTGGATATCAGGTATTGAACTCAGGGGCACTTGACCACTGAGCTGCATCCCCAGCCCTATTTTGTATTTTAGAGACAAGGTCTCACTGAGTTGCTTAGTGCCTCACTTTTGTTGAGGCAGGCTTTGGACTCCCAATCATCCTGTCTCAGCCTCCCAAGCAGCTGGGATTATAGGCATGGGTCCCTGTGCTTGGTTCAAGAGGCATCTTAATGGTCTTTGTATCAACTGGCATGGTTTCTTTCACTTGGCATATCAAGTATGTAGAGAATGCCCATATAATCTACTTCCAAACCAGTATATTTTGAGAATAAACTGGGACTATCTTGGGAAAATTGGGATATGGTCACCTTCAATTTGCAATATTGTATCAATGGCTATTTCTTTATTTATGCTGCCTTTAATCACAGAATGTTATGCTGGCAGGGAATCTCAAGATTTTCTAACCTTTTATTCACAGGAGAGGGAAAATATGGTCCAGAACTGAGAAATGCCTTTTCCAAGGCTGCACACATGGGTAAACCCACCACAGAAGGTAGCAGTCAGGAGACCCGGGGTCAAGTCCAGCTCCTTTTACTACTGTAGTGAAGCAATCTTGCCTTATAGTTAGTTGTATGTGATCATGCCTTGTTTCCTCTACTGAACTTAGAGCTCCTTAAAGACATAAATTGTGAATTCTGTGTTTTTACATCTCTCAAAGGACCAAGCCCAGTGCTTAGAATATAATAGGTATTCCAACAAATATTTGCTGTGGAAGTTTTAAAACAACCAAATATTCCTCATGGAAATCTCATTTCATCTTGGAAAAGCACACAGTATATTCAGAAAAAGACAGAAAAATTCCCATGACTGGCACCTGGGGAACAATGAGGAAAAGCCCATTGGCCACCCTGGTGACCAGGGGCTGGCCCTCAAGCATGGGCTGCCCAGTGAAAGATGTGGTGCAGAGGAGTGCACCACATAGTACCCCATCTTCCTGTATTGCTCTCCTTGGTATTACAGCATCCTCTAGAGCAGTTATCATGATTCAGGTGACTGCTGTTTTGGTTGATTCTGGTTTGTTTTCTAGGAAATGCTGTTTGGGAATTTTTCATGTTCTCTAACAGGCTTCCTTGACCTTTTAGCTGATGACAGGATGAACGCTTTGCCAACCCTTGCTCTCAGAGTCCTGCCCAACCCTGAGAGCCCAGGGCCTGGGGTTATTGGCATCTTCTTCCTGTTCTTGCACAACTCCCTGGTTGCCTCTGTGGTTGTGTGCCGACACCCTCTTAGCCAGTCAGCTCCCTCTCCTGTGGACCATGGCACACTGGGCCTTCTATGGGGATTTAGAAAACCACATCTGACTCCCTGATTTCCCTTCCTGGGGCAAATAAAAGCTCTGGGCTGAACAGCATAGAAACGGGGAGGGAGAGAGAGGGAGGGGGAGAGAGAGAGAGAGAGAGAGAGAGAGAGAGAGAGAGAGAGAGAGAGAGAGAGAGAGAGAGAGAGAGAGATTGATTTAAAAAATATCAGCGTGATACAAACCAAGGGCAAAACAAAAACAAACAAACAAAAAACTCCCTCAAAACCAAAAATCAAAAAAACAAAACAAAAAAACCCCAAACATATCCAACTATTTGACTGTGTTTTCAGGAAGCCAGGCCTTTGCACTGGGCAGATGTATTGCAGTTGTGTTTTGCAAAGGAAACCTAAATGTTGCCTTAATTTAGCCACAACTGTTACATACCAAAAAAAACCTCTTGTGTTTGGGGAGTCCTTCTACAAGGGGGTCCTTTCCTGGTGTATACTGCATAAGATATGGCTCTTCACCAGGCTGGATTATTTACAGTCCAGGATAATAGGATGGGATTTTTCTCCCTCCCCGCCCCTTTAAATGAGGAAAGTAGGATCATCAAGGGGCTCTTGAAGATTTATGTTAAATTATGCTGTATGTCACCACAATATTCTATTTCAAATGAGTTTAGAAATGATTTTTTCCCCCTGATTCCCATCTTTTGATGCCATGACATATGAGAAGTCATGTTCACACAGACCTGGGTCTGAAGCTCAGTTCTTACCTTCTGGCAAGTGGCCAGGGATAAGTCAATTATGTCGTGTGTGTGTGTGTGTGTGTGTGTGTGTGTGTGTATGCGCGTGTGTGTCTCTCCACCCTAGTTGTTTCCTGGGACTCCACAATATAACTTATTGAAAATACCTAGTACAGAATCTGTGGCATGGTAGGCATATGCTTTTGTTGAGTGGGTATGTGTGAAATGCCATGACAGAGAGTAGAGCTGCCTCTCCTTTCCCTCTCATTAGTTCTTTCACCTCTAGGACAAGAACTAACAGCTGAGGACCATTAATTGGCCAGGAACTCAGACTGTACTTTGCTGACTGTAGGATAGTATTGTGCTCACGACACCCAACACCTGGTATATAATATTGATTGTAGTAATGAAAATAATAAAGGAAGGAGAGGATCACACATGAAGGCAATTTCACTACAAAAATGCATTTCTTTAAATTGTGTTTTGATTTAAGTGAATAGTCCATGTATGTAGTTATATAGCCAAAATAAAATTCTAGGAAAAGTGAATCACCCTCCTGTCCAGACCTATAGTTGCCCTTCTCAGAGGCAATAACTATGGTGATTTTAAAATATGGTTGCAAGTTCTTTGACACTCTTCTCATCAAGAGTGTCCTATGCTATATGTGACTGATGTATTCTAGGTAAACTTTTTTTTCTCCATCCCTTTAATCACCACAGGATGACTGCTTTGGCCAGTAGAGTATAGCTACTATATAACTTCTGAGACTAGGACATCAAAGACCACAAAGCTTCTGCCTTTTGCTGCTGGAACACTCACTCTTGGAGTGCTGACCTCTTATGTAAGATATTTGACTATCTTGAGGTCTCCATACTGTGAGGAAGCCCAAGTCACATGAAGAGGCCACGTTGAGGCATGCCAATACACAACCCCGGCTGAACTCAGTCTTTTAATCATCCCAGCTCGGGTGTCAGAAACATCAGCTAACTTGTCTCCAGGTGACTGTAGTCCCTAGCTGTGAGATACCCCAGCCACTCAAACCTTCCCAGCTGAGGCCCAGACATTGTGGCACAGAATCGACCATTCCCCAGTGTGTCCTACTCCAATTCCTGATCCACAGGGTCCATGAGCAGTATAACATGGTGTTTGTTGCACACCACTAAGTTTAAGGGTGGTTGGCTATGTAGGTCTGGTAATCTGAACAATCACAATTGTGTGCCTATCCAGAGAAATGTCAGGCATTTATAAGAATTCACACGTATCTGCATCACTTCTCCTCTTCCTTTTGACCAGGAACCTGTTTCAAAAACACTTTACTCACAGGTTTGCGAACATCAGGTAAGGTGATCCAGAGTGGAAACACTATGGGGAAGACGATCAGGAAGGTGACCTGTTTGCGGGTGTTGGAAGGCCAGGCCAGGCTCAGGGGCTGGTCCTCCTCCTCTTCAGATGTCTCCGTGGTCTGCTGTAGAAGGAGACAGAAGCACAACAAGGGCAGTGGACAGGCCACAGAAGCAAGACCAAAGTGAGGGAGTGAGCTCCAGGTCTCATTAGGACTGTTCTGAGCTGCCCCAACTGCTTCACAAATGTGCTTTTTGGTTTTATAAGAGAACTCCTTGTGCCAATCTGAGCCATAGGAACAAACAGTAAATCATCCAGCCAGGAGCATTTAAGAACTTTCTTTTTTCTCCTTGAATGCTCCTCAGCTTCTCACTTTAGTCAAATAATTATTTATCGTGGGCTTCAGCTTCAGTTCAGGAACTTTTTATGAGAAATTATTTGCAGAGCAACAGACCAATGACCCCTATCTCTCCTCTCCTTGAGGGCTATGCCAGGGGATTCAGAATCCTTGGAAGGAAAAACACTGGTAAAAATTAAAATTCCTTTTTTTTTTTTAAGAGTACTAATTTTCGGCAGGCACATGAAAATCACTGCAGAAAAAAATCAGTAATGACACTGAGGGGGTTCAACTCCCTCCTGCTGGCCCAGGATTTGCTTAAACTCAGTGATTCTTGTGTGTTTTCAACCTGCTTAATCACCTGTTGAATTCTAAACTATTTTACTTGCAGTCAAAGGCTTACTGTGCAGATGCATGCCTCCTTCCCCAGAGAAATAGAGGGTGGAAATTGAGCAAGATACGGGGCCTGCACAGGGTTTCAGAGCCAGGCTGTAAAGGTCCCACTGTGATTTGGGAGCACAGCCAGTGTCTGACTCGCCAGTCACTGCAGTCAGCAGCTTCTGCGATCCCAGAGCTGGAAGAGATGAAAGGCAGATCCAGCCCGGCAGGATGACCATTAGCCTGTGATGGGCCCTCAGAGCCTCCAAAACAGCACTGCAGACACCATCCATCACTCCCTTCCCCGCTTGTTTAAAAATGAAAGTGCAGCAGCAGGACCAAGCATCAGATCTAAAAATATCAACAGGAACTTTTCCACTGAGGCTTCCTTTTGAGACCAGAGAAACCGCCTGCACAGGCTTCAGAGAGCTCCTGCTCTCTGTGACCTCACTTCTAGCGTCACACAATTTCTAAGCAGTAGTAGTGACCCTCTAGCATCTGTGGCCCTAAGGGGGTGGCAGGTGGGGCAGGCTCAGGCCAGATGGCTTAGGACTCAACTAGAGGTCAGGGCTGGGTGTGAGGCCTGGCTTGTGGCAAGCTAGGTTACATTTATTTATTTGGCAAATGCTAGGAGGTCCTAAAGGCTTCATAGTGATTTACACAAGTACCTCCTCTTCATCTCCCTCTGGAAGTTAAAATAAATAAAAATAACAAGAATAAAGGAATCTGAAGCCCTGTTGAAAAGGGTTCTTCTGCTTTGGTGTGTGACCTTGGCTGTGGGTTAAAGATTCTGCAAACTGCAAACGTGACAGTGTTATGGGGATTAGGTAAACAAGTCGAATTGGAACAGTGTGCATGTTGGTCACCTGGGTCCTCATTAACTGCACATTTCACACCCTCTCTATCCTTTTGTTAATGCAGTTCACTGCTGGTCCATTCACTACTGTCTTTACTCCATTCTGAGGGATCCCATCCCTGATGGAAGTTTGGGTGTGCTGGTTCTTATCTCTATTCCATGCTATCTCCATCTTTTTGGAGCTGTAGCAGGTGAATTCATTCAAGGTATCAACTGGCTACAAGAATAATCTGTGTGTCACAGGACCAATGAAGGTTTAGGAGACCATCGAGTTTTAACTATTCTCTTGCAGATATGATCTTTCTGGTTTAACCCAAATGAATTACTTTCCCCTTCTCCCTGGTAGATGCCCCAGAAATGGGCATGCGAGAACTAAGATGTGCATTGTTCCTAGTAAGTGCCCTGTCTCATCCAAGGTAGATTGTTCTATTCCAGCAGAGGATCGACTTCCCGAAAGACCCATCAAGCTGATCTGATGAGTTCTTCAAGCTCTTACCCTTTCTAGGTGGCCTCGCTCTCCCCACTCTGTTCCCACTCTCATCCACAATCTAGCAACTTCTCTTTAAACTCCAGGCTAACCTTTTTTTGAGAAAAAACAACAACAACAAAAAACTCTTTATGACTCATATCATTTTAATGACACCAACAGATGGTGACATTTCATCAATAACCCTTCTGCTTATAACCTACGGATTAGCTTCTTTCTCCATCTGCCAAAGTCACCAGGCAGGCAGCGCCACTAGCAAATAGCAGAAAATAATTGTCTGTTTAGATGCATAAGCTCTAAACACACTACTGTCCAATGCAAACAATTAGCTATATTGTATGATTTCCAAAAACTGCATTTGAGGTGGCTGTAGCAAGGGCAGAAATGAAATAGAAGAGACTGTGCCTCAGGCCATGCAAACAGCTTTCTGTGAAGGACTTCACAGCCTCTTGGGGACCAAGTCCTGCTTGAGGGAGGTACAGGAGCCTAGAATCCCAGGGTGGACTGGGGAGGTGTCCCTAGAGCAAGGCTGTGAGCACCCTTTAGGAGATAATCTCTTCATCTTTTTTCCAAGTGAAACCTCACTTTGGATCCATGGGTGACAGCTTGAAAGCTTGTTAGAGAAGCAGAAGAAAAAACACTAAGTTTGGGGCTTGTTTTGCTTTGCCCAGGCTGGAATGCCAGTATAGTCTTGGTCTCATCCCTAGGGAGAAATTCACTGAAGTTTGATTAGTGATTTTCCAGCTTTTCCCAGAGTTCTGGCCTGTGGGCTTTGACCTTGTGACCACCCAGTATTACCTCCTATAACTTTGGCAGAGTGTCCACCTAAAACAAAGCAAACTGGAGAGGGCTACCACTGTGATCCAGAAGGGATTCAAGTGACTTTTGATATAAGAGATTAAAACAGTTGGACATCTGCTGGAATCTCTGCAGAAGTCCTAGAAATACGCAAAACCAGAGCCAGTGATGACTGCTATAGGGCCTTGTAACCTCTGATATGGAAATCTGAGATGAAAACACATGACCCTCTTTTCCCATGCTGGTTGTCAGATCTTATAGCATGATGGGAAGAGCAGATGGCAGAGAATCAGAAGTCCTGTTTCTGCTCAGACTGTGGTGTCTTGGGTAGTTACTGCCATCACCTGCCAGCCTTCATTGAGTACATTTGGGTGCAAAGCAGTGTGCCAATCTTTAGGAGTCTTGCTTTCAAGGAGTCTTGCATTTAAAAGGGGGAGAAAAAATAGATAACCCCAAAGAATTTATTACTGATAACTATAGGGTTGCTGGCAGGATATGAGGCAATACACTTTGGATGATTCTCCAATATCTATTTCTGTCTGCTATGGATTGAATTGTGTCCCCCCTCAAATTCATATGTGAAACCCTAACCCCTAGTACCTCAGAACTGTATTTGGAGATAAGATCTTAAAGAGGTAGCTAAATTTAAATGAGGCTGTTAGCATGGGCTCTAGTCCAATCTGACTGATGTCTTTCTAAGAAGAGGAGATAGGTCACAGAGACACCTTGTAATATACAAGGAAAGGCCACATGAGGAGGACACAGAAAGAAGACCAGCATCTGCAAGCCAAGGAGCTTCAGAGGAAGTCAGTCCTGCCAGCACCTTGACCTTGGACTTCCAGACTCCTGATTGTGATAAAATGAATTTATGTTGTTGAAGCTATCTAGTCTGTGGTATTCTGTTATGGCAGCATGA
Organism: Sciurus vulgaris; assembly: GCF_902686455.1. Taxonomy (NCBI): domain Eukaryota; kingdom Metazoa; phylum Chordata; class Mammalia; order Rodentia; family Sciuridae; genus Sciurus; species Sciurus vulgaris. Next base: position 38,066,088 of record NC_136476.1, read on the forward strand.
GCAAACAAACCTACTGCCCTTCAGCTTGGTAAGCAGAAAGCTCACCAAGGCCTGGAAGACAGACTTTGTCAGCCTTCCCAGGTCAAGTTGTGAACATGTGATTGAGTTCTGGCCAATGGGATGTAATCAGAGATATTCTCCACAACTCCCTTTAAAGGGTCAGGTGTGTCCTTCCTTCCTCCTTCCTGCTAGCTGGAATGTGAATATTTTGGTCAGTGAATGAGCAACTGTCTTGGACCATGAGGTGGAGGGACAATAAACAAGAACCTGAGTTCCTGACACCCATCAAGAGATGCGGGAGAACTGGGCACAGTGGTGCACGCCTGTAATCCTAGTGACCCAGGAGGCTGAAGCAGGAGGATCCCAAGTTCAAAGCCAGCCTCAGTAACTTAGTGAGGCCCTAAGCTACTTAGTGAGACTCTGTTTCAAAATTAAGTATAAAAAGGGCTGGGAATGTGATTCAGTGGTTAAGAGTCCCTGGGGGGGTTCAATTCCTGGTACAAAAAAAAAAAAAAAAAAAAAAAAAAAAGTGCCATAGCCCTGAAAACTGACTTCATAGAGACAGAGTAAATTACTTATTGAAGCCCTGTCATTTGGAGGTTTTGGTTGCTCACAGTGGAACCTTATCCTAACTTGTCCTGTATTCTTTTTATGAGGATTCAAGGGAGAAATCTCTCCTATTTCAGCACCAGGAAAAGTCATGCTTCATCTGAGAAGCATTAAAAAATCTTAGACATACTGTGAATAAGGCAACTGAGCCTATTCTTTCTTTGCTTTGTCCACTGGGGAGTTTGGAACAAAATGTGCAACTCCTTCCACAGTCACAGTCCTGGAATCCGTGCCCCCCTTACTGTAGTCTCCCCGTTTTCCTTTTGTCTTCATCTTTTGCTGTATTTTCTCAAAACTATTCACTTTCTCCTTTTTCATCAGTTGTTTTGCTTTGCATGCAGGCTTGAATTGTTGTGAAACAAGGTTGGGCAGAGCTAAATAAAATAATAAAACCATTTAGTGATCTAATAAACATTTTGTCAATACTGGAGGTTGAAATCTGGAGGTGTGGCGTCAGAACACCTCCAGATGATAGAATAGTTCCTGGTGTCAGTCAGCATCTTCTGGGAGCTCTCTGGAGCAATAAATTTGTTTTACTTGTATTTGTCTCGTGAACAGCAGGGGCAGCAGCAGCGTTCCTGGGTGGCCTGGTGTCATGAGCATCTATTCACCTTCTTTACATGTACATCTCATGCTCTGGTGTGGATGGCTTGCCCCAGAATATGCCTCAGGTCTCCAGTGGAGGGGCTGAACTGGATTCATCAGTTCAGAGTTTGCCTCTAAAGCCAGAAACTACTTGTTGGAAGCAACTCAATTTCTTAATTTTTGTCTGTGTAACATTCCAGTGTGAGGGCTAGCCTGCTTTAATGCAATCTTTCTATCAGAAAATTAAAATGAAATCCAGGAAGTGTCTGAAAATAGGCCATGTTCCAGTTCAGTTTTATGATGGGTGCTCATATCCCATCCCTGGTTCACAGGACACAGCCTCAGAGGATCACCTGGACCTGCCTTTAGCCCAGCTTGTCTGGGTTTTGATTTGGATCAGAAGTGAAGTTCTTGACTTCTCTGAATCCCCTGGACAGGAAGGACCCTGGCTCATTGAGACTGCCCGTCCCATTTGATGAGTGATCACCCTGGGAGGGAGGACCTCTTGAAGGAAGGTCACAGTGTCAGGCTAGACCTGTGTGGTCCCAAAATCCCAGTTCTTCCCCCATTCTACACTGGCTCCCTTCCTCAGCCCTAAAAAATAAATATGCATGTGCTTTATGCCCAGTTATACCAGGCTTCCCAGCTTTATTTTGCAGTAAACTCAATCTATTTTTTTTTTTTAAAGCTAGCTAGAGTAAACACTAAGCAATTAATTGACTTTTTTGTTTTTTAGTCTAAAACCAATTTTTGGTGGTTTTGGGGGGCTCACATTTCTTAAAAAAAAAAAAAAAAACTGGTAAGAAACACATGGACCATGCATTAGTTCCATTTCCTCAGCATCATGTAGCATCCACAGCAGTATAGAGATGACATGAATAGCAGATTTGGGGGTGTGATAGGAGGAGCTGTGGGGATGCCCTCTTCCTTCCTTTAGCTCTTTGAGTGATATCTCTAAGGTGCACATTTAAAAATGTAAGGCAGGTGCTGATAAGACAGTGAATATTGGGCTTTCAAATATAGGTTAAGAAGAAAGACTTACTCTTTTGCATTTGTGCCCAAGTGCCCGACCTTTAGTCCAGGTGGATGCAGGAGGAGTTGGCAACCAAGCACACTAATGGCTGGAACGAGGGCTTGAGATTTTATGTGCATTTCATTATTCAGTGTGACCCTAGATTCCCATAACTGTGGATAATACTGTATTGGTTACTTCTAAAATGGATATCTTGTGGACATTGTAGAATATGGATTAAGGTCTTTACAATAATAAACTTTCCTGGGGATAATTTGAGCAGGAGCTGAAATAGGAGATGGGTGGTTATTTTCAGACTCCAGTATTCAGTGCTAGAAGGTCAATAAAGCCTCCGGGGAAGAATGTGCCCAATAAAACAGCATCATCTTTAAACATTGGGTATCTGCTTCTTCTTTTCCCTTCCTCCTCTTTCATTATTGAAACATTAAAAATCCTCTGTCAAAGGGTGCACGTTTCATTTCTCCAATTAGGTTTCTGTGGGAACTCATCAAAAGGCTCATGTGCCCGTTCAGAGGGTGGGAAGGGGGCTCCTAGGGACAGAAGAATTCTTGACAATGCCTCAAGGGACAGTTGGAGAAGGGATCAGTAAAGATAACCCACTTTTCATGTTTCCTATTAGACAGGAAGTTAGACACAAGATTGTCTTAAACATGAATCCTGTTCCAGAGTGTTCTTCTATAACACTGTTGTTATAAAATTAAAAGAGTTAATGTGCAGAAAACACTTAGAATAGGCCTTGGCACATAGTAAAAACTCAAACAAATTTGGTTATTATTTTTAAGGATAAGTATTCAGGAAAACAATGTCTTTAAAGACATCTGTGAGAAAGAAGTCTGACTAGGTAAACTGTAATGACATTTCCAGCAATAAAATTCTATAATTCAATTATTTGACATAAACATGGAAACCACAGTGATTTTCTTCCTCAATATGTCCACTCATCCAATATTTATTGAGCATTTTTGACTGTGCTGATATCCACAATCTAATTTCTTTTTCTCTTAGGTAACAGAAATAAATCGAAGGCCTTTGTAAATAAGAAGAAAGGGAAAATTCCACAGCCCTAAGGAGAAAATACTATTTTATTCTAGTAGGTAGGCTTTCAGTAGACTTTCTATCAGAAACAAAGCTTCTAAGCAGATGGTAAGACTCATAATATTGTGATACCTTGAGTCTGTGTTTTGTGCAGAGCTAAAAACAATAGTAGAGTTGGGATTCTCAAAGGTAAAATTACCGAAAATGCTCAGTCACACCTTACAGCAGTTGAAAGGCTCTGAAATCAACAAGTATTTGGCAAGTAAAAGTTGCCTCCCAGGAACCATTCCATAGACTTCCCTCCATTTTGTAAACTTCAAACACAGCATGCTTTGGAACAAAGAAAATGCCTGCATACTCCCATCTGAAAATGCTGGCTGGCTCAGGGACTGTAAGTTGTTCTTATCTCCATTTCCCCCTAAATGTATTGGTCAATCAGTGGGGTGAATGTACCAATGGCTGTCATTATGTCAACTGACTTCAGAAATGGAACATTATGCTTGAAATTGTATTACTGAAAATACTGACTCATCAACATACTACTGGGTGGTGGATCATTCTGGTCAAATAGGTTGAAGATCCGAATTTAAAATCTCTTAAGTGACATGCAGAAAATAATCTTTTGGGACAGAATTTGTTCTTGAACTTGCCAGACCAGGTGTGCTATGAATCACTTTCAAAGCAAACCCAGAGTTCTGGGATGGTTCTCCCGAGGATCACAAGTCTAGGATAAAGCTCCAATTGCCTTTCCTCTGTGGAAAGACAATGGAAACAGGAGAGTCTTGAAGAAGAAAAACTGATTGATGATGGGAAACCAGGGAGCCATATTTGGAAAACTTCAATTACTTGACTCCAAGATTTGAATCCTTACTAACAAAAGATAGAGTCATGTTGAAGCTCCCCCACCCAGCATGGCCGTATCTAGAGATGGGGTGTCTTAGGAAGTAATTAAGGTTAAATGTAGTCCTGAACCTACAAGATTAGTTTCCTTATAAGAGATGGAGTGCTTGTTCTCTCTCTCTCTCTCTCTCTCTCTCTCTCTCTCTCTCTCTCTCTCCTGCTGTATCTCCTCACCTCCTCTTAACAATGCAAAGACAGTGGGAAGATGGTTGTATCTGCAGCAGGAAGAGGGCCATGACCAGAGACCAAGTCTGCCAGAACTTGATCTTGAACTTAAAACCCTTGGAACTGCGAGAAAACAAGTTTCTGTTGTTTAAGTCATTCGGTCCATGGTATTTTGTTATGGCAGTCTGAATAGACTAATACAATGACCATATGGGTATTGATCTTTTAAAAAATATCTCATGTTTGAGTAGTTTTTGACTTTGAAATAAATAATTGTGTTCACTTCACTTCACATAGTCCATTTTTAATGAATTTGAGTTGTAGAAAAATCTATTTTTGTTCTTGGTTTCTCAATGTTTTTACAGTCATGTTTTCTAGCAATGTCCCTCAATCTCTGCATTCTCCTCTTCTATGTTCCTATCTTTATTGCTTATCCACACAGTAAATCAAAAAGCGATAAATCAAAAAGCATCTCTTTTTGGAAGGGAGCTCCATCTGAGACATTTGCCTTGCCTTCTGTGTGGATACCCTGAATCAACAGAGCTAACATTTAAGTAGAGAACAGATTTTTTGTTTTAAGTGACAAATTTTTGCCTGTCTGATGGTAGGAAATAACTCACTCCCCTTATAATACCATCATATGGTTTGTTTTACATATAGATAGAAAAATTCTAGTGTCAAGAATTTAGCACATTAAACACAAAATGAGGTCTCACTGAGCAACGGCAACCTGAAAACAACTTAATCTTCTTGTACTAGGCTTTGAACTAAAACCAAGACTTCAAAATATTTTTCTGTGAGTGACGAAGCTGCCTGAGCCTAAGCTCTCCAAGAAGCCAAGAAAGTATTTCATAATAATGCAAAATGGCGCTGGGAGGGTCTGGCAGAAGGCAATCACTTTCCTTTGCTTTGAATTTGGCCTAAATGATTCTGGGGTGCAACCTGTGGATAAGATGGGTTTCTTCCTAAATTGCTATTGAAAATTGGTTTTTGTGTAGTTTTCATGGGCATTGTAAATCTTGCTGATACAATTCATAAAAGATTTGTTAACATCAAAGCTAACTGGATAATTACAAAAAAAAATCCCCAAATCATTTTCATCATCTTATTATCGATCAGATTAGAATTGCTCTAAGGAATAGGGGCATTAATGTTAGTGTTTTTTTTCAGGATGGTAATGAATTCTTTTTTTTCCTTTTTAATAAGTAGTCAGCCCTTAATGTGTCTTATGAGAATGATGAATAGACATTCTTCCGACTCTTCAGAAAGCACAATGACAAATGGTATTATTAACAGCAAGATTCTCAGTGAACAGTATATAATTCTTTCTCAATATTAAAATATAGGCAGAAATTAAAGAGTCTCGTCATTGCCTTTTTTTTTTTTTTTTTTTTTTACTAGAGATTTAACCCAAGGTTCTTAACAACTGAACCACATCCCTAGCCCTTTTTATTTTTTATTTTAAGACAGGGCCTCGCTAAATTGCTTAGGGTCTCACTAAGTTACTGAGGTTGGCTTTGAACTTGCAACCCTCCTGTCTCAGACTCCCAAATCGCTGGGATTATAGGTGTGTGCCACCACACCCAGCTCTCATCACTTTTAAACATGTTAAAAGGTCTTTGCATGCATCTTGAGCAGCTGGTAACTAGAGTCCAAGTCATCAGATACAAGTACTGGACCTCAGGTTTTCCTCAAAAAATATATATATAAGTATAAATGGACAGGAGATAATGTTATCTGCCCTAGAAATGGAATCTATATACTATGGCCTAGTCAGTAAAACTGCTTAATTTTTGCTTGTTTCATAATTTGTGTTGAGTTTTGTCCTACACTGATGGGTTTCTTTTCCAGGGCTATTGTGGGTCTGGGACAGCTTGGGCCTTACTGGAGAACCTCTTGACATCCTTATCTTCTTCATAGTCAGGCAGTGGTTCTCTCCCCCAGCACTGCCCTGGCAGTGTCATTGTGTGGTAGTGTCAGGCTCAGAGACACACAGCCCTCTTTCCACCAATGCTTCCATCTTCTGGGTGCCAGAATCCTCTTATTATGCTGCAATGATGTTCCGAGAAATTGCATAATCTCACTGATAGGGGGAAAGGCAGCCCTTGGTTATTTGTAAACTTAAACACCATCATTACTTAGAAAAACTACTTTTTCATTGAATAATAGTTCCAAAATCCTGTGCTGAACATTGACTACTTGTAAGGATGTAAATGTTTGCTAAGTAAGGGTAATCTTTTAGGAGGAAAGCCAAAATATAGATTCCAGGTATTACCTGATTGGATGATCTTGGAAATCTCTATCAGACCTGACATTCTTTGACCAATGTTTATTACAAAGTCTTCCAAAGAAGCCCCAAGATCATAGCTTTAACTTTAAATAACAACAACAATCAATAGATTACTGTAGACTATAAACTACAGATCTTGATAAGGATGCATTTTTTCAAACTCTCAGAAACCTAAATTTAATAGTAGGGAAATATTTTTAAACTTTTTTTTAAGAGAAATTAAAAGTCCCAGTCACTTCCATTATCTTTTCTCTTCTCATCTTCTACTTAGTTACACAATGCTTGAACATTTTTTGTTTTTAGTACTGAAGATTGAATCCAGGGACACTTTACCACTGAGCCACATCCACAGCCCTTTTTATTTTGAGACTGGATCACACTATGTTGCTGAGGCTGGCTGAACTTACAATCCTCCTGCTTCAGCCTCCCAAGTCATTGAGATTACAGGTGTGCCACCACACCAGCTATGCTTGAACATTTTTATCAGCGTCATGAAGCTTCAAGAAAGTGGAACTTAAAAACTACTGTGTTTAGGGAAAGACAACACTAGGGAGAAATAAATCAGAGATGAGTCCCAACAGAAGGAAAAAAGGTCTTAACACTGTAAGCGATATTTGAAATGTAAAGTAAGAAAATAAGAAAAAAAGCTTACATTTTACACTTTCTCTATCCACCTGCCTGCCATTCAGTCACCCATCTATCCAGATTTATATAAATCTCTTTGCCCACCAGTGCATCTTGGGCAACTCTTAACCAGCAGGGACAATTTTGATTTCTCTAAGGACAGAGAGAAAGCTTAGAGGTGAAACGAAATAAAAGCAGCAATACATATAAAGCTTTCTCATGATGCATGAAAATGTAGGACACAATTTTTAAAAGTTAGTTCTTCAGAATTCAGAAACTAAGAACTTTACAAGGCACTTCCCTCCCACGCCTCATTGTGAACAGTATCTGAAGGGCTTTGATGTGTCACAGCAGTGGGGATCCTGATGCAGCCAGGGAGATTGCCCCATGGCATATGTGGGCCAAGTGCCATCACCTGTCTGTTTTCTAGATTGGCAAAATTAAAATGTAGGAAAATGCTGGGTTCTGGTGGGAGAGCACATTTCTTTGAAGTGTCTTTCAAACCTGGTTAAGTTCTCAACTTTGAAAATATTTGGGAAGGTTGGTAATTTCTCTGTGCCGGAGTCAACACATTATGCCTGCAGTTTGGGAGAGGATAATTAGCACTGAACCGTTTAAAAAGTCAAAGTATTTCTTAGTTCCACAGAATATATAAATGAAGCAACCTCCCTTCTGTACAGGGGCTTGTGTCCTCTACGTGAGAATATTCTTAAAATACTCTTCCTTGCCTGGGTAAAGTCTGTACTGCAAAAACCTTTCAGAGACGAGGTGTCAATGTGAAATTAGTTCACTTGTAAATAGGGTTTTAAAACAGCAGTTTAATTAATGAGACAGGGTAAACTCTCAGGAGAATACCAGCGATGGCTTGTGGTGCACGGGGCTCATAATTTCCATTAATAGAGTTGGGATACACCCCTCATTCATCATGTAGCTCGATAAAAATACAACTTGGAAATAAATAAGACTAACAGAACACATAGTACTGAGTCACTTCTGCAGGGGCTATGCTTCAGGTGGCCTGAATGTTCCTGCTGCACATCTTTTTTCTGACTCTGGAGTCCTGGCCCTAATTCACCCCACCGCACAGTTTTCCCTGCCTTGAAACCTCTGCACCGTCTACAGCCTTCTTTTCTTGTTGACTACTGTGACCAATTTATTACCAACTCTTCTCAATTCTGGCTCAGAAATAGCTCTAAATCTGCCCTGCTACTCACTCCACCACCAACACTTGGTCTAAAGCCTTGTCCGCTGGGCTACTTAATAGCCATTTAAAAAAGATTTTCCTAAGTACTCCTAATAATAGCAAACACCAACACCGAGCTTACTGTGTACCAAACTGTTCTAGGAGCAATCGACCCTCACAAGATTGCTATGATAGATGCTGCTGTGTCTATTTCACAGAGGAAAAATGGACAACAGAGAGATTAGGTAAGTTGTGCAAGGTCATACAGCTGGTCAAGAGAAGAACTAGGATTTAAACTCAAATGGTCTGTCTCCAGAGTCTCTGCTTCAATGATTAAAAACACTGATTCTGTTTTAATTTCACCCACTTTTTTAATTGTTGTTACTTTTTTGGAATAGGCAACACAGTTATTTGGTTCAAAATTCAAAGCCACAGAGGGTGTGTATTGAGGAGCCTCTCACGTAAGTTCCCTGTTGCACAGGCCCCTGCTCTGGAGGTAATTGCATGATTAGTTTTTACAATAGCACCCCAATCAAATGCTTATACACTATTTCCCTCCTTTTTCAGTATGCAAACATAGTATACTCTACTATCCTATGGTCTAGAATACAATTTGGCATGTTGCCCTTTTCACTTAACAACATGTATTGAAGATCATTCCAAATCAGAACACGAAGAGTTTTCCCATTTCTTCATCTTATTTTCCTCTCTTTCTTTAAAGACTGCAGATGGTCTATATTAGGAATGGACAGCTTTTTTTTTTTTTCTATAAAGGGCCAGACAGTAAATATTTCAGGCTTTGAGTTCCATATGGTCTCTGTTACATATGCTGCTGTTGCTTCCTTCTTAAAAAGATGTTTTAAAAATGTAAAAGCCACTCATGGGTCATACAAAGACAGGCTACAGGCCAGATTTGACCCATGTGCCAGCAAGCCAATCTCAGGACCAGCAGGTTCTTACCTTGCCTCCCGGAACCCCTTTGTTTTCTATTCTGGCTCCTTCTTGACCCTTCTAAAAGAACAAACTTCCTATGAAACATCTGATGCTGCCGTTCGAGTCCTTCACAGCTCCCCTATTCTGGTCTCCAAAGCTCGCTAGCTAGGCCCACCTGTTCTCTGACGTCATTGCTCCCCACCACCTTCCTTCCTTCCTTCCTCCTCTCCAGTCACACAAGTTTTTCTGTTCCTCAAGCTAGCCACATCCATTTCTGCCTTTGTGGGTGCTGCCCTTCTGGCTGGCTCCTTTCGGAGGTGCAGTGTCAGTTTGAATGCCCCCTCCTCTGAGGGGCCTCCCCCACCTTCCAGGGACAGCCCCCTCACACTTTGTTTTCTCCATGGTCCATGTGGCATCTGTAATCATACTGGTTTATATTTACAGTCCTGATTCTGCCGGGACACATGGACATCCCAGTGCCTAGTACGTTGTCTGACGCAAATGAACAAACAAAATTTTCTGATCAGGTGTTGGGAGTTTTTATACCTTCCTGAGCTAGGGTCAATTTCTTCCCTGTCAGCTCCCAGAGCACTTTGTACAGACCTCCATGATCTCACCAGGCCATAAACAGTTATGGATCACAAATGCTTATTGGTTGATTTATTTATATCCTGAATATCAAACATCAGACATATACACAAAACCTTTTCAATACCTACAACAAACTTCTTCAGGAAAGGGGCACCTTGAATGGTGTTTAAATGTCAAGTATGAGCACATAAGGGACGGTTTAGCCTCTATCTCTGTGCTAAGTGCTTTCTTATATTATCTCATTTAGTCCTTATAATTACCTCAGTGAGGAAACTAAAGCTCAGTGAGGTTTGTGGGTTCCCCATGGCAGATCTGGAATCCACCACCAGGCCATCCTGCAGTCAGCCATGGTGGGATGGCTCTTTGAAGGTCTGTTTGCTCTTGAGGTCTGAGGGTACCAGCGTGTTGCACAGACCTGCCCTGAGTCCCTGCGCTGGGCCCGGGGAGCCCAACTCTGCTCAGTGTCCTCTCTGTCAGCTGAGATTCTCTCCCTCCCCTGCAGCAAGGGCCTCCCTAGCAGGGGCACAGATGTCCCTCTGCCAGCCAGATGGACAGGCATGGTGATGAGGCTGCCCTCTGCACACCTGTGACTGTGCCAGCCCCAAGGGCAGCCAGATGTCCTTGGGGCCTGCCTCCTGCTGCCACATGCTGCTTATCCATGTGGACATAAGCTGCTCTGCCAGCTCACTCTTGGACTAATGCGGAGGGACTACAGGGCTCTGGGCAGGAGGGCCAGGCGCCTGGAAGGCAGGGGAGACAAGGGCAGAAAGAGCAGCAGCCTCTTTGTCCTTTTCCTTTAAATGAAGAAATTTTCCTCACAAATCCTATCAGGAAATAAGGACAGCAGGCAATAATCAACATGTTTTCTTCTGAAACAGTATGGACTCCTTCTACAGCAGAGCACTTCCTGGTATCAAGGAGAAGAGAGTGCTGGAATATTTTGGCTGTGATCTGGTTTCTATTTGTGAGCAACTTTTCAGCTCATTGGGAAAATTCTGTCAACTGGAAATCCATATGCAGCAAAATGAAACTAAACCCCTATCTCTCGCCCTGCACAAAACTCAACTCAAAATGGATCAAGGAATTAGACTACAGACCCAACACCTAGTAGAAGAAAAAGTAGGTCCAAATCTTCATCATGTCGACTTAGAACCAGACTTCCTTAACAGGACTCCCATAGCACAAGAAATAAAAGCAAGAATCAACAACTGGGATAGATTCAAACAAAAAAGTTTTCTCTCAGCAAAGAAAACTATTAGCAATGCGAAGAGAGAGCCTACAGAGTGGGAGAAAATCTTTGCCACTCACACTTCAGATAGAGCACTAATTTCCTGAATCTATAAAGAACTCAAAAAAGTTTACACAAAGAATACAAATAACCCAGTCAATAAATGGGCTAAGGAAATGAACAGACACTTCACAGAAGAAGATCTACAAGCAATCAACAGATATATGAAAAAATGTTCAACAAAACTATCCTAAGATTCCATCTCACCCCAATTAGAATGGCGATTATCAAGAATACAAGCAACAATAGGTATTGGTGATGATGTGTGGAAAAAGGTACACTCATACATTGCTGGTGGGGTTGCAAATTGGTGAAGCCCACTCTGGAAAACAGTGTGGAGATTCCTCAGAAAACTTGGAATGGAACCACCATTTGATCCAGCTATCCCACTCCTTGGCCTATACCCAAAGGATTTAAAATCAGCATACTACAGTGATGCAGCCACATCAATGTTCATAGCTGCTCAATTCACAATAGCCAGATTATGGAACCAACCTAGATGCCCTTCAATAGATGAATGGATAAAGAAACTGTGGTATATATACACAATGGAATATTATTCATCCATAAAGAAGAATAAAATTATGGCATTTGCAGGCCAATAGATGGAGTTGGAGAATATCATGCTAAGTGAAATAAGTCAATCCCCAAAAACCAAAGGCCAAATGATTTCTCTGATAAATGGATGATGATCCATAATGGGAGGAGGGAGGGAGGCAAAAATGGAGGAAGGATGGATTGTATAGAGGAAAGTGAGGGGTGGGGAGGGGGCAGAGGGAAGGAAAAATAATAGAATAAGACAAACATCATTACCCCTATGTACATGTATGATTACATAAATGGTGTGACTCTACTTCGTGTACAACCAGAGAAACAACAGTTGTATCCCATTTGTGTACAATGAATCAAAATAAAAACAAAACTAAACTAAACATACCCCTACCCAATGACCCAGGCATTTGACTCTTAGGCATTTACCACCCTGCCCCCCGCAAAATATAAAAATACATGTGCATAAAAAAAAAAAAAAGAGAGAGAGAGAGTGGGTTTCAAATGTTAGGCTAATGCTACTCAAAGTGCAATTCTGGGATAGCAGCATTGACTTTGCTGGGCAACTCCAGAAATCTAACAAATGTCACTATGATTCTGCCTATTTTTTGAGCAACTGTGGTTCAGAGGCTGTGTTGCATGATGGGAATGGTCCAGGTGCTGCATTTAGATGCTCCTGAGATCAAATCTCAGCTCACTGCCTGCAAGCTAGGTGACAGCAACTAACTACTTCATCTCCTCAAGTGGCAGCTTCATCAACTAGTAAAACCAAAACACTAATGCCCACACCTTAAGCTGTGAAGTGGAAAGGGAATAATGTACATAAAGTGCCAGTGCCAAAACTGTGGCCTGTAGTGAGTGTTTGATAAACATTAGGTATTACTCCTATGGGAGGAACATCTCAATTGGTTGTGCCAGTGAACACTGGGTTGGGTCAGAGAGTATTCATTTCCCATATAGGGATAGGGAGACCCAAAGGGGATTCACTTCAGGAAGCAGGATGACTATGGTTTCTCTGATGTTTAACTCTGACCTTAAAGGCACAGAGAAAGGATTACACGGCAGTAGCTGCCAAACTTTGTATCAAACATTAAGATCTGCATTTTTATCTCCAGGAGATGTCTTCCAACTTCTCCTTGAGGAACAGTGGCTTAGAGAATGTATGTGTTCATTCCATACATGTAGGGCTTGACACATGTGGGTCCCTGGGGTGGGAAACACACACCAGGATGAATAAGACCCTACTTGGTGTCCACCCAACTAGGAGCTGGGGCCTCCAGGGAGGATGCAGGGCTTGTGCTTCTAGGCCCTGACATCAGTAAGAGCAGCAGCCCAGAAGAGCAATGGAAAGAGGCCTTACCTGGGCTTCTGCAGCTTCAATGCTGTGGGAGAGATTTCCGTTTTGTACAGGTTCCGAAGCATCGCTGGATGGTGTCATTTCAACTTCCGTGCTTGTGCTATTTGGAAGTTCGATTTTTTCTGTGACACAATTTAAACACATGCATAAAGAAAACAATGGAATCAATGGCGGTAAAGTGCGACATTGAAAAAGAGCATCCCACAATGCTGGGCCAGAGAGAAGATGGTGGTGTCTGGGGTCTGGGGCTGGCATGGGCCAACTGGCAAGGGCCTTACCATTGCCCTTCCCCGTGCCTTCTAGCATCCTGCTCTCCCTGTTCCTTGACTGGGCTTTGGTTTGCACTGGCACGATGTCAGCTTGTGTGCCCTTCAACCCTGGGAAAGCTACCTTTCCTTTCCTTTTTCTTTGGGGCTGGGGATGGAACCCAGGCCCTTGTACATGCTAGGCAAGGGCTGCCCCACTGAGCCACATTGTGGTCCTCAGGGCCCATGGCATGTCCCTCTCTAACAGAGGCAAACTAGCCATTCAAAACACAAATGCAGACATTTAATGACCAAAGCCACACCCAACCACACACTGTTGTTCACCCTCTGGACCACGTCCCTCAGTGTTTTCTCACAGTGGGATCTTGCACACTGCCCTGGGCACCTGGCTCCTCTGCCACTATGAGCTGTTGTCTTAGGCAAGTCTTCTCCTTCCTCGGGGTTTCAGCAACCTTACCTGTGAAGTGGGCGCTTCAACTGCTGGATCTCCAAGGCCTAGTGCCTTCAGCTACTTCTCTCAGGCTTTGGGAGCAGAAACGCGGCCAGTGCCTTGGTGTTCACTGGGAAGACAGGCTTGGCAAGCTGGCCATTCTCACCATGCCTGGAGAATGCTACTGAGCACATCTCTCACCCGAGCAGCCCACTGCAGGCCAGGCAAAGGCGAGCCAGGCAAGCCAGAGAGGCCCAAGTCCTGAGTGAGGGAGTGGTTGGCTACAGTGGAGCCCTGGGTCAGCAAGTACAAAGACAAGTTTTCCTCCAAGAGTTGAGAAGTGACTTGAGGGTTATGGTTGAACACTGGGACTCTGTGACACTGGGAACCAGACAGGCCTGTGTTCATCACCTCACTCTACAACTTATGCTGCTTGTGACCCCTTAGCAAGTGACTTAACCTCTCTGAGATTCAATTTCCTCAACTGAAATTGAGGTGATGCTAATAGTATTACAATTATTACTACTACTACTGCTACTTCCACCCACAACACCATGACTACAGGGCATTTCTGTAAAGATTAAATAAGAAAATGCATATAAAGCACTTGGCATAGTGCCTGGTGCAGAACAAGAAAGCAGAGACAAAGAATGTGAGTCCCAGGGAAAAGAGGGTTGGGAGGGGTGGGGGGGGAGAAAAAAATAACAGAATGAATCAAAAACTATTACCCTAGGTAAATGTATGATTACACAAATGGTATGCCTCTACTTCATGTACAGAGAAACAAGATGTATCCCATTTGTTTACAATTAAAAAAAAAAAAACAACAACAAAAGAATGTGAGCCCCATTACAGTGCCTACCTTTTACTAGATTTTTTTTTCTAGGACTAAGAGAAACACCTCCAGGTGATCAGTGGTCAAGCACCGCTGGGGTCAACTGGGACTTTAGTGGGAAGAAAATAAAAAGGTTCCTATTGGAACCACACACTGTGTGGGGTCAAGCCCCCGGCTTCAGGAGAGAATGAGGCTGTGCGGTGCACTGTTCGGGCTGCTAGAAACTTCCAAAGGCTCACCAGTGTCAGGTACAAGCAGGATCACACTGTTCATGGGGTATCAAAAATTTTTTTTCTAGTAACTTCAGAAGAACTAAAGGTTTCTGATATTCATAGAGAAGAAAATAATTTGAAAGGTACATAAAAATTGTTGTTTTTGAAGCTGCCCAATACTGAAAATCTAAGAAGTGCCTTTAGTTGTGGCATACAGAGGTATAAGTAGATTTAAATACGGAAAGCCATAGAAACTCAATTTTATTTTATCTGTCCATGTTTTTAACAGTGACAGTGATTTGGAGGCATGTCTTGTGGTGTGTGGTTGTGCCTCTTTATCTACGTATGTTTGATTACTAAGTACTTTGGGGAGTATTAAAACCCTGTTTGGGGGGGTGTACTGGCTGAAGTGATAGCCCTCAGGGTCTGCCTGCCATGGCCAAACTTGCTCCTAGCGACACAGGATTCTGGATACCAAAGGGGAATAAAAGCATCCAGGGATAGACGTGAAACCACCCACCAGGCCTAACACCTAACTCGAGGATGCACATCTTAGCTTAGGAAGTACTTTCACACTGCAGGTGGAGGTTTTGTCACCAAGGAAAAGATAAAAATAAATCTTGGACTTAACTTTGAAAGCTTGGATTTTAGACACACACTATTTTTTAGTTACAAAGTCATTCACAGACCCAATCGACATTGCAAGGCTCCTTGGAGCTCTGTGTCCCACCTCCTCAGAGAAGATTCAATCCACACCTAAGGGTCACCATTCAATAGGAGGAAGACAAGCCGGAGCCCAGACATCTAAGTCTTTTACTCCAAGGAACATCATTCCACAAAAGAGAAATCAAGGGGAGAAGAAAAAATAGATTATATAATTGAACTTGAATATTACAAAGCATAACTTATCCTGGGCAATGGATTTTTGTAGCATGGTTTTACATTTTTATAATACAAAGGCAAAATACACTTATTCTGAATAAAAAAAAGTGTCCAAGTTCACAGAAGCATAAAGAAGCAGACAAAATATACAGTTCTTAGTCCTGACTTCAAGATATCTCCATTGTTAACATTTTAGCCTATTTTTGTTCAGTTTTTCTTTTCATACCCAATCAAATATTGACTGTTTCTTGTCCAAAAATTTCCCTGAGCTACAAGTCAGAATAAAAGGAGAGGGAAAGGTTCTTCTACAGAGTGTCATGTATTTTGAGTACAACACTTGAATTTTGTCTGCAGATAATTTTAGTTACTTGGGCAATAGCTTCGTTTATAGCATAGATCCAGATTAGGTTAAATTTAGTTTGAATTTAGAATTAGAGAACTGTATTACAGTTACAGACAGGAGAGGAGGAACATCATGTTCCAAGTTAAAATAAGATGCCTGAATGTCACAATCTGGTCACACAGAGGAGCTCTGGAAAAGTCAGCCAAAAGAGACCTGGGCTGGTACTACTGAATTCTTGAGAAAGAAGAGATGGTCTCGACCCAAAGGTGCTCTGTCACACAGGGAGTGACCAAGTGGTAATTTAATGGATGTGCTGCAAGCAATGTCCTAAGTATAAAATCTGGTTGACATTTCAGAGGGAGGATCCTCACTTTTGGTTATTAGATGACGCTTGTGTGTGCGTCTCCTTTACGTGGAAACCATGAAGTGAAGCCATTTTCTACTCCTGAAGGGTAGTGCCTGACTGGGAGTTGGCTAGAATCAATTTACTCTCCTTCAACTTCTAGAGTTATTGGTGACACACTGTGTCTTTTCCTGCCATGGATCCATGTGGGGAAGAGGGGTCCATGTCCAGGACAGGGCTGACCTCAGGGGTCTATGTGGGCACTGAGTGAGTGGTGCCCATGTTCCGCCCTGCCTCTCCGCTCCCCTCCCTGCCCCAAGGAAGGGAATGAGATGGGGTCTCCTTGTACTTACCCACGTGATTGGCAGCCCCATTCTGCCTCTCGTTCTCATCCACTTGGCATTTCTTCTTGGCGATCTTGTGGAGAATTGAGGCCTTTTCTCTGAACCTCCCTGAAGCAAGAGAGAGTGGTGGGAAGGAGACAAAGTGAGAGGAAGATAGAGTCTGGTGGTAAAGGGGGACTCCTGGAAAAGGACATGCCTTCTTCAGTTCTGCTGCCCTGTTGCAGTGACCACACCATCCTGTCCAACCTAATGCCCTGTGACCTGCAGGACCCATAATTTCTTACCTGTGTGGGATCGTCAGCCTGGTTCTCTGAGGACCTCAAGCTGCAGGAGCTTGGATGAAAGGTGTGACTTGGACCTCTTCCCTCCCCTCCCATTGCTTACAAATAATCCAAAGCATCAAGCATCACTAAAACTTTCCCTACTGCGGAGGTCCAAAACAGGTGTAAAGGAACAGAGCTGCTCTGGAGGCACAGACATTTCTCCGGAATTAAATGCTCATCCCACATCAGCTTTTGACAATGGGTTAGGAAGAAATGCCAAGCCTGGGAGTCCTTTGATTTGATGTTGACTTTCAAGCTTTTATCACAATTAACATTGCAGTTTTTAAATGAGTTAGAACAGGCATCCCTGAGCTTTCCAGATCAGCCAAGTCTGCTGCATTTAAAGCACTAAGGAGGCAACTGGTTCCATTTGGGGATTTAAAGCAAAGATTGATCACCCAAGCATGGCAAGTAATGCTGGTGCTGAGATTCTTTAGGAAAGGCGCTAGAAAAATACCCTCCCCAAACAATCATTTTAAGCAGCTGTGCCACAAGTGGAACACATCTTCTTCGTTATTGACACAAAGGGTAAAGGCATGCAACAAGCACAGAAAATTAGCATGCAAAAATGTAGCTTGGGGAGAAAGCACATTTCTCTGTCTTCTTTTATCTTTGATTTTCTTCCTTGGGAACACCCAAGGTGCAAATGATTCTCATTTTAAAACAACCGATCATTCAGATTTGATGAGTTCTTCAAAATGCCATGACCCCTGTAATTTTCCCATGAGGCAGTTTTAGTTGGCTGTGTTCCCTAGCAGCATGTTAACAGGGCTTCCCATTCCATTTTTCTAGTTAGAACCAAACCAAACCAAACCAAACCAAAAAATGTTCCTCCTGGAGAGGCTGTCCTCCTAGGATGGAACATGGTAGGTTGGTATCCACTACCTTTCCCTCCCATGAATGGAAATCATGGTATGTGGTTGCAGTGGTGACGTGTATGACTGGTTGGGAGTAACAGAACCTGTAAGCTCCACGGGTGAAGGTGGCAAAGGTAGGGTCTTTCTGCTCATGGTTCCATTAGCCATGAAGCTAGACACCTTACTACACCAAGGCAACCTCTAGGCAAAGAATGTGCAGCCCAGGGTGTGTTCTCAAAGGCAGCATCGAGGGAAATACCGTACACAGAAAATGCAGGTCAGTCTGCCGTGTGGGCTGCAGAAGGGAGGAGAAGGAAGGATGGGGAGGTGGGCATGGCATCCATCTTTGAGGATTGCTGAAGGTCAGCCTGAGGGCAACAACCTGGGAGGTAGTTTGAATTTGGTTGTTTCTATTTAATCTCCTGGGTAAACTCTAGGAAGAAAAGGGAAGGGAAACAAGGCTAGGAAACAGAGGTGGTAAGAGAGCAAGGAAGAAAGAAAAAAGAGAAAAAGAAGGAAAACAGGAAGGAGTGGGGACACGGGTTGAGATGCCTGGAGGTGCCCAAGCGGTGCAGAGGCGAGGCACTTGTCTGGCTGCCAGATCTAGACTTTTCTGAGGCCCAAACAGATCATAAGAGTGGTCTTCAGTAACTCTGCAACCTTATGCCTAAAGAAGGGTTACTCCCCATGGAAGGCAATTCCAACAAGTCCCCAGAGCACATGATTTTCAGACTAGAAAGTAAAAAGGAGATTCTGAAATGTCGTTGGAGATGACGCTTCTCACAAACCCACTCTTTGGTGTCAGGGTTGTTCTTTGAACTTAGATCATTCTGCAGCTCTATGAAATAAAGATGATCAACATTTGCTATTTTAAAATTATATATAAAATAATAATAATATAGTAGGAAAGAATTCAGAAGAGGAAACAAGCCTGTGGAAATAAAACCTGAGATAACCCAATCCAAACAAAGTCCTAAAGTCAAGAAGGGGGCAGAGAACATATCTCTAGAAACTAGCGAATTGCCTATTGTTTGTGGTTACAAGAATCTTTTCAGAGCTTAGGTGTGTGCCAGAGAGAAATGTTTAAAAAAGGGAACCTGAAATTGTAAGGGTACAGCTTACTTACTCTGCTAGAAGTTTCCTTCAGTGCAGTGTTGTTAACACATAGGGTGGGTTTTCCTAAATTCTCCAAAGAAGAACTATGTGAACATAGTAGGAAAAGGTTCTAAAACTGGGATTTTGTAACTTCTCAAGCGTTTTTCAGGTCAGATAGGGTTTTTGGACTGTGTTAATATTTTTTTTCCACTGTAGCAGCATCTCAGATTTCCTCTGTTGTTGAAAAGGAGAAGGGATTCACCTTGTTTGCTTTCTCTTGGGATTCCTATGTGCAAAAGGCAACGCAGTTGAGACTGGTGGGAGAACTACATTTTCCCTAGATTTCAACTTCTTCCTTTCAGCTTCTTTTCCTGACCATTGTTTTTCCCTACTATCGTGAACTGACAACCATTCTACATTCTAAGTGCTGATGATACTGCTCTATAGCCTGAAAGGAGTTCCTCTTGGAGATTAGTTTCTAGAAAGGCAGCAATCGAGGGCTGACCTTCAGAATTCAGCACACACACATGCTCCTGGAAGGTGGTATGCTCGTTCCAGCCCTGTGGACAACCTGTGGACACTCTGGGGTAGCTTCTGAGAAATGCCAAGTATGAGGCTCACAGGACAAGAATGAGGATGAAGTCTCTGGGGCAGAAACCAGCACAGAACCTGTGGTTTTCAAAATGACCCTCTTGTCTTGGGGTAGGGAGACATGGCACTTGGAGGACCTGTTCTGCTCCAAGTCACAAGCTGGGGAGAGCAAGCAGGATGTATGTGGTGGGGACAGCACAGTATTGTGGTTAGATGGAAGATATTCAGAGGCAGGCAGGTCTGAGTCCAAGCCCAAGTTCTGCTGGGTGATTTTTGGCATGCTCCTGCATAATTCTGATCATTTTTCTCATTTCTGAACTGGGGTTTCCAAGGGTATTGGCTCATGAGTTAAACATAAGTCTACAAAAGAAAAAACGTGTGGAAAGGGCACATCACAGTGTGTAGTATGGAAAAACTGTCAATAAGAAGGAAAAGAGAAACAAATCAACAAAAAACTCAAGGGCACTGGTGGTAAGGCCCCAAACTGCTTTAGGAGGACTATTGTTATTTTCTCTTCTTCTAGTCCATGTATCCAGGACTGGAGAATCAGCCACATCCAGACCTAGTAACATACTAAGACTTTGTAGGATTGGTGCTCAGATTTCACAGAATCTTCAAAAATCAGCTCCAAATTTTAGGCACAGATGCCAGGTTGCTGTAAAGGATGGCACAGAAGAACTGATCTAAGGAACATTTGTGCAACTTTTTGTGCTCGGTGATAAGGAATCAAGGTTTTTTTTTTTTTTTTTTAGTACTTTTTAAGGTGAACGAATGAGCGATTTTTAACATGTTTTAAGGCTACCTTAAAAAATATGCTCTGTTGTGGTGTAAATCCTTAAGGTGTTGAATTTTTATATAGCTACAGATATTTGTATACTTAGAAATCTCAGAAATAGCAAACTCTGCTCAAATCGTGAGGCACCTACGTCAAAACCTAGTGTATAATTTTAATATAGATTAGCTTGGTCTGAAATTTGCAAGAGTACCAGCTGAGTGTCCTCAGAGGAGTGTGTGTTGAGGGGGTGGTAAGGAAGCGTGCAAGGAAAAGATCAAAGCATAAAGGCCCAATGTGAATAAGAATGAATTTAGAAAAACAACTGGCAATCAAAATCTTTGACCAAATCACTCTGAGATGAAACAGAATCCCATTCTGCAGTGCAAAAAATCCTTTGGAGGGTCTGTTCACTCAAAGGAAATAATTTGACTTCTGTTTTGCTGTTAATTAATTAAAACAGCCCCTTATACATTCCTTCACATCTTTTCCACCAAGCCTGTAGTAGGCAAAAAGAACCCTTTGGTTTGGTGATCTGATTAACTCCAGGCTGCTGTGGAACATTCTGGAGCATCAGCAACACAGAAAAGAAAAAAAAAAAAAAAAAGGGACAAAAGAGATAGATGCAAAGGGAGCTACCACATACCCCTCCGTGTGCAGCCTGTGGTTTGGGAGAAAAAAGCAAAAAATGAAACAGAAGGGAAAGTTTGAAAATAAGTCTTTTAAGATCTATTTTTGTGTTTTCAGTCTGCCTGTCCTGTCTTTCTCTGAAGTTTGTGGCTTCCCAGGTAGCTTCAAAGGCAGAAGTGCACCTGAATTTACCTTTTCTTCAGACTCAGATCAGCAGACAGGCCACTGTCACTGTGACAAGGCGATGGAAGTGATGTGGCACTGCAGGGTCATCCTGGACTCCTCTTTCTTCTACTTTCCACATGCTATCAATCAACGACTCTGGTGTGTCTATTTTCAAAATATTTCAGAGGCTGTCCACTTCTTTTTCCTTAGCAGGTTACCCCTGGGCTCCACCAGCAACAAGTCTCTTGGGGGCAATTTGTCTGGTCTGAGGGTACCCCTCTACCCTTACCTCTTCTCCCCTCAAGCTCAAGGACGCTACTCACCCCAGAACGCTTAGGGGTAAGTAGTGTGGATCATGTACTCTCTTCTCTGTGCACAATCCTGGAATGGCTCTCCAAGTCAATGTGAAAGTCAAGACCTGCAAGATTCCATCCAGTGAGGCATTCCCTGATTGCCTTGACCTCATCCCTACTCCCTTGCCTTGCTGACTCTGCTCCAACCATGTTGGTCTCCTTGCTCCTTGTGAAAACACTGTGCACCATCCTGTCCCTGAATCATGGCATTTGGCTGGTTTCCTCTGCCTGGAATGCTCCTCACCCAGGAATCCATGGGGCTCACTGCTCACCTTCTAGTACCTGTCCAGTGCTATTTGTCATTGAGCTAAGGGTCCTAAGACCGTAGGAATTTTCTAGAAGTAAATAGAAGAAAATGGGGTGTACTAGTCACTTATACTTTAGTGGTAAAGGCAGAGGGGCACATCAGTTGTCCCTCTTTGGCACAAGTTCAGGGCCAACATAATGGGTGCAGAAAGGAGCTCATGTGATAGAAGAGGAGGTTCAGTGAGCACTTTAAAGAGCAGGGGAGAGAAAGCTGGGCCTTGGCTCCTCTTCCTTTACCAGGTCGCTTCTTTTGCCAGAAAAACCTGAGGTTTCTCTATGGATACCCACACCCCTCCTTTCCATCAGAGAATGTGGGGAATTCATCATTCTCAGGGCACTTCAAATGCAAGTCGGCTTGCAGCTCACATGTTTACTTTGCCCACCAGAGGGCAGTCTTCTCTGGGGAAGGGACCTTTTCCCCACCATCTTGGTATCCCTCAACACGTATCTTAGAATAATGTCTGGCTTATCACACACCCCCAGATTGCAGTGAAACTTCTTATAATCAGCTCTCCTGGGAAACTGAGCTTCCTTTCAAGCCAGTACAAGTCACAAACAATCTTCCACACTGCAAATATTAAGCAAACTTGTGCCATGTACTGGGTACATAATTCGGTGAACAAGGTAGATTCAGCTGCTTGCTGCCCTTGTGGAGTTCATAGCCTGGAGTGGAAAAAAGAATAGTAACAAGGACTTCAGATTTGTTTTCTGATGGCAGAGGCCTTTTTGGGAGGGGTCTGGATGCTCAGAGAACAAAACTGAAAGCTTCTCTGTAAGAGATACCACCTAGCAGCTGGGGAGCACAGAGCCTCTTCCCATTCCACAAACTGTCTTTGTGCAACAGTTTATGTTATCTAATAGGGGCTGCCTTGATTTCTATTCTTAAAAAAGAAACAGCAATGATAATAATTTAAACAAACAAGCAAAAAAACTAAGAACATAGAATTTTAATTTAGCCCTAAATCTGTTTTTGAAATATAGTTTCCAAATTATTTTTCTAATTTTTGTGAAACATCATGTAAACCATTTATTATACAGCCATGATATGAATGAAAATTAAGCTACTATTGTGATAAAGTGTCTTTAACAAATGCTTTGTGAATGAACCACATAATAGAGATGATTAACATAATTTGATTGTCATTTTATTTAGACACAATCATAAGAGTAGTTTCTGTTATTAATTAATTGTATCTCAATTGGTGGCTAAACCCATTGCATAATGAAAGGAGCAACTGGATCTCTTCATTAAGTCTTTCCTTAATGGTGTTCATTAAGAATGACATTTGTGGCCCCGTACAAATGGATCTGTCTAAATATGAATTGGTTCTATCATACTCCCTAGCAGGGTCACCTTGTAATTGGGAAATACAAGCTTGATTTTGCAAATATTTTGAAATATTTCCAATGCTTAGAAAAGGCTGGTATCCAAAAGACTGATATTTTATCTTTTCTTTATGTTTTCAATTTCTGATCTCCCCATAAATTTTGTGGAATCTGTCATCTTCAATCTGCAATCTTCCCATTCCCCCCTTCCCCCAGCATGATCATAATCAAGTCTCTCAATTTTGGAGCTTTTTTATTGATTTCAGATTTCCTGCTGGCATTTCCCTTTCTTACCTGCCCTGTGCAGCTGTGCCTCTCAAAAGAACCATCTCTACTGGTGCCTCTACTTCTTTGTCTCCATTTTTATAATACTAACTCTGCATCTGGCACCTGCCAGCATTACTCCAAGGGATCTGTCTTCTGCCACTTTTTGCCTCTATGTGACTTAATTTCTCAGTGGTATTTGGTATTCCTCACCTCTCCTCTTCTATTTCAAGAATTCCTAAGAGTTCCCTTTAAATGTTGGTATTCCTCAGGGCTCCCTCCTGATTTTTCTCTTCCTTACTCCTCACTTACTCTCCAGAGGACCCAGTTGACCATTGCCTGAGTGTCCAGACCCTCTTCTCCTGCAGACTTTGAACACTTTCTCTTGGAAGTTCCTCTGACAGATAATCTAAACATGCCCAAACTTCACACATTGTTCTTCTTCCTAGGAATCTGAATTTTGCTTGTATTTTCTACTCCCAATTTTCCCAGCCATCCTAGAGATTTCCCTGTTGCCAATATCCAATTAGTTGCCAAGTTCTTTTTACTCTACCTTTGAACTCTTTTGTTCCAAGTCTTCCAGCCTGGATGTTGGCTTCAGCATCTTAATTAGCCTCCTGGTTTTCAGCTTCATCTCCTGCATCCCCCCAGTTTACCCTTCCTGTGGTTTAGAGTGCTTCCTACTCACTTGCTTGTCTTACTCCCTTTCGAGATTCTGCTTTAGGCAAGTTATTCTTCAGGAAAATTTCCTTGAGTCCCTTTCTTCTATTGCAGCATCCTGACACCTGTCCTGTCATGGCAGTGGTCACAGAGCCTCATAGATATTTTACTGACCCTCTCCCCTGCTAACATGCACAGCCCTGGAGCACAAGGCTGCCGTATATGTCCCCCTAGAACTTACTGTCCAAGATGGTTCTTTGTTTATAAGAATAGCAACCTTTTTGCAAAAAATAAAGGAGATGTGAGTGGGTGGGTATGGGGGGAGGTGCTTCAACTGTTGGCTGTAGGAAACTATTCTGAGTTTCCCTTTCGGGCTTTCGGGTGGTGAAGAGAGCTCAGAGGCACATTCCAGGAAACTCATCAGCCTCTCTGCTGGGTTAATGTTTTGGTTAAATTTCCTAAGTCTGAGTTAATGTCTTTCTGTTTGGATATTCTTTCTTTAACAAATGATATCTGATCAAGTTCAGGAAAAACTGGAATTTTACAACCAAAAAACTCACAGCAGGATTGCAGAGTACTGTGTTTTCAGGAAAAGGGCCAATTTGGCTGACTGACACAGATTGAGAGCTGATGTTCTTTATCCTTTAGGTCACCTAAGCTTTATTGCTTTAGGAACTTAATTTTCTGAACTTTTCTATTTCGTATTACAGAGACACAAATGTGGCTCACACAAAGTTTCAAAGAGGTTTGTCTGATTCTCAGTGTTGGAGTTCTGAGCCAGGAAGGGTCTGCCAGATATAAGCTTTAAACATCTTCCTTCTGTTTCTGTCCCTTAAACCCTGCAGATATCTAAGGTAAACAATCACTTTACTAATAAGGCAGACCTCATATTTGAAGACCTGCCAACATTTAACCCAACTTTGACGTCATGGTTGGAAAAGGTCTCTTCCAACTCAGTTTGTCAAGACTTGATCATGGGTAGGTCTCTTTGCAAATGAGTGGTGACATTAATCTATTCATCTGGGGAGAGTTTTGATTTGTTCACAGCCCCTAGGAAATAGTAGATGCTAATTAAATATGCATTGAATAATTACTGTGACCTATGTGTAAAAAAAAGCAGAACCTAAGGAAACAATTATTTCTTCTGATTCTTCTTGTGATTCTTATTCACACATTACCTAATTATTTAAGTGTAGTGAAAAATTTTAGATTTGGCTAAAAATTTATGCAGTGGTAGCCACTATTTTGTGTACATATATCATCTGTTGTCACCTGGATTTCATGTGTCTGTGAATTGGACTTAAATTCCTAGTTTCTGTTTTTGTTTTTTTTTTAATCCTCAACTTTACATTGTAATCTGGTACTACAAATTACCTTTGAAATGTGGGTTTGCAATGGAAATGTCAGCACATACTTAGAGTCCTCAACTCAAGGCTTAGAGGCCCATGACTAAAAATGAGATGATTCAATTCATTTCAGATTTAACCATGAGAGACTTACCATGCTTAATCGAACACATCAACCCCCTGGTATAACACACTCTCACTTAAAAAAATTTTTTTAAAAGAGAAAGCTGTTTGTGTGTGTGTGTGTGTGTGTGTGTGTGTGTGTGTGTATGTGTGTGAATTATTCATTTGTAATAACAGTATTCAAGTTTGACTGATGAAGGCAACTTAGCATTTTCAGCCCTAGGGATGTCAGAAACAGACAAAAAGAAGCATCCACAATTTGCCTTCTGCTGCCATTTAACACCTTCTACATATGCAATGTGGCAAAATCTGCCTGTACTTGCCAAGTCCAATCTTTCTGCTTTTACTGCTGACAGTCTAGATCATGAAAATAAGATGCAATGAAGTTTGCAAAGCCGGATGTATTCATATCAGAAGACTTCATTGGTCCTGGTTTTCAGGAAGACTGGGGCTTTACCCACACAGCTGGTTTGGTCCTTGCAGTAGACCTAATACTGGTTACTAGTTGGTTAGTTGATTATGCACATTGACTAGGCTGCTGTCTTCCTAAGAGCCAGCCCCAGGAATGTACTTGAAAGAATACATCTCTGAAGACATCATGTGATTAACAACTGGTGAGCTCAATCCATCTATTTTTGGGGGGATAAAGCCCAACCTTACAGAGAGCAACTGTTCAAGTGCCCAGAAAAAAATCACTTGGCCATGAAAGTTTGGACTGAATGAGTTAAACCATAAACTTGGAATGAATGAAACATAACACATACTGGAAATGGTGTCCATGCACAACAGGGACTTCCTGTTTTGGTAATTGTAAAGTAGAAGGTTAGGTTGCAGTGAGTCTCAGTGGCCTGGAGGTGAGAGGGGCACATGCTGCAGCAGGAGCTGAATATTCTGTGTAGGAGGAAGAGCCTGGCCACTCAATTCAGAGAGGACGAATACTTCAGCTGTAACTGTACCTTGGCTTCAGCTCAACTTTGGTAAATATTCAGGTTTCTAAAACAAGTAAATTAGAAGGTAGTTACATTACAAAGGAATATCAGCTTTGTAATGAAGTCAGTATGCATCTTTCTTCAAAGGATTTATTTAAGCTTGCTGTTTGAGGCTCTCTCGAGCACCGTTAGCAGGAATATAAATTGGTGCAATCATTTTGGAGGGCAATTTGGCAATATCTTTCAAAACTTGAAATGTGTATGCTCTTCGAACAGGCATTTCTATTTCTAGGAATTTTTTTTATGTGTTTTATGTGTATTTTCTACTCAGTAAAGTTTATTATCAGGGCCATGAGGATGCTTGTTTAGCATTCTGGTAATAACTAGGTAAATAAACAAAATTAAATTACCCTATGTGTTCATCAACAGAGGACTGATTGAACCCACCATGGAACAGCCATGGAACAGCCATGCAACGAACAGGATACTATGCAGCTGTCAAAAAGAATGAGGAAGGCCTAAATGTGTGTATGTGGAAAAAATCTCAAGAAACAATTAATAAACAATACCCAGGTTGAATTAAAAAAGAGAATATGTTAAAACACTGATGAAAGAAGTTAGCTCTAAGAAACGAGCAAAATCTGGGGTAGAAAGGAGACTCACTTTTATTGTCTTTCCTTAAGTTGTATTTCCTTTTTATTTCTTTATGTCCATAATTTTATTTCTTTATGTCTTTTATAATAAAAAAGAATAAAGTTAATTTGTGATTTAAAACTTCTATTATGATAGAAGTTTGGATTTGTAACTAAATATAATTTTCTTCCATTCTTTTCTTTCTTTTTTTCCCCTTTTTCTTTGGTATCAGGAATTGAACCCAAGGGTGCTTAACCACTAACCCACATTCCTGGTTCTTTTTGCTTTGAGACATGGTCTCAATAAGTTGCTTACAGCCTCACTAAGTTGTTGAGAGCCTTGCTAAGTTGCTGAGCCTGGCTTCAAACCTGCAATCCTCCTGCCCCAGCCTCCAGAGACACTGGGCTTACAGGTGTGCACCATCACGCCCAGCTTTTCCCATCCTCTAAAGGTTTCCTCTATAGGAACCATCTAATGCACTGTTTGCTATGTTTAACCACATTAAAAGAAAATTTGGCTATGAACTGAATCAAATAATACACAATCTTTTTATTTTAGATGTTGTGACCTAGGAACTACCATAGTCCTGGTGTTGCCTCAACCAAGTGCCAAATCAGGTTTTTAGGAGGTTTCAGTAGACTGCAAGCCAGTGCCTGCCATTACACTGAATAAAAGATACCAGGACAGAATTGTGGACATGGGACTGGAGGGGCCATCCTGTCCATTATCTGAGCATCCCTGCGTTGGTGGCCCTGACTTCCCCAGAGGCCTTTTACAGCCAGGCCCTTCTGTCTTTGGACACACCTGTGAGAAAGGTTTTCCTACACCAGGCTGAACTTTAGGGGGGCGTTTCCATCCCTTTCCTGGTAAGGCAGACCCTACTTTCCCACTGCAAACTGCTGGGGTGAGAACTTGTAAGATGCTGTTGGGTGCACACTCCCTCCTTCCGGGACACCTGTCAGCACCTGGACCCTCAGCTCCAGATAGTGCTGAACACATCTGACTTAATCCCCCCTCCCTGACATCAGGAAACCTCCTATATCCTTGACCCCTTCTCTGAATATTCCCTTTGCCTTCTTGTTTTTTATTGATTTTTATGTGGTGCTGAGGATCCAACTCAGTGCCTTACATGTGCTAGGCAAGTGCTCCACCACAGCTACAACCCCAATGCCCCCTTTGCCTTCTTGTAACATCTGAAACTCAGCTGTGGGCTGAAGGCTCCTTTCTCCTTGCAGCCCTTGATGAGGGCAGGTGCTCATGGCTCAGAACGCCCGTCGCACGCCACCCCTTTCCTCACTGCTTTTAGATGGTTTTCTTCCTCCTTGGGAGCATGAGCCAATAACTTATGAGCTCTACTTTCCTCCCCTATTTCTGGGAAATCTTAGAACCTAGATCACTGCTTTCCTCTCCACCATTACTTCTGTCACCAATGGTGGTAATTTACACAGGTGAGCCCTGTAACACCTGGCTCCTCACCTCCTCACCCTCCCCATGTCCAGCTCTCCCTTCCTCTAGCCCATGCATCCAACCCTCTCCTGTGTTTAGTCCCTAGGTCTTGTCACTAGCAATAACCGCACCACTTTCATAATCTTGATTTGAAGCATCTCACTTTCTGCCCATCACTCTTTTAAATCTTTCTACTATAATAATTCTTTGATCTCATTGGTCAATTCATTGATGCTCTCATCTTTTCACCTCCCCCCCCCCCCCCCCCGGGAATGTGTTTTTCACATGGTCTGGGGCACCATTCCATCTTGTTTCTCTCCCTCATCACCTCTTTTTCCCAGGTTCTCAAATTTGGAGCCTCAAGGGATTAATCCTTGGTCATCTCCTCCCTATTGATTAGCCAGGCATTGTCATCCAGGTCTGTGGTTTTAAAGAACATCTATATTTTATGACTTTCAAGTTTACGTCTACAGCCCTGCCTGACCTCTCTCCTCAGCTTCAATCTCCCATCTCTACCACTTTTCAGCAGCTCTATTTGGATGTCTCAGGGACATCCCAAACTTACCATGAGCTCTCAGCGTGTCTCGCACAGCTTGCTCTATTCTCAGTCTTTCCCATCAATATGCAGATGTATGGAAGTGAGATTTCCCTGTCAGGGAGAAACTACAAGTTGCCTATGCAGTGTCTACTCTTTTTATTTCTGAATGCCATAATACCTAAATTGTTAGGGATAGCAACTCACTGAGTTTAACAAATTACATTTCCAAGTTTCTCTTGAAACTAAGTATATCCATGTGACTGAGTTTTGGGGAAATTTTACTGAGAGGGGTCTTCAGGGAAGGCTCCTTGAAAAGAAGACAAAATAAATAAATAAATAAATAAATAAAACAACTGGGGAAAATCACTTTGATTCTTTTTCCTTTTTGAAATATAGATGTGCTGGCTGGCACTCCAACAGCAGCCATCTTGGACAGTAGGTGCCTTTGAGGTGGAAAGTTGTATACTAAAGTTGTAGAGCAGAAGGATGGTGGAAAGAGCTTGAGTTTGATAGAGCTGCCAGATATTCCATGTCCTGTCTGGCTCTGAACTTCTTACACTTGAGAGGAAAATAAGCTTCTCTCTGAATAAAGTTCTATCTGCCACTGTTAATCTAGACTTACTGTTATATATAGCTGAAACAACCCTGCCTGAAATATCAGTGTATATAACATGGTCTTATCCATTCAATCAAGGAGTAAAGTGTACCGTGAAGGCAGAAGATCACAGCAAGGACTTGTTTGGAAGTACGCTTTGAGAGGGCCAATTGGGGGCACTGGAAAATAGTGCTGGATGGTACTCCAAAGATCCTTTCTCTTTGAAAAAGGACTGGATAATGTCACTGTAGCTAAGATGTCAAATGACTGACTGGACTATGTGACCTTAAGGTGCTTTTGTTTCTGCAAAATAATTGGGATTTTTCAAAACTCAGCCACATGCCTAATTTAGGATCCTATGAGTCTCAGTTTGATGATAGTCTTACTATCACTTAAGGAAAACATCATAATCTTTGCTCTTCACATCACAACTCTTTCTACTCTTATTTTTTCTTATACAAATGATCAATGATTGATTTTTTTTTTTAAATAGTGGTGAAAACTTTTTTTTTTCTTGTGGAAATGACTTCTGTGCAGTGGCAATGACTTTAGGACAGTACAGTGCAGGTGGCTCTCTCTGTATAACACTTCTTTGAAAGATGTCACTAACACCAGGATGTCTGGTTACCTACTTCTTTATCTGTATGCAATGTTTATCTCCAAAGAGCAAAAATTATGAGTTCTGTATACTGCCACTGGTGGAAAGACCTCTTGTCTGGTACATTCATCTGTTTCATCATGCAAACTTGTTTGACTTTGAACTAAGTTTCCACATTTTTATTTACAGTAGTATTAGGAAAAGATGCCAATTTCAATTTATTGAGAATATTCCAGAGTGAGAATATGAAATGTGAGTATCTGCAGATGAGAAATAAAATATGGATTATTAACTTGAAGAAAAGATTTGGAATTACTCTTCTAAGAAAACACAGGCTAGGGAGATAGCTCAATTGGTAGAGTGCTCACCTTGCAAGCACAAGGCCCTGGGTTTGATCCCCAGCACCACAAAAAAAAAAAAAAAAAAAAAAAAGAAGAAGAAAAAGAAAACAGAGTCTCTCATTAAGGGAATAAAGGGATGACTTTCTGTAGGGGGAGCTGAGATCACTAAAAGACCACAGCGAGGGTCATTCATTCATTTGTGTTTCCAGGAACGTCTTAATGTTACAGAAGCAAATATAGTCCTGAGAAGAGTGAGGCTCACTAATCTATCAGGGCTAGTGAAATGTCTCACCCAGCCCAGAAGTTCATTATTATGAAGTGAATGCACTAGCAAAGGTGGCTGGTTGGACGATGTGTCAATTCACAAAGCAGGAGGAAGGCAAGGGCACCAACGTCTGCTGGGTGCTTTACACATTCTCCTGGTCTCCCTTCCCAAGGCTGAGTGAGGTACCTTCCACCTGGATTCCCAGTACCTAGGTCTGCATCAGATCCCTTATCTCTGCCTGTGTGTCCTTCCAACTCAGGAGTTCCTTAGGAGGACTGTCGTAACTTCAGATGCCTTACCCCCAATCTAGCAGCTGGCCCATCCTGGGTGTCTACGAATGAATGCACTAGTGAGTGACTGAATGAGTGGACCAGAGTCCGACTGGCTTGGGTTGGGAGAGGAGGATAGGTGCAGCCCAGAGAGCTGCTCCAGTTCAGGTAGTTCACCTGAATGCCAAGGGAGGGAAAGAAAGGGCTTGGAGGGCAGGGACAAACTTTGCAAATGCAGTAATTTTGCCCAGTGTCTGAGAGTAGGCATAGTGTTTCATTAAAATAAATTTTTTATGGTAAAGTGTTGAGTAGGGTAAGTGTTTTATTACACAGCGTATTGTCCACTCTGTGGTGTTTTCATTCCTGGTCTATGGTCTACACTGGGCCTTTCTCCCCCACTAGCTACACTGTAGCCATTTGTTCTGCTCCTGTTCCTCACATGAACCTTATGCAGTAATCTGTAGGACTGCCAAGAGAGCAGGGCTTTGGGGTGATGTACTCCCATATTCAGGTCTTGTGTCCCTACCTACAACCTCTGGATCCCAGAGCAAATTACTTTGCTACTCTAGTTTTAGTTTCTTCATCTAACAAGATAACTCTTGGAGTCTTGGTTTTCTTATAGTTGATGAAATCTGCCTGTGTGATCATGACAAGGACTAGATGATATGTGATACGTAAAGCCCTAGTCCGAATCTGGTGGGTGGGAGGCACCCAGTAAGCAAAGGTGCATCCCCATCATTTCATCCCTCTCTTGCCTGGCAGGTCAGCCCTTGTCACCCCTCTTCACCAATTTACCCTTTTTTTTACTAAGGCCTACTTCACCTTCTCCACAAAATCTCCTTCCCTTCCCCATTGAAGCCACCTTTCCTCCTGCTATCTGTCAATGTCTCTGAACACCTACAGTACATACCACTTTTTCCTGGTGCCTCAGTGATAGCTGTGTGCTATTTTTCTCCCTGGTCTTAAGCTCCATGGGAGTATATCTCCCACCTTTTAGTCTTATTTCCCTAAGGCACCTAGTAGAATAACTTGCACACAGTAGGTGCTTAAAAATAATGAACAAAATATATGCAGGACAACTCTGTATTTTTGGAAATTATTGCTCAATTCTTCTTTGGATATGGGGTATCATATATAATACATCTTTCCACTGATTCACTTAGGGAGTTAAAAAAAAGGATCCACTGCAAGTAGCTGACCTCATACAATGTCCAGAGAATTCCTGTAAACAGTTATAAATAGTGACTAGTCACATAAGCAATCTTAATAAAGCCCTGCTCAAGGGTTAGTCACAGTTCTAAAATTGTGAAAATGCCTGGCTGGAGGGCAGTATTTCCCAAAGGCTAGCAAGCCTACAGTTATTGCCCCCAATGTCTTCCTCTTTATTATACTTCCTTAAATTGCGCAGCATGCAAGTAACATCAATCACAATTATTATTACTGGTTTTCAATGAGAAGGGCCCTTAAGAATAGGAAGAAGTCATGCCTGAATATTGCCATGCCAGGCCTGAGGTTACCCAGTTTAGTGGTTTTTTTTTTTTAGTATTAGGGATTGAACCCAGGGTCTCCTCACACACACTAGGCAAACACTCTATTGCTCAGCTATACACTTTTATTTTAGCTTGACACAGGGTCTTGCTAAGTTGCCCAAGCTAACTTCTAATGTGGGACCTTCCTGCCTCAGCCTCCTGAGTTGCGGGTATCACAGGTGTGCCCACTGTTCCTGCATGGCTTTGAGTCTTTTTGAAGGAATCCCAGAATTAGGGTTAAGCCAAACCTGGCTTTTAGATAGGCAGCTGCCCAAGGATGTGATTCAAGGCAGTTGAACCCTTTTCTAAAATATTCTTTTCACTGGTACCTGAGAAGGATTGTTATGTGTTAGGAAGACTGTTTAATCTTTCAGAAGTTCCTATTTCAGGAGAAGGATTAACCTTAGCCAGCACTGCCCCTGCTCCCATGAGAAGCTCCTTGTTAGAAAAGGTTCTCTGATCAAAGAAGTCTGGGAAATCCTGCTCACTCCATCCTGCCTTAGGATTTGCTATAAGCTGCTGTGTATAGCAGCACATTGAAGGCTCCAAGAAGTCACATGGGAAAGAAATCTATTTAAATTGACTTAGAAGCTTTCCTGCTTATTTAACTATGAAATTAATCCTTTTTTTTTTTTTTTTTGGTTGTTGCAAAATACCTGGTGACATCATATGAAGCTCATATTCATAGAAGAACATTCTAAAATTCTGCCTTAACTATATAAGCTGTGGCCATAATGGGGATGAATGTTTGCCTAACATGGGTCACAGTTGGATATGCATGAGGGGACAGGAAAGTCCAGAAGGATAGTGAATGTTAAAGCCAACCTGCGAGGCCCCAAACACAACCTGACAGTTCTGCTAAGGACCTTGGTTCACATTCCAGGTACTAGTCTGATTTGCTTTCCTGCTTCAGAAGCCCAGTCGTTATCACATGCTATCCTCAGGTTGGAAGTGCCATATTTGCCTCTTCACATGATCTTGAACTGTCTGGTGCAGGCAGGAAAGAGGAAGGGAGAACTTGCACAGCGACATTTGCTCAGAAGGATGTGAAAAGAGGAAGGAAAGGAACACAGTAAGGAAGAAGGGGACACTGAGGTGACCAGGAGACAAGGCATATTGGCAATGGGAGTTGAGAGTGGAGGGCCTTGAGCAGGGTGGTGTAAAGGGAGACAGTGAAGACCTGTGATGGGCCAAGTAGAAGTTAGAAGATTACACATGAACATGGGGCTTCTGGGGTGCTTGCAATGTTGTTTCTTGACATGGATTGGGGTTCCACAAGTATTGATTTGACATTAAAAAAAAAAAAAAAGAAGAAGTTAGCAAACCATCCTCCCCAACCTAGGAATAAAATAATAACTGGCCTAGGAGCCTCCCTTTAAGATAAGGAGTGTCTTTCCATCCATTGATGGTAGGATGCTTATTCCTGCAGGTAGCAGTCTGCCCTTGGACTTCTCACTACCTGAGGGTCTGCATTACCCACATGAGGCTGAGAGGGCCCAGTTTGAGATCCTAATAGTGGTGTGCTGCTTTGAAAAACATTGCAGTGGTTAATTTAAAGCACAGGGATAGCAATGGAGAAGGGCCCAGGTGTTGTGCAGAATCTGCCAGAGTCGGGTGGGGCTGAGAAGGGGCTTTCTCTTACCCAGGGCTGTCGGATGGTCCACTTCTTACATGCAAAGCAACTAGGGGATCTTTGGCAAGCTAGGGCAACTTAAGAAACACTGGAAACTGAAAGCAAGATATGCAACACATTTGGGAACGTCTCTCTCATGTTGCAGGATAAAATTAGCTGGTTCCCCTACCAGGTGCCTTTTGATTTCTTGTTAGTATTAGTGTGAAAGTCATGCAAAAACCTCAAATGTTTTCACTACTTATGAATACTACTATTCAAAAGGTGGAAGTATGTGTGGGACAGGGGAGAAGGCCATAAAACAAATTCTTTTACAAGAATTCAAAAGTTTCAAATTGTTGTTCCATGGTGAACTTAATTCAGAAAAATGATTCTGCTCGGAACAATGCTGTCCTCTAGGTCATTGCCTGGACTCCATTACTAATACACTTAAGAATAAATCTCTACTCAGGGAAAATGGCTCAAATGTTATGCCCAATCTCAGCGTTGGGTCCC
This sequence comes from Sciurus vulgaris, assembly GCF_902686455.1. Classification (NCBI taxonomy): domain Eukaryota; kingdom Metazoa; phylum Chordata; class Mammalia; order Rodentia; family Sciuridae; genus Sciurus; species Sciurus vulgaris. The sequence goes on from NC_136476.1 coordinate 38,100,964, forward strand.
CAGTAGAGATAATTCCACTGACTGGAGCGGTGTCCCTGGTCTCCGAGATTAATGATCTTGTTTGAGTCAACAAGGACTGTAAGGTCTGAGGATACAGCCCACAGCCCTCTGCACCACAATTCAGTCTCAAGCAGGTTTGGGGCATTGAGTTACTTTGGATCGCTCATTCCTTTGTATAAATCTGAAACCTGTCAGAACATAACCCCCTCTGAAATCAAGGGCATATAAAGTGAATGTTTCTGAACAGTTGCTGTGAGTGTGTGAGTGCCTACTTGTGTTTACGTTGCTGACACCATTTCTCTAAGTGTGTTACACAACTGGATGGTTTGGATTGTTTGAATGGAATAACATGATTACCCATGGTATTGCACGTCTCCAATTCCAAATAAATACAATGGCAAAAACTAGACAAAAGTGCAGAACAAATCATAAATCACACAATGTCACTGAAGTCATGCAAAAAGGAAAAAAAAGAAAGATTTAAAAAATGGGCAAGCAACAGACACAATAAATGAAAAGAAAAGAAAAAAGAAAGGAAAAGCCAATGCATACAATTCTAAAATCATTCTTACCTTCTTCAGTCATTGTGTCATAATATTTTAGTTTTCCATATGATCCAAGTTCTACAATATCACAGTAAAAGACACAAAGATAAGGAACGAGCTATAATGCAAGAACTTTGTTTTTACACATTCTTAATTAATCAGATTCAGAGTTATACTGTCAGATTCTGCAATCGTAACTATATGGAGATGTGCAAACATGGGCCATGTGGCAGACAGCTTTCACAGCCCATTTCCAGAAATCACTTAAAATATATTATTCTACAGAGGGTAGGATGTGCCCTGCATTACAGAATATGTTAACATCCAATGAAACAGAATACTTGGCACAGATACTTCATCCCAGGCCCAGCCTAGCTCTATGATTGTTATAGAGGTGACACTCCAGGAGAAAAGGATCAGAAAAGGACAATGACCAGGTCCATGGAAGCTTGTGGACACTGGAGTTTCTTGCCCTGGAACAGCAGCCCCAGAAGTTCATGTCACAGTTTTTCTTCAACAGAAGTACTTTCTAGAGAATCAGGAAGCTACCTGGGAGAATCCTAAATGAAAAACCATGTTTTAAACTTTCCTCTAACTTCTTATACTTCAGAAAGAAAACACAAGTGCTGTGTGTGCAGCATGCTGGGAAGAGCTGCTCATGGTGCTGAGTGCTTCTGGGAGCAAGAGTGAGGCATATTCCAAGGGAACACTGCCTGGCACAGGCAGGTGACAAAGAGGCTACAACTCCCAGACCAAGGTGTCAGCACCTGCTGGCCTACTGCGGTGTGAACACAAGGGTTGGGTGGACCCACGGTCTCTCCTCCGAATGCAGGGCACCACTGGATTAGCCTGTAAGGGGAACCACTGGCACACAGGCTATTCCCAGTCAGCTGGGGGTGTGGTGGGTGGGGTGAGGGAGAGGAGAGGAGGGGATGCACCACTTCCTTTTTCTTATTTCGGTTTTAAAATAGAAACTTTTATTCTTGCTTGTCTGAAAATCCCAGATTGTTCTGAGCAACATTGTGAGCAGGTTAAAAATATTTTTCTTGGTCATCACAACACTCTCCCAATAAACTTCAAGAAATTAATTAGACTCAAGAGATAGTCCAGTGATTCTGCAAAATGCCTCCATGGCCCATTAACTTGGGCAGCTGCTGGAGATCCACATATGAATCAACTTCTAATCGATGGTTTGTGTACAAGAGAAAGGATCTAGCTTAAAATACAATAATAAATATTCTTGGATATTTATATTATACATTCTCTACATATTCCTTTTCCAGATGCCTAAAATTTTATCTAAAGCTATCTTAATATACCAATACCGAATTGTGTCTTGGGAAGAAAAATCACCTCATTTTTATGTTCTGCAAAAATCTGCCTATTCTGACTTTTGTTAGATACCTTAAAAAAGATGCAGGTGCTTCAATAAGAAATTGAATTTCATATAGATAAGAAAATATTTTATGACTTCTGGGAATTGCCTTCAGAGGGATATATCTTTTTTCTGATATTTTAGGAACAATAGTCTATTATATATTCAACATTGCACAAGTTTGGAATTCTCAAATAATCTAAATACCATCATAAATATTAAACATATTCACAGTGGCTTCACATGTAATAGATGTGGTTGTGTGTGTGTGCAGTCTTCCAGTAAGTTGACAAATTATATCAGCCAATTAATTTTTTTGTAGCCTTTCTTCCTTCTCCCAGGTAAAACAGTGAAATAAGCAGCTGGCATTCACTATTATTTGCTCAGGAAACAGAACATGGGTGATTCTGCATTTGCAAAGTTGGCTGTGAACCATATTCTACACGGTGAAGAAATTCCATTGCATTTTTATGGATCCCTATTTTTGATGCAAACCTCTCTGTATGCACACACCTGCTTTCATGTATCAGTTCCAAACTGTCCACATCGATTTGTGGCAAATGATACCGGTCTCAATTTCATCTCTTGTGGAACCAGGTATACATCAATAAACACAATCATATTATTTAATTATTACTTTAATTTACATGGTCAGAATTGAAACTGTTCATGTCTGACAAAACACATACATTCTTGCCACTGTGGTGGTACCTAGATTGCTTCTTAGCTGCTTCCTTAGCTGATGAGTAGAACAGAGGGATAAGAACTGAACACAACCTACCACAAATGAGGCTAACAATGGTGGAATAAGAGTAGTGAAAACCTGCAGAACAACAGGGGAGGGGGCAACTCAAAGCAGGAGTGGAGGGAGCAGTATCCGTCCGAGAGAAGGGAACCGTGTTTGCAGCTTACAAAAGAAAAGGCAAAAGAGATTGGAGGAGATCAGCCTGTTGGAAAATAGTCTTTTACACTGGATGGTGAAATGGGGAACAGCAGCCTCATGCGGAACAGGCGGGCAGCCCTATTTCCTGAATCAGGCCTCGGGAGACGCAGGCTGAGGAGTGTGACATGCGACCAGGACAAACACAACATGCACGCATCTGCCAGAGCTCGTCACACACCTGGCTGTTGCCCTACAGCCCAGGATGCCTCATGGAGAGTGACCTTGGCCACTACTGACAGCCTGTGGCCAGGCCTAGTCAGGCTAAGAGGAGCTGAACACACTCACCTGTGCAGGAACGTGGCTTCCAATCAGCACGCTCCCCATAATGAAATGCCAAGGCACCTTCAACTTATTTGGATTAGGATTCAAACTGGGCCTGATCCCAGCTGAGTTTCTTTAGGATCGAAGGGAGGAGGTTCAAGAGGGTATTGCTTGATCCCATCTAGCAATGTTCATTGTATCAACGGAGCAAGAGGCAGCCAGGATTGGAAGAGTCACGTGTCTCACCTGTCCTATCATTCTGGTCCCACCCGGTAGCTCTTCTCTATAACGTTTCTCTAGGAAGGCCACATGGCCTGAGAAAAACATCCCCGAACCCAGGGGCTGGTGTGTGAGATGAGCCTATAATCGGATCATGTACTTACTCTCAGGCCCTTTGGGGACACAGGTATCCAAGCTCTTGCATCTCTGGGGTACTGAACCTTTACTAATGCCTCGGTCCACTTTCTTCCAATCTTGCCACAATCTAACTACGAGGATTTAAGGCACCTGTGACTTCTTGGCCATACTTTACAATCACCAAAATCAAAGTCAAGGTTTTGTCATCAGTCTTAAAGAATGTGTGAATAAGAATTAGCATTTCTGACTCCTAACTCCCGCTTTCTTGAGAAGTCCCTGGACAGAGCTCTCCTTCCAACATTGCAGTTCTCAGCTTCACTTTTGAGGCCTCTGGCATTCTCGACCCTTTCCCCCACAAATCCCAGAAGTGGGTAGTAGTAGAAAAAGGACTTCTCACATCTGAGACCTTGAAAGTCGATATATAAAATGGAAAGTCAATGGAAAGATCTATGCTGAATTCATTTTATTTTGAATGAAAAATAAAAAAATCAATGAGAGCAAGTATTTATTATTCAAGTGTTAGCTGATGGGAAAAAATAATGATTGCTTATTATTTTTTTCAAAGAGCTAGTTTTCTTTTTGGTCTTGGTCTGACCTGTGTGCAAAGACCTAAAAATTAAGGCTTTCTCAACACAGACAGTAGTTTCTTGGTAAAGTCCCTTCACACTGTGTGTACAACTACTAGATCACACCAGATTCATGGAGGATTTTTTCAGTAGTGCATGGAAGTTAGAACATGGGCTTTGAAGTCAGGAGTGTAAGTCAGGATCCAAGATCTGCTGCATAATAGATGTGTGGTTTTGAGCAAGTGGCTTCACCTCTCTGAACCTTGGAGTCCTCAGCAATAAAGGGTGATGACAACTGTTTCCACCCTAAGGTGCCTGTGGAGGCTAAATGAGATGAGGACACACACTAGCAATCAACATGGCAGCTGTCATTATTACATGCACCACAGGAAGAGTGAAGAAGAATCCAGGGGACATGGAGCAGGGCATTCAGAGGGCTTGATATTTTATACATGCTCTTCAAAACAAATCCAACACTACTTATAGAGGTTTAAAATAGGAATTTGGGGCTCACCAAGGAAAGATATCCCACCATGTAGAGGCCATATTTTAAAAAGATCTCTTCATAAATCCTGCTTGCTACTTTCAGATCTAAGAAGAGTCAAACATGGACCATCCTCCCCAGGGTAGCAGATGTGGACCCTCCACTCTTCTGATCATCAGCGTTCCTACTTTCCCTTCTAATATTTGTATGGGAGCCTGTCTCTCCTACGGATTGTCCCTATGTTGAAGGAAGAGACTCTACTCCTCCTTAGAGCTATCCCAGCAGAACACAGAACAGTGCTTTGCTCACATTTCTTCACACATGCACAGTTTCCAAATGACAGTGCAGCTCAGGAGGCTTCGGTCTGTCGATCTTCCCTGGAATTGCCAAAGTCAAGAAGGCTGGCACTGATGTGGCCTTTCCTCTGTGGTTACCAGGGCATTATTATAAGACTTGAGAGTGAGTTGGAGTGAGAGCAGACAGCTAACTCAAGGGTTCTACGACTTAGGATCTGGGTGTTCTCTTGGAGCCTGTCTCTTTTGTAAAATGAGGAAAAGAGCAATAAATACCCAAATGAGACTAGTCTGTGAAGCACTTTGCCCTGCGGTTGTGCCAGCATCTTTAATAATTGGACCCCCTCTTCATTATCTGCCAAAGGTCCATCAGGAACATCTAACTCAGTGCAAGTTAGTTAAAACCTGCTCACATGCACTATTCTCCATAGGTGAACGTCTGTCTGTACTTTGAATGGTGCTAGTCAGCAAAACCTACTCACACAGCAAGACTCAAAGACTTGCGGTCTGTAAAGACTCCCTTGGCTAACTTCTGCAACTATGTTTTGCCATATTAACATTTTAGCCTGAGGGTGAAGTTGTTTTGTCTTTTTAAAAAATTTGTGAACTTTTTTAAATTACCAAGCAAAAGCATTTGTTTTGAAGTTTTGCAAATGAATAGTATGAGGGTTATTTATATCTTCCCAGCCCACTCCCTCAAATATAGCATTTATATTTGTTTGTTGATCTTATGGTTTTTAAGTTTCTTATAGACTATCTGGGTTAAAATGGCACCACTAAAGTTTTCCTCTTGTCTCCTCACATGCAAATTTCTCTACATAAATTCCAAGCTCATAGATGTCTTTACTACTTCTTTTTAAAGTAGCTGTCTTCTAATACAGTCTGATTTTTTCCTCAGAAAGTTTGTATGGACTCTCAAAATTAATGGTGGCTTTCCCTTAAGAGGCTTCTTCTGGACATTAGTCTTTTGTATCAAGTGTTCTTGCCAACATAAGTGATTTTTTTTTAACTTAAAAAAAAAAAAAACACCTTAAGAGATGGAGGTTAAATGAGGAAACCACCAAGAATCCTTATTCTTACGCAAGTTGGAAGGAAAGGAATATTTTAACCTTCAAATTCTAAACCTCACTCAAAAAAGCTTTCAAAGTACTGACTCATTGCAGAAGCTCTGCTTAACATTCTGTGGGGGATCGATGTTTGAGTACTGAACTTCCTTAAGAGGCTCTTAACTGTGTACATGGCTGCCTGGGGACAGCTGCACTCAATATGTGGCACATATATGTCATACGCGAGGTGTTAACAGAGATGATTTTGCCCTATGGAGTTCTTCTCACATCAGAATCTTCCCAGCCTATGCTAATGAGCACTTCTTTTTGTTCCATGAGATTCAAACTTCTCAGGCTTTTGGAAGGAAGGCAAGAACTTTGCAAAAAGAAAATGAAGAGCTGAACTTGTGGGTAATTACTATGATTTGAATGCATCCTCCCAAATTCATGAATTGGAGACTTAATTTCCAATGCAATGGTGTTGTAGCTTTTGGGAGGTGCAGAACCCTCATGAATTGATCAGTGCCAGAATTGTAAAAGCAGAGTTGTTAACTGGGACCTTTTCATGTTTTCCCTGATTTTTATCTTCTTACCATTTTATCTCTTTTTAACAGGAGCCTGAGCACAAGGTTTAATGAGGAAACTGGGGCTCTAAACTTAAGTGTGTGGGTGTGTATATATATGTATATGTATGTGTGTACGAATCTCCATGCTGTTTGCCAAGTTTGGGCACCAAAACTTGGAAAATGTGACAACAAAGAATAAAAATAGTGACTTAAATTAGAAAAAAAAAAAAAAAAAAAAAGGAAGGGCTGTGGAGTGGGTTCTCTTTCATGATCTTCTGCCCTGTGACTATGATGCAATATTCTCCTCCAGAGGATACATGTTCAAAGTACCATCTTGGAAGCAGAGAGCGGGCCCTCAACAGACTCCAAATTCGCTGGTGCTCATCATGGCCTTTGCAGCCTCTAGGACTGTGAGAAATACATTTCTGCTCTTTGTAAATGACCCAGTCTAGGTATTCTGTTACAGCAGTACAGAATGAACTAAAACAGTCATCCTGCATCAGCTGTTGAGTGAGTTTCAAGTAGGATCTATGATCGATCACACACACACACACACACACACACACACACACACACACACAGAGCTATGTCTTACAGCACTATCAGCTTGCTTTCATGCCCTCTGATTCCAGCCCCTTCATAAAATCCTCGCTCTTCCCTTCTCAAGTTTCTTGCAAACCCAGATACAGTGGCTTTGTGATTGCTGTCATTACTCTTCCCACCTTCACATGTACTTCCTTGTTTATTTCCATATGTTGATACCATTCTAAGGCCCCAATCTCTTAAGAAATGCTGATGCCACATTGGTGGCCAGAAGATGAGTCAGAAAGATCCCTAGCCCCTGACCTAGTGACTGAAGTATAGTAGGCATCCTGATAAGGCACCAATGAACTGTAGGGTCCAGACACATAGATGTGCAAAGTAGGTTGGGGAAAACAATAGGGAGTATTGGGGACTGTGAAAAATTAGCTCATGCCTAAAAAGTAGAGCAGCCACTGAGCTCCAGTTTTCCTCTCCATGGGGGAATGCAGTCAGGTGTATAATGACAGGTCTTTTTGATTGTTTAATGAAAGCCAGAAATCTGGATTTTTGTGTGAAATCTCCTGATTTTTAAAACGCTGCCAACTACTTCTAAATTAAAAAGACAATAACATGGCTATATCAATCCATAGCCCTTAGTTAAAATCAGGTTGCATAGTTCAATTTTCTAACAAAAAATATTTGAATGAATGAATGAGACCAGACTGTTAGAACTGGAAGGGATTCTTTCCAGGCACCTTGCTTCAGAGGGTCAAGAACTCTGGTTTATTTCTTTGTCCCCGTTAAGCTTATATCCCTCACCTGGTAAGGGTACCACAATGTGCTTGCCTCTGGATTAGATTGAGTATCAATACCTCAAATTCCTCTAGGAAAGCATGGTGGTGCTCATGTCAGGAAGACTGAACTGTGATGAGCCCGTGACAAATCCCCTCCATTATAAATAGCCCTGCCCAGCCAACCGACTCTCCCATTAGGCAAGCCAAGAGAGTGATTCTGTTTTGTTTTGCTTTAAATTTTAATTTTTGGGGAATAGAAGTTGCTTATTAAGTGTAAATATGCCAAATTATCTTGCAGAGAAATATCTGGATTTTGGACAGTCCAGGGGAAAGTTCTGAAAGGTAGGTTTGGGTCATAAAGGGAGGTGTCAATATAATTATGTGAGAATTATCATTTTTGAACAGTGAACAATAATGTGTGGTCATTACTGAGTATCATCCAGATGGCTCATAATAAAATGTCCAAGTGAGTCCCCAGATAGGCTGACTTCTTATAAATTTGTCACCTAATTTGCAGCCAGCTCCTCTGTGGTGTTGCTTAGCAATATCAGTGGTTACTGATTTCTGTCTGGTGAGGCGCTGACTCAGGCTGTACCTCACCATATTTTACATGTCTTGATGATCAAGCAAGAAAAATGGCACCTGGATGTACTGTTCTGCTTCCCTTTTGAGGTGGATAGGGAGGGGGAGAGTACAGGATAGAAGAAGCAGGTTTCTGGAAAGAGTTTTTAAGAAAAACAATGAGCAACCAAGGCAAGAGAATCAACCCCAATGGTTGAGTTAAATTATAGAATTTAAAACCTCAGTAATAATCTTCAGATAATTTTAAACACTGACTCTTTGTTGGAATATGTTTTCTTTTTCTTTCTTTTTCCCAAATTCAAGGAGAAAAACAAGTGATGATGTAGCATGGCAGCCATGTGTAGGGTTTGGAGCCCTGTTGTCTGCCACTTACTAACCCAGAGACCTTGGGCAGGTTACCTCATCTTTTTTGAGACTCATTTTAAACACTTAATGTAGATGGGAACAATCGTTGTGTTGTTGGACTATGGTGAGGACCACAGGTACTCAATACATAATTGACACATAATATTCACTAAATGTGTGGTAGGTATCAATTTTCTGACCTCATATTCATCAGGAAGTTTACATGGATAGAATTCTTCTGATCTTCACAAAAATCAGAGTGAATCTGGTATCAGAAGACCCTGTCACCACCATGCAGAAAAAGGAGAACTTGTAACACAGTCTAAGTTTTGGAGTCAACAGGTTTGATCTAATCCAGATTTGACTTCTTGTCAGCTGGGTGACTTTGTAGGAAATATTGAGCCTTTCAAAGCCTTAGGAGCCACATCTGTAAAGTGGGTCTAACTCTTGGACTTCCCTTATGATGTTGTTGTAAGGGTCTTTCTTCAATTCCTGGTACACCCAAAGTGCTCATATATATGGCCTATCATTCATTCCCTGGGATCAAGCCCAGTGAGTTGTCCAGAATAACATGAGTCACATCAAGTGACTGTCTAGGATTAAGACTTATTTTCACACATTCGTACCATTCTTTTCACAAGGAAAAAAAAAAGTAAAAGGAGAAGAATGACAAAAAGAATGGCTAACTATGTCATGCCAAGGAAGTCTCTGAACATCCCATTTTTTCGTATAATGTCTTCCAGTATAGAAAGACTGTTGGTTTTTATCAAAAGGATGTACAACTCAGGGAAAGAGATAACATAAAGATCTCTAAGTTTAGTTTTCAAAAGGAAAATCCAGAAGGGACTTGAACTGATCAGGAAAGTGGCATTGTCCAGTGATTAAGAGAATGGGCTCTGGACTCCAGTGAATCTGAATTTGAACCTGACTCCTTCATTTACTGCCCTTGTTTTCTGGGGCAAATTATTTAACTATTCTAAACTTTAGTGCCATTATCTATTGAATGGTTATAACTTTGTTATTTTGTTATAAAATAAATCCTTATTTTATAGGATTGATGTGAAAAATAATTAATCTAAGTAAAATGCCCAGCAGACTGTATGGAATATAGTAAGTACTTAATAAATTTTAGTTATTGTTTTCATTACTATTGCCTCCATGTGTTTCAATTCAGAGTGCTAGCTGAATATTCAACCATTTCTTTAGTCTTTTCTTTTTCAGTTTCAAGAGAGAAAATAATTTGGTTAAAGACAGTGAAGAAATATGATTTGAATAGAAAAGAACATGGAATATCTGAAACTATCCATGTAACATTTGGAATTTATTTCTTATTTCGGAAAATCTGTTTGAGCTCTTCTAATAGCACATTTCTAAAATATGTTCTTAATAATTTTTAGTGGGATAGGAAGCTGACATTTTTACTAATGATGTCTTCTAACATCTTGAGTATATTTTTGCATCTCTGTAAATTGAAGGATTATGTTTGCAAAATCAAGCAAAAGGCATTTTATGACCAAATCCTATCAAATCTGAGGTAAGGGTTACAAACACAATTATTACCCAGTCTTAAAAATTGGCAAAACACTTCATTCTCTTCCCCTGGTTTATATATATTGCTTAAAAGGTATTATGTACAGATAGGCTCACTCCTGTTTTTATAGAAATGAGCTGGGGTATATTTCATATGACCAGATCCATGGTTGGGGACAGGTCAGCTTAGGTGAAACAGATGCTTCCGTAAGCCACATGCATGATCTAAACAAAGTCCTAGTTATTCCACTCCGAAGTCCTCAATTCTGTCTTCTCTGCTCTGTCCCCACTTCCCCTGCCTTATTGTGGGCCCTACCTAGATACTGTCTTATTTGAACCTTCATTTCTGATTTTTTTCTTACCATCTTTCTATTCTTAGCATTTCTCATCTGTCTTTTATGTTTTTAAACACAAAATGAAAATCAACACCTCTGAATCCTGCACATACTATCTTTTTTGTGGGAATTTTATGACTTCTCCCAGCTTACTAAAAAATCTTCTAGAACCCCATTTTGAGGTTCCCTTGTCTAGACAGCACTCCTGAATGTCCTCCATTCCTAGTGTAAGTCACTCTCCTACCTGTGCTGGGTATCTGTGGCTGTGTTCATCAGATGTACCTTAATCTATGTGTTTCTACCTTCTAGGGCAGGGGATCATTATACTCATTCTGTTAATTTTATCATCTGGTAGAGATCTTGGCACTCTGTAGGAGTTCAACAAATGCCATCGAATGAATTAAAATCCCCACCCAGAGTGCTCTCTTCCCCTTCTTCAGCTGGTTGCCTTTGGTACCTCTGGGCATTTTGGTGTTCTAATGCTGCACATCCAGGCATTCTACTTCAGCATCTCTGTGTGGAGGAAGCCTGGGAAGGGGATAATGTCTGCGGTCTCCATTCTTAGTGTCCCCTTTATTGCTTTTGTAAACTAGGAGGAATTACACCATGCAAAAGAGCCTTCAGGAGAGTCCTCAGCACATGAAAGACAAAAATGGCAGCACTATCTTGATGATGAGATGGGAAACATTGGTGCACAGAATGGGTGCTGCTTGCTGGCAAGAGAGCAACTTGGATGTACTCCTGGATCCCATCTCCCGGCCTGGCGGGACTCAAGGGTTTCTGCCAGGCAGTGAGATTCAGAGCTAAATTATATTCAGCCGTTGGGTCAGTACAGCTACTCTCTGGTGCATGAAGCATCAAACAATATTAGGAAAGCAAATAAGGAAAGTGTCCTAGGGGAGGAGAGGAAGAACAATGAAATGAAAAAAAAAAAAAAATAGAATGCTAGTCATCAGAGGGAAAAGCAAAGTATAAGTGAGAAATATGCGAAGGCAAGAGAATTTGAGAACAGAATGAAATTGAAGGAAAAGAGAAGGGAAGACAGAAAGGAAATTAAGGGCACTGATGTGGAAATAATTAAGAGTAAAAACTATCCTTATAATTATGCATTCAACACCACAGTACTGTCCTGGATGCTATTTTACTGAATACTTGGATCCTGATCACAATAGAAGTGATAGCTCAAAATTATGAAGAACTTAAAGGACTGAGTTTAAAGGAGAAAGAATGTTCACACGGTCCTCCAAATTTTGTATGTTTTAAGTGTAAATTCATTTATCATTATTCTTATTTAAATACTATATGGATAAGTGGGACCGTATAAATGAGTTTAAAATCCAGGAGGAGAAGAAGGGGTAGAAGATTTTTCACAAATCGTCAATTATGCACCTGAGATTAAATAGGAGAATGCCTGCTAGTGAGACAGAGATCTGATAATGTAGCAGTTAGGGTGTACGATTACCTTCTTGCTCCCTCAAATGGTAGCCTATGTGTTTTGGCAGGATTAAAGAATTAATACAGTACTTGCTTTTTCAGATTTTTATTAGTATGTCAAAAAGAGAAAAATATTTTGTTTTGTCTGACAAACATATTGAAAGCATGGACCCCAGATGAAATCCAGACTTTATGGAAGAAAACTAGTGAAGTATCATGTCCAGGGATTCCCTTCTCAATGCACAAAAGACAGAAGAACTCCATGAACACAGAATCTAATTATACAGCTTTGGGATAATGTTTGTTCCCACAGAAGCTGATCAGTAGGAAATCAGTTCTCATGTCATAGATAGGTATACCGAGACCTGAAGAACTGGCACACGGTAAGGAGGCTGCTTTTTAAGGGAAAATACAGAAAATGGATTTCAATGAGTTATTACCAAACCACAAAGAGCTATCTAAAAATATGATAGTTACAATAAAAATAACACCTGGAAATAATTTTTTGTCAGATATCTATATAGACCTGATCCATATAGACTTCTATGTGCTCTGTGCATAGACTCCACTGAATACTCTGCATAACCCTAAGAGATAGGTACCATGTCCTTCCCTACTGTAAAATAGAGGAAGCTGAATGACATAAAAGTTATGTAACTTGCCCAATGTCAGACAGCTAATAAGTGGCAGAGTGGGAATCCAACCCTGGTGGCTGGTTCCACGGTGTCTGCTCTGCTCAACTGTCTACACTGCTCCTCCAGGACTGTATGGAAGAGGCCACCATACATGCACCACACAGAGAAAAAGAGCTTATCTAGATAGCCACACCATAGGATGTCACCTTTGAGCTAAAATCAGCTCTTTACTTCAAAACCTCACTAGCATTGACCAGATGGTTTGTAGTCCTGAGGTTAAGAAGAGGACTTTTAACTTTTTCCAGATTGGAAAATTTGTATGACCCATTGCAACATTTATGGAAATGCTATGCATAGAAAAAGATAAAGAACTGGATAGGTTTATTTATTTCAGAAGTGGCAGAGGAGAATTTCATCATAAATAGTTTTCTGATACGATGATAGATTCACTATGGAATTTAACCAATGATAATTGTTGTGGACTAAAGGTCTAAAAGTTAAAGCAAACCTACATTCACTACTAGTTATTTGGGCGTAAGTGCTGCCACTCTGGAAAGTGACAGAGAAGTAGCTGCATAGGTACTACAACTACATTTCTAAAGGTCAAATTCAACGACAGCATTTAAACTGGTTTCCTGGAAGTTAACTAGTCTGGAACAAGCACTGGCTGATGTTCCCCAAGAAAATTGTCTACAGTGGAGGTTTATACAGAGAACTGTTCCCAGTGGGGTTACCACTCATGAAAGCCTGCAATAGGAAAGTGTTTTGTGAATAAATAGGTGAATATGTGAATATATGCTCGCGCACACATGCACTAAGCAATCTGGTGTAGACCTCTATAAGCAACAGCTTTCAGTAAACAACAATGCTGTTTGACTATTTTCAAATGTCAAATTTTAAATGTGTGTGTGCACATGTGTAAAATGAACCCAAATCTACCTGTAAAGATAGTGTTGTGTGTGTGTGTGTGTTTGGTGGGGGGAGTTCTTTTTCATGGCTGAAGTGAAGAGCCCTGATTTGGTAAACCTGATCATGTGAGGTCAAGAGAGAAATGGTCCCCTGACAGCCACTTGAACATCTGTGTGTACAGTATGTTCTGCATCCGGAGGTGATGCACTGCTCACTCCAAACCCCAGATGGGAAAGCCAACTAGGAAGAGCTGTGTGACCTGCTGAATGTAAATCATTCAACCCACATTCCATTAAGTGAGGTTCTGTCATTAGATGATCAGAAGTCTCTTTCATTTAAATACCTTTCATATTCATGAAAGAAAACACCATGAATATCCCATATCACAGATGATATTCATGCATCAGTCTACATTTTGAATGGATAGTTTTGAGTAACACGAAAGTACTTTTCCACTGCAGAATTACCCCAATTATTTGGTCACCCATGGAGTGAGTGATGTCAGTGACAGTTGCCTTTCATCGCTGGGGACTGAGTCCTTCCTTCTGAAGGAGGTACCTTTTGAACTTAAGTCTCAGAACAAGCCCACTACCACAACTTGATGGGTGCTTCATTGTCTTTTTCATTTCCATACTCAAAAGCATTTATTCAGTAAAACCATTCACATTCCCTGTATCCCAAATGATATTTATTTATAATGTGTACAACACAAAGATTCCATTTCCACCATCTTTGGCATTCATATATGGGAATAATGTGCTACTATTCCCTAAAGAGAGGAGCTTTGTAACCTGTTCTGTGTTTGCTCCACAAAAGGCATTAATGACCGTCTTCCTCTATCCAGGGATTTCTACTAATGTCACCTGATTAAACTGTGGCCAGTAGATTGGATTTTCTCCTCCTCCCATGAAGATTTTCTCCTGTTTCCTATTCACTTACTGAGCTGAGTCTGAATGCAAACATCTTTCTTGCTAATTTAAACTGATGTACAACTTGAGACAGAAAGAAAGGTTACAATACTGCTTTTCAGGGACAACTTCTCCACATTTTGAATGAAACAGGCATGAAATGGTTTCTCTGGGATCAAATGAAAATTTATGAAGCTCATTTCAAAGCTTTTTTTTTTTTTTTTTTTTTTAAATAAAACCGAAACTGGGAGAAACAACAAGCTCTAGTGTTTGATGAGAGAAAAATTAAAAAATCCAGCAGGCAAGTGAAAGTTTAATCTTAGTGTCAGCTCTATGTTGACATTAAATGTATATGTTACAGAACTGGAATGACTTTACAGAATAGAGAGACATATGACTCCGTGTACAGCTGACAGGCACATGTGGCTGTCGATCAAAGACTTGTGTGGGTGGGGTGCATTCCAGCTCCGAAGTCGAACTCTAGAGCTGGGGACTGTGAGTCGATCATGCTGCCTCTTGGAACCTCAGTTTTCTCAGAGATAAATCATACCTATGAATTCCCACAGTCATCAATGAGAGAATCACATAGGTGACTATGAGGTGCATGGTGCTGAGAGGTACTCACAGATCCACTCCCTGTTTCCTTTTTCACCATTTCTTAGCCCCTAGCTTCCTACATGGAACAGATACACACACACATGAGCGCGCGCACACACACACACACACACACACACACACACACACACACACAATCCCCAGCACCCCTCAACAGAAGGGACCATTTGAGTGAGCAGTGGGCAAACAGGCACATGCCAGCTCATGGCAAAGGAGCCCTGGTTTGGGGGATGGGCAACAATGCACAGGTTTGGGTACTCCTGAGCCAGCCAGCTTCTCTGCTGCCACCTGCTCACCTTGGAGAACACAGTCTCAAGACTCACTGTCTCCAGGAACACTTCTTTGATAGCCCTTCCTCAGGGTCCACACAGAATCTGTGTGGACTTCCTCAGGATCTGGCAAGCCGAGCTCACGTGCTTCAAGTGCTTATTCTGTGTCAGCCACCATGCTTGAGCTGGATGCCCACCAGGCCCCTTGTCATGATGCAAGTCACACCTGTAAATGTGTGCTTTCACTGCTTTGAGAATGAGGCCTTGTCCTTCAGATGGGTGATTCTGGTACTCTGGGAAGCTCCACCCCTGCCCACCATGGTGCTTCAACAAGAGCAGACCACACATCCCCGGGCCCCTTAAACCACTTCAGGGAGGACCCTGGCCGCCTCTGGTCTAGCCTCTTCTTCCTCTCTAATGCTTCAATCAGAATATCTCAAAGCTGCTGATTTATGCTGCCTTGCTCTCTGGTGGGTACACCTTCCTTTTTTATTCTTTATCAAAAATGTCTTTACTCTTATTCTACATAAATTTACAAATCAAATTATGAAGTTCCAAGAAATATTTTTTGGAAGTTCAATTAGGATTGCTTTGCATTTAGAGTTTAATTTGAGAACTATGGATATCTTTGCAATATATTAACATTTATTTAGCTCTTTTTATGTTCTTCAGGAGGGATGATGATGGTAATTATTTTTGCACCAAAGTCCTCCTAGGTACTTTGTGGCTTTGTCACATTTGTGAGTGGAATCTTTCTTTGAGTTTGTGGTCCCTGGTCTAAAGGAAGGCTTTTGAATTAGGCACACAGATAAAGGAACTGGGATGAGTAAACTCCTCACAGTTCTAACCATTTAAAGAAAGTACTCACTCTTCCCTGTGGGAGCTCCTTTGAACAAAAGGACTGTGCTGTTAAAAATAAATAAATAAAAATGAAAATCCATGGTCTAGGGACCAGGGAAGGTGGTAAATAAAATAGGTATTGCTCCCCATTTGTGAGGCTTTTCCAATCAAGACATTGTAGAATCGAGGTCATTGAGGCCACCTGCTTTCTTCCCATTGCCTGAACCAGACTGAGAGCCAGGGAAAGATGGCATTGGGATGTCACAGTCACTTTAGAGAGGGAAGAAAGCTGTCCTGGGAGGCTCCCCAACTGCTCTGAGGGAAGGTGACCGTGTGCTGTCTGGGAAGCACAGTGATTAGCTCTGATGATGTGAAATTACCATGGGGAAATTTGCCTTTTTTTTTTTTTTTTTTTTTTAACAGCAAATAAGGTAGTCATTGTAATATGAGGCCAGTGTCATTTTAAGACATCTTAGTGCCGTATTCTGAAGGTTTTGTCAGGAAAACAGCCCCAAGGGAATTCCCTGTGAGGAATTACATGGGGACCTGCTGCTGTCCTAAACTGTCTCAGCCCTGTTGGTAAATAATCCTTGAGCTCCAGGACAGGCTCACTAGGCAAATATTTCTATTTTTCTTTAAGGTGACAGATCACCAGAAAGACTGTGGTACCCCTTTCTCTGAGGTCTTTGGGAGACAGTTACCTGCCTCCCAACCTACCAGTTCCCAGTCTAGGGAGCTGGACCTAGGCTGCAGGGGTTTGCAGGAGCACCCCAAGACCCAGCATTCTGCAGTGTTCATTTCCCTGAACCATGACTAGTGAAACAGCACCAGCAGGGCTTTCAGACTGGAAAGAGGGAAGTTCTGCCATTTCCCCTTATGCCTGCCTTTGTTACGAACGGTCAATCCTGAACATCTTTATTCTCAGCAGATTTTCTCCTCTTACCCCAAACTTGGGGTAAGGAGAGATTTTTCTACTCTATCTGGCAAAGAAAGCACAAGTCTTCATAAGTAGGAATGGTAGCAACAGCAACAAGAGAAACAGGAGTGAAATTTCCCCGTGGTAATTTCACGGTGATAGACACCTTGCTGCTTTCCTAACATCCACCCTCCCTTCTCTCTAACCAAGCACAACCTGATTCTGTGTGTGGAGGCGGTGTTCCTGCTTTTGGCTCCTTTGGAAGCTGGGGTGGTCACACAGTGCTGTTCTGTCTCATGTGATGTAAGTGGAAGTCTACTTTCAGGACTAATCCTGATGATTTTCTGATTAAAGAAGAGAACTTCCAATAAATTACATTAAAATATATTTTAACTTGTAGGAGAATGAAAAATATAATGTTCTTTTCCTGGGGTTCAGAAAAATAATTTTGTATTTTTAACCTGTCTGTAACTTAAAATATATAACTTTGCTATAGCTTTCTTTTAATGGAGTTATAAGAGCACTTTGGATGTGCACCTTTTAATTTCCTTCTCTATAAGATTAAAACTTGGCTACATGAGAAAAAAAAAAAAAAAAGAGAGAGAACTTCCCTGCTTTCCCCTCCCTCTTCCTCCTGCCAGAATATAGATTTGATGGTAGGTAGCATGGAGAGGGGAATAACCTACAAGGATGAAGATAAGGGACACCAACTGTGGATGGAGGAATGGAAAAAGTGGAAGGAGACTGGTTTCTGTCTTGGACGGCTTACTACTGGGTTCTGGTTGAAGAAGAATCATTAAACCCTAAAAAACTACTAAGTTAAGCCAGTTGGATTCTGTTACATGACATGGAATATAATTTTAACTCAAAAATAATTGCCAATAGTCATGGGGTTCTCTATGTGCTTTTGGGGTATTAATGCATTGAATTCTCACCCTAAACTTATGATAGTGGAACTGTCTTACCCTTTATAAAATGAAGAAGCCAGGGCATAAAAGCTTGAGTAATAGCAATCATGCTTATAATAGTAATGATGTAAGCATCCAATTTTACAAAGTGGGAAATTGAGGCCCATGAAGCTGAACATCTTAAAATCTCAGGGCAAGAGCTAGAGGCCCAACATGAACCCTGGGTTGTCTAACTCCAGAGCACATGCTGAGCAGGACCAAACTCTAATGCCACACTATCTGTCTTGTCCCCACATAAATCTGTCTTTTGTCTTCATTAAGTCATGAGGTGGTTAACATGCAGTACTCAGCAGAGTGCCTGGCCTGCAGTAGGCACCCTGCAAACGTTGGCATTTTTTAATTAGATAAATTGACAGGAGAGGATGCTTGACTCCCAAAGTGCTACATCCAGCATCTTTGTTTTAGGTTCATAAAGATATACACCTAGGTAAGTATGATGGCTTGTCCAGAGAAAATGTTAAAATCAGTACAAGTCAGTGAATTTTTTAAGAAAGATCAATTCAGACAGTCATGGTATAATCTCAAAGACTGATAGTTCTAGTTCCCCAGGGCTTACTTATGAAGGAAAACAACATCTTTATTCCAGCCATTCTTAAGAACTGTAAGCAGATTCCTTCTTTTCATGAAAAGGTCCTTTTCAGAATTTTATGTCTTTGAAAAGGCACCACTCAGCTTTGTTTGGCAGACTGTGGCACGTTCCTTCCACACAGTGTGGATGCTCAGGGCATGCCAAACAACAACACACATACAAACAATCTGCGATATGTGTCCCTGAAACTGACTGGGTTGGATTAAAGTGGTTTCAAAGTCTTTGTATTCCTCCTATTGAGAGATAGAGCTGCAGCTTCTCCCTTGGGTCTGGGCTGGCTTTAGTGACTGCTTGACTGATGGAATGTAGGTGATATCTTGGAATTTCCCGATCTGGGTCATGCAAAGCTTGTAGCTCTTCCTGGGCCTGCAGGAAGATTTGCTCTTGGAACCCTTAGCTACCAAGTAAGAAGTCCTGCTATGTGGAAAGGCCTGGAGACATAAAGGGAATCAGAGGTGCCCAGCTAAGCCCAACCTTCCACTTATATTTTCAAAGGTGACAGGCATGTGAGTGAGGCTCTCCTGGACCTTCTAATCTACCTATCCACCAGCTGGACACCAACAAATGACCTTCATCAATACCACATAGAACAGGAAAATCACCCACCTGATCCCTGTTCAAACTCCTGATGCACAAAATCATGAGTGATAACGATGTGGTAGCGGTGTTAAGCCACTGAGTGTTGGGGTGATTTGTGACATTTCAATAAACAAATGAAACACAAACACTGCTGGATCTTGAGACAGACTCAGAGGCTGAACCAACCACTAATGAAAGCTTTTAGTAAGGGCTCAATCACTGAATTTTAGAAGAAAAAACACCTGAGTTGCAGAAATGAGACAAAGGGAAATGTGTTTTCCTAGGTCATCTGTCCTGGATGATGATTTCAAATGAAGTTGAATATGTCTCTTTGTGAACGCTCACTGATACCAGTGGTGCCAATGCATTACTCAGGTGAATGTCAGGAACATCAATGGACTGTCCTTTAGCACAGTAGGGAAGGTACTGCAATGTTCCTGGAGTTAACTTGGTGCTGTAACCTGTAAGCTCTACATTGTTCAAAGGTGGCATTTTGGCACAAGGACGTGTGAATTCAAGTGATCTGATGCAAACTAAAAGAGAGATGACTATTTCTGAGAGCTGTGGGTTAAGGTTTTTTGGCTGTTCTTGGAAGGATAAAAGATTGTGAATTTTGGGGGGAAAATACCAGAGCAATCTGTTTTCTTGGCCGTGTGCTATGGAGCAATTTTAAAGCATTGAAGTGCTTTCCATATTTTCTAATCACTCAGGTCCAGAACTGATTAGGGCTCCCAGCTCCCTCAGATTCACACTACTGGAGCCCTCCATGTCTTTCAGGGAGAGGATTCACCTTGAAAGCAGGCACCGGATTCAGGAGGCACATCTCACCATGGCAGGAACAAACAGCTTAATTGCAGCATAGCTCCACAAGGACCAGGTGTTTTGGAAAATAACTGAGGGCCCTACTCAGACAACCCAGATTTACTTCCTCTTATCTCACAGAAACAAAACACAACCTCCCCTCTACACAGGAAAAATACAAACAAGCCCTATCAAAAACTGAATTCTTCCAAACAAAGAGAAATATAGATGGCGGGGACCTGTGGACAAGGACACACACACATAAAACACACACACACACACACACACAGTTATATGATAGCATATCTCTGCAAAGAGTCCCAAGATAACAATTGATAACAGTGGTTTCTTCAAGAGCCAATTGAGAAACTAGAGAAAATTGAGGGTTGGGGGTTGATGGAGGAGGAAGGCATTTTTTTTTTCACTATAATTTTTGAATATTATAAAATTAAAACAATATTACTTTTCTAAATAATGAAGCAGAATAATTCCAAACTGTTTAGGGTACTTTGGTGTGCTAGGCAGTGTGTTAAATACATATTCACTCCTATAATCCTTACAATAACCCTACAGTGCAGATTTGGTATGTATCATCCTGATTTTATAGAGGAGGAAGCCGAGGTAGAGAGAGGTGAAGAAACTTGTTCAAGGTCATGCACTCTGAATCCAGAGTGTGGATCTGGATCTTTCCTTTTAATTACTACATAACACTGCCTTGCCAAAAATAAACAGAGTCACTTGCTCTTGATTGAGTTGGGGCAGATGAAATGTTTCCCCTCTTCTCTTACTCAATTCTCCAGGAAAATGGAGTAGAAAAGATAGATAATGGCTCAAAATAACCAGGAAACAATTAACCTACAGTTTAAAACCTGTATAGCTTTAGGGGCTTCAGAATCATGTGTCAGTTCAATATCATGACTTCGACCAGGTTTGGAGCCTTAGCAGCTACTATGCACAAGGTACTTGGCTAGGACCTGGTGACAACTAGTGCATAACACAGAGCCTCCTGCTCTCCGCAAACGTACTGTATCCTGGCAGTCAGGCAACAAACACGTAACCACACAATTCCGAGGTCGATTCCTAGGTGTGTGATAAGGTAAAACTGAAGAGTGCACTGAGAGAAGAGGGTTGCGGCCTTGATTTATACTGGATGGTCAGGAAGAATGGAAGGAGTAGAGCTGGAAGAAATGGGAGGGGGTGGATGGAGGGAAAAGTGCTCTGGTGGGGGGAACAGACTATGGCAAAGATCCTGAGGCCAAAAGGTGACTATCTGCAGATGCCAAGCCCTTGTGGTTAAAACAAAGTGAGCCCAAGTGAGTTTGG
Source organism: Sciurus vulgaris (assembly GCF_902686455.1). Lineage (NCBI taxonomy): Eukaryota > Metazoa > Chordata > Mammalia > Rodentia > Sciuridae > Sciurus > Sciurus vulgaris. The sequence goes on from NC_136476.1 coordinate 38,122,294, forward strand.
AACAAAAGGCAGATCATGTAGACCATGGTTAGGGTTTCATAATTTTTCTTAGAGCCCTGGTAACCCTGAAGATTATAAGTGGGAGTGACATAACCCAATTGACTTTAAGATGCTTGGGCTGCTGTGTGGAAGCAGTGTGTAGACAGAGGCAATGGAAGAAGTGAAGACCAGCTAGGTAGCCTCTGTAGGAAGCAGGGAGGGTGACTTGGAAGAAAGTGCAGACACAGGGAGCACAGGAGAGAAGCTTGAGCCTGGGCAGGGGTTCCAATATTTTATGAAAGGAGACTAATATTAGCTAGGAAGTGTGATTGCGAAGCACAAGTTTACAAGTATGAAAATACTTTATCAATGATAAAGTGCCCAACAATGAGAAATAGTGTTGCAGATGAAGAAACCAGGTTCTAGAGAGAACTTCATTTGCCCAAAATCACACAATGACTGCTTTGTGGCAGTTGGCCTGCGATTCCTTTACTCCTTGCTCTGTGGTTGTACCCAAGGAAAGAAGGTGACTGGTGAGCAGATCCAAACCCTTTGTTAGGTGGACCTCTGGGTTAATAGAGTAATGATGCCCCTGACAAAGGATTATCACTTGCAAACTGTAGTGGAATCTATGAAGCAGGGCATGCTGGGGGACACCTCTTTGGGATATAACAGGGAGATGCTTCATAACAGAAATTCTCCATGCTCTGCAGAGGAAGGTGACCTTGTGGCCTCTCCTATTCTGCTGGGGGAGAGGTGTGTGTCTAGTGAGGGAAGGTAGGGCCAGGGAGTTGCTCTTGGGGTTCCAGAGTTTTCTTAACATCCTGTGAGTCTCTTGGTTGCCTGTGCCCTTGAAATTCCTTAGCAAAGCTTGATACTGGATAAGACCTCTGCTGAATGTGGTAGGACTAGCAACCAGAGCCCTTGTGTTCAGTACACATACCTGTTTCTCAGGTCATATTCTTCCCAGGACACCTATTAGTGCCTGTGTAACATTAGCCTTCATTGTAAGGTTTGGGGTAAAGCAGAACTGACTTGGTTATATCAAAAGCTCTTGCTACTGGCAAAACTCTGATATTTATTTGACATATCAGATATTTATCCACTGCAAAAATTAATTTTATATGATATTGAGATGCAACTGAAGAAACCTGATGTGTTTGGCTTCATCGTGCCAAGTAAAACCACAAAAACACAATACTGGGCTTTTGGGAATGTCTTTATAATTACCCTGGGAGGTTCCCCAATGACAGCTCCTGAGCAGTTACCTTAGAGATCTTTGGATGTTTAGATGCTCACTCTCCCCCCACACTCCGCCCCACCTCCAACTACCAAAAAAAAAAAAAAAAGAAAAAAAAGAAAAAATCAGTGCAATATCAATGTTCTGCTGTGAACATCATTTCCCAAATTACTCATGGCCCTCCTAAATCCTGGAGTTCTTTTTCTCTCTCTTTTTTAAGGTGCACAACTTCTCTGCATGAACAATTCTGTTTTGAAACTTAGGATGATAAAGGAAAACTGCTATTCTAGCTGGGTGGGAGGGAAACCTTCCTGTCCTCTGCCTCAAAATAAGCTGTATTTATACGGGAGGTATCAAAAGACAGAAACGGCACATGGAACTCACAACCTACTTACTCCTGGTACAAAGCCACCCACCACGAACTGAGCTGTGGTACACAAAGCACATCACAGGGCAGGGCTTCCTCTGGCAGATGCTACCCAAGAGGAGTTTGACAGGCATTAACATGTTTTGTGAAGAAAATTCTTTGATATCCCCTTTCCCCATCACAAGCTCCCACACCAAAGCTTGATGTTTACCTTCGGCGAGTGGGTCAAGGGTGTGTATCATGAGCTGAAAGATGCTATTCCTCATGAGACTGTTGTGGAGGGAAGCAGAACTTCCGCCTCGCTGTAGGCGCGGCTTAGCCTGAGCAGAGAAACCAAAGATACTGTTAGTTCTCAGAAGAAAATGGCCAGTGCATTAAGATAAGACCCTCATCAGGCCTGGTGGACACTCATTTCTATCACATGAACATACACCATTCAACCAAAGGTTTTCAGAGTACATTTCTAACCTCCTGGGGGATAGCTTCCTCACAACCTCTCCTACCAAATGATTTAATTGCTTCCAGTTGTTTTAGAGCTTAGTCAATGCAAGGCAACGTGCTACATGCAACACATCATTTGCTTATCTCATTCTCAAAGTTAACCCCATGAAGTAGATCCTATTAGTCTTGGTTCTAAATAGATGAGGAAACAGTGTTAGAGAAGAGAAATGAATGTCCAAGTCACACAGACAAAAAGTGAGAGACAGAGGCGTGGATCTCAGGTCTGTTTTTCTCTAAGATGGTATTAAAGAAGTGGGTGGTCCCTAAAATTTTTGGATTGGTGCATCCCATTGGTAAAATTTTTGAGTGTATATCAATATCAATATTAAGTCTATATTGATATCAATATTCACATTAAGATCCTTATCTATATAGACATACACACTAAAATATGAGCATATACGACTTTTTTTTTTAAACTAAGAATAATAATATAGAAAGCATATGAAGAAGGTGCCAATGTCTTTATTCTTGCTCCTCAAAGGATCAGCTTGCATATCTCCTGGGAGACCTTGTCTCCACCCTGGGGACTGCAGCTCTAATACAGAAAGCACTGTGCTTTGAGTTAGTGAGAGCTGAAGAGAGAGAGCTTTCTACCCTGGGGATCCCTAGAAAAGTCTCCTGGCTTCCGGGCGGTTCTTTGCAAAAACTCATATTAGTTGTGATCCTTTACCCAAATAAAAGGATCTGAGATGTGAGAGGATGAATGAGCTTCTAGAGACGAGTTTACCAACAAACTCTTTTTCTTTTATCTCCAGAAGAAAATAGACTAAAAGTAAAACCCACCACACCACTCACTATATTTTGACAGATTTTTATCTCAAAGAGAAACTGCTTTCTTCTCCTTGATTGATTTTGTGCTGCTTATCACAGGGGAAGATGCTCAGAGGCAGCTAAGCTTTATAGACAAATAGATTTAAGGGGGAAGATTTAAGGTACTATAATATAAATGAACTAACTTTTTATTGAAATTTTGGTCCTAAAGCTTAACATGAAATTTTTCTGAGGTCAAATAAAAATAAAATACTATTTTCAATGTAGTCTTCTAATATTTTACAGGGTTTTCCAAAGTATTTGATTGTGCTTTGAACCCACAGAGGGTTTTCCAAGAAAAGTTCCACAAGAGATCCCATAATTAACTAGATTTAGAAAATGCTAAACCAACTCATCTTTAGAGTTTCAAGACATACATTAGACCATTAAGACTTCCACTAATGAGATCTGGTTAACTTGGGCAGCATTTCTAAACTGTTGCCAACATGTCCCTTATTTTGTTAAGTACTTATTAATGATCATAGTTCAAACATTTGGTGGCAAATATGAAACATGTAGTGAGCTTGAAATATAAGTAACATCTCCAAGTGAGATACATGGAGACATTGAATTTATTATCGTTGTGATTTTATTAAAATCGTACTTCCAACTCAACAGTGTTCAGAGAAGAATCAGAGGTGTCTCAATGGTGAAAGAGATCATAAGCTCCTCAAAGGAAGAGACTGAGGTTTGTGCCTGTCGCCTAGTACTTGATCTAGAATCCTCTGGGCTCTCAATGAATGTCTTATGTCTTTGAGCATTAAGTGAGGAAGGACAAGGGTATAAGTATATTAATTACTAGTCTTTTTAGCCTTAAAAGTCTGTAATACTTTTAAATGCATTGTATTAACTATTAAGTTATAGAGGGTTCAGATGATGAAGGCTCATAGTATTAATATATATTAAGATACTATCTTAATATATAGTAATATGTATTAAGGTAAGGAGACTTGAATAAAGTTGATATGTAACCATTAATATCTAAACACAAGGACTCAGAAGTCCTCTCCTTGCCATGATGCACAATACTAAGTGTGAGACACTAATTGAACAGGGACTGGAAAATGTGTCTCTTGCTAATTATCTCTCATAACCATTGTTACTGTGGTCCTTATTCTGGGAAACTGGAAGAACTTTTCTGTAGGCATATTCAATAGAATAGAATTTTACCTAAGGAATAACTTAAAACATTCTTTCAGGCATTATGTATATGCTGAATATATATGTTTCATGTAGCATTTCTTTTGATGGGACCAAAAGAAATTTTCAACTAAAAAGTAAGTGCATGCGATACACAAAGAAAACAGTTATCGAGCATTATATTCCACACTGTCCCCAACCAAATATCAGCTCAACATCCCTTGGAATGTAGTTTTGAAATTTCTCACTCTTTCAACTTTTTCATGAAAAAGCTCATGCCCAATGGCAGAGAAAATTCAAACTTTTGAAACCTAGGACCCAAAATAATTGTCAGCAAATGTCATAATTCAGTTGTTATTCATCGTAGGACAGAGTATACACTTGCCCCAGCAGATTAAACCATATATGTATTCCAAGGGAGAGGATGATTTGCTGACCACACAGTCTGATTTCCTCCCAACCCAGCCCCACACTCTCCACAGGCACAGGAACAGGCAGACAGGGCCACTGGTCCCTACCGGTAGAGCTGGTTCATCCTTGTCCCTGGCTGTAGATGACTGCATAAGAGAGAAAGGCAAAAACAAAAGATAGATAAATAAATAAATAAATGACAAATTACATATAGGGTTTACATTTAATAATAGGTGTCAATATAGAGAAAGATTTGGTTCTTTCTGCTCTTGCAATAAGACAAAACAGGGGGCAAGGAGTTGATATTTCTAGACGATATACAGTTGCATATTCAGGCACATAATCCATTCTCTCAAGAGGTCAAAGATTGAACGGCCAACCTAAATGGCCAGTATTAGAGGCCAGTTAAATAAATTACAGCCCAGACATGCAGTGGAATACCATGGGATCATCAAAATGAATGAGGTGAATCTGCATGTATTGAAATGGGTAATATCTAAGAAATACTGTTAAAAGAAAACTTATTTTAAAAACATTATTCATTATTATATCACATCATAAGATAAATTAATAGTACTTTGGTACTATTTAGTATTAATATGTAAAGGAAAAAAATCTGCAAAAATTAGTGTTAGTGGTTATTGTTAGAAGAGGTGGGATTACACAGAAGGATCACTTTCCATGTTTGGAGCGAGTCCGTATTCATTATCCTACATACGGTTAATAAAATAAGCCCTGAAGAAGTTAGACTGCTGAATTAAAGACCAGGATCAACTATACACGGAAGTCGGATAATCCACTTTTTCTCGTGGCTTCTCTACTTCCAATTTTCTATTCTAAAATGGAACTCTGTCTAGTTGGGAAGGGTTGGCTAGAAAATGAGGGCACAAGAAGATTTGGTCATCTATTGGAAAGAACACAGTTTAGGCAAGGAGATGTTGGAATTCCCATATGACTCAGCTCATGGCTTTGTTTCTCCATCTCAATGTGAACTCCTGGTCTTAGGCAGAATTAGGCACCATCCTGTGATTTCTCCAGTGATGCACAGGTGCCTTAGGTCTAAGTGACCTGCCCTGTCACTTTGCCTCAACTATGGGTGCTTACAGCAACAGCAAGGCAGAACCTCCCTCGCTCAACCTTGCTTTCTGGTCCCCTCAATTAGAATCTGAGCAGATATGCACCTGCAGGAATAATTACACACATGGAGAAAAGGTGATAGATGCAGAGCTGTTGCAGAACTTCATGAGCTGTGGTCTTCTTTTTTTTAGGTCTTGCCACATGCATCAAAAAAAGAACATTAAAGTGCTTCCATATCCCACATGAAATATACATTCCTGAGTAAAAAACGAAGAGGGTTCTTAAAATTTTGAATTTCAAATTATTGGCCATGTGTAATTTATTTATGATCAGCATGTTCAAAATTTTGGAAAGTGAGAAAATTGAATGCCTGATTTGTTTTCACAGGTAATTTTCAAGAAAAGTAAATTTGATAATGAGGTTAATATTAGATATTTTGTAGACATTCAATTAAATATTTAATAATCTTGATCTTTATGGATACATGTTTTTGAACTTTGGAACACTCCAATATATTTTTTTCCTTTTGGTTCCAAATACTTTTATAGATCCTTGAAGAACTTGTGTGTCTTAGTTACAGACAGAAGGTTCTGTGTTGATGATAATCTCTGAATATGGCCTATGGGAATGACTAAGTTTGCCAGAAGACCCCCTGTTGGGGGTCTTTCTAGGTTACATCTTTAAAAACTCTAACAGGACAACACCCTGAAATCCTGGTTCTGAGGAACATACTTGGTAACTGGAGTGGACTGGAAATTATCCTTTGTTTTCTCTCTGCTCTGAAAGGGACCACATGAGCCTGCTTCTCTCTGGTGGGTCCTTTCAATTTCTCTTCTTACATCTCAGACAGCTCAACAAATGGCCCCTATTCTACAGAATAATCCTCTGGGGAAATTTTCCAGTGCAGTGAGCTCAGCCTTTGGACATACATCGAGATTAACTGTCAGAGCACACCTTTTCAGTTAGCAAATTTACACCTTGTGGTAAAATGGCAGACAAATAATTATGAGTTAGAATTGATATCCCAGGGATACCCCAGAACAAGAAGGAACAGGAAAAAAACAGAAAGGGTGGGTTTCAGAATAGCAAAAATAACACCAGTTGAGAGTTTGGATTTAAAAAAATATACTTTATGAAATTATTTGAGGGAGGAAAAAAAAAAAAAAATCCAAACCTGTCTTTTGGTCTGAAAGAGAGGAAAAAAATCTGCCTCACTGACTTCCTTTTTCTCTCACAAGCTTGGAGGGTCATGAAACACAATAAATGGAAGGAAATACCCTGTACATAGATTCTGTGAAGGAAAAAAAAGTGGATTTCAGAGAAAGGTCTGAAAGCCTACATAAAATTTTCCACTGTTTAATGTCAACAGAAGTTGACATCTATAGTTTTCTTTCAAATGTGATTTGCAGATATGAATATGCATCAGGCAGCAACATGTAAATTTAGGTAGATATACATATGGCAGCTGAGGCCATTTAAAATTCCTCTGCACTTTCCTTTTATGTAGCCCTGTTACAAAAGGGGGCATGGTGATAATTGCCCACTTTCGGGGGTTCACCCACATCTATTGATAGTTCCTGATGTTCACCTGATGTAGGCTTGCTTTAATTGCATCTTGAAGCAGACTCATCTGCTGCAGCTGATGGGAATTCAGTTTTAAAGGGGTTTTAGTCACATTGGAAATGATGAATGACGGGAACAAAGAAATTATCTTAACGTGTATGGCCAATAGGTTTTTGGTTGACCTTGATGTCATGAATTTATTTTCAGGGCCATTGACCATCTGGCTAATTTATTCTTTTTTAATTTTCTTTTCTTTTTTTTTTTAATTTTCATTTTTTAAAAATATTTTTAGTAGTAGAGGGACACAATACCTTTATTATTATTATTTTTTAACGCGGTGCTGAGGACTGAACCCAGGGCCTCACACATGGCTGGGTGAGTACTCTACCACTGAGTCAGAACCTCAGTCCCTAATTCTTTTAAAAAAAGTTTTTCACATTTTTTATTGGTACATTATAGTTGTACATAATAGTGGGATTTGTTGTTACATATCTTACATGCACAAAATACAACACAATTTGACCAATACAATTCCCTCGCACTTTCCCCCTCCCCTCCTTTCTTACTCCTTGGTCTCTTTCCTCTGCTGATCTCCTTTGGTTTTGGGGAGATCCACCCTCACCTTTCTTTTCTTCTCCAGCCTCCACATATGAGAGAAAACATACAACACTTGAACTTCTCTTAACATGACAGTCTCTAGGTCTATCCATTTTCCTGCAAAGACATAATTTCTTTTTTCTTTATGACTGAATAAAACTCCATTATGTGAATATACCACATTTTCTTTATTCATTCATCTGCTGATGGACACCTAGGCTGGTTCCACAGTTTGGCTACTATGAATTGTGTTGCTATAAACATGGGTATGCATGAATCACTGTGGTAATATGACTAATTCTTCAGAATAAATACTAAGGAGTGGTAAAGCTGGGTCCTATGGTGGTTCCATGCCTAGTCTTTTGAGGAACCTCCATATTGATTTCCATAGTGATTGTACTAATTTAGAGTCTCAGCAAGAGCATAAAAGTGTTTCTTTTTCTCCACATCCTCTCCAGAATTTATTATTATTTGTATATATATTTTTGATACAAGGGATTAAACCCAGGGATGCTCAATCACTGGGCCACATCCCCAGTCTTTTTTAATATTTTGTTTAGAGACGGGGTCTCACTGAGTTGTTTAGGGCCTTGATATATCGCTGAGCTGGCTTTGAACTCGTGATCCTCCTGCCTCAGCCTCCTGAGTTGCTGGGATTACAGCCATGCACCACCACACCTGGCTATTAGTGTTTGAAATCTTGATGGCTGCCATTCTGGTGTGAGATGGAATCTCAGTGTAGTTTTGATTTTCATTTCCCTAATTGCTAGTGATGTTGAACATTTTCTCATATATTTTTTGGCCATTTGTATTTCTTCTTCCAAGAAGGGTCTGTTTAATTCCTTTGCCCATTTGTAATTGGGTTATTTGATTTTTTTGTCGTAAAGTTTTTTGAGCTCTTTATTCTAGATATTAACACTCTGTCAGAAGAATAGATAGCAAATATTTTCTTCCATTCTGCAAGTCCCCTCTTCACAGTACTAATTTTTTCCTTTACTGTGCAGAAACTTTTTAACTTGATGTCCCATTAATTACTTCTTGGCAAATTTGTTCTATGGATATTACAGAAGACGACTCCTTCAAGCAAAGACTAACGAGACTTTAAAGATTAATCTTTCCATTCTTACATTGGGCTTTGTTTTTAATCCCTGTAATTTTAGTACCATCAATTATTATGCCATCCAACTTTAATACCACCCATTATTACTCAGTGTATTTCATACACCAATACTATCAATTTGGGCTGAACTAATTTGAAAACCCAAATCCTAGTGGTTGGTTCAAAGGTTATGTCAGCTGTAGGAAAATTTGTTAAACCTGTCTGTGGTGTACACAGCATTTCTTCATTTCTTGAGGATTATTTTAGAGAATTCATTAAACACATCTTTTTTTTTTTTCTTTCAGTGCTGGGGATTGAACCCAGGACCTTGAGCTTGATAGGCAAGCATTCTACAAACTAAGCTATATCCCAAGCACCATTAAACACATCTTGAAGGAACCCGGCTGGGACATTGGTATGCCAAGGCAAGGCCCCTATCCATTCATGACAGCTGAACTTCTATCAAGGCAAGATGTACATAATGCATCTTTTACTTACAAGAAAGTATTCTGTAATGTGTATCTTTATTCATTTGAAACCAGCTCTCTTCCTAATTACAAGCTGGTCCTGTGGCCACTGCCCCTAAATTGAGCAACTAGAATGAGGCTGTTCATAACCGCTGTTTGTTGTATACCGGAATTGTGCACTTATTCAAGAATTGTTTTGAAAGTAGAAGGAAACATCTAACCTATGTGGAAACATTTTTCCTCAAATAGTAAAGCATATTATGTATTTGGAAGCATTTTAAATGTTGTAAGTCATTCTCCAGTCATTAAATTTTCTCTCTTCAACTCTGGAAAGCCACTGGTTGAGGATGATTTTGCAGAATATGAAGTGTAAGTGTAGATTTGATGTAACTGTGAACAGATACAGGCCCCCACTTCCACTCCTCACACATCAAAATTAGGCAGATATTGCACAACCTAGCTTCCCAAGACCATTCAGTTAGAGAACAGTAGCCACGGTTCATTCTGCCATGTAATTGCCACCTGCAAATCACATAATCAAGTGGGAAAAAGAAATTACAAAATAAGGGGTAGTTTTCCTGGCCAATGATTTGGCATCAGACACAGAAGAAAAATTTTTTTTAAATTGTCAGAAAAATCCAGCAACAACTACTATCACCATAACTTTCTATACCAAGTCCTATGACATGTGCTAAGTTGATTATGCCAAAGACTCACAGGCACTATGAAGCCTAAGGAGATAAATTTAAAAGCATTACTTTGTCATAAATGTGATCCAGAATAAATATGCCAGTGATTCAAATACCAATCCAATATTTAATTTACATGAATTTTAATGTCTTAGAATCTAGAAAGATTGGATCAGGGATTTTTAAATTATTATAACGAACACAAGTAACTTGTATAGATCAATGGGCTTCACTGTAACATTTCCACACATGCATATTTTGTGCAAAGATCTTGTCCACTCTCTCTGCTACCCACTCTCATCCTCTTCTCTCCCCCTCCCCAATCTGTCTCTCTTCTACTTTCAGATCATCTCTTTTAAAATTTAATTTTTTAATTTTTATTTTGAAGTTTCCACATATGAGACAAAGCATGAAATACTTGTCTGTGTTCAACTTATTTTGCTTAACATGATGTATGAGGGATGAATTAAATTATATTCATTTAAAAAAATGACATGAAGCATATCATGATGTTTTTTTCTTCTTTCAATACATTATCTGTAGTAAACAAAGACACTCCTGGGTAAAAAGGAATAAATATACCTCAAAACATACTGAAAAGAGAGATAAAAAGGGCAAAAGCCTTAAACTGGAAATCTAGAAGGAAAGGAACCTGGTCACCTCGCCATCAGATGGAAACTCATCTCCCTCTCCTCTTTTATGATGACTCAGCATATTCCCTAAAACATTAGAGATTAAATAAGTTCTTGAAGACAGAAATACTAAGATACAAATTCAAATTACTTTACTGCTAGTTGTTGGGAAATTATCCCACAATCCCAGTCCTTCAGGAAAGTAAGAATCTCAAAGATTAAAGAAGTGCTGAAACTGGCAGCCCAGGAAGAAGAAATACACAATTCACAGTCGTGCTTAAAGAGCTACATCGGAAAGGAGAGAAAGGGTAGAAATGACCTAAGTAGGAAGTGGGTCAGGAAAGCTCACATTCAGAAGCAAAGCCCTTTGTTCATTTGTTTGAATAATCCCCATTGTCATGAAACATTTGGGATAGGAGAAAGAAACTTTGAGACCAGACATCTCTAGAATGAGAGTGGAAGAGAAATTGCCTAGAAACAGCTAAGGAACAGTATTTTGCTTTTTAAAGATTTGTGTAAGGAAAAAAAAAAAAAAAAAGTAAAATGGGAAGTGGTGTTACATGAAATTTAGGGCCAGACGACTTTGGTTCATTTTCTTGTTTTTGTGGCTTCTTAGTTGTGTGACCTTGAGCAAGTTAATTAATCTCTGTATGCATTTGTTCCCTTGTCTATAAAATGTTGATAATAAGAGTATCTACCTTAGAGGGCTGCTGGGAGGGCTAATAAGTTAATTCATATGAGTGCGTAGGCCAAAGTTTGGTACACAATAAGCAGTACATACTGCTCTATTATCATCTTTATTAATATTAGGAGCCTCAAGGGAAAACAGTTCCATCACAAAAGTAGATTCAGGTCATGAACTGGGTTTGGGAAGAGGGTGGCCTCTCTGGAAAGCAGGACAAGTTTATTGATGAGGATGGTGAGAGGTGATTTGTGCAGGACACTAGAAGATGGTCAATTGGGCGGGTCCTAGTTTGGCAGCTGTGGCAGAAGGAGATGACACAACAGATTCTATTTTCTTGACTTGGCTCCTGACCATGTCCCATGAATCACCCCATTTGAAGGACACAGGGTTGGCAAAGCTAGGTTGGCATCTTGTATCTCCTGTATTTTAGGGGGCCTGGTTTTGATCAGGAAGGCTCCCTGGACGTGGAAGATTCAGAGAAGGTAGAACCCAGACCTGAACTGAAAGGAGCCCCACAACTCTGAAATTCTGGGATTTGTACTGAATACTTTGAGACTTGGTAGGATGTTTAAAAAAGAGAAGCATCTGGAGCAGAAAGACTGCAGGTCAGTCATGAGCTCATGTTTCCTGGAATGTTTCCTTTCCTGGGTGTATTTGGGATTAGAGGCTTCCGTATTCTGGAAAGCTAAGTGTACAGGGATGATCTGTGAGTACACCCAGTGTAAGCACCTGGGAGCACCAGGTGCCTGTTGAAAGTCACAGTTTGGCTGAAGAGTTTAATAAGGTCCTTTCAAAAAAGTTAACCCTGTGAGAGGGCAGACACAGGTAAGAAGAGGCATTTCATCTTAGGGAGCCCCTGTAACATGGGAATGTTGGGAAGTTGGGAATCCTTAGTAAGGCAAGGATGTAATATCAGGTAATGTCAGGATGCAGACCTGCCTCATTGCTGACAAATTAAACTTATAAGATTGTAGGTAACCAGTGTCTCCAAATTATAATGGTCATGTACCATTACCAGAAACATTCTGGACAAACAACAGGCATAATGTGAATTTTTACCACCATCTCTCTATCTGCTACTGTTAACCATTAATTAAACATGGACTAATTTCTTTCCTCTTTTTTTGAAAGCAAAAATAAATAGAAAGAGTCCTAGTAAATTTCTTCTTGCATCCCAAATAATCCTCTTGTGTCCTCCACTGGGGATATAGCACAAACTTTTAAATAGTTCTTTAAATGCGACTCATAGCTATATTGGGTATATCCTGTACCCAGTTTTTCCACATAGTCTTCTTCTGAATACTAGAAGTTGTAAGATCCTTGAGGACAAAATTCTGCTAGGTGCCTTCTATGGTTCATGACTGTGGCTACTTAAAATGTAACCAACCAGGTAGTCTGGGTGAGTGAGGCCATCCAGATAGAACAGGAACTCTGTTTCTGTGTGAGTAGTCAAAGTTCCCGAGCTGCCTGTGCCACTGGTTAAATTAATAGTCATGGTGATTATTTAAGTCCGCTTCTTAAAGAACTATTTAATCTTTCTTATTAAGTAGGTGCATAGATGACAGTAATTCCCATTTTATAAATGGAGAGAAAGAGAGAGAGAGAGAGGAGAGAGAGAGAGGGAGAGAGAGAGAGAGAGAGAGAGGGAGGGAGGGAGGGGCAGGGAAGGCTTCAGGCTATTTCTGTACTCGGGATACTAAGCACCAGTGTTAATTCATTTAATTTAGGAGTTAATAACCCATCTACCACTGCTATCTCTTGCCTTCCCCTGAAAAATCCAGATGTTGCTAATATACTTTATTATATTGTTTGAGCAATTCTCACAATTACTAATGAACAATTTTGATATGCCAATCAAACACAATCTGTTAGTGGTATTCTGGCATTAGTCACACAGATTTCCTCTGACTAGTTATGAACCCCAAATGCATTTCTAACTAATGCATATATTAAATCTTTCTTACCTTACTTCTTTGAATGAAAGAATGTCTAAGAGCATGCGATTTTTAGAAAATCCCAACAAATGTTGGAACTGGACAAACTGAAGAATAATTTTACAGCAAATCAGCAATTTTAGTAATAATAGGTAATTTTATAGAAAGCTCAATAAATGCCAAATGTTTTATATGCAATACATCTCATTGAATCCAGGCAGTAATAAGTATTATAACCACCTCTGTTCCCTTTAATTCATGGGGATCCTGAGGCTGATGGAGATTGGACAATTTATCCAAAGCCACATAGCTAGTGAGTGGCAGAACTGGGATATGAATTCAGACATCTAGGCTCCAGAGCTTTCTTAAATGTTGGGGAAACAAGAAGGTGGAATTTTCCTTGCAGTGACCTGTGGGGAGAAGTTTGCAGGGAATATAACTCCAAATACAGTAAAAATATTAAGAACTATTTATGAGTTTTGACTTCCAATGGAGGCCAGAAAATAGTTGACAAGCAATTGTTGTGCATTCAGAATGATGGATTTTATGTTCATTGGATATGCATTTTGTTGTTGTTGTCCTTGAACTTGTGAGTTAATACCTAGGAATAAAGTATAGAAACCATTCTGTGGTCTTTTTTCTCTTATGGCATTATTATTTAGATTCTCCCACAATTGTCATGATTTTTCATTACTTCTCTCCTGAAGGTCATGGAGGGGACTTTTTATGACCTTCACAATGGTATAGGTTCAAATGCAATGTAAATTAATTTCAAAGCTGATTTGCATTAAGGTGTTGATAGCTGAACAGTAGGTGGGAAGATAGGGGCCCTCTGGTGGCCTCATTTATCACTGCAGCCATGAGACACTGCTCTGGATGTAGTTTATTTAGAAGCACAGATGTGCCAGGTCTTCAATTAATTTCTAATATTTGAAGGAAGAGTACTGTTTCATGTTTCAAGGAAATAACAAACTAAAAAAGAATGAGAAATCACCATCAGTGTTTGGAGCATCAACAGGAGACTCTGAATAGCAAGTTTTGAACAAAGGGAATCCATTCATTTAACAATATTTATTTGATAATATTTATTGTACTTTAATATATACTAGGCATTCTTCTAGGTTCTAAATATTTAGTTGTGACAAAAACTGACAAAAATCTCTCTTCTTGTGGACCTCACACTCCAGAATACGTTATTATCATGAAATTACCTAGACAGAAAAGGTTGGTAGTAGTTAGATTACTGAAAATGAAGTGTTATGTTTCAAGATATACTTTAGTGGATTAACAATGGTCTGACCATTACTTCTGTCATCATATTTTATAAGTAATCTATTGATCCTGGATTTAGTATGTATTCTTGTTTAGAGATAAACTAGTAAAAACTATTAAAAATATGAAGGACATGGTTGTGTCTATACAATTATAAACTCAAAATACAGCAAAATTTAATGAGCAAAAGGAACTAGATATTTCAAGTACATATTTAAACTGATACTATTGAAGGTATGATTTAAGTTTTGGTACTATTATTAATAACAAAGATTTCTGCCAATATTTAAAAAAACTTTCATGGAATTAAAGAGTTAAAAAAAAGAGAGACATCCTGAATTCCAAAGAGAACAAAAGATTACAAGTTGAATGTCATGTAATGCAGTGATTTTGATATACAGTATACAGCTTTTCACACTTATAGTTTTCTAGATTAAAGATGTATCCTCATTAATACAACATGTTGGTTCTGTACATTTTATTTTCTGATCCTAGAAATTTTATTGGCACTCTTATCAGCACCTGATTCCTATAAGATCGTGACACAATTAACACACATATGGAAAAGTTTAGATGTTAGATTTGTTGAATTTAGCTTCAGAATTTCCAGGAAGCAAACGAATATTATTGAGTCCAATTTAAATATTTAATAGTACAAATGAAATGTGTAGGTAAACTGGAGGAAACAACAGAAGACACAAAGTCAGGAATAAAGCATTTTGTGTTGGAAATGTACTGATACTGAGAATTGGTCCCATTCCTTAAACTGCTCTTCTGTTCCCAAGCAAGGCCAAGAAGAAGCTAAAATCATCCACATTACAGAAGTAAGTTACAAAAGTGGGACACTGCCACTTTCATTTCAAGCGCTGCTTGGCTGCTTCCACATTGTGCTCACTCCCTGTGCCACCCCCACCCGGCCCCATTTCCTCCCTAGTTCATTCTTCTGTATTATTTATCTCGTCTCTTTTCCACCACTGAGCACCCTTCTGAGGGCACAGACCATGCCTATTTCATTTTATATGATTCCACAGCACCTAGCTTAGTGGTGCTAGATGCTCAACAAATGCATGTTTAATAATAAATAAACTAAATCAGATCTTATATTTTTTTAATGAGCCCATATGCTCATCTATAATAAGGCTGGAGGCAAATGGCTTCTACTCAGTCCAACACTGATCTCTGTCCCTTTCCTCTTGACTTCTGATACTGTTAATGAACCACTGCTTCCGAATCATGTTCTTCTCAGGTAACTGGGATGTGCACTCTGACTGGGCTCTATTTCTTCCTATGTGTAGAAATGTAACATCAAACCTCCTTTCTTTGAGCTCCTATTTGAGTTGGATCAGAATTTCACAATGTTTCTTCTTGTATGTGTTTGTCATTTCGTCCCTTTGTTTGAACTGTAGACTTCTTGAGCAGGGGTGTCACATATAACACATCTTCATACTTTGTATTTTGACTGTCATTGTGCAGGCACACCAGATACTCAGCAGACAGTGGTCTTTCTGCTACTAGTTAAAAATAGTGGGATTAGAGGTTGCAAAGAAGGAGAATGCTCAAAAAGGCAGAAAATTAAAAATGAGGCAAAAAGACTTGAAGTGCTTGGATCCAGTGTTGGGGTTTAGGTCCTGGTCAACAAAAACTATTTGACTAGTATAGAGCGGTATCATTAAACATTCTCTGGTTAGTCCCTGGGATGGTGGGCCCAGATGTTATAGCATGAGTCATTTTAATCTGAGAGAGCCTGTTTTCCTTTTGGTGGCCCAGTTGGGTCTGTAATACTAGTAGGAAGAGGTGAGTTCACTCAGGGTCATCTCTTTCATTTGGTGAAAGGGTTGAATGGAGCAAGGCCACCAGGTAGTGAAGTGGAAAACAGGGCAATAAGGAACAGTTCCACTGGGTGTTGACCATGGTACACCTGGGCATCTTGGAAAAGTAGTTCAGTATTAGGGACTAGGGATCCCACCAATGGGGTTTGACCTGAAGACAGTTATCTTCTCAACTGTCCCCCTAAAGCAGATGCAATTAAGGCTATGGAGGGTCTTGTTAAAGTTCAAACTTATCCTCAACATCTTCTCAGCTGCCTTTACCCCAAAACTTTGCTCTCATAGGCGGTCCTGGCAAATTGTCACTTCCTGTGTGTTCCATCCTGGATAGTACCACATCACTCATTTTGCTCTATTTGCCAAATATCCTGCCTCATGATATCTTCAAAATCACTCTCTCACTCTTCATCCCATGCTTCCTGAGTACCTCAATGTGCTACACTCTTCTAGGTGTAGGGTTACAACAGGGAGCAGAGCAGCCCAAATCCTTGCAGTCATGGAGCTTATATTCTAGTTTAAATCTTCTAAGACATGTTCTTTCAATTAAGTAGCAACAGCTGCAGTTAATATGTAAGATCCTGCCTGATCTTTATTGAGCACTAACTATACCTGAGATAATATGCTGAATGCTCATTTGTAATCCCAAGTGGCAGGTGTTATTAGAAAGCATAAAAAAGAAACCCTTGTATTTGGAAGTAATTAGGGTTAGGGCTAGTAATTATAGATTCACAGGGAGTTGAAAAAAATGTACCATGAGATCCTAGGCACCTTTGCATGGTTTCCTCAATGGCAATATCTTGCATAACTATAGTACAGTATAAGACTAGGAAGTTGGCATTGGTACAATTTCTGGACCTCATTCACCAGCTATCTACGCACTCATTTATATTTGTGTGTGGTGTGTGCAGTGCTATGCCATTGAGTCACATGTGTAGCTTCATTTAACCACACTGTAGTCCAGGTCCTCACAGTACATCACCACAAGATGCCCTTGGCTATCCCTTTATGTCCACACCTGTCCCCTTCCAAAAGGAAATTGGCCTTTTCCATTCAGTGTAATTTCTTTGAAATCCATCCAAGTTGTTGGATGTATCAACATTTTGTTCTTTTTTAATCATTCAGTAGCGTTCTAGATCATGGTCCATTCTTTGCCTTTTATGGATATTCAATTGGTATTATTGGCATTTTAAAGATCTGGAGGGGTTAATTAGCTTACACTAAATCATATAGGCAGCATCGTTTAGTAGCATCCCAGGGTATGGTTGTATCACAGTTTGTTTAATTGCCCACTCATTCAAGGGCATTTGGATAGTTTCCAGTTTGGGGCTATTGTTGATAAAGCTGCTTTGAGTATTCATGTACAGGTTTCTGCATAAATACAAGTTATCTGGATATATGCCCTAAAGTGCAATTGCTGGGTCATATGATAAGACCATTTTTGGTTTTAAAAGAAATTGTTACCTCTTTTCCAGAACAGCTGTGCCATTTTACATTCCCACCAGCAAATTTTTTTGGTATTCTTGCCAGCATTTGGTATTATCATTGTTTTTTATTTTAGTTATTCTGCTAGGTGCAATGACATCTCATTGTGGTATTAATGTACATTTCTCTAATGGTCTATGATATTGAACTTTGCATGTGCTTATTTGTCATTTGTAGATTCTCTTCAGTGAAATGTTCATGTATATTATTTGCCCTTTTACTAAAATGTTATGTTTTGCAATGATATTTGCCAAATTATATAGTTATGTTGTGTGCATGTATGAATACGTAACAACAGATCCCACCATTAGGTATAATGCATCTGTAAAAAATGGAAAAAACAAGTTACATTTTACAAGTTTCCTATACATTCAAGAAATAATTCTTTTGTCAGATACGTGGTTTGGAAATACTTAGTCCCTGCCTTTAATTTGTCTTTTATCCTCTAACTATGGCCTCTCACTTAGCAAAAGCTTTTAATTTTGATGAGGTCCAGTGAATCAATCTTTTCTTTTATGTGTCAGCTTTTGGTAGAAAACCTTAGAACTCTGTGCCTAGTCCTAGGACCTGAAGATTTCTGCCTATTTTTTTTCTCGAAGTTTTAGTTTTGTGTTATACATGTAAAACTATGATCCATTTTGAACTAATTTTTGTATAAGGTATGGATGTATCAGTTTCTTTAATCACTTACTCATTCAAGGGCACTTGAATTTTTTTCTATTTTAGTATCTTCTTTAATCTGTGGATTGCTGAGAAATGCATTTCTTTTTTAAAAATGCATTTTTATTTTATTTTTTTATTTCTATTTTTGGTGCTGGTACTGGAGATTTAACCCACGGGTGTTTTACCACTGAGTCATATCCCAACCTCTTTTTATTTAATTTTAAATTTTGAGACGAGGTCTTACTGAGTTGATTAGGGCCTTGCTAGGTTACTGAGGCTGGTCTCGAACTTGTGATCCTCCTGCCTCAGTCTCCCAAGTTGTTGGGATTACAGGTATGGAACACTGTGCCCAGCTGCTTTTTATATTTTTAATTGTCACATAGTAATTGCATATATTTATGGGGTAGAGTGTTACGTTTCGATGTGCATATAAAGTATAATGATCATATCAGGGTAACTAGCCTATCTATCATAAAGTATGATTTGGGGTCATGGTCCACTTTTTTGCCTTTAATGGATATTCAATTGCTATTATGCCCATTTTAAAGATTTGGGGTGGTGACCTAACTTACTCCAAATCAATCAGGTAGTATGGGAAGTGCTGGGATTGAAATGTAGGCAGTCTAACTTGAAACCAGGTGTTCGTAAGGCTCATACTTCTCTGGTCTAAGGCATCACTCTTGTTGCATTCCCCAAGTAAACATGAACACACTCCAAATTTACCTTCCTTGGAGCACATCATTTATTCAGAAAATAGAAGTCTTTTAATCTTCATAGAGCTATATAAGGAGACCTGGAGTTCAGCCATTAGCTTTGCCTTGGACAGAAAGTACATGATTTTAAAAATAAACTATTTTCAATGTCATGAGTCCTTCTAATCTTATGAAGTCAAGAATTACTTAATCTTATAAAGTGTAAAACAGAAAAGCAGAGATGAAATTGAGATCTGTCGTTAAGGATAGCATCCATTTTTTTTTTTTTTTTTTTTTGCCGATGAAGTAGTAATGGGCTGACAATGTTGGAAATTCAGTCTTTAAATGAAAATTCTGGTTCCAGACAGTAGCTGTAGTCTCCCAGGGCAAATCTTATCTGTTATCTGTCAATAGCATAACGGAAATTGTGTGCAATTGAAAACAGATGTAGTCTCGCAGTAATAGAAATGGAAAAGAAGTGCTCTGTAAATCCTAACTGCATTACTGTCCAATGGAGCCAGGAGGTACCAACATTACAGTCAGCACCATCTTCTTGAATATTTATTCAGTGCTATTTTCAGTTGTTGGAATTAAAAATCTGTATCAGAATTAGGGGAAAATGACATGAGAAATATCCTGAAGGAAAGCTCTCCCCTCCCCACCAATTACTGCTGACCCTGAAGACTTGGCCATTGAGAACTTTCTTAAGATAGTCCTGGAACTTTGTTTTGTAGCAGGAATCATCGATCTAGCTTACTGCTTAGAGAACATCTTTTTTTTTTTTTTTTTTTTTCTATATATATTTTTTCTTTTTTTAAATTTTAATTGAAAATCATAAATTTACATAGGGCAATATTGTTTGATTCATTCTGTTATTTTTCCCTTCCCCCCCACCCCTCCCACCCCTCTTTTCCCTCTATACAGTCCTTCCTTTCTCTATTCTTACCACCCCCTTATCCCTAACCCTAAACCTAACCCTAACCCTAACGCTAACCCCTCCTACCCCCCTTATATGTACTCATCCGCTTATCAGCAAGATCATTCGTCCTTTAGTTTTTTGAGATTGGCTTATCTCACTTAGCATGATATCCTCCAATTTCATCCATTTGCCTGCAAATGCCAAGATTTTATCATTCTTCATGGCGGAGTAATATTCCATTGTATATATATGCCACATTTTCTTTATCCATTCATCAACTGAAGGGCATCTAGGTTGGTTCCACAATCTGGCTATGGTGAATTGAGCAGCTATGAACATGGATGTGGCTGTATCTCTGTACGAGAACATCTTAAATGCTGATAATAATCATAGAACGTTGCATGATATCAGCATTGAATGTTTAACTGTTTACTAAATCATGTTAACAGTGGATAGATGGTTTTGGATGTGATTCTGATTTACAATGAAAAACATATTTGACCTATGGGAAAATGATGCTTGTCCATTGATTAAAGAAAATCCAGTCCCAAAGTGAAAGACTGTGCTCATGTTGACACTTCTCTAAAAATGATGTGTAGGTGTTCAATCCTCAAGTGAATTGATGAAAAATTTCAAACAGGAAAAATTAAGAATGGTCATATTTTCATCACTTAGAATCAATCATTGCTAACATTTTCTGTGCTTGTTTTATCTATCTATCATCAATCTATCTGTTTTGAATAATTTTAAAGTAAACTACAGATATCATGATACCTTTACCTCTAAACATTTTACATGCTCATCTTCTAAGGATATGAGCATTCTTCCATGTGATCATAGTAACTGGGAGGGTGTGTGTTTTGTATGTAAGTACACTAATTGGTGACATGTCCTAGAAGGTAGTTGCTTTCTTTTTTTAAACAACAAGGTCTATTTTGTTTTTAACTTTTGCCCCAAGTCTAGTTATTATGGATATGTAAAACAAAGTATTTGCACTATTTGCTAATACATCCTTCCTTCCCTACTTTGCCACGAACCCTTGAGAATAGATCAACAAATTATTTAGTTTATTAAAAAAAAAAGTTGCTCTAGACAAAAGGATTCATTTGCTAACTGCTGTTGATGGACAATACTGACCATGCATTTATAAATACAAATGCTACTCTTATTTCGGGGCCTATTGTCTGAATTATTAGGGGGAAGGAGTTTGTGAAATTTCTGAAACTTTGTGCCAAGTGTTATGTGTATTGAATTTTCAGAGGGCAAAAGGAAGAGCATCCAAAGTTTGTCAGATTCTAAAAAGTGTCCATGATCCTACAAAGGCTAAGAATCACTAATTTAGTGCTTTCAAAATGCTCACCCTTTTGAAAATGGGTAGATAATATTCCAAAGGGCACACATTGTCAACTGCTCACTGACAGAAAGGAGGAATTCCAAAAGGACCTATCCCGTCCACCTGATTGATAGCCCAGCACCACTGAAATGGGTTCTGGCAGAGGCCAGCAAGAGCAGAAGGCAGCACAGAGCATTTTACACACGCTGACAAGTTCTCAATTAGTTCACACTCTTCAGGAAAGGACTCGAATGTCACTGCAGATGGTCCGACTCTATTCAGTGGGCAAAGACTAGGCAGAGTGCCTAAGGTCTGCTTGGCGCATCGGGCTCCCTGCTTGCCCCACAGGGTTTGTTCTAAATGCTGCTCCTCTGTGGGCTTTGCAGGGCAGCTGACGTCTGTGATTGTACTCACCTTGAGAAAAAACAGATAGGGGAAGCAGAAAACCCCAGAATAAACAAGTGGGAAAAGGTTAAAAACCTCTGTTTCATCAACCTGGACATATTGGAAATGGGTACACTTTCTCTTAAATACCAAAGGATATAAAATGAGGGAAATAAAATGCCAGGCACCAGGCTCAAGGTTCTGCCTTGTTTGTCTCCCTCATGGCTTTGAGAGAGCGATCCGTCTCTAGCCTCTCTGTTTTACAGCTGGAGGAAAACATGCAAAGCAACGGCACCACTAGGTGCCTTAAGGACAGAGTTACCCAGCAGACAGGGGCTGGGGTTAGCTGAATGCCATTTCCCAGCAAGCTTTGTGGTTGTTTATATAGTGCAAGAGGATAGATGTGGAAAACATAAATGCAAAGGATAACAAATGAGTGAGTCAGCTTGGACTGTGGGGTAGCTTGCTTATTATGCTTTATTTTGTGCTAGTTTCTGGTGAAAAACCTACAGTGGGAGACAAATCAATAGCACTTAGTATTTGAACAATTTGATTTTAATGCATTATCTCATTTAATATTTATAGCTCTGTGAGTCTTATTAATCCCATTTTACTGCTGGAGAAAGAGAGGCTCAGAAAGGCATAGGAAATAGCCTGAGGCCACAGATGAGGTCCCTGGAAAGCTGGCCTTCACATCTAGGACTGTGACCAGGAAGCTGGTGCTGTCTCTCCTTGCAGCTTTGGGGCTATCTATGTGGGACAGGAGGGATTAGGAAACTGTTAACTCCGGGGAGGATATAGACTCTCAAACCTGGAGAACACTCAAATGAGAAAAGTTTCTTTTCTCCAAAAGAGGCCCCCTTTTATCCAACACACACAAAAACACTTTAAGAAGTTTTGTGGTAAATCACATTTTAGTAAATCAAATTTGTCTTAATTGTCCATGAATACCTGTCCTTGCACAGATGACTAATAACTTTTACCTGCCTTCCCTCTTGAATTGGATATCCATAAAAAGGTATTTAAACACAGTAGGAAATATGAGAGGCTCTATTTTGTTTAATTTTAGGAAATGGAATAATTATTTCCCAATGAATTTTAGTTTTGCATTTGTGTTTATAACTTTAGTTATTAAAAACAAACATGGAACCCCATGAGGTGGTGCATGCCTGTAGTCCTGGCAGCTCATGAGGCTGAGGCAGGAGGATTGCAAGTTCAAAGTCAGTCTCAGCAACTTAGTGAGGCCCTAAGCAACTTAGTGAGACTCTAAATAAAAATATTTTTTAAAAAGGTCTGGAGATAGGGTTCATTGGTTAAGAACCCCTGGGTTCAATTCTTGTTATCAAAATAAAAAACAAACAAAATAAAACCCCACATGGTAAAATTCAAAAGGCTAACGGGCTGTGGGATGAAATCACACAATACAGATGGGCATCTCGTAGAGTCCTGGTTCTACCAATTACTAGATCCGTGGCCTCCAGCTAGTTACTAGAGGGTTCTAACCCCAGGAGGTACACATGTGAAATGTGGATGACAGCTATCTCACAGAGTTCTTTAATTATCAAGTTAATAAAATGACATGTGTAAGATCCTGATTCCCTTCAAACAATAAACATATATATGAGGATCTAAAATGGTGAGAATCTACAATTGGAACAATCAGTGGTCAAAACTTAGAGATGGCAGGTAGCCAGGTTGGAGTTTCTACCTCTGAATGGATCCTGAGTCTCCCAGAAGCCTTAGCCAAGACTTTCAGTTTCATAAAACCATGGAGAACTGGGCAAGTCAGTGGTCATCATCCCAGACAGACATGTGATCTGCTTCTCGTTCCCCACTTGGGCAATCACCTTTCTGCATTTGAAAGTGTTTTTACCAACCGCAGGATTCTCTCCCACAATGCTCCATTTCCTCCCCTCCCAGTTCTACCCTTGGCAAAAGTGCCACTTTATTATAGGCAGTTCTGTTGGTTGTCCTATTTGATTACTGCTGGTAGTTTGCAAATTGGCTGCAATCATTCTCTTCTCTAGATCAGCAACCCTTTGCAGCAGTGACTTTGTAAGCCCCCTTCCCAAAAGGAGGTGGAGTTTGTTTCCCTTTAATACCATATTTATGTATTTTGTTTTATTTGTTTGTTTTGTTTTGAGACAGGGGCTGGCTATGCTGCTCAGGCTGGTCTCAAACTCATGATCTTCTGACTCAGCCTCTGGAGTAACTGGGATTATAGGCCTATGCCACTGCGCCTGGCTCTTCCTCCTCTTTGATTCTTTGATCTGGGCTTATCTTGTGACTGGCTTGAGCCAACAGAATGCAGTGGAAGTGACATGTGCTAGTGGTTAGCCTAGGTCTCACGGGGCCTTGCGGACATCCAGATGGTCCCTTACAACTCTGTCCAGCTGTTATGCGAACAGGCCAGGCTACCCTCATCATACCAACCATCCAGCCAGATGATAGAAATTACAACCGAGCAGTGAGGCAAATACTTTTGGGGTATGTAGTATGTACATGGGACACACTCATGTGTCTTTCTTGCCAATAATCTTATTTGGACATCTGGATTGTATTGGCAATATCCGGTTAATCAGTTCCCATTTGTAACAATGACAGTATTTTGTATTAGCGATTCTCAACTCTCAGAGAAATTGAGATAGACATATCTTATCTTACATAAGAGCTTCACTAAGAGGAAAGTCAACAGTTTATAGGTCTTGCTCAATCCATTTATCCACAGTGTTACCCACAAAAGAAGTCAACAAACATTAAAAGCATAAGGCAAAGTGGTGGGGGAAGAGGGAGAAGAGAAAGAAAACATTTCTTGTTAACTTGGAAAACCTACAAATATTTATTCTGTAAATCAAACCTCAAACCATATGCCTTCTTAAAAATATGTTAGTTAATGAGTTTCCAAGATCTTTCATACTTTAGCATAATAACCTGAGTTTATTAGATGAATATAGAAAATAAGGCTACCTGGTTCTTTCAGTTGATAACCTGGTTAATATGAAAAACCTTTTCCCTCTGTTGAAGAAGTAACAAAATAAAATTACCATCCTAACATATTTAAGCAGTCAAAAAGCATCATGTCTTATACAACTTTAATCTGCCTGGAACCTTTCCATGAAAGCATCATCGGTTCTGTCTAAAAATGGCTCTCCTGCTGTTATTAATCCATGTGCCTCGCTGAGTACTCACTGCATAAGTAAGATCAGATCCATTGGGAAATAAGGTGAATCTTCACCTGTTTTGATGTTAAAGTCGGGTGCTTTTCTCTCTGTATTGCTGGGCAAAGCAACTTCCCGTTTTCTGGGTTTATTTTAAGTTGCTGAAACATTTTTTAAAAACTTGGATTACTGTTTGTGTTTTTTTAACAATAAAAGCAACACATGTTAACTTGAAATTATAGGCCTTGACACAGGGTTGGCAGGGCCAGCACGAGGGTGAGGGAAACACTTCCCTTGCTTCCTGAAAAAATTTAAATGGGCACTGAAAAGCTTGGTAATATGGGTAAGTGATATAATGTAATATTTTTTGAAATGTTGTAATGTCATAGTTCAAAAATGATATATTTCAAAAAAAGAAAATCTATGAAAAGAAAAACTTGACCAAATCTCAAGATTTTAAATAAAGACAGGCTCCCACCCTGTACGAATGACCCTCACTCACCTTAACTTCAATTCTGGCCCTGGTTTCAATAAAACTTTATTTATAAAAACAAATGACTGGTCCATGAGCTATATTTGCCAATTCATGTTTTAAAATTTGTCAGTTCATGTTTTAAAATATTATTTATCTTGATCACTGAGATTTTGAATGTTTCCTTAAATTTGATGCTTGAGTGCCTTACTCATTTCAAACTTGTTCCAGTCCTGGAAGTTTGTAATTTATTCTAAGTTCAAATGGTAAGCTAATGAAGGTATTAAAGCAAGTGACTGAGAGGATCTGATATAAGTTTTAAAAGATGGCTTTGGTTGCTGTGTAGATTGGAACAGGGGTAGTCAACTTTAGGGGGCTGAGACCAGATCAGATGGAACCTGCTCTGGTCCACGTCACCAAAGCACTATTCTGATACAAAGATGGTGGTTACTTCCCTGTCCTCGTATTTCATGTGACTTCTCAGTACTTGTCTTACTCCTGGGATTTTCCTTTCGTGTCCCTATACCTTACTGACTTTTCCCCAATTGTGGGGACTCTGTCCTCTTTTGTTCTCCAACAATCTGGTTTCCCTAAATTCTTTCCACAGACCCCTCTAGTCCTGACATTGTCCCCTTTAAACTTGGAAATACAACTGCCATCTCCATTTGCCTTCTAGTGGGCACAGCAAACATAATGAGACTGAAGTTTACTTTCATGGATATTAAACATAGGGGTCTCTCTCCCTGTATAGGTGGAATTGGTCCAATCACAAATATATGTTACAAAACCCTTCTTCTTCTTCTTCTTTTTTTTTTTTTTGTTTACTTTAGTTTGTAAAATATTTTTTAACAATTAAAGTAGCATATATGTGTTGAGCCTATAAAAACAATACACATTTATGGGAGTTTCTGATTTCAATTCCTGAAACACAAACCTGTTTATCTTTCACTTACCTTCTAAAAGAGGTACCACAATTCTACATTTACTTTTTCTCAAGTAAAAAGAATTAGGAGTCTTACTTAATTCTTCTTGCTCTTTCTTCCACATCTAATCCATCAACAAATCCTATCAACTTTGCCAATTTTCTCCATTTTTATTCAAATAAAATCAGAACCAACCTTAGGAGGTCTAGTAAGGGCATAGCTCCCTCCTATATAGTGTAGTGTCTGCCCTAGACAGAGAAGCAGGGGTTGGAAAAGAAGGCAGTGTATATAAATAAGAGTGTTCAATTTTGAGGTCAAGATATAAGCAGATGAGATTGGCTTTAGGGAAGTGGAAACAACAGGGTGGAGAGAACTGGTTTATGTGCTTGGGCCTCTCCAGGTGGGGACAGAGACTAGAAGATGTTCCAGCTTTAGGCATACTGCACACACACTGTCACATCCTGTCTGCTGGGTGCACACATGTGGATCTGAGACTACAGAGGGGAATCCTCCAGCAGACCTTGGTAGATGCAGTAGTTGAGGGAACAGGGTGATCTCAAAGATGTGTCCAGTCATCAACCAGAGTAGAGAGGTTGGTGACAAAGATCAGCTGGAGCTCAGCATCTATGGCCTGAGATAAGGCTGACATCAGGTAGAAGGGTACTGAAACCACAGGGCCAGTTTCCTAAGCTAGCACTATATTTCTCAGGGAGCCAAGTTCAATAACACAGAGGCCACTTAACCAGCAGTTATTTCTTAGAGGTCCCGCTTCCACAAACAGTTTGTTTGATTGCTTGCTTGGGCTCTGAGGATGGCTTTCATGGGGTTGTGATGCTATGACTTCTCATGGTTTGTGATTGCAAGATCCTGCTTCCAGAGATGGTGTTTATCTTTTTACAGAACTGAATAAATTCACCAATCATCTGCCCACTTACAAAACATCAGTAAATTTGATTTAGTAGTTCCTGATTTTGCATGCTCTCTTCTGCATATCAACTATAAGCAGTCATGACCCTATTAAGATAAAGAATTTTTCATATAAATGCTAACTATTTAGAAATTCTAAATATTTGCTTTACTTATACCTGCCATTTTTCTAACTTCAATGGACTCTGTAGCATAAAAATATCACTTCACCCTCTTTCCCCTGAAGTGTCTGCATAGATCTAAGCACCAATTATTTATGCCAGACATTGTCATATTTTTATGAATCTTGTCTAGATGAAGTATCTCTAGCTTATTTGTTGACAGAGCCCTGCTACTGCACATTTTGTCATCATCCTTAAATTTGAATAATGGGTGGAAACGTCCCTACAACAGTAGCAAATTGAGCATAGAGACTTTGGGGTGTATTTCTCTGTATGTGGAGGGTTTACTACTGGTGGTTCAGGAAGTGAGTCTATTCCAAATGTGCAATGGAGGATGGGGGAGAGGCGTTTGTTGCCACACACATTGGGCCCAGAACAACAGCCCCAAACACTCTTCTACTTTTCAGAAGAGTTCTACTTGTCATATTTGAGCCTCTTCTCTGTAACATGTTGGCCAAAAATAATTGAACAACAGTATATGCTGTTCTAGTCGGCAAAGTCCTTGCAGTACTTCACTATTACTATTTTGCTTAGGACAGCAGCTCTCAATTTCACTTTTTTTTTTTGCAACATAAGAGAATGACATTAACATGGGTGACACTTGTTCATCCATGTACCTGCTTATGTGCTTAATTCACAGGGTGTAGGTTTTGCCAGAATTTTACTTCTTTCCTGCTATGGGAAGCATGTTGGAACTCAATTGAATGTGACTGAAGTTACTGAGAGAACCTTAAAACTACGCTAAGTTGTCAAAGTAAATTGAGGAACTTGGGTAGGTAAGTCATTGTGAATAGTCAACTACTTACAACACATCTCACAATTGAGGGCAAATTAGTGGCTTCTGCACTTTTGTTGTGAATTCAGAGCTTAGTGAGTAATGGCATTTCTTACCCAAAGATGAAGTGAGGATAAGGTACAGTGGCAGAAACATCAATGGAAGTTTTGGTACCACTGGTGGTGGCAGTGCTTAAAATGGATGATTTCTATTCTCTTCTGGAAATTGATAAATAGGGTTTTAGGACAACCAGATTAAAATGAATGTAAGAAGACAACAAGCTTCTGAGGAATAGGATATCAGGTCTAAACTGACATGCTTGTAAGTTTTTAAGGGAATATTTTCTGCTTCCTAGCACCAGGCAAGGTTTATGTGTTTTATACAGACCCTCTCATTGAATCCTTAAAACGAGACTGTAAGACAAGCTCTGTTTTCACCCCCATGTTGCAGATGGGGGAAACTGAGGCACGGTAGGGTTAAATCACTTGCCCAAAGCAAGTAACAAGTGCAAGAGTTGAGATTTGAACCCAGGCAGTCCAGGCATGAAGTCTGTGCTCTAAATCAGCATACTCTCTATGTCCAATGTTAACTCGCTTAATTTTAAATGGCAGTACGAATTGTTTTCCTCACTTGACCTTAGCTTATGTATATTTTCATGTAAGTAATTTGCTTACAACATAAAAAGGTTATGTTTATGTTTTCTAAAAGCAGTGCCATATTTCAATGTTTTACTTAGTGAATACTTATAAATATCTGAAAATAGTAACCTTCCTATGGAATATTTGTCATCATTAATGCTACTTGTTTGCACTGGAGATTTTCCATATGCATGATAATATTAATAAATTCTCATTCTGTCATGTCTTAAGCCTAAAAGTACATCTACCTAAATAGGGTCTT
This sequence comes from Sciurus vulgaris, assembly GCF_902686455.1. Classification (NCBI taxonomy): domain Eukaryota; kingdom Metazoa; phylum Chordata; class Mammalia; order Rodentia; family Sciuridae; genus Sciurus; species Sciurus vulgaris. The sequence goes on from NC_136476.1 coordinate 38,151,375, forward strand.
TTTCAAGTTCTAACCAGAGATTGGAATTTTCAGAACAAACTCTGAAGCATGACACTGAACAAACAGAATAAGAAATATACAGTTCTTAAATGTGAGAAAAAATACCTTATTCTATTACAAGTTGTTTCTTAAAGCTTCTTCAGATGCTCCTCACCCCCATTGATGAGAAGAATTTGAAAATTCAAGCTACATCCTGCAAAGATACAGACCTAAGGGGCAAGCTACCAAGACATAAAAAAATGCTTGACCATTACAATATACCCAACTCACAGAGATTACTTTTAATTTATATAAACACAATTTCTATTTACATTCATTTGTAAATATCAAGATATCTGGAATTTCTACCATTTTAGGATTATCTTATACTGGTAGTTGATTGAAAATTGACATTTTTTTTCACTTAAAATTTCTTTGCTAATCATAGAGTCTGCCATATTGTTATAATGAGTTATTCAGGGCTATGATTTTGCATATTTTGGTTTGTGAACTTAGGCTGTAAGATAAAAATAGGGAGTATTTGAGAACTCAAAAATAAACTTCGCAGGATTCTAAGAAACATTTGAAAGAAGTATCCTTATCCAGTCTTCTCTTTTTAGAGGCTGAAAATGATCTTTAGAAAAGTGAATTTGAAATGCAAAGGGCACCTGGGCCAGATGATTTCACCAGAGTCTTCTCTCTGCATCTTTCTACCTGTGTGATCTTGGGAGCACCTTCAGCCTCACTGATGACAGCTTGTCCAGTGATACCATTATGAAAATCCCTCCTATGAGTTCTAGGAAGATGAAAAGTGATTATACATATATATATAAAATGTATATTGATGTGTGTATATATCAAATCATTCCAGAAATGATACACAGTGATGTCATACTTGCTGTGAAGTAACTAAACTTTAGGCACACAGATGACCAGGACCTGGACTTCAACCAAAATGCAAAGAATTCTGGCCATTTTGTAACTAGTTGTCAAACAGAAATATTCTAGTACCTATAAATTTTCCTATACATTCTCTTCCTCACAAAGAGAAACATAAACCATTTGAGTTTCTTCCTTGTTCTCAGACTCCCCTTATAGAAAATTTGAAGAGAAATTGTGCTTTCTTCCAACAGATCATTTCTTTCCCCTGAAATTGCCCTTGCCACAGATTATCATAAAAACATGTATCCTTCTCAGCACCAAGCAGGGGGCTGTCACTTTAGGGCTGACACACTTTCCTTCCTTCAGAGAGAAATTCCTCTAAAGCTCTGGACGTCAGTGATTTCAGGTCAGGTTTGCCTTTCAAAGAAAGGTCATGTCTGTGAAGGACAGATCTGTGAGCAGGACTCAAAATGGGTGGGATAAGATCGGCAGACACGTCGTCCATCAGAAAGATGTTGATAGATAATAACAAGCTTTTCTCTTTCCAGAGTGTACTTAATCAGATAGTGATAAAATACAAACACACCATTTCCTGATTTGCTACCTCCACAATCTTATTTCTTTGGCATGTTTAGAGTGAAAATAAGTTTCTGTGGCTTTTACAGCCTTAAAAATACAGCTGAAACAAATCTTTCCAGGCAAATGTTTCCCACCAGAGTTCCTCCTTTATCATCAAACACAAGATAGAATTAATTTCCTTTTCCTTCTTACCATGAAGATTCCTCCATTACCACAATGTTCATACCCTGTCTTGATTGGAAACTTACTTTTATTTCTGTTTTTCCCCTTTGTTGTGAACTCTCTCTTGATAAGGAATAAGACCTGGACATCTTAATCTCCCCCAGGGAAACTAATCATTTAGTAAAGATTTTCATAGGAAAATTTAACTGTCAAAACTCTTCAAAGTCATCTTTTTGATCTCAGGGAACTTACAGATGGTCTGTATCAGAGTTTCCTAAATTGACTTTATTGGAAAATTTAGCCAAAGCAGACAAGATTATAAGTCTCTAAAATTGGAGCAGCAAGGAGCACAAGGAAGGAAGAGAAAGTTGTTGCTGTTCACGGCTGTGTTTTCATGTGACAGGTGTTTCTGAGACAAGGTGGAGCAGCAAGCACTGCCCAGAACAACATGACCGGCTCATGAATGTCATGGGGGGATCAAGAAAGGGGGCTAAAGTCCCCTTTAAAAGTAGAACAACATGAACATGTATCAATACAAAAGAAGAAAATTTCCGGATTAATCTAAAAGGGGAATAAACGATGAATGAATTCAGAGAAGTGACAGGAGATTAGATACAGAAATTGAAACAAAACAAAACAAAATCTAAAACAATCCATGTACCTCAATAAGTTAGATGCCACGTAGGGAGAAAATTTCAAAAACAGAAAGAATGAGATGAACTATAACTAGAACCTGGACCGACATCACAGAATGCTACAAAACAGGAAACTAAACTAGGTCACTTAAGGAGAGGAAGGAAGCAGAATTCACCTGTAGAAATAAACCTGGCATAGGAGACAATCTTTAAACAGGAATTGGTAGGAATAGGGAAAGCATTATTTAATTCTATGCGGCAGAGAGGAACTGAGGTAGACACTGATTCACTGCAAAAAGGGACATCTAATAAAAGAGGGTATTTTTAAGATTAAGTGGTTAGGGCTGGTTATTGGGTTTTATGTTAGTAAAATAATCTATAAATGGGCCAATCTGTATTCAGTTTTACAGACTGTGTATCACCCACGTGTGTTGGCAGATTGGGAACCCTAGAATAGGAAGGAAATGACTCAAAGTTATTTAATAAAGTTAATTTCACTCAAATTGTCTGAGGCTAAACATATTTATTCTAAAATAAGAGATCCTAGTGATTTCTACCATGGTTCATTAAAAACAAAAACCCAGTAATTCTTCAGAAGATGTGGGCGATGAGAAATGTGGAGTTATTTAATAAAAGTTCAAGGATCAGTCAGACCAATTTAAAAACTGGAAAGAAATCCATGTTGTATATAAGCCAGCTTGTAAATAGTGCAAGCATTCAGAGATTTGGAGCTAAAACAAAATAAACTTTAATAATCAAGATATAAGAAACTTTGTTTCTTTAAATGGGACAATTTTATTTGTATTTGCTTTTATGATAAACATTGAGAAATAGTAAACTTTCATTTGTTTCATTTCTCAAATCATATATGTTGATGTGCAGTTTGAATTATGGGCAAAAACATGGTGGATGTTTCAAAATTGACAGGAAGATGGGAAATACTGGTGCAGTTTTAAAAAGAAAGCCCTGATACATACCACACTGATTTTTAAGTTGCTAGAACCATATGCTTGTGATAAGGCGTGGGAAGAGGGGCTGGTGAGAATACTATGTTGGGACTTCAATGTGAGTTTTCTTTCAGCTTTTGAAAATCCCTCCCAAAAATATGGTCTAGTACACATGGACATTTGGAGAGCATACAACTGGATCAAAGACTTCCCCAAGCACAAGTTTCATTTGGTGACCAAGGATCATATGTCCAAGCATCTCTGTACCATCAAATGTTTCTTAGGTCCAGACAATTGTCCACTTGTTCCCAGTGGCATGCGATTCAACAGAGAATGTAGAGAGCACATAGGAATAAGATTTAGCTACTGGCACTGAAAAAACTTGTCTAATTAGCACAGTATGCAAGGAGGTCATCTTAGATCTTGCTTCAACAAGACTGATACAATATAGGAACATTCCCCTAAATTAGGCATGAATTCAAAGAAAGACAAATCTGTAGTCATCACCCAGTTGCTAGCTACTCTGTCCAATGTGTTGGGTTCAAAGGCAAGTCTTGTAGATCAGGGGGCTAAGGAATATGGATCTGGAAGAAGGATGCAGAGTGGAACCCTGACTCTGCTGGGAATGTTTGGCATCATAACTGCTTTATACCTTGGTCCTCACAGGGGACAAAGGAATATAGGATGATTTGAAGATTAAAGGAGGTAGTTCACATTGAGTGTTTTGGCACCTGGTAAATATTCCATAAGTAGTAGCTTTTATTAGTAGATTATTTGATTGACTCAAGAACTGAAAAATGTAAGAAATAAAAGATAAAATACCTTCAGAAGATAATAATAATAATACTATTTGGGTTCCAGGACTCCATATTGGCAATAAAGAGAACAGATTTTGACAAGGTCTAGTCTATTGGAGACAAGAAACAGAGCCCCAAATGGATTTCTGCAGGAACCTGGCATAAGGAAATGCAAGTAGTCATTTCCTTGTTGAAGAGGCACAAGCCAGTAAGTGGCTACAGCTACCATTCCTCTAGACCTCTGGTTGACCATATGCCTGACCTGCAGTTGTGTACCAGCCCTGGTAATCTGCCTTACCCGCCACCCTCCCAGTTCACAGAGACAGCTTGGATGTAATAATTAGGGAGCAGCCTAGCCTGTGGCTATGAGCAAAGCTAAGTGACCAAATGTGAACTGAAGCTATGACCTTGGCCTCATTAAAAACAGTCAGTAATGTCCTTGGGTGGACCACTTTTTCACAGACAGCCAGGCCATCTGCAGAAAAAAATAAAACATGGCATGCACACACTTACACATAAAAATACACAAACAAGTGACAATCAATATTCACAATCAAACTTAAAATTAGTTCACACGTATTTTTGCAAATGAGCTTCTATTTTGTATGTGTGCCAGTGTATGTTTATATGTGTGTATGTTATGTGCCAGCATCCAAGAACCTTCTCTGAAGTCAGTTTTTTTTTTTTTTTTTTTTTTTTTTTTAACCAGGGAGTGCTTAGCCACTGAGCCACATTTCCTACCATTTATATTTTTCATTTAAAGACAGGGTCTCACTAAGTTTCTTAGGGCCTTGCTAAGTTACTGAAGCTGGCTTTGAACTCATGATCCTCTTGCCTCAGCCTTCCAAGCTGCCAGGATTACAGGCATGCTCCTCTATGCCTGGCTGAAGGCAGTTTTATTGGCAGGGTTGAAATGATTCTGAAGTGGAGAACTATCACTGTAGTTTACATTTGAAGAAATGTCATAGTTAAGTGGTCAATTTTCATTGATAGGCAGTCTACACGTCTCATAGATAAATGATGTGCTACCTTCTAAAATTTGAAAACTGAAAAATTAGTAACTCTTCAGAAACAATCTCAGATGGGGACCTAATGGCATTAGGTAGCACAGATCTGAAGCCCTGATTACCTCCTATGTTTTAAAATACGATATAAAATAAATACTCTTTGTAAAGCTATAATGCCCCATCTAAGATCCATGTCAGCAATAATAGCACCTAATTATAATGATGCAAATACTTCCAGAAGTACTTACTGGGTACTAATCACTGTTTTAAGGACCTTACACATATGTGCCTAGTTTAAGTCTTGCAACAACCTAATGGTGAAGGTCATGTTATCATTTCTATTGTATAGACAAAAAGTGTAACAGAGAGAAATTGGGTAGCTTGTGAAGGTCCCTGGTGAGCAGAGTGAGGATGTAGAGCAGGCAGTCTAACTCAAGAGGTCACAAGTTTTACACCAGTGCACAGTGCGGCCATCAAGGCTCCTGGGAAGAGCTGACACAGGCACTGAGGAACAGTCTGCTCTTAGGATATCTTTCTCCACCCTCAGTCTGCAGGCTTCTCTCTTCCTTTTCATCGTTTTCTCCCTTGAGTGTTACTTTATGAGGGCAAGTAAGCAAACTTCCACTATTTTGTAAAATAGGTCAAAAAGCAAAACAAAAGCACAGAGCTGCCAGGAACCCTGACATTTTATTTTATTTTACAGCCTAGGAGACCAAGGGTCCTAACTCAGATGAGCATTGGGTTAGGCTTTCCAAAAAATTACTGGGTCCTCAAACTGGTGACAGCACTACCTACATCCTCCTAGTTCTTATAGGTTTTCAGGATGCGATCCACAGGCCTCAGCTGCATTCTTACAACTCAGTTTTCATTCCTGGACACAGTGATTTCTTTCAAAGACAGCCAGGGTTCCTCCTCTTGTCCATCTCCATTCCTTCCTTCCATGTGGGCAGTCGCTGTGAGAAGGTGTTAGCAAACCCTTACTCCAGTAAACTGCTTGATTACAGGAGGTACCTACACTATTGTGTTCCCTAGGATTAAACTCACTACATTTTCTCCTGCTTTCTCCAAAGCTAAACCTAACTGGTAGTTCTTTACATTTAATCTGTATGGAATTAGAGGTTGTTGATTACTATACTCCCTCTTTCCTTTGTTTTGGGGTTAGGGTACTTCCTCTAGACCATGGCTATTTGTTGGGTGAAGGAAGAGATTTAGACTTTTTATTACCGTGGTAGGCTGAATAATAGCCCCCCAAAGATTTCCATGTCCTGCTCTAATCCCAGGAACCTGTAAATATGTTACTTTATATTGCAAAAGGAACTTTGTAGATATGATTAAGGCTTTCATGATGGGGAATAGTATGCTGGATTATCTGGTAGGGCCCAATGTAACCCAAGGGCCCTTGGAAGAGAGAAGAAATGGAGTAAGAGACAAGAGGAGGGGTGACCTTGGAACCAGAGGTCTGAGTGAAGCACTTCAAAGATAAAAACGAAGGGGCCACAAACAAAGAAATTCGCCTCACCTGGAGAAGGCAAAGAAAAGGATTCCTTCGGAAGTTTCCAGAACAAACAGCCTTGCCAACACCTTGATTTTAGACTTCTGACCTCTGGAACTTTAACATAGTAGATATGTGTTGTTTTAAGCCACAAAATTTGTGGTAGTTTGTTGTGGTAGCAACTGGAACCTAAAACTACCAGATTTTCATGCCTATTCAAAACTAGTGTCCTTGATTTCAGTGTTTCCTCTATAGTTTATTCTTCCAGATTTAATGAACATTTATCCTTTCATTTTACTAATATTTATTGAGCTCCTACTACATGTCATGCACCATGATGATGTGACCAGAACAACATGACCAACCTTTTTTCAGCCTTGCTCCACCTTTTATGTCCTGACCCATATCTGCCAGATAAAAGGCAAGCCATCCTACAGTGCACCTCATCTGGCTCTGGTTCACCCACAGTATTTTGATTTGTGATGCCAAATCTGTCTAATCATAAACTTTGCCCCTCATGCTGCTTCACTCCCTACCCTAGATCTTGGACACATGTGATTCAGTTGTAAACTTGCTTCCCTTGAGGATAGAGGCCTTTATTCTCAGGATCCAGCCTCAGATAACAGAGACCAGAGCAAACAAGAGTCATCATTGAAATCTTCAACAGCCTAGCAAGAAGTGAGTTCACACTCCCGAGCACAGCAGCACACTGATGTACTCTTAGGACATTTGTTCACACACCATCTTTGATTATGGTTGAGTAGTTCTCTCTTCTACTTGCTAATAATCTCTTTAAAATGGGGACTCATTTATATGTGTATCTTTGATGCTTGACATATATGAAATGTTCAAAAAGTGAACTAAATGAATATGTCAACAAGCTAGTACTCAATGAGGTTAAAGGTCCCTGCCTGTATGTACTCATATTTATATGACTTAACATCACTGATTAATGATCTTCATTCTGAAAGCTTTGTTCCCATCTGAAAAGTTGATCTCTTTCCTGACAAGCTTGATGTAAGACAATAGAATATTAGAATCTTGGAATTGAGTTCAGACTTTTATTCTGAGTCCCAACTTTAACTTTCTTATTCTTCTGTCATCATTATATACTTGGGGCCTATGTGCCCCAGGATTATCTGGGGAGCGAATTTCCCAGGCCAACAGTTGGCATTGCTTCCATGCTGGGATACCTTGGATGCCTTGTCCTCAGCCTCTCCTGCTGGTCCTCAGAGATGCAGGCTCAGTGTCAAGGTGTTTTGTGAAGGATTTCACTTCCATGGCAGATGACATGCCTGATTTTTACCAACAACTCTACTAAGACATAATTTGTATGCAAAACAATCCATCGATGTTCAATGAGCTTTGGCAAATCACAAGGCCATGTAGCCACTACCCTCACAATATAGAACATTTCCATTACTTCAAAAAGCTTCCTCATGCCCCTCTGTAGTCAAGTCCCTCCCTAACCCCTGATCCCAAGCCATCATGGGTCTACTTTTGGTTATTATAGTTTAGCCTTTTCTAGATGTTCATGTAATAGAACCATACGGAATGTAGTCTTTGATGTCTAGCTATTTCACATGTTTTGGGGATAAGTTCATTCTACTCTCTCCATGTGCATGAGTTTAATCTCTGTCTTGCCTGGGCTGTTGACTTCAGTGTATCCTGGACCTTTGACCTAGCTGCTTTGTCCTTCAGCACCTGTGTGCTCTCAGGAAGATAGGTTTCTTAAACCATGGCCTTTTCTCCTGTGTGAGACCACAACGGCTGACTATCTAAAGAATTTGCCCCTTCTCCTTGCTTGGTTAATGGCACCACTTTACTGCTCATTTGTCCCTGTAAGGAACTTGGAGGTTATGGTTTTCATCCCAGGTAAAGGAATAAGGCATGACAAAACATGGTATTAATTGTTTTTCTAACAATATCTGCCTGGCAGGTCTGAGAACTTTGTACTGCCTGCTTATTCTTTGTGAGTTCCTGGAAGGTAGATGTCCTTTCTAATTTACTTATGAGAACCTTTTGGATGTGTCCCCACTGTCCAAACCTGACTTGTCATCTAAGTTCCAGGATTCTACTGTCCAGCTGCTTTTCTCAGCCAGGACTTGTCTGCATTCACCACTGTACTGTGAGGAAGAGGGTTCACTCTACAGACAATGAGAGGGGTTTTAGGGACCATCTCTGTAACTTGCAGATAAGTGGTGGTGCCCTCCTATTCTAGGGCCCATGTTTAGAAACGTCACTCTCCTGTGGGTAGTCATTGTTTATGGGCTGTCACCTATTACAACCTGTGACTTTGTTTTAGACAAAATAAGTAATGTAGGTAAAATAGAAGAAAACAATTTTCAAGCAAGGTTCAACTATTCCATTAATCTTGAACTCACAAGTATAGGAACTTTCACATTTGTGACACAGTCTGAAATTCAGAAGTATATAAAAGAATACCTAACACTGTAGAATGAGTATATTCTACACCAAACCCTTTAACTTGTCACTTTGATGTAAAAAATGAGATGATAATTTAATATTTTTAGTTACCTGGGGTCTTTGGTAACCTTTCATTATGCTTAAGGAGCTCCAGACAGAAAAGCAAAAGGTGATGAGACCACCAGAAGCTGAATCTATTGGTATTCTACAGACATCTAAAGATGGAGAAGCTAATCAGAAGCAAGGAAGATGTCTTCTGAGGTATCTCTACAAGTGTACAAAATATTTTCAAGTATGTTGAAAAAATGAAGGGCTAAATCAAGAGAAGGTTAAATTATGCCTAATGTACTCTATTTCCCAAGCAGGGAAGTGTGTAATGGGTACTCTTAGACTTCCATCACAAATGGCACTTGAAGTGAACAGGTTTCAGTTTTCTGGAAATTCACCCATTTATAATTCTTACTTGAAGATGAGGCTGGATAAATATGTCTTAGTAATCCTTCACTTCTAAGTGAAGGATTCTCTTCATGACAGATTTTTAGAGTTGCCCAGTATTATGGATTCCAGTCACATGAAGTTTCTCTAAGAAAGCACATGCAAGATTCTCTGAAGGTTGGTGGCAAATGGATTTCAGATCCCCTGCCAATTAAGTTGGTGGGTGGAGGTCACCTGAAGTGCTGTTCTGAGAGCAATTCTGAGTTCCTATCTGGCTGGGCTCAGTGGGAGAGGCTGCTGAGGCTGACAGGTGAGGTCTGCCACCGGCATGGCAGGAGGGCACAGTGGCTTGAAAACCACGTTTAACATCTCAGTCCGAAGGTGCCATACTTGATTGTGGAAAACGATCACAGGTGACTACAAGTTCTAACCGCCCCTGCAGAGCCTGAATCACTTTCTCCTGGTTGGGTTCCTGAAACTTAGTCAGTAATTACCACAAGTGGACCCTTTCAGAATTGTTTGTGCAAGACCTCAGACTGTCGGCTTCAAATGCTGTGAACTAGATTGTGTTTCTCTCTGAAACGAGGGAATGGATCATTTCCATAGAGAGAGCTTTCATTTAAGTCAAATTGCTGTGTAAGATACCACAATGAACAGAATACAAAGTCTTTGTGGTTGCCAAGACTACAACCAGTATTAAAAAATGAAAATAGAAATACTAGAAACTCAGACATGGGACTTTTGGATTGCCATATGTGGTTAATTCTATTGAATTTATGCCAGTCTGATTTTTATTCCCTATTATTTGTGGCAATCAAATCTATAATTATTTTGACTTTCAGAGTTCTAGCATTATCTTTTATGTTTGGCTACTCTAATGATCTTTATTTTAAAGTCTCCCCTTCAATCCCAAGTCCCTCTTTTTCATGCATCTTTCTTATTAGTTCTTGATTCCAGACACCTTTTTGAAGTCCCTTTCCTACCTCTCCTCCTAGTGTACTGAGTTTCCTCAGTCTTTTTCCCAGAGTTTTATATTTTCTGTTTAGAATATTCATATTTTTCATTCCCCTCCTTTGGAGCCCACAGACCAGATTCATACCATTCCTGTTCCTTTTTCTAGTCTGTCTACATTTCCCCCCAGCTCCTTTGCCTCTTTTGAAATCTGATGCACAGCTGTGGCTTCCCTGCGCCTACATCCTCTTCTCTTCCTATGTCTTTTGCAATCTTGACAGTTGACATGACTCAGTTTCTCTCTTGATCCCCTCCCCACCTTCTGTGTGTCCACATTCCCTTGGTCTCTTACTTACCAGGAGCTGAATCCCTTCCTGCCATCCATCTCCTCTCCCCACCTCAGGATCTGGTCACACCAATCTGAGGGGGGCTTTTTGCTCCCCAGGCTTCCTTCTACCAAGGCGACTCTCCCTCTGTCCTGAGTACCTGTGTTTGGCATGTTGGCAGTTGGTTGACTGGTGGCTTCAGGTTTCCTGCCTTTGCAGTGGCTAAATAACTGCCCAGCTCTAGATTCTAAGAGTCACCTCCTCTCAAATCCAGGCTACAATTTCAACTCAATCTCAGAAGAAACTTTAAACAACCACAAATATTTAAATGGGGGCAATCATGAGAAGAAACATGGAGTTGGTTTACATGTAGAACATGAAAGATGTACTGCTTTGACCTACAGATTAGTAGCTATCACATATTGAGTATTCAGCTTGAGGTGAAAACTCAGCCAGGCCTTCCTGATCCTTTACCATTATTGTTTGATGTGTCCCTTTTCCTATAAACCTGTTTGCTGGCTCATGCCTGTCTTCATAATCTCATTTATACCACCAGATCTACTCATGCGTTCTCTGTACAGTCCCACCTTGTTGTCATTGCTTCGGTTATGGATTCTCCTTGTCCCCAATCTCCATGTGCCCAAATCCCATGTTTGAAGGTCCTTTCCTCAGAACCCTCTTGGATGTCCCCCTGCAGAACTATCAGTTTTCTTATTCAATCCTAAGAACTTCATTGACCTACTTGTTTTGAAAGTTATTTGTGTCCTGCTAGACTGTGAGCTTCTGAAGTCCCTCCCCAAACAATATACATCAGGCACTGGGTTACTCCTGTCCTATGAGGAAACTGCACAGTCTCTGTCCAAATTTCCCTCTGTCCTAGAGGTTGAAGAACATTCACTTGAGTTGGTTAGTCAAAAAGTAGAGAATGGCTGGGCAAGGTGGTGCACACCTGTAATCCCAGTGACTGGGGAGGATGAGGCAGGAGGGTCGTGAGTTCAAAGCCAGCCTCAGCAAAAGCTAGGCACTAAGCAACTCAATAAGACCCTGTTTCTAAATAAAATATAAAATAGGGCTGGGGATGAGGCTCAGTGGTTGAGTGCTCCTGGGTTCAACCCCTGGTACCCTCCGAAAACAAAACAAAATAAAACAAAACAAGAAAACGTAGATGAGAACAAAGATCCCACCCTTGTGACACATTCTTGGGTCCATTTACAAAACTGACATCTGCATCTCTCACATGAGACAGGTCCATAAGGTAGTGGCAGGGAAACTAGGTCATTTGAAGAGGACTAAAATGCAAAACAATAATTAACATTTATCTTTACTATGCGAGAGTCACCAAGCTAACAACATTATGAGACAGGCACAGTTGTCTCCAATTTACAGCCAGGGAAACTGAAGTTTAGTGAAGCTAACAGGCTGTGCTACTTATTCTGTTTTCCTGTCCATATCCAGTATTACTCCTCTATCCTGCTCTATACTCCAGGAGGCCAGTCTTAGCTGTGTGTCAATGAGCTCCTGCCCTTGGGTTTCCTGTTGGACTCAATCGGAGGCATGAGCAGAGATCCGAGGTGAAGAGGAGAGAGATAAGAGCATTGCTTTTCTTGGCTCCCTCCTTGGTGGATCTCCAGTGGCTGTGTTTCTCTCCCTGAGACCACAGCTTCTGTCCATTGATTCTGCTCTATATGCCACAGGTAACACAGGGTTCCAATAAGCCTCTGTCCTATATACCTTCAAAAAACAGAGGGACCCAAGTACATCTTGGACCTTGTTGGTTTCCTTAAACCCTTCTATTAGGGATCAAATTATGTCTGCTCCAAAAAAGATATGCTGAATCCTAACCCCCAGAACTCAGAATATGATCTTATTTGGAAATAGAATTATTGCAGATGTAACTAGTTAAAATAAGGAGTAGGGAGGTCCTAATGCAATATGACTGGGTCCTTTTAAGAAGATGGCATGTGCAGAGGAATGAGGGGAGAGGTTGGTCAAAGGCTACAATGCTACAGTTAGATAGGAGGAATAGGTTCCATTGTGCAATATGACTTCATTAATTCTCTTCAGTTATTCTTTTGAGTGTGCTGCATGTTTTCCACTGGGTCCCCAATATTCCTAAGGTGAAAAGGGTCAGGAACTGAATCCAGGCTAAACTCAAGTGCTTCTCTATACTAATATTTAAAGAAACTATAGGAAATTTTATATCACGCTTATATTAACTGCCTGAGCATCTGGCCTGAGCACTAGCATTGCAGATGTATATTCGAGGTTGATGACCTGCCTGCTTTTTTTGTTCTCAAACCAGGTGGGTCTGTGTTAACTGGCAGAGCTGCAAGGAAGAGTAAGCACCTGAGAAAGCTGATTTCCTGAAGAGGCACCAACACAAAGAATGGTTCAAGTGGAAGCAGAGTCCACATGGGTCAGGGCTTTCAAATATGCTGCAGGGCTTGCCTCTCATGAATGCCATCAGGAGAACAGTGAGGCAGAAGCTCAGATCCCACCCCTGTGACCATCAAAGCTTGAAATTACAGGACAGTATCCTCATTTTTAAGGTGAACAGGCAGGAAATTGTGAGGAAACTGGGCCCCTTTTAAATGCAAATAGGCTGGCTACTCAGCAACCTGCAATTCTTCCAGATGAAAAAGGAATAAAAAGCAAACAGATGAAAGGTATAGATCTGAAAGTTTTCCTCTGCTACAAAGCATCCTTCTGATTGTTCTCCCCTCTGGACCATCTCTGCGCCTCTGTCTTTAGTATCCCAGTTCCTGCCCAGGCGGGCAGGTAGAGGAAACTGCTGTCGGAGTAATTATTGCTCTACCATGTCTTCTTAAGGATGTCACTATTTTTAGTAGGAGTGACTCATTCATATAAGTAGGCACCCAGAGGATAGGGGAGGAGCTTCCTAGTGATTTAACCCCATGTCTCTGCGCACTTACATTCATCCTCATACTCTATCCCTCCTCTTGATGATCACTAAAGGCCAGTTTTGATTTGGGGCACCAATGAAAACACAGAAATCCCTTGTGCAAGAATTTAAAGTGCTCTCCCTTCAGAGATCTGAGAATGGGAAAGTTCTAAAAAACATAAGAGTGAGGGCAAGAAAGAGAAAGTGAGGAAGCACAGGAGGTCCAAGTCCTCCTCAGAGGAGGGACAGTGGGGACAGGAAGTGAGAGAGGGTTGGCCTCTGAATGCTCATGCTGTCCTGTGAAGTAGGAAAGGGAGGTTGTGGAAGCCCTGGGAAAGGCCACTGCGAGATCCTGAGCCTCTCTTTCCTCTTGTTGAAGGAAAACTTACAATAGGACCCCCAGCCCGGCCAACTCCACCAGGAGGGGTACACACCCCATCTCTAGGCAGAGGGCTTCACAGATGATCTCAGGAAGTCCTCATGACACTTTTGTGGGCAGGTGGTGTTATTGTCCCATTTTAAAGATAAGGAAGCTGGACTGGGGTTGTGGCTCAGTGATAGAGCACTTGCCTCGCATGGGTGAGGTACTGGGTTCAATTCTCAGCACCTCATATAAATAAACGAATAAAAGGTCCTTCAACAACTAAAAAGACATTTTTTAAAAAGATAAGGAAGCTGAGGCTTACAGAGGTTTTGTAATTTCCTCAGAGTAATACACTAACAAAGGGAAAGGCCAAGCTTCCAACTCCAGTCTCTCTGAGCTCAGACATCTAGTAATTCTGGCTCAGTAAGGTGTGACTAGTACACCAGAGACCACAGTGAGAGATTCTGCTATAAGAGCTAGTTTTTTTGAACCTTTTTTACAGCTCCTTCCATATGGAATTTATTGCCTTCCTCTGTTGTGAGAAACTCCAACACTTAGATTTAACCTTTCTTGTAATTTCTCCTTATCTAGCACAAGTTAAATTACTCATCACTCTCTCTCTCACACACACACACACAATTTATATTTATAACAGTGTATTTTTGTGTATTTGTTTCAAATGAAACTTACCCTTACAGAGCAGTGCTTGTGAATCCCTAAACACCTTGGACGGCTCCATATTAATTACTACCTATTAGTACCCAATACAGTATCCAGGTAGAGTCTTGCTTTATCATTCTTTGGATGGTTAAGGAAAAGTCAGAATTAATTGTAAAACATAAAGGGATATCTTGCTTCTAAGTACTTCAAAAACAAGAATAAAAAAATATCATGTTAGATCAATTTGGTTCAATAATTCTTGCTGCAGGGGTTGATGTTCGTTTCAAGGGGCGTCTGCCACCTGTTCCTTCATCCAATCTTTCTGGCAAACATATATATTTAAAGTTCCAAGAAACCATTGGGTTAAGGAAGTCCAAATAAATGGTGCAGCAAGAATCATCAGACTTCATTTTATCAAAACTTTAATCATGAGATCCCAGTTTTCTTTTCTCTAAGGCAGTCCATGACTACAAAATCAACAAAAATGAAAAGTTAGGGAGCCTTTTTCTGTAATCTTATTTTAACTACCTGTGATGGACATTCCTGTCTACTGATCGCATAAAGCATATAACATATCTGATTGTAGATTCCTGAAATAAGCTATTTTGTCAAAACACCACTGAGAGTTTTCTACCTATTCTATCCTGACAGCCTACTTTTGATTTCCTAAGTACACTGTACATATTCTGCCTTGGGGCTTACACTCATCATCCTCTCTCCTGGCAATCCTTCCTCTCCCTCTTTCACCTGAGTCCTACTCATTCTCCATAGGACTATTCAAACTCTGTGTCCTCTGCCACCCCAGGCCAAGACATTTTGATCTCTAGATCTGTTCTGTCCAACAGAAATAGAATGTGAGCTACACATGCCACTGTGAATTTTTGAGTAGTCACATTAAAAAATTAGTAAGAAACTGGTAAAACTGGTTTTCATCATATATTTTACTAGACTCGATATATGCCCATTATAATTTCATCTGTGTAATAGACAACTTAGTGATAATTTTTATTTACTTTTTTGTATCTACTTTTTGAAAACCAGGGTGCATTTTATTAAAGCACATCTCAAGTTGAACTAGCTGCATTTCAAGGGTTGAGTAGCTACATGTTTGGGAGACAAGGGTTATAGGACTCTCCAGAGAGAGTACTGCAGAGAGCACACAGAGTACTACCATCCCAGTGGAACTCCATGCCTTCCAGCTTGGGGTATGTTCTTACTTCTGCCTGGAATAGTCTTCTTTCTGTTTCTCTTTAAGAAATATCTATTCTCAAAATGCACTGGTCCCCTGCACTCTCTCAATTTAATTTAGTGTCTGCTTTCTGAATATGTTGTATTATTACAATTAATTTGCTCATTGGTCTTGTTCATTGCATGGTGTGTGTGTGTGTGTGTGTGTGTGTGTGTGTGTGTGTGTGTGTGTGTGAAAGAGAGAGAATATGTGTTTTCCATAGCTTTCTGGTTTCGGATCACTAATAGCTGACACCAAACTATAAAATTAATTCAGCAACAGAACATTGTATATGCTAAGTAAAACACTGGTCATCATAAGTTTGAAAAAAAAAAGTTCATGACAAAATATATTCTGTATTTATCATCAGTGAAGTATATAAATGGTCAAGTATTCAATATATTGGCCATTCATTCCCTGGAATGAGAAAAGGAAAACTGGAACTGTACCTGTACCATCTCATTTAACCCTCATGACAACCCTGCAAAGGAGATATCATTACTTCATTTCATATATGAGGAAAAGGGGCTCAGAGACCTCTAGAGACTTGTCCAAGGCCACACAGCTAGTGAGTGCCACAAGAGAAACCAGAGTTCTGAACTGTCTCTGAAGTTGATCTTTGTGCTGAAGGTCCAGTTCCAACAAAGTTTTAGAGAAGGAGTCTCTGATTGCTTCAAACAAACCCTGGCTGAAGGAACTCTTTATACAGAGGATGGGGGAAAGCACAATGCACAGCCACATATCTATCTCCTTCTCCCACCAGGACAACCTCTCCCCGCCCCCGATACTGTCAATCACAAAAGGTAATAACAGAAGGTACTTCCTGGATTGGCAAGAGAATAGACTCTTGGAGACATGGTATGGATCAGAACAGCAGTAAAGTCCTAAATCCACATCCCACAGGGAGTCAGGCTGTCAGGAAGCAGAGGTCAACATCAGCTTTTGAGTACAAGAAACATCTTTCCTGTGTTATGCTGCTTCTCCAAGGAGGCCCTAGTTTCCTCTCATTAAGCACTTCTACCACTCTCTGTACGGGAGGCTGCCTAGCCATCACCTAATGGAACTGATTAAGTGTTCCTGTACTATGGCTGATCTGTGGTTAGCTGGATTCCCAGTCTGCTAAGACCAACAACATCTTGCTAAAACTGCTGATAACAAGCCTGGTGGTGGCAGAGCACCAGGGAGAGGATCTGAATTTGCAAACGGGAAAGATTTTCCTTCCTATCGCTCCTCTTTCCAGTTGATAAGCAGCTGGACAGCTGGAATCAGGAGAGATTGTCAGAGCTGCGCTTGGATGCACCTGCCATCTGAGTGCCGTGGTACCTTGAAATGGTCATGACCCTGGAAGGCAAAGGCAGGAGGATCACAAGTTCAAAACCAACCTCAGCAATTTAGCAAGACCCCAAGCAACTTTG
The DNA here is from genome assembly GCF_902686455.1 of Sciurus vulgaris. Lineage (NCBI taxonomy): Eukaryota > Metazoa > Chordata > Mammalia > Rodentia > Sciuridae > Sciurus > Sciurus vulgaris. The sequence goes on from NC_136476.1 coordinate 38,168,563, forward strand.
TGAGAACTTGTCTCGAAATGAAAAATAAAAAGGACTGGGGATGTGACTCAGTAGTTATATAGTTAAGCACCCTGGGTTCAATCCCTGGAAAAAAAAAAAAAAAAAAAAAAAAAAAAATGGTGGTGACCCTGAGGGATAATGGATGTGCTTCTCTGTGAGTTTAATCCAAATTTACATCATACACAGATTAGCATCTTTGGGTAAACTTCACTTCTGAGTTTGGATTTTGGTTCATTTTATGACAGTCTCTGTATGTATCCTACTATAAGGAGACTCAGCATACAGAAATCAGAATAAAAACTTAAATTAGGGACACATATTTGCTTTGTTTCACAAGAGATTTGATGCATAATTTCTTCAAGTGGCAATGATGCATTTAGAATAGAGGTTAGCTTACAGATGAATATTTTAAAAGAAAAAGTCTGACAATAAGTCAAAGCTGCCATGTGCTGAGTGGTCTCTGAGCCAGGGCCAGGGATAAACACTTTGCATGCATTAACTCAATTACTGTTCACAGTAACCCTGGAAATGGGATATTAGCATTCCTGTTGTATTAATGAGAAGTCCAAGGTTCAAATGTGTGCAGAGTCATGGGACAAACCTGGGGAAGTGGGTTCAGTTGTGTCCCCCCCAAAAGGTATATTGAAGTCCTAACTCCTGGTACTTGTGAATGTGACCTTATTCAGTACAGGGTTTCCAGATTTACTTATTTACTATTTTGCAGATTTTTTTTTTTTTTTTTTTTTTTTTGCAGATTTATTCAAATAAAGATGAGGTCATACTGAACCTGGGTGGGCACTAAATTTAATGAATCATGTCCTTACAAGGAAAGAGAGAGAGAGGGTGGGGGGAGGCTTAGACACAGAGGGTACACACAGAAAAGAAAGTCATGTGATGATGGAGGCAGATGGAGAAATGTAGCTTGAAGCCAAGGGACACCAAGGATTGCAAGTGACCATTAAACACTAGGAAGAGGCAGGGATGGAGTTTCCCCTACATCCTCCAGAGGGAGCATGGTCTTGCTGACACCTCGGCTTCAGTCTTCTAGCCTCCAGGACTGTGAGAGAAAACATTTCTGTTATCTTAAGCCACATATGTGTGGGGGTTTGTCATGGAAGCCCTGGCCCTAGGACATCTGGGATTCAAACACCATTGATTCTAATGGTCCATCCTCCTCCTCACAGAATGTCTAGGCTGCCTGGTCCGTGGTTTCTGCTATCATAAGCCCTCATTCTTTCCATCACCTGATCTGCTTGCTCCTGAGGAAAGCCAATGAGAGGTATTACACAGGGGAATGACATGATCTATCCGAGGGGGTTATGTCTTGGTGAGAATAAGAGCAGTTTATTGTTGTTGATCTAAATCTGATAGACTTTAATTTAAACGGTTTAGTTGTTGAGTTTTAAGGGCGAGGGCTTTAGAATTAGACCAAAGTAGGAATGACCCTTTGTATTGTAACTGGGCAAATCATTGAACTCATAGGGTTTTAGGGTCTTCATCTTTAAAAGTGAAGATAATATGAATTAATAGATGTAAAGAGCACATGGTGAGAAGAATGAAATTCTGGCATTTGCTGGTAAATGGATGGAGTTAGAGAATATTATCCTAAGAGAAATAAGCTAAATCCAAAAAACCCAAGGTTGAATGTTTTTCTCTGATATGCAGATGCTAATTCACAATAAAGGGGGAGGATAGGGAAGAATAGAATTACTTTATATTAGGTAGAGGGGAGGGAAGGGAGAGGAAGAGGTACAGGGGAGGGAATGTAGTGGAGTGAAAAGGACATTATTACCTCATGTACATGTATGACTGCATGACCCATGTGATCCTGCAATATGTATAATCAAAAAAATGAGATTATACTCAAAACAAAAAACAAAAAACAAAAAACAAAAAAACACATGGTGAGCAAATAATCAATGGTTAGCTTCTATAAAATATTGTATAACTAACCTAATTCTTCCTAGAACCTTTGATGATGCATCTATTAATTCTTTTTATTTCCAAATGAAGAAGAGAGGAAATTGTTTTAATTTTTCTCTATTAACTGTGAGAAAAATGCGGGAAACTGTGGCATACAGTGGTTAAGGACCATGGCTAGATTCCTGTAATGTTCGAAGAAAATAAAAATTATTTTCTAGCTCTGTTTGTCCAACTGTACAGTGTCCCTCATTTTTAGCAGAGTTTTAAATTTTTGAGTAGAAAAGGAATGTAAATGGATTGAAGGCCAGCAGTGTAGAGTATACATTTCTTTATTTCCAACAATTCATGAGAACAGTATGTACCAGGCATAAAATAGCACTTTCTCTTTCCTAGCCAGAATACCCCCCCTCTTAAGGTCTACTAAAATCATTAGGTTTTGTTCAATGCAGGACATCTTGTCCTTTTCCCTGAGGTTATAGTACTTGGTGTTTTTCATGGTTTCAGACAGTAAACTGCTCCCTGAGTGGAACTCTGTTCTTTATCCAGGACATTTTATCTTTTCTAAAGCACAGTGTGTCCATTGTGACAGGTGCTATTTATGTGCATATTCTCAGAGCTACACAAATAATAACTCTTCTCTTGAAATGTTTAAGATAAAACACTACGAATTAATGAAGATCAGGCACTATTATATTTGTATAATTGGGGTCTGTTCTTTCAGTTGAGATGCTAATAAATCTAGATGCCAGTATTAGAAGTAATTCAATTTCCTTGTCATTTAAAAATATAACCTAAATGATTTATCATATTAAAAGAGAAATAAAATCTTGAGTTAAGAATCAAAACAAGAGGAAGAAGTTGCTAAAACAACCACAAATCTTGCCAAAGTGCTTCCTGTTTCAACCTGATTATTTCCCCCTATTTTCTTCTCAGGTGTCCCTAAAGAAAATATTCTAAAGTGCATGAAATGTGATGTATCCTTTCTACTCTCCTACCTAGGTCTGTTCTTCCTCCCACATTTCCCATCTTGGTCACTGATTCTATGATCTGACCTGAGTCCTGGAATCCTGAATACCTTCATTCTCACTACCCAAGTGCTACAGGTCACCGTATCCTGGTGGCTCCACTTCCTGAACATTGCTTCACCTCCTTCCTTCCCTCCATCCCCATGTTTGCTCCTGGACCAAAAATCATGAGATTTCATAATAGCCTGTAGAGGTCTTCTTGCCTCTAGTCTTGGAGTCTTCCATAATAGTCTTCTTCCATAATTCTCCATTGTGGCCCCAGAAGGCTTTCTAAATGGCTCTCTTCTCCCTGGGTGAAACTCTGGTCCTAAAACCTACAGACTAGAATGTCAGCCTCTTGGAATGGCTGCCAGGCTGCCGGAATGATCTCATCATCTTGCAGAGTCACATACTTAGCTATTTCTGCCTCAACCTGTACTTGATATTCCAGCTGTTCCAAGCTGCCTGCAGCCTCTCAACCATATCTTGCGGCTCCCTCTGCCTGGAAATGTTTTTCTCCACCTTGTCACCCTAGAACATGATCCTTAAACCTACCACTAGTTCTGATAATACCTCTTCTAGGAAGTCTTCTGAGATGATGTCAGTAGCAAGCCTAGGACACAGTAGGTATTCAGTAATGGGCATCGATCATGGCTGTTGCTTTCCTTTGTTATTCTGACGTCAGATTCTGTGTTCTTTCTGCCACACCACCCAAGGCTGTAATTTACATAGCTCACAGTACCCTCTTCTACATCTATATCCAGTAAGAAGCTTTGCATCCCATTTGGCAGCTACCTCACCAGCAGGAGGATTTCCAAATTGGAGTGTGCATAGGCCTCTATTTGCAGGGTTCCATACCTTTTAAGCAACCTGGGCAGGGAATCAAGCACCTACCTTTTGACTTCTCTCCAGTGATCTTGCATGACACTTGATTTCTATCTAATAAGCATTGTAGGATCTCTTCCTTGTCCTCATTTCTAGAAGTTAGAGGCTCTACTGTAGGAAGCTGAGACGACATCTAAAAGACCTCCTGATAATGAACAGATACAGACTCTCAACCGGAAGCCAGAGTGGTCCTGTACAAAATGTCAGAACATGGCCCTCCTCTGCTGAAAACCTTCCAAGCGGCCCCTACCTCAGAACAGAAACTGAAGCCTTTGCAGCCCTCCAGCCCCCACTTTCCCCCACCTGCATTGCTCACAGCTTTCCAGCTAAATCTCAAGGTCTTGACTTTGATCTTCTTCTCTGGAAGCTTCTTACTCCAGGTATTTACAAAGATCTCAGAGCTCTCCCTTCGGGCCTTCTAATTTTTGCTCAAATATTTTTTACCTTGCCCCTATGTACTTTAGTTGCCTTATTTATAAAATGAGAATAACAAAGCTCTCCCACCATGATGGCTTTCCCTGATCACTGTATTTAAAATTATAACCTCTCTGTTTTAGACATTTCTTCCTTCTCTTCTCTGCTTCATGCTTCTCCATAACCCTTCTCATCTTCTGGCATCATTCTAATTCACTTAGTTTATTTCACTTCTGGTCTGACTCCCTCTTCCAGAATATAATCTCTGCAGGGGCTGGGATTATTGTCTATTTTGTTCACTGCTGCATCCCCTAGCTCACCCAGTTGAGGTTTGAGAGTGGGCAGTGAACAAAGCAAACTACCTGTGTTCCTGTAAAGCTGGGTCTCTCTGGAATTGTGGTATCTCCATATCTTGTTTTCCCTGATTTTTATTGCTCAGTGAAAAAGTTTTAGAGGCAAGAAACTTTCTAAGTAGCACAATCATTAAATAAATAAATAAACAAATAAATAAATAAATAAAGCAAACAAGCAATGGACAATAAAAGAACCCACTAATATTAGCGGGGTTGGCTGTTTTCTTTGTTCTCAGTTAACATGAGCATTTCAGACACATTTTGAGGCTCTGTAAATTAATGAGTAGGGAGATGATTTGCTTTTTATTCTCTAGAGACTCATTCAGTCAACCTTCATCTGGAAAACAGTATGTTATATTTGCAGAATACTTGAGAGAGGAGTGACAAATACGAGTTTGCAAAAACAACTCCTTTATGGAAAGGAAATAGGTGCAGACTGATGGGTTCCATCAGGGTGATTTATCATCATTTCTTATGCTCAAATCCACTAGCTTGATTTTGCTGTTGACATTTCTCATGCAGTTCTCTCTGTCACAGGTTAATTGGAACTGGGACTTAGATAGGGGCCTCTGAAACTCATTATCCTGCATCATGGATGAGCTCTATGTGAACATTTACCAAACATGGGTGAGATTCTAATTATAACAATGGTTTCTTGCAGTGATGAATATCCAGAAGTGCTCACTGGGCCAGGACTCAGATTCTCAATGTCTAAGGCAGCACACCTGAAATTATATTTAATTGTTCTTTTTGGTACTGATAGTAGATAATTGCATACAGAATGGAAATAACTGAGTGCAAAACCTGTACCATTCTGTAAACCCAATTAGGAGAAATTTTACCTGAAATAAGTTGCTAATGAATAATAGCAGGAATAAAGATGTCAGTTTCCTGCAATAAAATATCTCCCTTAGAGATGTTTCCCTCCTATAAATTTTAACTAAAATGGTATTTTGTGTGTGTGTGTGGGGGGGGGACTTCCATAGCAAACTGCAGAAGTGGAACAGACTCAATCTCTGTGGCCATGGAATGCACAAAGCCCCAAAGGAAGGGCCTGTTTCCATGGCAAAGTGTAACTACTGCATTATATAGCGTGACACAGCAATTCAGGGAGCAGGAGATGCACATTATGAGCTTTAGCACCTCTAAACATGTGGATGCACCACAAGAAATATCACGGCATCTTTAACTTGGGATTGAACATGCATTTATAACTGATCTGAAAATGTGTAATTGTCAAAACTAATTTGTACTTATTCTGAGCAAGTGATGGAAGATGGGGAAGAGTTTTGAAGAAGGCCCTGGGGGAAAAGGCACAGCTTACATCCACTTTACATTCTTTTTACTTTACACATTAATTGGCTGTACGGTCTTGGAGTGAGACAGATTGAAAACAAAAGCAAAAACTGGAAGTACCTATTTAAAAAAAAAAAGAAAAAAGGTTTATAGTTAAAAAAAAAAAGTGCACATTAAGATTGCAGTAAAGCTCCGAACCCATAACGAAAATTCATCTCCAAACTTCATTCCTAGCATTACGCTGATGTAAAATTCTAGTGTAGGGCATTTGCCAAAGAGGAGAGAGCAAGGTTTACTATAAAGTCCTTTTAAAGGACAGTAACTACCGAGTGCTCACGATGCATGCATAAGTACTGCAGTAAAACAGTGAAGGCAAAGCCCTCACAGGCTAGGAGGTGGCTGTCTGGTGGGAGAGATGTGTGAACCCAAGCAATTACAAAAGCGGCAACTGGAAATATAGGGCTCCATTGGCAGAGCTGCTGGAACCAAGGGCAAGGAGCCGTTGCCTTGGCATAGATGGCATGAACGTGAGCTGCATTTCGAAGGGTGAAGAGGAACTCATGGTCCTTTTAAAAGTGGCAGGGTCTGAAGAAAGTGATGGGCACCTGTTCTGACCCCAGGCAGCCACTCTAGTCCAGTGACCTGCGTTCCATACTTAGCAACGTCCTGCCCGAAAACGATTCTCTCTCTCTCTCTCTAATCACCAAGAAATGTCAGTTTATTTTTTCATGACAGATATGGTCAAACAAACTTCACTAATTAAACAAAGTTAAGTTCATTTTCTTCCTTCTTTGAACTGAGACTTCAATCAAAGCTTCAGGTTTAGTCAGGACCACTCCAATGAGAGGTGAAAATCTAGCGGAGCACAAACAGAACCGACATTTTATACAGCCAGGAAACTTTCCTGTGTTTAGAGTGGGTATTTAAAAAAAAACTGGGGGTAGGGGAGAGAGATAGTTAAAAAGCTTTCATGATCTGATGCCCAAGACACCAGGTTTAGAGCCACCAGTCCTGGGCACAGGGGCTCCATGCTATAGGGGAACACCCTTTTTGGCAGTTTTTCTTCCTGTCTCTGGCTCCTTACCATCTCCTCTCCTGGGGAGCAGCCATGAGAACCTTAAGGTTATAAGCAAAAGAAATGTTCTCGTAGACATGGAAAAGGGAACCTTTTGGAAAGAAAGCGGGAACTCTCTGAATTGAAGCAATAGGCATAGGATTCTCTGGAAATGCAGGTAGCAGGAACAGATGGGCAATCTCTTCAATCAACTCCAATCATCTCTCCCTGTTTTGGGTGTCGATTCCTTCAAACTTCCATCTTCAGGAGAGAGACACAGATTCTTCCTTGCACCATGTGGTTTGTGTTAAAAGACACAGAGAGCCCTTCCCACAACAGAAAGCAGAAGACTGCACTGGAGGAATCCTCTCTCCTCCCCAAAGAGGTTCTTCTTCTAGCACCAGGGCAACATTTTTAGAGCAAACTCCTGTGCAGAATAGTTTGGTCAAAATAGTCAAAAACAGTTTCCATGATGGCCAAGGAGAGATGTGTTTTTCTGAAGCGGTTAGTGTACGTAGCTGGAGCAATAGTGCTTTGTGAACCCACACCACAACTGAGCATAGCCGCATCACATAACAAGAAATGTGACATCCTAATTTATTTGACGAAGGTGACCTTCAAACATTTTGGGGATTTCAGGGTGGTGAATTTCTTCTAGGATTGTTGATGTCTGGAATATGGGTCTTTCTGTAAAAGTCCAATTATGAGGAGAGTAGGTATAAAAGAACCCTGGAAACTGATTGACCCATTGCAGAATAATACAAGATGGCAGCATTCCAGAGTTCTATCCTGGTCCCTGGATGGGTGGATTAGCAAATTCATTGTGTTTGGGGCATAGAATGTGTAAAACAGTATGTTATTTATGCTAATGTGCATAGTCCTAATGTTATGTAAGTTTCATAAGCTATTATGAAACTAAGAATTCATGTGGTAGACTTGAAAGTGGGATCAATTAAGGAACAGATAGAAAAATAAATTCCTTTAGTCCACTTGGGTGGTCTTACATCTCAGGCAGTAGGTGTCACCGACAGGTTTTTTTGACTTCCTTACACAGTTCAGATTCTCCATTCTGAAACAATTGTTCCAGCCCATGCTTCTCAACTTCTTCTGAGCTTCTAACTTTTGGATCTCATAATTTGCTTTCCTGCTTGGGGTTTTACCTCACCTCTTGCACCTGATTTTCATACTTGCTCTCTGACTTTGAACTTTTCTTCTCTCGCTGAATCTGACTTAGGTTCCCACCAAGTAATACTTCCAGCTGTCTTGAATAGCATCCCAAACTATAGGATTGATTTTGGACCCTGTAACTTGGGTGTCAAATGTTCCAGTCAGCAGCACCCTGATTCCTCCAGAGGACCCAGGCAGTAACCAAAGAGCTTATGTTACTTAAATGTTATTAATTCAACCAAGACAAGCCAGTGGGAAATCATCCTTCTGGCCCCTGTGTGTCTTCAACTGTTTATGGATAAACACTCTATAGTTTCCAAAGAATTTCTCTCTTTCCTTTCTTCCTTTCATTAAGCTTCCAGGCAATATTTTTGTATGGTTTTGAAAAGCTCTGTGAAGACTACTCTCAGTGATGGGTGAAATGATTTCTAAAAATAACTTGCAAATCAATTTGTTCAGCTGTAGAAATCTTGATGAAGAAAGGTGCTATTGAATGTGCAAAATTAAAAAAAAAATTAGTTTAGGGTATGCTACTAATACTCTGTGAAAAGAGCTCTGGATATAGAGTAGGGCAAATCAGGGCTTGGTAATCCTGGTTTCATGGATTAATGACTGCATGGTTTTAGATATATCACAAAACTTCTCTGGAACCTCAGTTTCTTTGATGGCAAAATGGTGGAATGACATCTGCCTCACAATATTGTGGCAAAAGTAAAATGAGAGAATACATGAAAATGTTGCTGATAGAATGTGTGGCACCCTTTGATAGACATTACATTTTTGTTCATCTAAATTGAAAGCAGTTCTTAAAAGTGATTTCAAGTAGTAAATGAAGTGTAGAAATTTTTCCTTTTCTAAAAGAATTGCACCAAATTTCCTGAAAATGAGTTTTGTTTTTTATCTTCACCTTAAGGATACATATCAGAATGTGTTCTTGGAGAATATCTTTCATTTAATAATTACACTAGGGATACATCTGTAGAAATTTTTATCATTTCAATGATTCTGGGTTTCTTATCTGTTCCCAACAAGCATGTCTTTCTTGAAGCCAGAAGAATATTTCTAATTTTGTATATCCACTCAAATCATGCCCTGAGCTTCCAGAACTTAAATTCATTTGGTCTGTTAGTTGAATCCATACATAATCTCATAGTATTAAGCTCAAACTATTGCTGCTACCACTGAATTTTAATAAATATATATGTATATTCAGCGCAAATATTGTATAAATTTGAGACCTTAAATCCTATGAAACAAATAAATGTACATGTATCAAAGCTTGAAATTTATAATGAAAGATACCTTTTTGAAATGAGAAAAAGACCTGACATATAAACACTACACGGATATCAGTTATTTTCCTCGTTCCTTAGATCACTTTGTCACACTCAATACAATCTGCTTTAAAAAAAAAATCATTACTGCCAATGATGGATCATTACAGATGAGGTAAGGGAAGCCTACTTAAGTGGCTTAAGTCACAAATGCCATAGCTTCCCTGGCTTCTTAGCCAATGCCCTTCTCCATAGAATGAAGTGCAGTAGTGACTCCCGAAAGAGGAAGGAAGAGCAACGAAATCAGCGATTTAGTCTACGATTTTGCCAACTTAGTTTTCTCTATTTAATTTCAGTGTGCTTCAAACAGCTCTGATGATTGATTTGATATCCTCAGGAGTAAGGAAAGCTAGTGAAGGAATTTTAGATGAAAGGATTATGGGGCACGTCCTTCAACATATCTGACTAATGCTCAGAGTATTCATTCTACCACAGAGTAGAGCATCATGTTCATTCTGGTTTTCAGGGAGTAAATGCCGCAGGCCAGGTGACCCGATGGGGGAAGGGCTTGTCAGAGTGGCACAGCTAACGTAGTCACCATAAGCAATGGCTTCCATTTCTGGCCGTATCTGCTCTCTCTATGCTGGGTCTGATGCTTCCTCCTGTGGAGTATCTACTCCTCCTGTCTTTGGAAACAGCAGCTCAAGTGTCTAGAAAGTTCTTTTTGAGCTGGTTAATTTTACGTATCAATAGATATTTGGTTAAACATTATTTCTGGGTATCTGTGAGGGTGTTTCTGCAAGAGGTTGGCATTTGGATTAGTGGATTAAGTGATGCAGATAGGCTCTCCTCATGGTGGGTGGGCATCACCTAACACATTGAATTGGATTGTCTCCTCAGAATCTAGCAAGATACCTAGTACACAGTGCTCAATAAAAGCTTGTCGAATGAATGAATGTTTATCCACAATTAGACATTTACAATGAGCAAATCCTCTCATTTTTCAAGTTCTCTGCACTGATTCCCAGATCTGTTAAAGACATACCTACTAGTCATTTGACCTTTGTTACAAGTAGTTTAATTACAGAAGCTCTTAACAGTTTGTGTTTCTGCCTGTGGAAATGGGGGCAGGGGACACCATCAACTCACAGGGCATTTGTAAGAATGAAATGAGGTAACATCCATGCAGGTGTTGATCTTTCCATGGAAGCAACCAGGTATCTACCAATCTGTAGATCTTTGTGTGAATGAAGCCCTTTGATGAAAGACCTAGTCCATAGTGGGCACTCCCTGGCTGCTAATTCCTTCATTCATTTTTTTACTCACTAATTTTGGTACTGAATGTAATTAGTTGTTTTCCAGTTGTTGATGTCCCTGACTGAAACCAAGGACTAGAAATCAATGAGTGAAAACATTGCCTTTATATATCTAAAGTCTTACCCTTTCTATATCTACAAAATGAAGAGGTTTAAAAACACAGTGTTTTCACTAGTCAAGTACATTTAGAGGACGAAAATAAGAATAGGACATTGACAAGACGGATAAGCACCAAAGTCATCATTTTTGTTCCTTCTGAAAGGTCAGTTCTGTTTTTAAGATGCTTCCCACACACAGAAGGGAGAGGAGGGACTCAGTTTTTAGAAAGGTGATTTTCAATGCACTCCTGTTTTTTTAGACTAACCTGCCTTCTTTCTTACCCTCTCTTCTTCCTTCCTTCTTTTCTTCCTTTTTTTTCCCTCTTGTGGCTTTAACTAGAATTAAACTATACTTTTGTTGTTTTCTCCCTTAAGATAAATATATAAAAATAGGTAGATTGAAAGAAGAAAAAATGGTTAATACAAACTTTCCTAAAAGATGAATGCATACTAACTCCTCTTCAAATTAAAATTTTCAACTTCTTGCCACTGACAAAATGAACTGACAAAATTATAACAGAGGTGCCAATTAAAACAGGTTAACCAGAATGCTCTAAAAAATATATGTGAATCATTTCAATATTCATTCTAAAGAAGTTTTAAAGCATTAGGAAAATAATGGCCTATTTTCACAAGAAAATAATGTATGATGAAATTTCAATGGAGAAATTTAAGGTATTTCTACAGAAAGTTATTTGAGCAATTGATTTAATCACTTTCCCTCAATTTAAATATATCAATAAGAGGTGTTATATATGAGGGAAGGGTACATCAAATTTTTACATATTATATTTACATGAGTATGTGTTCCCCTCACCAGTAGAGAATTTTCCTTCTACATTGATTTCTTCTCTTTAAAGAATAGATTTGTGTTTGTGGAGTGATATGCATTTTCTCTAATACTTGTTCTATAAGGACTTACAATTTATTTTAATTTTATTCTATGATAAAGAGAAGGCTACAGGGAAACAAGCTAAAGGCTGTAAAAGTCAGTGCTCCATCAAAGGAAAGAACAAGAGCTGTGATTAGATGAACCCACACAGTATGCACCAGGGGAGAAATACATTTTAAATTGCACAGGTTTTTAAATGCACTATTAGGAATTTATCATCAAGAATTCAGATATGCATAAAGATACACTATAAAAGGACATGTCAATGTTGGTTATACAGGTAAAAAATTTCTTATCCATATTTCCTACCCCATTCAGGCAGAGGAGACTCTTCTATGGAGACATGAGGCTGGGCGATTGAGGAAAAATAACCTCTGAGGCTTTGGAGTCAGCATGCCGAACACAGTCAAGGACAAGTATGGAGTATGGAGTGCAAACGCAGGACCTGGCTGAATAGCCACCTCGGGTCCTTCATTAGGTTGACATCCCTGTTCTCCCTCCACCAAGGAAAGAGATGGAAGAACTTATCTGAAAAGAAGACTTCTGGAGTCTTACATTTGGGGCAAATAAAATGGTCAGCCAGTCACAGACTTACCCTAGAGCAGTGATTCTCAAGTGGAAGTAGGGGTCGGGTGGTCCCAGAAGACCCTTGTGGATGGATATTTTTGATTGCTATGATTCAGGGGGGGAGAGGTGCTACCAGAATCCAGTGGGCAGAGGCCAGGTAGGTTCCTAAACAGCCCCCACAACAATGAATTATCCAGTTCCCAAGTCAAAAGTGCCACTGTAAGAAACTTTGTGCAGCCCACAACCAACATTTATCCCTGCCCCCTCACTCACGTAGGACTTCAAAAGGCTTTTTGGGGCTCTACCCTTAAGTATGAATGCCTGGCCTTTCACCAGATATTTGAGGAAAGCCATTACAATGAGTCAGATACTAAAACCAACAACTTACTAAGACAAACAACTGATTAAAAAAATAAAAAAAGGATTGAAGAAAACAGAGATCATGAAAAAACTTAAAAGGAAGCTATAATTGGCACAACTAAACCTGAAATGTAATTTGGCAATGCCTAGTAAACTTAAAGTTGAACAAAACCTATATCCCAAGCATTCCAAAGAAGGAATTCATCTCAGACAAATTAATACATATGACAGTAGGAGACATGTACAGGTCATTCACAGCAGCACTGTTACTAGGAAAAAAAAAACCCCTAGAAACAATTTAATTGTTCACCAAAAATAGAATGCATAGATTAATTGCAGTCTACTCATATAATTAATCCCATAAATCACTTAACATAGAACTAAGTATTTCTCTTTTTTCCCACCCCTCTACTTCTTTCCCCCATATTTTTCTTGGTGCATTATAGTTTGCACATAATGGTCAGACGCGTTGCCACGTATCTCTATGTGCACATAATACAACAACATAATTTGGTTAATATCATTCCCTAGTGTTTCTCCTTTCCCTCCTCTCTTCCCTCTCCCAGTCCCTTTCTTCTACTCTACTGATCTCCCTTTGATTTTCATAAGACCCCTCACCTCTCTTTTCCTTTTTCCTTTCTCACTTCCACATATGGCAGACAACATATAACTCTTGACTTTCTGAGTTTAGCATATTTCACTTAATGTTCTCAAGTACCATCCATTTTCCTGCAAATGCCATAATCTCACTTTTCTTTATGACTGTATATATACCACATTTTCTTTATCCATTCATCCACTGATAGACACCAAGTCTGGTGCCATAATTTGGCTATTGTGAACTGTTTTGCTATAAACATGGGTGTGTTCATACTGCTATAGTATGTTAACTTTAATTCTTTAGTATAAATACTGAGGAGTGGTATAGCTTGGTCATATGATGGTTCCATTCCTAATTTTCTGAGGAAACTATATATTGATTTTCATGATGATTGTACTAATTTATGATCCCTTGAACAGTGTAAAAGTGTTCCATTTTCTCCATATCCTCTTCAGCAGTTATTATTGTTTGTATTCTTGAAGCCTGCCATTCTGACTAGAGTGAGATGAAACCTCAGTGTAGTCTTAATTTGGATTTCCCTACATGCTAATGATGTTAAATATTTATTTCATATATTTTTTGCCCTTTTGTATTTCTTCTTTTGAGAAGGGTCTGTTTAATTCTTTTGCCTATTTATTAATTGGGGTGTTTTTTTAAGCTCTTTATATATTTTGGATATTAAACCTCTGTCAAAAGAGTAGCTAGCAAAGATTTTCTCCCATTCTGTAGGTTCCCTCTTAAGATTCCTGTTTTCTTTGCTGTACAGAAACTTTTTCGTTTGAAGTCATCCCATTTATTAACTCTTGGCATTATTTCCTGAGCTTTAGGAGTTCTACTGAGAAAGTCATTGACTGTGCCTACGTGTTGAAGTGTTGACCCTATGTTTTCTTCTAGGAGTTGCAAAGTTTCTGGCATAATTCCTAGATCTTTGATCCAGTTTGAATTGACTCTTGGGGGTGAGAGCTAAGGATCTAATCTCACTCTTCTACATATGGATTACCATTTGTTAAAACAATCTGTCTTTTCTCCAGTGTGTTTTTGGCACCTTTGTCAAGGATCAGTTGGCTGTCTCTGTGTGCATTTGTCTCTGTGTCATCTGTTCTGTACCTCTGGTCTATGTGTCTGTTTTTGTGCCAGTACCATGCAGCTTTTATTACTATAGCTCTGCAGTATAATTTGAAGTTGGGTATTGTGATACCCACAGCATTGAATTTTTGGCTTAGGAGCTAAGTATTTCAATACAGATATATTTCACAGATATGATGTTGAATTTAAAAAGTATACACATATTGAAATGTCACACTGTTGCCCTACATAGAAGAAGGAGAAGGAAAAGGAGAAGAAGAGGAAGAAGAAGAAAGAGGAGGAGGAAGGGGAGGAGGAGGAGAAAAGCAGCAAAAGCAAATCACAGAAGACCACATTGATTAAGATAAAATTTATGTAAAATTTAGGAACAGTGCAGAAACTTTACTACATATCCTTTAAGGATTCATACCTATCTACCAAATCTGCAAAGCAATGCATTCCTGCTTTCTGCAAGTCAAGAAGGAAGTTACTTCTGGGAGGCTGACCTGAAATGTGACTAGGAAAGGTATAAAAGAACTTCAATTGCAACATATTTTATTTCTTACACTGCATCTTGGGCTTACTGGTCCTTGTTACAGTGTTCTTTTATTTTTGATATGTTTTAAATTATATTAAATAAACTTTCTCTTTAACATCTTCAGAGAGGTAAAATATTGCTACTTCTGCAATTATTTAACAAGTACCTTTTTCTATGGCACTTATTTGCTCTGACTAGAGAACTCACTTGGGATTTGAGGAAAGCAAAAAGTTCTGTCATTTTAAATTGTATAAACCAGGACTATGCAAAAAGTTGTGTTATATAAGCAAACATTTTAATCTCCTTACACTGGCTTAGCTAAAATTATCATTTTTCTATTTAGAAATACTGTATAATTATATCAGTTAATGAAACTTTAAAAAGTACACATACATTGTAGGTTAAAATATACGTGCTCATTATGTCAGAGAAAAAGATTCTCAGAGATGACACAATTTATACTTTACATTTTCTACTAGCTCTATAAGTACAAATCTAGATAAGTTAGTTTTGAAAACTGAAGTAACTTTACAATTCATTTTTGTATGGTTACAAGTTCATCAGGAAAAAATTAATTTGTAATATAATTATTCCTACATGGTGGGCTTCCTCTAAAAGTGAAAACTCTGTATTTCTAAATCTCTATAAATAGGTATCAAGACCATGGCCAATAACAGACAAGCAAAACAAAAATGAACAAAATGATTTTTTAAAATACATTTTAAATTAAATTCCCTGGCTAGTTATTGAATTTATTTTATTTAAATAATTCAAGTTTATTCCAGCAAGTACTTAAAAGATGAAAATGCTAATAATATAACTGTGTTTACAAAAATGAAAGGGTAACCCAGGAAAATAACCCCTAAAATGAATTCTGTAAGAGCGCCCTCCTCTCTGATCAATTACCTATCCTTTTGTCATTAACAACTTTGTTCCTTCCTTTATTCCTTATAAGATCTTTCTATGGGACATGAACTGTGCCAGTCACTGTCAAAAAAGAAACAAAAGGGAATCTGCTCCAGGAACAGGGCATTAGCAAGAAAAGGGGGAAGGGGCAAACCTCAATCTTTAAGACACATGGAGTTCTCCTCTCTGTATTGGGGAAGGAAAGATCCTGCCTGCGTGACTTACACACATAAAGACCTTCTGTACAGAATGAATCAAACACCATTTCCCTATGTAAATCCATGATTACACAAATGGTATGCATTTACTCCATGAGCAAACAGAGAAACAACATGTATCCCATTTGTTTACAATAAAAATAAATTTTTAATAGAAGACCTTCTGTATGGAAGTTGTACCCCCTCTTTTTTTTATTTTTAGCACTTTGCTCTCTAAGTTTCTACTCATTTATAATTGAAGACTGGAATCACAGAGAGACGATCTAATTTGTTGGAAGTCACAGAGTAAGTTAGAAGGCCAAAATCAGGACATATGGTCTATTGTAATGTTTTCAACAAATGTACTGATGACCTGCCAGGTGTCTGGTTCACAGCCAGGAATGGTGACGAGAACAATGAATGACCTGGTTCCTGCCCAGAGATGCTTATGCTCTGGTCCTGGCAGTAGTTTGGCTTGGGAGTTCTGGGAATTATTGTAAGATTTGATATTCTTGGTACCCACTGCTGGGTCTCTGAGGATTTTGGCAACACATAAACAAGTCTGGGATTATGTGGGGACCAGAACACCTGGGAAAGCAAATGTGGGAAATGAATTCAGTTAAACTGCAATTATAAAATGTGAATTTGAAGAATTTGTTTTCAACTTTCAGTCTTGCAAAGGTTTTAAAATGACATCGTTTAGAATGGAGAAATTGGCCCTCTCAACTGCTGCTGTTGGAAATGCAAATCTTATGTTCAGATACCGGAATTGCAGCATCACGTACAATAGCTCACAAGCAGGAATGACTATGTTCAATACTAAGCGAATGTCTCAATAAATTGTGGTTGCATCCCTGCAATCTTATGGGATGTGAGGCAGTTTAAGATGATTTAATGGCCTGCAAAAACACTCATCCCCTCATGTTATTAGAAAACCAACACATCAAACTACATACAGTATGATCCTATTTTTCTAAAAATACAATATGCATATAAATCTCTATTACAAGCACTGGAAGGAAATGCATCAAATTAATACTTGTGATTATTATGGGGTGGGATAGTACAGGTGATTTTTATTTTCTCCCTTTCTATATTTTCCAAATTGTTTGCAAGAAGACTCCTTTAATAATCAACCTAGTGAATCTTTATTCACTTTTTTCTGATCAGAATGATTTTCTCAAATGAACTACTTTCCACTGACTGGTTGCTGGCCACCGGTGACTCAGCCCCTTCTAGTTTGGACAATACTGTGGACAGGAAAGGTCATGAGATCTAAGCCCCAGGACCTGGACTTGTCTCACTGCTTACTGATTGTATCTCTTTGGCAAAACAGTTCTGAGCCTTTGTAATTATATCTGCAAAATGTGGCCATTGATATTTGCCCCCCAGATGAAATAAAAAGAGCATAGAAAAATGCTTTGAAAATTGTTATAAAAGGCTTATCTTAAACAAGAGATAGTTAAGAGAATGCAAACTCCTGCAACAAATGGAGGCTCAGATGACTACTTAGTTTTATGACATCAGACAAATTATGTCTTTGAAATTCAGTCTCATAATTTGCAAAGCAGAGGGAGCTTTTCAGAGGGTCTATGTATATTACTGCATTACTGCATAACTGAACACCTTACGCAGTGTTGGTAAACATCCATTTTCTTCTTATCTTATGCTCTGCCTTTAAGGCCCCACTTTACTCCAAAACAAGGATTAAAACAGAAAGAACAAACAAAAAACCCTCTAGCATCACACTTTCTGTTTTAATCTTAAGCATATTTGTTTTGATTTTTGACACATTAAAAAAATGTGCAGATTCTCTTTTTCATTTCTCTATTTTTTTATGGTTCAGACCAATAGCAAGCACAAAGTCAGCATAGTTTGGGAAAATCAGTGTGAAGACTGTGGACAAATTTGAAGGGGTCATTTAAGTCTGAAAAATCTTCCACTTGATGGCTGTGAAATGTTAAGTACTTCCTATTAGGATGGGTAGAGTGGGAAGGTGAAGGCCCTTGCTCTGGGAACACCCTTGCTTTGCTGTGCTGATGATATTTCAGCTATTAGATCTCCTAAATATACATGTGACATTCTGTAAATGTGCAGAACTCAGAATTTCTCAGGCTCTGTTCTCTAGTGTCAATTGACAACCACATGTCTTAAATGTTTCCTTTAATTAACCTTCTTCATTTTCAAATCAATTTTCTCACTTCCTCATGGTGTTACTGCTATTCTAAGGAATGCAGACCTAAGGGACCAACATTTCAAGGCTCCAAAGGTTCATATGCCAAGCTTGGAACTCTGTACACAAATAGATACTGCAGCACATCCGCTGT
Source organism: Sciurus vulgaris (assembly GCF_902686455.1). Classification (NCBI taxonomy): domain Eukaryota; kingdom Metazoa; phylum Chordata; class Mammalia; order Rodentia; family Sciuridae; genus Sciurus; species Sciurus vulgaris. Next base: position 38,186,801 of record NC_136476.1, read on the forward strand.
CCCTTTTGCATGCACAAAGTCAAATATTCAAAGACCAAGATTCAGCTTGTCAGGGGATGCAGCCCTCACTTGAATGACTGGACACCTTTTGTAGAGCTGGAGGAGCATTGGAATTTTGAGAAAGGGAGCAACCTACTTAAGACCCTCCCTGTTTGGAGAAGATTAACCTGATAAGTGCCCGTGGTTGACTGGAGAGGATGATCTGCAAGTGAGGCGATTATGAAGACAGATTTTAAAAAGCAGCAGCAGATGAAGGGCACATTGCAGCAGATTCTGTTGGAGCCCAGTTCATTTCCCTACGGTCCTGGATCTTCAACGTGCTCTGGCTGGCTTCTAACAGCCAGCTGAGTGCAAAGGAATTGGCACCCCCATGCCCAGCAGCTCTCCGCCAATGACTGGTAGGAGTCAATACATATAACATGCTGGCTCCCTGGCCCTTTGAGTACAAGAACTCTGATATGTGTTGTATAAGTTTCCTGTCACTGCTATAAGAAATGACCATCAATCAGAGGGCAAAAGAAACAAATTCATTGTCTAACAGTTCTGGAGGGCATGAGTTTGAAATGGGTATTACTGGGCTTAAGTCAAGGCATTGATAGTGCTCTCCTGCATTTGAAGACTTGGGGAGAATCTATTTCCTCTGCCTTTCCAGAATCTAGATGCTGCCCCTGTTCCTTGGCCATTCCTCCATCATCAAAGGGAAACATGCAGTACCTTGGAATGTCTCTGACTGACCTGTTGTCTTTTCCCTTTAAGGACCCTTGAGAGTACACTGGGTTCTTGGATAGCCCAAGATAATCTTCCCATCTCAAGATCCTTGATTTAATACTATTGGCAAAGTCTACAAGGCAACATGTTCACAGACTCTAAGGATTAGGACATGGCTATCTTCCCTTGGTCTGTGAATAGGTACTTTATGCTGCTTCCTAAAGTTTCCTCCCAAGGAATATGCTCTCATCATCCCCAGTGGTGGTAGATTTGAATCTCAACTTTATTTGTCTGCTTTCCCCTCCTTGCTTACTTCTCAGCTCTCCTGCTGGTGTTTTCTGGGCCTACTGAGCAAACCACTTGGGCTCAAAACCTTGTCTCAGTATCTGCTTCTGGGGAACCCCATAAAACAAGCATTGTAGCGGGGAGAAGCCCATGATAGGGAGAGGGAGGAGTCTAGAGATATGGTTGGGTCATCATGGGAGAAGGAAACAATGGGAGGCCAAGAGGGAATCTGGTAGTGAGAAGATGACATTGAGTTCCATTTTAGTTGAGGAGGCCACTGAGCAACAGAGTGGAAATGGTGCTTAAGAGGATAGAGTGTCTCCTATGGGCAGAGGCTCTGAGACATGATGGAAAAGGTCGGACTTATACCTCTTCTTTTTTAAAAAATATAATAGCTATTTGTTAATGAAAAAAACAAGATATATAAAGGGCACTACTTATAACTAAAAAGAACCAAAAAATAAAAAGTAAAGGACACTGCTATCATTTGAAGGAAGGAGAATAATTTTTGTTCCACAGGTAGGACTGTAAGTTCTACAGGAGCCTGAAATGTCTAGAACTTTGTTCATGTTTTCCCTTCAGAAAAAGTTTTTATCTTGGGAATGAACAATTCATATATCATAGGCAAGCACTGTTCCAGACGCATTCTTTGTTTGACTATTTCAAATCCTCATTACAATCATAGGGGGTATTACTATTCTCATTTAATAGTAGAACTAAAAATCTTGGAGGGTTAACTAACTTGTCCAGTATCCTGTAGACAATGGTAGGAGTCAGATTTAGAATTGAGCAGGTTCAACTCTGAGCCTAAAAATTTTACCCCTCACCTTTTTCTGCTTTGGTTTGTTCATGAAGAAAAGAGGAATTCAAGAAGGCTCCTTTAAGTCTCATGAAAACAAGTTGTTCTACTTGTGTTAGAAGTTGAGTCAAGTCTTAAAGCAAAGTCTCATTTCTTTCCACTATCTTCAAACAAACAACATTAGGCATGATCGTAATCACACTTAGTTTAATTTATTCTCCCAATTTAATCTAAGCCCACTTTTACACATCCAAAGTCTAAAACCCTGCAGTCAAATCTTCTAACACTCCCTGATAGGAAGAGGTAAAGTTCCAGAAGCTTGTGCTGGGGGGGAAGTCAAATAGAAAAAGAATCTCTTGTTGGTCATTCTGGCATAAATAACCATGTGATCTTAGACTAATCACTTAATCTGACTTCATTTTTTCATGAGGAAGTAATAGAACATGCCCCTTCTTTGGGAGATTTCATAGGGTTAAATAGAAACTCTGTGTGAACATCTTTGAGTTCTAATACAGCAGTGGTAATTGTGTTAACTTGGAGCACAGTAAACCTTTTGTTTTTCCCATGAATGTAAGTTTTAGTCAAATATTTCCCAGCAAAGAATCCTCTGTACAATTGGTGCTCCTCAAATAATTGTTGTTTTTGGTAATGAAAAGAACCATCTTGTTGCCAAACTCATCTATTCACCACTTTCTCCCAATCGAAACCAGTATATGTTGAGCCACCCCACTTATTTTGATAAAGAGCTTCATTCATTACATGCCTAACTTCTTCATTAAAACCAAACTACCTTCTCTATGTACTTTGGATATTTCTGCAAGGTGAAATAATGAATAGTCATTTGTCAAATCTCAGAACTCTTGACTTTTTGGTCTATCTTTAATCACACTTGGGTAATTTTTATTGAGAATCTATTATATGTAGGGCTCTGCTGGAGAACAACTAACAGATCTGGTCTTGCAGTAGTTCACATAATAGTAGCTAAAATAACAACTGATATCTGCATATCATTTTACAGTTGGCTTTCCATAGGCAAGTATTTTTCTAACTTCAGTTGTTTTAATAACAACAGTATGATATTTTGCCATAATTTTATAATTTATACTCTACTGTTTACCAAGCTTTTTGCTGTCCTGCTTCTTTTTACTTAAGTAAGTTTATTTAAAAAGTGAACTTCATATCACCATCATAAATCCAAAACCAATATAACTTGCCATAAATAGAAAGTAAATAAGTGAATTGATTTAATCATTCCACAAAATATACATATTTGAAAACAACATGTTGTACAACATAAATATTTTATTTCTTAATTAAAATCTAAATAATAATTTTAAAAGAATGTAAATAAATGCAATGAAAACAAAAAAATGTATGTTGCTTAGTTCCTGCTAGATGTTGATGTTGGATGAAGAACCCTGACTCTGAGACATATTGTCATATGTATGTAAGAGAGGACAAAGAGAGAGACAGAGAAACAGACAGAGAGATACTTGCATGCATCAGAATTAAGAGCAGCTCCAATATGAGATACTTTAGTGAATTATATAGACTCTGGGAAGTGGTATAATGGATTATGATCTTCATTTGCACAACAAGCTTGTTAAGTGTTTTGTTAAGTAAGCTGTGCTGATATTGTTCCTGTTTTACGGATGATAAAACCAGGGCTCCGAGAGGTGATATGACTTGTTCTGTGATCATACACATAGTAAATGACAAAGCTGGGCCTCAAACACAGAAGAGCTTTTCATTCTATACTGTGCACTCTTCTGCTGTGCCTGACTCCCGTGCAGAGTGAGTGGTGATGCAGAAGACCTGAATGAAGCACCGAAGATCCATCCTTTCCTCAAACACATATAATCAGGTCAAGGAGGTGAGAGGGCCCAAGTGATGTATCTAATGGCATCAAGAGAAAGTACGTAAGTGTGTTTTGAGATGGCTGGCTCAGAGAATAATGGTGAATATTTAGCTAGTGAGCTCACTGTAAATTGGACTGTGAAGGGTGAACTTCTGGAAGAAAGATTAAAAGTGCATGTTGCAGGGTGGATAAAATGGATGAAATGAAGACAGAGGGGAAAGCATTTTGAGTAAAAACAACACTGTGATCATTATTAACAAGCCTATCAAAGAAAACTCTTTCATGGGTGACTGCAGAGAGAGGAAGAAATAGATGTAGGACAGGAAGTGCCACAGCTACATTTACAGTCTTATATGTTATGAAGTGAAGTTAATAACTGCTTGGATTCTTTACAAATAAATTATTTCCCTTAAAATATGTATAATCTAGCAAACTACTTAAAGGTTTTTGATTTTAAGGAAATGTTATAGGTGTGTGCAAAGAATGTGTCTCATCTTGACATAGAAATTGGAAATAATTCCAATGTTTCCCCATTTAACTGCATCAACACAAGGATACCATGTGTTTATCATAAAAGATGTCAACCTTTGCAACCTAAATATGGCCCTTGGGTCAAGATCATTACCTATACCTGGAACTTGTTAAAATGCAATTTCTAATGCAGTTGTCTGGAAGAGGGTCTGACATTCTACATCTCTAACAAGGTCCCCAGTGCTTCACACATGCATTAAAGTTTGACTTTGAGAGGCATATGAGTAGATTTGCATGGAAAGATATTTGCAATTAAATGAAATGGGCTGTTTTCAAAAGACTTATTTTTTATGATGTCATATTGGTAAAATTTTTAAATTGTATAAACTCATTCATGAGAGAAAGAGAATGAGAGAGAAGAATATATACCAAAATGTCAACAGTGGTGGAATATACAAAATTATTTCCATTTTTTTTCTGTTTGCTTATCTGTATTTTCTACTATGAACATGCTTCTTTTAAAAATAAAGGTAATAAAATCATATTTGAAACTGTTTTTCTATTTTTCTGAACTTCACTGAAATCTTTCTGGAAAAATAGACATGAACCAACAAGCTAAACTGGAAGGATACAACTCACAGGGAGGGGTTTTATCAGTATAACAAGAAACTATTATGAGAATTTTCCCCTAGGTCTGAAATAGTCTGTGTAACCTTCATGTCCCTGGAGCTCTTGAAGTATGTGGGTGGTGTGTGTGTATGTGTATCTCCATCAAACTTTTTTTTTTTTTTTTTTAAGCAAAGCTATAAAGCTCCTGGAGCCCAGACATTTTCAAGACTGCCAGCTGGGAAAGTACTTTTATGATGAAACAGCTCAGTCTCCCTTAACAGGTATTTTCAGTGGCTTTACTCTGAGTGCTGGTTGGGAGTATTCCTGCAATGTCACTCAGAATTTAAAAGAGGACCCAGCTACTTTGTTGAAATGATTCTTTGCCTGCATCCTCCCTTGAAAATTTACCTTAAACATTATTCTTTCAGTTGTCCCTCATTTTGGTGAATTTTTTTTTTTTTTTAAGCATCTGATAGTAGAAAAGAGATTTGAATCCTAGCTTCAGTATTTCCTGCTGCTGGAATGTTTAGGTAATGGAAGTAAAAGGGCTCACACTCCTTTAAATTGGGGAAATGGTATCTACTTTAGTTAAGAGGATTAAATGAAATAACACATACATAGCATTTATAATGGAGCAAAAAGGAAGTGGTTAAGACATTGACTCACCCGCTTATTCATTCATCGTTCAACAGCCATGGTCATGTGTTCATGCCAGAATATGGATGCAAATGAAGCCAAACAAGTTCCTTCCCATTGAATGCTTTCAGATAAGGAGGTGAAACCAAGGAAAACACGAGTACCCTGAAGCATAACAAACGCCACAACAGAGAGGGGTCCAGGTATCTTGGGGACAAATGATACCACCACGGGCGTAGTAGTGGTAATAAAAAAAAAAAATAGCCTCTAAACCGAAATCTGGTGAGCCAGGTGTTGCTCAGGACTGGTTAGGAGGCTCCATCCAGTTAGCGGGAATGCAAGGCTCAAATGTGAGAAAGAACAGAAATGTTCAGGGCTCAGCAAACTCAAAATTGGATGAGTTTGGGGTAGAGGGTGGGGGCAGTGGAAAGAAGAAAAATACTCAAGGGGTCAGGAGAGCCTGGTCATTAACTTTATCCAAAGAGCAAAGGGAAGGGTTGGCATCAGATGTGTTCTTTTTTGGGGTTTTAGAAAGAGTCCTCTGGCCACAGTGTGGAGAAAGGACTGGAGGCAAGATAGGAGACTGCTGTACAAACACAGGTGAGAGATGATCCTGTAAATGGAGTGGGACTGGGGAGTGACTGGAAGAAGGGGCATGATGAAACAGGCACCACGTATGTGCTCAACACATGCTAATTTCCATCCTCTACTCTCTGTGGACATTTATTGACCATCTCAGGCCAAGGGAAGGTTAACCCAGAAGTAGTGGAAAACACCCATCTCTCCTGGGTACTTCTCAAAGTAGGGTCTGGGGATCCTTGTGGGTCACTACACTTTCATGTAAGAGGTGTGTGAAGTTAAAGCTATTTTCATTATACTAAGACACTATGACCCTCCATATCCATAGTCTATATCTATAGATTCAACCAAATGAGGATCCAAAGTATTCAGGAAAAAATTGCATCTGTACTGAACATGTACAGATTTCTTTCTTGTCATTCTTCCCCAAACAATGCAGTCTACAAAATATTTGCATAGAATTTACATTGTATTAGCTATTTTTAGTAATACAGAGATGATTTAAAGTACATGGGAGAATGTACATAGGTATATGCAAATACTACATATACCATCGTATATAAAAGATTTGAACATCTGAGGATTTTAGTATCCTTGGGGGTCCTGGAACCCAACATCCTTCAGATATCAAGGGACAATGGTATTTGCCTGTTTTGCTCTTAGTCTTTCACAAGCACACAGTGGAATTTTCCAAAGGCCACATGGTATGTGATGCCACAACTGCTCTGATGCCTAATGCTCTCCATGCTTGGATTTTCTTGAACTTTAAATGTTTCCCAGGTTTAATTTGAATATGTTAAACACGGAAAAATTTTCCCCCATGAACAAAAGTTTTTTGGGGTACTCAATATTAAAGGGTATGAGTAAACCCAAGACCATACAATTTGAGAGCCAAGGCCATGAACATTTAAAGACCTTTTGAAGGCAGCCACTCCCAGTAGGGTAGAGAATGTGTGAGGGTAAACGCAACTGATGGAAGAGGCCAATTCTTATCTGAGTTTTGTTGTCCTTTCAAATCAGAACTGTTGCCTGCATGGTACAAGGATAATGCTAGGAATTTCATTTATAGACGATCACATCTAACTAAAGAATCACAGCACATACATACATACAGTGTAGTAAGTACAAATATGAAATCTATAGCTGCGATTCTGAAGATGCTTTGTTCTTTAAATTTATTTTTAAAGTTAGAAAACAGAGGCACTGAGTAATACGCATAGCTTGGAGAAAGATCTCTGTTGTGTGGGCAGAAAAGCAAAATAGAAGCTGCAGTGTGGGCAAGTGGAAAATAACACAGTGAGGAGAAATGATGTAAACGAGACTCGGAATAGGAGCCCTAAGCTCAAGTTCTCAACCTGGAAGGACTATAGGATCCCTTGTGAATCATTCTTTAAAAAAAAAAATTATGGGCAGCAGGCTAGCTAAGCAAGCACAAGCTTGGAAGTCACCAGCACACCATCCCAAAAGGTCTGGAGACAGTAGAGGAAGCTTTATTGTGACCCCGGGTGACACTGAGGTGTCTGCCCTGCCAAGAGGCCACTAGATGTCTCAGCATGAAAAGTCTGAGATAGGTCAGAATAAGGACAATACAGAACACAGTCCCAGAGAAGGAGGGCAGTGAAGTTCAATTCTGAAAGCTAGGATTCATGGCTGTTAGGAATAAAATGTGGTTACTATATCTGAAGAACAGAATTTTAAAATTCTATTTCATTTTGCTAATTTAAATTCAAATAGTTAAAAGACTATTGCAAAACTCTATTCCAGAGCGTCAGTGAAATGATCTTCCTAATCTTTGCAGAGCCAACTCAGATCCTCATCCTTGGGCAAGATGGGTATGAATTCACTCTTTACATAAACCAGCAAGTGAAACCTTATTTCCCACAAAAACCTGGAGCCAGCTTCCTAGGACATTCACTGGCAAGCCAACTAGAGATGTGGAGTAGGAGCTTCACTCAAGTGGGAAGCTGAGCTGGGCAGAGACGCAGAGGTCTTGACTGTTACCCGGCATGACCTAGGCCTGAGCTATCTTTCAAATCCGTTTCCTGATGTGTTCTCCTTGTCACTATGTTCCCGCCACATAAGCCTCTTAGGTCCTCCTCGAACACGCCAAGCAAGCTTCCATCTCGGGCCTGTCCTGTATTTTCTGTCTTTTTAGCTGAAACACTCTGTCCCTAGACCTGAGTTTCTTATCTTCAATGCTATTGATATTTGGGGATGGATAATTCTTTGTTGCAGGGGCTCATCCAGCATACTTAAGATGTTTAGCAGCATCCCTGGCCTCTACCACCAGATGCCAGTAGCACCCCCACCCCCAGTTATGACAGTTAAAAATGTCTCCAGATGCCATATGTCCCTTGAGAGGCAAAGTAACCCCCGGTTAAGAATCGCTGCCCTAGATATCTGCATGATTCACTCCTTCACTTAATTTAGGTCTGTACTCAAATGTCACCTCTAGGGAAACTTTTGCAAAACCCAGTCTAAAACAGAAACCTCATCTCTCTCTCTGTCCCCTTTTCCTCTTATTTTTCTTCATACTTTTAATCACTAGCCAACATTTTATGAGACTCTTTTTATTTTGTATTCATTTGTTTTGTTTACAGCTATAATCCTAGTGTTTAGTGCCTAGACAGTTGATAGAGGCCTTATAAATATTTGGGGAAGGAAGGAAGGAGGAATGAGGAACCCACTCTACAGAAAATCAGAAGAGAGACAGGAAGTTCTCATTCTAGGGGGATGGAGATGTGGCCCCAACAGAAAGGCTTCCACTGGATTTAACTGTAGTGGGGTTATATATAATGATTACAAGGTTTTAGGACATTTTCTAATAATGGACGCACTTCACTCACCTTCTCTAAAATGAGACTTTGAATGCAGAAATAATTTATAATTTCAAACACATTTCCAAGCACTCTTATGGACACTATGCACTTTTGAGACCTAAAATCGCCATCATTTCCTATCAAGAAATGATGTTCTCATCCAATATTAACATTGATGACTGCTTGCATTGAGCAAAAATCATTTTGATAAGTAGAAAAGCATCTGATAAAAGATCTGCAACTTTCCTTCATGCTTATATGTTGAAAATGTGTTTCTAAGGGGTTTTATTAGCCTTACTGTATAATCCTACCAATTCAGTAACTATTACCTGGACTCCAATCCTCGTAAATGTTGTTGTCATGAAATGAAGTCCTTACTTAATTGCTAAGATTGAGGGTTTTTTTTTCCCCCTTGAAGATTTGATACAGTCTTCCTGAAAGCATTAAGACTGGTCTCATTTCTAAGATGGTAACATTTTTTTTTCTGGAAAGAACTGCAGATCTTCAAGAGAAATTACAAATGCCAAGTAAATTGCACACTTTGGAAATGAAGTTAAGGGTATCTCTTAACTGTTGGCAGATGTTGTGAATGGTCCGAGTACACTCATAAAACCTGAATGTAGCCAGCTATTAAAGGAAGTTTCATAACACCTCAGCTCCTGAGAATCTCCAGGGAAAAAAGAACTTCTGAATACATTAAATAGAACTTTTGAAGATTAAGCAACTCTGTTTTCACATTTTCCAAGTTTTCACTGGTGAAAATCTTTCTGTGGCAACACAATACTTCCTTCTTTTTTTCTCTCAATAGAATATCTGGAACTCTGTGTGTGTGTGTGTGTGTGTGTGTGTGTAAAGTGTGCTAATGCCATATTATCATCCTGTGAAAGTTGTGCACATTAGCACAACTAAGGATAAGTGCAGACTCAGGATTAGGACCCCAAGAGTGACCCTAACACTTGCTTCCTCTCACATGTGCTGTGCAACACACACAGAGCCACTGAGGCTGTGCCACAGGACGCCTGTAACAAAACTGACTTCTGAGTCAAAGGTTGAAAAGTACCCCTTTCCTCTGGTGTTATTTTGAGTTTAAAAATATCAACCTCTTCTCTTTTCTTCTCTTTGGTCTTATCAACTTCTCAGGAACTCCAAACCTTGCTTGTGATTTTTGTTTGTTTGTTTGTTTGTTTTTATTTTTTTTATTTTTTTATTTTTTTAAATTTTTTTATTTTTTTATTTTTTATTTTTTTAATTGTAAACAAATGGGATACATGTTGTTTCTCTGTACATGGCGTAAAGGCATACCATTTGTGTAATCATAAATTTACATAGAACAATGTTGTTTGATTCATTCTGTTATTTTTTCCCTTCCCCCTACCCCTCCCACCCCTCTTTTCCCTCTATACAGTACTTCCTTCCCTAACCCTAACTCTAACCCTAACACTAACCCTTCCCTCCCCCCCATTATGTGTCATCCTCCACTTATTAGCGATATCATTCGTCCTTTGGCTTTTTGAGATTGGCTTATCTCACAGCATGATATTCTCCAATTTCATCCATTTGCCTGCAAATGCCATAATTTTATCATTCTTTATGGCTGAGTAATATTCCATTGTATATGTATACCACAGTTTCTTTATCCACTCATCAATTGAAGGGCATCTAGGTTGGTTCCACAGTCTGGCTATTGTGAATTGAGCAGCTATGAACATTGATGTGGCTGTATCTCTGTAGTATGCTGATTTTAAGTCCTTTGGGTATAGGCCAAGGAGTGGGATAGCTGGGTCAAATGGAGGGTCCATTCCAAGTTTTCTAAGGAATCTCCACACTGCTTTCCAGAGTGGCTGCACTAATTTGCAGCCCCACCAGCAATGTATGAGTGTACTTTTCTCCCCACATCCTCTCCAACACCTGTTGTTGCTTGTATTCTTGATAATCGCCATTCTAATTGGGGTGAGATGGAATCTTAGGGTGGTTTTGATTTGCATTTCTCTTACTACTAGAGATGTTGAACATTTTTCCATATGTTTGTTGATTGCTTGTAGATCTTCTTCTGTGAAGTGTCTGTTCATTTCCTTAGCCCATTTGTCGATTGGATTATTTGCATTCTTGGGGTAGAGTTTTTTGAGTTCTTTATAGATTCTGGAGATTAGAGCTCTATCTGAAGTATGATTGGCAAAGATATTCTCCCACTCTGTAGGCTCTTTCTTCGCATTGCTGATAGTTTCCTTTGCTGAGAGAAAGCTTTTTAGTTTGAATCTATCCCAGTTATTGATTCTTGCTTTTATTTCTTGTGCTATGGGAGTCCTGTTAAGGAAGTCTGGTCCTAAGCCGACATGTTGAAGATCTGGACCTACTTTTTCTTCTATAATCTGCAGGGTCTCTGATCTGATTCCGAGGTCCTTAATCCATTTTGAGTTTAGTTTTGTGCATGGTGAGAGATATGGGTTTAGTTTCATTCTGTTACATATGGATTTCCAATTCTCCCAGCACCATTTGTTGAAGAGGCTATCTTTTCTCCATTGCATATTTTTGGCACCTTTGTCTAGTATGAGAAAATTGTATTTATTTGGGTTTGTGTCCGTGTCCTCTATTCTGTACCATTGATCTACCTTTCTATTTTGGTACCAATACCATGCCGTTTTTGTTACTATTGCTTTGTAGTAGAGTTGAAGATCTGGTATTGCAATACCCCCTGTTTCACTCTTCCTGCTAAGGATTGCTTTAGCTATTCTGGGTTTCTTATTCTTCCAGATGAATTTCATAATTGCTTGCTCTATTTCTGTAAGGTACATCATTGGGATTTTAATTGGAATTGCATTGAATTTGTATAGCACTTTAGGTACTATGGCCATTTTGACAATATTAATTCTTCCTATCCAAGAACATGGAAGATCTTTCCATCTTCTAAGGTGTTCTTTAATTTCTTTCTTTAGTGTTCTGTAGCTCTCATTGTAGAGGTCTTTCACCTCTTTTGTGAGATTGATTCCCAAGTATTTTATTTTTTTCGAGGCTATTTTGAATGGGGTAGTTTTCCTAATTTCTCTTTCTGAAGATTCATCACTTATGTATAAAAATGCATTGGCTTTATGGGCATTGATCTTGTAACCTGCTACTTTACTGAATTCACTTATGAGTTCTAAGAGTTTTCTGGTGGAATTTCCAGGTTCCTCTAAATATATAATCATGTCATCAGCGAACAGGGATAGTTTGAGTTCTTCTTTTCCAATTCGTATCCCTTTAATTTCTTTGGTTTGTCTAATTGCTCTGGCCAGAGTCTCAAGAACGATGTTGAATAGAAGTGGTGAAAGAGGGCATCCCTGCCTTGTTCCAGTTTTTAGGGGGAATGCTTTCAGTTTTTCACCATTTAGAATGATATTAGCCATGGGCTTAGCATAAATGGCCTTTACAATGTTAAGGAATGTTCCCACTGTCCCTATTTTTTCTAGTGTTTTGAGCTGCTTGTGATTTTTTATACTCAGTCCTTCCAGCAACTTCCACCATTCATCTCTTTCCCTTTTACTGTATGAATGGAGGAGAAACTGTTCTCATTATTGCTCCAAGGATTTTTAAAAAGCAAATTTTATTGTATATGTTTAAGGTTTATAACAAGACTTCATGAGGCATGATATCTAATGAAATGTATCTGTAGTGAAACAAAGCAACATATCCATCCTCTCACATAGTTACTCATTTTCCCCCATGGCAAGAACATCAATAATCCACCCAGTTAGTCAAATATGATGCACTATTATTAACTATGGTTTCCATGTTGTACATTAGCTCTTTAAATTTGTTCATCCCACCTATCTGCTACAGTGTACAGAGACAGAAAATAGACAAATTGCTATGGGTGAGGTGGGGAGGGATGAAATGGAGAGATGATGGAGAGGGAGGAAATGGGGAGATGGAGGTCAAAGGGTATCAAGTGGTCCAAGAATTTAAGTGAGAAGAGGTGTGAAAACTCTGTTTCCAAGATGCCTCTGCCTAGTACCATGACCACCACCACATCATCGTCACCATCGTTAGAATATGATCACTTCCAGATACATGATCCCAGACTATATTGTTCTCAAAGCATTTCCTCCCACATCTAGCTTTGAACTGAATTTCAGACATCTATGAAATGCATTTTAATGGATAATGAGTTTGGTTATGTTACATAGTATTTTAAGGACATATCAAATTGCTCTTGTATTTTGCTCTCTGAATAATCTCAGTTGATAACAGCAACAGGCAGGAAGATGATCAAAGAGAGTACTCCTGCCTCTTCCAGGTAAGACCCATAATGACCTACCTGGAGAGAAGCTGAGATCCCTCTCACAGGATTCAGGTCTGCAACAATCTTTCCCTGAAGGTACCCAAAGATGATGGAAGCTAGGAAATACACTGTGCCCCTCTGTGCATTAGCTTGTCCTCTGCATTCAACATCACAACTCCTCTGATAGCTGTGCTAAGCATCTTTTTTCTAAAAGTTAAAGGGTTTATTTATTTTTCAGGAATCTACATGACCAGTTCCCATTGGTACAATCTGCCCTCATTGTGTTTGAATCCAGTCATAGTCCACAAGGAAGCGGACAAATGTGACTAAGGGACATGATTATATACTTCTCAGAGAGTAGGAAAGAATTTATAAATGAATTCTCTGAAAGGAAAGAGCAACTAACAATGCTTATATAGCTGCACTGTATACTGGCTAGTTACAAAAGTTAAAACCAGTCGAAGTGCCTTGCAGAAAATATCTATGCATTATTCAACTCCTAAGAATCAATTACTCTTCTAATTCATTCTTTAAAATTTGTCTTTTCAAGTTGTTTTGAGTTGCAGGTCATTGGTGGAAGGAGAAGGAAATGTATTCTCTCTTTTCATTGAGAATTAGACAAAAGAGATTCCCCGTTTTGCTAAACAGTAGCTTTTACAATGTCAACAGAATGTATGACAAACTTATAGAATCAGATGTGTTTCAAACAGAGAATATTTTTAGCCAAATTATTACAGAACATATGAAAATTGATAATATACTTATCAGGCTGGGTTTTCCAGGCTTGCCCATTTTATATCACCCTTAGGTTTCCTGTCCTTCAACTTGTCTCCTATCCCTTTTTCAACCCGTAATGCAGGATAGACGTACAACATGCCTACCCACAATTCGACACGTCATTCTACGGCCAAAGGCTCCACCACCTGATAATGATGATGACTTAATTATCATTTCATCCAGGACAGTTCTTTTTTTTTTTTTTTTTTTCTTTTTTTTTTTTTTTTTTTTTTTTTTTTTTTTTTTATTGTAAACAAATGGGATACATGTTGTTTCTCTGTTTGTACATGGCGTAAAGGCATACCATTTGTGTAATCATAAATTTACATAGAGCAATGTTGTTTGATTCATTCTGTTATTTTTTTCCCTTCCCCCCACCCCTCCCACCCCTCTTTACCCTCTATACAGTAGTTCCTTCCTCTATACTTGCCCCCCTCCCTAACCCTAACTCTAACCCTTCCCTCCCCCCCATTATGTGTCAACCTCCACTTATTAGCGATATCATTCGTCCTTTGGCTTTTTGAGATTGGCTTATCTCACTTAGCATGATATTCTCCAATTTCATCCATTTGCCTGCAAATGTCATAATTTTATCATTCTTTATGGCTGAGTAATATTCCATAGTATATATATACCACAGTTTCTTTATCCACTCATCAATTGAAGGGCATCTAGGTTGGTTCCACAGTCTGGCTATTGTGAATTGAGCAGCTATGAACATTGATGTGGCTGTATTTCTGTAGTATGCAGATTTTAAGTCCTTTGGGTATAGGCCAAGGAGTGGGATAGCTGGGTCAAATGGTGGTTCCATTCCAAGTTTTCTAAGGAATCTCCACACTGCTTTCCATAGCGGCTGCACTAATTTGCAGCCCCACCAGCAGTGTATGAGTGTACCTTTCTCCCCACATCCTCGCCAACACCTGTTGTTGCTCGTATTCTTGATAATCGCCATTCTAATTGGGGTGAGATGGAACCTTAGGGTGGTTTTGATTTGCATTTCTCTTATTACTAGAGATGTTGAACATTTTTCCATATGTTTGTTGATTGCTTGTAGATCTTCTTCTGTGAAGTGTCTATTCATTTCCTTAGCCCATTTGTTGACTGGACTGTTTGAATTCTTGGAGTAGAGTTTTTTGAGTTCTTTATAGATTCTGGAGATTAGTGCTCTATCTGAAGTATGATTGGCAAAGATATTCTCCCACTCTGTAGGCTCTTTCTTCGCATTGCTGATGGTTTCCTTTGCTGAGAGAAAGCTTTTTAGTTTGAATCTATCCCAGTGGTTGATTCTAGCTTTTATTTCTTGTGCTATGGGAGTCCTGTTAAGGAAGTCTGGTCCTAGACCAACAAGATGAAGATTTGGACCTACTTTTTCTTCTATAAGATGCAGGGTCTCTGGTCTGATTCCGAGGTCCTTAATCCATTTTGAGTTTAGTTTCGTGCATGGTGAGAGATATGGGTTTAGTTTCATTCTGTTGCATATGGATTTCCAATTCTCCCAGCACCATTTGTTGAAGAGGCTATCTTTTCTCCATTGCATATTTTTGGCCCCTTTGTCTAGTATGAGAAAATTGTATTTATTTGGGTTTGTGTCCGTGTCCTCTATTCTGTACCATTGATCTACCTTTCTATTTTGGTACCAATACCATGCCGTTTTTGTTACTATTGCTTTGTAGTAGAGTTGAAGATCTGGTATTGCAATACCCCCTGTTTCACTCTTCCTGCTAAGGATTGCTTTAGCTATTCTGGGTTTCTTATTCTTCCAGATGAATTTCATAATTGCCTGCTCTATTTCTGTAAGGTACGTCATTGGGATTTTAATTGGAATTGCATTGAATTTGTATAGCACTTTAGGTAGTATGGCCATTTTGACAATATTAATTCTTCCTATCCAAGAACATGGAAGATCTTTCCATCTTCTAAGGTGTTCTTTAATTTCTTTCTTTAGTGTTGTATAGTTCTCATTGTAGAGGTCTTTCACCTCTTTTGTGAGATTGATTCCCAAGTATTTTATTTTTTTCGAGGCTATTGTGAATGGGGTAGTTTTCCTAATTTCTCTTTCTGAAGATTCATCACTTATGTATAAAAATGCGTTGGATTTATGGGCATTGATCTTGTAACCTGCTACTTTACTGAAATCACTTATGAGTTCTAAGAGTTTTCTGGTGGAATTTCCAGGTTCCTCTAAATATATAATCATGTCATCAGCGAACAGGGATAGTTTGAGTTCTTCTTTTCCAATTCGTATCCCTTTAATTTCTTTGGTTTGTCTAATTGCTCTGGCCAGAGTCTCAAGAACGATGTTGAATAGAAGTGGTGAAAGAGGGCATCCCTGCCTTGTTCCAGTTTTTAGGGGGAATGCTTTCAGCTTTTCACCATTTAGAATGATATTAGCCATGGGCTTAGCATAAATGGCCTTTACAATATTAAGGAATGTTCCCACTATCCCTATTTGTTCTAGTGTTTTGAGCATGAAGGGGTGCTGAATTTTATCAAATGCTTTTTCTGCGTCTATTGAAATAATCATGTGATTCTTGACTTTAAGTCTATTAATATGGTGAATTACGTTTATTGATTTCCTGATGTTGAACCAACCTTGCATCCCTGGGATGAAACCCACTTGATCATGGTGCACTATCTTTTTAATATGTTTTTGTATGCGATTTGCTAAAATTTTGTTGAGAATTTTTGCGTCGATGTTCATTAAGGATATTGGTCTGAAATTTTCTTTCCTTGATGAGTCTCTGTCTGGTTTAGGTATCAGTGTGATATTGGCTTCATAGAATGAGTTTGGGAGGGTTCCCTCCTCTTCTATTTTATGGAATACTTTGAGAAGTATTGGAATGAGCTCTTCCTTAAAGGTTTTGTAGAACTCGGCTGAGAACCCATCTGGTCCCGGACTTTTCTTTGTTGGTAGGCTTTTGATGACTTCTTCTATTTCAGTACTTGAAATTGGTCTATTTAAATTGTTTATGTCCTCCTCATTCAGTTTAGGCAATTCATATGTCTCTAGAAACCTGTTGATGTCTTCGAAATTTTCTATTTTGTTGGAGTATAGATTTTCAAAATAGCTTCTAATTATGTTTTGTATTTCCATCCTGTCTGTAGTGATATTTCCTTGTTCATTCCGAATTTTAGTGATTTGGGTTTTCTCTCGTCTTCTCTTTGTTAGTGTGGCTAAAGGTTTATCAATTTTGTTTATTTTTTCGAAGAACCAACTATTTATTTTGTCAATTTTTTGTATTGTTTCTTTTGTTTCAATTTCATTGATTTCAGCTCTGAGTTTAACAATTTCCTGTCTTCTACTACTTTTGGTGCTGTTCTGTTCTTCTTTTTCTAAGGCTTTGAGCTGTAGTGTTAGGTTGTTTATTTGTTGAGTTTTACTTCTTTTATTAAATGCGCTCCATGAAATAAATTTCCCTCTAAGTACTGCTTTCATAGTGTCCCAGAGGTTTTGATATGATGTTTCTTTGTTCTCATTTACCTCTAAGAATTTTTTAATTTCCTTCTTAATATCTTCTGTTATCCATTCATCATATAATAGCATATTGTTTAACCTCCAGATGTTGGAATAGTTTCTGTGTTTTACTCTTTCATTTATTTCTAACTTCAATCCATTATGATCTGATAGAATACATGCTAGTGTCTCTATCTTCTTGTATTTGCTAACATTAGCTTTGTGGCATAATATATGGTCTATTTTAGAGAAGGATCCATGTGCTGCTGAGAAGAAAGTGTATTCACTCTTGGTTGGATGGAATATTCTATAAATGTCCGTTAAGTCTAAATTATTGATTGTGTTGTTGAGATCTATGGTTTCTTTGCTCAATTTTTGTCTGGAAGATCTGTCCAGTGGTGAGAGCGGCGTGTTAAAATCACCTAGTATTATTGTGTTGTGGTCTATTTGGTTTCTGAAATTGAGAAGGATTTGTTTGACATACATAGATGAGCCACTGTTTGGGGCATAGATGTTTATGATTGTTATATCTTGCTGATTTATGCTTCCCTTAAGCAGTATGAAATAACCTTCTTTATCCCTTCTGACTAACTTTGGCTTGAAGTCCACATTATCGGAAATGAGGATGGATACTCCAGCTTTTTTGCTGAGTCCATGTGCATGGTATGTTTTTCCCCATCCTTTCACCTTTAATCTATGGGTATCTTTTTCTATGAGGTGAGTCTCTTGCAGGCAACATATTGTTGGATCTTTCTTTTTAATCCAGTCTGCCAGTCTATGTCTTTTGATTGATGAATTCAGGCCATTAACGTTCAGGGTTATTATAGAGAAATGATTTGGTTTCCCGGTCATTTGGTTCATTTTTAAAATTTTGTTTATTTATTTGTTTGACACAACTTGTTTCCTCCTTTATTTGACAATTCCTTTAGGATAATTCCTCCCTTTGCTGATTTGCTTCTTTGTTTTTCATCTCTTCCTCATGGAATATTTTGTTGAGAATGTTCTGTAATGCTGGCTTTCTTTTTGTAAATTCTTTTAGCTTTTGTTTATCATGGAAGGATTTTATTTCATCGTCAAATTTGAAGGTAAGTTTTGCTGGGTATAAGATTCTTGGTTGGCATCCATTTTCTTTCAGGGCTTGAAAAATGTTGTTCCAGGACCTTCTAGCTTTTAGGGTCTGGATTGAAAAATCTGCTGATATGCGTATTGGTTTCCCCCTGAATGTAATTTGGTTCTTTTCTCTCACAGCCTTTAAAATTCTGTCTTTATTTTGTATGTTAGGTATTTTCATTATAATGTGCCTTGGTGTGGGTCTGTTGTAATTTTGTGTATTTGGAGTCCTGTAAGCCTCTTGAACTTGATTTTCCATTTCATTCTTCAGATTTGGGAAATTTTCTGATATTATTTCATTGAATAGGTTGTTCATTCCTTTGGCTTGTTTCTCTAGGCCTTCCTCAATCCCAATAATTCTTAAATTTGGCCTTTTCATGATATCCCATAGTTCTTGTAGATTCTGTTCATGATTTCTTACCATCTTCTCTGTTTGTTCAGCTTTGTTTTCAAGGTTAAATATTTTGTCTTCAATGTCTGAGGTTCTGTCTTCCAGGTGTTCTATCCTATTGGATATGCTTTCTATGGAGTTCTTAATTTGGTTTATTGTTTCCTTCATGTCAAGGATTTCTGTTTGGTTTTTTTTCAATATCTCTAACTCTTTATTGAAATGATCTTTTGCTTCCTGTATTTGCTCTTTTAACTGTCGATTGGTGCGATCAATCAATGCTTGCATTTGCTCTTTCATCTCATCATTCAATGCTTGCATTTGCTCTTTCATCTCCTCGTTTGCTTCTCTGATCATTTTAATTATGTACATTCTGAACTCCTTTTCTGTCATTTCTTCTGCCATGCTGTCATTGGGTTTTATTGATGTAACATCTAGATTTGTTTGCAGCATTTTCTTTCCTTGTTTTCTCATGTTGTTCAGATATCAGTGGACCGCTGAGATATTGCAGATTTCCTCTGTTGATTTACAATGACCCTGAAGATTTCTATATATATCCCCTCTTAGCCTTCAGTAGGCTGAAGTCTTGGAGGAGGTTGATAATGCGGTGCTCCACAAGGAAGCTGCCTCTCTAGGAGTAGTGGCCTTCAGGTGGGGTATATTCCCTGCTAGTGGGCAGAGGTGCCTCCACTTGTTGACCAATGGTCATCCAAAGGGGACCTAGGCTGTGGGCTGAGGCAAGGCCTGTTTGGGCCTGAGCCTCTGGTTTTACTGTCCTTGTGGGAAACCTCACCCAGCAGGGAAGACTCACCCGGTGGGGAGGTCTCGCTGGTCAGTTTCCTCCTAGAGGTTCCCCTCAATTTACATCTACTGCCTGGGCTGGGCTGCCTTCCTCTGCAAAGTTTCCAGGGGCCCGGCCCTACCTCCTGGGCCTGGGAGCCTCACCCTTCGCAGATGAATCTCCTTAGGCTGCCCCTCCTCAGAGAATTTGCCCATAGGCCTGGAACCTTCGCTCCGCCCTAAGCCTGTCTCTGTGCGGCTCTTCCACCCAGAAGCCTCCTAGATCCTGGGACCCTGTTCTGCACCTAATCGCCTGGCTGCGTGGCCCCTCCTCTGAGCAGCCACCTGTGGCCCCGAACAATCGCTCTGAGTCCCAGAGACCCGCCACAGGCCTCTTCCTCCAGACAGCTGCCCAGTATGCCGGTGCGGTCACTAGGAGTCCAAGAAACTCACTTCGTGCCTCCTCCTCCCACCAACCACCCGTAGCCCGGGGCAATCAATCACTCCGAGTCGAAGTGACCCTGCCCGTTCCTCCTCCTTCTCCAGATAACCCCCCGGGTGTTCAGGAGCAGTCCCTCTGAGTGGCTCTGAATCCACGTGACCCGCTGCACGGGTCCTCTGGGCCACCGCCCGGAGCTCTGGTGTGGTCCTCCAAGACCAAGCGTCCCACCACGCTTCTCCTCCAGGCAGCCCCCCTGTGTTCAGGAGCTGTCACTTTAAGACCAAATAACTCACCACTCGCCTTCTCCTCTGAGCAGCCGCCTGGAGCGCTAATGCAGTCACTGCGAGTCCAAAGGACCCGCCGCGCTCCTTCTCCTCCTTCTCCTACTCCTCCGGGCAGGCCCCGGGGTTCAGAAGTGGTCAGGGTCCAAACAGCTCGCCACGCAGCCCCTTCTCTGGCAACCGCCTGTAGTTCCCGTATAGTCGCCCGAATCCAAGCGGCTGCTCCTCTTCCTCCTCGTCCTCAGGGCAGGCCCCGGGGTTCAGAAGCGTTGTTCTGATTCCAAACAGCTCGCCGCGCGGCTTCTCCTCTGGCAACCGCCTGCAGCTCTGGCGCAGTCTCTCTGAATCCAAGTGGCCACGCTCCTCTCCTCCTCCTCAGGGCAGGCCCTGGTGTCCTAAGTCCACACAGTTCTCCCCGCCTCTCCTCCCCCGGGCAGCCGCCGGAGCCCCAGTGGCTGTTCCGAGTCCCAGCGCTGTGCCGACCGGCCTCCTCTATGGCGCTCCAGCGGGGGGAGGGGCGTCTCGCCGGCAGTTCTACTTCACAAAGTTTCCTGCGTTCCGGGACCCCCGTCCCATCCGGGATGCCCCCCCAGGGGGTGAGAGTCACCCGGCTACTTTGAGTTGGTCCCAAGCGTCTCAATATCTCCTCTCTTGAATCCTGAGTTCTGGAGCAACACGTAATGCAGCCACCCTCTAGGCCGCCATCTTGAAAACCCCCCAGGACAGTTCTTGTGGGCCTACTACATGCAGGAAAATGTGTAGGTCCCAGTGATAGAACAAGATCTTTGGCCTCCTGGGGCTTATATTCACTAATTACATGCCTAAAGGCCTTCAGTAAGTCCCAGGAGTGATTTTATTTATTTTTAGATTAAATATAACCCTCCCCACCACAGCAGTATTATCTAAGGGCTGATGTCTGATTTCTGCCTTTGACCTTGTCTTGAGAGATTGCTCATTTCTTATAATAGCTGGACCTACCTCCCCTTCCTAGAGCTTGCTTTCTCACAGGCTGTCAGCATCTGCAGCCTACAGCCACTACCACGGTCCTCATTTTCATGGCCTCTGTTCACAGCCCTCTGTTGGTCACATACCCTCTGCTTCTATTGCCTTCCTTCTTTTGCCTTGGATGTTCTTCTTGCTTTCAGTCTATCCAGACAGATGGTGGTCCTACTATGACCTCTGGGTCTCCAGTTCTTGCTAGTTGCTATTGTTACTTTTGTTTGCTCAAAGGCTGTGCGGTCCTTAAAACACTTATTTAACCCAAAGTGGTGGTATGCATCTAATTCAAGCTACTTAGAAGTCTGAAGCTGGAGGATTGAGAGTTTGAGCCCAGTTTGAGCAATATAGCAAGATCCTATCTCAAAAAAAAAAAAAAAATTGTACCAAAACGCTCCACTTTTATTATTATCCCCACCCTTGTTCCTTCTTCCTCACATCAAACTTGGTTTATGCTATTCCAGATGCTTGAAGTTGTTGTACTCTGACATCTGAGCTCTGGATGATGGATGAACTACTACAGTGCCCTTTGCCAGAGACAGTGAGAGTACTGCCTGAAACACCAGGTGACTCACATCATTTTATAAAACGCAGAGGCAGAATTAGAAGGCAAGAGCTAATGACTAGCACCCTGGAAAACAGGCCAAAGGGCTTTGAGCTTCTCAGTACATTTCTCTGAAACCTTGAACTTTTCATGCTGCCTCACTGGTTTTCCAGTTTCAGAAAAGAAAATGGGAATGTTAATCACAAAGAGATATATGCTAAGCTTCCATGGGATAAAAACATGTTGCATAAGTATCCCTGTATACTCCATTTTGTTTCTAAATGGAAGTTTAATGAAATGGCTAGGTGAATTTAATTCTTTGATTGACTGAAAATTGTACCACACTCCGTATATAGATTAGTAATTTTTAAATAATGAGAACAAAATGCATTTATTAATAAAAAAACTGCTGCCAAAATATTTGTCTCAGAGGTCATTAAGAACATTTTAACAATAAAAAAAAGCCTACTTGTGTGATTTTTTTATTTGTATTCTAGAAGAATAAGTGTCTATATCAAGCATTGGGATATTAGATGGCTCAACATAAAGGTTATATAATGTCCACCTGATCTGGACCAATATATTGCTTGAGATTCTGAATCCTTTACCTGACTGTTAAATTATCTTCTTAGTTGTCCTATACAGCTTCACCTCTTTTTCTATGATGAAGAACTTCTGAAGGCCCTGGAAATGGTTACACTGGTATAGACTTTTCCATAAAAGAATCATCAAAAGATTAGCTTTTCAGTGACTCAACTAAATGAAAACTCCCCTCAGAACTTTAGCTACAAGACGAAAATGCATGTGTGTGCTAAGATCTAATTAGATTGGGACACATGAAGACAAGGATGACAGCCGGATGACCTCATATGGCTGCAGCATCACTGTGTTTCTTGGGAAGGTCCCTGTGACCCTTGCTGCCAGCCAGGACGTGGAGTGACTAGACCTGGTGAAGGATCACATGCATGTTCCAAAGCTTGGATCAACAGTTCTCACTGCAGGAATGCCTTTCTATTAGTTCATCAAAAGGTGACCCATTTACACCCCTCTTCAACTTCGAGAACTTTAGAGTATGGTGTCAGCTTATTTCCCCCATGACTCTCTGAATTTATACTGGCGTCTAGCCTTTTGAAATTTTAGAGTTGGTTTGAGAAAGTGGGACACATTTCCCATGACATATTTCAAGCTATATGAGAAAGAGGGACCCATCTGCAATAAACCGTTAAACTGAATATTGGCAGAAAGCAATAAAGTCCTTCACAAAGTGGGCCTTGCCCAGTTCTCTTCCGCCTACACTTCATAAAACACCCAAAATGAGAAGGCTCCTAATGCATCTTCCTTCTGGACATGAACTAGTAAGATTTTATGATTTGAAGTTTTCAGGGGCATCATTTGCTAGCCTGCTGCTCATAGTTAACAAGACATTCTTTTCCTTGGTTCCTGGCACGGAGCTTTGGGTAGGAGAGTCTCCCTATTTTTTCAGAGGCTTGCTGCCACATTCTAGTCTCCAAAAATGGATAAGTAAGTGTGTCTGAGAGCCTAAAATCCTGTAGACAATTAACTACCCAGTACTAGTTTCTTTAGCACTCTTATTCTGGCTCATGTCTCACCTAGACTGTTCCACATTATTTATTTATTTTTTTCTGAGTTCATTGCAATGCTCGAAGATGGGGAGAGCTCTGCTTTTAGCCATTTTGCTTTCTAGATCTTGGTTCTTCAGAGTGAGAGCTGAGGCTGAGAAATGACAGAAACTAGGTTGCTTGAAGGTTTGCATGTAAAACGCTCATTGATGGCAGAAGAGAAAGGGTCCAGAAGATGAGAAGAAGAGCAGAGAGAGAAGAACCAAGTGGTAGAGTTTAGCAATTAATGGAAAGTTTCCTTTTTAAATTAAGGTCAAATCTTGAGTATGCAGAAGAATATCAGCAAGTTCAGTGATGAAGTAAAGTAAATTTCAAACCTAAACAAACTGCTTATAACCACCTCAATGACTAAGATTTTTTCCTTGTGTTGTTATCTATCTTTTTGGATTATACTCTTTTTGGGTTCCATAAATGCATTTAATTGAGTTGATCCCACCTAGAAACTGTGTTAGCAATACATTCATGAAATATTTATGCTGCTATGTGACTTCAAGCAAGCGACATTAGCCTTTAGGGTCTTGGTCTTTATCTGAGACAACCCTAAAGACCCTCTGGATACTCTTGGAGCTTTATAATACGGTTTCCATAATTGAATTCCCAGAAATACAAGCCACCTTTCTTTGCTATGTTAAACCTATATTATTTTCTATATTAAAAACCTCTGGGTGTGCCACACAAAACCAAGCCCAGGCTGATGAGGGGCTTTTGGAGCATCAGTACTGTGAAAGGACCTGGGGAAGATGGTACACAAACTATTCAATGACGGGATGAAGATGAACTGCTGACTTGAGAGAGCCTTGTGGGAAAATTCAAGGGTAGAATTTCACAGAGAATACATGAACTACGAACACTGAGTGAATCCTTAACTGGCCCTGCGTGTTATGAAACTATGGAACTGCAGAAAATAAGTGTGCTGGATACCTGGGATACTCAAGGCCTCCTTGGGGCTGAAGCCTCTTCTCAAAATCTGTGTTATGGGGATCCTGTACACTGAACATGTGTGTTAAAAACAGCAACATGAAGAAAGTAGCAAAAGTATTCCCAAGGAATTAGTGTGGCCCAAGAGGATCCAATATTAATAGCAAACTCAACTTAATAGCAAACCCTTAGATAGACACTCATGTTCTTGATTTCCTCTCTGTAGTTCTGAAACCATTTGCATGTATGTAGAGTGGTGTGTGTGTGTGTGTGTATGTGTGTGTGTGTGTAGCTAGTGTCTGACTTCATTGTAGCACCAGCAACAAAAGAAGAACACAGAAAAAAGGGGCCAAATTATATGTTCCAATAGAGTAACTAAACATAAATGTTATCTCCCTTTTTCACATGAAGTTTAAAAACTCTCTAATAACGAAATTATGATAAATCTGACAAAATGAAGTTAATAAAGAAATTAAAAAATAAATGGAAGAAATCTTTAAAAAAATTAAAACAGGAGGCCCTTTAAAATGTCGTTTAATCCCCATCACTTGCGATTCTCATGTCTTCCTCATTCCTCTCATTTCCTAATGCAGTGATTCCACTGTCCTTCTGAATTAATCATTCCAACACCAAACAGCTTTCATTTTGAGGACATTTTCATCCCATCTGAACTTAATCTTTGTTATATAAAACTTATTTTATTTTTGTTACACCTTGATGTCTGCATACTTACAGAAAAAATATTGGTCATTAGTCTCCATGTAACTAAAAACAGTCACCAGTTTGTGAGATTCATGGCTCTTTTTCAGATAAATAGGCTCACTTTGTCTACCTTTTATTTTCCATCTTCTAATACAAGGTTATTTTTTCCTGTTACTTTTCCAAATTCCTCACAACCCCTTGGTGACATAATATTTCCTAAGAGGAGAAAGACTTCCAGAAACTGCCTATCAACTGCTATTATATCTTTTGTACTTGTTACTTTTATAGTCCTTCTTAAATTGAAATGGAAATTACAGAGAACAGTGTTCCACATACAGCAGGAGGCAGGTGTGAGTGGATTTTTTAGCTGAAAATTTTTAAAAATCTGCATTAAGGAATCTTGAAGCAGGTGTAAGAATGTTCCCTGACAAAGATTACGAGACTAGGAACGCTATCGAAACATAAAAAATATAATTTCTTATATTTATTTGTTGTTTTTTGAAGCAATAAAACACAGAATTCCTTATAGGAGCTAACTGTGCTGAGCTGTGAATGCTGGGTACAACATATATTTTGGTATTTTAAAATAAAAAACTATTACTTGTTATACAGTAATGTGAATAAAAATACCTGCTTTCTTTGGCACTATTACATCTTTTGAAGTTGCAACTAGTTGTTAATATTTAGTTTGTATTTCTTGGGAAATACCTAAAAAATGCAGCTAAATCAAGATAGTCTTTAAAGGAATCATGGGGTACTTCATCAGAAAGAACCAGTGAATAACATTACCAGATGTCCATTAGGTACAGGAAAGTGAATAGGATTTTGAGAAGTAATGAAAGAAATGGGATATTCAATGCCTATCTTTAAGGTACTTCAAGGTACCAGCTCTCATTTTGAAGAGCCTGGTGACATAATATTTCCTAATACAAAAATTAAGTATCAGAATCATACAAACTGACCAAAAGGGAAGATGACTCCCCAACAACCTCCATGCTAGTCTTGAATCAGGCTGGGAAGGGCAAGGAGAAGAGAAATGTCAAAGGAAGAGTTTCTAGAGCATTTGGAGGTGCTAGAATCAGGTGAAGCCAGAATGCGAAGACAAGTTTTGAGTGACGTTGTTAAAGGCTATTTTCTTGTCCTAATAGAATCTGGAAGGTCACCTCTGAAAGTAATGAAATCCTTTCTGCACTGCAATAAGATTGTTCAATTTTTAATTCAAGGAAAATCCCAAAGCAAACGGCACATAAAATACTGGGGCTTGGGGGTGGAAGTGATAAAATTATCATCAAAATTTAAAGACCTGTCAATCCGAGCAGTGCACAAGGATTCATTTTTAAATAAATTATATTGTTTTAAAAATGACAGATGCCACTTTTATCATGCACATCCCTGCAATCTAATTCACAATAAATCTCCAAATAGCTTATGCAATTATTTTAGGTAGTGCTTTATCTAGCAGCCACGTCACTTGCTTTCTTCCTCTATTTTTGTTGCATAGAAGCAAAGGAGTTTTGATCTACTTCATATTCTGGCTAACAACCCAGAAAAATAAAATACCCCTCTGCAAAAGAGTAAGCCACAGAACACCTGGAGCTCATTTAAAAATAATATTATTTAAAATAATATTTAATAAAGGTATTTTAATTTCAAACATTCTCTCACCTCGCATTTAATTCAGTCAAGATGTACCCCTCCAGCCCTGTGTGATGCCATAAATTGCATCTTTCATCATCTCATAGTGATTTTTACATAGTCTCTCTGAAATAAGAAAAATTTTTGCAATATGACTTTAAGATCTGTTAAAACGCTAGAAGGGACCCCAAGAAAATTTTGAGGCTATTATCTTATCTCTCAGTAGACTTGAATCAGGCAGAGACAAGCCATTTACTCTTCTATTCATGGAATTTTCCTTGAAACCTAACTTCAAGGGAATTTCTGTTAATAATTAATAATAGAAGTCCAGGGTCAGAGTCAAACAGAGAACAAACCATTGTGGCAAAATTCATAGTTTAGAAAGTGTTCTCTATGTTGTATTTCAGAATGGATATTAATATAAAGTGCTTAATTTAATAAACATTTTTCAAAAGTCTGCTAGACCCTGGGTCCTCTATGAGGTATATCTCTGATGTATTTTTCCCATACTGAGTATTTTTGATTCACAAATTCATGGTTATTTGGATGCATTTGATATTTAAATAACTGAAATTTATAATTCTATTTAATTTGTAACATAATCTAATTTGTGGTAGAGCCATAGAAAGGTTAGTCTCCAAAAACAATTTCTGCCACAATCTTATCATTTAATTTTCTGGGTAGTCACATTAGTGCTTGAAATAATTTTCACACCTGGGAGAAAATGAGAACTCATTGAAGAAGAATTTAAGAGTGAGTCTTCCTAGAAGACCCTCTTTTGAATAATTCAGAGCCACAAAGTTTGGGGGGCATGGAATCATAATTAATATCACACGTGGTTAAATGCATGGTTGTGCTAGAAGGAAGAGGATGACACTCCTACATAGCAACATCTGATTTTTAAACAAGACAAAATTTGAGCAAGTCCCTTCCTTTGACAAAGGTGATGTCTTCACAGTTAAGATTAAATTTAAGATTTAGTAAATGTGCTAAAGACAACGGTGCACAGTTTTGATCTGTCAAAGATGAGTTTGGAATAGGATAAAATATTTAAACAGCATGATATGCATTGGGGATTTTTTTAAGGGGTAGGATAGAGGTTAGGAGGAGGTCCTGCCAGCAGGTAACATTATGAATGAAATATTGGACATATTATTTCTCTTTCAGTAGAACAATGCCAAATGTCTCTGTGGTATTTATAAATGGAGAACATTGAGTTTGTGCCCAATCCAATTATTTCCAGATGCTTTTAATTCCCAAAGACACACAATATTAAGTTCAGAGACACTTCATTTTTAGTTTAAAAAGGGAGATAAAAACAATTTAAAATTTTCCAACTTCTAATTCATGTACAAAATGATCATGTGGGCATAGTTAGAAATTTAAGCATCTTTGAAACCAATAGGGCTCATTTCAAACACCAGTTGGATTAGATACGATTAAAAGGAAGCAAAATAAGCAAATTACAATTTAATCCAAAATCCTATATGTGCCTGGAGAGCCAGCCACACCTTACCTCTTCCTGTAGCCTGCCCAAGATTCCCTGTTGGAGGAGATGGTCCAGCTTTACAACTCTTGCAGAACTGGTCCACACTAGGAGGCAAGGTTTGGAGACATTGTCCCACCTGGAGGGTGGGTGAGTTCTCAGTATCTGCTGGGTTGAGACCAGGGATGTTGCCAAGTATCCTATGGTACTCAGGATAGTGCTTCCCATACCAGAGAAATGGGCCCAGCTTGAGAAACCACAGTGTATATCTTGTTCATCATACATCTGGTAAGTAGTTCATTTCATACTGGACATTGTAATTACGTAACTCAATCAGTTGTTTTTTTCAGGAGCTAAAAGAGCTAATGCCAATCCAAACATGACTCCTTCTGAATGAGTAAATAGTTTAGGTAAGAGAATTTAACTCAACATTTACCTTTTACTCTATTTTGGCTTAGGTTGAAATATGTACAATCTCTGTTGAATGTTTTGATAAAAAAAAAAAAAAAACCCTCAGATTTGGAGGTAAACTGTCTACAAAATAAGCTATCTTCCCAGATCTTCATTTATACATACCACTTTCTTTATAGCATTTTATTTTATGTGCACATGTATTATTGTTGTTTTAAAAGAAAAACAAAAATCTGTTGAGATGGTTATGAATGAAGTGTGTAGCATTAAAACTACATCATGTACAACCATAGAAACGAAAAGATGTACTCCATTTGTGTACAATGACTCAAAATGCAGTCTGTAAAAATCAAAGAAAATAATTAAAAAAATACATATGAAGGCTACTGTGACTATAGCATTACAAGGGTGAGAGTCTCACAGAAAAAGATTAGGTGCACGCTTTTGCAGTCCTAAATGCAGAGCTGAATGGGGGTAGTGTGGGTCCACAAATCAACATTTAATGTAGCATATTCTAGAGCAGATTTCTCTTATCCCCAGGATACACAGTCACTGCCGATATTACCCTGTATCAGCCTTGAAAGAAAAGTCCAACCTCTGCTATGTCCTGGCCCTTCATTCAGACTGAGATGCGCACTGGGGAAAAATTCTTGATTCCACTATACAAGGAATACCTACAAACACTGTGATCACCAATTTCTTGAAGGAAATTCAGCTCTAGGGAGGCCACATTCTCCCCACAGAACAAAAGTAGAGTTAAGACCTTGTACCCTGATCAAGGTTTCAGCCTCCAGTGTCACTGCACCTCAAACTCCCCTCCTGTTGGCGTCCTCCACCCCTTGGTGAGACCTCTACTTAGCAGAGGAACATTTCCCATTAAACACTGCATAGGATTTCACTTCCTCTCGACAGACAGTCTCTTTGCTAAAGAAACAATACCCTAGTTGCCTGGAAGAGAATATAAATTCAAAAATATGTTATATCCAACCAAAAAGGTAGAAGAAAAGGGCAAAATCTTGTTCCATAGCCAAGGGTACAATATTCCTTTGTGTCCTAATGTTTGTGCTGATTCTTGTGTATATTGTTGTATTCATCTTGTTTTGTTTTAATATAATAGCAAATGAAATTGCACTGTGGTTCCAAAGAGTAGTCAGAAGCACAGCACTGCCCCTAAAACAGCAGGGAGGACAGAGGTGAAGGTTATGCTTGGTCCTCAGAGACCTGAGCAAACTTCTTTTCTCTCTTAGAAATATGACCAAATTCCTGTTGGTTAATACAACCATTTGGCATGAAATATCCTCTACTTGCCATGCAGATGACTCACTTCAAATCATTACAGATGACATTCTTCACATACGGTTATCACAGCTAAATTCATCTGCAGTTTACCAAATGTTCTATAGAATATTTTTGCACCCTAGATTTGATCTGTTTACCCCAAGGCAAATTCGATGTGATATATCAAAAGTTTCTAAGCTAACTTTAAAGTTATAATACATGCTCCTGGATACATTTTCATTTTTCCTTCATGTCAGAATGATGGCTTTTTATTTATTGCTCGGTAGTATGTGGCAGATCATCTTAGTTCTGGATGCCACTGTGAAGTCAATCTCAGATTTATTGTTTATTCCCATTTCATTCAAGCACCTAAATAATTTGGAGTATAAATCTGTCATTGACAAAGAAAAATCGTGTCACCTCATTTATAAAGGAAGTAAAAACAGTAATTCTGTATCAATTTTGGGTTCTTCTTACCATGAAAATCTGCTGAGATTTCATGCTGTGTTCTCAGCCTAGGTTGGTATAAGTACTAGACATTTTAACTCAGAACAGAAGAATAAGGGAGATCTTCATACAAGTGACATTTTTTGTCATTCCTCACAAAACAAAACAAGAATGCACTTGATATCATTCAAGTTTTGAAAAGTGGCCTTAAATAACTTACATCACATTATGTATATGATCACTGTGCATTAGAGATTGAATTATAGTTCCCCCATCTTCTCCAGTTCTTTCTCTGCAGCATGTCACATCTTCTTCCTTGCTTATATTGTGTTGTCTGTGTCCTCTACAGGCAGGAGAGCTCAAGAGTGCAGGGATGTTGGCTAGCTGTGTTCCCAGCAGGAGCCCAAGCTCTAGAACAATGGCTTGCACTTGGACCTATTCTTTGGA
This sequence comes from Sciurus vulgaris, assembly GCF_902686455.1. Lineage (NCBI taxonomy): Eukaryota > Metazoa > Chordata > Mammalia > Rodentia > Sciuridae > Sciurus > Sciurus vulgaris. The sequence goes on from NC_136476.1 coordinate 38,217,559, forward strand.
TGGATGGATTCTACATCTCTCACTCCTTCCCCAACTATTTTTTTAGGTATTCAATTAATTTTGCTGTAAAATCTTTTCTAGAAGAAATAATTTTTAAAAAACAATTCATTGTAAGTATTGAAAAAAAGACTTTATCTGGCAAAACACCCCATAATAATTTACTTACATCCCTCTACGCAAAGGTCTTATCGATTTTACACTGACTTCAAAACATGGTAATTTATTATTAAAAATAAGACATCCAGCTCCTTCCCATCTGTTTTTTCAGAGGCTAAAGGGCTGCTTCCAGTATTTATTCATGGCCTACCTCTAGTAGGACCTCTTAGAACAAGTAGCTTAGCTGTGAGGGCGGGACAGCTGGCTGGGTGGGGTCAATGCTTTTTTCAAGTGAACCAGCTGAGGCTGAGAGTGGTTCAGCTGTTGACCAGGTGAGGAAGTGGGGAACTGTGAGCAGGGTAGTTGTGTGGGTGCAGAGGCGGTGCCCCAAGCACCTCAGTCCCAGCCTAGGTCTGAGGCGTGCTGTCCCTCTTGTTCTCTGGGTAGTTAAGGTTTTTAGAAAAGCAGCTGGTCTCTCCTGAGTTGCTTTGTGTGACTGGCATTTTTAATGAATTAGTGACAGAAAAAAAAAATTGACTCATTCCCAGCTGGATAATTTCAAAACATGCCAAACTGAAAAAGAATGATATCTCATAAATTCAGGCAAATGGGCATTAAGGGGGCTGAGCTGGCTGTCCTTTTAATATATTGAGTATTAGCATTTTCTAGGGCTTCAGTTCAGTCCTGTGAATTCAGCTCAGGAGAGTACACCTTTCATTAAAACTCTTTAATTCTTCATGCTTTGTAATAATGAAAAAAAATCTTAAGTTGTCACACATGAAATGATTGTAGGATGTTCTCTGCTATGGGGAAAAAGAGTCAGAACAGGCAGGTATGATTTTCAAAGACCATATATTGCTTGCTTCCATAAAATTAACGGCTGTCACCAACATTTTAATTAGAAAATAAACTTATGATATAAGTTCAGTTAAAGAGACTCTTACTTTAGGATACTCCAGATATTGGAAAGCTTCTTGATGGTTATATAGCCAGAGTCCTAAAGTACTCTAGGCTAACTGATTTGACTCACTGACAGGACAAAGGGCATATTCAATACCAGTTAATTTTATTTGTTTCAGTTGAGGTTTGGACTTAAAAAGCAAGGAAGTACAATAAAAGGAGTAAATTTTACTATCTGTAAGTTAAAAAAATAAAATAATGACATACCAAAACAGAAAAGTAAAGCACAAGAGTCTGAGGTGGTCATCTTTGCCTTACATCTGGAACAATCTTAGTGCCTACCACTTCACTTCCACACAATAAGACTCAGTGCATGTTTGCTGGGTGAACTGGAAGAATGAGAAGTGGAAAGTACTTCCATTACATAAGTCAATGCCAGTTCACCTCACACCAGCCTCCAGGTAAATTTGGTGAGCTACTGGTTTTGCTAGCACATACAAAAGCTAGATGGCTATCTTTCTCACTTCCTTCAGGCCTCTCTTAGTGTCACCAATAAGAAGGCAAAGCATGCAGTGAGAACTATGGCTACATCTTGTCACATTCAGTGTAGAACGAGTTTTTGGAAAATAGTAAATGTGAAAGTTTACTTGAAGGTAATTTAGCAATCTTCATCAACATTACTTTTGATGCAGTAACTGCATTTATTTCACAGATAAGTTATATCATTACATGGTAGGATATATAGCTGTATAAATACAATTGTATAAACTGCAGAATTTATCTGTTTATGTATATAAATATGGAAGTACAGAGATGTTCAATGTCACATTTTGGCAACTGAACAAGAAACCCTAAATGTCCATCGATAGGGGAACAGTTGAACAAATGATATTATGACTTTACTGTGGAATGCTGGACCACTGTTTTACAAAATGAGGTATATTTACAAAGAGGCAAAATGAAAGTATATCCAACTTACATATTAAAGAAAAAAAAGCAAGTTGCAAAAGTTAATGTCTATTTTAAGAGTTTTTGTTTAAAAATACACATACATGTATTGATGTTGGGTTTTATTATATTGCTTGAATTGGCTAAATATATATTAATTTTGCTTTAAATTTTACGTACACTTAAAGATTTTTATAAAATATTGTTTGATGCATATCTTTTCTCAGCATCCATGAGTACATTTAATTTCATACTTAGTAGTGTTTTTTTTTTTTTTTTTTTTTTTTAAATACCAATGATTGAACCCAGGGGCACTTAACCACTGGGTCACATCCCCAGCCTTTTTTTATTTTTTATTTTGGACAGGGTCTCACTAAGTTGCTCAGGACCTCGCCAAGTTGTTGAGGCTGGCTTTGAACTTGCAATCCTCCTGCCTCAGCTGGCATTACAGGTGTGCAACTCTGCACCTGGCTCCTCTCATTTAATATACTATACTTAAATTTTATAGTTCTTAGGTTATTTTTTATCTTTGTTTCTGCAATGGAAAAAAAGATACTCGTTTTCGAAGCACTTGATCTTACTTAAAACTGTCACATTCTCCAGTTCATTTTGATTTATAGTCTCTTTGTTTGGATACTAAGTGATATTGATTTGTATTGAGTACATCTTTCAAAACAAGCCAGCACAAAACAAACCAGCAGAGTACTTAAACTGACAAATCAAGTTTAACTATTATCCTCATTTATAAAGTGTCTTGATATCAAGCCACAAAGTACAGTTTAGGAAGTGGTCTAGCTGGTGGAAGAGGTATAAATTTTGGCATTGGGTCTCAGAATCCTATCTCTGCCAGGAGCTACCACTATGTTATATATTCTCTGCACCTCAGTTTCTCCATCTGTAAAATGTGTTCCCCTTAAGGATTGTGTACACAGTGTTTATGGATTGAATGTGTACTCCCCAAATTCACATGTTGAAGCCTACTCTACAATCCGACTGTATCTGGAAACAGAACTATAAGGAAGTGATTAAGGTTGAATGAAATCATAAAGGTGGGCCCTAATACAAATATATAAAGAAATACCAGAGATATTCTCTCTTGCTCGCTCTCTCTTTCTCTCTGCTGCAATAAAGACACAGCAAGATGGTCATTTGTAAGTCAAAAATAAAAATTGTATCAACTGGCACCTTGATCTTGAACTTCCAGCCTCCAGAACTGTGAGAAATTTCTGTTGTATAAGCTCCCCAGTCTGTGGTATGTTTCTTATAGCAGCATGAGCTAAGACACATACCACGAACAGTGCCAGGTACACAGCTGACACTAAATAAATGGTGAGTATGGGTATTCCAAACTTTGCGTACCATCCTGTTTGTGGAACCTCATGCATATTGAAACTGTGTCCTCACTTTGCCTAGAAGCTACTTTAGTAAAATACAAAGTGAGTACTGCCTGTATGCTTAGAATTCATATATTTATTGTAATATTCATATATCGCAACTATATTTACTAGTCTATTCAAATGTATTTATAAGAAATATATAATTTTATTGCTAATATAATTTATAACAATAATAAAAATGTTACCAAACAATAGTAATAATGATGATAACAAAAAGATTGTGGATTGTTGCTCTCAATCTGTTCAAATGAAACTGCTTTTGATTTAAGTGGACACTAAAACCCTGGCTACTGAGCATATTCAAAATGAGGAACTATGGGATTGAAAATTCATCTCTTAGCTAAGTGATTGTCTTAGCACTCTATATTTCTTGCCCTGAAGAGAGAAAACTGATCATCACCTTGACATTGCTTGGGTGATGACATATAAAGAGGAGACAGAAGGTTCTGATGGGGGTATGATCCCTTTGTACAAGTTACATCCTCAGCTGACCGGAGATATGGAAACCCTAATTGTACAACTATTTATAGAGAAAATAACATAAATTAATGGTAAGCGTAACTAAACTATGATGGATATTGTCGCCTACACAGAGTTTTCAAAGGTGCATCATGTCTAAATGAGCTGGACAGGAACCTGAAATTTGCAACCCACACCATGTAAATCAGTTTCTTGAACTATTTGAGCAGATATTATCTCTCCAGTCTGTGAAATGGGTAGAACAGTGTCTACCAGGATTGTGGGCATTTGAAAACACAAAAGAAAAGCACTGAGGTAGTGTTGGCACACTGCAGATACTCAAAAATGATACCTATTATCACACTTCTTATATAAAACCTTAAGGAGTTCCTTGCTAGGTAAAAAATGAAAGATTCTCTTCTAGATATATCCAAAAGAGGACTGGCATTGGTAGTTTCTTGGCTACACTCAGCCCAGAACCTGACGCCTCATGGATACTCAGTTATTTATGTGCACTGCCCAAACATTTCCAGTGGTGAAGTCCCATTTGCTGACATTGAAAAAGCAAAGGATGTAAGATTAACTTCCACAGAGTTTGGTTAGCTTTCAGAGAAAACTCCAAGTTTCAACTTAGAGCTACAGATTGAAATGACATGGTACCTTGAGACCACCCCTTGTAGGAATGCAGGAAATACTGGCTATTACACAACAAGAGCATAACCATCCATACACTCCCATCGGGGTTGGAGTCTCTCGATGCTGCTTCAGTATATGATATATGATGTCATAATCAGTGTATGATATGATGCACACATTACAAACTGAGGGCTACATCTTCCTCACAGCCCTGCTGGTTTTTTTCTTGTCACTCTGCCAATCATAGTCCACGTGCAGAACCCAAGCCTGGCTCTCTCAGGGCAGACCAAGAAACAGACACTGGCTGCCAGGGTTACTTTTTATTGCAGAGCCAGCTGCCCTCCCATCTGTCTGCAGCCCCACTGTAAAACAAAGCAAAACAAACAAAACAAAACAACTAAATTAAAAAATCCCAAATTTTCAATTGCTATTCTGTAAATGGAACCTAGGAACTAACCTATGGCCTTTTTGTTTTATTGTTTCAAAAAATGGACAAAAACCAGAAGGAAGTATCTGAGTCAATTGCTGCAAGGGAAGAAAATAGTGATTTCACATAAGGATGGAACATTTGGAAGTCTTAAGATGTGACTGGAAGGTTTTTTGTTGTTATTTTTGTTGTTACTGTTTTGCTTTTTCCTTTAAAGGCTAATATGGCTCCAAGCAAACAGGAGGAATCTGAGTTACTCTTTGGATGGTACCCTGGTTCAAGTTTCCAAGAAGGGTGGCCTTTGGTTTAGCAATGAAGAGAACAGCACACACACTATAGATCCATGGTTCTGGATTTGGAATTTTCTTAGATCAGTCCTTAGCATCTTTCTGTGTAAATGATCCTTGAAATTATTTTGAGACTGTCCAACACTGATGACCAAAGGACATCAGGATCAAAGATCTTGATTTCCTTTAGCTCAAGAATGCTTCACCAGCAGGATGATCTCCATTCCTTTTATTACAGTGTTCTCTTCAGTCATCCAACTCAAAGCCTCCTCACACCACACACGTTAGCCAGGTGTTGTTTCCAGTGTGATCTGTGAGGAACCCTTACGGAGAACGCAGCATGAAGTCTAGCATGGCATCCAGCAGCTCACTCAGAGCCCAGATCTGTGCAGGTGTTCAGGAAACATAGAACAAATGCAAAGGCATGAATAGAGGAAATCTGCCCACTTAGTTATTTCTGGAGCCATCCCAGTATCCCTCCCAAGTCTTCTTGACATAAAAATCCTCCCACTTGTGATTTGCAGCAGTTCTCCAATGCCATATGGGTCCCTGATTTCCTCATTCCTGAGAGTCAGTGGTTGTGTTCTCTGTTGGGCACTTCTGACCTACACTTGTGATTTAATGAATATTTATCAGGCACCTACTCTGGGCCAAGCCCTTGTGAACAAAGTAGAAAAACGGCTTCCCTTATGAAGCATATATTCAAAAGGAAAGCTGGAAACAGACAAGCAAGCAAGCAAACAAAATACTCCCATTTCAGGTGACAAATCCATGGAAGAAAATAAAACAGAATAAGGGGATAGAAGGGAAAGAGGTAGAGGTAAGGTTATTTGAACTAGGATGGTATAGGCAAGGCGCTCTGAGGAAGAGACAATCAGCAGAAACCAGACAGAGCAGGTTGAGCTATGCAAAGATGCTGTTAGAATTAAAATAGGTGATGCTGGTAGATTAAAAAGTGGAGGGGATTAAATGAATTGAAATCTCCTAGGGTTTTTAGTACCTGTTACTTGGAAAGTGGTAAAAGTCCTTTGTATTAGACTTTAGTAAGTTAAGCATGCACTGCATAGTCTCTACAGTTTTAATAGAGGAATAATAAAATACAGAGAGAAAAAAATGAAATAATACTCAATTAATACAAAAAATACAGGGAGAAAAAGAGAAAAGAATATAGACTCAGTAAACATCTAGAAAACAAATAAGATAATGGATTCAAACCCCACAGATATCCATAACTACATCAAACGTAAGAGGAATAAATACATCAATAAAAGAAAAAGACTGTAAACCAAACTTACATGAAGCTTATAAAAAAATGTTTGCACATAATGGCATGAAAAAGTTGAAAATAAAGGGTAGAAAATCTGAGACAAACGTTAACAAAAAGAAGACTGGGAGGAGGGGGTGGGGATATGAAAGATGGTGGAATGAGACAGACGTCATTACCCTATGTACACATATGATTACATGAATGGTATGAATCTATATCGTGCACAACCATAGAAACGAAAAGATGTACCCCATTTGTGTACAGTGAATCAAAATGCAGTCTGTAAAAATAAAAAATAATAAAATAAAATAAAGTTAAAAAAAAGAAGACTGGTTTAGCAATATTAAAGTATACTTAAAAGCCAGAAGAGTTACTCTAAACCCAGAGGCCATGTCATCATTTCATGTGTGTATATATATGCATGTGTGTGTGTGTGTGTTTTCATATACATATATGAAAACTTTTACCTTTAATTGCCTGTATTTTACTTAATCCTTTAAATCATTATTATCAATAGTATGTCAATTAAATATATTTGTACATGTATGCATACATATATTTGATATACACATATATACACATATATTCATACATACACAAAGCAAAAATTAGCAAAACTAAGTGGTGGAATAGACCATCTATAACTCTAATGGGAGATTTTAATACACTTCTCCCAGGAATTGACAGCAGGCAAAAAAAGAAAAATGGAATTATCATTGAGCTAACTGAACATTTGAAGAACACGATGAACAAGGATGCCCCATATCTTTTTCTCCTTGGAAGAACACTGCACCAAAGTCTTTGCCAGACTCACCCAGCCTCATTTGTGAGGACAGGGGAAGACGAATGGAGGTCTGTGTTCTACATATCTAACTATGTTAACATAATAAATCAAGGTAAGAAACTGTCAAAATATGTTCTCCTCTCCTACATTGATAAATATACCTTTATTATGATAAACTAAAGTACAAAACTATCATTTATATATGACTAAAAATTGGCAAATATCAAACATGATTACATATAATTATTATGTTAGACATCTAGGTGTTTTATTGATGGGCCAGCCATGTTTGAATAAATCACAAAATGAAGAAATGAATCATTCAATGATTATATATTTATTCCATAAAATTATTTTTAATGATTTTTTTAGCAAATTTCTCATGTTAAAAGCTTTTCATATTATTTGTAACCGATGACAATAATGATTTAAAGGATTAAAAAAGTAAAATGCACAATCAGAGTGTATAAATTTTCATTTTGCACTGAGACAGGGTGGTTGCTGGGGTTGAACCCAGGACCTTGTGCATACTAGACAGGCACTATACTATGAGCTATATTCCAGCCCTTTTTATTTTTTATTTTGTGACAGGGTTTCACAAAGTTGCCATGTCTGGCCTTGAACTTGTGATTCTCCTGTATCAGTCTCCTGAGTAACTAGGAGTACAGATGTGCACCACTGTGCCCAGCAAGTTTTGATTTATTCTTGTAAGAAAATGTGAAATATCAAAACAAACTTTTAGTGATTTTAAAATGTGATTTTTCTTCTAAGAGATTCATAATTATGATAAAATTAAAATCAAGATACAAATGAATTAATGAGTCTTGAAACTTTAAATCAAAATTGTTTAAGTAAAACTCACATTTTAAATTTAATTTTTGAAACTTTAATCAATTTAATATGTCTATAAAAATGAATCATTTTCAATTCTAACATGCAATGTCCCTCTAGATGGGGATGAAAAGAATTAGTATGAAGTTTCACGGATGAGAGGTCTGGACATAAACATATGCAAATTTAAGAGTAATATAAATTGTTTAGTACTGTAAAATGTTCCTTAGCTGGAATGCATAAAAACTGAAAATATATTTCTAATTTATGAATAATGGGCTGATCCTGAAATAAAAGCAAGGTCACAAGGACAAGTAAGAAAATACAACCTCAGATCTACTGGGAAACAATTGGTTTTAACCAGTCCAGTAAAACAAGAAAAAGAAATGCAAAATATAAGGGTTGGAAAGGCAGAAATAAAGCTGTCAGAAGTTGTAGACAGGATGAAAGAAACGTATGCATTCATGCTATGTCTAGGAGAACAGGTATCAAGTTAATTTGTCTTTTATTTAAGTGCTTCTGCCTTCTGATCTTCCTTCACTGAAAAGCAGTGTTTGTCCCCACTACCAACATGAACACAACTCACACACTGTCTTGGAATCTGAATGCCATCACCTTTTGTTTCAAAGATGTAGAGTGACGGATATGGAAAACTCTTTTTCTGGAGGTTGGAGATGTTTGTGTAAAAAATATGCATTTAGAATAATAAATCACAAGTGAGAGTGTTCACATGTTCTTTAATGAATTTACTGTGCTCAGTATGTGATATGCTGGTCTAAAAGTGGTATTGATTTTAAACAGTGCAATTAAGCAAGAAAAAGAAATGAAAGATATAAGGATTGGACAGGCAGATATAAAATGTTAAACTTTGTAGACAATGTGAAAAAAAAACCAAACTTATTTTCAGATAAATCATTTGAATTAATAACTAAATTTAGCAAATAAATTATATTTCCATACTAGCAAAAAAATTAGTTATTCCATTTAAAACAGTATAAAAATTACATATATAGAAATAAACTCAATTTACAAGTGAATTTCTTCGTGTGATCTCTGTAAAGAAAATTACATTATTCAATGAAAATAAAGAAGTCTACATCAATGAAGGGGCAAATGTTGGCCAAATTATATTGTTACATTGTGTGCATGTACTATGTAACAACAAATCCCACCATTATGTACAACTATAATGCACCAATAAAAATGTGGAAAAACAAGTAAAAAATAAAAATAAAAAAAATTATGGACAGAATGATTCTATATTGCAAAGAAGTCATTTCTACTTAAATTACAGGTTGAAAGAAATTCTAACAGGTAATTTGAAAATTGATAAGCTAATTTAAAATTTCGATGAAAATGAAAAAGGTCAAGTAAATTCTGAAGATAAACAAAGCTTAAGAATGTACACTGTCAGACCTGGTGGCACATGCCTGTAATTCCAGTGACTCAGGAGGATTGTGAGCTCAGAGCCAGCCTCAGCAACTTAGCAAGGTCCTAAGCAACTTATCGAGACCATGTGTCTAAATAAGATGTAAAAAAGGTCCGGGGATGTGGCTAAGTGGTTAAGCACCTCTGGGTTCAATCCCCAGTACTAAAAAACAACAAACAAACAAACAAACAAACAAAAGAATGTACACTATCAGATATCTCAATTCTTACTACAACTAACATAACCTGGTGTTCAAACAAAAATGTACAAATAGAGAAACCAGAAAGAGACTCATACCATCACTTGATTTGTGATGAGGTGAAATTATAATGTGCTGAGGAAATGATAGTCTTTTTAATACAGGTAGTAGATCAATATCCATATGGGAAAAAAAAGAATCTTGATCCCTATATCATATCATAAAGTTCAACTGCAGGTAGATTACAGACCTACATGTGAAAGGTTGAAAAAAAAAAATGCTTCTAGAACATATCATTATGACACTGGGGTAGGCAAAATTTTCTTCAGCAAGACTCCAAAAGCACTAACTACAAAGAAAAAGTCTGACAAATTGGATTATATTAAAATTACTAACTTTTCTTATCAAAGATCCATTAAAAGAATAAAAAGATGAGTTAGTATGCAAGAAGATATCTGCAATGTTTATGTCTGAAAAAGGAATAATATTCATAATCTATGAAGAACTTCTACATATCAGTCAGAAAAGACAGCATACTAAAAACATGCAAAAGACTTGAACATTTTACAAAATATATCCAAATAGTCAATTAAGCATCAGATAAATGTACTCATCAAGGAAATGCAAAATAACATGTCAATGAGAAATCATGACACGCCTATTAGAATGGTTAAAATGAAAAATACAATGTATTTTCCGTAGGTGTTGACATACATATGGAACAAATGGAAACTAGCTTGCAGTATTTAAGTTGAACACACACAGTAATTCTTTTCTTGAAATATACCCAAAAGAAATTCATACAAGTGTGTACCAAAAGACATGTATAAGAATTTTTAGAGAAACATATTTCGTGATAACTAAAAAACCCTGAAAACAAACTGACAACAGTAGAATGAATGAGAAATTGTAAAATTTAGAAATTTAGTGTAGTACATCCATACACTAAACTACTATAGAACAATGGAAAGAAGTGAATCATGGCTACACGTAGCATGGGTAAATCTCATCAATGATGTTGAGCAAATGAAGCCAAAGTGAAGAAAGCACATACTCTGTGAGTCTATATATCCAAAGTTCACAGCTGTGGAAGAGGTTACTCCTCTGGAGAGTTACAGTGGACTTAAGAGAGTTCTATAAAGGGGGCTCCAGGTGCTTGCAGTATTATATTTCCTGATCTAGGAGGGCTTTCACGAGCGTGTTTGCTTTGTGGAAATTCAAGCCATAATTAAACATACCAAATTGTTTTTGAGTGAAATTATGTAGTTCAATGAGAAGCTGGGAGAATAGGGAGGGAATGTGGGGACACAAGGAAAACAAGAATGACCAAATGCTTATGATTGTTCCAGCTGGGTTACAGAACATGAGGGTTCTCTGTACTAGTCTTTCTACTTTGTGTACGTTTGAAAATTTCCATTATAAAACAGACCCCTCCGCCCCGGTCCCCCCAAAAGCCTATTCACACAGACCTATGACAGCCTTGTGAGGGTTTTTACTGTCCTCTTTTACTGAATCACAGTTACATTGACTTTATTTGAAGGTAAATAAATACTGTGAAGATGGAATGTCATGTGAGGACACTGATTAAGATGCTGCCACATTCCGTAGGCTGTCCCTGGCACCTAGAATGCCGTCTCACAGGTTGGTCTCTGCTGCTGCCATGTTAACAGAGTCTGAAATCTTCTGTGCCACCCACCACTCCATTGCCTCTCAGTCTTAGGTTTGTCCTTCTATATTCCAGTCTGGGAAACTGGAGAGGACTCAGCAAACCTTGTTTCCTTGTTACCTGGTCTTCTGGTTCTGTGACAAGGGGAATTTGGAGGGAGACAAGACGTGGCGCGAAGAAGGGGTTGACATTTTCCTATTCACTGCTTGTGCATTTTCTGTTTCCAGATCCTTTGAGTTCCACCCCAGGGATAGCAGTGCCTTCTCTTCACAGCAGCCGAATCAAATGCAGCTTTTGCAACACTCCTAATTACTCCTTCAATCTCTGCTCCAAGCACCAGCTGAGAAGCTCCCTTCTCTAAATTTCTAAGTTTTAATAATTCTAGCCTCTTCCCTTTGTTTCCCCAATCCCTGGAGTGGCAGCTGTTCCCCTACAATTCTACTTACTTGATACCTGAAAGTTCTCTTACTTTAGGTAATTAACATCTTTCTACCCAGTTAACAATTCTTTCTGTTAAAAATGTTCTGTTCAAATACCAGGTGTGATTTCTGCCTCCTGATTGGATCCTGACTGAAAGGACCTTCAGATCTGTCCTTGCTACTTCTGTGACTTGACATCAAATTATTGATTACTTTCTCATATTGGGCATACATTTGGGTAAAAAGTCAATGGCCTGTCTCGTTCCTACACTCACCCCAGGCAAGGAGAACAACAATTTCATCTATTTGAAAATTCAGCTATCTCAATTTGTATTTTTAAAAATGATACATTGAAAATTAAATCATTAAGTTTTCCTTTAACAATACCGTAGTTGGCATGGTATATAATGGGATGAAATTTGACAAAGTTGTCTGAGCCCTAAGCTGCACATCTTTCGCATTTACACTGTTTGTCTTAAAGCTTCCCATTGGGAATAAGATTGATAGAGCAATATTTGAAATTCAGAGATCAAAAAGCCAGATTTCATCTGCTTTAAGTCAGTTTTGCATTGCTATGATCAAAACACTGGATAAGGACAACTTAAAGGAAGAAAAGTTTATTGGAGGCTCATGGATTCAAAGGTCTCAGTCTACAGACTTCTGACTCCATTGCTTTGGGACCAAGGTGAGACAGTACATCATGGGGGAAAGGGTATGGCAAAGGAAACCTGTTCCCTTCATAGCAGTTAGGAAGCAGAGAGAGGGAGAGCAAGGGAGAGAGAAAGAAGGGTAAAGGGACCACAAGGAAGATGCACCCTTCCAGGGTATCCCTGCCCCCAGAGATCCATCTCCTCTAGCTATGTCCCACCTGCCTACAGTTATCACCCAATCAGTCCAAACTAGGAAGGACTGATCAGGTTATATAGCTCCCATAATCCAATCATTTTGCTTCTGAATATTCAAGCATTAACACAGGAGCTTTTGGGATGGGGATACCTCATATCCAAACCATAACACCATCTCAGAAACAATTTCCATGAAAATGTCATTAAGTATATAGAAGCTATGAGGTAGCTGCTTAATTTAAAAGCAGATGAGCAGAAGGTTTCACATTACATGAATGAATACAGCCCAAAACAAAGAGTTCCATCTTAGGAATTTAGCCAAAATGTGCTGTGGAAAGATGGACAGTTATTGTCCTCAGGAAAAGATTCAATAAATGATAATGAATTCACCTGGATTAGACTAAGAATGAAAGACAAGGTATTGGCAGCTCATCTCTTTCATATTAGCAGACTGTTCTTAGTGGCCCATCCTTTCCAAAGGTGTGAAGATGGGAAATGAGCCCATACCTTATACTATAGGTATAAGAATTATCCTAGAGTCTTAAAACAATGGAAAGCTATTCCCCTAGGCTAGAAACTTCAGGAAAGAAAACCCATTTCTTTGTTTTTATTAGTTCTTGGGGTAGTCACATTAAAAATATTGTCTCTGAATAAAAGTCTAAATAGAGACATCTTTGTTATTCTATTCAATAATAGATGATATTTGTATACAGCAAGATTCCTTCCCAAGAAGCATTCACTATCCTGACCCCATTGAATTTTCACATCACTCGTATGGAATAGAGCTGGTTTTATCACTACCTTTCTCCACACTACCTCCCTTGTATCCGCTCTCTAGATTTTTTTTAAGTATAGGAAGTTCAAGTGTATATAATAAGTGGCAAAAGAGGGGCTAGATCCTGGTCTTCAGATTTGTAACCTGGACCTTCTTCTATAAAGACTGCCTGGCCAGTATAAAAATATGTCTCCTTCAGGAGCAAGGCCAACTAAAAATGGACCTTCGAAGGGAATCAATGAGCTTATCTCCCACCTCCCCACACGCACCTGTCCTCAGGATGTATCAGGAATCTGTTGACCTCTAGGGGCTACAAATATACCTCAAGTGGTCAGGAAGTGGCACTGCCTTAAGACTACATGACAGCTGATGGAACCACCTTGTTGAGTTTGGAGGGAAACAACAGAGACTATTTACCAACAGATGAAAATCTCAAAGGGAAATGGGAATTTCCCATTAAAATCAGAGTACTTTTATGTTCACTAACATAGGAGTCTTCAATGAAAGACTTAAACAATTTAAGTGTCTCGATATTTTACCTAAAGTATGAAAAAAAAAATTCTCTTGAGCAAGAGAGGAATTTTGTGCTAAACAACTATTTTATGAAACATCAGCCTATAAAAATTTAAAAAGTATAAATCAACTTCAACTTCCCATTCCTGCATAAGCATTAAAAGGTTAGGCTAAGAAAGTAGTTATGGCTGGGCTGGATAATTACTGCTGAGGCTACATTAGAGGGTCAATCAGTTTATCACTTCTGTTCATAGCAAACTTGATCATACACTCATTTATAAATTATAACTGATAAATCATACAGCATTTTAATAAGCTACTTTTGAGAGATACTATTTGAAATACAGCTTGCCTGATTTTCTGCATTTTGAAAACAATGATCATTTTATTGCACTGTAAGTTTAACTTTGAAGAATGAAATGTCTTCCTTTAGTGTCACCTCTCAAATTACTATTGAGGGAGAGCAAAGGACAGAGTAGATACGCCATGGGGGCAGAGCAGGCCAAAGCAGTAGCTGGGAAGCATAATTTCTTTGTACCTAATTTTGTAATAAACAGAGACAGAGGGATTCTGCATTCCATAATATGCTCTTGTTTGCATAACATAAAAGTATTCTGAATTATTTTTTAGGTGAATTATTTAACTGCTGCCCCTCCTTTAAAATATACCACTACAAAAATGAAGCTCAGAGCCAGGCATGGTGGCACACACTGGTAATGATCCCAGGAGAAACAAGATGAGCAGCCTGGAAACCCACTAACTTTACAGTCTTATGCCACTCCCAAGGCTTACCAAATCATTCTGGGGTGAACCCAGCAAGCTATGTGTTTACAAGCTCTCCAGGCAATTCTGATGGCTTCAAGTCTGAGAACCACAGCCCTTAAAAAGCCTGCACAAGAAGCCGGGGAAAGTGGGACTTCTGCCTATTTACCTCTCTGGATCTCACCCTACAACTTCAATACCTCTCCTATATCCTAAGGGAAAGGATGGATTCATGTAGTACTTTTTGTTAAAGGGTTTTCACATTTCATTACCTAATTTTTGCATATAAGAATCCAAAGATTAGGCAAACAGTAAAAAGTTCATTTCTCCCAATCTGACCATCTTATAAATGTGAAAATCAGCAATAAGAAGTTAAGTAGTTAGAAAAGAGTCAGAATAAATAGCAACCCAATTTCCTGACATAAGCCATAGCTTTTTCATTCTGTTTTAGAAATAATATTTTTCCGACTTGTTAGGAATCAACTATATTATTTGCAAATTAAGCTGGAAATAAAGAAAAGACTATGGAAGAAAATTTTTTAAATCACCCTTCAAAATTCCACCATTCATTATTATGCATTTCCTTTTTATTTTTAAATGCAGGAATCCATACTAGTATAGGTGCAATCTTTTTTTCCATTGCATAACACAACATCTTCAGGAGGTAAATAGCTTCCTTGTTCTCAGAGCCTCTGTCAACTTCCCCATGAGACCATACATGGGAAATGTAAATATTTATCTTTTGTTCATCTAAGTATGAAGTAACTCTAAAAGTGGGTGCAAAATCTAAATAAAGTGAAATCAGCTTTGCTGACTTTTCTGGTAGCCATGATGGACAAAAGAAATTGCTAAATCTGATAGGAAAATATTCAATATCTCTTACACTTCTAGGGATGCCTGAAAAAATTGAAGATAGCGTGTGTATGTTCAATATGACTCATTGTAATAGAATTCAATAATAATAATAATAAACTTCCATTACCATAATAGTCTAATGTGTCAATAAAACTGATACTTCTTCCAGAATAAGAGAAAAAATATAAAATACACCCAAGGGCATGCAATGGAAGCTTTTGATTTTTATTTATTGATCCAGAGAATTGTTTTTCCTTGATTCTGGCATTATTCTAAAACCCAGTATTGCTTTTCTCACTTCATTAACTCACATATTTAAAAAGCTAAGGCTGAAGAGCCTAAGTAAAATTCATTGGAAGGCCCAGCTGAGTGCTGTTTCTGACAAACAACATTCCTCGAGTGTACTTACTGATGCTTACTTTTAGCCACACTTGTCTGTCTTGTTGGTTTACCTGACTGCTAGCAAGACCATTTCCAAAGGTGTTCTGAGTTCTTTTTTTTTTTTCCCCCTTGTAATCTGCTAGATCTTCTCTTCAAATGTAATTCCAACACTGAAATTGACACATTTACTTTACACTAGTGTTTGGAGCAGGAACAGTTCTTTTTGTTGAGTGTCAATTGTGTGTCAGTACATGTTGGGACTCTCCAAACCACTATGAAATGACCTCCTTCTAAAATTATGAAATATTTTATTTTATTTTGGTACCAGGGACTGAACCCAGGAGCATTTAACCACTGAGCCACCTTCCCAGTCCTTTTTATTTTTTATTTTGAGACAAGGTCTTGCTAAGCTGCTTAGGGCCTCTCTAAGTTGCTAAGGCTGGCTTTGAACTTGTGATCCTCCTGACTCAGCCTCCCAAGATGCTGGGATTACAGGCGTGTGCCACCACACTGGTCGAAAAATTATGAAATATTTTAAACATTCAAAAAGATAAAGAGAATAATATAATAATTAACTTTGAAACTATGGCCTGATCTTCAAATTTTAACATTTCCCATAATCATACTTATTTGAAAGAAATATTACTGATAAAGTTGAAACTCCTTTGTGGCTCCCTGTCCATCCCATTTCCTGCTCTCCCTTTCCCTTGCCACTCTGAATTTACTATTTATTATGTTCATGAACTTTTTATACCTTTACTTCTCATCTCTCCCATTATATGCATATATGGATATGTGTGTGTGTGTGTGTATAAAACATTTCTATAAATGAATTAATAATATACATATGCATTTGCTTTCTTTGCCCCCTCACATGAGACAGGTTGATACATAGATATTTCACCTCCAAAAGTCTCACTTTCCTCATTGATAAAGCAGGTATAATCACCCTACATACAGAAGGATTAAATAATGCCATATAAAGTACTTAGCACAGTATCTAGCACGTAATGGGCATTTGATAGAAGTTAATTTCAACAATGTTACCATCTGACATACCACTCTGCCTTTCAAGAGATTTCTTCTTGCCTTATTTAGAAGTCACTTTCACTCTGAATATCTGATAAGTTCAGGTATACTCACCAAATGTGAGTACAGCACATAGACTATTAGAATCACTTGCCATGGCACAGACACGCACACGTACACATCACACAAAAAGGCTGTGCACTAGAAGCTGACTAAAGCTGTTGTGTTAAACCATTTCACTCAATTGTATGAGGCGGGCATTTTTATTTCCATTTTATAGATGAGGAAGTTGAAGCACAAAGAAACTAATAAATTGCCTAGGATCACAAAGCTAGTGAGGGGTGCCACAGCAGGATGCTCAGTGCAAGCCATCTTGCTCCTGATCCCACGCCCTGGGCTGACACTTGCTACCTCTCAACCTCTTTTCCTACACAGGTTTTTCTCTTTTCTGGTTTTGCAAAAGCTGCAAATTCACAGAAGAGATACAGGACAATGAATACCATGTTGGCTTCCCAATTCATTTACTGAATAATTTACTAAAAATAAATGCCTAAATCCATTTGCAACAGACAGTGGCTCAGACTCAGCTCAGATGAAGCAGATATAAAGATACCGTGCAGGAGAGTAGATCCATGGTTATGGTATCTGAGTCCCAGTAGTACCTCCAAGCTAGCAGGTCTGTTTCCCTCTTTACCACCAGGCTCTTCATGCTTGATAAAATAACAAAACAATCTTTTTCCTTTGAAATTATAGCAGGGAATGACACAAGAAGTTTTAAGACTGGCTTTCCATTGATATAGTGGGTAAATGATGAAGAAAATTGTTGTGGTACCTTGGTGAGCAGGTTTAATTGAACTTCTGTGTAGTCACAGATGACGAGGGAAGGATTTTGCAGAATGTGGCTAGGTAGTGTCAAAATTACCATCTTTATTATTGAACCAGATAATAAACATTCAGTCATAATGGGCAGCAACTTTCATCTAGCTAGACTAGGTTCAATTATTTTCTGTTGTTCACTTTTTAACTTGATTTTTTCAACATAGTTCAAGAATTCCTTCCAGCTTCCTGACAGCACTGGCCTGACCAGAGGGGACAAATTATCTCTAGGTGCAGAAGGAGAGGTGAATCACCAGGTTTAGTTCAGCCTCAGGAGGGGATGATAAGCAACCCTTCTCCATTTTCAGCAGAGACAGCCCAGGAGGAAATGGGTTTGTGTGAAATTAGAAATAACAAGATCCTCCTCCTATCTCAGGCAGGTTGCTGCACCAGATTATGCAATGTTCCTCTCTCTAGAGACCTTGAAGTACAGGATAAGACATATCTGATCAGCACAACCGGCTTCTAGAGCTATTTCCAGATGCCATCAATAAGCCCCTAAATTCCCATGAATCAGCAAAATCAATGTGTGCTTTACAGACATTGACCCAAGTCACCTCTCTTCCTTGCTCTCAGCTCAGGTTGCTTAAGTGAGAAAGGTAAAATAAATAGTGAAAAGGTTCACACTCCAGACCCCTCAACTCTTCAACAAGCCACAGGTATTCACTAATTCATATTAAAAGAGACAAACAGGACACGTGTCTTTTAACCTGTTTCGCTACATGAATGTTAAGAGACCATCCAAAATCTTTGTTAGTTGCATTTTTACATTGGGTTAGGTGTTCTGTTATGGTTTGGAAGCACCCCCCCCCCCCAAAAAGGCCCATGTGTTGAAGGGTACCAGCCTGTGGTGCTATTGGGAAGTAGTGGAAACTTTAAGAGGTGGGGTCTAGTAGAAGGAAATTAAGTCACTGGGGGCGTGTCTTTGAGGGGAATACCAGGCCTCTGGCTGCTTCTTGTCTCTCTTTGCTTCTCAACTGCCATGAGGCGAGCACTTTCAAGCCCACGTGCTCCCTCCCATGATGTACTATGCTGCCACAGGCCCAAAGGCAACAAGCTACCATGGACTGAAACCATGAGCCAAAATACAACTTTTCTCCTTTATTTTCTCAGGTATTTGTCAAAGCAATGGAAAGCTAACACAGATCCATTTTTAAAGGTATATCTGTATGTTCAAAGGATAAAATAAATACCACTAGAGATTTAAAAAGAGAAAAGGAGAAAGAGAAGAAAAAAACCAACAAAGATGAGTTTATTGCTGGTGGGATGAAAGATTGCTAGAGCCACATCACTCAGGGAACAAATTCAGCTGGTCCCCTAGTGCAAAAGGGGTCACTTACTTCTTATTAGAAGAGATTCTAGGCATTACTCAAGAAAGATGAGGTTTAGGGTAGCCAGATTTAGTAAATAAAAATTCAAGATGCTTGGTTAAATTTGCATTATGGAAAACCAATGAACCATGTTTTAGTATTTTGTCCCATGCAATATTTGAAACATACTAAAGAATTACTCAGTGTTTACTGAAAATTCAAACTTTTCCAGCATCCTGTATTTTTCTAGTGACCTTAATTCAGGAGGGTGCTGTGGGGTTCAAGGTTATGCAGCAGCAACTGATTCCTTGCTTATGAGGCTGGTTGGAGAATAATGTTTAACTAAGGTCCAGAAGCAGGAAGAGTCACTGGGAAGACCTAGGGGCACAGCCATCTCTCTGTCCTCCCCATCTGCCTGAGGAACACCTTAACCTAAACATCTTTCACCTGCACAGTCATTAGGGATCTCAAACTTAACTGTCCATCCCTTCATTTATTCTTTTTATCTCCCCCACTGCTCTTCTTCTCCCACAGCCCTGCCTCAGTTACACACTAAGACTCCAACAGTCCAGGCTGGAAGCCTACAGTCATCCTGGCAGGCAATCCAATGCCAATTTTGAGCCTGCCCCTTTCTTAGCTGAAGGTGTCAACCTCTTTGACCTCTACAGTGGCAGGAGGATCTGGTGTAAAATCCCAACTGCCCAGTCATTTCCTTTCTTAATTACTCTTTTTGTTACCCTATGAGATATCTTTCTAAAATGCAATTTTGAGGATGTTTCTTCATTTATTAAAAACCAAAGCAGTTTTTGCTGAGAGGATAAAATCCAAATTGCCTCTGGGCATGCACACAGATCCTTCAAGGTTTGACTTTAGTCTTTGTTTCCAGCCTCTGGACCATCAATTTTCCCAGCAACAGAGGGTGCCAAACTACAAGCCAGTTAGTTGTCTGCCATCTGATGCTCTCAGGTCTCGATAACTTTGTACAGACCTTTCCTTTACCAGGGATGCCCTCCACCCACCCTGTGTGTGTCTGGAAAACTCACTTTCAAGAGCCCTGGGACTGGGGTTGTAGCTCCATGGTAGAGCGCTCACCTAGCACATGTGAGGCACTGGGTTCGATCCTCAGCACTACATAAAAATAAATAAAGGTATTTTGTCCATCAACAACTGAAAATTTAAAAAAATAAATAAATAAAGACCAGCTCTGTACTTCTTTCTCCAATGCAGATGTAGCCACTCCCTGGTTTATCCCCACACTGTCCCTACCTCCACAATGGGGCTTACCACTTCATACTGAGTCTGTAACTCCATGGGATTAAGAGCTTGAGGCAGGGACCATGATTTACTCACGTTTGGTCTTTAGGACTTCACACAAGTATTGACTGCAATAACTATAGCAATAAAAATTATTATGGCAAATACTGGTCAAATGCTTCTGTGCTGGGCAATTTTCTACAGCCTTTTTTCCATTTTGACTCTCTAATAGTGGCAACAACATATAAGTCCAGTGCTATTATTAGCTCCATTTGACAGAAGAAAACACTGAGGGAAAAAAATGTGAAGGGCTGGGCAAATACCTCACTAGTAAACTGCTGGTTTCAACTCAGCTACAAAGCAGATGTGCCAGGGATACTTTTTAAAAATATGGCGGCTCAAGTCCACTCAGGAACCACTAACGAAGAAACGTTCATGGGCTGGGACCTGGAGGATCTTATGAAAACTTTCCAGGTCATTTTCATGCACATCCTGTGTTGAGAACCACTGGTCTACTTACTTTCTCTTAAGAAACTTCGCCATCGTTCAGGAGAGAAAAAAGGATATAGAGAACTTGGGTGGGGTGGGAGGTTTAAAAGGGACCCAAATGTTGGCAGCTGAGTTCAAGAGCTCTGCAACCACGGCCCTACAGGTCCCATCAAGCAGGAGACCCTACGGACGAGCAAGGTGCCAGGCACTCAGGACATGCCACTCTGCCTCCCTCCTAAACACTGAAGATAGGACCTCAGAGCTGTCCCTAGCCCACACATGGCTGGAGGACCAGGTGCGGGAAGGGAGGTGGAGACAGTTCCTTTCCAACCTGGGAGGCAGAGTGAGGCTCAGGCTGAATTAGACATTTCTAAGCACATGGATTGTTTCCGCCTAATCTTCTCCAAAGACAGAAGAGGTCCTGCTCCTCTCTGTGCACCAGCTGCTTCTTTGCAAAACATCTATTTCCTCCCCCAAATTAGAAAGAATAGCACAGTAACCACTTACCATGTAGTCCAAAAGTTGTCAAATGCCAGCATTTGACCTTAAAAATGCTCACTTGATGAGTGCCTGACCGGCTTTTGCCTAGGTGGCAGCAGTGCTAGCTGCTTTTTCAGGGGGGCAATAAGAAGCAAGAACAGAAACTGGAAAGACTAGATGCAGAGAGAACGGGCACTTGATCCAGATGGGGAAAAATGGGGAGGGTGTTTTTCTTGGCAGATATAAAATACCTAGGAAAGGTGCTGTTATGGAGTAAGTTGGAGGAGGAATAAAATTTGGGACAATGATGGGGATTCATGAAGGGACAGAGAGATCAGTTCTGACCCAGAAACTGATTCCAATAAGAACAGGCAGGGATTCTATATGACTGGAAAAAAGAAGGTACTGTCCCTTTAAAAGTTAAATCTGTCAAAGAGATCTCCACGGCAAATGAAGATGCTATTCGGCACAGGCTGTGCAGTCAAGCAATCCTGAGGAGTCAGCACAGGCTCAGTCTCTTATATGCTCTGTCACTTGGGCAACTTCTTAAACCTATTTAGCCTCAGTTTCCTCATATATAAATAGTCTTAATAAATTCTTTCCTCATATGTTATATGTTATGGCAAAGTAGAAATTAAATATCCACATCAATAATAATAGATATGCTTACAGAGGACTGTGTAAATGTGTGCAATCCATTCAATTAATAGTTCAACAACCCTAGATAGTAGGTCCTACTACCATGCCCATTTTACAGATGAAGAGACTAAGGAACAGAGAAACTGAGTGATTTCCCAAGGTCATACAGATAATAGGTGGTCAGACCTGTCAAGGTAATTTGACACCACTGTCTAGACTTCTAACTACTATATTATGCTCAAAATTCTCTATATGGGTTAGCAGATCAAATGAGGACAAATGGCAATTGCAAGAAAAACAGAAGTGTCAGCAATCCCAAAGTACAGTTTTCAAAGGAGGTTCCTAATCCCTCAGGTGCTGAGAGTAGAATTTAGAGTTTTGCTTTTTGTCCCATTCTCCCCTTTTCTTTGCATACTCTGGCTGGGTAGAGGAAAGTCTTTGTATGAAGACACTGAGGACAGCTTTCAAAGTCCTTGGGCCACTAGCGACACCCCTGACTCGGGCAGAGAGGCTAAGAAGGGGCTTCTGAATGATTTCTTATCTAACCATGCCCCTCAACTCAACTGGTGCTGCACAAGGTCAGTTCACCTAATTTCTCACATCCCCAAGTCCCTCCCCTTTGGAAACCCTGAATTTTCTTGGCATTGGCAATCAATAAAGCTTTCAAGAGTACAGATGGCTCTTATTTGGGAGAGAAGTGTGGATAAGTAGAGCTAAAACTGCAGGAAAAAAATGAATGACTCTAAACTATTAACATCTCCAAATAATTTGTCTATTTTCATACACTGAGCATTTATCATTCACAATGGCACAAAACCAATCTTTATTTTAAAAATTCCATCTTTCTTTAATGTTGTGTTCACCTCTACTTTTTATGGAATGAATTTAATTAATTACTGTGAACAGTACTATCTGAACCTCCACGTTTCAAGTACCCTTTTGTAATTTATTGCTTTAGTGTTTCTCCTCTTTTTTGACCAAACACAGTGTTTGCCTCCTTGACCATCTCTTTAGGGAAGTCGTTCCTTCAAAACTACTATCCCGCCAGAGGTTTGTATTTGTGAAAAAATAAAGTCAAGGATCAGAAGTACATCCTATGTCATCTGGATGTACTGGATGGTAGAGCAAATTTGTTTTCCCAGATTTCTCTCTGTCACTTGAAGTGGTAGGAGATGGTACCTATTAGCACATCTGGTTCCAACGGTCAGCATCTGCCAGCATCTTCCTCCACCTACATCCATCATAGACCTTCTTCAAGAAAACTAAGAAGTCTTCTAGCATCAAAAGTATGAAAATGAATCATTAAATCATGTATTTGAATATGCATGATTATTAAGATGTCCTTTTAAAAACTATCGAACAAGGAACAAAATTAGAGCTTCCAATTTTTCCTCAACATTAACAATTTAAACTGTTATAAAGGTCAGCAAGTTCATGACTTACCTTTCACCAAGGCAAGCCATCCAAATAAATCCTCAGATTCAGAATAAGGGGGCACATCCCCAGTGGCAGAATGGGACAAAGGATCTACCTGTAGACATGGGGTCTGCCCCACTCATTGTCTTCCCAGGAACATAGTCCACTTTTCTAAGAGTCAGTTTCTCCATGAAATCATCTCTGTAAATGTCCTTCTCCAATAGGCTGAGTCAGTCTCAGTAAGGATCATGATGGACACAGGACTTGGAGGGTGAAGGATCCAGTGAGAGCCCAACCAGTCCTAACCTTGGGCATTTCAACCTCTGAACTTTGACCTCCTCTTCAGTGACACAAATGGTGTCCAGCATCTATTCATTGAATAGATGAATATAATTTGAATATGGTTTGTGATTCTCAAGGGTCTACTGTGATTAAAGTCTTGGTCCTCGAAGTCGTGCTATTTGGAGGTAGTAGAAATTTATTTCACTTCAACTGTGCCCTTGTAAGAGACTGTAGGACCCCAGTCTCTTTCTGCTCCTGGCTCAAGTTGTAATCACTTGCTTGTTCCAATGTGTGCCCCACCATCCACCTCTGGCATGGACTTTCACTGGAACTTATCTGGTTTAAGTGCCATGCCCTTGAACCTCCCAAACTGAGGTAATTTTTTTTTCTTTTTAAGTGTCTTATGTCAGGTATTTCATTATAGTGATGAAAAGTAACCACTATACATGATTTTCTAAACTTCAGAAGTTGAGAAATCAAACAATGACATTTTCCAGCTTCCCTTGCAACTAGGGCATAAGATGTTATGTAGGTTTATTCATTTTATACTGTCAAAGTAGTTTTAGAAGAAGGAATCAGGGTAGGGTACTGTTTACGCTCTTTCTTCTGACAATCAAGGAGAAGAGTTTTATTCTTAAAAGTTTGTTAATCTATGGCATTTAGTAACTAGGATCATAAACACTGAGAAGCAAGGTACTGGGGGTTTGTTACAGAATGTAACTGTTTCAGTGGTAGCTTCCTGATTCCTAACCGTCCTGACTATGAAGGAAGGTGGAAGCAGTAGCTCTTCAGGCAGGCCAGTCTTCTGAATGGTCTCAGAATCATTCCTGTAGCCCTAGCCGGCTCCTCCAACCCTCCCAATGAATGTGTAAGTTTCCAGTTCCTTATTAAACCTCTTTCTCTCTTTAAAAATAAGAGTGTTTTCTATTTTCTGAAACTGAGTCTAGACTGCTACACATCTCCATCCTTCAGCATGGGTATAAGGACCAAAAGACTCAGGGAAGGCAGCAGAGCAGAGCAGTTAAGAACATAAGCTCTAGGCTCAGATGGACTGGGCTTAAATGCTGGTCCTGGCTTTTTCTTGCTTTGTAACCCTGAGCAAGTTCTTTAATCTCTGCTTCTTATGTGATGGGGTTATTACAGGATTACATGAGATAATACATGTAGAATCTTCGTCCCAATGGTTGGTTCCCAGTATAAATTCAATAAATGTTAGTTTCTTCTTGCCCTGAGTTCCCATAGACACTCCAAATACTTCTGTTACAGTATTTCATCACATTGTTTCGATTAGTCCACTGAGAGCACAAACCCTGTCTGTAATGTGCAAGTAAAAAGTGTAGGAATATTCCAAATTTACACCAAAGTGACTCAGGAGTAACCTTAAAGGAAAACTAAAAAATGATTGTAATGATTCAATGAAAGTATAATTATCTCCATTGTACTCTGTTATGAAAATACAGGGTCAAACAGTGGCTGGGTGTGGAACTATAGTAAGAGGCAGACTTGGCCAAGCCTGCTCAGGGGTAGAGGAAACCTTGGCTGAGCAAATGGCTCCTTTTTCCTCAGTAAGGTCATCCCTGCTGCGGGTGAGAATCTGTCAAGCTGTTTTAGCAAAGTCACACTTCTAACATCCACCACAATGCCCTAATCTGGCTCCCCATTTTGTCATCCAGACCCAATGTGCTGGTCAGATCAGTCAATTTGACAGTTTAATTTCTTATTGTAAATTAATAGATTGTCATCCTGATTATTATAATATTGCTGCCTACATACTTGCCTACAGGCATACAAGAAGCTGATTTGAGTTTTCCATTCAGTTTTAGAGATGTAGCTATTATTGTGTTTTAATGGGTCCTAATTGGATTTGTACTAATAAACAGCAGTCATAATGAGCTTCGTTACTACAAGTCCATCTCTAAGAGAATCTCTTTGCAGTGAGTCACAGCACAGGCTTTTGATCCCACTGGGCTGAGACCATGGCAAAGTCACCAAGTTACCTGCTACCTGCCTCCAGTGCTCTGTGGCCAGCTTTAACCTTCAGACTTGAGTATCCAAACTGTATACAATGATCTGCTTTTATGTCTGTGAGTTCTTGATGTGCAGTGAGCATTTCTTAGTCTGTTTTTCCTCCAAATGCCCAACTGAGTGCCAGACACATACATAGTTGATAGGTAATAAATATTTGATGAAGGAATCCATAAACAAATGGATGTGTCCTTCTGCAGAGGAGCTAAAAAAAAAAAAAACTGTAGAAACAAAGAGGAAAATAAAACAATTCCAAAGGGACTCCAAAAAGAGGTGAATCACAAGCTTAAATATTCTATGATGATTCTTGAAAAATACTCAAAGCTTAGCTATTGACATTCTAACATTTTAGATAGTTTTTTATACAATAGTATCATTGATGCATGAGTTTTTTATTGCAGCTCTAACACATCACTACAAATCTCAAAGCTTATAACAACATCCATTTATTTTCTCACAGTTTCTATAGGTAAGAAGTCCAGGCACAACATAGCTCAGCAGGATGTCTGCTTGGGCAAACACATCATATGACAACTAATTCAGCCTTGGAAGGCTCTAAAGATTATCCTAAGGTTCCAGATTATTCTGGAACTAAAAATCCCACACTTTATCTGGTTATGTTTCTGAGTAGACTCTTTGAAAGAAGTCTCAAGTCTGTTCACTTCACTCAGGAAATGATTACATTTCTGTAGTCCTTCTAGCAAATGCCCAAATTCAGCAAAGACTATAGGAAGTAAGGGGTGCATGTGGTATCTTTAATGTATAAAACTAGAGCTTGGAATCCATGCTTCAGGCTTCTACTATAGCTTCTTAAAAACGGAAATATCTATTTCAAAATTATGGAGTCATTTCATTCAATTTTCCAACTTATAATTGAAACATTTGACTGGCTAGATGATGACAGATTATAAATTCCTTGAGGGAAGGACACATCTTGCTTATCTCTGGACCTCAAGAGCCAAGTGTGGGGTATATAATGTATTGAGCACACTGAATGTGTGAGATATTTGAGAGTTATGGGTAAAAGTAAACATGGCAGTAAAACACATGACTGAATAAAACAATTGGCAATAATTTAAAAATGTCACTGGTTCATGCTTACTTGAAAAAGAAAGAAAAAATTTTATTGTGTGTTTTCCCTTTTCCTCCTCTTCTCCTCTCTCCTTTTTGCTTTAAATAATATTAATCTAAAATGCTAGGAGGTTATTTTTTTTCCTTTGTTAGCAAAAAAGATATGAAATAGAAATATTGCACCAATAGTTATAAGGTAGCTTAAGGAAAAGATTAGGACCAGAATTAAATAAAGAAACTTCTGAAATACCCACAATGTATCACTGGAATTTCCTAGATTTTGAAAATCACATGCAATCCAGTTAACATCTTGAGAGAGATCTGAACATACCAACAGAGAGATTGAAGAGATTTCACTGAATTTGTTAGGATAATTTTAATATCAAGCAATAAGCTTACAGAGCATGAAAGAAAATAACTTGTGACTGTCTGGATTAATCTGGTGAAGACCAACACAAAAAGGCCCAAGGACCCTAGATTCCCATCCTATCACTCTTCTTTGCTTGTTTGCATAAGTAGGTCTTCAGCCCTCCTCTGGAAGAGGGAGAGAGATACACCCATAAATAACCTGTTTGTGGGGTCAGAAAATTACACTGTACTTTACAATTAGGACTATTCCATATGGAACTTTAACCTTTCCTTGTTTGCTTCCATTAGGTCTTTAATTTAAAAGCACACATAAGATTTAGAATAGAATGTCAAAAATAAATTCCTCTTGCTATTAAGGAACAAGGGTTCATAGTTTCCTTCTGTTTGCCCATGGAACTAGGAGGTCCTACGGGGGAAGTATATATCTCACAGGCTGTTCAATGGGGTTAGCTTGTGCAGGTGAAAGGGCCCAGCAGGAGGAGGACCTTGCCATGTTTGGCTTGTTTTTTTTTTTTTAATAAAAGATAATTCCTTTTAAACAGCATTAAATCCAACACCTTAATCAAGGAAGTTCTTTTCTCCCAGCTTATCACTGGTGCCTGTCAATAACTCCTGCTAAACAGGAAGCTGGAGCTGAAACACATCATCTGTCCTCCTTGACTCAGGAGCTCCCCCACACACACTGCAATGCACCTCTCCTGAGGTTCTGGGAGGGTGCAAAAGTGCTTGCACAGCCCTGTGTGGGAAGATAGCATAGCAGTGTGCAGCCAATCGATCGATCAATGCGAGGACATTCCTTGCCAAGCAAAGGGAAATAAAGAACAATTAGCTTACTCTGTGATCCTGCTGTTTACAAAGAAGATCAAACAAAAGACAATGACAAACAAGCCCCTGGACCAGGAATACAAAGCTTAGGGCTCCTATTTAGCTTCTGATTGCCATATGGTAGGTAGCAAGTTGGCAAAACTTAAATACTGGAGGACCTTGTTTTGAATTTCCACAACCATATCTGGTCTCTCGGTATAGTCATCCAACTCACCCACAGATTGTGGCTGGCATTTTACCCATTAAACATTATGATCTCCATCACCATTTAATAACGAGATTGGACCCGATAAGATTAGAGAGCCGATTTAGATTCTGCACAGCGATTCTGCCAGCTTTTCAACTACAAAGTAAATTTATGGATTGAAGCCTCTGAAATTATCCCATAAAAGCAGAGCTATAAGCAATATTCTTTAGTCACTTCACAGGAACAAAGTGTTTGGAGGAAAATGGCAGCACTGTGGCCATATGGACACTTTTCCTTAAATGATGAAAAATTGAGAATGTAGAAACAGATCATTTAAAATAATTGCTGTATCCTTTTAAGTGAAGCATACTCTGGTTTCCCTTGGTTTTGACATCAATCAATCATTCAATAATTATTCACTGAGCAGCTATTACTCTGCATATGCTCTTAGGCATTAGGGATTCATGTGTGAACAAAAGAAATTTCTACCCTAATGACCCTTTTACTTCACTAACTTCTATGTTTCTACTATAAACCATGTATCGCCTAACTGAGGTTCCTGAGGGAATGAAGAAGTCATCCTTTAGGTTATCAACCTGCATATAAATGCTTTGTTATATCCAGTGGTCTTTTTTGTTTTTTTGCAGTATTGGGGATCGAACTCAGGGCCTTGCACTTTCAAGGCAAGCACTCTACCAGCTGAGCTATCTCCCCAGCCCCTCCAGTGGTCTTTTTTAGTAAGGTAAGTTAGCATCACTCTGCTTCTTGGCTTCCCAAAATGTTCAGATTTTTTGCAACTCAATCTGAACCATGCAACTTTATTTTGATGAATGTTGGTGTGATAGATGATTTTCGTTATTCATCAAAGCATTTTTCAATCGGATTTTGGGAATCTGTTGCTTCCTGTTTTAATGAGAAAATAGAAACAAGAACCTCCATGAATCCTACCAATAGGATCCTGACCTGCAGCTCTGTGGTTACCAGGCTTCCCTCCTCCTGTGCAGCGCTCACCAGGCCCAGCCCCTGCACTTGTGTATGGGACAATACACACAAGTATGTTCCTCACTTACTCAAGAATTCTGTGCCAGCAATTCACTCTTCTCTGCATGGTTGAATCTCCTTCTGCTCTGTCATTCCCATTTCCACAAGATGTGTTATTATTTTTTCCACTTAAAAAATCTCTCTCGACCCTCCATTTTCTTCCAGCTTCTAGGATTTGTTTGTTCCCCTTTATAAATGCCTCCTATTCTTGGACCCACCTCACCAGGGTTTCACCCCATCACTTCATCATCACTTCATCAATACTGCTTTTGCCAAGCTACCAATGACCTCCTCATTCAACTGCTAAATTCAATGTACAGTTTTCTGTCCTCATCCTACTTAGTCACTACCTGACACAATCACTCCCTTTCTTTGAGCTACTTTCCTCCTTCAGCTTCCTCATTCATTGGCTTGGGTTTCTCTTTCCTCAGTATCGACTGCTGTCCTTTGCCGGCTCCTTTGCCAGCTCCTCATTTCCCTGTCTCAGTGCTAAGAGCCTCACAACTCACTCTTTAACCTCTTTGCTCACTCCTGGGTGAGTTTATTCAGGTCCATGACTTGATGGACTATCTGTGGTTTCTAGATTTAAAAACTATCTCATAATTTCTGAAGTTGTATTTTTTGTTTGAATTCCAGACTTACATTCGACTATATCTCCATTTAAACATTTAACCATTGAGATCTCCAACTTAAGGCCGAATTTGAACTAGCTTATCTTCCATTGGAAACCTGCCTGTCCTGAAGTATTCTCCATCTCAATTAAGGGCAACTCCATTTGTCCAGTTACATGAGGCCAAAAAACTTGGTGTCATCCTGATTTCTGTCTCTATTGCTCTCTGTATCTAACACATCTAACCCCCTGGCAATGCTGTTAGCTCTACTTTCAAGATATGTCCAGAATCTGATCACTTCTCTTTGCCTCTGTTGGTACCACCTTGGCCAGGCCACCAGAATCAGTCCCCTGGAAGATGGCACCTATGTCTGAATAAAAGAGTCACTCTGCTGATGCCCTTAACTCTATGACCAGTCTTGACAGTCTAACTGCCTCTAACACAGGCCACACTGAACATGATTCAGATTTTCTCAAAGTTTCTTAATAACTATATGTCACTCTTTTGCCCACAGGTACCATGAGAAGATGAAGTACTGTGATTTGACTTTCTACTTTCTGATCACAGATATATTCCTGTGTGTTGTTAAAGTTCTTCTGTTCTTGTTGCCATGGGCTATCCTACGGATGTGGACAGCAGGGCTGTGGTATATGTGAGACTCATGGGTATATGGTTAAGGATGGAGCAAAGCCCATGTTGCACTCTCTAAGTTGTGAGCCACTGTATCTGCCCATCCCGAGAAGAGGGCATCTTTTTCTTTGCACAAAGATGCCTGCTGCCCATCATGTCCTGCATTTATGTGTGTGGGTGTGTCTAATAGGACTGCTCAGAACAGGGGGCCTTTTAAAGTCTGTTTCAAGACATTGAAGAGTTCAGTAACAGGTTTGGCTTTCTCTGTGCATGTGGAAGTCTACTTGACTCAATACCCTTCCAATTCCCACCCCATACAGACTGCATTTGCTGCTTATGATTTCTTATTGGCTGGAAAGCCAAGCAGACTGACTTGTTTGAATTCTGGATATGATGAAAGTAAACAGACGCTAACAACAAGGCTTATGAAGTGATGTAACTGCTGGGTGCACCGCCAGTAATTCCAGCGGCTCAGGAGGCTGAGGCAGGAGGATTCCAAATTCAGAGCAGGTCACAGCAACTTAACAAGGTCCTAAGGAACTTAGTAAGATCCTACCTCAAAATAAAAATATTTTTAAAAAATAAAGGTCTGGAGATTTAACTCAGTGGTTAAGCATCTCTGGGTTCAATCCCTGGTACAAAAAAAAAAAAAAAAAAAAAAAAAAAGTGGTATAAGTGCCTCAAACATTGATCTTCTGACAGTTTCTGACTCTACAAGGGTCTCTCTGCTTAGGATCTTGATTCTGAATGAGAAATTTCTGGATAAATGGAAGCTCATGAGATTAAAATCATACCCATATATATTAATTTCTCAAGATCATTACCCAAGCTTTTTAAAAGGATATTCACATCAGAGCAACCCTTTCTATAAAGACTATTTGAACCCTACACTAAAATGTGCTTAAAGTCAATCTGATCCTATTTCCTAGTATCTTCCTTAGCCCTTGCCACTGCCTTGTGTCTGAAGTTTAGGTCTGACATGGCTTAGCTGGAGATTCACTCCTGTTGCCTCATCAATTACCACACTGCCTTGAGAAGCAAGGGGAAAGTATCCACTCCCATTTCTTGATGTAGAAAACTGGGGACAGATCAATGAATAAAGAACTCATGAACTGTTTTTAGATTTTAATGAAATAGGAAGAATGTAAAAATATTTTAAAATATGGAATAAAGAAACTAAAAACCTGACCATTCAGTGAGTCAGTACAATTCTCAGACAGACATTTATTTCCCAGGATTGATTACGTTAAAAGAGAGAAGAATAGCGCATAGCACATCACAAATATTTAATGTTATTTTTTTGAAATGGTGAAGAAAATAGCTCTTTAAATCTGTATAACCCAACTAGAGGACTTTAAGAATTTTAATAAGAGACCCCATGCTGATAATATTTTTAAACAAGCTGTTCAACTACTGAAGGTTCATTCTGTGATCTTCATTTTTAAGAGACTGAACTGAAATGGTGGTATGTACTCTAGGTGCTGTTTTACTAAAAATAAATAGCCCAAAGCATGTACTGGAGCCACTGAGAGGAAAGGGGCATGGCTCGGTCATATTATGTCGCAGAGGTGCTGGTCCAAGGTGACTGAAGGTTGCTAGCAATAGCCCTTATTTGGTGCTAGTCTCCCAGAACCACTTAGTGAAGTGGAGATAGTGTTGGATAAATTTTTAGCCCAATTTATGATTCTCCACCAGTAGAGCATGTGGTGCTACTTCCCAAAGCACTAAATTCTTCCTCCTACAGCACAACACTATCTTGTCTTGTTCTATTTATTTTCCTTAAGTATGTGTGACTTGCAGAGCATTAGCACATCAAAAACATATGTTTCCTAAGCCTGTTCTCACATCTCACCTTCACTTAGACTTTCAAGGTCAGAGCTATTTGTGGATATCCACTTAATTGGACTTAAAATAAAAGGCAGCAGAAAATAGTAGATTCGTAATGGCCCTTCATCGTAAGCATAAAAAAAGCAGTCTAGCTCATCTGAATGCCATTTAAAGAAATCAGCCTCTTGGTCAGGGCCACAAAATTCCATCCACCAGGTCACCAGTTACTATGCAGCTGATGCAAGCCAGAGCAATGAAGAGGATGTTTCCTGGGCCCCTTGGAAACCACCAGAACTTTGAATCAATTGTGCATTAAAAGCATAATCATCTCTTTACCCTCAGAATGTGCACACTAATCAGGTTCGTGGAATTAGAGCTCATACCAGACAGTGATGGAGTAGATCATTATTGGAATTGTTATTATTTACAGTATATAGCTCCATATATTTACAAAGCTTTGTCCAAAACCAATCAAATGTGCCTAGGGCCTGGAATGGGAGGGGTTGCATGTATCAGGAGAGTGGGTAGGTGAACAGATTGGCCCGGATGTACAAAGTTAAATACCAATGTCAGACAGCAAATTAGGCAAAGTTCACACTGAGAAGTGAAGGACTGTGGCCCAACTGCTTTACTGAGAGGGCTTCTGGACAAGAAGCAGGGAAGGGGATTTGATGGTAAAAAATTCTCTTAGATGAGACAGAGAAAAACAAAGGGGGCAAAGAAGGATGATACAGCAACCAGATGACCAACATCCTGGGGCCAGTGTGCAAGTAGATTTGCATTTCTGGGTTCTCCTTACTCAGGAAGTCCTGGGCCCCAAATGACTCTGGGATCCTCCCCGAGTCCTTAGCTTCAAGGAGTTCAAGCTATTCTCAAGGCCAACGTTTTCCCAATTCTGCCAGGGAGGAGGCAGCTTCAGGGTTGATCCAAGGGTTCAAAACCACTCTCTAGATATGTCTCAAGAACAATATGAAATAGTTTGGATCCCTAGAGGTTCCCCAGTTGAGGAGCTGCTCCCTCGGTGGAGCACCCCTCCTAACAGCATACAATGGCAGAAAGTACCAGTAAGTCATATATCTGATAAAGGACTGGTAACCAGAATATATAAAGAATTCATAAACTCAACACTAAAGCAAATAGCCTGATTTAAAAATAGTCAAAGGATTTGAATAGACTCTTCTCCAAAGATATACAAATGTTCATAAAAAGATGCTTTGCATCATCCATCCATCAGGGAAATGCCAATCAAAATCACACTGAGGTGCTACTTCATACCCATAAGGAGAGCAGTCAAAAAAAGATAATAAGAAATGTTGGCAAAGATGTGGAGAAATTGGAACTCTCACATATCATTGGGAGGAATGCAAAATGGTGCTGGAACTTTGAAAAAATAGTTTAGCAGTTCTTTAAATGTTAAACACAGAGTTAGCATATGGCCCAGCAATTCTGTTCCTAAGTAGATAACAAAGAATATCGAAAATAAAGGGCTGGGGAGATAGCTCAGTCGGTAGAGTGCTTGCCTTGTAAGCACAAGGCCCTGGGTTCAATCCCCAGCACCACAAAAAAATAAAAAGAAAAGAAAAGAAAATATACATCCACACAAGAACTTTTAAACAAATACTCATTGCACCATTATTTATAATGATCCAAAAAGGTAAACAATCAAAATACCGATCAGTTGATGAACGGACAAAAAAACAGGTGTTATCCATGTAATGGGATACTATTTGACTATAAAAAGGGGTGAACCTTAAAAACTTTATGATAAATGAAAGAAGCCAGACACAAAAAGTCAAGTATTATGAGGTTTCATTTAGATGAAATGTGCGGAATAGATCTGTAGTGACAACATCGATTAGTGGCTACTGGGGAGTGGGGGGAGGGAGGAAGCGGGAGAGACTCCTAGTGGGTCTCAGGTTTTTTTGGAGGATGATTAAAATGTTCTACAATTAGTGATGATGGTTACATAATTCTGAATATACTAAAAAAAAAACTGCTTTGTATTGTATACCTAAGGTGAATGCTGTGGTACATGAATTAAATCTCAAAAGAGCTATTATAGAAAAGCTAATAGAGAAACACTATGTGATACTAGAAGACAAGGAAAACTATTTAGGACCACAGCTGGAATAATCTGACTTTCGGAATAGAAGACCCTTATCTTCCCTCACACCCACACTTGCAACCTGAGGGCACTGGAGGATTTCTAATTGCTTCTGATTTTTAAAGTAGAAATTCATTATTTTCATTTGACTTTCATACAGAAGCCACCACATTTTATGACTGACCTCTCTAGATACTTATCATGTCATCACTCCCATGATCGACTTCTTGAAGCATTAAATGCCCTTTCCCCTTCTACTCATGACCCTGAGCTCGGTACTGGCTACTGCATGGACCCAGTGCGTTACCAAATCAAGGGGTGGTTCAATCTGAGAAAGAAAACGCAGATGCTAGCAAACCAACACAAAGTATGGCTGTGATGAGATGGACATGTGAATAATTAAGCACTGATGACATATATGAGAAAAAGGAAATACAACTTTAGGGCAGCAACAGGAGGGCTTGAGATAATTTCATGGTTGAGAGAGGTTCCATTTGCCAGATAGGAAAACTGCTTCTCTCTTAATCCTCTGCAAGAGTAAAGGGAGAGCAAACTGAGGTCCAAACATTGAGGGTTTGACTATTAGGGGTTAGTTGAGGGAACTACATATTCATATGGCTGCAAGGGTGGGACAGAGAGGGGGTGTCTACAAAGTAAGGAAAACACTGTGGGGAAAGAGAGCAGACCAGCAGAGAGGGAAGGGAATCAGAGCAAAAGAGACTGGGAGTAGAACATCTTGGGTGGATGGTGATGGCGGTGGTGGTGTGGGGTGGTGGGCTGGTAAATATTTTTCCTATTCAATCTTATCCAAAATTCATAGCCTCCCTATGAAGAAAATTCTATATTTTCTTAAGGATCAGCTTATATAAGCCCAAAGAGGGTTAAGTAACATGCGCAAGATCACACAACCAGGAAGGTGTATTCTATCCCAGGCCTCAATAACACACAATTCCATGGTGGGGAACCTTAACCAACACATTACCTCTCAGAAAACACAGTAACAGTTTTCTAGAACATACCAATGCTCAGTGTTCTCCACAGGCTAAAAATAATAGAATGGCACAACACATAACCTGACTGCTATCAGGTACAGGGAAAAATGAACCTGAGTTCAAATGAGCCTACTTGAGAGCTGGCACAATAGATGACAAGTTGTGCCTAAGATGAACCTACTCTACCTGCAGTGTGCTTGTCCAATTCCGTGTCCATCAAGCAGTAAAAGAGAAAGCTACTTGCAGAACACCACCAACTCATTGGCCCTTTCCAAGAAGGTCCTACAGGGTGGTAAAGAAGCCCTATTACCTTTCAAAAGGAACTTACTTTCTTTCATTGGAATTCTTAGTGGAAAAAGCCCTTCTAACAGGGCAAATTCAGGGCTTGACTAGGTAATGACTTGTCAATCCATCATTACACACAAGTATACAGTTGGCCTTCTGTACCCATGGATTCAACCAACAGTGGAGTGAAAATATTAAAAAAGAAATTGTGTCAGTACTGAACACATATACAGTTTTTTTCTTGTTATTGTTTTCTAAACAATACAGCTAACAATACAGCATATGCTGTATTAGGTATAGATAACCTAGAGAAAATTTAAAATATATAGGAGGAGGTATGTAGGTTATAAGCAACACTAGGACATTTTATGTAGGGGACTTGAGCATCCTCAGATTTTGGTACCCTGTGGGTCAATGGAACCAATCCTCCATGGATACAGAGGGATGACTATTCCCATTCACAGAGTACAGAGTTATCAGAGTTGCTGGGGACCTTAGAGATAAACTGGTTTATATGCTTGGTACAGGGATATGCAGCCAGTTTGTGGGATAAAAAGAACTCCATTTCTCCAGGCTCGGTCCCTGCCAATGCATGATTTTGAGTGCATCCTTTAAAGCTGTGAACACAGCATTAAATATGGCCTCATGCCCAGACCCTTTCCAAAACCACCAATTTTACCAGTACAAGAACCATGTCTGTATCATTTGGTTTACAAATTCAGTACTTCATAAAAAGGAAACCAACCTAATTGAAATGCAGCTTCAGCCTTCTTGTTGAGGTTCTGCTTCTCTTTGATTTCATAACCTTTCTCTTCACCCACGTTTATTTTCCACCTGATGACAAGCTCACTGGGAACCAAGGATATGTTGAGACTCAGCAAGCTCTTGCTGCAATCTACACTTTCCTTACCTTGCAATCAGTCTATTTCAGAGCAAGAGAGCAATACAAAATTGGTGTGTGTCAGCATCTTAGGATTCCACAGGTATCTACATTGGTCAGAGGGTCAGAGTCACCCAACTGGATATGGATGGTGTGTATGCTTGGGGAGGAAGCTACAATGACATGTGGATCCAGCTCTAAATAACTGAAAGAGTCCCAATTATGAAAATTAGCATCAATTTACATGTACTTAAAGGTCCCTTGGGTTTCATGGTTCAGAATCTATAAACTACAAAAAGAAGTTGAAGATAAGAAACAAGGGTAGCACTAGCCCAAAGCGCACCTTAATTGAATAAGAAAAGGTGGCCCTTCCTCTGGGTAGCCACAGTCCCACACCAGAGTACACAGTTCATCCAGTAGGATGATGTCTGCATTCCTGCTCCTACTCATCCCTCTGATCAGACAGATACCCTTGAGCAGTATACTCCTAGCACAGCTTGGGCAGGGCAGGCCTAATGAGAGGAAGTATGGAAAAAAAAAAAGAAACTTGGTACTTCCAAAAACTAGGGTCATGATCCATTGGGAGGTCATGAAATTATTTTAGAAGGCTCAAACCATTATTTTTAATTATAAGAAATATATGTGCCTTGTCCTTAGATTTTATTTTTACATGTATATTAAATATGTACATATATAAGTCTATGCATACTTTAGATTGAGATGTAAAATACACTTCTTTGTTTCAACTGGTGCATTATAATTATACATAATAATGAGATTCATTATACAATATTCATAAATTCATATAACATAATTTGCTCAATCACACTCCACAGTGCTGTCCCTTTCCCTCCCCCAATTCACTTACTGTACTCTCCTGATCTTCCTTCTATTATTATTATTATTTCAATTAGTAAATTATAATTTTATGTTACAATATACATGTTATATATATTTATACATTATATATAATGTACAGATTTTATTATATTACACATCATTACATACATATATATTATATATGCATGTATATATATTATAAATATGCATATATATAGCTGATTCATTGTGGTATATTCAAACATGAGCATAGTATAATTTGGTAGATTTTGTTCCTCAGAACTTCCCATGCGCTCTCCTTCTTCCTCCTCCTTGATCCCCTTCCTCTATTCTATTGGTCTCCCTTCTACCAATAGTATAAAACATATTTCTTTCTTTGTTCTTCTTTTTTTTTTTTTTTTTGGCACTGGGGATTGAATCCAGGGGGGCTTAATGGAGCCATATCCCCAGTCTTTTTTTTTTTTTTGTATATTATTTAGAGACGGTTTCACTGAGTTGCTTAGGGTCTCGCTAACAATCCTCCAAAGCTGCTGGGATTACAGGCATGAGTCACTGTACCTGGCTGTGTTTCTTAGTGTGGATCGTGGTTAAAAACATTTGAAATCCACTGACTAAAGAGAGTTTGATGTGAAAACTGAGTCCAATTTGAAGGCTTGTTTTGTTTTTTACTCCAAACTGCCCAGTAAGAAGCACTAATGCATAAGAAACTAGTATGCATTTTGGGGTCAGACAGATCCAAGTTCAAGTGCAGTTTAAATACCACTAAATTGGGGCTGGGGCTGTAGCTCAGTGGCAGAGTGCTTGCCTCGAATGTGTGAGGCACTGGGTTCGATCTCTAGCACTGTATAAAAATAAATAAATAAAGGCATGATGCCCATCTACAACTACAAAAAAAAAAATTAAAAATAAATAAATATCACTAAATCTTGGCCTTGGGCAATCGTTTAGTTCCTGATCTGCAGGTAGAGATAATATCTGTTTTCCTCAGAGTGTGGACATAGTAAGTACCTGGTGTAGAGCTCTGCCTAGTTTTCAGATCCCTCTCTGCTCTTGACTTCCGGAAGACCAGCAGGTTCACAATCACCAGCAGGTTAGGGACACACATGTAGCCCCAAGGAGGATTTTCACTGCCAGAAGCCACAAATGCTGAGGAGGTCTAAGGTTCTGCAGTAAACTTTAAATGACATTCCCCCATGCACATTGTTTTCCCATCTGTCTGAAAGGGCTATTTCACACAGCATGCTTAAGCTAAAATTATAGCTTGATCAGGTCAATTAAGTCATTTTAGTGAAAATATTACCTGCAAACCAGTTAAGAAAAAGAAGTAATATGGCTAAGGTTAGTCTCTGGCCTTCTGTTTGAGTAAATATATTAGATTGCTATTTTGGCCCAATTAGAATATTCTGCAGATTAAGTATTAGAGCTTCTGAGTATAGAAATAAACTGAAATCTCAATATATTAGGTCATCTC
Organism: Sciurus vulgaris; assembly: GCF_902686455.1. Classification (NCBI taxonomy): domain Eukaryota; kingdom Metazoa; phylum Chordata; class Mammalia; order Rodentia; family Sciuridae; genus Sciurus; species Sciurus vulgaris. The sequence goes on from NC_136476.1 coordinate 38,256,368, forward strand.
AAATATATTAGATCTTCTTAATCTATTAGGTCATCTAGGTCAAAGCTCCCTTTTCCAAATGAGCATACTGGAATCCTGGGAGGTAGAAAATTTCCCAAGGTCATATAGCCAGGGAGCATATCCCAGTTCCTGGGAATCTCATTTCCCAACTCCTCTGTCACAGGACTTCTCTTTAACATAATTCACCCATTAAAACAAAAACAAAAATTGCTTTATTTAGGTGGGAAATGTGGGGAAGGATGAGAACTAAAGTTGGTATATATTTGTAAGAGATCTTTGTATGAGTCATCACAGCGAACTTTAAAATTGACACAAAAGACACATAGGAAACAGGCAATCTATAAAAGAAAAACTTAATTTGTTATTAACATATGTTTCAAAGCTCAACCCCCAAATTAAACAGAAATGTAAATTGAAACTAATTAAAATGCTACATTTCACCTTTCAAATTGGAAAACATTGAAAATTATAATACTCAACACTACCAAGTATGTAGCAAGGTGGCAGAAACTTAAAAGGGCTCATAAACTTTGATCTAGAATTTCTGCTTCTACAAAATCAGAAAATCTTGTATACGGCTATTTGTTGTAGCACTTCTTATGGCACTAGTGAAATATCACAATAAATTACAGCACAAAAATGGCTTTCTATATTATAATATAATACTAAACAGCAAATAACATTTTAGAATTTTTTTTTTTTTTTTGGTATCAGGGATTGAGCTCAGAGACACTTAAACATTGAGCCACATCCCCAGCGCTATTTTGTATTTTATTTAGAGACAGGGGCTCACTGAGTTGCTTAGGGCCTTGCTAAGCTGCTGAAACAGGCTTTGAACTGGCGATCCTCCTGCCTTAGCCTCCTGAGTCTCTGGGATTACAGGCATGCACCACTGTAACCCGCAATATTGTAGAATTCTTAATGACATAAAGACATGCTCTTAACAGTCTAAGATTTTTTTAAACTCTTTCAAAATTGTAAATATTCTATATAACTTAAAAATTGTGCATATCCAATACTACTTCAATTTATTTAAATATATAGGTATACATACATGTATATATGCATGTGTATGTGTATATATATGAGACATTTGGAAGAATACATGCAAAGGTTATTTTTGGATGGTGCATAGTTATTTTTGGATGGAGCAATGGAGAGATTATAAGCTATTTAATATTTTGTTTTTAAAGTTTTGATGTGTTTTTATAATCTTGGGCAATGAATATATTGTTTTAATATCTGGATAAAAAAGTATTACTTAAAAGGCAAGTCTAAAATTTAAAGTGGCCCCATAGAATTTCTTCTTAGAATTGCCTCAGAATTGATTTCACTAAAATTTTTGCTGTTGGTAGGGTTTTTGTTGATGAGGAGTGTTACTATCATGGTCAGACTGTGTTAAACATTTTGACCATATAGCAAAATTTTAGGTCAGTGCCATTTGTTTTATGTATTACCTTTTGACAAATCCATGGTCTGAAACACTTATATTTGGCAACATGATGAATTAAACATTCAAGAGAAGCCCTTTTCAATATATTACTCCCTGAAATGTTGGATATTATAGTTTTAATATATTTTTTAAATACCCAATTACGTTAGTGAGGAATTAGGGTTCTAATTCCCTAATTCCAGAACACCCAGTAAGCATAAATCCAGAGGCATCTGTTGTGCTGCTTTGGCTCCCAGGTATTTGCCATTTCCCAGTGACCTAGAGAGTAGGCTATTAGATGCTACAAGGGTAAGACCTGATTCCGGGAGGTAGTTCAAAGATATCTTCTCCCTGGGAAGCTGAGAATCCTGAATGGCTATACTCTTTTTGGGTGAATAAGAAGGAAAAATCTACCTAGCAAAGGTAGAATTTGCCTATTTGGTGGGATGTGCCTATTTTGGTCTTGGTTTTAAGTGGTACTGAGATAGAGAGAGAGAGAGAGAGAAACAGAGAGAGAGAGAGACAGAGAGAGAGAGACAGAGAGAGACAGAGAGAGAGAGACAGAGAGAGAGAGAAGTCTTCCTTGAGAACTGTAGACACAATTTATTTGTGTGGGTTTGAGATCTGACTTCACCTACTACCTGAATAGGAAAAAAAATAAAATCAAACATTTATGTTAGAATGGTTCCAGGTTAGCAGTAATCCCAGGCTCTTAGCAGAAAAGCAATACCTCTGAAGGAATGCACTTAAAACCCAACTGTCAATAAATTCCTGCAAGTAAAGTTGCAAGGAACTTTTGTCCCAAATTAAATCACTAATTTTTAAAATAAATCACTAAATATAAGGAAGCAACAGCACACAGTCAAGATTCAATAAAACAAAAACCAGACTCATGAGGATACTGACACTAAAATTATCAACCATGAAATAGAAAATAAGTGTAATTAATATGTTTAGAGGAATGAAAAAGGCATTAAGAGCACAATGAAGGAGTAAAAAACACGGAAAATCAATTTGGCTAATTTGGAAAAGAGCCACTAAGAATTTGTAGAAATGAAAAATGCAATAATGAAAATCAATAGATGAACTTTAGCAGATTAGACAAAACTGAAGAGAAAAATGGGAAATTAGAAGAGAAAAAGAAATGACCAGAATGAAGATCATAGATAGGAAAAGGGTGAACAGTGAAAAGGAATGGAAGACAGGTCTAGATGGTCCCAGGCACACCTAATGGAAATTCTAGAAGGTAATATAGCGAGAACAAGAGTGTAGAGGCACTAAGCCTCAGAGTCAGGAAGCCCAGTGAGTCACAAGTAGGGGACACAGAAATGAGGCAGACACATCTGACACCCCTGAAGGAAAATGCTGAACAATGAAAACAAAGTGACATTAAGTGTGGACAAAGGGAAAAGATGTCTTACCAGGAGCCACTGTTCACACTGACAGTAGTCTTTTCAACAGTGAAAAAGGAATTCAGACACAGTGACATGTTTTGTTCAAAATGGGAAGGGAACATCATTTTCTTACCCACTAAAACTATCTTTCAAGACCAAAAGTGAAATAAAAAATTAGGAGCATTTACTATTAGTAGAACCTCAATTAAGGAATTTATAAAGAATATGCATCAGGAGCAGAGGAAAAAAAATTTAGGAAAAGATCTGATATGCAAAAAAGGAATGAGGAGGGAAACTGGAAAAACTATGGGGAAATTTAAAAATATTGACAATATAGTGTCAATGACTGATTTGTAGATTAAAAAAAAAAAATCAAAGCTCTACCTCAACAGAACTGCCACAAAACATCAAGGTAAAACATAAATCCTGGATCTTGAATCTTACATAAGAGGGAAGAGGTGGGTTGAGTTAAAATGTTTTAAAAGTCCCAGGTTGCTTAGCTAACGAGTAAGACATTAATTTTGTACTGTGCTAAGTTAAATATACATATTAAAATTTCTAACACAAATACTTAAAAAGGAATAGAATGTATAAATTCAAAACTATTATAGGAAGAAACAGATTTAGGGAAAAATTCAATTAGAAAAAGACAAGAAAAAAACTATAAAAAGAAACCGAAAGATCAGAACAAAACTGAAAGCATGAAAGAGCATGATAGAAAAGAATCCAAACAAAACAGTAATCACAATCAGCAAACTAAACAACCCAGTTAAAAGAAAATGATTGTGAGACAATCTGACATTTTAAACAAAGTTCAGGTATATTCTGTTCACGAGAAATTTATCAAAAAAAGGTGGAAATTTTTAAAAAATGAAAAAAATTAAACCTGCCGAATTCACACTGTAAATGTACGTGTGTTCCCGACAATCAGAGAGGAGCTTAACATAACAATCCCATTCTTTGCTAAATTTAAAATACAAATTATTTTGTTCCATCCAGGCACAACACACACACACACACACACACACACACACACACACCAGTAGGTCAGGGGTTGAGGATGGGACGGTGGAAGGGAAAGGTGAGGAGAGGAGAGGAAAAGTGGAGGGAGGAAAGGAGACAGGAAGGATTGGTGACCGCTTCTTTCCATTGCCTGAAGGACTAACCAAGTTTAGGTCCTCTCTTGCCTCAGGAAACCTGAGCAGTAAGGGGAATGGCCAGAGGCAATTTGAATTTGATGTTCTGAAAACTCCAGGGCTCTTTTGGGTCTCAAAATGCTTCACTCACCCTCTGAGACACATGTAGTTAACTGATGGGATAGTAGAGGAAAACAAAATAAGAAAAATATCACCATGCTGCCTCTCTATGTAAAAAAACATCACATTCACAGGCATCTAGTCAGTGAAGAATTTTAATGCCTAAGTATTCTTTCTTTTGAGGACAGGAAATTAGTCTCCACATTTATCAAAAAAACACATCCTTTTATTTGTATAAGGACAATCTTGCATTCCTTGAAGTTTGAACATTAATTTTACTAATAATTTTACGAGGCTTGGTGGGGGAGGGTTGAATTTACAACACGTGTATTTATAACATTATTTATGATGTAGTACTTTAAATACTTCATTCTATAAAGAATATTTAGTTTTAATTTTGATTTTCTCAAGAATATTAATAACAATTAAAAATGCAAAAACTGCTTATAACTTTTCAAGCATACACACTGAATAAAGGTACACCTAAATTACCAAGGAGTCTGGCTCTCCAACTATCCAGCTTTAGCATCTTTATTTAGATCATTCCCTTTATTAGAACCTGGCCGACTTGCTGTCAGATTACAGTGCCAAGTCTACAAGGTTAAATACCATGGACAGCTGCTTTCTAGGCCAATGACAGACTTGCACGGTAGCAGATCAACGGGATCCCAGCAGTCAGGCCAAGCACTCAGCAAAATATGCTTGGCTGTCCTGAAATTCAACTGCTTTGCATCCTGCAGGATTCAAGTTTATTCCTACCAGGCTAAAATGGATTTTAAGAAGAGGACCCTAGTCATTTATAAAAATATCCTGAAAACAAAAGTCTGTTAGTATAGACATTATTAAACCCCAGTCAAAGGCCTCCTTATTTCAAGCAAAATTCTACAAAATAATTTCAGGACAAAAAAAAAAAATCATTTGGTTATTTCTTTGAAGTTTACAATAATATTTAAACTGTATATATTCATCACTTGTGAATATTGTAATATGAAGGTTATTTCATGTCTCTATGGGGTATGACATTCAGCTTATTAACTCAATGATTTGTTGCAGTAAATTCAATCTTTAAGGTATACTTTATAATCCTCAAATCTGATGTAATTGATTCTTATTCATTTCCATTTAAGAACAGAACATGAAAGGAACTAATATTTATAAAACAATCCATATTTGCCAAAGACTTTGCTAAACACTTAACACTAAGGTCTTCATTTAGTAGTTTCCCCAAACTTATAAAGTAGGTCTTATTATTTTCACTTTCCAAATTAGGAGACTGAGGCTCACAGAGTTGAAATGACTTCTCCAAGGCCACTGGGCTTAATTACATGTCTAAGCTTAAAATCCTTTCCTCCCTGAGTTGAAGCACCAGGACTTCTCCACCATACACCACTATACAACTACTTGGTGCTGAAAGAGAAATAAGATAGTGAACATATCTGGTGGTGGCGGTGGGAGAACCATAAACAGGAGAAATAGTTATGAGTATATCATGCTTTCTTTTTTCATTAGGTAGATCCAGAATTCCCAAATTAAAAAACAAACAGTATTAAGCATAGTGCAAAATTATGGATTGCATAATAACTGCTAAGGAATGTCAGCCTGAATTGCTGAGTAAATTATCAAAAAAATAACACTAGTCACCTAATTGAATAGTTAAAGGTCTTGCCAGAACTACTTTAAAGAATGACTCAGAATTGATTAAATACAGCCTGTAACCTGTATTTAAAAAGTTATTTCCCAAATGCATGAAACTCTCTCCACCCCCACTTCAGAATACAAAATCCTTCCATCTTGTATACACCATTGTATTGCTCTGCAGATTTCTTCCTCATAAATGTTGCCAATACAAGTTTCACAGTAGTGTAACAAAGCAAAAAAGTAGAGTTCTCCAAAAGACTTTCTACTGTTGATATGCCCAAGATATTCATAAGACACCAAATCATGTCCTTGTCTCTAAAATACATATATTTCTTTGATAGTTGTTAAGTACTCTGATTGGAAAAAACCAGACTACTCATGAAAACCAGTTAAATGGGCTTTAGGAGAGGGTTTGAGGGATCTTCCTTTGGTTACCAAGACAGAGAAAGGGAAGAGGCTCCAGGGATGACCCTGTCTTATGCCCTGAAGGATATGTACTCAGTTGTCACATCTGAATGCATGTTTGCAAATATTTTGCTGAATACTTAAGAGTTAGAAAAAAAATGTAGTACAAAACATTTCTCCTTTGCAAGTAATAAACAGAAATATTACTTCTATATTATTTCTCTCTACATTTTCTTTTGTTTGTTTGTTTTCCTGCACTGTGTTTCCATTTCATGACTGCTACAAAAATGATGGTCAATAAAAGTGACTGTTATGTAAATTTAGCTAAAGTAATGAAGTATTTTTTAAATTTTCCTTTTGGAAAAATCTCTTACCCCCTACTCAAATATCTGTTTTGTACATAAAGAGGAATTTTTCCAAATGCTAGTATGAATAATCTGTGTATATATCTGGGTTTTCAGTTTAAAATCACATTCAGAGATGACATTCTTTGTTAGGATATGAATCAAAGCTGCATTATAACACTACATAAAAATTTATTGACTCTGCTTATTCATTATTTTTAAAAATTTTACATTTTTGATGATCAATTTCTATAAGCACTTTCCCCAGGTGAACAGTAGGATTGTCACTATGGTCATTAAAACTTCCTCAAATTCTATAAAAACATGTTGAGTCACATTTCTTGTACAAAAAGGGCCATTGCAATACACACAGGTGGCAGGGCTGGCCATTTGCTCTTTAAATGGTGAATATTGATCAGTTCCTGGTCAAGTGATCTGAAATATTATCTATGGATGGAGGAAAAATAACCATGAGGTTGGGGATGGGCTCAATGGTAGAGTGCTTGCCTAGCATCTTCAAGGCCCTGGTTTCAGTCCCCAGCACTGCAAAATAAAATGGAATTTAAAAAGGAAAGAAAACTAACTATGATCTCTCTAATGACTATACTTGCTGGGCCTCAGGCTGCTGACTTGAAGGTACAACTTTGATGAAGCAAACTTTCTGCCCTAAACATTTTCAAAGAGATGTTTCTTGATAAATGTCCCATGCCCATTTAAAAATCAAAAGTCCTACATTTGTTAGGAACATATACACTTTCTTATGAAAAATAAATCACAAAATCATTAAGCCTCATTTCTTAAAAATAGAAGGCAAGTAAACGCTGAGGCGGCTCTCGGATGCTTATGTAACCTAGATGTACAAATGCTTTTGCTGTGAAGCAAGTAGCCTAAGAACTTGGTAGACGGTTAAAAGAATGCCAGGTTATTTTTTCTTATGCCATGGTAGTTTGGATATCACAAAAGTGCACAATACAATCTGTGATCCACTGCAATCGTAAACACCATCGCATTTATAAAGCTGCAGATCTCAAGACATAATAATTCAGAAATATGGTCAAGAAAAGCAAAAAGTAAACCCCATTACCAACCTTTGCTTGGGCCTCTGGTGCTGTCACCTTGACGACTTTATTGCGATTTATCATTTGCTTCACCCATCTTTCCACTTGGACGTTGAATTTCATGAAAACCACATAGCCAAAATAAGCTGTCAAGAGGAGCAAGCTTTCCCACCACATGATAAAATTATCCAGAAAAAATATAATCAGCATGATCAAGTCAACGATGTAGAAGGACACATCCCGGAAGAGTGGCCACCATGTCAGGTTTAGGATTTCTCTAGAAAACAGAGCACACATGCCAATAACGAAGAGGATATTGAACACTGCTGAACCTACGATTGTGCCTATGCCAACATTGCTGTGAGCAATGAATACCCCTATGAGAGACGTGAAAAGTTCGGGGGCAGACCCCCCTGCAGCCATAAAAGTGGCTCCGGCCACATCATCGGAGATGCCCAGTTTTTCGGTGATGACGGTCAAAGAAGGAACAAAGAACTCATCACAGACAATGGCTAAGGCTACAAACATGTAGATCATTCCTATGACGTGGAGAATGATGGCGCCTCTTCTCCGCTCCTCAAGGGAGAAGATGTCTCTCGGGTAGTCTCCTTGGGCATGGTCTGTGCTATTCTCAGATGTGTCTTCCTGAGAAAGAGGTGGCTGTGGAGTGTAATCCCGAATCTTGTCATTTAAATCTAAGAGAGTTCTTTGAGGGTAACCGTGTGCTACCCTAGGGCCACTGACTACACTGGCTTCCCCTGTGCTCTGTATGTCTGTCTCAGAAAAGGCACTGATTGAAAATGGGACAGTGCTAATGGCCACGAGGCCCATGAGGAGGCCAACGATTCGAATTAACTTTAATTTTTTCCTGACGTTATAATGTCTCCTGTAGCCAGATGGTGATTCATCGGAACACCATTTCTCAAGGAGAGTGACAGTGGTGCTTTGGTGCAGATCCATCCTGGGTCTTCTGGTGGATGTGGTGGTCTTCAAAACTTTAAATTCACCCAGATGTTTGTCATACTTTACTTTTATGGTTAACGGGACTTGTGGGGCGCTTCCGGAGTCAGGGAGTCTTAGGTTTCACAAGAAGTTTTCATCATTTATGCTTAAATAAAACATAAAAAAAGATAAGTATATCATAAAACCTTGTCTTAAAAAAAAAAAAAAAAGAACTTTGCAGATAGGATAAAACCCTGTCCAGCAGTATATCATCATGGATAAGTTACTAAGTTACTAATGCCTCTGTGCTTCTGTTTCTTCATTATAATTATAGCCCCATCACTCAGTAATGGTTTTTATTTTTATTTATGTATTTATTTATTCTCTCTTTCTCTCTCTCTCTCTCTTTTTTTTTTTTTTTTTTGGTGGTGCTTGGGATGAAAGCCAGGACCTACTATATGCTAGGCCACTGCTCTAACACTGAGCTACATCCCCAGCCCCGTGGAATTTCTTTAAGATGAGTAAAACATATGTAGCACTTAGAATAGGAAGGGAAGTGTCACATAGTAGGCACTTACAATCATGTATGCATAAACCCAAATAAGCATTTTGGTAAATTTGATGTTAGGAGAGCTAAGTATAAAATGGAGCCATAAGTATAAAAATTTTATAGACAGAAGTCAGTTTATTCACCTCAAATCATGCAATAAACAACATCCTCTAATAGTAAAAAGATTCCACTTCTTTCAGTCCTACCTAGGTTCTTGACAACTGACAATTATTCGTTGTGTTTTCTTCTAGTCCAATTACATAATTCCCTAGTATAGGTACATTTTCCGGATTTAATCTATCATCTGGAAAGGATTGTGTTTGGGAGGAGGTAATGCTCTTTTTCTTGCACACATAATGATCACAGAATCCTGTTTTTCATGAAAAGTCTCTCCTATATCAGATACAGAAAAGTAGCCCTTTAAAAATGTAAGTAATGTTCTGGTGACATGAACAAGCTGTTTCCTTTTAAACGTCTAGATATGGTTTACAGATAAAGCTTTTTTTTTTTTTTCTTTATAAGCAACCTTTAGTGGTATTTAAAATAGCTTAATCAAACAAATCTGAACGCAGTGAAATAACAAGTAGGCTATTTTGAGACACCAAATGGGTGTTTCATAAACAATATGCAAGTTGCAGCAATACCTCTGTCCACAAAATCTGCCTCAGATAGTTCAACACCGACCCTGTAATAGGCTAGATTTCCGATGCAGAGTTTGTATTCTCTATTCCACTAAAGAGATGGGTAAAATAGCCATAAACAATCACTAATCTACTGAAGATTCCTCTTATTTTAAAAAGCAGCACCCCCCCCCCCACCCTTCATCAACGATTTAATTTTAGAGGCATTCCCTGAGATCATCTCAGGTGTAAAATAAGATAATTAAACACACGCCACTTAAACACCGGGATTAGCTGGAGCTCAGATTTTTAAAGCAGAGCAAAAGTACAAGTCAATCCAGGTTGACTTGCGGCTCCTGAGATAACCCGAACCCGTCAGATTCCAGGCTAGCTGCGGATGTCGACGCTTAGCACCAACGATTAAGCGACTCACAGCGCTCCAGGGATTGTCACAATACCCGGCCCGGGCTACCAGCAGAGACTGACTCAACTCCAGGGGCGCACGATCAGCTCCAGCCTATCTGGGCTTTCCCTGCAAACCCACTGCTCAGCTCCCTGGGATCTATCCACAGGCGAAGTGAGCCCCCAGCCGCGCCCCAACTTTGCCTTGCGTGGTCCCAAACTTTCCCTGGTGGGTTAATAGGAAAATAAAACTAAAGGTCAGACGCTCCACCTGCAAACTGTGAGCTGGGATGCATTTGGAGTGGCTCTTGGCCCGCATCTCCCCGGATTGTTTGTGGGTGGCTGGGAAACAGGAGCGTCCCTCTGCTCATTTCCCCCCAAGTCAGGCCCTGCCCAGTGTCCCCAACTGGAACCAGAAGGGTGGGAGAAGTGGGGGGCTCGGAAACTACGCCCCGGAGCGCAGAGTTGGCTAACTCCTAGCCGGGCCTGGGGCGCCCACATCCACCGCGGAGCCACCTGTGAGCCTGCGGCGCAGCAGCGGGATGCGCGCAATGGGGATCCGGAGACAACCACCACCGCGGCCACCGCGGCTGGAAGCTGGCAGGGCGCTGCCGCCCGCACTTACCGGGATCGGTTCGGAGGACTCTCACAAGCCCGGGGCAGAGCGCGGCCCGCCGCACCGGTCCGCCGCCTTCTCTGGCCCTCCGCCTCGCCTCTCCGAGGCCCGGGCTACGGCTCGCTTTGGTAGCCGGAGCTGGCCTCGCGACGAGACTGAGCCGCGGCGAGCCGGGCGCTCGGCGTCTGGCACTGCCTGCCCCCTGCGGCCCCTCCCTCTTGGCCGTGCGGCGGGAGCCGGGCCGCAGCGCGCTCAGCTCCCTCCCGAGTCCCTGCTCCACGCCTCCTGGGCGCAGAGGCGACGCCCGCAGTCGTCTCTTAGGAGATTTCTCCGCAGTGGGGACGGGGGTCAGGATTAGCTGGCGAGCAAGGGCAGAGAGGAGAGATCGTGTGGTCGGTGACGCGCGCCTGATTCCCAAAGCCTGAAAGTGCTGTCAACTTTGGGGTCATCTATGCTGGGCACCTCTTCTCCAATTATCAGCAAAAATATGATAGGAGTCGTGTCAGTCTTTAGGAGGCGATGTAATATGTAATTGTGGGAAAGATGCCCATTGAAAAAGCACAAAAGCTATAGTACAGGCTATTCGGGTCCAGGTTTTCTGGAGGCTTAGGTTTGGATAGTTGGGACACTGAAGGGTCTTTATTACGTGCGTGATGAGACTAAGACCCAAGAATGGTGTCATTTTGAGCCACTGAGAGGGTTCAGATTTTGCCTCTGGACTTCCAAATTAGTGCTCTTTCCTGCCCTGTCTGGACAGCAAGATCCCCTTGACCATCAGAAATTGGGTCAGTCTTGTTGGGCATTAAAGGCAGGAATTTGGATCAAAGAGTGGGAGAACATGATACAACTCGATGCTGAAGGAAACTCCTTTTACCCAGCCCTGGAAAGTAATCCTCACTACCTGAAGATTTTGAGGCTTTCTGTGCACTGCCCACTCTCTTTGCCCTGGGTCCTTTTCTTACTCTCCACCCCATCAGAGCAGGTTCTTCAGGATCTCAGCTGGGGGGGTGGGGGTAACATCGTTAAAATCCCCAAACTCACTACCCCTGATTTAGAGTATAGCTCTATCCTCAGACCTGTGCGTTTATTCTTACTATATCGAGGGAAGCCTTAGGAACTTAGAACTTGAGGCGAGGCATTCAAGAATATTATTTTACTATGGATTTCAAAATCCTTTTTTATCTTTATTTTGGAAATTTTCAAACTTATTCAATGTAAGAAAATATAGTGAACTTTTATGGGGTCACAATGATCCCGCAAAATTACCAACTCATGGCCAACTGTATTTTATACCTATCCTTGTGCCATCACCTTGAAACAAATCTCAGACGTCATTATTTCACAGAAAGATGTCAAGTATTTAGGCAAAGCATCAGAGCTGTCAACCACTATTAGCAGTGTGTCAAAAAGACTCAGGAAACCATCCAAATAGGCTCCCATTGACTTAAGATGGGCCAATTCAAGCATTATAGATAATTAGAATTGTTTGGAACACATCAAATATTATAAGTTCATAATTTTCTAAAAATAACTCAACGGATTGATAACTGTTGATGGTTGAGAGGGAACTAACTCATTGGTTTCAGAAAAAAAGAAAATAATCATGCATTTATTCTGCCTTTTCTATACAAATTGGACCTGAGGGTAACCAATTAGGTTTTACTTAAGTTACACTGCCTCTGTCTCTCCTCATTTAACAATCCTAATCCTCCAAGGTAACTGATGTTTCTGGATACATAGGGGAAAGGCAGGTATCTTGTACCAGGTTCTGCTTAAAAGAAAACAACTGTCATTTATTGTCACAGTTCTTTGTCTTCTAACTACATCATACCTTCTCTTACAAGATCTTTATAAGTGTCATTCAGTTCACTCCTGCCACAGCCCTGAGATGAACCTGAGTCTTCATTTTGTGGGAAGGGGAATGAGACACCCAGTAAAGACCTCATGAGTCTGCAGGTTGTGTTGGTTGTGATTTGTACTTGGCTGCTGATAGTCACCTTCTAGAAAAATCAAAGTTCTCTTAATAATAGAGAAGGGGGAAATAAATATTGGATAAGCAACTAATATTATTCATACAGTTTCAAAGCATCTCGGTGAGATCTACACTGGCCTGAAGATTTTGCAATTAAGAACTGGTCAATCAACTGCCATAACTGTTGAGAGGGTTGGAACTGTCACCCCTGTAGTAATGGAGAAACACCTGACTTGGCATCTGTCCAACTCACCTGCCAAGAAAGAACAACTTAGTAGCAGATGTCGGTCTCTCAGATTCATAGAACTTATGTCCTGATCATGAAGAAAAGGAAACTTCATGAGAAAATTTGCTACCACCATTGAAGACCAAAACAGTAGCATTGACCAACTCCTCCTTAAAAGATTTCAGTGGAGCAAGCCATGGGCCTCTTTATATGACTTATTATTAAAGAGCCACCTCTTTAGTTTGTTTAATAATAGAGATAACTGTATAAGTATCAACATTAGTAGCATTATACTTACCCTTCTATAAACTGGATGATTTGATTGAACTTAGAGTTTATGAGAGTTACTGGCAATTATCAGTTAAGAATGGTGGGCTCGTCCGGTAATTCTGGAGAGGAATTTTCAAAACTCAATAGACTCAATAGTTTTAAAAACCATGGGATCACACTTAAGCTAATAAAGGGTTTTAACATACAACTGCCAAAGGGATAGTAGTTAATAATTTTACTAAGCACTTTTATCATTTTCACACAGGAATCTAGGATGGCATGATTTAAAATAGAGTTGAGAAGATCCATCTGACTGCATCTAAAATGGCATCCCACGGTGGCACTGTGCCTTTTAATACCACCCTTGGAAAGTCGTTGCTTTGGCTTTTTATTTTACAACTTCAAGATTTCTTTAAAAAAACAAATGGCTCTGGAGTTATAGTAATGGTTAGCAATTTTTTTGACTTGACAGTTGGTCTAAAAGAAAAAGCAAACAGTAAATTATGACGAAGGGAAGGTAAAAAAGAGATGACTGAACTGGGAAGTTGTGGGCAATCGAGGAATAAGATGAAGCGCTCAGATTTTACTTTGTCAGTTTAACCGCCTCTTTCTTCATTCTCTCCACATGTATCACCTTTCCTTCTGTCTTTCGTTATAATGTAGCTTCTCTGTTTTCAAAATGTGCAGACAAGCAGGACACATGCAAAGGATTCAGCATGCATGAAAGCACGAGTTGTCAACCTTGATGCTAGCTAGACATGAGAATCAACTGGGGATATTTTTTTTAGAGTTCTGACCACAACCCTGACTCTCCCCCTTATGAGCTCCTTGAGGTCAAGAAGGAGTACATTGCATTTTAAGCATCTGGCACAGTGGTTGGCATTTGTTCAACACATTTCTGTGGAATGAATTAATAAGATGCTAGCAAATGTTACTTAAAAGTCAACCAGAAGCCTGTAGGTTAGTCTGTGGTAACAAAAAACTGAAAAATCACAGTGGCTTAAACAATGAAGAGTTCTATTTCTTACACTACCTGTCCTTTGTGAATATTGCTGATATCCTCACTCTGAACTGCAAGCTGGTTATTATTTGGAATATTGCTAGTTGCCATCACATAAAAGATGCATAGCACAATTTTTAAAAATATTTCAATAAAATTTATTGAGATATAATTAACCTACAATAAAATGAAAATATTTTAAACTTTTGTTTCAATGGTTTCCTTTTACAAATATGTGTATATATTTGTTTAATCACCAAAAAAACAAACAAACAAAACCGTTTCATTTGCAATGGTTAAAAAAGTTGCCTACTGCTTCACTACAGTTCATTCTGACATCTGTTTTTCCAAGTTACTCTGGTCTGCTTGCTTTCACTATGTTGCATTTTCTCTTTTCTAGAATTTTGAGGAAATAGAATTATGCAGGATATATTCAATTCTAGGGGTGGGGAGGCACAGCTTTTTTCCTTAGCATAACATCCTGGAGGCTCATACATGTTCTTATGCCAATACCAAAATTTCTAGCAAACACTTTGTCCTGCTCTATTTCTGTAATGAAATGACATCTATAGGTATATACTTAATTTAAAAGAGAAATGATACTAATTTCATAAAGAGATAGCATATGTATCACAATGTAAAGGTACAGGCATATGTAAGACACTGAGATAATTAAATATTTGAACCTGTGTTAGAATTGAAGAATTCATATATTTAGCATTGTGATTCCTGAAACATTACTGATGAAAAAGTTATTTAACCTAAAATTTAAAATTTTAACATTGTTTATAGATATTTCAGTTTCAATTTGAGTAAAGCTAGCATGTTCTACAATTTTTTGCTTTCATCTATGTGTATCTTACATTTTAGGTGTATTTCTTATATGCAACATATAGTTGGGTATTATATTTTTATCTAATCTGGTTTTTTTATTGGTTCTTAGTTATACATGGTACTAAAATCCATTTTGATAAAATTATACAAGCTCAGAGCAAATCTTGTGCTTGCTTTTAAAACTTCAGTTTGGAAGCAAGGCATCACATTTATGGCTGAAACAAATCACGTGGTCACATCTACATTCAAGGGAGCAAGAAAGTGCAACTGCTCTTGTGCTTGGGAGAAGAATGGAAAGATCTGGTGGTCAACCCCAATGACTACCACAAAGAGCAACCAAAGGGTGGGGGCGCGGGGAGGAAGGAACTAAAAGGATTTTTCACTAAGAAAAACGAGTCTTCACTTTTTCTCTTTTCAATGTCATGAGCTTTATCTCAATTATTTTTATTATTCCCATTTTACAGATAAGGAACTGAGGCTCTGAGAGGTTAAGTAGCTTGCCCGATATCAAATAGCTCTCACTGGAAGAGCTAGTGTTGGTTCCAAACCCTGGGTTCTTTATATTATTCCTCACTGAATTTGAGGATTTTATTCCCTACCTAATTAATAGTTGCATTTTTCCTGTTGAGATTACATCCTTATATGGCTCCTATGAATTTCTACCAATAGCTGGTCTACATCTAGGATAACTCTCTACTTCCTGAGAGCAACTGTTTCACTTATTTAAAAATTCCAAGTGTAAATATCAAAATAAAATTCTGGTGTTCTCTAAAAATGTTCTTCTCAGCCTCCAAAGCTGAGCTGACTTTATTTTCTTTTGCATTTGGTTCATTCTTTTTGGCCAGTGGCTTTTCCCTTCCAGTTCAATAAGAACCATAAAAGCAGAAAAAAAAGAATCTGTGGAGCTGAGGGACATAAGTCCAGGCTCTTTTGCTCTTGACAGCGGTTTTTCAACAGCACTTAAAGCCACATACACAAATTATTGCTTTTTTCTTTTTCTTAGCTATCTAGGAGACAAGAAGCAATGAATATACATTATTTTTACATTAGGAACAGGAATTTCTCTGGGCTTAAATGCCCAGGAAGCACAAAACTTAAGCTCCTCCTTGCAACACCCGCTCAGCTTCATTGCTCCTGAGTGCCAAGATGGGGCGCAGTGCTGGGGTGAGGGCTCAGAGAAGGGGGGAGCATGGGTTATCGATTTCATCAAGGGACTTGAAGGCTTAAACCTTGGCTGTCAGGGACTTCCTGAGTGACCTCCAGCGTGCCCTTTAGTAGTCAGAGGAGGCGCAAGAGAGGAGGGCAGAGTCCCAGCAGCCCACAGGAAGGCAAACAAGGAACATTTCCTTCAGGAAGCTTAAAAAAGCTGTGCTTCTATTGCCTTCTTTCACAGGCTACCCTCTCCCTTTACCTAATTCTGGTTCAGAATTTCAGCATAAAATTTGCAATATTGGGAAAGAAAAGTCACGCGCCTTGAGCCTCAAACGTAGGACAAGCCAGCAGGAGGATGCTGCTGTGTCTTTGGTTTTTGATTACTGAAATAAAATAGTTATGTTCGGTTCATGAAATAAATAAGTGTGTCCCTGACCGTGTTTCCCAGCTGGAGAGTGTCAAGTGACACATTGGAGCCATCTTCCTCCGGCCCCTTCAAGTAGTTTGTATCTGTGTGGGGTGTGGGGTGGGTGGTCCCATGAGCAGGCCTCCCCTGACCCAGCCTTGGGATCAGTTCATGAGGCTGTTTGGTGTCCCCAAGTAGCCTTCACTGGTAACAATAGTTACAGTTTCTCTTCTACCTGCCTATCTTCCTGCCTGTCTCTCAGTTTGTTGGAAACCAAGATGGAAAGATAGGTGACGCATATGGAGCTCCTCAAATACTCCAAACATTACTACATGCTTCTGTTGAAAAACTGCAGTTTCTTTTCTCCATAATTCCTGCTTCCTAGTCTATAGAAGTACCATATTCAAAGTTTGTAACTATTTTGAGTTTTTAGTTTTTTGGTTTCCTGTTATTTATCACCATTTTCAAAGGAATAGGGTTATTTTGTTCTCTCTTGATTTTTCCCATTTGAATGTTAACTATTTAATTCCCGTTATGGAAAGAGGGGTGCAATACCCTGCCTCTCTTCCTGAAGCCCTCATCTTGGCACTATCCTTCCAACGTAGTTATAGTACCATTGGAATAAATTAATATTCACTGCTTACTTCTTTTAATTATGCAAATGTAGTCATAAGTCGAGCTGCATAATTCACCCCAATACTAATGACTACTAATTCACCCCAACATCTCCGACTGGACTGCTTATTTCCCCTGGTTGTTCTCACACACATCTGTCCATCACCCAGTTTCTTGCTTCCTTCTTAGGAGATGTTGCTCCTGGAGCCCGCACTGCCCTGTGGCCATGTGAACTGGCCCCTGTCAAGGCCTGCTGCATGGCCCCATTCATTTGTTGAAAGCTTCTGTTTCCTGAATCCTCCTTATTAACTGTTCTTCCTTGTTTACTGGAGCAAGCCTCCGGTGTCAACCTCAGAAAATGGGTAGGAAGAGAAAATTTTAATCCTTATGAGTCTTTAGTATCTTTATTCTGCTCCTATACTCTATTCAAAGTCTGGCTGCATGTTAACTTCCAGGTTAGAATCCTCTTCCCTGGGAATGTTGAAGGTCTCTCTTCTTCACTCCAGTGTTTCATTGTTTCTGCACAGAAGTCTGCTACCACGTGGACTCCTGGTCCTTTTTCATAGGATCTGTTTTTTCTTTTGAGAAGATTTTAAAATCTTCTTTTATATTCACAGCATTCTAAAATTTCAAGGTACAGTGTCTTGGAGTGGATATCTTCTCATTCATTAGTGTCATCCCTGGAAATTCTTTTGTTTCTGGGGATTTATTGATTGTGTGTGTGTGTGTGTGTGTCTATTTAAAAGCAATTTCTTTACTTTCTCTTTCATTTCTGGAATCTCTATTATTTTTGTATTAATTTTTCTTGCCTAATTCTCCAGTTAAGATATTTATTTCCTCCACGTTCCATCTCTTGAGAGTTTCTCACCTTTATCACTTAACACTTCTAGTGGGTAAAAACTCTGTTATCACAATTTTTGCTTTTATATTTAAAATATTTTTAAAATTTTATATATATATATTTAGGGTATAGTGCGATAATTCAATACATATACACAATGTGTAATCATCAAATTGGGGGAATAGGCTTGATTTTTAAGAAGCTCTGTCTTGTTCTTTACATAGTTTTCATATAGAGTTTCAAATTTTTATTTCATAGGTCTAGCAGCTTCTTTATGTCTTTGAGACAAAGAGCTTCATAAAGCCATGGACTTTATCTGCCTTGTCCATTATATATCTGCCTCATATATTAAGTGTCAATACATATCTTTGGATGAATGAGAATATTTACTATTTATCGCACATTTTCTTCTTCTCCCAGTAGTTTGTATTTCCTACAAATTCCCTTTTTCTGTTTTCTTTGGTGCTCATATCACAGCACTTTCTGAAGTTCCTGGTGAAGTGCCTAGTGTCTGTTAATAATTAAGAATGAGGCACTGAAATGCTAATGGAAGCTCTTGCTTGGATGGGACCTTTACTACAGGATAATTAGGTGAGGACTTCACCATTACACTGCCAAAAGCGTGTCAGTTGCTGTACGTAATTTCTCTTAGGTTGATCAGTTTCCCCAGAGAGATGTTCTCCAACTCCTGTGTGAAGTGTTTGTGCTTGGCTGCCAGCAGTATAGGAGTTGAGAAAGAAAAGAGAGTAAGAAAGTTTCATTGTTCAGTTTGCAGATTTTATTTTTTTTTAACTTTTTTAAAGTCTTTATACCTTTTTAAATTTTTAAAAATTTGTTTTCATATATGTATATAGGGTAATACCGTCTGTTTCACTCTACCTTCCTTCTCATCCCCACCGCCCCGACCCGCCCCTCACTTCCCTCTGCACAAATCCAAAATTCCTTCATTCTTTCCAACTCACCCTGACTATGGATCAGCATCCACTTCTTGGAGAAAATATTGGTCTTTGGTTTTTTGGGATTGGCTTATTTCACTCAGCATGATATTCTCTAGTTTCATCCATTTACCTGCAAATGCCATAATTTCATTCTTCTTAAAGGCTTAAAGGCTTAAATGCCTTCTTAAAGGCATTATGTATATGTATCACATTTTCTTTATCCATTCATCTGCTGAAGGGCATCTAGGTTGGTTCCATAGTTTAGCTATTGTGAATTGAACTTCTATAATCATTGATGTGGGTGCATCCCTGTAGTATGTTGATTTTAAGTCCTTTGGGTATAAACCAAGGAGTGGGATAGTTGGGTCAAATAGTGGTTTCACTACAGGTTTTCTGAGGGATTGCTTTACTGCTTTCCAAAGTGATTGCACCAATCTGCAGTTCCACCAACAATATTTGAGTGTACCTTTTCCCCCAAATCTTTGCCAACACTTATAATTGCTTGTATTCTTGATAATTGTCGTTCTGACTGAAGTGAAATGAAATCTTACAGTAGTTTTGATTTGCATTCCTCTAATTGCAAGAGATGATGAACATTTTCTTTCATATATTTGTTGACTGATTATATTTCTCCTGTGAAGTGCCTGTTCAGTTCCTTAGCCCATTAGTTGATTGGGTTATTTGATTTTTGGTGTTAAGTTTTTTGAGTTCTTTATATATCCTGGAGATTAGTGGTCTGAGGTGCATGTGGTAAAGATTTTCTCCCATTCTGGAGGCTCTGTTTTCATGTTATTGATTGCTTCCTTTGCTGAGAAGCTTTTTAGTTTGAATCTATCCACTTATTGATTCTTGGTTTTACCTCTTGTGCTTTAGGAGTCTTATTAAGGAAGTCAGGTCCTAAGCCAACATGATGAAGATTTGACCTCATTTTTCTTCTATTAGGCACAGGGTCTCTGTTCTAGTGCCTAAGTCTTTGAGTTGATTTTTTTTGCAGGGTAAGAGATAGAAGTTTAATTTCATTTTGTTACATGTGGCTTTCCATTTTTTTCCAGCACCATTTTTTGAATAGGCTATCTTTTCTCCAATGTATATTTTTGGCACCTTCGTCTAGTATAAGATAACTGTGTTTATATGGGTTTGTCTCTGTGTTTTCCATTTTGTACCATTGGTCCACATGTCTATTTTAGTGCCAACACCATGCTGTTTTTGTTATTATTGCTCTGTAGTGTAGTTTAAGTTCTGGTAGTGTGCTGCCTCCTGCTTAACTCTTCTTACTAAGG
The DNA here is from genome assembly GCF_902686455.1 of Sciurus vulgaris. Taxonomy (NCBI): domain Eukaryota; kingdom Metazoa; phylum Chordata; class Mammalia; order Rodentia; family Sciuridae; genus Sciurus; species Sciurus vulgaris. Next base: position 38,276,559 of record NC_136476.1, read on the forward strand.
ATTGCCTTGGCTATTCTGGGTCTCTTATTTTTCCAAATGAATTTCATGATTGCTTTCTCTATTTCTACGAAGAATGTCATTGGGATTTTAATAGGAATTACATTAAATCTGTATAACATTTTGGTAGTATGGCCATTTTGACTATATCAATTCTACCTGTTCAAGAGCAGGGGAGATTTTTCCATCTTCTAAGGTGCTCTTCAATTTCTGTCTTTAGTGTTCTGTAGCTTTCATTATAGAGGTCTTTCACCTCTTTTTTTAGGTTGATTCCCAAGTATGTTATTTTTTTGAGGCTATTGTGAATGGGGTAGTTTTCCTGATTTCTCTTGCAGTGGATTTGTTGTTTATGTATAGAGGTGCATTTGATTTATGGGTGTTGATTTTATATCCTGCTACTTTACTGATTCATTTATGAGTTCTAGAAGTCATCTGGTGGAATTTTTTGGATCTTCTAAATATACAATCAAGTTGTCAGTAAATAGTGATAATTCGAGGAGCTCTTTTCCTATTCATTTCCCTTTAATTTCCTTCGTCTGTCTGATTGCTCTGGCTAGAGTTTTGAGAACAATGTTGAATTGAAGTGGTGAAAGAAGGCATCCCTGTCTTGTTCCAGTTTTTAGAGGGAATGCTTTCAAGTTTTCTCCATTTTTAGGATGATGTTGGTCATGGGCTTAGCATAGACAGCTTTTACAATGTTGAGGTATATTCCTACTATCCCTACTTTTTCTAGTGTTTTGAACATGAAGAGGTAGGTGCTGTATTTTGTCAAATGATTTTTCTGCATCTATTGATGATAATCATATGATTCTTGTTTTTAAGTCTATTGATGTGATGTATTATGTGTATTGATTTCCATATGTTGAACCAGTCTTGCATTTCAGGGATGAACCCCACTTGATCATGTTCCACTATCTTTTGTGTATGTTTTCGTATGTGATTTGCCTGAATTTTATTGAGAATTTTTGCAACTGTGTTCATCAGAGGTATTAATCTAAAGTTTTCTTTCCTTGATGTGTCTTTGTCTGGTTTTGGTATAAGGGTGATACTAGCCTCATAGAATGAGTTTGGAAGGTTCCCTCCTTTTTTATTTCATGGAATAATTTGAGGAGTTTTGTGTTAATTCTTCTTTGAAGGTCTTGTCGAACTTGACTGAGAATCCATCTGGTGCTGGGCTTTTCTTGGTTGGTAAACTTTTGATGACATTTTCTATTTCATTGCTTGGAATTGATCTGTTTAAATTGTGTTTATTTTCCTGATTCAGTTTGGGTGGATCATATGTCTCTAGAAATTTGACTATGTCTTCAAGTTTTTCTATTTTGAGTATAAATTTTCAAAATAGTTTCTAATTATCTTCTGTATTTCAGTAGTATCCATCGTGTTATTTCCTTTTTCATCACAAATTTTAGCAATTTGAGTTTTCTCTCTCTTTCTCTTTTGTCAGATTTAATTATTTTTTCAAAGAACCAACTTTTTGTTTTGTCAAGTTTTTGAATTGTTTCTTTTGCTTCAATTTCATTCATTTCAGCTCTGATCTTAATTATTCCTGTCTTATACTGCTTTTGTGTTAATTTGTTCTTCTATTTCTAGGGTTTTGAGACATAACGTTCCACTATTTATTTGTTGACTTTTTATTCTTTTACTGTATCGGCACAATGCAATGAACTTTCCTCCTTAGCACTGCCTTCATAGTGTTCCAGAGATTTTGATGTGTTGTATTGGTGTTCTCATTTACCTCTAAGTATTCTTTTAATTTCCTCCTTGATTTCTTTTTTTATCCATTCATCATTCGATAGCATGCTATTTAGTCTCCAGGTGTTGGAGTAGCTTCAATTTTTTATTTTTTCATTGATTTCTAGTTTCATTTTGTCATGATCTGATGATAGAAGGTAGGGTAGCATTTCTATTTTTTTGTATTTGCTGAGAGTTGCTTTGTTGCATAGGTATAACCTATGGTCTATTTTAGAGAAGGATCCATGTGCTGCTAAGAAGAATGTGTATTTACTGAATGATGGATGATATACTCTATATATGTCCATTAAGTCTAAATCATTGAATGTATTATTTAACTCTATAGTTTGTTTGTTTAGTTTTTGTTTGAAATATCTATCCAGTGGTGAGAGAGGTGTGGTAAAGTCACCCAGTATTATTGTGTTGTGGTCTATTTGATTCTTGAAATTGAGAAAGGTTGGTTTGATGTACATAGATGCTCCATTGTTTGGGGCATATATATTTACAATTCTTATGTCTTGTTGGTGTATGATTTCCTTAAGCAGTATGAAATGTCCTTCTTTATCCCTTCTGACTAACTTTGGTTTGAAGTCCACTTTATCTAATAAGAGGATGGAAACCCCTGCTTATTTACATAGTCCATGTGAGTGATATGCTTTTCCCCCAGACTCTCACCTTCACTCTTTGGATGTCTTTTCCTAGGAGGTGAATCTCTTGAAGACAGCATATTTTGGGGACTTTTTTAAAAATCCAATCTGTCAGTCTATGTCTTTTGATTGATGGGTTTAGGCCTTGTTGATATTCAGTTATTGTTGAGATATGATTTGTAGTCCTGGTCCTTTTGGTTTATTTTTGGTTTTTAACTTGACTCAGTTTCTCCTTTGATTGAACCTTTCCTTTAGTGTGTAGTTCCTCCCTTTGCTGGTTTTCATTGCTTTTTAAAATTTCCTCCTCATGGAATATTTTGCTGAGAATGTTCTGTAGTGCAGATTTTCTAGTTGTGAATTCTTTTAACTTTTGTTTATCATGGAAGGTTTTTATTTTGTCTTTCAAATCTAAAGCTTAATTTTGCTGGATATAAATTTCCCAGTTGGCATCCATTCTCTTTTAGAGCTTGATATATGTCGTTCCAGGACCTTCTGCTGTTGAGGGTCTGGATTGAGAATTCAGCTGAGATCTGAATTGGTTTACCCTATATATATAATTTGAATTTTTTTCTCTTGTAGCCTTTAAAATTCTGTCCTTATTCTCTGTGTTAGTCTTTCTCATTATAATGTGCCTTGGTGTGAGTCTTCTGTAATTTTGTACATTTGGGGTCCTGTAAGCCTCTTGTAGTTGATTTTCCATTTCATTCTGTAGATTTGGGAAGTTTCTGATATTATGCCATTGAAAATATTGTGCATTCCTTTGATTTGTATCTCCATGCTTTTGTCTATTCCAATAAATCATAAATATGGGATAACATATTTCTTGGAAATTCTGTTCATGATTTGCTACCATCTTCTCTGTGTGATCGACTATTTTCAAGAGTATATATTTTGTCTTCATTGTCTAAGGTTCTGTCTTCCATGTGGTCTAGTCTGTTGGTGATACTTTCCATTGAATTTTTAATTTGGTTTATTGTTTCTTTCATTTTGAGGATTTCTGCTTGATTCCTTTTTATAATCTCTGCCTCTTTATTGAAGTGATCTTTCACTTCTTGTATTTTCTCTCTAATACCATCCTTTATTTTGAAGATCAATCTAACTGTGCATTTTCTAAACTCCTTCTCTGAAATTTCTTCTACTGTGTTATCTATGGATTCTATTATTGGGACATCTTGGTTTGTTTGAAGTACTTTGTTCCCTTGTTTTTTCATGCTGTTTGTGTGTCTTCTCATCTAGTGGTATGGCTCCGAGGCAGTACTGATTCTACCCTGTAGTCTTATAATGTCCCTGAAGGCTTCCAATACCTCATCTTTAAGGGAGAGACCAATATTAACATTGCCCAATGCAAATGATATGCCACCTTAAACCAAATGGCTCATCTTAAGGCACTTACAGTTTTGTCACAGTATACAGAAATTAAGTGTTCAATTATTGTCTACAATATAAACAGTAAGTTTGCTAAAATGGTTTACCATTTCAAATGATGGACAACGAGGGAACAGAAGTAGTGTAATATGAGAAAATAAAGGTAAAAATTTAGAGTAAGATTGAAGGAGGAATTAATAGAAGTTGGCTGTTAGTATGAAAGTAGTGAGATAGAGAATCCAGAGAGACAGGTAGGGGAGAGAAAAAAAAATATGTACAGATTTTCTTTTAAAAAGCAAAAATATAAGAATACACAACAAACTGTTATATGCTATTCAGATATCCCACTCCTCAAGAAATTGATGCATGAGAAACATTTGGACTCAAAGATGGTAGAACTGTGAGAAAGGGGTCAAAAAAAGAGAGAGAAAAGGAGAAATGTCTCAATACAAAATTGAATGATTGCTTCCACTGGCTTTCAAAAATTTTCTCAGCTTCTCGATAGGTGGGGTTGTCTGAAGTTTGATGTTAGCTACAGTCCAGTGGGTGGCCAGAGCAGTTGGGTGGGTGAGCCAATAGCAAGTTGCCCTCATACCCTCTTACAGTCTTCCCACCCATTGTAGCTAGCACCTTCTATCCCGGTACACTTCAGGACTCACTGAGCTGGAGGGAGCCCAGTTTTCTCCAGTTTTTTCAACCTCTGCTTCCCCCAGGGAAATGTCCCTAGTCTCCTTCTTTCCACAGGTTTGCCAGACCCAGGCTGGCCCACACAAACCCAACTGCAATATGATGCACCTGGCTCTGTCTTGCTACAGTCCCAAGATCTCAATGCCTTTTCAACTTGCAGAGAGACCACCAGGATTGTGCTCATACAAAGGACCCTGCAAAGAGGCAGCCAGATGGCAGCCACTACCACACCAAGCAGAAAGACCTCAGGTGCAGCCAGACCTGTAGTTACCCCAATATATCTCCAGGCCCTGGCCTAAGTCCCCAGGCTGAGGTGGCCATGTCCTGAGATGGCCGCAACTGGGCAGCAAACCTGCCCGCCCTGGCTGTTGTCCCAAGATGGTGCAGCAGCGTGTAACCAAATCTGTGGGTACTGTGACAATGGACTTTCAGGCAACAGCGGGCAGCAGGTGATCCGCTGGCAGTTTGCAGGCAGTCTGCAGGCTAAAGGCAGACGATGGGCACGTGGATGTAGGGAGATGGGTGATGGGCAGGTAAGAGGTGGGCAATTGGGCAAATGGTGGATGATACGCAGTGGTCACTGAGTGATCTCTATTCAAAAGGCAGGAGGTATGCTGGCAGACTGTGGATGATTGCAACAGATAAATGGAATAAACAGCAGGGGTTTGGTTGGACAACTGCCTTGCAGAGAAACAATAGTTCCTCTGCTTGAATCCCGAGTTAAGGAGCGATAAGGAATGCATCCTCCCTCTAGTCTGCCATCTTGGATCTCAGTTTGCAGATATTAAGATACTTAAGATTTATCTCTGGTTCAGCCTTGCTAAATGTCCCAGGAAAACTCTGGGATAGCTTCTTCAGAGAGTCAGTGTCCAGTCTCCTGGAAGGTGGCAAGGGTCAGTCTCCTCTTGTCATGGAATGGGGAAAGGTATTTGGAGACTCAATTGCTCATTTGAGACTTTCAGTCAAACTTTCTATTTTTACCTCCAGCCTGCACTATTACTCTATTAGTTTTCTATTACAATTGTAACAAATTACCACAAACTTTGTGTCCTACAACAACATGAATTTATGTTCTTACAATTCTATAAGCCTGAAGTCTTCTTTCCTTAAGGCTGTATCTTATTTATACAGCATATAAATGACTTTTATTTTAAAATCCAATCTGAGATTAAATTCCCATTTATCCACTTCACTTATAATTGTTTGGAATGTTTTAAGTCTACTCTTTCATTTAATATTATGTATTTGTTTTCAATGTTTCCTTGTGTTCTTTTGTATTGTTTTTACATAATATGATTACATTTGTATTTGCTGATTTGTCAACTTAATAGTATTGATTTTGTTGCTAAAAACATAAGGGCATTTATGAATTGAAATTTCCACATACTGTTTTCCACTGAAGAGAACAAAGTAATTACTAAAGCCGTATTTAGCCTTAGTTTTATACCAAATAAGTTGCACGTTCCATCTGATCCTTTCACAATATGACTTTCCATTCCTATGACTTTTATATTAGCCAGATTTAGTTATAGAATCATTTTGGCAAGGACAGCATGCAGGTAAGGCCTTCTATCTTGATAAATCTTTCTGTTGCCTTTTTAAATGAACAATAAATTTGATCAAATCCTTTATCACTCACACACACATACACACACACACCCCACACTGCTCCACTGTCTCTATCTGTTATCCAGTGTAGCTGATGTAGAGAAACCTGGATCTCTCATTGTTTTCATGTGACAAGTCTCAGTGAAGATCTGTAGCTATAGCACTCTCTCTGTCTCTCTCTCTCTCTTTCACACACACACACACACACACACACACACACACACTTTTCTGTAATAAGGTGTGCCTTTTCTTTTTGAGTCTTCATTTCTTATTAAAAATATATTGAATTATTTTTCTGTTCCTGTTCTTGTCATCTTCGGGGACAATTACAATTTGTACATATTGTTTCTGCATTGTCTTCTGTCTCTAACATCCCCTCCCTCCCTTTTGTCTTTATGTTGTATTTCATTCTCAAAAATAGAGAAACAAACAAACAAAAAAATAAAAAATAAAACAAAAAAACAGCAATGGGGGACGAGGCTGTCGCTCAGCTGTAGAGCACTTGCCTCGCGTGTGTGAAACACTGGGTTCAATCCTCAGCACCACATACAAATAATTTTTTTTTTAAAAAAAGACAGCAATAATTTGAATATGAAACTCATATTGAAATTGAAATCCCATTAGGATGTACTAAGAGGTGGGACCAGGTGGGACCTCTAAAAAGTGAATAGAACTCTGCCCTCGTGAATGGATTAATGGACTAATGGGTTAATGGGTTATTTCTAGAGTGGCTCTGTTACAATAACCAGTTGGGCTGGGTCTCTTGGGCACTCCTTGTCTCTTACCATGTGATGTCCTGCACTACGTGGGGACTCCTCCAGTAAGGCCTTCACCAGATGCAACCCCTTGACAACGGATCTCTAGAAGCATGAGCCAAACTACCCTCTCTTCTTAACTTATCCAATCTGCAATATTGTTGTGTCATTAGCAATAGAAAACAAACTAAGATTTAAAAAAAAACCTCGACTATTTCACAAAATTTTGTGGGGGTAGATTTTATTACTTGCTGCTTCTTTTTTTTTATTGTAAACAAATGGGATACATGTTGTTTCTATGTACATGGCATAAAGGCCTACCATTTGTGTAATCATAAATTTACATAGGATATTGTTGTTTGATTCATTCTGTTATTTTTTCCCTTCCCCCCACCCCTCCCACCCCTCTTTTCCCTCTATACGGACCTTCCTTCCTCCATTCTTGCCCCCATCCCTAACCCTAACTCTAACCCTAACACTAACCCCTCCCTCTCCCCATTATGTGTCCTCATCCACTTATTACCAATATCATTCGACCTTTGGTTTTTTAAGATTGGCTTATCTCACTTAGCATGATATTCTCCAATTTCATCCATTTGCCTGCAAATGCCATAATTTTATCATTCTTTATGGCTGAGTAATATTCCATTGTATATATATACCACAGTTTCTTTATCCATTCATTAATTGAAGGACATCTAGGTTGGTTCCACAATCTGGCTACTGTGAATTGAGCAGCTATGAACATTGATGTGGCTATATCTCTGTAGTATGCTGATTTTAAGTCCTTTGGGTATAGGCCAAGGAGTGGGATAGCTGGGTCAAATGGTGGTTCCATTCCAAGTTTTCTAAAGAATCTCCACACTGCTTTCCAGAGTGGCTGCACTAATTTGCAGCCCCACCACCAATGTATGAGTGTACCTTTTTCCCCACATCCTCGCCAACACCTATTGTTGCTTGTATTCTTGATAATCGCCATTCTAATTGGGGTGAGATGGTATCTTAGGGTGGTTTTGATTTGCATTTCTCTTATTACTAGAGATGTTGAACATTTTTCCAAATGTTTGTTGATTGCTTGTAGATCTTCTTCTGAGAAGTGTCTATTCATTTCCTTAGCCCATTTGTTGATTGGATTATTTGCATTCTTGGTGTAGTGTTTTTTGAGTTCTTTATAGATTCTGGAGATTAGTGCTATTTATGCTAAGCCCATGGCTAATATCATTCTAAATGGTGAAAAACTGAAAGCATTCCCCCTAAAAATTGGAACAAGGCAGGGATGCCCTCTTTCACCACTTCTATTCAATATCATCCTTGAAACTCTAGCCAGAGCAATTAGACAGACCAAAGAAATTAAAGGGATACGAATAGGAAAAGAAGAACTCAAACTATCCCTATTTGCTGATGATATGATTAAATACTTAGAGGAACCAGGAAATTCCACCAGAAAACTTTTAGAACTCATAAGTGAATTCAGTAAAGTAGTGGGATATAAGATCAATGCACATAAATCTAATGCATTTTTATACATAAGTGATGAATCTTTGGAAAGAACAATCAGGAAAACTACCCCATTCACAATAGCCTCGAAAAAAATAAAATACTTGGGAATCAATCTCACAAAAGAGGTGAAAGACCTCTACAATGAGAACTACAGTACACTAAAGAAAGAAATTAAAGAAAACCTTAGAAGATGGAAAGATCTCCCATGTTCTTGGATAGGCAGAATTAATATTGTCAAAATGGCCATACTACCTAAAGTGCTATACAAATTCAATGCAATTCCAATTAAAATCCCAATGATGTACCTTACAGAAATAGAGCAAGCAATTATGAAATTCATCTGGAAGAATAAGAACCCAGAATAGCTAAAGCAATCCTTAGCAGGAAGAGTGAAGCAGGAGGTATCGCAATACCAGATCTTCAACTCTACTACAAAGCAATAGTAACAAAAACAGCATGGTATTGGCACCAAAATAGACAGGTAGATCAATGGTACAGAATAGAGGACATGGACATAAACCCAAATAAATACAATTTTCTTATACTAGACAAAGGGGCCAAAAATATGCAATGGAGAAAAGATAGCCTCTTCAACAAATGGTGCTGGGAGAATTGGAAATCCATATGCAACAGAATGAAACTAAACCCGTATCTCTCACCATGCACGAAACTAAACTCAAAATGGATTAAGGACCTCAGAATCAGACCAGAGACCCTGCAAATTATAGAAGAAAAGTAGGTCCAGATCTTCAACATGTCGGCTTAGGACCAGACTTGCTCAACAGGACTCCCATAGCACAAGAAATAAAAGCAAGAATCAATAACTGGGATAGATTCAAACTAAAAAGCTTTCTCTCAGCAAAGGAAACTATCAGCAATGCGAAGAAAGAGCCTACAGAGTGGGAGAAAATCTTTGCCAATCATACTTCACATAGAGCACTAATCTCCAGAATCTTGCTGCTTCTATGGCTTTTATTTCTATTCTTTTTATTGGTTTTATTATGTTTGATTAACTTTCTCAACTCTTCTACCTCATGCTCTTATCTCCTATTATCTTATTTCTCCAACTTGCTCTTTTAACCATATTTTTAGCTTTATTTTTTTATCCACTTAGAAAAAGAACTTATAATGTTTATTTCTGATACTATGGCAAATATTTGCATGATATTTGTTTCTTTAAGTAATTTTTCTTCTGTATATTATTCATCTTCCTCTTTCATGGGCTGTACCTCTCCATCTTTCCTAAATATCTATGCATATGTATTTGGTAGAGTCCATTTTGCATTCTTCACTTATCATTAATCTTTGTAATAAATTCTTTACATGTGGCTCCTGAAAAACATGGGGAGGAACGGGAGGTGAGGACAGAAGAGTCATCCTCTGAGATACCTGGAAGCTTAAAATCAACTTAAAAATGTGTATTTTCCTGTCTCCATAGCATTTTGACTTTCTTAATTGCAGTGGCAAACTCATTTAGGTGAGCTCTGAGTTCAGTAGCTCCTTGTGGCTAAGAACGAAGGATAATAGAAACAGGTGTTTTTTGCTTAGTAAGTTGCTGTTTATTTCTATGCAGTCCACTTCATTCAGCCCTAGAAAATTGCATAATACTCCACTCTCCTGAATCGCACTTAAGTTTTGTGTGTGGGGGGGTTGGGGGTATATTAATTTTCTTAGTGTCATGACAAATTACCACAAACTTGGTGATTTAAAACACCCAAAATTTATTCTCTTACAGTTCTGGAAGCTAGAAATCTGAAATCAAGATATTGGCATGATAAAGGCTCTGAGGAGGATTTTTCATTGCCTCTTTTTGGCTTCTAGAAGGTTCCAGTAATTCTGAGCATCCTTCGACACTGCATTACTACTACAATCTTTGCCTCCTTCCTCATGGCTTTCTTCTCTGTGGATCTCTCTCTCTCTCTCTCTCTCTCCCTTTTTTAAAAAATGTTTTTAGTTGTCAATGGATCTTTATTTATTTATATGTGCTCAGAATCAAACCCAGTGCCTCATGCATGCTAGGCAAGCTCTCTACCACTGAGCCACAACTCCAGTCCTGGATCTCTCTTTATTGTCTCTTCTTACAAGATATCAGTCACTGGTGTCAGAGTCCATTCTAAACCTGCAATGATGCTGAACTAATTTTATTTGCAGACATTATTTCCAAAAAGAACCATATTCTGAGGTGCAGATGGGCATGAATTCAAGGAGGACTTTATTCAGCATGTCCAGATAGAGGCCAGGGTTGAAAAAATAGTAAGGTTGCTTATGTTCTGACCTCTCCAGCCCTGTCAATCTGTATTGAGAAACTGAGATCTCAAGGTGTATCTCCTTCTCTTTTATCCTATATCTTCAGTTTTTATTTCTCTAAGCAAGAGAATAGATTTCTCATACTTTATCACTTACTTTGAGGGAATATCATTGAGCTCTAGAATATTATCTATTAGTATTTTTTTGTGTTCACCCTTAATTTATCCAAATAGCACTACATTTTGCAAAAATTCTTTGCCATTGTCAGTTTGAGATAGGAGTATTTCCTGAATTTATTCTAGATGAAATTGCCTTTACCATATGATTTTGTCATTTTGTTGATTGTTGATTTGGAGGCAATTAAATAAGACAAATGATATCACTACCCTTGCTGAAAGACTACTTTTTAAGGACTACATGACATTCTATCATATAAGTGGATCATAATTTATTCAACAATTCCTTTATTACCTTATTTTTGCTTTCCAATTACAAACAGTACTGCAGCAAACGTTTTTGCACATGTAACTTGTTGGAAAGACTCTCGTTTACCTTGAGGTTTGTTTCTCACTGCTTGAAATGATCTGGGAATCCACGTGCATCTCTCTCATGAGTGTGGTGGGCAGGATGAGTCTTGACTGTCAGTGCTCTTCATGGATTGATCCACTTCTTTCAATAACCACCAGTGGTTATTGAAAATAACCTTACTACCTTACTGCTAATACACAGTAAGGACCAGTGGGCCTCCAGCTTTATCTTGGTAAAAGACCTTAACAGAAATGTGAAGAAAGAGTCACTGTTTCCTTAAGTAGTTTTTGTCTCATCAGTTTTCCATAAACCAAGCACACATCAAAGTAAAAGATAGTCTTTTATTAAGGATAATTCTCATGTGCTATAAGGAGAGATCCACACAACTTAGGGCTAATAGTTAATATTCAGATTTGTCTTCCGTATATTGAAAAACTTCTCTGCCACTTGATGAAATTCATGATACAGAGATAAACAATAAATTAGCACATAATATAAACATACTATATTATAATTCACTAATTCAAGTGAGATGATGAAGAATATCTTAACAACCCCTGATAAACAAGCCACCTATTGTGCAACATCTAAGATGAGTCAGCTCTGTGACCAGTTAGCCAATGTTTACTAAGCAGTGTAGACGTGCTGTGAATTCTTTATAAATTCTGTCCTTTGGGCAAATCACTAGTTTATTTTTATCCTAAAGTTTTAAAGTTGCTATTGTATCTAAATAGTTTGAGTTTTGTCATAAAATTTTAAGTTATTATGGTATAATTCTCACATAAAGGGTACCGTTAAATATTTCAAAATATAAGAATTTATAACAAAGTATTAATTACAAACACCCAGAATCAAGCAATTACAAAGTTTGGAGGTGTTTCTAAACATTTGTTATATGCAATAAATTGGAATCATTTTGATCTGTGAGAATATGAAGAAGAAATGATACCAAAGCTACATCATTTAAAGATAAAATATTAAACATAAACATTTAATTATATTAGGAATCATGTTCTTTAAAATCTCATGACTTGAACATGGGAACTTAATCAGTGAGGGAAAACATTTAAAACCATCAAGAATGAATGAAATAATAAACAATGTTCAGAAGCCTGCAAAATGAAGTTCTTGAAAAACTAAGCGAAAGTACTTGAAAATCTGTAAGAACAGTGAACAGCTTCTAGGCATGAATATTTAATAGAACCTCAAAAAGAAAATAATATCAATATGGACACATAATTATAATCTGTATTTGTAGTCTTGTTAAAAACATATCTACTGAAATGCAAATGCTACTTTTAGAAAGCATGAATCAAGACAGTAAAATTCCAATAATTATTGATGAGACTTCAACTTCTCTGTGTAAATATCTGGAATAATTTTCTTTAAATGAAAAATTCAATACTTTGAGGAGAGTTGGAAGTTTTTTTCTCTTTAATCTTGGGAAACTGACATCAATAAGATCTGAAATGCTGTATGAGTTCTTCTTGGTTCTTTTTGAGTAAAATGGTTTCATTGAACTATACTGACATAAAAAAAATTCACTGAATTTTATATAGATGTGACAGTGTAATGTTATGAAGAAAGTCTGGAGTTTTACCTATGATTTAAAAAGTCCTGTATACTTTAATTTGACACTATCACAACCATCAGATTGAATCACTTTTGGATGATGCAATAAATACAGAAAATACAAGTTTTCTTGACAACTTTATATTTATTCCTATTCATTAAATAAACATAAGAGAAAATTACCCAATATTTCTAAAGATATGAGAAATGAAAAAAAAATTAGAGAAATACTATATTTGCACCTCACTTGGCAGTTCATAGAGCTTCAGCTGAAAAGCAATTTGGAAATTATGCTATTATTAAAAATCACAAAAGATAGTTTGAGAAGGGAAGTTTTTTAGAGAACTGAGTTATTAAAACATTAAGATATAAATCACATACCATTAATTTCATCAATTTAATTTTTTTCATGGAGAAGAAATGAGATTTAGTGAAAAAGAAGTGATATTGACAATGAACTGTGGTCTGTAAAAGTCTTCTGATGGGAAAAAATAGGGAAGCGTGACTCCTCCAATGATGCTGTTTTTCAAAATTATTTTAGCCATTCTGGACTTTCTGCATCTCCATATCAATCATAAGACAAGCTTCTCCACTTCTGCAAAGAAACCAGAAGGAAATCTGGTAGGTATTGTAAGAAAAAATGCAGCTCAGCTCGGGACCCTAGGCAGTTCCAGCCCCTCCAATGGAACTGGCGCTCCCTATGCCCGGTCTCAGTTGCGGCTCTACAATAGCTCCCAGAAAAATCCACTACGGACACAGGGCCTCACGCAAGAGACTTTATTATGCGGACACTAGTGCATCCGCTCTGGGGTGAAAAGAAAGGAAAAGAGAGATGGCATGGACGCTTCTCCCAGATATTGGAATCTCCCGGGCTGGAAAGAACCAATAATAGAGGAGAATACTTGCAAGCTGACTGATGAACCAATAGCTAGCTAGCATGTTAGGATATAACGTGGGAAGCAGGAAATGGCTGTAGCGTAGGCTGGAAATTCCTATAACGTAAGAGGCTGGTGGAGCACAGATTGACAAGTGGTTGGGAGATGGGGAGAAATGGCTGCACCTGGAAGGGCGGAGTATCGGCTTTGTATTACAGGTATTGTGTTGAATGGGTAGATCAATTTGGGAGAAATTGTTATCTTAACAATATATAGCCTTCCAATCCACGAACAAAGAGGAAGTCTTTCAATTTATTTAGGTCTTCTTTTGTTTCTTTCAACAATATTCTGTTGCTTTCCAGAGTATATGTTTTGTACCTGTTTGTAAAATTTAATCCTAAGTATTTTCTTCTTTCCAAAGCTTCTATAAATGGAATGCCTTCTTAATTTTCTTTTTGGATTGCCCATTGCTAGCATACAGAGATGCATTTTTTTTTTTTTTTGTACATTATCTTATATCTTGTAACCTTGGTGAACTCATTTATTTGTTCTAATATGTTTTAGAGGATTTCTTAGGATTTCCTACATAGAAGACAATATCATTTCTAAATAGAGAGTTTAATTCTTCCTATTGAGGGTGACTTTTACTTAATTCTCTTTCCTAATTGATAGTTAGATCCTCCAGTACGATGTTGAGTAGAAGTAATGAGAGCCGTCTTATTCCTGATCTCAGGGGTGGAGGGGGGATCATTTAATCTTCTATTAAGCAGATGCTGCTTGTAACTTTTTCATGGAAGGCTTTTGTCAGGTTGAGGAAGTTCCCTCCTATTTCTAGTTTATTGAATATTTTATCATGAAAGCATTACATTTTGTCAGTTTTTTCTGCATGTATCAAGGTGATCCTGCAGTTTTTGTCCTTTTTTCTAATAATATGATAAATTAATTCAGATGTTTGAAGATTTAGTTTTAATAAGTGGTGTTTTGTCAAAGATGTCTGTACTTTCTTTAAACTTCATAAAAAAGAAATGTTTTCATTATTAAAGCTGACATATTAATTTGGCAAAACTATCATAGTGATTGATCACTTGATAATAACATACTATCTTTAATACATGTTAACACAACATATGTGATATAATTGTGTTAAAAATGGAATAAGACTTATATGAAAACCCACTTATAGTTCATGGAAAATATTGATGAATCTTAACTTTATGATTCATAATATTGACTTGTCCCTTTTGTTCAGTAGGGATATATGTTAGTTACCTTTTTGTCCCTGTGACTAGAATAAATGACAAGAACAACTTTTGACTCATGATTTCGGAGGTTTCAGTCCAAGGGGTGGGGGGAGAAAAAGAGGGGCAGAGAGAAGAATAAGGAACAAGATATAGTCCCCAAGGGCATGCCCCCCCAATGACCCACTTCTTCCAACCATATTCCTTCTGCCTACAGTTTCTACCTTTTCTCAGTAGTCCATTCAAATTATTAATCTATCAAAAGTTCTAATCTGATGAGTAACCCATGAAATTTGGGGGGACATTCCAGATCCAGACCAGGATGATTGTATTAAACACTCAGGCTGTTAGTAAACAAATTGGACAAGGTAATGCTGTAGACAGATTATTCTACATACCATTCTTCTAGAGACTGTTGTCCAGCTTGACTTGAATCCATTAAACAATCTTTATTGTTTGTTTATTCATCTAACAACAAATTGACCTAACAATACTATTAAGCAGAGGAGCATACATCTCAAAATACATTTCAAAATACGTCTTAGGAGACTTACTCAAAATGAAGATATATGTGGTTGAGTCCATAGGACCATGCTCTGTGAATGCATGTAGTTTGTCAGTGTAATAGCTGCAAACCCTTGAATAGTGTCTGACACATAGAGACTCTTAGCAAACATTTGTTGCATGATTTGTTGCATGATTGATCCCTTGGTGTACTAGCTTAGTAAACAATCAAAACAGAGAAAGAAATTAGGTTGCCATTGTAAGGCCCCCAAAAAGGAAACCCCAACTCTGTCCCATGGATCGACGGCAACCCCAATCAACCGCAGGAGGCATCACTTGATGCAAACCGCAAGAGGTGTTTATTCCAGCGCGCTGGGACCCGACTTGTGACTCACGCAGGAGTCGCAGGAGTCGAGGAGTCCAGTCCCTAGCAGAAAATCTTGTAGGTTTATAAAGGCAGAAACCACACATCGGGAGGGGTCGCACATGAAAGGGAAAAGGGGAACAAAGCTGCTGGGAAATTTCAAAGGGGGTCTGGGTTTGCTGATAACATACATGTTTCACAATGTTTTACAACAGGGTGTAGATTCTGGTGTCTTAACTGCCTGAATACTATCTTGCTCCAATTACTCTTTTACTCTCTGTTTGGGGCTGTTTCCTGGAACAGCTTTAAGGGCTTTGTTCCCATCACTGGGAGGGAAACCTTAGGGAGTTGGGATAAAATAGACAGCTTAAAAAAATGTCCATTCTTTCACCATGATTTGTTCTTGGTGAACCCATGCCTTCAAATGTATCCTGGTGATGGTCTTGACAATTCTTTCCCACTGTTAGATATAAATTTTGTGTGGAATGAAATTCAAACATTTGTGTGGGCCGAACTAAAAGAATGCAGCTTAGTTATATGACCTTAGAAAGGTCCTGAATCTTAAGCTTTATTACCTCCTCATTAAAATGTCACTGAGGATTAGTGCATGTTGAATAAATGAATGAATGAAATTGCCTTTCCTTCTAAAAATTAAAGCAAAACTTTTCACCACCTCATTTTAGATTTTGCATCCTAAACTAGATGAAATTAGAACAAGCACAATATTACTCAAGGATTCAGATGATTCAGACTAAAGTTTGTTATTTAATTTTATTAAAAAAATTTAATCGCATGGAAAAATTATAGTCAAGAACAAAATCATGAAATTTAAGGTTATAAGGGATATAGTTATTGGAGCTCAAAACATGATACCTCAAAATATTGAGGTATTGAGGTAGGATAGAAGAAATAAGAACTAGGTAGAAAGGAGACATAAGGGAAGGACATGGAAATAAGATTTTAATTCAGAAGTCACTCATTCTTTTCCAGTCCTGTCATTCCCTAGGCCAGTTTTTTCCTCTCAGTCCAGTTACTCCAAAATTCCTAGACAATCTGTAAATCTATTTGTGCACTATTCATTAACTCGCCAATAAACAGATGAAGTTAAGACAGAGATGGTATTTTGATAAACCCATAATGTAGGGGACTTCCCAGTGCTATCTACCAATCAGATAAGGAAGATCATGTCAGCCTGTGTCTGGAGCTAGGACCACCATAAAACCATTGCCAGATCACCAGACTAAGTTCATTCCTACATATTTTCCCATATCCACCCCTCACCAAGTTGCCTTTAAAAGAAGAGCTGGGAACCCCAAAACTGCATCTCTTACTCTCAAGATGGTCTGTACTCTCCCTTGAATGTGTATCTACTTTCCCAGATAAACTTGTGCCTCTGCATCTGTCTGGCAACTGCTGAAAGTCTTCTCTGCACATAAACCAAAGATTTGTCTGGTCCTGAGTCAAGTTCCCTGTTTCCTCCAGGAACTCCTTGGACCCTTCTTTGGAGACACCTCTTCAGTCATGACAGTGAAAGAATGGACATTTTTTTAAGCTGTCTGTTTTATCTCAACTCCCTAAGGTTTCCCTCCCAGTAATGGGAACAAAGCCCTTAAAGCTGTTCTGTGTTCCCAAACAGAGAGTAAAAGAGTAAATTGAGCCTGATAGCCAGATAGTGCTCAAACAGTAGGATTACCAGAAACTATTGACCAGAATCTACAGCCTGTTGTAAAACATTGTGAAACATGTTGTCAGCAAACCCAGACCCCCTTTGAAATTTTCTGGCAGCTTTGTTCCCCTTTTCCCTTTCATGTGCGACCCCTCCCGATGTGTGGTCCCTGCCTTTATAAACCTACAAGATTTTCTGCTAGGGACTCGACTCCTGGAGTTGGGTCCCAGCGCGCTGGAATAAACACCTCTTGCGGTTTGCATCAAGTGACGCCTCCTGCGGTTGATTGGGGTTGCCGTCCATCCATGGGACAGAGTTGGGGTTTCCTTTTTGGGGGCCTTACATTTGGGGGCTCGCCCGGGATAAGATGGCCCCCCCTCATCCGCGGAGTCGACCTTGGAGGTAAGAAGGGGTACCCCGAAGTTGTCTGTCTTTGTCTTGTGTTTTGCTAGTTGGTCTGGTTCTGTGAGCGCGCTTTCGGTTTCGGTGGCAGCCGTTCGGTGACTCGTGAGAGTGGCCGAACAGTGGCCGGCAGACGTGCCTGGGGGGCCACAGGTTGCAGCCCTGGGGGACGCCCTAAGGGTGGAAGGAGAGCCAGGGACGCCTGGTAGTCTCCGTCGGTAAGGGCGCAGATGGGGTTCAATTGGTGGATCAGAGATTGGCGCCCGTCTGTATCTGGTTCTGTTGTGTGTTTGTGGCGGACAAGGTGGAGGAAGGGTTGGAACAACTGGGGGGTTCTCGGCCCGGGCTACTCTCGGGTGGACCCCAAAGGTTCCTTCTCTGGACTCCTCCTCCCGACAGCCCTGAAGGGTAACTTAGCAAAGTAGCTTCAGTCTCAAAAGTAATGAAAAATAAGGTCTCATAATTTTAACATCCAACCTGTCTGGATGAGATGGCTAAAATGCCTTAGACACAGAGTTTCTGTTAAAACCTGTTAGATCCTTCCAGATCTCAGTCAAGGCTTACATTGAAATATAAATAAAAGAAGCCTAAAGGCTCAGTAGGAGACCGGTCTCAAACCCAGGGAAAGAAAAGGTAAAAGGAGTCTTTAAAACTCCAGCAAAGTAAATGCTATATTTTTAATTATATGTTTTTTTTGAGCTCATGATTTTTTGATCAGTTCTACTTTTTATTCAATTAGAGTTTTTGAACATCTGTTACACTGCTATGGAGATTCACCTATAAAGTTACAAGGGCTTGATTTTGTGTTATTTGTATGTTGTGCTGTCTGATGTCATGTTTTGTCTGTATCAAAACTGAGCGCTCCTAAAATTAAGATTTAAAAATGGATCCAGATACTTTTAATTCACGTGATTTAAAAAAGGTTCAAATTGGGTAAACTAATAAGAGTAAAATGTCTTTGAAAATAACTTGCAAGTCTCTAGGTGGTCAAGCTAATAAAATATTGATGTTAATAAAATGTCTAATATCAATTGTTTCTAGGACTTTTCTTCAACAGGGAAGAGACAGCAAATACTGCTCAGGACACTTGTCTGATATCTTGGTTTTTTTACAGAATAAGTGAATTAGAGTTAACATGTATGGGATTACTCTAATGTGTTTGTAGAGACATCTGATTAATTTACAAAGTTAAAATGCTAATTGTTAAATAACATTGAGTACTTTTAACTCCTTAAATTCCATGGGGTATCATACTTAAACATTATTGGTGTTTTCATAGGTTGGTAAATAAAAGGGTTTAAACTTGCTTTGTGTCATCACTAAACTAAAAACAAGGTTACTAAGAGTTATGTCCTAACAAGTGCAATTCTATATACAAAGGGTCCCAAAAGTTTCAACTGTGTTTCAATTAGAGTACTATAAACAACAGAATATTTAATCTTATTAAAATAGAGTAATTTATCTAAATTCAGAAATTTCATAAGAGTTGTTGCAGAATGTGAACAAAAAGGGAACAACGAATAGGAAAGAGAAAATAAAAGGTTCTGGGTATGGAAATATATTTAGTAAAAGGAAAAAGGAAATGTTTCTGGGTAAGAAAGTGCTTGTGTGATGAAATACATGAGGGTCTAAGTAAGTGCTGAGAAAGTCTGTGTAAGTAAAGGGCAAGTTTCAACAAGTTTGTGTGTAACTAAGTTGGTTATATGTATGTGAGACAGCTAAAACTATTGAAGGTTTTTCCTAAGGTGAAATACTAACGTTCTGATAGAAACCAAAGTTTAATCTATATGGTAGAATGACATGGTAAAATGACAAGGATTTGAAACACTAATTTACTCTTTGTGTCTATTAAGTTTTATTCTTTAGAACAATTAGTCTTAAAAATTGGGGTGTATACAATTATGGTTAAACAACTATTACAGAGTATTGTACTTTGTTACAGAGCCTACATTTCTCTTTAAAAACTCAATTTGGCAAGATAAAAGTGTCAAGGTATTTGTGAAATGGTCACTAGTTGTATATTAAATGTGTTCATATTTGTCAGGACCACAAGTTTTTAAAGCAAGGAATTTATTAAGCTCTGCTATCCTCCAGATTAAACTTGTCTGTAATGGTAATCTTAAACTTATAAAGAGTAAATTTTATTGGGGATTTATTTCTATCATTTAATGTTCTATTATAGGACCTGCTATCAATAGGGTATGTGTAAAATTTGTTACTTTTTACACTGGGATAAAGAATTTCAAATGTAAATGTATTTCTAAACATTAGAGTCTGATTTGTTTAAAGGTTAATATTGTGAAATATGAAAGAAACATGAAAACATTTTGCCACTTAATCACAAAAGGAAAGTTAAAAGCTCTCTCAGCCCTTCTTTGATTCATGTTTTAGATACTATATTAAATTGTGTTAATTATAAAGTTTATATAGACTCAGGAAACAGTATATGTAAACTACTTAATGGTATTTAAGGAAAAGAAGCAAAGATCAACATCAGAATTAGAACACTTAAGATCTGTAAAGAGCCACGCCTTACCTGAGATAAGGCTCTGCCTCCCACCTCACTGTGTGTAGAATAGCTCCAAAATAAGCCAGACTTCAGCTTATTTAAAGTTATAGTCAAAAGATTGGTTCTTGTTGTAAAAGTACTGTGATCTCAAATAGGGGATAGAATGTAGTTCTCAATCAAAATTCAAGATAGCTATTATACAAGCTGAATATATTTTTACTCTTGCTAATTTCATTTTGTAAAACTGTTACCTGTTAATGTTTTGCAGAAGTAGCTGCTCCAAGAACAAACAACCTAGGTAACTTGTGATAATAAGCCATCACCTATAGAATAGATAGTGGTAACTTCTAGTACTAATGCAGACTCCAGTTAGATAAAAGGGTAAATAACTGTAAAGTTATGGACATTAAAGTTAAAGCCCATTACTCTTAATTTATGACTGGTGAGACTGGCTTGCTGGATAATTAAGATCAAACTTAGAAATTGGAGTTAAATACAGAGGTCAAGAAAAGTCCATATTTGGGTCTTGCCCTCAACGTTAGCCTGAACCCAGGGAGTAAGAGAACTTCTCTAAGGAGCGTTGCAACTCTGGGTCACACAACCTCCTGATCAAGGAGATTGTTGAGACTAGAGGATGAAAAATTATCCAGTGCATCTGCTGCAGAGGAGGGTCATGGAAAAGGGGAAACATCCCTTGATGCTTCTAAAGGAAGTCACCTCATCAAGAGACCCTGCCTAATCAAAGTCACTGGTGGAGCTAAGGAGCCGCTCTTAAGTTCTGTACGAGTGACCCCTAGGGAACTCAGCTGACTCTTTAACAAGACAGAAACCAGGTCAATTTGACCAACTTGATCTTAGATACCCAGCAAAACAGTTAAAACCAAAATATAGCCATTCTTGGGCATTTAAAGGAAATAATAATTAAATGTAACTTAAGATGTACACTTGTATTAGCCCACTAGAATAAAGGCTGGAAGCTACAAATGAGAGAAAGATTCTTCAGCAAATGTGCCTGATAACTATCAAGAGAAACTGCCAGAGTCAGAAGTTTTTAGTCAGTTTAAGGCCTGCAGACCTTCCTAAGCTACACAGGTAGACTTAATCTATGTTTGCTAGTATGATTATCTATTCCTAAGTAACAGAAGTATAGAGATCTCTAGTAAACACAGGTTATACCAATAAAGGGATATTTTACAAAATCAGATGACATTAAGTAGCTTAACTATATTTTCTGGGGACATCTATGACAATGTTAAAGTCCCCAAATAAAGGCCTTGTTCTCTCCAGCCTTTGCTAGGCCTAGTTATGGGAACAATTTCTCAGTTCTTCCACATCCTGGTGAGAGATTAACTTCTGTCATTTTCATGATACTCAGTGGCATGTTTCAGATGCTGCAACATTTACTTTGTGCTAATCTCATTTCAGTACTCATGTCTTTTTGTTCTTCTATCATAGAAGCAGCCGCCCCCAGATGACTTTACAAACTGCTCTTCCCCAACCAGGCTTCTTCTTCCTGGGACCCCTTGATTGACCTGATTT
The DNA here is from genome assembly GCF_902686455.1 of Sciurus vulgaris. NCBI lineage: Eukaryota > Metazoa > Chordata > Mammalia > Rodentia > Sciuridae > Sciurus > Sciurus vulgaris. The sequence continues at coordinate 38,298,293 of NC_136476.1, forward strand.
TTAGAAAAGGAACTCCAAGCTGCTTGCCCCACGCCACCCACTTCCAGCTCGAAGAAGCTAGAGCGGTCATCGACCTCCTTCCCCAGCAGCATGGAGTTCCTGAGATTAGAGGGGAGAATGAAGCCAGAATTGGGAACAGGTAGTTAGTGTAGAAATAGGGGATCAGGTCAAATCGAGGAAATGGCCATAAAATCATCTGCCTCTGGAAGTTGGAGACTGCCCCTGGAAGAATGGAATGTCAAGGATCTCCGGAGCCCATTGATTACCAAATTTACCTGCCTTTATCAAGGACTGTTTATCAAGGACTGCAAACAAGGGGCTGCTAATTGGTGGCCCGCCCCCTGGGCTCTTGCCTGCCTGAAATCACCTAGTCACCTTCATCAGGGAAAGAGTAAGTGCTGTACAGGTACTAATGCTCAGGCAACAATACCAGTCCCTCTGCCAAGGAAATAGCTTTGGAGAAGAGTATATAGAGACAGAAGTTCCATGATTAGAACTTACCAGAAAAGAAAATGGGGAAATGAAAGAATGGACATTTTTTTAAGCTGTCTGTTTTATCTCAACTCCCTAAGGTTTCCCTCCCAGTAATGGGAACAAAGCCCTTAAAGCTGTTCTGTGTTCCCAAACAGAGAGTAAAAGAGTAAATTGAGCCTGATAGCCAGATAGTGCTCAAACAGTAGGATTACCAGAAACTATTGACCAGAATCTACAGCCTGTTGTAAAACATTGTGAAACATGTTGTCAGCAAACCCAGACCCCCTTTGAAATTTTCTGGCAGCTTTGTTCCCCCTTTTCCCCCTTTCATGTGTGACCCCTCCCGATGTGTGGTTTCTGCCTTTATAAACCTACAAGGTTTTCTGCTAGGGACTCAACTCCTGGAGTTGGGTCCCAGCGCGCTGGAATAAACACCTCTTGCGGTTTGCATCAAGTGACGCCTCCTGTGGTTGATTGGGGTTGCCGTCCATCCATGGGACAGAGTTGGGGTTTCCTTTTTGGGGGCCTTACAACAGTACCTTGGCATGCTGAGTGCCAGAAACTGGAAGGGCCTCAGAAGCATGGTCTTCAAACTTCTCCTGCCCTCCTGACTCCTACTCTCTTCCTCTCCCAAAGCAATTTATAAAAGCAGAAAAGTCACTCTCTCCCTTCTCCCTCTAAGACCTTCACTCCAGAGGGGTCCTGCTTCACACCCAAGAAAGAAGAAAGCTACACAGAGAGGCTAACAAGAATCTAGAGTGGCCTTCGCCCCTTAGGGTACTACCATTTTGTCCAATCATATTTTTACATGGCGGTCCATTCTTCATCCAACCTAAGTATAAGAAGTTTTACTTGAGTTTTTGGCTCTTCATTACAAAGACTCCCATGTCATGTAAAATTATGATTAAATTAATTCGCTATGCTTTCCTTTCCTTCACCTGTCTTTTGAGTGTCAGCTGTGACTCTGATGACAGGTAAGGAGAGGTGTCACTCCTGCTCCTGCTTGGTGGAATCAGCATGGCTTGAAGAAAATCATAGAAAGAACAATGTGCTCAGGGATCATGGGTTAGGCTTCTAGCCATTAACTGGATGTGTGATCAGATTAGGTCTCTCATTTCCTTGTAGTCTCGTTTTCTCACTTGGAAAAAAAAAAAAATAGAGCTTTGGACTAGACAAACTGCGAGGTTCCTTCTGCTCTGAATTTCTAAATAGAATGGATTTAAAAACTCATGTCTGTAATCGAAAAATCAGATGTCGAAACAGACACTAAAAGAGAAAACATAGGAGAAAATGCAAATTTTATGTTATGTCTTATATCTCATTTGAGATTTTCCTTTATAAATAAAAAGAAACAGATCATGGATTTAAAATCTCTCCCATGTTTGGAATCTGTCCTTTTTTTTTTTGAAGCAATCTTGCTGGCCTGACCCTTGAATTTTATAACCCAACAGGATCATTTAAAATCCCAAGAACTTAAGCCAGTAAAGTGGCATATCCTTATGGTAAAGAGGATCAAAAGGAAAGCACTGATTAGAAATTTATGTAAGAGCTTTCCTTCTGTCATATGTATGAATACCACAAAATTCTGCCTTCTCTTTCAGTGCAGGAGATGAGGTAGGAATTTGGAGATATAGAAAAGAAAGACACAGGGAGTATCAAAAGAGAAACATCCAGGAGCCATTGACATGCAAGAAATGCCATGAATCTTTGAAATGCAAAACAAGCAACTATGGAGCAATCCAGCCCAGGTCCTTAGGCCAAGTCCTAGTCCTTGCCTTTGGCCTGGTCCTTACCTGCAAAGAGTAGCAGGATGTGAGGGCATTGGGCAAGAGGAGAGAAAGAAGATTAATCCAAGATTTTGTAACTCCATTTAAGTTTAGCCCCTTGCTACTGTCCATCTGTAAGTATTCATACCCCAGACCAAGGTGTGGCTATCCGTGGCTATCCTCTCCTTCCAGAGACAGCCAGCATTCTCCCTTGAAGGTGTATTTCTTGCTTTACCCCCAAAGCTTCTAGCTCTCCAGATAGCCCACATTCTCCTTTGAAGATGTGTCTGCTTTCATAAATCTGTGTCTCTGACTGGTGCACGCTGACATTCTTTCCTGTAACATGCCAAGGCCCATGCTTGTCCTCAGTCAAGATCCCCTCTTCAGGAACTCCTCCTGTTGCAGAAACGGTTTCCAAGTTTTGTTATTTAATGTGATAACTTACTTTGCTTTTCTCACTTCCTTTAGAGAGAACTGATATTGTAGAAGAAAAAGTGGATTTTGTTAGAAATGCCAAAGGGGAAAGAAAACAGGATACAATGAATGGTTCAAGTAGACTTGTAGCTGCAACCAAATCTAAATATGAAAGGGTTACTATGACTACAAAGGCGGTATATTTGAATAAAAATGGATATGAAAGTCTTTTAAATGCTAATTGCAATTGGAGGAAGTCTGTCATTTTAAACTGCAGAGGGTCCCCCCACCTCTTCTTGTACTTCAGGGCTTCTGGGTAGAATCTGCCTTAAACAAAATTACTGCCCTGTGAAATTGAAAAGTATTTTGAGTTCCTTTGTTTAAAGACTATGTTACACCAGTTTCAACATTGTGTGTGACTCTGATTCTTTATTTGTTCAGTCAGAGGCTCAGGACTCGCCCCACCCCCCTTTTCTGAGATGAAGAAAAATAATGTTGATCTATTTGAAAAATCTTTAAGGTATAAATTATCCCTTCTGAGTGTTAGTCAATTCAGAGAACATTTATAGAGCAAATTCTAAAAGCAAAGCATTGTGGGGGCAACTCAAACAAATTTGGGTACTGTTTCCCAAGGACTCCCATAGATTAGGATACTGAGTGATCTGCATGGGTTCTTTCCAGATCTTGTTACAGTCTTCTAAGAAATAGCCACTGTTACTTGTAGTTAAATATAGATGGTGCTGGAAGGTGCCTGAAATAAAACTACCATGATAATGTCAGCATTACCAGATGACAAAGAAGTACTTGAGTCTACTGCAGTATTCTATGATACTTTAAAAGATATGTATGGATTCTGCTTTTAAAAGGCATGTAAATAATAAAATTAGAACCCACTGTTTTATTCAGCTTTATTGCTGCTGCGAACAAAAGATCTGACAAGAAAACTTTTAGAGGAGAAAAAGTTTATTTTGGGGCTCATGGTTTCAGTCCACAGATGGCTGACTCTATTCATTGGGCCCCAAGGAAAGGCATCATGGTAGAAGAGTGTGGTGGAGGAAAGCAGCTGGGAGCAAGGCACCAGGTAGCAGACAGACAGTGTGTTCTTCTTGCCCAGGGCATACAAACCCCAAAGGCATGCCTCTAGACCCACCTCCTCCAGCCACACCCCATCTGCCTAGAGTTAATCCCTATCAGGGGATAATGTGCTGATTAGGTTAAGGACTCATAACTCAATTGTTTCACCTCTAAACTTTCTTGCATTGTCTCACACATGAGCTATTGTAGATGCCTAATATCAAAACCAAATCACCTACTTTATATTATATGAAATAAATGAGTGTCATTTACCTGAAAAATACTTGACCGTAGAACTCTTTGACCTCACAAAAAATAAAAAATGATCAACAAGTTTAAGAAAAAGAGTTTGTTTGTTTTTAAAGCACAGTGTTGGGAATTACCATTTCAGATTATTTAAGAAGACTTTTCTGTCTAGAACACAGTGAAAACTTATTCAGGATGGGCCCCTACCTCCAGATTCAAGACTAGAGCATCGGAATCTCATATCTTTGATCTAGTCAAGATCCATGACTCAGTTGGTAGAGTGCTTGCCTTGAAAGCACAAGGCCCTGGGTTCAATCCCCAGAACTGGAAGAAAAAAAAAAAAAAAAAAAAAATCCATGGTTACAAATCTACAAATAAATAGATTAATGAATATATCTTTCCTCTTTTGCTTTGTTCTTCTGTTATTAACTTTCTAATTGGGAACATGTTACTTCAATTTAAAAAAAAAATGTCTGCAGGAATTATCTGGGTGGTAGAGTGATTGGTTAGTTTTCCCTTCTTTATATCTCTCTATAGTAAAAAAAAAAAAAAAATCCATCATCAATGTATTTAGGAAAAAAAGTAATACACCCATTTGTTTGTTGGCTTCTTATTGCTATGACTAAAATACCCAACACGAACACCTTAGAGCAGGGAAGGTTTATTTTGGCTCACAGTTTCAGAGGATTTGATTCATCGTCAGCTTGCTCCAAGGCAGAAACGTCATGGTGGAAGGGCATGGTGAAGGAAAGCTGTTCAGCTCATGGTGGCTCTAAAATAGCAGGAGAGTGAGAGAGACTTCCAGGCCGTCTTCCCACTGACCTCTTTCTTCAACAAAATTTCATCTCCCAGGATTTCATCCCTCTATCATTTGATGATGTCAGAGTTCTCATGATGCAATCATTATCTAAAAGGCCCACCTCTGAACCTTGCTGCTTTGGGGACAATGCTTTCACTACATGAGCTTTTGGCAGACATTTCAGATCCAAATGCAACGTCCCAACCCCTGTTCAATTTTCCTGCCACACAGGAACAGTTTAAGTGCTATGAGCTATAATGGAGTAAAAAGAAAAAAAGAAAAAAAAAAACACTTTTAAAAAATTAAGTATTTTAAAAACTTACATATTTGATTAAAGATTATTCTTAGCACACTAATCAATAGCCTGTAGAATATTTTACAGACTGGGAAACTTTGATCTAGTCCCTGGGACATAGAGGCCAGACTGCTGACTGGAACCTAGGAGCAACAAGGAGAAATTTAGTTCCACATAAGGACAACATTCTAAAGAAGGCCTAGGCAAGGTACATCTCCAAATAGCAGATTCCTGATCACAGGGAATTTGGATAGTCAGAACAGAGGGACCTCAGGGCATGAGACTGAGTCAATTGGTGGAGCAAATGAGGTTCATATGTGGAGGCATTTTATTTAATCTATTAATAAACTGTCTTTTTAAAAAGTCTAGGTTTTAAAAAATCTGTGTTAAATAGGAAAGAACACAGGGAACTATAATTAAGCCAAACAGTTCCAGAAAAAAAAAAAAAAATAGGAACTATATCAAGAACACAAAGAACTGAGCAGCTCTAATAGTCACAGCTGGACATGAGTTTCAAAGTTCATCAGCATTATATGCCTTCATAACCAAGAAGGAAGAGGGTGAATCCACATAGCTCACTATGCTAACGGATTCTCTTTAGCTACTGATCTGTGCAGTTTTACTAAGTCTCTGCCTGTCCCTGTCCTCTGCTTCTTGCAGGGTATACCATTACAGGGCTTCTAACTAAAAGTTCATTGTTTTATTCTCTGGGTCCCTCTACCTGCAAAGCCCCAACCTCTAATTCTTGCATCTCTGCTGAAACTCTCCTGTTTTTCAGAATGTTCTACTTAGCTTCTTAGCCACATGCTCTTTGTCATTTCAAAATTTGGTAAATAGTTAAAGGAAAATATAGCTACATGTCAGACTTATAGTCTTTGTTCAAGATATCCCTGATTTTGACACTCTAAGCCCCATGAAACCATCAAAATCTCTGCTGGTTTCCTTGTACCCTTAAAGAAGACTTCTGTATGTGCAGAGCCTGGCCTTCTAGTCTCTTACCTGGGCTCAGAGGGGCCAATATCTTCAGAGAAAAAGCAGTTGCAAATAATCAGTTCTCCTCTCTATTGTTTCCCCTTTCCAAAATCCTGGTCTTTGCTATGTTCTGAATGTTTGTGTCCCCTCCCCTCTGAAGGGTTATGGAAAATAATATTCCTGCAAGATAGCCCCCTCCCAAAGAAAAATAGAGAGAGGTGTGGCTCAGGAGGAAGGATGGGAAAGTAGCCAAGGATTAACCTGCCAGCAGTCCTGGGGGAAAGGGGCAGATACTGAATGCTGGACCCTAAAATTTTGACCTTCCCCCATGGAAAATTAGTCCTAAATAGAGGCACAGCAAGTAACAATGGGCAAGGTTTGAGTACTCATCCCTCAGAGTCTGAACTCTTATCTCCCCAGACAACAATGAGTTTCAACTTTTTACAACTACCCTCCTAAATTAAAGTTTTAACCTGTTTAATAGCCCCTAGTGGTCAAAACTGCACGTACATGGCTTCCAATGATTACATCATTGTACCCTATAAAACCAAAACCCCCTCTAACTGAGGGCCATTTTCAAATCCAGAAACTGTGCCCCAAGGGCACCTGAATCTGCCAATGAATAAAGGTTTCTCTGAATTTGGCTTCCCATCCTTCTGCACTTACACCCCCAACCCCTCCCAAATTTATAGGTTGAAGCTTGCTTACTAAATTGGTAGGATTCGGAGGTGGGACCTTTGGGATGTGATTAGACCATGAGGGTGGATCTCTCATGAATGGAATTGGTGTCTCTTCATGAAAATATAGAGAACTGGTTAGCCCCTTTCACCACATAAGGATAAGGGGAGGTGTTGTGTTCAACAATGAAGAATAGGGCCCTCACCAGACCCTGACTCTGCAGTGCCTGGATCTTGGACTTCTCAAACTCCAAAACAGAGAGGAATGTATGTTGTTTACAAGCTACTCAGTCTGTTGTTCTGTTATAGCAGTCTGAGGACTGAGACAGTTTCTCTAGCTCTGTCTGCTTTAGCAGTCCTTTAAAGACTGTACACATATTTGTTGTTCACTTGTTCTGTGTTTTTACTTGGCTTTTCTAACTGTTCTCAGTGGGGAAGCCATCATCATACTTGACCATTTGGTCATACCTCATCCAGGGAAAGGAATTTTTTTTTTTTTCTTCCATGAGTGACAGTGTGCCCTACTGAAAACCAGGATACTGTTCCTGGGAAAGATGAAGAATGGGTGTTAGGGTTAGCAACTAGCACTGTCCCAAAGAGGGAGGGAAAGCCATTTATCAGTCCAGGGTGGGAGGGAGAGTGCCCTTCCACATACAGGGGCTACATGTTGCCAGAGAGCCTGACTTAGAGAAGCTCATAGAACAACTATTGCTTGATTACCTCAAGTTTCAAAATCATCCAATTTCCTTTTCTGCTCACCAAACAACCCAGAGTAGGAGTTTCGCTTTCCTTAGAAACTTGGGATGTGCTAATCAACAGATATAAAACTATCAATTTATCTGGTAGTTCTATTGATTAAGGCAAATAATCAAAATCAATGCCATACCTTATCATACTCTTCATGATAAACCAGTCTTCTTGAACCCATTTTGCCTTGGATAAGGTGACAGTTTCTTGACCTACTATGATTTGATTTTTTTCTATGGCTTTCCTACTAAAGTAATGTCAACATTTAGATATGAGGCATCTTTTGCTATAGTTAATAGCCTTTTCCCAGCTTGTATAGTCCATCTCTGTGAATGTGGCTCAGTGGTTAAGCACCTCTGGGGTTCAGTACCTGATATTAAAAAAAAAAAAAAACTTGAAACTGATATTTCTAATAGAAAGGTAAAGCATTCCTGTAATGAACATTAAAACTGTTTTCTTCTTTTATCAGATACGCAGTTGGAAAATGTGGTTCTGAAATTGCTGAAAATGAAACTCAGAAAATTCCAGAAGACTGTTTCTCAGACTGATTGGTCTGCAACTTGAGGGTTATAAAAAATGTGTGCTCTTTTTAAAGGTAGAGCAAGATTATAGATTTTAGCTAATCTGAAAGAACTTCCCTATTAAGTTAATCACTGAAAACATTGGGTCCTAACACACAGAAGAGATTTAAATTCTGAGAGTAAGAGCCCTCTTGGAACCCATTTCAATAATCAGATGATTAAGAGAAAAAAATAGTGACTCAGGAGGTCCTTGGGATTCTCCTGCAAATTCTGAATATAGTACTTAATTTTTCTAACTTTCATTTCTTCCTCTTTCCCTTGTTAGGGAAAATAAAATCTGGCCTTTGAGGATATATTGCTTGTGCTAATGAAATAATAACTGAAAGGATATTGAGTTCATTGCATGAGCTCTGGGAATATTTTCCTAAAATCCATTCTTGTTTTATTACCAGTTCACTAAAAATTCAGCACTTTATTAATGTTTTTACATCATTTTGGGTGTTCAATTATTTTTCCTTTCCTTTTTTGCTTTTTAAAGCATTTCTAGATACTAATTCATTTAATTCTTCACTTGTAGGATCAGAGATATGCTGCAGAACTTATCCCTAGAAAAATTCATCTATGCATAAAACCACAAACATTTGCCTGCAGTTGCAGAAGATTAAGAGACTCCTAAATTAAAGGAGATATAACACATTTAACATTTTGTTCTGATACACACACACATATACACTATATGTATACACATGTGTATATCTAAATATATATGTACATATATATATATATTTTTTGAACATTTTATAAACAATTAGGACCTTATGTATCACTTAGGATAAATACCTGCTTTTGAACAATTTACTTCTCAACATCTTAAATTCATAAAAACATGCTAGATCATAAAACAAAGAAACATTAGCACTGGTGTCTAATGTAACAGACAATGAAACACAATTTTTTCCCTTAACTTCCATGTTGAGATAGGTGATATTGTTCATTTAAAAAAAATCTTAACCAGAATGTGTTATTTCTCCATGGCCTAATGACTTTTCCCATGTTTGTATGGTGTGTGGTAACCATCTACTGCGATCAACAGAGTCCATGCCTGTCTCTTGGTTCCTCACGAATGCACTTTCCTTCTGGAAATACTGTGTGTGTGCTATTTTCCTCTTTTGTTCTCTTTTTGGCATTGTTAAATCCTCCTCATCCTCCCCTGGTTGGTAAGTGGTTTCCTTCCACATGGTTGTTCAGAGACCAAGCTCTTCAGGCTTCATGACTCTACTGTCCCCTTGAGCTTCAGAGTCTTCTGCCCCTAACAGGACAAAAAGTAAATAGAGATGGCACCCGTTCATAATCTCCTTCCTTGACCAGCACTGATACACATCACCTCTGAATGCATTCTGATGATAAGAATTACTCACATGGCCCACCTAAGATACAAGGGAGTTTGGGAAGTGTAACCTCTGGCTGGGCACATACTTCCTAGGGGCAATTAAACACTGTGAAAGGGAGAGCATGACTTTTTGGTGGCAGCTACCTGTCTCTGCTACACCACAGTGTTACCACTGGCATCTAGTGACACTCAATAAATATTTTGGAATGAGTGAGTGAAAATTAGCAAATGCCATCATTTGAAGTAGTTTGTGATGAGCAGTATTATGACACTTTCACATCTGATGTATAGAGTTTGGAGAAGCATCTGCTCCCTTACGTTGTAGATGCCTAATTTACGTAGTTTCAAAATAATAGTTGAAGAGACACTGTGCTTTCTCAGGCTTAATATATCAAAATGCACCAGGATGGGTAACATCACTCTTAATCTCTGCTTCAGTGTGCTGGTTTATATCATTCCATAAATGCATCCACAGAAATGTCAGAACAACTATAATGAATTATGCTTGAGAACCCCACTTGAGTTGGTTTTATCCTGACCATCTCAAACTGTATCAAGGGTTAGTTACCCAAAAGGGACAACAGATAAATAGCCAATCAAAAGTGGGTTGAATTTAAGTAAATGGATCATTACATAAGTTTTCGTGTGTGTGTGTGTGTGTGTGTTTGTGTGTGTGTGTGTATAGTCGCATACTATTTAATGTTTTGATCAACAATGGACTGTGTATATGATAGAGGTCTTAGAGTTATAATGGAGCTAAAAATTTCCTGTGGTGTAAACAGACCTATTGTGCTGCCAGTAGTATAAAAGCATAGCATGTACAATTATGAGCACACAATTCTTGATGATAGCAAATGATTATGTTGCTGGTGTACATATTTACTATACTGTACTTTTTGTTATTTTAGAGAGGATTTTTTCTACTTTTAAAAATAACTATTTCCAATAGAAATGGGCAAAGCAACTATAAAACAGTTTTGTGTTATGCTAGTAGCTTTATACATATTGCATTTACCAAGTCCAGAGGAGCATCACAAAGAGGCCATGTTGAGCAACTGGCCTGTACCATCTAGGTTTGTGTAGGCACACTCTATGATGTGCACACTTAATGACAATATTTCTCAGAACATGGCTCCATTGTTAAGTGATGCATGGTGTCCTATAAGGACCTCCATGTTCTCACCTGTCCTAATTTAGTTGGGGAGGAAAGCACAGAATCAGAATCTCTAATCTGGGAAGAATTTCATCTTCATGTGATGAACCTGCTGTGATCTAAAAACTTAATATAAAATAAAGAGCTAAGGACTGTATAAGCAATATATAATAGAAAAACATTTATTAAATATCATCAGGGTAATACATGAGATAGGTAGTGTATTAATGGTACTACCTAATGTGTGTGTGAGTGTGTGGTGTACACATGTGTGTGTGCATGCACACAAGAGATTACATTGCTGAGATTTATATGAAACAGAAGGAGGAGGCTTGGACTCTTCAAATCATGCTAGAACAGCCTACTTTTCCTTGCAAATATACTGTATCCCATCAAAGAACTTATATATGGTATTTATGCTTTCTGCAACATTAAGTAAGTTGGAATATTTTAGACCCCAATCTCATGTTTCTATGAAGAGGTCTTCAATGAGTAAACTAAGTTTTTTTTAAAGATGTTATATTTTTGGAAAAATATTTTTATTCATTTAGAATATTTGGTACTCTCCAAACAGTTTTGGCTTGCTTTGGAAATAAAATAATTTTTGTTTTTGCATTTGCTATTGTAGACACATTGGTGTGGAAAAAAAACAAGTCAACTGCCCACACTTCTGTATCTCTCAAAGTGGTTCCAATTTTTACTATACAGTTCAAACCAAGAACTGGAAAACAGAATTAACTGGAGCTAAATCTGGGATGCAGAAAGGAGATCAGGTGTGATCTCTCAAACGAAATTTGATCTGAGAATTTGTAATCTAGATTCTGCATCTAGAATATACAAATAAATACAAAGTCACTTAGTTTTGTTTCATTAATTAGCACACTGATGATGATTCCCCATATTACCATTCATTTTTGCAGATTATAAGTGGATTTATTTTTTGTCTTTTGGGGATAGACTTGGAAGTATTCTCCCAAAACATATTGAGAATGTGATATCAATTTTAGGGAAACAACAGCCCAAGAATGCTAGGAGACTTTATTGTAGTGTCCAATATACTTAATGATACAGGGGATCATTTCTGTAGCAGTGGCTTCCAACTTTTTGAAACATAACACCCCTTTTGTAACTAAGTCATGTATCGTCAGCAGCTGCATGCTGGGAGTTGTACTATAAGCATATATTGACTGAGAAATAACCTAATGATCACAGCTGTTCTGAGTCTAGCAATGCTGTAAGATATATTTACTTGCTATTCAATTATTACTGCCGTAGCACGTAAAGTACAAGAGACATCTATGCCAATAATGTTTGGCCTTCAAATCAACTTATAGATTCTTCAAGGGCTTGTCACCCACAGACTAGAAAGTATTGACTGATAGTAAAACATATACATTTGTTGAGAGGCAACATTTGAGTTTTTATGACAAGTGTTTCTTGACAAAGGGCCATGAGAGCTTTACTTAAAATTTATTCTTTCAGGGATCACTACTTATCCTGGTCTTCTCAGCCCCCCTTGATGGTCTATGGTAGTCTCATGAGGATTGAAAGATTTATCATTGATGGAATGATACTATTCATCAAACAGTATGATTCAAGATACATGTTCTATAGCTGAGTAGTTGACTAGGAAGAATATCAGAGCTGATTAATTAGGTAATCTGCTAATCTACAGCCCAGTTTGCAGTATCTATGGAATAACATGATAATATAGACTTAAAGAAATTAAGTCCACAAACTAAAAATGGAAAAAAATAAGTGTAAAAACTGCAATGCAGGATGGTAGGGGGTGCTCACCAGTTAGAGGCAGGATACAGTCACATACCAGTTCGTTAATACATTAGAATGAAGAGCTTGTTTACAGTCATGCACATTTGCAGAACCTTTCTCCACAAGCTGGAGGAAGTGGGGGTGCTTCTTTCTTCTTCTCTTTCTCAAGAGTCAGAGCTTCATCATAGTCTGAAGCCTTACCCTGCCCACTCCTGTTTGCTTCCCTTTTCTTTTTACAGAAGTTTCCTCCAATTAAACCTCTTCCTCATGGCTATGGTTTGGATGTGCTTGCCCTCCGAGGGCAGGAGGTTTGGTCCCCAGTGTGGTGGTATTAAGGTGTGGTGGAATTGGAGGAGGTGAGGCCTAGTGCAAGGACCTTAGATCATGGGAGCATTGGAAGGGACTAATGCTTCTCTCTCTGAGTGAGTTGTTCTTGTAAGAGCAAGTCGTAGAGTCCCTGAATCTCTCTGGTTTCCCCACTGGTCTCTCCTGCTTGTGCTCCTGCCATTCATCTGCCATGAGGACCTCTCCAGAGATACGTAGATGCCAGTGCCATGCTTTTCAATCTCCAGAACTGTGAGCTAAATAAACTTCTTTTCTTTATGAAGTTCCCAGCACCAGGCATTTTGTTGTAGCAATGGGAGACAAACTAATACACACAACTAGTCTCTTCTTGGTATCTGGTTCTTAGAAGACCTGGACTATCATACCACTACTTAGCTTGGATGAGTTACTTTATCCTTACAAATATGGACTATTGCTAGGCATGGTGGTGCACACCTGTAATCCCAACAGCTCTGGAGGCTGAAGTAGGAGGATCGAAAGTTCAAAGCCAGTTTCAGCAACTTAGCGAGGCCCTAAGCAACTCAGTGAGAACCTATCTCTAAATAAAAATATGAAAAAGGACTGGGATGTGTCTCAGTGGTTAAATGCCCCTGAGTTCAATCCTGGGTACCAAAACAAAAAAACAAAAAAACAAAAAACAAAACAAAACAAAAAAACCAGCAAAGAAAGAAAGAAAAAAGGACTATCTCAGGACTATCTCAGCAGTAACAGGTAAAATAATAGTATTTAAATTTTATGATGGTTTTATGAGGAGAAAAATTGTTCATGGGTGAAAAATTCTAGTAGATAAAAATTCTGCTGGAACATGGAAAGCAATCAATAATATTAGTTGTCATTATCATCACTGCTATCCATAAAATCTTCTGGAATTCTCTTAGAAGAAGTTGGTAAAGCTGAAGTTTGCCTTGGAGAAGTTCTGAATTCATGGACATAGATGGGAAAGAAACCTTATAGAATTCTCAGGCAATTATAATCCAAATCCACTGTAGATGCCTGCACTAGAGTTTTTCTTGCTTTTGGGTTTTGTGCCCATGGTACTTGGGAAGTTTCATCTGAAAAGCTTTCTGACCTATTGAGACTAAGGAAACAGTGGGCTGCGGACTTCAGGAACATGCAAAAAAAGCCTCTGCTCCCTACATATTTTTTCTTTTTCACTAATTTTGGATTTACACAAAAGTTGCAAGAATAGTACAAAGACAGAGAATATCTAAATATCTTTATCAAGATTGCCCAAGTGCTGATATTTGTGTGTGTTTATGTGTGTGTATTAACATATACACACCTTTTTTGAACTCTTTAAACCAAGTTACTGATGTCCTTTTACCTCTAAGTACTTCAGTGTGTGTATCCTAAAATTAAATAATTTTCTACATAGCCACAGTGCAATTTTCAGTCAGAAAATTAAGATAAATTCAATTTTATTATCTAACAGTCCTGGTTCATTGTCTCAATAATGTCTTTTATTGCAATAGAAAATTCAAGATCTAGCTTGAATTAAAGGTCTCTGCCTTTATTTTGCCTGAAATGCAATTTTATGAATTCTCAGTAAGTACCAACTAAGTGCCAGACAGGAACCAACCAGACCCAGGCAAGGAACAAAGGATCCCTGTGAATCTAAAGCTTGTACCTACTTTAAGGATGTAGACACATTCCTAACTAGGGTACGAGCTAGGCTGTGGGGTGATACATGTGGAGATTCAGTGTAGACTCAGCTCATACAGGGTGTAGGGTCTAAATTCAATATAGAAGGTGAAACTTGCCCAACTGGAGTCTCACATCCTGCCCACAATAAATGCAGAACAACCAGATTTTGTCTCTTACACTAGAACGGATCCTTTCATTGCATGGGCAGCTGGTAAAGTAGTTATTTTGCTTATAGCAATCATGTTACCTGAACAATAAGTATTTTTAAGAAGCAAACTTAATCTTGGGCAGAGACCCTCCCTGGAGAGGCACTTGGAAAAACTCCTGTAGGTGATTCTGGCTGGTCTGCTTGTCCAAAGATCTCTCTAGACGTATGCCCATTGAGGTCTGTATTACCTCCATTGTTTTCATTATTTCTTTCTCATTTTTATTGAAATATTTTCTGTTAAATACTCACATGACTTTGAATGACTATTTTAAATACACAGAGGATGGAAAATTATTAAGAGAAAAATACCTGCCTTAATTGCATGCAAACATAAACATTCTAACCATAACAAGGATGGAGAGAGATCTAGGCAGACTGTGGAACACCTGGCAGTGTGGTCCCCTTCAAATCCTCTCCTGGTCCTGTGTGTGAGCCCTGGAAGCAGTTCATTTCTCCTCCTCACTTTCTCTCAGCTTGCCTCTTCCTAGTTTTTTCCTTTTTCTGTTCTTTCTCTTGGCATCCAGAGGTCCCTTACTAGGTTGGACAAAGACTTCTCACTTCCCACACTTTGTTAACATATAGGGACAGATTTTTCATCTTTCTAAGTTATCACAAAACTACAAGCTGAGGGACACGGATGCACACACCACAATCAATGAGTAGTGTGGGTTAAACAAGGAGTGGGCTCTGCATCAGCTTTCTTCTGTCTGGTCCCATGCACCTTGACCAGATTAGTATAGAAAACTGTAGGTTCAAGATTTGTGTCAAGTTAGCGATTTACTTCCACTCCCCACTTGGTCATTACTGCAGACTTAGGTGTTTTGGATGAGCATTTTAGAAGCTCTGAACTCCTAGGGTTGCTTTCTTTCTGAGATTGCTAATCCACACTGCTGAAAGTTACCCATACTTTGTTTCCTTGTTAGATGGACTCAAATGACCATGAAGAAAGAGTAAATACCAGTTGTAATTTCAAAAATGTCTTACTAGTTTTATTACTGTCTTCCCTTATTCTAAGATGTACATTTTTGTTCATTTTGACATTTCTGGATACATTCATAAGCTAAGGCTTATATTCTCCCTGCATGTTTAGTGTGGTGTTTTTATTTTCTTCCCATTCTCTCTCCCCATCCCAATAACAAATAGACAAATCAAAAGCTCCTGTTAAATTGACATCTTTACAGTCAAAGGAATAGGATGATTTTTTTTTTTTCAGTTTCTCATTCCTGTCCCCTAGAGATACCTTTCCTGCTTATTAGCTTGGTGAGCAGAAGCCATCTACTTTAAAATGTCCTGTTGATGGTTAAGCATTCTTCCCTAGAGGATGCATGGAATCATCCATGTATAAGACATGTCTAGACTCTTTCCACCAGCTGATGCCCTTTCTTCTCCTGCAGGCTAAGTCTCATCTGAATAATTCCCACATGTGCATGCGCTTCTGCCATCCAACCGTTCTCCAGAGAGACTTCATGGCTGAAGCAGCAAAAATTAACTTTTAATAATCCAAGCTTGGGTTTCAAGATGGCGGCCTAGAGGGTGGCTGCATTTCATGTTGCTGCAGGACTCAGGATTCAAAAGAGGAGATATTGAGACACTTGGGACCAACTCAAAGCAGCCGGGTGACTCTCACCCGTTGGGAAGGCATCCCAGATGGGACGGTGGTCCCGGAACGCAGGAAACTTTGTGAAGTAGAGCTGCCGGCGAGACGCCCCTCCCCCCGCTGGAGCAGTGAACTCGGACAACTGGGAGAGTTGCAAAGGAGGCCGCTCAGCACAGCGCTGGGACTCAGAGCAACCACTGGGGCTCCGGCAGCTGCCCAGGGGAGGAGTGGCGAGGAGAGCTGTGTGGACTCAGGACACCGGGGCCTGCCCTGAGGAGGAGGAGGAGGAGCGTGGCCGCTTGGATTGGGAGTGACTGCACCAGAGCTACAGGTGGTTGCCAGAGGAGAAGCCGCACGGCGAGCTGTTTGGACTCAGAACGACTGCTTCTGAACACCGGGGCCTGCCCTGAGGACGAGGAGGAGGAAGAGGAGCACGGCCGCTTGGATTCGGAGTGACTACACCAGAGCTACAGGCGGTTGCCAGAGGAGGGGCTGCGTGGTGAGCTGTTTGGACTCAGACCACTTCTGAACACCGGGGCCTGCCCGGAGGAGGAGGAGGGAGAGGAGGAGCGCGGCGGGTCGTTTGGACTCGCAGTGACTGCATTAGCGCTCCAGGCGGCTGCTCAGAGGAGAAGGCGAGTGGTGAGTTGTTTGGACTTAAAGTGACAGCTCCTGAACACAGGGGGGCTGCCTGGAGGAGAAGCGTGGAGGGTTGCTTGGTCTAGAGTGGCCGCACCAGAGCTCCAGGTGGTTGCCCAGAGGACCCATGCAGCGAATCACGTGGATTCAGAGCCACTCAGAGCGACCGCTCCTGAACACTCGGGGGGTTATCTGGAGAAGGAGGAGGAACGGGGAGGGTCACTTCGACTCGGAGTGATTGATTGCCCAGGGCTACGGGTGGTTGGTGGGAGGAGGAGGCACGCAGTGAGTTTCTTGGACTCCTAGTGACCACACCGGAATACTGGGCGGCTGTCTGGAGGAAGAGGCGTGTGGCGGGTCTCTGGGACTCAGAGTGATTGTACGGGGCCCCAGGTGGCTGCTCAGAGGAGGGGCCACATAGCCAGGCGATTAGGTGCAGAGCAGGGTCCCAGGATCTAGGAGGCTTCTTGGTGGAAGAGCCGCACAGAGACTGGCTTAGGGCGGAGCGAAGGTTCCAGGCCTGCGGGCAGATTCTCTGAGGAGGGGCAGCCTAAGGAGATTCATCTGCAAAGGGTGAGGCTCCCAGGCCCAGGAGGTAGGGCCGGGCCCCTGGGAACATTGCAGAGGAAGGCAGCCCAGCCCAGGCGGTAGCTGTAAATTGAGGGGAACCTCTAGGAGGGAACTAACCAGCGAGACCTACCCACCGGGTGAGTTTTCCCTGCCGGGTGAGGTTTCCCCAAAAGGACGGTAAAACCAGAGACTCAGGCTCAAACAGGCCTTGCCTCAGCCCGCAGCCTAGGTCCCCTTTGGATGACCATTGGTCAACAAGTGGAGGCACCTCTGCCCACTAGCAGGGATTATACCCCACCTGAAGGCCACCACTCCTAGAGAGGCAGCTTCCTTGTGGAGCACCACATTATCAACATCCTCCAAGACTTCAGCCTACTGAAGGCTAAGGGGGGATATATATAGAAATCTTCAGGGATATTGTAAGTCAATAGAGGAAATCTGCAATATCTCAGCGGTCCACTGATACCTGAACAATATGAGAAAACAAGGAAAGAAAATGCTGCAAACAAATCTAGATGTTACATCAATAAAACCCAATGACAGAATGGCAGAAGAAATGACAGAAAAGGAGTTCAGAATGTACATAATTAAAATGATCAGAGAAGCAAACGATGAGATGAAAGAGCAAATGCATGCACTGAATGATGAGATGAAAGAGCAAATGCAAGCATTGAATGATCGCACCAATCGACAGTTAAAAGAGCAAATACAGGAAGCAAAAGATCATTTCAATAAAGAGTTAGAGATATTGAAAAAAAACCAAACAGAAATCCTTGACATGAAGGAAACAATAAACCAAATTAAGAACTCCATAGAAAGCATATCCAATAGGATAGAACACCTGGAAGACAGAACCTCAGACATTGAAGACAAAATATGTAACCTTGAAAACAAAGTTGAACAAACAGAGAAGATGGTAAGAAATCATAAACAGAATCTACAAGAACTATGGGATATCATGAAAAGGCCAAATTTAAGAATTATTGGGATTGAGGAAGGCCTAGAGAAACAAGCCAAAGGAATGAACAATTTATTCAATGAAATAATATCAGAAAATTTCCCAAATCTGAAGAATGAAATGGAAAATCAAGTTCAAGAGGCTTATAGGACTCCAAATACACAAAATTACAACAGACCCACACCAAGGCACATTATAATGAAAATACCTAACATACAAAATAAAGACAGAATTTTAAAGGCTGTGAGAGAAAAGAACCAAATTACATTCAGGGGGAAACCAATACGGAGATCAGCAGATTTTTCAATCCAGACCCTAAAAGCTAGAAGGGCCTGGAACAACATTTTTCAAACCCTGAAAGAAAATGGATGCCAACCAAGAATCTTATACCCAGCAAAACTTACCTTCAAATTTGACGATGAAATAAAATTCTTCCATGATAAACAAAAGCTAAAAGAATTTACAAAAAGAAAGCCAGCATTACAGAACATTCTCAGCAAAATATTCCATGAGGAAGAGATGAAAAACAAAGAAGCAAATCAGCAAAGGGAGGAATTATCCTAAAGGAATCGTCAAATAAAGGAGGAAACAAGTTGTGTCAAACAAATAAATAAATAAAATTTAAAAAATGAACCAAATGACCGGGAAACCAAATCATATCTCAGTAATAACCCTGAATGTTAATGGCCTGAATTCATCAATCAAAAGACATAGACTGGCAGATTGGATTAAAAAGAAAGATCCAACAATATGTTGCCTGCAAGAGACTCACCTCATAGAAAAAGATACCCATAGACTAAAGGTGAAAGGATGGGGAAAAACATACCATGCACATGGACTCAGCAAAAAAGCTGGAGAATCCATCCTCATTTCCGATAATGTGGACTTCAAGCCAAAGTTAGTCAGAAGGGATAAAGAAGGTCATTTCATACTGCTTAAGGGAAGCATAAATCAGCAAGATATAACAATCATAAACATCTATGCCCCAAACAGTGGCTCATCCATGTGTGTCAAACAAATCCTTCTAAATTTCAGAAACCAGATAGACCATAACACAATAATACTAGGTGATTTTAACACGCCTCTCTCACCACTGGACAGATCTTCCAGACAAAAATTGAACAAAGAAACCATAGATCTCAATAACACAATCAATAATTTAGACTTAACGGACATTTATAGAATATACCATCCAACCAAGAGTGAATACACTTTCTTCTCAGCAGCACATGGATCCTTCTCTAAAATAGACCATATATTATGCCACAAAGCTAATGTTAGCAAATACAAGAAGATAGAGACACTAGCATGTATTCTATCAGATCATAATGGATTGAAGTTAGAAATAAATGAAAGAGTAAAACACAGAAACTATTCCAACATCTGGAGATTAAACAATATGCTATTATATGATGAATGGATAACAGAAGATACTAGGAAGGAAATTAAAAAATTCTTAGAGGTAAATGAGAACAAAGAAACATCATATCAAAATCTCTGGGACACTATGAAAGCAGTACTTAAAGGGAAATTTATTTCATGGAGCGCATTTAATAAAAGAAGTAAAACTCAACAAATAAACAACCTAACACTACAGCTCAAAGCCCTAGAAAAAGAAGAACAGAACAGCACCAAAAGTAGTAGAAGACAGGAAATTATTAAACTCAGAGCTGAAATCAATGAAATTGAAACAAAAGAAACAATACAAAAAATTGACAAAATAAATAGTTGGTTCTTCGAAAAAATAAACAAAATTGATAGACCTTTAGCCACACTAACAAAGAGAAGACGAGAGAAAACCCAAATCACTAACATTCGGAATGAACAAGGAAATATCACAACAGACAGGATTGAAATACAAAACATAATTAGAAGCTATTTTGAAAATCTATACTCCAACAAAATAGAAAATTTCGAAGACATCAACAGGTTTCTAGAGACATATGAATTGCCTAAACTGAACGAGGAGGACATAAACAATTTAAATAGACCAATTTCAAGTACTGAAATAGAAGAAGTCATCAAAAGCCTACCAACAAAGAAAAGTCCGGGACCAGATGGGTTCTCAGCTGAGTTCTACAAAACCTTTAAAGAAGAGCTCATTCCAATACTTCTCAAAGTATTCCATAAAATAGAAGAGGAGGGAACCCTCCCAAACTCATTCTATGAAGCCAATATCACACTGATACCTAAACCAGACAGAGTCTCATCAAGGAAAGAAAATTTCAGACCAATATCCTTAATGAACATCGACGCAAAAATTCCCAACAAAATTTTAGCAAATTGCATACAAAAACATATTAAAAAGATAGTGCACCATGATCAAGTGGGTTTCATCCCAGGGATGCAAGGTTGGTTCAACATCAGGAAATCAATAAATGTCATTCACCATATTAATAGACTTAAAGTCAAGAATCACATGATTATTTCAATAGATGCAGAAAAAGCATTTGATAAAATACAGCACCCCTTCATGCTCAAAACACTAGAAAAAATAGGGATAGTGGGAACATTCCTTAACATTGTAAGGAAAGCCCATTGTATGCTAAGCCCATGGCTAATATCATTCTAAATGGTGAAAAACTGAAAGCATTCCCCCTAAAAACTGGAACAAGGCAGGGATGCCCTCTTTCACCACTTCTATTCAACATCGTTCTTGAGACTCTGGCCAGAGCAATTAGACAAACCAAAGAAATTAAAGGGATACGAATTGGAAAAGAAGAACTCAAACTATCCCTGTTCGCTGATGACATGATTATATATTTAGAGGAACGTGGAAATTCCACCAGAAAACTCTTAGAACTCATAAGTGAATTCAGTAAAGTAGCAGGTTACAAGATCAATGCCCATAAATCCAACGCATTTTTATACATAAGTGATGAATCTTCAGAAAGAGAAATTAGGAAAACTACCCCATTCAAAATAGCCTCGAAAAAAATAAAATACTTGGGAATCAATCTTACAAAAGAGGTGAAAGACCTCTACAATGAGAACTATACAGCACTAAAGAAAGAAATTAAAGAACACCTTAGAAGATGGAAAGATCTTCCATGTTCTTGGATAGGCAGAATTAATATTGTCAAAATGGCCATACTACCTAAAGTGCTATACAAATTCAATGCAATTCCAATTAAAATCCCTATGACATACCTTACAGAAATAGAGCAAGCAATTTTGAAATTCATCTGGAAGAATAAGAAACCCAGAATAGCTAAAGCAATCCTTAGCAGGAAGAGTGAAACAGGGGGTATTGCAATACCAGATCTTCAACTCTACTACAAAGCAATAGTAACAAAAACGGCATGGTATTGGTACCAAAATAGACAGGTAGATCAATGGTACAGAATAGAGGACACGGATACAAACCCAAATAAATACAATTTTCTCATACTAGACAAAGGTGCCAAAAATATGCAATGGAGAAAAGATAGCCTCTTCAACAAATGGTGCTGGGAGAATTGGAAATCCATATGCAACAGAATGAAACTAAACCCATATCTCTCACCATACATGAAACTAAACTCAAAATGGATTAAGGACCTCGGAATCAGACCAGAGACCCTGCATCTTACAGAAGAAAAAGTAGGTCCAAATCTTCACCTTGTTGGTCTAGGATCAGACTTCCTTAACAGGACTCCCATAGCACAAGAAATAAAAGCTAGAATCAACCACTGGGATAGATTCAAACTAAAAAGCTTTCTCTCAGCAAAGGAAACTATCAGCAATGCGAAGAAAGAGCCTACAGAGTGGGAGAATATCTTTGCCAATCATACTTCACATAGAGCCCTAATCTCCAGAATCTATAAAGAACTCAAAAAACTCTACTCCAAGAATTCAAATAATCCAGTCGACAAATGGGCTAAGGAAATGAATAGACACTTCACAGAAGAAGATCTACAAGCAATCAACAAACATATGGAAAAATGTTCAACATCTCTAGTAATAAGAGAAATGCAAATCAAAACCACCCTAAGATTCCATCTCACCCCAATTAGAATGACGATTATCAAGAATACAAGCAACAACAGGTGTTGGCGAGGATGTGGGGAGAAAGGTACACTCATACATTGCTGGTGGGACTGCAAATTAGTGCAGCCACTCTGGAAAGCAGTGTGGAGATTCCTTAGAAAACTTGGAATGGACCCTCCATTTGACCCAGCTATCCCACTCCTTGGCCTATACCCAAAGGACTTAAAATCAGCATACTACAGAGATACAGCCACATCAATGTTCATAGCTGCTCAATTCACAATAGCCAGACTGTGGAACCAACCTAGATGCCCTTCAATTGATGAATGGATAAAGAAACTGTGGTATATATACACAATGGAATATTACTCAGCCATAAAGAATGATAAAATTATGGCATTTGCAGGCAAATGGATGAAATTGGAGAATATCATGCTAAGTGAGATAAGCCAATCTCAAAAAGCCAAAGGACAAATGATATTGCTAATAAGTGGAGGATGACACATAATGGGGGGGAGGGAAGGGTTAGTGTTAGGGTTAGAGTTAGGGTTAGGGAAGGGGGCAAGTATGGAGGAAGGAAGTACTGTATAGAGGGTAAAGAGGGGTGGGAGGGGTGGGGGGAAGGGAAAAAATAACAGAATGAATCAAACAACATTACTCTATGTAAATTTATGATTACACAAATGGTATGCCTTTACGCCATGTACAAACAGAGAAACAACATGTATCCCATTTGTTTACAATTAAAAAAAAATAATCCAAGCTTGTTTTTAGAACTATTATTATATTTTAACAATATAATTATTATATTTTAATGTCCAAATAGTTCAAATGGCACAAACTAAATATTTTTAAGAAGTAGGAAATGGGTTCATTTGCATAGTGATTTGAGTGTGAAGTGAATGAAAGGGGCTCATATCTAGATTCATATTGGGAGTGGTTAAATCACATCCCACTTTTCTGCCTACAATTTTCCCCACCAAGTTTTAAAACAAGTTAAAATCTGATTGAAGTGGGCAGATTGGATGGCTGCAAAGCATTTTAAAGAATGAACTGTCATAAAGTAGTGCATTACCTGAAGGGGTGTGTATGTGGTAGGTCACTCACTACCATCTGCTTTCCTGTTGGACGAGGGCAGGGTGAGGAGAGGGAAGTGTCTGCTGCTCCTTCCCAAAGTTCTGTTTGCTATCTGTTAACAGATCCAGTCACTGTCCGTCCACTCATGGACACTGGCAACCCACCACTGCCAACTGATCCCCACACTGCCTGATTCCCTCACTCCAAGCTCTTTTACCTACGCTTCCTTTTCATCCTTAACCCTTTTTTCAAACTCTTTTTCATCTCTTCATAAGAACTGAAATCTGACTTTCCTGTAAAATTCTCATAGTAGAGCTTATATGCCTTCTTCATGTATTGAAACTCATAGGAGATGACAATTTGCAAAATCCTTGGTCCTCTTTGACACTTTCTTTATAGCTTTACCCTCTCACTCAAAATTCTCCTCCTGTGCATGCTGTTGTGGTCCCTTGTGAGGCCCGCCTGAAGAGGAATAGAGAGTAGTTAGGAACACAGATGTGTCTGACACTGGACCCCACCGATGAGAGGTGATAAGACCATATCGGATGATTGTGAAGATTAAATGATTCATTGATAGAGAGTATCTAGCAGAGGGTCTGGCGTATTGCAAGCACTCACAAATTGGTAAGGTATTTCATCTTCCAAATTGATGGCCTTTCCAATCTCTGGGCTTCATAATTCTTTAATACTATTTTAATTACATTAATCCTGAGCAGCTTCATCTTCTGCAAGACCATGAACTCCTGCTCTTTCTTTTACTATCTGAATCTGAATCTGAAACCCTTCTCCATAATAATATTATAGAATTAAAATTTATGACATTCTTTTGCTTTTAATGAGGACTGAATAGGGAAAAAAAGGGTTGTACATGCAATGAAGAATATTATTTCATTTAAAAAAAGAAATAACAAACTTGATGGTGAGGGCCCATCTATCTTGTGCTCACTATTTCTTATTTAGACTTTTACCTCCTAAGCAAACCTCCTGTTTTATAAAATCAGGAAAATGCTGACTACTGTTGACTTGGTCAATATCTGGTAAGCAGAGAAATCTTCAATTTTCACTACTTTGTTTTGACTGTTAGAAAACTCAGGCCTCCCTCCCCCTTCCCTCTTTTTAAAAGAAAATTATAACATTTTCCTCTAATTCTGCTAGTATAATTATTCTTTTCCATTTTATTTCTTAAGATTCAGATTTTGCAGAATAGACAGTTTCTTTACTTTTCTTTCTTCTTCTTTGTTTCTTTCTTTAGTTGCTTTTTTGTTTTTTTGTTTTTTTGTTTGTTTGTTTGTTTTCAATAAAGGAGCACGAGAGTAAGTAGATACCACTTGGAGTAAGATTGACCTGATTGGCTCCCTTGGCCACCCAGGGGAGGAAGCAGATCTACAATGGAGGACTGTTTCTCATAGGTTTTCAACAGAGTTCCAAGACGATTCTCTGGGGTTTCATTGTGTTTTGTGTAAGCCATTGCCTCTGAAAAAGTATTTTGAGAATTCCTCAAGAATTTGAGGTCTTCTAAATTAATTAATATATTTTTATAATAACACGCTCTATGCGTTTATTTGCTGAGACTTTGTGCTGAATTGACATGCATTGGTTTACTAGATTCTCACAACAGTATAGCTACCTTTTACAAGTCAGAAAACTGATTCCTAGAAGAAATTATATCTTACCCCACATTACACAGCTATGAGTTAGACCCTGAATCATCCATTTGAAACTTGGTATCTCAGGATGAAATGAAACTGTTCAGTCTCCCAGGAATCATCCACTTTACGGGACAGCAGGACCCTGCAAGGCTCATGTGAGAAGCTTTACAGCTTCTGAGTCATCCAGTAGATTCCAGACTCCTGCCCTTCCCTTAGTGGACACCGTGTACTCCAAAGATTCCGCATTGCCCATTAGCTAAGGCACCTAGAAAGGATATTGAATGAATGGCATACACTTGCTTATCTTAATCTGCTAGTGCTGCTATTACGAGATACCTGAGACTTGTTAATTTATAAACAATAGTGATTTATTTCTCACAGTTGTGGAAGGCTGGGCTGTCTGAGATTTAGGTGCTGACAAGACCTGCTCCTGGTGAGGGCCACTTTCTGCTTCTAAGATGGTACCTTGTGGCTGTATACCCTAGAGAAGTTTGCTGTGTCTTCACATGGTGAAAGGAACAGAGGTCAAGAGAGCGCTATCTTCAACTCCACCCCACTTATAAGGGCTCTTAACGATTTATGAGGGTGGAGGCCTCATGACTTAACCACCTCCCACAGGCCTCTCCCAATAGTCTTGTGCTAGGGACTAGACTCTAACTTGAACTCTGGAGGGTTCACTGCCATTCAAACCATGGAACTGACTCAAGGATTATGGTCACCAGTTATAGTTAGTGCATAAAATATATTGATGTAGTCTGACTGTCTGGGGAGGGGGCCCATTCACAGTCTCCTTGTCATGCATGTTTCCCACTTCCTGGATGTCTGAGTTAGAAACAAATCCATTGGATTAGGGTTGTGGCTCAGTGGTGGAGCCCTTGCCAGCACATTCGAAGCCCTGAGTTTGATCCTCAGCAGCACATAAAAATAAAATAAAGGTATTGTGTCCACCTACAACTAAAAATATATATTACAAAAATCCATTATTTTTATTGCTTCTTTAGAAATTCTCCACCACTCTTACGCTCTGTCCTTTCTATCTAAAATGCATCCCTTTTGCTAGACTGAAAAATAGAGCTACTTCTAAGATATGTCGAAATGTGGAAAAAAAAATAAACATGCTTTTTCAAGCATATCCCCAAATAAACTTGAAATCAAATCAGTTCAAACAATTGTCATGTTACAAATGCCATTAGATTTACAATTACATTTGATTCATAGGTCTTTTATTTCCCCAACTGAATTTCTAAAATGATTTCTAATTAGGAAGACGTAATATTGTCTTAAAATTTATTCAGTGGTTCACAAGACAAAAAAAGGAAAATGAAAGAGAAGAAAAAGAAAGGAACAAAGACTTCTGGTAGCAAGAAGAAAAAAAAAATTCAACCATCAACATGCCAAATATTTATTTTCCTTCTGAAACAAAGTTATTGATTTCCAAATAAAGAAACCATTTAGAGACAAGATACGCCATTCAAATCATAATTGCTCTTTCTTGCTAAAATTAGAATAGAAAAATGTACACAATAAAAATGTTAGCAATTCTAGAAGCAAACATTTTGCCCATGATACATACCAAACTAAAAATATTCTAGCATAATGGAAAAGATAGTATTGTTGATCCAGCAGCACTCAGATATTTGTTTTGTTTGTTTGTTTGAAATTCAATTTTTAGCAGGAGATAGATTTAGATTTGACCTATGCCTGCCTGCCCTGTCTCACCCATTGTCGCAGTTCATTGCTGAAGGGCCAAAGCAGGGTCAGGGATGTTGGTTTCAGAAGAGGCAGCAACCCTCAGAAAGAGAAAACCCCAGATTGTGATAACATGAGGAAAGTGTTCCCGCTGTAACCAACAGAAACTCTGTACACTTTGGAAGTTAATTAGGGAACCCTAAAACTCTGCCTTCAGAGTTAATCTATTAGATACTCCAATTTGTGTCAGAGGAATATTATTCTATGCACAGACCTTTTTAACCCTTGTTTAGTCTTAGTATCATTCAAACAAGTGCTTAATAACAGATTAGGTCAAAATGGTCATCCCAGTCCTGTTGTGTAGAAATTTCTGGAGTGAGTTCAGTGCAATACTAATTCATTAGGATGTTAGAAAATGGTACTTAAACACAAAAATATCAATGATCCACTAAGCTTGTAAGTACAGAGGTAAAGGAAAGTAAACATGACATTTAGTGTAGGATTTCTACACTGGTCAAATACAGACTTGGTAACAACACCTATCTTTTCCTTGTGTAAACAATAGATTAAAGCCTATGTTTGGAAACATCATTGTCTTATGCCAAATAGGTGGTGCAAATAAGTGCAGATTTCTTATTGATTTCAAAGAGCCTGACCTGTTTATTTCATCTTTGATTATCTGAGGACTGCCACCTTAATTTTCCTCTTTTTTTTTGGTGGCGCTGGGGATCAAACCCAGGGCCTTGTGTTTGCAAGGCAAGCACTCTACCGACTGAGCTATCTCCCCAGCCCCTAATTTTCCTCTATCTTATTGCCATTTCTGTTTTTCCAACAGACTCAGAGATAGAGGTATTTCCACGGGGTGTAATGGCACATTGCTTCCTTCTTTCTCTACCCAGGCAATACTATTAGGCCAGTGTGGTATGGATTCTCTTTCTCTCTTTCTGTTTGTATTTCTTTTTGAAAACTACCTGACACACTCAGTTGTGTAGTGGATTGATAAAATAACTCAAGCAATATTAAACATTGTTTTATAAGATATGAACAGTAGTTTTCTGGTGGAATTTTTCAGTTCCTCTAAATATAGACTCATATCATCAGCCATAGGGATAGTTTGAGTTCTTCTTTTCCTATTCGTATCCCTTTAATTTCTTTGGTCTGTCTAATTCTCTGGCTATAGTTTCAAGGACAATGTTGAATAGAAGTGGTGAAAGAGGGCATCCCTCTCTTGTTCCAGTTTTTAGAGGGATTGCTTTCAGTTTTTCTCCATTTAGAATGATGTTGGCCTTGGGCTTAGCATAGATAGCCTTTACAATGTTGAGGAATATTCCTACTATCCCTATTTTTTCTAGTGCTTTGAGCATGAAGGGGTGCTGTATTTTGTCAAATGATTTTTCTGCATCTATTGAAATAATCACGTGATTCTTAACTTTAAGTCTGTTGATGTGGTGAATTACATTTATTGATTTACGGATGTTGGACCAACCTGTGTACAATGAATCAAAATAAATTAAAAAGAAAGAAAGAAAGAAAGAAAGAAAGAAAGAAAGAAAGAAAGAAAGAAAGAAACATGAAAAAAAAGATATGAACAATAATCAAAGTTGTCTGAAGAAGTATGAGTTGAAGTCCAACCTGGTTGAAACTGGTGGAGAAAGATCAGGAATTTGGGAATATACTACAATTGGCAAAAGCTTTCCCATCAGTTTCCAAAACACAGCAGGAATCGAGCAATAATTCTAAGAAATTGTAGTACATCATCTTCAAAATGGCAAAATAGAATTTAAAAAAAACAGCATAAGTCGTGGGAACCTAAAAGAGAGTTGGGATATGCAATTCCAGGATATTGTACCTTTATTCCCCTGTGGGTTAGCTGTAGTCTCCATGCGCATCCTGTGATACGACACAGTGCAGCCTTTTCTTCAGAAGTAATGGAGGTAAACACTATAATTTCCCTAGATAGCATCCTGTAATAATTTACTATCTTTATACCTGTAATTCTTTCTAGAATTAAGCCAGTTCCTCAGCCTTGAACAGTAGTAGCCATCATTAGGAATAACAAGACTAAGACAGATACTGAAAAGAAAAAAAAAATCTACAGCCCTATTAATTTTGAATTGAACTTCCTGTCTTTGTTTAGCTATAGATGAGCTTTTCTTTTTCTTTTCTTCTTTGTGTCTTATTTTTGGGGATTTAACTCAAATCTTCTCATACATATGGTCAAAACTTGTGTTTTTACTTTAATCTTTTTGATGAGTGAGAAAAACATGAATTTCGGCCCTGGTTTAATGAACAGATCATCATCAAATTGGAATTACAGATGGTTTTCGTGACTTTACATTTATTTTATATCCAAATTATTACAAGTTTTTCATCGAGGTAAAATTGAGATATGATGAAACATACTAATTTTCAGTGTGTTGTCCAATGAGCTTTGATAAATGTATCCCCCTGGGTAACCTCCACTCCATTTGAGAGAGATAGAGCATTTCTGCCACCTTAGAAAACACTCTTAGCTCCCTTCTCCTCTCCATATACAAAAACTATTCTTTAAATTTTTATTTTCTCTTTTAATTGACATAAGTCATTGTGCATATGTATGTGGTACATTGTACCAATGCAGTTCATGTGTATAATATATAATGATCAAATCAGGATAATTGATATTTTCATCTCTCTTAACATTTCTTAGGAGCCTTCAAAATCCTCTCTTCTAGTTCTTCATAAAATATATGTGTTGTTGTAAACTATAGTCACCCTACTGTGCTATAGAACACTAGAATCCAGCCTTCCTATGTTTTGGCACCTGTTATAAAGCCTCCTTCTACCACCTCTGTACTCAACCTTTCCAGCCTCCACAACTCGCAATTATCCTCTCATCTCTCGATCAACATCTTTGGCGTCTACATATGAGAGAGTACATGCAGCATTTACCTATGCCTGGCTTATTTCACTTAGCATAATGACCTCTAGTTCCATCCCTTTTACTACAAATGATAGACTCATTTTTTTTTTGTGGATAAATAAGTATACTGATATCACATTTTCTTTATCCATTCATCTGCTAGTGGATGTCTCAGTTGATTCCATATCTTGGAAATTGAGAATGGTGCTGCAATAAACATGAGAATTCAAGTATCTCTTTGATTTGCTCATTTAATTTATGCAAATACTATTCTTATTCCTACCCCCATAAATTAGTTTCACCAGTTATGGAACTTCATATAAATGGAATCATAGAGTATACACGTTTTGTAATGAGTTTCTTTTGCTCAACATGTTTTCCAGTTACCTATGTTGCTAATCTTATCAATTAATACATTTTTATTGATGAAGAGTATTCTAAAAATATACATTAATTCTTCCATTGGTGGATAGTTTACAGTTTTTAGCTATTGTGAATGAAGTAGTAAACATTACTGTAAAATTGTTTTCTGTGCACGCATTTACAATTTTTTAAAAACCATATGCTTTCCTATCGCTTTTGACTTAAATGGGCACAAATACACAATTATTTTAAGGACCATTCACTAAACATATTCATCAAGTTTCTGCTCTGAACTAAGCACTGTTCTAAAGGCAAATCCCTTAAGGCAGGCATCTACCTGGTGCATTCAGTGGGCAATGGAGGAATAAGTAGGAGATGATGGTTGGAGGGAAGGGCATATAGATAGGATAATAGGCCAGTCATACATTTGTTGAATTTGCCCTGTTTGCCTGTTCTGTGCAATTGGATTTGGGCCCTTTAAATTGTTTTACCCTTGCAGTTCACATTGAAGTCCACAGAGAGCACTGTGTGGAGTTGTAATATTGGTGAAGAGAAAGTAGAAGAGGAATGTGGTTGGATCTCTTTGAATGGACATAAACTGTGCCCATATGAACACCCATCAAAAGGCATCCTCTGAAGAGGAGACTCTTAAAAATAATCATAAGGACAAAATTTCTCTCTCTTTGGGTGTCAGCTGGCCCCCTCCACACCCAGTGTTTAATGAGACCACAAATAAGGTGGCTATGGTGGCAGGGAGGGAAGATTTACAGGGGCTGAACCTCATGAACTTCCCTTTATGAGGAGCGACCTACTTAATGTTATTGTTGAGTACCTAATCTTCCAATAGCAGAAACCAAGGCAGAGTGCTGCACATGTCACCATTCCCTGGGAGAATTGGAGAGCCCCCTGGTGGCAGGTTGATTACATTAGGCTTCTATCATGGAGGTGTCAGATTCATCTTCACAGGAATCACAAATATTCTGGGTATGATTTTGCCTTCCCTGTTCATAATGCTTTAGCCAGCACCACATCCAAGACCCTCAGGATGCCTTATCCACCATCCAGTCATTCCACCATAATTGAATCTGATCAAGGACTCATTCACTGGAGGAAAAAAAAAAAAAGTGCACTGGCTTCATGATTATTGAATAATTTCCTTACCACAGATCACACATGCCCAGAAGCAGCTAGCTACTTGAATGGTAGAATAGCTTATCGAAGACTCAGTTATGATGCAGCTGAAAAGAAGGGTTCTATTATGTAGTACACAGGAGACCCCTTGGTTCAAGGACCATTCTATACTATTGTCCTTATCATTTGAATACAGGAGCCCAGGAATCAAGGGATAGAAGTAGCTGTGACTCTTCTTTTTATTACATCTAATAACTCACTCACAGAAATTCTGCTTATCCTAGCAACTTTGAGCTTTTGCTCTTTTAGAGGCGTTAGTCTCCATGGGTGGGGGCGGGGGGAATCAGGGAATATTCCCCACATTGGTCAGGACAGTGGTTCCACTGAGTTAAAATATGACTACCACCTAGACATTTTGAGCTTCGTATGCCACTGAACCAGCAGATGCACTGCACTAGTGTTTTGTCTACTATACATGATACTTCTGATATTCCTCCTCTAAAATTTCCAATCTCTTTCTGGTTTTCAAAACTTGGAACAGGTCACAAACCTTCCACTAAGCCCTGCAATGAGCTCCCTAACTCCTGGAGATGTCCCCTTCATAGAACGAACAATTCACACTTTGTAGCATCTCTCATAATGTTGTATCATTGCTTATGATTATTATTAGTTTTTCAATGTTTATATTTTATTTTCCCCTGCTGATTGTAGGGTCACTTGAAGCCAGAGCTGTGTCCTTGTACTTCTGTGTGTTCCTTGAGGTAGTGTCTCTTGAGCACTGGTGCCCGGTCAGGAGCAATGCTGTCACCAGCCTACAGCAAAAGATTATGTAGCCAGGTTTTTAAAGAGCCAACATATTCCAACTAGAGGACTGCCCTTTATTTGGAGCCTTTTACACTCTCATTGTGTCAACATGCTCCTTTTAGAATTATAGTAGTGAGAGATGGTAGGGTTTTCTGAAATCTTTATTTGCTGAAGTTGAGAATCATCACATATAGATTAATTTCCCCAAATGTGAGGAATTACATTCCTCCATAAAATTCCAGAATCTAAAAAGTAGTTCCCATAGCAGTTAGAGCAATGTTTTGGAAGAATTGTAGTTTAATAAGTATTTATTTGGGACTCCAGTTGTGACTGAGCCTTTTTTCTTGAAAAATTAATGGCATTTTAAACTCTACTCATTTGGAAATTTCACTTACATTAAATATTGGAACAGAAATGTAGATTTGGCTTAGATTCCATTCATATGATTTTGAGGTAATTCAGTAATCGGAAAAAGCTTTCCTAATTATGAGGCACTCTGCAATGGTCATATTGAACTTGTTGTGCAGAGAGGGGTCCAGTGCTATAAATGCAAGCAAGTATGTGAGGGTAAAAGGGAATAACTCAGAAGAAAAAGATAGTGTAAATTAGTGCATCTTTTCATAAAATTTTATCTGTTGTTAATTTACACTTGTCTTTACTGATATTTTCTGGGAAGAAGTTCCTTTTAGAATTTAATGTTAGCAAAACCATTGTGGGTCATAAAGAATTCACTGCATTATTGTATCAGATAATACAAACTACATAATTTATAATGTTTCTCTTTTAGTCCTGATTACCTAAAAGTTCAATGCTAAATGTACCTCTGAATTTCATTAAACTATCTTCTCACTGTTTACAGATATAAATCCCTCCTCTATCTGGTTCTTATTCTTTCATATATGTATTTGCATATATATACACACATGAATATATATATACACAGAATATATATGTATGGAATATATGTACACTATATATATACAAAATACACACACACATACACTTGAGGCAATTTTTCTCAATTACTTAGGGAAAGCAGGTAAAGTAAAAATAATAACCACATCACCAATACATAGAATTAGCCACATGGGGGGAAAACCTGGAACTTACGACAAAGGAAAACACAACATTTAATTTACTCCCCCCACATGTGTACTTGCTTACCATCTTAATCTATTATATATAAATGCGAATTTATTTGGATTAATTCCACTTTTTGTTCACACCTGTAAAGAGTGACCTCATTTGCTTGAATAAATATGTGGTGAGTTCATGGGAATCACAGTAATTGTTTGGTAATTATTTTATGTTTGGATGAAAGAAGCTGTCAACCTGGGCTTACTGCAGAGCTTGATCCCAGCTTTGGATCTGATTGTTGGAGGACTTCTCTTTTTCAATAGGAAGCTGCAATTCAATTTTGACAACTATCAGCAAGTTCCTTGTGACCACAGTTATTGTGTGGGATCCGACTCTCTTATAAGCCTTTGTGTACTATTTACACTATTCAGGACAAATGGATGTTTCTGAATTTAAATTCAAGTGAACTGTGGTATGGAGGTTTTAACTGTAGATTAGGTGAAAATTTTACGCTAAAACTCAAGGGAGAAAAAGAATGGGTTTAAATTTTGACTCTATGATTTTCTGTGTTGTTCTCTATACAAGTTACTTAACTTCCTTGTGCTCATTTCCTCATTTATAAAATGGGGAAAATAGTAATATTAACGTGGAGAGTAAATGCCATACACAGTAGTGTAGGAAAAATACAAAACTCATATGTGTATATAATTATGTACAGTAGTGTGTGAAAAGTATTATGTGTAAATGGTTTACAGTATTGTTCGAAAAAGTACTTAGGATGGTCCCAGGTAAGACTTAGCAACTTTAATATTTCAGAACAAAAGAAATATAGTCATATAACAAGCATTACAAATAGATACTTAAAATTTTTACTTTCTAGATATGTCATTTATAATTTACTTAAAGGGTGGTAGGTGAGATAAAACATGTAAACATTTTCTAACCAATACATCATTACCCTATGTACATGTATGATCACACAAATGGTGTGACTCTACATCGTGTATAACCAGAGAAATGAAAAGTTGTACTCTATTTGTGTACAATGAATCAAAATGTATTCTGCTGTCATATAACTAAATAGAACAAACAATAAAAAAAATCTTCTAACCACAAAAGATCATTCTAAAAAAAAAAAGATCACTTTTTATTATTTAAATTGGGATACACTTCAAGTTGCTGTGGTCAGTGGAATTGTGTCCTGAACTTGACCCGATCATTTATTGAATAGCAGATGTTCAATAAATGTTGACCTGGAACAATCTGAATTCTGACTGGTTGCTATTCAAGGGCCATATTTATTGAGTTCCAGAGTTGCTGCAGGCCCTGGGGATACATGAATAAATAAACATGGATAAGCACATAAGAAGGAGGCAGGAGTGGACGGAGATGACTACCTCCCAGGGAGGTAGCCATGTGGCAGAGGGCCAGTAGGCACTCAGTAGGCAGAGACCCCTTGAGAGGGGGGTTTCAGAGGAGGTTTTCCTGGTAATGTGCCCTTGGATTTTAATCTCTGCTGTGTGTTTGGGATTAGACTCTTAAGTCAGTGACTGAGGCAGGAGAAAAACCCAGTACATATAGGGTCAAATTACCCTTGAAAAATTTCATTATTGCCCATGAAGGAAGAATACATGGAATATATCCATAAACATACACATCCATATACATGTGAAATGTCTCTGAT
This sequence comes from Sciurus vulgaris, assembly GCF_902686455.1. Classification (NCBI taxonomy): domain Eukaryota; kingdom Metazoa; phylum Chordata; class Mammalia; order Rodentia; family Sciuridae; genus Sciurus; species Sciurus vulgaris. The sequence continues at coordinate 38,332,897 of NC_136476.1, forward strand.
AATGTAAAGTATATAAATATGTAAGAATATTTTACAGTACTCTATTTTTAAAAAAATTATTTGTTGAAGCTTTAAGACTCAATTCAGTTAACTTTAAAGTATCTATGAAGAGATTCTGTTGAAAATAGAAGATAGGCCTTAAGTTTTAACAATATCAGCTAATGAAAGAGTGTACTATTTTTACATTTATGACCCAAGTTGGTGTTTCAATAGAGAAATTAAGCAACAATTAAAAAAAAGATTTATATCTATTCTTAAAAATGGAACTCATCATAAATTAGTTGTATGAGTGAGAATGTAATTTACTCCCTATTTTGTAGTCTCTAGCCTAGAAATGCATTTTGTCTATGCTATAGACTTTCTGTCAAGTAAATAAGCAAACATCTCCATCCTTCTGTCTGGGATGTGATGACTTCAAGAAGATATAAGTATAGCTGGCACCAATCTAAACTGTGAAGATCCAAACACTGAGAGGCTATTTCATCAACAATCGAGGATATAGTGAATGTTTCCATGATAGATTTAGATACAAAGAGTTCTTAAAGGGTTGTTGTGAAAGAAAAAGAAAACAGCTAATATATGTAAATAAGATCAGAAATCAGTTAGTTATCATGTTTCCAGAAGGCTTTTATCCCGGAAAAGAGGCCTCAAGTCTAATAGCAAAAAAAGTTGCTTTTCTTGTAGGATGATTGAGGGCTGTTTATGAGTAAAGACCTGCTTTTTAGTTCTTCATAAGAATGCGCCACAAAATAACAAAAATGCCTGCACACTATAAAGACTTAAAATAGCTAAAATCTATTAAGCAGGTATCAGAATAGTTACAGATTTATAATGGTATTTAATGCTAAAATTTTAATGTGAAATGCATGATGAATAAGCAATGATACTTCCTTACAAGAATACATACTTTCTATTTGTAGTTTTATTAATGTATAGTTTACATATCATAAAATTCATCCACTTTAAGTGCCTCATTAGTGATTTTTAGTCATTTACAAAGTGGTGCAGTCATCACTAAAATCCAGTTTTAGACTATGTCCATCATCCCACAAATTCCCTTGAGCTGTTTCCAGTTAACATTTTCTTCCATCCCAGCCACAGGAGACCCAGGATCTGCTTGGTTTCCACATATTTGAATGATGTTCAAATATGATATTGGATGTTGAATATTGATTCAAATGATATTAGATATTTCATATGAGTGAAATCACATGGTTCCTTCGGCTTAGCACAAACTGAAGTTTATCTATGTTGAAGCATGTATTGTCATTTCCTTCCCTTTTTATTGCTGAATCAGTTTCCTATTTATACTACAAGATATGTTGGTATAGTTCCCAGATGATAGATGCTTGATCGTTTCCAGATTTTGGCTACTGTGAGATTTCATGTATAAGTCTTTATATGAGCATATGTTTTCTTTTCTTTTTAAAAATTTGTTCTGATTAGTTATACATGACAGTATAATGTTTTATGCATTTTGATAGGTCATACATAAATGGAGTATAATTTCTCATTTTTCTGATAGTACATGTAGTATCACATGGGTCATGAAGTCATACATGTACATGAGGTAATGATGTCTGTTTCACTCTACTATCCTTCCTACCCCCATACCCCTTCCCCTCCCTTCACTCTCCTGTATTTAATCTAAAGTAACTCTATTCTTCCCTAGTTCCCCCCCCGCCCCGCCCCTTATTGTGAATTAAGATTCGCATATCAGAGAAAATATTCTGCCTTTGGTTTTTTGGGTTTGGCTTATTTTGCTTAGCACGATATTCTCCGACTCCATTCATTTACACGCAAATTCCATAATTTCATTCTTTAAAGGTGAATAATATTCGTATATATATATATACATGTATATATATGTGTGTGTGTATATATATATATATATGTATCACATTTTTTTAAATCCATTCATCTGTTGAAGGTCACCTAGGTTGGTTCCCTAGTTTAGTTATTGTGAGTTGAGCTGCTATAAACATTGATGTGGGTGCATCACTGTAGTGTGCTGATTTTAAGTTCTTTGAGTATAAACCAGGGACTTGAACAGCTGGGTCAAATGGTGGTTCCATTCCAAGATTTCTGAGGAATCTCCATACTGCTTTCTATCATGGTTGCATTAATCTGCAGTTCCACCAACAGTGTATGGGTGTACCTTTTTCCCCACATCTTTACCAACACTTATTACTGCTTGTATTTTTGATAATTGCCATTCTGAGTGGAGTGAGATGAAATCTTAGAGTAGTTTTGATTTGAATTCCTCTAATTGCAAGAGATGATGAACAGTTTTTCGTATGTTTGTTGTCTGATGGTATTTCTTCTTCTGTGAAGTGTCTGTTCAATTCCTTAGCCCATTTGTTGATTGGCTTATTTGTTTTTTTGGTGTTAAGTTTTTTGAGTTCTTTATATATCCTGGAGATTAGTGGTCTATCTGAGGTGCATGTGGTCAAGATTTTCTCCAAATCTTGTGACTCTCTCTTCACATTATTGATTGTTTTCTTTGCTGAAAAGAAGCTTTTTAGCTTGAATTGATCCTACTTATTGATTCTTGATTTTCTTTTCTTTTTTTTTTTTTGTTATTGATTCTTGATTTTCTTACACCTTAGAGGTCTTGTTTTAGAAGTCAGATCCTAAGCCGACATGGTGAAGATTTGGGTCTAGTTTTTCTTCTATTAGGTGCAAGGTCTCTGTTCTAGTGCTTAAGTCTTTGATCCACTTTGAGTTGATTTTCATGCAGGGTGAGAGATAAAGGTTTAATTTCATTTTGTTACATGTGACTTTCCATTTTTTTTCCAGCTCCATTTGTTGAATAGGCTATCTTTTCTCCAGTGAATGTTTTTGGTGCCTTTGGTCTCGTATTAGATAACTATATTTATGTGTGTTTGTCTCTTTGTCTTCTCTTCTGTACCATTAGTCTACATGTCTGTTTTGGTGCCAGTATTATGCTGTTTTTATTACTATAGCTCTGTAGTATAGTTTGAGCTCTGGTATTATGATGTCTCCTGCTTCACTTTTTTTTTAAATTTTAAATTGTTCTAATTAGTTATGCATGAAAATAGAATGTATTTTGACATATGTGTATGGAGTATAACTTCTCATTCTTCTGGTTGTACATGATGCAGAATTACATTAGTTGTATAACCATATATGCATCTAGGATAGTAGTGTCTGATTCATTCTACTATCTTTCCTATTCTGTTCCCCTCCCTTCCCTTCATTCCCCTTTGTCTAATCCAAAGTACATCTATTCTTCCCTAACCACCCACACCCCATTGTGAACTAGCATTTGCAGTTCAGAGAAAACATTCATTCTTTGATTTGGGAGGATGGCTTATTTCACTTAGCATGACAGTCTCCAGTTCCATCCATTTACTGGCAAATACATAATTTCATTCTTCTTTATGGTTGAGTAATATTCAATTATGTATATGTACCACATTTTCTTTATCCATTCATTTGTTGAAGAGCACCTAGGTTGGTTCGATAGCTTAGCTATTGTGAATTGAATTGAACTGCTATAAACATTGATGTGGCATTATAGTATGCTGATTTTTTAAAAAATATTTTTTTAGTTTAAATGGACACAATGCCTTTATTTTATTTATTTATTTTTATGTGGTGCTGAGGATTGAACCCAGTGCCTCACACATGATAGGTAAGTGCTCTACCACTAAGCTACAGTTCCAGCACCTAATATGCTGATTTTAAGTCCTTTGGGTATATGTCAAGGAGTGAGATAACTGGGTCAAATGATGATTCCAATCCAAGTTTTCTGAGAAATCTCCATATTTCTTTCTGGAGTGGTTGCACCAATTTGCAGTTCCATCAGCAATGTATGAGTGTACCTTTTCTCCCATGTCCTTGCCAAAATTTATTGATACTTGTATTCTTGATAATTACTATTCTGACTGGAGTGAGATGAAATCTCAGTGTAGTTTTGATTTGCATTTCTTTAATTGATAGAGATGTTGATCATTTTTTCATATATTTGTTGAACAATTGTATTTCTTCTGTGAAGTGTCTGTTCAGTTCCTTTGCCCACTTATTAATTGAGTTATTTATTTATTTATTTATTGGTGTTAAGTTTTTTGAGATCTTTATATATCCTGGAGATTAATGCTCAATCTGAGGTGCATGTGGCAAAGATTTTCTCTCATTCTGTAGGCTCTTTCTTCATGTTCTTGATTGTTTTTGCTGCTGAGAAGCTTTTTAGTTTGATTCCATCCCAGTAATTGATTCTTGATTTTACTTCTTGTGCTTTAGGAGTGTTGTTGAGGAAGTCAGTTCCTAAGCCAACATGATGAAGAGTTGGGCCTACTTTTTCTTCTAGTAGGCACAGGGTCTCTGGTTTAATCCACTTTGAGTTGAGTTTTGTGCTGGGTGAGAGGGGTTAAATTTCATTATACTACATAGGGATTTCCAGTTTTCCCAGCACCGTTTGTTGAATAAGTTATCTTTTCTCCAATGTATGTTTATGGTGTCTAATATAAGCTAACTATTTTTTTGTGTTTCTCTGTGTCTTCTATTCTATTGGTCTTCATGTCTGTTTTGGTTCCAATACCATGTCATTTTTGTTACTATAATTCTGTAGTATAATTTAATGTCTGGAATTGTGATGCTTCTTGCTTCACTTTTCTTACTAACTATTGTTTTGACCATTCTGACCACTTATTTTTCCAAATAACTGCCTCTTATATTTCCATGATGAACAACATTGAAATTTTAATAGGAATTGTATTAAATCTGTAGAGCACTTTTTTTTTTTTTGACCATTTTGACAATACTAATTCTCCCTATTCAAGAACATGGGAGATCTTTCCATCTTCTAAGCTCTTCTTCAATTTCTTTCTTTAGTGTTCTGTAGTTTTTATTATAGAGGTGTTTCAACTCTTTGGTTAGATTCCCAAGTACCTTTTTTTTTTTTTTTTTTAGGCTATTGTGAATGGGATAGTTTCTTTAATTTCTCTTTCAGTTGATTCATCATTGGCGTATAGGAACACAATTGACTTATGGATGTTAATTTTATATCCTGCTACTTTGCTGAATTCAGTTATGAGTTCTAGAATTTTTCTGGTGGAATTTGTGGATCTTATAAATATAGAATCATGTGGTCAGCAAATAGGGATAGTTTGAGCTCTTCTTTTCCTATTCATATCCCTTTAATTTCTTTCTTTTGTCTAATTGCTCTGGGTAGAGTTTTAAGGGTGGTGTTAAATATAAGTGGTGAAAGAGGGCATCCTTGTCTTGTTACAGTTATTAAAGGGAATGCTTTCAATTTTTTTTTATGTTTATAATAATGTTGGTCTTGGATTTAGCACATATAGCTTTTACAATGTTGAGATAGGTTTACTATCCCTAGTTTTTCTAGTGTTTTGAACATGAAGGGGTGCTGTATTTTGTCAAATGCTTTCTCTGCATCTGTTGAGACAATTGTATGATTTCTGTGTTTAAGTCTATTGACATGATGAATTATGTTTATGGATTTCTATATGTTGAACCAGTCTTGCATCCCTGGACTGAACCACACTTGATCATGGTGCACTACCTCTTTAATATGTTTTGCATGTGATTTGCCAGAATTTTATTGAGAATTTTGCATCTATGTTCATCAGGGATATTGGTCTAAAGTTTTCTTTCCTTGATGTGTCTTTTTTGGTTTTGGTATCAGGGTGATACTAGATCCATAGAATGAGTTTGAAAGTATTCTCTCCTTTTCTATTTCATGGAATAATTTGAGAAGTATTAGAAGCAATTCTTTTTTGAATGTCTTGTAAAACTTGGCTGAGAATCCATCTAGTCATAAGCTTTTCTTAGTTGGTAGGCTTTTGATGTTGTCTTCTATTTCATTGTTTGAAATTGATGTGTTTAAATTGTGTATGACCTCTTATATCAGTTTGGTAGATCATATGTCTCTGGAATTTGTAGATGTTCTCAAGATTTTTATTTTACTGGAATATAAATATTCAAAGTAATTTCTGATTTCTGATTATCTTCTGTATTTCAGTAGTGTCCATGATATTTCCTTTTTCATCACAAATTTTAGTAATTTTGATTTTTCTTTCTTTCTCTTCATTAGTGTGGCTAAGAGTTTATTAATTTTATTTATTTTTTCAAAGACCCAACTTTTTTGTCAATTTTTAAATTATTTCTTTTTGTTCAATTTCATTGATTTCAGCTCTGATTTTAATTATATTTCTTGTCTTCTGCTGCTTTTAGTGTTGATTTGTTCTACTATGAGATGAAATATTAGATTTGAGATGTAATATTAGATTATTTATTTGCCTATTTTCTATTCTTTTAATAAATGAGCTCAATGCAATGAACTTTCCTCTTGGAATTGCCTTCATAATGTCCCAGGGATTTTGGTATGTTGTGTCACTATTCTCATTTACTTCTAAGTATTTTTTTATTTATTCCATCCCTGCTTTCTTTTGCTATCTATTGGTCATTGAATAGCATAGTATTTAATCTCCAGATATTAGAGTAGCTTCTATTTTTATTTTATTGTTGATTTCTAATTTTATTCCATTATGAGCTGACAGGATATAAGGTTTATCTCTGTTTTTTGTATTTGCTAAGAGTTTCTTTGTATCATAAGATGTGGTCTATTTTAGAGAAGGATCTATGTGCTGCTGAGAAAAAAGTGTGTCTGATCATCGATGGATAAAATACTCTATATATGTTTGTTAAGTCTAAATTATTGATTGTATTATTTAGTTCTATAGTTTCTTTCTTTAGTTATTATTTGGAGGATCTATCCAGAAATGAGAGAGGTGTGTTAACATCACCTAGTATTATTTTGTTGTGGTCTATATGTTTCTTGATATTGAGAAGAATTTGTTTGATATAGGTAGTTGCTCCATTGTTTGGGGCATAAATATTTACAGTTGTGTCTTGTTGATGTATAATTTCCTTAAGCACTGTAAAATATCCTTCCTTGTCCCTTATTAACTTTGGCTTGAAGTCCACTTTATCTGATATAGGGATAGAAACCCCTGCTAGTTTATGTGACCCATGGGAGTGATAGGTTTTTCCCATCCTTTCACCTTTAATCTATGGAAGTCTTTGCCTATGAGGTGAGTCTCATGGAGACAGCAGATTGTTTGATCTCATTTTTTAATCCAGTATGTCAGTCTATGTCTTTTGATTTATGAACTTAGGCCATTTACATTCAAGATCATTATTGCAATATGATTTATATTCCCAGTCATATTGGTTTATTTCTGTTTTCAATTTGTATTACTTTCTCCTTTGATTGACTATTCCTTTAGTGCAGTTCCTCCCTTTGCTGGTTTTCACTTTTTTTTCAATTTCATCTTCATGGAATATTTTGCTGAGAACGTTCTGTAGTGCAGACTTTCTAGTTGTGAATTCTTTTAACTTTTGTTTATCATGGAAGGAAAAAGGTTTTTATTTCATCTTTAAGCTTAATTTTGCTGGGTATAGAATTCTTGGTTGGCATCCATTTTCTTTCAAAGCATGGAATATATTATTCTAAGACCTCCTAGCTTTGAGGGTCTGGGTTGAGAAATCAGCTGAGATTCAAATTGGTTTCACCCTAAACATAATTGGATATTTTTCTCTGGCAGTTATTAAAATTATATACTTATTCTGTATGTTAGGATTTTCATAATAATGTGCCTTGTGTGGGTCTGTTGTAATTTTGAACATTTCAGGTCCTATCATCTCCTGTATTTGATTTTCCTTTTCATTCTTTAGGTTTGGGAAGTTTTCTTATATTATTCATTGAAAAGATTATGAATTCCTTTGGTTTGTGTCTCTGGGCCTTCATCTATCCTGATATATCTTAAATTTGATCTTTTCATTTTATTCCATATTTCTTGGAAGTTTTGTTCATGTTTTCTTAAAATCTTCTCTCCCTGGTCAACTTTATTTTCAAGAATATATATCTTATCTTCATTGCCTGAAGTACTGTCTTCCAAATGGTCTAGTCTGTTGGTAATGCTTTCCATTGAATTTTTAATTTGGTGTATTATTCCTTCATTTTGAGTATTTCTGCTTGATTTCTTTTTAGAATCTCTATCTCTGCAGCTGTTCCATACTGGGTGGGTCCAGGCTGGGTGCTGGGACCCATGGGCCAGTCACAAAGCTGCGAGTGATGGGCTGGGTTGGGGGCTATGGAGGAGTTGGTAGACTAGGGACTGGGGAACTGGAGGGCCCTGTTGGGTGCTGGACTTATAGCAGATCTTGTGGGACCTGGGGACCAGTGGATGCCAGATGTGGGAGGGAGTCAGGAACCAGGCTGGTGCTGGAACCCAGTGAGTGCTAGCCTGGGTGGGACCCTGGGAGCCAGTAAGTTCCAGAATGGCTGGCTGGTTGAGCTGAGAGCAAAATGCCCTCACAACTTCTTCCACCCTTCTGACTCTGACCTGCTGTATTCACCCCCATCATTGCCCACAAGCTTCAGGACTCATGGAGCTGAGGAGAGTCTGGCTTTCTCCAGTCTCTCTAATCAGTATTTCACCAGGTGAAATGCTTCCAGTTTCTGATTTTCCACAGATTTTCTAGGCTCAGATTAGACCCATACTGACCTAGCTACAAACCCATCTGGGTTTCCAGATTCTGTAGGTTCAACCAGGCTGTGGTCTCAAGATGGCTCCTGGATCAGCTTTCAGTGAATGATTGATAAACACGGGTGGAAGGGTTTTTTGTATTTTTGTATATTAATGAGTCAAACAGTCTCTATTTCAGGTAGGGCAGACTGCCCCTTTAGTCTCAGGATTTTTCACTCTAAGCCTTGGGGAGATGTAATATTCTGCTGTTTCAGTTCTGGAAATCTGAACTAAGAGCAATGCTGCCTCATGCTAATCCACCAACTTCAAGTTCTGAGCATATTTTCATTTCTTTTAGGGTAGATTTCTTGGCAGTAGAATGTCTGGGTTATAAAGCAACTTTATGTTTCACTTTTTAAAAACTACCAAACTGCTTTCCAAAGTGCCTGAGTATTCTGCACTCCTACCAGCAATGCACGGGAGCTTAAGTTTTTCCACATACTTACCAATCACTTAGCAATGGCTTCCTCTTTGTGTCACTCCGGGGGCTGTTAAGTGATGTATTATGGTGATTTTAACTGGCATTTCCCTGATAAACAATGAAGCCGAGTATATTGTTTTTTCATGTGATCATTATCCATACACTTATTTTTTTAGATGAAATGTCTATTTATGTTTTTTGTCCACTTTTAAGTCATTTCTCTTCTTATTAAATTTTAAGTGTTCTTTATATACTGTGGATCCAGGTTCTTAACTGATTTATAATTTGTCAATTGTTTCTCCAGTCTGTGGATTATTTTGATTTTTTCAATGACATTTTTTGAAGCACAAGAGTTTTTTGTTTTAAAACAGACCAATTTACCACATTTTTCTTTTTAGGACTTATTATTTTGCTATCTTGTTGAAGAACAACTCATCTAATCCAAGGCCACAAAGATTTGTCCTGTATTTTCTTTCAGATCCTTCATGGTTTGATCTCTTATATTGAGCTCCCCTGACAACAGTGTATTTTCAAGTAGATGGTGTTCAAACTCACTGATTCTTTCTTCTACTTGACCTACTTTGTTGTTGATGCCTTCTATTATGTTTTTCATTTCATTCTGTGTACTTCTCAGATCAAGGATTTTTTTAAAAAATTACTTCTTTTTGTTAAGGTTCTCTGATAAAGTACTAAATTGTTTCTCTGCATTTTCTTGACGTTTGTTGAGTTTCCTTCAAACAGCTCTTTTAAATTCCCTGATTTCATATGTATTAAATGATTTACGGTTGGTTTTACTGTCTTATTTTGTCTGTTAAGTGTTTTCCCTGAAAGATCTTGATCCTTGTTAGTGTATGTTAACATCTGCTTTGAAGGATTAGATACTTCTTCCATACTTTGTAATCTGCCTTTGGTTTTGTTTCTCTTTTTCTAGATATTCTAATTCAGCTACTTATGTTCTCTGGGCCTGTGATCACTGCTGCTATTTCAGCACTGGAGGGCGCCCCATGCCCAAGTTGTTGCAAACCTACAGTTGCCTGTTGTGGATGGACTACCAGATAGGTAGTCTGTCCCTGAAAGCCTCTCCCTGGAGCCAGGTGAGTCTAGGTATATCATCCATAGTCACTGGGTTGTGGTCAGGTGACACAGGATTCTGCCCAGCACTGAGCCTCACCATGTAGGAACCAGTTCCAGGCTTCTAAACAGTGACTTGTGCCTGCCTTCCTCTTCTTCCTCCATGTTCTGTTGCCTGGATTGAGACAGGGACAAAGTGGGCAGTCCCCTGCTCATATATTTTGAAACCCTGGGTTGCTCCCAGATGCCAGAGTCTGCTGAGACCAGTTTAGAACTAGGATAGGACCAAGGTCCATGCTTCTGTGACCTGCCAGCTGCTATGGTATGTTTACTGCTGTCAGACAGCAGTGATGCTGACTGGAATACAAGTCCATCCCACTAGGGTCACAGTTCTCTATGAAATACAAAAGCAAGTCCAGAGGCTCTGTCCATAGATACTGGCCTGGAGAACAGGGTTTTGTTGGGAATCTGTCCAGTGTTAGGTTTCACCAGCTTGTCACAGAATTCCAAGGCAAAGTCCTGTGCTTACTTCCCTGTCCTGCTCCCAGTGGATGGAGTCTTTCTCTACCCAGGCTCTGTTGCCTGAGTTTGGAGGAGGGGTGGTGGAGACTGTCCTTTGGTTTCCAGGTTGATTAGGTCCAGAGGCTCCATCCTCGGGCACTGTCTTGGAGGCAGGGTCAATAGGCTCTTCCCAGTACTTGGTTTCGCCATAGTGGGCCTAGTGCTAGTCCTAGATTCCAAGTCTAGAGCCAGGACTTAATTCCTTCTCCCTCCAATAGGAGGATCTCCCTTCATATTCTGCTGTCTGGAATTAGAGATGAAGTGATTCAAGGAACTCTGCTTTCTGCCTTCTTCAAGGTTATCTTTTCTTATTATTAGGATACAGCCTGTACTGTGATCTCTCACTTGGTTTCCTTATCTCTTTTTTGGTGCTGGAGATGTAACCCAGGTCCTTGATCATGCCAGGCAAGTGCTCTGCCACTGAGCTCAGCCCTACTCCTTCCTTAGCTTCATGTGTGAATAGCTGTTTATACATACTGTTGTTTCTGTGGAAAGATGACCCACCACCATCTTGAAATACCTCTGAGATTTTTCTTTTTGAATATGAATATACAATTGTCTCAAACTTATTTGCTAAGTACACTGTCTTCTCATATAATTGTCTGGCATCTCAAAACTCAATTGAATCAACAGACTAAAAGTTAAGAATCACATGATTATTTCAAAAGCATTTGATAAAATACAGCATCCCTTCATGCTCAAAACACTAGGAAAAATCGGGGTAGTGGGAACATTCCTCAACATTGTAAAGGCCATCTACGCTAAGCCCATGGCCAATATCATTCTAAATGGTGAAAAATTGAAAGCATTCCCCCTAAACACTGGAACAAGACAGGGATGCCCTCTTTCACCACTTCTATTCAACATCGTCCTTGAAACTCTAACCAGAGCAATTAGACAAACCAAAGAAATTAAAGGGATACGAATTGGAAAAGAAGAACTCAAACTATCCCTGTTCGCAGATGACATGATTATATATTTAGAAGAACCTGGAAATTCCACCAGAAAACTCTTAGAACTCATAAGTGAATTCAGTAAAGTAGCAGGTTACAAGATCAATGCTCATAAATCCAATGCATTTTTATACATAAGTGATGAATCTTCAGAAAGAACAATTAGGAAAACTACCCCATTCGCAATAGCATTGAAAAAAAAAATACTTGGGAATCAATCTCACAAAAGAGGTGAAAGACCTCTACAATGAGAACTACAGAACACAAAAGAAAGAAATTAAAGAAAACCTTAGAAGATGGAAAGATCTTCCATGTTCTTGGATAGGAAGAATTAATATTGTCAAAATGGCCATACTACCAAAAGTGCTATACAGATTCAATGCAATTCCAATTAAAATCCCAATGATGTACCTTACAGAAATAGAGCAAGCAATTATGAAATTCATCTGGAAGAATAAGAAACCCAGAATAGCTAAAGTAATCCTCAGTAGAAAGAGCAAAGCAGGGGGTATAGCAATACCAGATCTTCAACTCTATTACAAAACAATAGTAACAAAAACAGCATGGTACTGGTACCAAAATAGAAAGGTAGATCAATGGTACAGAATAGAGGACATGGACAAAAACCCCAAATAAATACAATTTTCTCATACTAGACAAAGGGGCCAAAAATATGCAATGGAGAAAAGATAGCCTCTTCAACAAATGGTGCTGGGAAAACTGGAAAACCATATGCAACAGAAAGAAATTAAACCCCTATCTCTCACCCTGCACAAAACTCAACTCAAAATGGATCAAGGACCTCGGAATCAGACCAGAGACCCTGCATCTTACAGAAGAAAAAGTAGGTCCAAACCTTCAACTTGTTGGCTTAGGATCAAACTTCCTTAACAGGACTCCCATAGCACAGGAAATAAAAGGAAGAATCAACAACTGGGATAGATTCAAACTAAATAGCTTTCTCTCAGCAAAGGAAACTATCAGTAATGTGAAGAGAGAGCCTACAGAGTGGGAGAATATCTTTGCCACTCATACTTCAGATAGAGCGCTAATTTCCAGAATCTATAAAGAACTCAAAAAACTCTACACCAAGAATACAAATAACCCAATCAACAAATGGGCTAAGGAAATGAACAGACACTTCACAGAAGAAGATGTACAAGCAATCAACAGATATATGAAAAAATGTTCAACATCTCTAGTAATAAGAGAAATGCAAATCAAAACTACCCTAAGATTTCATCTCAACCCAATTAGAATGGCAATTATCAAGAACACAAGCAACAATAGGTGTTGGCGAGGATGTGGGGAAAAAGGTACACTCATACATTGCTGGTGGGGTTGCAAATTAGTGCAGCCACTCTGGAAAGCAGTATGGAGATTCCTCAGAAAGCTTGGAATGGAACCACCATTTGACCCAGCTATCCCACTCCTTGGCCTATACCCAAAGGACTTAAAATCAGCATACTACAGAGATACAGCCACATCAATGTTCATAGCTGCTCAATTCACCATAGCCAGATTGTGGAACCAACCTAGATGCCTTTCAGTTGATGAATGGATAAAGAAACTGTGGCATATATATACAATGGAATATTACTCTGCCATGAAGAATGATAAGATTATGGCATTTACAGGCAAATGGATGAAATTGGAGGATATCATGCTAAGTGAGATAAGCCAATCTCAAAAAACTAAAGGACGAATGATCTCGCTGATAAGTGGATGAGGACATATAATGGAGGGTAGGAGGGGTTAGCGTTAGGGTTAGGATTAGGTTTAGGGTTAGGGATAAGGAGAGTGGAAAGAATGGAGGAAGGAAGGACTGTATTGAGGGAAAAGAGGGGTGGGAGTGGTGGGGGAAAGGAAAAAAAACCAGAATGAATCAAACAACATTGCCCTATGTAAATTTATGATTTTTAATTAAAAAAAACTCAATTGATCATAAATGAGTTTATTTGTAGGCTTCCCATGTATTTCAGTGTCTTACATGACTATCCTTAGACCAATCCCACTGTCTTGATCACAGTAGCTATATAGCTAGTTTTGAATCAGTGTTAGCCTTTCAACTCCATTTTTTTCATAATTGTTTTATGTATTATATGTCCTTTACCTATCCATTTTAGGATCAGTTTATCAACTTCTACAAAAGAATCACAGAATTTTCACTGGGATTTTGCTGAATCTAGATATCAGTTTGGGAAGAAATGCCATCTTAATAATTATTTAATTTCTCCAATTGCTGCTACAACAGAATATCACAAATCTAATTGTGTTAATGACTTACCCCAGTTTTACTATCTTATAGTTCTATAGGCAAGAAGTCCAAAATAAGCTCACTGTGCTAATGTGGAAGTGGTACAGAATTGGCTCCTGCTGGCTCTGTGGGGAGAATCCCTTTCTTTGGAAGCTGAAGAGCTTCAGCGCCCACCTGCATTCCCTGGCTTGTGGCCCCATCTTTGCATCACTCTAATCTCTTGCTTCCATTGTTGTATCTCCTATAGGGAGTTTGATCTTATCTTTTTGCTTGTTAGACTCTGTGAATACATGGGCCCATTTCAATAATATAGGAAAATCTCACCATCCCCAAATCCTCAATCATACCTGCCAAGTCACATTCACCAGGTAAAGTACATATTCACAGGTTCTGCAGATAGGATCTGCACATCTTTTGGAGATCATTGTTCAATCTGTCACATCAGCATTTACTTTTCTATTCCATAGGTATTGGTTGTCCTTGTACTTATTCAAATGTTTAATTTCTCTCAGTAATATTTTGTAATTTACAGGTACAAATTATATACTTCTTCGTTACAACTATTTTAGTTATTTCAAAGCTATCATAAATGGAATTGATTTGTTAATTTAGTTTTAAGGTTGTTTGTTGCTAATGTATAGAAATACAACCAATTTTTGTATATTGAACCAGCATCCTGAAACCTTGCTTAACTCATGTGTAGTTCTAGAAGGTTAGTGTCTGTGCACGTGTGTGTGTTTGTATGTGTGGGTGTATGTGCGTGTTGTGTGTTTGGTTAGGATTTTCTGTATATGGAATCCTATCGTTTTTGAATGAAGTCAGTGGTGTTTTTTCCTTTCCAATGTGGGTGACTTTATCGTGTTATTTCCTAATTACACTGGCTAGAACTTCTATAATGTTCAATAGAAGTGATAAAGACTTATGTTCTTGCCTATTCCTGATTATAAACACAAATAATTCAGTCTTTTAGTACAAACTATGATGTTGACTATAAGTTTTTGTGATGGCCTCTATCAAGTGGAAGAAGTTTCCTTCGATTCTTTCTTTTAATATATTTTTAGTTGTCAGTGAACCTTTATTTTATTTATATGTGGTGCTGAGGATTGAACCCAGTGCCTCACACATGCTAGGCAAGTGCTCTACCACTGAGCCACAACCCCAGCCCCTGGATTCCTCTTTTCATGAAAACTTTCAACATGAATGAATGAAAGATTTTGTCAAATGTTTACTCTGTATAATTTGTAATGATTACTTGATTTCCCCTTTATTCTTTTAATGTGATAAAGTAGATTTATTCGTCTTTGGTCATTAAACCAATCTTGCATTCTAGGATGAATCCTGCTTGATCATGATGCTTAATTCTCTTAATACACAACTGAACTTGGTTTGTTGTTAAATTATTTGTGAGCTATATTGGTCTGTGGTTTTCCGTTCTTGAGATGCGTTTGTCTGGTGTGGGTGTCAAGGTAATACTGGCCTCATAGAATGAATTGGAAAATATTCTCTCTTCTATGTTCTTAAAGAGCTTTTTAAAGGATTGTAGTATTTAAATATTTAATCAAATTTACCAGTGAAACAATCTGAGTCTGGGCTTTACTTTGTGGGAAGATTCTAAATTATGAATTCAATTTTACTTACTTTCTAGACGTCTACTTAGAATTTCTATTTCTCTTTTAATCAATTTCAGTAACTTACATTCTTTGGGAATTTGTCCATCTAAAATTATTCCATTTGTTGCCACAAAATTGTCATAATACTCCTGTATAATCCTTCTTATCTCTGTAAGATGACTAGTGCTATCTCCTTTTTTATTCATTTTGGTAATTTGTTTCTCTCTCTTATCTTGGTCAGTCTGACTCAGGGTTTGTTCATGTCATTGATTCTAAAAAAAAAAAAAAAGGCTTAGTTTTGTTTTAAAATTACATTTCTATTTTCCATTTCATTAACTTTTATTCTCTTATTTATCATTTAGTGCCCCTTGAATATCTGATGAAGTCCAAAAATTCAAACAAAATTAGAAGTAGAATTTAATTCTGAAGGTACTTCAGGACAAAGGAGGTTGTTGGCCTGAACAAGAAGCTGGAAACTGGAGTGATCTTGAATGTGACAATATGTTTGACTTTGACCCAAATATCTTTCAAATTTTCATTTCAATAGCTAAAGATTTTAAAAATGTATGTGATATCTACAGTGCCCTTTGCCAGACAAGGACAGTCTTACTTCCAGACACTTGAATTCCCGTAAGATCCTTTGAATTGAATTTATATGACATCATTTCTTTTGTCCTGATCATTGAGGTCAGCTTGGTCTGTCTCTGCAGGACAGGTGCTGTCTATCAATAGAAAGAGGACTTTGGAATCCATATTTCCAAAGTTTGAGCAAATAATGTGAGCAGAAATGTTTTTCCTCCATGTTTGCCTTCAGGTTTCTGACAATGATGAAGTCTCGAAAGCTTTGTCCTCTCTCCTTTATTTACAAAAGCACTTTTGCTAGCTTTAGGATATTAACTTAATTAATTTAGTTTTCTACATTAACTTTATATTCCAGAATAACAAAACATTTAACTCAACCAAAATAGATTTTAGTCTGTATTCAATTAGCATCCATAATGGCAAATATAAAAGGCTTAGTGAAAGGATTTTACCCTGGCCTATGGGTGAAAGTATCACTGAGAAAACCAAATCATGAATGAATATACCTTCTTGTCAGATTACACTGAGAAAACTTTCCTTTTCTCTCTCAAGAAACCCAATTTCCTTCCGAGGCTTCAATCAACCCTTTCAAGACTTGTCCTTAAGAAAACCAGTGAACTTCTGCTTAGCAAAATCATTTCTATTTTGATCTCATTTCTGCACAAAATCACTTGAAAATGAGGTGAGTTAGGCTCTGGCTCTGATGAAATTGAGGACTCACTTCTAAGTAGATGATGACAAAACTTTCAAGTTGGTTGGCAGAGACTCTACCGAAATGCATACCAATGAGAACGGCAATGAGTCATGATGACAGACGGAGCCTCTCTGTTCATCAAAGCATCAAACCAGATGTGTTACCAAGTCCTGCAAGGGCTCCATCTGTGCACAGAATATCAAGATCATCCTCATGGGGAACTTTTCTTGGCAAAGAAACTTGTCACCATTTTGAAGGCAATGAGGGCCTTTGAAGTCTCAAAGCAGGGCTCAGGAAACAGGAATTCTTCTTTGAAGCATAGGCAGGCCTACATTCGGCAGCTTAGTCAGTTGCGACTACAATGGTTTCATCCAGTTGCATGTTGAAAGGAATGATGAGTAGCTGCCAATTCTTCCACGGCTGTACTAGAAAATATGCAAAGAATTGAGGAGGTATGTTATGTCACTGGAATGAGACAATGCTTCAGATTTCTTTCTTTGTCTCAGGTCATACACTAACACAGCTGTTTCCAGGGCACATGGATTAACCAAGCTTTCTCTAGTTGTATTTGATAATGTGATAAGCAACTTCATCCAAAGTTTCAAAGGAAGTTTTAGTGTTTTGGAAAATTTTAAGATTCAGTGGAAATCCAAGTCTTTTTTTCTTCTTTTTTAAAATTCTTACTGTCTACCTAATATACTTTCAGCATGTATGATATTTCTTTCAGCACTGTTAAACTTTGACAAATTTGGTTATGAAAGTCAGATCAAAGTACTCATTAGTACTTTTTTATTGTACTTTCTTTTCTTGAATATTTTCTAATGTATGTCAGATATTATATAGAGATAGAAAGATGCCCATGAGAGTAATTGTCAGGGCAGTTTCAGTAGAAAATCATGACACATCATTATGCAGGTTAAGATCTTAAGCATGTACAGTAGTACCCATGCTATCCCACATTTTCTTAGAATGAAGCAATATCTCAATTTATGAATTGGCATTAGAATGTATTTTTTTAACAAAGACATTGTGAAATAGGAATAAAATTAAGGTATGAGAATTGGAGTTGTGTGTCAATTCACAAAATTCTTGGAAGTCATCCAAGAATGGGGCTGTGTCATGAACTTGACTGAATTCTTTAAAATCCACTTCTGTGTTAAGTCAAACTACACTCCACTACATTGACTTTTCATAGAAATGCTTCTATGTAATAATGATTTATAGTGAGGATTGCTATAAGAATTAGTCTTATAAAGTTTGTTGCTGTATCAACTATAAGGGTATTATGAAAGATGTTCTCATTACATTACACAGTTCTCTGCCCATTCCCAACACACACACTTATAAAACCATGGGAAAATTTTACTTTTATTGTATGTACACTGTTACAGTTTGGATGTGAGGTGTTCCCCAAATGCTCACATGTGAGACAATGAAAGAAGGTTTGGAGAAGAAATGATTGGGTTATAGCATTAACCTAATCATAGAATTACTACTCCCTGATGGGATTAACTGAGTGGTAACTGGAGGCAGGTGGGGTATAGCTGGAGGAAGTAGTTCATTGGGAGCATGGCTGGGGGTATGTATTTTGTATTGGGAGCATGGAGTCTCTCTCTCTCTGTTTTCTGATCACCATGTGAGCTGTTTCCTTCTGTTACTCTTCTACTATGATGTTCTACCTCACCTCAAGCCCTGAGAAATGGAGCCTGCTGCCTATGGATTGAGACGTCTGAGACCATAGCCTCCACATAAAATTTTCCTCCTCCACAGTTTTGGTAGGGTCCTTTAGTCACATCAGCAAAGAAAGCTGACTAAAACACACCTTGAAACACAAAGTAATCATGTTTCTCTCCACAATGGTTGTTAAAAGATTCAGAACCATATTTGTGGCCCACCAAAAATATTGAGTCAATATTTTTGAAATCTTGATCTAAGTCAGTTCAAGCTGCTATTTTTAAGCTGCCAGCTGTTTTCTGATTCATTTCCACAGAGGACTATTTTTTTTTTTACATTTGGAGAAATATTTTCATCTATCTTCTGCAAAGGTAAAGAAGAAAAACTCTTATCTCAGAATGGAAAACTTTGGACAACATGGGAATTAAATTTCTCTGGATACTGATACAACATTTCATATTTCTTCAGGGTCTTAAATCTATGCAAATAATTATGCTATTGTCTGGAAGAAGAGCATGAGACTGAAGCTGAGGAAAAAGTGATTTTCCTCCTTCTTTATTAGGCCCCACTGAAGGTTGGTGCTACAGTTTAGATGAGGTGTCCCCCAAAAGTTCATGTGTGAGACAATGCAAGAATATTCAGAACCAAAACTATTAGATTATGAGAGGTATAATCTAATCAGTGAATTAATGCACTGATATGGATTAAGTGGTGGTAACTGCAGGCAGGTAGGTTGTGGCTGAGGGAGGTGGGTCACTGGAAATGTGCCATTGGGGTTTATATTTTGTCCTTGGTGAGAGGATGCTTTCTGCTTTCTGGTTGCCATGTCCTGAGCTGTTTTGTTCCACCACTACATCCTTATCCCATGATTTTCTGCTTCACCTCCAGTTCAGAGCTATAGAGTGGGCCAACCATACACTGAACCTCTGAAACCATGAACTAAAATAAACTTTGTCTCTTTATGTTGTTCTTGCCAGGTCATAGTAATGCAAACTGACTGAAATAGTTGGGGTTCTGGATTTCCAACAGGGCCATTAGAGAAAAAATTTTTCTTTGTAGAAGGCAAGCTAGGGCCTTCAACTCATCTGAATCTGGAGAGGAGAGATAGCTGGTGAGGAAGAAACCATTGGATTTGGCCTACAAATTCTATAGACAATGACCATTTTAATATTCGATTAAAGTTTTTTCCTTTTATGCGTGGAAATTTCTTTGTAATAGTGCCCTTACTTTTAGTAAAGTCATATATTCTAGAAACTGACCTCAAGTGTGGAATCACCCAGTGTCTGGGGTGAAGGAGAATGGGCCGAGTAGCAGTATCAGAATGAAGCTCGTTCTGAGATGACCAAAAGTGACCTCCCCAAAGTGAAATGGCAAGGTAGGAGGCAAGTGACCATCAAGTGTGGCAAATGAAGACTTTCTGGAGAACCCTGGAAATACTTGGTGAAAGGAACTTTGAGAAAACCATGTTGCCGATAGTCATATGAAATATGTACTTGCACACCTGCTCTGGATATTAAAGGGAACGATAATACCTGAGGGCTGAAGTGATTGAGACTTCTAGGTTACAAGAGTGTATAACTTCATGGCAAGCACTTAATTTATATCATCAATCCTGGTTCCATCTTATTTTTCTCATCCTTATTTTTTCACTATCATTCCTATACATTTACATATAGACTTTTAAAATTTTCTGTAACGTGAAACTGTAAGGTTTGTGTGCAATAAATACTAAAAGGAGCAGCTGCTTTTGGCTAGAACCCATGGCCTCTGCTACCACCCTGCAGAGGCACTTTGCGCTAAGCAACGCCAGAGTGCTCTGGGGTGGGGTGGGGTATGAACAACATTCAATGCTCTCCTTTTTTTAATGGATTGAGAATGAAAATGCTCCTACCAGTGGGAAGATTCCTTGTTGCCAAACAGACAGATCTCAGGTGCTTGTTATCTGTAGCAACCCTGGAAAACAGTACCTGGCATCTGGAGACCTTGAGGCCACTGTGAAGTTGGTGTTCTTGCTACTAGGGGAAGTCAGGATGGAACAAGAGGTTCTCATTGGGTGTGGAGGTGGGAGGAGGGCTATTTCTGAGCAGCTCACTGCCAGGATACATATCTATCTCTATGTCTGTTATCTATCTATGTATCTATGTATCTATCTAAATATTAGCAGGTACTGGGATTGAACCCAGGGGCCCATGCATGCTGAGCATTTGCTCTACTATGGAGCTATACCCCTAGCCTCTAGATTTATTTTTAAATCCTGCTCATTATTCCACAGCATCTCTGGAAATTATCTTAAATTGCTTCTGGAAGAAAGTAGAATATAAATAATTAATTAAAAACAATAATAACATAGAGATAGTGACAGTAACAGTGCCTTCTCACCCCTCCACCAAAATATACTACCAAAAGAATATAGTCTTTAAAAGAGTCTTCTCTAATGAATAGGTACTGTGATACTCCATAATTCCAAACATGTTTGGACTTCTCTTGGGAAACCACCTTCAAAGTCATTTACTAAGCACAGGAAGAAAACTTCCATACTTTGTGGCATTGGGGCATTTTTTTTCCACCCACTCATCTTTATTTCTTTCCTTTTTCCTTCTCTTTTTTTTTTTTTGTTGAAAGCATTTCCTCCCTCCTCTGCTCTTTTCTTGTCTTCTACACAGGCAACAGTAATATTCCCAGAGAGGCCATGCTGGGGCTGACACTGGTTTAAAAGTAGAGATATTGGAAAAGAGGACCGTAAGGACAGATATATTGGAAGTCAAGGAAGCAATTTGCAGCAACACAGTGAAGAGATTGGTTGGAGAAAGTTGATTTGTATGCAGTTTGTAAAGGACTATTTTATAGCTGAGTGTTATACATGTGAATCGGGGTAAATTGGAAATGCTATGGTAAGTCAAATTGCTGTGAGTTTAGGAAAACATAGATAGACCATCATATAAATACCTGAGGTAGTCATTATTACCTATCTATTCACAAGGAAATAGCAAGTTATTCTGGATACAATAAAATCTTGTAAAGACCTGAATGTAAAAATGTTCTTGATTTGACATATCTGAATAGTTATTTATTTATATTTTGTTTGCTTCATGGTAGAATCAGAAAATATGCTTCCCAAGTAAAAAATGAAACTAAAAATAAGGGAGAAGAAAGCCAGCAGAGGGCACATCACATGGATTAGAATTAAGTGCCCTTGCGTCAACATTATTCCTCCACTCCTGCCTGAAGCAGTAAGAATGATTTCAATAATAAATTCAAAATTCAACATTTAATTTTTTAGTGTTCTTGTTTGCTTAGAGAATGTAAATATTTGCAAGAGTAAAATTTTAAAATAAAAGCAGCAGATCTTTTATGATTACTTTGATCCTCTCTCTTTTGAATATGAAAATGTTATTTCAACAGTCCATCTTCATATGGTTTTAAATTTTAAAATTTTTCCTCTCTTCAAAAAAAACTCCAGATATTCTGAAAAGTAGAATAATGAATCAAGAAGCAAAATAAATAAATAATAAAGTTACTGGTGAGTGGAGTACCTGGAGTCAAATACTTTCTTTGTTTTATTTTCTTCTGGTTTTCTGTACATTTTCCTATAGCTGGTTAACGTTTCAAGAAAATGCTGTAATTGGGCTCCTTTTTTATAGAAAGTTTTTGGCAAGGGTGCATGGGAGAGGTGGTGTGATTTGTTTTCTTCTTAGCCTACTTGCAGGGCTCCAGTGCTTCTATGACTGGGCTTCTGTTAACACGTGGAGAGCCAGGGAAGTAACTCAGTGCTGGGTGGTATACGACCTTGCAACTTATGTCTCCCAGAGTTGTCATCGAATTGGGTTGGCGTGCATCACTAAATATGTAGCATTCTTAGGGACCAATGGGATTTGATCTTTCTCATGTCCACTTTTACACATTTCTCATTGGCTTAGATTCTGATCCTTGGGCCGTATCATGGGCAGGGAAATGGAAGCCATTTTTCTTGGCACATAATACAGTCTCACCTTTCATGGAGTTTAGGTTATAGAATTAATCTAAGAGTCCAGATGAGACATGTTGATGTGATTTAGGATGGTGACTACAGAAAAAGTGAAGAAAGCCGTTGGATTCTCATTTTTGTAGAAAGGCAGCCAATAGTATTTGCTGATGGAATGAACATGGAAAATGAAAGAGGAGTAAGGGATGGTTTGAACAACTGGAATAATGGAGGGCCATTTTCTGAAGGGAGAAGGTACCGAAGAAGGAGATTGGGGAGTTGGATATGTTAAGTTTGAATTTGTTTTAAACATCAAACCAGAGATGTATACCGTATATATCTTTGGTTGTTAAGGGAACAGTAGTAGGCAGAGTTATAATTTGGAGAACTCTGAGGGCAGTGTTGTGTAGTATAGTTTAGTGCTTAAAGAAGGTACCCTGGAGTCAAAATGCTAAGCTTTGTGTCTTAGCT
Source organism: Sciurus vulgaris (assembly GCF_902686455.1). Classification (NCBI taxonomy): domain Eukaryota; kingdom Metazoa; phylum Chordata; class Mammalia; order Rodentia; family Sciuridae; genus Sciurus; species Sciurus vulgaris. The sequence goes on from NC_136476.1 coordinate 38,355,728, forward strand.
CCATCCCCTACTTGCCATGACTCAGGGCTAACTACCTTCTCTGTGTATCCCAATTTTTATTCTAAGATGGGGATAATAAGAAAAAGTCTCATAGTACAAATGTGAGTATGGACTAGTATATATAATATGCTTAGAGGCACAACACAGGAGTGTGAGCCATTAGTCCTAGTGTCATGATGTGAGTACAGTTGGGATTTAAATCCATGGTACTCGATGAGATCATCTGAGTCTAAGTAGAAATAATGTTCAAAGACTGAGTTATTCCAGTCTTCAGACTGAAGAAAGAGGAAAGAAGACCATTGGAAGAGATGGAAAAGTGAATAGGAGGAGAAAAAGGAGAGAATAATGTCTTTAGCAGTAAGGTTGAAATTTTCTGGAAGTAGAGAGAAATGTTTCAAGGGCTATTAACAATTGTAATACGATGACGCCTGAGAACTAGCCACTGAGTCTGGCAACACTGAGCTCTTAGAGGATTTTTACAAGAGCTGTTCTGATGGGAAAGGATGGAACAATTAAGAGGCTGTATGCAAAGGGTAATACTAGGGAGCTGTGTCTTTACTCACTACAGTTACATTCATCTTGGCAAATACCTGCACTGTGAAAACTCTGTAGAGACCAAGATCGCGTGAGGGAACAACTTCTATCTCATGCTCACTTAGGGGCATGATTATTGAGTGAAATGGCAGGCAGCGCTGCAAACACTATTTTAGTAGCTATTTGTCTCATTTTATTTTTTTGCAGAGGGGATACTGTTAAATTTGCACAGTAAGATGATGTGATAGTTCCATCTTACTACAAGCAAAGGCAACATTGGGAATTAACAATTATTCAGGTGGTTTTCTCAAAATGGAGCTTGGGGAGGGACAGGCACTTTCAGTTTCATGGACTCTGCATTACATTTGTCTTCTGCTGCCCTGCAGTGCTAAAGCATGAACATTTCTCCGTGTTATTGCAATTTTTCAGAAATGTTATTTTAAATAACTGTTTAGTAATTCAATCTGTGACTATTCCATAATTAATTTAACTATGCTTTTGTACATTGATGGTGTTTACAATTTTAATTGTTAAAAGCAATACCATAAAAATTTATTTTTTGCCCCATCTCTGATTATTTCCTGGGAGGGTTATTCCCAAAAATGAGAAAAAGTATGAATCTTTTAAAGGCTCTTGATGTATGCTGCTAAATAGTTTCCCTAAAATGCTATACGGACATAAAATATGCCAACAAGAAAGTGCTAATCTCACCACACCCTGGCCAGATTAAACACACATTTTTAAGCTGGTGCTATGAAAAAAGGTAACTTAGTGTTGTTTTAAATGCTAGGATTTGTCTGGGTGTGGTGGTGCATACCTGTAAACCCAGCAACTCAGGAGGCTGAAGCAAAAGGACTGCAAAATTTGAGGTCAGCCTCAACAATATTGCAAGGCCCTCAGCAATTTAGAGAGATCCTGTCTCAAAAAACAAAGCAAAACAAAACAGAAAACAATTAAAAAGGCCTGAGAATGTAGCTCAATGGTAAAATGCCCCAGGGTTCAATTCTCAGTAGCAAAAAAAAAAAAAAAAAAAAAAAAAAGGAGCAGCTTTATTTGCTTAATAAGCAATATATCCTTTTCTTTGGAGACTTTTGTGTTCCTATTCTTTTGCCTTTTTTGTGGTTCTTATTAGTCATGGCTATGTGTTATCTATATAACATTATATGGCATCTCTTCCTTGTGATTGGTGGCTTACAAGAAAACTTCCACCTCTTCCCCTACACCCCACCATGTTCCTTAGCCCCCTGAAAAATGATGGAGGAAGAAGTTGGCACAAGAAAGGGTAGAAAAATCACAACTCTGAGCCTAGAAGAAGGCTCAGTGTTGCCCCATGTCAGCTCTAACTCACTGGGGATTTGGTACTCCTCCCCCAGCAGGTTTCTGAGGATCTACCAGGAAGGGTTGGAAAGGAGGTCATTTAAAAAATAAAGAATCAATTGCCACCCAGGACTTCACAAGAAAAACACTTTCTAAAGATATTCAAAAGCTAAGCCACAGGTTGGAGAATTGAGCTCAATGGTCCAAATAAAAGAAGGCAGCAAGTGACATTGAATAATATATGAAACATGTCAGTCTAAACCCTTCTCTACTGAGCTGTGCACCACTGAATGAAAAGTCTAGGTCCCAGAGGCAGCTGACGTATTCCTGTTAGGGCTTTTCAGAGCCACAGAGATGCAGAAAGATTGATGAAAATAATTGCACTTTAGGAGAAATCATAGAAACATGAAGTGATTAAAATCTGCCTTAAGAATTACCAAAAAATTTAATAGAAATATTGTTATAGTTTGGATGTGAGGCGTCCCCCAAAAGCTTATGTGTGAGACAATGAAAGAAGATTTGGAGGAGAAATGATTGGGTTATAGTCTTAATCAGTGAATCAATACCCTCATAGGAGTTAACTGAGTGGTAACTGAAGGTAGGTGGGGTGTGACTGAAGAAGGTGGGAATTGGGGGTTATATATTTGTATCTGGCCAGTGAAGTCTCTCTTGGCTTTCTGGTCACCATGTGAAGGGCTGGGGAGATAGCTCAGTCGGTAGAGTGCTTGCCTTGTAAGCACAAGGCCCTGGGTTCAATCCCCAGCACCCCCCCCCTCAAAAAAAAAAAATGATCATCTGATCACCATGTGAGCTGCTTCCCTCTGCCACATTTTTCTGCCATGATGTTCTGCCTCCCCTTGAGCCTCGAGGAATGGAACCAACCTTCTATGGACTTAGAGGAATGGAACCAACCTTCTATGGACTTAGACTTCTGAAACCGTGAGCCCTCAGATAAAACTTTCCTCCTTCATAGTTGTTCTGGTCAGATCCCTTAGTCACAGCAGTAAGAAAGCTGACTAAAACAATTATGTATCCACTAGGAAAATGCCATTGTTTTTCCAAGATAGTGATATTTGTTGAATTAAACCATTTTATCTATCCCTATAGTGATTCATTGAAAAGTCTATGAGAAATAGAGAAGCAGTCATGAAATTCATTTGGAAAAATAAGAGGCCGAGAATAGTCAAAGTAATCCTTAGCAAGAAAAGCAAAGCAGGAGGCATCACAATTCCAGACGTTAAATTATACTACAGAGCTATACTAGCAAAAATGGCATGGTACTGGCACCAAAACAGACGTGATACAGAATAGAAGACACAGAGACAAACCCACATATATATACTTATCTCGTACTAGACAAAGTTACCATAAACATACATTGGGGAAGAAATAGCCTCTTCAACATATGGTGCTGGGAAAACTGGAAATCCATATGTAGCAAAATGAAATTAAATCTCTATTTCTCACTCTGCACAAAAATCAGCTCAAAGTGGATCAAGGACCTGAGCATTAGACCAGAGATTCCGTGCCTACTAGAAGAAAATGTAGGCTCAAACTACATCATGCCAGCTTAGGAACTGAATTCCTTAATAAGTCTCCTAAAGTACAAGAAGTAAAATCAAGAATCAATAAATCGGATTGTATCAAACTTAAAAGTTTCTTCACAGCAAAGGAAACAAAAATGGGAAGAGAGAACCTATAGAATGGGAGAAAATTTTTGCTACCTCCACTTAAGATAGAACATTAATCTCCAGGATATATAAAGAACTCAAAAAACTTAACACCAAAAAATCAAGTAACCCAATCAATAAATGGGCAAAGGAACTGAACAAACACTCCACAGAAGAAGAAATATGAATGGTCAGCAAATATCTGAAAAAATGTTCACCATCACTAGCAATTAGAGAAATACAAATTAAAACTACACTGAGATTTCACCTCACTCCAGTCAGTATGGCAATTATTAAGAATACAAATAACAATAAAATTTTGACAAGGATGTGGGAGAAAAGGTACAGTCATACATTGCTGATAGGACTGCAAATTTGTGCAACCACTGCAGAAAGCAGTATGGAGAGTCCTTAGAAAACTTGGAATGGAACCACAATTTGATCCAGTTTTCCCACTCCTTGGCCTATACCCAAAGGACTTATAATCAGCATACTATAGAGTGACTCAGCCACATCAATGTTCATAGCAGCTCAATTCACAATAGCTAAGCTATGGAATCAACCTAGATGACCTTTAATAGATGAATGTATAAGAAAATGTGGTACATATACCCAATGGAATAATATTTGACCACAACGAAGAACAAAATTATGGCATTTGCTGCTAAATGAATGGAACTGGAGACTATTGAGCTAAGTGAAATAAGTCAATCCTCCCAAACCAAAGGCTGAATGTTCTTATGTTCTTTCTGAGAGTAGAACGCTGACTCACAATAGGCGGGGCGAGGGGGGGGGCGGTGGTAGTGGAAGTTCCCCAGATTGGACAGAGGGGATTGGGGGGAAGGGAGGGAGGATGGGAATGGGAAAGACAGTAGAATGAATCAGACATAAGTTTCCTATGTTCATATATGAATACACAATCAGAATAACTCCATATCATGTACAACCACAGAATAGGAAGTTATACTCAATGTATGTATGATGTGTCAAAATACATTCTACAGTCATGTATAACTTCAAAGGACAAATAAAAAAAAGTCTATAAAGTTCTGACATCATAAGGTGTCCAGACTGGTTACACACAGGTGCAATGAATGCTTTCCTAAGTTGTGTGCAAACCCAAGTTTTACAAACTTGGTAGAGTTAGAAAACTTATGTTATAAGCATCAATTAAAATGAAACTACAGTAGTGTTTTGTAAAGCAAAGACTTATTTTATACTGATTTTATAAGCAAAGACTCTTCACCTGATTTATTTGCAAACTTGTTCAAGTTGCTTACAATTTTGGTGGTATGGTTCTCCCATCTGTAAAATAATGTACTTCTATTTCATTTTAGATATATCTCTATGGCTCCTCCAATTCTGGAGCTTTCATGAGATGTAGACATATAAATAGAAATTGACTTTATTAAAGCTCTACTCTGAAATGGGTGCTTTTTATTCTGGAATAAGCTAGGGAGGGTCAATGCATCCAGTCTAGAAGGGAAAATGACATTTATTAATTTAAAATAGCTAGACCAAAACCTTGCCATTTCTTTGGAAGGATTTGAGCATTACCAACAATACTCCTATTGTTTCTTCTACCACATGTGACAAAATATCTCCTAATTAATGTAACTACTTCTTGAAGATTGTTGGATAATGAATGATTTCTCATTATGTGTACAGTGTTCTGAAGCCACAAGTGGGTTTAGTGTCTGCATTTTGCGTTTTCTCCATTCCTTCATATAGTTATATATTCACTCTATTCTATTACCTAACAGTTTTTAATTTTAGAAATTTTCACCATGAAATCTGTATTGGTCAAATGTTTCATTGAAATTAAAACACAGCATAAATGCTCACATTCACATGCACACAAATTTACATAAGAAAATTTTGTAAAGGACAGATTTGGGTGAGACTGGTCATACAGGGACTTATATTCTTACAGGACTGTGTCTCTCAATTTGAATTCTTTCTGCAATCAGCTTTATCCTTGTGAGGGTTTCCATATGACAGGGGATATGGCCTCCAGTATCTCTGGAAACATATCCTCATAACTCTTAGCAAGATAAGGAGAAAAATCCAGAAGGAGAACTCTGATTGGACTGTCTGAAATGATATGTTCCCTCCTGACCCACCTCTGTGGCCTCCTGCACGGGGTATGCTGAATTGCCAGGCTGGGAGAGCATAGTAGGGGAGGATGATCCTTCAAAGGAAGGGGAGCAATGATTTTACAGGAAGAAGGTGGTCAGGGTCTGTGTAGAGAAGACAACAGATGTCCACATGAGAATCATGGTTGATTCATCTAGGTGATATTGATGATGATGCTTTTATACACAGAGGACTTACAACTTTTAAAAACACTTTCACAGGTATCTTGTCTGGTTGTTCTCACAGATAACCTATGAAGGTTTGATTATTATCCCCATTTTACAGTTGGAGAAACAAGTTCAGCATCCTGCAGCTAGCATGTTTTGTAGTGGTAATTAAAGATTTAATTAAAAGTAAAGGTAATAAAGAGTATCCCCTCCAACCTTTAAGTGGGCTTTTCACATTATCACCCTGTAAACAAATGTGTTTCCAGGAAATATTTTAGTTTTTCTGAAAAGTGCTTATGTAATAAATAGTACTTTAAGTCCACTTCTGAACAGGTGCAAATGACTTGAAAGATCTACTCAGAACTGTGCTTTCATTTCATTTGCCAAAATTTGCTATTCATCTTTCTGTATTCCCCTATTTTCTGAACTTTTATGCTCACTGACAAAGTCCCAAATGATTGAGGAGTACATATCAGCTAACCCAATGTTTTCTCCTCTTTCATTAAACACCCAAAGTATGTAATGTGATTGTCACTGTTTTGGATTGCAATTTGATGGCACTGGTATTAGCTCTGAGATTTCCTACTTTTGATTCTGTGGTTTTCCATGTAAGATGCCATTTATTTGTAGACCTAAGAGGTATCCTGGAAGAGTAGAAATGAAAAGCATTTTCATTCTGGAAAGTGTGGTTCTAATTTTGGTTTTTCTACTTTGTCACACATGATCCTAAGTGTGTCAGGGAAGCAGATCACTCTGAGTGATGTGGAATAAGATTTATTCTAGGTACAGAACCTGCTATCTCTATGTCTAGTGGTGATCTGAAGTTGCCATGAGTCAGCTGAGAAGACAGGAGGAAAAGCTTGATGTTAAGAGCAGAATGTAACATGGAAAGCTGGAACCCACAAGGACCATCTGGAATCTGCTAACACGAATTGGAACCTGGTCTGTTTCTCACTGCATTCAATCCAGTGGTACAGGTGTCCTGCCAAAGAACCAGGTGGCCTTCTCCTGGAGAATCTAGTGGAGCTGCACACACTCCTGGCTCAGGAGTTGGAAAAACCAAAGGAAGAGATCCAAGGTCCCAAGCCATCAGGGTGATCCAGTACAACAGCAAAACTGTACCCAGCCACCTACACCAACATGCAGAACCCAATGGCTACTACTTCACTTAACGCTATTCAAGTTCAGTACAAATATCTTTCCAGAATAAGCCTACCTGGATTCACATAGATGAAGAAATTCTGAAAAATGTAATTTTAGCTTAGTTAAATTAAGATGGCATAAAGCCACTATACTGGATATGTCATTAATCCATATGAGTGCAGTTTTTATAATGCAAGGTTAGCAAAGAAGGAAAAAGTAGCTGGCACATGTACTTGACTAGCATGTACAAAAGGTCTCAAGTTCAATCTCCAGCTCTGCAAAACAAAACAGAAAACTAAAGACAAAACAAAAACAAAAAGCAAAAACATTTAAAATTCGGCATTTGGTTTGTGTTTTATAAATGGTAATTTGTGTTATTGTGGAGATGAATCTTGGTAGGATTGACTTTAACATTAAGCCGTCACTTAAAAGGAAGTATAACTTCTATCCTTAATAGTTCTAAAACTGTCTATAGGCCCCCGATTCATGCTTGTCCATCACCAAGACCACCTCCGAAGGACACTCCTTCCCCATAACCTTAACAGGGTTTGGGGATGAAGTCCTTATTTATGCTTCCAACCCATTTTCCCTCAGCTCCTAGAATGTGTGTCACTGACTTGTAATCCATTTTTGAGGCTGTCTTTGCCAGTTTGCCCCCTCACATCTAATTGTACATTGATGGTACTAGCATCTGTCTCACTGTCATCTTCACCTATCTACCTATCTATCAAAATCCTAGATGACTTTCACACCTACAATAATGATTCATTTTACACCTTTTGTTTCTTTCCATATTTTCCTTTGCTCCCACTGAGTCTTTTACTCTTAAGGTTATACTACAGGTATAACATTCATTAATACCTGTTCTAAAATCTCTATGTAGAGCTTTCTTCTTTCCACCTATTACCTCTTTTTCCTCTTTCAGTTATTCCATTCTCCCATCAAACCCTATCTCATTGAGTTTCTAATCCTTTACCTTCCTTCCTCTCTTCCCTTCTTACTTGGTTCAAAGTTAATGGACTACCAATATCACGATGCCATTACAAACCCCTTAATTTACATGTCCTTCTCTTCCTCTATCATAATTGCCTAGAAAAATCCCAATATAGTTTACTTCTAATTCACTCTATGCTAACATCCAAGTCAAAAGCTGGAGAGAATCAGTATGATGAAACCAGTCTTTTTATAACCTAATTTCAAATGATATTGCATCACTTCTGTTGTGTTTTATTAGAAATGAATCAGTCAATATTTTCAGTCCATAGTGAAGGGGACAAGATTGTACAATGGCACTAATTACAAGAGGCAACCTACCACATTCAAGTTACCAGTGACTCATATCTCACCAATACCAGTGGCCAATTTTCTTCCCCTAAGTTGCTTGACTTTAGTTGGAAATTAGTACAATTAATTATTTTTGCCTTAAAACATTGGAACTCTAGGTTTCTGTGTTAGCATGACAGCTTTTATTTTTCTCATTGATGACTCCTTGTCCTCTACTAACCTCTAAATGTTGGAATATCTGAAGATTCGGTCCTCTTATCTTGATGTCTACCTTTATAGCTGATCTCATTCTATCCCATAGCTTTTTAATAGCATCCACATGCTGACAAGTCTCAAATGTGTGGCTCTTTCAGGACCTTTTTCATTAGCTACAGAATCATACACCCAACATCCAACTGATTACCCAACATTTATTTCCACTTGAATGTCTGATAAACATCTCAAACTTTGCATATCTAGAAGAACTATTGATTTTTCCCAATCTACCCTCTTCTCCCATCATCCCATACTCCATATACCCAACCATTCAAGCAAAACTCTCTTGATTTCTCTTCTCCACTCATACAATGTAACCAGTCCATTAGCATCTTTTTCCCCCTCCCTTTTCCAAACCCAGCCTGAGTCTCAACAGGTTGGCTCATTTCCATTACTGTTGGCTCTCATTAAACCATTGCCAATTTTCACTACAATTTGAACTACAACTATCTCTTATTTAACCCTCTCCTGTCCTCTTCAGACAAGCTTCCACAGGGGTAGTAGGATAAAACACTTTAGAACACAAGTTAGGTCATGTCTCTGCCCTAGTTTAAACCCGCCAAAAGCATCCCGTTGCAGAAAGAATGAAATCTAGACTCTTCCTTGGCTCACCAGATGATACATAATCTATCTCTTTCAAACTCGAGTCTCTTCTTCGTTCCCTTAATTTGTTACTCTCTGCCAACTTGAACATTCTTTTTGTTCCTAACTTATTCCTAGCATATTCTACTTCAGAGTCTTCACATTTGCTGTTTCTTCTCTACAATCTTTTCAGAGTTGTCTTTTTCTCATAATGCAGGTTTCTTTATGTTCTTTTCTATATTTTTTAATTGGTGCATTATGTACATAATGGTGGGATTTGTTGTTACATATTCATTAATGCACACATATAACAAAACAATTTGGCCAGTGTCATTCACCAGTATTTCCCTTTTCTTGCCCTTCTCCTTCCCCTAGGTCCCTTTTTTCTACCCTACTGATCTCCTTTCAATTTTCAGGAGAAGCCCCCCATTTGCCTTTTCTCTCTAGTTTTCACATATGAAGAAAAAACATATTACCCTCAACCTTTTGAGTTTGGCTTATTTCACTTAACAAAATTCCATTCATTTTTCTACAAAATGACATAATTTCATTTTTCTTTATTGGTTGAATAAAATATCATTGTGTATACATATATACCACATTTTCTTTATTAATTCACTTGATGAGGGACACCTAGGCTTGTTCCATAATTTGGCTATTGTGAGCTGTGCTGCTGTAAACCTGGGTATGCACGTATTACTATAGTATGCTTACTTTAGTTCTGTAGGATAAATACTGAGAAGTGGTATAGCTGGATCATGTGATTCCATTTCTAGTGTTTTGAGGAAACTTTACACCAGTTTCCACAGTGGTTGAACTAATTTACAATCCCACCAACAGTGTAAAAGTATTCCTTTTATCCTCTCCAGCATTTACTATTGTTTGTATTCTTGATGGCTGCCATTCTGACTGGAGTGAGATGAAATTTCAGTGTAGTTTTGATTTGCATTTCCTTAATTTCTAATAATGGTGAACATTTTTTTCATAAATTTTTTGATTATTTATATTTCTTCTTTTGAGAACTGTTTAATTTATTTCATAATGCAGTTTTGACGAACCAATCTCCTTTCATAGCTACCTTCCCTGACCACTGTATTTAAAGTAAAGCCCATCCCTCCCTTATCCTGATTACATAATCATATCTGTTGTTTTTCTGTAGCATTTAGAAATATAGAAATTTTAATAGTTGTTTCCTGTCTTTCCCTCCCACCAAAATATGAGCTTCTAGAGTCTTTGTCTCTCTTAGTCTGCACAGAATCTCCAAGGCCTGAAATGCTTATAATATAAGTGTTCTGGAAATATTTGCTACTTGCCTGATTCAACCAACAAATGTTGAGTATCCACTGCCTACACATCCTAAAATCATATCCTTAATTTTCATTATTAAGAGTGACCGAAGGGCTGTAAAAAAATGTAGTTACATGATTACCAACAGGTTAACATCCAATTAGTTTATAAAACTCATTCATTAAATTAAAATTAACTGAATAAATTGTTTATTTTCACAACCAAAGTTGTGGTTTATTTTGTACCTTTGGGTGAAGAAACTGTAGCTTTAAAAATATTAGTGACTTGTGGCCCAAGGTCGTACAACTGGTAAATGGCAAATCAGGGAGAAGACTCTGCTTGGCAGTCTGTAAAACTGCCCACCCAAGTGTTTCCGCAAGGGCTGATAATCTGCCTTGCTGGGTTCTGATTCTGCTCAAGTCCTCCTGGATCATGAGTGGGTCAAGAGACCAGGCAAATGGAAGGAGGAAGGAATTGGAGGGGAAGAAAATGGAGGGGAAGAAAACATGTAGCCTCAACTAGAAAAAAATCCTACATCTGATTTCCCCAAACATATCTCACCAAGGAAAAATTGCCCCTTCATGATGGCCCCACCCTTTCTGTTGCTCCCATTTCAGCTGAGTGGTGATTTTTCTTCATGAACTCGCTTTTCAGTGTTATATATAATATTGGAGTGGCGGGCAGAGAGGTAAGTGGGGCAGGGACATTACCTTGGGGTGGGATAACTTGAAAGATGGGTTTTTCCTATCATATGAGCTTCCTTCTCAATCTTCAGAGTCAGTTAAGCTGGACTTGCTCCCTAACAAGGAGCCTCTTCCTCCCTCCACCAATCTATGCATCTGTCTCCCAAGGCGGCACCAAAGAGCCATTTTCCAAGATGGAAGCACACAGTCCTTGGGATGGCTAAATCTAAAAACAACACACAGGTGTACTGGTTTCACCAGCAGATCACTATACTTTCCTGGTTGGTGTAACTGTCAGGGAAAAGGAGTTTTGATTCTATTTAAATTTTTGAGACTTGTGCAGTAGGAGTTTGGATAGACAAAGAACATTATTATAAAAGTAGTTAACATTTATAATAATCCTACTGGATACCTGGCATTGTTTTAAGTGAATTAAATTGACTTATTCTTTTAATTCAGTCTTTCTAACAGATATGAAAACAGTATGGTTATTTTTATAGATGAGGAAACACTCTTAGAGGGTTTAAGATTGTGTTTATTTAAGGACTAGTTAGGATTAGCTTGGACTAAAAGTGACAGAACCCAAGAGTGGGTAAAACAAAATGTGAGTTGTATTTCCTTCTTATAGGTAACACAGGGCTACTATGGTGACTTCACAGTTCTTGAACTCTGTGACTCATAGCACTCTGCCATCTTCTATGTAAGGTTTCACCTGACAGTATAACAATATAATGTAGTTGCTCTAGCATCAGCTTTCATGGCTGACTGCTTGCTAGCACAAAGGAAAAATGAGAGAGAGAGAGAGAGAGAGAGAGAGAGAGAGTGTCCCACTTCACTTAAGGACACTTCTTGAAGTTACAAACATCAATTCTTCCTACAACCATTGACCAGAACTTAATCTCAAAGCCTTGACCAAAGGGCAAAGGAGACTAAGAAACATTTATCAATGGATATTAAGGGAAAATTAGCAATCCGCTACAGTAGGGATGTTAATCGGGGACAGGTGGTTCCAAAGACCATAAATTTCCAATACCCCACACTTCTTCCTACTATAGACTACGTCTTAGTTATTTCCTCAATTTTTTGCTCCTTCCAATTTTGAATACTTTTGTACATTCATCCCATGTTTTCACTTTTTCTGAACCAAACATTGGCTAATTGGTAAGGTTTATTACGTGAATGACAGAATTGATGAACACCCAGTATTGTTTATGTATTGTTTATGTATCTCTAGCACACCATCTAACATTTTACAGGTGTTCAACAAATGTTTATTGAATGGGTGGATGGATGATGGATAGCTGGATGGATGATGGATAGCTGGAGAGCCAACAAGTCTCTTAATTCAACATTTTCTTCTCATTTTGGATAAGTACAGCTCACCGTCTCAGCTCATCCCTTTCTCTTTAGGACTGGAAAAGGGAGAGAAAAAAGAAAATTAGAGAAGCGAAAAGAGGATGATTTAGGTTTATTCTACAAGTAGTATTCTCATCTCCTAGTGCTCTCTTACCCTTTACTGTTTTTATTTAGTTTTTAAAAATTTGTTCTTTTTAGATATACATGACTGAGGAGTGCATTTTGACATATTATATCTGCACAGAGTCTCCCTTTAGTACTAATCCCACTACCATGCATGTTTTTTTTTTTTTAAATCCAAACAGACCGCCATAATGTTCCTTGAGAAATGTCCTGAGTATGTCACACTTAAAACTGGTGACCAATGTGATGCTTCAGAACTTAGAAAAACTTGGAGAAATCACAGCTGAGTTTATTGGATCCAAGTTACATGCTTTCTCTCTGTGCCATTCTCTTCCCTGAAAACATAAACAAAAATTTATTTTTCAAAGCCCTAAAACTGAAAGGAAATTTAAAAATCCCTTTGCAAGGTAGTGCTGGTAAATTCATGGTCATTTCAACTCCATAAAGAACTAAACATCATCACATTCCTCGTGAAAAACTCCAGCAGAGCCACTGGCATAGTTTGAATATAAACATCCAGCACTAAATGACTTCATCAAGCTACAATCCCTGTGCTCAGCGATTTAGAGGAAATCAGCAGCTTAACCAATGCCTTTTTTTTTCTTTTGCTGAGCAATTGGGGGCCAAAAATAAAACAATATTACATCAAACTGCAGACCAACAAAAATCTGAATACATTTGCTATCTTCTCAGGGCCTTTCTGTACCTAATGAGCATAGCAGAGTGCAAAGACGTCAAGAGGTTTCTCACCATTAGGCACTGGGGTGGAGAATTATCCAATAAATCCTGACGGCATCATCAGTTCTGCTGGGTGAAAGTAGGGGAAAGGTCAGAAGGAGGTGAATATTTTCTAATCAATGAAAGAGAGATCTGACACAGTCCTCTGACCTTTTTGAGTGAAGGAAGGATGCATTGTCTGCATTAATTAGCATGTTGAAAAACTCCTTCTGGATTACCAAGTGCCTTCTTGTGGGTCGTGGGAAAGATTTTTGTAAATATGATGTTCAGAAATCTGTCAGAAAGAGCCTTTTAAAAATATTTGTGTTTGAATTCACATAAAATGTTAGACAACTTAGCCAGGTAGGTTGCATTAATTTTTCTAATCAGTAAAGAGAAATAAACATTTGTCAAAAACATTGGTGCAAGCGCATGGGCTTTGGAATGTCAATTTACTTAGAATACCGGGTGCTGTTAAAAGGAAACACTGTGGGGCAGTGAAATCATCATCGTCTCCAGCATAGATGATACCTCTCAACACTAAGCAAATTCTTTCATGCAATCTTCACAGCCACCCTTAGAGGGCAGTGCAATTGGTATCATCACCATTAACCAGAGGACAAAAATGGAGGGTTGAAGGGGTTAAGCAGTTTGGCCTCAAACCACAAAATTGATGAATGGTAGAGACAGGACTAGAACACAGGGCAACAAGACTATCAGAACCAACATCCTCCACCACTCTTGGAGCTTCCTCAGTCTTTGTTCTTTTTAACTAGATGCCATTTTGAGATTTACTTAGTTCTTCTCTGCCTCTATTTCTTTGCCTGTCAAAGGGGAACAAACATAATTTGGTTTCGTTGGGGATGTAAGAATTAAATTATATACTAAACATAAAATATTCACTAAAGTGCATTGTAGTTACACATACCATGCTGTTATTATTCTTTTAAAGCATCTAATTCAAGGATGGAGAAGAATCTAATAATCACTCACTTTTTTCATTTGGTGACTAAAAGTTAGACCGAGTGAAGTTTATTGCCAACAAAGCCCATGTTCATGGTCCTAGACTTACAGAACTTGGAAAAGCCCACAAAAAGGATTCCTCAGTAATTGATGAGGAAACTAAGATCCAAAGAGCCAAGTCACCATTGGGACGTCATCACTGGGAGAAGTGAACCTCACAGAACTGTTCTCAAAATTGCTGATGTGCCTGTCCACATGAGCACGTGAATTCTTGCCCACTCTTCTGTTTTTATTTTATTGCTTGAATGCAACTTTATGTAAATAATGACCCCAGATTAGTTATCAATCAAGTATGTTCAAGCTATGTTCAACATATTTTTCTTATTTATAAATATAAAAAATAAAAATTTTATTTTCTAAAAGCTTACAAATCTATAACCTATAAAAACTTATACTTCTCTGAAATACATTAAAAGGACTATTTTTAAAAACCAATTTAAAAAAAAAAAACAAAACAATTCTAGGAAGCAAAGTCAGAACAATCACAATTTTATTTATCTTAATGTAGATATATTTAAATATTATTTAAAACAATGTTTTATAGAAGTTTATTTTTACCTTAAATTCCATATAAATAAGTATTAAGACAACAATTCTTATTTAAAGTGGGTAATAAATACATACCCTCATTATATTTGATTTATAAATATTGGTTATAAAAATATTCATACTTAAAAGCATTCTCATTCAATCATCAGTAACTCAATGAGAAAAATATAATCCTCATTTTAAAATGAGATCACTGAGGCTCAGAGATGTTTAGTAATTTACTGAACATCACACACATATATGGGCAAAGTTGAGATTAGAATTCAAGTCTTTATGATATCCAGAGTTGTTCCATTATTCTAGAATGTTCTAAGCAGAATTATGCACTGTGAATTTATTTTTACCACTCACGCTCTTTTCCATACCACTTTTCATTTTGCAAATTGTGTCAGTCACAGTCCATTCGGGGAGAAATCTACACATTTTGGAAATCACAAGTTTAGTGTAAGACTTGAAGCTTATATATCTGTGGGGGAAGGAATCAGAGGGTCAGAAAAGAGTCTCTAGCCACTTGCCCTGAAGCACTAGTGTGAAGTTAGAGATTGTGGAAGAATCTGAGAAATCTGGGACACCCAGCTGCCAACCTGAACTGTAGAAGGGCATGTGGAAGCCAGCATTTTAGAGAACCTGTTAACTCTTTAGTTTTGCAGTCAAGTATGTGATGTGCATTTCACATACAACCTGGGGCATGTAAATCTCGCTTATGGAAAAAGGCCCAAATTCCACAACTGGACAAACAAACCTCAATATCTCCTCTGTAGACTTTGCTAACCTGATCCCATGCCACTGCCTGGCCTCATTTTAATTTAGCAATGCAAATTGTACTTAACTTGGAGGCTCTATGTGAGAACCCAGTGAGATAAAGAGCAGGATAATGACTTATATTCAAGGAAAGTGTTACAATTAAATGAAAAACTTACCACCGTCTGGCACACAATATACACCCAGAAAGTACAAGCAATTCTTACAGGAAGGCTTCAAGGAAGGGAGTTCTATCCTGTTCCTTTTTTCTTTAGATCTCAGTCTGATGAAAATCTATTCTGTTCTGTTGCTAACACTCACCCTAAAACCCAGTCCCAATGTCAGTTCTGGTAAATTTGTACTTCATCAGAAAGGGTGAAGAGGAAAGGAGAGGAAGAACATGTGATGCTCATGGCATTGCACTCCTGAGTACCACAGGTAGACAGCAAGCTTCCTGCATTTGAATTCTAAGAGTGAACAGCAGCCCTGTGCCTGGCAAAGTGAGCTTTGGGGTCATGACCCAATGTTGGATTCCAGTACTCCTTTTTCCTAGTTGTGCAATTTTGGCCTTGACACTTGAGATCCACTCATTTGTTCATTCAGTCATTACCCAGTTGACAAAATTTATCAATCACCTACCTGTGCCAAATCATGGACCAGTGTAAATGATACAAAGAACTTTGTAAGGGAGATAGTCATGGTGGCTACTACTCATGATTCACTGTGGATGGTATGATAGAGGAGATGTTTACAAGATACAGCGATGACACAAAGAATTCAAATCTACCTCAGTGGAGGGAGGACTAAGGGCTATTCAGAGTAGGAATGTCGAAGCTGGGTTTTAAAGACTTACTCAGAAATTTTCAAGACAGAAAAGTGGAGGAGGAACATTCCAGACAGGAGAAAAGGCTTGTACTCTACTACAAACTAATCCTGGCCTATGCAAATCAGAGGACCTACATAATCATGAATCAGATTGTTTCTTTAAACAGGAAAAACTTTTAATGATAAAAAATTCCTTATCATCATCAACAACCATCACCAAAGTACCAATAAGCTGTTGAAGTGCACAAGACCAGCCTAGGCATTCTAGATGTTCTCTGTATTCAACAAAGGTTCATTCTGGGGGAGGATATTGAATCATTTTCTAAGACTATGGAATTGTCACATTCTTACTGTCAGTGTTATATGTAAATGAACATTATACTAGAGTTCTGGGTCTTCAGGAAAAGCTAGATATTTAGAGTTGGATGCCTGGAATATACAGTGACTACAATTAAGTCAGAAGGGGAGGAGTGGGCTTCATAAATAAAAGTTATGAGATATAACATTAGTATGAATATATACATATAGTAATATATGTACATACATATGTGTATATGTGTGTGTGCATGTGTGTGTGTATACACACACATATATATGAGTAAACCAATTATGCACAGGGAATGTCTTATTTAGCTCATGCTGCCATAACAAAATGCTATAGACTGGGTAGCTTGAATAAAAAACACTCATTTCTCACAGCTCCAGAGAGTATAAGTCTGAGGTCAGAATGCCAGCATGGTCAGGTTCATGATAAGGGCCCTTCCTCCTAGTTCACAGATGGCTGCCTTCTTGCTATATTCTCACATGGCAGAGAGAAAAAGAGAGAGAGCTCCAGTCTCTTCTTATAAGAGTACTTATCTCAACATGGAGCTCATCTAAATTTATTTAATTCTCAAGGTTCCACCTCTAAATACCATCACACTGGGAATTCAGACTTCAGCTGGGGATGAAGGCCTTCAACCTATGAATTTTGGAGGGACACATTCAGTCCATAGTAGGAAGGCATAACTCAGGATAAAACAGAGAGAAAACAAAAAGTGCATCCCTTCTCATGCAGGTGGGCTACAGCAAGAGGCAGAGACACAGCCAGCAGGAGGCATGCTATGTTGTTTAGTTTTTCCCCTTTATAAGGTGTACTCTGATATGAGACCTCAGAAATACACAGCTACATAAAAGAATGTCGTGGGGGTTAGATGGATGGCATTCTGCATGGAGCTGGAGGAAAGCTGTAAGCCCAAAGAAGTCCTGCATGTCACATCTTTCCAGATGCCATAGGAGATGGCACCAAAGCAGTGGGAGGAAGCTTGAGAGGTGGGTAAGGAGCTTTGTTCTGTTCTCTGATGCTCCTCTTTGTCCTAATGAGTGGGACACATTTGTTCAGAGGACCAGAGGACCAGAGCTGAATAGAATCAAAAAGTCCCAATGTGCAGTGACATCATGACCAAGTAAAGGTAGATGCAGTAGTGAGGACCAGCATGCCAGTTCAAAATATTTAGTGGTATAAGTCATATGCTACCTCAGTGGGCACCAGCCTAGAAGCTGAGTAGATCAAACTTATTTTAGCAGAGACCTGCAGGGCCCTCGAGCCTCACTATTTAAAGATGGCCAAGGACAAGTAACATCAGCATCACTGGGCTCTTGTTGTCTATGCAGAATCCTAGGTGCCTCCTCACACCCTTAGGACAAGATACATGGGTAAGTCATGCACTGTGACAAGATACACAGGTAAGTCATGTCACACTGAAGTTTCAGAAGCACTGAGCTGTAAGACACTGTGTGAATCCAAGGGCTTTGCCTCACCTCCATAACTTACCATGACATCACACACTAGTCACCTGCAATACAAATAACTAGGACTTACCAGAGACTCAGGATAAAGAGACTACCTGAATTCTTAAATTGAACCATAGACAACTGGGTTGGACCAAAATTGCCAATTCAAGATTAAATCAGAGGTCAAAAATAGTGAAAGGGGGTTGGGGAGATAGCTCAGTTGGTAGAGTGCCTGCCTTGGAAGCACAAGGTCCTGGGTTCAATCCCCAACACTGCAAAAAAAAAAAAACAGTGAAAGGACATTTTCTTTACCCACTTGAAAGTGGTTGAGTCAGATAAGGCCTGCCATGACAAGATCAACCCATTTGGAGGGTATGCAAGCCTGTTTTCCTGATTTTGTTTGCTTATTTTTAATTGTCATGATTCTTTCTCGGTCAGGCAAGATGAGCGTGGCATAAATTGTATATTTTCTCATTTGCTTCTCATTATAGTCTTCTGTGCATTTGACTTTTTCAAATCACCTCTCAGTGAGTGGATATACAGCTCTATGACACCCGATAGGTTTATTAATTTGCATATTGAGAGACAGTTTAAAGACTGGCTCTTTAATTTTTGTTTTTACCTTGGGATTTCTACCAGTGTGGACATGCCTTCTAGCTGGCAGAAAAGGCTGGCAGAGTTCTCTTCCCTTGAGGAAATAAACACCCTTATGATAAAAAGTTCATTTTAAAGGAAGAGAGTAGAGGTGAAGGAAAAAGGATCTTTGAACCTCAAAGTATATGATAAGTCTTGAAAATGAGGCTTCTTTTGTTGTAAAGGAGTTTCTAAACTTCTTTAACCCCCATTCAATAGATTGAGTGCCAGCCCCCGTGGAACTTGATTATGCTTAGGGAGGCATAACTCAGGATCTGACAGGGGACAAAAAGGCCAGCTTTTCTGCCTCAGTTGGTTTAAGGATAGTGAGAAAGGGTCAGAGGGAGGGGTTTCACTCTTACTTCTACTTCATCACGGAAATGAGGGCCCATCAGGCATAACTTCCTTTAACTTCCCAGCATTCTCTCTATATTTCTATGCATCCATGGCAACTTTTCTCTTCTTTCAGAGGATGCAACGTCACACCTTTTGTAAAATATCTGTGCCCTTGACCCCATCTCTTCTCACCTTTTGTGGGACCTGATATAGTCAAAGAGCAAAAACTTGTCCTCTACCATCCCAGGTTTAGTTGCTGGGAACCTGCAAATTAAACTAATAAATTCTAGACTAACAGGACAAAAGTGACACACTTTTATTAATAATTATGTGCATAGGAGTTCACTGAAAACTCAGAGAAGTGCTTATATACAATTTCAATAAAGGACAGGGAATTTGGGCTTCAGGGGACAATATATCATGGGGAAGTGACTATAAAATACATGGGGATGAGATGAAATCTTAGGGTAGTTTTGATTTGCATTTCTTTTATTACTAGAGACGTTGAAGATGTTGAACAGTTTTTCATACATCTGTTGATTGCTTGTAGATCTTCTTCTGTGAAGTATCTGCTCATTTCCTTAACCCATTTATTGATTGGGTTATTTATATTCTTGGTGTAAAGTTTTTGGAGTTCTTTATAAATTCTGGAGATTAGTGCTATATCTGAAGTGTGTGCGGCAAAGATTTTCTCCTACTCTGTAGACTCTCTTTACATTGTTGATTGTTTCCTCTGCTGAGAAAAAGCTTTTTAGTTTGAATCTATCCCATTTATTGATTCCTGCTTTTATTTCTTGTGCTTTGGGAACAGGGGAAGGAAAGATAATAGAATGAGACAAACATCATTACCCTATGTATGTGTATGATTACACAAAGGGTGTGACTCTACTTCATGTACAACCAGAGAAATGATAGTTGTACCCCATTTGTGTACATTGAATCAAAAATTAATTTAAAACATTTTAAAAATACATGGGGAAATTAATGGAAGAGAAAGTTTATTTTTAGTAGGTCTGTTTATGCAAATGCACCTTGGGGTCAGCTCTCCATCTCTGGTGATCAGAGTTGCTCTTCTTTTCCTGATATTGGGGAGGCCACCTTCACAAAGGGAAATTTTATGACCTGGTTTTAAGCAGATTAAAAAGGGGGTGGGTGGAGAACTCTTCCTGCATCTGTTAATTCTGTTGCCTTCAGCTCAAAACAGTCCTTATGCCAAAGTGTCATAGAGTGGCCTGGTGTATTCCGACTCCCTTCACCATATCAAGCACACTCTCCCTTCCCTCTGTCATGACTGCATTTCCACCTGTCAACATTTTTCTCCTCCCTGCCTGCTAACATGCTCAGGTTTTTCTCATCTCAATGATCCTTCCATGGGCCCATTCACATCCATTCACAGTAAAATTTATCGTAAATTATTATTTACAGGAACATTTGTTTCTTTATGTTTTGAGAGCACCATGAGTGAATAATAGAGATGTAGTCTCGATTTTCTTAAAATGGATATTCTAGTGTCTCCATCCTCCTCTGGCTACCTTTCAATTTCACTTCCTTCTCATCCAAAACTCACAGCAACCCATGTTGCCTGCTCTTTCTCCTATAATGTCTTTTTTAGTTAGTACCATCCCTATTATCAAACCAGAAACCTAGGAATTCATCCCAGGTTCCTCCTGCTCCTCATCCCACATACCAGCAAATCCAGCTGATCAGACCTAAATACTAAAAAGTAATTGCCCTCCCCTACATCCCTCCCACCATGTTTCCAGACTGGCTTTGGTCATCTTTTGCTCATCAGTGGTCACTGTAACTGGTCTTCCTGTCTGGCATCGGCTACACTAAACCCTTCCTCTAGGTGGGGCTGTAGAGTTCATGCTTATACTGTCACTCCTCAGAGGCTCCATTTTCTCCAGATCACAGCTGAGTTTCTCAGCGGGCCTCACATTGTTGTCATTGCCTTCGCTACAGCCTCACCTCTCATAACTCCCAGATTTGTTGTGTGCATTTGCTGGTCTCCACATACGCACACTTGGTATGTGTATGTATTTGAGCTTAAAACTGCCTAGAACACCCTTTCCTGGGCCCTTGTGGCCCACTGATACCTAACTAGATCTACCTGCAGAGGCTTCCAACTTTATTCTTCAAGGCTCAGCTTCTAAAAAGCCTTTCTAGAGCATCTTCTTTTCTGGAGGAAAGGATGGATGATCTTCTATGGTTCCTGTATTTGTCAGCTTTTTGTGGTCGTTGAACAAATTATCTGACAAAAACAACTTAGAAGAGGAAATGTTTATTTTGGGGTCACAGTTTCTGAGGTTCAGTCCATGGTTGGCAAATTCATTACTTGAAGCCCAAGGCAAGGTTTGGTGGAAGGGTATAGGTAGGTAGGAAAGCTGCTCAGCTCTTGGTATCCAGGAAGCAGAGCAAGCATGAGGAGCCAGAACAAGTTATATAATCCCGATGGCACACCCTCAGTGACTCATTTCTTCTAGCCACACCCACCTGTCTACAGATACCACCAGATATCCATTCAAGTTATTAATCCATGTAATTGATTAGGTTAAATCTTTCATAATCCAATCATATCACCTATGAACATGCCTGCATTGTCTCACATGTGCTTTTTGGGGGGAACATCTCATATCCAAACTATAATACTTCCATATTGGCAGTTATATTATTTTGTAACTCTTTGTCTGTCTTTTACACTAGACTGTGACCTCCTTTATAAAAGTGATTAGCACATGGTAGGAACTCAGTTAACATTTGTGGAATGAGGCACAGATGAGGCTTACGCTGAGCTTTTGTGATTGGATGAAATTCTCTATGCTACTGACATGGATCCTAGTCCTAACTGAGGTGTTATCCTCAAGTATCATTGGAAACTGGCTTGCTTCTCCTCCTGCAGATGAGACATTAATGACTCTACCTTAGCCTTCCACTCCCTGCCCCATTAAGTCTGTTCTGTGGTGGGAAATTAGCTTTACTCAAGGCTCTGAGAGAAATCCCATAATGCACAGTCATTATTGCATATCCTGATTTTTTCCCAGAACACTAGTTTCTCTCTCCATTTAGACTAAAATGGAACATTTAAAGGTGAACTTGGGGGTTAAGTAAACATGAAGATACATTTAAGAAGGAGAACATCTATATAACATGCCACTGAATCTCCATTGAGACCTAAGATTTTATTTATCCACTTATCCAGCTAATTCTATATAAATGTGTATTTACAAATAAAGCATCTTTTTAAAGTCACCACATAGGTTCACTAAGGTCACAGAGTGATGATTCTTGATTATGGGTGTCATGGAGGGATTTTAATCCCCAGAATTGGGACTGAGGTCTGTACTTAGATGTTAGGCAAACTCATCTATTGAGGTACACATTCTCCTTATAAAAGCACAGATACAAATGTCAAAGCTGAAAAGGGCCTTAGGAATCAACTTGGTGAGCTCTTGTTTTTAGAGAGATGCAGAAGCTGAGGGCTGTGTTTTGGTATGGTTTGAGTGGTCCTAAAATGTTCACATTCTGGAAGCTTGAACCCAGTGTGGTGATGTTAAGAGGTAGTGGAACTTTTAAGAGGCAGGGCTTAGTGGAAGATAAGTGGGTTATTGGAGTCCCTTGGAGAGAATTAATGTAGCTCTTATGGGGCTCCAGTTACTTAATATAAGATGGGTTATAAAAAGAATGAGCCTGGCTCCTGAATCCCTCAGCATCTTGGCTCACTATGTGATCTCTTCTGTACATTTTCCCTCCATTTTGACTCCACCTGCTATACAGTCCTTACCAGCTGCTGAACAGTTGGAGCTGTCAATCTTGAACTTTCAGTCTCCCAAACTGTGAACTAAATGAGTCTCTCCTCTTTATAAGTACCAGTCTCAGGTATTTAGTTATAACAACAGAAAATGGACAAAGGCATTGAGCCTACTAGAGGTTTAAGTAAATATTCCCAAGTGCTAGTCTGTGGATGATTCTGGGTAGCATTTGGATGTCTTATAAAAATGTTACAAATATGAATTCCCTGTTCTCATTCTATTGGCCGGAATTTAATCCAGGTGTAGTTTGGAATTCATCAGTTTCAGCAAGTTGCCAAGTTATCCTGTTCAGAGTCAGAACTGGAACATGATTCCTGGGCTCTCTACACCACAACGTTTAGTTTCCTTCCATTTACATAATATAAGTAATCTCCTCTCCCCTTTCTACTCAGTGCATGAGGGACCCTCACTCCACCACATAAGTCTCTTGCTATTCCTCCCAGCTGTGTGTTGTTCATAAATTAGATAAATAAATCATCTTTGTTTATAACCTTTCAGTTTATAAAATGTTCACAATGACAAAACTAGACCAGAGCCTTTTAGCTCACATTAGTGTCTGATAGTGGATACCACTCCATTAACCTGCATCCCTTTGGGATTCTTTATTTGCCTAATTGATCACCCTTTCATGTGAACTCCATTCAGTCCTTATTTCTCCATCATGTACCAAAACGATGTCATGGCAGACACTGTCAAATGTCTAGCTGACATCCAAAACCACAATATTCAATTTTTCTCTCAACTCACAGGCTTGTGAAACTATCAACAAATCCTTTAAAAAATTAAGATAATAGTGTTCTCAATTTCTTGATATTCTCTCTTTCCTTAGGGTCTGACCCATCTCTCCTAATTTTCTTCATATCTCTCTGACAATTCCTTCCCTAATTCTTTGTTTTCTCCCCTTCCCATTTTCTGTAGCTTGGTATTCATCACTTCTATGTATCTATGCTATTCTGTATCCTCTCCTTGGGCTGTCTCATCTAAACCAGTAACTTCAACCACATATGTTTGCTAATGACTCCAAGCCTACCACCTCTCTGATCAATACATAGGTCCCACATTCTCAGCTACATCCAGATGTTTGGCTGTAGCCTTATTCCAGAGATGCTAGTCACCTTTTGTCTGTCAACATCACCTCCTCTGTCTTTTCATATCCCATGCTGAGTGCCCATATAGATCAGTATGTATCTTCATTCCTTGGGCCATAGCTATTTTGACTGATGGATACAAGTTGGGTCAAATTCCCTTGTCTGGGAATCAATGCTCTGTCTGGGGCCCTAGAATCGTAAGGTGAAATAGGGCTTGAGACCTTCCTGTTGATAAATAAACAGAAAACCAAAATTTAGGGCAGACAGGAAAAAAAAAAACAAAACAAAACAAAGAAAAGCACGGTATGAACTCAGGGAGAGATGGAGTGGGTGGCTGAGAATTTTCCAGTACTAGCAGGACTCTGCTCTATTGCTTTTGTTTTAAAATAAAATTAATCATTCTTTTCTCAAATATGATGTGACAACTTATTTTATGTCAGAAACTAGGTGTAAGAGGTATTTTGTTGAGTGAGAAAAACTCATTCTCAGACCTTATATATCTACATTTGAATGACACTTACAGTAAATTCCTATTTACTTGCATATATTTGAGTGAGTTTGTTTCTTGCAATTCATTGATCCATGATTAATTCTTAATATAGCCCAAATCAAACTTTGTCTTCCTTACTATGCCAACTCCTTCTCTATAAAGTCCAGTCTTTTAAAAAAATTTTAAATTTTTTTCCAGCTTTAGTGATTTTAATAGATATATTTATTTATATATAAATTTTCTTGATAAATAGCAATTACACATTTTTATGGACTTCAGTGTGATATTTTAGTACATGTATATGATGCATAATCAGATTAGGACAACCGGTATATCAACCACCTCAAATGTTTTGTTTTCTAACATTTGTATCATTTCTTTTTGTTGGGAACATTCAGAATCTTCTCATTTTGAAATAACTATCAATTGTTGTCAACCATGGTTATTCTACTTTGCTGTAGAACATTAGAAGTCATTTCTCCCATCCCACTGTAGCTCTGTACCTGTTAACCCTCCCCTTTCTCCCACATCTTCTGAAGCCCTGTTACCATGTTCTGCAAAGCCCAGTTTTGATCAGTAGTATGGTACTGTGCCCAATTTTCAAGCCCAGAGTCCTCAGAGTTGCGATTTATCCTTCTTCTTCCTGACAAAGCCTCTGGTCCATTACCAAATACTTTAAATTCTAGCTCAGAATGCCCTTCCTTGCAGATCTTTCTTTTTATTGTGCCCCAGGCTAGATCTTTAAAAACTCTCACCTACAATGTTTCAACCACCTCCTGTCAGATCTATCTGCTGACCATCTGTCCCTTAAGGCTCATCTTCCTCTGTGTCACCAGATTCCTTCCTATAGTCCACATAGGATCTTGACGCATGCCTCCTGAACACACACATTATAGGCTCCCCACTACTCCAAAGGCAATGTTCAGACTTCTCATATTAAAAGACTCAAATTGACCTGGTCCAAAATTCCTCTCCACGGTTCTCCCATGATTTAAATTCTAGTGATTTCCAATCAGCTTAAACAGATAACATTTTCTGAGGTTGTATTTTTAAATACACATTTCCTTTTGTTTAAAAAGATTCTTCCAGGGTCTCTTCTTGAGAACTCAACTTTAAAGTAATTCAAATATCATTTTTTTTGACCCAGATAAGGTATGTTCTCTCAAGGCAGCTGTCCAGAGAGTTGGCAATCTTGTCAAGGGTGATAAGAGATAACAATTATCACCACTATGATTTTTGGTCACCAAAGTTATCCCATTGAAACCCTATAATGACTCAGACAATGAGTCAGGAATAGATGATAAAAATGGACTGAAAGCAACACATTAGCACATATTCTGCCCAATATTACGTGGTCAGTCAAAGATTGGACCCAGATTTTGGAGCCAGAAATTTTTACCAAACCTGGTCACATAAAAAGTCTGAGTCCAGGTGCTTTGGGATTTCTGCACACATTCTGTTTGGATATTATTTCAAAACACATTTTTAGTAATTTAATTTAAAATGTGTTTTTAATACTTAAAAAGTTGATTAAAATAAAATTCCTATGACATGAAATTTACCATTGGATCATTTTTAAATATGCAAGCCAGGTTTTTAAAAATGTTCACAATGTGCTGAGCAGTGGCACATTCCTGTAATCCCAGTGGCTCAGAAGACTGAGGCAGGAGGAGAGCAAGTTCAAAGCCAGCCTCGGCAACTTAGAGGCCCCAAACAACTTGATGAGACCCTGTCTCAAAATAAAAATACACAAAAGACCTGGGGATGTGGCTCGGTGGTTGAGCATCCCTGGATTCAATCTCTTGTACCCCCCCAAAAAAAATTGTTTATAACCATGCACACCATCACCACTAACTTAATTCCAGAATATTTCCATCACACCCCAAAAGGAATGCTGAAGCTCCTAATGTTACCCTCTCCCTCACCCCTTGGTAGCTACACTCTTTCTCTATGGATATGCCTATTTTAGAAATTTCATAGGAATGAATCTTTTGTGACTGACTACTTTCCATTAGCATAATGTTTTTAAGTATCATCCATGCTGTAGCATGTATCAGTACATTATTCCTTTTTTGTTGGGAGAATGGTCTATTATAAGGATTTATCACATTTTGCTCATCCATTCTTCAGTTGATGACTATTTGGGGATGTTTTGATATTTGGCTATTGTGAATAACGCTACTATGAACATGTATGTACAAATTTCTGTGTAAGCATACATTTTCTATTCTCTCCAGTATTTACCTAGGAAAAAATGTGTTGGGTTGTGTGGCAAATAATTAACTTTTGAGAAATATGCAAATTTTTTTTCAAAACACTGCATCATTTTACATCCCCACCACTAATATATGAAAGTTCCAATTTCATATCCTCACCAACGTGGTATTTTTTTTTTTTTTTTTTTTTTTTGGTTGATAATGATGATAGCTATTCTAGTGGGAAGGATGTAGTATGTAGTGTCTCATTGTGGTTTTTTACTTGCCTTCCTTTAACTCCTAGTGAACATTCTTTCATGTGCATAGCCATTTGTATATCTTCTTTGGAGAAATATCTATTCAAATTCGTTGTTCATTTTTTGATTGAGCTATTAGCCTTATTCTTGAGTTGTGAGAGTTCTTTATGTATTCTGAATAGTAGTCCCTTATCTGATGTATGCTTTATGTGTGTTTCTCTCATTCTATGAGTTGTATTTTCACTTTCTTGATGCATTGAAGTGTTTAACTTGGATAAAATTAAACTTATCTATTTTTTATCTTTCAGTTTGTGCTTTCAATGGTGTATCTAAGCAATTGTGGCCTAACCAAAGGTCATGAGCTGTGCTACAGCTCTTTTTTTCTAAGAGTTTTACAGGGTTAGCTCTTAATTTTAGATTGGTCTTTGACCTATTTTGGGATAATTTCTGTCTGTGGGATGAGGCAGAGTTCAAATAATTCTTTTGCAAAAGAATGGATATTCAGTTTACTAGCATCATATATTGAAAAGACAATTCTTTAATATTTACTGATCATATATGTATGGTTTATTTCTAAACTCCCAATTCTAATCCATTGACATATATGTCATATTTATGCCAGGACTGTGTTCTGTTGTTACTGCAGCTTTATAGTAAGTTTTGGAGTTGAGAAGTGTGAGTCCTCCAACTTTGTTCTTATTTAGCTAATAATACTAAAGCATATCTAAGTCTTCTTCTGAAATAATTTTAGGGTAATATGTGCTTATTTTATACAACTCAAATTTTTACTTAATAATTTAGGAAAATGAAGGGGAAACTTTATAACTCATTGTAAATCTACTATTAATCTTACGAAGCATTTTCTTTCAATTTACCAATGTGTTTACATAT
Organism: Sciurus vulgaris; assembly: GCF_902686455.1. Taxonomy (NCBI): domain Eukaryota; kingdom Metazoa; phylum Chordata; class Mammalia; order Rodentia; family Sciuridae; genus Sciurus; species Sciurus vulgaris. Next base: position 38,383,592 of record NC_136476.1, read on the forward strand.
AAACATATATGTACATGTAATACATATTTTCATATATCAACAGATATATAGTTTTGTAGCTTGATTTTTTCTGCATAGCATTATCTTATGAGCAATTTTATGTTTTTAAATATTCTTATAAAATGGCATTTTACAGCTATCTTTTGTTTTATGGATGTATAATTATTTGTTATTGCCTTCCAGCTGGACACAAAGGCTATTTTGAGTGTTTCCTTGTAATACATGTATGTAAATTTATTACTTTATGTGTGTGTGTGTGTGTGTGTGTGTGTGTGTGTGTGTGTTTGTGCATCTCTAGTACCTTTTATAGGAAAGGTACTAGAAGTAGGCCTACTGTGTCAAGCCTATTTTAAGGCTAAATTCTATGACTAAATTCTATATGATTCCTGACCAGGTATATGGATTCTAAGTTCTTTATATACAGATGCAAATACCTTATCTGTTTTATTTGTACAACATTTCTTCTCCTTATTTGGTCTGTACTTAATTTTGATCATTACTTTTTTGGGGCTTACAGATTTTCCATTAAATTAAATCTTCCCACTTTCCCCTTTTGTATTTTCTTTAACTGCTTTTAAGTTTGAAATATCCTTATCCACAAAAGGACCACAAAGATATTCACATCTCTCTGCCTTCAGGTTTTGTTGTGGGTGGTCTCATTTGGCCACTTGAAGCTTACTTTAATAGTGTATCTTCAGGAGAAACCTAACTTGATTCTTTCCTAAAAGCTTAGTCATTTCATTTTATCTATTGGGGCTTTAGGTTCATATCTGGAGGCCAATTTGCACTGATCACTTTTTTCCTTGGGTCTTTTTGGCATTTAACATACACTTCACCTCCAAAAGAACTTAATCATTACATTGTCAAATTTTTAAAAAACCCCATTGATATCTGGATTTGGATCATATTAATCTATAAATTAATTTCTTTACAAGGTTCGCTTTCCTATCTAAAATGTCACTTCTCTACCTTTATGAACCTCAGCTAGGTTTTTTGATTTTCTTTATACACATGAGCTTATTTTCTTTATGTACATGAGCTTATCCCCAAGTTTTTGTGTGTTTTGTTACATTGTGAATAGGACTATTGTGTTGTTTTTCTCTTCAAAATATAGTCTCACTGATTTGCAATAAATATTTCAATATATATTTGTCTGTACCTTTGTAGTTTTTTAGTGGGTGCTTTGGAGTGTTACTGTTACATGATGCTTTTATTCACATGTTGTAATTATGTTGTCTTTTCATTTCTATTAGTGTATCTCCTTTCTTTTCCAAATATTAATGGATGGTTTAGAATTTTAAAGAAAGTGTTGAGTAACAGTAGGGACAAAGAGTATTTTTATCTGATTTCTATTGGTAATGGGACTGATGCTAGTGCTTATTTTGCTGTTAAGAAAATGGCCATCTATTAGTTTAAAATAAATATCCTTTTTTAAATTAAGGAAGCATCCTTCTATTCCTGGTTTGTTAAATTGTGTGTGTGTGTGTGTGTGTGTGTGTGTGTGTGTGCCAGGGATTGAACTCAGGGGCGCTTAACCACTGAGCTATATCCCCAGGCCTTTTTTGTATTTTATTTAGAGACAGGGTCTCACTGAGTTGCTTAGTGCTTCACTAAATTGCTGAGGCTGGCTTTGAACTCACAATCCTCCTAACTCAGCCTCCTGAGTCACTGGGATTACAGGCATATGTGCCACTGTACCTGGAAAGAGATATTTTTAAATAATTAGGGTTGAACTTTCTTACCATCTTGTCATTGATCTTTAAAATAATCACACATTGTTTCTCCTCCCAATAAGAAACAACATTTATGTGTGCGTGCGTGTGTGTGTGTGTGTGTGTGTGTGTGTGTGTGTATGTGCATTTCCTACTACAAACCACCTTTCCACTCCTGGGAAATATTTCATTTGGTTGTAGTGTATCACTTATTAAATTTCCCCCTGAATTTTATTTGCTTATACAGTATTAAGAATTTTCCATATTTGTATTCATAAAAAGTCTGGCTGGCATTTTTGTTGCTGCTATTTGTTGTTATTAATGTCATCTCTTGATATTGTAGCTTTGTCCTTTTCTCTGCTCTAAAATAGTTTTGGGGGTTTAGATTCATCCAATGCAGTTTCTTCTCTCTTGCTCTTGTGGCTCATGCTTTTCCCTCTCCATTCCTCATCTCAGGTTTTCACCCCCTTTTCACCCAAGTTTCTGTGTGGGACTATGGGAAGTCCAAAGATGAAATGCAGGCTAACCCTGTCTGCCTGCAGCCAATGAAGACCATGTGTGTGTGCTTCCCCAGGGTCCAGTTTTAATTGCCAAAAAAGGCTCTCAATTCACCATCTTAAAGGTGCTCACCAAAAGCACCATGTCAATCAAGGGGGATCCAAGACAAACCCAAAGATTGAGAAGGCAGCCAGTGTGACCTGCCATGTGCTATATCATCTGCCTTAGGGGAACTGCCACTACAGCTGTCCCACTGGAGAATCTCTAAGGAAACCAAGAAGGTCTATGGAAAAGGGACCAACCACTGCACAACCACCACACAGAGGGTCCTGCTGCCAGATTCTGCTGTCCTGGGCAGGTAAGATAACTCAGGTTTTAAAGTTCCCTCTGCCCTTCCCCACGACCTAAAGTTTGAGCAGCATGAAGTTGGTTAGTCTCTTTGCCTGAAATAGGTGAGTGATGGAGGAGGGAAGAAGATTTAAATTAAAGAAGTTTATAGTTTTGATATCACTCTGAATGGGATTTTAATGATTTAACAGTTTCAGGAGAGCTTTTATTTCTAGACAGTACCCAGAAAGCTGTAGACCTACAAGAACTCAAATAAGGAGGAATGATTCCCAGATCAGAGTTGGGGGAGGTGGTGATGTGTGGCCTAATGTGACACATGGCTGGCCCCATGGAGTCAGCTTAGTGGGCAACGGTCCCAGATGGGCAGTGAGAGACCCAACACTGACGGCGAGACCGCCTTTCTCATAGTCACCCTCGAAAGGCCCTGCTTCATTGGGCTTTGCAAGATGCTGATGGCACACAGCTGAACCCAAATCTCAGACATTGTGATTTATTTTACATTGATAAAGTCTTTAGTTGAAAATAAATGGAAGGGCAAGGAAAGACATAAAATAAGTGCAATGAAACGACTCACATGGGATTATGGCAAAAAAGTAAAAGAGATCTAGATGACAAAATATGTTTAGGGCCAAGTAAAAATACGATTGAACACCATAACATAATTTGTGAGAATAACGATAATGAAATGTGGCAATTTTTACTTCAATCTGGGTATTTTCAATGTTCTATTTATTTGAGCTATTACATTTTAGATTGGAACCTAAAAATAATTTAGGGCCCTTGGTATTGTCATGCAATGTTTGATGTATTTATTTTTTTAAAGCTATATCCAAGGCCAAGTTTTTGTTTAACAATTTTTCGAATTCATCATTTGCTTAGAAATAAATTACCTCCTCCAATTATCCAAAATTGTTTTGAATCATTTGGGAGACTTGAGATTTCTTGCAGAAATTGTTTTTGGAGCGGGACAATATAGCATAATAGAAAGAAATAGGATCAGTTTAAACATAATTCTCACATTGGCCAATGATGTAATTTAGAACTTGTAGTGTTACTTTTTAAAAATTTTTTTCTTTTTATTGGTTCTTTTTAGTTATTCATTAGGCATAATTATAAAACCATGGAATATAATTTTTTTCTAATTCAGTCCCTAGTCTATCCCCTTCCCCTTCCTTCCTCCCACTCCCTATTCCCTTCTCTCTATGCTACTTATCTTTCTGCTATTCACGTATAGACTGTTTTTTTTTTTTGTTTTTTTTTTTTTGTTTGTTTTTTTAATTAGTGTCTTGTGAATGGACATGATGCTGAGATTGACCATGGTCTATTTATATGTGTACACAGGAAAGTTAGGTCAGATTCATTCCATTATTCTTTCCTTATCCCATCCCTCCTCTTTAATTCCCTTCATCTATTCCACTGATCACTTGTCTATTTTTTTAACCCCCCTCCCTTATTTTGGACTAGCTTACTTTTATCAGAGAAAACATTCAACCTTTGATTTTTGGGGCCTGGCTTATTTCACTTAGTAACACTCATGATTTTTCTAACTGTGAAGTCCATATTCCATATTTGAGGCTGAGTCCCCCAGACACAGCTCCTATGATAAGGATTTGGGGTACAAGCTCTTTGTTGGGAGGAGAAGCCAGGAAATACTTTTCTAGAAGTGATTAAGTGAGACAGAGAAAGGAAGGAAATCAGCACAAGGTTTATTCAGGACCAGTTTACCACTGTGGGCTCATCTGCTGTGTGCCTCTGAGGACAGCAATTGGCCCATCTCCAGTTGGTTTCAAGGAAAATTTGATCAAGAGCTGCTGGGCAAGAGTGGGTATTAGCTCTCCAGTACTTTCTACCAGCTCATGTCAAGTGTCTGGGCCAGAAAGTCTTTAGCAGTAAAGCACTATGAGACTTTTGGCAAGAATGGCAAGTTCTAAGATACAGACAGAACATGAACAGAATCTGTAACATTTTGGAGCTGGGTTTGAGAGTTAGAAAACTGTAATGGTAACATAACAGAGTCTGAGACCAACTATGTACAAAGCAGTTCTATGCCCACTAATCTGTGACCTTAGGCAAATTATTTGCCATCTCATTGTGTCAGTTAACTCATCTATAAAAGGCGATAATATTATACCTAACTTCATGGTGTCGCTGTGAGGATTGAGTCCATAGAGGTGAAAAACTTAGAATAGTGTTGACATATCAGATGCTGTTTATTCATATTAATTAGTTGAGGATTCCAAAGTAAATTAGCAACCTGTTTCCAACAGTGCACCTGTACTAAACAGCTTTTATTTACCTCTTTCCCCCTCATTTTCATGTAGTGACAAGTGGGTAGCTGTTTATAGCTTTAAAAGTTTTAATAAGCGTTTTTAACTTAACATGCCATGTGCAGTGCTAAGTAATCCCAACTCAATCAAAACATAAAGTCCATTTTCTATTCATACATAGAAACATACTCATCATTTGGGGAGAGCATTTAAGCCCCTCACTGGAACATGTTTTGATCAAGTTTAGTTGAGCCTATTTCTCCATAGAGATAACACAATGCATAGGCACACTCTGCCCCAAGGAAGTCAACAGTACCAGCCCATTTGCTTCTCCAGCATCTCTGTAGCTGCCATCTTTGTTACTTTGCAGACAAGAGTTTATAAGCCTGGTTGGCACATCACATTATAGAAAGGATATCTATTATTTATAGAGAATTTGAATTCAATATAATATTAGTGAATCACTTTTCAAAGCAACCAAGAGGGAGAAAAAAGGTTAAAAAGACTTTGTGGAAATCAGATACAAATTAAAAACAGAAAAAAAAAAAAAAAAAGACTCTTCTGTCCCCAAAATGGCATGAGTGAGTGGGTTTTAAAGTTTTTTAAACATGCCTTGATTCATCAGTTTTTATTCATACATATTTCCATGTATGTTCTTCCCCAAGAGATGTAGCAAATAAAATGGGAAATTCGAACTGCTTCTACTGTTTCATGAACAACGATTTAGTTTAAAAAATTAGACAAAGAATTCTGAAAGTGGAAAATTTACTGTTTCACTCAAAAATTTTATAGACTCTCTTCCTAAATATGAAATAACTTCAGGCAATTGCATTTTTTCTGCTAGCTTGTCCCTATGTATTTGAGTCCATGATTTCAAGGGAGCCTAGAAATCTTTTAACAAATTGCAGAGACATCCTAGGATGCTTTTTAAAAAGCAGCCATTTACTATTCTTGCTTGATTTGGAGAAATTCAATAAAATCTTTTTATGTACCCTATTTATTTTCCTAGACATTTAAATTTTTCATGCCTGCATGCTCAATAATTCAAGTCGAGTTTAAAATGGCCAGGTTTTACTTTCCATGGATTATCCTCAGGGACTGAGGGTTTAAAAGAATGACAGCCATGAAAAATCCCAGGCCTCCCTCCAGCTGTGCACACAGAATGCTATCTCTACCAAAAAGTCACCTCTGCCTGCTCCACAGCGAGCATCCCAACAGTCATTGTAAATCACCGCACATTGCACACCTAACTTTAGAGCAATAGGGCCATCTAGACTTCAAATGTGGAAGTACTGAAGGGAAAAATCTTTTCTGGGATTCATTTCCAGAGCTTCCTGCTTGCTAACTTTTTTTCCATAGAACACATTAAATATTAACTCTTAAGTAGTTATGAATTAAGGATCTTAAGTAATAAAGTTACATTTTATGACACTGTTGTTCCATAGGTGAACATATCCCTGTTATATATTAAAGAATATCATTCAACCTACAAGTTCAAAATTTTCTTTTGATTTCAGAAGAATTGAGAACATTTTGTTGGAACCCTGAAAGTCTTCTGTGCTGTAGGCACTGTGGCTAGAGGACAATTCAATCCTGCTGGCACACACAAGGAAAGTGAGGGGTTTGTAAAGTCCAGAAGCCCTCCCCTCTTTATGTTTTTAAAATGTACTGAAGGGTGTCCAAGCATCCTCACCCAAGGACATAACATATTTCCTTGTATTTTAAGCATTTGTCTCAAACTTTAATGTTCCTTTTAAAGCATCATATAATAGATGTCACATTTAACATTATAGCACTGATTCTGTTGTTCTCTAAAAGCCTTCCTTGAATTGATACTTCTTAAATATGCACAGTCTTAGAATGGAGGACATATGATACCCTAGCCATGATCAGGAAAAAGCGTCACCCCTCTAAAAACCATTCTCTCTACCCTCCCTCCCCACCCAGCCACAAATCAACGGGAGACTCCTTTGCCATTTATTACCCTATCTGGGAAGTCGCATGACATCACTTCTGCTATCCTTGGTTGAAGCAATTAAAAGCCCAGACACATTCATGGAAAAAGGACAAGGACACATTGAAGGAGAACATGTGGGAAGAGGAATATCGTGGTGGTCACCTTTGGAGAATGAAGTCTGTCAAATATCCTTCCACAGTGACAAATGATTAGCGGGGTGGGCTCATTTGTAAAGGGAAGAGGGTAGAAAGGGTGATGAATAAAGAGAAAGGGCCTTTTGCCCTTTGCTAATCTGGCTGTGCCACAATTACCCCAGTAGGGGGCAGAGCAGCTGGCTATGTAGCTTCTTTAAGGAACAGGGAGAAGGACCAGGTGCTCAGGCAGTAGGGGTTATTGTCAATGTATTTATGCAAGAGTAAGGACAACAGAAAAGACAAGGCAGCCAGGACGACCTTCTCTGCCAACTGGGATGTGAAAGCCCATTTAGGGTGGTTGTGCTATCGTCAGCTCTAGCCTCAGATTTCAGGTGCTCCCGTTTTGAGGACTTCCAGGGAATTCTACCACTCCACCTGTCTTGCTGTTGCCAATTGTGTCCTACTTGCTGCTATTTCCTTTTCCATGACATATACCCTGTGGTTTCTAGAGTGTTGTTTGGTCAGGTTTCCACCACTGGTCAGCTGGTCCCATAGGTGGACTAAGAGCTTCCAGACATATTCCCAGGAGAAGTTGGTGGGAGTGCCCTTCTCCTGTAAACTTGGATTTTATCCGATGTTGGGGCACCTGGGAGGAGGGTGAGAGTGGGAGCAGTCAGCCTTCTTTGCTCATTTCAAGGGTGGTGCCTTAGAAGATTCTGTTAGCACACTCTTGGCTGCTGAAATTTTAGAAGTTGAACCTGCAAGACCCCATGTTAGATGCTCCTGTGAAACACATCTGCTCTCGTGGGCATCAGTGCTTCAGGAAAAGGCTCTTTCCCCAACAGACTTCTCCCCAAGAGCCAACAGGGACCTGCTGTCATTCAGCTCAAGGTGAATACCTTTCACAGTCTACAGGAGATGATTTCTTGAGGTTGGGCCCAGGTTGAATACATGGGGAGAGTAGAAGACAACCTCTGAGGGCAAAACACAACTCAAAGTGAAACAAGTTCTTCACCAAAGCAACTACTAAACTCTCTAGCATCTTTTGCTCACCATCTATCAGTCTATCATCCGCCCTATAATTGCTATCCTTTGGCTCATGTGGCACATAAAGCAAAGAATTGGAGCTTTAAGTGCAGTAGACATAGAGCCAACCCAAGCTCTTTTGAGGGTTCCAGGCTTTGCCCTCTTGAAGACCAGGATTTCAGTGGAGTCAGTTCTAAAGGGTCTTTGGTCCCAGAGCAAGTCAATGTATCAAACTGGATATTACTGTAGCACCATAAGACTCTCAATCTCCAGCACCAAAGTAAAGCATGCACCATCATTCACGGTGGCTAGTGAGCTGCAGTCCCGCGTGGATGTGCAGTGGAACAAATACCCAACCTTCTGCGTGGACAGGCCCAGGCTGTATTGGTCTCTATTCACCCAAATGTAACTGCATTCGTGACAACCCAGAAAAAAATGCAGAGGAATGTAGAGAAAGCAGTCTGCTTTTTAGATGCACAAGTTTTGCTCATATTATAATTACAAGCATGGGAATAGATTTTGAAAGGCGGTATTTACTTTTTTTTTTTTTTTTTTTTTTTTTTTTTCAGTTGTCATTTCTCAAATTCTAACACCCATGAGAATGTTTGGCATTGACAAGCATAATCACTCAGGGTAAATGTATACATTTCTAAAAGTATAACTTTACTATGTATGTTTTATTTCTGACACCTTGGTTCTTGTTGCTGAAAAACACTACATTTTATAATATTAATCTGAGAACACTAGTACCAAGATTTGATAATTGGGAACATCGAATATTCCATTTTGAGAAAAGGGAAAATCTGCAGAGAAAAAAATGCTCAGAACTTGCATTATGTGTTTTTCATAGGAAAGCTAATTATTAGAGAAGGCTAAAAATTGGGGTTCCCCAACCTCGGGGGCGATGCCAGCCAATGAATCCATGTGATACACTCCCTGCCTTCTCTTTTTAGAAATTTAAAGAATGTTTGGCTTCTGCATAGTGTCAGAAAACGGAAGAAACAAATAATCTTTATCAATAAAGGACGGGCTTTTCCTGACAGATTTTAATCGTGAGCTACACACGTGAATTCTTTTAAAGAAATTGCTAGGGGCCTGGGAATTTCCAAGTCCAACTTCCGTTAGCCTGCAGCTTGAGCAAGACACACATCTGTTCCGTAATTGCACAATATTTCGAATCAAAACAAACTCTTCCACGGAAGAGGGTCTTGTTGTTTTTGGCTCAGGTTACCCTTTGCGTTGTTGAGAATGTCCCCTCTTCTATCCCGGAGGTAGCGATATTACCGACATTTCCCGGTGTCAAGATCACCCGCGGGAGCCTGTGCTGCAGCCACCAATCTCGACCACTAGATGGCGAGAGAGGACTGAACAGAGGCCTTGGCGGCGGCTCCTTTCGCCCTGCAGGGGGAGGAACACTTTTGTTTCTCTGCTTTTTCTTTCTACCCCTTTGTTTGACTTCACCATTTTCTGTCTCCCTTTCTCTCTGCAGTAGTTACGTGGTTCGCATTTCATTCGGCACCTCCGTTCAAGGAAAGTCCTGTCTCCCGGCCGCTCAGGTTGGGATCGTTCCGGGCTCTCGAAACGACCCCGGTTGTCCTGTGCCAGCTGCCCTGCTGCCAAGTGCAAGCGTTTACTCCCAGATCCATCGCACGATTCTTTTCATATGTCATCTAATCCGTGACCAGGTGCGCATAGCTCATCTTGGGTCTACTGCTCAGCTCTGCATAACTTGGGGGCGGTGCTGTCTGTGCAGGTATTAGGACAAAACAGTAAAAATAAAATGAAATCAGCTTCAGACGATGTGACTCCGAATAGTCAAATATTGTAGTCCTGAGATACTGCATTAAGAAAAAAAGAAAATTACGTTGAGGGGGATGAAGACCTAACAATTCCTATACTTGCCATCTCTCAGTATTGTACTGGAACTGGTCCTTCTTTGCAGGGCCCCAGAAAGAACAGAGGCGGCTGCAGAAAGCATGTAGCTAACCATCCTAAAGAGCATAGGGGTTTTATTGTATAAATGACTTAACAATCTGAGAGACCAAACCATGCCCGCAGAGGCTAAAGGAAGAGCTGCTGCCAGACCTTTGCCACCCTCCGATGGGGAGCACTGGAGAAAGATCCCACAAGCAGAGGTGGCAGAGGGAAATGGTGTCTCCCAGGCCTCTTTTCACTACAATTAAAGGTCTATGATCCCCTTGAGGCAGATGGGAGCCCATAAAGTTAATAGGATTTATGTTCATCTAGTGGGGAGACGCCATGGCTGGGTTCTGGGTGGGAGGGTCTCCACCCAGGCAGAAGTGTTCCTTTGCCACTTGTCCCTTCCAGAGCATCAGAAAGAGCCTCAGCAGGTGACTTTCATCAGGACCTCCACCCTCTGTCTTCACCCTGTGAGGTATCCCAGACCAATGACCACCCAGCCCCTGTCATGACCTGTGAAAAAAGAATCCCAGTGCCTTAGGCTAGAAAACCTCTGGGCAGTCTATCCAAGGCTTAGCATCATTTGGACCTGGAATTGACACCTCCTAAGTTCTAAGAAAACACTGTGCCATGATGGAACCATTTTATGATGAAAACCCAAGCAGGTATGAAAAAAAATCCCTGTGCCCCACCCCACACATAGGTGGGGACAATTAGACCAAGCTGGGTTCAGTTTCTCCTCTCACCTCTTGCAGTGACATAGTGTGATTTATGACTGCGGAGAGAGAGGACCAAACCTAGTTGTTTCAGCTGAACTTCCCTGTGAGTTTTCAGGTCCACGTGAAGTCCAATGGGGTGTGAACTGAATCCCAAAATATCTTTTGAAAGCCCAGTGCACTGAGTGCAGTAAGAGATCCAGCCAAACCAAAGCTCCCTCCCTCCAAGTCTGTGCTCCTGGAGCTCACAAAGAATCTGCCACTTCTGAGCCCCATGAGCATGCTGGGAAGGGTCTGCTGCACCTGGCTGGGGGCAATGGACCATTGTTTTTCAGCAGCGGTGACTGCAGTAGGCCTCCTGCTCACCCCTGGAGCTGGCTCTGTGCCAGCGCCCTCAGAAGCCGGGCAGGCTTTTGTTCTGGGGACTTGTGGGGTGGAGGGAGTTACACAGGGAAAGTGAGGTTTGGCTGGAGGACTCTTTGAGGCGCACCCAGGTTTTCCAAACTCTCACAGGGAGGAAGCAGGTTCTAGCTCTTTCCAGACTCCTGCTGCCTTCTAAACTGAAGAGCTGCAGCACACTTAAAGAGTTTGGGCTAGCCATGCATATGCTAGAAGCTTTTCTCTTAAAAGGGAATTAAGTGTCTCTTTGGAAAGTCAGTAGGGTTTCCCAGGAGATTCTGAAATGATGTACTTAACAAATAGCTATGATGTGAAAAGATGGAGGGAGAGAACTCTGGTCAAGACAGAAGGTAAAAGGCCTGGGTTTGAGATCAGAAAGACCTGGGTTCAAGTCTGGTTCATCCTCAGAGCTAAGTGACCTTGAGAAAGCCAATTGGTTCCTCTGAGGCTTCTTGTTCCGTTACTCTTTGTCTTACCCTATCTAACCCAATGTAAATTATAATTTGTGTCTTTGTCAGAAGAAAAGGCCACAATGAGAACTTGGGATTTATAATCATCATAATCAGAATTAATTGAGCACAGTGCTCAACACTTTACATTAATTTCATTTAATCTTCAGAACACTTTTTAAGGTAGGTATTGCTATGATTCACAGTTTACCAGTGAAAATACAGCTTTAGGGAGATTCCCAAAGACTTAGAATGACCTTTTTAAAACATAAGACTAGTTATGATAGTTGCTCAGTTCTCCGTCTCCACTCCTAGGTAGTAGCATGTGATGTGTCTTTTACCTTTGTATCCCCAAGACTTAGCACAGTCCTTGGCACATAGTAGGTGGTCAAAAGTGTTTTTGAATGAATAATTCAATTTTCGACAAGGATAGAAGTGAAAGGAAGGTAGATTTGAGTTCTAGTTAAAGAACTTTCTAACAGAGCTCTCTGTGGGTGGCAACTTCAAAACTTAAAGAGATGACAACATTCTAATGTAATAAATCCACGATCTACAACATCATCATTAGCAGCAGCAATAGCATTTGTGTTCATTGAGCACTGGCTATGAACCAACTATGTGCTAAGCACTTTATAGGTATTATCTTAAATATTGTAACAAGCAAGCAGTGTCTATGTAGCATTAAACATTAATGATTAATGTCCCCACTTTTCAGACCAGGAAGTTGAGCACAGACAGGGTGAGTACTGGTGGTTGAGCTGCCTGGTACTCTGACTGCAGAGTCCAGACTCTTTTCCATCAACAGTGACCCTTGAGGTGTGAACAGGAATTGGGAGGGAGAAGTCGTAGTCATTTCATAATGGGAAAAGGTGGTGTCCAGTAACACCAATAAGGATTGAGTAATCCTTAGAGATTCTGGAAGCCTTACAATGAAAACGTGTTCACTTCCTAGCTCAGCACTTCCCATTTCATTGGTCATAGCATGCTTTTGGTGGGAAACACCTGCTAACACATCTCAGGTCACTGGAGTAACAAGGAACCCAGCTGAAGAAATGCTGTCCTGTAACAGTGACCTCCTACCCTCTTTCCAGATCAGCTTGCCAATCTGATTCCATGTGATCATCCCAAAATAACATTTTCATCATGCCACTCCCTTTCTCAAAAACTGTTAGCAGATACCCCACCCTGAGGTTAACTGAGTCTTTAGCCTGAGATCAAAAAGAAATCCTTTTGACACCATTACTCTGGATTCTCCCCAGAGCGCAACTCTTCTGCTGCTGGGAAACCAGGCTGCCCAGGCCTCTGAACATACCATTCACTCCCTTCATTTTAGAAATATTGATAGACTTTGCCAAGATGTTTTAAATGGGTGAACAGCAATCATTCTGGAAAACTTATATATTATCACTGGTCCCAGAGTCTTCCCACATTCCACTTGGTTCAGGAGTTCCCAGTCTTTTTTAGGTTAAGAATTGCTTTGAGAATGCAGGGGAGACAATAGACCATCCTGGGGAAGAGGTGACCAGATAGCTACTAACCAAATGAATTATAATTTCAGGAAGTTCACAGACACCACCCCCACCCCACCACAGACTACTTGAGGACCCCATGTTAAGAACTATTAGAAAACTCAATCCTCTCATTCATAGCTAGGGGACAGGGTGCTGGAGACTTCATGTACTTGTCCACATTCAGGCATCATGTGAGTAGTGGAGCTGAGATTTGTACCCAGGTTTTCTAACTCCTTCAGCCTGTGTCTATTTTTAAGGTTTCTTTCTTTTTTTTTTTTTTTTTTCCCCCCAGTGCTGGGGATCGAACCCAGGGCCTTGTGCTTGCAAGGCAAGCACTCTACAGACTGAGCTATCTCCCCAGCCCCTATTTTTAAGGTTTCTAATGAGGGAAATTGTATTAATTTTATTGCATACATCAAACATGGAATGACTATCTCTTGTACTTCAATATTAAGATTGGCTTCAGCAGAATTCCTTAAATTTGTGTCACACTGACTAACAGTGGTTGATACTTTCAAGAAAAGTCACTCAAATAACAATGACTGCAGATGTTAATTATGAAGTAAGGAAGCAAAACCCCATTAAACAAATAAACAAGATACTCTACAGTTGGGAAAATGACAGTATCAATAGCAAGAGGCCACACCAACACAAGAGCATAAAGACAATCGAAAGCTGTGTATGGCCAGGTATCTCCATCAACTGGGCATTCAGACTGAGGCCTGTGGCGTGTCAAAGTGAAAGCCCACATGAAGGGCAATCATAATTAAGAGAAGTGAAAGACCCACAGAATTTCCTCTTTCTACAATGTAATTGAAAAATAGATTACTTTTTCATTATAATTGTATATGAAGTAATATATTTAACCCCAAACAAGAAAACAATAGCAATTCTTTTTCATCATACAAAAAAAAAATCTATTTAAAATGTGCAGGATATCAATTCCATCTCAATGTCTTTCTTGTTTTAATTAAAGCATACGAACATCACAGTGACCTAGATCATTTGTTCACTTGCCAAAAGGGAGATAGAGACAATAGAAAATCTGAATTGACTTAAAAATCTGTCAAAACATTTAGTTTTAAATCATGGACAAAATAGGTACATGCCTTCAAATTATGGTGACCAACTATTTTGTGAGATTAGAATATTTCACATTACAGACCAGGGTGGTTATTTAATTTTATTTATTTGTTTTTTAAGAATTATTTTTTGAGATCTGTTTTTCTTTAAGTAGAAAGAGAATCAAAGTTGTTAATTTAGAAGGAAAAATCATTCATTAGATATCAACCATAATAGTGAACAACTAAAATTCTCGCAGTATTCACATACTACAATTAGAACCCCATTAAACATAAGAGTATGGAAATAAATGAATAATAGAATAAATTCATTCAGTGGAACTCTAAAAATATTACTGAACCACGGGAGAAAAGGGAAGCCATTTAAGAATGGTTTGTTTTTATTCTAAAATGTTTATTGTTTCTTTTTCTTAGCTAAGAGAGTGCTGTGTAGAGAGAGAAGCTTGGGAAGGAGTGTCAGAATTTCTGGTATATATTTTTTAACTGTTACTAATTCATTGCTGAATAACACTGGACAAATTATGTAACCCAATTTTCTCTTGGGTGGCTCTTCTCTAATATGGTAGTGAAATTTAGCTTGTAACAATATTATGAAACTGAATTAATTTTTATGGGTCTGCTAATGAAAGGGCTGTAAACAAACAAACAAACAAAAGGTGGGGAGATGTGTGTTAAATTCACACCTTCCATTTCTTTCTGACTTATAGTAATATTTAATAAATGTTGTGATTATCTCAATTTTATCCAGTGGGTGATTCAGATCATAGAATTGACCTAAGTTTACTGTACTGGCATGTGAAGGAAGAAGGGCTAAGATTCAGAACTTCCGATTCTCTTCCAGCACTCTTGAAATTTCACTTCTTTCCACTGTGTTTAGACTTCTTGAGTCCTTTGAGAACTAAAGACAGCTGAATACCCTCCCTATGGAAAAAAAAAAAAAACTACATGTGCATGTGTCCTCTTCCAACTCATCCAACACCTGTGACAAGCGTACAAACGGAGGTCCATATACTTAATGCCACAAGGTTTTCCCTCACCTTATCCACTCTCACTTTGCCCAGAATACACTAAGTTTTCCCCATTATTGTTGGAATCACCCATTTAAGCTCTTCAGAGAAACCCAAAGCTAGATGGTCAAGTTTAAATTGAGAATTCTTGGCCTCCTTGGAGTTACTCACTGGACAGTGATGGCCTTCCTATCTCAGGTTCTATCCCACCTATGGGTGAGGGAGGACAAACTTTGGGAAAAGGTTTGGGGTTTTAGGCAGCGAATCCCCAGGTCAAAAAAAAAAAAGGGGGGGGGGGTGGAGATAACAGTCCTGTAATGGCCACACTCTCTTGGCCTTAGAAAAACATCATGTCTGGTTGAGAAGTTGCGTAGCCAGAGCAGGCCACTCCGAAGCATCCTTCGTACCTGGACTGAAGACAATACCACATATGCACATACTCAATTCTTTCTTTTGATAATTTATTTAAACTGATACATAAAGCATTAAAGTTTTACATATTTATGGGGTACTACAGGATGTTTTCATACATACATAAATTATATAATGTTTAAAAAAATCAGGGTAAACATATCTATTTCTTTAAGCATTTATCATTTCTTTGTGGGGATAACATTCAAAATTCTTTCTTCTTGAAATATATAGCACAATATCATCATCTGTAGTCCCCCTACTGTGCAACAGAATGCTAGAACATATTACTCCTACCCAACTGTAAGTACCTATGTTAGGTTTTGCATTGCTGAGTCCAAAAGACCTGACAAGAACAACTTAAAGAAGGAAAAGTTGATTTTGGCTCACAGTTTCAGAGGTTTAGTTTATGGCTGGCTGACTCCACAGCTCTGAACTGGAGGTGAGGCAGAACATCATGGCAGAGGGCATGGCAGATGAAAGAGAGAGAGAGAGCAGAGTGAGAGAGAGAACTCCACTCACCAGGGACATAATATAAACCCCAAAGACACACCCCCAGTGACCAATTTCCTCCAGCCACACCCTACCTGCCTACCCAGTCACTGGATTAATCCACAGATCAGGCCACATCACATAATCTAATCATTTCACCTCTGAACATTCTTGCATTGTCTCACCCATGAGCTTTTAGGGGACACTCATACCAAACTTTCCTCTTTGCTCCCTCCCTACTACATCCCCTGGCCTCTGTAAACCACTATTTTACTGTCAACTTCTATGAGATCAGATTTTTTTTAGATTCCACATGAGTGATACCATGTGTTACTTGTCTCTTTGAGCTGGCTTGTCTCACTTAACATAATGATCTCCAGTTCTATCCATATTGTCACAAATGGCAGGATGTCATTCTCTTGTGAGGCTGAATAACATTCCATCGTGGATATGTACCACCAACTGATGGACGCTTAGTTTGTTTCTATTTCCTAGCTTTTTGCGTAGTGCTGCGATGAACATGGTGGTACAGATGTCACTAAGGCATGCTGATTTCACTTCCTTTGGATACATACAAACATACATACATACATACATCCGGGTTTGCCGGATTTTGTAGTAGTTCTATTTTTAATTTTTTGAGGAAACCTCCATGATGTTTTCCCTAATGACTATGCTAATTTAGATTCCTGCCAACAGTGTGCAAGGATTCCCTTTTGTCCATATCCTTGCCAGAACTTGTTATCTTTTGCCTTTTAGTTAACAGCCATTCTTACTGGAGTGAGGTAATATCTGAATGTGGTTTTAATTTGCATTTCCCTGATAATGAATGATAATGAACAATTTCTCATATGCCCCTCGGCTATTTGTATGTCTTCTTTTGAGAAATGTCTGTTTAGATCTATTGTCCATTTTTAAATCAGGTTATTTATGCTTTTGCTATTGAATTTTTTGAATGTCCTATATAGATTCTGGATATTCACCCTTTGTCTGATGTGTAGTTTGTAAATATTTTCTATTCTGTAGGTTGTCTTTTTACTTTTGATTATTTCCTTTGCAAAAGCTTTTTAGTTTGATGTAATCCCATTAGTCTATTTTTGTTTTTGTTTCCTGTACATTTGGGATCTTGTCCACAAAATTCTTGCCCATTCCAACATCTTGAGGTGTTTCCCTCCTGTTTTTTTGTTGTTGTTGTTGTTGTTGTTGTTTTTGTTTTTCCCTAGTACTCTCATAGTTTTAGGTCTTACTTTAAATCTTTAATCATTTTGAGTTGATTTCTTAAACTGGTGAGTGGGATCTAGTTTCATTCTTCTGCAGTGGATATCCAATTTTCTCAGCATTGTTTACTGAAAAGATTGTCCTTTCTCCAATGTGTTCTTGGCAGCTTTTGTGGAAAATCGGTTGGTTGTAGGTGTGTGGGTTGATCTCTATTCTCTCTATTCGGGTCCACTGGTCTATGTGTATGTTTTTATGCCAATGCTATGCTGTTTTGATTACTACAGTTTTGTAGTGTGTTTTAAAATCAGGTAGTATAATGCTTCCTGCTTTGTTGTTTTTGTTTTTGTTTTTTGTTTTTTGTTTTTTTTTTTTTTTGCTCATTATTGCTTTGGTTATTTAAAATAATTCTATATGCTATTTCTGAGATTCACAACTGTCCTATAGCTTTTCCATAGGTCCCAGTGTAGGAATTTATGATTACTTAAGAATAACTGTAAACTCCATTTGTATTGCTTTTAAGAATATAAAATGCTTTCATGCTCAAAAGAAGTCTTATTAATTTGATACATATTTTCATTCATCCCATTTATTTACTTATCAATAAATGTAGTAAGTAATATAACTTAATAAATAAATGTAGGGAATAAATAGAAAATACTTTAATAAGAAAATAAATGTAATAAATGACTGAACTATCAACTATAGTAGATAAAAACATACCCTTTCAAAAGTTTCCTTGAAGTTACCTTAGGACCAAGGCAATACCACTCCTAAGTCTATACTAGAAACACATCTATTTGAAAATATAAAATAATCTTCACGGCTCTGAAGGAGAAACAGTGTAAATGTTCATCAACTCATGAACAATAAACAAGATGTGGTATAATTATAGTGTAAAACTTCACAAAAGGAGCATAGTACTGACACATTCTATGACATGAATGAATCTTGAAAATGTGATGCAAAGTGAAGGATGTCAGGCCCCAAAAGCCACGTATAGTATGACTCCATTTTATACCAAATGTCCACAATGGACAAAACCATAAAGACAAGAGTATGGAGGCAGGAAAGAAGGGAAGTGACTGCCACTGTGAAGTTTTCTGAGATATGTGTGAAAATGTTCTGGACTTAGTTGTGATGGTTACTTAACCTCTTAAATATACTAAAAACCATTGAATGGTATGATCTAAAAGAGTGAATTTTATGGTTTTGCATTATACCTCCCCCCCCCCCCCAATGTTTTAAAATAAAATAGATTTAAAAACCAAACCGGATCTCCTTCTTCCTTTAAGGAAGCCCACAGTCCGACTCTACATGAGATCGGGTGCTTGGCTCCCCAGAGCAGGCCCATCATTTTGTGCGTTGGGGTCTCCCAGGGCTGACCTCCTGAAAGGTCAGTGAAGGACGTGGCAGGAAAGCAGCAGGGTCTCCTTCTCCCAGCGCGGGTTTCCTGGCAGCCCGCAGGGGCTCTCCGGCTGCTGGGACTCAGCGCGCCCGCGCCCACGTGCGCGCGCAGCCGCCTGGGTCTCCCGGGGCTCCGGAGCCTCCTGTGCTGCCTGGTGGCGGCGCGCGCGCGGGCCAAACAGGCAGCCGGCGCAGCCTGTCTAATTTAAGTGGTAATTTCCTTCGGGGCTTTCACTCAAGTGCAGCCCTGGGAGAATCGTGGCGAAGAGCTTTCCGGACTTCCCGGAGAGTTTCGGCGCTCGGGAACTTTCCCTTTGGCTTAATGAGAGCCTCTTAAGAGCGGCGAATAAGCACAGGGCAGGGCGCCGCCTCGCGCGGGCGGGGGGCGGGAGCGCGCCGCCACTTTCCGCTTTCTTCTGCCGCGGGAAAAGACAGAGGGGGTGGTGGAAAAGAAGAACTTAAATGTGGAGGTCTGGGGTGGAGGAGGGAGTGCAGTGGGGATCGTGTGGACCTGAGGTTTGCTCGGTTGCTTTCTGTGGGGCCCATTACTTGTATTATTATTTAGTTCCCCTTTTAGTCATGGGGGTTGGTCGGAACTGGGTAGGATGGAAAATATTTCTCGATGGAGGGCCAAAGATCCCCGGCGTTTACATCACTTGGATTGCTGTAGTAATAGATGCCCCAGCTTCCATCCCGCCCAGTTACTGGATGGAAGTCAGGGGCGCATGTGTTTGTAAATGGGGGTGGGGGTTCTAGCGTAAGAATGCGTATTTTTAACAACCTTATTGTGTGATTATTACCCAAACTAAAATTTAACATCTGCTGGACACAAGGTGCCTCCTTTTGAAGAGTTCAGTTCTGGAAGGGCTAAGGGATGTTTGAGAAGGTTTGAAGGAACCCAGCCAGCAGAAAACCAAAAACGAGCCAACACTTAAGAGCAGCAGAAATGAGAGGGACCGGGTCAAGAATACCAACTATTGGCTCAGTCTAATTTAAAAATTAGAAAATTGAAACTGTCACCTGTCCCCACCTCCATCCAGTCACAACTCCAGACATTGACCAGCCCCTGCGTGCTAATTTGAACGGGGCACAGGGTTGATTTTTGTCTCATTAACAGCCTTTGGGCTTGCACTCAGGACCTGGCTATCCACCTGTCCAGTGCATGCCACAGTAAATGCCACAGAAGGCTAAGTCCACCTGCTGCTGTTGACCTTGTCTTTGACCGACCTATTGTAAACTCTTCTGTGAGGTCCCCTTTGTATCTGATGTGTCCCAGTGCAAGAAACCCCACGTAAAACGATGGTGAGGTGTTCATGAGGATAAGACACCCAGCCCCACTGTCTATACGCCCACCACCCTGATCCACAGAGCAACCTTCAGAAGGAAGCCACAGGATACTAGGAGGAGGAAAGCTTTCCTGTGGGAAAGGAGTACTTAGTAAATGCAGTAAACATTTTAGAGAAGACAAACTGAAACCTCAAGCTTCAAGTAACCACAAAAAGTTTTGAAAAGAATTTGCCTGCTGTGGGAGGATGACTGCAACTCATTGTTCAAGCACCAGTTTAAGCTCAAATGTTAAACTTAAGTATAACTGTAAATGAAACTGAGTCCATAATAAAACTGAAAGCCCGACTCGATGTCTGAGGCCTACCCAGCCTGTAACCTTCCTTTATGTTTTCTAGAACTCATTAACTATTTAGCTTTGTTTTCTTCATGAAGTCTTTGACCTTATTGCTCTTGCATTTGTGTTGTTTTCACTTTTTAAAATGAGGCAGCTCATAATTGTTGTACCAATGATTAAAGAGATGGGAGTGGGAGACTTTGATTAAAAGGTTTATATATTATTTAAAGTTGCAGAGGTGAGAATTGTAGAACTAAAAATAACAATATAATAGAAAGCACTTGCAGAAGGGAAGTTTAGAATAAATGAACTAAATCCTCCCCCTTCATATTAAGGTGTGTAGAGATAATATCTCATGTTGATAGATGGAGAAAAGGAAGTTAAGCCTCTTATCTAGATTTATGGAGGTAAATGCTAAAAGAACCCAAAACAAACAGAGGAGGTTGAATCTGGGGAGGGGGATGCGGGGAGGAGGCAGAGAGCTGAGGGGTAAGAGGCTCCTGCTCATCCCCTTAAGTTCTGTCCTTATTGATTTGTTCCCACACATGTGAATTATTTTAGTGGATTTTTTTCTTTTCTTTTTTAGCAAGAGATAAAAAGAAAGGAAAACATGGTGGGAACATAAAATCGAGTCAAGAATTAGGTTTAAAAACACATCTCACATTGCCTCACACATTTGCAGCAGCTGGGTCACACATTTGGCTTCGAGCTACACAAGAGCAATTGGAAAAGGGACCCTTGATCAATCCATTCATAATATTCTCAGGATGAAAACAGACCAATTCTTTGGGAGAAATTTGGCTGTTCTTTGCTATTAAAATGTCAGAGTGAGATTTTTTCTGGAGTACTTCCTAAACAAGGCGGATGTGATTATATTCACAACAGTATCTTTGAAATGTGTGGAATAATGGTTTTCTTTCTTTTTCCCTTGAATGTTTCTCAACTCAGATTGCTGGTGTCACACTCACGTGCAAGTTAAATAAACAATTCCACAGGAACACAATTCCTGATGGAGCTAGGGATTGATTTTAGAATATTTGGTAAAGTAGATTTAGTTTTGTACTAACAGAATTATTACTTTTAATTTTTAAAAAATTAAAATTGAATTTCTCTCAGTTGAAAATTATCAGGTAACTATGAGCTCAAAATTGTACTTTCTAATGATCACCTAGTTTATAACTAATGAAGGTTGTCTCTTGAAAGAGATTCATGTACCCTAACAGCCAATCAAATTGAGAGATTTTATGTTTGTATTTATGCAAACATAAGTACAATTATAAACACAACTAAATTCATGTACCCACATTTCCTGTGACTGTCTTTGTGTTTTTTCTTTGTAAGCATTATAGTTATACATAATAGTGGGATTCATTTTGACATATTCATAAATGCATATACCCTTAGTTTTCTCTGTTTCAATACCCCGTGGCCCCTTTCCTCCATTACTTTCTCCCCTGATTCCCTTCCTTTACCCTATTGCCCTTCCTTCTATTTATTTATTTGTACATTATCATTGTATATAAAATTGGAACACACTGTGGTGTAGTCACATATGTACCTTGTATAATTTGGTCAACTTAATTCCCCAGTTTTTTCCCCTTTCCCTCTTCCCTCCATCCTCCTTGGCTATCTTTGTGTTCCTATGGTGTCTTCAGGATGCATGTGCTGGGAGCAGTTTTACAGATGAAATCTTACATTTCTGGTACTTCAGCAATTAGGTAATATACAGAAACTCAGATTTAATTTTTACACTAACGATTATGTTTTGCTTATTACAAAATCCGTATGTTTATTCAAAATGAAAATATTTGAAAGTAGAGAAATTGTTGATAGCATTAACGATTAACCATTTAGTAATTTTTATGCACATATGTATATAGATTTTAAATGAAATAATATGGTATAGACTGGTATTTCCCTTTTTTCTCAGTGTCTGTCTTTCCAAATCATTAAATATTCTTATGACTATCTTTTTAAAATTCTACATAATCCATTATTTTAGTGTTCATTTGGATTACTTAGCCATTCATTTTAAAAAACATGATATAGAAACACAACTTTTAAGGTTGAACTGTTAGACTCTTTAATATGCTATTTCCCAAAGGAAAAATCTGAGAAAACTGAGATTCTAAATAGGATTGAAATATTTCCAGGTCCTGCTTGATTTATGTGGGCACAATTAAAAGGCTTCAGTTAACTTTCCAATACTTTGCTACTTCCTTCCAGTTTTGAGAGAAATTTCATAGTGATAGAGTTATGGATTATTAAAATATCTTAAAGACTTGACTATAGACCCTGAAATAGTTTCATATTTTTTAATGATCTTGGTTAGGGAAGACGTTTAAAAAATCTCTTGTATCTATAAGTTTCTGGTTCTGTTTCCCTTATTTTAACACTTAGATGACTAAGAAATATGACTTCCTCTGGTTGTTAACCCTTTTTTGTAGTGGGTCTCAAAATTTTCTATGGATCCTGGGTTTTTATAAGCTGCATTTAGATGCTTTATCACTAAATTCAATAATATGAATGTTCAAAGTTTCCAGAAAAAAAAGTAACCAGACAGAATTTTCTCACTTTTAAGTTTTCACTCTAAAAATTTTATTTAAAAATTTTGGTGTTTGCTGCAACTTAACTCCTTGAGATTACTTACAAAACAATCTTATAAACAAGTAATAAACAGTGATGAAAGATGGAAAATTTTATAAGGAATCTGCCACCTCTAGTTCTATTTTTTTTCCCCATGGACATGACAACTTATGGTAGGCATATAGATAAATAGGTAGTATACACCTTCTTCTAAGTAATCTTGTTTCTGGATTCCAGTTTTTGTAACAGAACTGAATGTATCAATATATCCTGGTGTGCTCGCAAGAGTAATGGCACCCACCTAGATGCTTGGCCCTTAACACCTGAGAACTAATGCTGAAGGTAGAACATAAGCTGCCAGCCCTTAGTGAATTACAACTCTGCTAAAAATTCATGACTTCTGCCAAAGCCCTTCTTCAGAAAGTCCTGGCCCACGCAGATAAATGCTCCAACTCATGTAGAGTGTTTTGCAGTAGCACATGTCTTTTCTCTACCCTAGGCTGTAACAATTGTACTTCAATTGATGGACTGCTTCCCTGTGTCTGCCATCTCCCTTCTCAAGACACCATGGGTTGACTGGGACTCCCTTTCCCATTATATCCACGGGAATTGAGGGCATAGAGAATAAGAAGTTTGTCCGAGGCTGCAAAGCTTTAAGTGCCACTTTTTGAATCATTTTCCTTTACAGTTGTTCTCTGAGCTGCACCCAGCTCTTGTCTCAATGTGGTAGCACAAGTCACCTGATACCTCTGGAGTATGGAATTTAGGGAATAATACCTGACAGGAGAATGCAAGAGAGTTTTTTGTTCCTTATTACAGGTAAGCATCAAATTAATAATTGAGGAATACTTTTAAGGACAAGGCCAGCTGAGCTTTTGAGGCCCTTACTATTCATCATACATTAGCCTAGTTGTGGGCTCCATTTTTAGTACCTATTTGCTTTGATTTGGATAAGTTGTGTGTTCTCGTTGGGTATAAACTTACTCATTTTACAAATTTAGGGGCTCAGACTCAATTAGTGCTTAAGACTCTCCCAACTCCCAACTTCTCTGACACTGCCCATCACCCCAATGCTCACCCAAGCCTGTGGGGTGTGAGAATCCTACCATATTTTCGTAAGTGTTCCTATGGGGTTATTGTCAGGAATCTGTCCATTCAACTGAGACACTGTGACCTAAGGTCATTTGTCTCACCTACACTAAAGGTGAAAAGTTGCACAAACATGACTTTATTTGGGATAAGCTTTCTGGCCTATAGTGCCTGCTTCCAAGGGTGCCCTTCATTGCCAGTTCAAAGCATGTCCTGATGCACATGCTGATCCCAGTGTGGCTCTTTCAAAAGCCAAATGCCACTGACAAAAAAATGGGAAAGCCTCTCTCATTTTTATTGTGTTCCTAGTCATTCCAAGAGTCATTTCCTTTCCTTTTGGGGAGATAAAGAGACATATATTATGTGGGCAGAAGATGCTGTGTTCTGGTCAATAACGCAGGCCACAGAGGTCAATGGCTTTAAGCCAAGCCTGGCTGAAAGCTGCCATAAATTTCCAAAGGTGGGGGAGGAAGACTTAGAGACGGAGGTACACTGGCTGAGAGGAGGAAAGACGGTGGGCATAAATGGTCCTCTGAAAAGAACAGAGTATCAGTCTCATAAAATCCTACCATGGTCTATATTCCTACCATGGAATGGGGAGAATTCTGCCCACCCAAGTTTTACTATGCAGCAGAGACAAATATAAAGATCTGAAAATAAATCTCTGAGGTCAGCCCATCCCTTGAGACCAAAACTTGCTGCTTTCTCTGATTTTGCAATTCATCAGCATCTTTAGTGTTTTTGAGCACACTCCAGGTTTGAAGGCACAGCCTACCACCAGGCCTCCATCTTGACTGGCCTTAACTCATTGGTCTCTTTCTCAAACCTGCTTTAGGCATCACCTTGGTATAGAAACATTAGATGTTCAAACTTACCCAGCTCCCAAAAAGCACCTGCTTTTGAAAGTCATCAGACTTATTTACCAGTTTTTGCAGAGGATCAAGAGTGTGTGTGCACGTGTATGTGTGTATGTGTGTATGTGTGTGTGTAGAGTGAGAGTGTGCTGTGGAAATGGGGGGTAGCTTCATCTCTTTTAAGCACATCTGACTCAAGTTCCCATCACATAGCATTTATAATTTTACATTTACTAGAAGCATATGATGAATCATTTCTTTGAATAAAAACTATTAAGGATATTGTTCATAATAGGATATTGAATGAATTTGACTGCCATAAATTTCAGTTTCCGTTCCATGAAACACATGATAAACACAAGAAAACTACTAACAAGGAATGGTTACTAGGAAGTTTAATCTCCCAAAGGATACTTGCTTGTGGCTGTGTGTTTGTGTATTCATATGTATGTGTGTGTGTATCAAATATATATATATGTACAATTGTGTGTACAATGAGGATTTCCCTCAAAAGATAAAATCTGAAAATGTAGTGATTTTAAACAAAATATAATTACTTTAGGGGCTTAAAAAATCTTACCCTATATTTTATAGTCAATATAGTGACTATAACTCTTCTGTTTGGCATTTTGTATGCCTTCACATATCTTGAATAATTTTCCAAGTCTTATGCATATTTTATCTCATTTTTTCAACCCTCTGAGAAACTCAGAGGTAACTCAATAAAAGTAAATATCTTGTTCAACAAATTTCAGCAGTAGAACTGCAGAAAAAATAATAGCAAACCCTGATGTTGCATTTGTAAGTGGCTGAGTCTCTGCTAGGAACATTGCAAATGTGAACTCATGATCCTTCCAATAAGCCTCAGAGATGCAGGCACTATTATCATTGCCATTTTACAGATGAGAAAACTGAAGTACAGAGAAGTTAGGTAACTTGCCCAAAGTTCAGGGGCTGATCCTGGGTTTATGTCCAGATAACATCAAGGTCACATTTCCTTTAGGATGAATTTGAAAAGCAACTGCACTTTGAGTCACATTTTAGACTGAGGGTACATTTATATCAGCTCCAAAAGAATACAGGAATTTCCTAGGGGAGAGAAAATGACAGCTAACATGTTTAAGTAGCCCATTAGGTTTTTAATTTAACATAAGATGGTTGACTTGTCAGCTGAATATTTAGAAGGAAGGCTGTATCTCTAATCAGCTCCCCCAAAATGTCCTAAATCCCCCATTTATGTCCATGAGGCCCTGGGCCCAGGAAGATGTCACCCACCTCACAAAGTTCTTCTGTACTCCCAAGAAGAATTCAGATGTAAGGGAAGGTAAAGGCTGTTGTGTGTCCATAACCAGGTGGGGTGCTCGGAGGTTTACAGTGTACCCCAGGCACTGATGAACCTGTAGAACTTGAAGTTATAAATAAAATTCACTATCCTAAATGAACTTTCTAGAGAAGTCTAGAAATTAGTATCAGAAAGTAAATGGAAATAGAAATAGATCCTCTCAGAAGATGAAGAAATTATTGGTCATCTACATGAGGGTCTTGGAATATTAAAAATAAAGAAATGCTTAAATATGGTATCGACAATTACGGTGTATTTTAAATGATGACATTTACCTGATTAATGCTTTTAACACATACCCCCAAGTACAATGCACTACAAATGTGCTACTTGCAAAATAATTACAGGACATATAAAAATATTAATTTATAGTATTCCATTGGGGGAACACTCCATTAATGGGACCCTCACTTTGTATGATGAATGCCTTCTTTCACTGTATTAAAAAGAACAATTAAACCTGGGCTTTCATGTACTCTCTCCTAATTACTTTCTACCCTGGAATAATTTTATTCCAGAGTCTGCTATTCTAGCTCTCTTTCATAATCTGCTCCCTGGAGGAAAGTTGGAAGAGGAAGAACTATTTATTTTCATTATATTTCAAAGGTCCCTTTTCATTAGCTCTCTTTTTCACTACAATTCTAGCATCTACTAATTGTTTTACAGTACATACAGTGCTTTAGAGCCCGGCAACAACACACCATTAGTTGGAAGCAAAAATCATACCGAAAAAAAGCTCTTGAGTACATTTGTACCTTTTCTCTGAAATTAGGTAGAACACTTTACAGTTTAGTTTTCTGCTGATATGTGTGTGTGATATCTATTTTGGCTGACCCAAGACACAGAACAGTATTTCCAACATTCCACAGTTTAGTAGGTGTCTCAAATAAGAAAGCTGCTATCTTCTGTTTAAACAATTTTTAGCCTATTTTTGTCATTGACATTTGAAAGTTACTACATCCAAACTCTTTATTCCTTCATCAAAAATAGGTTGAAAACACTTGGTGTAAGATACCGAGCTATGAATTGGCAATACGAAACTGAATTCTAAATCTCTGTTCTTAAGGAACTTATTCTAACACCATATTTCCCCAAACAATTTAAACAATAGAAGATTTAAAGGAGGAAGAAACTGAGAAGGAAAGAATTTTCTAAAACAAGTATGACTTAGAAATTATTGATTGATAATAGGATTGAAATAACTTTTAGATCACAATATGATCCTCTTCCCATTTGTAGGAATGTATTTCAAGATAGAAAAGCAATTTTCCATAATTCTTACCCCTTTGCAGCATTTGATGGGACAAAGCTTTGGCGTTCTTTTGTTTTTGTTAGACCATGAGGGCATAATGTTTACCCCAGTATCATGTACATGCAGGTGGCAAGAGGCTAGAAGAGACCAGAATCTGAAAGCCTTATTTCACTTGCTTTTGTCTCATGAATCTGTTTCTAGAGGTGTGCATAGGGAACTATACATATAGTTGATAATTATAGGGTAAAAAGACAATTTTGAATTGCTCAGGCTTAAAAAGACAGATTTCCATTTTAAGTAAAAGGTTGTCTAATTTCTGTTTGAGCTATCCCTAGAGATCCCCTTAGTAATCTCTTTCTAATCTGGATGAACTGGTCTTTCTTTACACACATCCCTTTTATGCTTACAGAATGTCAAATCATACACATATAACTCAGCTGCTCTTTTTTGAATTAAAGAACCAAAATCAGAAGACTAGCAAGTTCAAAACAGCATTGAGTTGTCACGTATAAAAGGACATTAAATTGCAGATGTGGCTGGGACAATTTTATTTGCAATTTTTCTAAATCAGAGACAAGATGCCTTTGCTTTATAAAAGAATATGTGAGGAGGACCAAGCTCTTCTAGCACAAAGGGGAAAGGAGAAGAGAAAGGGGGTGGGATGGAGGTAAAGAGATTTCAGGGAGCACAGGGGCCTGAAAGAGAAGGCAGGTCTGATGAAATGAACTCCCTTCAGGTACGCAATTACCTAGTCCCTGCAGCAGCTGTTTACCAGACTCAATTCCCTGAAGCATCTCACATCTTTGTTTCCTTTTTTCTTTTTTCTTTTCGCTGATACAGCTCAAACTATCAGTGAAAAGAAGTAATTTCCCCTGTATTGTAGAAGTTGGACCCAAGCCTCACTTTCATTCAATGTAATGCTTAGTAAAAGCTAGGCACTAAGTACCCTACATATATCATCACATCATAGGATCATTGCCCTTCTTTTAGAGAGAGAGAGATGGAGACTCAAGGATCTCACAGAAGGATGCAGAGTCAAGATTTCTCAAAGTTCACCCCCCAAGTTCTCAGTGCTCAACTAGTTGCTGGTAATTGAAATGGAAGTTTCTTCTGATTACTGTTTGAATAGACTGATTTTACCCATATATCCGTCAGGGACTTGGATGCTAAGGAAAGTCTATCGTTTCCAAAGGATGTTGCCAAGTTCCTACTCCACACCAGCTATAGTTTTGGACATAGCCTGATATTTTAGGGATCTCCTGTGGTCTGGGAACCACCTCAAATAGAGTGAAGAAGATTGCACCCTTAGGTCCCAATCAGTTGCAAAAGTAAAACTGCTAGGACTTTGGATTTTCAAGTTTATTGTGGTCAGTGGTAAAAATTGGTTACAACTGTCTGCTTGTTACCCCCTGCCCCCTCTTAACCCTCATTTAGTGGTTAATAATTGCCCACAAGCAAAGGCAGCCATTCCCCACTGCTAAAATCTTCCCTCCCTTGAGTACTGCTGTTAAGTAAAACTGCTCAATGGTTTAAGTGGAGCCCTAATTAATGAGTCTGATTCCTGCCTGACACTGGCTCATTTTTAACCTGGTAAACTCATTAAACCTCTGCTCTTCATTTAGCCACGGGTGACCAGAGTATCATAATTTCAACTAAGTGCGCTCAGTGATTTAATGGGCCTTGAGTTTCCCGCATTCCCATAGTGTCCCATCTGAGAAGCTCAATCAGTATCCTTAGAAGTTTATTTAGTGCAATGAGAGATCTCTCTGATCTATCCTGAATTCAACTGAAGGCTTTAAAGATGAATGAAAGC
The DNA here is from genome assembly GCF_902686455.1 of Sciurus vulgaris. Taxonomy (NCBI): domain Eukaryota; kingdom Metazoa; phylum Chordata; class Mammalia; order Rodentia; family Sciuridae; genus Sciurus; species Sciurus vulgaris. The sequence continues at coordinate 38,412,700 of NC_136476.1, forward strand.
AAACCGCTGGCTCCACAATTTCAAACGACCCATTTTGCTTTAACCGTAAATCAGCCAAGGGGCCTGAAATGCAGACAATTTCCAGACAGGCCAGGTCATCTCCTGAGTTAATGAGACACGGCATGCTCAAGAACAGTCCTTACCTTTGCCAGCAGATGCCAGCACTTCCTTTTCCAGGAGAAGGAAGGACCAAGGGGTTTGGTCTCCACTCCACACATTGTGAAAATTTAAGATAAAGGCAGATTCAAAGCATCAAAGACAAACAACATATGGGCACATGTGCACGCAAGTGCAAACACACACGCGTGCACAAGATTGTTCTGTATCTGTTCTCATTTCCAGTTTATTCCCAGTCCATCATATCAAAGAGAACCTCAGAGAGAGCTGTTTTTTCCTTGTTAGTACTGTGTTGTATGATGTGTAGATATCTAAAAAACTGCTTCCCTCTCTCAATACTAAAGAATTTTCAGAACTCAAACAGGCCAGGGCTAGCTGGTTTCTAATTTTAATGGGTTCTCATAAAACCCCTGTCAATAGCAAGCTCCCAGTAAGTGTTTTATAACAGTGACAGCTTTGCAAATACTGTAACATATGTAACTTGGACTGGGTCAATACATGCCGGGGAAATCAGACTGCGAGATGGTCGAGCTGTTCATTTTGGCTGTCTTTACAATCAATCAGCCAGACCAACTGAGCCTGCAGTGATACTCACTGATTATTGAGAAAGCTAAAACAAATGGATTGGCCATGCTGTCTGCCAAGGCCCATTCAATAGATACAACCTGTGTCAAGATACAAATGGGTGTCATTTTTTGACAAAACCAAAGTTATTAGGAATGAGTCTCAGGTCCATGCAAAAGTGAGCCTGTATTTTGCTGAGAGGGAGGGAGGGAGGGAGGGAGGAAGAGAGAGAGAGAGAGAGAGAGAGAGAGAGAGAGAGAGAGAGAGAGAGAATATTAGTACAACTTATTTCAATAAACTTTATTGGGTAGATTTTGCAGACTGACCTATTTCAGAAAACCAAAGTTTACAGGCTTTGGTGCCAGGCCACAAGCAATAATAGTTTCTACTCCTTCCTGGCTTGCTTCTCTTTTTCTTCTTTGAGTATCCTTTGCTTTTGCACTTAATTCAAAAACAAGCAATTTTCTTAAATATATTTCCCAAGTGTGAAGATAAAATTCTTAAAACAAAAAAATTCCAAGTTCTAAGTGAGATACAGGACTCCAAAACCCTTTCTTTTAACCTGCACAAGTGACTGGATTTATTCAGCTCCCAGAGCTCCTCACTGCATTCTCTCCTTCCAGCCAACTCATCCATGACTGCTGGACAGATAAGTGTATTGTGTGAGTTGTCTAATCCAAATGTCTCTGAGTTGCTTGCTAGGATTAGGCCAAAATAGTCCAATAAAAATGAAGGCTGTCTCTCAGTCTTTGCCTAAACTTGACTCAGATCACATTTACGTGAAATGAATTACCTTCACATTGTTTTCTTGGTGTACCTCTCTGCTTGTAATAGAGAAAGAAAACGAAAGTTGCTTATCAATATTTCCAGTTGAAAATAAAAGGAGTACTTAGGCAAAATAAGTCTTTTTGAGGACAGTATTTCCAACTTCATTGAGTTTCAAGGATCAGATAGAGATTGAAGAGTACATGGGCCACTATATAAATATAGGTAAAGAAAAAGGGGGGGTCTCAGAAATTTATTATATTTATAATTCATCATTCTAAGCTACTGACCTTTAGAGTATGCAAAAGTTGACTGTCCCTTTCCATTTTATCAGAGCTTTGGAGGAATCAAATTAAGGGAAGGGACTCAAGAGTAAAATGGGGTTTCCTAGACAGAAAGAAACACATGCACAAGTCAACCACAAAAGAGAGAGGAAAATGTATATGCACATACCAGGAGGAAAGACAACAAGGTATGATTAAAGAGTCAAAGGCTTTCATATCACAGTGGCAGAGGCCAATCAGTAGTTGTCTCACTGGTCTTCATTCTTTTCTTTAAAAATTTATTTTGGCAATAGGACTTCCTGAGTTTTAGCTGAGTGAGGGTCCCGTTGGAGACTGCATTTCTCATCTTTTTTGTAGGTAGGTGTAATCTTATGACCACATCTGGCAAATGCACAGTGCACAGGAGTAATATATAACTTCTGGTCATATCCAAAAATGGAAGCTGCTTACTCTTCACTTTCTCATTCCTCTTTCCTGAGGACTGGAATGTAGATGTGCTGATAGTTCATTACCAACCATGTGGATGAGGCAACCCCTAGTGCATGATGAAAAGAAAGAAGGCACTTGGATCTGGAACCATCCCACACACCTGGACTGCCCACCTGCTTGGATCTTTTTTTTTTTTTTTTTTTCTTTTCGCTTGCAATTTTTATTTATTTTTCTGGCCTAAATGCACTGGCTGGAACATCCAACACAATGTTGAATGAAAGTAGTGATAGAGGACATCTTTTTGTTTTGTTCCTGATCCCGGACAACAAACTTTTAGCATTTTTCCATTAAGTATTACATTGGGTTTATAAATATCCTATTCTTAACTTTCTAAAAATTTTCGTAGCTCATGAGTAGATGCCAAACTTAATGAAACGTTTTTCTGCAGATATTAAGACAATCACATTATTTTCTCTCTCTCTCTCTTTTTTTTTTTTTTTTTTCTTGCAGTGCTGGGGATTGAACCCAGGGCCTTCGGTGCTTTTGAGGCAGACACTCTATCAACTGAGCTATATCCCCAGCCCTCCACTCTACCATTCAGACTCCCATTCTCCTTTTATCTCTTCACCATACAGCTTTAGTTTGTGAAGTGTCTCTGCCACTCAAAGCAACTTGATCTCAGTGGAAAGATCTTTATGGGGTATGCAGCCTGCATATCTCAGCCTTGCTTATTGCTCAAAATGCTGAATTCTCTCCTGGGTGTGTTTGTGATCAGAGAATTCATAGTGAGATGGCCTAGCTCTATCTTTCACCACTGGGAGATTGTCCATACTGTCAGTGGCCATAGGGTCATGGCAAATGGCACACATTATTTTCTCCTGACTCCACCTTGGCAAGGCACTGATACCTCTTCTGGGATTTCTGGCTTTCAGGGGACATGCTTCCAATGTCTGATGAAAGGCATCATGTAGGGTCCTTGAGGGACTTGCCAAAGCTGAACGCCTGGCTACATACTGATGGGCAGAGACATGTCTGGAGACTCACTAGGCACTTTTGGTTGTCTTGAATCTATTGAAAGATTGGGATTCAGATCCTCTAGAACCAAATCTCTATTACCACAGTGAAATGATGTGACAATTATACTAATAAATATTAATATGAAATATTGTCCATCTTGTGCACATTAGTAAAGCTCCCTGGAAAATTCTACCCAGAGGTCTATTTCTCCACCATTGTGGGACTCCCTGTGGTCTGACCACCAGTGCTAAATAGGCTCTTCAGAGACACTGTGACAGGGCCAGGACCCACGGTGTCAGTGATGCCATGCTGAACACCAGTCATGCCTGGATTTCAGGCACAGGTTGAGGAGCACAGCTATAAAAGTTTCAGATCCCAATATTAACTTTGCCCTTTACTGGCAAAGTGATATTGGGCAAGCCTCTCCGAGCCTCAGTTTCCCTGTCTAGACAATGGCGATCAACTACCTGCTCTCTAGTTCATGGGATTCTTGCTACATCGAACAATCCTTGTTCTCACTGGTCTTATGAGTCGGTGGATATATAAAATCAATATGTGAAATAAGAGACAATGCATGTGAAAATCATGGTGTAAGTTTTAAAGGGGTATGCAAGTGTAAAAATCACTGTTAGTGATTTTAAAATAATAAACACAGGGTAAAATATCATCACTTTTGTGCCATCTTTGAGGTCCTGCTCTAGTATATGATTCTTTGGACTGTAGTGTTAGATTATCTATACACACCACAAACATGGACAACTTTTTTTTTGTGCGTGTTAAGCTTAGCACCCCCTGACAAAAAAACTAGAATGTATGGCAAAGAATTAGAAACCAGTGTTCTGGTATACTGTTGGTTTTTCTCCCAAGACCCACACTTTGCTTTTGCTTCCTGCTAATCCACCTCTAGTTGGAAATGTCTATAGAAAAAAAAAAAAGTGAGTCCCATAGCTCAGGGCCAGAGATAATTGGCAAAACACTGGAGGAGAATCAGTGATGGAGGGAGGGAGTGAGAGAGTAAAAGAGGGACCTGGGAATTGGAGAGTAGAAAAGACAATGCACAAAGAAAAATCAATCCTCTGGAATGTGGCATGTAGGGAGAAAGAACCAAGCTATAAAAATGGAAAGTGGAGACCTCAGATTCAATCAATTGGATGCCAGGTGGATATGGCTTTAAAAAATGAGGCTATTATCACTGAAGTTCATGTGACAGAGCTTAGGTGTAAGAGTCAAGTGATGATCACTCTTGTCCACAATCATAAAATAAAGTACCACAGTGATTTATCAGTCTGCTTTTCTCATACATCCCAACTTTAAGAAGTGTCTATAAATTTAGAGCCCACCTTTAAAAAACTCTTCATATGCCATTATAGATAAGCCCAGTTTCTGGCACAAGGTAGGTATTCAATCAATGTTTTGAATAAATGAATGGAAAGAATGCAAACTTAGTTTTTATGTTTTCATGTCGAAAGATTCTAGACTGAAAAAGAATACATTTCCTCTCTCACTTTTAAACATGAGTGTCTGATTTTTTTATGTATTCCTCCAGTCTAGACAGAAACAATAATGGTGGCTCTTTATTGAACAATCACTGTGCTGGGCACTGTGCTAAGTAGTTCACATGGTGTCATTCCACCCCTGTAATAACCAGTGAGCTCATGATTAGCCCACTTGCCGAGTGGGGAAATGAGATGGAGGAAGCTATGCTTAGGTTACAACATCCACCCTGAGGTTAAGCAACTGGTCAAAATTCATAAACCTAGTTAGTAAGGAACAGGTTAGCCAGTTACATATTTTCTTTAATAATTATATTTTCATAGGAAGGGCACCAGGAAGTGGTTCAAGAATTATAACTACCCTTTCTACATTTTTAAGGTCTGAATAAAGCATGTTCATTGAGGGTCAGTTACTGGCAGTGACCTTGAGTGCCTGAAGTAGGGGCATTTGCTTGCTTTTTGATGGCAACCAAAGCAAGAAATGCATCTTACATCCCGGCACATTCTCTTTCCCTCTCATACACATACAGCCACAGACATATATATACCTAATTGAAATAAAACTTTCACCAGTCAATGCTTACCATCACTATATATGATGCTTACTAATATTTTCTTTTCCCTTCCCTTCCATTCTATTCTACCCTGATACTTTAAGTGCTGGTTGGGACCCATGTATAATTAATTTCACTAAGCACCTAATGGCCAGTGGTCCATGGTTTGGAAACTGCTAAACCAGAGGACAATAGAACTAGATGCATCCTGAAATTTTGATTTAGCCGTAGGGCTTGCATCCTGGGCTTATATTCCTATCGGGGCGAAATCATGCAACATCTTTGAACTCCAGTTTCTCATCCATAAAATGGGGATAATAATAACTACCTCCAAGGATTGCAAAAAAGAGTGAGTAATGAACATAGGGACCTACCCTAGCACCTTGTGTGTCTGCCAGAAGTACAGTGACAGCAGTATAAGCAGGTGGTCAAGAGCATGGAGCACTAATCAGCTGTGACCTTAGGTAAATCACATAATCTCTAAGCTTTAGGTTACTCCTGTGTGAAAAATGGGGCAACAATAGTACCTACCTCTGGGGTTGCTGTGAGATTAGATGTGACAATACATATAAAGCCCTTTAATCAGTGCTTGGTGCTTATTAAGTGCTTAATAAATTATTAGCTATATTAGATGCTCAACAAATACCTTTTACTGTTATCCAACACTATAGAACTAGTCTACAACTGTCTAGACCAGGTTACAATATCTGTTTCAATGAGACAAATGTGGGGTTGGGGGTGCATGTGTGAATTGCTGTGTTTTGCTTGTTAGGATTTCCTAGAGGCCAAATCAAACTTGGCTTTAGCAAAGGAAATTATTTTAGTAAAGAAAGGTTAGATCCAAATTGGATTCCTTCTCCTTGTTCTTCAACAGCATTTCCACAAAACCCAATATTTGGCTTGATAGGCAAGGCATATTTTTATAAGAGCAGACTTCATAAAAAAATTTTTTTAAGTGAATAAAGGAAAAAATAAACACATGAGTCTATATACTAATTAATAGGAAGTGAGTTGAATTCTGTGGAGATTAGCTAAAGAACTCTATGGCATGGTTTTCCTCCCTGGAGCCTTCCTTCTTTCAACCCAGTGCAGATAGCCATTAAGAAGATCCTGATGCCTCATAGTGTTCATGATCTGTGCAATCCCCTCCTTCTGTTGGGTGTGGGCTAAACCTAGTGACTCACATCTAATTAATAGGATGAGGTAGAAATGACAGAGTATGGCTCAGAGATTAAGTCATAGAAAGCAGTGTCTCTCTTCCAGAACTTGCTTCCAGGGAAGCATGCTATCATGTTGTAGGTAGCTACTTGGAGAGTCCCATGTGAAGAGAAACTGAGGCCTCCTGCCAACTGCCATGAGGTTGGAAGCTGATCTTCTGGCTTCTTCTGAAGACTATAATAGTCCTAGCAGACAGTCTGACTTCAACTTCAATAGATACTATAATCCAAAACTCTCAAATAACCCACTTCCAAACTCATGACCCTCAGAAACTGTGAGATAATAAATGCTATGTAAGCTGCTGAATTTTAGGTATACTTTGTTATAGCATAATAAATGGCTCATACACTACCCTAGAATCTTCTGTGTTAGGTCAATCAGTTCCTTATTTCTTCTCTCATTCATCTCATGAACTTTTATACTGACTACTTGCTATTTCTGGCCATGTAAATTCCCGCAGGTTCCAACCTGAAGGAGCTTGCAGTCTAATGGTGGATATAAGTGAGCAGGCTTATAATTAAAATGGTAAGAGCATGCTAAATGGCATCATGTGGTTTTGATAAGAGAGTCTTGGGTACTCGGAGGAGGGAATGAGAAGTTTTGGCCTGGGCAGATGAAAGAATACATGGAGAAGCTGGCAATTGATCTGAGCCTTTGTACCAAGGTGAAGGTTTTGTAATGTAGCCACTTGGTTGGACAGAACTATATTTCCCAGAATTCCTTTTCTTCTGTGTTTCTATTACCGTGGATATAAGGATATTCCCACAAAAACAGAAGGGAAATACAGCAGCCATGGCCAGGTGTGTGTGTTTAGCTTGTTGATGAAGCACTGTGTTTTTTTGAGGGCTATTCTGAGCGAGTGGCTAGCCTATCAGTGGCCAATCAGAATGAAGGCTGGTCCCAGAACTGACCAATCAGGACAAATGCTTTCCATAGTGCGAAGCTGGGTCTTAGAAGACCCTGACTGTATTCCTTTCACTTACCCAATCATGAGGAGCTACTGGGGCGAAGTCTAGGTAGCTCTTGTGATGCTATGGGCACAGGATGGGGATCAGAGATGTAACTATTTAGCAACTGGTTCAGAAATGTTTTAATATTTAAATAACTTGCTCTATCAAATTAATGCATTCCAGCTGAATGGCAGCTCTGAAAAAATATTCATGGAGTGTGTGATGAAGAGTGAGTGAATTGTCTGATATGATGGGGACATTGGCTGGCCTGGTGTATGTCTGTAGTTTTAAACCTCAGTTACTCAATTCAGTGGAATTGATTTATGTCTTTGGTGGCCATAGTCAAAACAGCACATTAAGTAGGAACAGTGAGAAATATTTTATAGCAATTCCAGAAGACCAGGACCCTGTCTTCTCAGTGAATGAGGGGTCAGAAAGCAAGAATTTTAGCCTTTGTTCTGCTGATACACTGTGACCTTGACAAGCCACTCACCATGACACATTCTGGAACCAGAAAGTCATGGCCTTACTTGGGCTTTCCTCTATATAATTTTCTAAAGACCTGAAATGATTACTTAAAATGATAGCTCCTAAGCCTTCACATCTAGAGTGGAGAGGCATTTCACCCAAGAAGCCTGCTCTGCACCTCATTGCCTCAGCACCAAAAACTTAGTCTGTGCTAGTTATTTGATATGAATTGATCCATTCTTGCCTGGTGCTCTTTAGATAGCATCACAGAGGTGCAGTTTATCCCTCTTTTTGATTGCCTTCATCTCCCAGCAGATACACATTTTACTAGACAATTCTATTATACCCTAAAATAATCATAATAATCTAGATAATAATCTAGAGCTCTGCATACAGCAGGTGCCCAGTACATATTTTTAAAAAAATATATATATGTATTTTTATATGTTGATAGATTTTTATTTTATTCATTTATTTACATGTGGTGTTTCACACATGCTGGACATGGGCTCTACAACTAGGCCACAATCCCAGCCCCTCCCAATAAGTTCTTAAAAGTCCATATCTCATTTTGGTAAATTTCCCAGTTCTGAATAAAAATCAAACAGGACATTCTAAACTAAAATATTTAAGTGTTTTGGATTGTGCATAGCTCTGTATCATCTCTGCCTCACATCTAATAGCATGAATAATTGAGAATACAGTTGGATCTCATATGTCCATGCCCATACTAGTGTTTGTGTGCATTTAATAATGGTGTATAAATTAACTCCTTTTGTTTCAAATGAAAACCCTGTCCTGTTGGATGATGAGTGGGTGTAAATACAAAATCATTTTGGCATCCTCTGAGCCATGCATATCCTTAGCCAAGTTAAAGCGACCAAACATTAGTATTTGTCATGAAGAAGAAATTCAAATCTTAAACAGAAGGAAAGTAACACGGTCAACCCCAAAATGCTTTAAATATTCTTATCTTTGGAGAGTTAGGGATGTTGGGTTTCATTTGTCTCATTCTCACTAATAAAATGGTCATTCACTGTTCTTTTAGAAGATGAGAAAGACAGTTGAAACATTTCATCAGGAAAATATAAAAACAGGAAAAATGTTGAACTATAGCTAGAAAACAAGTTCCTAAATCCCAACAAAGGGTGAATATGCAGACTAATAACATGGTGGTGACTGAAGTGATTTCTGAGAATATAGAATTTTGAATACAAAGTTTTTCTTCTCCAGCAATTGAATAACTAGAAAACATTATTAAAATCTTAAGGTTTTTTGATAGTACTATGAGGTAAATTTTACTTCTTAAGCCTGGAAGAATATATATATCAAATAAGGTAGGTTTTTTATCCTTTCTGCTTGACTCATTTTCCTCTTTAGCACATATATATTTAATTGAACTTGAATATGTTTGCAGTCCCCATGGGTGAAAAAAATTAACATATGCATTTAGCTTGACCTTCTGAGGTATATACGGCAGAACACAGTGAGTGTTTTTCCTCTCCAGTCTATTTCCCTGGAATTAATCATGAATTGTTCCACTGTTATTAAACCATTTTTCAATAGTTCAGCTCCCAGCATTAGCATGAATACGTTTCTCCTCTCAGTGCAGAAAGCAATTCACCATTTTCTTTAACTTCCTTAACAACATCCTATCCTTCAACAAGTTCACTTGTTCATTTACACATACAACCAGGTACCTAGAATTCTTAATTCTCAGTGCATTTTCTCATTTCCAGATAGATAAGATGTCTCTTAATCTATGCCAGTACTCTTTGGTCAGAATTGGTCTTCTGAGTCCATATTTTGCCTCCTATCAATTTTCTTTCATAAAGAGCACTGCAGAAGCTTTATTCATTAACATTCTGAGTCAGTTCTCTGACGTGGGGGTGGCTCTAATGCAATTTATATTTAGTTCTTCCTGTACAGCAAGCTCTCCTATTAGCCCCGGGGATAAGTGAGCCAGTTGGAAAAGGTTTTGAACCCTTGGCAAATCTCATCATAAAATACACCAAAAAGCTATCATCTGAATGCAATCTTCATTAAACATTTCCGCCACCTGCTTGCTAGAGCTGCGATGCAGCTCTCCTCACAATCACAGTGCAGGGGGCAGCATTAGTTAATGTCGCCCAACAAATGTTGAACCTCCTTGTGCATGTTCATGAGCACCAGGTGGCAAGATGCAGGCATGGAACTTTTTGAATTGACTCAGCCTTGTGCATCATTGGTTCAGTCAATGTTCTGAGTATCCTGGAAAACCCAAAAGGGCTGGAATAGAAGGAATTTTCCTTTTGTTTTCTTTTTTCTTCCCCATCCCCAGATACTCAGGGGACGGTGTCAGTTTCTACTTTTACTAATGACAGTGGAAAGGTGTGCTTTCCTAGCCATGTGACATTGAGCAAGGTGCTTAACCACTATGTGTCTCACTACCTCATCTCTAAAATGGGATTGATGATTTTTTCTGCCTTATAGAATTGGTATGAGCATTAAATGAGTTAATACAGACAAAACACCTTGAACAGAGGCTGGCTAGATTCTATCCTCATCCCCATCACCATCCTCATGCTTATTTTGCTAACTCTGCTTTACATTATTTGTCTGAACATGGGGGAGACCATAGTGACTCACGTGCACCACAGAGGGTGATTTGATTGAAGCATACAACTTTTCTTTTTTAATCTACATCCTTGAAACACTCACTAAGCTCCACGTACGATTCAAAACATTTTGCAAACACTTTCTCATGCAAACCTCATAACAAATCTAACAGGAGAGATAACATAATTTCCATGTTATAGATGAAGAAACTGGAGTTTGGAGTAATTTGTTGATAGAGATAAGACCCACAGATGCTAAGAAATGGATAGTCTTATTATATTTCATATTAATTTTGTTCACAGTATTATATTTAGTTGAAAACTAATTTATGATACAAATTTTTAGAGTGGCCTTTACCTAGAAGGAGTTAAGGCTCAGAGAAGTTAATGAGTTCCCTCACAATCACACAGTCAGTTGTGACCAGCCTGGACCAAGACACTTGCAGAAGTTCCTGCTCCTACAATGCTTTGCTTTTTATCTTCATATTATCTTACCTTGTTGATAGATCTCTTCAAATGTGGAAACGTGAACTTGGCATTTTCTCGGAGCATGAATTTCTTCAGCAAGGACATAAAATACATAGAAAATTAATTGAAGAGAGAAGAGATATACTTGAAATAGTATTTTTAAAAAACTTAATCTAAAATTACACAATTGCTTTAAGTAAGCAACATTTTAAAAGAGGGCATTGAAGTCATAACCAAGAAGCCACAAATATGATAATAAAAGGTTTGCAATGCCTGTTTTACCAGACATACTTCAATCCCATTTTCTTTCCAGTGTTTATAACTAGCATAGAACGGAGGGAATTAAAAACAGCCTTCTTTCAGTTTCTTTGAGTCTTCTGTTTTAAACCTGAATTCCTGGGGGCAAAAGGGAATTCCCTATCCTTTGCATCTGCCACCCCCCTTGCTGCACACATAGGCATAGGCGTGCATGAACTCACACACACACACACACACACAGACACACACACACGCCACATACACTTCCTCCCAGAAAGAAATCTACTTTGCTTTTCTCATCTATTCTTTCTCACAATTTCTACTCCCTCCCCCCAAAGCCAAACATCAGAACTTGGCTCAGTGACATTCTCTCAAGATCAAAGTCAAATGATAATTTCCATGAAAATCAAAGTCATTTCAGTCTAGCTGCCTCTCTCACTGAAAGTCTGGGTCTTATGCCAGTGAAACACTAAAAATTCCACACTCCTCCTTCTCTCTAGGATGAAAATCCACGTTCCCTCACCCTTTTCTTCTGGTTCTCTTCACTCAAACACGTTACTGCTTCTTTGCAGAGATGTCTCCAGAAAATTTCAGCATCAAATTGAAAATTTAGCTGTCTAGTGCCGCCTTCCCACTTTCTCCTGGTTAAGCAATATCTGTGAGGCTTGAGGTAGAAAAGAGGACCAAGAAGCAAGGGGTGAGAAAGTGGAAGGACAGAGAAAGGGACTGGGGATGAAATGGGGATGGAGGGAATTTATATGTAGTGACTCTGTATATGTCAGGTATCACCGTGGGTTTGAGAAATCCATTCCCATTTTACATATGAATAGCCTCAAGTACACAGAAATAATTTCAAAATTTTAGAGTCATAGAGTTTGTAAATGACCTAGTTAAATACCAACTCAAGACAGTCTGACTATGGAGTTCAAGTTCTGTGGAAGAATGTGAGGTCAGTGACACAAGTGTGGGGACAGGCTTTATGTAATATCATGGTCCTATCATTACCCTCTTCTGTTGACTTGCTTCACACACCTTCAGGCGGAACTATCTATCCAACCCTATTCAGCACAAATAATGGGGAAAAATCAAGTGCAAGCATGCTATTCTAGACAAGGACCCTGGCCCTCCCATTGACACATGCAATCATGTATATGCTCAGGTAGCTCCTCTGTTGTAAGGGGCATGAGGAGGTCTGGACTTTGCTGTTAAAGTGAAAGGGAATCCTTTCTGAAATCAGTGATATTTTTCAGTTAACTGGCAGGTTAACTGTTAATAGAGGGACATTACATTTCCCTTTGTTCAAGAAGTCACCTAAGAAGTTTTGTGCAAATGAAAACAATTTTCCTCCTCAAGAAATGTAAATAACTAGGGCTGGGGAGAGAGCTCAGTTGGTACAGTGCTTGCCTTGCAAGCACAAGGCCCTGGGTTCGATCCCCAGCACCACAAAAAAAAAAAAAAAAAAAAAGAAATGTAAATAACTATTCTCTACTTAGTTAGGAAACACAGTCAGGGAGGAAAAAAAAACACACACACACACACACACACACACACACACACACACACACACACAGTACTTTTCCCCCTCTTATTTGAAAGGAAAATAGAGGAAGATATCAAATTTCTAAAACAGGAAATCTCCCTAGAGTCTACCTCCAGTAGGGAAGCTCATTTTATATTTTGTAAGTTTTATAAGAAAAGCATTGAACTCTAATAAGTAGCTATTTTAGTATTATTCCTTGGATGTTAAATTCATTTCTTGAGAATACCATAATACCCTGGGATGAAGACTGGTCCCAGTAGGAATTATGAACTATCCTAGGGATTATGACATGAAATGTTCATATATCCATTATTAAAAATGAGTCTGTTTTCTGTTGCTACTTTTGGCCCAGGAGAAAAAGAAAAGAAAAGAAAAGTATTCTACACATCCCATTAAAAAAATGGACAAACTAAATTCTACAGTGCATATTCCATAACATCTTGGCTTGGTCTAAGCCCCTGACTTGGTATCTGAATCAGCAAGTGGTTTTCCTGATAAGATGGACAGAACACAGGGAAAAGGCGGAATTAACATTGAATGAGTACACTACCCATGCCCACTTCCTTATGCTTTCCTAGTCTAGGTTCAGCCTTGTGACTTTGGCCAATGGGATATTACCAGATGTGGTGCAGAGATCCGAAAAGCACTTACGAGTTTCCACTTGTTCTTGCCTCTATCATGGTCATGAGTTCAGGTCTATGTTAGTCTTCTGGAGGATGAAAGATACACAGAACAGAGCCAAGTCACCTCATCTGAGACCATCTGTGTTAGTCAACTTTCTGTCACTAGAACAAAATACCCGAGATAACTAACTTCTATGGAGAAAAGTTTTGTTTTGGCTCAAAGTTTTGGAGGTTGCTACGATCAAATGGTTTCATTGCTTTTGGGGCTGTGGTAAGGCAGCATATCAAGGCAGGAGCATGTGGTGGAACAAAACTCCTCACCTCATGGACACATGGTGGGAGTAGGCTGGGGTCCTACAATCCCTTTCAAGAGCACACTTCCAGTGACCTGAAAACATCCCCCTAGGTCTCACCTTCTAAATGCTCTATTACTTCCTAGTAGCGCCACTCTGGGAAAAAGTCTTTAACAAGTGTGCCTTTGGGAGACATTGAAGATTCAGGCTACAGCCCATCCTACATCGATCAATAATCAACAAATCCCCAGAGGTTTAAGCAAGTCTGACTGACTCCAGAATAATTGCTTAGCTGAGCCAAGATCATCGAAGCCTCCTAGTGCTTGGGTAATAAATGTTTATCGTTGTGTGGTTTCTGGTGGCTTGTTGTACAGCATCATTGTGGTACTATATGACAGATACAAAAGCTACTGTAAGGAAGTGGTTTCTGCATATCAATATCAAAACATATTGTAAGTTGTATTACATGTTATGTGAGAGCTATAGTAGGGACATGCAGGCAGCTGGCCTATACAGTCAAGCCACCTCCAGGTGGGGGCAAGAGTTTCATTTAACAGATAAAACTATTCCTGGTACAAATTACTCAGGTAAAAGGAGATTCTCTCCAAGTAGAAATTGAATCTGGAAGTATGAATCTCAGTCAAGGAGATGATACTACTGGGATTCTCCTGGAGACTTTGTCTAAAAAGGTGTTTCTCTAAGGGGTCATTCAGAATTAGTTCTGCTATGTGGGGACTGACCAGGAGCTGAGAGGCTGAAGGACCCGAGAGGTTCCTCACAATGATGATGATGATGATGATGATGATGTTGACATTGACTGAGTAGGTTGCTTACTATGTCCCAGGTACTATATTCAGCTCTTGATATTTATCAGCTCATTTAATCATCATAACAACTCTATGAAGTAATTATTACTTTCCCCCCATTTTATACTTGAAGAAACTAAAGCCCCGAGCTATAATGTGACTTGCCAAGGACAAATAACAATTAAGGAAGAGATCTGGGTGGTCACCAATCTGGCTCACAAATTTCCATGCCAAAAGGTTTGTGGAAACAAACAATAAACGAGCTGAGTTACAACCAGAACTTTATACCCTGTAAGTTGGGTTGATAATGTTCCTTATTATCTGTTTCTGCCTGCATTTTGTCCCTCCATGAGGCTAATATCAGGGTAGTTGCAGGAAGAGAATAGACAGAGAGACTTGATTGCGGGGAGGAAGAGAGAAAGAAGAAAATATTGATATAAATGCAAAGTTGGAGGACAAATGCCCTCAGTCATGGTTTTACCTGGTGCCCACCTTCCCTGGAAGATTCTGTTCTGTACTGGTGCTATTTCCTTAGAGGTGCCGGGTTTAATTTTATTGAAGAGAGTGACATTTTCTCATGTTTTGTATGTGCCAGGTGTTTTTCCTAAGCTCTCCACACACATAATGTTATGCATTTGGATTCTAATAATCACCCTCCAACAAAGAAAAATGTTTCCATCCTTTGTTGTAAAGATCAGTGCTATTTGAAGGGTAGTCCCTCCACTAAGGCAGGCTGGAGACTCTTTCCAGTCCATAGTGATATGATTCAGAAACTGAGAGTAGGTGTTTAGAAACTATTAGCAATCAGAAAAATGTTCTGCCTAGTGAATCTAATAATTAAAAAAAAAATGAGTAAGCATTTTATGTGTCTTATTTCCTATTTCATTTTCCTGGAAATTCACTTTCAGGTATTTTACAAAAGTATTTTTCCTCAAATGGATTGAAAATTTTAAAAATACAGTTTGAGAAGCACTGTTCTAGATAATGGAATTGAGGCTGAGAGATATTGAGTAACTTCCCAAAGTCACTCATTAAGAGGCAGGGCAAGATTCAAATTCAAATCTTAATCCAATTGCCATTACATTATTTTTTTTTTTTTCTGATTAACATTAATGTCCAACTTGATTAAGGCTGTGCCTGCCCACTTGCTTATTTAAATAACAATGCTAAGCTTGAGGTTGGTGGGTGGGAAGAGAGGGGGGTCCACTGGGTGTTTGTGTTGATAATCAGGCTATTATGAAGCATAGACATAGAACTTTAAAAATCAGAATGATGGGTCTGGGGATGCTCAGTGGTGGAGTCCATGTTTAGCTTTTGTGAGGCACTGGGCTTCATCCTCAGCAATGCCACCATTATAAAAATATATAAGTGATGCTACCAGTGTGCTCCTACAGAGGACATAGCTGTGGCAGTTGCCCAGGTCACTCCTGCAGATCACTTGGAAATAACAGCACAGCCCTCCCCTTGCTCCTTCAGCAACTCCTTCAGGGAACAAAATAGGAAATACATAAAATTCTCATATAAGAAAAATGGTCTAACACACACTACATCTAGTGAAGCAGTTCATTTTGTGGTGTAAAATTCAAAGGAATTTCTTTCTATCATCTGTTAAATAAAATCATGCTGTGATTACAGCAAGGAGCAGAAGATAGGCATGGGCTTTGGGGCAAGACACACTTGGATGTGGGTCCTGCCTTTTCCATTTTCTTGCTCTCTAACTTGGCATCGTGCTAATATTTCCAAACTTTCCCCTCATTTGTAAAATGTGAATAATTCATACTTCATGGGACTTGGGGATAATTTAATAAGGTAACTCATCTAAATGACTTTCATGAAATATGAAGTACAAGGATAATCACATTAGATACCCCCAAACCAGATGCATTTAACCAGCTTGTCTGAGGTCTGAGATCCTTTCCACTGCTATGGCCGTCCAATTTCAAAATAATTAGCTAAAGGTTTTTTTTTTTTTTTTTTTAAACGTTATTCAACTAGTCTTTTAAAATGAGGAATAAAGCAAGGTTATTCAACTTAATTTCAAAAATTAAATAATTGAATTAACTGAATGCTTTTCACACTTTTGTTTCCAAAGGGAGTCTGATAATTTAGAATGATAGTCTGGTTTATCATATACTGAAAACTGGTTTCATTAAATTTTTGATTTTCCCAGTTTTACAGATTATTGATAACCTTATCCCATAAGGATGTTGGGCAAATCAGATCATGTAGCATATGTTTTTTTATACATGATAAGTATTGAGTAAAAATATTTCCCCCTTATTCTACTTTATGATAAGTGCCACAATTTTTAGGTCAATGTCAACCTCTTAATATCTAATTATATCCAATGATTACTAACTTTGTAGACTTTTTCCTTCAGACTTAATAGAAATCATTTCTACTTGGTAGGTAGAAATATGGATTCCAATGATTTAAAGCTACAATAAATTTGCCTTGAAACCCTAGAGTGAAATTTCTCCAAACGAATGGTAATAAAATCTCTATGAGAGAGGATTTCCAAGGTCTGAACTCAAAGTTTCTGAAGTGATGTGGAGGCTTTGGCATTTCCTCGGTAATTGACCCCTAAATCGCATCAATTGCACATGTACACTTGATTGCTTTGCCTCGCCATTTTTGTCTTTAACCATCTCAGTGTTCTTTTCTGAACAAAATGCAAACCTGTGCTTCGGAACATGAACTGCTTTTCTTTGCAACATCCAGAGGGTCTGGAGTTCAAAGCCTCTTTCATGAGCTCATCTTAGGGAACACTGGAAATTATTTCCAAACCCCATACAGGATGAGTTAGAACACTATCTGGAAACATTTGATACCTTTATTTCTATCATTATGCTGTCACTTAGGTTGAATCTACAGATTTTTAGATCCTTCCAAAGGACATATTAACCAGTTCACAGGGTTATTTAGGCATGAAGTGAGATGAAGAAGTACTTTCCGATTATCAACAATACACAAAATCTATATGAGGGACAGATATTGTTATTTCATAGGATACTCTTATTCTTTATGCTTCCTTCATGGTCACAAAATGGCTGCCACAGTCAAATGTCACATATTCACCTGGTCAGTGCCTAAGAAGGAAGGAGGAAAGACTTTTTCATAATTTTCTTTCATTTTATCAGGCAAGAAGCCCCATGCCAGTAGATTTCCCTTAAGTTTTTATTGGCAAAACAGTATCACATGCTCATCTCTAAGGGAGGATAATGGAATTGCCAGCCTCAGGCAAGCAAAAATAGGGTTACTATGATTGGCTTAGGCAAAAGAACACAATGACCTGCTTTAAAGATCTGTGATATTTAGGGTCTAGTTCCAAAAGCTCAGCTCAGCATTTTTGGTCTTCCTTACTTGTGGCTTCTTACCTGCTTCCATATGAATATTTCCATTTTGTACTCCTTGAACATCATGACTTTGCATTTTGATTTCCTCTCTTAATATATTTATCATTTCCAAAAAGGAAATATGAAAATATCAAAAAGTCCTCCCAATGGAACTCTGATACACGAATTCTTCCATGTTCATCTCTTCTCTGTTTCTCTTGTCCATCCAGAACAACATGGAATTGTAGGAAAATACAATTTGGCATCAGCTGGACCTGAGTCCAAGTTAAGGCTCTATTACATCTTGGTTTGACTAAGTTATGAGACCTCTTTATATCTTGTTTTTCCATCTACAAAAGAGAGATAAAAATGTCTACCTCTCAGGTATAGTAAAAGGATTAAAAATTCCTGGCATATAGGAGGCAAACAAAAAAGAATGATCTGTCGAGTTTTTATTTCCATTATCATGCCATGCATCTGTTTCTGGGGCTGCTTCATTTCTAATACTGAATTCAGCTCTTCACTTGGCTCATTAGGGTTGGAGGCTGATTTTTTGTTATTGTTTTGGGGTTTGTGTGTGTATGTACCTTTTCCTGGATTTAACCCTATAGATCTTTAGGACATGTTCATTGCTTCCAGTATTCTGTTATTTGCCTGTTAATTTTTTATAGATTAAAAGATGCTTGAGCCCCTGTATCCCCGTCTGAAAGACACAGCAACAAAACATACTTTAAAAATGAAAGAAGAACATCCATATATTGAACATGTAAGAGAGGGCAATAAGAATCAGGGAAGTCCCACTGCTACCCAACTAAGGCTGGCCACACGGCTCACTGCAATGAGTAACAGTCCCTGGCGACATGAATAGAAACAAGAGCAGTAAATACTCAAGGTCAATAGGATCCAGTGTGGCCCAAGACAGTACAGAAGCAGAGATTAGGAGAAAGCCACAGGTCGAGAGAGAGGGACTTGGGCACAACCCAAGCCATGCTGGTAAGTGAACTGTGGAGAAAAGTCCTAGAAATCCCAAAGATATTTGTATTCTGTACATTTTCTCTAAAACATAATGAAACATGTATAATTAGTTACATTTGTTGAATTTCAGTGCAATTTTTAGCATAATCTTTTATTGGTGTATGTATGGTTATGACCAGTATTTATTTATTTTTGTTCTCATTTATAAATTCCCAAAAGAACACAACAGTATCTGTGGAATATCCAAGATGGCTCAATCTGGAGCTTACTGATTGTCCCTACCTGGGTTTGCCTGCAGCCTGACCACCAGAGACTGGGGCAAGGTACAGTGTCTCACAAGAGTTTACCTGTTCTCACATCTCATGGAGACTGCATTCAGAGCTTAACCTAGGAGCCAAGCCATCAGATACTTCTTGGTTAGACAGATTGGCCACTGGTTTCAAGTCCTTTGTGTTTGTGTTCCAGACTCTTTACTTGAATTCCACACATGCCAGTGTCAAGACTGTTCACTGAGCACTTGGCCTTGGCTAGTCTAAATCACTGGCTTCCTGACTCTTCGCATTGCCTGACGAAACAGCTATTTTGTTTTGATTTGCTTAGTTATGATTTGATTGTCAGATACAGTCTTCTATCTCTATCCTTGGGGAGAGCTGCTCTTAGGGTTTTGAGGGACAACATTCCTTCTGGCTCCAAGTACCAGAATGCAGTCCTCTTTCCATCCCTGGCCAAGCTCCAGACTTCTCAGTCCAGTTTCCCTTACTGACTCTGGTCACCAACGGATCCAGTCCTTCAAGGACCCTACCCTGAGGTTCCCAGTGTACCTCCAGGTCTCATTTCCAGCTTCACACTCTAAATTTGACCTGCTGGTCCCTCAGTTCCAGGTATTATGACATGCCTTCCCAGATCCTGAGCTCTGTTTTAATGCATTCTCCTCTTTCCAGTAGTGAAAAATGGAGAATAGAAGAAAAGGAGGCAGCTCACTAGCACTTCCTTACTTTCTTGGACTCCATAGCTCTTGAGGGTAGGGCCCAACGCTGAGATAGTGAGGACAAAGCTCTGCAACCAGGTTGTGATTTAGAAAACTTCCCCATTTTCTGTCATTAGGGCTCTCAGCAATCTTTATCCTTTAAAACAAGTATAACTCCCAGATTCAGAGCATGATTGGTTTCATTTCTGTGAACTCCAGAAAGTAGCTTCAATTTCATCAAGTTTCATAGTAATAATAATAACAATAATAATAACAAACTATTATTTCAGGCTTAATTTTGTTAACTAATATACTCTTTTTATTGTAAACAAATGGGATACATGTTGTTTCTCTGTTTGTACATGGAGTCAAGGCATAAATTTACATAGGGTAATGTTGTTTGATTCATTCTGTTGTTTTTTTCCTTCCCCCCCACCCCTCCCACCCCTCTTTTCCCTCTATACAGTCCTTCCTTCCTCCATTCTTGCCACCCTCCTTAACCCTAACCCTAAACATAACCCTAACCCTAAAGCTAACCCCTCCCACCCCCCATTATGTGTCATCATCCACTTATCAGCGAGATCATTTGTCCTTTGGCTTTTTGAGATTGGCTTATCTCACTTAGCATGATATTCTCCAATTTCATCCATTTGCCTGCAAATGCCATAATTTTATCATTCTTTATGGCAGAGTAATACTCCATTGTATATATATGCCACAGTTTCTTTATCCATTCATCAATTGAAGGACATCTATGTTGGTTCCACAATCTGGCTATGGTGAATTGAGCAGCTATGAACATTGATGTGTCTGTATCTCTGTAGTATGCTAATTTTAAGTCCTTTGGGTATAGGCCAAGGAGTGGGATAGCTGGGTCAAAATGGTGGTTCCATTCCAAGCTTTCTGAGGAATCTCCATACTGCTTTCCAGAGTGGCTGCACTAATTTGCAACCCCACCAGCAATGTATGAGTGTACCTTTTTCCCCACATCCTCACCAACACCTATTGTTGCTTGTGTTCTTGATAATCGCCATTCTAATTGGGGTGAGATGGAATCTTAGGGTGGTTTTGATTTGCATTTCTCTTCTTACTAGAGATGTTGAACATTTTTTCATATATCTGTTGATTGCTTGTACATCTTCTTCTGTGAAGTGTCTGTTCATTTCCTTAGCCCATTTGTTGATTGGATTATTTGTATTCTTGGTGTAGAGTTTTTTGAGTTCTTTATAGATTCTGGAAATTAGCGCTCTATCTGAAGTATGAGTGGCAAAGATATTCTCCCACTCTGTAGGCTCTCTCTTCACATTACTGATAGTTTCCTTTGCTGAGAGAAAGCTTTTTAGTTTGAATCTATCCCAGTGGTTGATCCTAGCTTTTATTTCTTGTGCTATGGGAGTCCTGTTAAGGAAGTCTGATCCTAAGCCAACAGGTTGAAGGTTTGGACCTACTTTTTCTTCTATAAGATGCAGGGTCTCTGGTCTGATTCCAAGGTCCTTGATCCATTTTGAGTTGAGTTTTGTGCAGGGTGAGAAATAGGGGTTTAATTTCATTCTGTTGCATATGGTTTTCCAGTTTTCCCAGCACCATTTGTTGAAGAGGCTATCTTTTCTCCATTGCATATTTTTGGCCCCTTTGTCTAGTATGAGAAAATTGTATTTATTTGGGTTTGTGCCCATGTCCTCTATTCTGTACCATTGATCTACCTGACTAATATACTCTTCATACCAACCCTCTGAGGTATCATTTTAATTTCCACTTTACAGAATAGGAAACTGGGAAAAAAATAAACTTACCCAAGATCACACAGCAAATAATTATCAGACAGAATTCACACTTATACTTTCTGACTCCAGAGCCTGAACTCTTAAACATTATGCCACATGCTTAACGCATACCTGTTATGGCACTTGGTAGAAATATTTCAACAAATCATAGTTATGGATCTTGATGGAATTTTCTTAAAAATGTTTGGTGGAGATTTAAAAAATATCTTAGATATAAAAATAGGTAGTTTCTCCCTTCATCAAAAGGAAGATGTATGGAGAAGTATAATAATGCTATGAGAAAATATTTAAGTCCAATATATAGCCTACAATGTAAAGTTGGTTATATGGCCAACACTATTACAGAAGTAAGGGTGCTTCTGAGACCTTAAACTGAAGGAGAAATCCGGAGGGATGCTTAGAGGGTAGATCTGTGATACTGTTTCCAATGTGAGCTCTTCCCAGAAACACTTCTTTTAATGATTGCGATAGCTAATAACAGTCATAACTCCTCTTACATATATGTAGTACTTTATGGTTTATAAAGCACATTTATATGATGTGCTTTCTATTTTGTCCTCCCAGTAGTCATTTTCAAAATAACAAGTCAAACAGCTCATTTAATTTAATAAGCAAACTGAGGAGCAAAACATTTAAATGACTTGTTCACACCACATCAGTAGTGATTGACAGCATCAAGATTAATTCCCAAGCCACAAACCCTTAGTCCA
This sequence comes from Sciurus vulgaris, assembly GCF_902686455.1. NCBI lineage: Eukaryota > Metazoa > Chordata > Mammalia > Rodentia > Sciuridae > Sciurus > Sciurus vulgaris. The sequence goes on from NC_136476.1 coordinate 38,434,915, forward strand.
TGCTCTCATGACTGCACCATTGTCAGGTCTCAAATACTTCAATATCTGGCAATAAAACAGAATAGATTATTAATAGATTCCATGATTATTAATCATGGAGCCAAACTGTTTGATGACTAAACTTTACTACAAGAGTCTTCCTCTTCAGAGCCATTCCATGTCACTGTGAGTTGAGACCTGCTCTTTGGGTTATTGCACACCCCTTTCTGTTCAGTAGAAGACATCACACTCTGAGTTAACAAATGAGAGGTGAATGAGAGAAGGTATTTTCAACTCCGAAGAAACTATCTTTTAGACTATACAAAAAAAGCCAACAAACAAGAATAAAGAGACAGGAAACTCAGGAGGAAAATGGCAAAGGACTTCAAGGAAAAAATTTAAAACAGGGAACTTGAATGACTAGCATTTGCAGGGGTGTTCCAACCCACTGGAAATGCATCATCCTCTTCAGTTTGGAAAAAAAATGAGATAAATGCGTAAATAATAAATGCATAAATGCATGTTTTGGTGAAGATACAGGGAAAGGAGTCACATGCACTCCTCAAAGGAACATGAACTAGCACAGTCATTCAGAAAAATAGTCCTTGGTGAAATAAACATATGTGTACTTTACACCCAGCAATGCTGCATTTGGGTATACATTCCAGAGATGTCCACAGTCAGTTCCATAAAGGAAGAGGTATTGGAATATTCTTTGCAAACATATTATTATCAGGTCAGAAGAAGATTCAACTTTAATGAAGATGAATAAAATGTGGATGATATGCTCAATAATACATGATGACATAGCTAAAAGCAATGAATAGATCTAAACAGTAATATGAGGAAATCTTGGGTTGAATGGAAAAAGAAAGACTTAAAGTCTAAATTCATTTATGTAAAGTATAAACACACTCACAGATGGCATTAGAAACTATCAAATCTATCTAAATTTAAAAGATGAAGTTTGGTTAAAAATAGGGTATTTAGACAATCGTAAAATATTCCTCCATTAATTGCTTATTAATCATAAAGTGGAGAAACTTAATATACATAATCAAATGACAAAAATATCCCCAGTTTTAGGGCCAACCTGTATCATGGGACCCTAAAATGACATACTATAAAAACACAATTCAGGTTATTCCTGTTCAAAATTGAGAAAGAGTTTATAAAATAATTGTCCCATACTTCAAAAATTTCAAATTCATGAAAGGAAAAGCAAGAATAAGAAACTGTTCCTGACTGAAGGAGGGCAAAGAAAAATGAAAAGTAAGTGTAGAGAGTGATCCTGCATTTGGATCTTACCAGAGAAAAATTATAATAAAAGGAAATATTGGAAAATTGAGTGAAATTTGAAAAGAGGTGGTGGATTAGATACAATATTGTATTAATGTTAAATCTCTGATTTTGATAATGATCCTGCTGTTATGTTAGAAAATATTCCTGTTCTTAGAAAATATATGCTGATATATTCCAGGGCAAACATCTGAGGGATGGGATTTGACATAGGGATAAATGTGAAAAATAATGCAATAAAATCAGAGTGGGACCTTGCTTGGGCTGCTTGATGGTGGTCTTGAGTCATGAACTAAAGAGAAACGTGGCCTTTCCTCTCTGGGGCAAGTTTAGAAGATGACCATGGAGAGAGATACAAGCCCTTTGCATAGAGAGTAGCCTGGATGTGATTCTGAGCTGTAAACTTGTAATTGACTTACTGAATCTTTCCCTCTCCCAGGCATTTCAGGCAAGTACCTAGACCCTGGATATTTCCTTACTTCAAGGATTTTAACAGGGCAGAGAACAGCAGCTATTTGAAGACAGTTATATCTTCCATCTTTGTAAAAGCTAAACCTAATGAGATTTAGCTGAGGAGTACCTTTACAGATACTTAGAGAGAGAGAGAGAGTTCACTTAGAATAAAAAGGTCAGAGAAGAAAGAGGCAATCTAGGGCAGGTGGGCTCTGAACACAGAGCTTCCAGCCCCACCATACAGTTCTATGTCCTAATTGGGCCCGAAAAAACCAGGTGCCTGGGAAAACGGATATCTTAAAAGTGGACATATAAGCGATGACAAGGAGATCTCCCTGATAATAAGCTACTAGGTAAGATTAAGAGATTTGCACAACCTGGAGGGGACTTATTAATAACTTACATTTCCTGCTGGGTCAGATAGGTGGGAGCTCAGATTTATGTTTAATTTGATTGCAGAGACAAAAAATGGATACTTCTGCATTGGATTTGCTGATTAAAATTCCAACCTGCCTCAAATGCACGCTCCTATTTATAAAACCACCATTTGCTAAGCTGCTTTTCCAACCATATAACTGCATAATACCCTGTAAAATACTGTCACCACTTGCATCATATGATCATTTGATGCCATCTTTAGCAAAAGGATGTACGAGTCACTTTTATTAATTTCTTAGGAAGAGAGGCTCCAGTGCATGGTTATTCAGAAATAACCACTCACTGTTACCTTTAGCTTGTTCCAAACCCCCCACCCCCTTTTTTTAAGTCAAAGAACATGTCACTCTTGTAGAAAAAAATATGACCCTAGTATAACTTCTATTGTCTAAAGAAAGCTCAGGTGGGCAATAATAGAAAAGGAAAAAAAAAAAAAATGAGAGGGTGTCAGTGCAGCTAACCCATGTCATGACTTCCAAGATAAATTTAAGGAAAGGAAAGGACGTAAGTTTCCTTCAAAGCATTTAGCAATTTTAGAAATAACGATTGTTCTCTTTCTCCCCCTACATGAAGCAAAAGAACACCAACGAAAAACATATCCACATCTAATTCTTAATAGTGGGGCACTGGAGCAAATAAAAATTAATCCTATGAGTTGTCAAAACTGAGGTGAGTGAAAAGTTATCTTCGTGCTAACTGAGTGGCAGGAGAGGGAGAGAAGAGGAAAATTATGCATGGTAGAGAGAGAAAGAGGTAGATGGATAGTTATATTGAATGAAAGAGGCAAGTTTCTCAGCGTGCTGAGGAAAATGACTATGTCCTGGCAGAGGAAAACTTTTAACATCAATCTGGATCATAAAGTGTCAACAAAGGTTCAGATATGTTCTCTGGGCTGTGGTAATATGTGTGCATGATCTTCCTCAAGTGTTAAGTGAACTCTTTGTCTACAGGCGTGTGAGAACAGAGGGGTGAGATAACAAGCCCAGTGAATCGCAGGTAACTGAAGCATCTTTCTTCCTAGCAGATTTCTAGTATCTTGCACTTAGACCCAACCTGAGAGCCTGACCTGTCATCCCTAGGATGGTTTAGTATAGTGCTTTTTAAACTTTCATGTGCATGCAAATCACCTGGGGTCTTGAATAAATTGCAGATTTTGGTTCAGTATGTCAGAGATGTTGCCTGAGATTCTGCATTACTACCATTTCCCAAGTGGTTCCAATTCTGCTCCTCCTCAGATTACATTTTGAGTAGCAAGGGGCTGAATACATAGTCACACCTACATAAATAAATCCAGAGATATGCAATATGTACAAGCACTAATTTAGACACATTGGGTACAAAGGCATTCATTTATTTATTTATGTAGATAAATTTTGAGTGCATTGTTTTAGGAAGGGCACTGTACACATACAGACATGCACACAGAGAACACTCAGTAGGACTCATCTTTGCAAATGGGCCTTAAATCACAAAAGGTTTTTTTGCTTCGCCAACACATTCCATCTTTCTCCAGCATTGATCTCTATGATGACCTTGTTCTCCCAAAGAAAGTTCTCAGTTACAAACTGACTTTAGAATGAGTAGTTACCTACCTGATGTTATTTATGTGTGGCAGATGATCCCAGTATCCTAAGGTATTTCTCTTCATTGTCTGAAATTCTTAAAATTGTTGCATAATATAGAGGAGAGAACATGGATGTTGAAACTAGGAGGCGTGTGTTCAAAGGTTGACTCTGTCTCTTACAACACAATTCTAACCTCTTTCAGCTCCAGCTTCTGCATTTGTAATATGGTAACAGTAAAATGTCCTGCATGGGAATGGCTAGTCACATCATTAAAATATCTGTTGTAGCTTGATTGCCTGAAAAGAATGTGGAAATGAAATTGATTCAGTACCTGGAGTGGAGTGATTCTCCATTTCTAACAAGCTCCAATTAAAGGTGACAATGTTAGTCTTGAGACCCATTCTTGAATAAACAAGGAAGCAGGACACTCTAGTTAAAGATCTATCAGCACAAAGGTGATGGTGAGGAGCAACAGGGTGGGTTTGAGGAACAATAGCAGCTCAAAATGGTTGTGTCATGAAGTTCTGGGAAGGCCATGGTGGAACCATGCAGCAGAATTTACAGACTCTCTTGAGAAATATGGGAAAAGACATATGTGGCAAATAGTGGACACACAGAAATGGCTCATTTTCTCTACCTGTGTGGCTTAAAATTTGACCAGTTGGAAATGAATAAAGGGAATACTTAATGTGAGAGACATAGCAAAATGCTTCATTTTACTCGAAGCCCAAATGTACTTAATTCATGGACTTCTCCAAATGAAGATTCCTCCAGATGATGATTTTATCTGCCTCAGAGGAAGTTCATCCCCGGGTTCACACAGAAATGCTGAAACCACTTCAGACAGAAAGGCAAGTATCTAACCAAGACAAAAATGTTGTGAGTTAAATGAGATAATATAAGCAGTTCCAGCATGGAAGGTATATACTTAACCAATTTCTCTTCTCACTTTGAAGGAGGGGGCCCTATCTGTATTGTGACTTTAATACTTTGGACAGATGACTTGCACCCATATATCAAAATACTACTCTTAATTACTTTAAATGATGAAAGTTTTATTAACTAAGACTATATCTCTCCTAAAAAGAAAATATCTCCAAGAGGCTGATACTTGTCATTATCATATACCCTTCCATGATAAATACATCTCAACCCAATGAAGAGACCCTGATGATATATGAAAATGGGGGACATATCAATGAGGAAGATGCAAAACTTACCAGTAAAGAATTCTTTATTTATTCATGTTTCAAAATGTCAAGGATAGATGCCTTAAAAAGCAAAAATTTTTTGAGTGTCCCCAAAATGACCTTATAAGTATGCAGTTAGCTGGCCTTCATTGCATGCCTTCATTATTCAGTTATTCTTCAAAAAATTTAATTGACCACTTAGGATGTGTCAAGCATTGTTTAGGCAGCGTCGCACAAAGAACAAAAGTCTCAGGCTTCAAGGGTCTATTAATAATGCTACAGAAACTATCTGTCATATTTTGCTCCTTTTGTGAAAGCAACAAGACCTAAGCAAATTTGACAAATGTGAGAGAGACAGCACAATATTTAATTTCACTCAAGGACGGAACTATTTCGTTCATGGACTATTCCACATGGAAAAACCTCCAGATGGTCCTTTTACCTACCTGCCAATTCTGGATGTTGGTGCATGAAACATTTGCTGTAGCATTCTTGGTAATTTTTGGAATCTCTTACAACAAAATTATATTTTAAGAAATCCCCTGTGTCAACTATTGCCACAATAAAGCTATGTGAAAAGCAATTTCCAAAATGCAGCCTAGGTTTGGCACCCCTGGGTGACTGCTCTAAGCTGTGTCACTGGCAGCACTAAGTTGGATTTGGGTCTACTCCAAGTATGTTCATTCTGGATCTGGGCTAATGGGGCACCAGCTACCTAGGAAAAGCTGTTTTCAAGGCAGTGGCAATTCACATCTGCAGACACATTTCAAGTCTCTATGCTTGCCTGATGTTGCTGATGAATCATGTGATCAAGCCCACTGTCAAGGGGAAGGGAAATGAACTCTTTCTACCCACCATGTGGCTAAACCAGTACATGGTCAAACCTAACATCAATGGAGGAGGAAGAAGGAAGGGGTGCATATTTTTAAAGTATCTGTCACATCATCGAAACCAATGGAAAAATCTGAAAAAGATACCAAAAAGATTGCAATGAAAAAAAAAAAATAGTGCAGAGTTGTCTTATTGTAGCTTGGGGAGGGTAGGTGTCTGGGAAGATTTCCTAGAGTAGGTTATATTTGTGCTAAGCCTTAAAAGATGAGGAGATTTTTGTCAGGTGTACAAGATAGGCAATGGTGTACAAGGTAAAAACAAAAATAGAATGTGCAATGGCACAGAGGCCCAAAAGAGCTTGATTCATATTGGAAACCAAAAGCCATTCCTTGTAGACATAAAGTGAGAGTAAATACAGATGCTGTGCATTTGCATGGTGGCAGGTATGGGGGGTTGGAAAGTACCTAAAATGGCAGTAGATGATCCTGGAAAGGTAAGTAGAGGCAGTTTATGAAGGACTTTGAACCTCATAAATACGAGTTTGACTTTTACCTACAGAAACAATTGGGAACAATTGAAGGGTTTATAGCAGTGGTGTGATTTGAGATGATTGATGTTTTGGAAGATCACTATGATTATAAGAGGGAAAATACATTCAAGGTTGTGCTAATCAGCTCTCTGTTGCTATGACAAAATACCCAAGTAAGTCAACTTAAAGGAAAAAAGATTTATGTTAATTCATAGTTTTAGAGATTTCAGTCCTTGGTGACTTGGCTTCAGTGCTTCTGGGCTCATGGTGAAGACAGATAGATTATGGCAGGGAGCATGTGATGGAGCAAAGTGGATTACCTCATGATGGACAGGAGATGGGGGAAGGGGATAAAGGTGTGAGAGAGAGAGAGACGAGTGGGGAGGAAAGAGACAGGGACAAAATAAGCCCTCAAAGTCCTACTTTGAAGTGAACTATTTCCTCCAACTGGGCCCTACCTCCTAAAGTTTCTGCCACCTCCCAGTAGTTTGTTAAGCTATAAATCTATCAACAGGCTATGTAATGGTTAATTTGAATGTCAACTCGATTGGATTAAGAGATGCCAATGATTTAGAGGCTTCTGGGTGTGTCCGTGAAGGCATGTCTAGGAAATGACTGGAATGTGGGACAGTGAACTGAAGTGGAGACCCTCCCTAAGTGTGGGCAGCACTGCCCAATAGGATGGTGACTTGGATGGAATAAAAGTTGGAAGAACAAGGAAGCAGATGCAAATGCAAGCTTGACTCTTCTCCAACGGGTTTTTGATTGCTGCTTCCATCGTCTGAGGATATCAGACTTTCACTTCTTCACTCTTCCAAAACAGACTCTGCCAGTGATTCTCCAGGTAGTTTCCAGAAGCCTAGGTCTCAAACTAGGATAGCATTGTCGATCCTTCTCATTCTGGGGCTCCTGCCTTTTGGACTGAACAACTGCTGGTTCTTCCAGCTCTCCAGATGGTCATTGTGGACTATCCAGCTTCTGGTCATGTAAGTCAATCTAATAAATCCCCTTTTTATAATCACACTTCCTGTTGACTCTGTTTCTCTAGAGAACCCTAATACAGACTAATCCACTGAAGGTGTCAGAACCCTCATGATCCAGTCACATCCCCAAGGCCTCTTCTCTGAACAATGCTGCACTAGAAACCAAACCTTTAACACATGAGCTTTTGGGGGACATCAAAAAGAGGATGTCAATTCTGGGAAGAAGGAATGTAAAATTGCAGTTGGCCTGGCCTCATTGATGACCTCTACCAAACATTTAAAGAAAAATGAACACCAATCATTCTTAAACCCTTCTGAAAATTGAAAATGAGGAAGGACTTTCCAACTAATTTTATGAGGCTGGTATTACCCTGAAACAAAATCCAGACAAAGACACTAAAAAAAAAAAAAAAAAAAATGTACAGGTCAGTATCACTTGTGATTACAGAAGCAAAAATCCTGAATGAATATGAAAGATGAAAAAAAAATCCAGTAACATATGAAACTATGATGAGGTAGGATTTATCCCTATAATTCAAGGATCATTCAAATATAAAAAAAAATCAATCAATTTAATACTCCACATTAATAGGATGAGAGAATAAGCCTCACAATCATCACTGATGTGGAAAAAGCATTTGACATAATTTGACATCCTTTCATGGAAAAAAATACACTCAGAAATCTAGGAATAAAAAGGAATGTTCCCTGCATAATAAAGAACATTTATGAACAAGGCAATATTAGCATCATACTCAATGATAAAAGATTGAAATCTTTCCTCCCTAGATCAGGTACAAAATAAGATTGCCCACTTTTATCATTGCTATCCAACACTGTATTGTAAGTTTAACTGAGGAATTAGAGAAGAAAGAGAAATAAAACGTATCTAAATTTGGAAAAAAGAAATAAAACTATTTCTGTTCACAGATGATCTTATACATAGAAAATCCCAAAGAATGCCCCCCGTGAAACTTACTAGAGGTAATAAATGACTTCAGTGAAGCTTCAGGATATAAAATGTTCAGGATGTAAGAAGAACACACAAAAACCAGTTGTATTTTTAGTATAATCATTATTTAAAACAGTATGAAGTTTCCTAAAAAAAAAAAAAAAAAAAAAAAAAAAACTAAAATAGACCTACCAAATTATCCAGCCATTCCTGAGCATATATCAGAAGGGAATGAAATCAGTATACCAAATAACCTACCTGCATACCCATGTTTATTGTAGCATTACACACACTACCCAAGAAAGGAATCAACTGAAGTGTCCATCAATGGATGGATGGATGGATAAAGAAAATGTGGTTTATGCACAATGGAATATTATTCAGCTATAAAATGAATGAAGTACTCTCTTTTGAAGCAACATGGGTGGGACAGGAGGGCATGTTATTCACTTAACATAGGCCAAGAATAGAAAAAACAAATACTGCATGTTCTCAGTAATATGTAGTAGTTTAAAAGGTTGATTTCATATAAATGGAAAGTAAAATAGTAGCCTTAGCGGCTAGGAAGGGTAGAGTAAGTGAGGATAGAGGGGTTGGATAATGGTTACCAAAATACAATTATAACAGAGGAATAAGTTCTAATGTCTTACTTCACAGTAGAGTAATTATAATTCTGAACAATTTATTATATATGTTATGAAGAACTAGAAGACAGGAATTCAGAGAATTCCGACACAAAATGCTAAGTTTTAAGGAAATGCTTATTTTCCATATTTGGTCATTACACATTATGTTCACATATTGAATTATCACACTGTACCCTATAATGTATAATTTTAACATGTAAATTAAAAAATAATTTTAAAAAGTTGCATTTTTCATGAGAAATGACCAACCTGAAAAAGAAACTTAGAAAATAATTGCATTTATAATTGCATATAATAGAAACTAAGTCTAAGGAGGTGAAAGCCTTGTACACCAAAAACAACAAAACAGTGCTGAAAGAAATTAAAGAAGTAATATATAAATGGAAAAATTTCCTGTACTCATGGATTAGAAAGCTTAATATTGTTATGATGAAAATATTACCCAAAGCAACACACATGCACACACACGCACATTCAAAGCAATCTCTTTCAAAATTCCAATATTCTTTTAAAGAAAAATGGAAAAACTTATCCTTAAACATGTAAGAATTGCCAAGGGCCCCAGACAGAACAAAACTGAAAGAAAACAGAGTTGGAAGACTTACACTTCTTGATTTCAAAACTTAGTACAAAACTACAATAATCAAAACAGTTTGGCACATGCAAAAGAATACAAATACAGACCAATGAAAGTCCAGAAATAAGCCCAAACATCTATGGCTAATTGATTTTTGACAAGGGTACCAAGACTGTTCAACAGGGAAAGAACAGTCTTTTCAACAAATGGTCTTGGGACAATTAGATACCCACCTTCAAATGAATAATATTGTATCCCTACCTCACATCATATGAAAGGAGGTGAGGAAGAAGAGCATATGAGTCTCTGTACTTCCTGTGAAATTTTCCTATTTTAACCTTAAACTGCTTCAAAACATAAGTGAAGCAAAAAAGAAAAGACCATATAAGATATCGATGCACACTACTAGAATAGTTAAAATAAAGGAAGGTGGACAATAACAAGTGTTGTTAAGGATTTGGAGCATCTAAAAAATCTCACACATTACTCTTGAGAATTGAAAATATACACCCACTCTGGAAAACAGTTTGGCAATTTTTTATAAAGTTAAACATACATTTACCATATGACTCAGCAACCCCACTTCTGGGAATTTATCCAAGAAAAATAAAAACATATGTCCATAAAAAGACTTGTTATGAAATCTGCATAGCAGTTTCATTCACAATAGCTCAACACTAGAAACAAAAGTCCATCGACTGATGATGGAATAGACAAGTTCTGCATAAATGTACAATGGGAATATTATTTAGAAATAAAAAAGAAATGAATTACTGACCCAACTTATGTGACTCCCAAAAGCATTATTATAAATGAAGAGCCAGACACAAACACCTTATGCTAAATTATTAAATTTACATAAAATCCTAGGGAAAAAAATGTATTGACATAAGCAATTTAATTCTTACCAGGGGCCAGAGTCAGAGAGGTTATTGACTATAACAAGAAGCAGGGGAGTTTCGAGGGGCACTGGAAACATTGTAAGTCATGGTTGTGGAGGTGGCTATGTGATTATTATGCATTTGTCAAAAGTCACCAACTTATTCACTAAAAATTGATAATATTATATGTAAATTATATTTTGATAAATATTTAAAAAGCATTTTAAGAAAGTAAAAATGAATCAATGATTTAAACACAAGAGCTTATACTTTAAAACTCTTGGAGAGCACAGGGGTAAATCATCATGACTTTGAAATTAGCAATGGATTCTTGGATATGAGACAAAAGAAAAAAGTAATAAATTGGACTTCATCAAAATTAAAAACCTTTCCCCTCCTTTTGTTGATGCACTATAGTTATACATACTAGGGGGACTCTTTATGCCATAAAGAGTAACAATTTGATCTACCTCATTCCTCAGTACCTCCCCTTTCCCTCCCATCCTCCCTCTTCTTAAAAACTTTTCTTGCATCTAAGGATATTACCAAGAAAGTGAAGAGATAACCTATAGAATGGAAATAAATATTTTCAAATCATAGCCTGATAAGGGTCCAGTATCCAGAATATAAAAGGTACTATTACAATTTGACAAAAATTTTTTTAAATGGGCAACCGACTTAAGAAGACATTTCTTTAAAAAAGACATGCAAATGGCTGATTCACTTACGAAAAGATTCTGCATATCACTAGGTCTTTCAGGAAATATAAGTCAAAACCACAACTACATATTACTTCTACCCCTACAATGGCTATCATTAAAAATCGGGAAAGAGCGAGTGTCAGTGAAGGTGTGGAGAACCTGGAGCACTCATACATTGCGGGTGGAGGTGGATATGGAAATGGTTCAAAACACCTTGGCAGTTCCTCAAAAAGTTAAATACCAAATTATCCTATGACCTGCCAATTCCATTTCTAAGTACCTACCCAGAAGAATTGCAAACAGCTACCCAAGCAAATATGTGTGCCCATGTGTTCACAGCTGCAGTACTCATCACAGCCAAGAGGTGGAAATTGGCCAAACAGATGAATGGAAAGACGAAGTGTAGTGTACAGGTACAAGGTAATGGGACTCACTCACACAAAGGAATGAGGTACTGATGCATGTTACAGTGTGGGGGTGCCTAGAAAGCATTATGCTGTGTAAAGAAGTCAGACACAAAGGACCACATGTTCTATGATTCCATTTACATGAAATGTCCAAAATAAGTAAATCTCATAGAGACAAAAACAAAACAAAAACAAACAACAACAACAACAAAAACCCAGACGAGTAGTGGTCAGGGAACCAGGGGGAAGGAGGAAAAGGAAATAGAAAATAACTGCTTGATAGGAATGGGCCTAATTTTGGGGTGTTGAAAATGTTTTGAAATTAGAAATGGTGAGATGTTCACTTTTAACATGGTTAGTATTCGACTCAGTAAATTTTTTCTTAAAAATGATGCTGATACTGGTGAAAGATAATGATCTTAAACTACACTGGAGGCAGTGACAAAGAGGGAAAAGAAGCAGACAGTGACACTGACACATGACAGGGCTGGACAGTGGAGAATGGGAGAGAGAAGTGGTAAAGGGGGTACCGAAACTTCTCCCCTGGAAGAGCTGATGCTCTGTAATTGAAGATGGGAACATGGGAGGAAGACAGGTTTGGAGTGTGGGGGCAATGCGTTCAGCTGGGACTAGAGAATTGGAGGTACCTGTGAAGGTGTGCAGGTGGACCTGAGTCACAGTCTGCTGGACCTCTGGCCACTGGAATGTGGTGGAAAAGAAGAGCTATAGGATACTCTGGTGGACAGACCTTACTAGTAAAACTCCCTCCTGAATCAAAATATTGATTACACGCAAGAAATCACTACCTTCCTACTAGCACAACACAAGATCCTTTTAGTAGATTCCGGTTTGCCATTTCATTGACTAGTGAAAACTGATGATTTTATTTTAAGAATCCATGCCAGAGCCAGTTCTTCTGACATCAACCTCTCAGCATTCCGCTTGAACATCACATCTGTCAAGGCTGACAACAATATTTGGTGGGTTGGCCTCCTAGGGAAACGTATCTATTTTCCTAGAAATCCCTCCCATTCCAGAAAGTTAGCCAGAGCAGGGTTCCTCAGTGTCTCAAAGCCACAAGTTTGTTGCTCTGAGCATACTCAGAGTTAGCCTGAGAATCCTTCCACATCACACACACATCAGTATTCTCAGTTTGCTGTGGTCTTCATCAACTTAGCGCCCACTCCATTGAAAGTCGAAGCCATGAATACCCCAGTAGAGGAAACACTTCCTTTGCTGCGGGGCTCCTGAAGCAGGGACACCAGCTCTCTAAATGTTCACCACCCCCATTCCCCACTGTGTTCATGCCCCATAAGCTTCAAGTTTGGAATCCACTAGAAACGTCAGTTTCACCAAAAATAAACACACTGTTGTAAAAGTGTGCTAAAGGCATTCAAGAACTGAGGAAGAAATTAAGAATGCTACCGATATAGCTATGCAGTACCATCTGGAAAACATTTGCTAGTGCAAGGGAAGGATAAATGAACTGCAGGTATACATACAAATGTAAGTTTTTTCTCCTTTTCCTGAATCCCATTCTCTCTTGGGCTGCTCCTTAGTCTTCCCAGAGATGCTACCTTGTAGACCTGCCTTTGCAAAGCTCGCCCTTCCCAATTTATTCTCTTTCCTCTTTTGTAGCTGATTTGGGGCCACATAGCCCAGATGGTCAGTCTGGGAATAGACACAGGCTTTTTCAAAGATGCAGTATTGATTCCCTGTAGACCCACAATAACTTCTTTCTTCTACCTTTTCTTACTCCAGTTCACAAGGCTTTTAATCCCCACTGAACACAGCATGTCAATATGGGTCAGAGGATGGGCCACAACTCAAAATCAACTGTTCCGATCCAGGAAGCTTCGCCTGGCACAAGCAGTGTTCCATTAAGCAGGGTCTGGTGCCATTGTTTTTTACACGGCTCTCACCAGCTGGCCTTGCTATGCTTGGCTAAGAATTAGACAAGGGAGGGAGGATCTGGCTTGAATAGGAAGAGAGACAAGGGCTGGCTTTAAAAGGTGACACCCTAAGGACAGGCTCGAAGGAACAGGGAATAGGCAATGTCCCCCACAGAGGTGGTTCTGCTTTTGTGGAAGAACCAAGACAGGCAGGAGAGAAACAAGCCGACACGCTCTTCTCTGGCCCGAAGACAAAACCAAAATCGAAGAGCACCGAATCCAGTCATTCCCATGGCACTCGTCCCTGCGGCTGCGGAGCTGGGGAAACCTCCCGGGAGGATGTAAAACAGAAAATTTTGGTTAAAACTTTGATTTTCACAATAGGCATGGGTAGCACAAAGATGCTTAGAGCCATTAAATTTTCTTCTGGGAAGTTAGCTTTCTTAAACATTTAAAAACTGTAAGTCATGCTGTAAAAATTATAAGATACATTTCAATTGTACATATGAATTATACTAAATATTTATTGATATTATTCCATGCCTATTAAAGTAGAGTTCATCAACCATAATAGTCTTATAAAGAGGCAATTTTATAAGCTGGTCAGGATCACCAGCTCTAGAATCAATAGAGCTCTGCCACTCACTAACCATGTGCCAAGGAAGTCTTTTAATCTCTCTATGCCTTATTTTTCTCATTTGTAAAATGCAGAGTGACGGTGATAACGCTATCTACAATGAAAGTGAAAACAACATGAAAAACATTTAGCATAATGCCAGCACATAAGTACCTTTACTTCATAAAGGTGATACGTCATTATAGTAACTACTATTTTTTTCTTTTCTTTTCCTTTTTTTTTTTGTACCAGAGATTGAACTCAGGAGTGCTTAGCCATTGATATCCTTTTATTTTGAGACAGGTCTTGCTAAGTTGCTTAAGGCCTCGCTAAGTTGCTGAAGCTGGCTTTGAACTTGCGGTCCTCCCGCCTCAGTCTCCTGACCTACTGAGAATCCAGGCATGTACCACCGTGCCCAGTTAATTACTAATGTTTGAGTATTTAGAGTTCTCATAAAGAATACTAGTTCTTGCACCTAACCCAGTGAGTTCTTTTTGTTACAGTGGGCTTGAATTCTCTAGCATCCTTACGGACTATACTATATGCTAAATGATCTTTTACTGGGCCTGATCCTCCTGTTTCTTAGTTTTTGCTTCTGGCATGTTGTCTTGTAGAGTCCCTCCCTTTTTTGACTCTAATGGAATCTCTGTCAACTAATAACTCTTCCTCCCTCACTCATGAAGGAACCTAGAAAATCATGTGTGCTAAATCAGTAGGTTTACATTTCTACCCAATTCCAAGTAAATTGAGGCTTCCAGACTGTCCTGTAAAGAAAAGTACATGAACTTTATGACAGTTATTTATTTCAACCTGAACAGTAGTCTCTTGGACTGAGAACATTTTCACTGAACAAGCAGAGTCTAGGACTGTGCAGAGAAGGGATAGAAAGTGCAAAATTATGGAGAAGCAAGGGCCTCTTGTTGAGAAAGGCATAGATATTTGCTCTGGCTGAAACATAGAGCTGAGGCTAGTTCTTCAGTGTTAGTTAGGGCCAATAAAAATGACTGAAATTAGAAGCATTTTCAATATTGTAGAGGCTACATTGTGTTGTACAAGAATGATTTCTTACCATAACCCTATTTGATCTGTAATGTAACTGTGCTAACTTCATAGATGAGGAAACTGAGTCTTAGGAAGACTAAATAACTGTCCCAAAGCCTGTCCAGGACTATTAGATTCCAAATGCTGTGCTCGTAACCACCATCCTATACTTTGCTCTGAGAATTAGTGTCTATGAAAATTGTTGTGGCAAATTGTGTGGGCAGTGGGGATTCATGGGATGTTTTAATTGGAAAAGTGGCATGATGACATTTATTTTTAGGACAATAAAATGATAAATGATAAATTATAGAAGAGAGAGGCTAAAGGTCGGGAAGACAGTCTAGACATTCAAATTAGACATAGAAAGGACCTAAGTTAAAGCTTTAGCAGCGATGGTAAAGAGGTGGGGAGGGACTCCAGAAATTTTTCCAAGGTGGAAGCAATAAGATTTGTGACCATCTGGATGAGGAAAAAAGGAAAAGTAGGGTAAGTCACCTGAGTTTCTAGAACAATGGATTTTATGGCCCCCATCTATTTGGAATGGCATATCTTGTTCTGTCTTCTGGGGAAGAGAAATATTAATGTTATCACTTAAAAAGGGGGGATATCAGCAAGCAAGACTGGGCAAAATAGGATCATTTGGTACAGGATTTCTCAACACCTTGATATGCTATTGTGTATTGAGACTCTCAAAGGGTATAACACCATATGCTTTGGAATAGGGGGTCCATAGATCTGGGATAGCCTGGAGGTAGAGGTTTGTTTACCTCATCAGATATTTGATGACAGCATTTCTGTATTTGCTATAGTATCTGATCAAGTTAGTACATGTTGCTGAATAATATAATTTTGAAATTCTGAACCTGGTAGCAATGCATCAGAATGAGTTGGAAATACAATGTGGATGAGAACTAGAATACATCCACCTCTGGGTAGGAACAAATTGCTCTATGTACAAACTGTGTCATCCAATTCAAATTGGTTAGCATTTGGAACCACTGGAATGAAATGTTCACCAACAGAATGAAAAAAGTCAGAGGCAAGATTTGGTTAATTATTTCACATGCCTTTGGAAGACTCAGGGGAGCCCAGGACTTCATGGAGCAGAGGCTCAAGGGTTCAGAGCAAAGTCATCTCAGTTGACTGGGTACTTACTCTCCCCACAGGAAAAGCCATCATGCTGTTGTCACGTCAGCTCTCATACATTGGCAGGAATATGCTCCCAGCTGCTCAAATGTGTGGTTTCCCTGGTCATTCAGTAAAGTATGTGTGACCTTAAGTAACCCACAAGGGTTTGAATGTCAGAGCTGGGATCCCCTTCCTTTCTGGGTTTCCCTTCCTGGGAACCACAGACCAATCTGTTGACCTCAGTTTTCATCTGTGTGGGGGTAAGTGGCCACACTTGCTATTGAAGACCTACAAAACCACCCAGTGCCACCATGGTTTGCTTGGTCAGCAACAGCCTTCAAACTAATATCACTCTCATTTTTTTTTCATATTCTAATTTAACATTAACACATGCCAAGCAGTGTTTTAAATGTGTAAGAGATGTTAACCTTCAACTCCAAGGCAGCGTCATAATTATCCCAACTTAATAAATGGGAAAAAGGAGGCATGGGAACATGAAAGCAGCTACCCAAGATCACACAGCCTCACACAACGGAGATTTCTTTCCATCCACAGGGTACTCAGAAATGGATCACATTACTTCCAGCAAAATTTCCCAAACTTCATCCACATACTGTGTATCCATATACTGACTTAAACATTATTTATTTAATGTATTTAAAATATGAATTCACATTTGAAACTTTAGTTTTTCTTAGAACAGAATATGTAAGCTCACAGAATTGATGTAAATTTTTCTTCTAATCCACATGCAGATAAATTCATAATCACTTAAAAAATTTGTCCTTGGAGCTGTGGTGCAGTGGCAAAGCATTCGCCTGGCATGTTTGAGGCCCTGGGTTTGATCCTCAGCACTGCATATAAATAAATTAAATAAAAGATCCATTGACAACTAAAAAGTATTTTAAAAATTTGTCCTTGTCCTTCCTAAAACACATTCACTAACCATCCATACATACTCACTTTTCTTCTGAACAGTCTGCATCACCAACTATAAAGTTAGGGCTGGGGATATATCCATTTGGTAGAGTGCTTGCCTCACATGCACAAGGCCCTGGGTTCAATCTCCAGCACCACAAAAAAAAAAAAAAAAAAAAAAAAAAAAAAGTAGACTCTAAAGTTATTCATTCCAAACATTAAATATATGCAAACATTGAACACAATTAACGTTTATCAAGTACCTGCTACCATGTTCAGGTCAGAGTGAGGTTGACCCTGATAGCCATAACCCACATGAATGCCACCCCTAACCTAAGTGGAGATGGCACAAGGTGAATGGTCATTGCAGAGTAGACTGTCCTGTTCTCAAATTATGTCTTTTCTCCCAGAAGAATGTTAAGCCCTCCTGAATATTGCCATTAGATCTCCTGTCACCAGTGGTAACAGAGACTTGAACTTCATGCTCACCAATTAATAAAGCACAATTATTAATGCCCATGGTGAACATAATCACATGGTGAATAATGGAAGGCTGTTCAGCAATCGGTGGCTCAATAACTACTTTTCAAAGACACAGTTACTAAGCCCCCACAATTGCTGGGCATCCTTCCATTATTTTCTTATTTGTTGGTAATTAATCTCCCCAGCAGTCCCGTGGGGTAGGAAACTGAGGTGAAGAGAGGCCGAGTACATTGAAGAAGTTCAAGCAGCTGGCAGGAGGTAGCGCTGGGGGCAGAATGGAGATTTGAGTGACTCCAGTGAGCTGCTCTCTCCTCAGCAGGAGCCTGGCTCTCTGCTTCAAGTGGAAAAAGACATGTTCAGAGAAGTGAAAACCATCTCCTGCATCAGAGAAGACACTATGATTTCTCATTATCTCAAAACATGAGTCTTCTGCTGCCAATTACTAAATTAAAAGGCAATAACAAACTGTGACCACTGGCAAGAGACTAGAAAGAAGGGCTTAACATAACTAGGGTCATTACTCACCCCCACAGCAGATCCTGAGCAAGAGTTGGTGAAGACCACGCTGTCATCCTCCACTCTGACTCACAAGTTCCCAGCTAGAACATGGCCAATTGGTTTATGTCCCAAAGGGTTGGACACCCGTGGGTCCAGCAGCTGCAGGGTTGTTCATCTTGGCTCCTCCACGGTGGATTAACAAATCATGCCTGGGAGGAATTGCTGACCAGACCCTTGACAATGTTCAAGCCCACTTAACACTCTCAGACTGAGAGTCAGGAGCTGGCCTGCTATCAGGGAATGCCCAACCTCTGAGGGCCTCCGCCTGTGTGAGGCTGGAGGACTGGCTGCCACCTGCTGACCCACGGACACTGAGGCTCCATGTGCTGAGCTTCAGCTGCTCTCCCAGCACCTGGAGTCCCTTCCTGTAGTCGGTCATGGAATCAGTCTCTGCTGCAGAAGCCCTTCAGTGCTCTGCAGAGAGCGTCAAGTCAAAGTAGAAGTCCCTTCCAACAGGCAGGGAGTGTGTGGATTTGAGGGGTCTGTTTCCCAGAGAACTGAGATTTCATTAATTAAAAATAACTAAAAAACACCCTTTGCCATTTTGAATTTCAGTAGGAGTAAATGCAACACAACTTGGGGAATGGTGAGGGGATTTAACTCCTGTGTGAGCTAATATCTTAGGCTTTTAGTTTTATCCCCTGTATATAATGATAATGATTTCCTTTATGTAGGAATATTATGGGGCTTAAGGACTGAACTGGTCCATTAGCTCTCAACAAATATTGACCCCTTTCTTTCTTTTTTCTTGCATATCCTTTATACTTTGAGACCAGAATTTGGTATGTGAATCTTAACAGTCTCAGACAGATGCATGGTGCATGCCTGTAATCCCAGTGACTGGGGAGGTTGAGGCAGGAGGATCTCAAGTTCAAAGCCAGCCTCAGCAAAAGCAAGGTACAAGCAAGTCAGTGAGACCCTATCTCTAAATAAAATACAAAATAGGGTTGAGGATGTGCTTAGTAGTTAATTGCCTGTGGGCTCAATCCTTGGTTCCATGATACATATATATATAATCTTGATTAATTCAATACTAAACTTTCCCCTCACTATCTCTATTCTAGAAATACATTTTTCCTTCATTCTCTTTTTCAACCCCCATGCCCAAGAAGGGAAGAGAGGTGGGCCAGCATCATTCTACACAGTCACTCCGAGGTAGGACTCACCCAAAGACAGAAAGGGAAACCTCAGTCACCAGCGCACCATAGTCAATGGGGAGAGGCACAGAGAGAAAAATGCACCCAAAAGAAATGATTCCACTGACCAAAAAGCAGGACTGTGACAGCAAATGGGAGTCTGGCAGACAAACTTCTTGTCTTCACAATTCTGCCCAGGTTCAGCTCTGTTTGGAGCTTACATGATGACATGGTTGGATGCAAGCAACACCTTTTATCTGCCAATGAAAACACTAATTGAATACACGGCTAATTTGGCTCTCTCTTTCACTATAAGAGAAGCATTTATTTCCCTCTCAACTTCAGTCAGATTTGAATCCAAATTTTATCAATAGAAGATTTGTCATCAATTTTCCCTGAATCTTTCCAACAGACCCTCTGAATTTATTTTGCTTTATATCTGGCATCCTCATTTTCTGGCAAAAAAAAAAAAAAAAGTAGTAACCTTGGGGAAAAACCATGCCATAATAAAAATCATAGTGTTAATAGTGAATCTCTCAGATATTTAGCACTTACTCTGTGCCAGAATCCGTGATAAGTGATTTACATTCATCATCTCAACTGATATCAAGACAAAAACAAGAAGGTCTGCCTTCATGGTTATCTCCATATTCGTGATAAGGGGACTGGGATTTAGAGACTGGAATTGGGATTGGGACCCTGAACTCTGACTGTTCCTCTCACCTGTAGGCCATATGGACTACTGTTCTGCCAGAAGCTTGGGTCTTCCGCTCAGGAAGTTACTCGGCCAGAGCTGGCCCACATGTACCCCTTTATGAACTCAACTTCTTCCTGACAGTAGTCCTTCCTGAACTCAGTCCAGATTCACTTATGGGTCACCTCTACCTTCTGTGAATTGGGAAGGCATTTTAAATGCCAGGGCCACATCCATTCATTCTAGCTACGGCACTTCTTTTCCTGAGGACATGCTATTTTCATCAGGATTAAAACAGCCTTCGGCAATAAATATTAAAAACCACCCAGTGAAAAGAGCAGCTTCCTCAGAAGCTTATGAGGATTAGAATTTTTAAACAGGCCCTGCTTCATATGACCACCCCTCTTCTCCATCCCTTTGTGTGCTCCCACATGGGTGTGCTTTCAGCATCAATCAGATGTGGTGTTTTGCTCAAATCCGTTCATACTAATTGTCTGCCCATATTGCTGCATGCTCTGGATAGAATGGACAGGGGGAAATAGAACTTACCCCTTCTCCCACCCCTGGGGGGATTCAGATTTCTTGTGCTTGATCTTTGTTGGTGGCGAGATGAAAATACTTGCTATACATAGCAGCTTTCCTCCTTCATGTTCAACGGTTTCCCTGATGATGGGGGACCTCAGTCATGCTCTTTGTTACAAAGCCACCCACAGAAAAATCAGACCAGCAAAAGCCAGGCATAAGCTATTTCAGGCTGTAAGTCTTTGTGTATAGTGATCTAGCAGAAAGACTTGGGGAGGTTAATCATTTTCAGTACGGATTGTGGTTCCACTGCTTTGTGATGTGAGATGGTGATCCCCAGTTTATTCATCTGTAAAATGATGAAGATAATACCTACCCATAGGAGTTGTCAGGAGAATTAAAGGAACTATATAAAGTGTTTAACGCAAGGCTTGGCACAGGGGGATACTCTGTGCCCTGCCTGTCCACCTCCTCCCCTCTCTGGCTGCCAGCCTGAATTGTAGGTGAGGCATTAGTTATCATGTTCTTAAACATCCCCAAAGACTTGTGGTTTCTGCATTAAAAACCGCATTCACTGTTCCCAGCTAATTGGGTGTCCTTGGGTCTGAGTTTCTCCCTATGAATATATGAACTTGGGATTTTAAAAATGTATACAGTAATTATATTCTTGGACAAATGGTACATTTTCTAGAAAAGCACAGAGAATTCTTTCAGTACTTGGAGCTGGATAGGAATTGCTTGATATATGGGTAGCAACTCACAGTAACTAATGATTTACAGTAAATACTTCAGCAAAGAAAAGTCTGGGTAAACTCCATATTTCATCCTTCTGTCAATGAGCTACAAAAAGGTTTGCATCTTAAATCAACTGGTGGTTGTACCCCAGAAGGATGTGGTCTAAATAGATTTGTGTGACGGAGCAATTACTCATCGTGGAAAGGATCCCTGCTGTCATTGTGGCTTCTCACTAAGCAGCCAGTGAGTGAGCAGTTATGGAATTATAGAACTGATCTCCTGCCTGCTGCCCCAGTCTTCCTGAGCCATAGTCACAGAGGGTGCTTATCAGGGAGACCCAGGAGACCGAAAACAGTCAACACTCATGGCTGGGAAGATCAGCCACAAAGGACTTATTTTCTACCTCTTCATTTTGCTCACTGGTGGCAGGAGACTATGGATACCCCGAAATCAGGATCCTGGAAACTCGAGTGCTAGAGACTGTGGGAAGAAGCAGAGACTCCAGTTTGGGGTTAACAGACCTAGGTTGGCATCCCAGCCCTGCTACTCACTGTGTGATCTGGAACAATAAAACTATATTTCTCTGATTCCATATTTTTCTAGCTGTAAAATGGTGGGGGCAGGGCGATGATAATTACTAATTAAAAGATTTTCAACTAATGTGCTAGAGAATGTTGTTATATCACCGTATATTAACGATGGTTCATCTTTATGAAGTGTTACCAAGTGAAAGGAGCAGTGCTAAGCACATTGATAGCCTTTGCTCAAAACTCCCCACTTCTGTATAAGGAAACAGGGAGAGAGGTCTTAACCGACTTGCCCACACAGTGAGTATGGAGCTAGTGTAGCAGAAACAGGATTTAATCTACGTAGGTTAGATCCAGCCTGCCTTATAATTGTCAAAGGGAAGAAATATACCCCCAACAAAAGCTTATGGAGGAGTCTTTCTGGGCTAGATCTCATCATACAACATCCAGGGTCTCTATTCTCAAAGAGTTTATCCAGGTTTGTTGGAGAATAGGAGAGACATCTCAGGAGACAAACAGCACTGACTATAGACTACTAGCAACCAACATTAACTGCTTAAAACTCAGCAAAGATTGCAAACTGGCTTCAGGACACACGGATCCCTTTTCTAGTAGCCACTTTTTTGTCATTCTTAAATGTCACTGTGTTATAACGTTAAGACTCTGATTTTGAATTAAAGGATGGAGACCGGCTTTGGCATAAGCAAAAAGGAAATATACATGCCAAAGAAACAGTTAAATAGAAAAATATGAGATTCCCCCCCTCCATGCACCAAGAAACACTTCGTGGGAATAACGGAATCACAGTTGAGACAGGAAAGTTATGTATGAGAAGGCTTGAGGAAAGCAGGGAGGGAACACAAGTTTGAATTACTGTGTTTTTCATTTCAGAAGGGTCACCTGACCCGAGTAGATAGTATGAAGAATATTATCTTGGTGTCCAAGAGCAGAGGGCACCTTTTTGACCTGTCTCTCCCCATCCCTTGCTTTTATGGCCTCACCCTCACTTTTAAATAAATAACAAAGTGGAGGTGTAGAAGTACATCTCGTAGGTCACCAAGGGCAAGCTGAGGGCCAGTGGAGCAGCCCCTTGTTTCCACTGTGCAACCTGCCTTGCCTCTGTCCTCCTCTGTCCCAGTAATGAGTGGGGTGAGGATGGGCAGAGGGCACCTGAGAAGCTGCATATTTCCATGTGGGGAGCTCTGTGCATGCATTACAGTGCACCCAAAGCCCTCCAGAGAGTCAGCCAGGTCTGCTTGGGGAAGGAGAATTCTTCCTGCAGACAAAGCCTGGATGAGGTGAAGCTTCCTAGGAAGGGAAAGAGCCCATGGAGTCAATTAACTTTCCTTTCCTGTTTAATTTATTCTTTCCTAACCTGCCATGCTGAGAATAAGCATAGCTACCCCCAGGATGTCAAGGCCCTGCCTTCTTTTCAGTAAATCACATGGGAATCAGAAATAGCTCCACTGTGCTGCTCTGAAAACAGGCAACTCAGTCCACCCCAGATGGCAGTGTCTGGGCTTGGTGAAGATTCACCTCTACTCCACGCTGTCTGCGGGCCTCATCACTAAAGGGGTCATGCTAAGCCATCCTCTTCAGAGCTTTAAAGGTCTATTCTGATGTGAATTGGGACATTATGTAGACATTTCTCTTATTTGTGAGGTCTCCAACTAAGAGTCACCTCTCCCAGAGAAATTAGGTTTCACAAAGTAACACATACCCTGATCAAGCACTTAAATATTTAGTTGAGCAGTATCTCCCCAAATGGGGTTTTTAGAACACTAGACCTATAGTATATTCCCAGAAAAATGTACTTCATAGAAAATACAAAATAATGCGCCTTCTTAGTTATGTATAATGCACATTAGTATACTAAAGCTGAGAATACTGTTCATAGAAGTTTAACCAATCGTTTCTACAGTTCATTTGTTTAAGGAATTCTTTTGCTTTTCAACATCTAGAGCGGCCCTCAGTCCTGTGTTCATAGCCCATGCTTGGATAATTGCTGATGGAATCCAGAAGTCTTGCTCCATTCAGTACCACCCTCGCAAGTACAGAGGCAAACCTCTGCTTCTCACACCAGACGGGTAATAGTAATACCAATAACACTGCCGTCCTGGGCCTCAGCCAGATGCTGTCCATGTATGCTGACAAGCCCACATTACCTCACCAGAAATTGGAAGGTGTCTCAGAACAATACACAGGGCCTCCATGTTAGAAAACCAATTCATATTTTCTTATACTGCAAGATGTCAATTATTTTTTCAGTAAAAATAATCAGCGTAGTATTCCTTTGAAATCAAAACAGTGTAACACTAGCAAGATCCACAAATGACTCAAGGGCATGGTCAGAAGGATCTTCACTGCACTTACCATGAAAACAAACCCTTTGAGAAAGGTGCCATTATTAGACCCATTTTGCAGATGAGTAAACTAAAAGTCACTTCCTTTGGTCCTACTGCTAGGACATCACAGAGTTAGAACTTGAAGCCAGTTAAGAGCTCACACTCTTAACTACAGAAGGGACAAGTAGATGATGGGGATTACAGGTTGGTGTGTTCACAGTGACTCCCCTGGGAGGCCACAGAAATGCCTGTCCCCCTGCAATGACCCCCACTTCTAGAAGCAGAGCTGCCAAATACTTCCTCAAGATTTTTCTCTTTTCCCTGCCCACAGCCTGTGTTTAGTGGTTCCAGAAGAGGTTGACAGCAGGGGCTGGCTGTCTTCTTGACAATAATTAGCTGTGGCCTCCACACACATCCTCCACCTACCTATAAGGCTGACTTCATATGCAACCTACTCATTCATAAAGGGCCCCCACTTAGAAGTGTTCTATGCTTGGTTTAATGCTCTTCTATTCCCATCTTGAAATTCATAATAGCTTTTGAAAAGGAAGCCTGCTCCTTTCCTTTTGCCAGGCCCCACAAATTAGGAAGCTCTCATTCTGCTGCCTTTTTGTTGTTCATTTTATATTTGTTGAATTGGATATTGTGGTAAGAGAAGGATTTAGTGCAGAAAATCTGTACAGGAGGGAGAACGGTCACTGCAGATGATATATGGCAACCAGCCAAATGGTGGAACATGTAATGCACCCTCACATGGAACACCATACAGCAGCACAATGATGCTTCCAAGACTAACCTCCAGCAGTTAGCCACATATCCACAGGTCAGCCAAAGTCCACTTCTGCTCCCTATCCTTATGGTGAGCACCCCGTTTTCAGAGAGAATTCACCATGATAGGACACACCACTTTGTATTATGTGTTTGTTTGTTTTCACTAGGGATTGAACCCAGGGGCGATTAACCACTGAGCCACACTCTCACCCCTTTTTAATTTTTTCTTTTGAGACAGGGTCTCACTACGTTGTTAAGGCCTTGCTAATTTGCTGACGCTAACTTCAAACTTCTGATCCTCCTGCCTCAGCCTCCTGAGCTGCTGGGATTACGGGCATGCTCCACTGCACCCAGCTTCATGAGGTTCTATGTAGAAATTGTGGGCTATTAAAATATTTGTGACTAGTGAAATTGTGTTTTAAAAAATAAAAGTTGTATGAACCCTGATATTCATTGAGATGTTAGTAAGAAGACAAGAGAATGACCCCTAAATGTTCAGAAAGAGAGGTATGATTAAATAAACTGTGGAACATCAACTTGATGGAATGTACGCAGGAGTTGGTGAACGTTTTACATAAAGGGCCAGACAGTAAATATTTTAGGCTTTGCAGGCCATAGGATTTCTGTCACTACTGCCAATTTTGCTGTTGTAGCATGAAAGCAGCCGTAGGCAATACAAAAATGAACGGACATGGCTGTGTTCCAATAAAACTTTACTGACAAAACAGGCAGTGGGCCAGATTGGGCTGGAAAGAAATAGTGTGCCAACCCCTAGTACCAACATTAAAACAATGATTGTGAGTAACATTCAATGAAAAAGAATGTGATGGTTGTGAAGTAACACTTGAAGTTTAATGAAAAAGAACAGGATATAAAAACTGCATAACCTTAAGAATTACAACTGTATATCTGTATATACATATCTGTATATGTCTGTGTCTATGAAAAAGTCTAGAAAGAAAATGTATATACAAGTAGTAGCTAGGCTGAAGAGTCAGTGTTCAGGGTGATTTTCTTTTCTTTGCTCTGGGAGAGAGATTTTTCTCAGCCTTGATATTCTTTCATATACATAATGCTGAATATGTATAGAGTAGATACAGATACAGACTCATATTGACCAGGTCTCTCTACCAAGCATTCAAAGGATGAAAAGGAGTGTGGCTTACATTCATGAGATCTTCATTTGCACAATAGCCTTTGCTTCCCAAATCTTTCACTTTTACCTTTGGAGGTTTCCTTCTATTGGCCTAACACCACACAAGGCAGGACATTTTTTGTTGACCAGAGCTCAGCTGAGCCTATGACCACTATGTTGGTTGGCCTTTTCCAGGGAAACTGGGCACATCATTAAGCCTTTGAGACTCTGCAGTGGGGAGAGGGGAGAAAGAGAAGGGGCATTCTTTAGGAAGGAAAAAGAACAGTGCTAACTCTATATTACCATGAATCCTTCCGGTTAATAATTGAACATAAGCTACCATGAATCTGTGTATGAGACCACCTGCCTACAGGACTCTCTTGTTTTGTTTTCTTTTATTGAACTATGGGGTGGTCTCCATTAGTGGATTTCACTGGGTTCAGATTTAGTCAAAACCATTATTATATTTAAATTTGTTGAGCTGGAGTTTTATAAGGGATTTATCCCCAGAGGAAATCAACTTGGTTTTATATATGTGTTCATTTCAAAATAGTGTCTTGTCTCATTAAATCCTAAAGAATGAAGGATTATAACAAAACAAAGCAGGCACTGCTTTTATTAAGCAAGCCCAACAGTGTGCTGTGAAGACGATGAGTTTTCTTTTCGTCCTTTGGGACTTCATAACTGAACCTGAGTTGATGTAAAGAGAAGATTTCTGAATGAGACAAACTTGAAAACAATATAACTTTAAAAAAAAGAAATGTAGTTTTTCTCTCTCTTTGAAGAATCTGATATTAAATGAGAGATCTTTTCTCTACTGCTATAGTCTGTCGGCTATTACAATGAAATAATTTCCCAAGCTATATCTCTAGTTATCGATTGTCATGGAAATAGTTGTGCTGCATCCAAATTTGAGCATTAAAACTTTACAATAAAATCCATAGAGGGGAGAGCGCTTGGAGAAAAGTCTGTTTAATTTTAATCTGTATGCATCTGATAATCACCTCCAAGAGACGTGGTTACCCCTCCCTTCCTCCATAGTTGATCACAGTGTCCAGCAAATCTGAAGGCCCTCTTTCACATAAATTGGTGAACCTAAGAAATTATCTCGTAGGCACAAACTGGGACAAAGACATTCAACCACCTGGCAATCCCAAGAGAAAAAGGCCTTAGGAAATAATAATAATTAATAAACATGTCTTGTGCGCTTGCTCTGTGTCTATTTCTGTGCGAAGGTCTTTATATATGTTAGTTTGTTCAATCTTTACAGTGACCCAAAGAATAGATGCTGATATGGATCAATTTTTACAGATGAAAAATAAGGTCAAGTGTTTTGCTTAAGATCTCAGTGTTACTAAATTTCTGAGCAAAGAATTAAATTCACACCTCTAAGACTTTTCTTTTGTGAACTAACCCACTTTGCTGCTTAACCAAAGACTAAGATCTTTATGATAGGCAGTGAGCATTCCTAAGTACCCCAAGGAAGGGTTCTCCCCAAAGAAGTTCTATTAGATGGAGGGGGACAAAAATAATTTTACATTATTTGCAGAATGTGAAATTATTCTGTGAAACCTAGGACCAGTGAGTTAACCAAGAGCTAAAGAGGAAGTAAAAATGGGAAAAATATGAACAGTCAGAAATGATGAAGAACTTCAAGATCTTATTCCCTGTTTCACTAAAGAAAAAAGAAAGAAATCTTAAAGCTATTTATCATAAAAAATGACCTGAAAGATAGAGGTGGAAACACATAGTCAGCTGGTAAAAAGCATTTTAATAGTTCCTCTTAGGAAATTGTGTGTGTGTGAGCATGTTTGTGTATACACACACACACATGTGCCTATACACACATGAACATAGTTAGAAACTGAAGTACTCAATGTCTCTGGTTTAATAATATATATAGTAGATTACAGCATATGCACATAACAGACTACATTTCTTTGATAGCTTAAAACATGTTAACTAATGAAATAAAAATATATTCTAATAAGTTTCCCTATTTACAGAACATATCACTTTAGTATTTTCTTAATGACTCAGGGTAATCATCAGAATATGTATTACTCTATTTTTAAATCCTATTCTATTCTAATAATCTATTCAAATTCCTTTTTATTCTACTCTGAAATTCTGCTTTAGGTATCATCTCGAGAGGATTCTCTGCTCCTATAATACATGACACCAGACAATTTTTGAAATGTAAAGTTGAAATTTTGAGAATAGTCTATGCAGTGACCAGAAAATACTATATACTTTATAGTTACAAAGTCCTGAGATTGACACTGTATATTCTTGTGTAAGTCACTTAACTTTTATGAGCCTAAGTTTTCTCATCTGTAAAATGGGAACATATTTTATGCCTTACTTAAAGCACTGTTACTGTTGAGAAGATAAAAGGAAATGCCTATCAGGGGCCTGCAATACAGGTCAGTGCTTAGTGAATGGAAATTGGTTTTATATCACCTTCCTTTTGTCAGCATCCTGATTTCTTACCATTAGTGCTTTTTTATTATAGTAAAATGACAACACTTAATTGGATAACTCTGTTAGGTGAGGACCGATAAGTCAGATGACAGCTAATAAAGTATACTAAAAGTATGCCCTTAGTAGAATAAACAGACTCAGAAAATAAAAGGCATAGTTTTCCTGAGGTCAATTTTGACTGCTTAAAATCAGACTCTGCTCCTGAACTGTGTTCTGGGATCTTGAACAGTGATGAAAAGCAGAATGTCTGGCATACTGGGTTGAAAAGGATGCTACATCTGAGTCCTGGTTCAGTGTGAATGAGAGCAGTGATTAATTAGTAATGTCTGTCTTGTGCAAGGGAGGTGGGCAGGGTGAGGTGTGTGACACATGTGCCACTAGGTTCTCAGGCTTTGCAAATCAGTTATCTTTCTACAAATAAGGCATGTATACATGTGTGAATATAGCTGTATGTAAGTCCATATATGTGCATATAAATCCATTTATGTGCATATAAAATATTTGCTTTATTGAAACATCTGAATGCAGTGTGGATTTCAACATGACACAGTTTTAAATTTCACTAACCACTGATCTTAACAGTTACATCAGAGCTCTCTTGGGCATATTCCATTACTTTAAGTTAAAACTTAAGTTATTTAAAAAGAAATTAGTTCCACACAATTTGAAAGTTGAATCCCCACATGATTACAAATCTCCTCTCATGGTCTTCTTGCAGTACAGTCGTGGTCAGCATTTTAAGAGACCTGCACAGATAAGGGCAAGTGTGTTTCTCCTTTAATTCCTCTTCTCTCTCCCTCTCTCAGGTCTGACTCTGGGATACCCCACCCACTTCTGGGTCTCTGCATCCTTCGGGAAGGGAAACTGGGAGAGGATGAGGGTCTCTGGAGGGCTGTCTATAGTAGGAAGTATCTTTCACCTCACTCTGGCTTGGCTTGGTTCTGTCTGCCACTGGTGGCCTCTGCACATGCCTAGTCCCCATATGGCTTTGGGGGACAGGAGTCACCTTCACCTCACTACTCCACTGCTGAAGGATAACTGTGTCTACCATTGTCTCCTACCACAATTCTACACCTCCAACCTTCTCACCAGATGGGGCAGTCCTCACTTGATAATACCTGGGAAGTACCATGGCTTCTACCTCTTGCACTGGAGCCAAGGAGAAGTTCTTTTATATATCCCAGTGGGTAGAATAGGTAGAAGTTTACTCCTATCTTTCCCCCAAGCACACTACATTGTGAGCCAGCTTGTGAACTACAGAGATCTGGGAAAAAGTCAAGCCCTAGACTCCACGTTCACCCATGCCCTGAACTCCAGAGGATGCCTTGAGTCCTCCCTCTTACTTCCCTTCCACTCTGGTCCAAGCCCAGAGGAGAACCCAGAGGAAAGCCTTCAGGTTTACAGATCAGAGGAAACATGCAGTTGGGGTAGGAAGATGTTTGTCTTTCTTTCATTGGGAATCCCTTAGTCTCCAAGTTATTCTCTTTTATACTTCTTTCTGCATTCCCTGGATATCAAAAGATGGCATAAATCCAATGTTTCCTCACCCCCTCCCTCACCTCCCACTCTTTGGATACCAAAATCTGTGGATGATGACATCCCTTAAATAAATGTTATAATTGCACATAACCTACACTCATTCTTCTATACCTTAAATCATCTGTAGATGTTTAAATTATTAACAATCCCTAATTGTTATGGTTTGGATCTAGAAAATTCCCCTCAAAAGCTGAAGAGATTCCCTAATGCAGGAAAGCATCAGAGCTGTAGCTTTTAGATAATGATGAGAACTGTAACCTTATTGATGGATTAATCTATTTGATGGATTAATAATTTGAATGGGTGGTAGGTAGACAGGATATGATTGGAGGAGGTAGGTCACTGGGGTCATGGCCTGAACTATTTCTGTTAAGGCCTCTTTCTCTCTCTTCTTCTGGCTGCCATGTCCTGAACTGCTTTCCTCCACAACACCCTTCCATCATGATGCTCTGCCTCACCAAGGGCCCAGAGCAATGGTTTTGACCATCTGCAGACCAAACCTCTGACATCATGAGCCAAAATAAACTTTTCTTCTTTTGAGGTATTTTGGTCACAGTGACCAATACATTAATACAATGTAAAGGCTATGTAAATAGTTGTTATACTGTATTGTTTATGGTATAATGACAAGAAAAAAGTCTATACATGTTCATAACAGATGCAATACATTTAAAAAATGTTTTTTATATTCACTTGGCTGAATCTATTTATGCAGGACCCTTGACCATGGAAGGCCTATATGTTGTATATGGTCTATATATACAACTGTTGCTTTGCATTCTGGTGCTGGGGCAAACATCAGCAGCTCAGACAATCAGAAACAAAAGACAGACATAAAGTACAGAAGGCAAGAACCTGCACCAGTCTTTTGCCACCTCTAAGTATCCAACTTCTAAGATGGGGAGTCTTGTAGAAGATGGTACCCTTTGTCCTGGACCACGTATATATTTGGCACAGGAGCTAACTGTGAAAAGAGCTTAGATGGGAACCAGAAGATCTGTGAGCTGGGTTGTTGACTTGTGCTTGTAAAATCAGCTCAACAGGCTTGAGGGGCAGCAGCATCTGACTTTCTAAGAGAAAACATGGCTGCTGCTTCACTTCCGTCTTCCAATTCTCATGCAAAAGTCTCATGCAATTGTCCCCTGAAGTACTAAGAAAGGAATTCTGCTTAGCTGGGCTGACATAATATAAATATACCACAAGGCCTGGGCCTGCCAACTCCAGTGATTCCCACGATCTATACTCACTTCGGGTCTTCTCATGTAAACTCTGACAGGGGTAGGAACTAGATGGTGGATAGTGATGGCAGCGCCAACCTCTTAATACTTCTGGATGGGATCAAGTGTACTTGTTGAGAATCATTTTAAAAAGTTGTGTGGGCTCCTTCATTCTGCCTGTTCTCAGCTTTAGGTCCCAGTTACCAATTCCAAGTTCTACTCAATGACCCAGATTAGGTAAGATTGCATTTTAAATAAATCTTCAGGAAGAAGAAGGATCAGTACTAAATCATCCTAGCATAGGGTTAGCTATGTAAGCACTTCCTTCTGTCATCACCTGAAAATATTCATAAGTGCAACAGCTAATTTTAAAGTATACATGATAATTTTACTAATTCAGATCTGTACCATAGATTAGAAAAATCTAGGCCAGTGCTTTTAAAATTATGAGGAGTATAAAAATAATATCAAATAGATTCTTGTTTATTTTATCCATTTAATCCATTCCCTTTCCTAGAAATACCATTCATACTATACTATGAAAGATATCATTCATACTATTTTTTAGCTTGATTCTATTATGGTTTTAAGGAAATCAGGATGCTTTCAGTGGGATATTGTTAGTAGGAAAAACATGAAAACCTAATACCTTATTGATTTATTCATGTAATATCTAACTAACTCTAGAGTTTCAATTAGAAAGACACTTTCAGGTTATAAGTGTAGGTGTGTAATTAATTGTGAAACTTATGAAAAGTTTATAAGGTTAAATGAACTGCTTGTAAAATGTTCTACATTGACTCCTAAGTGATTTCCTAAATATGTTTCACTTATAATTGATGTTCCATTCACCCATGTCCATTCACTACCAAAAAGTTTTGAGGCAGCTGATTTTCTAGATTTAACCTAATCCTATGCATAATTCAAGATAAATAAACTATAAACTATGTATGATTTATTTTACTCTTTGAGTAAAGCTGTGTAAATATTTCCTCTAAGTACTAAATATTCCTAAATCATGGGAAAAATATTTAAATTCAGGGACTGATTATTGAAAGTAACAGGAAAGAAAATCAACTACACACACACACAC
The DNA here is from genome assembly GCF_902686455.1 of Sciurus vulgaris. Classification (NCBI taxonomy): domain Eukaryota; kingdom Metazoa; phylum Chordata; class Mammalia; order Rodentia; family Sciuridae; genus Sciurus; species Sciurus vulgaris. Next base: position 38,467,178 of record NC_136476.1, read on the forward strand.
ACACACACACACACACACACACACGCTTAGAAAAAGGTAGGGGGAATACACTCCCTATTGTTGACAGCAATTCTCTTTAAGAAGAGAGAGAATACAAAAGGCATAGTTGTGTATTAGGAGAGATGAAAAAGGGCTTCTACTTGCAATTTTTACAAAGTACATGAACTGTTTGAGTATGTATTAATGGAAACAAACATGATTTTAATTAAAACAACAGATTTTAATTATAAAAGGCATGGATGCTGAATAAAAGTAAATTAAACATTCATAATACCATATGCATATTAGTCATAATAATGAACTTTTCTATTTTTTGGCATAGAAAGATGCTTATCATGTATTATTAAGTGTGAAGCATAATGGTGCTAAAAAGCATGCTTGGGGAGTTGCAATTTTTAAGATGTGTATCTACTGAGAACGTACATGTGGGGTTTTGCATATGTATGTAGAGGAATTGCCACAAGGAAAATCCATACTTTAAAAATTAGCATGATCATCCTAGGGGGAGAGTGCAGGTAATCTTTCTCCTCCTGTGCTTCTGCTTTTCCTCCATCCTCTCCTTCCCTTTGGCTACCTCTTACTTTACTTTCTCTACCTTCTCCTTGTCCTCCTCATATATATTCTCCTTCTGCTCCATGCTCACTTGTCTTTATTTCCTTACTTTAACTTTAAATATTAAATTTAATATTACTTTTATAGTTTAAAAGCTATAAACATAAAAATATATGATAGATAACTGGCAATAATCATAATAGGGTTTAGAGAACCCTTATATGTCGAGCACTTCACATACATAATGACACTCAGTTCTTCCTAGTCCCTACAGTTTGGATCTTAAATGACCTGCAAATGTCTATGTGATAAATAGAGGCTTGGTGCACAGAGCGGTGCTATCGAGAAATGATGGGACCTTTGAGAGGTGGGGCCTAATAGGTAGTTCTTAGGTTGTTGGGATGTGCCCTTTAGAGGATTGTAGGATTCTGGCCCCTTCCTCTTTCTTTTTGCTCCCTAGATTCCTATGTTAATGATTTTGTTCCACCATGCACATCTGCCATGATATACTGCTCACTCCAGGTCTAAAGCAATGGAGTCATTTGATCATGGACTGTAATCCTCAAATCACGAATCACAATAACCTTTTCCCCTTTATAAGGGAGGGGGATGGGAATAGGAAAGACAGTAGACTGAATCAGACATAACTTTCCTATGTTCATATATGAATACACAACCAGGGTAACTCCACATCATGTACAACCACAAGAATGGGAAGTTATACTCCAGGTATGTATAATATGTCAAAATATATTCTACTGTCATGTATAACTAAAAGGAACAAAAAATTTTTTTAAATAAGCTAATCAACTCAGGTGCTTTACTACAGAAATGCAAAGCTGACTAACACAGTACTAATTATTGCTACTTAATACATAGAAAAAAATCCCTACAAGTCTTAGAAAATGAGTGACCTGCTCAAGTTCTTATAACTAGAAAGAGAAATTAAATCTATTGATCTTCAAAGCTCAGACTCTTTCCTCTATACCACAAAGTAGGGGCATTAAAACTTTTTACTTTTTAAATTTAGGGAAGTTAAGTGAAAAAACTGAAATTGAAGAGCCTATGGAATTCAGTATCATTTAAATAAGAATGTATGAAAAAGGACTTCCTATGTGGCTTTTTTCTCACTAGTCTTTATTTTTTACTTGTTTCCTTGAAGAATTATAAATTAGAAGTTTACTTATCATGTACTTGCATATACTTACCACACACTATACACACATGCATAAACATACATATACATATTTATCCATATTATATATATATATACATATACACACACCCAAATACAAGACCAACAGACTGAAATGAACACCTTCACATTAAATAATCATCATACAAATAATAGAACACTTTTCATTTTTTAAAGAATTACATAAATTGGAAGGTAAGTATAGAGTGTATCTGTGTGTATGTGTACAATCCATATAAATATTAATATATAATAATTAACATATTAAATATATATCAAGAAGGAATAATCTTATATGTGGATATATGATTTATATAGAGATAATTTTATATACTTATATATCTATATATCCCTATACATCTATAATACACATACACACACACACACACACACACACACACACACACACATATATATATATAAAACTAAGGAAGGTATTCCAAATGCTAATAATTCAAATAGACTACAAAAGCCACAGCACCAGGAGAATGAGCTTTAGAATTTCATGCTCTGGAATATTTTCCATGGGGCAAAGTCCATTAGGTAAAAGAGAAGAGGTAACACAAAAAGTCATACTATAGTAAGGCACATGGGCTCAGCATGGAACTCTGTCTATGCATCATGCAGTTGTTCTTGGTCCCCAACCCTGCCTTCTAGTCTTCACCTCAGATCTCCTCTTAGGTATAGGGTTAATCCTAACAGGCATTTGTTATGGTTTAGATATTAGGTGTCCCCCAAAACTCATGTGTGAGACAATGCAAGAAAGTTCAGAGGTGAAATGATTGGGTTATGAGATCCCTAACCTAATTAACATAGTAATCTTTTGACGGGAATTAACCAAGGCATGTAGGGTGTGGCTGGGGGAGGTAGGTCATTGAGGGATGTGCCTTTGGGGTATATATGTTGTTCTTGGTGAGCAAGATCCATCTCTCTCTCTCTCTCTCTCTCTCTCTCTCTCCCTCTCTCTCTCTCTCTCTCTCTCCCTCCTGCTGTGTTGTCCTCAGAAGATTTCCTCTGCTACACCCTTCTGTCATGATGTGATGTCTCACTTAGAGCTCCAAGGAATGGAGCCGCCCTTCTATGGACTGAGATGTCTGAATCCATGAGCCCCCAAATAAACTTTTCCTCCTCTAATTGTTCTTGTAAGGTCTTTGGGTCACAGAAGAAAAAATGATCAACTAAAACAGCATTTCTTATTTTACATCTGGTATTTCCATCATGTTATTATTAGCATGGAGAGCCACTTGTCTTTTCTGCACCAGCATCTCTTCCTACCACCCTTTCAGGAGCTGGAGTAAAGCAGCCTGCCTCCAGATCCTGAACCTGTCACCTCTGCATCCATTGGCTGAACTCCAACCATGATCCAGACTTGCCTCATTCTAGTGATGCCAGAACAGAAGTAGTCTACACTCTCAAATCACCTGTTTCTTCCAGTGTGTCCCTAAAATCATGATTCAATTATTCTTTATCCTTCAGCTAAACCTGGTACATTTTCCCTTCTTCAGTGTTCTACATTTGAGGGATCTTTTCTGATCAATACTAGACTTTCTAACTACTGCTCATGTCTTTCTAAAATTTCTTCTGTCTCTTCAAAAAAAGCATGTTTTCTTCTCTTATATCACCCACCAAATATCCTTTCACTATACAGCACAAAAATGAGGGTCATTTCTGAATGACAATAATATCCTTATTATGCATCAGGCATTTTTAAGGCAATTTATAGACACTAATTTGTATAATAACATTCAGAAGTTAATATGTTACTAGCCACAGTAGATAGACAAGGGGACTGAGGCACCAAATGATTGGCATATTGCCCAAGGTTCCACATCCTGTCAGTGGTAGAGGCAAGATTGAAGCCAAGTCAACCTAGGGTCAGGGTCTGTGTGCTCAATAATGGCACCCCTCTCCCAATCCCTATTCATGAACTCTATATATTATATGGACTAATGCATGTGCTGACTGTCTCACACACAAAAGGAATCATGACAACGAAGGTATGATTAGGTCTCTGCTGCTTCTCTCTCACCAAATTCATTCTGGATCCTTTATCCTGGAACTTCACAGAAAAAAAATATGTCAACAACTGCTAAAAACAAAATCAAACAAATGAACCCAGTCCCTTGCTATTAACCTGCCTTGAATGGTAAATGTTTACTTGAATAACCACCTATTTGCTAATAAGGATGATCACATTACAGACTAGAAAGCATGTGTTGAAATATCTATGTGCCATGTATTATTCTAGGCATGTTCACCTGCATTAACTTATTCAATTCAATAACATGAGCAGGTATGGCCATGGAGAGTATAGAGATCTGGAGACAATAAGAGGAGTGATATAGAAAAATAATATTAAATTTAAGTGGGAATTAATGCTGCCATTACTAATAGAAGGGAAAATGACATTATACATCTATTGCCATTTAGATACTGAGCAGTCTGAAAAATCTGTCCACTCAATTTTGAAATCTATAACAGACTGACCCTCAAATCACCACTGTTATATATTCTTTCACAAAAGATTTGAGTGAGGACATGGAGCAAAATACATGGTCCAAATGTTTGACATGATCCATTTGATCTGATATCAAAGTGGTGCAACAGAATGTAGTTAATAAGATCAAGACACAAAAGATGCGTTTCCCATGCTTGCTTTTAAAGACTATTTCATGCAAACCACTCGGCATTTCCATGGAAACATAAAGGGAACTCCGCAGTGAAGTGAGCAGGAGGTAATAGAGAAAAGGAAGAGAATTAGCAGCCTTGGTTACTGTTAATAATTACCTGGGTAGCAATTATTGCTTTTGGAAATTGCACAATCTTTTTAGCTGTCACTCATTAGTGACCTCACATACCACTTGGTTTGGAAACCAAAGGGCTTGGTTCATTTTATTTACAGTCAGAAAGCCCCCTACCAACCACCACCAATCCCAAGATACGTCAAAGTACCTTTTTTCTGATTTTGCTAGAAAGAGTACTCACATGAAAGAAAAAGCCCAATCTGTTTAGCTTTAAGGTGTCTATTTCTTAAAAATTGACCCAGTTTTCAGTTCCTAGTGATTTTGTTCAGGCTTAGAGAAGAGATAGCCAAATGCCTGGAGAAGCAGCTGTTCCTCAAAAACAAACTGGGAAGGGAAACAATTGCTCCTCTGCCCCCCCCCACCCCCACTAGAGGAAGGCAAATGGTTCAAAAGCCATGTGTTTGAGGGTTGTCTAACTTTCTACTTAGGAATTATTTTCCAAAGAGTTAAGGCCCTGTGGACATCCTTCTGTCCTGCAAAGGAATATGGTGCTCAAGAAGCCAAAAAGGTAGACAGAGCTAGTGAATCCAGCCTTTAATTAGCCGCATTTCCACGGAAACGCTTTCCCATTTTCCCAGTTGTCTCTGTAAATCAATTTAGAGCTACTTGGCTTAGGCTCCAGGCAGACAGAGTGGAATCACAGTCCTTCAAAGAGGTGTGAGTTTCTCTCATTTATCATCCCCGGGTGCTTGCTTCAAAGCCTAGTTGGAGGACTACTTAAAGAAAAACAAATCCAAACAGAAACGGAACTGTGTTGTCTGGATTTTGTTGGAAATCTTGAGAATGCGAGGCAGAAAATTCCAAGCCCAGACCTGGAAAGCGATTTGCAAGACCTCACAAAGGGCTTAGAAAAAATAAACAATCGCTGAAACTCACATCCACAAACACACATGCACACAAGCAAAGTGACCAGAATAGAAACGTGAACTTTATTGGAACCCACATTTGGCACAGGAATTGGTTTCCCGGCTTTGGCCTTCAGCAGTAAAGCTACTACTGAATTTTTGACAAGGCTGCCAAGCTTGACAGCCTAACTACATTCATTGGTTCCCACTCAGCTCTGTAAATGTTTAATCTCTCTGTGGCATTAGGAATGTGATTATGTGATTAGAATTCATGGGTCCTCTGATAAGGAAAAACTGGAGGTTTACAGATTTAGAAAGAATGTGAAATGCACCTTCACGTAGTTTCCAGCTCTGATGAACAGTAGGTCACTGATTTTAGTCACTACAGATAAGGGAGGGAGGAGTTTTTAAGGCCAAGAAGAGGTCTAGTCCCAAAGCTTGAAGCATCGGTGCCCAAAGAGATTTTGGACTAGTGTTTTCAAGCGTTTTTCAGTCTGTGGACATCTGTTGACTTATTGAGAAACACCTAAGGGGCAAAGAAAACCCTTGTAATTCAGCCATCTGGTCATCTTCTGGTTCAAGCATCTGTTCTTCTTTACCCTCTTCCCTAGACCACCAGGCCAGTGGCATTCAATGTTTTTTGATCTCAGAAATATATTTTACTATGTCACCCAGGATATTTACCACATTTTCATAGATATTATAAAATAAATATTGGTGAAATAATACCCAAAGTTTTTTCAGAATTTTTAAATTCTATTCTGTTTTATTTTCTTTAGTGCTTCTCATGACTCAGTAAATTATTTTTATGTCTCACTAACGAATTGTGTCCTGCTGTTTGAAAACACTGCCATAGAATGTATTAACCTTAAGGGTAATTCTAATCACTCTCTATCCCAGTTCCTAACACTTGGTCACTTGATAAATATTTGCTGAATAAATGAGTGGTGAATGAACAAATGACCAAGTCAAAGCTGATATTCTACGTGAAGTACATAAAACAAGAATATTGGTCAACCCAGATAAATAGTTTTTTTTGCAAATTAATCAGGAAAGATATAGTCATAAAATAAAAGGTAAATGTCACCCTTCAGTTGGTGATTTTAGGTAACTGAGTGAATATTATTACCTGCTCATTGGTAGTAGTACTACTAATAATAATAATAGCTCTGACCATAGCAATAATAATGATTCACGCTTTTGGATCAGCTGTCATGTACAGTCGTTAGTTTCTGTTCCTGAAAAGCTTCTGCTGTGGCACACCTCTCAGGCACTTCTCAAAGACCTTGAATGATAAATGGCTTGCAATTCTAATATTGGGTGCAATTATAGTCTTTGGCTGGTCTTGAAAAGTAGAAATGACATCTATAAAACAGGCATTTGTTAACAGAGAAGAGGGTAGATAGAAAGAAGTAGAAGCTCCCTCACAGTTATTACATAATTATTCAGGCCTTTTTCTTTTGTACCTGATCAAACATACTGTACCTTCCTGTGGAAACATCACCATGAGAGTACAGGAGTATAACATATTGGTGAGTACATATTATCTGATCAGAAGGATTTGTTTTCAAATCCTAAGCTCCTGCCACTTCCTCACTGCATGACATTGGTCAGGTTGCACTTTTTTTGTCTCAGCAATAAAATATGGCTCATTTATGATCTATAGCATCAGGCCATTTTAAAGCAGAGTCACAAATGCAACTGCCTACAAGATCCTGGTGATAATTTAAATGAGTTCAGAGAGTAACAATCAGCAGTGGTATGGACTGTAAAAAACAGAGCACAAGCTCCCTTAAGACATTCAAACTTGTATTTAGAAAACACTGTTCCAATCTACAGCCTAGATTTGCCTGCGTGCCACCCGTTCTCAATTAAATAGGACAGTGATCATAAAATACTTCTCACAGTGCCTAGCACATAGTAAGCACTCCATAAATTGGAGCTATTGTTAGCTATTATTTTATCGCATTTTTAAAACCTCTGGAACTATTTGCAGATTGTCTTTAACAGAGGGAATAAATGGCCTCAGAATCACTTTGCATGCCTCAGTTAATGGTATCATTAAATATAAACAGGCTTATGCCAATTTTGTGATATAATAAGTAGAGAAGCCTGTAGGCGATTTTCTGTAGATGAAAGAATATGAGTACACTCATGTTTGGTAAACCAGAAACATCCTTGGGATACAGGGAAACCACAGGGGAGGCCTACGCTTTGGGGAATCCTCCGCCATTGTAATCATGTGTAGAAAGGCAGTTGCTTAAGAAAGCAGAGAAGAACAGATTCCTGCCAGGTGGTATGAAACTTCACCTACCTGTCCCTTTTGAGGCAAAGTAAGTATTAGGAGGTTTTGGAATCGCCTCTGGGTACAGTACTCATTTCCTCCACTTAGGTGAATTTAACCAGTCTGAGCTTCCAGTGTCTCCCATTATAAGGATGGTGCTGCATTAGTGTTAGTGGTTCAAACAGTTCTGGGTAACAGCAGACAGACTCAGTACTTACCTTTTATTCCTCCCCATTTCCCGGGAATGATTTTAAATTGTCCTCCTGCTCTGCCTCTCCCACCCTCTTCTCTATCTCCTTTCAAATACCCCTCTGATTTTTGTCTGTCTAAAGCTGGGGGCAGGACAGCACCCAAAGTCTCATTTCCCCTGCTTGTGTCTCAGCCCTCCAACCCCTTTCCTGATTAACTCCTGGCCCAGATGGCTTCCCACCCTTCCCTCACTCCTCTGTCCTTCTTAGAAATGTGCCATTCTGCTTGGGCTTCCACCCCGCCTCATGGAGTCCATCACACTTACTAGAAAGCTCCCTGAAGGGCAATAAACCGTCCTGTCAAACCCAAGCCCACCTGCAGCACCTCGAGTACACATCCTCCTGTCCGGCCTCCTCCTTTGATTCCAGGCTTTGTAAATCTTTTACCACATGTTGTCAAAAGCCTGGCAGATCCCCCAAATCCTTCCTTGATAACACTCATTCTCTTTAAACAACCTGGCAGCACTTCTAAGTGAGAAAAAGCCCTAAAATAAAATACACCATGTTTAGTCTCTAAGGTCATTTCCTGGCTTTGTCCCACAGTTTCTGTTTCCTCTAACTAATCACCAAGCGACAGTCCTGGATTTATCGTGGAGGCTACTTGAAAGTTTGAGTGAGCCTCTCAGACCAGACTACACACCCTCTCCATCACTCTTGCTCCCACGTCCCAGCAATTTATCACTTGCTGTGATTTAGTGTAGGGACTTGAGGTACAACTGTACAACTGTAGCAGGAGCCAGGTCTTTGTCACCAAATCTACTTGGAAGGCAAAGGGGCTAAACAGCACAGTCTCAGAGCTGAGCACTGTGTTCCTTACAGAGCCCATGGGTCAATGCATAGTCAGGTACCAAAATTGTCCATGTTCCAGTATAAAACGACAGTAGAGCTGTGCATCCATGTTGGCCCAACTGTCATTTGTTTTCTCTCTCTGTAGGTGCCAATTAATAATGATACTTAACATTTTAAGTATTCACATGGGGAAGTGAGTTGCTTGGTTTCATTTACTATTCCCAATGACTATGTGAAATAAGAACTTATTTTAAACCAGTCTTAGAAATGCCACAGTTCATCATCGCAACCCAAGTCCATCTAATAGCAGAGTCCACATCCTCATGCCCACTCTTTGTTGGGATGTACAGCATTTGACCCACAGTGCTGATCTTGCAATGTTGAGTGGTGAAAAAATAATTCTAGTCTAATTTACTGGGCACTTAAGAAAGGTCAGGCAGTTTTTGAGGTACTACATAGGTCATTGCATTTAACCCTCTCAAACCCTAGAAGTGATTGGTTATGCTTATGAACTTCCTTTTACAACTGTGAAAACATGAGTCCATGGCAGAACCAGAATTTGAACCCAGGCAATACGACTTTCAATTCCCATGATGTCTAAAATTGCTGGGAAATGGGCATATGCGAGGGTGCATGTGAAACAAGCAGTAATTTTACAGAAAGGGTGCTCTGGGATCATAGACAATGGGCCTGCGTTTAAATTGAGGGGTTTGGGATAGGCATCACAGAAAAGGTGATATTGAAGGTGAACCTCCATGGAGCAGAAATTTTACCATATTATATTGTTTAATGGGAACTCTCTGAAGAGCACATTTTAGACAAAGGGAATAACATGAACAGGCATAAGGCACCATCCAGGATTGAGCACCATGCACTGATTCTTTATTATGGCTTGAGGGATAGGGCGTGGCATGAAGTGACTTTAGAGTGGAGTAGAAGCCAAATTTTAAGAGCCTTTTAAATTGCTCCATCACATTTGAAATTCATTCTGAAAACTACAGGGGCTATGAAGGGTTTTCAGGAGAGAAGTCATGCCATCACATGTATGCTTGACATAAATCACTGTCTATGGGGTAGACCAAAGGGTAGTCATCTCAGAGGTCTGGGGAGAGGGGAGCAGGGAAGAGCTCCTCTCCTGAAACCTGGCAGGAGACTCCAAATGCCAGAGTAGGAGGAGGGTGGGGATCAGCTGACTGGTACACAGGGGAAACCAGTCATCTGGATCATCTCATGTTTTCCACACTCCTGTGCTCTTTGACATCCATACCTGTGACTTCCTGGGTAAACCCCACCCTTTCTGGCTCCACTTGCATATGTTGAATCCTTTCTCTACCACTGATGACATCATCTATAGAGTTCTCCATATGTATAAGGAATTGTTGTAAAGAGCCTTACAATATTGACTCAGTTTGTATAAGGTAGGTACAAGGTGGGTATTACCATAAATACAGTTTTACAGATGACAAAACCGCTAGTAAATATTAAGTAAAATGAACACTTTTAGGAAACAACTGGGAGAGAGGAGAGAGAAGGGGGAAGCAGCAGATGTATTATGTCTTAGTATTTGATGCTGTGTAGCTTAATGTCGACTTCACCCGGTCATAACCCCCACCCTACTCCCACCAGCACTTCCTGCCAGAGGAAACTCTTTCTGTGAGGAAAATGTACGTTAGACTGCTCCATTATTCCTTGACCTCTACACAAGGCCTTGAGAATGCCTTTCTGCCTTCAGTAAACATCAAAGAATAAAAACCATAAATTTTATTCACAATACATATTTTATACACACATGGAGAGATATGCACACACAAATTTTACAAATAGAGAACAATCATCATTTATTGAAATGCTAAGAACTTATTAAAATTGTAAAATTAAAGACTAAGCCACTAACAATGGATTATAAATAAGTTTAAAATTAATTAACAATAATTGCAAGGGAAAGATGTACGTTTCAATCAAGATATCACTAGGAATGATAACAACATCTATCACAACACTGTTTGAGAATTCACTGAGATGAGCTACTCAAAGGGCTGCCACAAGACTGATCACAGAACACTGACTCAGGAGGAATGCTTCTCTCCCAGGTTCCCAAGGGTAGAACTTCAGTCTGCAGGCCAGCCTCCATCCTGAGATTTTGGCACCTGTAAACAGACAACCTGGAACTCAGCCACAGGTCACCTCTGCTGCTCTAAAGCCAGTGGTGTGCTGGTAAATGCTTAGCAATGAGGGCTCCTGGAAGGAAAGGGGAAGGGGAAAGGGAGGTCCAGCCCTGATCTGTAGTGTGCATCAATTCCAGGGTGCACATAATCCTATGATAACTGATTTCAAGATACCAGTGTGATATTAGAGAACACAGAGTTGGGAAGAGATGTGCACAAGTGGATCAAGTGAACCTGTGTCTGCTGTTTCTAGCATAGTGGCTCTGGGAGACTTTGATTTTGTGTCTAGTCTGATGAGCTCCTGCCTTGCTCCCAAGTCCTGATCTATACCTTGAACAACCTTCTATTAACCAAGCATCTTATCAGTTTCTTCAGTCAGAGTTACCCTGGACCATTTTAATTAATTAAAGCTTTGAGTGGGAGTTGAGGCTCTTGTCTCTTTCAAATGGGAGCTACTTCAATCTAAATTCCCTAATTCTCCCCGTTATGATTATTTCAAATCTCTTCACTGTTTAATTAACAGAGAAGGAGAGCTCTCTTGTATATTTGGCCCAGAGCAATTAAACCACCAGTAAAGTTTGCAGGGAAAAAGGAAGGATGATTATTTAATTAGAGGTTAAATAATGAATTATTAATTATTGAATTGAGTTAGTGTTCATTAATTAGTTTATAAAGTGCAATAATTACATCTTTTGTGTTTTAATATGGAACTGTGTTTTATAATTATCTGTTCAGTCAATTATGTAGCCATTAGCATTTTGCCCAAGGGTCATGTTACCACTGTTTTTCTTTTTTTCTTTCTTTCTTTCTTTTTTTTCTTTGCAGACTTCAGGCGACGGTAAATGTGTTTTTTCACATAAATTGTATCCTGTTTACAGTAAAACGTTAGACAACTTGGGTCACTGAGTGCTGAGTTCTACAGTTAATGCAGACAAGAGGGCAAACCATTCTGCATCATTTCTAGTAGAAGGAATTCTGTCCACAGCAAGAATGCCCTCCTATGAGTGAGGTGGTAATGGGAGCTGGTTGCAATAGGGAACAGGAAGGGCCCCAGTGAAGAGGAGTGGGGTAAAGTAGAGTAAGGACAGGTGTGGGAGTGGGGGAACACACTCTGCAAAGATGACTTCTAGTTGATTCTGACTCCACCTTTCCTCATTCCCAGCAATGGATCCCAAATCAAAAAATGACAAGACACAATGTCTTATAATGATGTTCTTTTCTCTTTGGGGGATAAGAGACCCCTTTGAGAATCTGATGAAAGACATTCTCTGAATGATGGACACACAACACTTGTATAAAAGATCAAATGCAATTTCAGAGTTCATGGACCTCCTAAGGTTCATTAAGGAACCTACAGATTTGGATTTCCTGAGTTTGGAAATCTGCATCTTAAACAAGCCCTTTAAGGGAATTTTTAGGTGTCTGAGAAACATGACCACATGACTTTCTAAGATAAAAAAAACTTTCTTAGTGTTTCAGAAAGAACTTGAGCAGCATGATAAAGTGAGAAGAATAAGAGCATGAGGCCCAAGCAGACCTGGCGACAAATCCATACTTCTCCATTTTGTGGCTGAGCATGTTATTGAATTCTCCTAAGCCTCAGATCTGTGAAATGGATATAATACCTCATTTGTAGGGTTACTAAGAGAAATACATTAAAAGTGCAATTGAAAAATACTGGTTATAAGAAATGTTTGTGATTCCCCCTTTAATTATTAATAGACAAGGGAGATATTGATAGAAACAATTTGGAACAATGGACAGATTTGTCATCCTATGAAAAAAAAACTGAACATTTGCAGAAAAAAATGCCCATTTTTTAGTATTTGTTGTCAGCATGTTATTATAGCCTTGATCTAGTAGGTTATGAATACTCCGGCCAAAAAGGGAAAGCATTATTCTGAACAAATTAGCAAACACTTTACTTTGCAGGTATTTTCCAAGCTAGACTGGAACAATGAGGACAAAGTTGACTAAAGGGAGAAAGTTACACACATGGGAAAGTTTTGCCAAAGATCTGGAAAGAACTGAAAAAGTCTCCAAAGCACTTTCAGCTCTACATGGCTATCTCTGTGCCTGGCTGTTGATAGGACCCATTCCTTACTAAATGGTTTCAATCTGGCTAAAATCTTTTCTTTATGGTAGGAATATTCTTCATGTTCTGCAATATACATTAATGTAAAAGTGTAAGATTTGATCTACACAAATTCTCTTTATGAACTACATCCAAGATGAAGCGAAAGAGTCTTATACTGATTTTTTTATCATCTTTTATTAAGGCTCTGCATCACATTTGCTTTCATCCCATCCTTTAAGATATTTTACAAATAAACTCAGTTCCTAGAAGAAATGAATCTATTCCTAAGCTCTTTGGCCTTTTAAAATTTAAGAACCTTATATGCTGTTTAAAATAGAACTGGCCCTGATCCCACAATTGTCTGTAAATACTCAATAGGGAAAAAAACCTCCATTTAAAGGAATTTATGTTACAAAATTATATTGGTGAACATAGGTGTTTGAAATTCAAACTGCCTTTCCACTACAGGAATATCATATGTTGTGACAATTCTCAAGTTTTCAAAAAATATATCCATATAGATAGATGGATCGTTAGATAGACTTAGTGTATATTAGGAGAAAAGTACTATCCTACTTGAGGGGTAAAATAGGAGAAATGAATGTAATGGCACTGAAGACCAAGGCTTGAGAACTCATTCTGACTTTTATTGACTTTGGGAAAAATCATTTAAACTTTCTGAACATCCACACACTTACGTATGCAAACCCTTTACTTGATGCCTGGAATGAAATAAATTCTGAACTTGTTAAATGAAATGTGATGATTGAATAAAACAATATTTGTAAAGCACTTAGAGCACCTACCATATAGTATACTCAATAAATATTAGCTGTTATTGCTAGTCCTCTTCATTTTGAATTGCTGAAAACTTCATGAAGATGTATAGGTCTGCTAAGAATATGCTAGTTCCTTGAGAAAGTGGAGGCTTGCAATGAAAAATGAAGCTGCAGAAGAAAACCTCTCTCCAGATTTTGAAAGGGACGTCTTTCCACACTTCTGAAAGGTTTGAAGACTGGTGATGCTAGGTTTTCATCTCACCCAATTTCATGTCAAAATAGCTGCCTTTTCTTTCCTGGAAAGAAAGTTATCAATAAAAGAATAGATATTCCTTAATGGAAATGGCTACGATTATAATTTGGCTCATACAGGAGTGAAGAAAGGGAAGAAAAAAGAAGAGAAGAAAGAAGATAACTCCTATTGAGGTCATCAAAAAAGATTTTGAAGAGGAAAAAAGAACAGCTGTAGTGAGAGATGAAATGTCTAAGAATTGAGTGATTCTGGCTGAGTGGAAGAAGTTTTGTAAAACAAGAGAAGTAGATTCAAATGCCTGCACACCATCTCCCAAGTGGCAATGCCACTTTTAATTAAACTCGGGAGGAAGGATGAGTGAGTAAAATGTAAACTATGACCTCAAAAGGACCATTTACAAGTCATGTATCTATGTTTTGGGTGGTGTCTAAGACAGTGATTCTCAACTGGGGAGCAATTTTATCCCCCCCAGAGGATATTTGGTAATGTCAAGAGATGTTTTCCATTGTCTTAACTTCAAGACTCTGGGAAGAAGGAAAGGAGAGGCAAGAGGTGGGATATGTTACTGACTTTTAGTGGATAGAGGGTGGAAACAGTGGAACACCTTACTGCCAACAAAGAATTATCCAGGCCAAAATATCAAAAGTCTAGAATTTTAGAAACCCTGACCAAATGTAAATGGTTTTAGGATTATAATTACAATTATAATATTATTACTTTAAAAAGTGAGATCTTAAAATATTAGAACTGATTCTATATTTAAATGATTCAAAAAACTCCAACAGGCTGGATCCAAGATGGCGGACTAGAGGATAACTGCATCTCCAGTCGCTCCAGAACCCAGGATTCAAGAAGGGGAGGCATTGAGAGACTCGGACTAAAATAGAGCCACGGGGTGAGTCTCCCCCACCTGGTGAAGTGCTGCCCGGGCGGCAGGCCCAGATTCCGGTGGCTTATTAGAGTAGGGCGGGGCAGCTAGAGTCTTCCCCAGGCAGCCCTGCACACTCCAGCGGTGGGCTCCTCCCACAGGGCCAGATTCTCCAGCATCTTGGAGCAGGCCCCCCAGGGAGAGCCTTCCTGCACAGAACCAAGCTTCAAGTCCCTGAACCAGGGTGGCAAGTTCCTGCCCGCAGGTTGCTTCAGGGACCAGGACAGGGCAGCCAGGGACTTCCCCAAGCAGCCCGCAGCCCAGCACCTTCTGGTGGGAAGCACCTTTCCAGGCTAGCTTCTCGAAGCAGACCGCCCAGTGAGAGCCTTTCTACACAGAGCCAGCCACAAGTCCCCAAGCCAGCAGAGACCTCCGGCCCGCAAGCAGCCTCTGGGACCAGGGCAAGGCAGCCAGAGACCTCTCCAGGCGGACAGGCCCCCCCGCCCCCCTGGCCACAGGTTTTTTCCACGGGGCAATCCAAGGTGGCGGACTAGAGTGTGACTGCATCTCTAGTCACTCCAGAACCCAGGATTCAAGAAGGGGAGGCATTGAGAGACTCAGACTAAAATAGAGCCACGGGGTGAGTCTCCCCCACCCGGTGAAGCGCTGCCCGGGCGGCAGGCCCAGATTCCGGTGGCTTATTAGAGTAGGGCAGGGCAGCTAGAGTCCTCCATAGGCAGCCCTGCGCACTCTGGCGGTGGGCTCCTCCCAAAGGGCCAGATTCTCCAGCATCTTGGAGCAGGTCCCCCAGTGAGAGCCTTCCTGCACAGAACCAAGCTTCAAGTCCCTGAACCAGGGTGGCAAGTTCCTGCCCGCAGGTTGCTTCAAGGACCAGGACAGGGCAGCCAGGGACTTCCCCAAGCAGCCCGCAGCCCGGCACTGCATTATTAAGTTACTCCAAGACTTCAGGCTACTGAAGGCAGGAAAGTGATACACTGAATATCTACAGGAACACTATAAGCCAATAGAAGAATTCTGCAATATCACAAAGTTCCACTGACATCTGACCAATATGAGAAAACAAGGGAAGAAGATGTCCCAAACAAACCTAGATACTATATCAATAAAACCCAATGACAACACAGCAGAAGAAATGTCAGAAAGGGAGTGCAGAATGTACATAATTAAAACAATCAGGGGAGCAAACGAGGAGATGAAAGAGCAAATGCAGGCATTGAAGGAGGAGATGAAAGAGCAAATGCAGGCATTGAAGGAGGAGATGAAAGAGCAAATGCAGGCATTAAATGATCGCACCAATCAACAGTTAAAGGAGCAAATACGGGAAGCAAGAGATCATTTCAATAAAGAGTTAGAGATATTGGAAAAAAAACAAACAGAAATCCTTGAAATGAAGGAAACAATAAACCAAGTTAAAAACTCCATAGAAAGCATAACCAAAGGATAGAACACCTGGAAGACAGAACCTCAGATACTGAAGACAGAATATTTAATCTTGAAGACAAAATATTTAATCTTAAAAACAAAGTTGACCAAACAGAAAAGATGGTAAGAAATCATGAACAGAATCTACAAGAATTATGGGATATCATGAAAAGGCCAAATTTAAGAATTATTGGGATTGAGGAAGGCCTGGAGAAACAAACCAAAGGAATGAACAATCTATTCAATGAAATAATATCAGAAAATTTCCCAAATCTGAAGAATGAAATGGAAAACCAAGTACAAGAGGCTTATAGGACTCCAAATGTGAAAAATTACAACAGACCCACACCAAGGCACATTATTATGAAAATACCTAACATACAAAATAAAGACAGAATTTTAAAGGCCGTGAGAGAAAAGAATCAAATTACATTCAGGGGGAAACCAATAAGAATATCAGCAGATTTTTTAATCCAGACCCTAAAAGCTAGAGGGCCTGGAACAACATTTACCAAGCCCTGAAAGAAAATGGATGCCAACCAAGAATCTTATACCCAGCAAAACTTACTTTCAGATTTGACGATGAAATAAGATCCTTCCATGATAAACAAAAGCTAAAGGAATTTACAAAGAAAGCTGGCATTGCAGAACATTCTCAGCAAAATATTCCATGAGGAAGAGATGAAAAACAATGATGCAAATCAGCAATGGGAGGAACTAGCCTAAAGGAATAGCCAAATAAAGGGGAAACCAAATCATGTCAAAAAACAAAAATGAGTCAAATGACTGGGAATACAAATCATATCACAATAATAACTGTGAATGTTAATGGCCTGAACTCATCAATCAAAAGACATAGACTGGCAGAATGGATTAAAAAGAAAAATCCAACAATTTGTTGCCTTCAAGAGACTCATCTCATAGAAAGAGATACCCGTAGACTAAAGGTGAAAGGATGGGAAAAAACATACCATGCACACGGACACAGCAAAAAAGCTGGAGTATCCATCCTCATTTCAGATAATGTGGACTTCAAGCCAAAACTAGTCAGAAGGGATAAAGAAGGACATTACATACTGCTTAAGGGAAGCATAAATCAGCAAGACATAACAATCATAAATATCTATGCCCTGAACATTGACTCATCCACGTACGTCAAACAAATCCTTGTCAATTCCAGAAATCAAATAGACCACAACACAATAATACTAGGTGATTTTAACACACCTCTCTCACTGCTGGATAGATCGTCCAAACAAAAATTGAATAAAGAAACCATAGATCTCAATAACACAATCAACAATTTACACTTAACCGACTTATATAGAATATACCATCCAACAAAGAACGAATACACTTTCTTCTCAGCAGCACATGGATCCTTCTCTAAAATAGACCATGTCTTATGCCACAAAGCTACTGTTAGCAAATACAAGAAGATAGAGATACTACCTCGTACTCTATCAGATCATAGTGGATTGAAATTAGAAATAACAAATAAAAAACAGAAACTTCTCCAATACCTGGAGATTAAATAATACACTATTATATGATGAATGGATAACAGAAGACATCAGGAGGGAAATAAAAAAATTCTTAGAAGTAAATGAGAACAAAGACACATCATATCAAAATTTCTGGAACACTATGAAAGCAGTACTTAGAGGAAGATTTATTTCATGGGGCGCATTCAACAAAAGAAGTAGAAATCAACAAATAAACAACTTAACACTACAGCTCAAAGCCCTAGAAAAAGAAGAGCAGACCAACACCAAAAGTAGTAGAAGACAGGAAATAGTTAAAATCAGAGCCGAAATCAATGAACTTGAAACAAAAGAAACAATCGGAAAAATTAACAAAATAAATAGTTGGTTCTTTGAAAAAATAAACAAAATTGATAAACCCTTAGCCAAACTAACAAAGAGAAAGAGGGAGAAAACTCAAATTACTAAAATTCGGAATGAACAAGGAAATATCACAACAGACACGAGTGAAATACAAAACATAATTAGAAGCTATTTTGAAAATCTATACTCCAACAAAACAGAAAACCTCAAAGACATCAACAAGTTTCTAAAGACATATGAATTACCTAAACTGAACGAGGAGGACATACACAACTTAAAGAAATCAATTTCAAGCAATGAAATAGAAGAGGTCATCAAAAGCCTACAAACAAAGAAAAGTCCAGGACCAGATGGGTTCTCAGCCGAGTTCTACAAAACCTTTAAAGAAGAGCTCATTCCAATACTTCTCAAAGTATTCCATAAAATAGAAGAGGAGGGAACCTCCCAAACTCATTCTATGAAGCCAATATCACCCTGATACCTAAACCAGACAGAGACACATCAAGGAAAGAAATTTCAGACCAATATCCTTAATGAACATCGATGCAAAAATTCTCAACAAAATTTTAGCAAATTGCATCCAAAAATACATTAAAAAGATAGTGCACCACGATCAAGTGGGTTTTATCCCAGGGATGCAAGGTTGGTTCAACATCAGGAAATCAATAAATGTCATTCACCATATCAACAGACTAAAAGTTAAGAATCACATGATTATTTCCATAGATGCAGAAAAAGCATTTGATAAAATACAGCATCCCTTCATGCTCAAAACACTGGAGAAAATTGGGGTAGTGGGAACATTCCTTAACATTGTAAAGGCCATCTGTGCTAAGCCCATGGCCAATATCATTCTAAATGGTGAAAAACTGAAAGCATTCCCCCTAAAAACTGGAACAAGGCAGGGATGCCCTCTTTCACCACTTCTATTCAATATCGTTCTTGAGACTCTAGCCAGAGCAATTAGACAAACCAAAGAAATTAAAGGGATACGAATTGGAAAAGAGGAACTCAAACTATCCCTGTTCGCGGATGATATGATTATATATTTAGAGGAACCAGGAAATTCCACAAGAAAACTTTTAAAACTCATAAGTGAATTCAGCAAAGTAGCGGGATATAAGATCAATGCTCATAAATCTAATGCATTTTTATACATAAGTGATGAATCTTCAGAAAGAGAAGTTAGGAAAACTACCCCATTACAATAGCCTCGAAAAAAATAAAATACTTGGGAATCAATCTCTCAAAAGAGGTGAAAGACCTCTACAATGAGAAGTACAGAACACTAAAGAAAGAAATTAAAGAAATCCTTAGGAGATGGAAAGATCTCCCATGTTCTTGGATAAGAAGAATTAATATTGTCAAAATGGCCATACTACCAAAAGTGCTATATAGATTTAATGCTATTCCAATTAAAATCCCAATGACGTGCCTTACAGAAATAGAGCAAGCAATCATGAAATTCATCTGGAAGAATAAGAAACCCAGAATAGCTAAAGCAATCCTCAGTAGAAAGAGCGAAGCAGGGGGTATCGCAATACCAGATCTTCAACTCTATAACAAAGCAATAGTAACAAAAACGGCATGGTATTTGTACCAAAATAGACAGGTAGATCAATGGTACAGAATAGAGGACATGGACGCAAACCCAAATAAATACAATTTTCTCATACTAGACAAAGGTGCCAAAAATATGCAATGGAGAAAAGATAGCCTCTTCAACAAATGGTGCTGGGAAAACTGGAAATCCATATGCAACAGAATGAAACTAAATCCCTATCTCTCACCCTGCACAAAACTCAACTCAAAATGGATCAAGGACCTCGGAATCAGACCAGAGACCCTGCATCTTATAGAAGAAAGAGTAGGTCCAAACCTTCAACTTGTTGACTTAGGAGCAGACTTCCTTAACAGGACTCCCATAGCACAAGAAATAAAAGCTAGAATCAACCACTGGGATAGATTCAAACTAAAAAGCTTTCTCTCAGCAAAGGAAACTATAAGCAATGCGAAGAAAGAGCCTACAGAGTGGGAGAATATCTTTGCCAATCATACTTCAGATAGAGCACTAATCTCCAGAATCTATAAAGAACTCAAAAAACTTTACTCCAAGAATTCAAATAATCCAGTCGACAAATGGGCTAAGGAAATGAATAGACACTTCACAGAAGAAGATCTACAAGCAATCAACAAACATATGGAAAAATGTTCAACATCTCTAGTAATAAGAGAAATGCAAATCAAAACCACCCTAAGATTCCATCTCACCCCAATTAGAATGGCGATTATCAAGAATACGAGCAACAACAGGTGTTGGCAAGGATGTGGGGAGAAAGGTACACTCATACATTGCTGGTGGGGCTGCAAATTAGTGCAGCCACTCTGGAAAGCAGTGTGGAGATTCCTTAGAAAACTTGGAATGGACCCGCCATTTGACCCAGCTATCCCAGTCCTTGGCCTATACCCAAAGGACTTAAAATCAGCATACTACAGAGACACAGCCACATCAATGTTCATAGCTGCTCAATTCACAATAGCCAGACTGTGGAACCAACCTAGATGCCCTTCAATTGATGAGTGGATAAAGAAGCTGTGATATATATATATACAATGGAATATTACTCAGCCATAAAGAATGATAAAATTATGGCATTTGCAGGCAAATGGATGAAATTGGAGAATATCATGCTAAGTGAGATAAGCCAATCTCAAAAAGCCAAAGGACGAATGATATCGCTAATAAGTGGAGGATGACACATAATGGGGGGGAGGGAAGGGTTAGTGTTAGGGTTAGAGTTAGGGTTAGGGAGGGGGGCAAGTATGGAGGAAGGAAGTACTGTATAGAGGGTAAAGAGGGGTGGGAGGGGTGGGGGGAAGGGAAAAAATAACAGAATGAATCAAACAACATTACTCTATGTAAATTTATGATTACACAAATGGAATGCCTTTACGCCATGTACAAACAGAGAAACAACATGTATCCCATTTGTTTACAATAAAAAAAAAAATGAAAAAAAAAAAAAAAGAAACTGTGGCATATATATACAATGGAATATTACTCCGCCATGAAGAATGATAAAATTATGGCATTTGCAGGCAAATGGATGAAATTGGAGGATATCATGCTAAGTGAGATAAGCCACTCTCAAAAAACTAAAGGACGAATGATCTCACTGATAAGTGGATGAGGACATATAAGGGGGGTAGGAGGGGTTAGCATTAGGGTTGGGGTAGGTTTAGGGTTAGGGATAAGGAGGGTGGTAAGAATGGAGGAAGGAAGGACTGTATTGAGGGAAAAGAGGGGTGGAAGGGGTGGGGGGGAAGGGAAAAAAATAACAGAATGAATCAAACAATATTGCCGTATGTAAATTTATGATTTTTAATTAAAATAAATTTTAAAAAACTCCACCAGAAAACTTCTAGAACCAATAAGTGAATTCAGCAAAGTAGCAGGCTATAAAAGCAATACTCATAAATCTATTGCATTTCTATTCATAAGTGATGAATTCTCTGAAAGAGAAATTAGGAAAACTACTCCATTCACAATAGCCTCAAAAAAAAATAAAATAAAATACTTGGGAAGCTAAAAAAAAGAGGTGAAAGACCTCTACAATGAAAATTGCAGAACACTAAAGAAAGAAATTAACAAAAACTTTAGAAGATGGAAAGGTCTCCCATGTTCTTGGATAGGCAAAATTAATATTATCAAAATGGCCATTCTACCAAAGGCGCTATACAGATTCAATGCAATTCCAATTAAAATCCCAATGATGTTCCTCGTAGAAATAGAGAAAGCAATCATGAAATTCATCTGGAAGAATAAGAGACCCAGCATAGCTAAAGTAATCCTGAGCAGGAAGAGTGAAGCAGGAAGTATCACAATACCAGACCTTCAAGTATACTACAGAACAATAGTAACAAAAATGGCATGGTATTGGCACCAAAAAAGACAGGTAGATCAATAGTATAGAATAGAAGACACAGAGATAAACCCACATAAATACAGTTACCTTATACTAGACAAAGGCCAAAAACATACAATGGAGAAAAGATAGCCTGTTCAACAAATGGTGCTGGGAAAACTGGAAATCCATATGTAGTAAAATGAAATTAAAGCTCTATATATCACATTGCACAAACTCAATTCAAAATGGATCAAGGACCTAGGAATTAGACCAGAGACCCTGCATCTAAAGGAAGAAAAAGCAGGCCTGAATCTTCATCATGTTGGCTTAGGACCAGACTTCCTTAACAAGACTCCCAAAGTGTAAGAAATCAAAGTAAGAATCAATAAATGGGATGTATTCAAACTAAAAAGCTTTTTCTCGGCAAAGCATACAATTAATAACAAAGAACTTTCAAAACTTTATACCAAAAATACAAAGAACCCAATCAATAAATGGCCAAGGAACTGGACAGACACTTTACAGAAGAAGATATACAGGCAATTAACAAATATATGAAGAAGTGTCCAACATCTCTAGTAATTACAAAAATGCAAATTAAAACAACTCTAAGATTTCATCTTATTCCAATTAGAATGGCTACTATTAAGAACGCAAGCAATAATAGATGTTGGCGTGGATGTGGGGGAAAAGCACACTTCTATATTGCTGGTGGAGTTGCAAATTGGTGCAGCCACTCTGGAAAGCAGTATGGAGATTCCTCAGAAAACTTGGAATGGACCCACCTTTTGACCCAGTTATCCCACTCCTTGGTTTATATCCAAAGGACTTAAAATCAGTATACTACAGGAATGTAGCCACATCAATGTTTATAGCAGCTCAATTCACAATAACTAGATTGTGGAACCAACCTAGATGCCCTTCAACAGATGAATGGATAAAGAAACTGTGGTATATATACACAGTGGAATATTATTCATCCATAAAGAAGAATAAAATTCTGGCATTTGCAGACAAATGGATGGAATTGGAGAATATCATGCTAAGTGAAATAAGCCAATTCCAAAAAAAAAAAAAAAAAAACAAAAACAAAGGCTGAATGTTTTCCATCATAAGTGAATGATAATACATAATAGGGGTGGGAGGATGGGGGAGTAAGAGAAGAATGGAGGAACTTTAGATTACATAGAAGGAAATGAGAGGGGAGAGTGGGAAGGACTATGAAAGATGGTGGAACGAGACATCATGACCCTATGTATATGGATGATTACATGAATGGTGTGAATCTACAATGTATACAACCATAGAAATGAAAAGTTGTACCCCATTTGTGTAAAGTGAATCAAAATACAGTCTATAAAAATAAAAAATAAAGAAAAAGAAAAATATCAGAACTGGCAGAGTTCATAGAGAAAAGGATAATTCTCCATTGCCTGGCAATATAAAAGTAAGATGCTCCAGAATTTCAGCCCTTTGGGTGCATCTTAATTCTTCAGTATGGCTAACTATTTTAAAATCGAGTCTCCCTAAAATATTCCTATGGAATTTGAAACAACCATTCCAAGCTGGGCTTTCTGCACTTGAATTCTAGCTCTGCCGTTTGCTAGCTTAGACAAGCTACTTAACCTCTAAGCTTGAAGTTCTTCATCTGTTAGGTGGAGAAAATGAGGAGGTAACCTCCATGAGAGAAGAGAAGGGGAGAAGTTAATCACAGTTGAGTGTTTGGCCTAACACCTAGAATAGTACCAGTGCTCCTTAAATATTTGCTATTGACCTTTTAATTGCTTTAGTTGCTTTCTCCCAGGTGACCTGGGTCTTTGTGTCCAATACCCCAGTAAGGACCTCAACTGTTCCTTGGTTACTTCAATGGCTATCAGATGTGGAAGGTCTAAGAGTAGAAGCTTGACTTTCAATGCAGTGCTCTTTGCAGGTGGCCCTGGGAATAAAAATTCAGCACATATTGCAGATTGCAGAGCATGAGCCACTTTTATCCACAGTACTCTCCTTCTACCCTTTTCCTGTGATCTTTATTTTTTTTATTTTTATTTTTTAGTTTTTGCAGAGTCAATGAAAGTACCAGAAAAAAATAAAAAAGGGTTTTTCCATGCAAGATAATATCAGGAATTGAACTAACACTACCAGTCTCCTCATTTGCATTTTAAAAGTATTAGTTTCACAAATAATAAGCAAAAATGGATTGTTAGATTACAGGCCTGATATTATAGTGCATGGATAATAGAAGGAGCAAAACTGCATGGAGACAGAAAATAGTTTCTGCGACTAAGGAGGCAGGAGAGAAGTCAAGAAAGGTGCTAGAAAGAAAGACTCACACTGAATTTGAAAAAAAAAAAGTTACATAAAATTTTTTAAAAAGCAGACTCAAAATGTGTTTTTTAAGTAAGAAAAATGGATGGGTCTTAAATGGAAATGGAAATTCAACATAATCCAAAATGTCACAGAAATAATGGGCTAAGAGAGAACAGATGTTAAAACTTAAATTAAAAAGGTGTGGGTGAAGAAGAAAAAGAAAGCGAGGGGAAAATATAGACAGAAGGGGAGAAAAGAGGCAGCATGGTGTGATGGAAAGACACTGACTGAGCCAGAGTCTGGCCCTGAGTCTTTACTCTGGTGTGTCTAGTCTATGACGTACACAAAATCCTGATCTTCTCTGGCCTCAAATGAGCCCCATGAGGGCTGGGCTACATGTGCTCTGTTATGTCTGAGACACCCTGGGTCTGTCCTGGCTAACTGCTGGGGTACAGGGCAGACCAGGAGGGGCCGGAATCTGGAATTGGGCCTGCCTAACCAGGTGGGACTGCTTGGTGCAAGGCTGAGTCAAAGGGGCAGAAGGGAGTATCTAGAGGCTGCAAGAACAATGATGGGCACTAGGGGGCAGAAGCTGTGATAACATTTTCCCCACAGGTAGCCCAAGTACTGTGACAAGACTTGAGGAGCAGGTGAAACAAGCAAGAGATTAGTAGGAGGTTGGCCTTGTGGAAATTGGCAGCAAGGCCCAAGTTCCTGAATTTAGGTCTGGGGACAAGTCTCTGCTCCCAAGGTGGGGTACTGTCACAGGGCAATTTGGAGCTTCGTGCTGGAGGCTTGAAGGGACAGGACAGAGAGGAAGAAAATAGGTATCCAACTGTAACAACTGGAGAATGAGATAGGCACCCAGTCATAGAAGGGAGGATCCAAGATGTCTCCTCTCTTAGGAGACAGGCAAAGCTGAAACCATAGGAAAGAGATAACAAAGATCAAGAGTGCCAGTCATGGGGTCACTGAGGAAGTTCTCTCAAGCTCTAGTATTTATTCACTCAGTATAAGCAGAGGTTAAATGCTGTGCTTATTTGGTGGTCAAGTCTGATTTCCTCCATTTATCAACTTTGTGATATTGGGTAAGTAATTTAACATGTCTGACTTTCATTTGTAAGATAAGGTTGAGGGAATCTCCTAAGACTGTTGTAAATTATGTAAATATTTGCTTGACACAGTATCAAGCACAACTGATAGGCTCAATAAATTGATGCAATCATCATTCACTCATTCAACATTTATCCAAATTTGCCATCTTGGAAGTCTATGTCAAGCGAGATGGAATGATTTTTGTTGTTATTATTTTAAGGACATTGTGGCGCTTACCACAACAGAAACAGGTTTGTGGGAGAAGTTGGGGAGTCATTTTGCTCTGAGGAATGTGGAGAGCAGCTGGAGAAACTCATACAGTACACACAGTGCAGAGTGATTCCAGCTTTAGGGTGGGAAAGAGGCTGGTTACGAGGGAATAACGTAGCAAATGATGGCCATGCTGTTGTCAGGACTTCTGAGTTTACAGCAAGATACCAAAAGGCCTTGCCAGCTCCATCCCAATGTGCGTCACCCAATTCTTTTGAATCCCACCAATGACTAAAGCAACAATACTTTAAAATTCAGGAATCTGAGTTCCATTTGGTTCTGCTTCCCCAAGAACCACTTTCAAACTCATTTTTTGTGGCTGCATGAAAATACATGAAGTAAATTCTGGGGTTCTAAGTCGTTCCAGAACTATTCAGGATTGTCCAGAGTCCTGGTAGCTTCCACTTGTCAGTGACAGTATGAGTAAATGGAACCAGGCTGGCTACAGACAGTTGTTTTCTCTCCAGGAGGACAGGAACCTGAGGACAGGAAAAGGGTGCTCCCCTGAGAGCCAACATGAGGTGCTTTCTGTATGCATTTTATAGTTCAGTCCTTACCACAAACCTGAGAACTGCCCCTGTGTCCACTTGTGGTAGAGGAAGTTAGAGGCTAAATAATCTTCTGTGTGTCATACAGACCATAAGAAGGGGTGACTGGGCTTGTGTGTATTTCTTTTTTCATTTAAAAAGCAGTAGTCCCTCCCCTCTGTTTCATTCCAGTGTAATCTATGCACATGTAAAATAATTACTTCTTCCTGTAGGAAGTGTCAGTCCTCCAAGCAAAGAAGAAAAGCCTGCAGCATATGTTACCAACACATGTTTTCGCTAGTCCTGTCTCTGTTCCGCCTGCTGTGGCAATCAGCTCTCGCAAATACTGTCACTTACCAAACACAAAAAGCATGTGAGTGCTCGACCAATGGCCTGGGATAAACACAGCCAGGCTTTCTGACTTGGAATATCCACCCAGGACAGGGGCTTTGTTTCAAAAGAACAAAACCAGTCTTGTATCATCAACATTGTTGGTGGAGGAAAGAGAGGGGACAGTTAGGATAGGAGAAAGGCATGGATCCAACCCAACAAACTGTTTCAGGGTCTGCCTGAAGGAAAGTTGAGAGTATCTGTTAGTGGGTCTGCTCAATCCAGCCAAGCTAAAGATGGGTAGGACTCAAAAACACTGCTGGAAAAGTTGGTATCTGGCCAAATGGCTAAGTAGCCAGTTGGGGGTCTGAGAAGCACATGCACAGAAGGGCTTTGAGCCCTGCCTCTTGGCGGGGTGCCCACCCATCAAGTTCTCCCAGAGTGGGGAGTTGGTAATGGGCACTCCTAATCCCAGAAGCACTTGACAGGTAGGCTTGCTGCCGAGACCCCCCCGCCTTTCAGGTGCCAGACTGCACTGTGGCTGCACCAACAAGAGACAAAGGAGGGCTGGCACTCGTAATGGGGAGCCTGTCATCTCATGGCAGGGCATTTGTTTGGTGTTTCCTGGTCTGGAAAGTGTGGCACATGGAGACACTGCCCATGGTGGGCAGGCTGGCAGGAATTGGCTGGGGTCAAGAGAGCACAGTTGTGGGGATCTCGAGTCTGCCACTAGTTCAGCAGTTGCTAGAGGGCAGGTGCTGAGCACAGTTACATAATAAGCAAGAAAGAAATGGTGGGAATGTGTGGTACTTGGGCAAAGAAAAAGAACCACCTCATTAAAAGATAGAGTCACAAGAGAGATCTAAACTAAACTTTCTCCCTAGAGGTCCTTTGGAATTGCTGAGGAGGATTCTGTTCATACAAGGACTTGGGAACCTTCTAGAAGAAGCAGAATAAAGGACTTTGGGAATTGATGGAAATCTTACAATTCATAGAGTTCCTGAAGCAAGAATGAAAACCATAGTTGCCTAACTCTTAGAAACAGAACCCAGGTAGGAGGCTCTCGCTGGTTAGAATAAAATGACCTTGGGCTTCCTTCTGAGTCCTAGGCCTCATTGGTGACGGACATACTTAGGTACCTTTCAATACCCTCATTTCAGTAACAGGTATATGGGTTAAGCCTCAGCAGAAGGGCCTTTGGGGCCAAATGGGCTTATAATCACGAGGGAGGAAGCCTACCCCTTCAATTGTGAAAGAAACAGGATTAATTTAGTTAACTTTCTCCTTATTGGACAAAAAGACCTGACAGGAACAATTACAGGAGGAAAAGTTTATTTCGACTCAAAGTGTCAGAGGTCCCAGTCCATAGATGACTGATTCCATAGCTCTGGGCCCAAAGTGGAGCAAAAAATCATGGTCAAGGGCATGGCAGAGGAAAACAGCTCAGGATATGGCAATGGACAGAGAGACCTCCACTCATCAGGGACAAAGTATAAACCCCAAAGGTCATACCCCCAGTGACCCTATCTCCTCTAACCATACCCTACCACCCAGTTAATCTACATCCACTGATTAGTTTACACCACATAATCTAAGAATTTCACCTCTAATAATTCTTCCATTGTCTCACACATGAGTTTTTAGAGGGCACCTCATATCTAAACCACATCAGATCCTGAGCCACCCCAGATCAGAGGTTTGAGCACACTTAACATTGGAAGGCAGGGTGGTACTCAGGAGTGTGGAGGCACCTCCCATTCCATCCCTTTTGCTGGGTCACAGAAGACCAGGTGACTGGAATGAAGAGTATGGAATTCAGTCCTCAGTGGGTCATTGTGAGAGTTGCTCATTTTCTCTCATCTAGTAAAATGGATATAAATATTATGCAATGATCCAGAAGATCATAAAAGAAAACTAATGTGTAATGATAAAATTCCAAAGAAATGTAAACTATTATTTTTTCAGAATAAGAATTCTGATTATTCCATTTTATTTGTTTATACATAGGCCCAATGGTACCATGCATACATCTATTACTAACTCATTAAGCTTCCTCTTTTTGTCAGCTGTGTATCTCTGTGATCAAAAGACCTGAGAAGAACAAGCTAGAGGAGGAAAAGTTTACTCTGGTTCATGATTTTGAGGTTCAGTCCATGGTCAGCCTACTCTGTAGCTCTGGGCCCAAGGTGAAGCAGAACATCATGGCAGAAGGAAGTGGCTAAGGAAAGCAGCTCAGGCCATGGCCATCTGGAAGCATAGAGAGCTCAACAGGGACAAAATGAAAACCCCAAAGTCTCACTGCCTGTGACCTATTTCCTCCAACCACACCCTACCTACCTACAGTTACCATTCGTATTGGTGATTTAATGCACTGATTAGGTTGCAACTTATAATCTACTCATGTCACCTCTGAAAATTCTTGTGTTGTCTCACACATGAGCTTTGAGGGAACAACCATCTCTATAACATTTCCATAATATTCAACGAAGCAAAAATTACCCCAGTCATTTACACTTGCTTTTGTTAGCGAGACAAAGTGTAGGTAAGCACATGGCTTAAATAGGTTTCATCCTAGTTTGCTATGATTTATCTGATACATACTTAACAACCTCTTACTAGAGACTTCCTGAGGACAGGAACCATATTTCCCCCTCTGCCTGACCAGTTTCTAGCTCAGAGTCTGATACAGAATTAGGAATCAGTATATGTTTGTTGAATTCAATAAAAATTTATCAATTTAGTTGCTTTTTAACATTTCTATGTGTGAATCATTCACTTATGCATTTGGCAAAAATCTGTCAAGAACCTGCTATGTGCTTGACCCTGTGCCAGGCCCTGGATAGACAATGCTTACAGCCTAGTTGGAAGACAGACATCATCCAGTGGTCACACTAAGCGCATGACTGCAAAAGAAGCAGGGATTACAAAGCAGCTGATCTAAATGATGGGGAGGTGTCCTGAGGAAATGGAACTTAAACTGAAATTTGAAGGAAGAATGAGGATTAGTATGCTTAAGACAGCCATGAAAGGGAACACTTACATATTATTACTATGTGCTACACACTGTTCTGTTGGTTTTACAAGTGTACTAATTTCATTTTCACACCCATGTAATGGAACTACTTTTGTTAAGCCTAATTATATGAGACAGAAAATCAAGGTGTGACTGGTCAAATAATTTGCCCCAGATCACAGAGTCAGTGAACCATGGGGTTTGTGCCTGATAAGCTGGCTCCAGAGTCAGGTCCACACATTATGAAAAAAATAGCTTGTGCAAAGGTCCTGTGCATTAGTAGCAACTAAGAACAAAGTCTACTCACACTGAAGCTGGCTACACTCCTAGCTGCCATCATATCAAAAGTCTTTCTGAACACGAACAGTTCTCCTTTCCAAAGAATAATTTTGGTGAGCATGATGTCTTCCATCCTGTTCCAAATGTAAGGCACCTGCACGGTACTTTCTTTTTTTTTTTTTTTTCACACACACGCTTTTTTGCAATCGAGACACTGAGAACAAACGGCCCAAAACAAGTAAGTTAGTACAAGTACCCACAGTATGGAGTGGCCAGCAAGTATATGAACAAGGATGTTTGTTGCCATCCATCTTACACATCATCTAATCACTTCTAGAAAAAGGGAGAGAAAAGAATAGAACAGACTGACCCAGTGGTTTCTCTGTTGCATCTGGTGACTGCAACTCACAGAATAAGGAAGTACTTAGGCAGACAATGCCCAGCCTTCTGCCAGAATGGCAACACCAAGGGGTTTTTCATGGGCACTTAAAATTGGTTGTCAACAGAAATG
The DNA here is from genome assembly GCF_902686455.1 of Sciurus vulgaris. Classification (NCBI taxonomy): domain Eukaryota; kingdom Metazoa; phylum Chordata; class Mammalia; order Rodentia; family Sciuridae; genus Sciurus; species Sciurus vulgaris. Next base: position 38,497,567 of record NC_136476.1, read on the forward strand.
CAAATTGAGCCCATCTTTGTCTTAAAGCCATATGTCCTCTGGGATAGAAACATTTTCCTGCTGAGAATGCTGTTCAGGGTTTACTTGGTTACATCTTGAGAATATACTGTATGGAAATCAAGGGGGGCAGTAAAAGGACAAGAGAACACCCAGAGTCACAAGTGAACCTCGGGAATCTTCAGAAAGAGAAAAAGAATTTGCAAGCTGAGAAAGCAGCAGATCACCTATAGTAATGCAAGGAAATCTACTTTTCTGTGCTGGCTGACCACAATTTCACAGTGGCATTGCTCATTGCCCATCATTTCCAGAGAATCTCACTTGCTACTTGATATCATTTATTGCCTTTCAATTTTTAAGCATTGTTTGTCCACTTAAAACAGTTTATTCACAGTAAACTTCCAGGGTTGTTCCACACAGAACAAGGAAGACCATGTAGAGAGTCTTTGTTATAACTTGGGAGGAGCCCCGGTCAATCAGGATTCAAAAAGGACTGGAGGTCCAGAACAGCATCCCTGACTTGGAATCAATGAGGAGTAGCACAGAAGTCCAAGAGCTCAGCAACACGGCTGTGCACTGAAGGACACAGCTTTGAAGTCAAGTCACCTGGCCTCAATTCTAGTTGTGCCGCTTTCTAACTGTGCCAACAGTTCACTTAATCTAACTAAGCCTTTGTGACTCAAAAGTGAAAAGGGGAAGGCAGTAGGATTCAATGAGGAAATGCTTATAGAACACTTAACATAATACCTGGCTGAAGTTAAAGTCAGGTTAAATGTCAGCTATTATCATTAGTAAGATAAGAGGATGAAAGGCAGGAGCTAGAGCTGTCTTAAGCAGTTTGGGCAGCTATAATAAAACAGACCAGGAGGACTTAAATAATAGAAATTTATTTTTCATAGTTCTAGAGGCTGTCAAGTCCAAGATCAAGGAACTGGCAGATGCGGGCTCTGGTGAGGACACACCAGACAGCTGTCTTTTTAGGGTACCTTCACATGGCAAAGGGGCAGCCAGCTTTCTGGGGTCTTTCATTTATTATAGCAGTAATGTTAATCATGAGGGCTGTGTCCTCATGACCCAGGTACCTCCTAAAGGACCCAACTCCTAATCCCATTACTCTGGGAGTTGGGATTTCAACATATGAATTTGGGGGGGAGAACAAACATTCAGACAGTAGCAGGAACCAAGTTTAAAGTGCTTAAGTTTGTTAGTAATAGGTAGATGCTAGCAACAGGTAGATAATAGCAGTGATAGACAGATAAAGTATTTGGGTTAGCAATTAGGTTAAAGTGGATAATACAGGAAATAAACATAGGTGGGTCAGGATCATGGGACATGTATACTTATTCCAGTTTGATTACTTTGAACAGGGAAAATCCAGGACCTGAATAAAAGACACCAAATTGTCAATAATAAATACCACAAATTGAGCATTACTACATGCCAGAAACAACGCTAAATGCTTTAAATAACTTGTTTAACCATAATCCCTACAGAACTCTAAACTTTAGTTGTTGTATCCTTATACTGCCTCGCTCAGAGCCTGGCACATAGTAGATGTTCAGTAAATATTTGTTGATTTGGAAATATTTTGAGCATTCCAAGGTTGTCCCTTTTGAATATATAAAACTTGCTTGGCAATTCCAACATAGAGACAATATTATCAGCATTTGACTTTTAACCACCTGAAGCATAGTATAACATGCATCTGTGTTCAAATCTGTTACAAGGATCTGTCTACATTGGTGAAAAAGCTTTTCTACTTTGGCCTAGATTGAAGGAAAGCAGCAAAAGCCAATAATGTGTCAAATGGGATATTATTTAGAGAAATTGCTTTATGTTTTTCAGGCACACAGAGCAAGACTCAAAAATATTCTTCTTGGCACATGTATAACAAAGTAATTAAAGGAGTCAACATTCAAAACAAGGAAGTGAAAATCTGAAACAGGCAACCAGACAAATAAAACAAGAGAACAGTTTCAGCTGGGAAGGGAAATACCAATTATTAGAACTTTCTCTAGAAGGAAAGAAATGGAATGCTATAAAGTAATTAATTCCTCCTAGTACATTTTCCTTTAAATAAGGATCTCAGTATTTCTAATGTGAACAAGGATTAAAAATCCTCCCAGAATAATTTAGGCCCAGGATACCCCCCAAATCTTATTGTAACTAATGGGTAATATTCAATCAGTACTCCCAATCACATGCTGGGTCTTTGGGATGTCTTTCCCATTTAGAGGACAGTTGTATTAAAGGGGAACTCTATGTGAAAGAGATTTCCCTGGGATTATCTAACATTAAAAAGATATTAAGATCAGCAACAAGGTCCATTTTCTTTTAGAGAATGAGGAACTAGCCCAAGAAAGGAAGATACCATTTTTTTAAAAAATATTGATATTTATTATTTCAGAACTGTTACATCAATCAGTCAACAACTATAAGTTTGAACACCTATGAAAACTTTAATGTAATTCTTAGTGTCACATCTCACTGAGGGGAGTTATTTGATAACTCTAATGAACTTTTTTCCTTGGAGCATCTAGCTAACTTTTAGTTCAACAGTTACCATTTGGGGGCACTGCATAGGAAGCCACAGTCACTAAAGGGGATAACTACCCACTTTAATTCGCTCCTAATGCAATCAATCACACATATAACATCACAAGATTTCAGTCATGATCCAACATGGAAAACAGAAGCCATCTTATGTGTTTACAAAAGAAGTTATTTAATCCAGCTGGTTTGTTACAAAGATGATGGAACACTTAAGAAACAACCTGGGGAAACAGAGATTAGCAACCCTGAGATTGGCAATATCAGGAAGTTGTTGCCTTCCCATAAACTAGAGGAATTAAGGGGGATCGTGAGAATCCAGAGACTGACATAACTGAGTGAAAGCTAGGAATACTCTGTATCTATTCAGAAGGAAGATGGCTCCTGATGTAAAGAGGGAAAAAAAAATGCACAACTCATTCTTTCTGCTCATATTGTTGCTGATGTTTCCCATTGGTCAAATCTCACAAGAAATGAGTAAACAGAGGAATTGGGAAATATAGCTTTCAGATGTTAGTTATCCTGTAGAACTGAGCAGAGCAGTGAAAGGGGTATGAAATTATCTGGTTTTGATAGGCCATGTGCACACACACACACACACAAACTTGGTTCCAAGATCAGAATTGTCACTGAAGCTAATTGCTAACTGAATCAATGAAAAATAAGTAAGGCCAGCCATTTATAAAATAATTTAACTTTTCAAGTCTACTTGACTCTAAGAATCTAGGGCATCTTTCAGTTTGATCAAGGTACATTGTAGAAAAAGACGGAAGACCTGTTATGTGTTAGGGTCTGTGTTTGATGCTTTTCAAACACCTTACTTTATCTTTACATCAACTTCATAAATTTATTATAGGGTGCAAGGTTATGACATATCAATTCACTTCACAGATGAAGAAACTCAATGAGGTGGCTATATTGTCTAGGATATTACAATAAGTAAATATTGGACCCTGTTTTTTTATACAATGGTGGATTTGACGCATTGACAATATGAAATCTGGATGTACCTGATATAAAGCTGTGATCTGTTCAATTTCTGTTTATTCTGCTGTTTTGACTGTAAAGAAAGGAAGGAATATTATACACAAATATGACTTTCAAATTATCAGAAAAAGTGAAAAATATTAATAATTGAGAACAAAAGGAAAAACAATATGAAAAAGAAGTAACATTAGAAAACACATTGTAAGACGGTAGATTGAAACCCAAATAGATCACAGACTCTATTAAATGTAAATGGACTAAATACACCAGCTAAATGATAAAAGATTATCAGATTGGATAAAAATACAAATCCAACTATATTCTGTTAACAAATAGAAAACAGAATAGAGATAGCTTAAATGTAAAATAATAGGAAGAGGTATACTATGTAAACAAAATAATTAACAACTATATTAATACCAAGAAAAAGTATCATTAAAAATAAAAAGGATCCCTTCATAGTGATAAAGCTTTCATCAGTACTAAATATTTCATTAGTCTAAGTTTTTGTACGTTCAACATTTTATGTTAGAATATATGTATTACTTTACAATATATAAGGGAAAATTGATATAAGTATGAGAAGAAATAAGCATTGATTATAATCTAGGGCATTTTATGTATCTTAGTAATTGATAGGTAACCAATCAGGATGGCTAGAGAATCAGTGAAGAATCCATTAACAAACTTGACATAGTGGATGTATATAGAATGGTACTGCCAATAATTGCCATAGGTGTATAACCTAGTAGAGCACACACTAAACCTACCCTAAAAATTGCCATATACTGAACCACAAATTAAGACAAGGCAGTCTTCAACTCTATTACTGTGGGTTTGAGGGGGGTTGTTTGTTTTGTTGGCTTTGGGGTGTTTTTATTTTTTAAAAGCATTTCCTCCTCCTGTTTGCTTGTTTTCATCTTTGTGTTTCATTTTGGAGGCAGGCTTTAAAACACGTATGGTCATCTTCAGTGATCTGTTAATACTTAGGAGGAAGACACTACAGAACTAGTATTAAGCTTAAAATGTGGGAGACAGAGCTTTTATTCTTCATTGGAGACCCCATTCTGTGGCCTTTGGGAAGGTTCAGTTACAGTGAGAAAAATCCTTTAATCCCTGTTTTCTCATATGCAAACTTAGGATAATTGTTAGCTCACAGGGCAATTGTAAGGATCAATGAGATAACCCATATCCTTTCCTTAATATAGTTCTTGGCACATTGAAATATTCAATATATATTAGCTACTATCATTCAAAGTTTTCAGGTACTCTTGGATTTCAATATTGTTGCTTCAATATGATCATGATACCCAAATGTATATAGGCAATCATTTCCTTACCATGCCACACAGATGTCTATCAGCCATATTGAGCTTACATATCTCCATAAGGGCATCACCACCTTTACTGTTGCTCTAACCGGAACGTCATCCCACTCTTGATCTTCACCTAAGTTTAACATTGATCTTTCTCGCCAATCACCATGGAAGCTGCTAGATGGCAAAGATGTTCTCTATCATCTTCTCTGTGGTTATGGAAGTTGTGCCCCTGCACTGTATCTGAATCACTATATAAAATACACTGAGGCACTGAGATAAGGAATAATTGGATCCACTTAACAAAGAAAAATTGGATCTACTTAGCACTGTAGTTGTAAGCCTTTATTCATTAAAGGTGGAATTTGTGTCTAACTCTTTGAGTTTCTATTTGTCCGTCTTTCTTTCTTTCTTTTTCTTTCCTCTTTCTTTCTTCAATCCACCTTTATTTACTTCCAGATAGAGCCCGCTACTCTATCTGGATTTTGTGTCATGTTCTTTTATTCCCATTCCCCTCATAACATTTGCTAGTGAGGACTCTACCTTTTCTCCAATTGCCGTGCCCTGACTATCATTTCCTGGGGTTCTGGGCATCATAAAATATCCTTGGATTCTTCACAACAGACTGTTGAATTTGGAAATGTAGATTCTCGTTCAGATATTTTTGGCTTTCCCTTTCAGACTGCACTGTTAGGCCTTTGGGGCTTCGTGTTGTTTATTCTTGGAGACTTCCTGGAGCGTCAAAAATGGCTTAAAATGATTACTATGCTGTGCATTGGCATAGATGACATTCAATCGCCCTACACTGAGCAGAATTTCAATGAGTTTTGTGTAAATGAATTGGAAACATATGGATTTCATCCTCCTTAGCTACCTCCAGTTTTTTCAAAGCAGGAACTCAGGATTTGTGTTTTGCTGAATTAAAATTTTGAAACTGAGACATGGCAAATCAGAGTGAGACTGACTTTTCTATATTCTTGATAGCCATCTTGTGTCTAGTATCATCCAAATTCACAATGATGTATAATATCTGCTCAACTTCACTCTCTTCTTTTGCCTTTGGATTTTCTTTCCTTAACTATAATCCCTCTTTATCTCTGTCCTTGCCCCCCACATCTGTCCTATAAATAGTTAATCATTGGCCACTGCTTTGCCCTACCTGTACTCACACCCTGGAGAGGATTACATGACCAGGGAATTCCAACACAATGTGAAAGTACAACAATAGGGGGGCTCTGGCCTCCATTTTATATTTTTCTCACTGCAATACGATCTGAAAGCTTTTAATCCTCCTCCCAAAATTCTTCTGTTGAAACCTATATCTAATGTAACAGTATTTGGAGGTGGGGGTTTGAGGGAAGTGATTAGGCTCTGAGGGTAGATCCATCAGGAATGGGATTACAGACTATAAAAGAGCCCTCAGAGTTCTCTTGCCCCTTCCATCCAGGAGGATACAACAAAAAGACACCATCTTGGAACCAAGAAGCCAAGAAGCAGACACTGAATCTGCAGGTACCTCTATCTTGTACTTCCAGCTTCTAGAACAATAAGAAATAAATTTTTGTTGTTCATCAGCCACCTAGTTCATGGTATTTTGTTACAGCAGCCTGAACAGTCTGAGACACTCCATCTGAATGTTCTGTCACTGCATTGACTGCTTTCTAATTCCCTGTTGTGCAAATAACTTTTTAAAAAATCTCAATCTGGTGCTGCATATGCTGGAGGGGTTTGACGCTTTACTCTCCTGAACTCGTCTCCATTGTGGAATCGCCAAAATCTCTTTTGGTGCCTCTGGGCTGCCTCAGTTTTCTGTAGGCCTTGAGAGAGCAGAGCCAGCTCCTGGTGGGGCATAAGCAGCACTTTGATCCCCAACTACACAGCACACACTATGTGGCCATTACAAGACAAGACAGATGATATTCTATCACAATGACAAAATAGAATCAAGTGTTGAATTACCTATGTAAGTAGATACCCATAATAGATATAGTCCAGAGGACAGTCAGCCACTTTTATTAATATCACCTTCCCTTCCCTCATAAGTGCATTAATTAAATGGCAATGCCCCACCCAATCCTAAAAAATTTAGGAGGTGATCTTATGTTTTTATTTTACTACTTTGGTGAATTAACGTGATTTGTGTTCATCTGTAACACAATTTGAAGCATTCTGCAAAAAAATATATATATATATAATTATATCAGTTAGGAAGATGCCAAGTAAGAAACATTATAAAATGAACATTCAAGTATGCTCATGAGTTTGCAAAGACCTGTTCTGTCAATCTGCATATCTCCTTGCTATACCAAGAACTTATTATACCAGGAAAAAAAAACAGTTAAATATGTACTGATCAAGTGCTCCCACTAATGAGTAAATAAGGAGATGATACTTCTGCTAAATTACCATTATATGATTCACAAAATCAAATTTTAAGTCAAACCAAAAGAAGGACACATAGTGTAAAAGAGGTTGAAGAATATTTAATTTTAACATTTTATCTAGCCATTGTTATTAATGTTAATTGAGTATAATTTTTATGACAACTTTTCAGTAGGGGAGCTACTGTTATCTGTAATTTATAGGAAAACTTATTTGCTTACATAGGGATAAAAAGTCTACATTTTTTTCTATCAGTCCCATAATCCAGAAAACTGAGGCATGGCGATATTAAGTGATTTGCATGTGGTCATACATTTTAAGACCCAGAGCTGGGATTTGAACCTAGTCATACCAGTTTTGGAGTCCATGTTCTTCATGCTCCACTAAACTGTTGGGCTATGGTAGAGATAACCCATAGGTAGACCATTTAAAAGTTTAGAAATTGAGATTTAGTATCAAAATTCTAATAAGAGCCAGACAGACATGTTCTGCTTCACATAAGTCATGTGTAAAATTAAAATGTTAATAGTACCTATCACACAGGAAATTGTGAGATCTAAATTAGCTCATATATTAATAAGAGCCTGATATTTTATAATAGTATCCAGTTTTCTAAAATGCAAAAGCCAAACTGAGTGCTGAATATATGCATTCATTGATTCTTGGGTAGCTGGCTAGACTGATGATTAAATAAGCAAATAATAAATGATCATATCTCTCAGATTTAAGGGGAACGAAAAGAGATTAACCATGGATGAAAGGAGGTCAAAGTCATACTGTTAGGTGAGGGTATGAAATGGAAGATATTTCTGTGTCTATCTGCAAAATGCAATCTATCACATAAGCTTCTATTCCTAGTTCTTCGAATGATCAACAAATGTTTGTATTAATCATTAGAAATTCTCAAAGTGTCTGGACATCCTGAGTTCACACCCTTTTCTTAATCAATTAATTGTGAAATAGGTATTAGACAGTTTTTGACTCATCATATCCAAAAGTTTTCTGAATTTCAGGGAATTCCCTATTTAATGTTTCAATGGAAATCAAATTCTTTAGCTTCAGGCAACCAGAGCAATGGTGGAGGCCTTGAGATCAGTCAGCTCAATACTGCTTTGACCTTTGAAGCAAGATCGGGCAGCATCAAGACCTGGGGATAAAACTGGGGGTGTAGCTGAGTGGTAGAGTACTGGCCCAGCATGTGCAATGCTCTGGCTTCATTCCCTAGAACCAAGAAAAAGTAAATAATAAAATAAAGTAAAATATCTAGGGAGAGATAGATGTGACCATATGGCTGTGTTCTAGCAATGGAGTGAGAGGAAATGATATGTGAACCTCCATGAACTAGAATGACACTAACAAGCAGAAGAACTCCATTTCCCTCTTTTTCCCCATCTTTCCAAATAAAATTGAAAAAATAAACCTATCTCTACTGCAGTGCATCCTTTAAATCATTTTAAATTATTTTAAGTGAACATTTCCCTTAGCTCTTCTTGGATAATGTTAGAAGAAATTATCTCTCTCTAGAGCATTAATTTTATTTTGAACCCACAGTGGAAATTAAGGACACAATAAAAATTCCAAGTAATATTTTGTTCACTTAACTGAACTCTAGGTGAGAGAGACACAGAGAGAGAGAGAGAGAGAGAGAGAGAGAGAGAGAGATAATGATATAAATATTCACAAAATTGGACCAAAATGTTCATATTGTCAATGAATTTCCCTCTAAATCATTCATGCTATTTCAAATGTTATCATTTAAAAATACAAAATTTGAGAAGGCAATGCTTATAATTGTTTATAAATTATTAAGTAAATTTTCCTGTTTATTGGAGACCCAATTCCTGCTCTTTAGATCTACCAGACCAAGCATTTTATTTTACTGGCATAAACTTGGCACATTTGGCTCATCAATAAAGGAGCCTGTGTCTTCAGCTCCTTTTTCCTATAATAAAATAGATTTGTCATATCTATTGAAATTTTCCTAACCAGATAGCAGTTATTTGTGAAATGGCCAGTTAGAGTTGGGGCTGTGGATAGGTGGTATAAGAGAAGCTGGACCTGGAACTGAATGCCTGTAATCCCATCGACACAGGAGGCTGAGGTTGTTCAAAGTCAACTTTGGAAACTTGGCAGACCCTGTCTCAAAATGAAAAGTAAGAAGGGCTGGAGGTATAGATCAGTGATATAGCATGCCTGCCTTCAATTCTCAGTACTGGAAAAAAACAAAAAAAATGGAGGGAAAACTTATTTGCTTACTTGGGGATAAAAAGTACAAATCCAGTGAAAACCTATCATATACTTGAATGGATTTCTTGTCCCCCTAAAATATATTCATTTCCTTTTGTTTGTTTGTTTGTTTTGATACTGGAGATTGAACCCAGGGGCACTTAATTACTGAGCTACATTTTTCTATTTTCATTTTTTATTTTGAGACAGGACCTTGCTAAGTTTCTGAGGTTGACTTTGAACTTGAGTTGCTGCAATTACAGGTATATGCCACCATGCCCAGCACCATTCTTTCTTTCTTTTTATTTTTTTTAAGAGTTTTATGGTTATACATAGTAGTTGGGTTCATCCCAACAAAATCATACTTACATGGAATTTGATTTCAGTTCATGATCTCCTCCCCTTTCCTTATCCCTTTTCCCTTCCATTCTCCCTCTCCTTTTGCTTATCTTTATAGTGACAATTCACAAATGTACTGGTTCATCAATATTACTCAAGATGTTGGGGGGGGAGTTCTACTTGAGAATGGGGCAATTCATTTCATTTGTTTAGTACACTACGCTTCTCAAAGCACATTCTACTAACACTTAAAACTGTCTGAAGTAGGCATTATCTTTGTATAACAGATAAGAAAAGTGAGGTTCAAAGATATTGACTTGACCCAGGTTATATCAATTGTAAATTTCAAAATTAGGAGACCACATCATCTGATTACACTCTGGGTAGCTTATCAAAGAAATTCCCACATAATTTTCCATTGGATTTTGCAATTATCCTTCAAAAGCCCTCACCTCGGCAAACAAAATCTTCTAAATAAAGTCTAACGGCATTTAAGCATTGATATTCAATTGAACCTACTGGTCAGAAACTTCCTGACTCACAATTAGAGATTTTTTAAATGATAGAAAGAGGGCTGTTAACATGTTGTGATGTTCTTTCTTTCAACCATAACTTTTCTTGTAGGTTTATAGTTATGATTTAGCTTTGGAGTACAAAGCAGTAAAATTTAATTGAGTAGAAGTCAGATTAAGGTCTTTCAAGTTGGACACACAAATAAAGAAGTCACACAAATAAATGTGAGTCACACAAATAAAGAAGAATAAACAATACTTCTGAAATTCAACTAAAAAAGACTCTAGTGGAAAACATAATCCCTAATTTATAAAATCTCCCCACCATGAAACATACTTTGTGTGACTACATGACAGTAAGTATATAACTGGTACTGAGAATGAAAACTATACCATAAAAACTCATATCAAGAGGCTCACAGTGTATTTCTGATATAAATTTATGCCCTTCCTCTCCACCCCAAAGGTGGTGGGGAGAAACCAACCAAATACCCCAGAAATATTTAGGACAGCCTCAGTTTTGTTGTTGTTTTTTTTTGTTTGTTTGCTTTTTGTTTTTTGTTTTTTATCTTGGAGCCTAAGAATGACTCTCCTTTATAAAATCTCTTACCAAGTCATATTAAACACGTTAAGTACAATAAATAATACTAAATGCAGTTTTCCAGCCTGATTTCCATTGTGCTATAAGTTGAAGACTTCTTGTATTCTGATAAAATAATATACATCATTCTGATGGTTTTGGAATGTTTCACAACACAACTTTGATGTCATATTTTGTCTCGTGCTGTTGTAGTGGTATGTTTTTCTCCTCAATTCTGAGTCAATGCTGTCTGACCCTGGAGTTAGTGAGTATGCTAATTGTACTAAGTATCTAAGCCAAAATGATCTAGTTAATTTGATAGGCTGAATAACAATAGTATCTTAAAGATGTTCACTTTCTAAGCCTGGAATGTATAAATATGTTCCCTTAAAAGTTAAGATGTGACTTTGCAAGTGTGATTGGGTTAAGTATTCTGAAGTGGGGCTATTATCCTAGATTATCAGGTAGACCCAATGTATTTACAGGGTCCTTAAGAGGAAGAAGTAAAACATTTAGGAAGAAGATCAACAAGTATATAGACTTGAACAATAGCATTAACCATCTAAACCTAACAAATAAATATTTGGTCAACAACAGCAGAACACATCCTTCTCATGTATACACACGGGATAGGCTTCATGATGGACCATATATTAAGCCACAAAACAAATCTCTATAAATTTAAAAAGATTTAAATAATACAAATTCTCTCTTCTAAATATAATAGAATGAAACTAGAAATCAATAACATAAGGAAAAAATGGAAATGCATAAATATGCAGAAATCAAACAACACGCTCTTAAGTTGGTCAAAAAGGAAATCACAAATGAAAATTAAAAAAATTTTGAGATGAATGAAAAAAAAACACAATATACCAAAATGCAACATATAGCAAAAGGAATGCTCAGAGGTAAATTTATAGCTAGCTATAAACGTTTACACTAAAAAGGAAGAAAAATAGCTTTCAAATCAATGACCCAATTTTTCACCTCAAAGAATTAGAAAAAGAGCAAACTAAATACAAAATTTGCAGAAGGTAGTAAAGAGTATTATAGCAAACCTAAACGAAACAGAGAATAGGTACACAATACAAAATAAATCAATTAAGTCAAAAGTTGGTTCTTCGAAAAGATCCACAATTTAACATACTTTAGCTAGATTGACTAAGAAAGAAAGAAGATGTAAATGACTTAGAAATAAAAGTGGTACCATTACTACAAACCTTATAGAAATTAAAAGAATCATAAGAGAATCATCTAGAATTACACTAGGGACAATTGTAAATCAACAAATTGGGTAACAGAGTAAATAGACAAATTCCTGAAAATGCAGAAATGATAAAATGGACTTCTAAAGAAATAGAAAGTATGAACACATTTGAAAACAAAGAGAACTACTCAACAAAAAGACCAGGACCAGATGGCCTTGCCAAACACTTAAAGAAGAATAACATCAATTTTTCTGAAACTTCCCAGAAATAGACAAGGAAGGAACACTTCCTGCACCATTCCATGACATCAGCATTATTCCTGATACCAAAACAAGATAGCTACACAAGAAAATTACAGACCAATAATTCTTATGAAGATAGATGCAAGGACCCTTAAAATACTATCAATCCAAATTCAGAAACATATAAAAAGGATTATTATCAAAGACCAACTGAGATTTGTCCCAAGAATGTAAGGTTGACTTAATATATGAAAATAAATTAATATGTCATTGTAACTTAACAAAACTCACATGGCCAGTAAATATAGGAAAAGCATTTGACAAAACCAACACTAAATCATGATTAAAGTCTCTTAACAAACTAGGAATAAAAGGGAACTTGTTCAACTTGGAAAAGGATATCCATGAAAAATTTTCATCTCATAGTGGTGAAAGATTGAATGCTGTCTACCTAAGAAATTAAGTCAATGAGAAAGGAAAGGAAGAAGTGAAAACATCTTTATTTACAGATAACATGGTGCTACATATAGAAATTATTACACACACACATACAAATAGCCTTACCTAGGTCACAGGATGCAAGATCAACATATAAAATGCAATTGTATTTCTATGAATTAGCAACAATCAAAAAGAAAAATTAAGAAAATAATTCCACTTGTTCCACAAATGAAACAAATTCAGATACTTGACTATAAATTTTAAAAAAAAGAAATTCAGGATCTGTACAATCAAAACTATAAATCATTTTTGGGAAAGTTAAGAATATATCCATGAATGAAGAGACAGTTCATGTTTGTGGACTGGAAGATTCAAGGATTCCTTACAAAAATTGACAAGATAATTGTTACATTTAACTGGAAATGTAAAGATCTGGCACAGTCAAAACAATTTTGAAAAAAAAGAAACCCAAAATTTAATTATTTAAAGCTATAATGTCAAGATAGTGTGATACTCACTTAAACATAGCCTTGGACCAGAGGAACAGAATTTAGTCTAAAAATAAATCTTCTGTTAAATGGTTTCTAACAAAGTTGCCAAAACAACCCATTGAGAAAAAGATAGCCTTGTCAACAATTGGTTGTACTAGTACCATATGCAAAAATTAACTCAAATTTGATGATAAATATCAATGCAAAAGCTAAAGTTTTTAAACATTTAGAAGAAAACATAAGAGAAAATCTTTGTGAATTTTGGTTTGGTGAAGAGTTTTTAGACATGATGCCAAAAGCACAAGTCATACAAGGAAAGACTGACAAATTGGATGCTGTCAAAATTTAGACTGCTTCAAAAGGCCCCGTTAAAAAATGAAAGGTGAAGCCACTGAGTGGTAAAAATATTTGCAAATCATATATTAGGTTAAAAAAAAAACTTGGCAAAATGACCTATGAATGGCTATCAAATATATTGAAAAGGGGTTAATATGGTTAGGCTTTCGGGAAACTAAAATCAGGATGAGTTACCATCACACATCAACTAGATTGACTCAGATTGAAAAAAAGGTAATACCAAGAGTTGTCAGGTATGTAAAAAACTGGACCCTCATAAATTGCTCATGGAAATATAAAATGGCACATCTACTTTGCAAAAGTTTAGCAGTTTCTTAAACAGTTACACATAAATGAACCAACAGACCCAGAAATTCCACTCTTGAGAATCTACCTGAGAAATGAAAACATATGCACAGACTGTAACATAAATGTCTGTGGCAACATTAATAACCCAAATCTGGAAACGATTCAAGTTTCTAGCAAACTGATGAATGGATAAATGAAATGTGGTATACCCATACAATGGAATACTTTTCAACAATCAAAAGAAATTGAAACATTGATACATGTTAAAATATGAACCTCAAAAGCATACAGTGAATGAAAAAAGCCAGATCCACAAGACTTTATACTATGATCCCATTTACATGAAATGTACAAAAATGCAAATTTATAGAGACAGAAAATAGACAAGTGTTTGCCAGGGCTTGGACTGTGTAAGGGGGATTGATTGCAAACGGATTGGTGAGAATTTGGGAGTGATGAGTTCTAAACTCAGATTGTGCTGATAGTTGCACATCTTCATAAATTTATTTAAAATCACTGAATTATACTTACTCATGCTATATAAATTATAGCCCAGTAAAGTTAAACATTTTTTAAGAAGTTTTTAAAGGGGGAAAAATAGACAAGGAAGGGAAAAAAATTATTATTTGGCTATTCTTTACTCACATAGCCTGCTGTGTTTACTTTTATTATAGTACTTAATTATACTCTTTAGATCAGCTACCTAATTCTTCGACTTCCCCACTGGAAATGGAAACACAAGCACAATTAATTTGATAACTATTCTTTACTGCTCAGGACTTTATTCCACATTAGGTCTTTAGGTGGGGTGTTGGTCAACTGATATCTCAAGTACCTGGCACTGGAGCTGAAAGCAGAAATGAGAAGGAACCTAGGAGACAAAGGACTAAAAGGTACAAGATAGCCACATGATTCCATGAAGATGCAAGCATCCCACTGTGCTGACTCTCAATGTGTCTGTCAGTCACCCTGGGCAAGAAGGGGACACCTGCCTAGGAAGAGAGAGAAGACAGGGACAAGTGAGAACATAGTGCAAAATGTTGGCAAACAACCTTTGTTACTGAGTTTCTATTATTCCAAAAACAGTATCCCACTGAAGAGCTGCTAGAGACACGCGAGGGGCATTTGTATTCAGACCAACTGAAAACATTTGTTTCATGGCCCTAGAAGAGTAACTCGTAGGAGCATATTACTGCATTTCCTGACTTTGGGGAAAACCAGAAAAGGACAGAATGGGCAGAAGTTCAAGAAGGAAATGCCTTCTGCCAAACTGGGTAGTCCCACTTCCTCTGTACACACTACCAAGGGTGGGGCTGAGATAAGCCCTGCCCCTGGTGGCCTCCAGGACTAGACAAAGGGTGTTATTTGTGAATGAAAGTTCACTGCAACATGGAAGACTGGGACAGGTTGCCCTCTACCCAGATGTTCCTGTAGCAGGCAGGGGACATTCTAATCATGCTAGACCCTCCACATGTAGGTACATGAGGATGATCATGAGGGCTGGACATAGAAATGGTGAGAAAAAGGGAAGGTGATGCTCACAGGGAGCTATTGTTTGAGGCCCGCATTACAAACTCTGTGAGGTCCTTTTAGCAACCCGGTGGTATGGGTACAGCATACCAAGTTGTGGAAACTGAGGTTCAGAAATGTTTCCTACCTGTAAAATAGGGGACATCATACATTTTACCTATCTCGAAGGTAAGAACCTAAAGTGTAAGATTTCTGTTGACCAGTGTCACACATTTGGTAAGTGGCAGAGCTGGGATTTCAATTCAGGTTCTTATGATCCCTGAACCCTTGTTCTTTTTGCTGTGCCACACTGTTCATTCAGGTTTAGACAGCTTTAAAAGAAAATATTCAGCCTTCCAGCTTCAGCTCTCTGATTTCTTGTTTCTGGATGATAATAAGCCAGCCAAAAGTCCTCCTGGGATTTCTTTTCTCCTCTAGGCCTGGGAGAATAAAAAAACACCACTGTGCCCTTGAAGCTTCACCAACAATCACAACTATAAAGGCTGGGTTTAATACTGAGAGGATATTATTAACAAATGGCTTAAGAAAAACCTTCAGAGGGCTTGCAGCCACCCACACCATTTGTAAAATCTTAGGGAAGAAACCTGATCCAGAAAATGATTGGAAAGCAACAAACCCTAGTATCAGAAATACAAAAGGGGGAGGATCATTGCCTTTAGACAATTTGTTTTATTGTGAACAATAAAAATGTTCCAGTTGATTCAACGAAAAATAATCAAAAACAAGGCTATTTTTTAAAAGGCATTTATTTATAGGACTGCGGGTTTCATTTCCTTTGCCTTTAGATCTTTTGCCTCTCATTCTGAGCAGCAGATGCTGTCATTTAAGGAAGACCACCTGCTTTCCAGGGCATCTCTGCAACAAATAGCTTTGAGAGAGAGAGAAGAAAGATCACAGGATGAAAAGGAAAGAATTAGAAAGGGGGGAAATGGGAAATTAAGAAGTTGGCTTAATGCACATCTTCTGAATTATTCAACTGCTGAAAAGCCGACAGATTTCTTTTGACACTTGACTGTCTCACTGTGTCTATATCCATATTCCACTTTTTAAGGACCTACTTTAAGAGAATTCTGTCCATCTGCACAGCCCAGCTTTGAGACATATTTATCTTTCTTTGCAAAATGGAGACATAAAAATTTATAGAACATGGGTATTAATTAAATGATATTTTAGTTCAGGAAAGTTTCATGGCTTTAAAAGGACTCTTAGGAGTCAATTCTTCTGTAAAGAAATTTTCTTTTGGAAATGAAAACAGCCCACCTTCCCTTCCTTCCTCTCCCAACAAAATGACTTAAGATAGTATTTCTGGGCCCCAAGGTTTCTAAAAGCTTGTTAAACTCTTACTTAAGGCAACAGGTATGACTTGAGTCAGTTGAAAGGCTAATTGTTTGGAGAGAACTGGATCCCATATGCCAAGGAAAATAAGATGTTAAGGAAATTGTTCATATAATTCCAGCTCGGTTAACATGATCACCTGAAACATACCAATAATAAAAGTAATAACAGGAAAATGTCTATATGTTGGAAGTCTCAGGAAACAATTTGTTCTAGATGGCTGATTTTGCATACATTGAAGGTTTTCCTTTTATTAAGTGCCCAAACATTGTCATTTTAGATTTTAACTTGTTTAAAGGTCTTTGTGAAATGCATCATATGTTGATTTGCCTCTATATATAGTATCTATTTAATTATAATTTATTCTGTTAATTCTTCCAAAAAAGGATGTTGAAGAACTATTAAATGCTATTCTCAACACCATTTGAATTTTTCTTGATATCACTGATCTTCGTATCAAATACGACAGGAGGGGCTGTATTAAAGTCATTCCCTTGGGAAAATAAGAATATTTGGTCCTCTTGCTCTGTCATGGCCATATCCTTCTATGCCATTTTAATTATTATTTCTGATTTTTTTTTCAGTTGCTCTTTTCCTTCCCTTGCTGCCAAGCAAGCTCTTTATTCACCTTGTAGGGCTACCTCTGACAGTTCATCACAAAATACTGTCTCTAATAGCTTGGAAACTAGATGACCCATTAAAATAGAAATGTGTTAATGAAGGGCTCAAGAGGGGATTTGCTAAGAGTGATACACATGCACCGCAGAGCTCTTCCAAGCAGCTCAGAGAGGCAAAGGAAAGCAAGTTGGGTTTGCTTAAGAGCAGGGTTGACATGAATGCAAGACCCAATATTTGAGACATACTTATTCAAAAGTCATTTTTTTGTTGTTTTTAGTTTTTTCTCTGAATTCAAATTTAACAGGATGTTCTATTTTTTTCGTTAGATCTGACACCTCTTTCTGAGGATAAAGCTGCTTATACCTGTCTCAGCCTACTCTGGCCATCCAGACTCATGATTGCAATTGCTAAGCAGAGTGGACCTCATCCAGAGGGCCCTCAATGAACAGCTCCAGACATTATGAGACAAAAATATTCACTGAGCAATGACTAAAATCATACTCTCCAAAGAGAATAATATACACATTCCTTTATAGCTACCAAGTAAAAGAAATACATAGATAAACCATAAAGATCACTCACCAGAGTTCTGGGTGTCAATCCCAACTTCTTTTTCCATATAAACAGATAAATTAAGATAATTGTTTATAGTGACTTAAAATATGGGTTTTTCTGAGGTTTGTAACCTTCTTGAACCCACTCTACAGAATTACTCTTAGAATTCACCTCTTAACCTAGGTATCTTGTTTCAGCCTTTATCTAAGACACTGCCAAGATGCAGAGGTTAGTAGTCTAAAGCTTTGGCAAGCACGTTCTTCTAATAACACAAACTTGGGTGTCTCAGGACTTCTACTCTAATAACATTAATACCCACCCCCCCACACACACACACACACATACAACCAAATCCGAGTCACTAAAACTCTACTCCAACAAGATGGTATGCTTCTGATTTGGATGGCACACGAATCTTTCTTTCTTTCTTTCTTTTTTAACTTTTTTTGTTGAGGTATATATTCCAGATTAAAATTGCTGACTCAGTAACTGAACTTGAGATAAGAAAAATGATTCAGCATTGAAACAGCCCAAATGGAATATAACAATTTCTTTCAATTCACAAAATCAATGAAACCAACGCTTCTGAGGAATTTTGGCCAAAATGCAGAATCCGAATCTACTGATGAGGAAAGAGTCAAACCCACACTGAAGGCCATTCTTGGGAATAACTGTCCCATGCCTTTCAAAAGTGTCAAGTCAAAGAAGACAAAATCTTAGGAACTCTTCCAGACTGAAGATCCAAGAGATGTGACAATAAATGCAATGTGTAATCCTGGTTTGGAGTCTCAAAAATAAATATTAATAATTTTATTGGCACAACTAATAAAATTTGAATATAGACTATGGATTATGGAATAATATCAAGGTCAAGTTTTATGATTTTGAAAACTGAACTGTGGTTATATAAAAGGAAGCTTATCTAAAATAAGCACTGTGCAATGTATAGGGTCAAGAGTGTCATGTCTCCAACTTAGTCCTAATATATATGTGGAAAGAGGGAATGAAAGAGACAAATGGGCAAAATTTGAACTCTTTATGAATCTGTATAAAGGGCATACAGGAGTTTTTATACTATTCTTGAAGCTTTTCTGCATATTTAAATTTATTTTTTAAAGTAACCAAAAAAATAATTTATCTTGGTACAGGTTGAGCATCCCTAATCTGAAACTCTAAAATCCAAATGTTCCAAAGTCTAAAGCTTTTTGGACACCAACACAATGCCACAGGAAGAATATTTCATCAATTCCAAATAATACTAAAGGTGATCGAAAAAGAGAGGACTTAAGTTGAGTTTATGGGATGGTGCTCAGAAAGAAGAAGACAACCCTGAACAGCAAAAGTGTGACAAATCAAGGGATAAGAATCAAGGAATGGATCAAATCAATTAGAGGTCTCCTGGATAAAAACCAGGGGCAGGGGACTAGTGTGCTGGAATTTTGTGTGCTCTGGTCATCCACGTCATAATTGGAGTATCTGGACACTATGGCATATGCTACTGTCTGCACGCTGCAACTTTAGGAATTCGGGAGTGGTGCACAAGGTTACTGAGCAATCACTTTGACATTTCATGACAACACTCTGCAGTAAGGACAGACATTTCAACTTCCAGTTCACCCCATTCTTGTATCTGATGCTTCCTGAACAATTGGTCACATTCATGCTGTTTCTCAAAAGAATATTTTACTTTCAGGGGATACTTATATTGCCATAAATTTAAAATAAAGTGATTCAGTGGTAATCCCTGGGAGTTGCTCTTGTTGGGAAGTGTCATGACCCTGAAATATATATAGGATTTATTCCAGCTCTGTCAAAATTAAAGCTGAAGGGATATAAAACTGTCCACTGCTCTTTCCGATACTAATATAGGAGAGACCTGAAACTGAACTGATCCTTTTGGACTCCACTCCTCTTCCATAGCCTTACTCATTCTCCTGGTTTTAATTATTATCTGCCTTCAATTACTCTCTCCTAGTCTTTTATGTCTAGTACATAGCTCTCACTGAAGCACCAAACCTATACATATGGCACCGGATAAGCATATCAAATTCAAAATGTCCCAAGACATATTTATCACCTTTTTGCCTTTAAAAATTACTCTTGCTATTCCTACTCTGGCAATGATTACCAACATATGTCATAAACTTACTATCATTGACTTTTATTCTCCCATATTGAAGTAACCATCAAAATGTTTGAAGGAAACTCCTAAATACCTTTATTATCCATTGCTATCTCTCAATCTTCACTGATGCTTTCCTAACCAACAAGAGCATCATCTCTTACTTGGGCTAGTATGTCAGAGAATTTAGGAGAGTTGTGTCATGCACATATGAAAGTTATGCAAATTCAATGCTATGCATTTTTGAATTTAGTAAAAGATGCTTCAGTATGTACAAAATTATATCATTTTACTAGGTCTTAAGAAATTTTGACCATGTGTAAATGTTTGCCTTCCACATTGATTTTTAAATCTGCCATAAAATACTGCTATAGTTTCCATTGTTTATTCAGCACTCTCCATGCCTCAGCACTTATCAGATGACACCAACTACAATGGCTACTTTAAACTACATTTTCAGCCAGGCATGGTGGTACATGCTTATAGAAGGCTGAGGCAGGAGGATATCAAGTTCAAGACTATCCTGGGCAACTTGGTGAGAACTTGTCTCAAAATAAAAAGGGCTGGGGATGTAAACCAGTGATAAAGTACCCCTGGGTTCAATCCCCATCCTCCTAAATAATTTACTGTGAAATACACATGAAAACTAAAAGACACACATGTATGTTTAAAAAAAAAAAAACTTCCGGAGCCAATATTTGTATGTCTACAACACAGGTCAGGAAACAGAGCAACAGTGACATCCCCAAAATATCTATGCATCCCTTCCAGATTGTAATTCCCTCTCTTTTCTTTTTTTTCTTTTTTTTTTTTTTTCTCACACAAGGGACTTTTATTCAGGAGGAGGCAAGAAGGGGTGAAAAGGGGCAAGATGGTGCATGGCCAAAAGAGGGGGTGAAAGAGAAAGATGGCGCGCGGCTTCTCCCAGATATTGGAATCTCGGGGGCTGGAGGGAATCAATAGTATGTTAAGACATGGGAAGCAGGGAAATGGCCTCCCTCTCTTTTCTAAAGCAGTCCAAGGTGATAATTTCATTTCTTTATGTGTTTACCATTCATGCATACATCCCTAAGTAATACAAATCAGTTAGCTTGGTGCATATTTTTTTTTATATTTCTATAAATAGAACTAGGCTTCATGCATTCTTTTGGTCTTGCTTAGTTTCCCTCAACATTTGTAAGATTAATCTATATTGTGTATGTGACTAAAGCTTTTTTATAACTCCCTCTTTACTTGTCTATCTCCTTCAGCAGACTCTCAGCATCATATCCCTTCAGTTCAGTATTATATTCTCACCACTTCTTAGTATATAAAAATATAAAATACTTCTTAGTATAAAAATATAAAAATATTTGTTGTGAACACCCAAACCATCTGTATTCACGCAACTTAAGCATCCACATGAATGCAACTATAATATGCCGCTGTCTTCATCAACATGACCTCATTACTCTGAGAAAGGCTTCTCTGGGAAGATAAAAGTTGCAAGCAACTTTATTGTTTATGTCAGAAATTTCCTTTAAAAACCATTTAAATGAACATTAAACTGTCCAATGCTTCAATAGATAGCATCAAATAGCTGCAACAAATGTTTGCTCTCTGAGAGTCTTTGAACCCTTGACTCTAAATCTTTGCCTTAATGTGCCCACGAATTCTAAACTTTATCATGATTCTTACCCAATCCTAATCAAGCCCCCATATTGAAAGACCTGCCTTGAACCAGATTCCAAACCCAATAAATATTTTGATTTGCCTTCTGCCTTTGAGATGCACTGAAATTCTGTCAAGGTAGAAGATGGCAATTACACAAGTATTTGCTCTATCACTATTTATTACCCTTACTATAATAAGAATAAACTTGGCTTGTCTTATTAACAGGTTGTTTTGAGGACAGTTCCAGGGAGCCATTATTGTATAGTTGATTTTGTAAATGAACCAAAGAAAACACAGGCAGTATATTCAAGTTAAAAAGGCAGTGTGCTTTGGCTCCACACAGCATTCCTGCTAACTGCTAAAGCAGCCAGTACTTTGAAAAGAAAAACAGAGAGAGGAAAAGCCTTCCATGGAAATCAATTTATAAAGCTCCTATACTTAAAGAGCATTAGGCAAGTCTAAGAATAGACCCTCAGTACTAGGTATAAATGATTCTCAGCAACTCATTAGGAGTTAACAAATAGACATTCAGAATAAGACTGCTGAAACAAGACTTTGTGCTTTCTAAGAAAACTAGGGAGAATCCTCCCAGGGTATCTTGATGAATATGTGTCCTGGCCAACAAGCTTGCCTACCAATGCCTCAAGCACGCTGAACTGAGAAATTGGAGTGCCATTCATTAACAGAGCTAGAGGGTTCAGAGTTTCCATACATTTCCATCGTCACCACTATATTTGTCAGTTTTGCCTTACTATACCAAAATACCTGCAGGAATTAACTTATAAACAGAAAAAAAAAAATTTTAAGTCACAGTTTTGAAATGTCCAGTCCAAATTTAGAGGTCCCATTTCTTCGGGACTCTGGTGAGGTTGCTAAATGGCAATAGCAGGGAGCGTGTGTCAGAGGAAACCACTCACCTCTTGAGCCAGGAGGCAGATAAAAGAGAGGATGAGACTAAGGTTTCACAACCCATTTTGGGATATGTCCCCAATGACCTAAGAACCTCCCAAAAGGCCCTTCCCAAAAGGCCCTTCCTAAAGGTCCACAGCACCCCTCAGCAGCACCATGCTGGTGACCAAGGCTTTAACACATCGACCTTTAGGGGACACAATTCAGACCATAGCAACACCATCAACAAAGCTTCACCCTCATCTCAGAGAGTCATCTCAGTGAGGAACAAAACAAAACAATGGGTGAGATGTTTGGGAACCTCGAGGTGGGGGTGGCTGTGTTTCACAGGCAAAATGAATCTTTGAGCACTACAAGGAGAACTGTGGTGGGATGAATAAAACTCCCCAAGTGTGTCCACGTCTTAGCCCTCAGAATTTTGTGAACGTTATCTTATAAGCAAAAGGGACTTTGCAGATATGATGAAGTTCGAGATCTGGAAATGGAAGATTAACCTAGATTATCTAGATGTACTGGCATTGTCACAACGTGATGATGGAAGTGGACATTAGAGTGACGCCCGTTTGAAGGTGGACAAAAGGGCCATAAGCCAAGAAGTATAAGAAACTGAAGAGGCAAAAAGACTGTTGCCTCAGAGTGTTCATAAGGAGGCAGCCCCCCAGCACCTTCACTTAATCTCAGTGAGAATGATTTTGTACTTCTGACCTCCATAAATGTAAGAAAATAAACCTATTTTGTTTTAGATCATTTGTGACAATTTTTTGTATTTGACATAGGAAACTAATACAAAGACGTTATACACAGCCCCACTGGCTAATACACCATATCAATTTTCTAATTGTCAAGTAACAACCAATCACAAATATCATTGCTTAACTCCACCCATGGCTTCAACCTATCTATTACCTCACTTTCCATGGGCCAGAAATTCAGGCACAACTTAGTTGGGTTCTCTGTTTCGTACCTAACAAAACTATAATCAGGGGGTCTCATCTGTGGCTTAGGAGTCTCTTTAAAAGGGTTGTTAGAAGAATTCATTTTCTTGCAGTTGTAGAACTGATAGTGTCTTAGAGAAAAGAATCTCTGACTTCTTTCATCTCTGATCTCTAAGCCCTCTTTTTGAATTAAATCAAGCCCACTCAGGATAATCTCTTTTGATTAATTCAAGAGATTTGAAACTTTAATTGCATCTTCAAAATCTTTTCACCTTTGCCATACGACATAACAGAATCATGGAAGTGATATCCCACCCTAGTCATAGACCCTGCTCACACTGCAGGGTAGGAGATTATGTAGGGTATTTATCTTAAACATGAAAATATCAGAAGGAATCTTAAGATGTGGCTACCACAGATATAAAATGCCATCTATTCTGCTTAATGTAGCATTTTTTAAATTATTTATTTTAAATTTTTTACAGACTGCATTTTGATTCATTGTACACAAATAGGTTACAACTTTTCATTTCTATGGTTGTGCATGATGTAGATTCATATCATTCGTGTAATCATACATGTACATAGGGTAATAATGTCTGTCTCATTCCATCATTTTTCATACCCCCCCATTTCCTTCTACATAATCTAAAGTTCCTCCATTCTTCTCTTACTCCCCACCCCACCAACTCCCATTATATATCATTCGGCTTTTGGTTTTTTTGGGATTGGCCTATTTCACTTAGCATGATATTCTCCAATTCCATCCATTTATTTTCAAATGCCTTAGTATCATTCTTCTTTATGGCTGAATAATATTTTAGCAGATGTTAATATAAGCATATTTAATATTTACAGGTTTAATTCAAAGTTTCATTCATCAATTCTATTTTTTCCATAAAGTCTTAGGTCCCTAAACTAAAATTCTCTTACTTTTAGTGTTATAAAAAAATCTAATTGAGGGAATTATTTTTCTCTGTACATACATATATACAGTGTATATGCATATAAATGCAGACTACTAATAAAATTAAAACTTTTTATACATATATATCCTTTCAGAGAACATAATTCTTTTTTACCTATTAGGAGTCTTAGAGAAAAACAGAGTTACCTAAATTTATGAGAAATCACATCAGTGGAGGACTGGCATCAAAATCCAGATCTCAAGAATTTTTGTTCGAAGTTCTACCCATTGTACCAAGAATAATTAGTATCATTTCTCAGAAAATATTTTATAAGCTCAGTATTAGAAATCAGATTTATGTGCCATTATTGTCAATAGTTTCCCAAGGAGACTACGATATAAGTCCTCACAAATGCTGGTGTCTTCCTTCATACCCCCAGGGAGGCCTTAATGTTCCAACACTATCAATTAAGCACTAATACTACATTCTTACCACCTTGTATGTGTGCCTAAGAAATTGACATGGACTTGCTGCTCAGCACACACACACACTGTTCATAAGGCTCCTGTCTCTGCCATCTAACCAAGAAGGACTATCATTTATCATCCATTGTATGGAGGACAATTAATGGTTTTGTTGGCAGCCATTTTGCAGCTACAACTTGGCAGCCTTTGTTAATCTGTGCTTACTAGCCTCATGGAAATAATGAGAGAGAGAGAAAGACAGAGAGAGAAAAGAGGGAAGGGAGGGAGCAAAGTAAAGGAGGGAGGAAAGAAAGAAAGAGACACAAAGGGGGAAAGAAAGACAGGGAAGGTATTTTTATTTTGCTATCCTTTCATTCAGAGCTTTTTCTGGTTGAAGTCTTAGATGATCATAGATCAAGTTTTTATTCAGTATGCCTCCCCTCCAGCCTCAACAAGAATCTAATAGGATTAGAATTTTCTCTAACATTCCAAGTTGCAAATCATTCCAGTTTTCTTTTTTCATTTGCCTGCTCTTGGAAATGACTATTTCCACTGCAGTGGATAAAATCCTAGGACGGAACCTAAGGCTCCTAGGCCCAAGTCTGTCTCTGAGTTATGTGAGTTTGACAACTTACTCTGGACCTTGCTTTCTACATGTAAGAAATAACAGGAAATTTTCTAGCTCCAGCCAGCTCTAAAAGTCTATGATTCTCTATTGTACTAAGTCCAAATGAAATTCAGTATCTTTTTTATGAAACATTATTTCGTGTCACTACTTTGGTATTACTACTTTCATTGCTTTTTAATAGCCTGGAAACAACTCATATTAACTCTAACAGCAAAGTAGAAATGAAATTGGGAACAGAAATAATGATAAAACTGCACGTAATGAGCACTGAGTACGTGCCTGGCGCCATGCTAACTGCTTTACACATTTTATTTAATCCTCAGGACAACTCTCTGATAGGATTATTACTTCCATTTTACAGATGAGGGACTGGAGGCTTACAATGGTTAGATGACCTCCCTGGGGTCACATTACTAAGCTAGTCAGCAATAAAGTTTAAATTTGTACCTACATCACCACGCCAGAAAGACTGTACTTCAAAGCTTTAGGCTCTCCCATGGCCACTTGGTCCCTCCCTTGTGGATGGCTAGTCAAACCCAACACTTAGTTTGTGGGGTAACCCAAATGGGCAATGTGGGCTGCAGTTCATATGCTCCCTCCTGTGCTCTCTTTGGAGCCCATTAATAGGAGACTGGATGGTTTGTGGGTATGAGTCCCTCTCTTCTTCTTTTAGATATTCTACTCCACAGGTTTTTGGTTTCCCTTGTCAGCATCCCTCATGGATTTAAGAATCAAGGGAGATCTTCCTCTGGGGAACCTGGACTGCTACCTTTCATAACATTCCCCTTTACTAGTTTGGAACAGATATCAGAAATTTACCTACATTTCCCCTGTATTTCTAAGGAAACTACTATAAAATTAATACCTGGCACGCAAAAAATTAAGACTGAGCAGAGCAAAAGTCCTCTAGAACTTAATAGATGCATAAGTATTAGAATATTCATTTCCTAGATGATAAAAAAACAAGAGAGGGTCGTGAGTTTGTAAGTAGCCTGGCTTCTCAGCATGATAGGAACAGCATGCACACCCAGCTTCTTGGCTGTCCTGGTGTACTCTTTTTCTACTACCAAGCAGCTCTGGTTAAAGAAAGTACTCAGACTCAGGAAAGGTGAACGCCACAGAGAGATGGAGGCAAGAGACGGAAGGAAGCAACTGTTAGTCAAGGAATGCCAGAGTGTCACAACCACCAGAAACTTCAAGAGACTGAAAAGAGTTCTTCTCTCCAGGTTTCAGAGAGAACGTGGTCACAAAGCCCTTGGTTTTGGGTTCCTAATCTCCAGAAAAGCAAGAAAATAAATTTCTGCTGTTTAAGCCACCCAATTTGTGGTATTTTATTATGATAGCCTTAGGAAACTAATACTAACGATAGGTTCCTTGGGTAGAGAATGGAAAGCCACCAAGGGGCAGGTGGAGAAGTTTAAAGAAAGTAGGTGGAGTGTCCCCATATAATGGCTATTGTGAGAAAGGCAGCCAAGAAGATGGGAATGTGGGTGCATAAAGTGTGGTATATGTATGAAATGGATCACTAGGTACTCATTAAAAAGGAAGGAAGTCTCGGGGCATGTGGCACTTGCCTATAATCCCAGTGGCTAGGGAGGCTGAGGCAGAAGGATGGCAAGTTCAAGACCAGCCTCAGCAACTTAGTGAGACCCTGAGCAATTTAGCAAGACTCTGTCTGAAAATAAAAAATAAAACAGGCTGGGATTGTGGTTCAGTGGTTAAGAATCCCTAGGTTCAAACCCTGCTACTGAAAAAATAAAAAAAAGAAAGGAAGGAATTTCTGCCATTTGCCACAATATGGATGAACCTAAGGACATTCTGTTAAATGAAATAAGTGAGACACAGAAAGAAAATTATTACATGACCTCACTTAGATCCAGAATCTAAAACAAATCAAAGCAAAAGGTCAAATCCAAACACACAGAGATAGAGAATTAAGCAGTGTTACCAAAGGCTGGGCCAGGCAGGGGAGGTAATGGGAACATGTAGGTCAAAATATGTAAAGTAGAAGACACGTAGCATGAACAAATCTAGAGTTCTAATGGACAACAAGACTATAGTTAATAAAATTGCATTGTATTAGGAATTACTGTTCAATAAGTAGATTTTATCTGGTCTTGTCACACAGATACTACGACAGTAACTATATGAGATGGTAGATATCTTAATCTGCTACTATATAATAGCCATTTTACTATCTATATGTGTTCATAACATTTTGTTATAAACCTCAAATATAGGCAATAAAATTTATTTTGAAAATACTCTTTAAAGCTGTTAGAATTCCAGAGACAAGTATGTTTTACTTCACTATTGACTCACTACAGAACAGGTGCCCCCTTCTTTAATTCTAAAGAAAGAGCAGTTTCCAGTTGAGCATTCATGCCTCCTGCTTTCCCCCCAGGTTTCTGGGGAGCTGATAGAAGGGGAGGAGCCCAGAATTATCCCTGGCATCTTATCGGAAGCTCATCCAGAGGTACTGATGCTCTGACAGCATCCTCTGCAGCTGAAGAACTGGGGGAAGGAAGAGACCCCTATATACATGGGAAAGCTCCCAAGTCTGTCCAATAGCTACAAACTTGACTTCTCTGATTTTCAAGTAAGTCCTGGTAATCCTTTCTGATGATCTTGTTGCTGTCGTGAATTCTTCTCAAATAATCTATAACTGTGAAAGACAACAGGGTGACTTTTCTGCCCATTGCCGTATCTGTAAAATATCCTTTCCCAAATGTCAGGGAAACAAAATCGTACAGGAAAGAACTGTATTACAACTGGAGATTGGGTACCCTCAAAGGGACTATTGCTGTGACAAAACACACAAGATAAACAAGTTAAAAGGAAGAATGATTTGTCTCACAGTTCCAGAGGTTTCAGTCCATGGTTGCTTTGAGCCTGTGGCCAGGGAACTAATGTTCTTCTCCAGAGCTTGCCTTCAATAACCTAAATTTCTTCCACTAGATGCCACCTCATAAAGGTTCTTCCACCTGCCAATAGTGCTGCTGGAGACCAAGTCTTTAGCATATGACCTGTTGGGGAACTTTTAAGATTCAGACTATAACAGTTCCAGACTGACTTGACAAGGCCATTTGTTTTGCAGTGGCTGTGGAAAGTGGGAGTGGTTCTGAGCAGAGCCCCTGCATGTTCTGCTGCTCTTCAAGGGGTTCCTCGATACTTTTAGCCTCCTCTCACCAGATCAAGAGCAAAAGGGCAGCATCAGAGCATCTCTCAGCTGAGATTGCTCCCCCTGCTTCAAAGAGTCTGGTACTGTGGTCACCACAGGTTTCTGGAGCTTTTAGACCATTTCCCCACTAGCTGGAGTGATCTGAAACTGGCACAAAAACAAGATGGTGAGATTTTTCTCCTCTCCCTTCTATAACCCAGAAATAGGCTTCAATAACTACAACTGTATAAAAGCCACAAAACCCACCAGCAAGCATGATGGTACAGAACTGCTTCCAGAAGCATGCCACTCACACCCAGCTTCCTTTCTGTTTCTTTCAGCTCTAAGCTGGCCCCCTCTGCTCTGCCTTCTACCTGGGCTCTGACCTTTCAGAGCTACCCAACCTGGGTGCTCTAACCTGGATACCCTTTTGCTCCAAAAGAATTCCTTGTTGTCCCTTATCCAAAAGCAGCCCCCAAGAGAGCCTTCAGTCAACACTTAGGAGGATAGCAACTGGGAGAGAGAAACGAAGTGCCAGATATACTTCCCAATGAGCTTAACATATTTACATTTCTTGGAGTATTTATGCCTGAAAATACCAGTAACTTTTGTAGTGGATTGAATGGTGGCCCCCAAAAGTTGTGTCTATACCCTAAGCCTTAGAACATGAGAATTTGATCTTATTTAGAAAAAGGATCTTGGAAGGTATTAAAGGCCTTGAGATAAGTTCATCCTGGTTTTTTAGATGTGCCCTATATCCAAGGACAAGTGATGTTATAAGAGTCAGAAGAGAAGATCCAGAGCCAGAGGCAAAGAAGACCCTGATTGGAGATCCACAGTGACAAGGCAAGGGACACCTGGAGCCTCCAGAGGCTAGAAGAGAGAGGGAGAACCAGGGTCTTGAGAGGAAATAGATCCCTGCTACCACTTTGGTTTTGGACTTCTAGAATTCAGAACTCTGAGAAAATAAAATTACGTTGTTTTAAACCACAAAGTGTGTGGTCATTAGTTAGAACGGCTCTCGGAAACTCACTTTTTAATGCAGAGGACTACAGTGCTGCCTCTAAAGTGCAGTTTGAGATAAATGTGACAGGAAAACAGAGTATCGGGAAAGATTTAAAAAAAAAAAAAAAAGGAGAGAGCACTGGATTGAAAGTAAAATGCTCTGAGTTAAAAAAATTTTTTTTAAAAAGAGAGAGAGAAGATGGCCATGCAGCTATCTACCTCCCTGAGTGGAAACGTGCTTATGCTTAGCAATTTTTGTTTTGTTTTGTTTTGGTTTGGTTTTTTGCACTAGCCTTCCTACAGTTTTATGTGCAAATATAAACATACTTATGCTTTGCTTGTTCTTTTAACACAAATGAGATTACTTTGTTCTGTTTTGTCACTTGTTTTTTTTTTTTTTTTTTTTTTTTCCACTTAGTATATCATGGATAAATTGCATATTGGCTACAAAAAGTTTTGCTTCATCTTTTGAATGACTACAGTATTGTGCTTGTATAGCTCTACCTCCATTTATTTAACCCATTCTGTTTTATTTTGTTTCTAGTGTTTTTCTATTTTAAATAAAGGAACAATGACCATAAAATAAATATATCTTTGAGTACTAGGCAAGTTTACCTATGGGATAAATTCTTAGAAATGGGACTCATAGGTCAAAGAGCATGTGTTACCAAATTAATGACTTCCAAAGAGGATTATACTGAGTTTTACCCTCATGGGCTTTAGGAGGACCCATTTCCTCACTTCCTTGACCTCACCAGACATTACCAACAATTTTAATCATTACCAGTCCATATTTTTCATATTCCACTGATGGTATTCAGTGGGATGGGGAGAAAAATCTTCTATGCCCTGATTGATGGCCTAAACACAAACAAAAATTCTAATTAACGTTATTTTTCTCATCTAAGGGAAAATATCCTTCTCAGCTGGATTATACTACAGCTTTATTCCCTCTTTCCTGAGAGGTACTGTGCAGTTAATTCCAGCCAGGACTTGTTACCTTCCAGGGGATTCTCCCCACAACTTGAAAAGTAGTTTGACTTTTCAAACGCTAGCCTGATGACTCGAGTGAATTCCATGCTACCCTGTCAGCAGTCTTATGCCAGATAAATTTGTTCATGGCACCTTGTACCTCAGGTCTCTTCTGTTCTGATTGACCTGGATTTTATTTAGTGATTGACAGCATTCCAGGAATGAAGGATACAAACTTGATGTCCTCAACCAGAGTGCTGGCCTGAGGAGACCGCTGTATTTATTTGGGATAACTTGCCTCTTATTCACCTGATTTTCTATGTATGCATGGTGTCTTCATACTTGCATGGGTGATTCAGGCTCTGAAATGTTTTGGGATCCTGAAGACTTTTTTGACTAATGCCTCTTTTCCAGGAAAATCTCATGGAGAGAGTAACTTAGAGGAACCCGGTCGCCCTCCTTCTTCTCCCAGCTTATTTATTGTCTACTTGCAGAGAGCTCTGTGAGTGACACCCAAGGTAGCACACTTGCTGTTCTGCAAATCCACCATTCCTGTCACCTCCTTGCCAGGAGCACTGCAGCCTGTGATCCCACCAACCTCCTGCGCTCCGCACTGGTTTCCTCTCTGCATGGCTGCTCCAGGGCACCATCACCAGCTGGCTGGCTGTCAGCAGTGTGAGATGTAAATGTCCTTGTGCTTCCAGCCCTCCATTACCACTTCTTGACATTTTCGCTGAAATCTAGAGAAGGAGATGGAAGATTTTGTGTTTCCCACCTTCATTCCCCCTGGTAAGAGCAGGGGAGGAAGCTGCAGGTTGCTGCTTAGAATAGATTTAAAGTTCTTTCTAAAAACAATTAGGAATTTTATGTTGTGCATATTTTGCCACAGCAAAAAGATCAACAAACAATAACAACAACAATTAAAACCGGGAGTACCCCAGTTGTTTTCTGTCCAGAAAAACCACCAAAATAACCCTATCTACATTATTATAGAGAAACATGAAGGCAACTAATCGTACCTTTCCTTGATAAAACTAACTGCCCTGACTCGCAGGGTTCTGGTAGCCATTCAGTGATGTACTACCATGCTGAGGACCTTAAGCATATCTCCATGTAGTCTCACTCAGGCAACACAAAATTAGATCACAAATTCTGAGCTTCTAAACCTGAGCTTCAGGTTGCAGTAAGCTGAGGACATTTTCATCCCTGGACATTTTCATCTCTCTTCACAGGATGAGAGCACACTCAGGCAGGAGGGGGGCATAATGAACGAAAAGTACACTGCCAAGATCTTTTGTTCTTTCATTCTCAATCTAGTGACTTGCCCTTTGGGCTGCAGGAAAGGCTGCATGCATCTCTGATTTCCCCGTCCAGCAGCTGCGCAGCACCTCACACCTGGCCAGGTGCTGGAACTGGGGTAAAATGTCAAGACAGACACAATCGTTTCCACATCACAGCCCAGGTCTGCACAAGACCTGAAAACAGGTGGAAATAAGTGAAAGATGAAGCAGAGTGCCAAAAACTGGATGGGCGTCAAAGACAGAAACAAAAAGAGTCATGCAGAAGGATTTTGACCTCAGTGTTATGGCCTTATTACCTTGCCTTCCCACATGCTAGATTCGAGATGCATTAGCAGCCGAATTGCCCTTCAGTCGAGTCTGCCAGTGTCTGGGAATCATTTTAAATACCATTTAGTAGCATTTAGGTTATTTTATGATAACGCAGTTCCCATTGAAAGGATTATTACGCTCATATTTGCAGTGGCCTGGGAAAAAAAAATAAAACTTATCTCTTTGAAAGATGACTACCACAATTGCCCCTTCAGCAATTATTCATTTAGGAGCCTTTCTGCCTACATTAGAACCTGCAATAAATTGGCATATGCTAATGCAGGGCTCTGCTGTGGGTTTCTCCTTCAGGAGTTCAGACTCTCATTACTTACCAATTGATGCACAGGATCCCAGACCCCATTTCCTTTAGTTTGGTGTCACTGTTATATTGTTTGCTCTGAGTCTAAGTAATTTCTTTTCCTTTCCACATACCTATTGGTCCTTTGATAATGGGTTTCCAGGGCAGTATTGCAAATAATCAACCAATGGTCAGAGCTCACTTGCTTTCCTCCCAAAATAATACCTCATTAGGCAGCACATCTTGACTTTTTGCTGTAAAACAGGGAGATTTTTGTGAGAAGCTTCACTTCTCGTGGTGCACTGAAGCCTGTAACTTACTTGAGGAGGAAAATAGTATATTTAAACCTGGTGAGTTCAGCAGGTACCTGAAAGCTGGAAGTTGAATAACTAATATGTTAATTACATAAAGACATTGGTTTAAAAAATATATTCAAGTGGCCTGCACTGCAGCAGTATGCTAGAGTTGATTTGCCCTGGCTTGGGAAAGTCAATGTTACACATCTCTTCCCAACTCCATCTTCAGTGATCTGATGTCGACTTGGTAGACTGAAATTGGTCATGAGAATTGGGAAATGCTGCAAATCAGAATTTCCTTCCTTCCTTCTACTCCCCCACTTTTATTGCTTAGAAGCTTATTATTAAACATTTACCAAACCCCTCCACCTAGGCGGACTCTCCAGAGCAAAACAATCTCCAAGTCACAACTGGGTCATAGCAAAGACCTCATTCCTGCCAGACATTGACCATGACAGTGGCCTGGTTATCACCTAGGTATCACCACCTCTGTCTAACTCAGGCTTATTATTTCTATGCAACTCATTTCATCCAATTCCTGCAAGCTCACCTTCTCGCATATTCCTCTAGGTCAGACCAGGAAACTTTTATAATGAAAGAATCATATACTCATTATACTTGAGAGAAATATATATATATTTCTTTCAGGATTTAGTTATGAAGACACTGAGAAGTTGGGTATAAGGTTGAGGATTTGGAGAGGCAGAGGAGACTGAGAAAGGATTGCTTGTGTTACTACATCTAAAACAGGAAAAGTGCCAAGGTCTGCTTTTAATTCTTTTAGCCTAAGGATTTAATTTTTAATGAATCAGAATTTTATTATTTAAACTCATTGATATTTATATTCTAATGTGAAGGTGAATCCTTTTTGTGGTTGTGTGTTTGTTTTGGTACTAGGGTCAACCGAGGGCCTCATACTGAACACATGCTCCACCTCTGAGCGACACCACTGCCGCTCAACAGAAAGGTTTTGATGAGGGGGGGAAAGATATAGAGAAAAGAGGGTTCATGAGAACGGAGCTCCCAAATTGAAATTTCCTCATCTCATCATTATCTCTAGGACTAGCCTAGGATATATTAGTATTGTTTGACTAACCTTTTAATTACCCGAGCACTTTGTTTATAAAAAATTCAAGTAGCAGAAAGAATCCAAAATGGAAAGTAAATTCTCCCCACACTCATTCAGCTCCCCATGTCCCTGTTCATAGCTAATGAATGGCAATATTTTATTGTATATCTTTTAATTTAAAATAGTATATATGAATGCCAAATGTACTATTGCCTTTGATTATGAAATATTTATTATGAACCCACAATAGTTTCCAAATTTTTTCCCAAATATGCTTTTACTCAGACACACAGACATCAAACAATGTCATTAATATTGAAAAACTGGCTCATTTGCTACATTAATTTTTAAAACCTGTATTTTTGCGACTTTCCCTTTGAGACCCCCCTCCCCCCCCCCCCCCACTTAACCTGAATATGTTAGAGAAATGCGTGGACAGTGAGAGTTCAGAGCTGATTTAACTCCTCATGGTAGGATTTTTGCCCACAAAGATAAATGACCCCAGAAGATCACACCCAACTACGCTGCCTCCTTGTCCTCCCACATCATAGCTCGTGAGACTCGAACACCAAATGCCCCTGCTACTCTTCCTTCTCAGAGTATGGGACTCTCTGGTGAAATCAAACCTATTAGAAATCTCCCAAGATGTACATAATAGCAGCCCTCTGACATCTCCTCTCCCCAATACCAATGACTCAGATACTCTGGTTGTATCCTTAAATAACTAATTCTCCCCACTCTTTCATTTATTGAACCACTTTGCCCAATACTGCCAGAGCACCTGCCTCAGGGCCTCCTACCCCTCTCTCGAAGTCCTGAAGTTTAAGATTCATCACAGGATATAGAATTCACTTTCAGCCCCAGCCTCCAAATCCCAACTGCAGTTTCTCACTTGCCTGCTTCTGGCTTACAGCTGAGGAGGAAAGGGTCTATCTCATCTTCTTGCAGCAATCTTTCTGCAATTAATGACTCAGCTGTAGTCCTCAGAGTAGATTCCTTGTCAGGAGAAGCAGACATGTCCATGTTCCCTGCTGTCTACTTCTCTGTGGACATGGGACCTCCCCTTGCAGGTATTGTTTCTATTGTCACAGTCTCAGTCTTGCCTCAGTCACAGGAATCTATTTACAGGTCTTTGGCCCTTGCTCTTCTATTGCACCTTCTTCTTTTATGTGTCTCTCAGGTTCCTTGTGCCCCAACAGCTCCTATGTCAGTAAGTTTTTTCTTGCTGTAGGAAAATAGTTGAAAAGAACAAATTAGAGAAGGAAAAGTTTATTTGGGTTCATGGTTTCAGAGAGTCAATACATGGTTAACCAACTCCATTGCTCTGGGCCTGAGTAAGGCAGAATAGCATGGTGAAAGGGCATGGAGTTGGAAAGCTGCTTAGCTCATAGCAGCTGGGAAGAGAGAGAATAAGGAGCCAGGGACAAAATATAATCCCCAAGGGTACATCCCCAGTGACCTACTTCCTCCAGCCATGCCCTCCCTGCCTATAGTTACCACCCAGTAGTCCATTCAAATTACAGTTCTCTTATTCTAATGGTTTCACCACTGAACATTGCTTGTTATGATTTTGATATGAGGTGTCCCCCAAAAGTTCATGTGTGAGATGATACAAGAAGGTTTAGATGTGAATGATTGGATTATGAGATCCTTAACTCAATCCTTTTATTAATCCACTATAGGGATTAACTGAGTGGTAAGTGAAGGCAGGTAGGGTGTGGCTTGAGGAGGTGGGTCATTGGTGACATGGCATAGGGGTATATATTTTGTCTCTGGAGAGTGGAGTTGCACTGCTTCCTGGTATAATGTTC
The DNA here is from genome assembly GCF_902686455.1 of Sciurus vulgaris. NCBI lineage: Eukaryota > Metazoa > Chordata > Mammalia > Rodentia > Sciuridae > Sciurus > Sciurus vulgaris. The sequence continues at coordinate 38,533,364 of NC_136476.1, forward strand.
CCAGCTGCTTTTTTTCTGCCACATTTTTCTGCCATGATGTTCTGCCCCACCTTAGACCCCAAAGAATGAAGTTGACAGCTATGGACTAAAAATTCTGAAACCATGAGTTCCAAAATAAACTTTCCCCCATTTAATTGTTCATCAGGTCTTTTGGTCATAGAAGTGGAAAAAACTGACTAAAACATTGCTATATTGGGGATTGTGTTTCCAATACATGAACTTTTGGGAGGATACTTCATATCCAAAGCATAATATCTCCTAAAGCCTGGTCAGTCTAGTTGGGTTTGTTTTTGTTTTTGTTTTGCTCCTGCCCATGAGTACCTCATCCCAGAGCATCATGGAGCATCTGGGAAGATGCCCACAGAAGTTCAGATTAGACAACTGAGCTTGTCTTGAGCCACACTTTGCAAAAGTTTGAGTATTTGATGCACAAGCTCCTACGCATAACTCCCAGTCTATGCTCTTTCCTAGAATGACATCATGAATAGCTACCTTTCTAAATATAATACAGTTCAGCTCCTCCAAATGTGTTCACAGACAATAAATCTTCCACATGAAAAATATCTTATTTAGATAATGGACAGATTTTTACCCTGCCTCAGACATTGCCCATTATGGTCCTAACTGTGGACATTCATTTATTCATTTAATTAATATTTACCAAGTACCAGACATTGTTCTAAATGCTAGTGATACTGGGGAAGATTCTTGATCCTCTCCAGCTTCCCTATAGTACAGCTGAACAAAAATGGAATGTTTGTGTAAGAATATATGTTAACAATAGGGATATGAGTGGAGAACCCAAGAAGTCTAAATTATCTTGTTTTCAAGATAGACTTGGTCTCTGGGGCTCATATGTCAGCCCCCATGTGGAATCTCAGCCTCAATATTAGACTCACCCCTCAGGAAACCAATAGATTTATGTAAATCTATTGCTCTCAAAGTAGAGCCCACTGCTCAAGCTCAAAGAGAGAGAATACTTCCTCTCTACAGATTAAGCTGTCTTTGTCTGTAGGAGGCAAAGATTATATAAAATCAACATATATTATTTGGATGCTCTGTAGCCTGCCTATCTCTTTTCCTGCTTGATCTAAAGATGATTAAAAAAGAAGTGCTCATTGACCATTTCTATTTTATTTAATTCAATTTGAATTCTAGTTTTTATTTGGCTTATTTTAATATGCAATATATTTGGTTCATACAGATTTTGAACAGTAGCGCCTTCCTTCTTAATTTAAAAATACTTAATTGACAAAAGGTATACAATACAGTGATTTGATATACATACACATTGTATACTGATTGTCACAGTGACATAAGTAACACATCAACACTACCAGAGTTACTGGGTTGTATTGGGGACATGGGGAGAATTTGGACACTGGAAATCTGCTCTTACCAAATTTCAAATAAATAACTGTACTGGTCACTACAGTTTTCACTTGGAAGCTTGAATTTTATAATTGTGTTCCAATACTGTTATTTTCCTTGAAAATAATTGTGTTCCAATACTGTTATTTTCCTCCCTTATTTAATTAAAAAGAATGTTCAAGTTTGATTTATCAAGTTTGTCTGTTAGTTGTACTTTTAAGAAGAGCATTCTGGGGAAAAATGGTCATTCAGCTTGCAACTCAAACAATTTCCTAAGAGATTTTTCTCAAGATGGTGGCTGTTCATTAGATAGATCTACAAAATGTAACTCATCTTATTGAAAGTTGAACAAATAGAAGCAGAGAGTAAAATGGTATTTGTCAGCAACTGGCTGTTAGGGAAATGCAATAATGTTGGTCAAATGACTCCTTTTCTCAATAGTATGAAATAATGGTCAATAGAAATAGCAGTCTTGGTCCTATTAAGTGATTTCTGGTGTAAATTTTTATTTGACAGTATTTTGACTCTTGATTTCTTTATATTTTCAATTTTTAAAAATACATTTTTACATCCTTTCACTTTTTCTTAAGTCACTTTTAAAGATCTCTTTAAAATAGCATATAAATAATTTTTGGTTTTTGATTCTCATAAAATGTTTGTCATTTAACAGGGAAATACATGTACCAAGACTCTGTAAAACATCTTGGATCATAAACTTTATCTCAAAATTTCTGTTGCTCCATTTTATTTTTGCATGTAGTATTACAGAGATAACCACGTTTTCTTTCCTTTATAGAAAACTGTGTTTATCTGTTGGGTTCTTATGGAACGATTGTTCTAAAAGTGTGATCCATAGACCCATGGGGATCTCTGAGAACTTTTAGTGAGTTCATGAGGTCAAAACTATTTTCATAATATTAAGATGTTATTTTTTATGTTGTTGGCATTTAAACTGATAGTCTAAAGCAGTGGTATAAGAATCAAGACTGTGGTACTAAATTATACTACATGTTAGTCATTACATATAATAACTGACAACATGGGAAGTACACTGAGGCACTTCTGAAGCATACCTAAATACAGCAATCCTCTTGAGGAAAATCTCTTAGGCAATTGTTTGAGTTGCAAGATGAACTAGCCATTTTTCCCAGAATGCCCTTTTTCACTTGAAATACAGTTGAAAATACAAACTATGTTAAGTCAAATTTCAGTACTCTCTTTAAATAAGTGAGCCTGTCATTTCAAGGTAACTGACAGTATTTGTAATCACTGACAAAATTCAAACTTCCAAGTGAAAATTAGATTCTTGGAAAACTTTTAACCATTACTGTGAGCTTGTCAACTTTCAATACTTAGACTTTTCTGATGAGATTGGTTTTATTAATGAATGTGATTTTTTAACAAGTTGTATAATAAAATGCATCAGCATTTGGAAGTTCTGCCTAACTCAGCAACAATTTATTTCCAAATGGTTAATGTACAATGTTGTATAAGTAAAAATTCATTCAAAATATGAGATAAACCAACATATTTTACTATAACTGAGTATGAAAGCTGTTTAATATTTCAGTTTCCATATTACAGTTAACCTTTAGAAACTGTCATGCTTGCAAGAATTTGAGTACGTGACACAAAAGCTCCTATGCATACTCCTAGCCTATGCTATTTCCTAGAATGGTATCATGAGAGAAGGACTACCTTCCTAAATATATTTACATATTATATTTCCATTGCCAAGGTATAAGCAAAAGTGAGTCTCCTGTTGGCATCCTCTGGGAGAGACACCTTAATCTATAAACCATTGTTTTGTTTTTCTCAGGTATATCTTCTTACCTGTATTATTTATTGCTATATATTTAGTCTTCTATAGGGACATCAATTATCTACATGTTCACTCTTCATTCTGTCTTCAATGTCAATCAACTTCACTCTCATCAAGTTTTTTATTTTTCTCCCTGTGGATTTTAATACTGCTACCATAATTCCTCTCTGTCTTATACGTCTCTTATTGCAACTCGTTCCTTTTATGTTAGCATTTCATCTTTCCATTTCTGTTTCATAGAGTTACCATGTTCCCCTTCCTCTTAATTTCCACCTAGTTCATTGATGGTGTCTTCTGGATTTAATAGGAGGACATAATTGTGGAAACATACTTCCCTCTAGCCTTTTTTATTTTGTAGTTTTATTTCTTTGTTTAAAGTTGGATTTTGTTTTTCTTCTTTTATAATGTTTCTCTTTACTAATACTTTAATTGAGAAATTCTTTCCAGATTTTATATTTTGCTGTTTTATTTTCAGAAAACAGTGAATTTGGATGAGATGACACTGGACCTGCTCAGTGCCTCTAGTGTGGTGATTCCTCGCCTTCCCAAATCTACATCTGGAAGGAAAAATGATTCGCACTGAATCCTAATCCAATACCTAGCTTCTTGTGAGCTTTCACCAGCTCAAATCTACTTTACCAAAGTAATATCTTCTTTTTTTCCCCACAACCTGAATTTCGGCCATTGTGAACTGATGTTATTATTGAGAAATTATGATTCTTGGCTTCTACATAGAATAAATAACTTCCACTGTCCATCCCACCTATAACCTTGACTTAGAGAATAGTCATGAGAACTAACTGCAGTATCACTGATCCCTCAAGACTGTCCACAGACCAGTTGTGTTTGGGTAGTGGGATACATTGCTGAGAGACCAAGGAAGACGCCTGGAGACAGAATGCGAGACAAGGTTTATTGAAAACTACTCATAGGGAAGGTTAGGTAGCAACAGGTGGGACAAATAATATATTGATTTAGGATAAGCACAACTGAATGAAGAGAGGCAATAGAGAAATAAAAGCTTTATCATTTTATTTTAATAAAAGCACATCATTATGAAGATGGTAATGCATTTGCTGCTTCCACTGTCAATAGGATAAGAAAGATTAAAATATATGTAGCAGCAGACAAGTTTAGGTTAGGCACCAGAGGAAACTGGACATTACCCATCAAAGGATAGAAATAACATGGCAAAGCCTTCCCAAAGGAGATTGTGTAACTTCTTTAGTAGGCTTATGAAAGAAATGATTGTCAATGGTATTTCTTGAAATACGTGAATAGAGTTCTTTTAGGAGATAGAGAAGAATAGTGGGTAATGTCCCTTGCTCATCCCTTGCCATCCAACGATGATAAATCATTTAAGTCCAATAACTCATTCACCTGGAAAAGGACACTTGTCTATATTTCCTTTTCCCTTAAGCAATGAAATCATTACCCTTTCTGAGATGAAATCTGCTCACATGAGGGTTTTTTTTTTTTTTTGCACTGACTTCCTGTTCCTCAACCAGACTGATCTAAGAATGTATAATCTCATAAAGACTTCTAATTGTAATAAAATTCCAGAGCTCTTCCCTTATACAAATAAACAAAAATGAGGGGGGGAAATGTAGGTTTCAGCAGGATGAAATTAAAAAATGAAAACAAACAGTTTTGTGCCTGAGTTAAAGACCAGGTTCCCAAAAGCTTTCCAAAGATACTTCTCAGTTTCTGCACAAAGACTAACCAGATGTCAAACCTCCACAAAACAATTAGAGGTTGGAATTACAGTTTTTCTGACTCCAAAGCAGAATGATAAGACATAAATGTCTAGGTATCTAGGATTTGTTCTATTATGTTCTATTGCCATGATACACAAGGTCTTAGTAATGATACAATATTAATAAGAACTTTTTTCTACTGTCCTCTTCTATCTAAATTTGCCCAAACTTACCCCTTCTGGCAATTCCGTGTCTCCCTGAGTAACCACTGAACCATGAGCATTTCATGAAGACTTTCTGTGCTGTGCTGACTAGAATAATCTTTTATGGTTCAGTTCACTTTTCTTTCTTCTTCTACTCACCTTTCAGTTCACAGCTGAAGTATCCCTTTCTCAGGTAAGACTTCCCAGATGTCCCAGGTCAGGCTAAGTACCCTTACTTCACACTAGTATAACTACCACATTCCTCCTGCCCATCTGTCATCATGAGGGTAAATGTTTGTGCAAGGCCTGCTTCTCACTAAGCTCATGAAGTTAGAACATTTTGTCAAGTGCACTACTTTACTTCCTGCATGTAACACAGTGTCCAATACTTGTTAGGTATTCAACATGTGCTTCGGATTAAGTAATTCACTCATTAATAGATATTGGATACTCTAATGCCACTATGAATACTCAAGATGGTTAATACTACTTTTTTACTACCACATACTTGAGTTTTCAATCTTAATGTTCCACTTTTTATAGTATTTATTTAAAATCCCAACTCCTTTGATCTTTTTCCCTTTTCAAGGGTGATTTCTGTTTTTATTTTGTTTTCTTTTTCACATCCTCCCACCATTTGCCCTTCTGTTTTATCTGTAGAATTCTTACAGAAATGCTCTTTCTAGAGACTTTGTGGTCTCTCTAGAATCATTTAATGTCTCAAGGGCTTCTTATCCATTTTTCTGTGAATATGTTTGAAGGATGGTGACATCACCCAGGGGTAGGTAGAATCAAAAAAGAAACTGGAGGAGCAGAAGTGCTCCTGGTCACCACGTTACTGAGGGCTGACCTGACAATCCAACTGTGGCCCTCACAGCCTTTGTTCACATATTTTTGTAGTACAATAGCAAGAGAGAAGCTGCCATATAAAGGTGCTTGTGCTTACTATATGGTCTGTATTAGTGACCAATATTTGCCCTGGTGCAGATCTTTGTTTTCAGAAGACATATTGGAATAGCCCCTGTAGTCAGGCAGCATAGACGTTCACTGCCCTTGGGGAATAGTATGATAGATCATGTTTGGTTTCCTAAATGCTATCATACCCAACACTCCTTGGGACACTGAACTTGAAGGTCTCTGGTGTTGGCAAATATACAGCAGACCAAGGTATTCCTGGAAGGAAAGGAATGGAGATCTGACCTCTTCCCTTTTAAGGAGTAGTGACATTATAACCTCTGATGACTTGAAATGGTATCAACATAGGTATGGGAGGTAAAAAAGTTATTTTTTTTTAAGAAAAAGAATAAAGAAAAATACCAAGGGCTTCTACAGAAGAAGTCATTAAGAGTTAAAGGGGGAATAGATTGTGCCAGTGGAAACTATGGTGTCACACTGAAAGCTTGCACAAAGATCCTTCGGCTTGGTGCCTAGGCCACTTAGACCCTAAGTGTGAAATTACTATATTACAGTCCATGGAAATAATTGACATATATTTTATAGCAGGAAATTTTACTTTTGCTCTGTCATTGACCCAACAGAATTAGGAATTAAAAGAAAAAAGAAGCTGTTAATATGTGGCATCTTCATGCTAACAAAAGAAAATTTAAAAACTTCTATCAATCAAACCAACTCCAAAATAAAATTTCACTTAAAGTAGCCTAACATTATATATATAGCCCACTATATATAATTCTTTTTTCACATTCCCATTAACCTAAGTGTAACAATCAAAGTCTGACTTTGCACTTATGTCATATTGAATCTCTCTCAGTCCCTTCCTCTTCTTGGTCTCAAACTATAAGAGAATAAGTCTTAGCTCTGACCCCCAGAAGCCAGTAGTCAGTAATAGGTCCGGCTAAACCTATTGTTCTTACATTGCCAATTTAGTAGATTACTATATCCTATTGATATAGCAATTGTATTTTAAATAATTTTGAGGGAAGGAAGAAAACTTTGATTTGATGATAATTCTTTTCATATTCACTTGTTTAGACAATTATTGAGTTTCACACTATCCTTCCCTTGGTTTGGGATAAGATTTAAGAAAAAGAAACCACTGCTATATTTCACCAACTCTAATACCTCTCAAATGAGGATCCATTTTTACAAATCAGTGGTGTGTCAGATGTTTGGCAGTATTTTTTTCACTTAGTGGTACATTTTTGACAATGGAGTTTCTTGTAATTAATTATAAGGTGAACTATGGCAGGCATGTTTAAAGCATCTATGAATTTAGGTAAAATGTGTTACTGAGTATCTTCCTGTTCCCTTTCCAGTTCCATTTTCCCTTCTCCACCTCTCTGGAGAGAGATCCTGGGAAGCTTATGTGAATGGCATGAACACTCTTCCTACTGCCTTCTTTTGCGTTTGGCACAGGGAGGCACTAGCAGCAGAGCTGGAGGGCAGGAGGAGGAGCAATTGTATATCTATTACCGTTCCCCACCCTTTCTCCCTCAGGGTCACTCTGGGTGGCTGCAGTGCCTCCGGAATGGCAAGGCTGCTTTCAATCAGCCATCCTGCTCCAGACTGTTAACCTCGCCCCTAGAGATGTAGGGTTAGTGTTGCCTCTCAGGCATACTAGCCAAAGGCTCTGTGCCACCTCTCGTTGCTTTTCTAAACAATACCCACACTTATATAAATAAATAAGCCCATTACTAATCTCTCCTCAAGTTTCCAATTTGAGTCTGCCATCTGTTTCTGCCAGGACCTTCGCTGACACAAAAATTCTTTAACCCTTATTTCTCATGGACCGGCAGGATCTACATCAGCTGAGAGCTTGCTGGAATTGTAGACTCTTGGGCTCCTCCCAGACTTGATGAAACAGAATCTGCATCTTAAGAGGATCCCCAGATGACCAGGTTGTACATTAAAGTTTGAAAATAGCTGGTTTAACACATCAGTAGATATAATCAAGTCTGGCATCAGCATGTTAATGGCTTATTAAGAGACTATTATCTGGTTCTCATTGTCCACTGGGGGATGCTCCTTCATCTCTCCTTTCATTTTTAGCCAAAAAGATAATACAAAATCAAAAATGAAAATATTCCTATTTGACAAACCTTTAGAATCTAATGTTACAAATTGCTGATTCCCATCCTCAAAATAATTTCATTTTAAAACAATAGCACATTTAGAAGGAAAACAGTGCTAACAGATACAACTATGAATAATAACAAGACCTGCCCTGCCAAACATCATTTTAAAAAGGAAAAAGTAGAGCTAAGTGGATGAGAATCTTTGCTGTATTTCATGTAAGTATTGGTAATTGGAGCCTCATTTGTCAGCACTAAGCTATTCATATTGATTTTTCTACCTCTGCAAACTGGAAGTTTGGAAAGTTTGCAGAATGAAGAAATGATTGCAAACAAGACCTGTCTGGATGAAAGAAAGATATTTAGTCAATTTAAGAACACAATCTTCAATACTTTTGACACATATCCGGTGCAAAAAGCAAGGCAGAATCCAAGGTGGGGGTTAGAGTCCTATGAATTTGCTGGTTTGCTTAAAACACCTCACACCTCTTCAAGGGAAAAATCAGATGTGCTATGTATGCAGTTGGCCTTATAGGGTTCTTTCCAGGCTGAAGATATTTTGGGGAATGCAGTGTCAGTTATTCATCTTCCTTACCATACAAGAGTACCTCACTGCACCCAGGTGTTCTTGAAAAATAATCTAAAACTTCCCTATATTAAAGGAGAAATGTTTGATTTATAGCTTGAGTTTCAACCTAAATGAGCATTCCATTCTGAGTGATCTCATGTACCCAAAGCAATAATAACCCCAGGGTGTCAGCATATGGGAAGCCCTGCCTGGATGGACATTCTCAGAACCTATGTCAGCCCTTTTCCTCCCTGCTCAGATTTGCTGGGCAAGTGTAGTCCCTGCAACTCAGGGAGAGGGCTTTACTGACAGTGAACCACCTCATTTCAGTGTGCCCATTTTTAACAGCCATCCCATCTCCTTCCTGCACACCCCTTTCCCTACATCTTTCTTTTCTATAGTTGGCAGAGTGCAAGAAAGCAAAGTTAGAGCTTCAGTCCCTGGATGTCTGACTAATAATAGTCACCTGGTAAGAGGTATGTAATGACAACTAGAAATCACAGGGGAGGCAGGTAGTTTTGGGTTCAAATTATGGCTCTAGTACATAAGATATTTGGTCCAGGACAAGTCCAGCACACCATGCTAAGTGCCCAGTTTTGAGGTTTTGCATGAAATCCCCTTCATGCAATTGGGTATTCCCAAGTCTTCTTGATGGTGCCTTCTTGCACTGGGGGCTCTCTCCCCAGGCTGCAGCAAGAAATTCTCTTGGGCCCTTTCTAACCCCATTATTCTCCAGGGCAAGGCACCATGGCATGTGAGAAAAAATCTGACACTAATGCCACACTGCAGTCAATTCCTTGCTTTGCCACCTACTAGCTGAGGAAAGTGACTTAAAATCTCCTTGTCCAACTTCCACAATGAGCCTAATTATTACTATTGACAGGGCCGTTCTAAGGATTAAATGATTAATATATGACAAAGCACTTAGAATAGTGCCTGACAAATAAGAAATCTATTTACATTTGTTATGATGATGATGATGATGATGATGTTCATTAAAAATAGATTGCCCAATAAATATCTTGGCATGCTAAAATGTAGTATTCCTGCTCCTTCACTGAAATTCTTGCTTTTTAAGAGTTTGATTAATGTTCTTATTAGATAATTTTCATATATTGATCATAAAAATTTTGTGAAATATACTACTAGCATTTTAGTTTTTTCTTTCAAGTCTTTTTTCTCTGAACATGTTTGTGAATGCACACATGTGGATATATTTAATATTAAAGACTATAAGCATGTTCTTTTTTATATACACATACTAAAATATACTAAAATATATGTAAGTATATATTTATATAAGGTATACAGACTTTATATACTTAATTTGTTATATATATTAATGTATTACATATTCATTGTTTATAATATGTATTAACATAAAACAAATTACAGATATTTATGTATAATAAAATCATACATTTTTACTACATAACAATGTTATATTCATATCTTTTAATTTGCATTTTGAATTTAATTTAGATTAATTCTGTTAATGATATATAAATTATGTATAGCATATTTGTTATAACATTATTATAAAATTGAAATATAAAATTATGTATACAAAATTATTATATATAAAATTATATATAGCATATTTATGTTATAATGTATACATAAACATTTTTACTAAATTGAAATAATAAAATTAGATGTACAAATATCTTTTGTAATTAAATATAATATCATAACTACATTCCCATGTCAGTAAATATTCTTTGAAAACATGATTCTTAATGGTTGTAAAGTTCACATTATGTGGATGTCACAATATATTACACCATCTCCTGTTTTCTTTTCTTGTCTTCCTTTTTGCCTATTTCCAATTACTCCTCATGAACAAGAATGCTTTGATGAGTGATCTTTTACATAAATTTTTATGCACTGATTTCCTCTTTCAGTCAAGATGGAGTAACCATGACCAGATTTACATTTCCACATCAAACAACTAACACAATCACAAAGAACATGAAACAACAGTTTCAGATATTGGACAACAGGCAGCTTAGGTCAGTGATTTCCGAGAGAGGGAAAACAAATGAGGTGAGCGCTTCAAGGGCCCCTTTTTGCCTGCAAAGAGATTCCAGATCACATCCCAGGAAGAGAGAATCCAGGTGGAGACCAATGGTTTCTCTGGGTTGGAAAGGCAGGCATAGGACTTCAGAGGCTCAGGTGGCTGGAGAGTGCAGGACAGCGTCAGACAGGAGAGAGCCGAACAGAGATGCTGCAGAGATCTGCACAGAAAGCCACCCTACCCCCAAACAGAGGGAGTGTTTGTGTGTGTGTGTGTGTGTGTGTGTGTGTGTGTGTGTGTGTGTGTAAACTCTCTGAGATCAAAGAAAGAACCACCCCAAAGAAGCCCCTTGAAATCATTCATGCAGCTCATGCAGGACCAGGAAAAGTCTGTTCCTTACCGCCCTGCAGGAAAACCTCATCATACTTAACAGAGGAAGAGGGCTCCAAAGGCAGTCAGCTCAATTGTCAGGCAAAATAAGCCATTCTCCCAGCTAACACAGTCTAAAAGCAAGACCTAAAATGTCAACCATTTCCAAGGGTCTTAACTGTATGACCTACCAGTATTCTCTTATAAGTGAAATCAAGGGGAAAAAAATCCTAAAGAAATGCAGTACACCAACACAAAAGTTCCATACTTAACTTAAGGAGAAAGGTTTGGAAGAAGGAAAGTCAACTCTGCCATGGATAGGGGTACATTTAGTCTAGTAATGTTCATTCATTCAAATGTAGAATGAGCACCTACCGAGTGTCAAAAGCCCCCATTCATTTTAGCACCAACCAGTAGAACCAACCCCTTCCCCCATAGTCCACTCACAGAGTTAGTGTGCAGCCACTGTTTGGGAAACCAGGCTATGACCCAATTTCATAGCAGACTCCAACCAGCCTCTCTGGAATATGCCCATGAGGAAGGGAAAGAAAAGCATTTAATGAACATGGCAAACCTGGTTTACAATTACATGATCAAATTGTACTTTCTCTTTGATTTAGTTGGATTGATGCAAAGCCAACAAAAGGAGCTAATGGTGGAGAACACCCCATTAAGAAATGCACTGCCACTCCATGTCCAAGCAGAACAGAGTTCTTTCTCCTATTCTTGGGTCATACACTCAGTGGATGGACTGTCTGTGGTGTGCTGAATTTCTCCCATCTTCTTCATTCCAAAATTGGCTATTAGGTGGTTTGAATTTGAGACAATTTTCAAGCAATGATTGCATCAAACTAGAATCTAATTGGGGGAAAGCAATTTCTGGCAAAATCCCAAGCCCAGAGATTTTCTATCTGAGAAAATTATATACTGAGGCTGCCAACTCAGAATGGAAAGCCTAGTCGCATTAAGCACAACTCTGTCATTGTTCCTTCCTGTGCCCTGTGTTTGGTGAGAAGCCACAGGACAGGACAGAAGTTACTGTGTAATATTCTGAAGCTGTCTCAAGACCAAAGAATGAGATATTTGTATCTTGTTTGAAGGAAATTTAGTGATAATATCTAGTCCATTTACCCACTTAAGGAGCCCAGCACTTACCATGCCTTTGTCTAAATTGCTCACACACTGGAATGCTATCCTCACTCCTCTAAATCTATCCAAACTTTTCTTGAGACTCCGCTTATTCAAAAGCTTTTGCTGTCTGCTTCAGCCCTCATGAATCTTCCCTCTCCTCTGAGTGCCTGCGTTTAATGAGATGTGGTTTCAGAAAAAGCATTTATTACTTTCTGAGTATTGCAAAAGAGAGTGTGGCCAGAGAGAATGACCAGGTCTTATGTTTCTCTCAAGTTCACCACATCATCTACCAAGGAAGGGATGTTCAGGGGGCACCTCTTCCATGATCAGTTTTCCAATGGGTTCTCTGTGTTTAATTAATTCTCAGCACTGACCATGCATGCTATTTTATGAGCTTTGCAATGCTGGTCTTTCTCAATCAGTAAACAAGCGCTCCTCAAGCCCAGAAATCAAATCTAGGATGCATTAATAGGTCCAAAGCATAGTGTAAAATAAAAGCTCAATAGTTACTTAAGGAGGGAGTTTAACCGAGAGAATAAGCAAATGCATTCACAAATAAATGAATGAATTCTAAAAGCACAACACCACCATGCTGATCAATTCATTGACTCTGGGGCAAAAGGACAGAGAAAAGGTCATTTTTCTCTGTGCCAAATAAATGTTGAAGATAATGAATAACTTAGGTCATGCTTAGCAAGCAAGAGTTGGAGAAAAATGAGAAACAAGAGCAGCAAGTCATGTCAATCTTTGTTAATACCCAAAACATAACAACAATTTTCCAAGCATGCCAGTCTCTATCTTCTGAACAATTGAATAGTCATATTTTTTATTCTCTTTCCCCAAGAATTACAGCTCTACCACTTGGGAGGGAAATCCAATCTCTCGCTCTCATTTCATCTGTTAGAATTAGGCTAGAAATGTATTTTGGCAGTGATGGAGAGACCCACCTACCACCTATCATGGTGCACAGCCAGAGATGACACCCTTGCAGCAAGGTGGTCAAATGCCTAGGTTCTGAACAGTAGAGTGGGAACAGAAGGGAGGCATACAACTTCAGGAGTCTTTCCTCCAAGGAAAGTTGCATGTTGTAGCCTTCCTGTCTTTCCTATCTGGAGGCTGCAAACTGGAGGAGCACAGAGCAACAGCACGGAAGGAGGCTGTGCTCCTCAAGTAGCAGGCTCCCCACTGGCCCGCCACGTGAAAGAGTTCTTATGTGTCAAAACATGTGTTGAGCATTTCACATAAATTACTCCATTTAATTCTCCCACAACTCTTTGAAATCACTAATACTATTTACACTTATTTTGTAGGTGAAGAAAGGGGGGCTTAGGCTAAGTATTAAATAACCTTCCTAAAGGCACTAAGCTAGTAAGAGGCAGCACAGGGTCTGATGGACTCTAAAGCTTTATGTCCCCCCTCCCCACTTACCTGTGAGCACACCTTTAGGTTAAATTACTGCTCAGTTACAAAAGGAATGTCCAGTGCCCAAATTTTGCAGTGGGTTGAAGAATAAGTCAACCCAATGAACCCAAGGGCTTAGTACATGTGTGGTGGCACATATGTGACCCACCTACTCCAGTGTGTAGATGGAATGAGTGATAGATGTGATAGATAGAAGAAGTTAATAGAAAAAATAATCTTTTCCTTAAATTATTTAATACACAGGAACTATGAATAAGACTCAGCTGCTACTACCAGCTTACTATCCCCAGCTGTTAATTTACCAACCCAGATCAGTCATCTTATAGAAATTGAAAGAAATTAATTATGCATGTTTTAAACTATTTAAGTTTAATTCCGGTGGAATTTTATCAAAAAAACTAGGATGATTATGAAGGATAACTGACAAAAGATAGGCATGACTATCTCTTTCAGACACCCTCGACTCAGGCTTCAGGGATGACTACTGCTTTTTGGTGGTCACTGTGGATTTATTTTTTACGTGCAAAACAAAACAACACAAAACAAAAAACCAAAACCATGGATACTATTTTCAAGCACACTTTTTGTTTTGCCTCAATTTGAAATCATATGGTCTACTAACAAAAACTTAGATTTACCTCTCAACAATTCAACCTGATATTTGTTTCTAAAAATCACCTGACAGTTAAAAAGAGGACAAGAAATCCATGAAAATGGGAAGCTTTTTCAGATGATCTGAGTAACCCTAAGTACAGCCTGATGAGATAAAGACAAGGAAATGACAGTCTAATATCTTTCATGAACATAGATGCTCTAATAGACAGATGTAGGGTATCCTTGCCTCCCGGTATTTATGTCTCTGAATAATGTCCCCCACATACACACCTAAGTGCAGGTGGGAACTGTAATTTGCTCCTTCAATAAAAAATGGCAACAAAATATGGGCTGTCACTCATGATTACATTGCGTTATATAAGACTTTGTCTTGCTAGTAGATTCATCTAGAGATGTTCCTTAGCTGGTTCTGAAGAAGTGGCTGTGTTGTTAGGCCTATGTGACAAAGGAGTGAGAAGTCTGAGTGAAAGCAGCCTTCAGACAACAACCAGCAAGATGCCAGGGCCCTCAACAGTACAATGATAAGGAAGTGAATTCTATCAATACCAGAAACAAGTTTGGAAGCAGATTCTTCCTTCACCTGAGCCTTTGATGAGCGTGCAGCATAGCCAATACCTTGAATGCAGTTTTGTGAAAAACTCAAGCTGAGGATCCAAGCAAACTGTGAGAGCTCCTGACCCACAAACCTGAAACATAACACATGTTGCTTTAAGCCACTAAGTTTCTGGTAATTTTTTTAAAAAAAATAACTAACAGGTAAATATTCTCAATAAAATTTAGCTACTCAAATCCATCAGTACATAAAAAAGGATTTCATCTAAAAAAAAGTGGTTCGACATTCAAGAATTTACATGTAATTTGTCACTTTGGTAGGCAAAAGAGCAAGCAAATCATCTCAATAGTTGCAGAAAAAAATACTTGACATAATTTAAAACATCCATAATAAACATTCTTGGTAAACTAGGAAAAGGGAGCTTCTTCAATTGATAGAGAGTAATTATAAAAAGACTACAGCTAGCGTGATAATGAGTGATAGGCTGAATGCTTACCCCAAAGACAGGAGCAGGACAAGAACATCTGTTCCAAACTTTTCTGTTCAATGTTGTACTGGAGTTCCTAAGAAAACCAAAGTAAAAGTCATAAGAACTAGAAAGAAAGAAATAAAACTGTCCTTATGTAAAGAAAACATGATTATTTATAGAGAAAATTCTAAGGAATTGTATTAGTTTTTATAATGGTGCTATAATGAATATTACAAATGCATTGGCTCAAAACAACACAAATTTAAGATCCTGCAGCTCTGTAGGTTAGAAGTCTGACAAGAGCCTCACTGGGCTGAAACCAAGAGGGTTGGCTCAGATGTTTCTTCCTATAAGCTCTAGGTAAGAATCTATTCCTTGCCTACTTCAACTCCTAAAGAACAATCAAAGTCCTTGGCTTGTCACCCTTTTTCTCCATCTTCAACACCAACAATGTTGCATCTCTCTTCTCACACAAATTTTTTTTTCCTCAGTTTGTGGTTTGTCTTTTAGTTTTCTCCAATTTGTTTTTTCTCTTAAAGAAGAGAAGTTATAAATTTTGATCAGGCCAATTTATCATGCTTTTCTTTCATGGTTAGTACTTTTCTTATGTCCTATTAAAAATCCTTGCCTAAAATCAAGAATCAATAAATGGAGTGGATTCAAACTAAAAAGCTTCTTCTCAACAAAGGAAACAATAACGTGAAGAGAGAGCCTACAGAATGAGAGAAAATTTTTACCACACACACCTCAGATAGATCATTAATCTCCAGGATATATAAAGAACTCAAAAGCCATAACACCAAAATAACAAATAACCCAATCAATAAATGGGCAAAGGAACTGAACAGATACTTCACAGAAAAAATACAATCAATCAACAAATATATATGAAAAAGTTCAACATCTGTAGCAATTAGAGAAATCAAATCAAAACTATTCTAAGATTTCATCTCCGGTCAGAATGGCAATTATCAAAAATACACACAACAATAAATGTTGGTGAGGATATGGGGGAAAAGGTACACTCATACATTGCTGGTAGGACTGCAAATTGGTGCTACCACTTTGGAAACAGCATGGAGATTCCTAACAATACTTGGAATGGAACCACCATTTGACCAAGCTATCCCACTCCTCAGTTTATACCTAAAGGACTTAAAATCAGCATACTACAGTGACGCAGTCACATCAATGTTAATAGCAGTTCAATTCATAATAGCTAAACTATGGAACCAACTTACATGTCCTTCAAATAGATAAAGAAATTGTGATTGATATGTGTGTGTGTGTATACATATATATATATATATATGTATACACACACACACACAATGGAATATTACTCAGCTTTAAAGAATGAAATTATGACATTTACTGGTAAATGGATATAGCTGGAGAATATCATGCTAAGCAAAATAAGTCAGTCCCCCAAAAAATGAAGGCCAAATGTTTTCTCTGATAGGCAGATGCTAATTCATAATGCAGGGATTACCTAGGGAAGAATAGAGTTACTTTGGGTTAAGTAGAGGAGAGAGAAGGGAGTGGAAGTGTGTGGGGGTAGAAAGGATAGTAGAATGAATCTGACATTGTTACCCTATGTCCATATATGACTACACCATCGGTGTGATTCTACATCATGTGCAACCAGAATAATGAGAAATTATACTCCATTTATGCATGATGTGTCAAAATGTATTCTGTTGTGTATAACTAATTAGAACAATTTTTTTAAAAGACAGTAAAATTTAAAAAAAAAATCCTTGCCTAACCAAAAGTGTAGCTTCTAGAGTTGTTTTTTTTTTTTTTTTTTTTGTTCTGGCTTTTATGGGTAGATCTATTCTAATTTTCAGATTCATTTCAAATTAATTTTTATATGGTATATAACATGGATAAAAGGCATATATCCAACTTATCCAGATCCATCTGTGGAAAATATCCTTCTTCCATTGAGTTACTTTGGTGGCTTTATTGCCATCAATTTATTGTACCCGTTCATGCCTATTTACAAACTATTCCATCCTACAATGGTTTGTATATGAGTGTCCCCCCAGAGAGCTTAAGGTAGGCAGTGGAGCAGTGTTCAGAGCTAAAGTGAGAGCTATCACCTCATTGGTAGATTAATCCATTTGACAGATTAATCATTTGAAAGGACTACTGTACTGGGTAGTAACTAATGGCAGGTGGGTATGACTGGACCTGACATAAGATTCATATTTTGCCCCTCATGTCTTAATCTCTATCTCTGCTTTCTGGCTGCCATGAGCCAAGCAGCTGTCCTCTGCCTCGCCCTTCTGCCATGATGAACTGTCTCACCTCAGGCCCAGAGCAATGCAATGGTCAACCACATTCTGAACCTCTGAAACTTTGAAGTCACAATATGTTTTCCAACTCGTAAGTTGTTTTGGTCAGGTATTTTGATCACAGTAATCAAATTGACTAATAAAATTTCCATCACATATTTGTCTATCCTTTAACTAACATCACTTATAATTACTGAAATTCTATAATAATTCTTGAAATTAGGTTGTGTGACTCTTCCAATCTGGTTCTTTCTCATTTTTTTTTTCAGAATTGTTTTGTCAATATTAGCTGCCTTTAGACTCATCTTGATAATTTTACAGAAAAGCTGACTGGAATTTCAATAGTATTGCACTGAACTGATAGGCCAATTTGGGAATAATTGACATTTCAGTATGATCAAGTCTTTTGGTCCATAAACATTATATAACTTCACGTATTTAAACCATCTTAAAAACTTCCCCAAAATATAATATAATTTGCAGCATAGAGGTATCCTTTTTTTTTTTTTTTCCTTTTTTCTTTTTTTTAAGAATGCCACTTCATAATTGTCCAGGGGTTGGCAAAAATTTTTAGAAAGGGCAAAAAGTTTAGGTGCAGATTGTGTGCACAATGTCCTTTAACATAGAATTGAAGTCATATTTGGTCTCCCATCTGTCAATAAAATTTGAGTGCATACTAGAAACAGATCTCTTATTACCTTAGGAATCAAAGTTGATCACATATAAATACTCTAGAAGAGTTTTGAAGACATTATACAAGTGCTTACTAGGCCTGTTCACTTCTTTCAGAAGGTTTATAACTCAGTGATTCTCAATGCCAGTTACTCTTAATACCAGTTACATATTTAAAAGTCCTCAAAATAAATAAAATATGGGCAGGGGAGATAGCTCAGTGGTAAAGCATTCACCCAGCATGCTTGAGGCCCTGGGTTCAATCCCCATCACCACATAAAAAATAAACAACAATAGAATGATTTTAAAATAAATAAATAAATAGATAAAAGGATTTGGAATATAGCTCAGTAGTAAAGCACTCCTGGGTTCAATACCCATATTAAAAAGAAAGTATCTTGATTATTTTAAGAAAATAAAACAATCCAGATCCTACATGGAGTTATTTATAAGTAGAAATTCAAAACATCTCTCTAAAGGAGTCAGTTCAAAGTATTACTGTCTTCAACATATGCATTTTGTCTATGGTGCTGTTATTTTTTCCTTCTCAAAAACATCCAAGCCACTTTTTACTGTATTACTTTCATTCTTACTTACCTAGAGCTTTATACGTAGCATGTATTACATACAACTTCAAAGAATGCTTTCTAACCAAAACAAAACAAAAAACAAACAAAAAAAAAAGATATATCTCCTAATGTAGCATTCCAAGAACTCTCCTGGGAATGTTTTCATTTGACTGAGGGCATTTCAGTGAAGAAGACATACCAAAGGTTCCAAACAAAAAAGGATACATAAAAATAAAAACTGTATAGCTCTAGTTCAAAAATTATTAAGAATTCAAAGACAGTGATAACATGGGGCTCTTCTAAGTTTGGGACCCTGAGAAAATGCACAGGTTACGTGTCTATAAAGCCAGGTCTGGTTCTGATGTTCAGAGTAGTCTGTGTATTCGGCTGTTCTGTTCACTTACAGATAATCAGACACACACAAGGAGGCAGTTGATAGCATTCCCATCCCAATGGACATGGTTTATTTTGTTTGGTTTTGTTTTAAACTCGTCTTCTTAAATTTTGATTTACCCCTTCTTTTGACTTCCAGAGAAATCATTTGAAATGAAATGGAACCACCCCACCATCTTGCTCTTGTTTAGGATAAACATATATACTTTGAGTGTTGCCAAGTTTTCTTTTCTTTATTGACCAAACTCCATAAAACTGGAAAAATCCAAGATGAAGACTTGAAATTCAGTTTCATTTTAGCCTAAGTCAGTCACTAAATGCCATTCCTGAAGTATTTAGCTTTTGTTTTAAAGAAAAGCAACATCTACTGATCACCTATGACATGCTTTGTATTTGTCTGTGTCCATTCAGACTACCATAACAAAATGCCTTAGACTGGGTGGCTTATAAGAAACATGGATTTATTTCCTATAATTTCCTATATTTCCTATAATTCTGGAACCTAGGAAGTCCAAGATCAAGGCAGATTTAGTTGAGGTCCACTTTCTGATCATAGATGGCACCTTCTCATGTCCTCACATGATGAAAGGGACAGGTTTGCTCTCTGGAGTTGCTTTTATAAAGGTGTGGATCCCAATGGAGAGGGCTGTGACCTCATGACCTCACTTCTTAAGGGCTCCACCTCCTATCACCTTGGGGGTTAGGATTTTAACATATAAATTTTGAGGAGATACAAACATTAAGACCCCAGTTTATTTCTCTCCTCATAACAAAACCATGAAGAAGGAAATAATTTCTCTACTTTTCAAATGACAAAGCTAAGTCTCAGAGAAGTTAAGCAAACTTGTCTGTGTAGGAGATACAGAGAAGTACTTAAGATTATGGACTCAAAATCAGGCAGATATAGGCTTACATTCTGTAATTACATGCATGGGATATTAGAAAAATCACCAAACTCCTAAGAATTATATTTGATCCAATTGTATAACAGAAAAAAAAATCTACCCTGTAGGATCGCCATGCAAATTGAGATAATACAAGTGAAGTGTCTAGTGCAAGGCAAACACTTAATAAACAACAGTAATTACTGTTAAAGTCACAAATGCAGTTAAGGAGCAATGCTTGAATTCTTTCCTATCTGAAGAGAGTATGGGTCATTTTTTTTTTTTTTTTTTTTTACTCTCACTTTAGAAAATAACTGGGTTAGAGAAAATTATATCACTAACTACCTTCAAATGGGGCTTGAGACTAGGACAAGAAACTATTAGTTACAATATTGGTGACAATACTAAGTACATTGCTGACCAGCATTTTGAAAATACCATACTATTCAAAACCTTAGCATTCTTCCTATTCCTGATCAGGAGTATCTTTAACTCATAGAATAGTATGAAAGTTGTCTTAATAGATGCACTCGAATGAGTTAACAACTTTCCTAATGCTTTCTATCCATCCTTGATACAGTAGTGGACATCTGGCACTTGCACCTCTTACTTATAATTTTCCTTTCTGATCATATATTTTTCTTCTTGATTTAACCTGTGTTTGGCAAAATATCCTGAATGCAGTAGTGTTTTAGTCAGTTTTCTCATTGCTGTGACCAAAAAGATCTAACAAGAACAATTTTAGAAGAGAAAAAGTTTATTTGGGGCTTACAGTTTTAGAGGTCTCAGTTCTTAGATGACCAACTCCATGGCTCAGAGTCTGAGATGAAGCAAAACATCATGGCAGAAGAGTATGGCAAAGGCATGACCCAATGACCTGCTTCCTTCAGCCACACGCTACTAGCCAACAGTTCCCATCCCCTTAATCCCTATTAAGGGATTAATGCACTGATTAAGTTAAAGTTTCAAAACCCAATCATTTCACCTCTAAACTTTCTTGTGTTGTCCCACACATAAGCTTTTGGGAGACACCTCACCTAAACTATAACAGTAGGCAGAAGGTGGTTGATTTTAGTATGAAAGGAAGAAGAAATTCAGACCAGAATCTTTTCCAGGTTCCCATAAGCCAAAAACAAAAACAAACAAACAACAACAAAAAACTGTATTCTGAACTTCAAGCATAACAAAAAAAAATATTTTTAAACAAAACTCATCAATTTTTTTTAGTAACAAAATATTACTGAAAAGTATTACTGTAAAAAACTTGAATGAAAGTTGGGCATAGTAGTGAATGCCTGAAATCCCAGTGATTCAGGAGGGTAAGGCAGGAGGTCCCAAGTTCAAGGTCAGCCTCAGCAACTAAGAGAGGCCTTAAGATACTTAGTGAGACCACTCTCAAAATAGAAAGGGCTGGGGACAATGTTCAGTGGGGGAAAAAAATTAAAAATAAAAACATATTTCTACCCTCAAAGTCAACCATGTTTTTAAAAATTTTTTTCATATGTCTATGTAGGGTAATATTGTCTGTCTCATTCTACCAACCTTCCCATCCCCACCACCCCATCTTCCCCTCACTTTCCTCTGCATAATCCAAAGTTCTTTCATTCTTCCCTACCCAACCGCAGCTCTGGATCAGCATCCACTTATCAAAGAAAACATGCAGCCTTTGGTTTTTTGGGATTGGCTTATTTCCCTTAGCCTGATATTCTCTAGTTCCATCCATTTACCTGCAAATGCCATAATGCCATTCTTCTTTAAGGCTGAGTAATATTCCACTGTGTATATGTACATTTTCTTTATCCATTCATCTGTTGAAGGGCATCTAGGTTGGTTCCATAGTTTAGCTATTATGAATTGACCTGCTATAAACATTGATGTGGGTGTATCACTGTAG
This sequence comes from Sciurus vulgaris, assembly GCF_902686455.1. NCBI lineage: Eukaryota > Metazoa > Chordata > Mammalia > Rodentia > Sciuridae > Sciurus > Sciurus vulgaris. Next base: position 38,555,345 of record NC_136476.1, read on the forward strand.
TATACAGTTCTATATTTTAAGTCCTTTGGGTATAGGCCAAGGAGTGGGATAGCTGGGTCAAATGGTGGTTCCATTCCAAATTTTCTTAGGAATCTCCATACTGCTTTCCATAGTGGTTGCACCAATCTGCAACAAAAATGTATGAGTGTACCTTTTTCCCCCACATCCTTGCCAACACTTATTATTGCTTGTATTCTTCATAACTGTCCTTCTGACTGGAGTGAAATGAAATCTTTAGAGTAGTTTTGATTTGCATTTCTCTAATTGCAAGAGATGATGAACATTTTTTTCATGTTTGTTGATCGATTGTATTTCTTCTGTGAAATGTCTGTTTGGTTCCTTAACTCCTTTATTAATTGGGTTATTTGGTTTTTTGGTGTTAATTTTTTTGAGTTCTTTATATATCCTGGAGATTAGTCCTCTATCTGAAGTGTGTGTGGTACAGATTTTTTTCCCATTCTGTGGGAATGAATTGCTGAGAAGAAGCTTTTTAGTTTGAATCCATCCCATTTACTGATTCTTAATTTTGCTTCTTGCACATTAGGAGTCTTGTTAAGGAAGTCAGGTCCTTAGCTGACATGATGAAGATTTGGGCCTACTTTTTCTTCTATTAGGCACAGGGTGTCTATTAGGTTCTGGTGTCTAAGTCTTTGATCTACTTTGAGTTGATTTTTGTACAGGGTGAGAGATAGAGGTTTCATTTCATTTTGTTACATATGGATTTCCAGTCTTCCCAGCACCATTTTCCAACCATGTTTTGATGCTCCTTTTTCAGGTACAATGTTGTTGGCTCATCTCTGCCTATATCTTTGTGTCCTCTCTTATCTCTTTTCTTTGTCACATGCCTAGTGTCATGACTTCCTGCAAGTTTTCATTCCTTCCCCCACCTGCCTGTTCTTTGTGTGCTGTGGCCCAGAATTGAAATCTCACCTCCTCATGGTACCCCATACACTAGACTTCCCATCGTTCTCTCATGCTATAAGTGTAGCCTGCCCTTTCTTCAGGCAGCAGTCCTCTGCCTAAACTAATCTGGCCAGGCATCTGCTATGCTTGGTGACTATACTCCAAGAGGTCTTATTACTTTCAGAAGGGAAAGCAGAGGGTAAGACCTTGGGGCAGCCCAAGGGAAGACCCATTTATTCAAAGTAAGACTGCCAAATGCATTAAGCAAACACATGGAGGTCTAGTAGAAAGAGAACAGACGGGTGGATATAGATTCACATCCAATCATTCACTAGTAGGCAACTCTGAGCCTCCATGAAGTGACAAAACCAACTTTATAAGTTTGCCATGAGGCCTTAAAGAATAACAAATGTAAAAATCCCAAGCCTATACGAATTCCTTTAAGAGGATTAGTGAAAAATGCTGTGAGATTTTTTTAAAAAATGAATCAGATATTACTGTGTCCTCATGGAGCCCACTAGGAGAATAAATAAGACACGTTTAAAATGTATGTATGTGTAATTGTAATATTCAGTTTTTAAAACTTGATTGAAATGTGGGTCCATACACCTATTTTACAGATGAGGAAACACATTCAGAGAAGGAAAGTGATTTGACCAGGGCCACACACATAGGAAATGATAAAGTCAAAGTTTAAACCCTTGTCTGTTCAACCACACTGTATTAATACAATGATGACACTTTTTATGTAAAAAATGTTATTAGTGCATTGTAATTATACATAATATTTGGATTCATGATGCCATATTTGTATATGCATGTAACATAATTTGATCAATCTTATCTGATCCAGTTTGCTCACTCCTCCACTTGCTCTGCCCTACTGATTTTTCTATTAATATTTTAATTTGAATTAGTGTGATATAATTACATATGAAAGCAAGATACATTGTGACACATTCATACTTGGACATGACATAATTTGGTAGATTTCATTACCTAGTACTTCCCCATGCCCTCTACTTTTTATTCCTTCTTCTCAATTCCCTTTCTCTACTCTCTTGGTCTCCCTTCTATTTTTGTGAGATCACCTTTGGTTATTTCTCTTTCTCTCTCTTTCTCTCTCTCTTTCTTTCTCTCTGTAGCTTCCACATGTGAGAGAGAACATTTGACCCTTGACTTTCTGACTCTGGCTAAATCAAAACTACATGGAGATTTCATTTCACTCCAGTTAGAACAGCAATCATCTAGAATACAAACAATAATTGCTAACAAGGATGTGGGGGAAAAGGTACATTTATACATTGTTGGTAGGATGGCAAATTAGTACCTCTACCTTGGAAAGCAGCATGGAGATTCCTCAAAAGACTACAAATGGACCATATGACCTAGCTATTCCACTCCTTGGTATTTATCCAAAAGAATTAAACTCAATATACTATAGTGATACATGCATACCGATGTTTATATCATATTCAATTCACAGTAGCCAAGTTATGAAGCCTGCCTAGATACCCATCAACAGACTGGATAAAGAAAATGTGGAATGCATACATAAAGGAGTTTTACTTAGTCATAGAGAAGAATGAAGTTATGACATTTGCTAGTATAGATGGGACTAATGCTTGTTTTTAAACCTATTTATAAGACTATCTCTAGATACCAGCAACATTATCTTCCTGAAGCAGAATCATGGATTCCATTTTGAAATTGTCTCTTAAATTTAGGCCATGACAAGTAGAAGAAGCTTGGAGTCTGGAGCAGCAGATCTACTACATCAAATTTATATTTTTGATCTATTATTCAAAAGCTTTATATATACAGAGACACATTATGGCTTAAAACCAGTTCAATTATTACCTTGCACAGTCTCTTAAACACTCAGAATTGGTTTTTTTTTTAATAAATTCCATAATTATCATGTCAATATCTTAATTACATTGCACTACATTTTCTCAACATCAGAGATGGTGATTTATTCAATTCAAAGATTTTAAACATACCACAAACCCTATTTCATCACTTGACATTTTTATTCTGAAAGCCTCAAAATATGGCAGAGGCTATGCCTCTCCACCAGGGCTCCAACTTTGCCTTGGCACAGGCACACCATTCACACAGGCAAGGCCTTCCTCCTTTTCTACTGCCCATACAGCTTCTCAACAATAATGCACCCTCTGGAAGTAGGCAGAGGGAATTTCCATGAGAAGAGAGTTGGCCCCACTACCAGGAGCTCCTGACCAGAGATCATAATTCATCAGGACCGATAGGTCTCTATAACCCGAGGGAAGCTCAGCCACATGAGTATTCATCTTCTAAACAGAAATTTCTTCCAAGATCAGTCTGAAAACTCAGATTGGACTCACTTGAATCATCAGGCCTCTCCTGTTGGTTTATATCTTTCTTCTTAAAAAAGATTGTAAAATATTTTATACATGCAAAAGAGAATATGAAACACAGCAGAAGATAAACAGCAATAAGACAAATACCTATTTTTTTCATTACTCAATTTAACAATAAAACATAATAAATTTCTTCAAAAAATGTGCCCTTCACCTCACATCCACCTTACTTGCCCTACAAAGATGATCATAATCTTGATTTGGATGTTTAGTTTTTGTTGTTTTTTTTTTAGGTTTCTTTTTATTTGTTCTTTTTAGTTATACATGACAGTAGAATCTATTTTGATAGATTTATATAAGCATGGAGTACATTGATTTTTAAATAATATTTTCAACTATTGCTATATTTTACATGTATATATAAAACCTTGATAATTTATCCTAAAATTGTTTCAGATTATAAGCTTAAAGTAAGTGGAATCACATTTGATATATTTTCTGGGATGCTTTGGCTCAGCTTTATGTTTTTGAGATTTATCCACATCAATTGCATTTACCAAGTTTCCTCATTTTTCTAGTACTGCATATTATAGCAGAATTCATGCATCCATTCTTCTACCGTTGGACCCTGCTATAGTTTGGATCTGGAATGTTCCCAAAGGTTCATGTGTTAAAAGCTCGGTCTCTAACTTGGCACAAGTGGGAGGTGATGGGAACTTCAAGAGGTAGAGCCTAATGGGGGTTTTAAGTAATTGGGGTAAACCCCCAAAGGAGACTCTAGAATACTGGTTTCTTTCTCCCCTTCCCCACTGCCCACCCGCTTCCTGGTCACCATGAGGTAAGTAGCTTTGCACCACCATATTCTCCCTGCCCAACAGCAATCGGGCCACTTGATCATGAACTAAAACCTCCAAAACTGTGAGCCCAAATAAACCTTTTCTCTTTTTGAGTTGATTTATCTCAAATATGTGTTACAGTACTAGAAAACTGACTAACATAGACCTATAGGTGTTTTCCTTTTTGGCATTACAAGTAAAGCTCCTATGATCTTTTTTTTACATATTTTCTATTATATACTTTCTAAAATTTGAAGTCTTTATATTATAAGCATGTTTACCTCATTAGAATATACCAAACGCCTTTCCAAAGTTATTTGAAATTTTTTTATTTACCTACACTGTATGAGGTTGTATTGTCCTACATCTTTAACAACTTTTAGTATTGCCTGAATTTCTTATTTTTCCCAAGCTAGTAGGTGTGAAAACATCTTTTTGTGACTCCAGTTTGTAATAGTTTGCCTGCATTGAGCATCTCTTCATATGCTTATGAAAACATTTTTATTTCTTCTTCTATGAAAACCTGATCATGACTGTTACCCATTTGTCTACCAGGTAGTTCTCCTTATTGTCTTGTAGAAATTCTTCCAGCTTTTGTCAGTGAATTGCCCACAAGCTTCTCATGTCCACTACTTTACTCCTGGCAGTCAATCATCAAAATCCACTTTCTGCTGAAACATTCACCAAGCAGGCCTACCTAATCATCCCTAAATTATTTTCAGAATTCAGCAAGTAAAATTTTAAAAATACATTTGAATACAATTGACACAATGGAATATACTTTTTTTTTTTTTTTCCATCAAAGGTGGGGAAGTGCCGGAAATGGATGAGTCTTTAGGGATCAAAAGTTTTCATCAAAATCTTAACAGAAGAATTTTGCTCATCCACCACCTCTCTTTATCTTTTGAGTTTGACAGCACAATTAAACACATGTATTTTATGTTCATGAATATTCTTGATTCCCCTAATAACACCAGTTATGAATTGCAGGCAGGAACAGAGGTATTGTGGGGGAGGACAGGGAGAATGTGGAGCCAGAGGCAGGGAACATTATTGGTGTCGCCTCTATCTTTAGGGTATATCGTATTTTGTTGGGAGAGGAGGAAAAATGCATCCTGAACTGGTTTTAGTTACCACATACCCATGCCTAGAACAGCTTTCATGGATTTGTCAATTGACATAAATTAAAACCATACCAAACTTCATTCCTTGTTTTTTTTTCTGTAGATTTTTCTTGCCTCCTCCTCCTTCTCTTCACCCCACCCTAAAGCTTCTCCTCTTTATGTCTTTAAAAGTAATTATGCTTTGCCTACATTTTTTGTTTTCTCAGGAAACCTTTCCCATTGCTCTGGTTCCTTTTCTGCCTGAGGGAATGTTTCCTCTCTCTTTCATTCCTTTGGTTCTAATCCTCTCAATTATCTAAGCCCCTGTCCAGAATCCCTAGTAAACATTCTGAAAGGGGGAGAAGGCTCAGTCTTGTTGATTGAGGGTTTTTGATTGTGTGTGTGTGTGTGTGTGTGTGTGTGTGAGAGAGAGAGAGAGAGAGAGAGAGAGAGAGAGAGAGAGAGAGAGAGAGCCAGGAAACTTCAGTTTAAGTCTAACTTATTTTTTTTAGGAAAACATCCTTCTTGTATTAAGGCAATCATTTATGTTTTTAGTCACTTTAACAACCGAGAGAATTCCCTTTAAGTCTAAGCACAAAAGTTTATGCAGCTCTGGAAAGGCAGTAATGGAAAGAAAGAGAGAGAGAGGGAGAGAGAGAGAGAGAGAGAGAGAGAGAGAGAGAGAGAGAGATGAACGTTGGTTGGGTTCAAATTCCAGTTCCATCTTCCCAGAAGTGAGGCTTCTGTCTGAACCTCAGTTTCCTTTTCTGAAGCACATTTAACATACAAGTGTGTTATGGAGATTTTTCAGCAAGATAACATAAAACAGGTCATTGTTGCAGTGGGGTTGTAACTTAAGATCAAAAATATTTATTAGCATAATACGAGATGGACTAGAAAGCTAGGGACTATTCAGCAAAGAGCATTAAGTACCATGCTGCTCAACTAGTGAGCTATGGCAAACAGTTGGGAAATTATTGGCCAAGTATATAAATTCTTGACTTAGAGGAGCCAGGCTCAAGACCTGGCTCTGTCACTCAGATGTGTGTCCTTAAACAAGTCATTTGGCCTTTCTCTAAGACTCAGACTTTGCCAAAGGGGTCATAATAAGCCATTTCTCCCACTACTCATCCTTCCATGAATGAGTCACACATTTAGGTCTCCATGGTCTTGCACATGCTGTTCCCTTAGCCTAGAATTCTTGTATTTCCCTTTTCTGTATCAAAAGCATTAAATCTTGACTCATTAAGCATTTAAATCTTGACTCATCCATTTCTTCCACAAACATTTGTAGAGCACATAAATGCCTGGAAATCATTCTCAGTGATGAGAGTATAAACAGCAAGAGAGGGTTCTCAACCTCAAGGAACTCTGTTTAATGGCAAAATTGAGATGCCCTGAGTAGAATTAATAACCCTTTCCCATACTTTCCAAATACTTTCTATATAACTTTACTGAGGTCTTTATCACTTTATGGCATAGCTCTATTCCTAGGTGTCTGTATCTCTCAATAGATAGCGGATGTCTCAAGAATAGGAACTATTCTTGTGTGTGTGGCTAAAATTCCAGAATCTACTCCAGAACCCAAAATTCTGTAAACAAGAACATAAGCATAAACATATAAAATGGAATTGTGTTATTTCAGAAGAATTTCAGTGAAACCCACATCCCCAGGTTCTGGTCAATTGTTTAAATCTTCCTGGTGAAAGAAAGGGTAGGAAAGTGTTGTAATACATGTGGGTGGATAACCAAAATGTAGTAGACCCACACAACTAAGTATTATTTACTCATAAACGGAACGAAGTATTGTTATAAGCCACAACATGGGAAGAATCTGAAAACATCATGCTAAGTGAAAGAAGCCAGACACAGAGGTCACAATGTTTTATGATTCCATTTAAAGACAATATCAAGAACAGGCCAATCCACAGTCAGAATAGTGGATTAGTGATCACCAAGATTTGGGGAAGGGAAGGGAAATGGGAGTGGGTAGTGTTTCTGGGATGGAGGTGCTGAAAATATCCCAGAGCTAGATAGAAGTGGTACTGGCACAACATTGTGGAAATATTAAATGTTGCTCATGGCAAATATTATGTTATGAATACTTTACCCCTTCCCCCAACGTGTGCACATTTTAAGATTTCCTAGCAGTGGTTATTGTATTTGTTTTTGTTTCCTTAGCCTGTAGGTCCCAGTTTCTTCTGACCTGAATGAAGCTGCTATGGGGAGAGTCTTTCCCTTTGAATCTAAAACTTCACCCTCCACCACACACCTGTGTCATCTTTATGTCAATCCTATTCTCCTGTAACTCTAAGAATACCTTAGAATTGTGTACCAGAAATGTGTTATTTAATTCTTATATACAGGGCTCCAACTACCCAGAAGTCACTGTTTTAAACACTGGAGATCTCATGGCGAATAAGGCAGATGAGGTATCTACTCTCAAGGAACTTAAATCAGAGAAAAGAGACAGGAAAGAAAGGAATGAAAGAGACAATTTTGCAAGTTTCCAGTATTAAGAGAACAATAAAACAGGATGGCAAGAAAATGACAGGAAGAGAGGAAAGCTAGCGTAGCCTGGCAGAGATGCCCCGTGAGCTAAGAGCCTGAGTCCAGGAGGGAATTGGCCATGCGGCAGAGAATGAATCAGAAAAAGCCAGCGGCTAAAACCGAGTAAGATGGGAAGAGAGGAAGCGGGTGAGGCAGGAAATGGAAGCCTGAGTCCAATCCCGTAAAGCCTGTACATTTGTCTGGAAGCCATTGCAAGGTTTAGGCAAGGGAAAACCATCTGGTTGCTTTAAAAAGACTACCACTTTGGCAGCTCGGTGGAGAATGCTTTACAGAATGCAAAGTAGTAGGAGACAGTTGTTAGACTCCAGGTGAGAGGCTGGAATGTGGAGGTAGAAAAAAACCTTGATCTGTCATCTGCCTCCCATTTTGGCCCTGCCTTCCGAACACCACATTGCAGCCTCAGCACCCAGTCCAGCACTTCTCTCCTGCCAGCCCCTCCTCACAGCCTATCCTGTCCTCATCTCCTGCTGGGACTGGAGGGACAGAGCATCCACAAACAAAAATAATAATAAAAATATGGAACAATAGGCCAAGATTTCTTCTGTTTTCCAAATATGGGCTCTGATACAAATGCAAAGTCCAGACACACCCTATTTATAAAGGGGGATCCTGAAATTCAAAGCAGAGCTTATTCAAAAGGGTGGCAATACATCCCCAGCCCGCCCCCCCCCCCCACACTGTTATTACGCCTTTGGAGGTGATCCCAAGGACCACAACATTGCCCCACCTCTGAGAACAGTTTATCCCACTATCAATTGTGAGATAGGACTGGCACCCAGAATCTGGGCTTCCTCTGCTTCCCACTACTCACCCTTGAGGACTAACATGAGGACTGAACCAGAGGCAGAGAAGTAAATATTGAATCCAAAGTACATAAAGAGTCCAAATGGAAGGAAAATGACACCTGTCAAGACACCTTGGGAAACAAAACTACTCCACACTTCAACTTCCTCAGGAAAGTCCCAAGGGCTTCAAAGAAGATTCCTCTGATAGATTCCTCTTTAAAGAAAAACATAACTTTGGCGTGACAAGAAGCCAAAGGTCTAAAAAATAATATTCCAAAGCTCTCATGTGACGAGAGCAAGCTATAAGTTTTTGGTTATTTATTCCAATGGGTAGAAAAACGGGAAAGGAAGAGGCTGGGGCTGGGGAGCTTCAGTAGACAACTGCAGAAGTTCAAAGATGTGGAGATGAGAGCCCGGACAAGGGACCGTCCAAATGTTTTAAATTTATAAGAGATGACCCAACAGCACGTGCAGGACACTGAGGAAAAGAAGCATTTTCAATGATAGAATGTATAGGTTTGCTGTCACTTTAGAATGTGACCAAGTTAATCTGATATCTATAGCTAATGGGATACATAATTGTGATTATGCATTGGGGTAATTAGGTATAAATGGTATGCAGTTTACCTAATTAAATGTAATTGGTTATTTTTACCTAAATAACCATTTTAGCTTTTTCTTTTCTTACTTCAAGTTTTCAAGTACCCAGACTGATGTCAGGGTGGCCAAATGTCTCAGAGAACAACATCAAATCTTCACCATGATAAGGCAAACCAACCAACCATGTGCGTCTAGTCTTTCCTTCTACCTACTCCCAAGTCTTTAGCTCTCCCTTGTTCTCCTTGGTTAAAACAGTTATTTAGGGCTTTAAAATGCAGAAGGGGAAAAAGAAAAACCAATACTCTGGGGTTAAGAAATTGCGAAAAGATCGCAGAGAGAATTGTTGAAGTTTTGTGTGAGGGAGTTAGGTAGAGGGATTCTTTGAGAAGCATCATTATGATCTACTATTGCATCAAGAAATGCAAGTAAACCCTTAGGTTATTTTGAAAAGTCTTTTAATTGCTGCATTTTTTTTTTTTTTTTTTAACTACAGTATAGCTCTGAGTCTGAACTACATGGGTCATGAGATCATTAATGTCTTAATCTTATCACCATCAAATACTGATTCAAATACCTTTTAAAGGCCTCAAATCTCACTTCCTAGTGGTTTGGATTTCACTTTTTAAATTCTCATCTCTAGCTCAGGGCTCAAACATTTACCCTGTTACCCAATTCCACTCTGTCTCTGTCCATTGAAGATTTTCATTTGCACAGACTTTCTGTGTGGAGTTTGTACACAGAAAAGACTATATAAAGCTACTTGGTTAGTCAAAATTTCTAAAATTATGAATGCTAAAACTTAGGTCTTTATGTTCAATTTACAAACTTTGTTATGCTAGTTAGAAGAATAACAATTCTGTCTTAAAAGAAAAAGGTACCATGTACTTTAGTTTATATTATGGTTAATTATAAATTTATCAGTTTAACTCCTGCTAAAGAGCACAACTTATTTCCAAATTAATTAATATATCTGAAACATTTGGTGATTTTTTTTTTTTTTTTTTGACTAGGTGGCTGTTCCCTAGCTCATCAACCAACCTGAATCCAGGTACTTCTGTGAAGTTATTAGAAGCCTCCTTCAGTTCACTTTAATGAATGGAAAGTATTCTAGTTGAGTCTGACTTCATCAACTGGCAGGCCTTAGAAGCAGAGCTGAGGCTTTCCCAGGAGGGAAAAAAAAAAAAAAGAATTCCTCCTGTAGATAATGATTTGGGGCCATATTCATGGAATTGCCTACTCATGATCTTCTCTTTCTAACATTTCACCTTGCAGACTTCAGACTTGCTTAGCCGGACCCAGCATTGCTTAAACCAGCCCTTGTAATAAATCTTACACACTTACACACACACACCCCACCTATTGGATCTGCTTCTCAGATTGAACCCTGAATGACACACATTTACACATTTTGAATTTGATAGAGCTGATTCGTTCACAAATTTCAAGTATCTGACAGGGCAGACTTATAAACCCTATAAGTAAAACTTATATAAACCTAATAAAAGAAAATTTAAATATTAAAAAAATCAGATTTTCGGGGCTGGGGATATAGCTCAGTTGGTAGAGTGCTTGCCTCGCAAGCACAAGGCCCTGGGTTCAAATCCCCAGCACCACAAAAAAAAAAAAAAAAAAAAAAAAAAATCAGATTTTCATAAGTATGCAACGCCCTTGACAAAACTAATATGCTTCCTCTTTCCAAGCTAAAAGTCACAAATCTAATAACAATTACACATTGCAAATTATAACCACAGTTAATATGCAGTTTCTCTAAATTGGCAGTTTAATCTTAATATTCAAATGCTTAAAATAACAAATATGATTATGCTAATTATTTTAATTTTCTCCTTAAAACACAAAAATATAATTATAGGTTTAAATATTTCATTATTTCTGTATATATTTGTGTGTGTTGCCAAAGTTATAACATCACTTTCCCAAGTCATAAAAATAAAACTCACTGAATTGGGTACGTGACTTGATAACTCAAGCAAAAGGTACAAACAACTGAACAGTAATATCAGCCTGCCTGAAATATACCCAAGAGATTGCAGGTCACAAGTGGGTCAGGAAGAGGTTTTAAGGACAAGCACTTATGAGAAGTATCTGAATGTAAATTTCAATTTAACGTAATAAGGTAAATTCTGTCTGAATCTTTCCTGTTTTGACAGAGAGGAAACTGCCAAGGAGCTGGAGGTATCTGAGGTGGAGAAGGGGAGGTCAGAGAAAAGAAACAGGACAGAATACAGAAGCCAAAGTCTAGGGAACTGATCCAGTGATGGATAAATGTATTCATAGCCTTCAGGAAAACTGTGATGTACCTGAGGCTTAAGCTGTGGGAGTGGAGAGCCAGAATATCCAAGCTTTCTACAGAACAAGTGCAAACCATGGCAAGGCCCTAAGAAGCCTCTCTTATCCACTGGGAAGCAATGCTTCAGGTCAGTGAGTGAATTCTAAATACTGCTTATAACTCAACTTTAGGAGTGTATGTAATGATGTTAAAGATTTGTGTTGTTGTTTTGTTGTGTTTTGGTTTTGGTTTTGGTACCAGTAGTCAAGGGGCACTTAACTACTCAGCCACATCCCCAGCCCTTTTATTTGTTTTATTTTGAGACGGGGTCTAGTTAAATTGCTTAGGGCCTTGCTAAATTGCTGGGGCTTGATTCCAATTTGCAATCCTCCTGCTTCAGTCTCCAGAGTCACTGGGATTACAGACATGGACCACCATACCTGGCTTGTGTTGTTTTTTTTTAAGCAAAACTCTTCCAGAGGAATTTCTCCTTAGACCAAAAAGGCAGTAAAAGAAATATACTTCCAACAGTAAGCAAAAGAAATGGGGAATCTAGTGTCATGGAGGCCTGGAGAACAGTAGGCTGAAGGCCCTGGGGCTCCTTCCAGGAGAGAGGCACTTGGGACTCCACTAAAGGAAACTGAAAGAGCCCTCAGGTTAAAGAGTCTAGTCAAATTTCATATAATGTTTTGAAAATGAGGATTTAGAGATTGGTAGGTATGATAGTAGCTATGAGAAAATTGGAGAAGATAGAGGAGAATTTTCAAAAGTGTTATTAGTTTTCATTTCCTTTGAAACATTCAAATAAAGCCTGGAACTAGATTTTAATTACCTTTGCTTGCTGGACTATGTGGCCAACTACACTAACATGCAGAGACTCAGCCAGCAGGTAGTCTGGGATTTATCCAGATCACATATTTTCAAAGGTGATTCATTAAATTCTTCTATGCAGAAATAAAGATACTCTTCTTTGTTTTCAAAAGCACAGATAACAACTACTGTTTCCAACAGAGCCAATCTACTTTCCAAAAATCATTTTTTTCTTATAGTCAGAGACAAGGATGCTATCTGCCTTTGTAGGTTCATATATTTCTTAGGTACCACATAATGTGGATTTTAAAGAAAATTTACAATGCTGGTGACAGCAGCCATTTATTCAATAAGTCATCCACAGACAACTGGCTTGACGCCCCCATGTACCCAGCACTATGCGAGGGTCTGAGGTCAAAGAAATAAGACTCAGACCCTTTCAAGAAATTTGTAACCTGGTAGGGAAGACTGCAAATTGAAGCCTCCAATCCTTTTGGCAATTAATTTAGCACATTACTAAAAACCATGCAAACTTCATTTTTTTTTATTGGTTCTAATTAGTTACACATGACAGCAGAATGCTTTTCAATTCATTGTACACAAATGGAGCACAACTTCTCTTTTCTCTGGCTGGGCCTGATGCAGTCACACTGGCAAACTTTAGTCTTATCCCAATAAATTCATTCTAAGAAAACTGACCTAAAGAAATAATTTTTAAAAATTTTAATTTATAATTAATTTCAATTTCATTTAAAACTTGGATTTTTAATTACTTTACTCACCCAGATGTCCATTCAAAATCTGTTTCTGTTACTTACTAGACTATCACTTAGCTCATCCTGGGCTGTGCTACCTGTAATATTAAGTTAATGATTCTACCACATAAGGTCATTTGTTTTAACTGAGATAACCTATGTAGCATTTATCACTGAGCTTGGAAGATGCTTAATAAACAATTTTGTCTCCTATTGAGTGATAACCAGAGGAGTTACAGCGACATGGAAATCAGCAAATAAGTGAATCAGGCTGAAAAAAATGATGCATTCAGACTCAATGATTGTGTTAAGGGGATACAATCATTGGATAGTTTTTATATTTTTAAAATGTTTAGTTTTCTAGACTATTTCCCCGTGGATAAAACTTCAAACTCCAAAAACATATTTGCATATTTCATGGTGTTGGAGAACACCTTTGTTTTCCTTCTCCAAAGGTCAAGACACATATTCAAACATAAACATGAAAGAACAATGTTTCTTCTTGATGTCCACCTATGGGGTTGGATGTCCACCTGGTTGGGTGTTCAGTAGTACTACCTAGCCTCTCAGTTATTAACCATGTAATAAACATTGATTGAAGGTCTACCATGAACCAGACTGGGCATATGGAGTGAAATAACATGATCCCTGCAGCCAAGGGGTCTATTTCTGGTGTTTACAAATAAATGTATATTATAGAACAAGTAAACCATTTCACAGTATTATGCCCAGTTTTGCCTTGGGGGCCTACAAGAGCAGCATCTCATTAGACCCATTAGTTAGGGCTTTATGAAGGATGCAATATTTATACTGGGCTTTAAAGAATGAGGAGAACTACCTAGATGCAAAAGAGAGAAGTCATGCCAAGAAGGAAGGGAAGTACATGCAAAGGCAAAGAAATGTCATGGCAAAAAATGGGCATCAAAACAATCATTTCACTGTGCGAACACTTAACATTTGTACTACATTCTCTGGAATTGTTCTTTAGATTAATCTAGACCACTTTTCTCAATTACCACTTTTTCTCACAAGAGAAGAAAGACAGGCTTACCTTTAAAATTACCCCCAAATATTCACAATTTTGTTCCCTGATCATGGTCCGACTCCAAGGATACAGAACAATGGCAATGATTCAGAAATGCAAGGAGACCGGTCTCCCCCTTAAAACATTCATTTTCTTGGTCATTTGCTCTGGCAGAAGACAGGCTTCTTCAGAGTAATCAAGAGATCTGTGTCTTTACCCACAGTGTGTCCACATACCTTTATCCTTACCACCTTTACACCTCCGAGCCAGACTTGAAAATTCTGCATTAAAGCCAGCAGTGGAGATGGGTAAATTGGGAATACTTGTAAAAAGTGTATTTGATGCTAAATAAGAGTATAAAGGGTGTGTTTAATGCTAATCTCTCTGATCCATAGATATGAGAATAAGTGAAGTCACAATTCACACAGGATTTAGGTCTGCAGTTGGGCTAAACGGCTCAAAGTAAGCATGGTCACAAGTTCTCCTGAGCATCCCATAAGCCACCCACAAAGAATGGCAAACATGCTTTGTGTTGGCAGTCCTGTTCAGTAATGTGTGTGTGTAGATGAATAATTCATACAGTAATAAAATTCTGTAGTAAATGGCACATATGCAATATAAAATGTAGGTCGTTTTCATGTTAATTATTTAAAAGAGCACATGTATAGTTGAGTTTTAAACCTAAAACAGGCGATGTGTCTCTGCTTTATAAATCTCTGTTCAATATTTAATGCCGGTTGAGGAGCTCAGAATTTTTATAGGATGAGGGAATATAATCTGGCAGAGAGAGTATTAGAGTTGGAATCTGAAGACCTGTGTTCAGGTTCTGCCCATTCTACTTGTTGATAAAGAAACCATATGCATTTATAAATCTCAAGTGATACCTTTGATGTCCAAGACTTTAATAGTGTTTGTTTGAAATGCCAAGATATTTTTAGAAAATATTCATGTAATATTTGGCACGTGAGATGTTGTACTATATATGGATTTAGCCAAGACTCCATGGCTAACTCATCCAATCTCTTTCCATGCCTAGTAATAACAATCAGTAAAGGAACTATTTATTTCCCTTGGGTACCTTCACTCATTGTCTTATTCCCCACTCAAAAAAAGGTCTAAATTATTTTTAGAGCTGACTATTTTTAAACAGTAATAAGATTTTTGAACATATTTAAAAAGGTTCCACCTCAGCCTCACAAACTGATCCATAGATAGGAGAGTAAATGAAGTCACAATTCACACAGGATTTAGGCCTGAAGCTGGGCTGTACAGCACAACGTGAGCATGATCAAAAGAACAGCCACAAGAATCATAATGTAGAGGTTTCAAGATGGCGGCCTAGAGGGTGGCTGCATTTCATGTTGCTCCAGGACTCAGGATTCAAAAGAGGAGATATTGAGACGCTTGGGACCAACTCAAAGCAGCCGGGTGACTCTCACCCCCTGGGGGGGCATCCCGGATGGGACGGTGGTCCCGGAACGCAGGAAACTTTGTGAAGTAGAACTGCCGGCGAGACGCCCCTCCCCCGCTGGAGCAGTGAACTCGGACAGCTGGGAGCGCCGTAAAGGAGGCCGCTCGGCACAGCGCTGGGACTCGGAGCAACCACTGGGGCTCCGGCGGCTGCCCAGGGGAAGAGTGGCGAGGAGAGCTGTGTGGACTCAGGACACCGGGGCCTGCCCTGAGGAGGAGGAGGAGGAACGTGGCCACTTGGATTTGGAGTGACTGCACCAGAGCTACAGGCGGTTGCCAGAAGAGAAGCTGCGCGGCGAGCTGTTTGGACTCAGAACGACGCTTCTGAACACCGGGGCCTGCCCTGAGGACGAGGAGGAGGAAGAGGAGCGCGGCCGCTTGGATTCGGGGTGACTACACCAGAGCTACAGGCGGTTGCCAGAGAAGGGGCTGCGTGGCGAGCTGTTTGGACTCTGACCACTTCTGAACCCCGGGGCCTGCCCAGAGGAGTAGGAGGAGGAGGAGGAGGAGCGCGGCGGGTCCTTTGGACTCGCAGTGACTGCATTAGCGCTCCAGGCGGCTGCTCAGAGGAGAAGGCGAGTGGTGAGTTGTTTGGTCTTAAAGTGACAGCTCCTGAACACAGGGGGGCTGCCTGGAGGAGAAGCGTGGTGGGACGCTTGGTCTTGAGTGGCCGCACCAGAGCTCCGGGCGGTTGCCCAGAGGACCCGTGCTGCGGGTCACGTGGACTCAGAGCCACTCAGAGCGACCGCTCCTGAACACCCGGGGGGTTATCTGGAGAAGGAGGAGGAACGGGGAGGGTCACTTCGACTCGGAGTGATTGATTGCCCAGGGCTACGGGTGGTTGGTTGAGGTGGAGGCACGGAGTGAGTTTCTTGGACTCCTAGTGACCCCACCGGAATACTGGGCGGCTGTCTGGAGGAAGAGGTGTGTGGCGGGTCTCTGGGATTCAGAGCGATTGTACAGGGCCCCAGGTGGCTGCTCAGAGGAAGGGCCGCATAGCCAGGCGATTAGGTGCAGAGCAGGGTCCCAGGATCTAGGAGGCTTCTTGGTGGAAGAGCCGCACAGAGACAGGCTTAGGGCGGAGCGAAGGTTCCAGGCCTGCGGGCAGATTCTCTGAGGAAGGGCAGCCTAAGGAGAGTCATCTGCAAAGGGTGAGGCTCCCAGGCCCAGGAGGTAGGGCCGGGCCCCTGGGAACTTTGCAGAGGAAGGCAGCCCAGCCCAGGCGGTAGCTGTAAATTGAGGGGAACCTCTAGGAGGGAACTGACCAGCGAGACCTCCCCACCGGGTGAGTCTTCCCTGCTGGGTGAGGTTTCCCCACAAGGACGGTAAAACCAGAGACTCAGGCCCAAACAGGCCTTGCCTCAGCCCGCAGCCTAGGTCCCCTTTGGATGACCATTGGTCAACAAGTGGAGGCACCTCTGCCCACTAGCAGGGATAATACCCCACCTGAAGGCCACCACTCCTAGAGAGGCAGCTTACTTGTGGAGCACCACATTATCAACTTCCTCCAAGACTTCAGCCTACTGAAGGCTAAGGGGGGATATATATAGAAATCTTCAGGGACATTGTAAGTCAATAGAGGAAATCTGCAATATCTCAGCGGTCCTCTGATACCTGAACAATATGAGAAAACAAGGAAAGAAAATGCTGCAAACAAATCTAGATGTTACATCAATAAAACCCAATGACAGCATGGCAGAAGAAATGACAGAAAAAGAGTTCAGAATGTACATAATTAAAATGATCAGAGAAGCAAACGATGAGATGAAAGAGCAAATGCACGCACTGAATGATGAGATGAAAGAGCAAATGCAAGCATTGATTGATCGCACCAATCGACAGTTAAAAGAGCAAATACAGGAAGCAAAAGATCATTTCAATAAAGAGTTAGAGATATTGAAAAAAAAACAAACAGAAATCCTTGACATGAAGGAAACAATAAACCAAATTAAGAACTCCATAGAAAGCATATCCAATAGGATAGAACACCTGGAAGACAGAACCTCAGACATTGAAGACAAAATATTTAACCTTGAAAACAAAGTTGAACAAACAGAGAAGATGGTAAGAAATCATGAACAGAATCTACAAGAACTATGGGATATCATGAAAAGGCCAAATTTAAGAATTATTGGGATTGAGGAAGGCTTAGAGAAACAAGCCAAAGGAATGAACAACCTATTCAATGAAATAATATCAGAAAATTTCCCAAATCTGAAGAATGAAATGGAAAATCAAGTTCAAGAGGCTTATAGGACTCCAAATACACAAAATTACAACAGATCCACACCAAGGCACATTATAATGAAAATACCGAACATACAAAATAAAGACAGAATTTTAAAGCCTGTGAGAGAAAAGAACCAAATTACATTCAGGGGGAAACCAATACGGATATCAGCAGATTTTTCAATCCAGACCCTAAAAGCTAGAAGGTCCTGGAACAACATTTTTCAAGCCCTGAAAGAAAATGGATGCCAACCAAGACTCTTATACCCAGCAAAACTTACCTTCAAATTTGACGATGAAATAAAATCCTTCCATGATAAACAAAAGCTAAAAGAATTTACAAAAAGAAAGCCAGCATTACAGAACATTCTCAGCAAAATATTCCATGAGGAAGAGATGAAAAACAAAGAAGCAAATCAGCAAAGGGAGGAATTATCCTAAAGGAATTGTCAAATAAAGGAGGAAACAAGTTGTGTCAAACAAATAAATAAATAAAATTTAAAAAATGAACCAAATAACCGAGAAACCAAATCATATCTCTATAATAACCCTGAATGTTAATGGCCTGAATTCATCAATCAAAAGACATAGACTGGCAGATTGGATTAAAAAGAAAGATCCAACAATATGTTGCCTGCAAGAGACTCACCTCATAGAAAAAGATACCCATAGACTAAAGGTGAAAGGATGGGGAAAAACATACCATGCACATGGACTCAGCAAAAAAGCTGGAGTATCCATCCTCATTTCAGATAATGTGGACTTCAAGCCAAAGTTAGTCAGAAGGGATAAAGAAGGTCATTTCATACTGCTTAAGGGAAGCATAAATCAGCAAGATATAACAATCATAAACATCTATGCCCCAAACAGTGGCTCATCCATGTATGTCAAACAAATCCTTCTCAATTTCACAAACCAAATAGACCATAACACAATAATACTAGGTGATTTTAACACGCCTCTCTCACCACTGGACAGATCTTCCAGACAAAAATTGAACAAAGAAACCATAGATCTCAATAACACAATCAATAATTTAGACTTAACGGACATTTATAGAATATACCATCCAACCAAGAGCGAATACACTTTCTTCTCAGCAGCACATGGATCCTTCTCTAAAATAGACCATATATTATGCCACAAAGCTAATGTTAGCAAATACAAGAAGATAGAGACACTACCATGTATTCTATCAGATCATAATGGATTGAAGTTAGAAATAAATGAAAGAGTAAAACACAGAAACTATTCCAACATCTGGAGATTAAACAATATGCTATTATATGATGAATGGATAACAGAAGATATTAGGAAGGAAATTAAAAAATTCTTAGAGGTAAATGAGAACAAAGAAACATCATATCAAAATCTCTGGGACACTATGAAAGCAGTACTTAGAGGGAAATTTATGTCATGGAGCGCATTTAATAAAAGAAGTAAAACTCAACAAATAAACAACCTAACACTACAGCTCAAAGCCCTAGAAAAAGAAGAACAGAACAGCACCAAAAGTAGTAGAAGACAGGAAATAGTTAAACTCAGAGCTGAAATCAATGAAATTGAAACAAAAGAAACAATACAAAAAATTGACAAAATAAATAGTTGGTTCTTCAAAAAAATAAACAAAATTGATAAACCTTTAGCCACACTAACAAAGAGAAGACGAGAGAAAACCCAAATCACTAAAATTCGGAAGGATCAGACTTCCTTAACAGAACTCCCATAGCACAAGAAATAAAAGCTAGAATCAACCACTGGGATAGATTCAAACTAAAAAGCTTTCTCTCAGCAAAGGAAACTATCAGCAATGTGAAGAAAGAGCCTACAGAATGGGAGAATATCTTTGCCAATCATACTTCAGATAGAGCACTAATCTCCAGAATCTATAAAGAACTCAAAAAACTTTACTCCAAGAATTCAAATAATCCAGTCGACAAATGGGATAAGGAAATGAATAGACACTTCACAGAAGAAGATCTACAAGCAATCAACAAACATATGGAAAAATGTTCAACATCTCTAGTAATAAGAGAAATGCAAATCAAAACCACCCTAAGATTCCATCTCACCCCAATTAGAATGGCAATTATCAAGAATACGAGCAACAACAGGTGTTGGCGAGGATGTGGGGAGAAAGGTACACTCATACACTGCTGGTGGGGCTGCAAATTAGTGCAGCCACTCTGGAAAGCAGTGTGGAGATTCCTTAGAAAACTTGGAATGGACCCTCCATTTGACCCAGCTATCCCACTCCTTGGCCTATACCCAAAGGACCTAAAATCAGCATACTACAGAGACACAGCCACATCAATGTTCATAGCTGCTCAATTCACAATAGCCAGACTGTGGAACCAACCTAGATGCCCTTCAATTGATGAGTGGATAAAGAAACTGTGGTATATATATACAATGGAATATTACTCAGCCATAAAGAATGATAAAATTATGGCATTTGCAGGCAAATGGATGAAATTGGAGAATATCATGCTAAGTGAGATAAGCCAATCTCAAAAAGCCAAAGGACGAATGATATCGCTAATAAGTGGAGGATGACACATAATGGGGGGGAGGGAAGGGTTAGTGTTAGGGTTAGAGTTAGGGTTAGGGAGGGGGGCAAGTATGGAGGAAGGAAGTACTGCATAGAGGGTAAAGAGGGGTGGGAGGGGTGGGGGAAGGGAAAAAAATAACAGAATGAATCAAACAACATTACTCTATGTAAATTTATGATTACACAAATGGAATGCCTCTACGCCATGTACAAACAGAGAAACAACATGTATCCCATTTGTTTACAATAAAAAAAAAAAAAAAAGAATCATAATGTATTCAACCACTTGACCACAGATTATTTTTCAGAAAACAGGTCAGAGTCAGCATTAACAAAAACTGAGTTTAAAAATTAGGGAATAGTGAATAGCTAAGCTTTTAGCCCCTCTTTCAAAATTCAAACTAAAAAGAAGCAAGAAAGAGGGAAAGGAAGATAGGAAGGAATTGAGAATGGACCTTGGCTCCATGGCCATGGCCCTGAGGGTTACAGGAAATAATGGACACTATCATGGCTCAGGCCCTTTCATCTGGGAAACCCCCCAAACAGGAAAATCAGATAACTTATTTTGAATCCTTACTTCTGCACAGTCTAATGGAGACATCCCTTTTTTATATGAATGACTAAACTTGATTTTTCAAAGATGTTTGGTAAACTAGGCTCCATTTGGGATTTCTAAGGTATCTTGGGACTATTTTCCAAATAATTCAGGCTCTATAAAACTGCCAAGTGTGCTTTGTCATTTGATTTTTTTTTCAAATATGGGTAATTTAATCCATATGTTGCACATTCATAAAAACCTCTACAATATAGTTTCAGATTTTAAGAGCGACTTGTTTTCCCAGGAGGTACTTGGGCTTACTTAATACTTTTCTAGGAACTATTTTTAAATCAAATTTCAAAACAGGCGATCCTCTTTGCCTTATGAAATCTGGATCCTGAAATTTAGTTTGGCCTTGAAAACAGATTTCAAAATGTTCTGCCTATTATTTTATTTGTTGACTATTTGATCTACGATCAATTTTTGTGATTATCTCAGCTTCGGACAGAACTGAAAGTCACATGTAGAGGAGGAAGGAGGACTAGAAGATGCAAAGAGTACTCCGTGGGTCTCTACGCATATTTTGCAGAGCAAGCCATCTGCCCTCAATCTGAAAAGCTTGAGGAAAGATTCCTCCTCTTCTCATCATGTAGGAGCTGAATTTTCCCAGTGCGCTGAGGTTTCATTTAGGAAATTACTTTTTCAGTATTCTCATTATTCTATTGCTCTGGAGGGTTCATTCGCCTCATGCCGACAGAACGGGACATGTCTGGGTCCACGAGACTCCAGTGGAGGAGGTTCATGTTCCAACCTCAGAGAAGTCATCTTGCTCCCTGGCAAAAAGTCTCACCTGCAATACCAATTTTCTCCTTCTTCCAACTTGATCTTCAAAACCATAAAAATCTGCCTCAAGGACAGCCTAGAAATCTCTTCTCACCCCTACTTCTCCCTATTTCATCTCAGTCACTCTCCACTTTCTTCAATCTGAAACCAATTGTGTGAATGAATTCACTTTTACATGGTTAATTACTGTGGAAGCTGAGAACTCAGAGGCCACAAATACATCTTTGTTTCTTTTCATTTAGAAATAGTCTTTTAACAGCCTTGAGGGAACAACTCCACTACCCAAACGGAAGAGGCCTGAGAGAACTCCCTATTACACAGTGACTCAAGTCTAGGACTTTAGAGGAAGACTGCCTATGTTAACATCCCAGCACTACCACCTACCAGCTGTGGGACCTCAGGCGAGTCACTTCGGTCCCTCTGTGCCTCAGTTTCCTCATCTATAAAATGGGGATAACACTTTCCTAAAAAGATTATCGTGAGCAATGAATGAAACTGAAGGTTTATGATGGAGAGCCTGGCATATGTAAAGCAGTAGAGAGACTAAGCTTCCCTCAGACTAAAATCTGGGTTAGCAGAAACTATTCGGAGAATTCCCAAGCACTTGGTACAAGAATCATATACACGTGTTTCCATCTGCCATTTATTCCACACATCTCTCGGAGTACCAGGTACTATGCTAAGCATCAGGGTATTATTTTGTTCCCATAAAAAACAGACCAATGGTGCAGGAACCAAATGCGTTCCTCTGTCCCTCTCCAACTCCCACTGTGAGAATCAGTGTGCTGAGGTTGGAGAACCAAATTTGTCCCAAAGGGTTTTCACACACCAGAGAGCCATTTCATTAAAAAGCGCTGCTACTTCTGGGAGAAAAGATTGAAGGCTCTCAGCATTTTGCATTAACAGCTTACATCCAACAGGCCTGGGCTCCTGACCCAGCTAAGAAAGAGCCCACGGAAAGAGCCCATGCACTAAAGGAAACTAAGTGGTGGCTTCCCTCCAGGGGCCCAGGGACTGATGCATGCTGCTCATTAGTGGTAAATGGTAGCTA
The DNA here is from genome assembly GCF_902686455.1 of Sciurus vulgaris. Taxonomy (NCBI): domain Eukaryota; kingdom Metazoa; phylum Chordata; class Mammalia; order Rodentia; family Sciuridae; genus Sciurus; species Sciurus vulgaris. The sequence continues at coordinate 38,578,043 of NC_136476.1, forward strand.
CGCGTGGAAATCCCAGCTCGTGGAAAACAGAATACAACCCTAAGGAACCATAAATCACCTGCATTGATTCTAAAACTGACTGAGATGCAACTAGAGAGTTGTTTGTTCAGAATTTAATTTGATTCACCAGCCATAGGACAGGCCTTTATTTGGTGTTAAACTGCTACATTTCCAGCCACTAAAGCTGACTCAGGTATCTTGAGTTTTTGTCTTTTTTTTTTTTTTTTTTTTTTTCCTGGATTTGCAGGCAACATGTGTGTGTATTTTGTTCAAACCCTGCTCCTGCTTGTGGTGAAAGCACTCAAGAAAAGGGTGAAACACGCTCATTGAGTGACATAGTAGACTGTGGCACCTGCAGTAATTGGTGAGCCCATGGCTGGGCACAGCTAGGTACAGCTGAAGTGGGTTAGATTTGGCATCTTCTAAGGGTGACCTTTCTATTCTCTCATGATGACCTAGCACAGTAGGAAACAGAGATTTGTGTGCAGACAGCTATTGGATGCAGTTCCAAAGGAAAAGTGCAAAAAGAAAAGTATGACTCCCTTATTTCCAGTTCTCAGTTCATAAGCCACCTGAAACCCTGGTCTCAGAACTTGTCATCCTCCTGATCTGCACCCCCTAAGTCTCCTTTGTATTAACTATTCACTGCCACACTTAGACTCAGCTATCCCAGGATAAGGCTCCATCTCCTGGTCGTGGGGTTCCTCCTGTCCATCCACAACATTCCCCACAGCCATTTCCTCATTTGGACTGACACCATTCTTTCCCTGCTCCTTGGTTCACTCCCAGCCTCGAGGGTCACGGGTGAGCTCTGGCTGGACTGGGCCTCCTGTCTAGCATGGGTTCCAAAGCCATTGGCATTCAAGCAGCTTTGCTAACATCCTGGTTCATTCATTCCATTTCTGAGCTGTCTCGCAGGACTGAACTATTGTCAGTTACAAATATGCCCATCTGACCATCCTCTTGGGCTCCTCTCCAAAGTCATCTCCTTCTGAAGGTTCATCTTGATTTTCTCAGTAGAATATGATGTCTCTTTCTCTTACCTGCAAATTCCCATATTTGGTTACCTTGCAAATACATCTCCAAGGTTGACTTATGCATGAAGGACTTATACCTCCTTATACCCTTTATTGTTTTAATAGTTTAATTTTATCTTCCCAGCAAGATTGTGACTCTAAATACAGGAATGGTGTTTTATTTGTATCCAGCCTATTCCTTTGCTCTTTTGCCTTATTATGTGTGTTTTGTTGAATTAATTTGGAGTGCACAAATTGACACTTGGCAATTCTGTTGATTTTGAAATTTCATATATCAAGTATGCGTAAACCAATGCTTTTATACATTATATTTGCAAAAGTAATTCTAACCATTTCTCTGTCATTCTGTGACAAAGTCATAAAGCTTAAATAAATGAAAAAGATTCTAAAAGGAAAACTCTAACCTAACAAGAAAGGGAATAGTAACCCTTCAGCAAAGGCAAGGGGAATTCAAAGACAACTTTAAGAGGAAGGAAATCAAAGATGTGAGGATACAGACTCCCCAAGTTTGTTAGTTTAAAAAAAAATGGGAAGAAGGGCAGAGGAAGAGAAATTCTAAATTCTAGGGTTAGGCCAGAGACAAATCTCCAAGAAGATGACCTGAATCCAAAGTAAGAGTGGTGTTGAAGTGGTGGCCTCATGGAATTTGTCAGAGGGAAAGAGAGTCTAAATTGGATGCCAGTCTCCCTTTGCTGTTAGTATGGAAGGAATCTATATATTCCCTCATGTTTTAGGAGGAGACAAATCTGAAACCCAGGGACACAACCCAGCAACTGCCAATATAAAGGGTGAAGTGAACTACAACAGAATCTTTTGGTTAAAATTCAAAGATGGGGATGAAATGGAATATATGAAAAAGACAAAGGAGAAAATAGCCATGAATCTTCAATGAGAAACATCAACTGACTGTCTAGTGTTCTGTTACACAAGAGGTGTCCTCGCAAAATCTGCCAGCTCCCATCCAAGGGAACATCCCTTCTCACCAGTGGGTCGTCTACTCCTCTGAAAGAGCCTGTGAGATCATTCTTCAGAAAGACTGGGTCCTCATCACCCACGACTCCCACACCTCACCACAGAAGGCACCTCAGAAGGAGGTTTAAATCAGTGACATAAAATAGTTTCTGTTGTATAACTGAATGACACAATGAAAAAATATAGACATCCTCACACACATTTTTATGCCCGTGAATACACAAACACATGCATGGATACATGCATACAGTAGAAATACACATAGTTGAGGAGGAAGCAAATGCGTTCCCTCCAACCCTACCTGAGGGACCCAGTGAGTACTGACATGACATTGTGAAGTTGTAGACAGAAAGACCTTCCAGTGGCTCCTTCATAGGAAGGGGGTGATGCTTGGATTCACTTTCCCTATCTCCAGAGATAACTGGTATCTTCCCTCTTCCCCATCTCAGCCCCTGTCAAAGACTTGCCTATCTCCTGGGTTGCCCAAGTACAAGAAGTCAATATCTGCATAAGATTATTATTAGAGAGTTTACCTTTTTAGCTTTTGAGGGAATGCTAAGCAGTGTGATATGTGCCCCAAAAGTTTACAACTGTTGTTCTGATGTCCCATCTAGATAATGTTCACTTTTTCCCTCAAAAATGTGCTGGTTTACAAGAAATTATTTGATTTTTGTGCTTATAATATGAAAGATTTTGTTACCTTTGCAAATACGTCTCCAAGTTTGACTTATTCATGAAGGCCTGGCTTTCTAAAAGAAAATTCCAAACTCTTTCTCTACCCTAGCCTGTTTCCCTTCTCCTCCAACTCAGCCACCACTCAAGTAAATCTCCTTGTCTCACCTCCTGACAAAACGGATACTGTCAGTCACAAGCTCTCTCATCTTCTCTCTGTCTGAGAATATTTCTGTTTTCACCTAGATTTTCTGGCTTTGGAGGCAGAAAGACCAGGGCTCAAATACCTGATCTGTGTGATCTGCCAAGAAGCTATGTGACCTTGGGCAAGTTTCCATGTCTACAAATTGAAAATCATAATTTCTATGCCACAGAATTGCTGTTAAAATTAAGAATGAATATGCGGGCTGGGGAGATAGCTCAGTCGGTAGAGTGCTTGTCTTGCAAGCACAAGGTCCTGGGTTCGATCCCCAGCACCACAAAAAAAAAAAAAAAAAAAAAAAAAATGAATATGCATGTGCTGGGTCTAGCTTGACGCATTGTAGACTCATAAAATCAGAGTTGCGGTCCTGTCTTTCCTGTCTCCTCACTGTCTTGGCTGCTTCACCGCCTGTGTTCTCTATCCTATTTCCTTCCTTTCTAGAGACCTGATCACACAACTATCCTGCCTCCCTCCAGAGTCATTTGCAGTCCTCTCTTTGTTGTCACCTCCCCCTTGATCATATGACATGCCCTCATCTTCCCTGTCCTCAATAGGATCATCTTGTGCTACAACTATTTGTCTTGTTCTCCATTCTCACTTCTAAGATGAGGAAGAGCATCCTGCCACCTGCTTTGTCCCAGCCTCCAACTGCCTCAGTTAACTGCAATCGGGCTTTTATCCTGATGTCGCCTGGAGAAAGCCCTTTCTCAGGACTCTCACCAATGACCCAGCGTGTCACCAGAACACTTCCTTCCTGAGACATCACTTCAGCACCTAAATCATGGTGCTCCCTTTTCTAGGAAAGCCAGTGTCTTCCAGGCAAACTCTTAATTCTTCACTTTAGCATTCACACCCTTCCATGACCCCAATCTATCATTCTGCACTTACTATGCCATAAAAATAAAATCAAAATAATTTAAAGAGTTCCATGCTCAAAAAATGTAGGATGCTTCATTATTCTTTTCTTAGAGCATTTTACTGTTTATTAAGATATTAAAGGTTCCGTGAAGAATTCTACAAGAAACTTGTTTGTTAAATATCAACTTCTTTCTTATGACCATGAAACTCTTATTTTTATTATTATTAAACTTTTTACTGTGTAAATCTTGTCTCCTCAAGCTGTTCTTAAGTTACTAGTGAGTAGGTTTTGTGTTGTGTATTTGTGTCCCTCGCCAAGTCAGTTCTAGGACTAGGACATAGTATGCACTAGATTATAGTATAGTATGCACTAGTATAAACTAGATTGCAAGTTGCTTTCTGTTACTACAGTGGACTTGTCTTTTTCTTGGTTTTTGTTTGTTTGTTTTAATTAACATCACATTTGGCAGAAATTAATAGAAAAGCAAGGGACCATATACTCTCCATGACACAAATATGTTCTTTGCCTCTCTCAAATGCCTCGTTTCTCCACATCCTTTATGACTCAAGGAATGGAGGAAAAACAGTCTTTTCCAGATCACCTGTTGGAGCAAGGAGACATGGTGCTCTGTTCAGGTAAGAGAGCACATGGAAGTGTGAGGACACTGGGAAACAGACAGGGCTGCACACATTCCTACCAATGATAAATGGAGGTTGAGTCACTGCCAGCAAAGGTTCCATCAATCTGCGTTCATATTCAGGTCTGCTTCATCTAAACCATCTTTGTGTTTTGCACATTAAGGTAACTTTTACCAATGGTGAGAAGAGAGGAAATGACCATGGCAGCATAGGTGACAAGAAGGATGTGAGCCCAGGAAAAGAAAAACCTTCTGTCCAATGACCTGGGTGTCAAGAGCATCATTGTGAAGACCAGGAACTGTTGCTGGCAACTGCCAAATTCCAACTTGGGTGTCATGGAAAACAAAGAGAAAAAGGCACCAAAGAAACTGAACAAAGAAACCATCAGTAATACGCTAGATTGTTTCAGGGAATACAAAGCTATTTCCCCTAAGGAAAAGGAAAAGTTTTTTTCCTGGCCTTGACTTTGTGCTGATCTCCTGGTATCATGAGAATTTGACCAGACTGAGTGAGCCAAGAAGTTTACTACAGAATGTAAGGAGAGAAGAAACCAGAAGCGCCCATTAGAGCCACAGACTGTGTGTGTTTATATATGTACATACGCATTTATTTTTAGCAGTGCTGGGATCAAACCCAGGGTGTTGGCATGCTAGGTAAGTAAGTAGTCTAGCACTGAGCTACATCCCCAGTCCTTATATTGTGGAGAAAAGTATAAAACACAGTATAAAGATTGGGGATGTGTATGTATCCTAACAATTAAATACAAGAATATATACCAAATACCATTTGAATGAATTAATAAAATAACTCTATGTGGGGGAACTATTCAATCCCTTACCGCTCCTTAATTAGTTAATATATAATGTCATACCTTTTAAGGAAGAAGGCAGGGTATGAATTTATAAGTAAAATTATTTCAAAATTGGTATTGTGAAAGAAGGAAATCTATCTGCATTGCTTGTGGGTGGCTTGGTACATCTCTCACCAAAATATCAGTATTTGTACACATATGACTACAATACTTTGATTGCATTATCAGAGCATCTAGTACTCATTCAACACTGCTGTGGACTCCTGACCTCTACAGCAGATCAGACTGTCTCTCGTCAATCTAGGTGAGTGTGAGGTCCACTGATGGGAGCAATCTCCCTCTCCGAGACACGGGTGAAATTCCTTATGTGTTACAGGGTAAGTAAAAATAGTTCAACAGAAGCAAATGGCACTTCACTAGACGTTAGGACAAGACAGAAACAAAAGAAGAAACCCTTTGTTCTTGGTGCTTTCCACAGAAGATTCTTGGACCATCTACAAAAACCCAACCCTACAAGGTTTTTTCTAAGAAGTTATGGGCAGATAGGAACTTTTCAGCTAGCACATGTCAAAGCTTCTGCCAGGAATGTAAACTGTACAATCATTTTTTTATGTCTTTAGACACCTAGAACAGAAACCTTAAACACCCAAGTGTCAAAATAAGACAGATAACCCAATAAATTTGCTAGAGCAGGGACAGGGAAAACAAACAGAGCCTTCTGTTAACTCGCTCCAACCACTAGCCTGAAACCTTAGCCTGCCACACGTCTTTCCTGTCGGGCTGTTTATTTAGACTCCCGTAAAGCCTCTCGGCACCCATTTTTAATTTTCAGCTTGCTTCTTGTCAGCTTTCTGAAAAGCATAGCAAGAGCCACTGTTTAACAAAAACACACACAAATCAGGGAAGGAGGAGATGGATAGCGGGGGTGGATAGTGCAGACGTCTTCCTGCAAACTGCACAAGGATGGCATTCCTGGTTCCATTTGTTTGTAACGGAGTGAAGGGGTTGCCAGTCGGGGTCATTCATCCTTGCAGACTTGGGTTTAGATGGTTGTCCTCATAGGAAAGGTTTTGCCTCATTCGATGTTATAGTCCATATCCACTCCTAATACACTTTGTAAATGCTCTTTGGAAATACGGGGTTAAAAAAAATCTTCAGTGGCAATTCATTTCATTCCATGTTTACTATTCTTGATTAGATGGTTGGAAAAGACTTCAAGTAATCATTTTGTCCTTCCAAACAGGAAGGATAATAGACTTTTGAGTTCATCAGATAGTGTTATTATCCTTAAAGATGCCTGATACACCACCCATCAACATACCTATTAAGTAACTGTTAACATGCAAAGTTATGTGCCTGGCCCTGTCTACAGAGTGAATCTACTGTGTGAACCAAAAGTTGGAATTCAGACTCTTTCATGAAATACTGTGGCAGGTTCCAACTAATGAGGATGAAAGAGAAAGGGAGGGTGGGTGAGCCCAATCTTGGTATTTAAAAGTATTTTGATAACAAAAGAGAAGACAAGGTTAAAAGCTATTCAAAAATGAGCTTCTTGTTCTGCAAAAGCCAAGCTTATTTTTATGGGAGACTAAAAACTTTTCTCTCTCTTTACTGTCTCTACACTTTCATCCCAATGCAGTTGGAAGCAATGTCTCAATTTCCTAGGTGCCCATTTGATTGATCTATATTTCTTTTATGGCATTCATCAATTTCAACATTGAATAGTAATTTACCCTAGAATAAAGTGATTTCTCTAAGATTGTAAGATTTCCAGGGGCTGATAAGGAAAGAAAAGAAGACTTATAAAAAAAGTAAATTGTTTCCATGATCCCATAACATGCATATGTATGTAAATGTGTGTGCACATGTGTGTGCATGAAAAGGAAGAGGTGAAAGCTTCAGATCACTTTCAACATATTCATTCCAATGCCTTCCCAAGGGTTAACCACAGTTAATACTTAAGGACTTTCCTTTCCTGAATTTTTTCTATACTTACATCTGATCTAAAGCATATGTTTGTATAGGTGTGTATGCATGTATGTTTATATCATACACAAATAACTACAGTTATGCATTTCTCTTTGTCACAAAGATGGGATTCTGCTATACCTCTTGAACTACAATTTGTTTTTATAAAAGCATTTTATTACATTTTGTCAAATCAGTACTTACGCATTCTTTCTAATGGCTGCATAGGATGCTGTTCAATCAATTTATTTGATTTAACCATTCCCTGACTGCCAACTTTTGGTATTAAAAATAAGACTGCGATTTACATCCTGACATATTTATTTTTAACTTGTTTGTGTTCTTATTTTTTCAAGATAGGTTCTTAGAAATAGTGATGCTGAGAACGGAACTGGGAACTGCCTGAAGTTATTAATTTATCAAAAGAAGAAATAGAAGTTGCAGGAGAAGGGATTATGAGCAACAGAAGCACAGACTTCTGTGTTAGTGGGCTGTGTCACACAGTGTTGACAGAGGAGGAAGTCTGAGGCTCTGACATCAGATATCAATGGCATTGGCATCATTGGCAAGGTAATCCTCTGCAAGGAACAATACCTCCAGTTCTTAGGTGTTAATTAGACTATTTTATTATTCTCTAATTCCTATATCTTATTTAGATTCTAGGCTCACTAAGCAACATTCTGAATTCAATATGGTTTCCCTGAAGGCCTAATGTGAGAGAAATAAAGTTAAGTGGAGGAAATGTAGATAATAAACTCTGTCAGTCTGTGTTTGGGGTTTAATCTTGAAACATGGATCCTCTGAGAATGTTGATTAAATTAGTTTTGGGGTCTACAGAATTACCAGCTTGTGGTGCCAGTTGAAAGTCACCCTATCCTATGAGCAACATCTTGCCACCATTATAGATTTTAATTTCAAACTCGGCTGGCCCGTGAGTTCCTAGAAGGTAAGAGCCACCCTTGATTTGAGTCTGCAGTCCCCACAGATAGAGGACAATGGCAGAGTGGGCATTTACTGCCAAGTCATTTTCATTTCTCATCTCCACTCTATGACCATGGCGTCTCCTCCTGATTCTGACTCTTATCCATAACATCAGTACTGCCCAGAGCTGAGGCCAGTGTCAGTAGACTCACTTTTCTTCAGAGTGCATGAAAACAATGCTCTCATATTAAAAGAGAAAAGTACGGTCCCCTAAGGACAGCACATAAGACTTGAGACGTGGATCCATCGTAACTTTGCAATTCAATTTCATCATTCTCATCTCCAGGCCTCTGCCGCAGGAGATTCCTTTCCATTCTTACTGTCCTTGTCTGACTAACTTATTTGTAAGCTAGAAGGTATACATGTTTTACTGAAGGGCAAGGCTTCTGCAATAAAGCAGAGGTTAATGCATCTGGGGGACTAGGGAGATGTGGAGAGGGATGGGGGTACAGTTATGGACTCACTGGTCAAGAGGACTGTTTGCCTTTCCCCCATCTCGGGCTCCTCTTTTGAGTTATGGTGTCCACCAAATAATAAAGTTTAAAGGCTGTTTTTTTGTTGTTTTGTTTTTTTTTACAAATATTCATTGTTGTGGATTTGCACTATTAATAATCACGTTAGTAGGTAGAAAAGCCAGAACCTTTTTTTTTTTTTTTTTGTATCAGGAATTGAACCCAGGACACTTACCCACTAAGCCACATCCCAAGCCCTTTTTATTTTTTATTCTGAGACAAGTTCTGGCTAAGTTGCTGAGGGTGGCTTTGAATTTGCAATCCCCCTGCCTCAGCTTCTGGAGCAACGGATTACAGGCATGCACCACCACACCTGGTTGGCAATTTTTTTATACAGGTAAAATCAACATTCTATCTCAACCTTTCTAGGTTAGGCAAGGGGGGAAAGAAAATTGTGAAACTGAGAAATTAAATCTGCATTCATTGGTGATACTGTCTCTCAAGGCTGAACAAAAAAGGATTATTTATTAAGGGAAAAACTAATTATCTAAAATGGACCAATGTGAGTTTTATTCTCTTTTGCTAATTGACACTACCTCCAAGCTTATGAAGTCATTTTGGAAAACCACTGGTCAGTGTTACCATCTTAATGCTCATGATAAAACTAACATTTTTTTCTTTTCCCTTGAGAAAAATACAGAAATAGACAATTTTTATCATTAAATATCATTCTAGTGTAAGGCAATTAAAGATCTGGACACAGTTCTCAGAAAGATTCTTAATTTACTTTATTATAACAAATGGGGTATATAAAGCTTTTCTAGTTCCAGGAGTAAATCTTTGCCTAAAGATGTCCTGGCTTGCTCTCTACCTTGCTACTAAAGAACAAAGGGACCGAACTACGAACTCACCTTCAAGTACATACACTCAGGCTTGCACACTCAGGCTTGCATATGTTTCCTGCCAATCATTTCTCTCCCAATAAAGATTATAAAAAGATCCAGAGCAATTCTCTCCTTTGAATCACATACCCAGTTCTCTGAGGTTGACCTATCCTTGAAGTTGGAGTCCCCAGATCTGCTAGACATTTCAGAAAGGCAAAAATTTCATGGAGCACTGAAAACCAAGTGGTAATATGGAAATATTGTATAGTAATGTTTTGAGGAATGAATGGGCAACATAATAATGTCTTGACTAGTGTTTAGATCTTGATGTAGCTATTTCTGAGTTTGACAAGTGCCCAGTATAGATGAGCAGTAACTCTTGATCAAACAGAATCAAATTCTTCCCTTAACCTGAGTTACCCAGAAATCATAGATTATATTAGGAGTACATAAAGAAGAAAGAAATCGTAGACTACATTGAGTTTCTTTCTTCTTTATTTCTAGTGTTTTTATTAGCGAAGAGTTTCTTTTAAAAAGAAAACCCACTAACAAATTTGAGAGGATGGCCTGTGGTCAGTGCCTATTCTTCCATTCTCAGAGAGCCAGCATCACAAAGGTGCTGGATTAATCAGGGGCAAAGACAACCAGACTTTGCCTCTATCCAGTGACACCTTCACTGGACAAGTAACGTATTGTTTTGGAGTTCTGGTTTTCTTATTCATACAATGTGTATAAAAACCCTTGCTTTCCCTGCCTCAGAAGAGAGCTGAGAAGATCAAAGGAGGTAATGTCTATGTGAATGCTTCACAACCATTAACACATCATTGTTGTTAACATGCTGTCGCTTCTACTCTCAGTGTGAAATATCTCCTATGTTCTAGAGTCAGATAAATATCATATAGGCAAAACAACTATATGTCCTAGATTTTTTCTAAAGGACACAAATTTTAACATTTCCATCCAACTGTTCACATAAGCATACTTCTCAAATCATGTATTCTTACTTAAATTGGAAAGGAAAACCACTTGAATTTTAACGAGACATGCATATATGCATAATATAACTAGAAGTCTGTATACAAACAATATTTTATAATAATATTTCCTTATGGATGATATAGAATGCTCAATAACTAAAAAGTCTTTTTAAAAACCAAACCAAATGCAAAAACAAAGAAAAAGTGAAATATTCTCAGGAAAGATAGAACTATCACAGGGGAAAAAAGAACAAAGAGCTATCAGAAGTGTCTGTTTCCAAACCAAGTAAAACTCTTTGAAATGAGATAAAGCTCTGATTCTGTACCTTTGACTATGGCACAAAGTCAAGAAACATTCCTCCAATCAGAGCTGGATGTGAATTATGACTACTTTAGAAGAAACTGCCTTGCACAGGAAGTCTTTGGGAGCTATAGAAGCTGGATTAGAAAGGAGTTAATTTAAGTGCACAAATAAATGAAATCTATACACATGGGTATTAGGGGATGTCATTTTTGACATTTAAAAAGAATAGACTTTGACCTCAGTTTAAATACGCCTGTGATGTGTCTCCCATTCCATCCCTAGCATTACTAACCAGTGCATTATTATTTGAACATTAAATGAAGAGAAAATACATTTCCTCACTAGATCAACATGCTTCTTTAGAAGTTCTGTCTTAACACAAGGAATCTGTTGACAGTGGATGGAAGACATACTGCTTGAAAACCCCACACAGTACAGCTGGTGAGTCACCCAGAAAACCAATGCAATGCAAATGCTTAAGAAACCTCTGAAGAGAAATCCAAAGCATTTTTTTAAAAATCAAATTTGAAAGTGAAATCCCTCAGCAACAAGCTGGGAAAGTAGATGGGAAAACTTGGAGTCAATTGTTCCTCCTTCTTTTATATGTATGTATCTGTGTAGGTATGTGTTTACAGGAATCCATGAATTCATATCCAGGTTGTTTCTAAAACACTGAGCAGACTTGTAGAAGGTACAGAGAGCTGGAGGAGGAGCAGATCCAGCTCACGATGGTAATATTCAAGGCACCCCCTGGTCATTTTGATGGCTTTCCTCTCTAATCTCAGTCCAGTTCAGTTATTGGGTCTCAATTCTTATCACTCTCCAACCCATGACTCTGCCACAAACATGGTAACTGCCCATCAACTGTGAGGAGATAATTTTTTTTAAGTTTTTATTTTGAATCTGATGAGCTGAATTTGAAACATTTAGCAAATAATTGCTTCCCAGAGGGTGATTTGGGGTGCATGGGGGGGGGCAGCCATATTCAAATGACTACAGTTTTCCTTAGGGCCATGTCTAAGATCAATGATTGGTCAAAATTTTCTGTCAATTGATAGTAAATATTTGGTCTGTACAGGCCAGGAGGTCTTGGTCACAACTTGACGTTATCACTTCAACATGAAATCAATTTTAGAAAATACATAAGTAAGCATGGCTATGTGGCTAGTTCTCTGGTCTCTTCCTAGTCACATGGTGACATTGTCCTTTCTCACACCTGTACAATCAGTGTGGCCATATGACTTGCTTTGGTCCAGGAGATATGAGCAAAAATGACACGTGATCTTCCAGGAGAAAAACCAAAGAGTAAGTACATGATTTACCACATTCCCTTTTCAAGGTTGGAGCAATTGTGAATGTGAAAAATAACCACCACTGACCTGCAGTACATGCAGGCTGAACAAAAAATAAAAATCTGTTGCATTAAGACACGGAGATTTTGGGGTGCTAGCAGTTTAGCATATACTAAATGCAATCAGCTTATCCCATACTATAAGAGGATGCTTATAGCTCCATAAAATGAAATATTTATACCCTCTTCAGCAGAAGATAACCACTTTGCCAGCTGAAAATAAGTTACCAAATACATCATGGATTTATTGTCCTTGAGCCTCTGAGTTATAGAGAAAACTAGAAAAAACAATTTTTAATGCTCCTTTTTCAATGCATTTGAAAGTATTATCATACAGAAATCTCATATTCTGCTGATGGGCAAGTAAGCTGCTAGAATCATTCTAGACAGTTATTTTCCTACACCCATCTAGATTTTTTTACAATTTTTCAAACTTTGGCTACAAACTCTATTCCTAGGACTCTAGCCTAAAGAAATAATGAAGAACCTAGGCAAATATTTATGAATAATAATATCCATTCTTATTAAAATAATAAGAAAAAATCCTGGAAATAATTACACTTAACTTCATGGGAAAAGCTAAAAATTATGTGATATTCATGTAATGGAAAAAATTACACAACTGTTTAAAATCAAGCTTATAAAGGAATGTCATGACAAAACCCAGATATATGTTCTATGTAGGATCATAAAGATAATTTCATGATGTAGATGTATTATATATATACATATATATATATATATATTTTTTTTTTAACATATATGTAGACAGACAAAGAGAGCTGAAACGGACCAAAACATCATAGGATAATAAATGATTATAATTTTATTCCTTGACATTTTAATATTTTCCAATTTTTCTATAGGGAGCATGTATTACTCTTGGAACAACAAAAATGCCACAAATAGTATTTTTACCATTTTTACCTGGAGCTGCAAGCTTTGGAGTCACCCTTAGAACATATCAAGTTCATTTCCTCTCTCCATAAGCTATGAAATGCCCAACTCTCCTCTTTAGTGAAGTCATTTCCCCCACAGCTTTCCAACATTCTTACTTAAAGTTGTCAGCATGAAACTACCCTCCACAAAATATGGCTCACAGAGGTCCACGTTGGAAAGAATGGGTCTTGACTCCCTCCCAGGGATGGTATGTATTAATAACATTACTAGTATTTACATAAACTTAATTGCCTTTATTCTTACAAATGGGCTGATGAGCAGGTAAGCTGCTACAATCACTCGTGTCAGGGAATCTCACAGATCTCTCCCTTTGCCGCCTTACCCTCCCCCACTGCTATAGCAACACATCTCAGGGACTTGTAGCCATAACTGGTGTTCACATCCCAGTCCGACAAGGTATTTCACTCGCAGCTCTGTTTGATTCCAGAAACTTGGCTCCTTCCATGTTGTGGGCCCACCACATGGGAGGGCTTTCTCAGAGGTGTTTGCTGGATGCTCTGAGTCCAGCTAGCCAAGCAAGCCAGGAAAGAAAATGAGGAGAAAATGTACATATTTTGTACATCTACCTTCATTTCATTTGCCAGAATACAGTCGCATGACTCCACTTACTTCCCAGCAGACTGGGAAATACAGTTCTTCTGAATGTTTAGGAAGAAAAGACAGAGTTGGAGTGTATCAGGGTCTCTGCCCTCCCCACCACAGGAAACTGACAGTAGCACTAAGCTCTCATCTCTTAATACTGCTTGTTCTGATTTACTTTAATCCCTTCGTTAAAAGAACCACCCCACTCAGTTAATCTTTCTCCTACCAGATTCCCAAAATGAGCTTTGAATCGCACCTTCAGGAAGATTTTCTAAATGCCCCCATCAGAATGAGTTTACTGCTTCCTCCATGGTCCTATTGCTTGAATCTCTATTATAATTCTTCTCAAGAGTCCACTTGTATCCAAGGAAATCACCTCTGCTTTTCTTTCATCAGAGAGAAGGGACTGAACTGTGAACTCCCATGGTGTCTAGTCAGGTGACTTCACACAGTGGGCACTCAGCTAGTGTTAACTCCTTTCCAGTGCCTTAGAATCAACATTCATGAAAGCTAACAGAACAAAAATGTACCAGCCTAGAGTTTCACATACAGTTCTGGTTTTAGCTCTGCCTCTTAACAGATATTATCTGAAGAACATTTATGAGTAGGTTCAGAAGAACCATCCAAGAGGCACATGAGCTTTAAAACCTCTTTGGGGATTGATTTAAGAACCAAAGGATCTAGCATAAGATTTCTTATTCCTCTGATAATCCTGTCGTATTTTGCAGATTTTAAAACTCTCTGTGGATTTTTTCTTTTCCTGGAAAATCCACGTCCTTCAGTAAATCAACTTTTCAGCCCAGTGGGTATAAAAACAGACTGTGTAGTGAATGTGCTTTTGCTTTGCCGAGTGTGCAGGCAAACGGAAAAGAAAGCAAAAAAATAAAGTAAAAGTGAAAGGTGTGCGCTTTCCCCATTCATCTTAATGGAGTGCTAACCTTCCTGCCTCAAGGTGACCCTTAGCATTCTAGAACTATTAAACAGTGAGCTGAAATCCAAACACTCTGTCTGGGAGTGAAAGCTCCTTGAAAAAGGACAGCTGTGTCCAGTTTTGATCACAACTCAGGATTAAGAAAGCAAACATACCCAATGACCAGATCTGGGCTGTCCTCTGCTAGCTTTCGGTTCTAGAATCTCCCTGCTTTGCTCTGCCTTGAAAGGTTTTCCCTGTTTAAAAGGTGAATGAGGTCTGGGGTGTCCTTGCTTTCAGGGCTGGCTCCTGAGGCAGGATACATTAAGTCAAAAACAGTCTCTTATCAAGTGGTGCCTTAAAACCCTTAGAATCTTAGGGACCATTGGTTCTCATGCTTCAGAGTGATGTGTCTGGTTCCTAGTACTGAGGATTGCATGGAGAGGCAAGGCAGAAGAGGTCAAAGACAGCCAAGAGAGTTTCAGGAGAAACCCCAAAAGAGCAATCTACAGAACTGGTTTCCAAAACATTCTACTTGATAGTCTGTTCATTTTAAAAATAAAAGGATTGGAACCAAACACCAGCTCCCTGTTGATTCTGTTGATTGGTAATTAGGTAAAAGCATTAAAAAAAAAAAAGAACATCTGCTCTGAAGTCCAGTAGACAGCTGTGGACTCTATTTCCAGCCTTAGGACTTACCAGCTGTTCTACCTTGGGCAAAATCTCTAATTTCTCTGAACTAGGTACCTCATCTTTAAAATATGAATAATAACATTACTTCATAATTACATTATCTGAGAACTAAAGAACATCATCATAAGCATAATAAGCAATCAAAACTGTAATTATTATTTCATGATTGATAGAAGCTCACAAGGAGATTTCCTCATGTGATTCCCCTTCCATTTTCTGACAGCTCTCAGTTCTGTCTGGCCAATAGCTGCAAAAACAAACAAACAAAAGTCCCTGCCAAAACCTATACAGAGAAAAAACTTTGGAAAGTAAAGTAGCAAAACACTAACAACATTGTTTTTGAATGTAGGTGCTTGGATAATTTTTATTTGTTTTCTTTGCAGTTTCCAAATTTTTTAGATAAACATGTATTTTAAATATTTCAATAAATATTATTGACTAGACAAAAAAGACTCAATATCCAACAAATATCGTGTGATCTATTGGCTTGTTATCAAGCAACTCTTTGCAGGTTATTATATATAAATCATCCAACCGAATACCCCAGATTTCATGGGATAGTTCTAAATATGGATAGTCCATTCCATGTATTTCATTTAGTTACTCTCATACTGGTTGATTTAGTCCAACATATACAATTATTTATAAATGAGATACGATATCAAATTACTGAAAACACACATGATCCCACCTATTTTGGAACTTAGATTGTAAAAAAGGGGGGGAAAAAAGTCCTTTGTATAATTTAAAATAATAATAAAATCAAACTATGTGGTGCCCAAGCACAGAGTGAGCACATACTGTGAAGTGTTAAGAGGCAAAGTCATAAGTGGGTACAGGCAGCATGGTGAGTTTAGACAGAGGACTCCTCTAGATCAAATGGAAGGTGAGGAGTTAATTACCAGAAGAGATGACTAAAAAGGAGAATATCTGGGGAAGGTTAAAATGCAAAATAGAAAGTGGTCAAAGGTTTTTCACTAGGGATGAAAGAGATGCAGCAGGGAAAGCGTGTTAAGAACAGAGATGTGGAATTGCAAAGATGATAAGGAAGTTCACAGATCTCAAGATTATCAAAAGGAGCACTGTGACCCTACAGGTATCAGCCAAGGAACAGAGTGTGACAGTTGATACCTTATTTAATTAAATGTGTTGGGCTACATGAAATAGAATGTGTAACTAAAAGTGACCAGAGACAGGTAGTCTACAGGTTGATTCAGTGACTTAGCAACATCAAGAATCTATACTTTCCAGCTGTGCTTCTCTGCCAGCCTTCCCATATGCCCTGGTTTCCTGCCGAGCTGCAAGATGGCTGTAGTGACTCCAAGCAACATATTCTCATCAAACTCCAGGGTGGGAGGAAAGAGCAGTGATGGGGATGGGGGCAAGGAAGGCCAGATTGGTGCAGGAATTCTCTCCAAGTGTCTATCATTATCAGGGGAAAAAAAATATTTTTCATAAGTTTACCCAACAATCTCCTCCCTACACATCAGTGACTACAGGTGGGTCAAATAGCCATCAAAGTCAGCAGGAAAGCAAGGGGCTGCATATTCAGTTTCTAACATAGTCTGTGGTCTCTGCCCACTTGAAAATAAAATGACATAACAATTGACTGTTGTATAGAGAATCAAATGGGCATTACAATTGTTATTTTTTAAAATAAATTAAAAAGACTTCCTTCCTTCTGTTTATTCTCTCTCAAGTTATTTGTTCCTACAGAAAGTTTGCTATTTCATCAACTGGCTCAATTGGGTTGATTATTTTAGCAGATATTGCTTAAAATAAAAGTACCTATACTACACATTTCACCCTTTATTTCCCCACATACAAACACATCTGAGCCTACGCTCAGATTTTTTTCTTTTTACCCTTTCCACAATATTTGCTCCCTGATCAAATTTACAGAATGGGATCATCTTACAAGTACAGAAGCTAGCAGTTATTTTTTGCATCTTAGATTTTTGTGGATATTCCTTTTGTTTCAGATGTAATAACAAAATCACAAAGGAAGCCAAGAATATGTGGTTTCTGTGAATGTTTACATTTTCCTGCAAAGTTTCAAAGAAATATTTAATAAACATTTAAAAAATTATTCAATAAATGATGAGCACTGTTTTTTTTTTAGGCTTAGAAAGAAAATTAAGCAAAATAGGAGTTACACAAATACACAGGGCATAATTGAAGCAGCTTCTATTAACTCATTCAGATGCCATCAATACAGTAGTTTATAAAAACTAAAGGCGAATATGCATTCATCATGGTTTAATTTTTAAACAAATAAAAATTGTTTCTGAATATGTTTGAAATAAAAAAACAGTCATCCAGGATGACTTAAGAATAATTTAAAAGTGAATCTAAAAATAGATGACAACTTCTTATCTGTTTTGTTTTGCTTTCCAATAAAAACTAAATGCCACACAAAATGAGAGGAATTTAAAATTGTCGTGCATTATAATAATTGCTTTGTAATTAGAATACTTAATCTTTTAGAAGAGCTTATTACCTGTGTAGTGCATCCATCTGCACGAATTTTCCTGAATTCCCTCAGGTAATTAGTTTTGCAAAATATTACTGGTTGGTGCGTTCTCCCTCACTATTACTCCTGAGATTTTATAAAATACAAGCACTCTTACCACAATGTTAGATTGAGAAATGTAATTAACAGAAAATATTGTATGATATTCATGTCAAACTTTGCACATAGACCCTAAGTATTCCTAGGTGACCTAATTAGGCAAAACAAATTTAGCTCACAAATCTTGACACCATCCTCCTCCTCTAGAGCACACATCCAAGGCCTTGGGAAGCATCTGATTCTGTTTTAAAATTCACAGCCTCTCAATACTCCATGTCATTCAGTGAACCTATAAAAGGATCCAGGATATTTTCCGTCATCCCCATTTCAATAAAGCCCTCATTTTTCTAGTCCTCTAGAGCCAGCCCCACTTTCCTGCTGGCTCCTGTTTGTAACATCTTTATTATGTGCTGTTTTCTAAATCACAGGACCATCCCAAATTTTTTGTCACTTCTTCACCCAAGGCACATATGTTGCTAAACTCCTGCCATAATTCAAAAGAAAAGAAGCAATTTCCTTTTTGTTAGTCGTATCATAGAGCTTTCTTCTCCTTTCCTATTCCTTCTAAAGCCTACACAAGATTTTTGCCTATTAAATGCCTCACCAATATCTAGAATTTACCTGCGTTTTAGAGTCTTACAACCTTACACTGTTCTCTTAAAACCAAGTAGAAGAAAGTAATTTCTATTCTAAAGGTAACTATTACTGTAGCATTATAACACATCAATTAACATTTTCCAAGTCAATAACCTAAATATTCAAGACTAAGATAAAAGAAGGGAATGCTTTTATTTGCCACTCAAAATTATAATTGGTATTATAATTAAGAATGGCTGTCAGGAGAAATGATTTGTCAGGGTCTTAAGCCCCCGCTGCTCTTCTTGACCAGTGACAAGGGAAGGGAGCACTCCTCAACAAGGTCAGACCGGGAAAGGTAGGGCCCACTGACCGCCCACACCCAGCCCTCCAGGCGGAGGACAATCAGACAAGTCAGGGAGACCAGTCACAGCAGGAGCTTCTTTATTGAGGAAGTCACACAGCTTTTATGTAGGGTGGAGGCTAGGCGGGAACCAATCAGCTTAAAGGTCAGCAAGGCATGGGAGGTCACGCAGGTAAGAGTCCCATAGGACTATATGGCAAGCACAAGCTGATCATGTTCGCGGAACTGTTGTTAACCAATCCCTGATGGTGGTCCGATTTATAGTCATTAACCTTTGAAACCACCTTTGAGGCCTTGATCTTGCTCAACCTCCAGGGAGTAAGGAGTCAGCCTGAGTTAGTTAACGTGTCATTAGTCCCAACAAACCCCCTTTTTTGTTTCATATTAAGGGTGTGTCTGTCTTAGGTTGCCCCTGGGAGGGTCTTACCCGTCATGGAACATCACCCTAGCAGTTTGGGGGTCCGCCTTACTCGAAGGTGTGCCTGTCTTAGGTTGTCCTCCTCTGAGGATCTTACCCATCATTGACTACCACCTTAGCACTTCAGGCGGGCCCCTCAGGAGGAGCAGGGCTTGAGGGACACCCCAGTGTCCTGATATGAGTGATCCATGATTCTATAGGGCTCCCAATCATCATTATGAAGGGCAGTATAATGCTGTCGGACCACCATGAGCTGCACAGACTTAGCCTGGCTTTTCAGGAAATGGATAAGCTTATTGATTATGCAAGGCCCAAAGGTGAACACAAGGATAATGGTGATTCGCGGTCCCATAAGCAGGAGGAGGTAGGGGAGCCACCCATGTAACCCAGTCCAGAGGAAGTTAGAGTGGAGCTCTCTCCTACGACGTTCCAGATCTCCTTGTAGGTTTTTTATTTTATCTTGTACAATGCCAGAGCAGTTGGCATAGAAACAGCACTCTTCACCAAGGAACAGGCAAAGCCCTCCTTCCTTTGCCGTTAGCAGATCCAAACCATTTTGATTTTGCAGGATGACAGTGGCCAAGGAATCAAGTTGAGCCTGTAGATCTAAGATGGTAGAGCTGCAAAGTGCAATGTTAGGAGCTCTGTGTAGCTCTCAAGGAAGTCCACTGTCCAAAGTCATGAGGTCAGAGACCCAATCTCAATCACTGTTGTCCCATTTTTGCTACTGCGCATTACATTCTTTCTTAAATGTCATTTTAAGAAGTTTACATATATTGACTCCTGAGTCTATATGAACATTAGTTAACACAATTTAACATTATATCTAAATCATGAATTAAAGAAAGGCTGAGAGAGCTTTTAACTTTCCTTTTGTGTGGTAAAGTGGCAAAATACTTTTATGTTTCACAATATTAACCTTTAAACAAATCAGGCTCTAACTTTTAGAAATACATTTACACTTAAAATTTTTATCTTGGTGTAAAAAGTAACAAATTTTACATGTGCCCTATTGATAACAGGTCCTATAAGAGAACATTAAATGATAGAAATAAATCCCAATAAAATTTACTCTTTATAAGTTTAAAATTACCATTACAGAAAAGTTTAGTTTGGAGAATAGCAGCTTGATAAATTTCCCGTTTTAAAAACTTGTATACCTGGAAAATATGAACTCATTCAACACACAAAGAGTGACCATTTCACAATTACCTTGACACTCCTACATTACTAAATTTAGTTTTTAAAGAAAAATTTAGACTCTAACTTAGTACAATACTCTAACAGTTGTTTAACCATAATTGTATAAACCAATTTTTAAGACTAATTGTTCTAAAGAATAAAACTTAATAGACACAAAGTTAAGAGTAAATTAGTGTTTCTAAGAAATCCTTGTCATTTTACCAAATAGATTAAACTTTGGTTTATATCAGAACATTAGTATTTCACCTTAGGAAAAACCTTAAATAGCTTTATCTGTGTCACATACATACAACCAACTTAGTTACATGCAAACTTATTGAAACTTGCCCTTTACAGACTTTCTTAGCACTTATTTAGACCCTCATGTATTTTATCACATAAGCACTTACTTACCCAGAAACGTTTTGTTCTTCACTAAATATATTTCCATATCTACAACCTTTTATTTTTTATTTTCCTATGTGTTGACCTTTTTGTTCACATTCTGAAACAACTTATGAAATTTCTTAATTTATATAAATTACTCCATTTTAATAAGATTAAATATTTTGTTATTTATAGTACTCTAATTGAAACACAGTTGAAACTTTTGGAACCCTTCATATATAGAATTGTACCTGTTAGGACATAACTCTTAGTAACCTTGTTTTTAGTCAAGATATCAGACAGAGTCTTGAACAGTATTTGACATTTTTTTCTTGTTGAAGGAAAGTCCTAGAAAAATTGATGTTAGACATTTTATTAATATCAACATTTTATTAGTTTGACCACCTAGAGATTTGCGAATTATTTTTGAAGACATTTTACTTTTATTATTTTTATCCAATTTGAATTGAACCTTTTTAAATCACATGAATTAAAAGTACCTGCATCCATTCTTAAATTTTAATTTTAGGAGCCCTCAGTTTTGATACAGACAAAACATGACATCAGACAGCATGACATACAAATAACACAAAATCAAAATCAAAGGCCTTGTAACTTTATAGGTGAATCTCCATTGCAATGTAACAGATGTTCAAAAACTCTAGTTGAATAAGAAAATAGAACTGATCAAAAGTCATGAGCTCAAAAAAAAAAAATGTAGAATTCAAAAAAAACAAGAGTCCTGGAAAATGATACAGCCATTAATTACTTTAGTAAAGCACCATAAAATCTACTTTTTCTGGAGTTCAGGTAAGACTTTTTGCTCTCCCCCCCCACCCCTTGGGTTTGAGACCGGTCTCCTACTGAGTCTTCTGGCTTCCTCCATTTACATTTCAATGTAAGCCTTGACTGAGAGCTGGATCTGAAAGGGGCTAAAATGTTCTAGCAAAAACTTGATGCCTAGGGCATTTTAGCCATTTTTTTCCTTGTTAGTAATCAATTTAAACATTATCTCCAGGGAATGGAAGCAGAAACAGCTGAGTTGAAGTTGGAGGAGGAGGAGGAGGGATTAAGAGGGGGAGAAGAAGGAGGCCTCCGAGTTTGCAGGAAGAGCAGAGAAGCACAAGAAAGAAGAGACTTGAAGATAAGGAATCCCTTTCCATCCATCCACTGGCTTGCAGAAGCTGTGTGTCAATATCTTTGGTAGCCACAATCCACCTTCCCATGGAGCGATCTTTCATCCCTGCACAGGCCAATTTGTGATCAGTAGTCATTCCTTCCCAAACTAACATTTCAACATTTACCAGGAAGGCCATACAGGGAGGAGAGAGGTTAGAGTCAGTGAGTTCTCTCCCAGTATCATAAAATGGCCACCATCTGGACGGAGGAGGGGGAGGGCTTTCATTTGAGTCTGATGTGGCCCCAGAATACAAGATGGCGGCAATGAGCCTCCCCAGGGCGGAAGTGGGCCCTCACTATGTGTAGAGGCTGGCTGTCCTCGTTGTTCCTCAACCTTGGGAGGAGCAGACGGAGATGGATTGGGCTCCTCATTAAAGGTCTCCCAATGTTGTTTACTATGTGGCAAGTTTGTGGAAGGAGATGCAACAGGAGGAGCTGACAGTTCTTTAGGTGGCGGCTCTTTGGGGAGAAACTTGGAGCCCCCTTTGGGAGGTCCTGGAGAGAAGCAGGCCTTAAGGGCAGATAATGTAGGGCAGATGCTCAATGGGGGACCCTCCCCTAAATTGATTTCCCTCTTCCTAACAAGTTGTTCTACATGATTCCATGTGGACCAGTCAAAAAGATTAGTGGCAGGAAGCCAAGGGGCCACCTGAGTAAAGGTGTCCCAGGCTTTTTCCGCCTGTGTATCAGACAACTAAAGGCCCCTACTCTTCAGCATGAGTCCAAGAGCTGAGAGTGCAGGGTCACCATGTGTGGTGTGTGTTTGCCCCATCTTTTCAGGGATGCCCTTACCTCAGAATTTGCTTGGCCCAATCTGCCGGTACTTTTGGTTTCGAAGCTGTCTCTTCACTTTGGCTGCGGATCAGCCTTGAGGGGCCCCCATTGGGCGCCAGATGTCAGGGTCTTAAGCCCCCTTGCTCTTCTTGACCAGTGACAAGGGAAGGGGACACTCCCCAACAAGGTCAGACTGGGAAAGGTAGGTGACCGCCCACACCCAGCCCTCCGGGCGGAGGACAATCAGGCATGTCAGGGAGACCAGTCACAGCAGGAACTCAATTATTGAGGAAGTCACACAGCTTTTATGTAGGGTGGAGGCTAGGAGGGAACCAATCAGCTTAAAGGTCAGCAAGGCATGGGGGCAGTTCACACAGGTGAGAGTCCCATAGGACTATATGGCAAGCACGAGCTGATCATATTCACGGAACTGTTGTTTACCAATCCCTGACAGTGGTCCAATTTATCATCATTAACTTTTGAAACCGCCTTTGAGGCCTTGATCTTGCTCACCCACCAGGGAGTAAGGAGTCAGCCTCAGTTAGTTAATGTGTCATTAGTCCCAACAATGATTGATTCTAAGAATAGGATATTTACTAAAGCCACTATCACTTCTATCCAAAGCAATAAGACAAGGAAAAAATAATTTGAAAGAAAGATTCATTACAATTTTCTTAAATTGATTAATTTAATATACATCCACTAAGTACTCACATCTTTGATAAATAACTAGGAAAGACACAAGAAATACAAAATACAACAAAATTGTTAAACTGAAAGTTTCCTATTAAAGATAATTATGGCCCCCTGAATCAAATCTTCACACAAACTATATGATCAACAAAAGGTAATAAATAATACCAAACAACCCCACACATTTAGCATTATCTGAAAAATACCAGTTTTCTAATTTCCCTAAGGAAATAACAGCAATTTTCAAATTTCTACAGAGCTTCATTGCTTTTGCATAATTATGAGTAGAGAGAGTAGAATAAGGTAATTTAAGATGTTTCATGAAAAAGATGGGGAGAGAAAAAAATAAGAGATAAGGTGGAGAAAAAAAGAACACGCTCAAAAAGGTAAAAATCCCACATTGATTGCTAAAATGATAGACGCAAATCTGGGACTTAATATATCACAACTATACCTGAGGGGAAAGACTTAAAAGTGAAAGATATGGGAAGTGTTAACCTCAGAAAAACAATACTTCTGGTGGAGAGTCAGATAAATAAAGAAAATATGGTAACCTTTAAATATATAGCAGTTAAAAGAAAGAGAAATAAAGAAGCAAAACATGAAAATTTTAATCCTATGGAAATTAGAGAAATAAGATGAATCTCTCCCTATCCCCACTGCCATCACCATCATCTAGTCAAGAAACTACATTTTCTGGTACTAAAGAAGAAGGTACTCTTAAGACTAGGAACAATGCTCACAAAATGCCTAGGAATATAATGTAAAAAGGCATCCAGTTATATGTGAAGATCTTATAAGATGAAAACAAGAAAACAAAAATGAGCTTCAGTTGAAAAATTCTCCCCCCAATAAACCATAATTCAGAAAAAAAAAAAAAACATACCTAACCTCCAAATGAATTAAATATTTTCAAGCAACCATTTAGAGGAAATTTCTATACTGATAATAAATTTGATAACTAAATCAACAGAAAAAAACTAGGAATAATGCAATAAATATTGCTGTAATCTAGTTTATTAGGGTTCTCTAGAAGAACAGAATCAACAGGAAGTATGATAATAAGAGGGATTTATTAGATTGGCTTTTATGACCAGAAGCTGAATAGTCCAAAATAGCCATGTGCAAACTGGAGAGCTGGAAGAACCAGTAGCTGTGCAGTTCAAGAGACTGAAGCCCCAGAACAAGGAACCACAGTGCTAACATGGTCTAAAACCAAAGGTTTCTGGAAACTCCCTGGAGAATCCTGGCAGAGTCCACTTTGGAAAAGTGAAGAATCGAGAGTCCAATATACTCAGATGATTGCAGCAGCAATCAAGAACCTATTCAAGAAGAGTCAAACTTGCATCTGCATCTGCTTCCTTGTTCTTCCAACTTTTTCCATCCCAGTCACCATCCTATTGGGTGGTACTGCCCAGGAGTAGGGAGTGTCTGCATTTCAGTTGGCTATCCCACATGCCAATCATTCCTAGACACATCCTCATTGCCCCACCCAGAAGCCTCTTAATCATCAGATCTCTTAGTCCAATCAAGTTGACAATTCAAATTAACCATTACATCTGGAAATAAATTGAAGAAAAAGACAAAGCCATCTCAGAAATGAAGAATAAATTATAAGTTGCACATGGGAGAAGAGATTAAAGTGAAATTTTCATAAGATAGTGCTATTATCTGAGTGCTTATGTTGCTCCAAAATTCCAAATTCCTATGTTGAAGCTCCCAAGGTGATGGTATTAAGATGTCTTTGGGAAGTAATTAGTTAATAATGGCTCTGATCTCCTGAATGGGACTAATGTATTTACAAAAGGGTTTAAGGGAACCTATTTACCCTATTTCTCCTTTGTCTCTTCTGCTAAGTGAGAACACATATAAGGCACCAGCTATAAAGAATGGGGCCTACATTGGTCACCAAATCTGCCAGCACTTTTTTCTTGGACTGAACTGGGAGAAATACATTTCTGCTCTTTATAAGTTATAGTAACCTAAAAAGACTAAAACAGAGGTGCCTAAGAAAGATGAAAACAACTGAGAAAAATTTTTAAGTGAGGGGGGAAAAAAAGTAAAAGATTTCAGAGAGAAAAGAAGGCAAAGAAGGTCCAACATTCATATAACTGTAGTCTGTAAGTAAGGAAAAGCAAAACAATGGAACAGAAATGAATACTCAGATTTTCTCCAAATGAAATGTTCCAAAATTTTTTTAAAAACACTTAAATCTGTACATTGAAAGGTCCACCACATATCTAGAGAAATTGAACTAGAACTATTCTGATCAGCTAATAGACCTATCCTAATAAAACCATTTTAAGATAAAGAAAAAAAATCCTCAGGTAATTTAAAATAAAGTGATCAGACTATCTAATGAGGGGAGAAAAATAGGTTGGCATCAGAGTTCTTAGGAACAAAATACAAAATATGGCCACTGTGACACTGAAGTTTCAAGTAATTCAAAGAAAAGAAGTACAAGAATTTTATACCCAGGCAACCTTTACTTCAAGTACCTAGTCTAGAGAGAATCCGTTTTGAACATTTGGTAACTCAAGGAATATTATAAACATGAGCTACTCTTGAAAATTCTAGAAGAATAGTATTTCTCAATCATCTTCCTCCCTTTTAGATATTTTTACCCATCCCACCCATCACTATAAAATTTTAATATCCCCCATTTATAGCATATTTGCATAGGTGCTTTGATCCTTTGAAAGGCTATATATCATTGTAATATCTCAGAATTTTTCACTCCTGAACCCAGGAATCATGTTTTACCATGATGGGTATACTAGAGAATGAGAATCTTTTTTATTATTTTATTTTTTTAATAGGTTCTTCTTAGTTATGCTCAACAGTAGAATCTATTTTGATAAAATTATACAAGCATGGGATATATCTTATTCTAATTAGGACCCCATTCTTGTGGATGGGCACAATGGTGGGATTCACTTAGGTATTTGCATGTGTGTACATAGGAAAATTATGGTAGACATGTTTTATTGTCTTTCCTATCCCTATTCACCCTCCCTTCCTTTTGTTCCTCTTTACCTAATATGCTAAACTTTCCTTCTTCCCCTCACCCACTTAATTGTGGTTTAGCTTTGACATATCAGAGAAAACATTCGACATTTGGTTTTTTGGGATTGACTTATTTCACTTAGCATGATAGTCTCTAGATTCATCTATTTACTGGGAAATGGAATAAAGTCATTTTTCTTTGTGACTGAGTAATATACCACTGTGTATATATGCACAAGTTCTTAACCCATTCATATGTTGATGGGCATCTAGGTTGGTTACATAGCTTAGCTATTGTAAATTGTGCTGCTATAGTGATTCAGCTCACTGTAGTATGCTAATTTTTAAATCCTTTGGATATATGCTAAGGAGTGGGATAACTGGGTCAAATGATGGTTCCTTTTCTAATTTTTTGAGGAATCTCCATACTGCTTTCCAGAGTGGTTGCACCAATTTGTGGCCCCACCAGTAATGTATAAGTGTATCTTTTTCCCCACATCCTTGCCAATGTTTGTTGTTACTTGTGTTCTTGATAATTTACATTCTGACTGGAGTGAGATAGAATCCCAGGGTAGTTGTAATTTGAATTTCTCTAATTGCTAGAGATGTTGAAATTTTTTTCATATATTTGTTGATCACTGACATTTTTTCTTTTGAGAAGTGTCTGTTCGGTTCCTTTGCCCATTTATTGATTGGGTTATTTGGGGTTTTGGTGTTCTAATTTGTTATGCATGACAGTAGAATTAGTGTTTTTTGAGTTCTTTATATATCCTGGAGATTAATGCTCTGAGGTGCAAGTGGCAAAGGTTTTCTCCCATTCTGTAGGCTCTCTCTTCACATTCTTTATTGTTTCATTTGCTGTGAAGAAGCTTTTTAGTTTGATACCATCACAATTATTGAATCATGATTTTACTTCTTGCATTTTAGGAGTCTTATTAAAGAAGTCAGTTCTGAGCCCATATGTTGGAGTGTTGGCCCTACCTTTTCTTCTAGTATGTGCAGGGTTTCTGCTCTAATTTCTAGGTCTTGGATCCATTTTAAATTGAGTTTTGTACAGGGGGAGAGATAGGGGTTAAATTTCATTCTACTACATGACCATTTGTTGAAAAGGTTCTCTTTCCTCCAATCTATGTTTTTGGTGTCTTTGTCTAATATGATATAACTGTATTTTTGTGAGTTTGTCTCTGTGTATTCTGTTCTGTTCTATTGGTCTTCTTGCCTATTTTGGTGCCAATACCATGCTGTTTTTGCTACTATAGCTCAGTAGTATAATTTAAGGCCTGGTATTGTGATGCCTCCTGTTTTGTATTTCTCACTAAGGATTGATTTAGCTGAGAAAATGAGTACCATTTTGACTAACAGATAACTGAAAAATTCTGGAGAAGGACTAACAATGTAAATAATATAAGCAATTAGAAAGATTAAAACAATGATGAGGGCCTGGGATAAAGAGTAGTGTATAAACATTTTATGTTCTGATGAAGTAGAAAGCATCAAAAGAGGGAGGGAGGGAGGGAGAGGGAGAGAAAAAAGAGACAAAAAGAGAAAAGTCAATTAAGGTCATTTACCATTGTATAGGTCATAGGTGAACATCAACAGGTAACCTCCTTTTAATACCAGCAGAACAGAAAATAAAAGATTAAATAAGAATGAGGACTAAAGACCCTAAAAAGGAAGAATATGTATGAAGTCAACAAAATATGACACACATGCAAAATTTAAATATAACATAAAATAATATAGAACCTGGAGAAATAACCTCAATAAATATAAACATACACGCAGCAACTATAACATCAAATAATATGGCAGAATTAAAACAAATATCAGTAATAATCAATGTAAATAGGCCTAACTTCCTTATTCAAAAAAACATCAAATTGGCTCATAAAGAAACTATAACTCCGGGCTGAATGTAAGATTCATACCTAAACAAGGTAATTCAAAAAGGAATGGACTATGACGTACTAGATGATGGAAGCCACCATAAGTTATAATCTGAATATCAAGCCACATAATTCACAACAAACTGCATTTTTAAAAAGCAAAAACTAAAAATAAAACTCTGCAGTACAGTACTACAAGCTGCAATTTTCAATGAAGATATAACAGTTATGAATACTTACGTGCCAAATGACACAGTAAACGCCTATTAAAAATAATTACTCACATCTCAAGGAAAAATATGAAGAAACACATTAATGATGGAAGACTTAACATACCATTCTCATACTGACCCCTTTTACATCAAGTAGACAAAAAGTAAGGATATACAGGACCTAAAATTTAGAAATTATGACTATGTGTCAAACTTTATACCCTTATGATAGAAAATATGCTTTCTTCTCAAGCACATATACAACATTCATAAAAATTCATTATGTATTAGTTTATTAAAAAATCAATGTTTCATAAAAGTGGACATATTATTGATCATTCTAATTATAATTTTAAACTATAAATTATTAATAAATCAAAAAAATGAAAGGATCATTCCCCTGTTTATAAAATATTTTATTAATAAAGTTGTAGATAAAAGGGATAATTTGAAAACAAAATTATAAAATTTCTAAGAAATGATAATAAATATTTAGTTACTGGAATCTATGGGATACATGTAAATGGATCAGAAAAAAACAAAACCTTAAGCATCTGGAAAACAAACACAATATTGAAAATAATTAAATTCCTTACTCAAAAAATTAAAAGGAAAAAGAAGCCAAAGTAAACATAAGCATGAAAGACAAGAAAATGAGGCATAAAGTAGAAAAACAGTACATTAAATTAGTACATTAAAATCCTGTGTTTTTTTGTTTTTTTTTTTTTTTTTAAGAAAAGAGACAACTGAATAAAGAAATAAAGCAAAGAGCCCAAATTATAAAGTTGACAGGACTTGGAGAAATTAACTTTTGATACAGGGGAAATTTTTAAATCATAAAAGACAGTTTTGTATACTTCTATAAAATTAGGATAAAATATTGAAAATCATATATGTAATGGATTAATATCCAGAATGTATAAAGAACCCCTATAACTCAAGAATAATAATAAAAATAGTCCAATTCAAAACTAGGCAAAGAAACTTAAATAGATATTTTTCAAAGATACAAATAGCCAATAAGCACATGAAAAGATTCTCAACATTATTAGTCACTAGGGAAATACAAATTAATACTATAATGAGATGATATTTCACATCCATTAGAATTGCATTAGTTTAAAAACAAATAGAAAAGGAAAATCTCAAGCTTGTGTTTTTTGGGCGTACTGTGGTTTGAACCCTAGAGTGCTTTACCACTGAGCTACATCCCAAGCCCTTTGAATTTTTTAAAATTTATTTTG
Source organism: Sciurus vulgaris (assembly GCF_902686455.1). Classification (NCBI taxonomy): domain Eukaryota; kingdom Metazoa; phylum Chordata; class Mammalia; order Rodentia; family Sciuridae; genus Sciurus; species Sciurus vulgaris. Next base: position 38,607,789 of record NC_136476.1, read on the forward strand.
AGATAGAGCCCCACTGAATTGTTGAGACTGGCTTTGAACTTGTGATTCCCCTGCCTCAGCTTGTTGAGTCACTGGGCTTACAGGCATGCACCACCAAGTCCAGATAGAAAATAATACATATTGACAAGGATATGGAGAAATTGGCGCCCTTGTTCACTGCTGTTGGGAGTGTAAAACAGTGTAGCCATTGTGGTAAACAATTTGACAGATCCTCAAAAAAGTTACAGAACTGCCATATGACCCAGCAGTCATAGGAATTGAAATCAGGAACTTATTTGTAATGTTGCCGGAAGCACTATTCACAAGAGCCATAAAGTAGAAATTACCCAAGTGTTCATCACAGATGAGCAGATATATAATGAAACGTTGTTTTGCTATAAGAAATGAAGTACTCATGCATAGTACAACATGCATGAACCTTAAAAACATTGTTCTAAATGAAATAAGCCGAACGCAGAAGGACAAACATTGTAATGCTGCACTTACATAAGTTACCAAGAATAGGCAAATCCATAGGGACAGAAAGTAGGGATTATTAGAAACTGGTGGGATAGGAGTATAAGGAGTTAGTGTTTAATGGGTAGAGTTCATATTGGGATGCTGAAAAAGTTTTGGTTATAGTGGTAACAGTTATACAATATTATAAATGTATTTAATGCTACTGAACTCTACATGTACAAATGCTTAAAATACTTAATGTTATATTTATATTTTGCCAAAAATTTAAATATTAAAAAGGAATATATGTAGAAAACTAAGTATATGATTTAAAAATACATTGCAAGACAGACTAGAAACACTGAAAGTGCTCTTTGTGGCTTAAAAAAAAGCAACAAACAAAACTCAGAAAACTATTTTAGGAAAGAGAAGATTCTGAGATATAAAATAATTATAGCACTTATCATGTATTATTCCTTCTTTTAATCTATGTGTATAGAGTAATAATGTCTGTCTCATTCTACTGTCCTTCTCATCCCCACCACCCACTCTCCCCTCACTCTCCTCTGCATAACCCAAAGTTCTTTCATTCTTCCCTACCCACCCCCAGCTATGGATCAGCATCCACTTATCAGAGAAAACATTTAGCCTTTGGTTTTTTGGGATTGGCTTATTTCACTTAGTTCAATATTCTCTAGTTCCATCCATTTACCTGCAAATGCCATAATCTCATTCTTCTTTAAGGCTGAGTAATATTCCATTGTGCACGTGTACTGTAAGGAAAAATGCAGCTCCAATCGGGACCCGCAGTAGCTCCAGCCCCTCCAAAGGAACTGGCATTCTGTATGCCTGGTCTCAGTTGCGGCTCAACAATTTTTCTCCCAGAAAAATCCACAATGGACACAGGGCCTCACATAAGAGACTTTATTATGCAAACGACTAGCGCATCTGCTCGGGGTGAAAAGAAAGGAAAAGAGAAAGATGGCATGGATGCTTCTCCCAGATATTGGAATCTCCCAGGCTGGAAGGAACCAATAGCAGAGGAGAATATTTGCAATCTGGCTGATGAACCAATAGCTAGCTAGCATGTTAGGACTTAAGGTGGGAAGCAGGAAATGGCTGAAGCAAAGGCCGAAAATTCCTATAACGTAAGAGGTAGGCGGAGCACAGATTGACAAGTGGTTGGGAGGCGGGGAGAAATGGCTACACCTGAAAGGGCGGAATATCGGTTTTGTATTACATGTACCACATTTTCTTTATCCATTCATCTGTTGAAGGTCATCTAGGTTGGTTCCATAGTTTAGCTATTGTGAATTGAGCTGCTTTAAAAATTGATGTGACAGCTTCACTGTAGTATGCTGATTTTAAGTCTTTTGGGTATAGGCCAAGGAGTGGGATAGCTAGGTCAAATGATGGCTCCAAATTTCTGAGAAATCTCCATACTGCTTTCCAGAGTGGTTGCACCAATTTGCAGTCCCACAAATCATGTACTTTTCCCTTCACATCCTCACCAACACGTATTATTGCTTGTATTCTTAATAATTGCCATTTGACTAAAGTGAGATGAAATCTTAGAGTAGTTTGATTTGCATTTCTCTAATCACTAGAGATGCTGAACATTTTTTCATGTTTGTTGATTGATTGTATTTCTTCTTCTGTGAAGAGTCTGTTCGGTTCCTTAGCCCACTAATTGATTGGGTTATTTGTTTTTTTGGTGTTAAGTTTTTTGTGTTCCTTATATATCCTGGAGATTAGTCCTCTGAGGTATGTGTGGTAAAGATTTTCTCCCATTCTGTAGGCTCTCTCTTCAAATTGTTAATTGTTTCCTTTGCTGAGAAGCAGCTTTTTAGTTTGAGTCCATCCCATTTATTGATTCTTGATTTTACTTCTTGTACTCTAGGAGTCTCATTAAGGAAGTCAGGTCCTAAGCCAACATGATGAAAATTTGGCTTAATTTTTCTTCTATTAGGTGCAGGGTCTTTGTTCCAGTGCCTCAGTCTTTGATCCACTTTGAGTTGATTTTTGTGCAGGGTGAGAGATAGAGGCTTAGTTTCATTTTGTTACACATGGATTTCCAGTTTTCCCAACACCATTTGTTGATTAGGCTATCTTTTCTCCAATGTATATTTTTGGCACCTTTGTCTAATATGAGGTAATCATATTTATGTTGGTTTGTCTATGGGTCTTCTATTTTGTACCATTGGTCTACATGTCTATTTTGGTACTAATACCATGCTGTTTTTGTTACCATTGCTCTGTAGTATAGTTTAAGGTCTGGTAGTGTGATGCCTTCTGCTTCACTCTTATTGATAAGGATTACCTTGGCTATTCTGAGTCTCTTATTTTTCCAAATGAATTTCATGATTGCTTTTTCTTTTCTATTAATTCATTGAGATTTTAGTAGGAATTGCTTTGAATCTGTATAACACTTTTGGTAATATGGCTATTTTGACAATATTAATTTAGCCTATCCAAGAGCATGGCAGATCTTTCCATCTTCTAAAGTCTTCTTCAGTTTCTTTCTTTAGCATTCTGTAGTTTTCATTGTAGAGGTCTTTCATCTCTTTTGTTAGTTTGATTCCCAAGTTTTGGTTTTTTGTTTTGTTTTGTTTTGTTTTTCAGCTATTATGAATGGGGTAGTTTTCCTGATATCTCTTACAGTGGATTCATCTGATGTACAGAATTGTATTTGATTTGTGGGTATTGATTTTATATCCTGCTACTTTGCTATATTCATTTATGAGTTCTAGAAGCTTTCTGGTAGAATTTTTTGGGTCTTCTAAATATAGAAACATGTTGTTGGCAAATAGTGATAGTTTAGGTTCTTCTTTCCTATTTGTATTCCTTTAATTTCTTTAATCTGTCTGATTGCTCTGGCTAGAGTTTCAAGGATGATTTTGAATAGGAGTTGTGAAAGAGGGCATCCCTGACTTGTTACAGTTTTTAGAGGGAATGCTTTCAATTTTTCTCCATTTAGACTAATGGTTGTGGGCTTAGCAGAGATAGCCTTTACAATGATGAGGTATGTTCCTACCTATTCCTAGTTTTTCTAGTGTTTTGAACACGAAGAGTTACTGCATTTAGTCAAATGCCCTTTCTGCATCTTTTGATATAATTATATGATTCTTGTCGTTAAGTCTATTGATATGATGTATTACTCATATTGATGTCTGTATTTTGAACCAAACTTGCATTCCAGGGATGAACCCCATCTGATTATGGTGCACTATCTTTTTAATATGTTTTTGTATGCAATTTACCAGAATTTTATTGAGGATTTTTGTATCTATGTTTATCAGGAATATTGGTCTGAAGTTTTCTTTCCTTGATGTGTCTTTATCTCATTTTGGTATAAAGGTGATACTAACCTCATAGAATGAGTTTGAAAGGATTCCCTCTTTTCTAGTTCATGGAATATTTTGAGGAGGACTGGTGTTAATTATTCTTTGAAGGTCTTGTAGAACTTGGCTGAGAATCCATCTGGTCCTGGGCTTTTCTTGGTTGGTAGGCTTTTGATGGCATCTTCTATTTCGTTGCTTGAAATTGATCTGTTAAATTGTGTATGCCCTTCCTGCATCGGTTTGGGTATATCATATGCCTCTAGAAATCTGCTGAAGTCTTCAAGTTATTCTATTTTATTGGAGTATAAATTTTCAAAATAGTTTCTAATTATCTTCTGTATTTCAGTAGTATCCATCATGATATTTCTTTTTTCATCACGAATTTTAGTAATTTGGGTTTTCTCTCTCTTTCTCTGTAGTGTGGCTAAGGGTTTCATCAATTTTATTTTTTCAAAGATCTTCCTGTTTTGTCCATTTTTTAAATTGTTTCTTTTGTTTCAATTTCATTGATTTCATCTCTGATTTTAATTATTTCCTGTCTTCTGCTGCATTGGGTGTTGATTTGTCCTTCTTTTTCTAGGGCTTTGAGATGTAATATTATTTCACTTATTTGCTGACTTTTTATTTTTTTAAATGAATGAGCTCAATGCAATGAACTTTCTCATAGCCTCCAAAAGAATTTGATATGCTGTATTGGTGTTCTCATTTACCTCTAAATATTTTTTTAATTTCCTCCTTGATTTCTTCTTTTATCTATTCATCATTTAATAGCATGCTATTTAGTCTCCAGGTTTTGGAGTAGCTTCTATTTTTTATTTTATTGTTGATTTCTAGTTTCATTCCATCATGAGCTGATAGAATGCACGGTAGTATATCTTTTTTTCTTTTCTTTTTTTTTTTTTTTTGTATTTGCTAAGTGTTGCTTTGTGACAACTCTTTTTTTTTCTCTCTCTCTTTTTTAGAGAAGGATCTATGTGATGCTAAGAAAAAAGTGCATTTGCTTGACAATGGATGAAATACTCTATATATGTCTGTTAAGTCTAAATTATTGATTGTATTGTTTAGTTCTATAGTTTCATTGTTTAGTTTTTGTTTGGAAGATCTACCCAGTGATGAGAGTTGTATTAAACTCACCCAGTATTATTGTGTTGTGGTCTATTTGATTCTTGAAATTGAGAAGGGTTTGATGTACATAGATGCTCCATTGTTTGGGGCATATATATTTATGATTGTTATGTCTTGTTGGTGTATGATTCCCTTAAGCAGTATGAAATGTCCTTCTTTATTCCTTCTGAATACCTTTGGTTTGAAGTCCATGTTGTCTGATATAAGGATGGAAACCCCTAGGGTCATAAAATTCATCTGGAAAAATAAGATGCCCAGAATAGACAAAGCAAGACTTAGCAAGAAAAGCAAAGCATGAGGCAACACAATACCAGACCTTAAATTATAATACAGAGCTATAGAAGTAAAAACAGCATATTGCCAAGGAAGCAGGAAAGAAGGCCAATAGAACAGAATAGAAAACACAGAAACAAACCCACATAAATACAGTTACCTCATATAGACAAAGGCACCAAAAACATAGATTGGAGAAAAGATAGCCTCTTCAACAAGTGGTACTGGGAAAACTGGAAATCAATCTGTAGTAGAATGAAATTTGACCCCTAACTATCCCTCTGTAAAAAACTCTATTTAAAGTGGATCAAAGACCTACATTAGACCAAAAACCCTCCACATGCTAGAAGAAAATGTAGAGCCAACACTTCAACATATTAGCTCAGGAACTTCCTTAATAAGACTCCTAAAATGCAAGAAGTAAAACTCAAGATTCAATAAATGGGATGATATCAAACTAAAAGGCTTCTTCACAGCAAAGGAAACAATCAAGAATGTGTTATTACTTCTTAATCTAAATGAACTAAATTCTTTTAGATTAAAACCCATCAATTGCTTACCTCTATATTCTAAGACCAGTTACTCTATAAATAACTGAATGGTGGGTGGATAGATTACTTGGACTAGGAATTTAAGCAGTTTTTTTAAGTTACAAACTTTTTTAAGTTATAAACTGAAGTCTGAAAGAGGCAGAGAACTGTTCATAGGGAGGTCTGATCTGAGTTGGAAGGATATGAAGGACTCGAAATGGCAGAGGATAAACTGAGGAGCCACAGAGGTGAGAAATTGACCCCAACAAGTCCTGTGTTTCTATGAAGATGTCACAGCACTGGGCTTTTTCCCTCTTAACTTAGTGGCTATACAGTAAAGGCTTAATTTTGTAGGCTTTTGAATGTGCTTCTAGTGTAGAACTTCAATGAAGCTTGCACTTGTCAAATGAGCAAACAAAAATTTCAAAATGAAAACTTTCCTCTAATTCTGCTCCAAATGATTTGGTTAATTTTACTGGAGATGGTCAAATGAGTTATGTTTAAAAAATTATAGCAGTGATTTTAGTTTGATAAATCAGATGGTATATCATGACCACAGAGAAACAATAAGCAGTCTGCAGATCAATCAAAAAATGTTCTATTTTTAATTTTAATTGACATGTAAAACCATGAAAGTTGTATACATTAATGGTGTACCATGTAATGTATGATACATATATATGTTGTATAATATTTAATTCATGTTAAATAATATTTATGTCTTCATTTATCATTACTTTTTTTGTAAAACCTTTCAAAGTCCTTTTTTCTAGTTTTTTTAAATGCACAAAATTGTTGTCTATAGTCCTCATACTGTGAAGTATCATGCCAGAACTTCTTATTTCTTATTTTAACTTTGTACCCACCAATCAAGCCCTGGTAACCACCATTCTACTTTCAACTCCCCAAGGTCAACATTTTTCAACTCCACATATGAATGAGATTAGTATTTGTCTTTCTTATCAAATTTGTCTACTTGACTTCTTTCACTTAACATAATGATCTTCAGTTTCATCTGTGTTGTTACAAATGACATTCCTCTTTTCTGTGGCTGACGGTATTTGAATGTATTATGTACCCCATTTTCTTTATCCATTTATCAGTTGATGGGCACTTGGTTTGTTTCTATTTCTTCGTTATTGTACATATGCTGCAATAAACATGAGAGTGCAGATATCTCTTGGACATACTGATTTCACTTCCTTTGGATACATACCCAGTAGCAGCATTGCTGGGTTTCATGATAGTACTATTTTAAATTTTTTATAGAAACCCCAGACTGTTCTCCATAATGACTGTACTCATTTATATTCCCATCAACAGTGTACAAGGGTTCTCTTTTCTCTGTATTCTCACCAGTCCTTGTTATCTTTTGTCTTTTTGATATTAGCCATTCTCACTGGGGTAAAGTAATATCTCATTGTAGGTTTTAATTTGCATTTCCCCAGTCAGAGAATATTCCAACTGAAATTTCAAATATAAAAAGAGAGGTCAATAAAGGTTTTAGGGAGTATTAAGAAACTTCTTTCAGGAACATAGTCATTAAAATAATTTCCTGTAATCTCTTCCACTAGAAATAAACTCTGGGAGGGTCTGGAAATGTAATGGCTTGGGAACACAGTGCACTCTCTTGCAGATGAGAACGCCAGTCATAGATGCTGATGAACATGCATAAATTTTATTTCCAGGAATTCAGCCAGGGATATAAATGAGGAAGTCACTAGACATTGATGACTATGGGTCTTAGGTCTACTTTGCATATAAACATCCATTTTCACATCTATTTTTTTCCCTCACTAGTTTGAGAAAATGATGAGTCTTGATCTATGATGTATTGAAATCAAAAGAAGCTAATTTTTTTTAAAAAAAGCAATTTGCAAAATCTATAAATAAGCCTATTAAATATATACTCATGAACATAAGCTTGAAAAATCTGGAGAAATAGCAAGCTTTTAACAGTTATCTCAAGTGGGAGGTGGATGTGGAGGAGGAGAGGGAAGACTAGAGAACTTCCTTATTGTTGTTCCTCAAACATTCTAACAGTAGCAGTATTTATTAACATTTATAGTACACCGACCCTCTTTTACACATAGATTTACATGTTATAGTTCCCCTAAACCTCTGCAGTAAGGAAGCGCATTATTCCCATTTTATAAGTGAGGAAACTAAGGCCCAAAAAAGTCAAGCAACTTGCCCAAAGTCATACCACTAGTAAGTGGTCAGGGAACCGGGATTCAAGTCCAGGTACAAGGGCTCCACTGCTGAGTCTTTAGAATGGATGATCTTATACTCAAAAAGAGGCAGAATTACAACTCATAAGGCTGACACTCTTTTTAAGGAACTAATACTAATGGGACCATATATTAGTATTAGTATTAGTATTACTATTACTATTACTATTACTATTACTATTAGTAACTAATACTAACGGGAGTTAATCCTGCCCAGAACAACTGCCCTCCACCTGGAAGCTGTGGCTGTTTCTTATTTCCAGACTCTGGTCCTGGTCAACTGAGCCTAGGCCAGGGTGAGCATTGGGAAGGGCAGTCTGGGTGGGAGAGTGCGACATGTGACCTAGCGAGACCACCAGATGGCCCTTACTGAATCTTCAGCTAGACTGGAGAGGAGTGCGGCCCCACCAGGTGGTGGAAGTATAGTAGGCTCAGGAAGCACCAGCGCAGCTTTGTAGAGGACACGCTGTGAGGGAGAATCAAGTCAGCAAGTAGAGGGAGAAGAGCAGGAGGAAGCTCACAGTGATCGCTCCCAAGTCTCAGAGCCGCCCTGGTAACCCCAGTGCTGCAAGCCTGCCCGCCACCAGCTGTGTCCTTCTCCATTCTTCCGTCAGTCTGAGAGATGCTCCGTTATCCCTCCAATACATTTTCCTCTCTGGCTTATGTCATTTGACCCTAGTTTTGACTTTTTACCTCTACTAGTTTGATCTGGCTATTTCATGTAACAACAGCAAGTTCATGTTAATCAAGGGGAAAAGAAAGGAAACCGTGCCTGATATTTTGCTTAAGGGCTCAGAATGCAACTGTAGATGTAAATAGGTTCCTCTCCGTATGGTCAGAGAGCCAAGAAAAATATATATTTACTTTAAAGTAATGAATCTACCATTTAAAAAGAGCTACTGATTCACAGAACCATCTATTTTGGACCATTAGCATGGTTATTTTAGCTGTGTGTCTCCACAGCAAGTATCAAATTAACTCATACTTATTTTAACTCATTCCTATGAAGTGTATTACTTTCATTTAGTATTATTCTTCATAATATAGACCAATTTTAAATATGTGTATATGAACTTAAGTTTTATATTTTCATAAGATTGTATTTAAACTTTCAAAACTAAAAACAGACCTTATCAGACCAGATTTCCTGAGTTTTGGTTTTTTAAATGGTCACCCAAAGCTATGTTACTACCATATTTTCTTCATCTTTTTCCTGTTCACCATCTATAGAAGGAAATCTTCACTTCCTTTCTCTAAATTATTTCTCCCCCAGGACCTACTTTATCTTCCCTGTAGCAACAGAACAATACTTCCACTAAAAGCTCAGGTCAGAACCGCAAAAGAGGTACAAATGCCCCTTTTTCCTGAGGAATAGGAGCTCAGGTAGAGGTGTGCACACGGGTTATATGACATAATCAAGTCTCAAGGGAAAGTGGGGAACCAAATTCAATACTGTAGAAGCTTCAAGTACTGAGTGGATCCTTTAAGATACAGATGAATAATAAATAGATTAAATAGATTCTAAAACATAAATGATTAGATAAAATAGATTCTAATTGCAAAGAAAATATGCAAGACAAGAAAACTAGCATTTGCTAATTGCCTATTAAATCATATGCAGTATACTATTGTCACTTACACTACTGTGTAAATGTTCACAATAATCTGAAAAGCAAGAAAACAATATTAAAAGCATCTCTCTTTCATTGATGAAGGAAACTGAGTCACTGAGAAATTACACAAATTGCTGAGGAGACACTGTAAGCACAGAGCCAGGATTTCCAGCCCTCTCTGTCTACCTCCAGAGTCCATACTTACCCACTCAATCACTTTACATTTATACAAGCCAACATTCTTTCATCCACTCTAAGTAAATTACTTTATCAGTCGGATGGTCAGGGTTCTGTTTTTCCCCTTTAATACAAATGTAAATATTTTCAACCTTATGTGTACAGGTAAAAGAGGTGATCGAGGTGCTCATGGTGAACCCAACTCCCTGATACTTCTTACAAACAAAATTATCCTGCTTTCCTAAGCTGATTTCAGCAAGAGAAAATGTTTCTTCAAAGACAGGAAGTCACTGTAAGGTCCTGTCTCCCATCAGCTGTAACTGTCCTTTGCACCTCCTGAGCTCGGGTGCTAGACTGCTGTCTGCCTCCCCAGTGCAGCCTGCAAAGGGCTTTATTATTCCCAGCTGAGATCCAAGGCAGCTGAAGGGCACATTGTCACTACAGTTTGCTCCCCCCACACGTCAACGTATTCTGAAAGCTAGTGACATCTGATTTTAGCTCTTTGCTGCCTTCTGTTCCTCTGACTTTGACAGATTTTAATGAGACAAATGCTAGCTGTGGATTTCCTTTCTCTATCTTCCCCTACTTCACCTCTCAGGAACTCAGTTTCGGCTGCCATCCTTTGCAAAACAGCAAACTCAATATGAAAACACTGCTGATAAAGAGGAAGACACTTGTGCCCCAAAGGTAAACTTAGCAGAGTTTTCCCAGCCTGACATTAACCCTGCCACTATCCTTTTGTACTGGTCACCAGGGATGCTCCTGACACTTGGGGACATGGACATCAAATCACTCATAAGAGAGAAACAGCTGATTCTTCCAGGACTCCTATGTGATATAAATGGTAGGAGGTGTGTCAGGTACAACTGAGGAGTTCTCCAGCAAGAGGACTTCTTAAAGAAGCTCAGGCAAGTCAGCAGGTGTGCTCCCAACCCAAATTCCTGAGAGGATGCTCAAAATAACTGCCATTTATTGGGCGTCACACTATTATGACACCTAAAGCTTTGAGGTTAGACCTGTGTGCAAAATCACATTCTATCACTTGGAGAGTTTGGAAAATTCCTTTTCAGATAGCAGACCTTCTGTTCAGTGAAGTGAATTAGGACCACTTCCAACTCCTCCATCTCCCACCAAGTTTTCTAATATCCTTAGAAGCTCAAGTTTTGGGGGCAGTTGGAAAAGGAGACCATTAAAATTCTGAAGAGATGGAAGAAGGCTCAGAGCCCAGGGGTTTTTGTCTTGCTTACCTGGAAAACACTCACTCACAAATTGCCCTGTGATCAGTGATTCAGAGGTATTGTACCCCATTCCCAGCAACTTGAGCAGAACACACTATACCCTGATAAGTCCCCACGTGCCCCAGTAAGAAGAGAAAGGGAATGAGGTGGCTTTGCACAAAGTCAGGAGGCCCAGAACATGAGGTTATCCAAATGGTTTTCAATATTAGCAGTTGCTGGTCTATGCTTAGTGACCAGGTGGGACAAATTTCACTACCAAAAGAGACAGGGAAGCTGAAAAGCCCGCTCCTGGGACCAAGATGTTATTTATTTTCCCTCTGTGCACAATGGTCCTCTAGGAGAAAGGAAGGGGTAGAGAGAAGAGGAAGACATCCCAAAAGACCATGCTTTACCTGAAAGTGAATGAGATACCAACATTTAAATTGACTAGAAAAAAAAATCAACCTAAAAAAATGGAATAGAATGAATTATGTGCTCTAGTAGGGCAGATTAAGAGCAAAACTAAAGTCAAATATAGAAAAAAGACAGTGTTGTAACATCTGAGTTACAGTGTACTAACATTACCTGACACACTGGTTGTTTCTGCTTTTATCTAAGTATTGCTAAAAATTATTGAACAAAACTGGACAAAAGAGAGAGTTTGGGATGCACAGAACCAAAGAATTCCTTTTCAGGTGACTCTAAACAATAAATCAATATCCATTAATTACTTTGAATCAGCCGGTCCCAATGTCACATACTTGCAGTCATCCATGGTGCCCCATATTTTTCTTGAGGATATTAATAAAGGTTGTGTCCATATTATTAATCTTAGAACAAAATTGTCATTTGCAGCAACATGGATGAATGTGATGACATTATGTTAAGTGAAATAAACCAGGCACAGAAAGACTAATAACACATGTTATTACCTACATGTGCAAGTGTAAACGTTAGTCAGAATGAAGCAGAGAACGGAAGAGTGGTCACCAGAGTCTGGGAAGGGTGGGAGGATGGGAGGACGGAGCACCAGAGGGTGGGTAGAGACTGTAGGGATTCAGCAGGGTAGAAGGAATAACTTCCAATGTTCTGTAGCACAGCAGGTAACTATGGTTGACAACTGTTAATTGACCATTTCAAAACAGGTAGTAGAGAGAATGGTCAATGTTCCAAATATAGAGAAATGATGTCCGAGGTTATGGACTTGCCAATTACCCTGATCTGTTCATGATACATTGTGGACAGGTATTTAGCCCATAAATGTGCACAATTGCTATTTCCAATTAAAAGTGATTTTTTTAAAAAATAAGAACTATTGATGACACATAATGGGGAGTGAGAGGGGGGCAAGAATGGAGGAAGGAGGGACTGTATAGAGGGAAAAGAGGGGTGGGAGGGGTGGGGGGGAAGAAAAAAAATAACAGAATGAGTCAAAAATTATTACCTTAGGTAAATGTATGATTACACAAATGGTATGCCTCTACTTCATGTACAAACAGAGAAACAAGATGCATCCCATTTGTTTACAATAAAAATGAATTTTTTAAAAAATGAAAAAAAAAAAGAACTATTTTGGTTATGCCCTTGCTGAAATCAACATACATAATATCTATGGAGAGTGTGGTATAAGAAACCAGTATAGGCCTGAGGGTCAGAATGGATTAATCCACTGATGAGATCAGAGCCATCATGATCTAACCACTTTCCCAAAGCCCTACCTCTGAACAGTGCTGCATTGGGCGTCAAGCCTTTGACACACGTATCTTTGGGGGACACTTTACCTCACTGGTAATGTTAGCAGAAACGGATTCATAAAGTATCTGGGTCTTGAAGAATATGTAACTTTTGGATAAGCAGAGGATATAGAGAATTCATTGCACTAAAACCACAGAATCAAGACAGACCTAGAGTCAAATTGGTCCTAAGAGCCAAAAGTAGGCCTGAAGGGAAAAGAAAAAAGAGTCAAGTGGCCCCAGATATGAGGACTAGAAGGGTGAAGAACAGTGGTTTTCAGATCGCTGGCCTAGAGTCACCTATACTAATAGGTACTCGATAGAAAGTACTCTTCAAATTGAAAAACATCTAAACAGCAAAGGAAACAATAATCAACAGAGTAATTGAGAGTAATATGAATATGGAAGTAGAGAAAATATATGCCAACCACATATCCAATAAGGCTTGGTTATTATCCAAAAATGTAAGGAACTCAAACAATTCCTTTGCTACCCCGACCCAGGTCAGTCTCTAAGCTTCCATTGTGATCTCTGAAGAGCATTGGGGGTGGGAATGCGGAATGGGATCGAGTTCTGAGCTCTGGACCCATGCACGCTCTACAAAAGTGGCACTTCACTACGATTTTTCAAAGGTTAGGACTAAGATGAGGAGACTTGAGAAGAAGCAGCGTGGTCCAAAGGCCTTGAGACAGTGTCCCCCGCTCATGGGCCAGCACAGCTGGTCCTGAACCTCACCCCACCCAGGCACCATCATTTCCAGTGGTATCAGAACCTGCTTCATCCCTGCCACCATTGTGAAATAGAAGAGACCTTGGCTGACCTCAAACATGACATTGCCTTGACATGCCCAGGGGTTCTGCATAAGGCTCACATTTTATTTTTTTTTAATTTTATTTATTTTTATTTTTACAGACTGCATTTGATTCATTGTACACAAATGGAGTACAACTTTTCATTTCTCTGGTTGTACACGAAGTAGAGTCACACCATCTGTGTAGTCATACATGTACATAGGGTAATGATGTCTGTCTCATTCCATTATCTTTCCTTCCTCCCACCCCCTCCCCACCCCTTATATCCCTCTACACAATCAATCCTTCTTCCATTCTTCCCTTAACCCCTCCTCTCCACCCCCTTCATTATATATCATCATCCACTTATCAGAGAAAACATTTGACCTTTGGTTTTGGGAGACTGGCTTATCTCACTTAGCATGACATTCTCCAACTCCATCCATTGACCTGCAAATGCCATAATTTTATTCTTCTTTATGGCTGAGTAATATTCCATTGTGTATATATACCACAGTTTCTTTATCCATTCATCTATTGAAGGGTATCTCGGTTGGTTCCACAATCTAGCTATTGTGAAGAGGCTTATATTTTAAAAGGAATGTTTCCTGTCATTCATTTAACTATCCTGTAATTTTCTAGTTGTTTTAGTCAGCTTCTTTGTCACTGTGACCAAAAGATCTGACAAGAACAACTTAGAAAAGGGAAGTTTTATTTGGGGCTTACAGTTTCAGAGGTCTCAGGTCACCTTCAACCAACTCCATTGCTCTGGGCCCAAGGTGAAGCAGCTCATGGAAGAAGGGCATGGAAGAGGAAAGCTGCTCTCAGCTCATGGCAGCAAGGAAGTAGGGCTGGGGAGCTGCCAGGGACAAAATATAACCCCAAAAGGCATAACCCCAAAAGGCATACCCCCAGTGAACTACTTCTTCCCCATCTGGCTACAGTTATCACCAGTAATCCATTCAAATTATTAATCTAACAAGTAGGTTAATAAACTGATTAGGACATGGCTCTCATAACCCAATCATTTTACTTCTGATTATTCCTGCATTACCATATGAGCTTTGCAGGGGACATCTCATATCCAAACCATATCACCAAACAAAATCAGGTGAACAGTTCAGAACAGCCAGTAATAAAGCCAATTCCCCACCTCCATTTTCTCCTCTCCCTACGCACCCCCCTTGTTTATTCAATGAAGTCCCAATTTGTAAAGCTGCAGTAGAATGCTCTACATGACCAGATTCATGTTGCTTGGCTCAACAGCCTCACCTTGTGCCCGCCTCCCATCTTACACTCTTGGCTATAGTCATTCTCCTTTCTCTTCTTGCTGTTCTAGATCTTTCCCGTCTCCATCCCCAATCCTTTGCCTGGCTTCCATCACACTTAGGACTGGCAGGGGTCATTTCCTCCAGGAATCGTTCTCCCTCCTCCAGCCTGGGCTAGGTGCATTCCTTTGCAAACACAACCTTTGTGCATCCTGTGGCAAAGCACTGGAACCCTGTCATAATTAACCATCTATGGATGGTCAGCCTCCTCTTGAGCCTTGCTACTTGGAGTGTTAGAAATGGAGACTCTCCAGGTCCACCTCAGACCGCCTGGATCATAACTTTCACTTTCTCGAGACCCCAGGTGGGCCAGCCAAGGTGGCACACACCTGTAATCCCTGCAGCTCGGGAGGCTGAGGCAGGAGGATCATGAGTTTCAAAGCCAAACTCAGCAACCTAGCAAGGCCTGCAACTTAGTGATAGCCTGTCTCTAAGTAAATTTCAAAGTGTCTAGAGATGCAGCTCAGTGGTTAATGCCCCTGGGTCCAAACCCTGGTACAAAAAAAAAAAAAAAAAAAAAAACAGGTGATACCTCTGCTCATGAAAGTGTAAGAAGTTTGACTTAATGGGAGACCGTGAGGAAACTCAGGCGGTACAGTCGTCCTTTGTCTCTGATTTTCCAGCAATAAAAGAGTGCCTGGCACATCACAGGGGCTAAGTTTGCTCTCTGTTATGTCTGAGCCCCACCTGGTCTCTTGGATTGGATTTCCATTCCTGGTCAGAGAGAAAGCTTTGAGTAAGAAGCTGTTTCCAAGGGTGTGCCTTGTAGAACTCCCGCCACAAACAATGCTTGTGGGGCCCACGGGACAAAGTGCAGCCCTAAATCAGAGAGGAAAACACTCTCCACGGCTCTTCCTGGATCCAGCACATGTGGATCATGAACCCCTTGGATGTAATCTTCAGCTCACTTTCTGAGGAGCGCGCTGCCGGAAGGGAGTCTCCTGTGAGCATATGTGGGATAGGGGCATGTGTTGGGACTTCAAACGACATTTTGGGAGTAGCTATAGGAGCCAAAGGTCCTGCATGAGCAAATGGGAGCAAGAGTCGTGGGGTGGTCACAATAATGGCCCCTCAGCTCTGTCCACATCCTAATCCCTAATGTCTGGGGTGTTACTTTAGGGTAAAATGTTACAAAATTAGGATCTTGGGGAAATTATTCTGAATTATCCATGAGGGCTTGATCTAATCACAATGGTCCTCATAAGAGGGAGGCAGAAGGGTTCGAGTTCAAAGAGTAGGGGAAATGAAAACAGATGAAGAAGATGAAATGACGCAAAAAGAAGCCATGTACCAAGGAATGAGGACAGCCTTAGGAACTGGGAAATGTAAGGAGACCTTCTCCCCTGAGACCTCTCAAGGAACCCATCCTGCTGGCACCTGACTAGCCCAGTAAAACTGAGCGTCAGCTTCTAGCCTCCGTAACTGTAAGAGTATTCATATACATTGTCTTAAGTCAGCAAATTTGTGGGCACTTTGTTACAGCAGCTTTGGAAAATTTGTACAAGGAGGACATGTGAGTTATTTATATTAATGTGAATTCCTTCACACAAGCTGGGGAATGTGATAACATCTGGGTTACCCAGGCTAAATTCCCACAGTCCTAGACTGCCAGAAAGGCTTTATTTCTATTGATTGGGTCTTAGAAATTTCCAGAAAGGAACATACACCCTTGTGGGGAGGAAAGAGCAAGAAAGCAAGGAGTTGGTTCTATCTCAATTTTCAAAAGAGCTAGCATTTTTCAAGAGGATTTACTACTCCAAACAAGAACACTCTCCCTAAGGCATCTTACTACCCTAAAATCCCAAGCAGTTCTTGAGAGCCAAAGTTTCCAAAGAACAACAATGAAGTTGTCATCCTGTGTTGATAAATCGACTGCTGGGAGCTCTGGAGGCTTGGTGGGGAAAGCCAGTCATCACAACCACACAGTGAGAGTCCCTGGGGCCAGGGATGCAGAAAACCAGTAGCTTCTATTAATAAATCAATACCTTCCCAGAAGAACTTTAAGTAATTTTTTTTTTATTACTGTTGGTTTATGGGGAAACCTTAAAGAAAGAGAAGGGGGAAAAAAAAGAAAGAAAGAAAGAAGGCAATGTCAGATCTGTCTGGACCATGAAATCCACCTGACATTACGATTCTGATGGCCCATTTGAGCTATTCCCTTTGAAAGATCTCATTAAAAGTGGAGCTCTCAGCAGCTTTGAATTCCACATGGCATGAGCCTCCCTTTGGAGAGCTAACAATGGTCTAGATGCCAGAGAATCCCAAATGCTGAACAGTTTCCTTGGTGTTCACAGCTAACGCTGCTTTCTCAAGGTCTCTGCAAATCGCATTACTTTAGCTACGGGTAGCCGATTCTGAGACCCCTGGAAGAGGTTTCTCCTAAGTTTCCAACCTGAGAAACAAGTGGCAGTGACTGCACAATTCCAGCCTCTGGAAAGGAATGCCCATCTTACCTGCTTAGAGCCGCATTCTCTAAGGGCAGGGGCAGCCAGAAGGGGAGGGCTGATGAGCCCTCCATTCAGAGTCTGAGCCAGCCAGAGCAGGGCTGATCCAAGCATCCAGGAGGAATGACAGCTTAATTCCCGGCCCCCTGCTGGGGAGCCATGGCAGGGGTTAATTAATTTCCTCTCCAGCAGTTCCCTGGGAGAGCTTGCATTGGCTCATGTCTGTGTGAACCCACAACACCCGCTGCATGAGGCCCAGGGAAGGAGGCAAAACGAGCTTGTGTCTAACTGTTCCGTTGCTGTCTTTGTTTCTCTTTTTCTGGTGATCAGTCAGGTAACTCACTGACGGTGCTTAGAAGGGACAGCAGCCAGGGCAGTCTTCCGGGAAACTGCAAAATAGGCCAGGGCTCCTCTGGCAATCTCTTTTTAGGGCCCCTTCCTTTTAAATATACCTCTCACCCTTCTCAGATCTTCACCCCATCAAATTAATGTAGGTGAAACTTCAGATAATAACTGAAAATTTTTAATCACCTATTAGATCTATTCAATAAATATATAAATATCGAACCTGTACCGGAGGCTGGGAAGAAGAGATTTAGTACAGTTACATTTATTAGGCATCTACTGTGTGCCACACATTCTGCTCATTCCTGCTCACAACTCTATAAAAGATAGATTGCTGGCCCCATTGTACAGTTGCAAAAAGTGAGGCTCAGGAAGGTTAAACAATTTACCAGCACCTTATCCTGACAAGTTATAAAGTGAGAACTTGAACCTGGTTTGGCTCACTCCAAACCTATGTTTTCTTTTGGCCTTTGGTTTTTCTGCACTCATTATGAGCTAGAAATCTAGAAACAAAAATAAACACAAAACAAATGATTCAAATCCTGGCTTTACTAGTTAGTAACTGCATGACCATAAGTAAATTAGTTAACTTCTCTAAGCTTTAGTGTTTTCATCTCTTAAAAGGGGTAACACGGGGTAATAATCAACTTCTTAGGATTAATGGGGACTAGTTAATATTTGTACATTGTGTGGCACAGTACCTGCTATGTGATAAATTCTCCAAAAGCACTAACTGAACATGATTATTATTTCATGCTTTTCTCAGGAATCTTACCCTTCAATGGCAATTCCCTTAGCACCACACCTTCTCCTCTCTGAAATTGTGATATTTGTTATCTGACTTTTGAAGATGATTTCCCCAAAGCAAAAACCTCCAAATGAATGCTTGTCCTTCATTCAAGTTCATAAAATTGACCTGATCAAGCTGTAGTCACCAGGTTTGGTAGCTCATTTTTCTTAGGACAGAACAGACCTTTGGATCTTTCACTTCCACTCATAAAAATATCTGTGATGGCTTTTAGTTTGTAAATATCACTGGTGATCCCTTTAGTCAGTGAATCATTTTCATACTTGTTGTTGTAGTGACATAAAAACACCTTACAGGTTTTTGTTGAATCCTAATTCAAGAGACTGACTCCCTTTTCACTTTTTTTTTTTTTTTTTTTTTTTTCCCCTTCTGGGTCTTGAGTTCAAATATTGTGCCTTTCCTGGCCAAGGTGATTTAAAGGGTCATGAACTGCCTCCTCCCCACCCCCAGGATACCTACACTATTATAGCAGGTAAGTACCTGAGACAGAAAGAGGTACCCCTGCTTATAACCTGGGTTGAGGTCATCTCATTCTTTGGTTGTATTTCAGAAAATTTTTCACATAGATCCATCAGGAGATATCAAAGAGAATGTTCACTATGACTCTTGTGACAGTTAGTTAGGGGCAAACTAGATATCCATTAAAAGAGAACCAGATAAGTAAAACATAAGGGTCACTTTCCCCTAAAGAATACTGTAACGAGTAGAAGCAATGAATTGGATTTAATTTAGCAATATGGATGGATCATAAAAATGTGAGGTAAAAAAAGAAAGAATAAAGTTCATAGCACAAAACATTTAAATTAAAGGCATCTACACATCAAACTGCATGATTTATCTTAGAAGGGTCCACCAATACTTATGGATACTGTTCAAACACATGAGAGGAGCCTGGCATCAACCAAAGAAGATAATATGCTGTGCAAAGAGGGGTATGCTGAACTCGGCTTTCCACAGCTCAGAACAACCAAACCCAAAAAAGCAAGAGATTGGTGTTAGGGTTTAGATAAGAGGTGTCTCCCAAAAGCTCCTGTGGGAGAGACAATGCAAGAAGGTTAGAGGTGATAGGATCAGGTTATGAGAGCCTAAACCCGCTCAGTGAATTAGTCCCCTGATAGGTGGTACCTGTAGGCTGGTGGGGTGTGATGGAGGAGGTGGGTCATTGGGGGCGTAGGTTTAGGGTATACATTTGGTGAGCTGAGCTTAGCACTCTCTGCTTCTGGATAATGCTCTGAGTCATTTTCCTCTGCCACTCTTCCACCATGTCCTGCCTCACCTCGAGTCCCAGAAATGGAACTGGCTGTCTCTGGTCTAAGACTTCTGAAACCATGAGCTCCAAATAAATTTTTCCTCCTCTAAGTTATTCTCGTTGGGTCTTGTGGTCATAGAGCTAACTAAAACAGCATGTTATTCTGAGAGCTGAGTTAAAGATAGACGGAGGGAGGAAGACTAATCAGACAGCCACATGCCAGGGTAGAGTATGAACCATTTACATCGAAAACCAAATGGATGTCCTGTAGGAAAGCATGTTCCTGGACCCTACTCTAGCTTACTGTACCAGGAGGTGTCGAGGTGGAGCCCTGGAACCCACATTTTTAAGCTAGTCCCCTGGGGGCCATTGAGCTCTATGAATTTTGAGAACTATGTCATTCTTAACCACAACTGCACATTAAAATCAGTTGAGAAAAATTTCAAATTCCATATACCCTCACTGGTCAGCAAACCAATTAAACTGGAACCTCTTGGGGTGAGGCTTGGGCCTCAAAATTTTTAAAAGCTCCTTAAGTAATTTCACCATGCAGCCAAGGGCGAGAACCACTTCTCTCCAAAAGATTTCTTTGGAAAACTCAAGAGCCAGCAAGACTTCTCCTCATTCCATCTTCATTTAATCTTCAGCTAATTTGATTCTCTACTTAATTGGAACAAAGCCTCAGGCTCTAAATCACTTATATTAAACATATAAATTACCCAACCTTTTAGTTCAAGAACCTCTGGGCACACAGTTGAGTACTTTCTATACCTCCACTTGGGCAGTTGACATTTGATTTTCATAAAAGGCCAAAGTTAGAATTAAATAAAAGTAGCAAGATCTCTAGTCTAGTTTACTCTAATGAAAACCTATTATGATAGGTGGCAAAACAGGCTAGACACCTTGTATACTGAGTGCACCTTGAAATCATATGCATATAAAAAGCAAACATGTATGGATATTAGGTATACAATTAATTTAAGATAACAGGAATGGATTTGAAATAAAGCAACATACTGACTGTACTCTGAGCAGCAATAAGACATATAAATTATGTCTTGAAATTTAATTATTTGTTAGTTAGAGAACATCCTTTTGCTTTAAAATAGTGCCTGGCTAGAGTTTCCTGGGGTATCCTCCCTAGCTTCCCACTAAAATATCTGTGGAAGGACAGAACAACACAGAAACTTGAAAACCCCTACCACCCAAGACAATGATTGTCAGTTTAGGGCCAGAATCTGGAAAGACTCTCTACTAAATGGAAGAAAAGACGATATATTTTTAAAACTCAACCTCCATGTACAACCATAGAAATGAAAAGCTGTACCCCATTTGTGCACAATGAATCAAAATGCAGTCTGTAAAAATAAAAAATAAATTAAAAACAAACAAAAGTATACTTCATAAATTTTAAATAATAATAAAAACCTCAACCTCCCCCAGTGCAGCTAATCTTTTAATGCATAAACTAATCTCTATAAAATTAGGTTCTAAAGTTAATGAGTGCTGAAATTAGTAAGAAATATTTTAGAGACAATATTTAAATTAGGAGATATATATATACATGATGTAGGATATGTATTATATAGATATATATGTATACCATCCTAACATATCTCAAATATCTCAACAGAAAACACACAAAATATCTCTGAGGAATTAAAGACATCAAATAAAAATATTCTGTATTACTACTGAAAGTAATCTATAAATTGAATAACTTCTCTAAGTCCCACAGGATTTTTTGTTTGACTTTTTTTTTTTTTTCTAGTTTTGTTTTGGAACACAGTAAAATGATTCTGAGGATATTTTTAAAAAATAATCCAAGGGGAAATGCCAAGAAAATATCAACAAGGAAGAATTTTCCTGTCAGATTTTTAACTTTACCAAACAATATAGAATCTAAAAGATAGTAGTGGCACAAGAATAGAATCAATGAAATACAATAAAGTATATAAATATGAAAATGTAATACATTATTAAATGGGGTATTTCCAATTACCAGAGAAAAATACTGAGCAGGCTTTCTGGAAAACAGAATTAGGCACTCCCTTCATCCTTAAACTAAGGAGGATTTTAGGCAAATCAAGGATTAAAGGCTTAAAATGAGAAATGTTTCTTAAGCATAAAGGAAAATCAGAAATCAAAATATAAAGACCAATAAATTATAAGTTTATTACCTGAGGGTTTTAGACGTCTGTATGGAAGGAAAAGAGAACGTCCAGTTATAAACCACCATCTGTAAGCATTGGATAAGATGCCATTTGGAAACAAATCCATTTGGCTTAAGCCACATTCCAGATTCTGTGGGACTCTACATTCCCTCTCCAAGATTTCTGTATACATTCCTATGGACCCTCCATACCTTTCTCAAAATATCCTGTATTTAAATCTACATATACCTCCCTTCTTTTTTTGTGCTAATTTGGTTACTTTCCTTTGATATCCCCCAAATCTCATTCAAAACATTTTACATGTTTAACACAATTTATTGAAGGTTTAGAGCGAGAGGAGATATACCAACAAGCCAAACTGAATACAGGATATATTTGCCCTAAAAACTCCTCTGTGCTTCCTAACACCTGGAACATATAATGACCAATATTTTTATGCAGGCTTTGGCTCCTTCCTATGCTATCTAACTCCTTCTCTCACAGGATTTCTTTTCATCTCCTGTATCTTCACATTTCTGCTTTTTTCTTACTCTCCAAATTCTACTTGATTGTTTAATGTCACATGTATTTTTAAAATACACAGAACAAATAAAAAATAACTCGGTCAAGAAAGACATTGTTGATACTTTAGAACACACACACACACACACACACACACACACACACACACACTCACACACACCTGTGCCCATCACAGTCACCACTCCATCTGCCAGAAATAACCAATATTATAAGATTGTTATCATCACTTCCTTATTTTCCTTTATAGCTTTACTACCTAAGTAAACATCCCTAAACCATATAATCTGATTTCTTTTGAACTTTTTATTCATAGAATAATACTGAATATGTTCTTTGTGTCTTAATTTCCTTTCCCAAAACATGTTGATAAGCTTTATCCATGCTGAACACATAGCTTTAATGTGCCCATGTTTGCAGCTATATAGTTTTCCATATCATAATTTATATACTCTAGTATTGATGGCTATTTAAGGGAAAATTATAAAGAATACTTCAATGAATATCATTGTATATATGTGTATTCACATGAATTTTCTAGGAATATATATTCATATTCCTGGGGGAAATATATATTATATATTTTATATATATATATATATATATATATATATATATATATGATAGGTCACAGGATATGTGTCTACATTAGACATTTTCCACAAAGGTCATATGGTCTCAGCAGTAATGTATGAGAATTCCTGATATTCCATATCCTCAAAAGCACTTGGCATTAACAAACGTCTGATAGGTTTGTTTTTATTGATATTTTAATTTTTATTTATCTGACATCTAATTAGGTTTTAGAAATGTTTAGTTTAGCCATTCAGATTTTTTATTTTTGAATTGTCTGTTCAGATATTTTGTCTATTTTTTATTGATTTTCTGTTATTTCTCTCAATTTGTAAGAGTTCTTTATATATATTCAATACTAATCCTTTATCAATTTTATATGGTAAAAAATTCCCTTATTTTCTCTCTTGTTAACCTGTCTTCTTTCTAACATCATCAGCACTCTAGTGAGTATGGTTATCCTCTTGTTTCACTGTTTTCTTACTAATTACATGCTGACTATATATAAAGTAAGTGATTCTTCAAGGCACTCAGCAAAATGAATTAACCACTTAAAATAGTCTCATGATAAATCTCATGATAATTTTAAAATGATTTTAAAATTCTTCCATTATACAAAAGCAAAATATAAATAACAAATTTTAAAGACATGTAATTCATGAGAGATAAATGACTAAATATCCACTGTATACACACAAAATATCTCATAGGAAACCATAAGTAAAGTTAAAGAGACCATTTAAAAATGGGCAGAAAAATATGAACATACAATTTATAAAAGAAACAATAAAAAGATCAATAAACAGAATATCTATTTAATGTCTATTAATATGAACTTCCATCTCTAAGATTAGCAATATGAAAAAGCTTGACTGGACTCTGTACTGACAATATTAGAAATGGGAATTCTCATGAATGGTTAAAGAAAATATAAATTTATTTGAACTTGCCAGCAAATGATTTGACAATATATATCCCAAAAAATCAATATAATATTCATGTCTTTTGAATCTAAAATTCATCTCCTTGAAGTTTACCTTCAAGAGATAATTGCCCAGGTGTGAAAGACCAATACAGGGGGCTGGGGTTGTGGCTCTGTGGTAATGTGCCCACCTAGCAACGTGTGAGGCACTGGGTTCCATCCTCAGCACCACATAAAAATAAGTAAAATAAGGCATTGTGTCCACCTACAACTTAAAAAGAGAGAGAGAGAGAGAGAGAGAAGACAAGACCAATGCAGAAGGCTATTCACTGTGGTATTATTGATAGTGATGGAAATAAGTGAAATGCTTAGGAGCCCCAGCTGGTGAACAGCTCCCTAAACTGCACTTGTATTGTCCAACAGGCGACATTCAAAAGGAGGCCTGGTAAGCTGGATGTTCTGTTTGCCCAACACATGCAGCTGATTTTTTAAACTGTGAATTTATTCCTTCACTTAAAACTTAGATTTCATTTAGAAATCTTGATTTAGAACTTTTGTAAAAAGAAAAAAACCAGATTCAGCAGCTCTGAGTCACCCATATTTCCTCATAATAACAATCAGCTGGAGTTAAATATCAGCACCACCCCCTACAGTTTCCCACTTTCTTTTTCCAGGCCTGGCTCATTCATTTATGTTACTTTCCCAAAACCTGCGCCATTTTACTTTATGGCCCCAACCAGTGTGCCTGCCAAGGACACAGACCTGCAAAGTATTTGATTTTTTCCTTTTTTAATGTAAATTTTCTCCCAATTATAAAAGTAAGGCGTCCTTACTATAGAAAAGTTGAAAGTATAGAAGTACATCAACATGAAACAAAAATCAGTAATATCATCCCTCCTGAAAACAACTCTTGTGAAATTTATTTAGATATTGGTTCTTTTGCCTATCCATCATGTATGAAGTTGAAATCATGTTCTGTCGTCTGGCATTTTCCAGCATCACATGAACTGTATCATGTAATATGTTCCATCATTTTTAGTGACTGCGTAATATCCCACAGTGTGGATGCGACATAAGTGACTTAGCTGTTCTCCTAATATTGGACACTTATTTAGGTTGTGTTTTATGTGGTGGTGGTGATGTTTTTCTTTTGATTTTACTGTGATAATGCTAGATTCAAGTTTTTTTACTACAGTTTGGTGCATTTCTGCATTATCTGTAGGGGACGTTTCTGGACATGTAATATCTGCATCAAAGTATTTGAGCATTTTTAAGGCCCTTGATATATGATAGAGGATTGCCAGATTGCTTTCACAAGTAGTGAGATGGAATGCATTCTCACAATAAGGAAATGGGCCCCTTCCTGAGTTTGTTTTCCCCCAGATATCAATACTTTGAGCCCATTTTTTCCAAGAAAGTTTCTAAAGTCAGTTTAATCCTGTTGATTGGAATCCTTATCCACAGTCATATGGATAATAAGGTTACCTGTGTCAGTGAGGTCCTTGCCAGACCATAAAACACACAGGCAAGACTGGTTCACAGAGACCAATATCACTTCTCGGGTCAGGCCTATAATTGCTCATGAAGAGAAAAGTGAAAAATGAAAACTTCCCTGAAACTAACCCTGACTTCACAGTCCTTCCCTGCAAATCCTTACACACAAAGCTCAGAGGGCTATCTCCCAAGAAAACACGACAAGACTTGAAGGCCCTGGCTGCATCAACTGTAGTAAAAGAGGTTACGAAGCACTGCATTTTCAAAGCCAGGCACCTCCAGATGTTTCAGCCCCAGGTATGGTATCAAGGCCCTACACCAGATGTGATCCCCTGGATTGAGAGTTTGGAGCACACAGCTGCAAATGATGAGGTCACCAGGACAATTTGGGGAATGGATGAGTTCACTGGGGTAAGGGGAGAAAAGCATGTCACTTTTTTTTTTCCCCGTTTGAAGTCACTAAGCTTTGGGGTTCAGGAGGGAATTGTTGCTCTCACTTTATTCTTTGGGAGGCGGGTGGCTGCCTGCCAGAGGCAGCTGCGTGTGGAGTCATTTGCATTGCATGCAGTCTCTGGTCTTAGAGGGAAGCTCTTCCTTTCCTTAGATCATCTGCTTCTTTAGAGTCAGGGCCACTGCCTCACACAGATTGTATTCGCCCTTTAATCTTTTCCCCACCCCTCCCTCTCCCTGACTTACCCCGTGCAGTTTAACAAGCTCCCAGACAGGTCCAGCAGGCTCATCCCCATTGCTTTGAAAGCCAGCTGGCAGACAAAGGGGGAATTATTTCATACACTCGTGGCTGGGTGGGTGCAGGAGAGAGGCAATTTGTGGCACACATGGGGTCCCCTTTTCTCTCTGTTTCTCTGGTCCTCCCTCCCTCCCTCTGCCCCACCTGCCATCCACCCCTAGGTACTGATGCATAGTAGCCTGGGTCTGGCTGGGTCTGACCTCCTAAAGCACAGTCAGCAATGCTGAACTTTCAACTGGCTCTGACAAACCTATGGGGCCCTGAGGGAGCAGTTTCCCAGAAGGAGGAGCAAATTCTCTTTTGTGTATGGGCACATTCTTGAAGTTTCACCAAGGTGATGCCGGGGCTAAAAGGGATGAAGATCTGGCTGTCCAATGTGGGGAAACTCGCTCTCTGTTAAATGAGGCACCTCTTTTCTTTTAGATGATGCAGAGAAAAGAAAGAAAGAAAAAGAGTGCAACAGAAGGTGGACTAGGCAGGGGACAGGGATGTATGGACCTTTTTCTAAGAGAAAAGCTTGTTTCTAGACAGCTTGTTGCTTCTTGACGGACAAGAATGTTTTGGGTGTCATTTTATTTATTTATTTTTTATCTTTCCAATTAGAGATGATTTCAGCCATTCCTTTAGAAATGATACCAACTAGAGAATAAGTGGTTCACTTCAACTTTATTTTTAAAACAGAGTGGATAGAGGTCATATGTGAGGAACCAATGAAAAGAACAAGAGGCATGTCAGTCACTGCTGAGCACCTATGTCCAAGACAGGCACCACACAGTACGAAGCCCAGAGTCATGCTCCCTGCACTCAGAGGACCTGGCAATCTGTAAGGCAGAGCTACTTGGTAATATCAGATGGAACTTTGCTCCCTCCTCGTGGCATTTGGGGGGGTTCTGATTCTCATTATTAATGTCACTGAGAGGCATCTTGAGGGTGTTTTAATTTTTTTTTATCATTTAGAATGGGAGAAACTCTATGAACTAGAATCCAAATACTGGGATCCTCAATATTTTTCCTATTCAATTTGAAATAAAGAGGGAAAAAAAGATAATAAAGCAATACCAGGATGTTGTTTTTTAATATGTTTACAGGCCTCTTAGCAATCTCCCAAGTATTCTGGAACATCTCATTTTTATAGTGATGCTACCTAGATCCTTCAAGTAAGAGAGAAATGTGCCTCTCCATACAGTCATTTATTCCAGGCAACAGTTGGCACTGCCACACCTTATTTTAGTTTCACACTAACCTTAGGATGTAGGTGCTACCTCCATTCTACAGAGAAGTGAGAGACTCTGCACATTGCTCTTTTCTTAGTCCTCTTTAGTCATACATAACATTAGGATCCGCTTTGACATATAAAAGCAGGAAATATGATCTGTTTTACGGTTCTCAATACTTCCCCTTTCCCTCTTCTCTCCTCCCTCCCCCTGTTCCCTTCCTGCTATTCTATTGATCTTTCTGCTATTTACTCAATTTTTTTTTTAATGAGTGTCTTGTGGATGTACATGATAGTGAGATTCACGGTGGCATCTTCATATATGTCCATAGGAGGATTAGGTCAGACTGTTCCACTGCTATTCCTCATCCCATCCCTCCTTCCTCCCCCTCAGTCCCCTTGTCTCCTCCACTGATCTTTCTTCTGTTTTGATGAGGCTTTACCTGTTTCACACCCGGATTCTCCTCCAATGCCTGCATATTCCCAGTGCCAACACCGTCCTGCACTTTCATGCTGCGAGGCGTTGTGAGGCCCTGCTTCTTGGCGTCACATTGCCAGGTGAGTTAGGCTGTAGGCATGTACCTAGAGGTCATTCCTATACCCAGATGGCAGCAATAAAGTAACCAGCCATGCACATGGCTTTGATTCTCATCAATCGATCTCACCAAACTCAAGTTTAACCTATCTCTAGCTCACCTGCCTTAGGTCACTCCAATCCAATAGAACAGGAAGGGAAATTAAATAGAGAGTCTACTCACTTCTACAAATTTTGCAACAGAAAAGCAAACATGTGAACACATTTCCATGGTCACTCTAAGGACCCCAAAATAGGCCCTGAAGCTTGAGCTTTCCTAGGCTCACAAAGCTAGGTAAACTGGCCTCTGCCCAAGGATGCTGCCATTGTCCAAAGCATCTGCATTCACCTCTGAGCTTACTGCACACTTACCTGAACAGCCTCAGTAGTAACCTTAAGCACTGACTAGATTTTGGAAAACAACCAAAGTCCTTTGGACTCCAGTGTTGTGGTTCAGGTAATGGGTCACGTTGTGGCATCCCATTTGGAGGTCAAAAGTGTAGTGTTCTTCTGAAGTTCATGAGCTTTATCTGAGAATAGCCTCTGAAAGAGTGTTCCCTGCAAATCACAAAATAAAGCCCAGAATTATTCCAAGATCATTTCACAAAGGACTGACAGAATCCAATTTGCATCTCCTGATAGCCAAAGTCCAGGCTGTCACTCAGCCACTTGTCTGCCGCCTTGCAGAGCACAGAGAGTGGGGACCAGAGCTGGAATGTCCCTTGGCTGGATGCTCCAGGCACTGGGGATCGGCTTATCCTTGCAGCTAATAACTATCTTGAGCTCCGTCTTTGGGGAAAGGTTTTTATTTTACCCCAAACTTCACCGCATGGCTTTAATCCCACTGCATTTTTCATCTTCAGCCTCACTGAATACAGAGAAAGAGGTTCCCCCCGCTTGCCAGAGAGGTAAATAGGTTTAAGCACCCACAGATGGCCTCATCTCCCAGGGCCAGATTCCCATCAACAACTGTGTGGCCGGTGACATGGCAAAGAACCACAGCAAGCCTGGCTCCCGTCCACCCCTGTGATGACAGGACCAGAGGACAGCACGGGCTTCAGAAAGGACCCGACAGTTTGGGGTGAAGGAAAGAAAAGAGGGGAAGTGTGGGATGGAGGGAACCAGGAGAGCTCTGGTGTTGTAAACTAGGAGAAGCAGTCACCGGGCAGGAATGGGGAGGCCAGCACGTTCCATTTGTCTGTTTTGTTTATTTATTTAGTGCCCGCCTCCCTCTGCAAAGGACTCTGCCTCCTCTTATTTTGAATTAGGGCTCTAAACAATTTCTCATTCCCTTCTCAGGCTGAGAGAGAGGGGGAAAGTAGCATTTTTAAATGATTGTTTTTTAAAATGTGATTCTTTTTCTCTCCCTGTGTAATCAACTGCTACTTCTCCACCATTCTCAATTCCTCTTCTTCAAAAATATAGTAATTAAAGCAAGTACGCATTTGTCATTGCCACTTATCAGCAGTGACTGGAATGGGGAGAAAAAGAGAGAAGGAACCACAAAAACAGAATGAATAAAGGAAAAACATGACTTGGCCTGTAATCTTTGGGAAGTCGCCAGAATCCTTTTCCAGCCAACCAGTTCCATCCCTCAGAGTGTGTGTGTGTGCGTGTGTGTGTGTGTGTGTGTGTCCATGCACAGCACATCTCTAAGCCTGGGTGAGCATGAAGCACTCAGATCTCCATGAATTGCTGAGCTATATGAGGCAGAAGAAGTGCGACTAGCAGCGGTCATGGTCCAAACGATTATCAAAGAACTGCTGTCCTGATCAGGTTTTGTGCTAAACACGCTAAAGAAAGAAAGGCAGGGCTGATGGCTACTTGTTTGGCATTTCTTTGTAGCTGGGGCCTTTTCTTCTCCTGAGGTGGTTGTTGTTGTTAACCGAGGTTGTGTGAAACCCCTTCTGTGCAGAAACCGGAGGTTCCGCTTTGAAGCCAGAGAATCTTTGTTCTTCACCTAACTTGGTGCCATTTTCGACAGGAGCATTTGTATTGAAGTCTGGTCAATGCCTGCCACCCAGAATGCAATGAGGCTGTTTGCCAGGTGGGAAAAAGCAGTTTTGGTGTGGCCAGAGGGGACAGACATGCGTTTCAGCAGGGGATAGATAGGGAGGAGCTGCCTGTCTATAAAAATACAAACTAAGACACCAAGAGTTGCCTTGAATTGGTGAGTTAGTGTTTGCAATTCTCCGTTGAGATTTGAATGCTCCAAAAAAGAGTGTCCTCAGACAGGGCAGGAGAAGGAAGAGAGGCGTGTGGGATACGTTGCTGGATTTAAAAAAAAAAAAAAAGGGTAATAAGTTTATAAAATGTATTATGATTAAACCCCTTTATAAGGACACTGAGGCTAAAAATGAACTTAGTATTAGAGACAGCAGTAGTTTTCAGTGTTTTACCAAAAAACATTCCAATTTCTATTTCTGAAATTTATATTAAAAATTTTTACTTGGAGACCACTCAAATGTGTTAAATACAAACATTTTTAGTGCACTAAAGTGGATTTCCATCTCATCCAGTTAGGTTTCAAGATTGGCAAATATTACTTATTAGTGAAATTGGCTTGAATACTTTTAATCCCTCGTTAATTATACATATTCCCAATTAATAATTATTTTACTTGTTTATTATTGTAGTGGTTTGATCGTTTTTGTTTTTATGGTGCTAGAGATTGAACCCAGGGCTTCATTCATGCTAGTCGAGTGTTGTACTTACTGAGCCACCTTCTCAGCCCTTTCTTTTAAATTTTATTTGAGACGGGTTTCCTTGCATTGCCCAGGCTGGTCCCAAACTTGTGATCCTCCTGCTTTATCCTCCCAAGTAGCTGGGAGGATAAAGACCTGAGACCATCTTCTTTTTCACTTGTGTTTGTATTTGTGGTGTTGAGGGTCAAATCTGGGGCCTTGAGCATGGTAGGCAAGTGCTCCACCACTGAATAACAATTTTCATCTACACTACAGTCAGAAAGCCATTGACTAGGGAGGAAAAGAAGAAAGAATTAGAAAATTAAAGGAAAGAAGGAAAGTCAGCAGACAGACAGACTGGGTTAGCATGTCATTTTTCCTTCAATAGCACTTTTAATCCCAATGTGGACAAGAGTGGAAGTCTCTAGAGTGTTTCAACTTGGCAGTGGGGCTCATTCCCCTTCCTTTCAGTATAAAATGTTATTATCTTACTACAGGTTATGATCCTTTTGTTGCTGTGAACAATTATAATAGTATAGTTCTTCATATGGCAGGGAAGTTAGCATGTAAATTTGCCCAGAAAGTTAGCATGTAAATTTGCTTCCAATTCAGATCTACTATATATCAAAGCATTAACATATTGACTCAGCTTTCTATCAATTAGCAGGTGAGCTCAAGCATGCAGGACTTCCATCTATCTGTGAACTCAATGGCTTATAAATCCCCACCTGCTCTAATAGTTCATGCCACTACAATTAAAACCCCTTTTAGGCTGATAGCATCACACGGGGCTTTAAATGTCTGCCATATCTTAGGTCAGGGTCACTCAAGTAGGGAGAGATCACCAGCACATGGGACTGCTGCCTTGACTTCATTCTGGAGCCATAACCTACTGCTCTCACCCTGGACACCTGTAATCCTAGACTTGGGGACCAGTGAGTACTGTGAAAAATGAGCAAATACAATTTCATTATCTGAAAGCAAAGAATACAGCCCAACCCAAACACTGGGACAGTGGTACCTTCATCATTCATGTTTGCCAGGACAGCTTATGGCATATACACATCAACAGACTCATAATATGGTAAACAAATATTCTTCAAGTACTTATTCAACATGTATTTAGTGTAGATGGGCAGAAACTTACTAGGAAGAAAAATTGTGTTCAGAAACAGATTGGCATTACTAATTTGCCCTCCTTGGCTGAATTAGACTCTATCATATACAAAAGAAAATTCAACAAAATACATTGGAAACAGATTTAGAGTTTAAAGATAAAGGACTTAAATATTTTAAGCATAAATGTAATGAGCTCCTAAAAGCCAAAAATTATTGCTTACATCTTTCTAATAGAAATGAAGAAGCCCCAGAGGCAACTTACAGAGTAAGTCATCAAATTGCATTAGCTAGAGAAACACATATAGTAACAGATACAATAAAACTTTGTACAGTTAAATTGCTGAATGCCTGCTGGATGAAAAGTCAGTAAAAGAATTTACAGTACTGCCACTTTCCAACAATACAGTAACTTGTCAAATTAAATATTTAGCTGGAAACATAAAGACTGAATTGCTGTCTTCTGCAGAATTGTGCTCTTTGCTTTATAAATGAAAGAACCTACCCACATGACCATCTTGCTTGTATACGTCCAATATCACCAGTCAATCCTCAGAGAAGATCCTCTTTTATGTAAATGCTTGACATCACAAGTGGTGCTAAAATATTCACCAATGGATAATTTTTAGTCTACGGTTTATCTCTAGTAACTTTGCTGATATTGGTGTGATGTGGCAAAAGCAATGAGAAGTGAAACACTGACACCCTGGCAGGAAGCATGGCAGTAGCACCAAACTGTGCCAGTCATAATTGTGTTCTTCACCAACACATTTACAGTTAAAAAAAAAGAAGAAGAAGAAAAACTGGTTTCAATTAAGAATACATTTGATTGTGTCATAACAAAGTATTAAAACTTAACTCTTCAGTACATAGTTTTTTTAACTAAGTGACAAAATAGGAAGTACACACAAAGCACTTGACATTTTGAAGTGTCATGGTTTTTCTGAATGGGTGGGTGTCTTGGGAAAAGCTCTTGTGACTGGCTTGGCTGAGCTCCTCAGTGCTTGCATAGAGGGCCATTTTTACTTGAAAGAGTGAATTACACAATAACAGTTATTTAGACTTGGGTGTTAGCAGACATTTTCTAGAAAAATGAGTGGAATGAGCCTATCACTTCAGAGAAAACAAGTGTTGGCATTTATTGTCAGTGATGAAAGTTAAACTTTCGAGGAAAAAAATTACAAAGTTGGAAAATTCATTGTCAGGAACTTGACAATTTCCTAAAACTTTGAGACTCTTCCAATGAGCTCAATAGTGATATTAATGACTTTTCTGATGGTTATGTTTATTTTGTGTTATTCTATTTATGTTTCTAGCACGATTTGATGTTTATAATGAAATGCACCTGTGTTTCACTCAATAAAACCAATACTTTTCAAATGGTTAATGCCTGATGTTACAAAATAATGCTCAGAAGGAAGGAAGGAAGGAAGGAAGGAAGGAAGGAAGGAAGGAAGGAAGGAATGAAGGAAGGAAGGAAGGAAGGAAGGGAGGGAGGGAGGGAGGGAGGGAGGGAGGGAGGGAGAGAGGGAAGGAAGGAAGGAAGGAAGGGTGGAAGGGTTTCAAACTCCATATTGTAACTCTGTTTCTGTTTGTTTTTGCCATGATGCGATCTAACTTAGGGCCCCACGCATGCTAGGCAAGTGCTCTATCATCAAGCCACAATGCCAAACCACAAGTAAATTTTAAGAAACTAACACTTGGAAAGTTTTGGGGTAGTATGAAAGAATACCCACAATTATCTAAAAAGGCTATGAAAATACCTGCCCCCCTTTTTGACTCCATAACTGTTTGAGGCTGGATTTTTCCATGCACTTCAAATAGAGGAACATATTGCAACAGACTAAATATAGAAGCAGATAGCCTGAAGAATCTATTAATTGGGAAACTGATCAAATTACGTTATGTGCACAAATTAATATGTCACAATGAATCTCACTATTATAATCTTTTTGTAAGTATTTTTTAGTTGTAGATGGACACAATACATTTATTTTATTTATTTATTTTTTTAATGTGGTGCTGAGTATGGAACCCAGTACCTCACACATGCTAGGTGAGTGCATTACCACTGAGCCACAACCCCAGTCCCTATAATCTTAATGCATCAAAGATACAAAATGTTTAACAATAATACTCTTCTTATTAAATTTCATAAAATACAGTATTTGATGTTAACATGTAATCAGTTTATGATTTTTAATTAATATGTCTTTTAAATTTTTTCTGTTATGATTTATAATATAACAAATACTGGTATACGTAACCTTCATAAACAAGTTTTTTGCAGTCTTCAAAAATATTCAGGAAAATAATGGAGTCCTGAAACCAAAATATTTGAGAAATTTTACTGACTTACACTGTGACACTTAATCTGTTGCATTTGACTCTTCTGTTCGTTCATTCATCTCCCTGACCATGCTGAACTCCTTGAGGGCCAACACTGGATCTTAGTTGAATCTGTTACTCTTCTCCATGCCTTTCACTTCTGAGATACCAAACATTCCTTGAAGGAATGAGTGAATAAATTATTCAACTTTAGTATCTGAGATTTTTCTGCATTCCGCAATGCAAACCTTGGTCCCAATGGCCATGAGAAATTCCTGCAATTACAATGACCATGTAGTGGAGAAAAACATAAAGGAAATGTCACCTTTTTTCCCCATGTCTTCTAAGATCATTCGGGGCATACCCCTGAAGTCTCACTTCCACGCCTCCCTGCCTCATGCTTCATGGTTGAATAGCATCAACCGCTACTCAGTCACACTGTTCATCACTGTTCTTAGCACCTAGAATTCATCAGGCATGAATACCCTTTGCAGTTCCAATTCTGAAACTGTAAGAGTCAGGTCTGGCTAGGGAGTGAGGCTTCTACTCTGGGCTCCTACACTGCTCTATGTGCATCCTGTTCACTGAACATGCAACACTGCCTCTAATTATCTCTCTGTGCGTCTGTCTTCCTTTCTGTCAATTCACACATTTTTGTATCCTCAGGACGATGCATAAAGTCTGACACTTAAACACTTAACGGGCTCTTTAAATGTTTATTAGACTGAATCAAAAGATTTTCTCTCCATGTTGCCGAAGCTTAGGTGTGTGCCACACAAGGCCCATTGAACTTCATTTACTTTTATTGAACACTTACATGCCCTGGCCACTATGGTGGGTATTGGAGAATACAAATATTTATATTAGTGAGCTTATGGTCCAATGAGAGAGAGAGAGAGAGAGAGAGAGAGAGAGAGAGAGAGAGAGAGAGATCTATAAACGGCAGTATATAATAAGCAAGCTGCATGCACAAGTTTCAAAATCACCCAGGAGAAGTACATTCCTTCAGCAAATATTTAAAACACCTTCTACACAGCAAGATAATTGCTCAAGTCACTAATGGGCCCATGTGCCCTTCAAGTCCTGTGAAGGGACAAGCATTAAACAAATGTCACACAAATAAGTACAGAGTTAAAAGAGGTGAGTAGGGTCAGGGAGGAAAAATAGGGATAAGATATCACTATTATTATCAGGAACTAATTTAGATTAGAGAGGGGGAAAGGATCAGAAAAGGTGTTTCTAAGGAAGTGACTTAAATGTCCTGGAGTGTAGGAACAGGCAAGGCGTGACACTGGAGGACTGCCACAGCATGCCAAGTAGTGGGAAGGGGGTTAATTAGGCTGGGGTTGAAGGCTTAATGTGCATCAAGCATTTGGCAGTTTTGCCAGGCTTGAAAGGTCTAGGGGTTGTGGGCTGGAGGGACAGGAGAGGGGGAGAGGGACTAGTGTAGCAAAGCACAGAGCCTCAAAGCCCAGAGCTAAGCTTAGGTACTTCATTTTCCTCTTCTGATATGCACAACCGTGATTCTGGGTGGTCTGTATTCACCTCACATAAGCCCTGGAAAGATAAATGGATCCTGTTTCCTCAAGTAACTACTGCTAAGAGAAAAGTTTTCTTCAAATGTATTTCTCCATCAGCACTTTCCCCACAGGGCACCTAAAACTTTGATTTATCATAAATGTTCACCCAGCACACACAGGAATACAAATGTGGCATATTTAAATGCACTCCTCAGAGACCTTTGCTGACAGTGATCACAAACCATAAATAAAGGAAAAAATGGCCCAGCTATGCTTGTTTTCAGAATGAGTAGATAGACCCCCACTCGGGCTACTGCCCAGAAGCCGAAACATAACTTATGGGAATCCCAAGCCATTATGGAAACACCCATCCCCAAGCTGGAACCTACTCCTACTGAAAGGTTGGCCCTTGGTGTGGGAAATATACTACTAAAAGCTCTGTGGATTTCTTCAGTTGCTTTGTTGGACAGCAAGAAAACAGGAGCCGTCCAATCAATAACACAGGTGTAGTTGGGTCATTAAGGTTCAACGTCTAGGTTCAAACCCCAGCTCCATTCTTTACTAGCTCTATGATCTGGGCCAAGTTATTTAATGTGTCATTCATATCCTCTTCTGCTAAACAGACATAATCATTATTGGACACATTTAATAAAATAATATGTCATTGCTTATCAGAGCTGTCATTAAATATCATCCTCCATTATCATGATTACCCACAATCAATCAATCAGCCTAGAGCATTTCCAAGTCTTAGCACCCCAGGGCCCATGACCAGCTTAACTGGCTACTTTACCTCCAACAGTCACCACTTGTTTGGCATCTTAAGAACAGTTTCTATAATGAATTGTTCTCTTTTTGGTCTTCTTGAAGATATGAAATCCTACCCAAACAGCCATGCAAGAAAATTATCTATTCCTATCTGTCCCCCCATCCTTATTGCTCAGGACCTCTGTAAATATTCTACAAAAATATTCTAAGAAAGCCCCTTCTCTTTAAAATCTAAAACCTGGATCTGGAGAGCTCTCTCTTCACAGAATTTGCCAGCTGCTTCCTTTCCTTCTCTGAACAGGCACTGCAGTTGAGAGAATCTAGTATCCCTCATCCGTCACTCACTAACACCCCAGATTAGAGGCTCCTAAGTCCCCATTCTGACCTAAGAGTGTTCACAAGCCCTTATTTAACATCCAGAAACACCTTGAAACCAAGTGCCAGCCACACTCCCCCTAAGACTGGGCAAAGCATGAAGTGATTACAGACTTTGATATTTTTCTAACCACAAGCCCCCTCAAAGTCAAATGTAACTGTGAAAGAAAAGTGACTCCTACCTAATCCACAGTGGATGTGAGATCAATAGAAACCACATCAAAATTGTGCATGGAAAGAAATAAGACTTTCAAAATTATACATTTGGTTTAAGTATGCCTGGAATATGAAATAACTGGAATAAAACCTTGCTTGACCTTTGCATCAGGCCCTTCATAGGATGATTTCAATACCACAAGTGAAAGAAAGTACTTGGAAATTTGAAACGCTTTTTAAGACCTGCAGACAGTTTAATTGAAGGGGTCTTGTGAACAGTTTGTTGTCAGGGTTTCTAGCAAGTGTTATTTCTTCCTGAATTCCAAGAACCATGTTCTCTGAAGTTTACATTCACACAGGATGAACGAGCCCACCCCAGCACTGAAAGGGATAAAACACCTGATGTAGTTTCCTTTGAGGGTAACACCCAAGCACACACACTCAGACCCGGCACCTGGCCGGATGGCAGAGAGGCCTGTGGCCTCCCACAGTTACAGCTTACATGGACGTCACTTACAAAACATAAAGTCAGTGCCAGCAACTGGAAAGGTAATTTATGACTGTCAACAAATGGCTCAAAAAAAAAAAAAAATCAGTCAGGTGAGAGAAAACAATAACAAAAGACAGACATTTGGCTAGTTAGTATTTGAGGAAGAGAAAAGATGCACAAAGTCATCATGCCGAAGGTTCTTCTGCACATGAAGGGTGCTTCTAAGCAAGTGGAGGGGACTAAAATGAGATCATCATCACAACCCTGCTGCAGATGCTGGATTCTTCAACTCTTAGAACAGTAAATATAAACCCTGCAGGTCTACACTGTGTCTTGGCACAAGCAGAATTTTAGGTTTTATAAGAAGCCTGCCTTTGGCATAAGAAAGAATTCCTCTGTTATTGCCATAAATAAAGCATACATCAAATTCTAGGCCATCCCTTAAAAACAGCTGCTGGTGCTACTGACAAGAAAACATTTTAAAAGCATTTGCTGCTCTGATTGATACTGGCTCTGATATTGGTATTGGTATTTGTATTAATGTCTTTCTTACATATATTTTTTTTAAATCTGGGTTTTCTTGTGATTATAAAAAAACATATTCATACATGTCTCATGTTGATGGAATTGTGCAGTATTTTTCTGTGACATTTATTTCACTTAGCCCAATGTCTTTAAGGTTTACCCATGTTGTCACAAATGGCGTAATTTTCTTCTTTTTAAGGCTGAATAATATTCCATTGCATGCATACACAACATATTTATCTATTCACCTA
Organism: Sciurus vulgaris; assembly: GCF_902686455.1. NCBI lineage: Eukaryota > Metazoa > Chordata > Mammalia > Rodentia > Sciuridae > Sciurus > Sciurus vulgaris. Next base: position 38,645,862 of record NC_136476.1, read on the forward strand.
AGAATATTTGTTTCCGCATCTTGGCTATTATGAATAGTGCTGCAATGAACCAATCAAATTCAAAGAGTCAGAGTGGGCTGGGGTTTACCAGGGGTTGGGTAATGGGCAAAATGGCAGTTAGTAGTCAACAGGCATACAGTTTCAGTTGAGCAAGATGAAAAAATACCTGCTGTGCAACATTGTACCTATGCCCAACAATAATCTACTATACACTTAAAAATTGTTAGAGGATAGATGTCATCTTAAGAATTCTTATCACAATAACACTCATTGCATTCTGTTAGCACTTTCTTCCCTGCTAAATTCTAAGCACAAAGACAAAAATATGTCTGCCATAAGCATCCCCACATCCTTAGTACCTACATTCCCATAAAGCCTGTCACATAAGTATAACCCAATAAGTAATTTTTTGAAAGAATGAGAACACTGGGAGCTACCATAGTATGATAAATACCATTTGGAAAAATTAGAGTCCAGTCTCACTTATGTATATGGATTCAAAAATCCTCTCCAGCATATGTAACTGTTCAACTATAATGTGATGGTTGTGTTCCCAATTTATTCAGGCTACTATAACAAAATACCATAAAATAGGTAGCTTATAAGTGACAGAAATGTATTTCTCACAGTTCTGGAGATTAAGAAGACCAAGATTGAGGAGTTGGCAGATTCTATGTCCCTTGAGAGCACATTTGCTAGCTCATGGATAGCACCTTCTCACTTTGTCCTCATACTTGGAATGGGAACAGACCAGATAGCTCTCTGGAATCTCTTACATTAAGACCCTTATCCCAGCCATGAGGGCTCTATCCTAATGACTAAATCACCTCCCATAGGTCCTACCTCCAAATACCATCACTTTAGGGGTTAGGATGTCAACATATTCATTTTATTGGGGATACAAGCATTCAGATCATTGCACTAAGAAGCTCTCATATTATTGAGAACCATCTTATAAAAATAAGGAAAATGGGAAGAATGGGAAGACTCCAAATAAGATATTACTTTCCATCAGAAAGTTTAATGATTTTTAATAGAAAAATCGTGTGCTATAGTGAACAAATAGCCTGAGAAAATCTACCTTTGATAATGTTATATGCCTTATCAAAGCCCTTTCCTGAGGTTTCTGGTTCTGTCCACTAGTACAGGACTTCTTAAACACACTTTCCAACATTATCATCTTTATCAGACAACTTTTCCTTTTCTCTTGTACTATTTCCAGTTGACGACTTCAGCTGTCACCCTTGTAGTGTGAGGCTATTGCTTTTGTCTGCCAGCACCTCCTCTGACCCTTTCTGATAACAGATTTGCCCCTGAGGTAAAAAGTCCATGGGCTAAGCCCATAGATTACCCCAGCCCACCCCCAGAGCCAGCCATAGTAATTGGTCCACACAGTGAGCTCTAATGCAAAATGGGTTGGTCCATCCCCCCAGAAAGAGTACAAATTCCTCACACTTGTTCCTAGGCCAAGGTTTCACTATTCAGCCATTACCTCAAATCTATGATGCTCACAATATCCACCCAAATGCCTTTGTTGTGGTTGTTCAAGTTACCCCAAGTCTCCTGTTACTTTATAAGGTCAGGGAGATCCTCAATTGATCAACTTATGTTTTTTTAAATGATAAATTGCAAAGCCATTCCAAACAAAACAAGAGAGTTTTTCTTTCTTTCTTCCTTTTTTTTTTTTTTTTTTTTTTTTTTTCATTGCAATGTTAGCTCCTGATATCAATAGTGCCCTGGGCAGTCTCTCTAATGCAAAACGTGCTTCCTAAATAATGCATCGTGTTGTACCTGGTATACTTCAAGAAAACATCCTATAAAAGAAATAGTGGCATTAGAAGAGCAGGATGACCTGTCAGAGATTAAACTTTATTTTGGTCTCTTTCTGTCTCCTTTTCCAAATAAGAGCTGGAGGAGATATTTAGTCTTCCTTGAAAAATAAATTTCTTCTAAGGCAAGAAATGGTTTAGGGAAGCCAGGAAATGGGCATTTTGAAGGGCTTTGGGTTATACAGAGGTAAACCTCCACTGGGTAACACAGCTCTACTGTATCAGAGAGGAGAGAATTACCAGATGCTTTTGTCACAGCATCAAAAAGGTGTATGTTCAGTTATCTGGGGGTTCCCAGATACAATCCTGGTAGCGAGTCTCAGTTCTGACCTTCTTTTATTCTCTCTCCTTGGGAGCGATGGCATCCAATGCCTCATCTGTGACATGTTAAATGGACAGGTATCTATCTCTCTGTTCTTTAGTAGTACCACTGAATGGAATGCTGCCTCAATTTCTGGACAAAGGTTTCTCAAAGGATGATTGTAATCATTACATGTTCCATTTGTTGTTAGTAATACTCCCCAGAAAGCTATACAAATACCCAGTGCCTTCACTGAGATACTAATTAATAGTTAGAAATGGTTGCTTCTCACTTTTCTCCAAGGAAGAGAGAAGAAAAAATAATTAACGTGTCTTAAGTTCATGGAGACTTCAAGCATAAAAAGGTAAATTTGGAGAAAGTTCTCTTAACAGACTCTTGAAAGCTGGTTAAGACTTAAAGAAATGTGCTCACCAGAAATCAAGAGAAAAAATGTTCAGGTTGTCCTAGATTGAAACAACTCGATGGTCATCACCAAGAGAATAAATAGATTGTGCCATATGTACACAATGGTATACAATGAGAATGAAAAATCTATAATGTACATGCAACATTCATTAAACTCATGAGGTTGAGTCAAAAAGAGTCAGAAGTAGAAATTGCCAACTGCATGATTCCATTTACATAAAGTTTAAAACAGGCGAAACTCATCTTACTGAACTGTTATAAGTCAGGTTAGTAGTTGCCCTTGCAGAGTATGAGTAGAGGTCAGAGGTTATAGGGAGGTGGGTGGCATGTTTTACTCAGCTTTTTCACTGCTGTGACTGAAAGACCTGACAAGAACAATCTTAGAGGAGGAAAATTTTATTGGGGATTCACAATTTCAGAGATCTCAGTCCACAGACAGCCAGCTCCATTCCTTGGAGCTCAAGATGAGGCAGAACCTCGTGGAGAAAGAGTGTGGTGGAGTATAGCAGCTCACATGATGATTAGGAAGCAGAGAGAGAAAGAGACTCCACTGGCCAGATCTGTCCCCCAAAGGCACACCTCTAATGACCCACCTCCTCCCGCCACACCATACCTGCCTTCAGTCACCACTCAATTAATCCCCATCAGGGGATTAAGTCACTGATTGGGTTAAGACTCTCATAACCCAATCATTTCACCTCTGTTCTTGCATTTTCTTACACATGAGTTTTGGGGGGACCTAATATCTAAATCATAATATGGTGCTTCTGGAATCCTGGTGGCATTCAACATCTTACACGGGTGCTGCTTACAGATATGTTCACTTTGTATAATTCATGGAGCTGGAACCCTATTATGTGTGCGTTGCTCTGCATGTCTGCAAGACTTTGTCATAAAATTGTTTAACTGATAAGAGCATCTAGGAAGAAGAATAAACTAGTGCTGGGGTGTGAGTCTTCTAGGACCATAGATCCCAATCCTTTTATTTTAAGACACACTAGGTTCATGACAAAATTTTAATTAACTTGAAGCAAACAAAGTCATTGTTAAAAGCCTGAAACTAGAGACCCTACCCAGCTGTCCTGAGAACTCAGAGAATCATCTCAGTACCTTCTCATTAGCAGAACATCGCCTATGTTCTTCCCTTATAGTCAGAGGGATCTACGTGCACAGCCAGGAAGAATTGGAAGAGCCTAGTTTCAGATTCACAGACTGACAGAATTACAATGGGCTCTCTCCAGCTGTGGCTTCCAAACCCAACATGGCCAGTTTGGGCTACCATGCAAGCTGTGTTAGATCCATTTGTCTTAACAGTGCTGCCCAGGTCTCTCACCACACTACTGCTTTCCAGATTGCTTTCTCCTGGGGAATATCTGTTTCAAATTATTGTTTCCCAGATGTTTTGGCTCCCTTTTCTCCAATTTGAATCACATCTGGCTATTTCCTGCCTATATTCCTGGATCTCGATTTGCTTTTGTGTTGCTTTTCTATCTTCACTGGAAATTTCAACACCTCCCACTTTTGCATCTCCCATGCATTTTGTTAAGTCATTTTTACCCCTTTTCCAATGATCTCAGGGAAAACAGTCAGCTAGACATTAGAAGTCCCAGGTTTATTTCCTATGTTGATTTAAGCAAGCTATATTACCTTCTCTGGGTATGATCTGTGGATTAGGGTAAACATTTCCTAACCACCACAGAGGACTGCCTCAGGAGGGAGAAGGCATGCACATAACAAGACATGAGATCCCAAAAGGTTTATAGGAGGAAATTAATTCTAAAGCAGGAATAGGTACTGCAAGCCACTACCATGAGGACCTAGATCTCCAAATCCATCCACTCATTTGCACTGTTGGTTGTTACAACAAAATATCTATGAATTCTGTTCAGATTGGTCCACCTAGCAATTGTGGCTTTGATTTGATCCCTGATAAAAGAACCCTTGCTCTGTCTCTGATCTGTAATTAGACTTTGCTATACTAATCTACTTTCCTCAAGATTTTCAAATGCCCTATCCAACCACTATGACCCCATTAGATAAATTTCTACCACCGCAAAATGAGTGTGTGTACATATGCACATGCATGGAGAGCACTGAAAACCATCCCAGAAGAGTTTATGCTCCAAAATCTAGAATGTCTTCAAGAGTCTCTAAATTAGTGGATTTTTTTGATTAGTGGAAAAACAATTATAATAGGGATAAACTGTCATAGTGATCTCTCTGGAGTTCTAACATCCTATCAAGTTCTAGTTGTAATGCTGGATGTGGCAAAGTAACCTATTTAATTTCATCAAGCATTGGTCCAAGAAAAGGAGCACATATCTTTTAATGCCCAGCTGTGTTAGTTTTCCATGCTGTGCAACAAATTACCACAAATTTAGTGTCTTTAATCAGAATGCACATCTATTATCTCACAATTTATTTTGTCAGAGGTCTAGGTACAGCTTACTTGGCCTCTCTACCTGTAAGTCTCATTGAAGTGGTGTCAGCGTCAGCTAGGGCTTCAGTCTCATCAGAGACTCAGAATCTTTCGGAACCAGATGAGAACAGTTTTGTGTACAAGGAGACTCCAATGATGAAATGCTCATGGCTTAATTCTTTTTCTTTTTTTTTTTTTTTTTTTTTTTTTTGTGTGTGTGTGTGTGTGTTGCGGAGGAAGCTGGGGATCAAACACGGGGCCTTTTATATGCCAAGCAAGCACTCTACCACTGAACTCTTAATTCTCTTTAACAAAATGAGCAAGAGTTAGGGAATCAAGAAAGGAAAGGTATTAATGAAGGATATGACCTCTGCCATTGTATATGTGGATGGAAGAAATAGGGAGAGACATGAATTTAGACCCCTAGTTTTGAGTTACTCAGAGGAGTTGGATAGTCCAAGATCATTTCCATTACTGAGTGGTTTTAGAGAGACCCATGTGGCAGAGGACGTGGAGAAGCCTGGGTGGACTTGCTAATGAAGTAAATGGAGAGCAAGATTCCTAATAGCAGGTGGACCCCCAATATGCAGTGGATTTTCATTGAGGATTGGCAAGCACACTAGACACCTGAAGACAGATCTGTTACCTACGACACTGCTGGAACTGGATGCTGACTTTAAGAGAAAAAAGAGTAACATTTTTTGAGTAAGTCCCCCAGGGTTGGAAGAAACATTGCTTTGTTCTTTTCAAACTTCTCTGGCATTGCTTCCTTGAAGATAGGCCAGTGTTGGAGATTTCAATATAATATCCTGAGCTGGTGAACTTCTAGCCAATACATTGACTGGCATTCTAGCCAATACATTGACTGTGCCAAGGTCCCCCTAACTGGCAAGTTGAGCTTATGTTCTTAATAGTGCCTTCATTGATAGATCATTAAACTTTCAGTAAATCAACAATAGTTCTTCATTGGGAAGATCAATAACCCTTGGCACAGGACAATTGCCATGAGCACTTGTATTTCCTGTTCCTGCGCTAGTGTGCTCCTTGGACACTGGCACATTAAACAGCAAAGATGATGAAAATTGCATGAGACTTAAAATTACTAGACTTGCTCCTGGTAGTGCCACAACTAGCTGTGTGACCTTCAACAGCTAACTGCATAATTTCTCTCCTTCTCAACTGTAGAATTGGAATTCATATAAAGGTAGTAATTAAGAGTTCTTTGTGTATCTGGCAGTATACTAGACCCTGGTGGGGCTGGAATGGGGGAGTAGTTTTGAAATTATGGATCAATTCCTGTTTTCAAAGGATCTATCTTACCTACCTCAGGGGTTGAAAAAAATCAAATGAGTTATACATGCCCACACACATATACACTTTGAAACAGTATAGCATGCAATATAAATGCAAGTCATTGTTACTTTTACTGGAAAAAATATACTGGTTCTTATAGTTAAAAATAATTTTCTTTTCTGTAATGTGATGCTTGCAAGTATTCCTCACTAAATCCCTATCCCAAGAAAACACAAGGCTCTTAAGGTCAAAGACAGCATTTGATAACATCTTCACCTGAAAAACAATGGAAATCATTCTTTCCATCATTGTCATCTCACTTCCAAGACTACCTACACCCTGCTCTCTCTTAAATGAGTTTGGTGGAAAAGTAATCCCTTTGTTTCACCACCAGCTTTGATGCACCCCCATGCTGACTCCAAACAGCTCATGTTCACTAAAATTGAGCTTTCCTCTTATTCTCACATATTCAATCAGAGCTCCATATGGGTAAGCAGGAGATCCCAGATGGCCTGACCACTTCCTGGATCATAAAACTTCTCAGTATATAAAATAGAAATCTCTTTGATGATCCACGTATTTGTCAGGGTTTGTTACACAACACATGTCCCCAGGAAAGTCTCCTGTGATTCCCAGCACCTCCATCATAAGCCCAGAAAGGCAGTTTGTTTGTTTGTTCGTTTATTTAGCTTTTCTTTTGGGGGGTGGTTGCAAAGTTTCCTATTTCTTTTTCCCCTGCATGTCTCACCATCTCCTAACTTAGAATGCAGTCATGATGCCCTTGCTTTAAAAACCATGTGCATGCTAAGATCCAGGATGAGATGCTGATTTTCTGAAATCGCATCAGGTTCTTAATTGAGATACATTGAGAACTCATCACTTGAGTTCCCCGACTCTCACCTACTTAAATGGAAAAATATCTAATCTGAACAACTTTGAACTCAAAAGGAAATGCTAGAGATTCAAATCTAAGAGACATTCATTCATTCATCTTTCTTCAAATCTATGCATTCATCTAACAAATATGTGCGGAATTCTTATTGTGTATGACATCATTCTGGGTGCTGAACACAGAGTAAACAAAATAGACAAAAGTCTTGATTCTAAGTATCCTAATCTTTTTCTCACCAGTACAAAGAGACTGATGAAAAAGAAAGTAATATGGAGAAATATGATAATATGATTATATATGATTATATATAATATGATAATAATATGATTAATATAAATATAATGTGATAAGTAATATGGAGAAAACAGAGATGAGAAGGATGAGACAGGAAGTGGAGGATGGGAGTGCAGCTGTAAAATTTAAATGCTAATAGTGGACTGTGGAGGGGGTGGTGGGGGAGTGCAGAAATGTAGCCATGGGTACATGGTGACAGCAGTGCCGATGGTGCGTGGTCATTTCCAGACCCAGCAGGATGGTTGATGGGATGGATTTGAGAGAAAAGAAGAAGAAAAAAAAAAAAAAAAAAAAAAGAAAAGAAAAAGAAAAAGAAAGTTATCATTAGAGAAGCTAATGTGGAGTAGAAAATGACAAGACTTGTTTGGAACAGTGAGGACAGAGGAGGTGTTAGATAGTCAAAGAAAGAGGAAAAGATATGAAATGGCAATTTAGGAAAGAACAAAACAAAGGATAAAAGGAAGGTTTGAACCCATAATAAATAATTTCTCAAAAAAGACATAAGTACTCAGACCAAAGCCGCACCACCAAGTTTTGATCAGAGTACATAAAACTAAACCCACATCAGGACACATCACAAGGAACTTGCAGAACACAGAGGAAAATAGAGGACTTTTGAAGTTCTCAGTTGAGTTTTCCTTAGATATATTCAATGCTGAAAAAAAAAAAAAAAAAAAGAATAATATCTATGGTGTTATAGGGAATAACCACCCATCTATAATTTTTGCCCAGTCTTTCATTTGTATTGACTCTAAACCAAGAAATCATAAATGAGCTCAAAATTAAACAAGGGCAGTTTTATTTGGGTGCAGAACAGATTTGCAGTTAGGTAGACAGATACAGGCTCAGCTAGGCAGAACCTGCATTCCATCCAAGAAAGGTGATCTTGGGCTTTTATCAAGTCCATAGTTGGAAACTGAAGTGTATGAGGGTAGTTGTAAATTTTGTTAAGTCCATTGTAACGTCCAGGTCCAGAGGCAAAACTGGTCACTCTGGTATTTCTCTAATCTCACAAGGTAATGTCAGATTCCAGAAAATCCTTCCCTCTGGTGAATTCAGTCACTGGCATGATGCTTATGTGGCAATCTTCCTCCAATCAGTAAATCTCTGAGGCTCAGGAAAAGATTTTTTCTCTTTCTCTTTCTCGCTTTTAAACCATTCTGCAGCCATTTTATCAAGACAAAATGAAGGTATTTCTCACCACACAAAAATTTCAAGTGTTCACTACCCACAGACCCTCAAAGGGAAGTATTAAGTGATTTGCCTTAATCAGAAGAAAAGTGAACCCAGAAGGAAGAAATGAAACAATGAACAAGAAAAGGAAAGAAAAGTAAATAATTCAGATTTTAAAAGATACAACAAAGTCTATAAATGAAATAGAAAGATGAAAGTGGAAGCATTGTTCATTTACCAATTTTTTTTCTACCAAAAAGCAGGCTAAGATCTTATGATGTTTGGCAGGAAGAAAGAAATATTAAATAGCTAAATGTTTATAGAAAAATTTATGGTTAAGTGTTTTGTTAAACATTTAAGAGTGACAGCTAAAATGGTAGAAAACAATCTAGCTTTTAAAACAGCAGAAGGGAGAAAAGAAAGTAGAAATCATATTCATTCACTGGGAGAGTCAAAGAAAATAAGCAAGAATAAAGAAGGCAAATGGAAAACCCAAGATAAAAGGACAGAAATAAGCTCAAATATATCAGAAAACTCAATTAATGTGTTTAAACTTACATAATAAAAGAAAGGCTTGGGTCTGAGTGTCTTTTGCAAGCTATTTAAAACTTGATTTTGTTCTAATAGCCCATTTGGTAATCTCCCTTTCAGAGAATAAAAGAAGCAGGAATATTTCTAGCTCATTTTATATCAACATTTGTATGACTTTGATTCAAAACTATAAGGACTGTAAAAGAAAAGGATATGTTTGCAGACAGATGCAAAAATACTAAATAAAATATTAACAAATTGTTTAGAAATGTACCAAAAACCAAAGACAGTTTATTTTAGGAATGTAGAAATGGTTCAATATAAGAAAATCCATATCATACTCCTTACATACAGATTGAAGAAATAGATAATTATCTTCACAGATACACAAAAATCATTTCACAAAATGTAATATTAATTTTTTTAAAAATCTCTACAAACCAAGATTATAAGTGAAAAGGGAACTTCATCAACACCCTAAACCTATAGCAGCATTATCTCAGCAAAATATTCCACCCACTGAGAGTGCTTTACTTCAGTATTATAAGGATAGTCTATATGATAAAATAAGAGAAGAGAAAGAAATAAGAAGCTTAAAAGTTGGAGAGCATATCTCTCCTTATTAGAAGGTGGTATGATTGGGGAAAATAAAAAAGAGTCTACAAAAAGAATTTAAAAAGTAAAAAATGAAATAAAAAATAAAAAATGAATTAATATGCAGGTTCAGAAAAATTTATGTACAAAAATCAGGAGTAGTACTACTGATTGTAGACTAGCAATAACCACACAGAAGATGCAATAGAAAAAATATACCATTCAAATATCAAAAAACTGTAAAAGACATTAAGAAACAAACTGAGGAAAATATATGCTTTAATTTTATGGGGAAAATACTGAAGAACATAAGACCTAAATCAATGAACATAAATACCATAGTCATGAATGGGAGGATTTACTACCACAAAGATAATCACCTTTTTTTTTTTTAATTAAAAATCATAAATTTACATAGGGCAATGCTGTTTGATTCATTCTGTTATTTTTTTTCCCTTCCCTCCCACCCCACCCACCCCTCTTTTCCCTCTATACAGTCCTTCCTTCCTCCATTCTTACCACCCTCCTTATCCCTAACCCTAAACCTAACCCTAACCCTAATGCTAACCCCTCCTACCCCCCCACCCTTATATGTCCTCATCCGCTTATCAGCGAGATCATTCGTCCTTTAGTTTTTTGAGATTGGCTTATCTCACTTAGCATGCTATTCTCCAATTTCATCCATTTGCCTGCAAATGCCATAATTTTATCATTCTTCATGGCAGAGTAATATTCCATTATATATATATGCCACAGTTTCTTTATCCATTCATCAACTGAAGGGCATCTAGGTTGGTTCCACAATCTGGCTATAGTGAATTGAGCAGCTATGAACATTGATGTGGCTGTATCTCTAATCACCTTCTTGAGTTGATATATAACTTTAATTCCAATAAATTCCAGAAATTTTCATGGGATTAAAAAAGTTGATCCTAAAATGTTTATGAAATTTAAAAGGGTAGAAATTTTTAAAGAACAAAATGAGAAATTTGTCCGTATCCAATATGATTTCCCATAAAGCTATAGCAATAAGAAGAGTGTATTATTGGTACCTGGGAATAGACAAATAGATGAATCACTAGGAGGCCTAAAAACAGACCGGGAGAAATTGTTTGATGATGCAGCTGGGTTACAAATTAGTGAAGACAAGATGATTTATTCAATAAATGGTGCTGGGATAATTGGTCTTTTAGGCAAAAAATAAAGCAAAAGTACATCCCTAAGCTATACAAAAATAAATAAAAACCTCAGATAAATAAAGCTTTAAATGTGAAAAATAGAAGTGCAAAATGTCTCCAAAAATTAAGTAGAAAGTTTCCATATCTCTAAGCAAGAGAAAAATGTTATTTCATCAAGAAAAACCTTAAAATAAAAGAAAATATAGATAAGTGTGGCTTTAAACTTTAAAACTTTTTTCGTCAAAAGACACCACAAAGTAAAAGGTTATACACAGAAAGAAGGTATTTAAAGCAATTTAACCAAAACAAAACACATTTCAAATATATAAAGAATGCCTAGAAATTAAAAAAAAAAAAAAAATACACCTCCAAGCTTAATGAGCATGAATGGCCAAGTTACAGAAGGGAAACCTTATTGAATCATAAACATGAGGAGTTGCTCAATTTGAATAACAATCAGAAATTTGACTTACAACAGTAATGATATATCCATTTACACGCTTAAGCTTAGTACAAATTCAAGTCTGAAAACACTGACAAGTATTAACACGGAAGTGACAACATCAGAACTTTTATCAGAAAGGTGAATTGATTAAAGTGCTTTGAAGAGTCATTTGGAAGTATCTGCTAATGTGGATGATGTTCACATTTCAGCAATTCCCCTTCTCCATATATTCTAGAACAATGTTTTTTAAATGCAGGTTGAGGTGTAGTAACAGATAATAAAATCAATTTAGTGGAGAAGGGGAGGGAGCGATATTGGGGAAAAGGAACTGAATGTGTCCCAGGGTAGAAGGTGGAGTGGATGCTGTTGACGTTCTGGCCAGGGTCCCTTTAAGAGGCTAGAACACTCGCCCCAACGGCTGCCTAGCTGCCCACCATTCACAGCTACTTTTTCCTCCTGCCCTTGACTGATAGAAGCCACTTCAGCTAGAAATGCCTGGGAAGTTACACTCCTCCCTCCAACCCCCACCAACTGGCCTAAGTCCATGACTGACAGGTAAAGGGTAGGAGAGCCTTAGGACCTCCTTTTCTCAGGTGAGACAAACCTGTGGTGCCATTCAGGGCCCAGAACTCCCTAAAGGATCAGGTGGAGACTCGACCAAAAAACTTTGCTTTTCCCCCTACCCTGTCCTGCTTCCCTTCATTCTCTGCGTAAGAAAGTCTGTTGTCTCGGGTTTTGCTGCTAGGAAACCTGACATAAGAAAGAGAGCACATATTTTTACAAGTTTATGTCTGTATACTAGGTCATAGTGTCAAACGCATTTTTAGATGATTGGACACTTGTGCTCTAGGAAGAATTTTGTCTGTTGCAGTAAAAATCCACAAACAAATGTCTAACAATGAAATCATGGATAAATTGTGTATGGAAATAATAAATTCTGTATTGATAATTACCTTTGGATAGTAGGGAGGGAATGAAAGCCAGTAGAAATATGCATGAATTTTCAATAATATTAAAACTTTGCCTTTATATCTGGAAGAAATATGGAAAAGTATTAGGTTTTATTAAAGCTGGGAAGTTAATGGATATACTGGGTGTTCATGATTTTTTTAAAACTCAGCTATACCTTTGAAATAGTTCATGAAAAAAAAAAAAAAGAAAAACAAGTTTGAAGGCTCTAAATCCACACTCAAACCCATATCCTCTGATATACTCCCATGGAATCCATACATAGGAGGAAGTCATTTGTTTCCTCCATTCTTATAATAAAAATTATGTAAGTTCTATTTTCTTCCTTTGATCTTTAAGGACCTCATAGGGTAACTATGTCCCATGGAAACTCAGTAGTAATAAGCTAGACTGGTCTTGATGATCAGTTTGTGCTCTTGGTTGCCACGGTGCTGAGTTTATTATTTCATGGCATTTGTCCCTCTTATTTATTGTCCCAAATCCTTTATGAATTGAGAAAAATAATAAGTATGAATAGAGGAAGGAGGAAATAAGGGAGGAAGAGAGAGGATAAAGAACAAAAGAATAAAGAAAAAAGAAACAGAATCATAAGAGTTTTTCTATGAAAATTCTTCAACTATGGAGACTGCCATTTCCTTTCTGTTTCTAAGGATGAGAAAAAGTTCCAGCAGCCCATTAAATTTGACTGCAAGGTTTTTGTTCTCTCTGCTTGCCTTGTGAATACATAAGGAAATTAAGGAAAAGTTATTGTTCCTCCATTACCACTGTAACTTCCCATAATCCTTCCATAAGAGGCAAAAGCTTCCCATTCTTCCATCAGAAGCTCTCAATCCTGCATATTTTCTTCCAGCTCATTTTGGAGTAAAATGAAGCATATGGTGAATTTACAGGAGATCAAGTCCATCATTCAGGCATCAATCTGTAATGATTTGTGGCCATGTATGTATAAAGAGACCATAGTTGTCCACTAACCGCATACATATGGCATCTGGGAATGTAAACTCAGTCTTTGCCTTCAAAACCACATGCTGCCCAGGGAGGTAAAATAGTGGTTCACAACATGTGGGTTGTGACCCTAAATAGTCTGCCAACATTTGGCAGGTGGACTGCTAGAGATGAATTGTGTGCCAACTGCAATTTCCTTTCTTAGGGCTCCCTTGGGTATATATGTACACATATTCTCTGGGCCATAGCACATACCTGATATGGTACTGAAGCAACACCTGACGAGAACCCAGAACAATACACGTTCGTATTACTGTCTTGTCATCTAGTGGACACATTTTTCCATCTTTCCTTATTTAAATACATTACAGATATATTTTTATGTACTGCATGGGCCTATGCAACTTTTGTAATCTCAACAACTATGTGTCTTATAGCCCCTATGGGCAAACCTGACCATTTACAAATAGGCACATCCAACCAGCAAGGTGGGCTTTGACTCACATCAGGGAAAAGATTGAGGACTAGAGTGTCGTTCTCATTTGCACTAACCTGGAGGAACCGCATGGTAAGTGCCTACTTGGAGAGTTGTCTTCCTTGCCCTCATATCAAAGCAAAATTCTCAAATCCTTTCTAATGGATTAATTGCATTAATCATTCTATAAACCTAAACATCTGTGATAACTTCATCTTGGCATTGTTAATAAACCCCTTTTAGACTGTTTATATTCTAGCTGGTTCTGAACAGCCTTGAAATGTTGTCTTTTTGCAAATAGCCAGATTTTCCTATATGCTATGACACATAGAGTGAGTTGTTTTAAAATATAAATATGATATGTTGACTATACTGCTGGACTCAATTAAATATTTTAAGTATGCTTTGCCAATGAAAATCTTTGGTTTGTTTATGGTTTCCGTGGTATGCGATGGTGTATAATCTCACTTTTCTTCAGGGTCCTGTGTTATACTAACCTGACAAGTGGTTCAGGTAAGCAGTCCATACCTATTTGCATCATCTTCCTGGTGTTTTAACACCACGCATCCTCAAGAATGTTTAACGACAGCTCAGTCCTTTGAGCTGAAGGTCTCAGAAGAACTGAAAGCATATTTTAATGAAGCTCACACCGTCCAAAGCAAAGTCTATGCAGAGGAATTGAAGATGACTGATGCTAGGAAGCAACTACAGTTTTATAATGGGCTATAAGAAAACTAATGTCTCCTCTACCTTCTCTGCTCCACTCTCAGCACCACTGTGGAACATCCAGAACAGCTCAGGCATCAGTGATGCCCAGTGACCCCCTGCACTTCTGCTTAACCATACTGTCCAGTTTTCCTGCATTTGTTGGAATAACTGTCCCAACAAGGACTCACACACAACTAACAGCTAACAATAATATTCAGGGACTTTGTGGTATAAAATACACATTTTTCCCCCAAAGGAAATGTAGTCAGGAAAATTCCACTCCGTTCACTATGGGGAAAAAAAAAAAAAAGCTGTTCCAGTTTAGTTTCTGGGAGGCCAAGACTGACCTTGTACCTTTCAGAATAGTCTTTACTTCTTTGCAAATCAAAATATCCATTGAGGTCAGTCTTCTATAAAAACAGACATTATTTCCCCCAAAATTGCCACCTCTTTTAGCACAAAGAAACACTAGAAGCTTTGAAATTATGAACATCCTTTACTTGAACATTGTTTAATAATTTTCAAATGATATTTGTTTGAAAAAGCTTTTTTATGTTTGCTTGTTTTTGTTACTGCACTTGAGAACAAATGGAATTTGGAATTCCTTGGACCTACTATCCCCCTAACTAGAAGAGAATTTAGTCAATATTTTCCAAGGATCAAACCTCAGAGCTCAAGATCAAAGTCACTGGACTTTATTTTCTTCTCATCTCCAAGACATGAGCTCTGCTACAATTTTTGCTCTCTTGTATGGAGAACGGGTTTGACTAGGGAGGTCACAGACCTGTCAGCTCCTTCCACAGTAAATACAGCTGAACTGGCACATACAACCAGAGAAATATCAGATATCAGAGCATGAATTCCCAAAAAGGGAGTTGGCACTCAAAATTTAAGAATTAAAAGGGCAAAGAGAAAGAAATATAAGGGCGTGGGGGTGAAGGTGACTCCAAGTGGGAGGGAGTGGACTGGTGGCTGAAGGAAGATCATCTGTAGAGCTAAGTTCCTGGGAAACTCTCTGATATTGCTCTGAGAAGGGAGGAGGGAGGACATCCCATTGTCCCCGCATACGATAGGACTAGAAGAAATGCAATGACCTTAAGATGGCCACAGTCCAGGCTGGCATCTGAGCCCCAACCTGTCATGTTCCCCTTCTCCATGTGGGGTTCAAAATATGTAGAAGGAAGAAGAGAAAAGAAACAGGAAGGTCAGAGCCCCCAACAGAGAAAGGAGAGATGGTGATGATGCCAAGGCTGCTCACTCCAGGAAAGCAGCATGGACAGTGGTTCCAGCATGTGGATTCTCCCAGAAGCCCCAAAGGCCACCTACCAGGGCCAGTCACCCCTGGCAACAGGAGCCTCTGCAGAGTCATAGAGGAAGACAGGGATGTAGCGATGCTGCAGAACCTGGATGCAAGTGATGTGGTGGGTTGCATTCCTACTCTTGGGCTCTGCTGTGCCCCGGAGTGCTAATCCCTGTGGGAGTACATGCTATCCATTTTCTTTTCACTTGTTTCTTCCATCACCACAGCTCATCACATCCCTGTAGGCCAACACGAGATGCAGGGAGCTCAGTAGCTGAAGACTGAAGTCCTGAAGTCTAATGGCCAAGGTTCAAATTCAGACTGTACCACACAGTATCTGTGTGACCTTGATCAAGAGCTTTAATCTCCTTGTGCCTCAATTTTTCTTATGGATATAATGAAAGCAAAGTACTATACCAATACCTTCCTCATAGGTTTTTGAGGGAGGATTGAATACACTTATCCACTCAAAGAACTGAGGACATGCCTGGTCTATATTGGACAATCAATAAACAGGATGTGTAAGCTTTTACTCGTTACAAAGGGCCTCATTCAAATAATAGACTGACAATGTGCCACACAACATGCAAGGATCTGGGGACAGTAAAAACAATAGCATTACCCAGTCCATCTTTTGCTAAAATCCCTTTTGAGCTGCTCATGATCTTAGGTCCCAAGTCATGTGACTTCATTTTACTCTTATTTCTGTATGAAAGCATTTAGTACAGTGTGTTAATTTTTGTTTTGCGTGTGTGTGTGTGTTTTTTTTTTAAATTAATGTTTGTGTCTAGCCTGACAATAAGCCTTTGGAGGGTAGAGACTGGGATTTTTATCCTGTTATGTCCTCTTAGTTTAACTTAGCATCACATGTTGGAAACTCAAGGAACCTGTGCTGAGTGAATGAATTATCCAAGAGAAACAAAGAGGTATCACTTTCTAGACATTTTCACCAGAACCCAACACAGTGAAAGAGAAAGTGGTGAATGAATGTTAAATAAATACCTATCCCCAGCAGTCAAGATGCACTTCCTTAGGGTAAACCACATGTTTCTCTGAGATAAATAAAGCATTTTTCCAAAAGAGAGCACGGAATCTCTGATACCCCACCCTCAGGTTGCTGTCTTATCAGAGACAAGAAGACACGGCACCCTGGCAGGTAGCCTACCCTCAATTTTAAATATTCAAGAGAGATACATATATATATACTATCTGAGAGGGCAACAGAGGGGGGATTCTATCTAAAATAAATATGTCTTTCATTATATATAAATTGTTGTTTATTGATTTCCAAACATCTTTCTGAGAGTGTTGGTCTGAAAGGGAGGGGTCATCATGGAAGTAAGTATTCCCCTTCTCCTGACTAGAAGCTGTGATTCGAACATTTGCAGAGATAAATTTTCCTTCGTACTTGATTCTCTGCCAAAGGGATGTCCATTTATCTTGTCTGTATTCACTGTCACGTTTGACAGACACACAGAGCAGGTTGGATCTAAACCAATCAAGCCCAAGCTTTAGGACCAGCAAATGCTGAATTTACAATCATGTACTCAGAAACCCCTGAATAATTGAACTAAAAAAAAAAGGGGGGGGGACTACCATTCTGAATAATTAAAAGGCTTCTGCTGCACAAAGCAGGCTTCCCCAGCCCTGAAAAGTAGGATCCTTTTCACCTGCAGCGGGTGTAATTGTTTGCATAGTGGACCACAGTGGCAAGCTTGTCAGGAAACTGGCACCAGACATTCGGCATTAGGTGATTATGCCATCTGAAAGGTATGTGCCTGGAACTTCTTAATTATTGCTGCATACTTGTTTGGTCCTGCAGGTAATCAGGGATGGTTACAGCTGAACGTGACCCCAATCAATGAAGGATGGAGGAGGTTGGGACAGGCAAACACAGTGATCAAGCAGAAGCCAGGTGTGTCTCATATGCTGTTGGGCCACACTGGAGACTGAACCACAAACACCAGAGCCTTAAAGGAGCCCCCAAGCTGGGGGCTCAGGGCAAGAGGGAACCACCCATGAGACTCTTTTGGCTGTCTTGCTGCTTTTGTGAAACTGTAAAGTTTGCAAAAAGAAACCTATCAAAAAACTATTCCACTCATTTATTCATTCATTCATTTTTGCTTTATTGAGAACTTGCCATTTATGTTTTATTGAGCATAAAACATAATCATATATATATATATAAAGAGAGAGAGCATCATTCTCAATAATAGCCTATAATAATAATTTAATGTCTGTTCTAGGGAACAGACACTTGTACTAAGTGAAAGTTAGGTGATAAAACTCACCATAGCAAGAGAAATTAAGGCCCAGCAATATTCACTTACCCATGATTACACAGCCAAAAGGTGACAAAGCTGGGGTAGGGACCCAGGTCTTTCTCCCAACAAAGTTCATGTTCTGTCCTTCACAGTATGCCCATCTCTCCTGAAGTGCTCCTGAGCGTTGCTAGTACATGATTAGAAGTTAATTTGTTGGGAGGGAAGAAGAGAGGAAGAGGGTGGCAGGAAGGAGGAAGGACATTGTGGATACAGACTCAGGAGGTTAAGGAGCCCTGAACAGTGTGTGGTACCAGCCAGAATTTGCAAATAATGTCATGTTCTTTCACATTTTGCCATTTGTGCCCCACCAAAAGCACTCACGTGACACTGGAAAGCATATCAGTTTTTGTTAGTCTTTAATGATGCTTAGGTGGACCTGATCCTAGCAGTCTTCATAAAGTGCAGGGGGATCTTTAGATCTCTGTTCTGGCACATATTTTAGCACTATCTTGGTGGGCAAGGTCCTCCTTGCTGCTAGATTACAGGAATCCTATAGTTCCTATGAATCAAAGTAATTCTAAATTTGCAATCCTAGAGCCAGATGTTTCTGAAAAGCCATGCCCTTGGGTTCCCTTACGAATGTTCCAGAAGGCTTAGATGGAGATGACAATCCTGCTCCATGACTCAGGAGCCCCAAACTCTGGAACCTTGAGAATCCAAGGGCCTTAGTCTAGAAGTGAACTTGGGGTGGTCCAGCAGAGCCTGAACAGAAGCAGCCTGTGGTCTGTTTATGCCTATCCAGGTTCAACTGCACTTACGATACCTGACACCTGCCAAGTACTTTGGTTCTTTCACCTGTTATTTCCCCTTCGCACCCACTCCAGGAGGCGAGAGTATTTTTCATATGTCAAGAATGAAAAGCAAAAGGAGCCTCAGGGAGGTAAATTGTCCTATGCATGGTCAGGCCCTCTTTGATATAGAACAGCCTAAAACTCTGACCTTGATTGACATCCAGCAATCTGTACACTGTACAAACTAACTTTTAGCTTTCCCTCAGACTGGAACTCTGAGTAGTTTGTTCTAGCATCTACCACCTTACCCCAGACCAGTGTGGAAGAGAAGAAAACAAGAGGGTCCATGTTCCATGAATTCAGTTGGCCACAGAGATGGCAAATAAAAATTTAGTTAGAACATAAAGCAATCTATGGGGCCTGTGGAGTATATGCCCCTATGGAGGTTTCCTCTAAGCCTCCCTGGTCCCCCTCCCGGGGCACTCCCTCTAGCTCCAGGAGAGACCTTGTTTGCATTCCTTGGGACACCCAGGTATGCATATCAGAGCTCTATGTACATCTGTTAACAACTGAATGTTTCTTGTTCCCCCCAAATTCATATATGTTGAAGTCAAACTCCTGTGACTGTATTTGGAGATAGGAATTTTAAGGGGTAATGAAGGTTAAGTAATGTCTTAAGAGTAGGGCATAGCTTCATAGAACTGGTTGCCTTATAAGAGGAACAGAGAGCTACAGCTCACCTGATACTCCTCCCCTCCTCCTCCCAAGCAAACTCAAAGAAAAAAAAAAAAAAAAAAAAAACTTGTGACAACATAGCAAGAAGACAACCACCTACTACAAGCCAGGGAGACAGCCCTCTCCAGAAAACAAAACTGCCAACATCTTGGTCTTGAACTTCTGCCCCCCAGAACTCTGAGAAAATTAATTTTGTTGTTTAGGCTACCCAGTCTATGATATTCTGTTATGGCAACCTGAGGTGACCAATACATGCAACTTCCTACCCAAATAACCATTGAAAAGAAACCCACCAGATCCTGGAAGTGTGTAGTTAGGGTTGCCTAAAAACATACAGGATTGCCAGTCAAATTTGAATGTCAGATATATAAAGAACAACTTTAACATTAAATATGTCCTAAATAGTGCATGGGACATACTTATACTATTTATCTGAAAATCACATTTAACTAGGCATCCTGTATTTTTATTTGGTTAATTCTGGCAGCTCCAACTAGGGTCCTCTGGTCAGGGATTTCCAGGGTCCTGGATATTCAGAGTATAGTCTAAAAGGCAAGAGGATCAGGTTGAGGGGAAAGTGGGTCCTGGGTAGGCACAGCCCCTTG
Organism: Sciurus vulgaris; assembly: GCF_902686455.1. Lineage (NCBI taxonomy): Eukaryota > Metazoa > Chordata > Mammalia > Rodentia > Sciuridae > Sciurus > Sciurus vulgaris. The sequence continues at coordinate 38,666,029 of NC_136476.1, forward strand.
ATCTGCTAGCCTCCTTATCTCATAGGGAGGGTCCCTTTAAAGCTTGGTACTCAGGACAAGGATCTCTCTTGCTCAGGTCTAAGAGCAATACTGGGAGCAGGTGACTTAGAAAGTGGCACTTGAGAACAACAGAGCTTGAATTTAGGACTGAAGAGAACCAGCCTCCACATGTGCCTTGAGCAAGCCACTCAATCTCTGTGAGCCTCAGCTCATATATGTAACATGGAGGATTGCATGCCACAATTGTGAGATGCCTTTCTCATGCTCAACACAAAGCAGGGCCCTACACCAGTAGCTGTCATTATCACCTTAAAAAAGAGGCCCATGTTATGACAATGTTGGCATTTTCCATTTCCCTGCCTTGTTTTGTTGTTTGGTTGTTGTTTTTATCATTAATTCGCCTCAGTCAAACTGGGAGAAGGTGTTGTGTTTCAGTTGCCCACCAGGATTAAGAAAGGGTCACCATATTTAGTGGTGGCCTCCAGGGAAACTCAGAGGGAGAGAAGAAGTTAAGCATTGCAGGAGAGGCAGGGCCTTGACCCCTTCTGGCCAAGGAATTGACATCTCCTTCTCTTCCCTACTGTTAGTCACACCCGTCTTGAGACCTGCTGGGTAGGAGGTAGAGAAGAGGTGGAACAAGAGACAGCAGAGCAGCCACCCTACCAGGCCAGGAGATGCTATGGGGTAGTCAGTCACATATTTGTTCTTCTATCTTGGAAGGAGCCTATCTAGAAGAGAGTTTAATATAAGTTGGGCTATGAGGACACACACAAAGGAAGTCCAAGCAAGCTCACCCCCCAGGGAATGTGCAGAGTGTTAGAGGATAGATATAAATGGACTTGGAACCTCATAAAAGCTCAATGCTCCTCTCTGGAGTTCAGTCTCATTCCTAAGCACCACCCTCTGGGACTTGACTCAGGGTGTCTCCCGGCTTAAAAGTCAAAAGTAAGAAGTAGGCAGTCGGGGAAAGCTGGCTTGGGACCAAACTGAGCAGCTTTCTTTTATCTTGGGTGATTTAAGGGAAGTAGCAGTTTCTTAAACTCTAAGTTTAGCATTCAGGTTTCTTTCCTTCACAGACTATAGCAAGGTTTAAAATGTCTAGGAAAGGAAATGTCTATGAGGCTGGTAGAAGGTTTGGACTGCCTCTAGGGCCAGAGTCTGCATTTGTGGTGAGCAGGAGGGGAATCCCAGGAAGAGGGTTTCTGAGAAGGGGTTACCTAGAGTGCAGATAGAAATCTGTTGGTCCATGTTCCTCCCCTAACACTCCTACCAGCCCCTTCTGCAACTATAAAGGGCTCTCATTACCAAGTGCAGAGTCTCTACCCCTGAAACACTTCTGCATTAATGGGCTTTCTGCCACACACTGGTGGTTTAAGGCATGGATTCAACGTCTACGGAGGGTGCATTAGGGAAGCAGACTACATAATGATCAAGCACCTGGGCTCTGACTCGTCACCAGTGTCTGCTTCCCAACTTCACCACCTACTAGTTGTATGACCTTGTAAAAGTGCCTTTACTCCCTCAGAGCAAAACTTCCTCCTAACAGAGACTATGAGAGAGTACTATTTCATCAGGCTGTTGTGATGATTTACTGAAAAAATAAATATGAAGTGCTATAGGTTGGATCTTGAATGTTACCCAAAAGCCTAAGTGTAAAAGGGTTGGTCACCAGCTTGTGGAACTACTGGAAATGGTAGAATCTTTAAGAAGCAGGTCCTCTTAGAGAGGAGGATGTTAAATTACTGAAGGGCATGTCCTTGAAGGGGATGCTGGGACCCTGGACCCTTCACCTCTCTCTTTACCTCCCAGCTGCCATTAAGTGAGAAGTTTCCTCTGCCACATGCTCCTACCATGATATACTGCCTTGCCACCAGCCAAAAGCAAAGTTGCTGACTGACCATGGACTTAAACCTCTGACTCTGTGAGCCAAATTAAACCTTTCTTCCTCATAAGTTGATTATCTGAGGCATTTTGTCACAATAATAGAAAGCTAACATATCAAGCATCCACCATTGTGCCTTGCACAGAATAAATGTTTAATGAACTGTTCACAGGATACAAAGATGATTATATGATCTCTATCCTCAAGAAGCTTGTAGTATTAAGAAAAAAAAATTAAACCAAATTACCATTTGTCCTTGGAGAGGGATGTATCATGGTGCTAAGGCAAAAATAAACCACTAAACCCAGCACAGGGGTGGGTAGAGAAGAATGGTAAGAGGTGGGAGGCCAAGCCAAGCCTTGAAAGGTTATTAAGCTGGAGTTAGCCAGGTTGAAGGAACAGGAGGAGCAGAGATGTGTGACTGCTGAAAGGCATCTCCTATCCTGAGCATCGTCTCCAACACCCCTCTCTACAGACCAAAAGAGACAGCAGGCTCAGCCCAGCACCCTGGCAGCTACCAACATAGCCACCGTAGTCATGGAATCCTTCATCCTGGTTCCCACATCCCCATCATTAACCTCACTCAAACAATTTTTGCCATCTGCCAGTCCATATTACATACTACATCCTGGCCATTTAGATAAAAGGAAACTTGTAAATCACAAAAGGCTATAGAGACCTGAAAAACAGGACTGAAGAAACACTACTTAAAATATGCAACTAAAGAGCAAAGACGTCCTATTCAATGTTTTGGTGGATTGGTTCAATGCTTCCTGCCAATCAACTGGAAGCAAGGGAATCTAGAAGTTGAGCTCCAGTAATATGTTTCACATGTTCAGAATTATCCTCCAAATCAACAACTAGCTGGAGCTGATCCAGGGGAAGATGCCAGCTGTACCCACAACAGGGCCACAACCCCTAAGGCCATGAGTAAAAGGAAGGGAAGGAGCAAGGAGACATGCCTGGAGATTCCAGCCTGGAGAGGTGTTGGGCGTCCCCTCAGGCCAGATCTGACTCTGGAATGCCACACCTGCCAAAGGAAAGAGCCTCCTCCTAAGTGACTTCAACCAAAACATCCCATGCTAATTAAAAGCAGAGGACCTGGCTGAAGGAGAAGGACTGCATTGCTCAATGACTGGCTTTGTCATTTGCTTAAAACTTCCTTCTTTGCGCTCTTCATTGAATTAATTAGCCTCCATTGTTCATCTGCTGCTGTCAAGGAGGCTGTATATGCAAGCCACATCTCTAACTTCAGGCTGTCCCTTCCTTCAGCCTCTGAAAGACTGGTGGAAGCAGGGTGGGTAACAAATCTACAGGTCACTTCCAAAACAAAGTTTCATTTCCCTCGAGTAAGGTGCCAAGACCTTTCTTCAATAAGCCAGTGGGGTTTTATTTCTCAGCTGGGAGACTTTCAAATTAGTAGAAACTTCCGTTGTTTCTTACAGACCTCCTCAGCTGCAGAGGAAAGGACTCCCCTGCCCCCCGCCCCCCCATATTGTGAGTGTTTTTACTACTTCTTTTATTGCTAAGCTTGCTTATTATTTTTTTACTTTTTTTGTCGTTTTTTAAATATTATAAATGAGCACCTTTATTCCCTCATGGTTGGCATCTGCTGCATTTCAAGTGAGAATGCATTAAAATCTCCTTTTCATGTGATATCATAATTAGAAAAGCACAGAAGCAGAATGTGGCCACACCAGCTCCTTCATTCTGCTTTTGTGGTTATATTTATGATATAGTTGATCCATGCAACATGATACTATTTATAAAAATTTTATGGCACATAGTATATAATATTGTTTGTGACACACATGTAGGGAGTAACATTATCTTCAGTAATTGAGGAGACCTTCAAGCTGGAATAACTTTACTCACCAGGTTGTAAACTTGCTTACACATATAGACACACACATTTACATGTTACATGCACACTCTCTCAATCTTTTTATACATATGAACAAACGTTCTTGAGTTCTAATACTAGCTAGACAATGTCTTTTCATTTCTCCTTTAAGAAAAAAGAAAGGTCTAGCAAATGAGTTTGTCAGTGGTGGGGAGTGGGGGGTGACCTGGTTTTGGGGGATCTTTGCCTTCCAGTAGCTCCCTTCCTAGGACATTTCTGAGACTGGCTCAGGCTTGGCTCCAGGCCAGTGTGACAATCAAGGCCTGAGAAGTCTCTTGTTTCAGAGATTTTTCCTCAGGTCTCTTTGTCTTTTTTGTGGACAAGAGGAGGGACAGTGAGAGGAAGGGAGTGGGGAGGAGGGGCCTGGGCAGCAATTTCTAAACTCAAACAGGATGTCCTGCTGCTGTCCCAGCCTGAAGCAGCAATAGTGCTGGCCAGGCAGCCTTACAGGATGGCTTACATTAATCCAGGGAGTCTGGGCTGCCTTGGGCTGATTTTAGAGCCTCCAAGCTTCTGAGGAATATGCCTGACTCTGGCAGCCAAGGTAGTGTCAGAAAAAAAATGAACTCAGGGAAAAAAAGGAAAGAAAAAATAAACTATTAGGTTAAAGCATGCGCCTTTAAACAGCTATGGACCAGACTCCAGAACGAGTCTCTGTAAGCTTCCAAGGGGACAATCAAGGGAAGTGGGAACAAGTGACAAATCAGATGATCATTTCAGCACTGGAAACAGTAGAAAGGAGAGAGCCGTTTAGCCAGCCGTGAGGGATAAAGAAGACCAGATGGCCCTCACCCCCAGGCCAGGCAGAGGGCCCGCCCAGCCCTGCTCCCTGCCCCTGTGAAATGCATGCAGGCAGCCCTCGGATCCTGCCAGATTTATACTCCGCCTTTATGAGACAGAGAGGAGGTACCAGCGCCGAACATCTTTGAAATTCTGCATGAGTTCCTAGTGAAAAATCATTCTGCCTTCAAAGCTAAATGGAAGTTTGGTAGAAGCATTTGCTTTCCCCTTAGGTTCAAAAGAGAAATTAATATCCCACCATCTCTTTGCGCATTTGTGTTTCCCTTTCTCAAATGAAAGGAGAAATTATGATGGGGAGGCATCCTATAAAAACAGAAGGTATTACAGAATAACAACATTGCTTCTCTAATGGAATCTAGTTTTTAAGATAGAAACATGACTTGCTTTTAAGTCCTACCAACATAGTACAAGTTTATTTCCTATTTTATAAAACTGTTTTTTGATAGCATCATCATCATCATTATTTATCCCCATTCCATTTTAAAACATTTGAATGTGTTAATATGCACATGGTAAATGTCTAAAATGATGCATATAAACCTCCAGAGCAGTTAGTGCCAGATGCAGAGATTACAGGGACTTCTACATCCCAAATCATGTATTTCTATTGTGATATTTTGGGTCATGAGATGATCTTAGTTTTATAATAGGAAAAACAGAAAAATAATGTATCAAGCAGGAATTATATATTAAGACCTAGTAACACAAAAATGGGAAGAGATCTCACAATCTATGGTTTCTACAAGGAACTAATATCTAATGGGGAAAGTAAGGAAGGTGGGGGGCAGGTAAAGAAATAACAGTAATTAATATCACATGTCAGGTGCTGTTCCCCATGTAGGCATCACTTTCTGTGGGATACACATGAAGAAGCAATTATTTCTGTAGGATTATGGCTGTGACAGGGAAATCTACGTTCCAATGATGTTGGTGAGACAGGAAGGGTAAGGGAATCTCAGAGAGAAGGAACAAAGTCAAGGACAATGGGATCCAGGATAGATAGAGTACGGAGAGTGGACGTGGCCACGAATGGCTGGAGATGAGCAGAAATATGGGTCTAGAGTCAGCAGCAGTTCATCAAAGGCATGGATTGTCCTGCACAGGAAGGTGGACTCCCACATGACAGGGAGGACAATCATCCGAGTTTAGAAGGAACATCCTGATCTTCAGAAGCTGAAGTTGGAAAGACAAAGGAATCAAGATCTTGCACTCTGACCATCTTAGGGTGAACAAAAAGGTAGAGATGAAGACAGATTGGATCTGGGCAGAAGATGGACAAGGTAAGCTTGACAACCTAACTTCATCAACTAGGTGCTTGGATAATGAGGAAATAGTAATAGTGAACATTTACTTTGTGCAAGTACATGCCAGGTCTGTGCTGAGTATTCTTAATTTCATTTAATCCTCGAAACAACCCTGCAAGTTAAACATTATCACAAGGAAAATGAGGCAAGGAAAAGTTTCATAAGCATCCTAAGGTCACAGATTAGTACAAGGGAGCCAGGATTCAAACACAGGCTATCTCCCTCTCCCTGGACACTGGGGACATGATATTTAAGGGGCAGAAATAAGAAATGCATATGTAAGTTTTGTGGTTGCTGCAGGACCTCAAGGCAGAGATGTCTAATGAATCACTGGGAAAACAAGTCTGAACTTCAGAGAAAGATTCATCCATTCATTAAACACTAACTCTTGATCACTTATGTGCCTGACACTGTACCACATCTGGACTTGTGACATCATCACAATATTTCTGAACAACTACAATGTGAAGTGTATCTCTGAAATTTCAGCACAGCCAAGTTTCCATTACACAAACACGTATTCCTTAAAATAACTTGGAGATGGCGCCTTCTGTAAAACAAATGATTTATCCCTTAAGCACCTGTTTTTGCAATTTTGGAATTACCCATATTGGCTTTTCTTAAAGCAAAGCACCCTATAAACATGTAAACAGTCGGGAAGAAAGAGTTCATTTTAATTTTATGAACCACTCAGCACATGTGTTAGGCTCAGGAAATAATAAAATAAATACATCTCAGTGAGTTGTACTGATAGAATTTCACAGGAAGTCTATAGTAAAGAAGGGTTATCCACAGCAGATCTCCCTCAACCAATTAAAAAAAAAAAGAAAAAGAAAAAGAAAGTAAAAAAGAGAAAAAAGAAAAAAATCAATCATGAAGTTCAAGAATATTGGGAGGAAGGGAGAAGTTCCTGACTTTTGGAGACTCAGTGGTAGAGTGTTTGCCCAGCATGCATGAAGCCCTGGGTTCCATCCCCCACACTCTCACATGCACATGTACACACACACACACACACACACACACACACACACAGAAGAAAGAAAGGAAGGAAGGAAAGAAGGACGGAAGGAAGGAAGGAAGGCAAAGAAAGAAAAACAATACTATACTATTAATACTAAATAATACTATTAAGAGCATATGGATTTGAGTATTTGACTTTGGGCCTGTGGGCTGAGACATCCTTCAGCAATCTCCACTGTCAGTTGTCCTGTGGGTCTGCACAGTCAGGTATGCCATTCACAAACACACCCCATGCTCTGTGGTCTGCTGGATAGCCCATTGAGTGTTTCTATACTCACAGCAGTTTCAAATGAAGCTACCACATACACCCCACCCCAAACATAACTCCTGAGGGACACATCAAGCTCAGCTGTGTCAAGTAGACAGCGACACCGGCGGCCTACCTACTTCCAGAGGACACGATTTTCTTGCATTCTCCAGATGACCATTATGCAGTGTGCTGCATTACCAAAAGGCGAGATTCCTTTCACATAAAACAACATTTGAGACAATTTATGTCCTGAACTTAAATGACACCCTCTAAGTACTTCAACTAACTTTTAGATATTAACTCATTAAATCTTCACAGATTTCTATATTGAAAATATTTTTCAGCTGCGGCATAAAAATCAAGGCATTTCTATTTATTTATACCCTGGCTGAGAGCATTTACTAACATCTCCACCCACTGCAGAATCAACAGATGAGTTTCTTTTGAAGAAAATCCCATGGTAGTATCATTTTCACCTCAGGATCAGCAGACCCTGTGTGCCCTAAGTAGCTATAGTCCTGTCCTACCTCTCCTGCTGCTGTGGTCTGGATGTTTATCCTGCAATACAGATGATTTGCAATTCATAATAGTTCACCTGCTACAGTGCAACTTGCACCATAATGGTGCAGACGTGATATGTATTCAGAAGAAACCATACTTCAAGTTTTGAATTTTGATCTTTCCCCATGCTAGCAATATCTGGGTGGTATTCCCTCATGATGCGGGAGAGAACCACAGCTTCCAGTCAGCCCCATGATCAGAGGGATGAACAACCCAAACTTCAGCATAGCATGTGGCTAAGCTATGATGTTCGCTAGGTTAGGTGTATTGTTCATGATATTTTCAACCCAAATGGATATATATATTTGTATATTGAAATCCTAACCCCCAGGTGATGGTATTGGGAGGTAGGGGACATTTAGAGGTGATGAGGTTGTAGGGACAGAGCCTTCAAGAGAATGAGATTTCTTTTCTATAGAAAAGAGGCTTGAAAGAGACCCCCATCCCACCCCTTCCAACTTGTGAAGTCTGAGTTAGACACCAAATCTGCCACTACCTTGACCTTGGACTTTCCATCCTTCAGAACTGTGAGAAATAAACCTCTGTTGTTCACAAGCTATCCAGTCTTGGTGTTTGGTTTGTTGTTGTTTTGTTGTGTTGTTTGTGTGGTGTTGAGTATCAAACCCAGAGCCTCACGCATGCTAGGCAAGCACCTAGCACCTAGTGAGACACACCCCTGCCCAGTCTTGGTATTTTGTTAAACAACCCCAAAAGATGAAGATACCTCTACCTGGAATTGTTTTCCAGAGTCAGAGCTTTTTCAGGAGACTGTCACAGAAAATCAAGGTGCCACACAGCATATCCATTAAGAGCATGAGCTTCAAGTTGAACTTATTTACTCTACAAACTTGGAAAAGTTTTCTAACCTCTTTGAGCCTTAGTTTCTTCCTCCATAAAATGGGGATAATGATCAAATTTCCTAATATGCTTATGAGAATTGAGTTATTGAATACAAAGTGCTTGGAGAGAATGTGGTAAACACTGATTATTTCTTCATTAGTTCCACCTGTCTGTCCACATATTGATAAAGAACAAGAAAGTAGACATTAGAAAATCTAGATTCTAATCCCAGCTTTCATGCCAATCAGCTGTGTGTTCTTGGTAAACTCTACCTCTCTGAGGTTCTGTTTCCAATTCCTGAGATGAGATGGACTATTCTAAGTAGCTGCTCTTTGGACGATGGTGGGATCTTCCACTAGATCCACAATGTAGATCTTACAGACCAAGGATGTTTCTTCCTCATTTCAGGGCCAGAATAGGTGTTGAAGAAAAATCCCCCCACAGGAAAGAGCTTACCTTACTGAGTTTGAACTAAGATAAAAAATGTGCCATAGACGGGCTGACTTAAACTACAGAACTTATTTCTCATAGTCTGGAGGTAGGGATGTCAAACATGAAGGTGCCAGCAGATCCAGGGTCTCGTGAGGATGCTCTTCCCAGTCGCAGGCCATCTTCCTGCTGCGTCTTCTGGCAGAGAGGAGAGGTAGAGCAAGGAACCTGTCGCGGAGCTCTTCTTAAAGCGCATTCACGAGGGCTCCACCCTTCTGACTTAATTACCTTCCAAAGGCCCCACCTCCAAACGCCATTACCTTGGGAATTTAGGCTCCACCATATGAGTTTAGAAGGATACAATCATTCAGTCCATAATAAAGCATTTCTCCAGCTCGCCCTCTCAAATAGAATTCTGAGAATTCAATTTCTTTCTTATCAGGGGAAAAAAAAATAACTGTCCAACTGCGAATCTTGACTACGTATGACTGCATTGCTGGTATTTATTTCTTGAAGGCACCCATGTGGTGGGGCTCCTCTAGGCCTTAAGGACAACAAGAGATCCTCTATCATTTCCTCCAGAGATGTGCTCATGGCTCGTTCTGCTCCTGGTCTCCCTTTCCTTCCCTGAAAACTTCTCAAGATAGAACCACAGCCTGCACAGGTCAGAGAACACAGTGGACTAAGCACAGACTCAGGCCCCAGTCCTGAGCTCAAGATAAAGATGACAAAGTAAATTGGACCATGAAGTCATCCTACCTACCTGACTCACACAAGCTGTGTGACCTTGGACATTTGGTTAACCTTTCCGGGTCTCGGTTTTTTTTATGGGATAAAAACATGGATACTCAAGTCTCTACTTAAACTGGCTATCTTTAAGACCAAATGAGATAGTTCATGTCAAATCTTTGGACAGTGTCTGTCACAAAGTGAGTGCTCAAAAAAGACTAATTGTGATCATAATTATCAGAGCTCTGCAACTTTATAGCTTGGACAATGGACAAGTGACTTAATTCCCTGAACCTCAGTTCCCTCATCTGTAATCTAAAGGACCATAATATTTATGGCTTTATCATAGGATTAAATGAGAGAATTCTTCTGACTTATCACAGAGAAAGCACTGAATAAATGATATCTGCCATTATTTTAGGTATTGCTATGATTATCATTTCTATATCCAATGGGAGGGGGGAAGGACTAGTCAGAGCCCAACGCTGCTAACCTCTTAGAACCACTAAATAAGCCCCACACAGACTCATCTATCTAGATTCTCTTCCTGGCTCTATATTCAGATAAAAGAACATATGCAGAATTTTCTAAGCAACTCAAAAGCTGAAACAAAGAAAAGTTACATCTCTAAATTGTCTTGGGTAGAGGCCAATTTCCTAAACAATGAGCTCCTAAATAATAAGTATGTCTCGAGAAGGATTTTAAACCAAATCAATACAAGAGAACAATGATAGCAAAACTTGTTGTGTTATCCCAGCTGTTCCATGCACAGTATCACATTTAATTCCCACAGCGACCCTGTGATGTAGATAGAAACAGGATAATCCTACCGCTTTGCAGGTGAGGAGGCTGGGAACTAGAAGAACGGATCATCCTGCTCACGGGAAGTAGTGGAAGAATTAGAATTAGAACTCAGGTGGACTGTTCCGCTGTTTCTCCAACACCATTCTGGAAATCCTCTAAAGGTTTTTTCGAAGTATTTAGTGGTTGATCCTTTAGACTATAGATGACAATGAGTCCCCATCTGGTGCCCACGGGCAGACATCACCAATCAATAATGGGTCTTTTCTAATGAACCCCAGAAGCTTTTTCAACATAGCCCTTCAGGAACCATTACCACTTGATCAAATCTGGCAAGTGAAATGAAACCTCTCTGTCACCAGGGCACTGGACCTTGAATAATGAAAACTCTAATCTCTACAGCAGGAGCCGGGCTGGTCATAGAAATAAGTGAAACAGTCGGACTGTCAATACTCAGCAGACCTCATGTGAGTGTGCTAAACACAAGAGCAGATGTCCTGGATGAAGAGGCTGCCAGTTTACCTCCACTAATGCCTTACAACGTTGAAGTACAAGATCAACATTGCTACATCTTCATATTTGATAAAAAGAAAGACAAAGCTAAAATCTAGGTGTGTATCTAAAATCTCCCAATTTTTTATTACTACGGAGCCTAAACCCCATACTGTGGCATTTGTGGGTCACACGCAGTTCACAGGTCCTCAGCTGAACCTCAGTCATAAACCAAGTCTTACAATCTTTGCCTGTGTGGATTCTAAGCATCTGTGTTAGCTTCGCAGCCTGATTCCTGGAAGCACAGCTCTCACCTCAATTAATTAGATCTCTGAAATATATCTGGATGAGCTGCTCAAAATATGCAAGGCGCCAGAGGGCCGCAGTGTTTGCATTCTCCAGACAGAGGAGAGGGGTCAGGGTGAGCTTCTACTGGGCTGAGCCCACGGGGAAGAAGGAATGGAAAAGGAAAAATGCATTTTCCTTTATAGGCAGGGAAAGCCAGCAAAAGAGGCATGACCCCTGCGGAAACCCTTGAAGGCTACATTTGTCTCTAAGAAATTACTCTCTGCTTCTCTCTCCTCCCAAACCTCTTATTGCTGTTTCCTCCCAACAAGAATTCCCCAAATTTGCACTCATCCTTACCCCCTTTTCAGTATCCCATCCAGGACAGAAGCCACAAATTCCACCGTGAGCCTCATCCTCCTCTCTCCAAACACCAAACAAGTAAAATCACGCTAAAGCCAACACCAAAAGAAAATTGACCCCAATGTTAGCTGTGACTCCCTCTAGGTAGGGAGTCACAATGAACAATGTGCATTTTCTTCATTAATTGTTTTGAGACATGCCAGATCCTTTAACAATCATCACACTTTTCACAGGGAGGATGGGAGCTATATCACAAAGACAAAACGTTAACAAGAAAACATAAGCATCAAGAATCACATGACCAATAGGTCAAATTACCAGGTGTATCAGTTAAGAAGGAAATTGCTCCAGCAATTTCAATAACCTCGAGCAGGTTTTAAAATGTATTTCTTTTTTTGAAACAAGTAGCTTAAACGTAGAATGGCTTCAGAGGTGGTTGATTCAATCTGTATGACTCAGACAGGCCTCGGGCTCTTCCTGAGACTTCCCTCAGCTACACATGGGGCATCCACAGCACTGTAAGCAACTCTTTTCTGAGACTCCAGACTACAGCTCCAGGTGACATGGCCATGCAACACAGTGTCCAGGTAGAATGGAATCATCCCACAACTGTCTCCTTATTAAGAACAAGGACATCTTTCCCAGAAGCCCTTGATTGACTTCATCATGTGCTTCCTTGATCACGGCTGGGGCCACCTGCTCATTCCTAGACCAATCATAGGCAAAGAGAGTGAGATTTTCATAAACAACTTAGGCAAAATATTTGGAATAGAAGCCAGCCTTAAGACTGTTAAGACAACCTATTGTTACCAAAGGAGACTGCTATGAATGGTGAGACTATTATGAAGGTCATTTCAAAAGGCTCAAACACTGCAAATATTCAGTCCAAAGGATGTATCTAGAAAGGCATGTGAGTCTGACATGCAATTCACAGACTGCTTTCCACTTTCCCACGAGTTTTCCCATTGGTATTTCCTTCCTCCACTGTGATTATTATCCCATTTTACAGAAAAGGGAGCAGTTAAGCAATTTGTCTGGTCTTATGACTAGCAAGAGAAGGAGGTGGGACAGGATACCTGACCTTTTGACCCTTAGTCCATCTTTCCAATACTACTCTCTTTTTAATGCTATTCTCTCAATAAAAATGCCTAACAGGGCAAAGCACCCCAAATTTCCATACATAATCTCATTTGTTTCCTAGACCCATTAGGGTACATCCAGAAAAGGTGGAACTGTTTTCATTTTACAGAGAGGGAATTTGAGGTTCAGGCAGGATGATGGCAGGAAACTTAGGTTTGGGTGAATCTAACTGGTTGTATTTGTTTTGCTTTTCACTCAGTTGGTAGTTGTTTCCTTCTTTTGTACCCATAGCTATTTCATATCACCTAGTCTTAAATTAGCAGCGTGTCTCCAAAAAACATGGGACTCCTGCTCCAAATCTTCATAGTCTGAGGCTCCTCCTGGCTCCAGACACCAATCGCCTTCTGTGATGCCCGAGTGAGCAGCTGGTGCTTCCCAACCCGCTCCTGACAGCTCCCCTTTCATTGCTGCCTCAGGGCTCTCTGACCTTCCAAAGCGATCATTAGCTAATCTCATCAACTAATTTGCTAAAGAAAGACTCCAGGCTCTTCTCTTCTAGGGAAGAATCACAATGGCATGTGAGGGACAAGGCACCCAGTTTTGTAGTCTACTCCAAGCCAATTATCCCTGTGGTGGGAGTTTTAGGACAGGCTAGAGGGAGTCCTTAAGTAAGATTTTGGAGCTTCCTCTCTTAATTATTGCAAAGGGCCCAGTAGAAAGGGCCCAGACCTGAGAGAAGACATATCTGTTCTGCGATCCTAGTATCTAAGCTTCCCTCTACAAAACTCCAGTCCCTGTCACTCCCTAGAGTTTTTGCAAGACTGTGATCATTCATGAATGCATTTCAGGTTAAACATTTGTGTAGTCAATTGTATTAAACAGTTGTATCTAAGTAAGTAGCTGTCATGTATTTGGCATTACTTAGTAATTGGTTGTACCACTTCACTGCTAAATGCAACAGGTAGAAGAAAGAGGAGATCTCACTGCTATTTATCCAAGGCCAAGAATCTAGGGCAGGGGTCTCAATCTGGCTGTACATTAGAATTTTATAGAATATGGTGTCCAGGCTCTACCACGAACTTATTAATTCAGAATCCAATCTTAGAGTGGGGAGGGGGCAAGGCAGGCATCAGTACTTTTTTAAAAGCTCCCCAGGTGATTCTTTGTGTAGCCAGGGTTGAAAAGGGCTGCACTGGGGTCATCCGGCAACAAAGAGATTAATTGGATGATTTTTCTTTCAATCATGCAACCACACTTGGAGGACAAAGTGACACGGTCAATTCACAGGAGGTCAGAGCATCCTTGCTTCTCTTTCTTGACACTGGGTCAGGTGGCGGTGTGTCATGACCTGTTCTGGGCACTGCGATTACTTCTCAGAACCACCGGATGTTTCATACGAAGGTTTTTAAAATGTGGCTCAGGGCTGGAAGAGGGGGACCAATGAAGAAAAATGGTGTGGGAGAAAGGGAATATGAGGTTGAAAGAGAGAGATAAAAGCAGAAAGAGAGACAAAGACAGGCAGGGGGTGGGGTACTGAGAAGCAGCAGCAGAAAATAAAACTGCTGATAGTGGCTTTCAGAATTCAGACCTGCTTTCAAACCATATGGCAGAGATATTAGCTTGCCTGTAATTACTACAACATTCTCGACTACAAAATGACTTTCATTAAAACCCATGGATCCAGGCACTTGGAATTTGTGAATAGTTTTTGCTTTGAGCTCTGTTCTGGTAGGCTTGTTTGGAGTTGATATTTTCAAGGAAGGGGAAGATTCCACTTGTTCATCAAACCACTATTTTGGAAATAATACCATCAAATCAATTTAATGAGAATTTGTTTAGCACTCACTTTATGCCAGGCTCTGTGCTAGAAACTGGGTTGTAGGAATAGATGAGAAGCCCTAACCTCATTGGTTGGTCACATCCATTCAACATGTTCAGCAGCAATGCATGCCTGGCATTGTGTGGTGGTGTCAATGGGGTAGAACATCTCTAGCAGATTGACAAGAATATAGGCAATTGCTTATAGTAGGGCCACTTAGATAAGACCAGTCACACATCCATTAAGCTGTTTCAGATGGTAAAAGAAAGAGAATAGTAACTGCATCATCCTTGACTCCAGGGACACCTACACTAATTTAGTAGTGATCACCATTTAGTGAACTATGAAAAAAAACACATGACAATTTCTAGTTTCTTAATACAATCAGGTTTTAAGCAGACTCCCAGATGATAGATGTCACCAGTATTAGTTTTCTGTTACCATCACAAACACCTGAGATAATCAACTTATAAAAAATAAAAGTTTGTTTTGCCTCACGGTTTTAGAGGTTTCAGAATATGATCGCTTGGCCTCATAGCTTTGGGTAAAGAAGAAGACACACTCACCTGATGGCCAAGAAGCAAAAGAAAGAGAGGAAGAGTCAAGGATCGCACAATTCTTTTCAAGGACATCCCGAAGACCTAAAAGCCTCCCACTAGGTCCCAACTTTTAAAGTTTCTACTACCTCCCGATAACAACAAGCTGGGGACCAAGCCTTTACCATGTGACCTTTGGGGGAAGCTTAGATCCTAAATAAGGTACCAGCCTGCCTCTCTAGAATGGAATGTAACCAAAAGAACTGCCAAGTTTGGAGTTTAGCATGTCTAGTACATACACCATCCTCCTTAATCATTCACCACTCAATGCAGAGATGGCAAATGGCTTCATGTTACATGTCAGCTCTGATCTACTGACAATGTCTGACTGAAGTACTGCTGGTAAGTTTTCTGGGTTCCATTTGGCAAAAAGTTTGATGATGAATATTAATGTTTGCTATGATGGCATTAAAGAACAGTTTCTACACATGCCTGTGTGTGTATATGTGTGTGTGTGTGTGTGTGTGTGTGTGTGTGTGTGCCTCATGTGCATAGTAGAGTTTTGTTTTTCTTTTTTCCTTCAATTCAGGATCGTTTCATGCTCTATGTGCATAGTAGGAGCAAAGGAAAAATAAAAACAGTCACAAACTTGTTTGGGATTCATTCATACTGGAGGTTGTTTCCATTACCTTCAAGGTAGATGAATCATCTCTAGAGTCACTGCAAAGCCCTCGCTGAATTCTCAGCTCTAGGAACTCTGAGCCTAATCTTGCCTCTGCACCCAAGAACTGCATGACTGGGTTTGGAAAATCACAGCATTATAATACTTGACAGCAAAACTGCACAATTAACTCTGAGTGGCTTAATGCAATAGTCTTTTATCTTCCTGATGAATCTATAAATTGGGTAAAGCTCAGAGGAGACAGCTCATATCTGATACATGTGGCATCATCTGGGCCAGTGCATCTCATGCTGGATGAGCCCACAATCCAGATGATGCACTCATAATGTCTTGGAGCTTAGGTGTAGCAATCATAGCCAGGGACTTCAGTTCCTTCCAGATGAGCCTCTTTAAGGGACTGCTTGAGCTTCCTCTCAGTATGGTGACTGGGTCCCAGGAGACAGCAAATGGAAGCTGCTTGCCATCATAAGAGCTGGTTTTAGCAAGAGCCTAGCATTACTTTTGTCATATGCTATTGGTTGAACCAGTCATAGAACTCACTGTGCTTAGATAGAATATCAAAAATTGTGACCATTTTAATTCTGCCCTATTGTTTTTCTATTTTGTGAAGCAAATCAAAACCAAGCTTCTGTTGTTGCTGAATTCATAATGAAAGGGGCTGAGAAACTCTAGACCAATGGCTTTGGGAGAAATGGCTCAGATTGTGAGATTTATGGTTGTAATCAACTCTGCTCTGGTGTGTCCTCCCTGCTTGACCTTGGCTCTCCTCAGCTTACTCAGGACCTCTACAAGCTACACATTGAAGACAGAGGATGCTGCCAAGTCTTTGCCAGTCATTTCAGGAAGAGGGGTGTCTGTGCCTGTTCTTCATAACTGGTTTTTTGGTTCCCCATCAGTTTTTAACTGGGGCTTTCATTTTCCATGTTGTGTCTTCTGCCCAGCTCTCCCTTCCCGACGCCCCCAATGGTTCTCTCTTCCCCTCACAGGCTTTGCTGTCAAGCATGGCAATGCTGTGGTTTCCCAAACCCAGTCATACAGTCCTTGGGTAAGATTGGGCTCAGATTTTCTAGGGATGAACATTCATTTATTGAGGGCTTTGTGATGTCCCTGTGATTATTCTTCTACTTTATCCAGGTAGTAGAAGCAAGCTCCAGGGTTAATGAATCTCAAATAGATTCATTGCATTGAAGATTGCAGCTCTTTTTATTTTTTATTTGCTCCTGCCATACACATTGACCATGAAATGATGCCCAAGGGAAGAAACTGAAAAGAAAAATAAATAATAATAAGTGTGCCTGTGCACGTGCACGCGCGCGCGCGCGCACACACACACACACACACACACACACACACTTCCTTAAGGTAAATGAGTATACACAGAGTATTACTCTTCTCTTTACACAATAAAAAGATTTTTCTGTTTTCCTTGGGTTACCAGAAGCCTAATCATTTCAGAGAATAGAAGGTTTAGGCACTTTAGTGTAAATTTGTGGTATTATCGACCTGTTTTAATCTGATTGTGAGTTCTAGGAGGTATATTATTTCACTTTATATACAATGCCTACAAATTCTCCCAAGTCTGCTGGTCTGAAGTGTCCCCAGACAGACTGATTTGATCCTAATAGCAATTAACGGCAAATACATGATACTATTTTAAAAAAATTAGGACTCAGATATTTAGAAACAAGTAGATTCAAAAAAAAAAAAGAGAGAGAGAGAGAGAGAGAGAAACACTTCTAGAAACTTGTGGATCCTGAGTTAGACTCTACCTTCATAGTTGTCAGGCACACTGAAGAACCCAATGCGCTTGTTTTTCTATAGTTGACTTATTCCACACCAGTGATCCAACACCAGATGTGTTAGCATGGCAGACATAAAAAAGCACTGACATTAGGATGAAAGTTTGCATTGCCTAGTGATGCAGTCTTTGGGAAACAGTATGCATATAAGTACAGAAAGAGCTGATTTTCAACCAGACAAAATGGAGTTTGAATCCCAGCTCTATCAGACATTTTTAATCTGATCAGTTTATTTAACATCTCTAGCTTTTTTTTTTTTTTTCTTTTGAGGGCAAAAGTACCTAATTTATCAGTTAGTTAAGACAACTGAATAAAATTATGTATGGAAATGACAAAGCATAGAGCAAATCTTCAGTGAATGCTGATTTCCTTCCTGGGACTTCTGCTTTTTCTAAAATGAGTGGGCCTATTAGACAGACATCACCTCAGAAAAATAATTAGTATTCTCTGGGACCCTAAGCTCCTAGGTCTGCATGTGAATAGTGAAGAAAAGGGTTATTCAAAAAAGACCCTCAAGACCTAACGAGAAAGAACAAGCTGAGTGCTGAGAATAAGTCAATAGTTTCTTTACCTTAAAACTTCTTGCATTATAATACCCCTCGACCTAACCACATATCCACCCGATACATACCCAGTGTGGTGGGGAGAATAATGACCCTCAAAGATGACCACATCCTAGCCTCCGGAACCTGTGATGTTACCTTACACGGCAAAAGGAGCTTTGCATATGTGATTAGGGTTTTAAGTTAAAACCTTGGGAAGGAGAGATTATGCTGGATCATCTAAATGGGTCCCATGTCATTACAAGGGCCCTTAAAAGTGGATGAGAGATACAGAAGTGAAGAGTCAGAGGAAGCCAAGACCATGGGAGTGAGGGGGGTGCTACACTGCTGACTTTGAAGATGGAGGAAGACACCAAAGCCAAGGACAGCAGGTGCCTCCAGGAACTGGAACAGGCAAGAAAGCAAGTAATCCTCTGCTAGAGTCTCCAGGGGGGGAGGGGGGGAATGCAGCCCCAATTTTAGCCTGATAAGAGCCACTTTGGATTTCTCACCTTCAGATTTGTTAAGATAATAAATTTGTATTGCTATGAGTCTCTAAATCAGTGGTAAATTGTTATAGCAGCAATAGAAAACTAATACACCCAGATGCTCACTGTAACTATTTTGATGAAATAACATCACCTTATCCCAGAGAAGATTCTTTTTAATACCACTACCATATGATAGGATTAAATTTTCTAACCAGCAATTTTTTAGAAATAAAAGTTTGTTTTCAGTATGTTCATAATGCCCCCAACCCCGCCTGGTCAAGATAAAAAGTGAGGAGGCGTTAAAGAAAAAGCCTTGGAAACTTCCCCAAAGATGAGTGAATCACATTCCCACTGTGTGGATACAGTTGGAGACTTTAATTGTATCTTAATCATTTCAAGTAATTATATAATCCCAAAGAGTCCCCAGTTACCTCAAAGAAAAATTTCTCATTAACAGAGTTAAAGGGAAGTAATAACTTTTTAAGATAGGGTTAAGATGAACCTTTTGCTGTACTAGAGATCTTGGCTTCTGGGGAGCTGAATACAATTATAGATCAATTCTCAGCATCATTTTTAGAAATCAGTAAGATGTAGGTTGGATTCAAATTACTAACATAATTTTATTCTTTTTCAAGTGAACTTCACAATGTTCTATTAGTAAAGTATAACCTGGTCATTTTGCAAACTATGAAAAGCACCAAATTATTTAAAAATCACCCCAAAACAGAAGACAGTATTGTTCATGTTACATTTCCTCTGTGCAGAGAGAAAAGAACACTTCAAGGGAAAAATAATCCTATAATACCATTATTCTCTGTCCTAGTTTGCTCCCAGCTTACTCAGAATTTTACTTATAAGAAAATAAAACATATGCCTTTACGCCATGTACAAACAGAGAAACAACATGTATCCCATTTGTTTACAATAAAAAATAAATTAAAAAAAATAATTATAAGACAAAAAAAAAAAAAGAAAACAATACCTAAAACTTGAAAAGTAGTTATTTTCCATTTACAAAGTCCTATCACAAGCATTCTCTTGCTTCATAGTTGGACATCAGCCTGTATAGTACATGGAAACCATCTAGATAGATTTGTGCAGAATCCACCATCCTGTTGCTTTACCCTGACTTTCCTTAAAAGACTCCCCAGCTGGAATGTTCTCTCTTCCCCGTGTCATGCCCACCTTGGTGTCTGTGTTTGTATATTTTGTTTCTGTTAGATGTGTCTTTCTACTCTACAGAGTTGGCTCTAATTGTTTCTGAATCTTGAGGACAGAAACCATGGCCCTTTTATCCTCATCCCCAATGCTTGCCATAATGACACTTAATAAATGTAAAAAAAAAAAAAAAAAAAAAAAAATCTTCACTGAGGGAATAAGTGATTCAGAGTTGAATAGGTGAGTGTGTAAATGGAATGGGTAAACTTATGAGTTGTTCTCTATCAATTGGCGTCTGCACCTGAGTTATCACTAGGTGTTTCCTAGCCCAGGCCTAACCCTTTCTCCAGCTTAAGTGCAATCCCAAAATTAACCTGCACCTTCCCCTCTCTTTGTACTGGTTTGTTCTGAGATCAACCAGAGGAGATATTCAGCAATAAGATTAACCAAGACCTTAGGAGGCGGGGGTCGGGGGTGGAGTCTAGGGGGAAGGATTCTTCATGGTTCAGGTCAATGCCTTCCAGCAAAAAAGAAAGCTTGTAAAATCCCAGTTCTACCCTTCACAGCATATTCCAGGTGTGTGGCAGCCCCTGCACCACCCTGCTCTTCCGTTTTAAATGAATCATTTCTTGCAGAGTAGTAGCCTGCCCAGCACTGGTTCTACCCCCATGAGAGGTTCCCTTTAGGAGGATTTTTACAAAGTTCCTCGGTGCTGCTGAGACAAAGCCAACCCTGAACATTTTCACTGTTGTAGGGAGTAAATCTACTCCTCTCCCTTTGTCCTTCCAGGATATTCCCCTTCTAGGTGGTAACACAATGAAGGCTCTGAGTACACATCACATCGGGATGGGAGATACAGATCTCCCCTCTTGCCCCAGGCTCTTGATGGCCTCCCTTCCTGCTTTACACCTCTGAGCTGGGCCAGGTGTCTAGATTGACTAGCTCTTGACAAGACAGCCTGATGCCACTTCCTCCTGCCAATCTGACTTCTATCACAGTCGGCCCTGAGGGCCCCCATTTCCAGCAACACAAGGCAAACTGTCAGGGCTCAATAAATAATACAAAAGACCAGGAAAAGCTGGGCTTCAAGAAAGGCAGTGAAGAGCAGGGGCCCCAAGCAATGATGCCTCCTTTCAGATCTGATTGACAGGACCACTCTGAGCCTCAGTTTCCTCACCCTACAAAGCCAGGATAACAGTATCTACTTCACAGGGTCATTAAGAGGGTTCAGTAAGTTTCTACTTGTCAAAACTTTGAACAAATTATCTTCTCAGATAATTCAGTTCATCTCACACACAGTAGTCAGGACCAACAAAAAGCCACAGATCAGGATGGGTAACCCCAGTTTTGCCACCCTCAAAGATTTTCTTAAGAAAACACTACATCGAGAAACTCTAAAACAAATCTTTCCTTCATGTCTGGTAGAGGAAAAAGAGCTTGAGCAGAAGGATTGAACGTGGTTAATGTTTGTTATGGTTTAGATGTAAGGTGTCCCCCAAAAGCTCATGTGTGAAACAATACAAGAATTTTCAGAGGTGAAATGATTAGATTATGAGAACTGTAACCTCATCAGTGGACTAATCTACTGATATGGATTAACTGGGCAGTAACTGTAGGCAGGTAGGGTGTGACTGGTGGAGATAGATCACCAGGGGTGTCCCTTTGGACTTCGCCCTTTTTCCGTGGTGCATGGAGCTCTCTGAGCTGTTTTCCTCCACCACACCCTTCTGCCATCATGTTCTGCCTCACTTGGACCCAGAGCTCCGTATAGAATCAGCCAACCATGGAATGAACCTCTGAAACTGTGAGCCAAAATCAACTTTTTCTTCTCTATCATGTTCTTTTCAGATCTTTTAGTCACAGTGACAAAAAAGAAGACTAAAACAATGTCCAACTCTGTTTCCATCACTTACTAGCTCACTAACTATGGAAATGTGGGCAAGACACAAATCTCAGTTTTGGGTTCCTCCTTTGGAAGTTGGGATCCATCAATTATATCTACATCACATGTCCTTGGAAATACTAAATGAGACAGTATGAAAATAACCTGTGACAAAATACAGGCACTCAATATTAGTGTTTCTTCCTCTGGACCCTAATTTTTATTTTATAGAAAACTAAGACTTAAAGAGGTTGGCAAGCTCTATCAACTGAAACACCTGTAAAACAGAGAGTTTGATGTCAATGGCTTATAAGGACTTATCAGCTTTGAAATGTGTACATGTGGAGTCCCCACTGTTACAGCCTCCCATCGATGGGCATGTGCCCCCTTTTGCCACTCCAGCAACGATCATGGAGATCCATCTAGACTCAGCCCATGCTCCCAAAGGTGGGTTCATTAGCCTGGGGGAGACAGGTTCATCACATGAGTGAGACATCCATGCCAGCTGGGGAAATGGTGCCCTGCCAAATTTCTGGGTACATGTCTGTGCTCTTGCAGCAGGCTGTCTGCCTGTACCACTGAGGATTAGAGAAGAATAAACATGGCTTCTGGGAGAGCAGTGGGCTGTGAGATGGACAGGCACTGCTGTCCACTGTGTGGATCCCTTGCAAAGGCAGGGAATCAACTCTCCTGGACAACTACTGTGCAAAGGCTAAAGGAAGTCACCCAGCCCCTGCTTTTCCTGGTTCCACCAAGACCCAGGTCACCTTGTTTTTCACATGTGTGAAGCACCTGATGCACGTTTCTTTCCAGGACAATTCAGGGGGCAAATACCACTCATTACAAACACTGGTATCCCAAAACTTTCTGAAATACCAGAGGTACACACACCAGAGTTCATAACCTATATTCTTCTGGACATCAGACACTCATCAAATTCAATAGGTCCTACACAAACAGGCTTGAAAATTCCTACATCCTTGGAGACATGCAACCTCACAAGTCAAAGCACTGAGCAGTCCTGCAGTTAAAAGAAAGCAAATTTGATTTCACTTAACTGATAGATCAAGAGACTAACATATAACACTTTAAAATTTTTTTCTGTGAAGATTCAAGTGTTCTTCAAACCTAGTTTGGAAAACGCTTACCTACAGTACTTTAAAAT
Organism: Sciurus vulgaris; assembly: GCF_902686455.1. Lineage (NCBI taxonomy): Eukaryota > Metazoa > Chordata > Mammalia > Rodentia > Sciuridae > Sciurus > Sciurus vulgaris. The sequence goes on from NC_136476.1 coordinate 38,688,843, forward strand.
GGAGATCAAATTAAAATTTTTTTAATTATAAAGATATTTAATTACATGGTAAATCTAGTTCTCACTACCTCTACCACCACCAATCCTTCCCTTTGCCTACCTCAAACTTGCCCAAGTCTCCTGTCAAGGTTGGAATAGGAATAGGGCAACTGCCTGTCTATATCCCGCTGGGAACTCATCTTCAAGTCTGTGCCCAGAATGGTGCCTTACCCCAGCTCGCTGCCAGCCAGGTCCTTCACTACCCCTCAGCTGTTTTTTCCTGTGAGATTCATTGGTAATAAAGGAAGCATGGATTCCAGTCATGAGAGCTGCATTGAGGGGGGATCAGGGGAGGCTCCAGGTGAAGTGTTAGATGTCTCCCCTCCCATGATACCCTTTGAGTAATCATTCCCCAAGCTCCACACTGTATCTGCCACATTGTAGGTGACCAATAAATGAATGAATTGCATGCAGTACTTTGCAGGACAATATTCAATTTTGGGGAAAAACTTTTGCTTCTCAACTGTGAAGTCTTCAATAGAAATATAATTTCTTTCAACTTATGTGCTGGGTCTCTATGGCTGACTTGGTTCATAGACTTAACAAATGAATGAGCCAATTGAACTATTAATGGGTGAATGATTTTGAGCTTCCTCACTGATCCTTCTTTCTGGGTGTCCAGAAATGGGAAGTTGGGCCCCTCACCCTCTCTAGATGACCTCCAAGCTCCCATTCTGCTGCATGCGCCTGGCTTCTGATTTCTCCCCCTTAGCCAGATTCTCTGCTACTTGATTCCTTCAGAGGGAGGGAATGGGAAGTGAGCAGCCTGAGGTGCAAGCCAATGACTTTAGCCCATTTTCTTGAGAAGATTAACACTGATGTGGGGAGCAGGGCTTGGGGATTAGCTCCCTCACACTCAGATGAGAACTTTGGAAGCTGCATTGCCAGAAGCCACACTTGAATGCTGAACATCCAGGAGGAACTGAGGAGAGAGGAATAGGGAGCCAAGGATTTGGATCCAATACTGGAAGTCAACAACCAGAGCCCCTGGGCCTTCCTCTACTCCAGGCCGCAGGTCTGCATCTTCTCTAAGGGATCAGGCATCCTTCCAGGCCTATCTGAAGTCATCCAGTTAAGATATTTTCACATGTCTCTGATTCACTGTAGGCAGTTTTTGACCCATCTGACCCAAAAGAGGTCTAGTGTTGTAGGAGGAAGATAAAAGAGGACTCTCAGGGCAGTACCACTCTGGCATCGGCTCCATGAGTTAGCTGACAAGAGTGGTACCCACCACAGATGATTTGCAGCTAGGGATTTTGTGGCTGTTGCTAAGAAATATGCTTTAGATATAATTTAGGCAATAAGACTTTGATATTTACTGCTCTGGTAATTTGCAAGTGATCCCCTAATGGATCATTAAGAGGGGGAAGTCACTGGGTTTGGGCCTGAGGCGTGAATTCCAATGCTCACATATCTGGGCTGGTGTGCAGGAGGGGGTCTTAGCAGGAAGTAGTCCCAGACCTCCCTGAAATTGCAGCAGTGTTGCAGATCTAACACAAATGCATATGAACCTTTCAACCACCCTGGAGGGCAGGTGCCTTTGTCCTTTTGTACAGATAAGGAAATAAGCACCTATGATTTTGAGAACTGGGGATACGGCTACCTGAGGACTGTCCCTTGGTCTTGAATCCAAATCCCTGGTGCCCTATTCCTCAATTCATCTCCTCCCACTGCCACCCTACCCCACCTCCCTCTCCCCTCCATCTTTCTTTCCTCCATTCTCAGCAATTAAAAGCTGCAAAGGAAAATGGGATACAGTGAGAAAGGGGACGAGTTCAGGGAACAGAATTCTGGGGTGTCTCTTTTCATCCCCAACAGCTATGTGATCTGCTTTCTACGTATCTCTAAAAGCAACTGCCCTTCAATATCCAGACCAGAAACCAAAACCCCCATTCTATAACCAGGGTGAAGAATAAGCTCCCCCAAGAGTTCCTAGACTCCTTAGAAGCCAGTGTTCTTTTCCTGGTCATCTTGACCCCTGGCCCCTTGACACCCTTCCCAATCTCACACATAAGGAAGATGCCTGGGAGATATTTTCACTGGTGAATTGAGGATCATGATAAGCAGTCCCCCATGGCCTCTAATTTAAGAGTGCAGATCATGACTGTTCATATCAGGTTCTGCTCTCAGACTCTCCATTCTTCTCCCTCCCCTGTCTTTGCTACCCACCTCTCACTTTCACCTTCAAATTCGAGTTTATTCCTTAAAACCTTTTGCTATTTCTTCCTTGACTCCTCCAGCCCAACCCATCCCAGGTGATTTATCAAGGTATTTCCCCACAATAAGGTTCTTTCCCTAAGAAAGTGTATTATCTACTGGAAAGGTAATGCTCTTTCTCAGCCCAACTTCCTACAATTATTCATTCAACAAATATTAATTGAACGCCTACTATGGGACAAGCTCTGGGAATATAAGAGAGAACCATAGAACAAAACCCTCTCTCCTCCTGGAAATCACATTCTAGTGAATCACTACACAAATTTCACTGGAAAAATAGAAAACACTTCAACACAGTGAAAGTTTGAAAGCATCAACATCATCTTAGACTATTTTTAAGAAAGCATTTAGCGTCGACTATAACAGTTTGCTACTTTTCCTGCCTGTTTCTCTTAAATAAGGATGGGAGGGAGAGAGAAGGGGGAACATGCTTCTGTTCTTTGAAACCTAGTTTCCTTTTTTATTTTCATCTCTTTAAAAGGACCCTTCCTCCTTGGTTCCCGAGGCTGTGCTAGCCTCCTCCTGTCTCCTGCTTAATCCTCCCTGAAATACACACAGCAGCTACCCCCTTCACTCCACCCCACCCCTGTGTTCAAGGTTATTGCCTCAAGTGGTCCCTCCTGGAGAGCCTGTTCCTCGTTCTCCCATCTCGCCCCTCTCTCCTCCCTCCTAAATTAATTCTCTTGCCCTATTTCAAAGATGTTATCTGAGCTGGCTGGATGTGCTGCTTTGTAGATCATTAAACCGTCCCCCATATAATTTACAGATCCCTCCAACGATGCATGTCTGACTGTAGATGTCACCAACAGATGTCTGGGGAGTTACATCCTAACCAGAATATGTTCTCCTGCAGTTTTGAGAGTTAGGCTATGTGTCTTTATTCTCCCTCTCCTTCCGGGTTAGTGGGTTTCAGCAGATAGATGCTGCTGTTTCTTCCTTTAATAGGATTTCCTTTTTTATTTCTCCTGCACATACCTAAGAGACCATCTCTGAAGAGTCACTTTATGACTGAGATTATCAGCATGCAGACAGCCTCTCTCACAGCACTGCTAGGTGCAACAGACAAATGACATCAGATGTGTTTCTACAACCGAATTTATTCTCAAAGCATCTTAAGAAAAGTAAAGCTCAAGCTAGAGAGTGGCACAGATGTTGCATATAAAAGAAAAGCATCTACAAACAACACACACTATTCAAATATTTTTATACTATTTTATTTATTTACTTGGATTCCATTTTGTTAGAAATAAAAAAGATCTGGAGAGTCTTGCAAATTGCAAACAATGTGTAAAAAGGAGTTTAAAAAAAGGATGAAGAAGTTAAACTGAAAAGAAAGAAAATTAAAATATATTTTTGTAAGGATAGTCCAATATTTGCCTGTTATGAGATCCTGTGTAGTTCCTTTTTTTTTTTTTTTCTTTTTCCTTTTTTTTCTGCATAGTTCTTAAAGGCACCTAATCAGATTTAATTCTGAGCTGCCTAAGCACCAAAGCAAAGAGAAAGACATGGTCATCTCCAGATGCCACCCAGCTGGAGGAGGGAAGGGGGAATTATAAGGACACATTCATTTATTCACAATGACATGGGACTGCTTCTTGTATTTTGTGGGTGGGGATCATGAAAAATAAATACCCCTTTAAGTCAGCATTTTTGTCACCGTGATCAAAAGATCTGACAAAAACAGCAAGAGCAGGAAAAGTTTATTTTGGTTCATGTTTTCAGAGGTTGAAGTCATGGTGGGCCAACACTCTAGCTCTGCGCCTACGGAAGGGCACGGCCAAGGAAAGCAGCTCAGATCATGACATTCAAGAAGAAGAGAAAGAGTTTCACCAGAGACAAATATCAACCCCAAAGTCATGCTCCAAGTCATCTATTTCCTCCGGTCGCTCCCTGCCTGCCGAGAGTTACCACCCAATTAATCCATATCAGTTAATCCTAATGCACAGATTAGACGAAGGCTCTCATAACCCAATCATTTCACCCATCAACTTTCTTGCACTGCCTCACACACAAGCTTTGGGAGACAACTCAGATCTAAATCATAACACCTTAAATGCATAAGACACTCCTGCATGGAGCTGTCCTGTTCAAAATGCCAACACACACATCTGAGAATGATTGACTGGCACAATTCATAGAGTCCAAAAGTGAAGGACTCAAAAATAAACCAGTAATTGAGGAAGAGCAGTGGCACTGAGACCAGAAAATAAAATCCCTTCTGACTCGATGTCGTAGCAGACAACATCACAACCTTCCAACAGATGTAGGAAGAAGATTCCCAGGACCATGTCTAACATCATCAAGAGAGAATTGCTGTTGAGAAGTCTCCTGGTTAATCGTCCCCTGACGTGGAGGTCTGACAAGTGGGTCTGACAAGTGTCTGTCTCTGGCTCCCTAGTTTTGATTCCAAGTTCACAAATGTGAGCTGATTACTAGGTAGTGTTCAAGGTGCTGCCCTGATAGAGGTTTTAATAGAAGACAAAATCCTTCTTCTCTTTCAAGAAACTGATCCCATAAGGCCACAATCCCCTTCAAATCAAGTCAAGAAACTGCTAAATTTAAACCATATCCCCTCCAGTAGATCTTTAATATAAACATATAAACCCGTCTTTGAAGCAAACCAAAGACTGATTAGGCAACTCCAAACAATCAAAAAGAGGGGAGATCTAAGATGGTGAACTAGAGGGAGGCTGCATTCCTTGTCGCTCCGTGACTCGGGATTTAAACAGAGGAAATACTATTTCTCTGTGAAGCAACCATCACTGCCCACCAATCCCCTGCTGTCTGCCCCAGCGCACTCCCCACCCATTCATCTGCCAAGATCACCCACCGTTTGCCCAGCGTATCACCTGCCTTTTGCCATAGATCACTCATTCTCCCACTGTTAGCTGGTTTGCCCACCTTTTGCCTGCCCAAGGCCTTCTTGAGACACCAGCGAGGGCCTGGGAGTGCAGAGCCAAGGGGTCTGCAGGTTTGTCACCACCACTGCCATCATCTAGAGGCACAGCCACCTCAGTCTGGGGACACTGGCTAGGGCCTCGAGATACATTGTCAGGGTACCTGCAGTTTTGGTTTGCACCTGAGGTCTTCCTGCTGGGTGTGCTAGTGGCTGTCATCTGGTTGCACTTGAGGTCTTCCTGCTGGGTGTGCTAGTGGCTGTCATCTGGCTGCTTCTTTGCAGGGTCACTCCTGTGTGTGAGCACATCCCTCATGGTCTCTGTACAAGTTGAAATAGCACTGAGATCTTGGGGCTGCAGCAAGGCAGAGCCTGGGCAATCTGAAACCCAGATCTGTCAGACTGCAGCAGTGGCCACTCTGGACCTGGTGAGCTTGTGGAAAGCTGGAGAGTGGGAGCAGTTCCCCAGGGGAGCAAAGTTTGGAGGAACTGGAGAAAACCAGGCTCTCTCCAGCTCAGTGAGACCTGACGTGTACAAGGACAGAAGTCGGCTACAAGGGGTGGGAAGACTAGAAGAGGGTGTGAGGGCATCTTGCTACTGGCTTGCCCACCCAATTGGCCTGGCACCCACCGGACCGGAGCTACCATCAAACTTCAGATATCCCCACCCATTGGTGGAGAAGGGAAACTGAAAGAGTTTCTGAAAGCCAACAGAAGCAATCATTCACTTTACCATTGAGATGTTCCTTTTTTTTTCCCTCTCTCTCACATCTCTACCATCTTTGAATCCAAATATTTTTCATGCATCAATCTATTGAGAAATGGGATGTCTGAATAGTACATTATGGTTATGTTGTATATTCCTACATTTTTTTAAAAACCTGTACATATTTTTTCTCTCACTTATCTGTCTCCCTGGAATCTCTTTCTCACTTCTCTCATGCTAACAGCCAACCTCTATTAAGACCTCCTTCGCTCTTACTATAAATTTTTACCTCTATCTTCTCTCCTTCTCCCTCATAAACATCACATCCTACACTACTTCTGTTCCCTCTTTGTTCCTCATTTGCAATGGTAAACCCTTTCAGCAAACTTACTGTTTATATCGTAGACAATAATTGAACACATCATTTCTGTTTACTGGGACAAAACTGTAAATGCCTTAATAGGAGCTATTTGGTTTAAGGTGGTATATTGTTTGATTTGGGTGCTGTTAATATTGGTCTCCCCCTTCAAGGTGAGGTACTGGAACCCTTCAGGGACACGATAGACTACAGGGTAGAAACTCTACTGCCTCAGATCCATACCACTGGAAGGGAAGACACACACACAACATGAAAAAACAAGAGAACAAAGCACCTCAAACAAACGAAGATGTTCCAACGATAGAACCCATAGACAACACAATAGAAGAAATGTCAGAGAAGGAGTCTAGAAGGCACATAGTTAGTCTTTGAAATAAAGGATGGTATTAGGAAATACAGGAAGTGAAAATCACTTCAGTAAAGAGGCAGAAATTATAAAAAGGAATCAAACAGAAATCCTCAAAATGAAGGAAATGATAAACCAAACTAAAAATTCAATGGAAAGTATCACCAACAGACTAGACCACTTGGAAGACAGAACTTCAGGCAATGAAGACAAAATAAATACTCTTGAAAATAAAGTCAACCGTACAGAGGAGATTGTAAGAAACCATGAGCAGAACATGCAAGAGATATGGAATAACATGAAAAGACCAAATTTAAGATTTATCAGAACAGATGAAGGCATGGAGATACAAATCAGAGGAATGTACGAATTTTTCAATGACATAATATCAGAAAATTTCCCAAATCTAAAAAATGAAATGGAAAATCAAATACAAGAGGCTTATGGGACCCCAAATGTACAAAATGACAGCAGACCCACACTAAGGCACATTATAAGGAAAATGACTAGCATACAGAATAAGGTTAGAATTTTAAAACTGCAAGAGAAAAAAATCAAATTAAATATAGGGGGAAACCAATTCAAATCTCAGCTGATTTCTCAACCCACACCTTCAATGCCAGGAGGTCCTAGAATAACATAAATCAAGCTCTGAGAAAAAATGAATGCCAACCAAGATTTTTATTTTATTTTTTTAAATTTTTTCACACATGTTTATAGGGTAATAATGTCTGTCTCAATCTACCGTCCTTCCCATCCCTACCTGCCCCACTCTTCCCCTCCCTCCCCTCTATACAATCCAAAATTCCTTTAGTCTTCCCTACCCACCCCCACTATGACTCAGCATCTGCTTATCAGAGAAAACATTTGACCTTTGGTTATTTGGGATGGCTTATTTCACTTAGCATGATCTTCTCCAGTTCGATTCATTTACCTACAAATGCCATAATTTCATCCTTCTTTAAGGTTGAGTAATATTCCATTGTGTATATGTACCATATTTTCTTTATCCATTCATCTGTTGAAGGGCATCTAGGTTGGATCCATAGTTTTGCTATCATGAATTGAGATGCTATAAAAATAGATGTGGCTGCATCACTGTAGTATGTTGATTTTAAGTCCTTTGGGTATACATCAAGGAGTGGGATAGCTAGGTCAAATGGTGGTTCCATTCCAAGTTTTCATAGGAATCTCCACACTGCTTTCCAAAGTGGTTGTACAGATCTGCAGTCCCACCAGCAATGTATGTATGTACCTTTTTCCCCACATACTCACCAACACTTATTATTGTTTTCTTGATAATTGCCATTCTGACTGGAGTGAGATAAAATCTTAGAGCAGTTTTGATTTGCATGTCTCCAATTACAAGAAGTGGTGAACAGTTCTTCATATGTCTGCTGATTGATCATATTTCTTCTGTGAAATGTCTGTTTGGTTCCTTAAGTCATTTATTGATTGGATTATTTGTTCTTTTGGCGTTAAGTTTTTTGAGTTCTTTATATATTTTGGAGATTAGTGTTCTACCTGAAGTGTATGTGGTGAAGATTTTCTCCCATTCTGTAGGCTCTCTCTTCATGTTATTGATTGTTTCCTTTGCTGAGAAGAAACTTTTTAGTTTGAATCTATCCCATTTATTGATTCTTGGTTTTACTTCTTGTGCTTTAGGAGTCTTATTAAGGAAGTCAGGTCCTAAGCCGACATGATGAAGATTTGACCTAATTGTTCTTCTATTATAGGCACAGGGTTTCTGTTCTAATGCCTACGTTTTTGATCTGCTTTGAGTTGATTTTTGTGCAGGGTGAGAGATGGAAGTTTAATTTCATTTTGTTACTTGTCGATTTCCAGTTTTCCCAGCACCATTTGTTGAACAGGCTATCTTTTCTCCAATGTATATTTTTGGCACCTTTGTCTAATATGAGGTAACCGTATTTATGTGGGTTTATCTTTGTGTCTTCTATTTTGTACCATTCAACCAAGAATTTTATATCCAGCAAAACTAAACTTCAGATTTGAAAATGAAATAAAAACCTTCCATGATAAACAAAAGTTAAAAGAATTCACAACTAGAATACTTGCACTACAGAGCATTCTCAGTAAAATGTTCCATTAGGAGGAAGTAAAAAAAAAAAAAAAAAAAAAAAACAATGAAAACCAGTAAATGGAAGAACTACACTAAAGAAAAAGTCAATCAAAGGAGAAACTAAGTCAAGTTAAAAGCCAAAAACAAACCAAAATGACCAGGACTACAAATCATATCTCAATAACTTGAATGTTAACAGTCTAACCTCATCAATCAAAAGACATAGACTGGCAGATTGGATTCTTACAAAAGACCCAACAATATTCTGTCTTCAAAAGACTCACCTCTTAGGAAAAGATACCTATAGACTACAGGTGAAAGGTTAGGAAAAAATATATCACTCCTATGGACTACATAAAGAAGCAGGGTTTTCAAACCAAAGTTAGAAGGGATAAAGAAGGACATTTCATACTACTTAAGGGAATCATACATTAACAAGACCTAATAATTGCAAATCTATATGCCCCAAACAATGGAGCATCTACATACATCAAACTCTTCTCGATTTCAAGAATCAAATAGACCACAACACAATAATACTGAATGACTTTAACATACTTCTCTCACCACTGGATAGATCTTCCAAACAAAAAATAAATAATGAAACTACAGAACTAAACAATACAACCAATAATTTAGACTTAACAGACATGTATACAGTATTTCATCCATCGTCAAATACACTTTTTTCTCAGAAGCTCATAGATCCTTCTTTAAAAAAGACCATATGTTATGCCACAAAGCAACACTTAGCAAATACAAAAAAATAGAAATACTACTGTGCATTCTATCAGATCATAAAGGAATGAAACCAGAAATCAATGAATAAATGAAAAATAGGAGCTATTCCAACACTTGGAGACTAAATAACATGCTATTGAATTATGAATGGATAGCAGAAGAAATCAAGGAGGAAATTTTAAAAAATACTTAGAGGTAAATGAGAACACCGATACAACAAATCAAAATCTCTGGGACTGTATGAAAGCAAAGAGGAAAGTTCATTGTACTGAGCTCATTCATTAAAAGAAAAAGAATTCAACAAATAAATGCCCCAACATTACATCTCATGACCCTAGAAAAAGAACAAATACCAAAAGCAGTAGAAGACAGGAAAAAATTAAAATCAGAGCTGAAATCAATGAAATTGAAACAAATGAAACAATTCAAAAAATTGACAAAATGAAAAGTTGGTTCTTTGAAAAAATAAAATTGATAAAACCTTAGCCACATTAACAAAGAAAAAGAGAAAACTCAAATTACTAAAATTCTTGATGAAAAAGGAAATACCATGACAGACACTACTGAAATACAGAAGATAATTAAAAACTATTTTGAAAATTTATATGCAAATAAAATAGAAATCTCAAAGACACTGACAAATTTCTAGAGATATATGTTCTACCCAAACTGAAGCAGGAGGACATACACAATTAAAACAGATCAATTTCGAGCAAAGAAATAGAAGACACCATCAAAAGCTTACCAACAAAGAAAAGCCCAGGACCAGAGGGATTCTCAGCCAAGTACTATAAGACCTTCAAAGAAGAATTAACATCAAACTCCTGAAATTATTTCATGAAATAGAAAAGAAGGGAACCCTTCCAAACTCATTCTATGAGTAGCACCCTGATATCAAAACCAGATAAAGACACATCAAGGAAAGAAAATTTCAGACCAATATCCCTGAAGAACTTAGATGCAAAAATTCACAATAAAATTCTAACAAATCACATACAAAAACATATTAAAAAGACAGTGCACCACAATCAAGTTGGGTTCATCCCAAGGATGCAAGTTTGGTTCAACATACTTAAATCAATAAATGTAATTCATCACATCGATAGACTTAAAGAACCATATGAATATTTCAATAGGTGCAGAAAAAGCACTTGACAAAATATAGCACCTCTTTATGTTTAAAACACTAGAAAAACTAGGAATAGGTAGGAATATACCTCAACATTGTAAAAGTTGTTTATGCTAAGCCTAAGGCCAACGTCTTCTAAATGGAGAAAAATTGAAGCATTCCCTCAAAACAGGAACAAGATAGGGATGCCCTCTTTCATCACTTCTGTTCAACATAGGCCTTGAAAATCTAGCCAGAGCAATCAGACAAAAGAAATTAACAGGATACAAATAGGAAAAGAAGAACCTAACTATCACTATTTGCTGATGACATGATTCTATATTTAGAAGACACAAAAAATTCCACCAGAAAACTTCTAGAACTCATAAACGAATTCAACAAAGTAGCAAGATACAAAATCAATACCCATAAATGAAATGCATTTCTATACATCAGTGATGAATCCACTGCAAGAGAAACTAGGAAAACTACCCCATTTATAATAGCCTCAAAAAAGCAAAAAATACTGGGGAATCAATCTAACAAAAAAGAGGTAAAAGACCTCTACAACAAAGACTACAGAACACTAAAGAAAGAAATTGAAGAAGACCTTAGAAGATGGAAAGATCTCTCATGCTCTTGGAGGCAGAATTAATATTGTCAAAATGGCCATACTACCAAAAGTGTTATACAGATTTATTGCAATTCCAATTAAAATCCCAATGACATTCTTCATATAAGTAGAAAAAGCAATCATGAAATTCATTTGGAAAAATTAGAGACCCAGAGTAGTCAAAGCAATCCTTAGCAAGAAGAGTAAAGCAGGAAGCATCACAATACAGACCTTAAACTATACTACGGAATTATAGTATCAAAAACAGCATGATATTGACACCAAAATAGACATGTAGACCAATGGTACATAATAGAAGACACAGAGACAAACCCACATAAATACGGTTACCTCATATTAGACAAAGGTGCCAAAAATATACATTGGAGAAAAGATAGCCTGTTCAACAAATGGTGCTGGGAAAACTGGAAATCGACAAGTAACAAAATGAAATTAAACTTCCATCTCTCACCCTGCACAAAAATCAACTCAAAGCAGATCAAAAACTTAGGCACTAGAACAGAAACCCTGTGCCTATAATAGAAGAACAATTAGGTCAAATCTTCATCATGTCGGCTTAGGACCTGACTTCCTTAATAAGACTCCTAAAGCACAAGAAGTAAAACCAAGAATCAATAAATGGGATAGATTCAAACTAAAAAGCTTTTCAGCAAAGGAAACAATAATGTGAAGAGAGAGCCTACAGAATGGAAGAAAATCTTAACCACACGCACCTCAGAAAGAGCACTAATCTCCAAAATATATAAAGAACTCAAAAAACTTAATACCGAAAGAACAAATAACCCAATCAATAAATAGCCTAAGGAAACAGACATTTCACAGAAGAAATACAATCAGTCAACAAACATGAAAAAATGTTCAACATCTCTGGCAATTAGAGAAATGCAAATCAAAACTGCTCTAAGATTTCATCTGACTCCAGTCAGAATGACAATTATCAAGAAAACAAGCAATAATAAGTGTTAACAAGGATGTGGGGGGAAAATGGTACAGTCATAGATTGTTGGTGGTACTTCAGATCAGTACAACCACTTTGGACAGCAGTGTGGAGATTCCTATGAAAACTTGGAATGGAACCACCATTTGACCCAGCTATCCCACTCCTTGGTTTATACCGAAAATCAGAATACTACAGTGACACAGCCACTACTCACAATAGCTAAACTATGGACCCAACCTAGATGCCCTTCAACAGATGAATGGATAAAGAAAATGTGATATAGATAGATATAATGTGTGTGTATATAAATGTGTATATATATATAAATATATATATAATGAATATTTGAAAATCTAATTTGAGGAAGCAAAGCCAGAGCAATCACAATTTTATTTAACTATCTTAATTTTGATATATTTAAATGTTATTTAAAACAATGTTCTATAGAGGTACTTATTTTTACCTTGAAAAGCCTTATAAATAAATGGATCTAGTCAAACTCCAGTGATGAGGCTTGGAGATGTGAAGGGCCTACTGCAATTTACTGGCAAGGTAGAGGAATGAACCAGAACTCTTTCTTGGGCCTGGGGTGTTTTAAGTCACAATGATGGTAGAGGAGCCTTTATACCTCTTTGTTTGGTGGATCATGGCTTCTTCATCCTCCCATTTCTCTTGGGAATAAAGGAACTCTGGCCTTGTCAGGCCCCTCTCCCACACCATGAGATGAGCATCCCACAATGCTGTCACTAAATGTATCAATCACTGTGCCTGCCCCAGCCACCATCCATGTGGAAGAGGTGACCCTTGAGCAGCTATCATTTGTGACAAGTGACTTTCTCTGTCAATCCCCACCTCAGCCAGATAGAACCTGGGGAGTCTGCCCTGATCCACGTCAATGCATCTGAAGGCTGGCACACACAGAGGAGCACAGCCAATAGCATTTCTTTCCTAGAATATGAACTGAGAGAAACCAACAGAGAGAGGTCCTCAGCAGTGGAATCTAAAGCTAAAAGTAAATGTAGACATAGATTTGTGTTAGAAAATCTAGTGATGAAGGAGCATAACTACAGAGAAAGGTAAAGACCATGAGTATCAGGATACTCACAAGAGACACTAGAAGTTGCTGGTTGTATTGGTGCCAGCAGACTTGCAGAGAGAATCACAAACTCCTTCTGCTCAAATTCCTAGAATGACATTGCTAAGGCCCGATGGTTCTGCTTTTGGTGAAGGCAGATATAGTGCTTTGTATATACAGTGGTATCTGCTCCTAGATGCTAGGCCTTGGTGTTTCCATCCCTACTCTGCTGGCTTGGACTCCAGGTTACCAATTAGAATATTACAATAAGACAGCACCACACATTCATCTTCTTAGGGCACCACTCACTTACCAACTCTGATTATGGATCCTCAAAGCATTTTCCTAATGCCTGTATGCATGCTAAGTTTATAGTCAGTTTTGTTTTACTCCAAGGATATGTCAGCAGTGATATGTGTATCTTTAAGTATTTGTGCATATTGTATATTTAAAATGAAGACTATCTTTAAAAGAGCTGATGTTGATGATTTTGGAGGTCCATCAACAATTCATTGATTTACCTCTAACCAAGATGTCTGGACAACACTCCTGCCAGACTAATAGTTCACTTGGCTCATAGAATTAAATGTCAAGGGCTTCTTTATTCTTACTCTCTTGTATAAAGCATAATTAGGAAGCTAAGATCACATTTTCAGGCAAAGAAAAATCTTTCCTTGGATTTAACGAACTGAAAATTCCATCCCCACCATTAAAACACGTGTTCTTTCAAATGGCTTGTAGCAGGTCAAAAACAGGGCTTCAGGTCTCAGGAACTCACTTTCTTGACATTATTGATGTTGATCTTCTAAGCTGGTCTTCACAAAGTTTGTTAGTAAAACCTGAGGGTCAGGATTGTAGGATTAAGCTCACTGAATGGCCCATCCTTGAAATCATGGACAGCTACCACATAAATGAAGGACTCTAAGCAGCAAGGTTGGGCAGGAAAGATAGGGTGTTGCCATTAGAGATAATGTCAGATTCCCAAGGAAGAGAGTGTGAAATGGGCATTCTTGAAAATGTAGTTTATTGGGAAAGCAGTCTCAAAAGAAAGCAAGCAAGTGAGCATAACAGAGTGGAGAAGGATGTCAAACAGGTTATAACCCAGGTGACTTCAGTATGCTTCCACAGAGAGTGAGTATCTGGGATAAAAATTGCACCAGTGTTGGTCCCACCTTCAGGAAATGTGCCACCATTTACACCTGTCGTCTGACCTTGGCCTCTGATAGGAGGTGGGAGGTGCATAACCTCCAGATTGAGGCAACTTTCATCCAGCCAAAAGCAATTCTCTGAGATAGAGAGTACTGTGAACCGTTAGCTGCCAATACAGCCCTGGACCATCAGGGGGCACCATCCTGGTGAGGAAATATGGGCCTGGCACCAGCATCCACCTCTACAAGGAGAAGGAAAGATGGCAGCACACTCCTGGGACATTCTCTTTCTTCACTGAACTCTGGAATGTTTTAAGGTACCTCAGAAGATACCTTAAGGTATCACTGTTAAGGAAGAAAAGAAATCTCTAGCACTGGAGCTTCATCAGATTTAGGATTTATGGTTTGAATTTTACCTTTGTTTTCATGTACAGATCTGAACCCCTGTATGGGTTGAATTATAGTCTCCCAAAAACTATAGATATAGATATGTCCACATCCTAAAACCCAAAATCTGTGAAGGTTACCTTATTTGGGAAAAGGGTATTTTCTAAATTTTTATTGAAGCATCAGATATATTCAAGTAGAAACATCACGAGGATAGAGTTTAGTGAATTTCACAAACTGAATTCAACCGTGTTACCAGCACCCAGATCAAAAACAGAACACAATCGGCACCAGAAACTTCTCTTGTACACCTTCCCAATCACTAGTTTCTCCACAATCCTACTTCTAAAGACACAGATTAATTTTGCCTGCTTCTGAACTTGATATAAATGGAATGATACAGTGTATCAAGTTCAGAAGCAGGCAAAATTATGTGTGTCTTTGTTGCCATATAAAATTGATTAAATTTGGCCATATTATTTCATGTAATGGTAGATGGCTTATTATCACTGGTGTATAGCATTCCATTTTGGAATAAAGCACAATTTATTTACTTTTCTACTAATGGTGGACTTTTAGATTGTTGTCAATTTGGGCTATTACACACAGTGGTGCTATAAACATTCTAGTTTATAGAATACATGCAAGCTAATCACATACATACATGTAGATTAATCTGGGGGAAAATTGACATCTCTTTAGTATTAAATCTTCCAAAGCTTTAATATGGCATATCTCTCCATTTATTTAGCTATTATTTTAAATTTCTCACAATAATGTTTTGTAGTTTTCTTTGCTAAAGCCTGACATCTTTTATTAAATTTATTCCTTGGTGTTTTATATTTTTGATGCAATTGTAAATGGTATTGGTATTCTGTGGGATTTTAAGGAGATGGAACACTTTAATAGTCTGAGCTTTATTGCCTCTCTAGACAAGAATCAGAAGATTTTCATTTATTAAAATTGTAGGAGGAGGAAAACTATTTAAATATTCCAAACTGTTAAAACTGACAAAAGGGAAAACAAATAAGACCAGAGGCTGCAATTAGTCAATTAGGATGCCAACTACAAATTCCGGTTTTCACTTCTAATAGTATCTAACATGCCATAAGAAACTCTTTCCCAGAAAAGGATCCAAAAGAAATAACTTGAAATTCCATGGTTTGCATAAAAGAAAGAAATTCCTTTTCATTGATCTTTGGCCAGAGAGTTTAGTACTTTTTCTCATTTCAAAAATATAAAAAAGGAAGAAAGACAAAATCTGACATTTATGGGCTCTTACTATGTGTCAAGTGCATTTACATAATTATCTCTTTTAATTCTCATGACAAACCCATATGCTGTTAGCATTTACTCAATTTTACAGTTGAAGAATCCGAAACGCAGGGATTAATGCCCCAAATCACACACCATCAGTGATAGAAATGCAAATCCAGCCTGACAGATGCCAAAGGTAATCCCCCTTTTAAAATTAACTTTAATTAGTATCTTTCCAACTATTAAAATTAAAGACATGTTCATCATAGAGATTTTGAGAAAACAGAAAAGTATAAAGAAATAGTTTTTGTAGATATTTCTTTTTCACTTAATCACTTCATACCTTGTTATGACTTTACATATTCTACATGATTCTAATGTTTGCATAATATTTCAGTTAAATCGCCATAACTTTTTAACCAAATACCTTTCCTATTGGATACTTGAACTACTTCTGTTTTTCATATAGTAAATAACTCTGCGATGAACTATGTATCTATATCATTCCCCCAAGTGTGCTCCAGAGTTAAGGGCATACAAACATGTAAAGCTCTTAATATACAGTTAAATCCTATCCCCAGCTCCATTCACCCCCAGGAAAGACGTGGTTCCATCCTACTCAATTTAGCAAGAGAGTATCCACCTGCTATGCCTTTATCCATGCTGGGTATTGTCATTTACAGAAATATTTGCCAATAGATAGGTTTAAAACATCATGTTATTTGCATTTACTCTTCTTTAAATATTAGTGGTTTTGAGCAGCTACTTGTTGGCCATGTTTATTTCTCTGCTTGGTTGTCAGCGTTTCTCAAAGAACAGTCTGCATCACCTGCATATGTACCAAGACTTAAATACGAAGACTCTTGAGTCCCAACCCAGACTGCTTAATGAGTTAGGGAACCTGGAGTGAGGTCTGATTTTATTAGGGTTCTCCTGGCAATTCATATGCACTCTCAGCTCTCCTCCCACCTGCCTCTGCCCATTCCATACCCAGAAGCAGCAAACAAGTTTAAATGGCAAGGACTCCATACTTTTATTCTTTTACAAGTTAAAATCAGCAATGATCCCCACATGAAGCTTTTGTTTGTCTGTGTGATTTCAAATGTGCTTTCAGGTATGTTATTTTAATAACTGCAGAGAACTGTTGAGATGTGATGATTCAAACGAGCCATGCGAATAAACTTAAAACACATTTTGTGTGGCATAGTTGAGCCAATCACTGCAGATTCAGCCTCTGAGCCCAGTAGGATACTAAGTACATGGGCAAAAGAAGAGATTTTAAAAGCAGAAGATAACATTTTTCTTTGGAAGAGTTCAAAAAATTCCGTGAAAGCTACAACACTAAAGATACAACTCGAGAAACCAGAAAAATAGCAATAGCCCGCTCTGGGTGTTAGACTTTAAAGAACCAGATGAGAAGCACGGCAGGGTGGGGTCCCAGTCTCTCCTCTTACCTCCCTCCACTCCACTGACTTGGGCCCCTCAAGTCGAAACAAAAGGATTGTCTTCCTGAGGACAGCATGTACATGATTACAAGCATTTGGATTCTGTTTTTGATGCCTTACAGGGGGGGATTAGGGACATAAAAACTACAGTGGTATTATTTAGGAATCAGCTTTTATCTTATGCCTTTGTAATTCAAAGAAGCAAAACCTCATCAGGTCAGCAATTTTTAAATTGTGTAATATAAGGAATGCCTCAGGTTATTTACTGCCTGTGGGCCAAAATGGCCCTAACAATAGGCTGGAACTAATCACGTGGACAGACATGACTTACCACGTTCAAGTATGGGACCATATTTTCAAGGAAATAGGTTGGAGTATCCCTGTTGCAGACTGAATCGTGACACCCAGAACTCTGGTCCTGAACTGTGAACCTCCGTTGTGACTGTATTTGGAATAAGGTCATGCATTAAGGTTCTCCAGAGAAACAGAGCCAGTGGAACACATAGAGCTATGGCTATAGATAAGGAATTCGTTCACAGGACTTTGGAGGCTGACAAGCCCCACAAGGTGCAAGGTGACTTGACAAGCGGGAGTCCAGGAAAGCTGATGGTTTAGTTCCAGTCCAAGTCTGAAGGCGGTCAGGAAAAAAGTTGATGTCCAAACTCAAATCCCATTAGGGAGGAAGAATTTCCTTCTACTTTGGGAAGGGTCAAATTTTTGTTCCATTTCAGGCCTTCAACTGATTGGAAGAGTGCTGCTCACATCAGGGAGAACAAACTGCTTTATTCTTTCTATGGATTTAAATGTTAAGTTCACCCCCAAGATGCCCTCACAAATGTACCTAATGTTTGACCAAATATCTGGGCACTTTGTGGTTGAGTCATGTTGACATAGAATTAACCATTGCAGGACTTTAAAGAAGTAATTGTTAAAAATTAAGGTGATAAAGTTGAGTCCCTAATAAGACTACTGTCTTTGTAAGAAGAGATGAGGACATCAGGAAGCACCAGGCAAGCACTCACAGAGGACACAGTGAGAAGGCAGCCCTCTCCAGCTAAGCAGAGAGGGCTCAGGAGAAACCAGGCTCACCCTCGATCTTGGACTTCTAGCCTCCAGAACTATTAGGAAATCAACTTCTGTTGTTTAAGCCACCTCACCTGTGGTGTTTTATTAAGGCCACCCTGAGAAGACCAATGCCATGCCCAAGCTAGGAAGGAAAAGAAAACACCCTTGTCATTTTGGACCATGTATTTAGCACCTTACATGTGCACTGCACTGTGTGGTTGTAATTGGTCCTCATGACACCATCCAGAGGTGGGTGCACATCAGTTTGGAATAGCTGTGGTTGTACTTAGTAAGAAACCCAAGTTACCGTGGCTCGACCAAATGAAGGATTATTTTTCTCCTATGCAGGAAGTATAAATGAAAGCAATCAGGACAATGCAACAGCTCGTCCTAAGGTGGCACATCAGAGCTAGACTCTGTCAATCTCCTGTTGAGTCATCCTGACATTAATTAGCTTTTCTTAACAAGAAGATGGCTCCATCTCTAGCATTCAGGTAGGAGGGGAGGATGCATGACCGGCAAAGGGCACATGATAGCTTAGTTTGTGTTTTGAAGGTTTTACAGAAAAGCAGAACTCCTGCCATAGCTCATTAGATTGTAATGCTGCAAGGGAGGGTGATACCTCTCATTTTAGCTAAATACAATTGGGGGAGAAGAGAATCAACATTGGTAGGTAACCATCAGTATTTGCCACTGTTGCCCTTCATAGAAAACTATGAATAAACTATATACATTAGTTACTATTTAAATGATGATACTTGGGGAGGGAGGGTGCTAGTGATAATAATGCCAGGATAGCAGGAATAAAACAGAGCTCTCCTGAATAAGGGCCTACAGATGAAGTTCACAAAGGGCAATCAACTTGTTCAAGGTCACACAGTGTGTATTCAAATCCAGCTCACTCTCATTCCAACACTTACACTCCTTAACAACTGTGCTACTATGTTATGATGACCTGATTGTACACTGGGGACTATTTGCTTCAGAAACTTTAAAGTGCTTGCTAAAAAGGCTGATTCCACTTCAGAGTTTTGGATTCACCAGCCCAAAGGTCAGTTTCCTAAGGAAACATGCCAGGGCAAATCCAACGCAGGTGAGAGATATTTGAGGCCACATAGCTTTAAAGACAAGATATAAATAAGCAAAAGTCCTCCTCATATTTCAGCTGGAGGAAGAATGACTTTTTGCTCAACTCCTGTAACTGAGTAGTTTCAAAGGACAATGAGATACTGCATGTAGGTCCTGGTCCTCCAGGTGAGCAATGCTACCCCCTTACCTGAGGAAGATGGGAGTCAGACAATCGTTCAACTTTGGGGCGACAGCAGAGGTGAGCAGACCCACAGAGGCTGGGGGAGGGTCATGGCAGCCCACTCCTCACTTCCGCCTGAGTAACTGCAGTGCTGAACCCAGGAACTCCCCCAGGGTGAGCAGGGGTGAGCTATAGAAAATTAGTCCCATTCTAATAACTATAAAACAGGAGATTGGTAGACTCCAAAAATGCCCAACAGGAAGGATCACAGATTTTTCACTCATTCAATAAATGGTTTTTAAATGCCTACTCTGTAGCCATGGTTTAATGATGGTGATATATTGGTGAGAAAATACTTTAAGGTACCTGTACCCACAGAGCTTTCAGTTGAATGGGGACATGAGGGGGAAATCCTTTTGTTGTGTTTTTCTACTTTGATTCTTCTTCTTCTTCTTCTTCTTTCTTTTTCTTTTTCTTTTGAGACAAGCTCTCACTATGGTTCCCAGGCTGGCTTCAAACTTGTGGACTCAAGTGATCCTGTGGCCTCAGCCTCCTGAATTGCTGGGACTTCAGGTTTGTGCTACCGTCCCTGCTGAGGAGGGATAGTCTTAATCAAGGAACAACAGTGGTGAAAGCAGATACACTCTGCCTCCTAACCTCCCAGATTTTGCAGAGCTCCAAAGCTGCCTCTCCACCTCTTCCAGTTAATTCTCTCAATTTCAGTTCATCACTGTTTTGGTCTAGGTCAAACTACCTGTGAATGGCTGGATACTCAGATCACTTTTAAATACACACATGAGGAAATGAATGTTCTAGGCATGGGTTTTTCCCAAATATTCTCAATTCTAGCACACAATTGACTGTAAGATGTATAAGCAAATTGATAACAGTCAGTATGTCTGTCTCTCTCTAGGAGGAAATAAATTACACATTAGAATTCCCAGACTGAAAGATGCATCTGAATTTCATAAGTTTGAAAACGCTGATGGAATGGGTTTTAGAAACAAGAAATTGTAGAACTTAGTGATTTCCAACCATGAACCGCCCATCCCTATGTGAGGGACAGTGTACATATTGGTACTGTGTGCATTGATCTTGTAGGAACATCAAGGCCAAGGAAGGTTGGATAGGTGGGTGTGCTGCAAGGGTTCATGTGATAGTTTGCATTTTCCAAAGCATCTCATTCTGCATGCTCTTCTTATAATGTGGTTCCCACATGCCTCTCACCAAGAAGCAGAGACTGTGCCTTCTCCTTGAATCTGGAGGGGGCAAAGGCTAGTGTATACCTCTGCCTACCACTTGCTGGCTCACTCTTCCTCTCTTTGGATTCTCATTCTTGATACAGATCAGTCACCATGTTGGGAGGAAGCAAAGGCCACCTGAAGAGACCACGTGTACATGTTCCAGTGACAGGACTTGGAAAGGTCTCAACTGACAGCAGCATCAACCACCAGGCAATGAATGAGTGAGCTTTCAGATAACATCAGTCATAGGCTTCCAAATCTCTCCAGCTGACACCAAGCGGAGCAGACAATCTGTCCCTAGAGAGCCCTGCCCAATTTGTAGATGTGTGAGTAAAGCATGTGTTATCACTATTTCAAACCACCCAAGTTTCAGAGGGTAATTTGTTACACAGCCATAGTAACTGAGACAGCATGCACATGCCTGTGTCTATCTCAATAACCACAGAACATGGTGACAACTAAGTTTTCAGTTTTCTGTCCTGCTCTGGAATGTCCCACTTCATCTTTTCATTTCACCAAGAAATAACTGCCATCACTTCCACTTTACAAATGAGGAAACTGAGGCACAGAAAAGCAGAGCAGTTTGTCCACAGTCACACCATCTTCTCCACAAGGACAAGATGAGGTTTAATGGCGTTAGTATGAGACATCAAAGGCGAGCAGGTTTTGAATGCTGACTCCTCTCCTTTTGGCTGCCTGCCCTGGGACAAGTTATTAACCTGTGTCTCACTATTCTAATTTGTGAAATGCAGATTAAAATAGTACATTTATGTAAAATCTTCACCAAATGCCTTGAGAACAGGTCCTGTTGGCTCTTTGGCAGCACAGTGCCTTTGAGAGAGGTGGCCCTCCAGAAGCATTTCCTGGATGAATAAATGAACAAATGAATTGAACTCCCATCTATTCACCTCTTCCGATTATATCACACTGCCTCTTCCAGGGCTGGTAGCTATCTGATTTTGCTCAGCAAAGGTGCAGAAACAGTGTGCTGGCTTAGCTCAGAATGGAAAAACAAAAATTCAACGAATCACCCTTTGAGAGAAGCACCCAGAACTTCAGAATTTAAACACACAACCACGCACACAGAGACACTCAGGTGGATTGCATTGCACGGTGATCCTGGGTGAGAGCTGGGCACCCACTCCTTGAGGACTCTTGCCCCTGCTTCAGCTGAGCTTTCACCCAGGCTCCAGGGCTGACGACTTACAAAGCCCCTTCACTCTGCACCAAACTCAGCAGGACCCGGCTGCTCCACCAGCCCAGCCGACCTCTCCACTGAAAACAAGGGACAGAAATCATTTTCTTTCCAGCCCTGCTGAGTGCAGCAAGCAGGGAAGGCCCAGCTCTGTCAAACAACAATGTCTATAACCCGAATTAATACTGAGATGGACCCAATTCTCTGACAGGCGTGTTAAATGTGATTAAAGCTGCATAGCATTCCCCGCATACCCATCTGCTGCGTTGAGGAGCCCACAGCTGTTCTGATTTCCGACCTACAGTTTCTTGTCAGTTGTTTCAAATGCATCTCATCTTGCACGTAATCGGCCCGCCCTCCACCGCCCCTCATGGGGCAGCTTTGGCCGGCTTCTCTGAACAGTCACTGATATCCACATGGCTCCGACTGCAGGTCTACAGCGCATGTTAGAGCTCCGGCTGGCGGGATCACAGGGGAAACAGCGCTTTAGTGACTGGGCTAAATCTCCAAGATCCTAAGCTGTTTTGACGCCATCACCTGCGGCGAGTGCAGGCTTTTGCTGTGAGGCAAGGGCAAAGAACTGGGACAAATCATTTTTGATGCTACAGAGAGCTGTCCCCGAGATGCCCACCAGCTACCTTAGCAAGAGCCACCATAGAAACACATTCTGAAAGCCCCAGAAGGCCAGTGCAGGCACTGCTAAGGGGTTCTAGAAAAAGGCAGACCCAGAGGCCAAGATGGGGCTTTGCTAAGCAAGAGATGGAATCCACAGAGGTCATCACAACCTAGAGGGCACATCTGAAAACATCGATTTCAGGAGGACCAGGCTGGGCTGCACTGGCACATACATCCTCGTGAGAGTTTTTATAAAGCAGCCTCCTGAGAGACTCTGGCCCTCCCAGGGTACCCACCCTGGCAAGTTGAACAAGGACTGGATTTCAGCCTCCCTCACTCCTTTGACCAAGGGTCCTTGTACAGCAAACAACATGTACAACTAACTATACACGTCAACCCTGAATAGAGGAAGAGTTCAAAGTAGAATAGGGAGGTCACCATCAGAAGAAGGGAGAAAAAACAGGAGGAAACAAACAAACAAACAAAAAAAAAACCTGCCCTTAAGCAACTAAGAGGGAGCAAGGTTATCATATGGATATGGACAACCTGGGGCAGACAGAAGAGAAATGGACAAAGAGAGCATCCAATGTGTTCAAAGAGGAGAGAGTGTTTCTGGTTGGGGAGATCCTGAAAGGCCAGCAGAGGGAAATGACACTGGAGACGAAGAGGAAGAAGGGTCACAAAGACATTTCAGATAGAGGAGTACAAACAAAGAAATGCAGTGTGGAGATTAGAGGCATGAAATGGGAAAGCCCATGGTCCAATTTATAGATCTGAGAGATGAGGCTAAAGTCAAGTGGGGACATTGTATGGTGAATTTAGGATGGCAATTATGGAGGATCTTGAATACAAAAATGAGGGTTCTGTAACTGATTTGGTGCTCAAGAAAGCCACTGGCTATTTCTGACATGATATATGATCAAAGTAACATGATCAGAGTATGCATAGGAAAATCATCCACTGAAAGGATTGAAGTAGAACTAGGTTGGACCACTCCTAGCAGAAAGATGTTCTGTTCTAGGTGAGGAAACTAGAGGAGTTGACAAAGGCAGTTGCTGTGGACAGATTAAAACTTAAGAGTGGACCCACCATTTGACCCAGCTATCCCACTCCTTGGCCTATACCCAAAGAACTTAAAATCAGCATACTACAGTGATGCAGTACATCGATGTTTATAGCAGTTTGATTCACAGTAGCTAAGCTATGGAACCAACCTAGATGGCCTTGAACAGATGAATGGATAAAGAAAGTGTGGTATATATACACAATGGAATATTTCTCAGCTATAAAGAATAAAAAAATTATGGCATTTGGCAGGTAAATGAATGGAGTTGGAGAATATCATGCTAAGTGAAATAAGTCAATCCCCCCCCCCCAAAAAAAAACCAAAGGCTGAATATTTTCTCTGGTAAGTGGATGATGACACATAATGTGGGCAGAGGCAGGATACGGGAAGAATGGAGGAACATTGGACTGTGTAGAGGGAAATGAGGGGTCGGGTGGGGACAGGGGAAGGAAAGATAATGGGATGAGATAAACATCATGACTCTGTGTTCATGTATAATTACACAAATAGTGTGACTCTACATCGGGTACAACCAGAGAAATGAAAAGTTGTAGCTCACTTGTGTACAATGAATCAAAAAATAAAATTATTAAAAAATGTAGAAGTAAATAAAATAAAAACAATGGAGATCAGGAAGGGTGTCAGGTGGCAAGAGTCCTTGAATTCTGTCAGACCAAAGTCCTACCAGCCCATGCTGGGCTCCTGGAGGCAAAGTTGGGACGTTGTGCTTCTATACACACAGCTTCAACATAGCAGAGGGTGTTGCCACCACACTAGAGCCATAAAATCAACATGGACCCACTAGGGAAGAGGAAACTGACTAGAGTACATCTTACCCAGTTGATAACTCCTGGACTGTCCTCACTCTATCAGAACTCACTTTCAAGGAACTAACCAGGATCTCACAGGAACAGCCGAATTCCTTCCAAGGACAATGCATCTGACGATCCAATCAGCTTGCACTAGGAGCCCCCCACATCTTCTGAAGGTTCAACCACCTCCCAGCCTTATCACACTGAGGTTCAAGCTTCCAGCACGGAATCCTTGGGGAACACTCCAACAATACCTTCACCACAGCATCTCCTGTTTAGTTTGTTAGGTCTGCTCTAACAAGGTACCATGAACTCTGTGGCTTCAAACATGAACTGATTGTCTCACAGTTTTAGAGGCTTTAAGTTCAAAATCTAGGTGTCTGCAGGGCCACACTCTCTCAAAGCTGCAAGAGAATCCTCCCTCGCCTCTCCCTGGCTTCTGGTGGTGTGCTGGTAACTTTGACAATGCTCGACTTGCAGAGACTTAACACTGATCGCAGCCTTAGTCACCACATGGCAGTCTCCTGAGTGTCTTATAAAGACACCAGTCATATCGGATCAGGTACCTACCCTACTCCAGTATGCTGCCTTCCTAAATAATTACATCTAGAAAGAAATTTCCAAATAAGGTCATATCCTGAAGTATTTGGAGTTAAGACTTCAACATATCCTTTTTTTTTTTTTAGTTGTAGATGAACACAATACTTTTATTTTATTTATTTATGTGGTGCTGAGGATGGAACCCAGTGCCTCACATCCGCGAGGTAAACGCTCTACCACTGAGATACAACCCCAGCCCCACAGCATATCTTTTTTGAAGGAACAAAATTCAATCTAAACACTCCCATATTTCCCTTTTCATCTCCCAGAAAGGTAGGCTTGGCTCTCAAAGAGGGCTCAACCTAAGAGATTCCTTCCTTGGCCTCGCTCATCTCTTTATATCTGTTTCTTCCCTAGGAGTTTCTTAGGGAGACAGAATGGATTTGGTGTCAATGTAGGGAATCCCAGTAACCAGGGCTGCCAGGTCAAACTGTGACTACAAGACTGGTCAACTCAGAGGGATGACCTTTACAGCCTCGGGACTCATTCTGGACACTCGCCTAGCTGGAGGTAGTAACAAGGATACACGCTGGTGGAAGGGGATGGTGGACCCTCCTTAGCCCTCTGGCTTGGATATGCATACACTCTTAATGGGGTGGAATTTGCACACAAAAATATAAATATTGTCCTTTGCCTATCTCCCATGATCTATGATACTTACCAAGAACTTCTGGAGGTCATTAAGAATTCCCTCCCTACCCGACCCTAATTGTTATAATCAATTCACTTTTATGCAAGTGGCCTTCCTAGAGATATCTGAAGACACTTAGTACAACTTCATCCCTGCCCCTGGTCATTTCTTCAGTAGGGATCAGTCTGTTTCATACCACACAGTAAGTCCACTGAGCAATCAGGCATTCTTTACAAGAAGGATGCTGCACAGACACCCCAAGCTTAGAGAGTTAGGTCCCAGCCCCCAATTGCTCATCCCTCACCATGCATCTCTGTCCAGATCCCCTTCACCCTTATGACAAATTCTACTTGTGCATTTAGCTCAGCATGGCTGCCATGTTGCCATTCTTTTTTATCACCTTGTTTGGTGGCCTGGAGGTTGAAGTGTACCCCTCCCTCAGATTGGCATATCAGCAGCTGCCATCTAGGCCCAGACATCACTTCTTGATTTTCTTGAAGAAAAATATTTTAATTTAAAAAGAAGGTGGTCATTTTACAAGAACTACAATTTAACTCAGTAAACATGTGCTAGACAAATATTAGGGTTCAAACACAAAGGGGCAAGAAAATAAGGCACACCCCCAAGCTCCTATGTGACATCCCTGAGAGGAGCACAACATGTACCGTCCCTGGAACTCAGGGTATAACCTTAGAGGTCATGTTCCTTCAAACCTGAGCTCTCCCTTCCCCCATGCCTTAAGATTGCATTCATACCACCTGCTTAGGTACCTTCAAAATCCCAGTTTACACAAGCACCAACTTTGACCAGATATAAATAAACAAACCACAAAACATACCTGTGCATGCAAATATACCAGCATATGTACATACGCAAATATATAATATGTACCTATGAGCATGAAAAATAGCCAAGTGTACATCAGAAATAATGCCAACCTCACCATAGCCAGTCTCATCTCAAAAGCCAACACAATGATTGGAACTTGGGCCCCAAAAGTTCATGTGTAGGAAACTTAATCCCCAAATTCGTGTGTTGATTATATTTGGAGGTGGGGCCTTTAGGAGTGATGAGAATTAGATGAGGTCAGAAGGTGGAGCCCTCATGATGGCATTAGTGTCCTTTAAAAAAGAGGAAGAGAGACCCCAAACTGCCACACTTGCTCTGATGCCCTCTGCTATATTATCATGCAGCAAAAAAGGCCCTTCCTAGAAAGTGAGCAGATGTTCGTGCCATGCCCTTAGACTTCCCAGCCTCCAGAACCATATGCCAAACAAACTTCTATTCTTTATAAGTCACTGGGCTTCAGGTATTTTGTTATAGCAACAGAAAATGCACTAAGACACCAATCTAACTCAAGGTCAGTTGAGGATATGAAATGGCCCAGGAACACTACATTGAGCAAAAAGGGGGATTATACCTTTAATAATGAAGTTGACTTAAAATAATTACCATTTGGATACTCAGATGGACCCATGGACCCAAGCATTGCATTTATGTTTTACATCATTACTTTATTTAATTCATGTATTTCAATTGTCTCATTTAATCCTCACCTCACTCTGAAAGAAGGTTTAGCTTTCTACATTTTACAAGTTACAGCTTATAAAAACCAGGCTTAACAAATAACAGGCTCAAGTTCACATAGCCAATAAATAAAAACTGGGAGAGCAAGGACTCAATCCCGAGTCTATCCTACCTCAAAGACCTTCTTTATAACCAAAAGTCACTGACATTGTCCTGGCTCTGTTGTGGTCCAGAAAAATCTAGTTGGGGTGGGGGGCATTTCAGAATGATCCTCAAAGTTTAGGCTTATTTCCAAGAGATGCCAACATCATCATCAGTTTCACACGTTCCTCCTGAGCAAAACTAGAAAGCCGACACGGAGACCAGAGAGGTTGAATCAAGAGACCAGATTAAGGCTGTAAACAGGAAGCCAGTCTTCGGATTGGTGGAGAGAGATTAATCTGAAGTTTAAAGGGATGGTAACCAAGGCAGGATGGGATGAGAGGAGGGAGACATAGGTTGGCCCTGGGGATAGGTTTGCCATGTGGATTGTGAATGAGGCAAGGATAGCAGGGCTCATTCTGATCAGTCACCAGGCAGCTGGGCGAACCAGCCTACCTAGGATGTAAATACAGATTCCCTCACTGGCCTGACAGGCAGCTGGCACCTCCCTGGCAACTTTCCCTTTGCAGCAACTAGAGCTACTCATCCAAGAAGGAGCAGTGGCCAACCCGACCAGGCAGCCACTAGGAATCCTTAGAGGCCAGCACTGCTGGTTCCAGCCTGTGACGGCTCCCAGACACAACACAGGTAGCTCCCTGGGTGCTTCCTCCAGGAGGCTGAGCACAGTCCAGACTGCAGTGGCCCTCCCAAACAAGCCTTTTTAGGTTGCAGACGGTGCCGTGTTTATAGTCCCAGGGACGGAACATCCTTTGCTCACAACCCCACATCCCACCCCTACCCAGCATCTCTCCCACTTTGGCAGATGCCTAGACTCTTAGCAATCTGTGCAGACATGTTGTGAGTCACTGTCAGTTCAAGTACACAATATTCCCAGACTTCAGCCCTCATCCATTTGCCTTGCACACCTCCCACTTCGAGCACTGCTGGAGGCAAACTCCCGGGGAAGCAGCAGCCCCTGGTGCTCTGGAACAGACCATGACAGCAGGCAGGACAGCCACACAGCAAGGTGGCTGATAACCAGCATGCTCAGTGTGTGACAGGCAGAGTCCCAGAGATTTCATATCCTCACAGCCCTATGCACCCGTGATTGTTATAGGGAAACTGAGGTTAGGAGAGATTAATCTGTATACACACTAACGTGAGTGAGAGAACTGAGGCTCCAAACCAGATCTGCTGTTTCTAACACACAATCTTCTATCTCACATTATCATGTTTCCAATTATGTTTGGTAGCAGTCCCGAGAGTATCCGTGCAGCTTGTGGGGTAGACACCAGGCTCAGTGCTTTGTGTGTACCTAGTCTTTTAATCCTTCCAAAGAGCACTGAAGAAAATCCAATCCTCGTCTTCATTTTAGAGGAGAGTGTGAAGCACAGAGAGCTTAGCAGGCAAGGGAGAATGAGGAGGTGAGCTGCCTGCTGCATTCCTCAGGCCCTGTGCCTTGCTCTTGCCAGAGGCCACTCACCTGGTTAGGGTGGACACAAGTCCATTTGACTTCAAGTTCTTAAAAGCTGATCTACAGACCTCTGCTGAGGTCAGAGGTTCTGAAAGGATGAGTGGCCATGGACTGCCAACGGATGGTTTGGAGGTTGGGTATATGATATAGTGACCCCATAAAATTGCTCTTCAAGGAAAGTGGAGAAAGAAAGTGGGGGTCTTGAGCAAAAGAAGATGGCTAACTGGGAAGGGAGGAGATTTCTGAAGATTCACAGGACAGGGACAGGAGCAGGAAGGAAAAGCCCATCAAAGGGACAATACAAATTAGCCCTTCCACTGGGCCGCCCTTGGTCTCAGACTACAAAGGGCCTTCACAGACACTAACAGATATTTAGGGATTCAAAAGTTCCATGTAGAGGATGACATGGCATATGGAAAAGGATGGAGTTCTTGAGCAAGGGGGAAACACGAAGTCCCACCAGACGTGCAGCCATGCCAGGAAGTAGGTCGGTGTGCTCTGGAATAGCTAAGTGAATTCAGGAAGAAGCCACACAAGCATCAGTGACCTGCCACACTCCTGATGCTCACTTGAGCGTGATCGCTCCCTGTGGGGCTCCAACATCTCATTTGGGAATGTCTCCGCTTTAGTTGGTCACTTTGGCTGTTACTAACCAGGAGGAGAACCCACTGAACTAGTGATTCCTGAGGACCTAGAGTGACCCACAGGGATTAGAAGACAACCCTCTCCCTGCTTCTCACCCCTGGAGTAGGACCAGTTCAGCTTTATCTTAGGTTCACTGAGCACCTGCTAAGCCATCATGCTGCCTTCTAGAACACCAGCTAACTCAGAGCTCCTGAAGAGTGCTTAATAACTATGATTACTTTGAGTTCAGAGAAAGCCTCATTAATTGGACCAGGATCTGCACTTTTAGGTTTATCTTCTTGTCTAGTATTTTCTGAATAAGGATATGGTATTCTGAAATATAAATAGATGGATAGATGCATGGACCGACATTAAATTAACTTTTCATCTTAGTTCCTCCATCAACTCCGTGACCTTGAAAAATAGTCACTTAATTGCTTGTTTTTCCCTGTAAAATGGCCTTGTCAAAGCTCCTTTCACAGGACTATTGTGAGAAAACTACCTCTAACATACCCAGAGACTCTCATTATTCTCCTCTTTGTGTTAAAACCATCCTTTAGAATTGTGTCCAAATTCTACAGCAAAGATCTAACTCAAACATTGCTTAAAACCTTCAGAACGTCTGCTTTTGACATCAAGTTGGCCCAAGGTTTGACAGCCTGGTACCCATGGAGTCCCACCCAAGAACATTTCCTTCAAAACAGGTTCCTGTTACAGAAACAGCCATGGTTTTAAATATACTCCCTTCTCTCATAAAAATGCCCCAGCCAGCTAAAGTCATTCTGTTTAAAATATTTAATTAATTCCTTCACAGGGGTCTGTTCCTTATTAAAGACTCTTGGGGACTATGTCTTAGGGGCAATGCTTTGTTCTAAGCAGCTCTATGTGTTACAGATAAATAAAGTGCAGGAATGTGCTTTCTATTAAAAGCAGGGAAGCTTGCCTGCCTGCTGTTGCAAACCCCTTTGTCATTATGGTGACACATTAAGGCATAATCCAAGTACAACATACAAACACAAACAGTGTAAATCCATCCACTTAGTAAAAAGAGTCCCAGGAAACCCACAAGAAAGGTCTGGTAATTAGCTGAGGGGATTAAACACTGGATGAGCACTTCCTTTACCTCTTCTCCCAACTGAGGAGGCCACACAACCTTGCTCCACAGGAAACAGAAACAAAAACACAAAGGCACTTACTGGCTCCACTCCACCTCCAGCATCTTCTGGGCTGCTCAACCTGGGCAAGGTAGGAGCAGCTTTGGCTCCAAGTCCCCACTTCTAAGCAAGTAAGCACCTGCAGCCCCCTTTGTCTCAAGATGCTTCTCGTGTCAAGAGGTTTGGGGACAAAATGTTTTATTATAAAAAATAATATAGGATCAACTTTGAAAACTTTGGAAAATATGAAAACAAATCATAATTCAACCCATTAGAAATAACTTTTATTCATTTCTCTACTTCTATATGTAGTTTCAAAAAACTGTCATAACCACCAATTTATCCTTTTTTTTTTTCGACTTCTCTCTTACTATGATACCCAGAGTATTCCCTATGTTGATTTTTCTTTGTTAAAAAGTTTGTTTTCTGCAGAGTGCAGTGGCACATGCCTGTAATCCCAGTGGCTTGGGAGGCTGAGGCAGGAGGATCGCAAGTTTGAATCCAGCCTCAGCAAAAGCAAGGTGCTAAGCAACTCAGTGAGACCCTGTCTCTAAATAAAATACAAAATAGCGCTGGGGATGTGGCTCAGCGGTCAAGTGCCCCTGAGTTCAATCCCTGGTACAAAAATAAAAAAAATACTTTGTATTTTTGGAGTGGTTTTAAGCTCACAGCAAAATTGAAAGGAAAATAGAGATTTCCCATGAACTCCCTGCTCCCCATGCAAAGCCGCCTCATCAACATCCAGCCAGAGTGGCATATTTGTTACTGATTTGTTGCTGATGAACCTACATTGACTTATCATAATCACTCAAAGACCACAGCTTACATCAGGTTCACTCTTGGTGTTATACCTACTATGGGTTTGGACAAACATGTAGCCCTCTTGTAGTATCATACAGGGTAGTTTCACTAAGAATCCTCTGTGCGTTGCCTGTTTCCCTGCTTTGGTACCACCAACCACCCCAGGAAACCATTCATCTTTTTATTTTCTCCATAGTTTTGCCTTCTCCAGAATGTCATACAATTGGAATCATACAGCATGTAGCCTTTACAGACTGACTTTAAGTTTCCTCCGTGTCTTTTCATGGCTTGACAGCTCGTTTCTTTCAGCACTGAATAATATCCCATTGTCTGGATAAATCAGTGTGTCCATTCACCTACTGAAAGATAACTTGATTGTTTCCGAGCTGTGGCAGTCATAAGTATAAGTTGCGATTATGACCTGGGTACGGGCTTTTATGTAGACATCAGATTTCAGCGCCTTTGGGTAGATACAACGGAGCTCAACTGCTGGATCATGTGGTAAAAATCTTTTAGTTTTGTAATAAGCTGCCAATCTGTCTTCCAGAGTGGTTGTGCCATTTTGTATTTCTACCAGAAATGAATAAGAGTTCCTGTTTCTCCAATTCTCATTCACATTTGGTGGTGTTTGTGTTCTGGATTTTGATCATTCTATAGGTGTGCAGTGGTATCTTGTTTTAAGTTGCATTTTCCTGATGACACAAGATTTGGACCATCTTCATATGCTTATTTGCCATTTGTGTATCTTATTTGGGGAGGTGTCTATTAAAAATTTTGACCCATTTTTGAAGCAGGTTGCTTTCATATTGTTGAATTTTCAGAGTTCTTATATATTTTGGATAATAGTCCTTTATCAGATGTGTCTTTTGCTAATATTTTCTTCCTGTGTGGTTTATTTTCTTATTCTCCTGACTTTGTCTTTCACAGAACAGAATGTTGGCATTTTAACAAAGTCAGGCTTCACAATTATCTCTTCCATGGATAATGTCTTTTGTGGTATTGTCTTTTATTTTTAACTGCCAAGGAGGAATCACTGTAGGATTGGCCCAACGTGGATGTAATCAATTATTTCCTGTATGGCAATCACTGAGGTTTTTGGTTTTGGGTTTTTTGTTTGTTTATTGTTTATTTGTTTGGTTTTGGTTTTGGGTACCAGTGACTGAACTCAGGGGCACTCAACCACTGAGCCACATCCCCAGCCCTATTTTGTATTTTTTTGTATTTTATTTAGAGACAGGGTCTCACCAAGTTGCTTAGCACCTCACTTTTGCTGAGGCTGAATTTGAACTAGTGATCCTCCTCTCTCAGCCTCCGGAGCCACAGAGAACCTATCTGAATTTTAAAATAACCCAAAAAAGTAGACAAAAACTTTGTCAATGTATCAAGTTGTGATCATTACATTGTTTACATAGTCAAAAACTTGAAACAAAAATATTTATTTTAGAATGATTCATTCCAAGAGAATGATTGAATCAAAGATTATGAGTAATTTTAGAGTACTTAATATACTTTTGCTAATCTATCTTTTAAAAGGCTGTGAGAATACCTATCTCACCACAATTTTTTTTTTTTTTTTTTTTAAGTAAAATCCACCATGAGACTGCTTACCCCTTTCATGCAACATGGGAACACAGTTACCATTCCTCATTTTGAATTCCCATTTACAATTAAAAAAAAAAAAGACTAGGAGACATGGCTTCTGAGGCCCCTAAAGAAAGGATACACCCCTCCTCCCACCTGGGTAAATTAAGAGGGAACACTGAAGGTCTTTTGCAAAATCTAACATGGTTGAAAGCAATGCTTTAAACTTTGGCCCCTGTACTGCAGCCAAGATCTTGTAAAAGTTTGTTTATTTTTCTCTACTTTTCCCTTTGATAATCAACAAATTTAATGCATTCATTTAAAATCCCACAAGTCTGTTCCTTTTCCCAGGAGCAGAATGAAGTAATCTAGTTCCCACGTTCTGACAGCATGGTTTGGGGGCCATCTAGA
Organism: Sciurus vulgaris; assembly: GCF_902686455.1. Lineage (NCBI taxonomy): Eukaryota > Metazoa > Chordata > Mammalia > Rodentia > Sciuridae > Sciurus > Sciurus vulgaris. The sequence continues at coordinate 38,722,431 of NC_136476.1, forward strand.
ATGATAGCCCCCAGCCCGTTAGAGTCAGGGGTAGTTCAAATAACTGGAGGTTTGCTAAAACAATCAAAGAATTTGCACCAGAGCCTTGGAGATCTTCCAACACTGAACTGCCCAATTATTCTCTCCTACAAGAGTTAAGTCTTCCCTCTACCTGACTATAGCTACATCTTGAAATTTATTTGAGCTTTGCTATTATAAAAATCAATTTTCTTCTTGTTGGAGACACCAGCAATGCTTTTCTGCAATAGGAAGAACCCAGCTGCATAAGCTTACAGCTCCTATGCGTCACCTCTTACCTAAAGCCATTATGGACACTGGTAGGTGGACTCTCAGCTCAAGGTGCACTGGGCACCTTATGTTTTGAGGGTAAGACTTGGGAAGAGACCTTCATAAGAGCCTTCTGGTCTTTAACTGTCAGTGACTACAAAGCAGGTACCCACATTCACCAAGAATCTCAGCTACGTTTCATGACATGGCTATAAACCAGCTCCGAGTATGAATTTGTTAGTCTCAGGTTGTGCTGAGTGACTCTGAAATGTCTGATTAAAGGGACTAGCTTCAGTTTCCACTTTGCAGGCCTGCCTTGGATTTATTGCCACCTCATGGGATTGCCTCAAGCAGGGTCTCTCCACTTAAATGGCAGGCAGGTTAACTATTTCATTGCTCTTTCCCAGCTCTCTCCCTAACTGCCCAGCGGCCTTCCATCTCCTAACTCCACCCTAGGGCCCTAGGAGTGTACTCTGCATGGTGCTTTCTTCTAAGAGCTTATTAAGCACAGAGCAAAACAACCAACAAGCTGAATGTCTTTTTGAAGGGAAAAGAAGCTATTTAGAAAGAGTTGATTGTAATATATATGCTTTTTTAAATTAACTAATTTATTTATGTATTTATATATTTTGTGATGTTGAACACTGAACCCAGGGCTTTGCACATGGTAAGGAAGTGAGCTACAAACCCAGCCCCAAATATGTTTTTAGGCTATTTAAAATCTTTTAAAATATAGAAATACTGAAAATCATTTTTTCAAAAAGGACTCTCAAAAGCCAAATAATCCTCACTAGTATTTAAAATAAAACATGTAAGTTTGGAAAGTTTAAATAACTCAGAAAGGTATAAAGTTTAAAGCATAAAAATAATACAAAGCCTACTCTGTATTTACTTATATTGGTAAATTACTCCTGATGTAACTATGTACATTTTGAAATATGTTAGGTGTTCAAAAATATAATCCTTACATAGAATGAGACAGCCCTGTACTATTTTCATTTTTCTATTTTACAGAGGAGGAAACCAAGTGAGAGAAAGAGAAAAAAGTAGCTTGTCTAAAGTCTCTGAGGTAATAAGCAACAGGGCAAGGATGTGGTCCCAAGTGTGATCTCAGAGACATTGGGGCACACGTACCAGCTCCCACAAGTCACTGTAGTAACTGACCAACATCCAGGTGCCAATTCCAGCACCTGCCAACTCAGTGATCAGACCATGCCCCTACTCAAACTCTAAATAACTTTCCATGTCACACACCATCACTGTGGAGTAGATGAGATATGGAAAATATCAGTTAGCACCAAGTTAGTTACAGACATGCATCTTAAAAAAAAATGGACTCTACCAAGCAGAGCAATACCCTTTTTTTAAGGGGATACCTTTTTTTTTTTTTTTTTTCAGTGCTGGGGATTGAACCCACGGCCTTGTGCTTGCGAGGTAAGCACTCTACCAACTGAGCTATCTCCCCAGCCCAAGGTGATACCATTTTTAACACTTAAAAATGAGTCCATGTATGTGACTACATGTCTCTATTAAGGACTATATGACAACAGCAACTAACATCTTAACAAAATTTAGGTTGAGATGCCGATTAATAGCTATTGCATTTTGCCTTAAACATTTGATATAGGAGGGGGAAGAAGACTGATTTGAATAAGTAGATGAAAATAAGTTGTAGATTATTCAGTATCTACCAGGTAGCCAGCATGGTGCTAAGAGCTTTATGTGCATCAGTGTCTTTAAGCTCATAAATGTGAAGTAAACACCAGTACACCAGTATGTAGATGAGGAAACTGATTAGAGATGTCAAGTAAGCTATCCAAGACCATACAATGGTTAAGTGGCTGAGTTAGTTCATTAGGGCTGCTGTAATAAAGTACTACAGACTAGTTGGCCCAAACAACAGGAATTTATTTTCTCTCAGTCCTAGAAGCTACAAGTCTGAGGTAAAGGTCAGTCATAACTGGTTTTTTCCAAGTCTCCCTCCTTGGCTTGCAGATGTTCATCTTCTCCTTATGCCTTTACAAGATGTTTGCTCTGTGTGCCTATGTCTTAATCTCTCTATCTCTTTTTTTTAATAAGGACGCCAGTCTTATTGCATTAGTTCCCACCATATGACTTCATTTTAAAATAATTACTTCTCTAAATACCCTATTTCCAAATATAGTCACATTCTAAGGTACTGGAGATTAGGATTTCAACATAAGAATTAGGGAGAACCCCATTCAGTCCATAATGTGGGTGAGTTTTGTTTTTTTTTTGTTTGTTTGTTTGTTTGTTTTTGTTTTGTGACAGGAATTGAACCTGGGTGACTTGGCCACTGAGCTACATTCTGGCCATTTTTATTTTTTGAGACAGGGTCTTGCTAAGTTGCTGTGGCTGGCCTCAAATTTGTGATCCTTCTGCCTCAGCCTTCTGAGCCACAGGGATTAGAAGTGTGTACCACTGTGTTCAGTTAAGTCAGGATTCTGATCCAAATCTGTGATGTTGGAAGCTTGGAACCTAGCACTGTTTCTACTATCCCATGCTTCCTTCAAATGCACAAAGATTCCTTAGCTCCTTTGGCCTGTTCCAATGTGACTTAGGGAATACCACAAAAATGATAATATCTATTCATGATCATTATAGCTCTTTTAAACATAGTGAACAAAAAAACAACTCAAGGCTGGAAGAACAGCAATTGATTGGTCTCTGCTGCAGACAAATATAAGATGATGATCCTTAATATAGACTTATTGTTCATTTTCCCTCAAGTTTCCACAGATAAAGGCCCCTGCTAACCCATGGCTGGTCTCCATTTGCTACCCAAGGACCCTCTGGAGGGTTACCAGATCTGAGCCAGCCACGTGGAGTATCCACTAATTGGGCAGGACATGGTCAGAAAGCTGTATCTGCAACCTTCGTTTCTTCCCATGATATATAATCCATGCCCATTTACATTCCTCAAAATATCATCTTCCAAGTTTGACTCCTTTGTATGTGTCACCTTCATCATTTCTGCCATATCTGCATTTGTAATTTTATTTGCTATTTTTAAATCACCTTACATGTTTTATTTAAACATATGTTAAAAGGGAAAGTTTATACAATCATCTTTAGTGAAAAACCTGCATAATTTGCCACAGAAGGTAACCAGAAAAAGTGCAAGAAAACAAATATGATTATTAAATTTTAGCTAGTTCCTTGACACCTCTCTCTGCTTAAAAAAAAAAAAGTAGGAAATGTGCAAGTGTTTAAGATACACTAGTACTAGAGACTTTCTTCTAAATTAATTGGAAGGTTAAAGCAAACATGAAGAGGGAATAACATTCTCACCCTAGGATCAATCAATGCTATCTAACACTAAGACTCTGTCCTACCAAAAACCAATTCCATGTCAGTTTGAGAAATGCTGCTTTCTAGTTTCAAAGCTCTGTAACGACAATCTTCTACTATAAACAGAACAGATATTTTACACTTGTTTTCTAAATGGAGAAAATTGCAGCTAAATTGTAGTCATTTTTAGAAACTTCTAAACCCCAGCCAGGCCTCCTATTTGGAATTTAGACTTGGACAACTGCACTTAGGGTCCAGGAATGAGACCCAAATGGGAGGGGAGGCGGGGAGGGCCAGAAACACTGCTGAAAAGATGGCTTTCTAGAGTTGACTCAGCCCCTTTGTTGGTCTTGAGCCAAGTACTACACAACTGGAAACCAAATCCTGGTTGAGAGACACATGCTAGACCCAAGTTTCCGGACTCGGTCTCTGACCAGGTTGCAGAGGGTGGGGATAACATCCGCTTCTCCCAGGGAAGGAGGGACTGCTGCTCTCTTTGCTCAGCTGTGGCAACTGATTTGACCACAAGATTTACCAGGTCCCTCCTGCCCTGCCTTTGTTTTGCAAAGTGCTGACCCATTTCTCAAATCAGAGGAGCCTCTAACCCTGGCTCTGAAAGTATGGCCACCAGCAGTACCTGGGAGCTTGTTAGAATTGCAGAATCTCAGCAGTCCCCCACCTCCATGCCCCTTATCAAATGAGTCCCAAATTCCAGATGATTGCAATGCACACTAAAGCTCAAGAAGCACTACTTTATGGTCAGAAGGCTATCCTGAACCTAATGTCAGTTCCTTCAGCAGTGTCCTCCTCACACTGCCACTCTGAATGCAGACAAATGTAAAACTTGGAGTATCAGTTCTAAGCCAAGGTCCCATACTTACCAGGATGGGGAAACTTGAGCTGGTCATTCAGTCCTGCTGGGCCTCTGTCGGAGCACCTATGAAACAAGGAGAGCAAAATGTACATCCCAGTGTTGTCTAGAATAGTCCCCAAGAATGCCACAGTACACATAGGGAGTGCTCAGGGTAGGGTGTTCACTCAGAAAATATGCACTAAGGAGCTACAATGTCCAGGTGCTGCCTCACTGAACAGAAAAGACAAGTCAGAAGGAAACAAAGAATTCAGAAATGTCAATAGTGACCCAGAAGAAAATAAAGCTCATGAAAGAGTAATAGGAGTGGGGGCAGGCACCATTAGCTGGTGATGAGGGATGGTGTGTCTGAGGAAATGACATTCAAGTGAAGACCCAAACTGGGGCAAGAGGCACATGGAAATCTGGAATAGCTCCTTCTGGACAGAGGGTACACTAGGGAGAAGTACAAAAGCTCTTATCTGGAACTAGCTTGGTGCAGAAGAGGAAGAAAGGCCAGGCTGGTTGAAGTGTATGTGTTATTGGATGAGGCTAGAGAAGCGGCTTCAGAATTTCTACCACCACCATTATCTTTTCCTTTAGCTCTATAATCACCCATGTTCACCCCGCTGGATCTGGATAGAAAACCATTCATATTCTCCCACATGACAGACAGCAGAGATGCTGGGAGAACAAGGGTCGTCCTTCCCAGCGTCCAGCTTCACAGAAATTTACCTGAGTTCCCACGTGGAATGGAAGTACGTCAGCCCCAATGTCACGTGCTTTGGAGAAGGAAGTGAGACGCTGCTCTGCAGAAAGCCCATGTGTTCTGACTGGAGAGAGTTGATGTCTCCCAGCTGGGATGGATTTTCTGCTGATTTTGCAAATAAGCCAACCGTGCCGAATCCAAAGGGAAGCATGCCCAAAGCAGCCAGCAAGATCAGATTTGAGGTTTTCACCGAAAGTTTAGGTGGTGTTAACTATGAGCCAGACCTGGTGGCTCCAAGGGGGCCCTCGACCATGTCAGCCAGAATTCAAGGAAGTTTGGGGTAGGGGGAAGACTGGTAGCTAGTTAGAGATTTAAACCTCACCTGGGATATCACACCACACTATGTATCCAAAAAGCAGTTTACAGAGAACTGATAGCTGCTCCGGGCTTCAGTCGAACAATCCCGGAGGCATCTTAGGTCTCAACATCCCCCTTTTGCAAATGAGACCTCCACTGCTCTGAGAGGTGATAGTCTGCCTGGTGCAGTAGAACCAGGACTTGAAAGCAGATCTGGCCCTGACTAGTGGCCTTTCCAGTCCGCCGGCCACTGCCATCAGCAGCATACCCCCGTTTCCTCTCCTCAAGCACATCTTTCTTCCCCCGTCCTTCCTGTGACCACCACTGCTAACTTTAACTTCTCCTCCCTTGCTATCTTCATTCATCCAAAAGCAAAATCTGAGCTCATCTCCCTAATTGAGGGTCAGATGATTGGCAATTTATTTCCATCTCCAACCTTACTTCCACTTTACCCCATCGCCTAACTTAGTCTCGGTTCCCAGCCTCTGGGATGTGGACATCTTTGAGGAGCCAGTATTCTACCTACCACACACAGTCTCTCCCCCAGCAGCCGTGTCTTGGCAACAACTTTACACTAGGGAGATTTACTGCTGCACTTGTTAAATCACCACTATCACCACCTCCACAAGCTCCAAACACTCAGCCAGGTGTTCCCAGTTTGGAGTGATTTAATCCTTAAGAATCTTTAATTTTTTAAACTCTTTGCTCCATTTTTAAAAATCCCTTGTACCCTGGAAGGAAGAACTCCAAAGTCCCATCTCAGTGGCCCGACACAACACTAAGACTTAGAGACAGTTCAACCCTCCTCAGGTAGGGCCCCAATCTGAAAGTTTCAGTTCCAGAGGATAAAGTTACTGAGCGTCTCTCTGCTGGAGAGAGCAGAGCCATTTCACAGTCTTAATTAGAACATGCCTTCCTTTGACAATCGACCTAGACAATGTTTATAGCTACACAGTCTCTGTGCAGTGTGTCAGCATCTCACCTCCTCCCAAGTGAGGCCAGCAGCCTGCACAAATGCACTCAGCTCGTTGCTTAACTAATTACATCACACGTAGCAGAGTCACCAAGCCTGGCTGAATCTAATTACGCTAAATGCATCTACACGGAGATTTCCAGTACACCCTGAGAGATGTTTTAAAGATTTCAATCCTTGGAAAAAAGACTGTAATGAAGTCTGGCCGCATTGTTGGGTTGGTCTGGGGTAATGTAAACACAAGGCAGGGCTCTGTGTATCTGATGCTTCCTGCTGTAAACTCTTCCAGGGGGCCTAAGGGCACAGAGTGTGCTTTCCACATTGTGCAGCTCCGTTCAGAGAATCCTGTGCTAAGAGCACAAATACCCCAGCTCTTTGGATGCCAAAGAACAAAATCAAGAGTCTCACCTGCCTTTCTTTTTACGGATCTTTACCACACATCAGCTTTTATCAAGAGTTCTGAGAGATGATGTGGAGAAAACAAAGATGAATGAGACAGGCTTAGGGCAGGCCAGCATATAGGAAATCCCAAATAGCATGTTTTGGGGGTCCACTTTATAAAGTGTTTTTTTGTTTTTTGCTTTTTGCTTTTTTTTTTTTTAGCTATTTGGTATTTAGTAGGGCTGATGAGAAAATGATTGAATAGTCGTATGCAGACGTTATTTCACCCACTTTACCTCCACTGGCTAAAATGAAATATTCAAAACACTTTTGCTCATTTCCAGAGTTCTTTTAATTTTCCTTTTATTATTTTGCTTAACTTTGAAACTTTATTTAATTAATGTATTTATTTATTCACAGTACTGGTAATTGAACTCAGGGGTACTCTACCACTGAGTTACACCCCAGTCCTCTTGTTTTTAATTTTTTCATTTTGAGACGGGGTCTCAGTAAGTTTGAGTTTTGCTTTAAGCTTGTGCTCCTCCTGCCTCAGCCTCCCAAGTCGCTGGGATTGCAGACATGCGTTCTTATTTTCTTTCCACTTTTAAATTGTGGTTTGTTAAACCCCTTCTTGGGCATAGGGACATTTTAAAGAGTATTGAGTTTAGGCAATAAAATAATTCACTCATTGCCAATAAACAGCACCAGTGTTATGTGGTTTCAGAATTATAACTGACTGCCTGTCACATTCAGATCACTGTCCCCTGAGACCGCTCAGGAGTTAGTGGCCATTAGTTTACTATGGCCATTAGTTTACCATGAAAAATTACACATGCTGACGTCAGAAAGAAAGAAAGGAAAGAAAGAAAGAAAGAAAGAAAGAAAGAAAGAAAGAAAGAAAGAAAGAAAGAAAGAAAGAAAGAAAGAAAGAAAGAGAAAGAAAAAGAAAACCAAAAAAACACCTCTCAGCAATATTCAGTGGACCATGGGAATAGCTTTTGTGTTTCCATTCAGGATGCTATCTACTATAAACAAGAGAGAAACTCATTCCCATTTTGTCATTCAAGTAAGGAATAATATCGTGTACCCAAGTTAAGTGACACTGCCCATATTTTTTTTTCATTCATTCAACAAATATTTATTATATGTCCAGAATGTACCAAGATTGTTTCATTTACTGAAACTATTCTAAAGAACAAATCATATAATGTCCTTATTTATATGAGGTTTACATTTTACTAGGGTATGGGGGAAATAAACAATTAACAAATAAATCCTCAGATTCATTTCAGATAATGATAGTTTCAATGAAGGAAATGAACTAGATGTGATTGAGATGTCAGGGTATTCAAGAGCTCAATAAATATCCTGCCTATAACTATAGAAATTTTATTTATAATTGATCTGATATCTGTTAGGCTAGAAGGAGCTGTCCATGCAAAGATTTGGCAGAAAAGCAGTTCAGGCAAAGTCAGTAGCAAACAGGAAAGCCCACAAGAGCTCGTGGCTTCCAGGAACAGACACAAGAGGCTAGTGAGGATGCTGTGGAGTAAGCGAGGGCTAGGTGGTAGGGAATGATGGGGGAGGGAAGAGACACAGATTTTACAGGCCATGATGAGAATATTAGATTTTATTCTAAATGTGATGGGAAACCATTAAAGAGTTTAACAAAGCAAGTGACATGATCTGATTTACCTTTTTAAGAGATCGCGCCACTTACTGTGCAGAGAATGGATTATTGTGGGGAAAAGAGTAGAAATAGGATGAACACGTGAGCCTTATTGCTGGAATCTAAGCAAAAATAAGGTTTGGGCTATGATTACAATTGTGCTGTGGAGGTGTGAAAGGCAGTTTTGGAATCAGGACATGTTTTGGAGGTGTGGGGAAGAGTGGAATCAAGGACAATGCCAGTACTATCAGCTGAAATGGGGATGATGTGGGACAGGAGGCAGTGACATATTTGTAATCGCAGAAAATAAAAGGTTCTGTCATGGACATGGACATGTGGTGGTATGGCCTGAATTTGTACATGTCAAATTTGCAGTTTGGTGCACATGCTCAGTGGAGAGGTCAGGGAAAGTTGTAATTTGTGAGCACTCATTTGTAGATAGTACTTTAAAAGCCACGGATCCAAGAAGAGGGTATAGACAGAGATTAAATCCACAGAAGCATTAGTGTCCTTTACTAGATTCATGTTACCAGAATCTGCTTAGCTGGTCCATCTTTACAGCACTTTGAACATCGTACCTGCTCTAAAGTAGCTCACAGTCTAAGACGAGACAGGCAGGTGCTTTCAAAACAGTAAGTTGTTATATGACAGTATGAGCAGGGCAGTGTGGGACAGCAGAGGAGAGGGTGAGTAGTAGCCTGAGCCACCAGGGAGACTCCACAGCAACACTGTCATTGAGAAGAGTCCTGAAGAATAAGGATGGTTCTCCCAAGTAGAGCAGAGGAAGTAACACCTGCAAGGGTATTCTAGGCCAAGATAACTTTTTTCATAAGTCAACATTTTATATCATATATGGAAAATATATCATAACAAGAATATCTACAAAAATTCAAAGAAAGAAAACTAGGAAAGGCAGACAGGTTGTACCAGCTGGTATTACATAAAGTAAGGGTAATTAAAACATCATGGTCCTGGTTTCAAAAATAAAATCCAGAAGTAGGTTCCAAAACATTTGAGAATGTAAGTTATGACAAAGGTGGTAAATCATATCAGTGTGTAAAAACACATAGCTCAGCAAATGGGGCTGAGACAACCAGGTAGTCAGAGAGAGAAAAAAAAATAATAAAGCTGGATTACTAAATTTATCCACCAGATCAAAGTAAATTCCACATGGGCATAAAGCACTAGAAAAAACTTGAAAGAATTATTTTATAATCTTAGAAGTGGAAAGACTTACATGTGAAAAAAACAGAGAAACCATAAAAAATAAAATTGACAAACTCCATTTTGCACAAATAAAAAAATTATATACAAAAAGCACAACCCCATCAAATTGAAAAGATGGACGATGACATAATGAGGAAACTTATGTAACAAAGGACTAAGTCTCTATGTATATTCAAACATCGTATGTCAATTAGGAAAGGTCAAAAATTTAGTAGGAAAATGGACACAGGACCTGCATGAACTACACACACACATTCTCTCTCACTCAAAAAAGACAACACTTATTGAAGAGAAAGCAAATAAGCTACATTTCTCACGTTTCAAATTAGCAAGTACCAAACCTTTTATTTTATTTTATTTCTTTCAGATTAAACCCAGGGACTCTTAACCACTGAGTCACATCCCCAACCCTTTTTATTTTTAAATTTTGAGACAGAGTCTCACTAAGTTGCTTAGGGCCTGGCTAAGTTGCTGAGACTGGCGTCAAAATTGCAATTCTCTTGCCTCAGTTTCCTGAGCCACTGGGATCACAGGCGTGCACCAACACAACCTGCACAAGTATCGAACTTTTAAAGAAGCACTGTTGGAAAGAGTGGAAACAGTCACTTGTGTTGTTGCAGAGCTTATAAATAGATGCAACCTCAGTGCAAGACAGTGGAACACATAAAAATGTATGACACCTATAACCTTTAATCCTGTTATTCTGCTTCTGAGAATTTATCCTACACATATATTGGCACAAGTGCATGAATATACAGCCACAAAGATATTCTTGCATTTTTTTTTAATATTAGCAAAGAATTGGAAATAACCTAAATGATCATCAATAAGGGACTGGTTTAATAGATGGTGACATTTACTTCCAATGTTTTAGGTTTTTAAAAATATTTTTTAGTTCTCAGTGGATCTTTTTATTTTGTTTATTTTTTTATATGTGGTGCTGAGGATCAACCCAGGGCTTGCACATGCCAGGCAAGTGCTCAACCACTGAGCCGCAACTCCAGCCCCACTTCCCATGTTTTAAAGAATGTCATTCAAAAAAGATATGTTCTCTTTGTGCTAAACACTACCAAGACATAATGTCAAATTTTTCAGAATGTGAAAAGCAATCTACCATTTTGAAAACGAAATCCATATATTTATACTTGTCTACAAGAAGTCAGAATCAGCAATTAGCAGTTGTCTAGAGGGAGGAGACCAGGACGGCTGGGATATAGAAATGACAGGGAGACTTATTTTCACACATATTCTTGAATTCTGAGCAATTTGCATGCATTCCTATTAAAAGTCAATTAAGTACCAGAAAGATGAAGACACAGTCATTTTATCTTGTGGCTTGAGATTAGGATGTGTGTGGGGGTGGTAACAGATGAAACTTAGTAACGAAATTGATCTTGTGGAATTATGAGCATTAGAATGTTCTTAGCACTTAGCAGAGTGCCTGGCTCGTTTTAGGTGTCCAATAAATGTTAGCTATTATTACCCACAGATTACATAGCAAAATCACACATCATTTAGTGAAGTGGGAGGTTTGATTTTGCAGGTTTAACTAGGGTAGAGTGAATTCTCCAGTTACTCTTTTTGTGTTACACACACAGATGGCAGCATCTGGTGAGGGCCAGCTGTGAGCCCTGAGGGCCCTGTCTGTGAGGTGAGAGTTGAGACTTGGCCCGAAGCCATGCTTCATGTCCCAGCCTGGACCCAGGGGCCATTCAACCTGGAACACACCTTTCTTCTTGGGCAATGGACCCTGTAATAAACACCTGCCTAGCCCTTCAGCAGTTGAAAATTCCCCTTATCCAAGGTGGACACCTTCCCCTACCTGAACTTGGGAGACTGGATAAGCTGTGAATACACCTGATCCACACTGAGCCAATCAGATTTTCTAATTTGAAATTTAGAATTTGAGTCAATTGAGAAACAAGTCAGTCTCCAAATGACTGCAAGTGTTTGTAGATGTGTAAGCTATGTATTAAAGCTGCAGAAATATCTACTCTTCCATTTGAAAGAGGAGAGTCGGTCACAAAGGGCTTCCAGATGGTTCCAATCTCTTCCAGAGGCATAATCACATTAGCAACTTTGGTGCGATGTCTCCAGGTTCTTAGAATTGCACCTTTTGTTTCCTTAAGCCAGGTTGACTTAGTTTCTTCTTCATCTCTGTTAAAAAAAAAAAAAAAAAAAAAAAAAAAAAAAAAAAAACCCAAACCAGTACAGACACTGAAAACAGGGTCAACCACAACCTCCTGGTTATAGTAACAAAGGAACACGGAGTGAGGCAAAAGCTTTTGCTTTCCTCTTAGAGATCAGCCTTCATATTTCTCCCAAAAGATACTAGTGTGGGGAAAGGCTGGCTGTTTGGGTGGGCAGAGGAGTCAAGGTGCTAAGAGGAGTTGAGGAGAGGAAAGGAGGGAGAGCTAGACATAAGAGCCCCACCCCCAAATCCACCATGGCTGTGGTCTTAGTTTCCTAGGGCTGCCTGCCATAACAAAGCGCCACAAATTATGTGGCTCAAAATAAAGGATATTTATTATCTCACAAATTGGGAGGTTAGCAGTCTGGAATCAGTGCCATGAGGGCCAGACTCTTTCTGAAACCCGTAAAGGAGAATTCTTTCTTGCTTCTTTCTAACTCCTGGCAATGGTCAGCAGCCCGGCGTCCTGGCTTGCCCTGCATCATCCCCACCCCTGCCTCTGTCATCACATGCAGTCTCCCTGTGTGTCCCTATCTTCACATGGCATTCTCCTGTCTGTGTCAAGATCTCCCTCTTCCTGTAAGGACACTAGTCATTGGATTAGGACCCACCTTAATGGCTTTATCTTAGCTTGATTACACTGGCAAAGATCTAATTTCTAAAAAGGTCACGGGGGTTAAGACTCCAACATGGTTTTTGAGGGATGCAATTCCAACCCATGACCACTATCAGAAGGAAGAGAACTGCTGCCACTGACTGTATTGGTTATGGTTCATGCAAGAAAACATCATCCGCTCAAAGAGTTTAAAACAGAGGGGGTTCGATGCAGGGAACTGCCCGCACAGGTGACAGAAGAGGCTAAGAAGTCAAATAGGAAAAGTGAACAACCCAGAGATTAGTAAGAGCAGGAAGCTGCTCCTATGCCTAACCTGGAGGGTCAACACGAGTGGCAGCCTCAGGGGACACTGGGGGTCTAGGTCACTCACTGTGTGGAAGTGAAGACTGTGCCAGCTCTGTCTGGAGAAAGCTGGAGCCGGGGAAGAACAGAGAAAAAGACAGAAAGAGCTGGGATTCCTCCTTCCTCTCATGGTCCAGTCTCCTGCCACGGCCCTCATTAGCCAGAGATCCAGCTGCCGCCGAAGCCTGCAGGGATGGCCCCCTGCCACACAGAGAGATAGCAGGGAAAGGTGAGGAATGAAGCTGAGGGCAAGGGGACCCAGGACAGGCACACCCACTGTGCACGGGTCTTCAAATTTAAGCCTCACAACAGACTGTGAGGTAGGAATTGCTGTCCCAGATTTACAAATGGAGATGCTAAATTCAGGGAATTTAAGCGGCTTAGTCAGATCTCCAGCTCCACACTCCATTTGTCTTAGGTTTGCACCCAGGGCTGCTCTCAGAGCTACGGTTGCTTCCTTTCAAATCTGAGGGGACCTCTGCACGTTCCATATTCTTCCCCTCCTGTATCTGTACCATCCCCAAGTAGAAGCTTCTTTTACAGAGTACTTGTGGGAAAGCTCTTCTGTAGGGGACCCAGTGGACAAGGACAGACTTGACAACAACTGGCTCACCATTGATATTTCCTTTCTCTCCCCTGGCCCTGGGGCTCTTCCTCAGGACCATGCCTGTTCACTCTCGTTTTCTCCCTCTCTCTGCCAGCTCTGTAAACATCCTAACCTGCTTCTTTTGGCTACCTTCCCTTTTTTCCTGGGAACTCTCATCTCAACCATCACTTTCACAAGGAGGCCTTCTCTGGCCCCCAGACCAGTCCGTCACGTTTCTCTTTGGCTGAGGAAAGTTCCTCTTTTGTAATCCTCATGCAGTCTGTCACTTTTAGCCTACTGGGATGGCCTGTTGAACTATTCATTTATGGGTGTTCTTCCCCTTTTCCCTTGTTCTTCGTTTCTACCATGTACCAGGCCTTGTATTCTTGTCCCATGGAGATTTTTTCTAGAGGGAAATTAGAAGCTGACTGAAGATGCTGCTCCTCCACAGGCAAGGTGCAGGGTGAGCACCCGCCTTCAACTAGAGAGAAGAGAGAGATTCTTGTCCTGAACCAGCAGGTAAATGACTCTTCGCAGATGTGTTACCTAAGTTACAGACATGGAACCGAGGCTCATTTCTCCTGAGCACATTTTCCAAAAATAACAAAGCCTTCTTAACCATTTCTTTTTGAGGGGGAGGGTACCAGGGCTTGAACTTAGGGGCACTCAAGCACTGAGCCACATCCCCAGTCCTGTTTTGTATGTTTATTTAAAGACAGGGTCTCATTGAATTGCTGAGGCTGACTTTGAACTTGTGATCCTCTTGCCTTAGCCTCCTGAGCTGCTGGGATTATAGGTGTGTGTCACTGTACCTGGCCCCTTTTTAACCATTTTAAGTCATATGTTAAACTGTTAAGAATATGACAGATGCTAGATAAAAGAGTATGAAATACAACAGAAGTCGGGCGGTGTGTCCATTCTCCTATCATCCAGGGCTCGGGCCCTGTCCTATACCCTCCATTTGCTGGATAAAGCCTGTCTATAGACACTGTGGAGCAGTGTCTAGGGAGCTGTGTGTAGACTTCAGAGGGAAGACTGAGTGGTGCACCTGGGGAAGCCAGTAACTTATGATGAATTTTCCAGCTCAGGCGAAGTCTAATGCACCCCAGTTTGCCTTAAACCAGAGGAAAACCCCTGAGCTACCTAGCATCTTGGGCCTCCTTGCCCATTTATAAGGTCTTAGGCAAAATAGGGATGCTAGCAGCAGCTTTGATGGACCAGAAACTAGAGGCCCTTTCTTGTGTTTCCTGACTCCTCAATGAAGACCCTGGGCTTTTGGTGCAAACCTAGGAGTTGGAATTTCCTGCTGCCCTGAAGGCATGAGAGATTAGAGTCAGCTTTGAGTTAAAGAAAATAAACAAAAGTGTATATTTTTGCACATGAATTGTGAACTGAGGTTCATGTTCATTCGATTTGTTTAATGTCTGATTTTTCCAAGTCCCCATTAGCCAAGTCTGTCTGCCTGAGCTCACAGCCCAGTGCGTAGTAAGTGCTCAGTCAATATTTGCTGAGTTGAGTGAATGGCATTTTGGGGAGTCAAATCTTAGAAGAGCATTACCCTATTTCCTGCGGTTGTGCCCTGCATGCATTGGCTGCTCTGGTCCTGACTGTCCCTCGCCCTGCTTACACTGGGCAGACACTGCCAAGTTGCACTGGAGGGTTCTGTCCAGGCAGGCTTTCCCTCTGTGGTGAGGAATACCTCTGAAGTTGCCTAGCATCTCAGGGCTCATTGCCCATCTTTTGAATTTTCAAGTGCCCCAAGCTATTGTGAGTGTGTTTTATGTTTATATTCCAAGCAGCTTGAATCTGTGCCTTGCAAAAATGCAAGTTGGAAAGTTAATTCATTCCTTTATGTCAAGGTAATTGCAATTTCACCCTAATCCTCTCTTGTCAAAGACATTTCTACAATGCGGGGAGTTATCTTTTACAAGAGACACTTCAAGGTGATTTAATAACAACACTTGCTATGAGTCACATTTTCCCTGTAGTCATCTCCTCTTCAGCTTGGGCGAACAGGGTTTCAAGTACAGAAGAGAGAAGGCATTTGGCTAGGCTCAGAACCCACTTACACACTCTCCTCTGATCACATACCTTCAAGACAAAAAGAAAAACTCTAATGAGCACTTGTGGTAACTAAGGTGCTAAACAGAATCTTTTAAAGCAATGCTATTTTTGTTTGTTTGCTTTAGGGCAAGCTATGTTCACGCAGAGTTTCAGAACTACTTAGCAAACTTACGAATTTAACAATTGCAGACGAGGAGAAAATTTGATATGGAGGTCAGTTATTAATTCAACAACTTAATGAATCCCTACTTTGAGCTAGGCATTGTGCTGGGGACTTGGGCACAGTTTGTCTGCTGGCTGCCCTCACCAGGCTAGTGGTTTACTGGGACAGCAGATGGTTCCTAAACAATGAAAGCCAAAAGTCTCTTTCTCTCCATATTTCTCTGGTCTCTGTCTCTTTGAAGTGTTAAATTATATGTAATAATATAATTTATGTTATATACACTTTTATATAATATAAATATGTTTTAAAATATATTTATTTAAATTATACATAATAAAAAGAATGGGATGAAATTATTTTTTTAATTTAACCAAATTCCCATCTCAATTCTTAGCAGGAAAAAGTTTGCATGCGCTTCGCTATTTCTAATTCACTCCTCACACAAGAGCACACAGAAAGACAAAGAACGTTGGATGGACTTTGGCTAATGTTCCAGATGATCTGGTGTGAAAGGCCAGCAGGCAGCTCCATATTAAAGACTGTGCAGCTCCAGAGGGTGAAGTCTCCCACCAGCCATTCCTCATTCAGCCTCAATCCAAAAGGGACTGGAGATCAAGAAGACAGAGCTTAATAGAAACTATCTTTGAAGGGCTTACCACAATGTCTCCCTAAGAAAGTACACGAATCAAACATTTTCACATCAAGACTAAGCAATTAGGACAAGAGAACATCTTTGCCAAATGCCATTTACTCCACCTCCGAGGAGAATGTTCTGGGCATGCCAGTACAGGTATTACTTGCTGTAGGCAGATTCCCTACCCGTACTTATAAAAACCCACACTGGCTATTCCTAATGGAGTTCTTAGTGTGTCTCTTTCACCTGGATTCCTAAAGCAAGGAATACTATAATTGACAAGTATCAGCAGGTTAGTGGATTTTCCTAACACTGGTGCTTTTCCAGTGTAGATTCTTCCTAGCCAAGACTTTCTATACAGAAGAGCCCCATCCCAGTCAGAGCCATGCTAAAAGGCCCAAACACTGGAAAACTGTGACCAGACTGAAGGAGTCAGGTTCGCATCTTGACTGGAAAAAAAACGAATTGCTTTTCTTATCCATGTGTGATGTCATGATTTAACTATGGTCATTTAAGATATAAAATTACTAGGCATTTAGCTACCTTGAAGCTTTTGTGAAATTAAATGAATTAAATGGTCAGAGGCTTCAACTGTCTGTCCTATACTTATTTTTTAGTCTACACTTTTGAAAGTTAAAAAAATAAAGAGGAACAGCAGCTGCTTATGTGTTGTGAATTATTTTCTCTCACCAGAAATTTTGGCTCTCTGTGATTAGGGTTAGTCTTTTGCCCTAACAGAAACTCTCAGCTACCAATCCAGCACTCTGTGCAAACAGAGTGGAACATTTGGGATCCTTACATAAGTTGCTGTGGGTCTGAGCCTTGCAGTTTCTGCCAGGAGTCTAGGCAGTTGATAGGCTGGCTGGAGCAACGCGCCCTTGCTGGCTAGGAAGAGAAGGGAATTGGGTGACCACTTTCCTGAAGACCTTAGTATAATCCTATGATCTCACCGGAAAATGCACAAACACTCATCATGTGATTTCACTATGACTGAGAAACAGTTGCCTTTCTTCACAGAATATATGGGTGAATAAGGCACCCTGTTTTCCAGATGGATAATGCACACCAGTGCCTCATCAAGGTGTTTTTGTTGGCCCCACACCCCACCGCCAGGACGGCAGCAATGTCTGGTGAGTGATGGCTGTGGAGGGGGAGGGAGAACTGCCTGGAGTCAGGCACACAGGTCCCAAGGCAGATGTCAATGCCTAAATTTAATGGAAATTGGAGAACCAAAGCTACAGCTTCATTGAGATACAAATGTGGGACCCAAAAGGAAGCCCAGGTAGAGGAAAAGGTGGGCATAGAGCTGTGCTCTCAGCAGGTAAGGGTGGGAATTGTCAGCTTGTGTGCCTGGAACAAGCCATTTTTCCACACTGTATACCCTGGGGGACTGACACAGGGACCTACCTTCACTCCTAGGGTGTCCCTGCCCTTATCTCATAGTGTGGTTGTCAGTGGCTACAGTTTAGTAAGTATATCAGAAGCAACTTGGAGGAGTAGTGGCCTTTAGTTCAATTCAACAAATATGAGTATATATTTACTGGGTATTAGGTAGTGGGATTCCAAAAAGCTGAACATTGAAGCAATATACTGATAATGGAGTCAAAATCTACACCACTCTGAAAAAATCCAGGGTGGTCATTGTACTTAAGCACCACAGAGAGGTATTCTGCATAATCAAAGCTTTGGGCTTGAAGCCTTTGTTCATGCTTACCCATTCACTCATGACCTTTCTCAGGAAAAAGCACTGCCATATGGTAGATATTTACCTGTGTTAGGTTTTCACATGCATGAGACTTGCTGCCTGGCTTTAGCTTAGTAAATATCTATATCACTAGGGCTTCCTATCCAAATCTGCTTTACACTTCCGTAATGGCTTTCTGAAAGAAATAATTTTAGATTTTCAAAATAGTAACTATGAAAGGTCTAGCAGGCCACCCTGGTGTGATCATGTTGAGCTCTTTAACATTCCACTCAACTTTCTCCTGCGACAACTTGTTTGCTGTAACCCAACAACACTTCTAGCAAAAGGATGATTAATGACATTTGAGGACCTTGCTCTAACAAATTGAGAGTAAACCAATCCTATTTTTTTATACATTGAGCAACGATTATAACTATTGCCTTGACAAATCATGTTGAATCTTGGTTCCTGGGTCACATAAAGTGTAGCGGTTCCCAAGATCTGCGGTGCTTGGTGCTAGTTGCATGTTAAAAGCACCTGAGAAGCTTGAAAAAACTCTGGGCCCTTGCACCATACCACAGAAGATTCTAATTTAATTGTTCTGGGTGAGGCAATATTGTTTTCTTTTATCTTTGCTAAACTTCTTAATATTACCGCTATTATTTTTAGTGATTGAATGCTTATAACCAATCTCCCAGCCTGATTAATTGCAGCCCCTCTGTGATACCATCTGACAAATAGCCATCAGTTTTCATTAGGGGACATTTTTAGTTCCCTAGATAGATTGAGGGAGCTTCTTTGCCAAGTGGAAGCCTGACATTATAAGTAAAACTAAAATAAACCAGCTATTGTTTATGAAGAAATTCTAAGAGTTTCCCAAGAATTTCTGATAACATTGAAAGCCAGAGTTTCAGAGTTTATTGATTCCAAAAGGGCAGGATATGTGTGACTAAATATTCCCCACTGACTTTGCATTTAATGACATTAAAAATATTGACTCCCAGAAGCAACCTGCAATGTGAAACCCAACTTTAATCCAAAGGCTGTTCATCAACAATGTCTTTTTTCAACTCCAGAAAAATCCATTCTCAAAATTTGCCACATTCTCATCCTCTCCAATCTAACAAAAAGAAATAAAAAAGGAAATAAACTCTCCACTGCCTGACCTACATGGATCTTTTTATCTCAAAGAAAAAAGAATATTGATGTGAAGTGGAAGAAGAAATTGTGGGGACTAGGTTCATTAGTTCATTTCAGGCTCACTTCTAGTTTTTCAGTGAACTTTGAATGCAGACCATTTCTTGATACTTATATTTAATCCTGTTTGGGAAAGAGGGAACTCAAGGGATTGCTGGATTTTTCTCTGTCCATACCAATCAGGAATATCTCAAAACTCTTTCATTGGAGTGAAATGCTACATCTGTGATAGGAAGTTTTCAATTAGTGTAACAAATACCTAAGATAATCAACTTAAAAAGAGAAAAGGTTTATCTTGGCTCATAGTTCTAGAGGTTGATCAATCGACCCTGATGCTTTTGGGCCTGAGGTGAGGCCTCCATCATGGTTGGAGCATGTGACAAAATTGTACCCCTCATGGCCAGGATCGGAAAGAAGAGGAGAGCAGCATCCTGCAGTCCTCACAGTGACCATAAAACCCAAAAGGCCCCACCTCTTAGAGGTTCTACCACCTTGCACTAGTGCCAAGCTGAGGACCAATCTTGAACGTGGTCCTTTTGGGGACATTCCAGTCTAAACTACGGCACTGAAATCACTCTCAGAATGAAGCCTTCCTCCTACAATTTCACTACATTTTGTCTATATTTCTAAAAATTTATTTTTGCTTTTATTATCTGGCCTCTCATGAAATCCTTCAGGGTTATGACTATTTTCTTCTAATTGTACCTAGTCTGAAACAGCATAGGTACTAAAATGTGCAACCACAAATGAACGAACAGATGAATGAAGAATCAATTCCTCCCAAAGCTAACTGTGAGCAGCCTTGCTGGAGGACAAGAGGGAAAGGTCAGGGCCATGCGTGAGTGCCAGGAGCAGAAGCTGGACTGCAGAGATTTATTGCGAAGGCTTCTGCTTTTGCCTTCATTTGTTCACTGTTGTTTTGTCAGTCAATATGGATAGTTGTTGAATAACATTCATTTATACATTATTTAGTAGGTGCAATCAGTCAAAGTCTCCATGATCATGGCCCAGCTTTTTAAACTTGCCTCTTATCTGTAAACACATTTCCTGAGCTGCTCTATCTTTTCGTCTTGTCTAGGTGATCTATAGCAATATCCCAGAACCTGTCTATTTTCTTTTTAATCCCCTGATGGATTATAAATAGCCTCTCTAAACCTTCCCAAAGCTTTGAAGGCAAATTCCTGCTTTCTGAATTACTATCAACCTCTCACTGCACACCCAGACCCCGTGGGGAGGCTGTCCTCCTTCCTCAGGGCAGACACAAAAGCCGTCCACACTTCTCTGCCCTGGTGCTGAAGGAAGTCTATGGCAACTACCAGTACATTTGGAATCATTGTTTTCAAACACGCACATCACTCGCTGCTTCAAACACTTAAGAGAGGTGATTAGAAAAGAGAAATCTCATATAAAAGAATGGCCAGGGAAGAAAGTAAGCAAAAGAGAACAATAGGTGATAGAGAGCTAGGAGAGGCCTGGGGAAAACCTAGGAGTACAGAAATGGGGACAAGAGGGGGACACACATGATGAGAAACTGTGGTTGGCTCACTTTCTTCGACATTAAGACACTGCACACTTGCTAAACACCCCAGTCTGTCAAACCACCTCTGACGTTCGTCAGTGCTGTCAAGAAAAGGCAAATCAGGCTCCCAGGTGCCCTGTGGATTCTCTACTCTATGGACAAGATCGAGGAAAAGAGCCCCATTGCCCAACTTTCTAGATTTCAGAAAAACAGTTGGGCACACAGTGGCATCTGGGACCCACTGTCTCCAGTTTCACACCAGTGAGCTCCATTCCCGGAAGTTCACTTAGTAAGGGGTTCAATTCCAAGACTCCATCTTTGGCTTTTACAGACTGAAATCTTCTCTACCTGAGTCCTTCCATGTCTGTCTCTCAGGCCAAAGGACAACAACCAGGTGACCCTTTTTTGAGCTTGATTTTTTGTGTGTGTTCATTTTCAATTTCCAGTCACAGCTTAATTCATTAAGGAGCTCTTGGCAAACCTCTTAAACAAGCTCTGATATGCTGTTTCTCAATACAAACTCATTTTTACACTCCAATTCTGTGTTGACACTAAAGTAGGCACAGTGGCTCAGCACCTCCTTCCTGCTGTCTTTCTTCCCCTCTACCTCGACCCCGCAGCAGTCTTGGGTTAGCTTTCTCGTGCTTACATGGTATCAGTCACCCTCCATTTCTCTCAATACTGTGAGGCTTAGTGGATGGGGTGGTATTTAATAAATCCGATCTATACAAACTCATTACCAAAATGGGTGCAATGGCAAATGCCCTCCAGCAACTGAGAGTTGAGGCAGAAGGATCACAAGTTTGAGGTCAGCCTGGGAAACTTAGAGAGACCCTGTCTTGAAATAAAAAATAAAAAGGGCTGGTAGTGTAGTTCAGTGGTTCGATTCCATGTACCTCAAAACCAGTAGCAAAAGTGTACTCAGGCCTCCGCAACCTCCTGTGGGCATGCTCAGAGCAGCTACAAATGCATCCATAACCTCAGCTATCATTTTCAGCCACAAAACTTTGAGCATTCAAGTCTACTCTGTCATTTACGCCCCTTCCCATCCAAACAAGGTGAAAATTCCACTGGTATGGAGTGAGTATCTTTTAGAAAAACAACTCCATTTCTTAGGATCCAAGGCTATGCATCTGGAAGGCACAGAAATTTGCAAATATGTTTCCAAAGGCTTGATGTTTTGTGATCACCAGCCTCTGTGTGAAGCTAGCACTTGTGTTTTTACCATGTTCTAGGCACTGTGCTGATTTTCATGCATTATTTCACTTAATCCACCCCAAACTCCAAACCTAATGGCTATACTTCTCTTCCAGAGCCCTCCAGTGGTTTCTCATCTCTCAGGAAAAGCCAAGCCCTATCATTAAGTTGTAGTCAGGTCCCTGTAGGCTTTCTGACCCTGTTCTCTAGATAGCGACCTTTCTGTCTCTCCACCGTAGCTGGTGTGCTTGCTGTTTCTCCAACTGGGGAACCAACCTCCACCACAGCTGCCCATTTGTGCCCTGGAAAAAGCCCAAGATCCCTAGATAGTCACAAAGACAGCCATTATCTGCCTCTACCTATTTCTGCCTCTCTTTCTTTCCCCTCCCAGATCCTATCTTTCAGTCATGTCAAACTCCAAACCCTCTATCTTCTTCTCCTTCTCCACACAGTTCCCTCTTCCTAGAATGTCCTCAACAGGCTCAGTTAGGTGCTTTCTTGGTTTTCTACAGAACTCCATGCAAACTGCTCTACCTGCCCCTTCAAGTGACTTATACAGCTTGACCCCTGTCACATAACCTCTGGTTTTCTTGTTTAGCTCTAAGCTCTATCTTGAGCCTCTTCTTCAGCTTGGTATCTTCAGAGCTAGTTCACAATCTGGCAAATCAGATCCATCAATAACTGAAAAAGAAGTGACATGGGACAGACCTGCAGGAAAGATGATTACTTATTGGCTTAGCTACAATGTATATCACACTTTTTAAAAAGGCGATTTACAATCAAAAGACCTATATTCAGGAAAGTTAATGGCATACAAAATTAAAAGCCACATAGAAGATGAAAAAGCAAATCCTCCAAATAGCAGGGATATTTTTCAAGATGAGGATAATAGTTCACCCTAAGTTTTACATCAGACAAGCAAGGAAACTCTAAGAACTATAAATGTGCTTCACAACTTGCACTTGGGTTCATATCGAGAATATCTTCATTAAGAGTGGATTTCACTCTTGGTTGGTCATGAGTTTTCAGGTTTCCATTCTATACTTTAGATCTTTTTACTAATAATCAGATCAATTTGAAGCAAAAGAGAAGGGACTTTTTAAAAGCACCTAGTTTTATGCCCTTTGAAAAATATTCTTTCCTCTCCATTTGTTACCAACTGAAATTTAAAGCCTGGCCCAAAGCCGCATCAACAGATGAGTCACCCAAGGAGCGAAACCAACCACTTTTCTCATGTAAGCAGTGCTCACTTTATCACAAGAAATCGTTCATTAAAGTTTTCAAAGCCATCAAGTCAGGTATTGATGATCCTTTAAAAATACCTTTAAGTCAGAGGTATCTTGGCATGGATGTCTTTCATTTTAAAGAAAGAAAATATATGATTATCTAGATAGTTCATCAAAAATTCACTTCCACACAATGGGCTTGTTGTAGATGGATTAGTGATTCAACTGTGTAAATATGATGGAAAATTGTTCAGAGGGAGGACTGGATTACTACACAAAAATCCTTGAACCTGAAAATCCAAACTGTGAATTATATGGAGACTAACACAGCTAGTATATATCACCAAGGAGAAGGCTACATGATCCCAGGGAAATAAGTTTTTGATCTTGGTTACTGCTTAAAGTACATGAGGAAATTATGCATTCACTGAAAGGCAAAATTGAAACAAGAAGACTAAACAGTTTTCTTCTTTCACTGGAATTGCTCGCAAATTTAATTATGTAAAAGAAACTTGAAATTTTTATACTCAGTGTGGGTTTTGGGATGAGGACACACTAAAGTTTTCAAAGCCAACATATTGTCTTCATCAGAGAAAATTTGAGTGTGCATTTTTAAGTACTTCTGGTTTGTTTTTATCCAGATGGATTTGCATTTGCTTTGCCTTTTCCTATGAACCTCATTTTGGAACATTTTCCTCCTCTTTTTTATTGATAACCTCCCAGATGACCTAATAGGGAACTATACATCTCACTTTCCAGGCAACCATCAACACACAGAAAGTCTCCAGAGAATCACTCAGGGACCAGTATGTACCGTTCCACCAACCCAGTGCCCTGTGCTTTATATACCACCAACTCAATTCCAGGAGTATTGGTGACAAAGGCACACATGTAGAGACTAAGGATGGATTCAGGGCTAGATTGCTCAATGTAAAGGTGTAGCTTTGTTTTCTGCCCCAGAATCCTGAGGCTAATATGGCAA
The DNA here is from genome assembly GCF_902686455.1 of Sciurus vulgaris. NCBI lineage: Eukaryota > Metazoa > Chordata > Mammalia > Rodentia > Sciuridae > Sciurus > Sciurus vulgaris. The sequence goes on from NC_136476.1 coordinate 38,746,577, forward strand.
TATTTCCTATGATTTTGTGATAGGAATTACCTGGAGAGTGTATTCAAATTGCAGCCTTCTAGGCTTAGTACCCAGAGTCAAGGTCAGGAAGCCTGGGATGGATACGGACCTCAAGAATATATGTTCACGACAAAGGAAACACAATTTTGATAGCTAAAGTGCAGAAAGATTGTCACTAAGATGGTAATTTCCAAACATGGCTGCAGAATAGAATCACCTGAGGAACTTTCAGCAACTGGGATTCCTGTCCCCTATTTTAGGTTTACTAAAAAAAAAAAAAAAAAAAAAAAACCACTGGCAGCAGGAAATAAAACTTTATTTTTTATAATTCCAACCTGGCTGTTCATTAGAATCATCTGTAGAGCACTTGAAAACACCAACGTCCACAGCCTTATACAGAACAATTAAGTCAGAATTTGTAGAAGAGGTGCAGCTTGTAAAAACTCCCTAGGTGATTCTGATGAAACCAGACCACAGCTTAGCGCATGGGAAGCACTGATTTTGATGGTTAAGATAAAGCTGAGGTCATCAGTTTTTACTCTGTGCTCAACAAACTAGAGCAGCAAGGAGCAACTATGTGAGCTTTATGGGAGACTCTGCTGGGCAGCTCCTTTGTTCAATTCAGGCCCCAGATTGCATTCCGTGCATGGCTTGAAGATGAACTATTCATTCAGATCTATCTTTAAAAAGCCTATAAAAATCAGATCAAATTAAGAAGTTTCCCATCAGTAATGGGGAAAAGGAGGCTGGGATCCAAGAAAGGCTATACAATCTGTCTGCAGTTAAGGATTTCCATGTAGCTTTGAAGAAGTTCTAACCACATGATGACACTGTTTGTCAGGAGCGAAGAGACTCTACCCTCAGCAAAATGGAAAGGAAAGACTACGGACAAAGCAATTATATTTTCACAAGCTCCTAAGGATAGTGGTTAGCATACGGTAAACACTCAATAAATATCTGTTGAATGACTAAACTTCCATCATCCTGGCTAAAACCTTAAATAACCTTTAAAGATGTCTCATTGTCGATTTTTCTTTAATTTTTAAAGAAATCACTGCAGTCATCATCAGGAAGTATGATGCCATGAAAATTGGAACTAGTTGCAAATTAATTCAACTTTTAATGTAGAGCAAATAAGTTCTTCTTAGTTGACTCAAATGTCCAGAAGGATGGGAATTTCAACATTGGCATTTCTCCATGTGTGGGGTACAATAATGGACTCCCCAAAGATGACCACACACTAATTCCCAGAGCCTGTGAATGTAATACTTTACATAGCAAAGGGGCAGATGTGATTAAAGATCTTAAGGTGGGAATACTTTTCTCAATGATCTGGGTGGTCCCAAGATTTCCAGTGTTGCTAAAAGATGGAAGGAGGCAGATTGGAGTGGTGGTTACACTTTAAAGCCAGTGTTGCTGGCTTTAAAGATGGAGGAAGGGGCCATGAGCCAAGAAATGCAGGTGGCTCCTAGAAGCTGAAAAAGGTAAGGAAATTGATTCTCCCCCAGATAAATACAGCTCTGAGGACACTTTTAGTTTAGTGACCCTCACTTCAGACTTCTGATTTCCAGAATTGTAGGATAATAAACTTTTGTTGTCTTAAGCCATTAAATTCATGGTAATTTGTTACAAAGCAATAGAAAATGAATAGATCACATAATATTTAAGATTAAAAATACATAAAAAAACAACTAAAGTAGCATTTCTTTGCATTTCAATGTGGTGAAGAACTATATTCGCATCCTCTATGAAGTTTTATGGCCAATAGTATTTCGTCAATACTATTCAAGTGTGACCTTGACTACTTCAAGTGTGACCTTGAGGAGTACTATAGTGAACTAAGAGAGAACAAAGGTACTTGCAATAAATAAATCACAAATGGTAGGAAGGCAATGACCCATTTCTATATGGTATATAGGTCCAACTTAAAAAATACACAGGCTATTATGGTAAGGTATGGGTAAAGCAGTACCATACAGGAGGTCTTATAATGGGTAGTGTCTGGTGAAGCAGGATCCCAACCTGGGCTTCCCTCTGGGGAAATGGCCAACACTATGGAGAGGATGAATTCCATCTCAAATGCCACTTGCCCAATTGGTGATGGCATTCTCTGCCACCTCTGACTGTTGTGTGAAGATGACAGTGATGATCACATGACAGAGCCACCCTCTCAAGAAGGTGTCATGAAGTCATGTTTGGAGGAGAATCTTCTCAGGCTCCTCTTCCTAGGACACTCATTCATGATGTGGTGGCATAGAATTTGGAAGGTTTTAGTCACACAGGGAGCAAATCAATGGAGTCATAAGGCATTCAAACTTATAACCTCAGCTTTACCAGCATGATCTCTAGCAACTGAGCCCATCCAGTGGAAGTGTGTTCAACTACTTAACATAACCTAATTCTGAGACCTGAAAACTGTACTGCTTTGCTTCTGGCTCCCTTTCTTTCCCATAGGCTAAAAGCAGTTTCAGAGGAACAACAGTCAGTTACATAGCTGATGACTGCCCTACAAGAATGTGAATGTGGGGAGGAACAATGACCATGGCAGTGAGCGTGGTGGGTGTATCACAATAGGGTGACACTTGAGGTTGAATGACAAACAGGAACAGGGTAATCCTACACACTGGCAAAGTTCTCCACCAAGGAGAATAGAGGCTCTTACCAGACCCCACTAGCACAAAAAAACCTACCATTTACTGAGTCCCATGGAGCAGGCACAGTGTGCTAAATGCACTACAGTCTTCACAACCACCGTTTTGAGGTGCATTGTTAATCCCGTCTCACAAATAAGAAACCAAAGCTCAGGAATGTCTATTATTTAAGGTTACAAGGCTTGGAGTGGCAGATCTGGGATTCAAAACCAAGCTTTTTTGACTCCAATGACTGATTTTTTTTTTCTCATCATACTTTATTACATTAATATAATGGCTGAATAAGGGACATGATTTTAGGGAAAGAGGCAGCAGAGAACGCCATCAATGTTTTGACATACTTGCAAATCAAGAAAGGATTATTCACATTCATTCATTCACTGGTTCAACATTTTTTTAGCATTTGTTCTGTGCTAGGTCATTGTGTCCATGCAACTGTCCATGTAAATTTTCAAAGGATATCAGGTCACAGGACTTGAAGACAGAGGGGAGAGCAGCAAAATTCCAGGACATGCTGGGGTGGGGAGATCAACCACCAGGATAGAGCGGTGGCCAGCAGAGTGACTGAGCAGGTGACAGTGAAGAAGTAGACTCTCAGGCAAAGGTGTTGGGTGTGAGAAGAAACACTATGCCTCAGCATATGACAGGCTTAGAGAACGGGCCAGGAATGAACCCTTCCTGAATATGGGACTGATGGTCAGTACTGACTAATTTATCTAAGTAACAGGCTAATCCAGGGGCAAGACAGGGAAGGGGTGACTAGAGACTACCTCAACCACCATGGTTCTTCAGCAAAACTGAAAATGCACCTTACACTGTGAGCCCAAGGGCCACCCTTACTGTGAGGGAGCCATTCTATGTACTATAAATAGGCAGCTGCCAGGGTTCAGGACATGATACCCCCAAATATGGCACCCTGGAGTACTGAGTATTCTGAACTGAAGGAAACCAAAAAAAAAACAGAAGCGGAACAGTCACTCTGACTTCACCCTTACCTTTCTCTCCTGAAGCATGATCATAAAAGAAATTCTCTGACCTACCTTGCCTCAAAGTAGATCTTAAGACCCTCATTGCACAGGGGCCCTGCCATACATCCAGAGGCCAAGAGGCATCTGAAGGAGTAGGTCTTGCTAAGTTCCCCCTTTAATACAATGAGGTCAGACTCCCTTTTGTTCAATCGTTATTTCTAACACAACTATTTCTGTTCCTCATCAAACTTAGGTATAAAAATACAGCTTTTCCTGGGTCTATGGGTCATTTCTGAAGACTCCTGTATCATGTAAAATTTTTTTCTCCTTAATCTTTGTTATAGGAACATCAACCACAAATTTTGCAAAACAGGTGAGGAAAGAACTATATCTTCCCTACTGAGTCCAACTGCACACCTTTTACCACATACACACTGAATTAATAAAGGAATCTGAGGGGGTATTTTTAGTTGGGTATATCTCAAAGTATGTTCTTTGGATCTATGGTGACCACATGTCCTGGTTTGCTGAAGATAGACTCAGTTTACTCCTGTTGTCTTGGGATGATTATCAATAGTATCCTACTTTACTCTCAAAATTGTTCCAATTTGGACAATAAGCTAAATGGATACTTAACCCAGAAAACCACTTCCAGAGATATCAACAACTATGTTGTCTTTCTCTGAACCTCTACCATTCCAAACTATGTTGCAAGGCTTGAAGAATAAAATACACTATAAAAACTTCTTTAAGGAATTTTTTTCTTAAAAACAAAGCATCTATTATTGACCTGTATAATTACTATTGTGTTAAGTACAATTTGGGAAATATTAACTTCCAGTTAAACAAGTTCAGTTCTTGTGTGTGTCTTTCTGGGAATTTAATATTATTAGCATGCTGTGACCTACTATTCTAGATTTGGAAAGAGACAATAAATATGTAATCAATAATATTATAATTTGGAAAATAATAATCTATTCCCCAAGTAATTGAAATCAAAATAAAAGCCACAACACCTAAGAATTCCAATGGATATTCATGAAGCCACGGTCTTCCAACATAAGTTGGCATGATTCATGCCGGTCATAAGCCATTGTTGGGCAGTGTTTCCTGAGTGCAAGAAGGTTCCCTTGACCAGTCTCCCACCTTGAACTGAGTGGACCTCGTTTGGCATTCCCATCAGTAAAAATGTGCTTGGGAAGTGGGGGGAATCCATCTTCCTTTGGTTTTTGTTTGTTGACCATAATTATCATATGTGCCTTTAATTTAATGTTATTCCCTGTCCTACCTAGAGCAAGGTGTTATTTACAACAGCATCACTTTCAAAAGAGAACTTTTTTTGGTGCCTGGCACCCAGGGAATAGAACAAATGGAAGTTCATTACTCTCTATGTGCACATTCCGGCCCCAAGACTGGGACAAGCATCAAGGAGGGGCTTAAACACACTCACACGCTTCTGCCCTTTGGTGGATTCTGTGCAGAGAAGAGATGCATGCTTACATGAATATGCCAAGTTAAAACTTTCCCTCCTGGAACAAAGCAGGAGAGCCTCTTTATACTGCATGGACTGCAGATGCCACGGGCTGAGCCTGTCCCAAAGCTGCCCTCCACTGCTCAGAAACTAAGCCATCTTGCCGCGTTTAGCACTTCTCCCCAGACCACCCACCCAGACACGGATACACAAACCACATGTGTGAGGAATGCTGTTCAGCTACAAAATCCGTATCAGTATTTCAACCTCATTACTTGCACAGGCTGCCTTTTTAGTGCGACTCATTTGTTTTATCTTTTCAATAGCTTTGATTATTTTCTTTTAATGGCCTGGACTTATCCTTTTCTACCCTTTTGAAACTTCAGAACTCTGGGGTGGGGGCTATGTGCAGTGGAAGTCATGACTGCAAAAACAAGCTCATGGCTTTGCCTGTAATCTGTCGGTCCCTATTCTACATAGCCAACTATCATGGGCAGATTGCACAGGGACCCAATAACTGCCCCACATTATTAAAGTAGACTCAAGGAACCTCCATGCAGGGGATGTATTATTTCTACTGTTATTTAACAGTTACAAGGCCAAGTTATAATTACAGGAGTGATTTTAGTTTGTGCCATGTATTTCCCTTGCTAGCTCTTGGGGACTGTGTTGGTTACTCTTCTTTAATTAAGAGGAAATTAAGACCCACAGGCTAAGGTGAAAGCAAAGGGCAATTTAACAACCTTTGGAATAGACTGGAAATACCTCTAAGGAAGGCGTCCACATAAAGAGGAAGATGTGGATACTATTACCTGGTGGAGAAAGCAGAATCATTGAAATATGTTTGGTATTTTCTATTTGGGTGGTATCCTGGTCAAGGAAACCAATAAAGTACCCTTAACTGCTCCACTAATCAGAAAAAAAAACCCAAAAAACAAAAAACACTAGTTTTAGACAATACATCTCTGAAACACCACCAAGGTCTGAGTGCCAAGCCTTGATCTGCCATCTCTCTCCAGGTTTCCTTGCATATCCAAGTGGGGACACTGCAGAGACAGTGGAACAAATGTAGTGAGAAAAGCCATGTGGTACAGTGCACTCCTGGGCAAGAGCACTCTGGAGTTGGCTTCAGCAGGCTCATGATACTGATCTTGACTCTCCCCACAATGGAGAAGATGCTGGGCTATTACTCTGAATATACAAATGAACATCTGTAGTAAAGTAAGGAAACAGATCAGTCTAATTCAAGCGTGTCGATTAGGAAGTTTTGCTGCCACTCTAGTCCATTTGTAGCTGATGCTTCCAAACCTAAGGTCAGCTTCTAATTGATCAGAGATGAAGCAGTCTATTGCAAGCCCCTATAGGGTTTGTTGGCCTGAATGAAGGGGTCAGTTTCTCAATTCTCATGTCTCTACTATTGAGTATCCCACTCAATTCCTTGGTAATTTGCTAAACTCAGTGTATTTTAATTTCCCTTTGTTGTAGTAGTTTCTGTCCTTCCTGTCTAATCAAGGTGCTGAAATAAATGCTTTGTAATATCAACTCTGTTGATACAATTATGTACCATAGTATATTGTTTAGTTTATGAACAAATCCTTCCAAAGAAATAGGGGGGAAAGGAAAACTATCATGCACAAATGGATTGCCCTCAGCAGGTTTGGGATATACTATCCATGTTCTCTGGTCACCTCAATTCTTTTTAATCATTCTTCTTTAGAAATGGCATTGCTGGGTGACAAAAGGCTTATTTCTCCTGAATGCAAAGTAGAAGCAACTGATCAAACAAATCTGTAAGACTATATATTGTTTAAAAAAAAAAAAAAAAAAAAAAAAAAAAAAGGAGCCACAATAGATTAGGCATGAATTTAAGTAAAACACCTATTTCTGTCAATCTGTACTTACATTTCAACATGGGTTTTAGAGATGGCAAATACATCTTACGTGTGCCTTGTAGTTCACATAAAAGCATGTACACACACATACACAATATATCTTTCAACATAACTACACATACACACTCCATTAAAAAGATACTGACAGATTTATAAAACGTATTGGCCTTGCACTGTTAATCTTGAGAATACATTTTTACTTAATTTATTTTTGCACTGCATGGTAGCTCTGGCCACCGTTAAGGATCTGTCAGCATTTCCATCAGAACTCTATTTTCAGAATACTGGAGTACAAATGCCAAAGTACATATTTACAGTTTACAGACAGCGGTGGCTTTGTCTTCCTTTTAAATTGACTTCTTCAATGCATCTTTACAAGGAATATTCGGGGATGGCAGTGCCTACATAATAAAAAGCGTCATATAAAACAGAAGAGGTCAAAAGATGTAGACTTGCAGCCCAAGACTAACCTACACCACGGGAATTGACTCCTTTGCATTCACTGCAGCTGTAGTAGTCTCTATATCATAGTCATAGTTTTAGAGTGACAGTCCAAAGCAAAATTACTCTGATAATATATGTGTATATATATATATATGTATATATGTATATAAATATAGGAGTAGTACACAGCATTAGTACACAGACGCTAAAGGTGGAAAGTAATAAGCACACAGCAAATTACTCCAGAGCTGATCGTTTCCAGTGAGAAAAATGAACACGAGCCACCAAACACAGACATTGACCATTTCCAACACTGAACATCCAACTCTATTAAATAGGTAGAGCTAAAACATTTAAGAGTTAAAGTCTCTCTTAAACAAGTGTTAACTACATTTGTGGGGCTTCAAATGGTAAACAGTATGTTATGCAGGCCTAAATTGCTGTTTGTTTGCTTTTTAAAGATTAGGTGGGTCTATAAAAAGTATCAGCAAAAACTTTTTTTGGTGGAAGAAACTTTCTAGTGGAAGAAAACCAATTTTATTGGCTCTTTCCACAAAAAGATGAACAATTCATTTACAGAGATTTGCTTAACAATTTAAGAATGTTTAGGACACTCTTATAAGGTCTTCCCCGCCCCCAAAGCTCTTGTCTCCTCATCTGTACTTTGACACAATATGCAAGCATATATAGACATTTGTTTACATTGAGAGAGGGACAGGTTATGGTGAAGATACAGAATAACTGCAAACATCTGCTGATATGACTGGTGTATCCTAAGATAGAAGAACTCTCTGTCACATACCTCCTGCTGCAAAACCAGAAGCAAAAGCTAATTTATAAAAGGGGGGCAGAGAGCACAAATTCTGTACATACATATTCCCCCCCTCAAATCACAGGGGAAAACTTTGAAGACAGTTTATTATACTCTGGCTGGTTCAAACCATATTCACATTCACCCAATTAATTTTATTCGAAATATCTATTTATATATATATACATATATATATATACACTGAAGAAATTAAACCCTGCCATTTCCCCTTTGTGCTTAAAAAATCCAAAGCCACTAGGGTACACATGTCAAGAATATCCTCAACAGGTTTCAAAGGTGAGTGTGCATAAATGGGGCAGAACTGAGCAAGTGACTTTGTGAAGAGTATTAGAACTCTGAGATTAACAGAAAGGGGATTTATTACTTCTATATTTAAAAATCACATGATGAGAGCCAGAGTACTGCTTCAAACAAGAAAAAAAAAAAAAAAATCTAACTAGCTATCAGAATTTTGTGGGAAACACATTTTCCTGTCTGGATGAGTAGTAGGTTGGCAAGTTTTTCCAAAATTTGTTACTAGTTTACAAACTTACATGTTATACTATTTGGAAGACAAGTGATTATCTAATATTCAGGTCTAAAGTTTATCACTATAATAGCTGCTCTTATTCTTTTTTGAGGGGAGTACCTTTTTTTTTTTTTTTTTTTTAAATCTGACCTAGTTTCTTGGTTAGTAACTTACAGAACAAAAAAAAAAAAAAAAAAAAAAAAAGCAAAAACAAAACAAAACAAAAATCTTTACATTGCCAAATCATTTAGTTACAAAACTAAAAATGGCCTATATATATATTTCTAGTTAAACTACAGAGATAATATTAGTTTAACCACATAAATTTCTGGTTTAATGAGAATATGTGAATTAGCAGTTAGAAATTTTAAAAGATTTATGAATTTTGCAAACATTTCCATATAAGCATTGTTCTCCCCTTTCACCTGTAAAGTTAAAAACAAAATACAACTAAAACCACACAATTCATCAGTCACCTAATGTCCAAAATTAACTTGGAAAGTATTTCTGTAATTGCACATTGAGAAGTGGACTACATAACAAATGCTTCAAGTACAGTTCATGCCAATCATGAAGAATCATAACATTCTTGAAAGTACACTTGTCCTCTGGGAGGACACTTCAGAGAAGTAATTTACAAGGAGCATGGCTGTATTATAATTTTTTTAAAGGAAAAAAAATAGTTTCTTTGGATAGAAAGAAACAGTGTAAAAAATCCCCTTTTTAAAATGCAGAAATCACTCCATTATCAATCTGCATTTACATTACTGCCCAAAAGAATGGGTCTGGAGAGACCATTTTCTGTACAGACACTAGTTAATCTCTGAATGAAAAGACAGCATCTGGCACAGGAGCAAACGAGGGAGATCCTGGTCTATTAGCACAGAGACTTTCTTAAGGCTGATCCAGGGACGGACCTTTGGATCCAGAAGCATTTCTTCCTTTCTTTTCATTGTGGTTGAGTTCCTAGTAAAGACCTGGAAGATGAGCTGTTCTCATTTTTCATTTCTCCATTTACGGAGAGGATAGAATAATGACACCAAAAAGTACTTTGGTTTTTTTTTTTTTTTTTTCTTTTAAAAATAATTTGCTTTCTTTTGCATGCCACAGGACAGAATTCTAGTTCCAAAACAAGGGTACAAGAACAAAAATATCCCCCCTCCCCAACCATCTTTACTTTCACCAATACAGGAAATCCTTCTGGAAACATTAGCAAGGGGCTAAACAGGTATCGAACCACTGAATCTACAAGTTAATACACAGTCTTTTATGGCAGAATAACCAAGATTTTTTCCCCCAAAGAAAGATTTTAATTTTTTCAAATATAAAATAGTTTAAGAGAATCATATGTGAACAAACAAAAATCTGATTCCTGGTTTTACAATAAAGAGCCACGCTGGCAGCTGGAGAGAGCTGAACCTCTAATAAATAGATCCAAGTTAAGAATTTCTACATTTCTTTAGAAAACAGGGCTGGAATTCTTTTTTTTTTTTTTTCCTTGTTCCAAATGCTGATCCTGCGGAATGCCTTTACTTCCATATTTACCTAATATTATAACAGTAAAACAGACACAAGAATGTCAATGACAGCTCAACAATGCTGCAGTCAGGACATTTACAGGTACGCTCTTGTTGTAAGTCCTACGGGTTTACCAACTAAGGCTAGACAGAAAGTCATATGATCCTATTTGGTGCCTTTTCTACCATGGTCCAAGATCATTACATGGATATAGCCAAGGTCTGGCCCCCACTTTCAGGAAAAAGACCACAAAGAAGAAAATCAAAGTGGCTATTTGGTCCCCCCAGTTGAAAATTTGTGTCCTGGAACAGGAAAAACAAAAGGTGGAAAATACAGACTGCAACGAGTTAAAGGACTTGGAAAAAGTTGGTGGAAAGTGGCACGGTGTACAAGTAAGGTCACTGGGCTGGGGATGGCAAGGGTGCTGCATTGAAAGAGCATCCACGGGACCAAGTACTCATAGTGTCTGGTGGTGTCATTCCCTCAACGACTTTAGAATATCTGTATGCGATAATAAATAGATCAGTTACGTAATAAGGCAGTGTGTTGAGTATGCGTTCATCCTGTGGAATGAACCACCACGGAGAGACATGATAACATACACATTCTTTAAGTTTTCTTGTGTTGTGTTTGCTTTGTTTGTTTTCAAGGCTATCCAGGCTAACTCTTCCCGGGGATTTCCTTGGAGAGAAGAGTGGTCCGCTGAGGCTGGTTTGCTTAACCTCTCCTTTATCAAGAGATGATGACTGGCTTTAAAGGAAAATAAAGCTGAAGGTTGTTTGATTTTTATTTTTTCCCTTTTGGTTGCATCATTCTGAGTGTTTTCATATAAACAACAACAACAACAAAAAAAATCACAACCAAAAAAAAAAAAAAAAGAGCAATAGTTTTTGATGCATCCAGTTGTATCCTCAGGATGTTCCAGATGTTTCCAGGTAACTCTGTAGTTTACGGACTGTAGTTTTGTCCAGCGAGCAAAGATCAAAATCAAATGTTGTGTTTGTGATATGAAAGTGTCCAGTTTCTTCTATAAGGTTCACAATCTGAAGGAATAAAGAAGAAAAAGTTTGGGCATTAAGCAACAGACATTGAAAGGCCCAGATAAAGAGATGGAGGGGCTCAAACATGGAATCAAGTGACAAACATCCTTATTTATAACAAGCAGGTCCTTTATATAAAATCGGTTTGGTAAGTCAAACGTACATAAAGACTTCGAGAAATTCTTGTTCTCAGTTTTCATACCCTTTAAAATGCTGCTTTCATGTCAATAACAGAATATTTTCCTTGGGTGGGTGGTTAGGGAGAAAGAAAATGTCAAGACTCCTGTAAAAATCAGTTTCTGATCGATAGACAATGACTCTGCTTAATAGACATAAGCAAGCCCCAGCCTACAAATAACAAAACTCCTTTCAAAAAAGAACACATGCAAACAAAAATATTATCATTTTATTTCTGAGTACATAATCATTGAAAAGTTAGACAATATAGAAATGCACAAAGAAAATAACAGAAACCATCCTATCCCCCTGAAAATCACAGCATTGACTAAGGGCCCCCAGAGAACCTCTGTGTCACCAAGACTGTTTTGTTCTCTAATATGGGCACTGGTTACATTTGCCTTGTTCACTCTATAGCTGTACATGTTCTGATACTTTAACAAAAAATAAATACAAACATTTATTACTTATAGTTGTGCTCAGTTGGTTCCCTTAAGTATTCTGGGGAGAAGAATTTTATCTAGAAAAAGAAAGGATGCCTGTCTCCCCATTTAGAACAGATACACTGCATCTCAAATTGTTTTGGCTCCAACCTACGGAAAAATGACATGTTAAATGGCAGTGGTGGCAGAGGTGGTATTTTCGTGCCTTGGCTTGCAGCAGGACAGCCCTGAAATTTCAATATGAAGAATGATGTTGGGCCTGGGTGTGAGACATTCTTTTCCCATGCATTGTCTTTCTACTCTTTGTTACTAATAATCTTATCAGAAATGGATACTGGGCCTAGACAGTGTGGTTTTTAACTAGGTGTGCTAAGGGTTCAGAAGTGGATGGGGATTAACTTTAGCAAGCTTTTGAGAGGGAGGAAAATCAGCCTCGGGGCAAAAGAAAGAATAGTTGCACAAAGTAGATACTTGGCAAACTTTCACTTACTTGTCTGTATTATTCCTTTTCTATCTCCTGACTCTGATTTTCTGTAGTTCAAAAACCTTAAAAATTTTAAATTATTTACCCTATGATTTATTCAACTAATTTTTGGATTACCTGATGCCAGGCTGAAAACCAGCAGAACTAAGTCTTTTCACCTCGTATTACTTTCAGTTTTCCTTGAAACATCTGTGAACTATTCCCTATGGCTCAGTGGCTCTTACCAAAAAAGGTGTTCCCCATTCCTAATGTATTTTTTTTTTACTTCAACAGAAGCATAATAGACATATTAAACATTAAGCCTAAATCTAATTAACTGCAAAACTCCAGATTGAGCTGTTATTGCCTTAGTCAATCTCTTAAACTATTTTTGGAGATATAATTATGGTTTTAATAATACAAGTTATGCCTACTGTGGAACCATGACTGACCATCTAACATCCATTTATCCCTTCTTCAGTAACAGGAACCTGACTCTCTGAGAGTAGCGACATGCTCAGGTAGAATGCTCACCTCTTCAGAACCATCTGTAACACTCAGTACTACTATTTACAATGTACTTGTCAGAAGCCACTGGATATAAAAAAAAAAAAACAACTGTTGAAAAGGTTATGGACAAAGAGCGTGTGCTTAAGGCCTTCTGACCTTCTTCCTGTCTGCAATGTAGATGCAATGCCCAGGAGCACAGCAGCCATGTTCCACTCAGGAGGATGAATGCAGGACTCCCTGTTCTGAATGCCTTGTCACTTACCTGCTGGCCCACTAGTTGGGGAGAGGAGTTTATCTCTAGTCTACTTGGTAGTTATCTCCATTGTATAAATTTGAAATCACAGTAGCTCTGAAGAGACTATTTTTTTTTTTATCCTGAAATTTACTAATACTAATAATATGAACGAAGGCAGAGCAGAAGAACAGAACTTGTGTCCTCCGTGGCATCTTTTAAGTCACTAAATTGACAATGGATTACTATCTCTGGGCCTTGTGTTACATGTTGAGGAGGAAGGAAAGAGGGAACCTCATTTGCTTAAACTACTAAATCCAGGGCTCTGTAATGTCTATCAATAGATCATCAGAAGGGATATGCCCAATTATGACAAAAATACATCATTCATGTAGGAATGCATCAAAAATTACCTTACCAACACAAAAAACTAAAATGAACACTGATTTGTTTATAGCAAATAGTTTTAGAACTTTCAGTGATTCTCCACAAATATCTATATATACACATAAGGAGTCACAAACACATAGCTGTGTCTACACACGCAAACCTTTCATGGCAATCATGTACTTAATTGTACTAAACATTAACTGAAACAAGAGTACTTTCCTGAGTACATTATCTCTTTTTACTATATTATATAGAAATACTGCGTATCTAGTAAATATTAGTAAATTTCAGGATAAAAAAAAAATAGTCTCTTCAGAGCTACTGTGATTTCAAATTTATACAATGGAGATAACTACCAAGTAGACTAGAGGTAAACTCCTCTCCCCAACTAGTGGGCCAGCAGGTAAGTGACAAGGCATTCAGAACAGGGAGTCCTGAATTTGGCCCATCAAGTTCTGATTCTGCTCTTTATCTGAATGGCACTGGATCATTATAATATCTGAGCCTCAGATTCCTCATATGTAAAATGGGACAATGCTATCTTTTCTACTTATCACAACAAGGGTGTGCAGAGGATCAAATAAGATATGGTAAACAATTTCCTTATAAACTGAAAATTACTGCCTATATCAGGATACCAAGGTTATGATTATCATGTAAACTTATCCTCAGTTATATGGGAGCTAACTAAAGAGCACATGGATTATCAGACCTGGTGCTTTTTACCTTTGGCATTCAATGACTGTTATCCATTTCATTAGCTGTAAAACAAATGAAGCAAGAAAAAAATTCAGCACCTAAAACTCAAAGAGTCTACCTGACTTTTTTTTCTTTTGTGGCCCTGAGGATTGAACCCAGGGAAGCTTTACTATTGATCTCCATCTCCAGCCTTTTTTATTTTTAAGACAGGATCTCACTAAGTTGCCCAGGCTGGCTTTGAGCCTGCAATCCTCCTGCCTCTGCCTCCTGAGTCGCTGGGATTGCAGGTGTGTGCTGCTGTGCATGGCTGAATTGGTTTTTTAATAATCACAATAAAGGTTTTCAGGGAGAAGGGAAGAAGGCAGGCAAAGGGCAGGTGAAGGCAGGTAGCTGAAATGATGGACTAAAACTGCAATATAGCAGGTAACAGAAGTATAGCCCTATATGTTGTCCTAAAATAACAGGGAACTGACCCTTTTAAGAAAATAGTTTTCTATGACTCAATATAGTGGTTCACTAATTATTGAACAATAAACAGAAAACTGGGCAATAAAAAGTCCTTCTAGAAAAAAGCCACTTAATTTTAAAGCAAATAAACACTTTTGCCCACTAGGAAATGAAGCCCGGTCATCTTAATGTGCACCGTAACATCTTTAGGTTACCAAGACTTCCAACCCAGCTTCTGACTTTCTCCAGACCAGCATGCCCCACCCTGCCTGCAGCAAATACACATGGAAATACATAAAGTGGATCTGATAAATCTAAATGAGCCTAAATAAATCTAAATGCACTTTAATGAGTCTATAAGAATACATCAGGTAGAAGCAGAGACAGTCTTAAGGCAGTAGTAGTGGGAGCAGTTGGGTAGTCTGGGACTATTTGCCAAAGGGAACAGCATTAATGATTTGAATTATTAGAGCATGTACCCATGTCCTCAATTAAGTAAAGGCTCCATAAAGAAAAATAAGTGCACACTCCTTTCCAGGAATCCTGATAGCTAGAACATCAGAAGCATCATGGTAACATGCTTTATTCCAATGACACCAGCCACAAAGCCTGAAAACATCCCACTAGTTCCCAAAGGGCTCCATACTTTTTTGTAGGAATACCCTCTCTGGGATGTAGGGTGGCTTTACCTTGGTGTCACTATGCTACATCAAAATGCAATCATAATGCCCCTCTAGGAGAATAGTGGAAGACAGACTAACTGCAGATAAAAGCATTCAAGGGCACAGGGTACATATGGGTAGTGGAAAAGGAAGTGTGTAAACTGCTTAACTCATTCTTCAGATGATGGCTGTTGTGAAAACATTTGTGATGGATGATTTCCTGCCACATCAGCCTTTTAGGGGGTACCACACAGGCTGTTGG
This sequence comes from Sciurus vulgaris, assembly GCF_902686455.1. Taxonomy (NCBI): domain Eukaryota; kingdom Metazoa; phylum Chordata; class Mammalia; order Rodentia; family Sciuridae; genus Sciurus; species Sciurus vulgaris. Next base: position 38,762,186 of record NC_136476.1, read on the forward strand.
TTGTTTTGTTTCAAGCAGGGTAAGATCTACTTGTTAAGTCTATGACTCCCTCCCATAACCCTGGTTTTTTAATTATAAAAAGGTAGATGCATTCATTTACACATGATCTTAGCGGAGAAGGGACAGATGCATTACTTTTGGTCATCCTATATTTTCAAATACCAGGGCTCTTCCCATCCAAAGTCACTTCCCTGAGGAGGAAGTCTTGAACAAGCTTTGCTTTAACGGATTCTGCCTCAAGTGGAGCCTGTGCCCTGATAAAATAGCCTCCACTCCAGACTGGGAAGCCTTGTCTTCCACATGAAAATATGTGCCTCCCCTGGGCTAGGATGCAGGCTACCGGGCTCCAATACACAAAGGATACCAAGTTATGACAAGTAATTTCCCAGGTTGGAGGAAATCATCTGCAGCAGAACACTTCCCAGGGAGGGTTCTCCGTGTCGTTAGGAGGAATACTCCTTACGCCACTCATTCCTCAATCCCTGAAGGAGATTCTAAAAGAATGATAGCTGGTATCTAAATTGATATACTCTCCTCTAAGGAAGTTCTGGATTTTTGTGTTTTTTTTTTTTTTTTTTTTTTTTTTTTTAAATTCCAGGCAAGGATACAAATCAGCGTTACAGCTGAACTGCTAGGGAGGTTAAAGATGTTTCATCTCACTTTATAGATAAATGTGAAACACATGGTTTAAAGAAGAATCAAATTATTAATCAGTCCTAGGTGCTCACTTCTTTTCTTTGTGTCCACTCTACTGTATATTTACACTATGGAAAAATGGCTTAGGCACATAGCCTCCCTTGATCCCATGCATTCTGTTCATTAAACTAAATACTGAGTGCTACGGTAGCAGGTCCCCAGAGTAAAACACACGCTATTAACCACTTTTTGTGAGCCAAATAAAATTGGCAGACCAGATTTTTTGTTCGGGATGCACTGAACAGGAAAGAACTCAGGATATCATCCTGGGCCCACAGAAATTCAGCTGCAGGTGTTCAAGTCTGCATGGTAGAGAACACGTAGATTTTGTGGAACGCATTCCATGAGATGAGCAGCCCTCAAGGTGGAGAATAACATTTGTCCTCAATAGTGCTATGTTTTACAATAGGAATTAATTAAGCAGTAAACCGTGACAGGACATGCATCATGGTATCATAATCACAAGCCTCAGCTGCATTACAAGGCAAAAGGCCAAAGACTGAGAGCTTTCAACCGGCCTGGGAATGCAATTAGGGTGAGAGGCTGTGTGCCCTGGGGTGCCTTTTTTGCCAGGTTAAAAATTCATAGATATTACTCTCTCCCTGCAGAATACTAAAATAATCCACTTGGATGGAATTCTACTAAGCTTCCTTCCCTCACAATTCTCTCAAAGGTCAAAATAAAGGACAACATTAGATTAGAAATGCCAATGACACCACAAGGTAAGACTCTGCCCAGTGGTGTACTGTCCCTCATTCATTGTCTATGCTTTCTCTGTGAAGGTATCCACCTTACCCAAACATCTGTCTCACTTTCCTGTGAGATTCACAATTTAGGCCCAGTCTGGGCCTTAACAGCTTTCTTGGACAATTCTTCCACAGTGGTTCAGAGCTGGTGTCTGGGAAGGGATCAGGAGATCAGTTAATAGATTTACTGTCAGCATTAGTCAACTAATTCCAAAAAACTGGCAAATGGCAGGCAAGACAATTTTCCCTTCTATAGGAGAAAATTAAAGGAAAACACACTTGGTCCTCTGTCTGTGGGTTCTGCATCCTCAGTTTCAACAAACCATGGATTGAAAATATTTGGGGGGAAAATACTGTCTATGCTGAACATGTACAATTTTTTTTTTCCTTGTCATTATTCCCTAAACAATATAGCAGTGACGTACAAAGCATTTACATTATATTAGGTATTACGAGTAACCTAGAGATGATTTAAAGAATGGAGAAGGATGTGCACGGGTCATATGCTAATACTATGCCATCTTACATGAGAGAGTTGAGCATCACAGAATATGGTATCCAATGAGGACCTGGAACTGATGCTCTCTGGATGCCAAGGAAGGAATGTACCTTCAAAGTACTAGATGTGACTTGGGTTAAGCCACTCAAATTCTGCTCCTCCAACCCCTGTACTCACTTTAAAAAGAGAAAGACATGTAACTTAGCCATAAATAAGAATCATAGTTCTGGAGTTAAAAGTCTTTTGTTCAAATCTAAAACTTTAGAAGGGTTAAAAGTTTATCAGACCAATCAGGAAACTTGGCAAATTTGAGTATGTATATTTATAGATTTAAGCAAAAATGTACACAGAATATAAATGTGACCATCAACCATTAAACATTTACAAAATAATTCACAAACAGCTGGGGCAGATTAAGTACTAATTTCCAGTCTTTTGAAAGTAGTAAAAAAGAAAAAAGTTTTTAAGTAAAACCATCTACAAACCCACCCTGGAATCTGGAACACACAGACTTCTTGGGTGTTAAAGAAAAATTATGTTATCAATAGCCACTGTTAATACAATAAAGGCATGTGCTCTAACTGTACAAAAACTAAAAACCACTCTTCTTATCTTCTCAAAACATCGCATTGTATTAATAGAAGTTTCCTCACCCTACAAGCATTTCACAGTTGAGTTCATAATAATAGAATGTATGCTTAACAAGATAAGGGAAATGAAGAAAATATTTATTTTCCTTAGAACAGAATTGGCAAAAGGTTACTAAATTGAATCACAAATGTTTATAACACTTGACTCAAAATTCTTATCACTGTTTTCCCATGAAACCACAAGCCTGATCCCAATGGCTCCTACATTCCTACTGTCTCCTCCCTTAGCCCACATTATAACATCAGTCACTGGGGAGGGAGAGAATCACCATGGAGCTTGAAGCGGACTTCTAGGGGGCTCAAAAATCAGAAACCTCCCCAAATACTTCAGTAGGTGGTAGGACCCCATTCCAATCACATGGTGCTGCTGTGGCTCCAAGTGCTACCTACCATACCAGCCCAGGATGAAAGCAATGCCTGAGGTCTGCCAGAAGGGCTGTGCTGAGAGGCATCTCTCACCTGTTGCAGAATGTGTCTTTCCCTCAGCGTCATCAACCTTCTGTGAAGCTCCACCAGCTCATCCAGGTATGCCTGGAAGAGAAGGGCACTCTAAGAAGCAGCTGTAAAATAAGTAGGCACTCAGGCGCAGCTGGACCCTCCTCATCCTACCACTCTACACAGCTACCTGAACTCTGTGTCCAAGGGACTTTGCTGATCAGGTCTGTCCTGGCTGACCTTCACCTTTACCAAGCCTGCATTACAATGGGGTAGGAGGAAATTCTCACCTGTTTGCTCTCAACAAAATTCCCGTTGAGCATACTCACCTTTCTCCAACAAAGTCTCTATAAAGATTAGGGGAAATTTAATAGTAAATTTTGAGTTTTAACATGTTATCACAGGTTTTCATTTTTTTATTCTTTAATCTCAGGAAAAAAGCTTAAGTTTGAACATGGGAGTAGCAGTGGACATTACCAGTTAGATAATGGCAAACTCTTTAATATATTATTAAAAAAAAAAAAAAAAAGAGACTCCCAGTAGTACCAAACATTGCAGGTAAACAATGACAGCAAGTGACCAAAGAACAAAATATTATCTTATTAAGAAGCAGATCACCATCCCAATTAGCATCTGCTTTACGAAGAGCTCCCCTAAAAGTGCAGAGGGGTACCTCTCTTTGCATATGCTCAGACTCACGAGTCTTTGTTAGTTGACTGTATGGATACCCCCAGGACTATTTTCAGTAAGGGCAAAGGCAAGATTTACAAAGCATTAGGGAGGTCTTCCTGCCCCTGCAACACGTTAGGGCCCTGCCTTTTCCAGGTGACTTAAGCACCACCAGGTCTTGCAGTCAGACTGCAGATGTAAGAGGCACACACTGGGAAAGCACTCTGCACTGGGATCACAGATCTTGCCCACTTACATCTCACAATCTTCTGATCTCCCAATTCAATGTGCTCAAAACCCCTTGGCAATGTAGGCCCATGTCAAACGGCAGCATACAGTCAACCTTAATAATGAAGATATGAGCAAGACATGGAAAATAAACTACAAAGCACAGCGATGAAGCGCTGATTACGTGGAAATAGTGGGCATTTCTGATGAAGAAAATGGAAGGAGAGGTAGCAAGGATGATCAAGAGAAACCAGAGGACATGAAGACCACAGCACTCACTCTAATGGGCCGGAAACCTACCTTGTCACATTCACCATTCTTTATCTGCTTATCCGATTTGCTTTGCTTTATTGGACTCTTCACTTCAAGAATCTAGGGATCAAAGTGAACATTGTGTTAAATTTCATATCAAGCACCTGCTAGCTAACCTCACACATAAACAAAGGTACACACTGCATGAAATATTGGACAATAACAATGTTTTCCAAATGGCATTTCCCTACTATAGTTTCCCTTCTATTCCAATCTTACTTTTGCTTGGAAAATAAATTACTTGTATCTGAAATGCTGAGTCAGAGCAACAGAACTTAAAAAAAAGTTGATAAGGAAATTGATCTAAGCTTCCAAGGCTGCTTCTCTTTTGTGACAACACTCTCACGCATATGTACAGCAGCTGAGTTATTCTGAGATTACGGTCCCCTCTGGCAAGAATTATTTTCTTCTTCGTTCTGCTGTTTCAGCATGACTACCAATGCTCAGTAGGCTAGGGATGATAAAAAACAAACCCTCAGATGCCCTCTGCAGTACCTGCCTTTTGGAGTCTCAAGTTTCTCATATTCCCTAAGCTGACACTGAGGCTTCCTTTGGGAAGGAAGGTAGCCATCAGTTACACCCACGCTCCAGCCCAGGATCCTGCAACTTCAGAAACAGGACTGTCTCCGGTGCTTCAGGAAACTGTGTGACAACACATAGTAAGATGCAAGGCACCTTTCCTTTTATCTGGACCCACTGCAACTTGGTTATTAACAATAGTTCTGCATGGTGTTCAGAAGATTTGGTAGGGAGTTATATTTCTAACTAATAAAAAGGAGATTATTATTATTTAATAAATGCAGCTGATTTAATAGGGTCTTCAAAATTCTGAGGGAAATAAGTTCTAAATTGCACTGGTTTGAAAAGGCTGAAAACCCCTAAATTTATAAATGGCAAGAAATGCTTACAGACATAAGAAGCAAAGTAATTTGTCTTTTTCATTATAACCTTATTTCCAAGTGAGTTGTTACAATCGGAGACTAATATTAAGGAGGAAACATCAAGACAAGGACTTCCTAAGAAGTTTCATATTCCTACCACTTTTCCCTTCACTATCCCCTGCCCTAATTCGGTCATGGTTTTGTTCTTAGTCTGACATATTCCATAGCACAAAGAAAAATTTAAGAATCAAACCACTCTTAATTTGCAGTGGCAAGAACAGGAGATTGGGCTCAGAAGACTAAATTCAGGCCCCAGCCTTATCATTTAACATTTTTGGGCCCCAAAAGACAAAATGAGGAAGTGGAATGAGATAACAACCAGATTCTGGTGTGGGTTTAAAATTTTATACTATTAATAAGCATTTTAATTGTTAAAGTTAGGACCAACCACAACCTTCTGGGAAAGATCAAGTAGTCCTAAATGGGATTATTACTCTTTGAATGAAGTATGGGGTTAAGAAGTATGCTACCAGTCTTTTTAGAGTCACACTTATTTCTTTGTTTTTCAAACTGAGATAACCAAATGACCCACCTGATCAGGCTAACTTAGAATACAATACTTTTGGCAAAAGGAAACTACTGAGTAACAGGCAAGGCGATCATTTTTGTAGCGTGCTCCCTGTGAAGGAAACCAAACATTCCACAGCATTCAGAATTTCCTCCTCTCTGTTGCTGGAAATGAGACCTCCAGGGGAAAATCAGCTTCGAGACCCAGGAGTAAGTAGGTCAGTAGATGGCAGTCCTAGCCAACTCAGACACCAGGCTGGGCCTTGCAGAGACAATCCTCAGAGATTTCAGGCAAGAGGAAAAAAACAGCTCTGCTGTGCCTTGTGCACCAGAGAACTGAATTTCCTTCCCATCACATCCCGTTCCTCCCACGGTCCCATCCCCCACTTGATGCACTCTGGGTGTCAGAGTGGCTGTGGACACTATTTTTGCAATAAAACTCTGCTAACTAGGTTTAGAGGGTCCTGCCACATTCTCTTCAAAGCAGAAAACAGAGCATTTAGGCGCTTAAGTCCCACCCCACGCATTCTGTAAGCGCTACAGCTCAGAAGGCCAAAATACATTGAAATCCTAGTTTCTTTCTTCTCGAGGCTGCAGTGGCAGGAACAAAAGCTCTGGGTGTCAGTGACCCGCCTCAAGTTACTGAGTGGCTGCCCAGAGAGGGCTCAGTTAATCTTCCTTCTTTGATCTCTCCCTGCTCCAAAATAAACAGCTTTGTCAAAACCACATTCTGAGAGAGTTGAGCCATGCTGAAGACAATTGTTTTATTTATGATCATTTCTTATCTTTAGGGAAACGACTCCAGAATATAAAAGCACAACACCTTGTCTTCCAGAGGCTTATTTCAAACCAGTTTAACTGGATAGGCTCTCTTTTAATTTCATTCAGCATGCCTGGGAGGCTGAAAGGTGATTTATGATATTCTGAATATTAGCTCAGGTCCAATGGATCACTTCCTTCCTTCAAGTCCCTTCACCTCTTCCCTTCCTGCCACACTCTGAACTAAAAAAGATCTGGCATTTTGTTTTGATTTGAAATTCACACGAGGGAGGTTTGGGGTGGAAAAAGTCATCTCTGGTTAAATTGGCACAACACTCATTATTCCCCATTAAACTGTAGTGAGGAAAACACAGCCACCCAGACTGCTGAAATAAACCAAGGGTAGATATGACAATCTCAGAGAGCCTAATTATGATTAGTAGTACTTTTGTCCTTACCCTGAAGATATGGCTCAAGAATCAAATTTTCAATGTGATATTTTTCTGAATCCCTTTGCTTGGAATGACAACTCAATTATTCAGAGGATGGATTCTCTACTGATAGATTTTTCATGTTTAATGATCATTAGTAACTCCTAACAACATTCAGGCTAATCACTTGCTTTGTTAACTTGGGGCTTGAGCTCTCTCTCAACGTTTTTTCAGGAGTTAGTCTGGTAGTGTTAGAATCAATTAGCACATCTCCTCTTCCTGAGTCCCTGGAAGATTTGAGAAAAGGCAACAGGCAATTCGGCTTTGCCCATTGCTTTATGGGAACTTGCAAGTACAGAAACTTGCAAAATAATTATCAACTGTAGGTAAAGAACAGCCAAAAGGTAAGGAAGAAGGAATTCCAGAGTCTTCCCACTTCAGAATTAGGTTTTCCCAGTAAGTTCTCATCCTTTTTATTTGATGTGCGATTTCAGACACCCTCTTCACCACCTGGCACCTGTGAATGTGTGCACGCTTTCTCTCACACACCTTCAAATATAAGCCAAAAAAACCATTCCAGAGGGTAATTTAAGTGACTTTTAGGTTTTTTGAAATTTTTACTGTCTCCATCAGCAAGGAGAACTAAGAAATTCATTCTTTTTTTTTTTTTTTTTTAACTTCACAAACACTGACTTAAAAGAATGGCATCATGTGACCTGAAACAGTGCAGGTGACTTCAGGAATTAAGAAACTGGTCTGGACAAAGTTTTAGAAACCTTTTCTTTCTCTCTCAGCTCCCAGTCATAGACCCAAGAGGTAACACTCCTGTGGTACATGTACGTCCTTCCCCAGACCAGCTGAAGGTGAATGTACCATGGGCTTTCTTATGATGTCATAAAGGTACAGGGAGAAAGTGACCTATAAATGAGCACTATTGGCAGATTGATGACTTGCATGTGTGAAGCTACATTTGTGGAATAATGCCAAGGAAACAATGGAATGCTACTTAATTACTTGAAGTATTTTATACTCTGTCTAGATAGATGGTACTATTCATTTCTGGCTTTGTTTTGCTAGGTAGGTGGAGAAAAAAAAGTAGTTCAACAAAGAATCAACATCTTTCAGGAAGGGTCTGAAGGGCAAGACAAGAGTATGTAGAAGCTGCACTCACTCAGCAAGTCCTGTCTTCACAATGACAGGGAGGGATGCTAAAGGAGACTGACGAGGGCACAAAGCACACCCTAATGCCCTTAACCCCTGGTGCTGCCACGGAGAGCATCCTAGTTCTCACACACTGTCCACTGGAAGCAGAAGTCAGGTCTAACTAGGTTTAAATCAGATATAAAGTATAACTAAGGTCCAAACTCTTCTCTTTGGTTAGTTCTTCCTGAACCAAAAGTTTGAAGAAGGATCCCCAATTATCTAGTTAGTCAGCCCAGTGTTCCCCCCAACAGTATGACTGGCCATATTTATATCCCTTCTCTTTTTACTTTCTCCATTTAAAATACTTGACTGGTGGTGGTGGGCAGCTGTGTCAGGGGTGAGAGAAAGCTGGCCCCTGGGCATGGGTCGGCACCAAGACCAGAAGAGTCGGACAACAGAATGTGGAATACAATGATAAGATTGAGCTTTCACTGTGTGCAGGGCACAAAGAAACTGCAGCTGACCGTTCCAGGTTAGCTGGTGTGGCGAAGAGCACTGGTGTCCTTCCTACTTCACAATGAAGCATTTAAGCTGCAGACAAATTTTATTAATGAATTTAAAATTCTAAGAGATCTTTGCTTACACTTTACACAAAATGGCAAAAGAAAATGTCTCCAGCAATAAAATAGCATTTTTCCAACCAAAACAAAGATCACAGGCTCAAGAAGAAGACAATTTGGAACCGAGAATACGTAGGAAACAACAGTTGTGGGAAGATGCAGTTCTTTAATTTTCAAGTTAATATTCGTTTGGTAACTTTAAAGGTCACAGGAAATCTGCCTAAACAAGAAGATAAGAATAACTTACAGTAATGAGTATCGATTCAATATACAATGAGGCTTTTTACAACATTCATGATACCTGAAAACAGTTTATTTTAGTAAGTGATGAAAATATTCCTATCTTATTCATTTGTTGAACAAGGGCTCTTCATTATAGTCTTCATATGTGCTGAGCTGTCAAATTAATAAGCATTCCTTAAGCTCAATTCATTATCGTGACCACAGTTTTCTCTGCGTTTAATTATTCCTCACAATCTCAAGTGAGGATCATCTTTTCTTGGATGAAACCTGAGACAAACACCTAAAATAATAAACATCTCCCATCAACTACCCAGTGCCTAAGGAGGCACTGTGCACCCTTCCAATAATCTGCAAGGTAGGTGTTAACATCATTCACAGATGAAGGAACTGGGGGTCAGAAAAATTAATTTCCCACCAGCAAGTTACCAGTGGCAAAGCAAAGAATCTGCCTTTATACTAGTCCCAAAAGATATTCTTTCTAATTAAGATGCCTACTCACTGCTAAGAGGAAACATGTATAAAAATGAGGAGTGATTGGGCAACAACATGGGTTACAATCTCTTCCTCATCTACTTTTGAACCCATCCCTCATACCCATCCTCTCATGATATCAGAAGTCCCTGTGCCCTGTGTTTATTCTTCAACTTGAGATTCCCATCTCTTTGGCATTAAAAGGGACATTGTTTAAGCCTGAGGTAAAAAGGGTGTGTAATGGGTAGAAGTGATTACATCTAGTTCTGCAGTCTTGGAAAGTGTGAACCCCACATCTTACCTGGTTGTTGTTGGTTTTTAATAATGGTGGTGGAGGTTCATGATGTAGGGGCGAAGAAGCAGAGCTGCTTTCACTATCACTGCCATCACTTAAGCTAACTCTGAAAAGCAATACAGAAAAATCAGAGGCATGACGACGAACAGGTAGTTCTTGAAATATCTGTGTTAGCTGTGATGAAAGGCAAGGAATCCAGACACTGACCACTGGAAAGTTCATTCTGACTCAGAACCACTGAAGTATTGGCATGTACTTCGTATCTGGAACCATGGTAAATGCTTCACCTGCTAGTTCTCTTTTTCACAGGTGAGTAAACTGGGACATAGACTGAGTCACTCAGCTAGCGTCCCAGAGGTAAAAGTTGCAGCTCTAGGACTCAAACCCAAGCAGTGTGATCCAAAGCTAGTGCTCAGCCACTCTGCTGTACTGGTTAAGTGAAGCCTGTGGTGCCAGCCCCCCCACCAGCCACTTCCGCTGTGCCACGATTCAAGGATATCTCTAGTTCTGAACATTGCAACTTTGGAAAAATACTTCATCAACACAAAGAAATGGTGTGTTTGGGATGCCGCTTTAGAAAAATGAGATGATATCTTTCAACAACTCAAGACAATAAAAAATACCTCCTCCTCCCTATTTTTTTTCTTTTTAGAATAAAATGGAATTTTCTTACAGTCAGAGGAAAGAGAGTTCTTTATTCTACTCTGCTGAATGTGTGCCCTCCTTCCGAAGCGTCCTTCAGTGTTTGCTCCCTCTCTCTGGTTATATAGTAACCTAATATAATATTCTTCTCAGAAACAGAAAATGCTTTAGAAATCAGGTTTTCTTCCACTCTGAATAGGCAATCACATTCTAGCTCTATTATACATTCAGACAGACAGGATACATGATGGGAAATGAAAAGGATACACTGGGACATCCTTTTAGCAAAAACCGATGGAACTTGTTTTTCTTAACTAAATTACATTAATGAAGTGTTCAGCTGAAGCCTGCTTTAAAATGCTTCTCGACTGAAGTGGAGGGCTGAGTATTTAAACTGATTAAACAGTTGAGACTTCACAAGTGCACTGCAGATCAAATGTTACACTGGCACTGCCGTGCTAAGAGCCCATGTCAGGTGGGGAAAAGAAACTGTCCCCAACAATGTGTATCTACATCAGACAACTCACAGACGTGTGTGATCCAACTTGTAATAACTCAGAGGATGGGGCAGAAAGTATGCGAACAGCAGCTAATCACAGAATATCCAGATCTTGTAAACAACTTGGAACTTTCCTAAAAAGGTCATGCTTTTTTTCTTTTTCTTTAATCAACTAAACTGGAGAATAGTCATTGGTCAGGATTTTGGTTGGTCAAAGTAAGTTTCTTAATTCCAAGTGTCAGCCCATTTTTAGGTCTTTTTGCTGTTTCTGTTTCTTCTTGTCAGATGGAAGGTTTCTAGAAGGAATTATTTTAAAAGGCCAAGGCCATAAGGCTCCAGGTGAATCTGGGAGAAAAGGTGAAGAAACAGTGTTGAGTAGGGCCATAAGGTACAGTCATTGAGAGATTTGACAGGGCATACCCACTACTGAGGCTCTTTCCAAAGAATATCAAAAAATAGCTAGTTAGGGAGCATTTGGCATGTCCAGTTGGGGTTAATACTGCATTCTTTCTAGGAGTTTTAGTGCCATCTACATAGCTGTGGATAATGAGAAAAAACTTAATGCAATATATCATAAATGTAATTGGATTTTAAATTCAAGTAGATTCATATTTTTTCTGCTCAAAACACATTAAAATAAGCACACCTATTTGTTTTCCTCATAAAGAAATGAAATCCTCAAGGCAATTTCAAGTTGACTATTAATTATAAGTGACGTGAATTACCATCTTATAATGTGGAATTATGCCTCACAGCATTAAAGCTACTTAAGGAACCTAATTGTCAGCACACTTAAAAGGAATTTATTTTCTGGAAAACACACAGGTGATCCTAATTTTAATTAGGTCACACACATCATTCACTGCAGCCAATTATGTATTTCTAGCTACAAACAGCAAACACATTTCTTCACCTTCTGAGACTACTGCCAGCAACAGATCTATACAGACTCTTCACATGACAATGGACTATTTCAGCAGTCAGTCCTGCCACGTGACATAAACTTTCAAATATCCAGAACTTGGAATGTGATTTTCTCCTATCAAGTTTTTGAGGAAAAACTCCCTTATTCCTGAGAAAAAGGAAAAATAGTTTCCCTTAAAGGTGACTGTAAGCATGCCAAAGTGCCCCAGCTTCAAATGAATGTGACCAATTGCTGCTATTATTTCTGGTGTTTCACACCTGTGCTTTGATGATACCAATAAGCCTGGTGAAAAGGTATGACTCCATCACAGAGAACCCCTCTTCTTCTAAGACACTCACTCACCTGCGACTTCTGCTGCCTCCTCTATTTACAGGTCTTTCCATTTCTGAGTCGTTGTCATTATCCTCTGCCTCATCTGATTCCTCCTCATTGTCATCAGAATGCAGATCTTTCATTATAGACCTTAAAGGACCTGAGTAATGACAGTGAACCATAGGAAATCAAATATGATTTCAAATAAGCTTTGCCCTATTAAAAGAGGGGAATGCTTTCCAGCACTCAAAAATAATTATCCTATACAGTCACACAATTTGCAACAAAAATTTGGTTCAGTTTCTGGAATGCAAGCTCTTCCTAAACACTATTTCCATAATAGATTCCCCAAACTGTTCATTAAAGAATCTCTATTTTTTAGAATTTTTTTTGTTTTTCTCTTTCCTAAAAAAAATTACACCTAAAAGAAACAGAAAAATCTATTAGTAAATCGGATGTTTTTTTTAGGTTAATCCATGTACTGAGAAGTTGAGATTAATAAATCACTGTGGTTCTAACTTGTTCTTGGCAATGCAGTCTTTGTGTGGTAGTTTTTGATCTATTAAGGTTTAGCTGTTCCTTTTATTTCAAGGTCAATTTCAGGTCAAGAAATCATTTCAGTCAAGTTCAGATTATAAAGTATTTCAGTTCCATGGTGTAATGTCCTATCTCTGATCTTCATATTGGTCTTGGACAGAAGGTCTTGTTGCAACAGCCAATTTTTATTTTAATTTTTAAGAAATTCCTGGCAAAATACCAGCATGTATTAACATAAATAAGACCATGTAATAAATCAGGTGCCAAGAAAATTTAAGACGTTATCCAGTATTAGATGTGAGGAAAAAAAACCATGAAGCCATAACTAATTTTATTCTAGGGTAGAACAGAAACACACACACACTCATACTCTCTGTCTTCCTCTCTCTCTTCCATTCATGTGGCTTTTACTATACACCAAGTGTGATGAAAACAAGATAGATCTTTTTAATTTTAACAGAAGGATTGTAAAGGCAATCAAGGAGGTAGAAGAAGCACTTTCATTTTGGATCAGGCAATTCCTAAAGTCTCATTTATGATAGGTGTATCTGAATGACCACCGACTCAGTTCTAAAATAAGTATTCACTCACTGCAACTGCACATTCTGCAAACCCAAACCTTGCTTTCCTGTGGGCTTATTTCTTTTGGAAGTCAATGGAACAAGATCCTTGAGTAGCCAAAATTATCTTTTCTATTTTTTTTCTGGAAGCTTAGCCTAAGTCCAAATACACACAACAATTTAATCCCTTTCAAAACATACAAGGCAATTAGGAATTCAGTTGTGATCAATGAAAAAGGTACTGTTCAGTCAAAGAGTAAAAACCAAACTATTCTTCGATACTAACTCGTTTTCCACATAAAAGTTAAAGGGGGGAGGCCTCATTTGAAGATTTTGTACACACATGGAAAAAAATTAGCTACAGGTTCTGGTTTAATTTTCTTTATTCTGAGTTTGGGTTAACACGAGCATGAACGATAAAAAAGATATAAAAAAATAGAAAATTTAAATTTGCTAAAAAAGAAGTCTATTAATCTGTAGAAAAAAAAAATGAAAGGTATCTAAGGAGGAAGAGTGAAAACCCATTCCTCTCAAGTCCCGCTTTTGCTATTGTATTTCCTTTGGGAACTCCCGGGAATGGGCTGTTGTCTATAATCCTTTTGTAAAATGGGAATCTGATGGCAGGGACTGGAAAAAGGGGAATTTCTAGAGCCTGGCCTCATATATCAGAACAATACCCAAGTGCATTCCTAGGGGAAATAAATACAACTGCATAAAAGTCAAGTTACCATTCAAATAATAAAACAGTAGAAGATAGGTCATAAATCAACTCATTAAGATGTTTTATGAGAAAAATGTCTCATAGTTTGCCTGGGAGCGGCTGATACCTTGTTGCCTGGTCTGGGACGGTGTGAAGCTGGAGCTGGAGCTGGAGCTGGAACTGGCAGGACTGGGCTGCTCCGACTTTAGAGAAGAAGAGAAAAGCATCATCAATAACTTTATGGGATGCTACACATCTAAAATTGAAAACAATACAGTTGCTCAAAGCAGCCTCTGCAAAAACAGTCTGACACTGCACAAGAAAAATGACTACACATTTCATGATGTCAAAATACTAGCATAGGAAGAGTTATGATGTCCTTTTTCTTTGATCACCTTATTTTTATTAGATGCAAAAACAAGTATAAAAACTCAAGGGTAAAGAGATAAACATTTGGGTGTTACATGAAGGAAGGACCTGGCTTTGATTTTACTCCTGTTTATTGCTATGCAGATTTCTTTCTAAGAGATAGTCTGATTACCCTTTCTGCAATGTTTGATTGACTCGACTGGTTAAAACATAGTGGTAATGAGGCCAAGGTCATTAGTTCAATCACATTATGCGCCAGTTAATTTCACTCTGGTCCAAGGCCATGACCCAATCCTAACCCTGTCCACAGTTCACAAATGTAGGCCAATGTTCATGAGGCCCAGCCAAGTCCCACAGATGAGTCAGGGGAAAGTGTTGCCACTATTTTAAAAAAATACAAAGAGGAAGGAAAAAAAAAAAAAAAACCTACCCTTTTAATTCCATAGCCTATGAATGACAGGGGGGGAGAAAAAGAATAATGGACACACCTTGATCTCTTACTCTCAATGAATTCTCCACATTCTTTAATATCCATAGCAAGTTCTACATCCATCCTCCAACCCACACAACTCAGTTCTCTTCCTTCTCCAAACCTAATGAAAACACACTCGATGGATCACCTGTTTTCTTACTAATATGCTGCAGTGCATGTAATACACTCCTCCCATATGCTGCCTCCTATGGGTCTTTTCTCCCAGATAAAGAGGAGATACCAGCACTAGATACAGTAGGGTCTGCCTTGTGCTTCCTATTACTCCTTCACATTAAGCATTATACACTATATATAGAAGACACTCCATATTTATGACTAAAGGGAGCACATGAGGGCCTCTGTTCCACCATCTGCCACAGTTTTTGTGACTTTAGGTAAAGAGAGGAGGAGACAATTGGACAGAAGTGTGCAGTTACTGGTGACACCACCAACATTTAAATTTCATATATTTAAGGTCAAACATTCTTAAATAACTTAATGATACTGATATATTTGGTTATTTCTATTCATTTCTAATGTGCTCCTAGTCTTAACTAACATATTCATGCTATCTGAGAAATTACCTGAGGTCTTCCCATGTATAGGACACTTTTTTTTCCCCTTTGTTCAATGAAGAATCAAGTTAGAGCATGAACTAAAGTGCACAATTGGAAGCTGCTAAATGAGGATTAGCATCTCATCTTAGTTTATACTGCAGTTTCTCATCACTGATTTTTTTCATCTCCTCTCCCAGCAATGAACCTCCACCCCCCATCTCCTTAAGCAGCACCAAACTCCAGATTCGGACACAAGGAAGCACTTTCAGGCATTCCTAATACACACTTCACATCCTCAGGCTGGATGGGAAAACAGGTGTCAGCAATCTACCACTCATTCCGCAGGAAAAGAGCCAGACAGGATCTCTAATGAGCAGCAGGCGGCCCACCAACCCTTCACCACTGCAAGCTTTCCTTGAGAATTGCAGTACAATGTCCTACACATTGCCATTTGCGGCTCACAAAGAAGAGTTGGCTTACAAGTACAAATGCCTGTGTGAGGTACTCTTCATTTCTGTTGAGTGCCTCTTCCACGGTTGAGCCCCAATGGTGAGTTATACAACTGAAAGGGCATTCAGTTAGCATTTATGTGCAATGCCCAGCTGTAAAACAGTTCTCCCCGAGCCCAGAGAGTACTCCTTTTCCTCTCCAACTTGCTCTTTTCAGCCATGAAAAGTGCCTGCAAATGGTATTATTTTGATAGCTCTGGAAACCATTTGGGAGCCAAAAAAAAAAAAAAAAAGAGAGAGAGCGAGAGAGAGATTTCCTTACAGTGAGCAGAAAGCTCTAATTCCCTGTGCTGCCTGACCAGCACACGTTGAGTTGGACCTAAAGAAGCCATTCTGCCAGAGCTATTTGCTGAGAGTTATTAACCAGGACAACCAGGAAGGACAGTGGCACGCTCTTCAAACTGCCACTAACCTTGACCAATGTGCATCATGCCAGAACCACACCTAAAGGCCTCCTTTTCAACTTCTTATCCATAAATAGGCTAATAATTCTGCATTTGCTAATCACCAGAAAGGAGGTAAATGATAAATAAAACACAATGGGAGGAAAAGCCGTTTTATTCAACATTGAAGGTTAATGCTTTGCCTCTGACACAAAACACAAAGCATTTGGGAAGGTTCGCGGTAAGAGACACTTGAATTCTATAAGAATATTCAAATAGAAAGGTAATGGCAAAAGAACTGGATGAAGAAAGATCAAACGGTGAATGATGGGAAGCAAAGCAATGTTCTTGGAAACCTTTGGTAGTCAGGACAAGCATCTGTGGAATATTAGAGTGGAGGATACATTTAAAACCATCCCAGGCAGAGCATCTCACACTTTCAGAGCACAGGGATCACTGGAGGACTTGTGAAAACACTGACTGCTGCCCTCTCTCAGGATTCCTGAGTCAGAAGGTTTAGGAGGGTAGGTGATGAAACAAGCACCTAGATTCCTTACAAGAACCCAGGTGAGGCTCAGGCCAAGGGACTACTTTTGAGAGTCACCGATTGAACCAGAGATTGAAAATCATGGACATGCATTAGAATCAGCTGGAAGAAGTCTACACATGAAGAGGTTCAATTTAATATGCGTTATGGTTTGGATGTGAGGTGTCCCCCCACATCTCCTATATCAATGCAGAAACATTCAGAAGTAAAGAGGATTGTGAGAGTTTTAACCTAATCGGTTCATCCTAGTTTGAATGACTGGGTGGCAACTGTAGGCTGGTGGGGTATGACTGGAGGAGGTGGGTCACCTGGGGTGAACCCTGGAAGGGTAAATCTTCCCTGTGGCCCCCTTCCTCTTCTCTCTCTGCTTCCTTGCTACCATGAAGGGAACAATTTTCCTGTGCTGAATCCTTCTCCTGTGATATGCCACCTCACTTTGCATCCAGAGCAATGGAGTTGGCCATCTATGGACTGAGACCTCTGAAACCAGCGGTCCCAAATAAACTTTTCCTCCTCTAAGTTGTTCTTGTCAGGTGTTTTGGTCACAGCAATACACAAACTGGCTAAAGCAACAGGTTTTAAGTAGTTCAACAAGCTGGGCACTGTGGAGCATGCCTGTAATCCCAGTGATTTGGAATGCTGAGGAAGGAGAATTATAAGTTCAAAGCCAGCCTCAGCAACTCAGTGAGACCTGTTTCAAAATAAACAATAAAAACAGGCTACAGATATTGCTCAGTGGTTAAGTACCTCTGCGTTTAATCTCTGGTACCAAAAAACAAAAATAAAAAGTTAAAAAAAAAAAAAAAAAAAGAGGTGTTAATAAAAATTCCAAGTTGAGACCACTGATTCTGTTAGTCACATTTTTTTTTTCAATGCAACAAAACAAAACAAAATGTTCCTTAAAGAATTTTAAATTTGTGAAAGCATTGAGAATATATATCATGGGAAAAATTAGAAGTGTATTGATTTTTCCAGAGGCAGGCTTCCTGTATACTCTGCAAAGTGTTTTTGCAAGAAAGCATTTATGGTGGTGGATGGACCTTACGCTCACTCTGACTAGTAGAGAATTCACCCAAATGTTAACTGCTCAAGAGCTCTTCTGCTCTTGAGGAGGCTGACCCTATCTTGTACCTCAAGTCCTAATAACAGAACTGCAAGTATGTTTTTGACTTTATGAAGAACACAAATCAAGTATAATTATATAAATTATAGTTATTTGATTTAAAAACATCTCCATAAATGAAGTTGGATTTATTTTATTTTATATTTATTTATTTATATTGGTACTAGGAATTCAACCCAGGGGTGTTGTACCACTGAACCACACATCCCCAGTCCTTTTTATTTTTTTGAGACAGGGCCTCACTAAGTTGCTTAAGATAGCCTCAAACTTTCAATCTTCCTGCCTGAGCCTCCTGTAAATTAAGATCTTTATAGATCCTAAGGATTGACAAGATATAGTATCCTCCATTTTAGACTTTATCTCCTAAGAAACATTTAAAACATGTATGTTTTTGATTGTGTGTGCATGTGCATGTGTAAATGCAAAACCAAAAATTAAGAGTTAAGGAAGTTCATTGAGGTTCTGATATTTTTCCCTTGATGACTAATTTGAAATGTCAAAATTCTTTTGAAATATAAAAATTCTTCCCACTAAAAATTGTTTTGTTTCTTGTTGATGTTATGAGTAATCAAACACCTAGTCATGAAGTTTCTGCAAATGCTATGCTCCACAGTGATAAATGCAGAGGATTAAAAATCTCAATTCTGTTGCTTGATAGTTATGTTTGGGGGAAGATTGTTTAAGCATTAATTTCCTGGCAGAGTAAGAGCACTGAACCTCACACAGAAGTTATATTAAAGCTGGACACAGTGGTATACACCTATAATCCTGGCTACTCAGTAGGCAGAGGCAGAAGGATCTAAGTTTGAGGACAGCCTGGGCAACTTAGTAAGGACCTGTCTAAAAATAAAAAAATAAAAAGGGCTGGAAGTGCAGCTCAGTGATAAGAGTGCCGGTAGGTTCAATCCCCAGGATGGGGCAGGGTGGGGTGGGGACAGAGTAGTAGTAGTTATGTTAAATCCATGTAATAAAGTAAAAACACCTAGACCCCAGCTGTTATAATGCTACAGATTCTTCTGTTGCTTTAAATAAGATATATTTTTACTGCCAAAACAAACAATGGGGGTACCAAGATTTGAACTGCAATCTTTTACTTTAAATGTCTATGCAAAATCTTTGTAATGGATTTTCTACAGAGGACTCCTTTTGTCCAGAACAAGAAAAACCACATGTCCACAACTCCTAAAAGTGTTTCAGAAGGAATACCTGTCAAGGTAGATCCCAAGAGAGGGCTTGTAAAAGCTGACCCCGTTCCTTACATGGGGAGCATGCTTCCTCCTGGGTGTCAAGTCAGAAACCCTGTCTTTGCTAATGGGTAACTGTTATTTATGAAAAGAATTTCAATGACTTGAGTTTTGAAGTAACCTAAATAAAGAAAAAGGAGGGGGGAAATGATACATGCCTTTCTTTCAGTAAAAAGGGAAAAGAACACAGTAACTAGTTAAATTGAAATTAGTTCAGATACACTACCAATGCTCTTCACAAAATTTTTATCTCATCTAAGAAAAAAAAAAAAAAAAACACCTATTAGCCTACAATAAACTCTTCTTTGCACAAATATCCAGAAATTCTGTGAAGATGCATACTAATCTAACAAGAAACCCAAGTAGAATACACCTTACTTCCCAGTTCAATCTCCATCACAACTGACTGAAGTACTAAGTTCTCATTAGTTTAGCTCATTAGTTTAGCTCTCCTTTCATTAAAAAATCATAATCATCCTACACATTAGCTACCTCTTGGTTAGCTTAACATAAATTGAAAGCCTGCCTCATTTAGTTTTTCCTTTATGTGAAATTGAAAATAATTCACTTAATTTTCAAATATACATTTAATTTTAAATAATAATACCCATGCTCAACAGTTAAAGAAAACATTCTCTATCATATGAGTTAAATCTATCTCACCAATTCTCAATAATAGGTAATATATTTTGAGGTAGCTATGTTGGTAAAAGTTGATACCACAATTAAGCAAAAAAAAGTAGTATTGGAAAGTAATCAAATTAAGAATTGGATGCAGTTAAGCTAACATGATTAATGCAAAACTGAATTGTTAAAAGGCTAGAAACATGACAACTTTGAATTTCATCTGGTTTCATATTAATAACTGCTTCAAACAAACATGTTACAAGATCAAATTCTTATTATGCAGAAAGGAATATGAAAATAAAAACAGACCAACTTTGGTAACTGCAACTTCCATCACAGTCTTTATTTCATTTGTTTTACTCTGAAGGAGGCAGGTGCCATGGACTAAACTGTGCCTCCCCTAGTATTCACCTGTTGATAAGCATTTGGAGATAATGCCTTTGGGAGGTAACAAGGTTTACAGGATGTCAATGTGCTTTCATTTTCTGTCTTACTATGCAAAAATGTGGCCATCTTCGGGTCAAGAACAGAGCCCTCACTAGTCTTCTTGATCTCAGAATTCAAGCTCTGGGATCTATAAGAAATACATTCCTGTTGCTTAAGTCCCCAGCCTATGGTATGTTGTTATGGTAGCCCAATCTGAGCAAGACAGCAGGATGCATTTTTTATTGACATTTTACAGATGAGAAAACTGGAGCACAGTAAGATTAAGTGACCAGGGGTGACATTTAGGTGTATTAGAACCAGATTTTTTGACTTCTCATCTACTGTTCTTTCTACCGCATCCATCAACTTTGAAAAAGTGCAATTTGTTCAAAGCAATGTGTTTCAAACACACTAATACCTTTATAACACTAGTGTTAGGGAATACAGTTTTCTATATCACTGTGAAAGATGTACTGAACATCCCTCTGTCCACAAGGGACATCTTGTGATCCACACCCAGCTCAAACCAGTGGTAAAACAAAACATTTCATCCCAGAGGCTTACTGTGCCTGAATCGATTGCTTTCAACATTTGTCCAATCAATACTACTACAGATCCTGGGCAGGAACCTTACTAGTTCAATACATTTTATAAAGAAGGGCAGGGAAGATTCTCCTCTGAACTGCTCTGACCCTCTTGATACTAGCCCTGATGAAGAAACAGAGAACTACTATTTATCTTACTTGCCTTCATAGGTGATCTACTCTCTCTTCCTAATTCTACAATACAAAATTGCTTAACATCCAAGAACAACAACAACAAATTTAATGCTTTAAATAATCTGTTTAATAACATTTGCTTTTAAAACAAAGTGAAATTGAACAAAAGCCAATGGAAGCTGAAAACTTAATGGCTAGACAGTGAGTCAAGTCTGTGACTATAGGGAAGACTTTACATCTCTTTTTGGCAGACTCCTTCCATTTATATTATGACAACTTGAATGAGCTGGATGTTAAATTAGAACCGTATTTAGCCTCTAGGGCTCTCGTATGATCAAAAGCTATTGTTATGCCCATCATTTTCTGGTAACAGAACAAGAGCCTAAGAATTATCCTCTCAACTAACCGTTAACAAAACAGGAAAGGTCCTTATTTCTGTTATTTTTTCAACTTACAGACATAAAATCATCCTGGATGCCAAGATAATAGGCTTTATGTTGAGGTACCTCTGTTTTTACAACTGCATTTGCTTTCTTCATTATTATCATCTTCACTATTATTATTAAATGCTGTCGTCCTTTGGACTTATCATTCCCTGTCTGAGAACACAAAATCTCATTAGGAAACGAAATGGCCTTGGGGAACAAGGGTCTATAAATCTCTCTGTAAGACCCTTTTCCACACTTAGGGATGGCTGTAATTTTCTTTTTGCTTCCTCTCTTTAAAGCAGAAGAGCCTAAAGTCTTTTATCTCTCATCACCAGTCGGACTTTGAAGGTTGCTACTAACTATTGTAGCCAGAACATGTGCTCTTTCAAAAAATCCAGAGGTTGCAAGATGGTGTATGTGCCAGATGTGTCCTAAGAGATTATTGGCTGAGAATATTTACTTGTATTAGAGCTTTAGGAATGCAAAATCATCTGCAAATAGATCATGTGTAGTTTTACCACTTAGAAGCATGTTACCCTTCTTTAAGCAAAGATTATGTATAGAAGTAGAGTCTCCTAAGTGGCCATTAAAATATAACACTTATTTCAATTTACATGATAGTCTTCAGTTCCAATCATCATGTATATCCACAAGACACTAATTAAAAAAACAAGAAAACTATAAGTAAATAGCAGAAAGATTGGCAGAGAAAAGGGGACAGGGAGGGAGGAGGGAAGGAAGGGGGAAATACTGGGGACTGAATTAGAACAAATTATAATTCCATGCTTTTATAACTATGTCAAAATGAATCCTGTTACGTATAACTGAAAAGAACCAATAAAAAAAGTAAAAAGCAGAGTTGATAATACCATTTATACCATTTAAAGTCAGAGACTTATATTTTAACTGGTTTTGCCTCCTTCTCTTTTGTGTGTTTTGAGGGTGGTGGGTAGAGAAGAAAAAAGTTCCAAGTGAGAGGACTTAAGAGTTTCAATGCCTCAAGAAAGAGAAACAGAAAGGGGGGAAATGTCTCCTGACAGAATAGTCCCAAATTAATTGTTACTGGAGCTGAACAATGGACTTCAAAACACAATTGTTCATCAGTTCACAGTGAGACCCTAAAACTTGTCAGAACTCTCCTCAGTTACTTGGGAAATAACCCACCTGTGCAGAGCACTAGAAACTTGAAATTACTGTTGCATTTTTGAAGTTTATAAGGGCAGTACTGAATTGAATAATGTTCTAAAAATACATTATTTGTGGTTATAGGTGTCAGTCCTGGATTTAAAAATTAAAAATATTAAATTGAGTGAATTCAGGAAATAAGGTAGTAATTGAGTTCTTGAACTAAAACATACATATCTGAAGAGATCCTTTTGACAAGACATTTAACTGCATTTCCTTATTAACTTTAGACCTTCCTTAAAAGAAGAATTGTTTTAAAATGTTCCTAGAGCATTTGACTGACACCAGTAGAATCTTTTTACACTTATACAAATGTCAAGAAGAGCTATTAATTTTAATCTTTGGACTAACTTACAAATTTTCCCCTATAAAATGTGAAACTTGGATTTATTACTATGGCAGTGGCATTGAAAGTTCATTTTATTGGCTAAGATCTTACTTCCATGGTACTTTGACTTCCAAAATAACAAAAATCTACTGGGAAAGAAATAATTGTTTTAAAACTGTCTAATCACTGACAGGTCAAAAATTCAACATCTTCTCACTGTAATTTATACAACAAAGGCTGTTGACAGTTGTAAGGATTATTTTTCTTGTAAACCTTGCATTTTCCTACGGCGAATAGCAGTGCATATTCCAGGTAATACTGGAGCCCTTTCCTCTAGCCAAATCAGGAGACTCCAAAGTTCCCTGGGTATATGCATGTACACATGTGCACATGTAGATAAGTACAAAATCCATAAGGATAAGGTAAAAGAAAAGAATCGAACTTCCATTTATATTTTCGTCCGTCTGTCCCTTTTAAATGTTCAATATTTTGTATGCATTTTCTTGTACATTAGTACAGTGACTACTACTACAGTTGGGAAATGTACATATATTAGAGATTCATGTTTACTGAGAGAAATTAACTTTAATACCAACCCTATTGATAATTATCAGTTTTAATTCTGTAATTTACCTATTCAAATCTCAATTATATAAATATCAAATTATGGAGTGACATGTGCTAAATATATAGGAGAGTACCACTGCAGTTTACTAAGAGACATCTAGAATTTTGCATGTTATTATATTTAATGCTCAAAATCAGCTTAGAGCTGAAAAATTTAGGGATGTTTTGTTTGTTTGTTTGTTTGTTTTTGTGGTGCTAGACATTGAACCTAGGGCCCTGCACTGCAAGGCAAGCACTACACCATTGAGTTATATCCCAAGGCTGAAAAGTTTAATTTTTAGAGTTAAATAGAAATACTATAACAGAGTTCCTTACTAAAAAGTAACACAAAATTATTATATAGATTTTCTTAAAACAAAAACTTAACACAAAATACTTTATAACATCCCCTGTGAGGCTTAAAATTACTTTCATTGTTGGCTGTGAGACTTTATAGTGTTTACTAAAAATTATGTGGTTTTAGTGAAACTTTTTATAAACAGTCTAATATCTAAATATGCTACTTAAATTCATTTCTGCTTAAAATGGCATATCCTAACAAAAAGTTCATAAAAATGGAACTATTTTTAAGAAGTCCACTCTATCTTAATGAAAATGAACTAAAATAGCAAAAACATGGCACATTTAAGAGACTTTTCTCATAGGAGAACATTAGGAGGTGGGATCTTTTGTTCTCAGTGTAGTCCTTTAAAACATGTGGCGTTCAGAATCACATATTCCCTATTAGTAATATTAGATTCATGTCAAGAATAGGAGGAATGCTACTGCTTACCAGGCTCTAAAGGAACCTGCATTTCCATGCACACATCTTACATAAGCCCAACAGTTGCTTTTCTTCATAAATCAATCTATTGTTGCACTTCATAATGAGAAGGCAGATTTACTGCCTTTTACCGCCTTTTCTCACCATCAGAAAGATGCCTATTTGGGTAATAGAACATTTCTCTTCTTCAAGGGTGTTTGGGATTAGGGAGGAAGGGGCAAGAACCTTTAACATCTGCTCCCTCCCAATGAATGACACCTCTAGTTCTCACAGCCTGGATGTTGAAAAGCAAATATCTCAAGTTGATAAAATTCTCTAACTTGAAGAAACACAGTACTTTAAATACATTGAAATCACATCACTAAAACACACATTTGGGATTTGAAGGTTATACAGTAAAACACAATATTTAAAAAACCACTAACGCTGCCCCTCAAATACCACACAATCATCATCACAGTCAGAACAATAGGAGTTTAGAATAAAGACCTGAGATTCATCGTCTTGAATTTTCTTCAACCCGAAAAACAAATTTAAAGTACTGGCTGGTAAGACTGTAATCATTTGAATCTCAATATTGTGCAAGAAGAACAAAAACAGTTGATAATATAAACTTACATTCTTCTGTTTTTATTTACCCAATGTTTTCCATTTAGGGAGAAATATTTAAGAATTACTAACTTCAGACTTGACTTTAAAAATAAGAGAAAAGCACTTGTTAGCATCTGATTCCTAACCATCTGCCTTTAAAAAATACACACACACACACATACACACACACACTCACACACACTCTCTCTCTCTCTCTCTCACCCACTCACTTTGCATTCTTAGCAAGTAAGTAGATCTTGATGGATCTAAACAGAAGTTTCAGTAATCATGGTTCTACTTTTGGAAACAAGGCTATCTTTAAACAGGCATCGTGATTCCTCCTAGCAAAGGCAGTCAACCACAAATTTTAAACAAATAGACACCATGTAAAACAAATAATAAATGAAGTGGGGCAGGTACTGAATTCAAGAGAATCTCTGTTTTTGAAGAAAACTAAATTATGTCTTCTCTCCATGAATATGGAGGACTGCCTTGTGAGCTAACACTTCTTGTTACTTTGGGCTATCTTTTGTCACTTAAGCAATGCTTTTTGACAGTTTTACAGGCTGTTATCCCAAAGGCTTCAGTATTTATGGTCTTTATTCACTTGGGCTTTCTGCTCTTATCCACTGGTTACTAATCACTAAATAGATTTTTTTTTTTTATGGGTCTGAAATTAGCTCAAAGGATGTCCTTCGACAATGGCAGCTCAGGACAGCACCGGCTAAAGGTCTTCTCCTCGGCCTCTTTCTTGCTCTCCTCAATTTTCTGTTCCTTACAGACAAGTTAATGAGGGCCCAAGATCCACGCTGTTCAATTAGAGCAACAGCGCAAATGATTTACTGCATTCTAAGAGGACGGTTTGGAATGGTTTCTGAATTGATGCTCAGAAACACATTCAATTTTAGTATCTCAAGAATGATTAAGAGCCTCAACTTGTTTTTCATCTTCATAAAACAGAAGCATTTCCTACTCATGGAATCATTATTCAGGAAAAGCTCAACTCTACAAACCTTACTATACGCACGCAAGCAGACAGGCACGTTTCAAATATGTATATGATATAAGACATATAGTTTATGACATACCATTAAAATTTCT
This sequence comes from Sciurus vulgaris, assembly GCF_902686455.1. NCBI lineage: Eukaryota > Metazoa > Chordata > Mammalia > Rodentia > Sciuridae > Sciurus > Sciurus vulgaris. The sequence continues at coordinate 38,788,005 of NC_136476.1, forward strand.
TGCTTATGTAGTAAAAGCTACTTATTACTTTATCCACTATACAAAACAAAACAAACAAACAAACAAAAACCCCAATGGCTAAAAAGAAAGTGGAAAACACAGCTCCTACATTTCACTTAACTTCACTTGAGTTAAACATCTCCTAAGAGACTGGCTGGCTTTTATCTTATGAACAATGTGAAATAAGTAATAGATCATGTCCTCCTTTTCAGACAGCTACTGAAAACCTGAAAGTCAAATTAGTCAAAAAAGCTGGTTTCTTATAATCTAAAAATCTGAAAGAAAACTAGAAATATTGACATAATTACTTTCATGCATTTTCTGATAAACTGAGCAAATTGTAGAATTCTCTGTATGGGCTGAGCAATAGGGAGGGGAGGGCGAGGAGAGGAGAGAGCAGCTTTGAAGGAGCACTAAGGCTCCACTTACTGCTCTAAAATGTAATTTACTAAATGTGACTCCTGTTTGGTATGAAAGTGACTCAAGAGCAGTTTCTGTTTTCTCTGAAAGCTTGCTGGAATGAGAACATTTCAAAAAGAAATGTTTCCCGCCCCCCCAAAAAAATCATTTTTTAAGCCTTTAGATATCTCCACATCTAGGTAAGACAGAAAAACGATTTTAATTTATGGAGATTAGCATTTACATGTGACTACTTTACCCATTTATACATAATATTGACTATCTGGACATCATGCAACTGAATTTATTTCACAGAGAATTGCATGACAAATTCTCCTTGAATATGGCTCCAGGAAAATTTCTTTCTGCAGATGAATGTGCATGCGTTCTGATATTCCCAAAATAAAACTCCATAACTGTCATATCTCTTTAAGAAAAAAATGGAAGACATTATTGCCCATGTATAAAAATTGGCTGGCACAGAATGAATGCTACATTCTCTTAAGTTTTGTGACTATTTATTTTAGATTATATTTGCCACATATATTAACCTGTAAGCCAACCCAAATTCCATTTGAACAGGCTTATAACTATTAAATAAATAAAGTTAAAAAAAAAAAAAACCAAAAAACTTGTGTTAGAATTTACAGTCATAAGTCACTGAAAATTGTAAGGAAATATTTTAATGTACAATTAAGTGATAAGTGATTTTTATCAAATATTCTAATGACTAGATCACAAAGAATATTCTGGAATTCTGGGGGGGGTTTAAGTTTAGAAGTATTTTGCTCTTACATCTAAAATATGTAAATGGGGAAAACATTTTGAATGTATGACTTTTCAAAATATGATAAGCTATTTAATTATGAAACATGAAAGAACAGTATTATTATTCTCTCAGTGAAAAGATACATTTTAGACTTAGGTACTTCAAGTTCTAATCTTTAACTTCTCTAAGAAAATAAAAAATTGTTTAATAATATAATCATGAGTGGGAAAAACTTTTACTTCTTTAAATATGCATTTTAAGAATTCACCGGTAGATAAAATATGTGTAAGTGCTCTGAAGTTAGAAAAGCAACATATCTTTCCCTACCTTAAATCCTCTAGGGGAAAATGCACATCAGGGTTCCATATTATATTATGAGGTATTCTAAAATCTTAGCTCCTATTTATAAACTTTTCTCTATCTTCTCTTAATTAGATTAATTATGCTATATACAAAATAGTCATCTAAAAATCAATAAGACTTTCCTGATTTTTTCCATAAATCAAAACACCCTGTGGCTTTTACTTGTCCGATCACTCTTCTCACGCTCACTTTTTCATTACCTTGTATAACATCCTGGAAACTATCTTTCCTATGAAGTTACTGCTCACAGTAAATAAACTTTACATATAGCTGGCCTTTAAAAACCAGAAAAACAGCAAGTAAAGGAATCATTCTCACCTCTTTTAAGAAAGTAGAGTAGCCCTCAGGAATAGAGAATTGCCCGAAAGTTCACATGTGTCAGCAAGGAATTGAAAGCTGTAAGAATGATCCTCTTGAAAAGAAAGACTTCTCCTTAGGCACCCACATGTATATTTAGATTAGATTGGCAGTTTAAATGACAGCAAACACATGGTCATGACTTCGCAATTGCTCATTCATCCAACACACACACACACACACACACACACACCCCACAGGCTAATCAGAAGCAAACATCCACCCCTGTTTTAGAAATAGCTTCTTCCATCTGATACTACTGTATGCACAGTAAGCAGACATTCTGCTAGAGATCATATGTCAACCCCTTAACTATCTCCTAGTATACTTGGATCTTGAATCACACTGGCTTAGTATTCCAGAACATTTTTCTAAAGTAAGCCTGACACCAACTTGATTCTGTAGGGTTTTAGGAAGCACATAACAAATAAATGACTATGCAAAGGTTCCAGGATCTATTTGTCTTGTGGGTATTTTAACTGTAGGGCCTGCCCCTCCTATCAGTAATAGCACACATTTCTATTTTATAAACAGGGAAAAGTCACTACAGAGGATAACATTTTTGTGTGCGTGGAAAAACAAACAAAAATGGTGACAGAGTAAAAAGGTAAAGATGTTGAACATGAACTTCAAGAGCCTACTCAAAACTGGAGCATCAGGGACATTCACCAGTAAATAAAAGAAACATTAGGAGGCTACCAACTATACCTGTGACTCTCTCTCTCTCTCTTTCTACACACACACACACACACACACACACACACACACACTGAGATAAGTTAGCAGGTAAGAAGCAGAAAGCAAATGCAGCTATCAGCTCTATGACAGAAAGATAATTAAAATGGCAAACAATTTTAAAATAATTATATTTCACTTTTGACACCGATTTTACATTTTTATCTTAAATGTCAAATATTTTGAAGACTCCAGATAAATACAGTGGTAGAGGAAATCGAATAATGTAGTGATTCGGGGCATCAGGTTCTGGAAATATAAGACCTAATCTGAACCCCATTTCCTCCACTTTCTATCTGTGTGACCTGAGTAATAGAATCTATCATTGTTCCCTTCATCTCTGAACTGGAGTCATGGAATTGATTGTGGTACCAATTCATATAGTTAATGTAGGTAGATACTGCAAAGCAGTTAGAACAGAGCATGGAATACATGACCTAGATGTTACCTACTGTCATCTTCAAGAAGACAAGTCTTGAGTCCATTTGGCTTGTCCAGCCTCTCCTCCATGATAGCCTTCCCTGAATACATCTGACACTTGAGGAAATAAGGCAACTTCTTTGGGATTGATCCACATTTTATTTCCTCTGAAAATTTTACCTATAGCAGGGAGCTGATAAAATGTCTGTCAATGTCTGACAGATAAGGAAAAAAACCTCTATACAAAAATCTAAATACAGTTCATCTATAGGCAAGAACTGCCTGGTCAGGTACTTATTGAGAATTTACAGAAAATAGAAAGTGAAACTCACTAGGGAAATCCTATTGCTTGAGTACAGAATTTTTCCTCAAGAATCTCAAGAAACAGATCCACCTAAAGAAAATACTAATATCATGATACCATTCTTGATAGTTTACTTCAATTTTACAGACTTATTCAGTTCTGTCAAATGTTAACTTCTCTTGATGATAAAAGGACAAAAACTGATGGGTACTGACTGCTCGATTGCAGAAACATTTATCCTGTAGTTTACTTTATGAAAGTATCACGAAGGATTCAGAGAGGGAACAAAACCTCAAATTTAGCTGAAACTCCTTTATATTCCCTGACAAAGACTATGAGTGGTTATTGTTATATGCTGTCTGCTCATGTAGTCATCAATAACAAGCAATTTTTCTTCTCCCTTTTAAAAAATACCTTTGTTTTACTTATTTATTTGTTTGTTTGTTTATTATGCTAAGGATCAAACCCAGTACTGCACATGTTAGACAAGCTCTCTACCACTGAGCTACAATCCCAGCTCCCTCTTTTCTTCTTTTAATAACCACAATCACTACACACAAGGAGTTCCTCAACTGCTAGTAGGAGGTTTGTTATAAAGAAAAAGAAAGCAGGTTTTGTGTACACAATAAATGAGAGTATTTTCAATGTTAATGCTATCCAAAAACTTGTTTCTAATGTTCAGTCTGTACCTATCATCAAAATTTAATATAACCTAACACAATTACCATGAATAGGATGCAGGTGTTGGATAATTATATTAGTATCAACACTACAGGCAAATTAAGATTTCTTCCCATGTGATGGAATTCTGATAAATATCAATTCGTTGGTTGACTGAATCCTGAAGATCAAAAGGCCCTGCATATGGCACTAATAAATCAAATAGAGTCATCAAATCTACAGTCTGTTTTCTTTGGCTAAAACTGCAAAGTTTTACTTACAGAGCCTTATCTACTCCTAAAAATTCTCTGCCAAACCAAATTTAACTCACTAAGAGCACACAAAATATAGCACTCCCAAGTGCACCCTCCTGGGGCTTTTGAAGTTTGGGGATACCATTATGTGATGGTGTCAATTATCTGGTCTTTTCTTCTCTCTTTCTTTTGTAATAAACTAAAACTATCCAGAAAAGTAAAGTGCTACCTCTAGATTCAGACTGTGAAGTTATGAAATAGTTTTATTTATTATTGAAATCTACCATGAACAAAGGTACTTTATAAAAATCTCTTAGCTAATAACACACACTGAAAATAACAAAGAATTGCATAGAACTTTTTCCTCACTCTATTTAAATATCAGCAAAAATTCCTGATGCTGGGAATTCTACTCAGGTATTTATAGTCCAATTTATCACCTTCTGATAAACTGAGCCTAAACTGTATGTGACAGAAGTACTATCTGAAAGAGCAGGGACTAGGAAAAGATAACAGAAGCAGGGTGAAAGCCCAAGAAAAATTTGTCTTTCAGTTGATTTCCCTAAGACTGTTCTCACAGATAAACCAACCTAGTCCATTATATTTCCAATCTTGAAGAATAGGTAGAAATGAATGGTGGACTACTGTGCTTTTTAATCTTCTTTATAAAATAATTCTGTACTTTTCAGATGTTTTCATAATAATTATGTTTGAAATATGTAAACAAAACATTTTTTCTTGGTTCAACTGAGAACTTCACAAAAGGGTAAGAAATACTTTTTTTCATGTCCAAAAGGATTTTAGAAAGTTTTCATAATTTTTCCTAAAATGCTGAAATCTCAACCAAGAATTTTTTGCTCATCTCCCTACACACACACACACACACACACACACACACACACACACACACAACCAGAACATGACAATTAAAAATGCCTTCAGGAAGTACCAAATGTATCAGTACATTTTAAAAACTACCCCAAGTTGACAGTCACTACTCAAAGCTAATGCTTCTTTAAAAGGTCATCTACAGGAGTCTTGTAAAAATCACCACTAATTGACAAAGCCCTCCATTTTAATAAAGTTAGAATTCTGAAGCCATCTTGAAATGATACTTTTGGTCTGAAAGATACATTTCAGTGATCTCTCTCAGGCACGGATACTCTTAGGAGCATTTGGGAGCAAACTAGAATCTCCACCTCCTGAGATAGTCAGATCCCATCCCTCCTTTAGTGACTTGGCCTATCACTCCACTCAAGTTTTAATGGGACAGCACTGCAGTCCCTGAGATTGAAACTGAATGAATGCCCACTTCCAGTTGGCACTGCCATTTCTGTAGTTCATACACAGAACGCACACAGATGCATGACATTTAGTCAACAGGGCCCAGAAAGCACCATGTGAAAGACACCTGAGTTTGCCATCAGAATCAGTGAATATAAGAGGGGTGTTATCAGTCGATTTATGTTTAGGGGGAAGTCTGTTCTGTGCCTGAAGTGACATAAAATAATGTTTGAAGCAAAGTTTTCAAGGCACAGCATATCTAAGAGTGGACCATTCAAATAACCCTCTGGTCAGCAGTCCCAAGTCTACTCCCTTGGAAGCCAATAAACCCAGAGTCAAACAAGTCAGCCTCTGAAATGTGTGTGCATTTGTGTGTTGGGGGTGGGGTGTTCTCCTCCTTGGCTACAGCTTTGCTAAAGAAAGACCAATAAGGAATTGGTCTGGTTCCTGTCATCAAGATTTGTTTAGAGGCCCAATGGCTAGAGTAATGAACCTTGCAGGAGTGGACAAAGCCTATTTATAGAAGCTTTCAGCTGCCACAGACATCACAGGAGATGACAGACCCCATTCCACAGATGCCCCAAGTTTCTATTCTAAAGATGCACTTGAATGATACAGCCAAGTGAATATCTGACCACACCGAATATTCCAGGCTCAAGAGAACTCCCAGTAAGAATTGTTGATTGCCTTTTATGGTTTTAGCACTGGCCACTCTGCTCCTATGGTGAAAGCCAGGCCACTTTCTGGATATATATATAAACTTTCAAACTGTCCCACACTGAACCTGGATAATGAATGAAGGGCTCACGGGTTCTGTGCTATCCTGATATTCATTACTGTCTCCTATGGTGAAATTCTGCTTCTCATCGTCTTCATTTATTAAGATGGCCTTCCATGTTCTTTTCATTCCTGAATTCTAGTCTATATTTTGCCTTGTGTATGAGTTAAACTCCCAAAAGATAAAGACAAGGATGAGAACAGAAAGACTGTCTTACTTTGTACCCTGTGTAGTAGGGGTTTGGAGGTTTTTGCTATGAAAGGCCCAACAGTAAATATTATAGACACTATAGGTGATATAGTCTCTGAACTATTCACCTCTGACCCACAGCACAGCACCCACAGACAAAAATGTACACAGATGAGCATGTCTGTGTTCAATAAAACTTTATTTATAAAAACAAGTGGTGAGACAGATTTGTCCTTGGGCTGAAGTGTGCTGACCACTGCTCTGTGGGTACCTAGCACAGCAACCAGATTTCTCTGATTTAGCTTACCACATTATTTCCCTTGGTCTATTTTTGTTTATAAACACAACAAACATTTTTTGGGGGGAGCTGGGATCTTTTGCAGGGGTGGGGGTGTGAAATAAGTTTAATGAGTTCATTCACTAGCTGTAGTTTTCTGTTCCTCTAATACACTGTCCTTTTGCAACTAAAGAATTTTATCTCGTGTAAGAGCAGTGTTCTGACCTTACCCAAATTTCTCAGAGTTACTGTGGAAGACATAACTATCATATGTTATCTTGAAGAGTGAGCTTCATGACAATTATATTGTTAAGACTCAAGTATAAATAAAATTACACTTTACCAAAACAAACAAAAACCAATTGTTACTTCCCCTGATAAAGCAACATTTTAGAAATGATTCTTGGAAAACAGTTACCAACTCACAATTACTAAGTCACTGCAAACTCCTACAGGAAAGCTGTAGGGAGCTTGATTCACTGTTTCAGAAGTTCAAGTTTAAAGTGGGTAAATTTTAGATATCTGGCAGTTCAAGATCTGAAAACGGAAATATAGGACTGGGTTGTTTTTGTAGTAGAGATGGGAAGGGCTGTAATATCACAGCCATTCAAAATAATACCTAACCAAATCAAATAAACGTGTGCTTTAAGTTCAAATGGACATCTGCAAAGAGTAATGCTTTTGAGTATCACCTAGAAGAATTACCGACATTAGAATCTTTAACCAAAGCGATTTCTTGTATAAACCCCCAAATGAAAAGGTAGATTAAGTCCTGGATGTGTTATAAGTCGGCACTTTATTTCTTCTTTTGAAGATTTAGGCTATCAAATAACAAAACTGTACAGTTGGCTAAATGGAAAACTCAAAGGTTGAGGAAGAATCGTAGGATCTTTTTTTTTCCCTGTTTTCCCTCCCAAAGAATCTCTCCATTTAAAAGACGACAACAGGAAGGTAATTGTCAAAGACAAAAAAGTAAATAGGAAGATAAGAGAAAAAATGATCCCAAAAGATGGAATCCTTCAGGATAGTTTCTCATAACAGTTACATGCCAGCGAACTGAGGACAGAGTTATCACCCCAAAAATAAGGATGTGTAAAAGATGTGTAAATGGCAACACCATTTACCTTTTTTTTTGTAGCAAGAGGAATATCAGTAATAATCTACCCAATGGCACATTCCACCAGGGAGAGATATAACCCATTTCCCTCAATAGCTACTAAAATTCTCCAAAACCTCTTAAGATGTTCAGAGTTATGGAAAAAAGGGAAAATTACACGCTGACCCAAAATGTCAAGAACTCTGAAAGATGCTGTAGAATCAGAAGGTAATGTTTCATCAATAACACATTCATGTAAAACTGCACTGAATCCACACAAAAACTGGCACTCAACTATTTATAATAGCATTATTTACAGCAGTCAAAAAGTAAAAATAATCCAAATGTTCACTAAAGATTAATAAATGTAATGTGGTAAATCCATACAGTAGAATACTATTAAGCCATAAAAAGGAATAAAGTTCTGTTCATGTTACACCATGGATAACCTTGAAATTAGCCAGGCACCAAAGATCACATTTTATATGATACCACAGATATACAAATTATCCAGAATAGGCAAATCTAGAGACAGGAAGTAGATTAGTGGATGCCTAAGGCTAGAGGCAATGGGAAAATTGAGAGTTAATAGCTAAAAGGGTATGGCCTTTACATGGGGGACAATGAAAACTTTCTGAAATTGATGGTAGTAATGGTTGCACCTGCCCTATAATATACTAAAAATCATTAAATTGAAAATTTCAAGTGGATAAACTGTATGTCTATAAAAGCTCTTTAAAAAAAATAAAAACTGCACTGAACATATATTTACAGTTGCCCATGCGACAATTTTTTCCTTTCTTACTCTGTCTAGTAAGGCAATTTGATTCAGTTCCTTTATTTTTGAAGATTAAAATGTAATTAAGTTATGTATACTTTGGGGCACTATGTAATACTTTGGCCCATCAGACCATTATAGCAGTTCCTAAAATGGAAATGTTATGAGAATCAACCAGGAACATTTAATGGTGAGTTTGGCAGCAATCTTTCCAACGAACTTACAGATAAAATGTGAAACATTAGCCAAAGAAAATAGTAGTAGATTTGATAGTGTTACATTAAGAAGGATATAAATTAGAAAAATCTGTTGAGGTATTTGAAGGTAAAAGGTGATAAGTTTAAATAGAATACTCAAAGTAGGATATTAATTTTTCCCCAAAGTAGTAAATATAGATAGGGCTTTGAAAGCAAAACTTAAAACCTTGTAATATAGATTAACATCCACTAATAGAGAAAAGCAGCATTAATATAAAAGAAAATGGAGATGTAATCATATAAAGATATGACTGATACAGAAAGACAAGTCTAAAATAATCATAAACTAATTGCTTATATAAAAATCAGCAAGTTTAATATGCATAAAAATTTTATGTTGACTTGTTTTTGCATGCTTACCATGTGCCTGAAAATGTATTAGCACACTGGGCAACTGATAGACAATCCAGATTGGACTCCTGACCTCAGTGGTTTACAGTGTTTCTTATGGTTTGAAGTTGATCTGCCTTTGTATCAATGTTTCACATGCACCAACAATTCTTCAAACACAAATGCAATAATTGCTCTAAAATATTAGATAAGAGGAAACAAAGTTTCCCTCCCTCCTTCCCCCACCACTGGGGATTAAACCCAGAACTCATGCATGCCTCTACACTGTGCTACATCCCCATCCCTTATTATTGGTTTTGAAAGAGGGTCTCACTAAGTTGCCCAGGCTGGACTCATATTTGCCATCCTCTTGCCTCAGCCTCTTAAGTAGCTGGGATTACAAGTACCACCACACCTGGCAGAAGTTTCTTTTCTAAAAACAAAGTTAGAAGTATAAAGTAATCAGTCATCAAAATAATTTTCTTCTATAATAGTAAGACAAATAAATTTAATAGGTTATATTGAGATATAATTTACATGTAGTAAAGTGCACAAATCTAGTTATGTAGTTCAATCATTTTTTTCATGTGGATACACTTATGTAATTATCACCAGATCAAGACATAACAGTTCACCCAATGACAACAGTTAGCAATAGTCTAGTAGTAGCTACTGCTGGATTATTTGCTTAGTCTTACCTACTCTCCTAGGTAATTGAGTAGAAAATGCTGTAAAAGGCAGACCAATCAATACCTTCTAGATGACAGATCATCTGTGTGTATAAAATTCTGGATAATTTCTAGGAAAGAGAAAATTAGAGGGGGGAAAAAAAAGGAAGGAGAACAGGTTCCTATAAATAGTAGTAAATCAGGTAATAAGGTGGCAGAACTTTAGTTTGCAGGGAGGGTGAACAGTATGAGGGAATTATTACTCTAAGGCACAGACTAACTAGAACTAGAACTAAACAGCAGCACAAAGTGAGCACATGGAATCCTTGTCCCACTTCATCTACATACATCTATTAACATTTTCATGAGAAAACATGCCAATCTATGGGCAGGTCCCTGACGCACTTTTCATCTTACCTCTTGAGATCCAATCTTATATTGTTGTACGTCAGCTTTATTTCTATGAGCTACTCTATTTTTGTTAAAACAAGGTAGGGTAAAAATATATGTAACTCTCTGTCAGGATTAAATGTAGTTCTCTATAGAGGAAGTTGGCAGAAGGAAAACATGTATGTGACAGATGTCCAACAAACAAGCAGAAATTATGCAGGCTTGTAAAAGTTAAGGTTTTAGTACATATGTGTTCTTATATTTCTTCCACTTTTACTATTTACATTTAGGTACATCGATGCCTGTGTGCTATATAAGGTTAAAGACAGAAAACAACAAAAGAAAAAGACAAAACCCTATGGAAATCGACGGGTGGTTTCAGGAGGGCACGTCTGTGGTATCTTGAATCAGCGCCCCCTGCAGGGGAAAGGGAACCTCACAGGACCAATGTCCAACCTGCTCACTGGAGAGGTCCCTCCCTAAGTGCCAAGAAGCCAAATTCACTGCCAATAGAAAACTCTGAGAAACTTGCAAGAACACTATTTGAAAAATAAAGATAATTAATACATCTCTTCCTAATCTTTCCTGTATTAAACCAGCCTGGTGATGCTTGTATTACCTTCAGGGTCCAGAGACTGCTCTCTAACTGGCATTTTTATTTTGTTGGCATCTTTAAAATGTACCACCAAACTCAAAATAGATGCAGTCTGATGGGAGAACTGTAATTTTCCGTGACTGATATGCAATTTTTCTATTAATACAGTTTTAAATTAGCTCAATACAGTTGACAAAACCCCCAAGATGATTTTACATCCATATAAACTGTCTCTAAGGCTGATCTCCCTAAACTTTTATTAGACAAAATAATTACTTGATTTCAAATGAAGGGATTTATATTTATCTTCATTAAATTTCATGTTCCTAGGTTTAGGCTAGCATTTCTACTTGTTAAGAATTTTTCTCATAATTCTGGGATTAAGTGGAATATACTACCCCTCCCAGCTTTGGGTCACTGTAAGTGTGACTTTCATATCTTTATAAAACTCACTGTAAACATAACAAAAAATGACAGGAAAAAAATGTAAAGCTCTGTAACCTTCTATAAGAGATGTCTTTATGAGCTGATGTGGACTCTTCAGAGGTGCTTGTATAGCTAGTGCAATCCATCTGCATCAGGAATACCCACTCTGCGTGTCTCTCCTACCTCATCCTAATGTATCAGTGAAAGATTACATTCTCTACTCAACTTTCAAATAACTGAGGAAATTAGACGAGTGTAACAGCCAGTTGGGACCTAGTGACAGATAAGATCTTTCGCAAGTGTTCCTTAACTACATGTTTCAAATTCAATTCTAAAGTTTTATGGGACGCACTATAGGACTTACCAATGGATGTTTCTGCGATCTGAGGATGTGTGAAGTCTACTCATGAAGGTGGTGCCCACCAATGCTGACTGCTCTGTCTCCAAGCCTCAGTACTCTTACCTGAAACACCGTCTTTCCTAGGAGCATTATATCATCTACTCCATGCTAAGAAGATTTTCCTGCAATTTCAAAATTATTCGATAACATAATTGTGCAGGTTTGAATGTTTTAGGTTATATGCTATGAAAAGGCCAATGACTGAAGATTATAATACTTTCGAGACCTTTCTTCCTTTCTCTCAGCAGCTATGCCTGACATAACTACATTTAATTGCCTGGGAGAAGCAATGCTAGTTGAACAAGAAATGAGTTAGGATTGCCTCTATAAAATAATTAGCTATGCGCTTTTCTTTTAAGCACCAATCATTTAATAGGAATAATCGAATATACTTTAAGAACACAGAAAATCAGAGCAATTAAGAAGTGATAACCCCAACTTGAGTTACAACTGACATCACTGATTTTTAAACATATATAATCAATTGCTTTTGATTATTTAGTGCTTTTCTTGAAAGTATTTCAGCATTGATTAATAATGGTTTTCATTCCTATAGAGCTTTATATTGGAAAAAAAAAGATTTACAGTCATTTTAATTACCCTTCACAGGAATTCTTATCAAATCATTCAATGACACAATTCCTACTTCTTTCCAGATGAGGAAGATGACTCATAAGCAGTTCACAGAATTTTCACTGGTACAACACTGCAAGAGTTGACTGGATTCCCACACAGGGAGACAGAGTCTAGCTGCAGGAAAACCAAACACAGGGGAACCAAAGAAAAAGGCAGAGGTGATGGTTGGAGAGTAGGTAACTCCTCCACAGTCAGAATCAAGGTTTCGAATATATACTACTTACAGAAGCAGAGGCAGACAAACTTTACCTTATCTGAACACAAAATAAGACACCAGCTATGCTAAACAAGAGGAGAAGGACCAGTTTTAAGAAATGCAGCCATGTTTCCTCCTACCTAGATACCGAGCCAACTGGCTGTGAGTGAGAGAACTGGCAGGTTAAGGCTGGAAGGGAAGGGAATTATTGGATGGTGATAATTTAACTCAATATTCCTAAGAGACAACTCTGGGGTTCACAAAAAGATGCCAGCTCTATGTCTTGGTGTACAACTCTAAGATCTTGAGGAAACAACTGCTCTACTCAAAGTAAGGAACTAGTTGTAACTTCTTTCCACCTTAGCTGGGATTGGCTTGACCCTCAAAGTGTTAAGACATTAGCTTAAGATATACTAGCAACCAACACAGGAAGTGTCTTTAAGCTCTTCCTCAGAAAAGATAGGGAAACAAGGAATAAAGTGTTAGGGAAAGAGTCTGGAAAAATGAGGCTCCCGGAAAACAATGACAGACCAGTATATATAAAAGCCTAGCCTATTTTTTTCTTTGTTGTTTAAATTAAACAAGTTGTACCCAGACTCTCCCACCACCACCAGGGCAGGGTAGTGGGAAGAAGGGGCGTTTGCAGGGGAAGGCTTGAGTCCAAGGTGACCCATGTGACAGAAAGGCAAGTGAAAGACCCCATGAGGGAAGGAAAGGCCATAATCTTCCCAAGTTCACTGGTCACCACCTGTGAGGCTAACAGTTGGAGGAGCCAATCCATAGTGTCTCCCAAGGCAACAGATGGATCAGAAGAATTAGTCACTGCCTCTCCCATGATGCTGGGCGTAAAACACTTCAGAGGAAAGGTGCATCCTGCTGAAACAAACCTGACATCTGCTTAATCTTCTCCCTCGGCCTCCAACTCCATACTGGATATTTCAAATGGATAACAACTTGAAAGCTCCATGTGGACTTTTCTTTCATTATTATTATTTCAAACACTAAATGTTATCTACTTAAGGATCTTATCTTGGCTCCATGCCCTGGCAGAAGGCAAGATTTTTCTGCTAATAAGGGCCTGGAGGCTTTACAAGACCACAGGAGTTTTCAAAAATATTCCTACATATTCATAATAGTCAAATTAATAGAACTGATGCCAGATGTAAAGTGGCATTTTATGGGTAGTTTTAAAAGGTACTAATGGGGTAACTTTTAAAGCTACTTTATAACATGCAGTTATGAATCTAATGCAAAATCATGTTGCCTTTTCATCTTGGCTATGTGTTCTCTATTCTATAATGAACTAATCAGTAAAAACTTGGCATCTTTCTCCTCTGGAATGATATTTGGCATTCAGGAAAGAAATTTAGGCTAAACACCTTTTTAACTGTCCTTTCTGTAACAATTAAAATCTTTGCCTTTGACTTACTGACACAGTTCACAACCACACACAATGAAAACAAAATATATCTTTCCTGTATGATCCATTACATGCCCTCAGATGGATTTAAACCTGCTAGCCAAGCCTGCATTTTTATGGGCTTTAAGCTGTTGAAGAGCCAACAGAAGTACTGACAGTGCAGTACCAGGTAAACCAGGTGAATGAAAACCACGAGTAACCCAGCTATTCTACAAGATTTTCTGGATACAGGACCCTGCGGTGTGTGCTTTCTATGAAAGCAGACTCCTCATTTCAAATTTCATTCAAACCAAAAGACAAAGTGAAGTACAGTGGCAAAAAGTTAACTAACAAATGTAAACACAGCATTCAAAATGGCAAGGTCACATCAAAGCATAACAAAAACTATCGCCTAAAAGAAGAAAAGACTTATCAGTATTCAGTTTGTTTTGCTATTAGACAAACTCATCTTTTAAAAACCTTTTTAGCAGCATTTTGAAATTTGGGAAGTTCCTTACACAATAGTCCCCCGTATAATTCATGTGGTTGGACACTGCCAGGATCTCTACTTTATTCAAAAACGAAAAATGAAAGGAAACAGTTTAGAAATATTCAGAGTCTACTAGCATTAACAAAATACCAACAATATGCCAGATATTATTTGCATCCTATTTGATTCATCAATAATTCTTTTAGATGGTATTCACATTTCAGAAATTGTGAAATTACGCTTGACTTGTTAAGTATTTTGCCCAACCTAGAACCATTTTCCAGGTTTTGAAACTCTGGGATACTTAGTTTATAAAAACATGTGGTCTGTCCACCGATCAAAAAAATGGATAAAAAAAAAATGGTAAAAATATACAATGGGATATTATTCAGTCATTAAAAATAATTAAATCCTGTTATTTGTAGCAACATGGATGGCACTGGAGGACATTATAGTAAGTGAAATAAGTCAGGCACAGGACCACAAATATGGCACGTTCTCAGATGTGTGGAAACTAAAAAGTTGATGGCACAGAAGTAGCAGAGTGGTGGTTATCAGAGCCTGAGAAGTGTGTGGGGTAAGAAGGGATGAAGAAAGGATACCAGGTCTCCGTTCTATAGGAGAAACAGCTCCCTCTGTTTTAGGGCACAGAAGGGTAACTGTGGCTACTGACAATTAATTGTATATTTCTAAACAGCTAGTAAAGAAATTTTAATCATTTGCAAAAACTAGAGCAATGGTAAATGTTTAAAGTGATGGATATGCCAATTACCCTGACCTGACTGTTTTTCAATACATGTACCCAAAATATCATAGTGTACCCCATAAATACGTATAATGTTATGTACCAGTTAAAAATAAATGCATATATTTAGGAACATGGAAAACATCATTTTTTTCAAAATGGCACTTTGCAAAAAAAATTCTCAGAATTGTTTTATTTAGGTCTTAATAATAATGAATAAGAAAAGAAAAAAAAAAAAATCATGATCTCTACTCTACTTTCCTAGCTCAACACACTATGGTTACAAGCTGATTCCTGTCTCCAGCCTATATTTACACACATGTACTAATGCTGAAGGCAAATGAAGGGGATGCAGATGTCACCAAAGCTGAAAGAACCTATAAGCTCAAGGAGAAACGTTGTGTGTGAGAGGTGAGCTGTCAGTAAGAGGTGAGCTGTCAGTAAGATGATCGCAGTCGAAATGGAACAATGGAAGAAAAGAGAAATAAGGGAGTGTTATTGCTGGGGGAAGGCTTATCCTAACTTAAGAGTCAAGGAAAAAAGAACTGAAATCATGAGTGGGGAGCAGTGAAGAGTTGGTTAGTAGAAATCTGTCAGGAAAAAGATGTTAAAACTAACACACACACACACACACACACACACACATACCCCTTGCATATTTTATTAAACTTAACCTTATAAATATACATTAATCAACCAATCTTTTCATGCATGATCAAGAAGTTTCGATTATGGTCTGAAAAGTCTTTTATACATCAATCTCTGAATCCATCATCTACAATCACCATTTATGAACAAGAGCCAGAGACTCACATAGCTATTAGAATGCAAGAGTTGTCTAGATTCTCAAGATTTTCCCTATTGTGTTTGAAAGCAAAAATGTTTTTTTCAAGGGAGTGCCCTTCAGGTCTCAATTTAATTTTCATAGAAACAATTATTTTTTTGTGCATATTATTAGTTTATATGACATTTAATTAATTAATGCAATTAGAAGTAGAACTGATCATATATGTTCGGAAACAACTAAACTGACTTTGTGGCAAGTGGCAAAGTTCCCACTCAACTTTTGGGAACAGAAGCACATGGTTTAAAAGTACCCACCAGAAATGGGCAACAGTGAGTATGTTTTATAGGGGCATTGAGAAAACTCAATGCAGGCCCTCTACATGAACTTCTTTTGGTGGCAGAACATGTACGTAGGGCCCTGTAAGGGCTGGGAGAAGGGTAGCTGTGCAGGATTCATCTGTACACAAATGCCAACTTAGGGGATTCCAGGGTAAAGACAGAAGTGACCTAAAAACACCTCAGGATACCTTTAAGATAGTAAGGTTTCAAGGCACATGTACTAAGGTTATGCCTTTCTTTTAAGAAAAGGGGAGATGATTGTGATAACATTTTCTTTTCCAGAATGATGGCTTTTTTCTCTTAATAGACTCAACCTTCCACAATGTTAAATTATATTTGGGGATAATTTTTGTTTTACAGATGTAATGAGGATTTTAAAAAAAAAAAACCACTCTTCAAAAGAGTACTGTTTTGAATCAAACAACATTACCCTATGTAAATTTATGATTACACAAATGGTATGCCTTTACTCCATGTACAAACAGAGAAACAACATGTATCCCATTTGTTTACAATAAAAAAAATGTCAAAAAAAAAAAAGAGTACCATTTCCTATGAACATAATATGAAAGGAAAAGTGCCAATAAAGGCACAATTAAGATGCTCATTTCTAGGGGAACTAACAGTATCCCCCTGAACTTATTGCTCCCACTGTGTTATTGTTTTGTATCTCTTTTTCAGCATACTTGATACTTGTGGTTATAAGCTAAAATGTTTTGTATATTTTCATATATTTTTCTACATACACAATAAACATTTCACTATAAGGTTTCTGAAATACAACGTGATGATTTAATGATTTTTTACCAAATTAAGATCACTAAAGTAAGCTAATCTGTCTTGACAATTATGCAACCTGAGAAAACAGGAGGGTAGAAAAACCAGTACCTTTGTACAATATACGAGTGGCATTTTATCAGTTGCAATAGTTTCAAGAGCACATATAAACACTGGAGAGAATCTAATCATATTTCATGATCACAAAGACAGCAAAAACAAGGTGGTCATATAACTTTCATGTTATCATGCCTCTGCACGGTCCCAATAGGAAACAGGGAGGCAGAAATTTCTTTCACTTCAACATCCTGTTATTGAAATTTCTCTGAAAACTATTTGCTTTTTTAAAACACCGAAGCAAATGTTTTGGGATTTTAGGCTCACAACCCTCTGCGGTCTCAATAAAAGATTAATTTGTGGTCCTTACCTCCCCAGTGTTATTTTTGCGGTTTAATATTCTTCATGGTAGAATCCGTTAAAAAAAAAAAAAAAAAAAAACTGATCTTTTGTGGGAGTTCTGAAGAACTTCACAACCCTGAGCTAGTTTATGTGCCCCAACAAAAAGGCTAGGGCTGCAAAGGCAGGCAGAGAGCAATCCAATGCATACACCTTGCTTACTTTGGCTCCAAATACATCCCTGGATTTTGTTCTATGAACTTATTTGCACAAGGGTGGCTGACACCCTGTATTGTGTACTTCTGGGAGGGCCAAGACTTATCTTTTTATGCAGTAGGATCTCTCCTTGTGGCCTGTCTACTCCACCTCCATAAAGGGAATGAACCAACACTCACGTATCTCCTGACTGCTCAGAGGTATTTATAGTTGATTCTTCAACCATAAATAGTATCGATCAGTTAAGAGGAGTCTTAATCATAAATACATAATATGTATGTGTCTTAATATATTTCTGCACTAACTCACACTTGTTTGTGCCAATTATGTGCTGGACACAGCATAAAGAACTAAAACATCAGAGAATTAAGAGACAGTGCCGGGTACAGTGGTGCACACCTGTAATTCCAGTGACTCAGAAGGCTGAGTCAGGAGGGACTGCAATTTAGTAAGACCCTAACTCAAAATAAAAAACACAAAAGGCAGGGGATGGAGCCCATACTCCTGGGTTTGATTCCAAAATGTTGTAAAAAAAGAAAAGAAAAGAGAGAGAGAGAGAGAGAGAGAGAGAGAGAGAGAGAGAGAGAGAGAGAAACTACTCAAAGTATACATAAACTATTAATAGAAAATGCATAAAAGTGAGAGGGATAACCAGTTAAGGATGATTATTTGGAAAAGCTTCAAAGAAAAGGTGAAAGCCTGGTGTGGTACATGCCTATAATCCCAGCAGCTCCAGAGGCTGAGGCAGGAGGATCAGTTGCAGGTTCAAAGTCAGCCTTGACAATCCTGTCTTTAAATAAAATATTTTTTAAAAGGGCTGGGCATATAGCTCAATGGTTAAGTGCCCCTGGGTTCAATTCCTGTTACAAAGAAAGAAAGAAAGAAAGAGGGAGTGAGGGAGGGAAGGGGGAAGGGAAAAAGAAGGAGAGAGAAAGAAAGAAAAGATGAAAGTTAAACAGGTTATAAAAGTCTCAGGGTACTTCACTGGGGAACAGAGGATTGCTAATATTTTGGGATGACTAAAACATAAAGGAGAACAAAGAAAACTAAGGATGCAAAGGGTCAGACTGCAGATGACTTAAAAGCAATGCTTAAAATAAATTTTAAAGCATTTCAAACTCTTGAAGGAAGCCAGGGAATCAAATTCATTTTCTTGAAAACTGGTAAACAAAGGGAAAGAATCAAGACTGTTTTACTTTTCCTTTACAAACTGGTTATACAAAAGGCAGAAGAGGAGAGTTTCTCTTTACAGGTGAACTCTGGTTAATCAACAAAGAAAGAATGATGGAATAAAGATACTCATTCCCAATGAATTAATGTGTATAGGTCTGAGCATCAATATTTGGTAACATCACACAGAAAAGAATAGGTCTCCAGATGGAAAAAAGACCCACAGTCCTACCTATAACATACTTTTGTTCCCCACAACCCCAAATCAAAACCAAAACCTTAGCCTAAATATGACCATGCCTTTTGACTACTCATTTACAGAAAATATACCAAAGACTGTCAAGAAAATTCAAACTGAGGAATTCTAGAATAACCTACTTTCTTTCCTTTTACATTAATGTGAAAAAAGAGTGATGAGGCAGAATCTATAGGTTAAGAGAAACTTGAAAGACATTTTTACAAATTGTAAGATATGAACTTTATTTGGATCCCAATTCGAGCAAAAAATGATAAAAATGAAAAGGATTCATGACATTTTGGTTCTACTGGAAATTCATCCAGGGAGATATTTGATGATATTAAACATTATTATTTAGATGTGGTAATGGCATTCTAGTTTTGTTTTTCTTATCTTTTAGAGATTCATACTGAAATATCTATCAAAGAAGTTATATATCTTGGATCTCACTAAAAATTATATTGGGGAAGGAGCTGGCACTACACACAAAAAAAGATTAACCATCAATAGAAACAGTGATGGCAAAGGAAAGGTTCATTCCATTATTCTGCATATTTTATGAATATTTTAATTCTCCATAATAAAAAGTTATAGAAAAGGAAAAGGGGAATGTTAAGGAGAATTTGGTACTTAGCCCTTATGGGAGCTGAGGTTTTGAAACAATGAATTGCTTTATAAAAATGGTAATTTAAAATAACAGTTTGAAAACAACACATCAGGCCATCATTTTAACTAGTTAATTTACATCCCTTTGCATAAATCTTTCAAAACTTTTGTGTTTCAGAAAGTTATACAGAGAAGAACCTTGGAAAGGAAAGAGAGAGGAACTTTCTCTTAAAAAAAGTTCGAAGAACAACTTAATGTGTCCCACCTCAGTTGAACTGAGAAACTAAATCAAGCACTAAGTGGGAACAGAAAGAGAAAGAGGGATTGAGTCACAGACGTTTTCAGAGCAAATCTGTCTGACGGGGCATCATAACCAACTGAAATGAGATGTGAAGGAAAAGAAGTAATTTTTATACCACCAATCACTGCAGAAAACTATGTATTTCCTGTCACTGGAAGATAAGCTCTGCAACCATTTTCTTTACCATTTTATTCCCAACACTCAGCAACAGATAATAAGCCCTCAGTCCAAGTATCTGTTGAAACGATATATCCAATAATAACTGACATTTGAACCAACAAATAAATGAATGCATAAAAATCTAACTAGGAAACATAAGCAGGTGGTGTGGGATCATGGATGGAACTAAATCAGGGACTATGCCCAGCAGCTAGCAATAGGTACCTGAAAAGAACCTAGGATAAGAGTTTATTTTTCTTTTATTGAATGTAAATCCAGCATGCTAGACAAGATCAGTATGGCAGTTTCAGAATATCAGAAATCCTGTTTCTTCTGTCCTATGTACCCCTCCATACTTAGCATATCTATCTCATTATCTATCTATCTCATTATAGATTTATCTCATTAACCAGTCTGTAAGGGTATGGATACATGGTGTCTCCCCAATAAGTTTGTATGATAAATGACGCAGGAATATTCCAAGGTGATGCAATTAGATCATGAGAGCTCTAACCTAATCAGTGGATTGGTCAATTTGATGGGTTAATAATTTGAATGGATTGTTGGTTAGACAAATGCATACCTTTTGCCTTTGGGGTGTGGCTAGAAGAAGTAGGTCCCTAGAGGCATGCTTTTGGGAAATTATATCTTGTCCCTGGCTCCTGCTTCCTGGCTGCCATGAGCTGAGCAGCTATCCTCCATCACTTCCTCCCACCGTGATGTTCTGCTTCACCTCAGGCTCAGAGTGATGGATGAGTTGGTCAATCATGGATTGGACTGAACCTCTGAAACTGAGTCAAAATAAACTTTTTCTCCTCCAAGGTGTTCTTGTCAGGAATTTTGGTCACAGCAATGAAAAGCTGACTAACATAACAGACTTTGTCATATGACCACATCTATCCTGGCTGGGAAATAAACTTTTTGTTAGGCGCACTATTATGCCAACAAAACTGAAATTCTATTAGTAAGAAGAATAGGTCAATGTATATTAATTAGACAGCTGGCAACATCTGCAATAGATATGTAATTTAGAGTAACATGTGCTTAAGCTACCTAGTATGTTTCAGGTACCTGCTAGTCAGAGCTGTCTACTTGGTGGCTTTTGGGTACAGCTGGGGTAGGAGAAGATATTTTTTAAAATGTGTTGGTAATAGGCGACCATCCAGGGAAAGAACATACAATAAAAAAGGAGGAAGAGGAGAATGCTAACACAAGGGTGGAAGAGGAAGATCTGCAGGCAAAGGAGACTCACCGAGGGCAGTCGGAGAGATCAGGGTAGGTGTGAGGGGGTCAAGTAGCAGAGCAGAAAACCTAGTCAAAGCTGCGGAAAAGGTCAAATCCTGTCTTGTTTAAAAGCTGGTTTCTATATTCAAAACTGCAAGGCACTGGTGACCTTTTCCAAAGGTAGTTTTAAGACTAGTTTCAAGAGCAAAAGTCAGACCGCAATGGGATGAGATCAAGGGGAGTTTTTAGACAGCCATCAGCAAAGGGTGGGGTGTGAGAGATTGTAATCTAAAGAGCATCAGGAGTAATGGAAGGTTGGAG
The DNA here is from genome assembly GCF_902686455.1 of Sciurus vulgaris. Lineage (NCBI taxonomy): Eukaryota > Metazoa > Chordata > Mammalia > Rodentia > Sciuridae > Sciurus > Sciurus vulgaris. The sequence continues at coordinate 38,809,733 of NC_136476.1, forward strand.
GGGTGTGTGAGATAGAGGGTGGCAGCTGGTGTGCAGGGTGTCTCATGGCCTGTGTAGACAGAATAAGGGAACAATCCAGGGCACAGAGGCCAACACTGAAGGGCACGTGTGGCAGGGGGGACCCAGGTGCCATGATAGGACCCATGATTGAGAACATCAGTTTGTCCAAGTGAAGGCTCCATTTATACTGGAGGGTTCTAAAACTTCTTTTCATGGTTTCTTAATTAAGATGTTTGACTTGACAAAGACTTAAATATGTCATTTTCTGTTCTGCCTACTAGTTTCCCCCTTTGAAATATACCAAATCATGATTATCCTGGTAGATAATTTCCCAGATGACCAGGACACAAGGGCTACCAAAATTTTCACCAATTACCCTCTGTCACATTCACCAAGACTTACCTTTACTTAGAGAAGACATAAAGCATTTCAGGTAGAATTTTGTAGAGAATGTGAAATTTAAGATTCATTCATTTAAGAAAGGGGCACATGCTGAGAGCAGGGTCAAGAGGTGACATCAGCTGTACAGCTGATGGGTTTAAGTAAGTGTGTGGGAACTTCTTAGACAGTAAGAGCTGTCTAGGAAACACTCTAAAATGTTCCAGGAGAGGAGAGTCTGGGAAAATGTATGAAAGACTACAAACTGACCCAATGCACACTGATGGCATGCCAATTAAGGATGCCAGTCTAGGGCTCTTTCATTTTTTGGCAGTGAGACATCATGTGATCTTGCACAAGTTATTAAACTTGGCCTCAAGTTCTCCTTTGTAAAACTCAAGTGGATAAAGATGATTTCTGAAGTCTCTTCCTGCTTAAAGACTCTGTGGTTTGTCTAAATCAAGAAGTGAATGCTGTGCAAAAGACACTGTATGTGGTTTCTAAATTTGGTCTTAACCCTTAAAAAGAACACTCATTAATTTCTGCAGAGTTTCTAGACAGAGAGGAGAGACCATGAAACTATGAAAGTCTATAGGCCCAATGAAGATAGAGATAGGCAAAATATCCCATACCACATCCCTCAAACTTTTTTTTTTGGTGGGAGGAGTACTTGGGGAGGATAGTAAACTATGAGATTTCTTGGTTTTATTACACAAAACAAGGAGGACTACAAATGAGTTACCTTTAAAAGGGAGGAAGGACTTGTTGCAAGCCTCTGAAAGCTGCAGGACAATGAAGCAGGCTTGGTAAGCAGGAGCCAGCTAGCCCTGCCTGATTTCCCCCCAAGATTATCAGATAAACGAACACTTTAAAATAATGCATCACAAGATCACTAATAAGTTTGAGGTTCGCTTTTAATTCAGACCACATTGGAAAATAAAGCAGAAGAAGAGGAAACCTGAAAATACAGTGAGTACTTTATACACTGAAAACATATCAGGCCATCTTCAGTGGAATTTGTTAGGTCCTAATCTTTTAAACTACAGTGTACTTTCAGAAAGATTCTGATTTGATTCACAATAAAATCTAGGATTAGGCCAAATGGAAAATAACATTTTAGAAATAAGTGCATACATTTTTAAATATGTTATAACCATGGATTATAAAATCGCTAAGTTTCTGAAGGGTGGCTTCACCTCTCAGTCTCTACAAGAATACCACCAATATCAGGTCTTCACCAAATTTATGAAACAGTAAGTTTTTTTCATGACATAATTAATATTTTGCTTCAACTAATACCTGAATGGCAGTTTTCATCCACGATCTCATGAAATAGGTATTGTCACTAAAATTTACATTTTAGAGTTCACCACTAGTAAGCTGAACCAGTCTAGTCTTTTGACTCCAAGTGTATATGCTTTTGGACTAATTTCCTGGGTCATTCCTCCTAAGCCCACAAAGATAAGAAGATTTATTAGCCAAGAATGGCTATATTCGAGGACCAGAACACCCTACCTTCCTTCTTTACATCCTTCATGAGTACAGACTTAAGATAATGCAATACAATTAACCACAGCCCTCACAGTAACTGTATATGAAACAACCTAGTAAGACAGTACACTGGTGACAAGCCCTTGGACAGTCTGGACAGTTTCTAGATACCACAGCTTTTCAATTTTGCAATTCTGCCTTTTAGAAAATGACGGTGAGGTATGCGAAGCAGAACTCCATCAGCATTTTAGAAATCATGCGTGGGTCTCCTTGTACCTGTCATTCATAGTCAAGTTCTCCTGTGCTGCAACTGCATCTTATTTCTTGTTCTTCCTTTTTCACTGGACTGTGGCACCACTACCAAAGTTCAAAAGTCAGACGGTGGAAACCTTCGTACTACCAATTTTCTCAGAAAAAGTTTATTAAGATGTGTGGGTTTTTTTTTTTTCCCCATCAACAAGGTTTAATCAGAGTTGTGATACAAAGGCCTGAGTTTGGACTTAGGGAGACTGAATTTGAGATCTGGATTAGCCCATTTCACATGTGTATGAAGGGAATAAAAATGATCTCACCCACTGTATGGATTAAGTAACAGAATATAAAGTTAAAAAGAAGAAAAAGAGCCACATAATAAACATGAAAGTATAGAGGGAATAGCAGTCGGTAAGGCTTCCTTCATTCCTAATAAGCAAGTCTGATCAATCAACTGCAGGGACTTATTTATAAGATCTCTATTTGCAGTGCAGAGGAAGCACACTATTTACACGTATCATCAACTGATTTTTTTCAAGCTGTCTCCTCCTATCAAGAATGCCAAAGCTCCTACTGCTCCCACACCCTCACCTCGACTAATTCATGCCTTCTCTCATTCAAAGTCCAGCTTGAAATTCTAATTTTTACTATATGTATCCCCTCATACAGTGCTTGTAGATAGGAAGTACCTACCACATTCATATATTTAACTGTTACTGAATGTCATTAACATAATCAAGGAATTGTGCTAAACACGTTTAGAAGAAAATGTTTTCCATAACTCAACGTGAAATAATGGTTTATCATACTTAAAATAAAACAGTCACATAATAAAGCAAGTGTCTGCGATTTAATTTCTAAAACACAGCACTATGATTCTCAGCACTGAGGTCCCAGACAAGGGGTCTCTACTAATAACCATAGTCTGTCAGTTAGTCATAGAATATCTGAGGGCCCCACACATGCATTTTCTTCCCATGACCAAGAAAGGCAAGGAAATTTCCTTTTCTGTGCCATGGCTTCTCAATATTTCTCCCTGCTCAGTCTCCCTCACATTCCATCCTCTATGTTCTCAGAATTCAAAAAACCAAGCATGTTGTCTCTGAATGCTTTAGCAAAAATGCTTTCCCATTTTTTTTCCCCTTTCTAATAGAAGGATCTTGGGTTTTATCTGGGAATATCTCACTGTGCAGTCATCTTTGGTGACCTAAAGGAGACTCTTAAGGGTACTTTTTCTTTGTGGACCTTGACACTGCCTTGAAAGTTTACAGTCATAAATTGTTGCCCACTGAGAACAATTTCTCAAACTTGGCTAAATAATTACATAGACACCAAAACTCTACCATTGCATTATCTTGTCTCCTAACTCAATGAAAGAACAGCCTACCCTTTTTCATAACTTAAATTATAAAATGAATTTACAAAATGTAACTAGAAGATTTCAGAAAGGAGTCGCCGCCAAACTGGAGGACACCATTTGTTCTTTGGTGGCACCTTCTGGGAAAGCTTGATATTGCAGCTCAGCTCTGTTAAACATAAATTCCCATAGAAAACCAAGTGGGAAAAATTCTGGGAGCAGGGAAATAATCCTGATACTGTAATATAATAATGTGTTGCAGAGAGCCGTGAAAGTCTTAACTGAGTATGTATCAGAGGAGTTAGAGGTTCCTGCACGTTTCACAGCTCTTCCCTAACTTTTGGATATACATACTAACACTACCAGTGGGGACAATCTGTCACATACTAAAGGCTCTTGGAAAAGCCCAAACCAATAATAAGTCAAGGAAATACAATTCTTTAAGTGGGACAATAAAATGAGATCCAAAACTTTCACAGCAGTGATGTCAACACCATAAAGCACATCTCTGCAACTTTAATATAAATGCATGGAAAAATCAGATTTGCTTAACCCCCAAGTTCCTCTTAAGAATGTTCCCTAATGCATGAGGACCTGGGTTCAATCCCCGGTACCACAAAAAAAAAGAATGCTCCCTACCAAGTGGATCCAAATTCCTTCATTCCTAATAAGCAAGTCTGATCAATCAACTGCAGGGACTTATTTATAAGATCTCTATTTGCAGTGCCGCCATCTTCAAACATAGTAATATTGGGCAAACTTCTTAATCTTTTAAGCCTCCATTTTCTCATCTCTAAAATGATGACAAAACCTATATCACAGAATTGTTTTGAAGATTAAATTAATTAAAATATGACAAATGCCTAGCAGGGTGACTGGTATACTATAAGCATTCAAAAAAAGTTTAGGGTTGAGGATATAGCTCAGAAGTACGGCCCTTACTACCATATGCAAGGCCCTGGGTTCAATCCCCATCACTGCCAAAAAAAAAAAAAAGAAAAGAAAAGAAAAGAAAAAACACTTTTTTTGTTTTGTTTTTTTTTCTGTAGCTATAAGACATCCCCATGGTATGGGAAAGCCAATCTTGCAAAGACCATGTTGATTCACATCTGTGGCTAAAGATGACAGATGGGACAACTACACAAACCATAAAGGCAAAACAACAATACAGTGAGGCAATGCAGAAATCCTAAAGAAGGCTCCACAATTCGCTGGAAATAATACTATTTTCATACAGTGCTGGGTTTTTGCAATTGTTGATGACAATCAACTCTGTCATCATAGAGCCCCCTGTCTGTCCACAACCCTCTACTACACAAGGGCTTCCAAGAAGTTCTTTAATTTAAAAAGGAAGATATTACACTGGGCTTAGCATGTACTAAAACAAGGAAAAAAATCAGGCCCCTAACATTTTTTTTAAAAATCTCTTTAAAACTGCTTCTAATCCTTTTTTGGAATATGGATGAATAAGTGAACAGCTGCTTGGCTAGATGGGATCCTCTTCAATCTTATCACATCCAACACAGAAAACAAAAGCATCTGCAAGCAGGGGTAGGTGAAATAATTCCATGCATACGACAAAGTTAACTTTTTTCCAATTGTTTTAATTAATGTTCCACACTAAGCCAAACCTACCAAAGGAAGAATTGCAACCGCTTCAGGTATTTTTACCCCCAGTTATAAAACACAAAAACAGGAGCCCACAATGAGAACCCCGGGAGAGCAGGGCAGCCTTTAATGAATGGCCTCTCCAGCTGCTGGCTCACCACACTCAGACTTTACAGCTCCTGCATGTGCTGGAGTTACAAGTCATTAAAAAGCCACTTTGAAAACACAATAAAGACCTTCTTCTCTGACTGCAACAACCTTCCATCACATAAAAACCTAAGGCCAATGCTTCAACAGCAGGACATTTACTGCCAGCTCAGACAGTTTCAGCAGGGCAATGAGCAGGGTGGGGCGGGAGGAAGTGAGGCCCAACAAAAGAAGGGAAGTTTCTTTTCCTTCTCTTTCTTTTTTGCCTTTTTGAAAGAAACTTCTGCTAAGGTGGTCTGAAGTATTCATCCTGTATCTGAACCACCAGCCAGCCCTGTGAAAAATGCTACCACATGATGAGATTTCATTTTTCTTCCTAAGAAGATTTTTATCGGAGAAAACACTCTGGTAAGTCGAAACCATCAAAGGATGTGATGGAAATCTTGCTCACACTGCAGGTTGAAGTCTGTAACATTTTGTCAAATGTAACTTGCCCATTTTCAAGGCAGATAATTAAAACTTTGAACTTCTTCCCTTGTGAGTTAGAGTTAAACCTCTACAAAAGAAGTGAAGGCAAGGATAAGGAAATTACTACCATAACTGAACCCAATCTTAAAGAGTTCCTTCAAAATTCTTATTCATCATTTCCCCCCTGCATACATACACTCTTCTCGGCTGTGGATACAAAAGATCCTCTTATCACAAAGCAAAATCAACTTCACAGGCACCTCTTTAGAAGCAGAGTTACAGGAAAAACAGAAACACACAAATTATAGAAGGAGTGAAAAATATTTTTAAATTATCAATTAAAGAACAAACAGCTTAATAAAAATCACAATTATAAACTTTAATTAATACTGATAAACTCAGATGCTCACCCTTTCCTGGTGCTAGTGTCAACCACCAGTCACTTATTTACTAAGTATTTTAGACATTTATACCTCCAAAACAACAAACTCCTAAACCAAGAACTGCTTTACTCTAATGGGAATTACCAAGGTTCTTGAATGTAGAATATTCTCAACAAAAACATTCCCTTACCATGCTTTCAGTATTTACTGAATGCTCACCCACCATAAAACCGGCCTCCTGCCTCCCTTACCTTATTCTCTCCCCACCCAAATTCTTTTGCAGGGAAAATTACTGACGAACTTTCATGTGACAATATTAGGTTTTTTCCTAAGATGAGAAACATTTCAAGAATCAAAAGCATTTAAAAATTGCTCCTTTGGTTATACTAACAGTAAGTCAAATCATTTCTAAGGATGTTTTCTTTTTAACAGTAACTGTAATAAAAAAAGAAAACTACCAAGTGCCTCCCTACAATGCAGCGTTAGCTGTGATGTTCCTTATCTCACTGAATTAAAACTCTTGGGAAACTTCAGCTTCACTTTTGGTTTAAAACTCAGACTCTGTCCTGTATTTTTCCAGTGACCTTGTAACATGTGCATATCAAGGCCACCACCAAACTTCCTTCAGAGTGAAGTGATACCCTCTAAGTACTCCCCCCTTGAAGTGCTTGAAAAAGGACACTAGAGCTCCATGATATTTTTGAGTATCATAAAATCTCCTTCAAAGCTATAGGTCATAAAGGTTCCCAGAAGCCAAGTCACACTTAACAATAATAATGAATGCTTTATTATTTTGTTAACTGCTTTATCCAAATTGATATATTAATTTTCACAATACTTCTAAAAAATAGGTCCTAATAATGATCCCCACTTCATAAAAATGAAACTAAAAACTAAGGAGGTTAAATGTTTGCCCAGGATCACTGGTGGCAGTGGGATTCAAAACACAGCCTGACTCCAGCTTGCAGACTCCTAATTCCCTACCTACCTACTACCTCTCAACAAATAAGTGAACCTTCCAAATATATGCAGCATATCAATCATGGACGCCCATTGTCTTTCCACTTTCTCATAAAGAATATAAAAAATCAGACCAAAATGAACTATTTAAATCAATAAGCTACATTCCTTAATCTATCTTAATAGTACTGATTCTTATTTTTATATAAAACCTTAATTAAAATATTCTTCTGGGTTGGGGATACAGCTCAATGGTAAAGCACTTCCCTAGCATGCACAAAGCCCTATGTTCAATTCCTAGCCCCACAAATAAAATAAAAAAATAAAATTAAAATTAAATAAAATATTCTTCCTTTTACTTCAACAAACCAGGATCAAGATATTTTCTTCATGGACATACCAGGTGAAAAATCATTTCCCCCAGTCTTCCCCATTCTTACATTCTTCTGATTTCTTTTGTATTCTTTATTTACTTCATTGTTTCCAGAATCCATGATCTCTGCCTGCCCTATGTAAGATTACCAGCCATCTCAATGCCCCACAAATGAACATAAATCGGGCTCATATTCTAATAAGGAAGCTGTTAATGACTTTAGAGAAATCTGGTCATCTAATCACTCAGAGATCAATGTGCTCACAAGGGACAATGAGATGAGTGTCACTGGTCCTGCCCCATGACACAGATCAGTTACTTACCAAGGGAGGTCTATGCTGCTCTGTTATTGCCTCCTGTTTCTTCTGTCCTGCCCACAGCCTGTGCTTGGATTATCTCCTACCTGGAACACCAGGTAATCTTCACCACTGGATAAGTGAAATTTCAGCTCTCTCTTGCCCCACTTTGTGCATAGCAAGGTTGTGGACACAGGGCCACCACCTTAACCAATTCTATTCTGTTGTACCACCTACATTTAAGGAATTAAACCACCAGCAGCACCAATAAAGTCATTTATTACCAGAAAACTAAAGGAAATATATTATTGGGCTTTATACCTAAACCATACTCAAAAGTCTTTAGATGCTTCCTCTGCTATGCTGTGCAGAAAACATTACAAAAACTCCTGTTGTAATTGCGGGATTTGTGGCTCTACCATGTCATACATCATTTTGAAATATACTACCTACTGTGAGGAATTGCAATTCTAACTTTTAGTTCCAGAAGATTTTCAAGGTATTGCTTTGGATAAATATACAAAGTTGAGTAAGAATTTTGTTAAAAGAAAGCCATACTTTATGAATAATATATAAAAGAGAAGGTGCAAGAGACCAAACAACAATAACAACAAAAATAATCCAAAGAGAATAAACAAAATTACGTAAGGAGAAAGACGATTTGTGATAGTTTCATGTAAAAAGAGCATTCAGTAGTGCTTTATGAATGTAATTTGGTCTACTCACAAATCAGCAAATGTTCTTAAAAATGTCCCTTACAAAGGTTTAACCACTGTTTAAAAAAAAAAAAAAAAAAAAACATGAACCCTTTCTGAAAAAAAATTTCACAAACCATCACTTACTCATACTAATTACAATGTATTCTGATTTTTTAAATGCTGATGAAGACATGCTAAATTGATTTCATAGCTCACCAGTGACTCACAGCCCACAATTTGAAAACCTTTGTTCCAGAAGAATCACAATATGTCAGAATATAGAAAGACAAAGTTGCTAAACTCGACAATTTTGGCAGATTAGTCACACCCTAATAGAACTGCTGGGTGATCCGAAACAACAGCCACACATACAAACAACAGCTCCCAGTAAAATCTGCACCGAGAGTAAGCCTCAAAAGAAGAGGAGAGGTATGGAGCACTCAAGGAAAAGTACACACCTGTCATACTGCAACAAACCCATTCGACTCTTTTCTCCATTCCACAAACTATAACTCTTAAGCCTTTATTAAACACTGGAACCAATTACTTAACCCTCCAGTATTTTCTGTGCCACTCTGCTCCTAACTTGATCTTCTATCAGAAGTCTGAAATTGCTACAGAGAGCAGGGGAAAAGAAAGTGGTCTCTGTAGTGCTGGGGATTGGTACTGGTACCATGCTCTGACTCCAGCTGCTTTTTAACCCATAACAGTGCAAACCCAGGACAGGGAAAGGCCTCCTTGCCATCATTTAAACAAGGGCCATCTATGGGCAACTTCGTGGAAAAGAAAGAAAAATATTCTAAAATTGCCAAGGATCTTTAGCCAGACATTGTTTTTGACTATCATCTACAAATATTGACAAGCCAAATAAAGGTGATTTGGGTGAGTTACTGAAGAGTAACTCAAGAAGACTAAAATTAGAAAAAGGGAGAGTGAGGAGTAGATAACTGCACTGTAAGTGATGCTTGTTTTTCAGAAACAGGTCAAATACCTTCTGACTACCAGCCGTGTCACCAGAAGTGTAGATTTCTTACACTGGTAAGAAGTTAGAATAACCTGAAAATCTCTTCCAACTCTGAAAATCTGTAATTATAAGCTTAAATCCCAACATCAAATAACATTCTTTGGAAGTATTAGATGATCAGACACTCCTGTAGGTAGGTATCCACAGAGGATAATCCTGCCCATAGAAAACACAATGATCACATATATAATATCCCCTTTCTAAATCAGTGGCTATATAATGAAGAAAAAAATCCTTCATTTTCACAATGATAATGATTTTAAAGTACATATAAATAATCAAAAATTTTCAGATTATGTTTTAAATATGCATAGTATATTGTTATATCAACTTTGCCTTAATAAAGCTATTAAAAATACTATTGCCATCTTTCCATCTGTGTAAACAAATTATTTCATTACAGTGTTGAAAGATCAAGATTATAGCCATACCTCAATATTTTCTAGGTTTCTCTTTTAAATTATTTTTCCCTTGTTATCAAATTTCATTGTATTCCTCTCATTTTCTAAATCAAGATCATTAAAAAACATAGTTACCAAAATTTAATGAGCACTGAAATTTTTTCTGTTGCTGTTCAAATAACCCATTATTATACTAGGGAATATAACTTTCCATTAACAACTGAAATCATAGCCTAAAAATTTTTGCAGATACCTTAATGATTCCATTTCCTTCTTTCCATTAGTGACACTTCTAGGTCGCACCTACCTCCATGCTACCTCTGCAGGGCTCAGCATTCATTTTCTTCCCTCATCCCTCATCACAAAGGTATTTAAAATAAAATCTGAATACTATCAAAAGAAAGGAGGAACACCAGTGAAGCTACTCACATCAGATTTAGAGGACATATTCTCCTCCACGTCTGAATCATTGGGATCCACGATGTCATCGAATGGTGGTAATGCTGACTTCTTCTTTTCTGATGCCTCACTTTCAATTTTGACCTTTCCCATCTTGACATGAGATTTATCTTTTATCTGTTTTTTGTCAGCAGAACAAGTGAGTATCAGTGGTGGTGCACTAGAAAAACTTTTAAATAAAGCCTCTGAGCTACTCTTTTTCCTTTTTTTGGCTGAGAGTTCTTCAGAATCTGAAATGGGGGGCCTCTTACTAGGAGCCTTCTTATCTTGCTGTCCACTGGTGATGGTGAGTAAGTTACTGTCAGGTTTTGGCTCTTTTGACATGGGTTTAGGTTCCTTGAAGGCCATCTTAGGAACTATTTTCTCTTCTTTCAGTGGTTTATTTTCTTTGGGTTTCTTAGAGGATTCTTTGGAAGATTTGTTGTGATCCCTGGAAGGTTCTTTGAAGGCACTTTTATGTTCTCTGGAGTCTTTAGAAGGTTTTTCCTTGTGCTCCTTCATTAATTTGTGAGGCTTTGAAAAACTGGTACTACTGCTGCTGCTGCTGCTACTGCTGCTGCTGCTGCTGCTACTGCTGCTGCTGCTGCTGCTACTGCTACTACTACTGCTGCTGCTGCTGCTGCTGCTGCTACTGCTGCTGCTGCTGCTGCTGCTGCTGGTATGAATACTCCTATTAGGGTCCTGCAGAAAGGGGAGAAGAAAATCAAACTCTCAAAACTGAACAGTAATGAAGAGTCAAAAGTCAATTTCCTTGAGTTTGATATACACAAAATGATCCTTCTTTGATTCGTCTCAAGCTATCTCTAAACTCCAAAAATATTTTAATACACTCCAACTATCACAGTATAACAGGTGGGAACAGTGAATGCAAGAAATATAGGGAGGAAAGGTTACCATGACCAAAGAACTTAATCAAAGAATTTAAGCTGTTTTCTTAATCCTTGAAAGTACAGTTTTAAAACATTTCAATTCACAAATGTTAACTACATGCTGTCCTAGAAGATACAAAGATGGATAACACATGGCCCCCATTCTCAATAACTATGATGTGTCTATGATTGACAGTTGTTGGAAGACCAACCTATAAAGTGCTATGACAACGAAAAGAAGGGGATATTTAATTATTTGGGAGGCATGGGGAGAAGAATAATTCAGAAGTTCATGGAACAGTAACACGTGAATTAGATCCTGGAGGATAAGCAGGTAATTACTAAAAAGAGAAGCATGAAATGGTACTTAGAGACCAAGGACCAGAATAAACTAAAACAATAAGGGAGTGAAGCGCTGACTTCATTCAGGGAGCTGCATCTAGCTACACATAGTGAAGCCACCTTTCAATGACTACAATGTCAGAATCACAACAACCCAAAAAGAAAGTAATTCTCAATTTGAGATAAAAACTATTATTTGTATGCTGTCCAAAGTTCTATCAATTAAGGAATATATCTCCCACCTACCAGGGTAAAAGAGAAGAAATCTAACAAAGATATCACTTAACCATCAAATGAACTGAAGATTTTAGGAATTACTGTTGTATAATCATGAGAACAGTCAATTGCTCCTATTTCACTTTAAATGTTATCAATCTTTTCACTGACATAAATGCCTCAGGTATCTAACCTCTATATGTTCTTTCTGTAGAAATAAAATTCTAAGGCCATACTTACCATATTTGTGAACCTCTACCATTAATAGTAAGAATAAGAAACAGAAGTAGATCCTGGACATGTAAAAATCCACACCAATACTAAAAGAAGAGCTCTTTCCTGCTTACTTCCACCTCCTAATGGAACCAAAGACAAATAAATGTCCAGATTTTCAACTAGAATATCAGGCTTATTATGTTTCACCTCTAACTTACCCACTTAAGCCCCAAGATAGGCAAAGCAATCCTGTATTCCTTAATATCTAGCATGTTACAAGAAAGAAACAGGTAGAGCATAAACGTTTCACTAAAATGAACAATCTACTATTGTTCTTGAATTTATGGGGAAATGGGAAATTATTGCTCTTAGTGGGGATATGTATTTTTTGTTTCTTGCATTTTTTAGTCTAATTTACTCAACTACAAAATGACATATACCAAACTATTTCACTTATTTTCTCAAATAGAGCATTGTGCTTCAAAATTATAAAATGGTAAAGTTACTAAAGTAAAGACTTGCTTTTATCCATCAAAAGAGAAAATTCCTTAATGAAACATCTTAATCTGAGATTTAAAAACAGAATGCTAAAGATAGAATTCATATTACTGAAACTATATTATTTTATAAATTCTATTCAAAGACATTTCCTGGCATGTTAAGCAATACTATGAATAATTAAAATAAAGTATAAAGGACAAACTAAATTAAGGAAGAGCATTTTGAAATCTTATAGCCTTGAGGTTTTTTTTAATTGGTTTGTTGACTCTGAATTTTGGCAATTTGCAATCAGTAGTCTAATTATGGCTCTAGAACACCCAAGCACTGCTGTTTAATATTCAACTTATGTGAAGTATGATACATGTTGTTGTAAACCTAAGTTTTGAAAACACACTATTTGTAAACTATCAACATATTTCTAAAGTTAAGCATTAAAAATAGTATCTCAGCACCAGAAAAACAAAACAAAACAAAACTTATTCAGGGGTTCTTCCATGATGTATTTTTAAAATCCTTCTTCAGAACAAACTGAAATTCTTAACACAAGGTACACAGTGGTATCTGAAACAGATAGTTATGTCACAGAAAGTTTAAGTTTTTGTCTTAATTACACATATATAACTGCTACAAAACTCGAGAAATAAAAGTTCTTAAAACTCTTCACTCTCTGTAGGTGGAGGTACTTAACTGTTACCTTTTCACCCACTCAACAAATCTTGGTACAAGCAAGTGGACACAACCCTTCTTGTTTCTTCTCCTTTTGTAATTCCTACCTCAAAAAGCTTTCTTTAAGCTAAGAAAATTCAAAGTCAAGAGGACAAAACATTCCATAATAATGCCCTAGCCAAATAAAATTTTTAAAATAATGAAAAGGAGAGAGGATGGTTTCTATTATATAAGACAGCATTTTCTTTGGCCTGGGTCTGTGACAAACGACACAAAGTTCAAGTATATGCCACAAGACTTCATATTCATACATATAATAAATATGAAACTGTGGCTTAGACATATAATGAGGTATTAAATTGTTTCTGATACAGAATAAAACTTTCACTAATTCTCAGTGTATGTGTGCGTGTGTGTCTCACAAACACACATATTCCGCCCACCCAATCTAGTCAGTGGCTTTTTTAAAGTTTTATTGAACCATTGACCTCAATATTAAGTGCCACTAACCAGCACAGACTAATTACCATTCAATGTTAAGTTTACACATGTTGTATAATTCAAATTCCCTTTGCCTGAGGCTGATTAGGACAAACTGAATATCAAGCAATCCAACCAAAGTGACCATGTGTGCATAATTCAAATCTCAAATATTTAAGGCAAAAGACTATTTAAACATAAATACCCATATATTTGCACTAACTGTATAACCTTTGACCTAAGGTACAGTATCTTCTTTCATTCATTCAAGTCTACTGAAAGCTTCCTTGTTTTAATTTTCTAACAAAGTATAATCTCTTCTAATACTAATTGTTAGCAACTCTAGTAGATGGCTTAAGAAAAGAAAAGGTGATAACTATTGGTCAAGGTAAGGTTTTCTGATTATGTGTGGCTTTCTTTCCACTGATAACCCAAAGTTGATTCTTCAACTCCGGTTTCTTTCCTCAAGCTTTCCTCTCTGTCCTATTTTAACTGGTTTCTGCATTGTACAAGATTTTCAGATCACATTTTGTTCAATAAAATTTGCATAGGGACAAATACAGTTTCCTTAAAGTTTTATTTATTTATTTATTTAATAAATTATCTTAAAAGAATGAATAGTGTTTTATAAGGACACTTCCTAAAAACTGGTGTATAGTCCAAGAGGTTATCCCTATGTAGGGATAAGGAAAACTATGATGGCCAAATTGCGGCTTCCAGAATATAAGTCTCTTTTGTTGTCCTTAAAACATGACAAATGACACAGAGTGAAGATATACTATTTGAAGCTATGAACAAAGTATAAAAGTTCAGAATTCTGGGGTGAAAAAAAAAAAAACCCTGAATTTGATTTACATCCTCCACTTCAACTTCAAATCCAACCCTCTCTTAAACCAGTCAGCTCTGGATGGAGAGGCAATGCAGCTTGAGAGTGCGCCATGGGGCAAGGGACATTTTGAGAGAAAAAGCTAGTACGGGGCTTCATCGGCAAAGGCTCCAAGCTAGATCCAAAAGCACTTGATAGGAGGGAGAAGGGCTCTAGTCTTGAGGCTGGGGAATGCAATGAGACCAGAAAGAAGGCAAAGCATTCCCTGGGATGCAGATAGGAATCAGGCAACATGCCTGCTGCTACAGTGCAGGCTGAGATGCCCACAGCTCTCTAGCTTATACCACTACAACACCTAAGGTCTCCTACCAGCTCAAACTGAGCCCCAAGGCACATATAAATAACAAGTATGAGGGTAGGGAAGTAGGAATGAACACATTCATGAAATACTGATGTCAAAACCAGTGTGACTACTTAAGAAGAATCAAATAGAATATGAAAAAATAACTTCTATTAAAAAAAAGTAAAAACACAAGCACTGAAAATAATGGCAAAATGGGTAACAGTTGGAGTTGCCGAACATACTAGCCACTGTAAGCACTTCAGAGGAGCCTATAGAAGGTAACAGAAAAGACAGAAGAGGCAGTCATAAAGGCTGACATGGAAGAGAACGTCTGCAAACTAAAGACATGACTGAAGTGCAGTCCCACAGGGTTCTTCAAGATCCAAGCAAGACTAATGATAAACTACACACCCAGCACAGTGCACTAAAACTGATGAACTTTAAGGATAAAAAGAAAAAGTGACATGTTACAAGAAACAATATTTACTCAAAAGTGAACAGACTCGCCGTGCACAGTGGCGCACATCTGTAATTCCCGCAGCTTGGGAGGCTGAGGCAGGAGGATTGTGTGTTCAAAGCCAGCCTCAGCAACAGTGAGGTACAGAGCAACTCAATGAGAACCTGTCTCTAAATAAAATACAAAATAGGGCTGGGGATGTGGCTCAGTGGTTGAGTGTTCCTGAGCTCAATCCCCAGGATCAAAAAAAAAAAAAAAAAAAAAAAAAGCGAACAGACTTGAATTAACATTGGATTTTTCATTTGTAACACCAGAATCTAAAACAAAGTACAAAGACATCTGGATGGCTGGAAGAAAAAGAAGAGTAGTAATCCCTCTCACCCACAGGGGCTATCTTCCAAGACTCCCGGGATAAAAGCCTGGATAAAACCTACACATATAATGTTGTTTCACAGACACATGCACTTATGATAAAGTTTCTTTTATAAATTAAGCAATTGTATAATAAATGCAGAACAATTGTGCAATATACTGCAATAAAAGTTATTTAGGGGCTGGGGAGATAGCTCAGCTGGTTGAGTGCTTGTCTCACAAGCACAAGGCCCTGAGTTCGATCCCCAATACCACCAAAAAAAAAAAAAAAAAAAAAAAAAAAGTTATTTAGAAGTTATGAATGGTTCATTTGGGGAATATTCCATTTGATAGTTTTCTTCTATCATTGATTATGTACTTGAAACCATGGAAAGCAAAACCATGGATAAAGGAAAACTACTCTACAACCCAAATATCCTGCACATAATGTGAAAGAAGTATCTGCCAACACTTAAGGATTCAAAGAGCACAATCCCCCTGCCACATCTAAAAAAAGGACTAGAGAAGGGATTCCAACCAAAGGAAAAATCAAATCAGAGGACAGATATATTATGTATGGAAAGATGAAAGGGGAAGAAATGGAGTGCAATGTATCATGTGCTCTATATGGAATTAAATCTAAACGAACAATAAACTATGTGTATATGTAACATAACTGACCAATATGAATTCCTGACAGAAAAGCCTTGAAGAAATCTGAATCTATAATTAGGAATGGCAATGGTGTGTCAAGATGAGGAAAATGCTCACATATTTTTTCATGTTAAAGTGGAAAAAATCCGAAGGGAAGGTAGCCAATAAGGAAAAAGAAAAATTCAGAAGAACTGTCACATCAACAAAGGGGAAATGGAAAGCCAGGCAGGAGTCAAAGTCACAGATGCTCCAAATGTTCAGTCTGAAGGGTGTCTTGAACCTTGGAGTTGAGAGGCCAGCCTGAACAACACAATGAGACCATATCTCAAAGAAAGCAAGAAGGGGATGGGAAGTGGTTATAGATTTGAATTAATTAATTAATTAAATTAATATAGCAGAATTAAGAAAAATTCAAAAGCCACAAATATAATTACTAACAATTAGAATATATAATATTAATATATAATTATTATCATTATTAATGAACAAGGTAAAAAGATAGTAACAAGAAGAAGTATCTATTACTCAATAAAAATGAAAGAGCTAGATTCTGCCACTGGAAGATAGTGTCAGATACAAAAAGAAAAGGGTCAGGTACAGACTGTTTTTACAAGAGACACAGTTTGAAGAAAGTTTAAAATGAAGGAATGATTCTAGAAATACCAGCTGGCTGGGCACGGTGACACATGCCTGTGATCCTGGAGACTCTGGAGACCCAGGCAGGAGCAGTGCAAGTTCGAGGCCAGCCTTGGCCATTTGGTGAAGCCCTAACCAACTTAGTGAGACCCTACTTTAAATTTAAAAAAAAAAAAAAAAAGGACTTAGGATATAGCTCAGTAGTTAGGTACCTCTGGGTTCAATCCCTAGCACATTAAAAGAGAGAGAGAAAAGGAAATATCAGCTAGGTGTCCCCAAAGAAAGCACAAGTGCTATATTAATATCGAACAACGTAGACTTCAAGGTTAGGAGCCCTAAGCAGCACAAACCACGTAAAAAGTTAAGTTACATACAGTAAAAGCATTTAATATTTAAGAAAATCTTGAAATACAGTTAATTTAAACAAGAAATCAACACAATTTTGTCATCAATATACAGATCTAATAAAATGATTATGGGCTTAGTAAAACTAACTAAAACAACCCCCAACTGATTTAATAATCATGTAAAAAATTTTCTATCCCTTGAAGAAAACACATAATTTTATGTGTGCCCATAGGTATTATAAACTTTAAAATACCCTTTTAAAATACTTGAATAGATTATATTGGTTGATGATATTCTAATGAAAAAAAGAAAAAGAAAAAGAAAAGAGAACAATGAAAAGAGGACTTAATATAAAAAGCAGTTTAAGGGCACAGAAAACACATCTTCAAAGGAAGATTTATAGCCCTTACTACATTCATTATTTAAAAAGGAAAAGAGACAGGAAGAGCAGAGAAACCAAGCACAAAGACACTCTTAGTACTCACTTTCTCTGAGAAGCTAGAAAAACATCCACAAAAATATGCAAACATTAGAATATGAAATATAATGAAGAAAGTAAAAGAAACAAATTTCACCAACATTATGCTTCAATTTCATCATTGTATTAAGCCTTAAATGTACATTTAGTGTTCAACTAACAAGGAGAAATGTTTCAAGTTAATTCTGACTTAAAAGATATCTACAATACACTTTTCTACAACAACTGAACAAGTTGAAGTTTCTTTAATTCAAAATTTAAAATAACTAATAGGGCTGGGGTTGTGGCTCAGTGGCACAGCACTTGCCTAGCATGTGTGAAGCACTGAGTTCAATCCTCAGCACCACATAAAAATAAATAAATAAAAAACAAAGGCATTGTGTTCATCGGCAACCAAAAAATTTTTAAAAAAGGAATAATTCCTATTAAAAAAATAAAATGTATGAGGAGATGGCAATTTACAAATATTTCAAAATAGGTAGGTAAATACTCATAGAAATAACTAAACAGTGCAACGGGGTGGGGCCTAAGAGAGAGAAAGAAAGTGTGTACAGGCTGGGGTTGTAGCTCAGTTGTAGAGTGCTTGCCTCACATGCATGACGCACTGGGCTCAACTGTCAGCACCACATATAAACAAACAAACAAAAAAGGTCTATTGATAACTAAAAATAAATAAATAAAAAAGAATGGGTGTGCATGTGAGTGTGTGTGCTCATGTGTGCACAGGCATGCGTGCGTGCGTGTGTGTGTGTGTGTGTGTTGGGGAAAGGGTGAAGCAAAGTGGGCTGCTAGTGTTGATAGATTTTTTAGGCACCATTTAACTTTAAACCATAAATATTTTCTTAAAAATAACATCACAAGACAATAAGATCATGAAGCAGAAAACATTTCAACAATTGGTCTGATTTAAAAAAAAATGAAAACTTATCTAAACAATGAGGCTAAACAGAACCAATAAGACCCCAAACTTAACATTTATCAGTCAATGGAAAAGGGATTAAAGAGAAATGGCACTTGAGAATAGCATTGGAAATCTTTCATTCAATAACCACTCCACAAAACATGAAATATTTATACACACACAAGTAAGAAAAATAAAAGATGACTGTTACGGGATTTTACTGATTTTCACATTTTAATAATGTTACCTCACTCAGGTAACATTAAAGTTAGGGGGAACTCTGCTATACATCTCTATAGCTCAGGAAAAAAAAAAAAAAAACTACATAAAATAAGGCCACTTCTAAAATTGACAGGGCAAAGGAGCAGAAGGGTTTATAGAATTATAAATCATTCTTAAATTTCTCAATTTGCCTGAATCTTTACAATAGTCTACCAGTACAGATACAACCACACCTACAGAAATAGTTAAGCCTGAATTTTGCAAGAACTGAAAAAAGATGCAGCAATCACCCATCAACTAAGCATGAACCAACATTCATGTGACAGAGGAACAAAAGATAATATTTGCCATTCAAGGAGAGAGTCTAGACATGGATAACATATTCCCCATAGCCATACCTGGCTATGAGTTCTGCCAATTCTTTATTTGGACAGACTGGCCTTACTAACAGTTTCAAAAAACAGTTACACCTGGGAAATAAAAGATAACCACTTAAGGACTTCAAAAAGGAGACTAATATGAACTCTCGCTCTAGGACAGTCAAGTGTGGTAAAGAGGATAGGGTTAAGTAGAAAGTATGGGGAAAAAAAAAACCCACTGGAGTGGTGGGGGGGGGGGTGGAAGTGGTAACAGCTTACTAAATGTTTACTAGTACAGATGCTTATGTAGAAGTTTTATAATTATTAACTCAACAATCTTGTGAATTAGCTACTATTATCCCCATTTTATAAGTGAAGAAACCAAAGAACAGACACCAATGTGTTCAAAGATACATTTACTTCATGATAAAAATGAGATTCACGCCCAGGTAGCCTTACTCCAATGCCCATAGTCTGAACCACTATATTTTCATGAACTCTGAGTTAATTGTTTTTAAAACCAGCTGTCAAGTCTTGCCAGTATAACCTGAGCTTGAGATCCAAGAAGGATGGGTACAACAGGGACTCAAAACTTTATAAGACTAACATGAATTCTAGGCAGAACTATGCAAATGAATTTCTACTGTGTTCCAACAGGGGGGTATGTTATTTTAGGTGGAGTAGGTAGCAAATACTTTATTTTGAAATCAGAGGCTCTTCCTGCATATGTTTCAAGTGGGTTAAATTTTGAGTTTTTTGCTATCAAATAAATATTTTAAAGTTGATAGATTTATTGAGTTGTGCTCAAAGGATGGATGTGATATTAGAAAAATCAATCCCTCCTACAATGACCTGGCAGAGCACAGATGTTTCCAGTCATTTTGAAGGGTATCAGAAAAGGGTATTACTTCTCATTTCACAATTAAATGTTTTGAAATCAATGTAAAAATCTGCTATATTACATAAGTTAAAATAACAAAAATTTCTAGTACTCAAAACAAACATTAAACAATCACCTCTGAAAAGGGTGAGATGAGGAAATCACCCAATAAGAAAACTGAAGGATCCTGTAAGGAGCCCTGTAGGAGGTGACTGGGAACAAAGGGAATTCCGAGATATTTAGCACAAAACAAGGTGGAAGTAAAGAAAAACAACTTTTAGATTACAAAAAAGAAAGAGTTGTACAAGAAAGAAAACAAGGTAACAGTAAATATCTTAGCAGTGAATAAATATTTTACCTAGCCGTAACAATAAACAACGTTTAATGACTTTCAACTTTTAGAAATAAATTGATACTTTTAACCTGCTAAGTAATTTAAATTTCCTTGTCTATAAAATGGAAACCATACTATTATCATAATAGTATTTATATCAAGATCAAACTGATGACAAAATAATTTTAATATATGTAAAAGCACCCCTATGTTTATATATGTGTATATATAGGTTAAGATGAATATCTGAAATCCTAAATGCTCTAAAATCAGAAACATTTTGAGCACTGACATGAGAAAAAATTGTGAGCACTATCATGATACTGTAAATGGAAAATTCCACACCTGACATAATGTGGTGGGTCATAGTCTAAACACAGGTATCTTAGAAATACAAAATTTTCCTTAGGCTATGTATATAGGGTGCAAATAAAATATAAATGAATTGCTGCTTAGATAAAAATGGGTTTGTTCCAAAGATACATCATTATGTATATGTAAATATTCCAAAACTTAAAAAAAGTTAAAAACCCAAAAACACTACCAGTCCCAAATATGTCAGAAAAGTCACTCAACCTGTTATAAGTAGTATATATAATATAAACAATGTGCCTGGCACATAGCAGAACTATGTAAATGCTTTTAATTGCTACCACTGCTACTGCTGCTATACATAAGCACCTAAAACTTAAACTTTTTATTTATATAACACATTATCAAACTTGACAATGTAAAAGTAAGTGTTCAAAGGCAGAAACAGAAGATAGAAAAAGGAGCTGAAAAAGATAAGAAACCAGGACAAAATGAACTTAAAAAGCCAAGAACTGAGAGAGACTGTACACAGTTGGTGAAATAAAACATGTTCTACATTCAATATCAAGAAAATTATGAAAGTAATAAGAAGAAAAATTTTAAATGGTATTAAATTAAGTAGAAAGGAGATGAGCAAATGAGTGATATTCTCATGAAGAAATAGCAACTTTCATAGTTTGAAAACTTTTGTAACAATCTTAGAATTTAGCAACAGTTAAAGAGATTCTTTCCAGGAGCTGGGAAGGAGTTGAAGATTAAAATATAGGACTTTTGCTCTTTGTTGAACACCTTCCTGGGCATTTAATTCTTTTAAAAAAACAATGTGCAGTCATTATCTAATGTAAATTTCTTCAAGTTCCCAAATATACTTTTATATCCTCTCACTTTTTCATGTGCCCACTTGCACTTCAAAAATTTTATGAGGGCTGGGGATATAGCTCAGTTCGTAGAGTGCTTGCCTCGCAAGCATAAGGCCGTGGGTTCAATCCCCAGCACCACGAAAAAAATAAATAAATTAATTAAAATAAAATAAAATAAGATTTTCACCAGAAAAATACAAACTATTCAACTATATGACTAGTATCTTCCCATGTTTTAGAAATATTTTAATCTTCCATCTGAGAAATTTAATGTTTATCTCATCTTACTTTTCTTGGACAAACTATAATAAAGCACTAAGCTATGCTTGGTGCTTGATTGTGAAATTGCACTTTGACTTTTATATATTTCACTTATACTATTAATATAGATGGAAAAGCACTATATAGAATTGTATAAATATAATGTTGTAAATAAAAAAATATTATTTCCCTTCACAAATGAATAAAATAGTTGGTTAAATATTCATTTTCCTACACTTGTATTTAAAAGCATTAAAAGTAAGCCCAATATACGTTTTCCTAAATATTCAAAATATTAAGTACTATATCTCCATTTAAATATGAAGTCTAAATGTAAAGTATCAATTGGTTAAAAAATTTGAATATTTCACAGAGTAATATCCAAATAGACAAAATTTTTAAATGCCTTCCTTCCTCAAATGACTGGTTTCATCTGTGTTGTATATAATATGAAATACTTTTGTTTCAGAATTCAATCTCACTTAAAATCCTCCTATTTTTTATACTACCTCCTGAAATTGCTATGGTTTGAATTCTAAATTATAATTAAATACAATTAACAGTAAGTTATATTTAGAAGACTGCAGTTTCAAGAAAAATTCCGTTTACCTTTGTGGTTTGAGACTAGAAACTCAAAGCAATAATTATATCACTTCTCTTTCTAGGTTTATGTATATTTAGCTTTGTATGGTTTCTGTTTTCTGAAATAAGCTTTAAAATCTATCAATTAGATCGTTATAGCCTTCCTTTTTGGTAGCAGCTAGATTTTTCAGAATGAGGTTTTGATAAGTGATTGTTATGCACAGAGAACAGTCAATCTTAGCAGTGCATAGTACTAATCACAAGGGAGTGGCAGGAAGTATAAGATGAACAATACATGAAAATAAAAGTCCAACACATAAAAATTCAACATATATATTATATTAGCAAATAGCTCACGGGTTAGAGATGTAGCTCACTAATAGAGCCTAGCACACCCAAGGCCCTGGGTTCAATCTACAGTACCAGAAAAGGCGCGGTGGGGGGTTCGGGGGGGACCATGGTGGCAAAGAGAGACTCAACCAAACAAAAGGAAAACGATCACAGTTATGATATCTTGTCACCTTCTGTCAATACTTATTCATACATATTTACTGAGTCTCTAACATAAACAAAGGACTGAAACTGTTAGACCTACTATGGTTTCAGAAAAAATAACCCTTTTAACTGAGTCGATATTGGGAGCTCTCACTACACTACAACTAGGTACTCAATAATTACCAAAACACTCTTCATTACTGGACCTATTAAAAAAAGAGAATGAGACTGCAAGGATTAAGAGTATATAAAAGATAAATAAGAAAGGAGGACATAAAATACAACTGTGAAGAATAACAGCATGAAATACGGGGCTCCCCAAAGGACACATCCGTGCCTATGTTTTCGTGTATCTCTAAAGACAAAACCTGGAGCCCATAGCGTATTTAGAGATCTGAAACTGAGCATTTCACAGAAACTAAGATCAGTCTTTAAAACTTTGATGTTGGGGAGATATATTCTGAACTCAGGCCTCAGGATTGCAAAGTTCATCTAAACAAAAATGAATGCATATTTATAAAGTATCTCTGAACACAAAGAAATGTGTCAGCACTATCTGAGGTAAATGGGCCATCAGGATCTCAGATACACAATCACCAGATGCAGAATGTAAAATAAATGCATGTGAAGTATGTAAAGAAAAAATGTTAGAATCCAAAAAGTAACCAAGCAATAAGAAATTGCTATGGTTTGGATATGAGGTATCACCCAAGAGATCATGTGTGAGATAACACAAGAAATGTCCAGAGGTGAAATGATTAGATTATGAGAGCTGTAAGATAATCAGTGAATTAATCCACTGATATGGATTAATGGGATGGTAACTGTAGGCAGGCAGTATGTGGTTAGAGGAAGTAGGTCACTGGGGGCATTCCTTCCGGGTTTATATTTTATCCATGATAAGCAGAGCTCAACCTCTGCTGCTTTCCTCTGCCACACACTTCTGCCATGATGTTCTGCATTCTACTTTCCCTCAAGCCCAGAGCTATGGAGTTAGCTGATCACAGATGGAACCTCTGAAACTATGAGCCAAAGTAAACCTATTCCTCTAAGTTGTTCTTATTGGGTATTTTGGTCACAGTGACAAAAAAGTAACTAAAACAGAAATTGGAATATGAAACCCCCAGTCCAAGGCACTCTCGAGACATCCCACATTCTCCCTTGAATGTTTATCTACCTTCCTAAATAAACCTCTGTCTATGCCAAAAAAAAAAAAAAAAAAAAAAAGAAAAGAAAGAGTTGGTCATTGCTGGAACCTAACCTAAACATGTGGTTCAGAAATCTATAGAGCTGGTCTGTGGGTGGAACTTTTTTTTAAAGTTTAGGGATATAAGTTGAAGAAGTCTTAGAACATGGCTTAATGGACAATTTTGGTAGGAGCTCAGAAAACCAGAATGCTGACAAGCCTGCAGACAGTAAGGACTGGGCTCATGAGATTCCAGAAGGAAAGGAGAATTCTACTGGATTTGGACTAGAGGCCACTTGTGTTACATCCTGGCAAAGAAATTGTCTACATCTTGCCTATACCCTGCGACTGTGAAGGCTGAATTTAAAGGAAACTGACTAACCTGGAAGACAAAATTGCCAGGCAGCACAGCACACATATGGTAGCATGGATATTGCTGGCAGCTCTTTTTTATTAAAAAAAAAAAAAAAAAAAAAAATCTTTATTTTGTTGGTTTTTTTTAACGCGGTGCTGGGAATTGAATCCAGTGCCTCACACATGCTAGGCAAGTGCTCTACCACTGAGCTACAACCCCAGCCCATGCTGGCAGCTTTCAGCCAAACTTATTTTGATAATCAGGAGCAGAAAATAAAGCAGAAATATTTGAAAAAACTTGCAGACTGGCCAGAAAATTGTGAGTAAATCTGTGGCTAAGGAAGGTATGGTTATGATAGAGATTACAGCAACAGAGGAGAAGCTAAGTACTTTACCAGAAACAATAAGAAGGATGGCTTAGGGCATCACAGGAATTTGCAAGACCACATTCATCTCAGGCTTTAGGGTGTAAAAATTAAAATTCCTTACAAAGAGACTATGGGGGCAACCTGCTTGCACATGAGGGCCTAGAAAGTTGTTTTACCCGACTCAGCTGTCCAGGCACTCAGAGGTTGCTGCAGTCATGGTCACAAAAGGTTTGGCTGCTGCTCAAGATGGTGGCAGACCTTGGTGTCAACCACGTGGGCTGTTTCTACAGGAATGCAGGGTGCTGGAGTTATGGGGTTTCAAAGGAATGACTGGGAAGCTAGGCAAAGCATAGCAAGATTAGAATTCCTGTAGGCATCCTGAGAGGGCAATGCAAGAAGTCAAAGGAAGCCAAAGCTGCTAAGGAGACCCCTGAGATTAATTGATGCCAGTAGCATGGAAAGTCTGCAGAGGAAAGCTACAGTAATTCAGCAGAAACAAGCCAAGAAAGAGGCCATGTATGCTGCAACCAGCAACACCACAGGTACAGAGCTACACAGCCCTTTGGAAAGAAAATCACAACACCATGTGCCTTGGATGCTGGGCATGGAGCTACAAGATTTGATTGTCCAGCTGTATTTCAGTCTTGCTTTGGTCCTATCCCTTCTTTCTATACCCCTATTTTCCCTTGTAGAAAGAAAATGTTTACTCTGTGCCATTATATATTGCACATATATAACTTGTTTTTGATCTTTACAATAGAAAACATGAAAGAATTTGCCTTGAGTCTCATGAAGAATTTTGGATTTAGACCTTTTTGGCAATGCTGGAACTCTTAAGGTCTCTTAGAATTAGACTAAATGTATTTTCACTGAGATGAGCATGAACTTTTGGGAAACAGGTATGGAATATTATAGTTTAGATATGAGATATCCCCCCACCCCCAAGGCTCATAAGTGAGACAATGTAAGAATGTTCAGAGGTGAAATTATTAATTATAAGAGCTATAAAATAATCAGTGAATTAACTCACTGAAGTAGATTAATTAGGTGGTAACTGTAGGCAGGTAAGGTGTGGCTTGAGGAAGTAGGTCACTAGGAGTGTGGTTATAGGGCTTGTATTTTGTCCCTGGTGAGCAGAGCATAGTCACCATGGCCCCCAGGCCCCCGCCCCCAAGCTGCTTTCCTCTGCCATGCCTTTCCACCATGATATTCTGTCTCACTTTGGGCCCAGAGACTGAACCTCTGAAACCATGAGGCCAAAATAAACTAAATGGAAAAACAAATCACTGCTGGAATCAATGAATTAAATGGCAAAATGAATACAGCTCCTTAGAATTAATGGAAGACAGAGATAAAGAAACTGTCAGAAAACACAAATATAAGAAATGGAAACCTTAAAAACTCTTAATATGGAAAAAAGGATAAAAATAACAAATATCTAATCAAAGACCCCAAAGAAAAAAGAATACACAGATATAATGGCAAAGAATTTTCCAGAAAAGATAAATACCATGAATTTATAGACAGAACAAATATAATATATATATAATAATATATAAATAAATTTAAAGGAATGTACTTCTAGACCTGTTACAACAAAAATAAAGGACACTAAAAATGAAAAAGATTATAAAAGCAGTAAAAACAAAAGATCACCTATTAATAAAAGAACAGCTAACTAGTGATGTGCTAAAACTGGCTAACAAGAGGCAACTGTTCAATTTTCAGAAATTCTGTTAGTCACTTTTCAAACAATGAAAATATTGTATAAATAAAAATGTAATGCATAAATTAAACAAGGCTACTTTTAAAATTACATAAAATTATAAGTGAAGAAATATTTAGAGATAATAGATCATCTAATCTCACTACTTTCTAATCATTTATGATCTGTGTGATTAAGGTATTTACTTTTATTATATCAAGATGGTGAAAACAGTTCATAATTGTGTGTTCTCAACTCTGCAATAATTGGTATTGATAATGGTGAGAATATTTGATAATGGTGAGAGTATTTATACCACAGAAATAAGTAAGCACTCAAAATATGTGCCCCCTGCCCAGAGGTAGTTGCTCAACATCTACTACCATGACCCTGACTCAAACAGGCATCAGACTTCACAACAGGAAAAGATTTTCTAAGTATTAGAAGGAAACAAAATAACATAGAATTGTATAACCAGAGAAACCATTTCTTAGAATGGGGGTAAGAACTGAAACTTTTATAGGTTAACAAAAATCAAGAATGAGTTTACTAAGAGGAGACTTTACATAAAATTTCCACAAGATTTACCTCAGGAAGAAGGAAAATGAATTCAGAAATTATAATAATACAATTAAGCTAAAATTCAAAACCTACTTATATTAAAAAATGAACCACATACTTGGAATTACAAGGACATACTTCTAAATAATTCACAGGTTAAAGAAGAAATTGAAATGGCAGGTTCTGAATTCATCATATTTTATTGAAGGATAAAGAAAATACTATGCATTAATAATACTTGTAAAATATAATGAAAACAGCACTTGAAGGAAAAATTTTAGCCTCTAATGCTTATGTGTTTTAAAAATGATGTTTAACACATTTGGGGAAACAATGTCATAGGAAACTTGAGTGAAAAGGAAGACTGTACAGATTAATATAAAAATAAAACTAATAAAATAATCCATAAAGACTAGTAAAAAGAACTTTGAAAAGAACTAATAAAATTTGCAATCTTCTGTGAAAGGTTAAGATGAATAAGAGAAATTACAAATAAACTATAGGAAGGGAAAAAATATTTTGACAATCATAGCACATATATAATAGTTAAGGTTATCATAAGTAATTTTATACCACCAAATTTCACAGTAAATTTTTAGGGAAATACAGCTTACCAAAACTGACACCCTCTAAAAAATATAAATTGAGAACAGTAAATTCCTTTTCTTGACAAAGAACAGCTAACAAATTCCCATGCAAAAACATTCTAAATACTAAATTATTACAATTAGTCCCTTTATGATGAGGAACATTCTTTTTTACTAATGTTCCTACTGACACAGGACCACAAAAGGCAGAAAAAAGTAAAAACAAAGACAAATACTATCATTCCCATCAATATGGTTGCCCACACAGAAATACAAAAGGACCTACTCAGAAAATTACTGGAATTAAGTTCAATAAGATGTCTAGAAGTAAAAATATCACCATGCTAAGATACGATCCATGTTTACACCAAAGTAACAAACAGGAAACATTTTATATTCTACTTATAATAGCAATGAAACATATAAAATACCTAGGTATAAGCAAAACATACAACTGGAGAGATTTTTATCAAAAATTTCTTAATATTTTAAAAACATTAAAGAAAACTTAAATAAACTGACAGACTAGGTTCATGGATAAGGGTGTTCTGTCATCCACAGATTCAATGTAATTTTCAATTCAAATTTCAAAAGTTTTTCATACAACTTAAATTGATTCCAAAATCTGTATGAAGAAAAAATAATGTTACAATAAAAGTTGCCAGACCCAATAGCAAAACTCCTTATAATACGATGTAACTACAATCAGCAAACTAACCAATGGAAAAGAGGGGCACCCATACCCATCAGATTTACATCTGTCGTCTGACAGGGCAGATTATTGGGGAAAACAGACTACTAAATAAAATATTCTGGAACCACTTTTCTATATAGGAAAAAATTTAAATTTGACCCTTACCTCATACTATCCATAAAATCAACTCCATATGTTTAAATATTTAATATTTAATATTTCAGTGTTAGAAAAAACTTCTGAAGCATGTCAGAAAAAAAATCTAGAAAAAATATCCATATAACCTTGGGGTACGGGAAAATATATTAAATGAGACCCACAAAAAATTAACCATCAAAAAATCCGATTGCATTAAAATTAAGAACTATATCGATCACCAGATATCATAAAGTTAAAAAGTAACTAGGGAAATTAGGAAACGATCTCAAGAGTAACCATAAACAACCATGGGGTCATTTCTCTAGAAAATAAAAAGCCTTCCAACAAACAAACAGAAAAATGAAAATGGAAAAGTATTTCAGAGAGGAAGAATCATGACTGGCCATTGAACTATATGCTGAGCCTCATTACTAATCAGTGAAATGCAAAATAAGATAATAAGATCTAATTTTATGCACCTACTAAATGTGCATATATAACCAGGTCTGATTAGAAAAAAAAAAAAGCAATAGGATTTGTTTACATATGTTAAAATGGGTTTCTATATTATAATAATTAGTATATAAAATAATATAAAGCTAAATATGTGAGTGCCTTATGACCCAGTGATTTCATTCACAGGGATACAATCTAAAACAGCATTTTTTTTTTTTTTTTTTTTTTTTTTTTTGCAGTGCTGGGGATTGAACCCAGGGCCTTGTGCTTACAAGGCAAACACTCTACCGACTGAGCTATCTCCCCAGCCCTAAAACAGCATTTTTTAAAATGTGATCAACAGAACAACAACATTGGTATGACCTGAATACTTATTATAAACTCAGATTTTTATGTTCAACCCAGAAGTATTCAGGAATCCTGAATTGTATCAATTGTAACAACACTTTTATGTTAAGAAAAACTCAAAATTCTTTGTGTCAGAATTTTATCATCTAATAAGTAAAATACACATTCAGGTACAGTGTATACTTATTTACTAGATGCTATGAGCAAAGCACAGATTATCTCAATCAGCTTGAGTCCTATGAGGTATGTACTAAGAATAAGCAATCAAATATGTGTTGAATGACTACTGGAATAATTCTATAACATAAAAAAAGAAAATTTTATTCTATACTATGTATTATGATTCAATTCACAAGAATAACAGTAAATTATTTAATAATTAAATATTAAATGTAGTATTAATATTATTTAATAATTAAATTATAGTAAAAAGTTGCTGATCTTATCTTTTCTGTATTCTACCACTTAATAACCAAAAGTTCAATGAGAAAAATTACTGAAGTTAAATCATTGTTTTCCTCTGGAAATATCTTTGGTCAAAGATGTATAAACTAACAAACTGAAGAGCAGAATTAGCTAACAGAACATTTTTATATTACTGTTTCCATTTTCACCCTTGAAAGAAGGGTTAGCTGTATGAGACACCATATTCTTCAGATAGGAGAAAAACAGAGCTGTCCTAATACAAGAAAAGAACACTACCAAAGAGGGAAAAATCTGTAACATATTTAAGTCTTTGCACTTCCATAAAATCTATATTTTAAAAAGTGGAAAGTCCTGATTAGCATGCACATGTCCCAGGTTTAATCTCTACTACTACAAAAAAAAAAAAAAAATCTTTTAAATAGTACAAAAACCTCTTCCATTGAATGCATATTAATGCAAATGAACAAACTCAGGGATATAGTTGCCTTAAAGTATTTTTGTCCTTCACAAAGAACTATTTTCCTCTGAAGGGCTCCTAAAAATGTGTGTACATTTATTTATTTAAATTTGATTCACTCTGTGTCCACCAGCACCTACAGCAGTGACAGGTTCCTTCCCAATAGGCACTATTATGGTTTGAATATTTAGTATCCTCCAAAGTCTCACTTGTTGAAGGCTGGGTTCCCGTTATGGTGTGGATACAAGGTATTCCCCAACAGATCCTGTTAATGCAGGAATATTTAGAGGTAAAAGGATTGGACTGTAAAAGCTATAACCTAATCAGTCCATCCCAGTTTGAACAGACTGGTTGGGTGATAACTGTAGGCAGATGGGACATGGCTAGAGGAGGTGGGTCACTGGGGGCATGGGGGCTTGCCCTGGAAGGGTGCAACTTCCCTGTGGTCCCTTCCGACCCCCATCCCCTGCTCCCTGAGCGCACCATGTGTTGAGTCGCTTTCCTCCATTGGGTTCTATCCTCGTGATGTGCTGCCTCATATTGAGCCCAGAGCAGAGGAGTCAGCTTTCTATGGAATGAGACCTCTGAAATCATGAACCCCAAATAAACTTTTCCTTCTCCAAGTTGTTCCTGTCAAGTATTCTGGTGATGGCAATGCAAAAGCTGTCTCAAACAGTCCCAAGTTGCAGCAATATCCAGGGGCAGAGATTCCGGGAAGTAAGTGGATCACGAGGGCTGACCTCATTAATGGACTAATCCAGTGATAGATTAACAATTTGATGGCATTATGAGAAGGAGGTCAAAATTTTAGGAGATAATGCCTACTTGAAGGAAGTAGGTCACTGGAAACATGCCCTGAAAGGTTTTTCTTGTCCATGGCTCCTCCCTCCCTAGTCTCTGCTTCTTGGCTTCCATGAGCTGAGCAACTTTTCTCCACCATGCCCTTCCACCATGATGTTCTGCCTTATCTCAGGCCCAGAACAATGAAGCTGATTGCCATGGACTGAAACCCCTGAAACTGTGAATCAAAATATATCTTTCCTACTCCACATTGTGTATGCCGGTTATGTTGGTCCCAGTGGCAAAAAGCTGACAAACACAGGTACATAATAAGTATTTATCTTTGAATGCATTCATACATTTATTGAGCAATTACTATACAATGGCCACTGGAAAATATCACATGGAATATGTTATAGTCCCCATTCACAAAGAGCTAACATAAGACATTAAATCAAAATAATTTGTGCTCTTCTTCTTTCTAGACAGTTCAACCCAAAAACTATTAGGTGGAGACAAACAAAGGAGGCAATTTTGAAGGGAGAGGTGGTAACGGGAGGTGGAGCAGCTGTACAATGGCTGGTTGCCACAAAAGGTTTACCCATTGGAGAAACGGCTGAACACAGGACTGGGAAAATAACAGTATAAAATAAGCCAGGAACATCTTTTTGTAGAAAACAGAAAGTACGCAAAGAATGACCTGAACATGTTGAGTGGATCTAGAAACTAGATTAAAGGGGCATCTCCTGATCAAATCAGAAAAATTTATGTATGAAAATAAATAAGATGATTGTAAGGGATTATAAACCATTGAAAAGACATTTATCAATAAGTCTGTGATGACATAATAAATAAAAGAATAAACAAGTTTGAGAAATAGTAGAATATTTATATTTTTCTCAAAGTATTTCCCAATAAAATACTCAATTACAAAGATTTTTTTAAAAAAGAAATTTAACAATGGAGAAGCCTGGCACACACCATCTGAATCAAGCATTGAATTAACATCAACAGTAATGGTACGATGGAAATCATGATCATGTGAGATGGTGCCACAAAAAGAGCCTACACCACATCTGTGGTATTCCTGCCAAAGGTGCTTCACCTGAATCTAGCCTTGGGGAAACAGCATGCAAACCCACCTGCTAAACAATTGACCCAGAGGTTTCGAAGTGTTCAAGTTCATGAAAGCCAAGGAGAGGCCCAGAAACTATTCCCAGTTGGCTAATATATATGACAACTAAATGCCAAGTATGATTGTAGGACAGATCCTTTTGCTATAAAAATAAAGGACATTACTGGGACAATCTGCAAAACTTGAGTGGGATCTGAGGATGATGGTGTAGTAAATCATCACTGCTACTTCCTCACTTTGATGGCTCTATTGTGGTTATAAGAGAAAGTTCGTGTTTTTAAGAAATAAGCACTAAAGAATTCAGGGATAATACAGCATCACGTTGGCAATTTCCTTTCAAATGGTTCAGGAAGGAAGAGTCTTCGTATAATATTTGAAACCTTTCTATAAATTTTAAATTATTTCCAAAGTTTTAAAAAATTACAAAGTAAATAAGCAACAATACTTAGGAAATCCCTATATCTCTATACACTGTGGGCTAAAAGTCCCTGGCAAGGGCATCTAAATCAGAGGGTGTCCAAGAAGGAGCCTCAGTCTGTTGAAATTCACCCCATTTGGTTCTCTGTCCAAAGACCTACAGCATTCTGAGCAGACCTAAACTATACCACATTCTAAGAACAATCTACATACCATCTCTGTTATAGGTAGCTTTTTTGCTACTGTGTCAAAAGGACCTGACCAGCACAATGACAGAGGAGAAAAGGTTTATTCAAGGGCTCATGATTTCAGAGTTCTCAATCCATTCCTTAGGGCTCCATTCCTTAGGGCTCGAGGTGAGGCTGTACATCATGGCAGAGTGTGTGGCAGAGGGAATCATCTCATATGATGATTAGAAAGGAGAGAGAGACAGAAGGCAAGCACCACTCTCTACCTGTCTTTATTTACCAATCAATTAATCCTGTCAGGTGATTAATTCACTGATTAGGTGAAGGCTCTTGTAACTTAATCATTTCTTCTGTGAATATTCCTGCATTGTCTCACAGGTGAGCTTTTGGGGTGCACCTCACATCCAAATCGTTAACAATCTCAAAATAGTCAGGTCTTCTTTATACAAATTAGATTTGTCAGCTAAAACAAAGCTTTCTTAATAGAAGGAAAGGCAGTGGTATGCCTTCAAAAATGCCACATGAGGCTGTACTTCTCTACCAGACACAAATAAACCAAAAAAAAAAAAAAAAAAAAGGAAAAAAAGAAAGAAAGAAAAGGAATTCCTTGTTCGTCTCCTCTCAATTCATACACTCTCTGGTTTGTTTCTCTCTCTCTCTCTCTCTCTCTCTCTCTCTCTCTCTCTCTGTTTTTTTAGTTAGTTAGTTTGTTTGTTTGTTTTGTGCAGTGCTGGGGATTGAACCCAGGGCCTGATGCTTGTGAGGCAAGTACTCTACTAACTGAGCTATATCCCCAGCCCTATCATACACTGTTCTCTGTTGCAGAAAAATAAAGTTAAAAAAAAAAAAAAAAAAAACTGCAAATTTGTAAACTCAATACTCAATATTGGGTTTATACTGGGAAATACTGGCAAACAACTTTTTTATAAGACTCATCTGGGAAAATTGGTACCATTTAGTAGATCCGTGGCAGAAACAAGACATTTCACACACTTTCACTTTGACCATCTAACAGATTAAGACAAAAGATCAGCTTTCCAAAACATAAAGCATTATTGGGTGGGCCACCCTTGGTCTTTAGGGTTCTCAGAACCTGCCTGTATTAGATGAGGGGGTGATGTCCAATGAAAAAGTTGCTGGCACACCACTAAAATAAGCAGATGCCTGAAAGTACCACAGATATTTCTCCTAGAAGCACACCAAGGTAGCCAGGACTGACAACTAGGAATGCTCTGCCCTTCCCTTCTCCATTCACTTCCTTTTCTCCTCTCTCTTCCCTTCCTTTCTTTTTAAGAAACTGAGTTGTATTGTTTTTTCAGACCTCTGAAAAGATAAGAAATGTATTATTTCCTGAAAATTGACCAAGGGTTGGGGTTTGCTAGAAAGCAAAAAATTCAAGGTTCATTCATTCCATACTTCAAAATCTGGCATTAAATTTCACTCATAGGAGGTACTCAAATCTTTTTAGATGGAAAGTACTTAAATTTCCTCCAGATGAGACAAGGACTATAATTTTCTTTAAGTCTCTTGGAAGAAAATTTGTATTTTATTTTGTTGTATTAAAATTTATTAAACACTCAGAGCTACCTGCACAGGTGGTGGGGGAAATGAAAGATGCTGTTGGAAAACAAAGAAGGGTAAAGCAACACTCAGGAAGGCTCTCGCAAACTTGATTTTCAGAAGTAAAAATAAAATAAAGAGCAGTTTTGTTCAGGGAACTTCCATCTATGAAGCAAGACACAAAAAGTCAGAAATTTTCTGCCAGAAGACTTCCCAGGACTTGAAAAGCATCTTGGATCTCTTGAGCCTGAGGTTGTCTTACCTGTCCTAGATTCGAACATTCTCTACTATTTTTAGCTTACATATCCTGGTTTTGGATTGTGTGTACATAAAGGAAGGGGGCTGGTGAGGATCCAGAAGCACCAGCAGCCTCCCCAAAGACATGGCAAGTCAGCCACAGACAGTTGATTCTAATAAAGTGTATTATTATCCCACTCTCCTACCCCTTTACCCTTCTACTTTCCTACCATTGAGGTAAAAAATTTTAATATCTAAGCACTCAAAGAATCGCCATTACCCATGACTTATTTGCATCTCTACTTTCAAAGTCTTGGTAGATTTTTTTTAAAAAAGTTATTTATTGACTTTATTATAGGCTTTTTCATATGCTGGCTAATGCCAAGAAAAACCCTTCTAAAGTCATGCATATCCTTGCTGTTCAAATGGGTGGGGAAAAATAGAAGCCCCCAAATGAGGCTTGCCTCTAATTTTCAAAAAATGAAAACATAACCAATTCCCAACAGATAGGTTTATGGTGGCTTTAGAAATTGTGGGGGGAGGGGGACTTCCTCAATATCATTTTCTCCACATAAACTCAACTTTCAGAAGCAGGAGAGATATAAGGAACTTGAGTCTACACATGGAATTGAATCTGCAAAGCAATAAACAAAAGGACAGTTTCTGCTCACTGCAATAGGTGAGCTATTCTCATCTGGCAGTTTACTCAGATTGTCTCCAGCAAGTGAACACACACAAGAGTGCTCTACTGACCCTAAAACAACTAAGAGAAGTGGCCCTGGGGATCTTTATTTTTAACTCTTGTCTTGTTTTAATTGAATTTCTCAAAGGAAGGTGGTGGGCAGGGGATGTAACTTAGTGGTACAGCTCTTGTTCAGCACGCATGAGGCCCTGGATTCAATTCCTAGCCTGATCAATCAATATATGTATGTGTGTATGTTAGCATTACTTGTGTGCTACTATAGAAAGAAAATGTGAAAACGGTGATTGAAAATCCTGACTCAGCCATCCCTTGCTGGATCAATCATTTCAGATTTGATGCCTCAGTTTACTCATCTGTAAAGTGGGCAGCTTGACTTATTAAATGGAAGAATCTATTTAACTATGAAATTGTATCATTTACTCATCTTATGATCATGAAAATAAGAACTAACCCCCATGTCCTGAACCTAAATGTGTTAGTTATAATAAAATTGTTAGTCATTGTGTTAATGATATTATCACAATTACCCTCAAAATAATTCTATTCCAGTAGATGAGATAACATTCCACTTGAAAAATAAGCAAGAAAACTAGTAATGTGTCCAAAGTCACACAGCCACCAAGTGCCAATGCCAACATTTGACAAAAGTTGTTTCATGATCTGCTCTTTTAACTGTGATGCCATATTCACTGAATCAAAAGAAATCAGGAAAGATGCACAGAAAATCAAGCAGTGATCAATCTATGACACACTTTAACTATTCACATAGTTTTTATTACTACCTTCAAAGGCTGATTATTAAAGCATAGGATTTAACTAGTTCCTGCAAGACAGTCACATCCTGGGAACACTCAGCAACACAGAGGCACCCGCACCTGGGAACTCAATGCATGTTCTCTTAAGAAACATAAATCAGAATAAAGACATATTATAGCCTTCTTTTTAATTAAACAAGAAAAAAAAAAAAAAAAGAACTAAAGCCAAAATTAGGCATACGTAAATAAATCACAAAAATCTCTTTTGAAGAATTAAAAGAAAACAAGAACAGAATTCAGATAAGATAATCCCAGAAGACAGTGTGCATTATGCAAGAAAAGCTCAAGAAATTTGACCATGGAAGAGGGGTCTGATGGGCAAAAGAAACTAGATCCATTTTTATCAAGAGTTGGAACAGATATCTACAAAGAAGGAAAAAAAACACATACACACACACACACACAGAAGGGACAAAAGGGTAACAATATTCAACACGAATAATTTCCAAGTCCTGGGACCTGTGTGAACATTCAAATCAGATAAAGTGCATCTTAGCAATGGAACATGGCAGGAGGTATTTTTAGTAATGGTGATCTGAAATATTCCTAACCTGGAGTTCACTGATACTCACTTTGCCAAAATATTGAAGGTTAAAAATTATCAGAAAGCAAAATTTCTTATTATTTAATCTTTCCTTAAAAAATAATAAACCACTACCCTTTCTGTGAAATTCCCTATAGAAAAGAATATATTATTCAGTCTTCCAGGTTTTGAAGCCAGGTTCTTTCAAGGAGTTAGCCTGTCTCATAGTCACTGGCATTTGAAATACCTGGGTTACCACAATTATCTTACCAAAAGTCCTCTTGCTCCCTATGCTTAAACCAGACCTTTGTGGATATCTGTGAATGTTGGATAATAATTTCATAAGCTAACAGTATAAAGAAGAGTGGCAGAATGAGAGGCACTTTGGAAGGACACAATCATTCAAAACTGAAGTACTCTGTCTGAACGTTAAATTTCAAGGCAGCTTTACTTATTTTCCCCCATATAATCCTGTCTAGTCTATCTCAAACAGTACAATTTTGTTTTAACACCAAAATTACCTTTCCCCACTACAATGGTTGCCCTGATGATCTCCTGCACAAGGACACCCAGTCAATGGGATGAGGACGAACTGAGACCCAGCTATGCTCTGCTAGCCACGTCTCGTTCCTCCAGATGGGGCTTCATGGAATGTAGGGTGGGGGAAGTGCTTAGTTTCCACTTGCCCAAAGACACCGTGGACAGCGTATGGGTTGTCTGCATTTGTCTGCATTACCCAGACAAATCCCTGTCTTCAGTCACCAGGAGTTTGTGTTGAGACAGAATTGTTAGTTCAACTAATTTCTATTATACCTCCAACTGACTAACTGTAGTTGAATGGATGGGTTTGTTTTATGAATGGATCATTAAAAGTCTTTTTAGAGTCAACCATTTCATCCTACCTGCAGGCCCCCAAACTATCCTAACAGTGAAGGGAAAATGAGAATGACACTGACAAGGACAAGTTATAAAACCAATACCTACAATAATTTATATTGAAATATAAATATTTCCAAATAATTAAACTAATATGGCCCATACAAGTTACTAAAAAAACGAGACCATCATAATTTTCATTGTCAGAAAACCATTCAAAGAAATTCTTAAATTTGTACAAAATAGTCCCTTCATTGCTGACTTCAGGACTTAAACTAGTCTAGTAACTTTAATTTTGAGAAGCAGAGAGCCAAAGCGGATAAACAAAAGCCACAGAATACATTGCTGGCAAGTTAACAACCAACCAGAATTTTTACATCAATCCTGTGAAGTGCCAGGGCACATTTTGGAAGAATAAAAGTAAAGCTGTATAGCTTAAAACCTATACAATTTGCCCAGAGGCTCGGGAGGCTGAGGCAGGAGCATTTCAAGTTCAAAGCTAGCCTCAGCAACTTAGCAAAGTCCCAAGCAAATCAGCAAGACCTTGTATCTAAATAAAATATTAAAAAGGGCTGGGAATGTGGCTCAGTGGTTAAGGACTCCCCCCCCCCCCCCCCACCGAGTTCAATCCCTGGTACCAAAAAACAAAACAAAACACTATGAAATTTACGCTTATGTACTAAGTGTAAAATATAAACATTCAGTGGGTACTTATCTACATAAAAAAACAATGATTAATGACAGAGGCTATAGTCACAGGGGAGGTCAGAATAGGTTGTTTTCTTCCTTTTTGGAGAAAGCATATATTTCCTATATTTCCTAAGATTATCACATATTTATTTTTAAATCAGGCAAAATTAGATTCTTTCTTGAAACTAAAATGTGTTCTTTCTAATAGATCACTATTATTATGTAAAAGACCAAATTGGAAACTTTTTATTTTTACCTTTCCAGGTAATGGTTTAACCTGAAGCATAATAAATCTGTAGAGAAAAAGAGGTCATTTCAATAAATTAAAAAATTGTTTGCTGACTGCTTAACCAAGCACCACATTTTACTTAATAATCTCAAGTGGAAAGATGAGGATATTATGCTTATTTTTTATTTATACCAACCTAAGGTCCAAGGTAAATTAGTAGCAGATCCAAGAACTGAATTTGTGCCTTCAGATATCAAATCAAACATTCTTTCTATTACACCTTGACTATGTCCCTTGTGGTAATAAAGGTTGTTAATATTAAACCACCTTTTCTCCCTGGAAATGAACCTCCAATGTCTATTTCAAGTTTCAGACATTTACTTTTTAAACTGCTACCTTCAGAACCCAACTACTGTCAGATTTTCTTATAACTTATGTAACAAGAAAAGCATCAGAAAACCAAGTGTGACCCCTAGCCTCCCTTCCTCTTCTCCCCATTCATTATCTAGAAATTTGCTTTTACTTGTATTACACAGTGTGAATCCACACCCCACCCCACCCCACCATACACACACCACACATACACCACACACACACCACACACACACACACACACACACACGCACACACACACAATCCAATGGAGACAACCAGATAGAGGTGCTTTCACAAAGCAACAAACTTACTACCCTAGCGGTGCACAAACAAACCCAGTTATATTAGGTAATCTCTGTATGCAGCTTTGAAACAAGTGCATAAAAATCTACCTGAATCAATAATGGGGAGAAAAACTGAGGCAGCAATTTTCAGTTTTAATGTATTTGTACTTAAAAAAGAATTATTTAGTTTTTGATTTAAAACTTCAAGATTCATGTTCATTACTATTTTCCTTCTGTGTTCATGTTGTATTTTTTGGAGTTTTCATGCATTAGGAATGGATAGAGCTGGGTAATGGCTTTCTTTCCCATGCCATACCTTTTGTATGGCTTTCAGAGACCAAATTAAGCCTTCTACATTAAGATCTCCCTATAGGTAGTCAGCTCAACTGCTACCCCGGGAGGTCTGACAAAAGATATGAGGCACACCTTCCAAAATGGATAGCTAAACACTCAAAAGAACATCTGAGAATGTCCACCTGTCTCATTTCTCTTAGCCTTTGCTTAGTTAATGCAGCAAGAGTATTTGAGCTTTGAGTTGAGTGGTAAGTATGCCTCTGTTTTTTCCCTTCTTACTTAAAAAGTAAACAGGTAGTTGGGAAGGAAGGAATGAACAAAAGGAGGAAAAATTGTTTCATACTGCAGATATTTTTTGGTGCATATTTCCAAAACTCTGTAGCTATCTTCCAAATAATGTATGACTTTCAGAAAAATTTAAACCATAAAACCACTAAATAAGTTGAATGACATAAATGTCTACTATCATGACCATGTCTTCTCTAAAAGAATTTATGAGATCAGTGTCCCATTTGGAACTAATGTTCACAATTCTGACATTCTATTTATCATTTACATATATGTTCCACTTTCATGATTTAATTTCTCAGAGCTGCGAAAGGAGCAGCAAGAGATGTAGAAAGGAAGAGAAAATGCCTAATATGACAGAAAATTAACTTCTGAGAAACCACCAAATAGATGAGGCAGCCTGCTTGATTTTTACATTCATTTAAATAAATCACCTTTTATCAGTGCTGGTGAAAAACAGCAGCATCCTTTTATCTTTTGAGGCAGACAATTACAGGATGATATATATCAGAAAATAACAAAAAAAAAAAAAAATCACACTTGTTCCAAAATAAATATCAAAAATCCAATGAAGCTGTCCAGTGAGAGTCACTAAAATAATCTTCTCTGTATTATTTTCTTTGAGTCGTTTTTAAAATAAGCAGCCAGCTATCCATCTCTGGGCACTGTCGAGATGAGTTTGCCACAAAAGCCACTTATATTTTTAGAAGTCAAAGTCTTGACAAATCAGTTCCTAAGAACATAATTTGTTGCACATCGAAGAAAGCCTGAAAACACAGACCTTGGTTAAAGAGGCTTCCGTATCTTTTTGTAACCTTTCCAAATTTAAGTATGTGGGAAGAGTACCCATAAATTTAAGTCAAAACTGAAACACTTAGAATATTTCCAATTTAAAATACATTAAAATGTGGTTTTTGGAAGGAAATGAAAATGGCTTTTTAAGCATATGAAAAGTTGCTCATCATCAGTCATAAGAGAAATGTGAATTAAAAATGAGATACCATTTCCACCCACCAGCTTGGATTGGGGGGCTCTTTAATAAATCACTACAGAGAAATAGGCAGAGCAGGCAGTCCCATATATCGTTGGGGCAACCATAGAGTACTATGAACTCTTCAGTGGTTCGCAATGTCTACAAAAATTTAAGTGACATTTTTCCTTAGAACCACAATTCTATTCCTGAATTTATCCTACATACATACCCTTCCATGCACACAAAAAACCATGTAGGAGGTTACTTGCTGTGGTATTCCTGGTGGCCCAGAGGAAGGCTCAACTGTTTATCATTTTGTATAGTGTGTGCCTCTACGTGTTCAAGAAAATTAAAATTCACCCAGGAAAGAATGTGATCTGTATGGTTTAGAAATTAGAAGTGTTCTGAAACTCTCCTACAAAGAAAATGCTAAACCACACTAACACAGGTTCTTTCCAGATCTTTGCAATACAATGCCATGTTCAGACAGCTTGACACAGCTGCATTAGTGAAAGCTCCTTATCATAAGATCCCTTTGGTCCTTTAGAAATCAAAACCCCTTGTTGGAAAGTGAATTTCATTTCATAATAAGCAGGATTTTAGAAAAATTCCAATTTTTTTCCTGCAAAAACAAATCACATATAAATGTAACTGTCACTCTGAGAAGCAGGACTGCATTATGCTACAGACTTAATACAGACTGAAAGCATGTTCCCCATGTCTTCAGCAAATCTTGCCAAATGGGCATCTGAAATGTCCTATTGAAACAGGTGGTGTCTGAACAGAATTGGATTTCTGCCTATAGAAACCCTGGCTTTAACAACTGCTGTGGTTAGTTTTAATTTTCAGTCCTCAAAATTAACTGCTTGCCAGTGATTCAGAAATAGACTGAACAACATGTTTAGACTTTACCCTGTTTAATTGAGGGAGAGGGAGGAAAGGAGACAAGAAAGGAGAGAGAAAGGGAAGGAGGGAAGAAGGTAAAGAGAAAAAAAAAGGGAGGGAGGGAGAGATGAAAAAAAAGAGGAGAAAGAAGGAAAGGAAAGGAGGGAAGGAGGAAGGAAAGAAGAAAGGCATGAAATCAGGTTGCCTGGCTGGCCAATACCCTACACCACCATTCCACAAAGAACAGAAGCGAGACAGACCACTTGATTTCCAAGCCAAAAAAAAGAGGAGCAGCTATAAAATAAAGTCATTTCTCCAAAGATGCTTGCCGTTTTACACTTTCTTCTCAGGAACACAAGGATGTAACTACCTTCCTGGACATGACACATGGGAAATCTCCTAAGGCAGCACAGCGTTCAGAACCTTTCACACCTGCCAGGAATTTGGAATTAATAACAAAGGTAAGAATCACTACTTATCCTAGTTAAAACTTATATCTTATAATGGATATTTCAAACAGAATTGAAGTTATACTTTAGAAACAAAATGCGCACACCCAGGGCATAAACTCTTTGAAGACAGACATCAGAGGCTAGTCTTCCTTAAACACAACATGGGTCCTTCAGGGTGCTTCACTGTAGGTCACACTGTCTGATGCTGAATGTTGAACATTTCCTGAGAATGCATGTTGAGCACCTTACACTAAATAGCAACACTTTTTGCTACAACTTTAAGAGCTTGATATAAAGGGAGGTAAACATCTGTTTGTCTTCTAAACTAGTAATCAAGGGGAAAACACTAAGGTATTAGATAATGACCACATGCCACATGTCATAGTTATATATCCCCTGTGAGGAAAATACCACCATATCCGTTTCCCACCTGATAACTAAGATTCCAAAAGATGCAGTAACTTTTACAGAACAGCCCAGGATTGAAGATAAGAAGTGAGGTTTTACCTAAATCTGCCTGACTTCAAATCTTTACCAATTGTTATCATAGGCCCTCCTAATCAGAAATTCAGAAACAAGTTACTAAAACAATCAATTTTAGTGAAATGACATATAATCACATATATATATATCTTTGTTTTGCCAATACCCAAAAGGAAATCTCACCTTCTTCCAATACAATGTAAGAGTGAGGGATAGCAAATCTTTCCACACTGTTTTTCTATATGACTAAATTGCAGTTACTAAGATGATAATTGAATAGAAAGTAGAGTCATCTATCACAGTCTCAAATCCTTTAATCCTATCATCCTGATCAACACGATCTGAAAATCATTGATTCAAAAGGGATTCATTAGTTTTTTGTTGTTTTGTTATTTTTTTTTTTTAAATGAGAAATAAGTAGAAATACTTCAGGTGGAATGGAGAGGTGCTTCTCCGTGAAGTACGTTTGGTCCTTTTGCTTAAAATTCAAGAACAAATAGATTATATCAGTCTTGCCCTCAAAAGTTTATTGTGCCCTTTACCCTTTAATAATGACAAAAAAAAGTAAATAAAAATTATATCAAATAAATTTTAAAAGAAGCTCTAAAGTTGTTCCTTTCCATTTATTGACTCCTGCCCTGTCTTTTCTTCACTTAAGGTCTGACGGGCTAGGTTCTAAATCAAATCCACAATTTCCCCAGCAACCTGCAATGAGGTCTCTAATTTAGAGGAAATTACCTCCAGGGTCCTGTAAAAGAAATAATTCTGTATTTCAACACACCTAGAAAAATAATGTTTAAGTCCAAATTTACCTGGTCCACAAAAGCTTTCTTTTTTCCTTTTAAACCAAAGATATCCTTAATACTACAGAGCTATTCAACAGAAGGGTGTAAGGTGCATTTCCTACAAGGGTGAAGTACATCAACATTCTTGGAAACTATTTAGAAGATAGTTATGATATTAAAAAAAGGAAATCCAGTGGGAGAAAAAAATTTTTCATGTAGCTATAGGATTACAGATTATAAAGCAGAAAAGAATCAAGAGCTTCTCAAGATTCTTCTGGCAAAAAGTTCTTTGGAATCATTTCCGTCTATGAGCTGAAAAGCATTTTTTTGTAAGAGGCTGCCAGCTCTAAAAACAACCTTTCTGATCTCTAAAAAAGTCAAATTCAATGTTAATAGTGCTATGTACTTTTGGTTCAAAAGAAAAAAATGAAAGAGAAGGAATTAGAGCCAGATACCAGGGTTATTCCACTCATTCCTCAGCTGTACGTAAGGATCTCACCCTACTTATATGAAATGGGACTT
Source organism: Sciurus vulgaris (assembly GCF_902686455.1). NCBI lineage: Eukaryota > Metazoa > Chordata > Mammalia > Rodentia > Sciuridae > Sciurus > Sciurus vulgaris. The sequence continues at coordinate 38,853,391 of NC_136476.1, forward strand.
ATTGGGGTTTTTTTACCCCCTTTAAAGTTAGAACATATACATCTATGTCATACATGTAATAGTTAGGTAAAACAAACAAACAAAAAACCCACTGCATTCCCTGTCCCTCCCAAAACCCTTTCTTCACCACCCCAACCCCCACATACACAAGTATCTAAAGAGACACAGTCATGGACAGAAGATTTCTAATAAAATCAAAGTGGCTCAGAAGTTAGCAACACCAAGACAGGCTGCATTAATACTGACAATGGTAAATGTATAAATATCATAAAAATATGTCAAAAATCTAAGTAAGTCAAAAATTGTATTACTCCATTGATCGCTTTTCACATTTCTATAGAAGGTAACTTTCACCTTCCCATTGAAATGGTCAGAATCTATGGGATTACCCAACTTCACATGAATTTCTAAATTTTTTTACTACAAAATCCACTGTAATTAACCCCATGAAGAATTTATGAAATATGTCAAGTTGGTGTGCTTAGAATATTTCATATTTCAAACTCATTATTTTAGAGTTGTCAAAACACAAAGTCTAATCAGAAAATATGTGCAGGCTTCAAATAGCACTTAAAGAAACAAAAAGAAGGACAGTCAGAAGTCAAGGAGGTTCATTCTGCACAGAGCAAAAGACAAGAAATCAAGGAGAGGCCTTGTGGGCATGTGGCGCTGCACTACACTGCATTATCACTGACCTCTAACCTCTCCTCCTGCTCACAAGCAACCCATGAGTGCTCTGGGACTAAGTGGTTGTTTTAAAAAGTTCTTGCATCATATTTACTTTTCCCTGTGACCCTTATCATAAGCTTGATGTACTCAAGTCCCATAATTCACACACACTCGAATTACCTACCCAACAGCATAGCCCAGGAGACAATGGGAAGCACAACATGCCACACTCATAACAAGTAAGTTAACAAGGGTGCTTAGGATTTTAAAAATGGACCAGGTAATTGTTAAGGGCATAGCCATAGGTAAACAGCATCAGCATTGTGCTCTTGATACCTATTAAGGGAATAATATAGGGTTTAATTTTTAAAACAGCTCCCTTAATAAGTATGTAAGTCCCTAATTTTAAAATGATTTGTGTTACAAAAGCTCGATCTTTCACAAAGATGCATTTTTCCCATAGAATATTCCAAGTGGTGGTTCATTTCTGAAGCTGACCCACCAATACTTATCTAACTCATAATTTACTGACATATGGTACAGTGAGGAATGAAGATAGTAAAAGTACTTGCAATACTTCATATGCACATTAATAGTTCCATAGCTTTCCTGAGGTTTGCTAAGTGATTGTTCATGACCATAAAGGGAAAGAATCTCTGTGCTACATAAACCCAACTGTTTCCTCTAAAGCCCTCAGGTAAAGTTTAACAGTGAAGAGATCAACTTCACAGGTTATAGTCTATAGATGCTTAGGGGAAATGATAATTTCATGAATACAAAACTAAACAAACTTCCCAAAATAGTAAGTGAAGAGGATCCTAGAGGAATGAACAAATTTCAAAATTAGGGCATGAATTATCCACATAAGACAACAAAGGAAGTTCATCTGAAGTAGGGATTGATGGTCCCAATGACATTTATTAGAAAGTAGATTTTGACAAATCAATAGCATTTGTCTATACGGCTGACTTGGCTGCAAGTAAAAATTTCAAATGTTTATGCCTGCAGGAAACTCAACCCAAACAAGTCAAATCACAAGGACAAAAATTAACCACAACTTTGTTACCATTATCGTAAAAATAGATATTCACTGTTTACATACATACAATTCAAACAAAAATGTATATGTAAATAACCCAAACATAGGAGTGAATGTGCCTTTATTTAACTAATTATGATCAAGAAACTATGGATAATAACTCCTTTTTATATCATTTCAATGTGACTTTCAACATTCCCCCAAAAGTTTCTATAACTAATACAAAAAAGCTCAGAAATTGTTCTTTCCTAATTCAAGATAGTTTAATGCTGCTTGCTTTAGGCTTTCATCAAAATAAATTTGAACTACACAGATCTTAAAGCTGTTCTAACCAACAATGTAATTTCAGACTCACACTCATTTAAAATATTGTTTGCCTACTTCTTCCCATACCTTGAATCCACAGCTAAGTCATTAAAGTACTTCATTTCCATTACCTCTCTGAAAACACTAGCATACTGGTTAATGCACCGGCAAGTTGTTTTTTTTTTAATTGGTGGGCTTTTCACAAGGGAGTGCCACTTACCCCTCCTGCCTTCAGCAACTTTCTTCTAAAATCCTCTGTGGGGTTGTTGAAAGTTAGCTTTTCACAGCGGAGGTGATTCACTGGTGGATGGCCTTCAAGATGCAGGAATAAGTCATAATCAAAGCGGACTTTCTTAGGTTCTTCCTGGAGAATTAAAGAAAATTAAGAAAGAAGAGTAAGACAAAAAAAGAAATGTTAAAACAAAGATTGAATCCTCATAAGGAAGAGAAAAGGTCTAGACACTAAACGAATGTAGTGTCAAAGTGAACTGGAAACATTTATTATGGAAGTTCATACAAAACAATGAAAATACCAAATAAATTGGTTTCTTGTATTGGGGGGGGGGGGAATCAACTCATCATCTTCCCCACAAGCCCTCAAGTGGTGCAATGCTACCAACAAAGCCGCCCAACCCTCCACACCCATCATCAAAGTCTGCTACTTTCTCTCCCACGTATTCAATGCACAAGCCCTCTAACCCCTACTGCCAGGCTCTTATTCATTGTCCATACGAAAATAAACTCCCTCCTGTACTAGGTCTTCATCATTCAGCCTTCAAAATTATCTACATAAAACAAAAATCTATCCATTTTTACTCCCTGGTTAAAATTGTAACAGGTTCCAGTGGCCATCAGGGTAAAATTCTAACCTGACTTGAATGCCATATGGGGACTGCTGTGACCTGGCTCCTGGCTTCTAATCCCACCACATCCTTCTTGCCCATCTGATGGTCCAGCAATATATTGGTTGCTTCTCAATATTTACCATGTTCTAAGTTCACTCTGCTTTACATTAGTATCTTATCGCCTACCCCTATTCCTCTACTTCCTGCTTTACCTGGAAGTCTTCATCCTTCTCCCCTCAGGTTTTACTCTGGAAAGGCTTCACTGAGCTCCACCCGCAACTCCCCACTGCCTCTCCTTTGCTGTGTACCTCCCTCTTATTTCTGCCACATCTTAGAATAATTGTCCTATTATCTACATTTACCCTGCTATATCATAAGATTATTGAAAGTAGGAACAATGTATGAATTGTACCCTTGACAATTAGTTTAGTGCCTGCACACAGCAGAAATGCAGCATATCTGTAAGATGAACAAAGAATAAATTTTCCTGAATAAAGAAACAGGAAGACAAAGCTGGGCATGGTGGCATGCCAACATTTATAAACCCTCTCTACACATTAATTTTTAACTCTCCAAGGTGAAATGAAGATTGCAGATAACACAGTTAACTAATATGTACTTGAACATTCATCTCATTTCATTCTCACAGCTCTCCCTGGGGTGGCTGTGAGTTCAGTTTTGTTGTATGACTAACATGATGAAACAAAGTGATCCAAATACGGTTCTTTGGACGCAAGAGTCTTACCACCTAAACTGTCAGAATGCAGGCATTGCCTACTACAAATTCATGGTTTCTGTCTCCTTATCCCAACTTCCTCCCATCATAGCCTCCACACATTTCCTCACGCCCACTTCACGGCCATGCAGTCTGGCATGAAAAACTCCTTCCCATCTCCTATCAGAATGCCATTCTCCTCTGGTTTTCCTCATGGTTAACTGGCCATTCCTTCTCACAGGCTTCTCTTCTTTCTTCCCTGACCCTTCACCATTCTTTATCTTTCCACAAGTTTCCAAGGAAGATGTCAACCGTTCACAGGAATCAGTTTTAACCATGTGACAGTGGCTCCCCTCATGGAATCTCCTGCTCAGTTCTCAATCGACTGCCACAGGCACCTTTCATAGGCTGGCCTGCAGCAACACCAAACTCACACATTACTTAAATTATCACCACCCAGCCTTTCTCCTATACTCTATATATTAGCATACAGCAATCCTAACTGTGTACCCAAGTTAAAATATACAAACATCACCCTCCACTCTTGGATCTCTCTCACTGGCCACAGCCAAATTCTCTCCCAGTTCTAATAGCTCCCCCATGAACTCGCAGATCCATCCACCCTTCTCTAGCCACAGCGATAGCTTAGACTTTCACCATTCCTTGCCCAGTCTCTGCTGCTTTTGAACTTGCTGCATTCTACTTCCCACAATGATGACAGTGATTTTTCTAACACAAAAATCAGGTATCTTTCTGCTGATTTAAAAAAAAAAAAAAAAAAAGGCTTTAAAGGCTCATCTTTTCTATGATATAATCCTACTTTCTTGGAATAGCCAGCATCACCTTTACCACCTCCCCTGTATTCCCTTTGTTCTTTTATTACACCCTCTCCTTCCACAATTTTGAAGCACTTGCAGTTCATCATCATATTATCTCATTGATTCTGCCATGTGCTCACCATGACTAAAACATCTTCCCTCCCAGCATACTCCCCTCCTTTGCCTGGTTAATGCAAACTTATTATTCAAGATCCAGTTAAAGCAAACTCCTCCAGAAAGTCTTCCTAAACTCCCCCTACAATCTGAATTAAGCGACATTCCGCTATTAATGCAATTATCACATTGAATTATGAATATTGTCTTACCACTCCTCTCAATTATAAGATGGTCAATGTAACCTTAGCATTGATTTAAAATGAGGGGAATTTGGGCTGGGGTTGTAGCTCAGTGGTAGAGCGCTTGCCTGGCATGTGTGAGGCACTGGGTTCAATTCTCAACACTGCATATAAATAAATAAAGGTCCACCGACAACTAAAAAAAAAAAATTTTTTTTTAAAAGGAGGGGAATTTTCTACCTTGTAATTGGAGTGTAAATTGATAAGGCCTTTTTGTTAGATCTTTTGATAATATCTATCAATGTATTCAATACCAATGATGCTCAACTCTGTAATTCTACTCCTAAGACTCCTTCCATAGAAATACTCAGATATGCCCAGTAGTTCTATAAATACTTATTTTAAAAAGCTAATAATTCTATTTTGAGGATTTTGTTATCAGGTTAATTTATTCTAAAGTTGTCTTATTTATTAGAATTCAGTATTCACAGAAAAGATAATATTCTAATGTGTCCTTAAAATAATGTGTCCTTATTTTTATATGTTAAGCAGTAAAACTAGTTTTATAGTGACTAACAAAATTTTAGTGGGAAAAAAACTTGAAGTACTTAAATATAGATTCAAATATTCATTGTAATATTGTTTATAACAACAAAAAAAATTAAATTATCTACATCATCACCATGGAATAACATTCAGATGTTTAAAATTCTGACTTGGAAAGGCTTACTACTAAGTGAATTAGAGATAAATCACAGAAAAATACTGAAGTATGATACACTGTACCCCACTCTATAATCTGTGCAATTACATAGGGGAAATTTGAAAAAGCTACACCAAACAGTTAACAATCTTTAAATGGAAATAAAACTCCTAAACTTCATTCTATACACTTTTACTAGAACACATACTTCTGTATGCTTTTATAAAGAGAAAAATAATGAATGTAACTAAGTACCAGAAGAAAAAGAATGAAGTAATAACAACATCAGGTTATAGCCTTCAACAGTTTTAAACAAATAAACAAAAATAAACAACCAAGATTAAGGAATGTAGAAAGTGACTCTATGAATCCCAGTATGATTTTAAAGGTGGTTTTTTTTGTTGTTGTTTGTTTGGTGGTTTTGGTTTTTTGAGTAAGGAAAAAGTACCCATAAATCTGTGTTTTGGCCAAGTGGGTATCTTCTTTTAGAGAGCAAAGATCTATATACTATATCAATGTGATCCTCAGGTAAGATTCTTCTTCAAAGTTCAAATAAGAAAGCATATATTTGTTCTATATACAAAACTAATGCATCTCCTACAGGTGGAAATCTGGTTTGGCATCATATGACTCCTCTCAAAATGCAGGAGCTTCAATCCTTGACATTTACTCATGTGCTTTTTCTGAAAACAGAGGAGCACAGGAGGCTTTCAAACCTAAAGTGCCACGATCAATTATGTTCCAGGGTGCCCATTGGTTCTGAGTTTATGAAACACACATGACTCTCAGGCTAGTTCTTTTGAGCACAAATACAAAATTAGAATAAAACACCAAACTCAAGAGAAGGAATGAGGCTCAACCTGCCCTCTTGTCTCTACAGCTCAATAGAAGAGCAAATGAGGACAAGCACACCAGAGGAATAGGGCAAGCAGGAGAATGAGGAGGGGACGCAGGGCAGACTGGCAATCTCAATGTGCAGCGCGAGGCTCTCCCAGCACCATGGGGAACACTTTGGGCTGCTTTCTCTCTCCTAGAAAAACACTTTCTTATAAACCATTACTGTAATGGATGCTCACTCTTCAGGACGGAGTAGGACAAACTTCTACAATACTTAAAAGAAATGAAAGAAACATTCTGGACCCACTAAATTTTCACCAATGAATCATTTCAACAGGAAGAGAAACAAGAAATATATCCACTTGGACCTCAAGGACATCATGTTAAGTGAAATGTAACAGACACTGGAGACAAGTGCTGTATGGGTCCACTTACATAAGGTATCTAAAATAGTCAAGTTCATCAACTTCATAAAATATAAGACTGGAAGATTAGTTAGCAGGGGATGTTGAAGGGGAAGTAGGGAGTTATTAATCAATAAGCATTAAGTTTCAATTAAGTGAAGTGAATGAGCAAGAAAGATCTGTTGCACCTACAATGAACAGCAATGCACACTTCAAATCTACTCAGAGATCATGCTGTATTCTTACCACAATAAAATTATTAAAAAAAAAAAAATACATCCAGCTCAGAGATCCAAATTGAAATACAGCAAAAATCTTGTTTTTAAGAGACTTAAGATAAATTAAAAGGGGTGGCAAAACAAGAATTTCTTTTTGATTAAAAAAGTAATAACATAAAGTACTTAAAATTCTACATCCAAGTACCCTATACAGAAATTTAAAAGAACTCTTTCATTAAATTTGCTTTACATCTTTCTTAAAATTTTTAAAATTTTGTTCATACTGGGAACTGCATCCAGGGATGTTTTGAGCTACAGTCCAGTCCTTTTTCTTCTTCTTCTTCTTTTTCTTCTTCTTCTTTTCTTAATTTTGAGAAAAGGTCTTGCTAAATTGCTGAGGCTGGGCTTGAACTTGCAATCCTTCTGATTCATCCTCCTGGGTCACTGGGATTACAGGCATGTTCCACCACACCTGGCTACCCCTTTCTTTAAGGAACTAAAATTGTACAGATGCAAGCTTCTCCATCTCTCCTTCCCAGTAACTAACACCTTTAAATTCCTCTCTTGTTGTTCTGACATGTGCTCTTATACTACATCTGTGCATTTTCATAACACCATTTGCTCATTTCATTGGTTTTAGAAAACATACATCAATGCTATCACAATCACATATATATGTATTCCTTATGTATATACAGGTATCCACACATTTTTATGAGTTTACTTCTGCAACTCAAACCATCACATTTTGAGACTTGAGTACTGTATGTTATTCTGTGTTATTAAGTCACCATTTATTGATCCAAATATCTACATATGGACAACTAAGAATATCCTAACATTTTAAATTATTAACACTGAAAAATGTGTGTATGTCTCATTGTGCATGTGTGAAAAGAACAATAATTATTAGTTATAAGATCTTAAAAGAAAACCTAAAAACAGAAAATAAACACAATTTGGACTAAACAGAAAAATGTTCTTAATGACATTCAGTCTAAATGTGTTTTATAATAGCTCTAAAGGAAGAACTGCTTCTATCTCATGTGCCTCTTTATTCCTTCATATTTTAAGAAACCAAAATCTCTCATAAAGTAAATGTGTCATAGTCATGAGGACAATTGCTTTAAGTGTCTTCAATATAACTTGCTTTTTACTCTGTTCCATGAGTTTGAAGAAGACAGTGGGGGGATTAAGGAATGGTATATGCTGCCTCTTCATTCTTCATTGTTTTTTTTAAATCTAATATATGAAAAGATTCTAGCTATTTCTATATAGCAGAAAGTTAGACAATTCAAAAAATAGATTCTCTGCTCAACTGAGAGCTTATAAAAATGACTAGAAAAGTTATAAACAAAAAAGGTAAGAAGATATGTCACTGCAGTACTGTTTTCAAACTGAAGCCAGAAAAATGTCAACCTCAGAAGATGAAAGAGAGGTTTACCCATAACCATGCAGTAAGTCTTCCCTCAAGAAATCCTAGCTGCCTATCCTCTCATTTCTTGGAGGCAAGACTTTTGGGCTTGGAGGCCTAGATTCTTCCTACAGTACAACCCAATTCCTAGATGAAATTGAAACACTGGATATACTGTGACAAGAAGGAAAAAAAAGTATCACATGAGCTCCATTAAACTTCCAAGATATTTAAAAAAGGTAGGGCTAAGGAGGAAAAAGACTCTGAATTCCTTCTTATAAATAAAACCACTTAAATTAAAAACACACTGTTGGGCTAGGATTGTGGCTCGGTGGTAGAGTAAGTACTTACCTAGCATGTGTGGGGCACTGGGTTCGATTCTCAGCATCACATACAAATAAATAAATAAAGGTTCATCAACAACTAATAAAAATATTTTTTAAAAATACACTGTAAAATGGGGAAAAGATTTTCAATATTCTTTCCCCCAAAGAATATATACAAACAGACAATAAGTATATGAAGATATTCAACATCATGTCATCAAAGTCAAAAGGAGATAGATACCACTTTACAGCCATTAGGATGACAACAGTCAAAAAGAAAAATAGAAAGTAACAAGGGTTGGAGAAATTAGAACCTTCATACATTGCTAGTAGGAATGTAAAATGGGATGGTCATTTTGGAAGACAGTTTAACAACCCCTCAAAAAGTTAAACACACAATTACCATATGGCCAAACAATTCTATCTAGGTATATACTCAGGAGACTTGAAAATATATGTCCATACAAAAACTTGTAAATGAATATTCATACTAGCTTTACTCATAATCATCAAACAGTAGAAACAAGTCCAACAGCCATCAAACTTAGAAATGAAAAAAAACAAAATGTGATAAACTTACACAATGGGATATTATTCAGTTTTAAGAACAAATAAGTATTGATACATCCTACAACATGGATGAACCTTGACTACATATTAAGTGAAAGAAACCAGACACAAAAGTATACGTATTTATAGTTCCCTTTATATAAAATGTTCAGAATAGGAAAGCCCATAAAGAAAGGAAATACTTTAATGAATACCAGGGACTAGAAGAGAGAATGAGAAATGAATGTTAATGGGTACAGTGTTTCTTTATGGGGTGATAAAAATGTTCTGAAATTAGTGGTGATGGTTGCACAACTCTGTGAATATACCAAAAACCACCATGTGGTGAACTTTAAAAGGGTGAATTTTATGGTAAGAAAATTATATCATAGTTTTTTTTTTTTTTTTTTAAACGAGAAAAAAGAAAGCCAAAAGTTTAAGGGAAATTCAGTTTAAAATGAGAAGGAAAAAAAATAGATCAGTGCATTAATATAAAAGCAGATATCAATGTATTTCAACAAATTCTGATTTGATGAGAAATATATGAAGAACTCAGTGTTATTACCACTACAAAAAGATGGTCATTATTCTAGCAAATGATTATTGTTTCTGAGGCAGAAATGTTCAGCAGAGCCAATGGAGAGAAAGATCTAGATCAAAAAACATGGTTTTAACACTTTGTAACTGTGAGGTCTTGGATTAGCTACTTAAGTTCTCCATGACTTGATTTCCTTCCCTGTAATGTAGGGTTAGTAGTACTTACCTGTAAAAAGGTTTTTTACAAATGTTAAAACATTTTTTTTACAAATGTTAAACAAAAAACATATATATCAGCACACTATCAAGGACAAAATAAGCATCTGAACACTGAACTGGGGAAAAACGTTACTGTCAAAAATGTCACAAAAATATCAATATAAACAAACCCCAACTAATTGGGTAAAAGGTTTACAGAATGATGGTATCACAGGAATGTGGTACATGAAGAGACAGGTGAGAAAAATATGGAAAATCCATCTTGTCATTCTTACATCCTACTTTGAAGGACAGTTTTCTTATAATTTTAATTAAAAATAATTATGTCTTAATCAGAAAGAAATCTTTGCTGATTTGAAAGTGAGCCTTGTATGTAAAGAGCCAGTGGGACACTGTTCCAGCAGAAGGTACTGCATATTAGAGTGGCTTATCTGGGACTCTCATCCTTTATTGAATATCAGAATCACTCAAAGGACTAGTAAATATGCAGATCTGTAGGTTGCATCCCAGAGGTTCTGATGTGATGGATCTACGTAGAGTATGAGACTCTCTCCTCTAACTTGCTCTTGGGTAATGATGCTGATTCAATCCCAAGAACCACAGTTTATGGAGCATTGGCTTGAAGAACATGAACCCATTTGCTCAATTCCCTTTTTTTTTTTTTTTTTTTAAGTGAATTTTCTCACTTTTGGGCATATGTAAAAACTATGATATCTTTGGAAGATAAATAAGGAAAACTATGCTTTAAAGTACCTAGAATTTATCAGGTATTTAGTTATACATAACACTTCTAAATACTTTACTTTAAAAATACTTTAAAAATCATTTGATATAATCCTTGTAGCCACCTTATGAGGTAAATAGCCTTATCTCCCCATTTTATATATAAGGAAAGCAGCCCTAGAGAGGCTGGACAATTTATTCAATATTATGTACCAATGTACTCTGTCACATAGGTACTGTTGAAAACTTTCAATTCCAGTAGAATCCATAATGTCTCTAGTTGAAATTACCGTACATGTGTGGGTATTAGCTAAAGATAACTTGAGATTATTCTTTGCAAGCCTCAAAAATTCTAGAAATATGAAAATGAGAAAAGGAGAATTTCACTAAAAAACCATAATTTCTCTTTCTTATTTTACCAACACCTAACAGTCTTGCACAACATGGTAATCACTGTTCTATTAAAAATGACACAGGAATATTTAATGAATTTCACATAATTTCACTTCCTATCACTGAAATTATCTTTTTATAGTTATCCCTTCCATGATTAAGGGTAATGAGAGCCAAAATTCTAGAAAGACCAATTTAAATTATTTTAACATTATCTAGCCATAGAAGTGTTTACAAGTCAACATTATTTTAAGCATTTGGTGAAAGAATGATCTTCTGAGAGATTAATGGGTAAAGATTACATACCTTGTTTTTAAAATAAACCTCAATTGGCAAAATGAAACCAGCATACCCAGATTCTTCTACTTTGTAAGGTGGATCTTTGCACACTGCAACATTAAAAAAGAGAATAGGAAAGATGAGAATAATAGATAAAAGACATTCTTTAAAAAAAAAAAAAAATTCCATTCTACATCTAGTTCCCCCCACGATTTTCATAGCCCCTTAATCGACCCCACAGTGGAATGCCTTTTGAAGTCTTTATTTCTTCTCTAGAATCTGTAACAATAATTTTTCCTATCTTAGGCAAGAATATAAGTTATTTATTGAGATCTTGATGGAGCATAGCTCATCAGGCAATTATGATCATCAATGAGTGGACTTGAGTTGTTTTCACCTGTTCTAAAGACTTAGGTAAACTAAAAACTTCTATGACCCAAAACTTGAAAAGAACAACAAATTTCCTAACAAATGAACTATATCTGGACTTAGATACTAAGCCCAGACCTAAACAACTCACTTGTTGGAGATTCCCTGATGTCTGTGCCAGCCTCCTTCCTTAGAAAATCTCCAAGCCACAGTCTGTCATCTTTACTGATGCCCATTACAACTCATTGCCCCCTCCTCCCGCCAAAAAAAGAAAATGTATTGAAATACTGGTAGACATACAAACACTTAAAATCAAATCACATCACAAGAATATATAACAAACAATAAGGCAATTTGTATTTCTTATGGAGTTAGAAGGAAGCAAAACTATTAGGTAAGCTCTTGGGGAATGAGAGAGATCCTAGGAATCTAAGATTTCATCCCACTAAAATTTTCATTCAACAAGAATCAATCTGAAGCCAATATGAAATTATCCTGGTTAGACTACAGTTTTGTAGTTTCACAAAGTAAAACTGTATTTATAGTCAGTAAAACTGAATATCAAAGCTGCAGACTCTGGTATGCCTCCAAGTCCTTGCAGCTGCCCCAGCTTACCTTCCCAGGCTTCCCTTTCTCACCTCCCACCTGTTCCCAGTCCCCCTGCTTGCTGTTCCTTCCACTACACCTTGAGCTACTCAGGACCCTTTGTGCAATTCAAATCCCAATTTCTTTACAAGAGCCTTCTAGTGATATCATCCCTTCTCCTTCCCTGCCACCCCTACCAGAGCATTACCAGAATCAGTCAACAGAGAATCTTATGACCATATAGTCAAAAATCTCACCTGCTACTTTCCATTCCCTCCCTCAAAGACAGAAAAAAATGTTTATCTCAGGAAGATAAAGAATGTGTTAAGAGCTCTGGCTGCCAACCTGTGATCCACCTCAAACTCCAGGCCACCTCTGCAAAGTTCCTTCTTCCAGACAGCGTGAAGATTAAGCACAGCAGCAGGTGGCAGTTATACAGGGGATGTTCTTGTCCCCTAGAAATTCGTATGTTGACAACTTAACAATATTAGGAGGCAGGGCCTATGGGAGGTGATGAGGTCATGAGGGTGAAAGAGTTTAGTCCTTTTATAAAGAGGACCCCAAGAGCTCTTTGGCCTCTTCCACTACGCGTGCAAGAAAGGAAAGAAGTTAGGTGTCTGCAGTCCTGAGGAGGACCCTCTCCTGAACCCAACCACGCTGGCACCCTGATCTTAGACTTCCAGTCACACAATTGTGAGAAACCAGTTTCTGTTGTTTATAAGCCACCCAGTCCATGATACTTTGTCAAGGCAGTCCAAATGGATTTAGTCGGTAATGTGTATAATGACATAGCATAGAACCTGACACAGTGAAGTTCTCAATAAGTGACTCAAGTTCTCAATAAGTTAGAGGAAATCTATCCCTAAAACATAGTCACCATGTAACCTTGAAAATCAAAAGGAGGAAGCAAGCAGAGGAACCTGGATTTGGATCAGCATCCTCAGGCCTCTGTCCCTCAAGGGAGAATTCTCTTCACTGCCTTTCCCTTTAACATAGAGAAAATACCATTCACCCGTCTGAAAGCATGGGTAGCATATGCAAGGAAACTTGATGTAGAGAACTACAAACATGAGGGATTTTTATTACAAAAAGTCCTATGGACAACGTACATGAAAATGGTTTAGACATGCTCCAAGTATCAATATGGCTACAAAGAGGTACAGGGAAGGCAAGGTTTTGATGTCTCACTCTGCCCTTTAGCCAACCTTAGGAAAATTGTCCCAAACTGACATCAGACAAAGTAACTGAGGAAGAACGCATCCTGCTTGACCTTATAGCTTGGTCTTTTAAAAAAGAAAAAAAAAAAAAGAACCTGGAATGTCAGTCTTACATCCACACTGACCACCTGCCAACTTGTCATGAATATTCAAATTCCCTAAGCACTGGGGTGTGGATGCCCACTAAATGCACTGAGAAGCCCCACCCCCCAACCCCCAGCTGAGTGGCTGGAGTTACACTCATGGCACTTCCAGGCTGCAGAGCCTTTTAAGAGCAGCAGTTTTAGTGTCCAGGTTGCTTGGGATTAATCATGCCAATGTCATTTGAAGGAAGTTTATTTTGTGGGCTGCTGCACATGCCAAAGAAGTTACAGTTATTCCTCTATACACCCTTTTGTATAATTCATTTTCTCCGTTCTGCATGCAAATTGCTCCTATTATAGGAAACAGCTGTTAGTGAGCACATCTTAAGAGCTGAAGGTCCTGGATTTTTTCCACCCCCTAAAGGAAATGATCTGCTATGTATTAATACTCTATAGAGGTCTGGTTTTATAAGAAAACTGTTTACCAACTCATACCTCAATTATTTTTAAATGCAATGTTTTCATCATTAGCAATAAGCAATGTATGTAAAGCACCCTGCATTCTTAATTAGAAACAGTAAAAACTTTATATACAATAAACATGTCAGAAAATCAGTAACAATGTTCACATAAATTTATAGGTCTAATCTGAAGAAAGCCAAATCAGGGGAATTTATTTACTTGGATATCTTATAATTAGAATCAATATGATCTTCTAAGCTAGTTCTAAAAAAGGAGTTAAAACTAAATGATGTTTCAGCTATTGCTTTAGACAAAAAGCAATCATTTTTAAACAGAGTTGAATCTAGGAAGGGCCACCTTCTGTCACTCAGCATTGAGAGTCACTTTTCTATGGTTACTAGCCATGTATCAGGTTTATGAGATCTAAACATACCAAATCCCTCAATTTGAATATTCTTCCTTTTAACTGCTCAATAATCAGATAATCCTCACCTGGTGCTGTGGCTAAGAAGGAGGATCGCAAGTTCGAGACCCTCTCTCAAAATAAAAAATAAAAAGGGCTGGGAATATGGCTCCATAGCAAAGGCCCTCTGGGTTCAATCCCGAGTACCAGAATAAAATAAAATAAAAAAATAAAAAATCAGACTATACAGAATATTCATGTAATAAAAGGCCAAATTTAGAGTTACTGAAGGGATATTCACCTGTAGAAAGACTACAAAAATTTTTAAGCGACATAAAAATGAGAGGATTACTATTGATTCTTAAACCTATGCCTATTGATTCCATAGAAATCACTGGCAGCTTTTATTTCTCCGAAAACATCCAGTCAGATGTTAGCTCTTTCTGAACATCTCCCTTGTTCCTCTTACACACTTCTCCAGTTGCACTTAACAGGTAGGCAGATAGCCTCTTTTACCTCTCAGACTCCTCCAACAGACTAGACTCTGAGTCCCGTGAGGTCAGCAAGGGTATCGTCGTTCACATGTGATTCCTGGCACTGATATTGAGTCAAACAATAGGTACTCAAGTGTTTGTTGAGTTTATTTTTTTTTAAAAATTCATGTTCCCCTCCACTGATTTGCCACTGCCATGGACACTGCCTTCCCAATAGCAGTGATGAGCTGATATCAGCCAAACTCTTCTGCAAACTCCCTGTAACCGACATAAACTTGAAAAAAAAATGGTACAAGTGACAAAAACTTGCCACAGAGGAGCTGTCTCTTGACAACTTAATACCCGAAGTAGAACTACAGTACCATGTTTTAGGCAACTGAGTTAACTACTTGGGTTGGAAGATCCCTGAGGATTGCAGGACCTGACATTTTGAAGCCATGACCCTAACCCTAACCCTAACCCTAACCCTAACCCTCTGCTCTCCAACCACACTTTATCACACATGTACTCCAAGGCTCTAACTGGGACACATTTCCAAAACTCTCTTTGACAAGTAATTATGAGCACCAGTGATCTACCAGGATGAAATATCCAAAATTCAGGTCTAAGAGGAAAAGACCAATCAATGTTCTTGCAAAAAATAAATAATTGGACTTTACTTCCCTAAAACAGTTTTTTGAAATAGAGGGCACAATACAGATCCAAATTTGTATGTGGCAAGATGCTAACCATACACACTGGCCATTAACTATTTTGAAGTTTTTTTAAAAAATGCACATAAGAAAAAAAAAATAAGGAAAGAAGGTTGTAATTTGGTTAGCCAAAAATAAGTCAGATTCTTATTTATTAATAAGTAAACATTACTTAATGTTCTTCTTTAGGAGAAAAATACTTGAAACGGAGCTATGCTTAGTACCAGGAAATAAATGCTTCCTTAGATGAATAAATGAATTTGTACTGATACAACAAACAATATATAAAAGATAAATTTAATTAATTAATAGGGCAGATTTGGGGCACCAAATAAAGAAAAGACAATTAAAACTAAAAACCTTCCACCAGATCTGTAAGACCTCTGTTTAAGAAAGATCATTAGGCAACAGGTTTTCCCCCTAATTCTCAGGTAAACAATTGGTAGATTCTTCTCCCAAGCATCACTCCCTTCTGTTTGCTTAGACACTGTGATTTATGCCCATCTGAATACTTTTGTAAAGATGTGGCCCAGTGGCCCATTGATAATTATTGGTTTTGCTTTATTTACTGCACCCAGCCCTTCAGGAAAGAAACACACCAAACTCACTCTATATATAGACTGGTTATTACCACTGCTTTGTGCCAACTGTCCCTTCCAGCTTGAGCATTTTTGGACTCCTTCCCTTCCCGCTTCAGTTCCACCACATCAGAGCCCCCAGGAACAGGGAAAACAGGGTCCTGCACAGCCCATCTCACTGTCCCAAACAGTGCTGCACCAGCGTCTCCAAGTCTAGGGCCAGCGTCTAGAAGTCTGAGCAGCAGGGGGTTGTTCACCGCACTGCCACTAAACATGGCCTCAGCCTTTACACTCATGACATTTTGGAAAGAACAATAATCAACAGTTGGGTTTTGTTTTTATTTTTATAAGTGTGCGTGCACACACACACACACACACACACAGATTCACAATTGCTTCTGTTCAGCCCATTTCCGAAAACAACACAAAATGTTTTTCCCCTTTGTGTTTTATTACTGCTTTCATTTTCCTGAAATGGGATTAAAGGTAAAAGTAAAATTTTTAATTAAGTTGTTGAGCTTTTTACCTTGTTGACTTTTAAAATTCAAACTTAATTCTAAAATCCCAATGGTTTCCTATGCAATAAGTAAGTGTATCAAAACAAGCTAACTCTATAACTTTCATAAAGTCTTAATGACACAAACTAGTTATAGTTAGCTAGTGGAATAGCTGTGGATTACCAGCCTATCTCCTCGAAATTCACCCAAACACCCAACCCAACAAGTACCTCCTCTGGAGAGCCTTCTGCCAATACTGCAAAACTATAATGGTAGCTTATCTTTCCTGGATTCCACTTTTTTCTCATTGTGCCATATTAGCTAATTCTACTGTACCTGATACCATAGATGCCCCCTTGTCCCTACTTAACTCTGAGCTTCCAAAGGGTTAGGCTTTGTCTTGGGCCTCCTCTCATCTCAGAACCAAGTGCGCCACTTATGAAACTGAACTGAATTACTGAAACATAACTTTAACATAAGCTCCAAAAAAAGGAAGTTACAACCTGACTAGTTGAGGAAAAAAGTATACAAAGCCTAGTGGGAAGCAGAAAATATGAGCACAGGAATTAGCAAAGATACTATAAATAAAATTTCAGCTGTATAGAGTACCTTATGTCACACATATTCATAAATTCAAGTTCAGGTGGGAAAAATGGATTACGCAAATAAAAGAGGGATTATTAATGCAGCAGAGATTAAATCAATGTGCTTCCTCTTACGGGACTATGATTATGATATTAAAACCAGACTACCTTCAAAATAATTTCTTCAAGGAGTTTACAACAAATGAGCCAGTAAAACCAGAAATTGACCAATACTAGATACCAGTTTGCATTGTTAGGGAATTTAAATAGTTCTTCAAGTACACATCTTTCACTAAAATTGTACTGTTCCTAGCAACTTGCCCTAAGTTCCCTACATACTTGGAATCTGGAATTGCTTCAAATGATTAGCCTAGTGGAAATACATTTCCAGACTAATTTGATGGGAAATAGCAAGCCTACATCTTCAGAGAAAGTTCAATCTAGAGACAGAGCTAATTATTTTATGGAGAGTTTTTGGATGGAAAAATTTTGGCATTGTTATCCCAAGGATGATTACTATTTTTAAAAGTTAGACCTTAGGCAAAATAGTCATATTTTAGAAGGTCCTCTGGAAAAGCAACATTTGCTACATGGAAAGTGATCTTCTAGGGAAGTAACTAAGAACTCTCCATATTGAAAAGAACATCTTTATTTCAGTGTGCACTACTACATCTGAAAAGTGATCCTTTGAAATACAGATCTTCTCTATGGATTTTTTAAATGGAGCCCTTTTAAAAAAAGGCCATTGGACAGTTCCATTTCCTAAACAAATCACCTTATGATTTCTGTTGTTTAAAAAAAAAAAAAAAGTTAAAAGCCCTTGGTTACAGTCCTCTGGTGTTGCCTTATCCAGATTTCCATGTATGATACTTGGCCCAACTACTGCTAAAATTAGTATTGCTTTTTATTTAGAGGGACAAAATTCAATATCTTTATTTCCAAAAGTATCTGAGTAATTAGGGTTACATGAAAATAAAACAGTACTGACTAGTAAGTGCTATGGTAAAAATAAAACTGGTAGGACAGGAGAATAGAGCTCCCTTTTGGTTTAGAATCATAATCCTTCTGTGAGAAGGTGACATTTAAACTGAGGGGTGAGGGAGGGAACAGGTTGACCTGGCAGGAAAGAAACAATATTTATGTTGTTTACAGAGGAAGACGTGTAAACAACCTAAGGAAAGTCTGCCCTTACATATGGCCTCCACCACAACTTGGTCCCCTCCCCTGTTTTTCTTTTCCAAATGAGGCCAGGGCAGTTGCTCCTTCCTACACATTTCCCAATTGTCCCTCTCTTCCACTCTGAATTTACCATTTAACACCCACATGGGTTTGACTATTATCATTTCGCCACCTCACTTCCCATAACTTAAAATTTCCCAACGCTATAAACTCCTAAGAAAGTAATGATTCTTCATTTGGAAGATTTTATTAGGAGATATAATTCTTGGGAATTTGTATAACCTAATTTTAAATAACAAGCTGCTGCTTCTTTTTTTTTTTAATCTGCCCCTTGAAATTTTAGAGTTCCTAAACACACAGAGAAGGAAGCATCTGAACTAAGGAATAACCACAAAAAAAGCAGCAGATTTTTAAGTGCAATTTGAGAAAAGCAAAGATCACAAGTGAAAGCTAACCGAACAGTGCTATGAGAAAAAGTTTAGATGGTGCAGGAGAGAAAGGAAAAATACAAGAGTGATGACATTCAAAATCCCAGAATGCAGAAGTTCTGATTTTCTCAAACAGATATATTCATATCTAAAGGTTATTTTCCAACTGAGTGACAAGTGCTGGGGTTTGGAAATGGGAGGTTCACCCAAAAGCATCTGTGCTAAAACACAGAAGGTGACGTGATCAGATTATGAGAGCTGTAATCTAATCAGTGGATTAATCAATTTGGTGGGCTAATAATTGGAATGGATTACTGGTGGTAACTGTAGGCAGGGAAGCCTCCAGTACATCACTGGAGCTTGCCTTTGGGGATTTCATCTCGCCTCCCTGGCTCCACCCCCTCTCTCTGTCTGCTTCCTGGCTCCTACAAGGTGAACAGCTTTCCTCTATGCCCTTCTGCCAGGATGTGCTGGCCTCACCTCGGACCCAGAGCAATACAGGCGGCAGCCAAGCACCAAGAATTCTGAAACTGGGAGCCAAAACAAAGTTTTCCTCCTCTAAGTTGTTGTTGTTCTCAGGTTATTTTGGTCATGGCATCACTAAGCTGACTAACACAGTCATTTTTGTATGTACTATGCCCATATTCTCCCCCATAGGATACAATTCCATTTTTTATTCTGACCCATTATGTATCCTTTTACAAATGCATAGGAAAATGAAATGGTATCATACACAATAGAGTTATCAACTACATTAGGGTGATAGAAATAGCAATGTATTATTATAAAATAATCAGATATACTAAATGAACACTCATTTCCAATTTTTAAAAAATAGCCTGAGACCACCACAACCTAATGTCACAGAAATACCAAAAACTAATGAGCCACCCAAAGACAATGAATTAATTTTTCACTTCTTAATTAATTTTTGCTTTATTCCCTTTTCTTTTCGTTTTACTTGCTGTTTTACTCCCTTTTCAATAGGAAAAATAAATGCTTCCAAGAAAGGATTCAAAACTGACCTAATGTTAGAGGAAGGGTTAAGAACAAAACTTCTTTTCAGCATCTTATAGACTCTACTTTTTTTTTTGCATTTGGCATTTGACGTAGAGATAGCCAATCCTAAGTACTGTAATTGATTTAAGTTCCATTAAACATTAAAACAAAGAAAGAATGAGGGTAATGCAAATACGATGACATTTGTTTTTACAGTGTGTACATAGGAATGTGGTTCCTGTTGAGCTCAACAATCTTTCCACCTTCTCGATTAAGCCAGAGAAAGTCCAGTATCTCCCCATTGTAAAGCAAGATTTCAAACTGTTCCAGGAAACCCTCCATCTCTGCAGTGTGTTTCGAGGTTCTACAAAAGGAACAGGATATTTTCCCCAAAAAATGACAATTTAAACAAAGACCAATTCTGAATGTATTTAATAAGTGTATTATTGGGAACTAATGACGAGCCAGTTTAATCTTATTTGGGAATAATAATAAATCTCTTAAGAGTAGAAGAAAAAAAAAAAAGAATAATCCACAAGGCACATTGACTCTTGCTCCCAAATAAACCAACGAGAATGGAGAATGCAGAAAATTGAGATAGAACATGAAGAAACCACAGGAAAAGAGGGTTGAATGCGAAGCTGTTGCCACAAATTACTTCTGTACCCCAATATACAGGTAAGAAGAGTACTGCCAAATGTTATTGTAAGAATTAAGCATTTTGCTCACTTAAAACAAGATGAGAACTTGAGTTTGGCAACAGGCAGCATTTTGTAACAAAGGAAGGCATGTGTGGGGTGGAAGCATAAAAATCGAGCAGTCAGAGTTTAAGGCGTGGAGAAGGACCTCCGGCTTCAGATCTACTTTGGATACTCAGATGACACAAGCTGTTCCCTCATTTATAAAACAAAGCTAATGCTACCACCCACTTCCTACAGCTCTTATACCCATCAAGAGATCATCCATGCTAAAAGCACCAATTCCTATTAACCTGGAGAAGACTTTCACAAACTAGAACTCACGCAGTTATCCAAGTGTAGTCAAACACAAACCAAACATCGGGGAACTTATTTTGGACTTTCCCAAACTCATCCCCCAAAAGAAGACTGGAAAACACATATTTGCAATCAGTTTAATTAAATATGAATAGATCTGTTTTATTTTCGCCCTCATAAACCCTTGATGGCAATACAGAGATACATGAAAAAAGAAAATATTCTTCACTTGAACTTCTTGTGGTTCCATCTGCTACTAGAAGAATCAGCAATTGGTCTACAATAAGCAGCCCACTTTCAAACTCCCAAAGTCCGGGTAAGCATATCATGTGGCGAAGTGGCAGTGAATGGGCTTCCACTGTTATAAAGCAGGAACACTGAAATACTGCAAGACAAATGAATGGAAAATGAAAACATTATCTGAATTTGTGTCCTGTGGTACAGTAAAAGAAAAATGAGAAGGGAATCAAGAGACATGGTACTGACTCCATTTCTACCACAAACTAGCCATCTGACCTTTCATCCACTGACGCTGGACTGCCTTTTTCATGTACGAAGCCAGCTTCCATTACAGAGACTTCCTCAACTGAAAATCCTACTATCCTAAGAAGGAGTTGTGTGTGTGACTTCTAACTTGAAGTCAAATGAATTTTGATTTTTAGTATCTTTGTTTAAGCATAAAACCTGTATCAGTTCAACACCACATGAGCTGGAAACTGAGACAAAACAAAGATTCAGAATCTCAGTTGAATTTTTTTAAATGCATTTTGGTAAAGGCTTTTTCCTTCCTAACTGGAGAAGCATTTTGTTTTTATTAGACCATTAAATAAAGGAATATTGGATTTTTTCAAACAACAGAAGCTGCCCGATTTAAAAATTTTTGCTATAAATTAGATTTTCATTTTCTTGTTTCCTTTCTTACTATGAAGTCAGATTAATTCTGCTAAACATGACCCTGTTCTACATGTATAAATCAAACTAGAAATTGGATTCCTTAGGAATTTGATATAATTTAGTTATAGGAGCATATCAACTCAAATATTAAGGAATGAAACTATAGAATATATTGGCAGCATTTATAAGAAACACCACGCTTTTAGAACGGTAAAACAGAATATTAAATCAACTGTTTGTACATTAGGCATAGCACATTATGTAAAAAGCTCTTGAGTATTATGATTTTACTATACATCGCACTTGTAAATACCCTTGCTCTTAATCACATTGAAGCATATTACATGACTTTTTAAATAGAATGCACCCTGCCATGATGCAGTCAATCTTCATAGTTTTGCAGAACAGCATGCCCATATGAAAGATAGGTTGATGAATAGGTTTATGCCCTATTCAAGGAGATGAAACAGCTCAACAAAAAGATTAAATAAGGTTCCTGCCAGTAGTTGAATCTTAAGTCAAAGAGAAGAACACAACTCAAACCAAATGTTACAGGCAAAGGTCAAACGGGAATAATTAAGACCCTGACTTGAAGAGCTAGCTAGGATTCACTCATTCTGTGTAAATCAGAAGAAAAGAAAACCCCCTCCTCAAAGTATGACCATAACAACTTTACTGAGTCACATTATTCTTTACCTCAGTAGTAGATAGTAAAGGTGAGCTTAAGTACAGGGAACCACTCCTATTATAAAATTATTGGACCTTAAATGTGAAACTATACATGAAAATCCTGTTGTCATATCATACTTGGAAAATAAATACTGGGCTTACAAAAGGTCAAATTTTAACAGATAATATGAGCGTTAATAATAGCCTTCCAATTATTTTTTGTAGAATAGGAAAAAAAAATTGTTTTAAATATTTTCAAATTATCATAATCTCATCTTGAAAAAAGTCCAATTTATTGAAACTTCTCATAAGACAACAGGTACTTTTTAGTTTTATAAGAAATTTTTCTCCGTGTGTGTTGTCATTTCCTGTGTTGAAAACCCACTATCTAATTTAGCTTCTCTCCCCAAAGAGTCACCTTTTTTTAGCACTTGTATCACCTAAGGAAATAAGCACAACAGGTGATTAGTACACATTGGCCTGTATCATGCTTATGGAATAAATATAATCCATCAGAGACTACAAAGAAACTGAAGAAATATTTCCTCCTCTTTTACTTCCTTTTCTTTGAAAGGATAGTATATAAACTCATTCCATCTGACTGTAGTCTTGGGTTGGGGATGGTAGAAACCAAACAAGAGAACTTGATATCATAGGAAGAAGTTTTTAATATTTTATCAAGATGATTTATTTATAAATAAATGCATCTACTTTCATACATACTCTCCCCCTAAATAAACACCTATTACAAGTTGCAAATAAGTCATTTTCTTTCCTACTTATGACAAATAGCACTAAGATATTTAAAGACAGCAAATTTCAAATCATTTCTTCCTTGGAGATAATAATAAAAGTATGATTTATTTAATACTTTTCACCAAGTCCCTGAAAGATCACTCATGTCACATAAATCCACAACAAGGAAATAAGTAGCTCAAGAGCTCTGCCAGCCACCCCTTTTTACAGATGGAATATGACAACTTAAGCAATTTACTCAGAGGTCAGGGAGCTAATTCCTGGCATTCAATCAATAGGTATTTATTAATGGCTTCTATGCCCAGCACTCTGTGCTGGATGCTTGGATGAAAATAATTTTCTCCTTTCTATTTCCATCTTCTCATTTTTCCACAAAACAAAAACTCTTATATAATAAGAGAAAATCTTTAAAACAGTAATGTGATGTTGTGTGAATTCAAGAGGAATTCAAAGAGCAGGGTCTCTGGAATTTGAAATACTGATAAAAGTCAAGAGGGCTGAAGTCCAGATGTCCTACCTATAAGTACTTTCTACTCTACACCTTTTCTTGTGGAAAAAAAACACAAGTCTTTAATAGTTTAATTTTATAGAGAAACAAGATTTAGAACCAACTAATCTGTGTTCTCTGATACTCTGCCAATTTCAAGATGGAATAACCACTTTAGTTACTTTTCTCTACCCCAGATTCTTCAATTCTACCCACAAAATAATAATTTTTAAAAAGAGCATGGTTGTGCAGATCCAAAGTAATACATTATGTAATTATGAGAAAACTATTTTTGTAAATGCTAAATTTCTATCAAATATAGTTCTTATCACACCAATATTTTGCTATGTTTATAATGTTACTTCCATTAAATAGGAAAGACGCATTTAGCCAAACAAGATGTCTGACTAACCAAAGGTTCAGTATTAAATATAATAAAACACAGTTTCTGCCCTTAAGGATGTCAATTACCCTTTTATGAATACAGAACTTGCATAGGATGTGAATATTACACCCCCAACAACAGTATAGCAAGGAAAAACAAAGACCTTTAAAAATGCTAATAAACTATTAATATGAAATAAATGACAAAAGTTTGGCAGTTTCTTCTTGTACAAATACGGTCTACTTGAACTTCATATTTTAGTTTAATGCTCTTTTTATCTCTCCATGGCTTTAAATCCAGCTTCATTTAGTTAAGGTGTTAGGGCTATCAAAATGCTTCCAGGGATTTGTTTTGATTTAAAAAATCTAGATCTTATTTACTTCGATTAGGATTTTCATTTGCCTTAAATTTATTAAAACAGGAACTATATTAATAAACACATATGCAAATTTTTCTAGTTTCCAGTGAATAGATTAATCTCGGAAGAGGGTTCCCACCCACCAATGCCTAATTATTTTCAGCAAGTGTGCTGCTGGTCATTCACCTACTCCTTTCACAAACACTGAACATTTATTATGCAGCACAACTAGGTGTTTTCTATCCAGCCATTCTGGATCACAACTAAGAATTTCAAAAATCACCCACTCACACCTCCACAGTTGTGGCATTAAATGAATGAAAGTGCCCAGGTTCTAGAGGCAACAATTGAATATTCTAGATTAAATAAAACTTCAGATGGATTGAAACCAACCACACAGAAAATGCGTACAGTCCACGTATGCTTTTAAAGCAACAATTCTTGTTGACCAAAAAGTATTTATATTTTCATAAGCTATAAGCACTAATACCAGGTAAATCAAATTTAGAAACATCTTCATTTCTAAACCGTTCGGTTCCTCAATTATATTAGTTCAGCAATGTCATTTCAATTTGATTCTCTCCTAATCATTCGAGTTGGTCACCTTCCCTTAAAATCTTCAACTGCCACTCTTTCCATTTCTAAAGTATTAGTAGCACTACAACTTTTATTTTAATTCTTAACAAAGACTCCTTTAATCACACCTACGACAGTGAACTCAGAATACGTGATATCAGCATCACCAGCGAGGTTTGTGAGAAATGCCAATTCTTGTTTTGGCCCCAAACCCCTTGGATCAAAAATCCTGAGTAAGCCCAACAATGTGTTCACCAAACGTCCAGTGATTTTGAATCTCTAACACTCATCCTAGTTGAAGCAAACTGTTATTGCTTCAATTACACTGTTGTTTTCTCCTCCACCAACGGAATAAGGTTACTTCCCTTATCCCATTAATTACACCACTTCCTAAAACATTAATTTCTTAAAGAACCAGAAAATTTTGTACAATTATCCCTTAAAATGTCTTTTTAACACTCCTTTAATAATGTAAAAATTTTATAATGTTGAGATTTACCAATTATGATTTCAAATATATATATATATAATGTTCATAGGTAAGCTTATGATTCATAATAATAACAAAAAGTATATCTGTTTACTGCTCATGCTATCCCTACCAGGAAGACATGGAAAGGTCATGGAAGGAACTTTCTAAACATTAAAGGCTAAAAACAGTCACTTTTCACTGGCTGGCAAAGAATAGAACTAGGGCGAAAATTGAAGCTTATCCACCAGACAGTACTCAAACATTTTCCATAAGTAATGTCAAGAACAGCGTAATTCCATAAAGTCAGTTCTTTGAATACCATAAACCTTAAGAAAAAGAAAAACAATACAAAAAATCTCAACTATGCTAATAAAGTCAGAAAACAAAGTAACTACAGGCTGCTTCAAAATAATGAACTCAAAGTCTGGCCCATATACAATGATGAAGTACAATAAATAAATAATTATTGTGCAACTTGCAAAGTTACTATGGTACTTTCTTTCTAGTCATTACACAAATAGAATTTAGCATACCACAGTCTTGCTTGATCCCTGTTCCTAGAAGTCTGGAGGTGATGCCCAATCAATACCCATGTCAAATGCCTAGAGACGAGGAATAAAGTCACTTTGCTCAACTGATGATGGTGTAACCAGTCCCTTGACATACAGAAATCCAACCTTGCTGCAGCTGGTTCTGATTCCAGATGTCATCTGAGAATATCTTTTTCTTTCTTTTGGCTCCTAACTTGCTACATATTATTTCTGTAAGACTTCAACATCATTTCTATAACTCTGATTATTTGGTTGATTTTAAACAAAAGGATCCTCAATAACTTCAGCTTAAGACCACACAGAAATTTTTCTAATAATTTGCTTAAATAGATTAGTTGAGTAAATTAGAAAAGGGAGGTCAAAGTGCTGATAAAGAGTCTATTTTGATCTAAACGCTAGGTAAATATGGAAGACTAGAACATCTTGGAAATTAGATTTGGATAGATATTAATATCCCAAATGCAGCTGTGTGTACTTTCATTTTCAATGACTAGCTGGCCCACAATAAATATTCATTATGTTAAGTCAATTACTCTCAAGTTATGGCTAAAAATGGACCTGCCCCTTCTAGTGAGTCTGCTCCTGAATATGAATCTCCACACAACTACAAGCCTCAGTCTAATCCCCAAAATCAGCAGAGCCCTGAGCACCACATCTTAGCCTCTATTCCATACTGACTTGTTTCATCCTACATATAGCCCCTTTCCAGATTTAGCTATTGGCTCAAAAAGAAATATCGATGCTAAAATTCAATAGGTTAGACAAAGAGGAAGGAAGGGAAGGGAGGGGCAACTGGAATAGGAATGAATCTGATATAATTTTACTATGTACATACATGAAAAATGCCTAAATGAATCCCACCATCATGTAGATCCACAAGAATGGGGTCCTTATTAGAATAAGATATCATCTATGCTTATACAATATAATTTTAACAAAATGGATTCTACTGTCATGTATAACTAAAAAGAACCAATAAAAAATTTTTTTTAAATACTGATTCTTCATAGGTTTAATGAAAAAGGAGAAAAAGCAAACCAAAGAGCGTTCTATGACTATGATTTAATGAGGGCAATTTTCTCCCAAAGCTAGTAAGCTGATTACTGGAAAGCAACATTCACAAAATGCACTTAAAAGGAACACACTCCTTTACAAGAATATGCTCTAAGATGTCACTTCAAACTCCATTAGAGTTTGACTCTAATAGTTTGTTGACTATTTTTAAATGGTGGCAGGTATGAGGGATAGTGTTATAAGGGATGCAGAACTTAATTAACCTGAATCAATATCCAAAACAGGGGCTGCACTAGAGATCCCTGATGCAATGAATTCACCAAAAGACAATGAGCCCGCATGGCCAGTCATCAAGCCAAAACTTTGAAATTACTTGACATTGAAGCAATGACAAGAGAAAATGGGAGGAGAGAAAAAGAATGAAAGGGAATCTACTGCTTTAAGCACTAATTCATGCATTTAAAAGGTCAGTATGATTTACACAACCTTAAAGGCTCAAGGTGAACCTGGTTGTGCCAATGGGATGGTAGCTCCCAAAACAAAGTCAAACAGCAGAAATGCCAACCACATGGTTGGTAATGACTGTGCCTTCTTCGATATATTTCTATAATGTGAAAGAAGGCAGCCAACAGATACTGATCAATACGTTACCTAAAGAGGTAAATCACATATAGGTCTTCATAACTCTTCACAAATATATACATCAAATCTCCTCACCTAGGGCTGGGGAGATAGCTCAGTTGGTAGAGTGCTTGCCTCACAAGCACAAGGCCCGGGGTTCAATCCCCAGCACTGCAAAAAAAAAAAAAAAAAATCTCCTCACCTAAAAACAATCCTGCATTTTGTTAACATAATGGTACAATTTCAAATTCTGTTAGATTAAAAATAAGGTACAAATCACTCATTTAAGAAATAAGTAAGATTATGTAGACATACATTAGTTTCATAAAACTTGCTATTATTCTCTTAGATTTAAATAAGTCATGCATATATTAAGGATAATCCAATGATATCACAGACATATCATTTATAGCTGATTAAATACGGTATCTGGCTCTACTGTTTAAACGCAAAACAAAACCTAGTCCAAGGTGTTTGGGTTAAGAATGGAAGTCCCTCATTTTCACATTGATTTTATTGGGGGAAGGAATCACATCTGACTTCCATTTACATTCATCTATACCACCTACCTTTTCCAGGATTTGGTGTACTTTAAACTTAGGGATTTTGTCAATGTTGAGTCCTCCCCGAAAATACGCATATTTCATTTTGATAGACTGAAGATAG
Source organism: Sciurus vulgaris (assembly GCF_902686455.1). Taxonomy (NCBI): domain Eukaryota; kingdom Metazoa; phylum Chordata; class Mammalia; order Rodentia; family Sciuridae; genus Sciurus; species Sciurus vulgaris. Next base: position 38,881,695 of record NC_136476.1, read on the forward strand.
TAAAGTTATCAATCAGGGATCACTTTAGTTAGCAACGAAGGTATCCTACTAAAGCAAACATGGTACATATATTCCTAAATAACAAATATGAGAAAGTTGCCTAAAATATTTTCCCAACTTGATCCAAGTTTACTTACTCAATCCAAGAACAGGAAATTGCTGTCTCAACATTAGTGTTATGTTTGGTGAAGACATTTCTGGATATAATGCCACATGATAAAACAGGGGAAAGGTGTTTGAACAAGACATACTACACTCTTGATTTCATGCCATTTGCTCTGTGAGTTCTGAGGCAAGTCAGCAGGTCTGACTTTTAAACAAGAAAGACAGATCCTAATCTGAGAGATACTTTTAAACAGAGTCCCTGAGACAGAAATCTCACTGCAATTACTGTATCTAATAATTAATTATGCTAATAGTTTCTCATAGACTTCAGCATGCCTCACCCTTATGTTCTTCTGTGTTATATTATGAATTTTAAGTGATCATAAACAAACACTTGTGAAATATTGCTCCTCCAAAAATAATTTATATCCTTAACACAAAAGGTAATGGCCCCTTAATTCAAAAGTCACAGTTATGAATGTATATAGGCTGGGAAGGTGGCTCAGTGGCAAAGATGTGCTCATCATGAGACCCTGGTTTCAATCCCAGCACCTCCCCCCCCCAAAAAAAAAATAAAACTATGAAGATACAAAAGAAGAGATGAAGATAGAAAAGAAATGGTATACAATTATAAAGCAAAAATTTAACACAAGTTTATAGATCTGCACTAGAAGCTCTATACCTGGATGAGGTTCATCAGAAATGCCAGTGACAATGAATCTTCTAGGCATTTAAAATGAAACTTTAACATTATGAAACAGTATTTTTCTTTTAAGCTGTAGATGGATAATACCTTTATTTTTATTTATTTTTATGTGGTGCTGAGGATAAAACCCAGTGCCTCACACATGCTAGGCGATCACCGAGCTATAATCCCAGCCCCAACACTTTATCTTGAAGCCCCCTTAGGCCCATCTAAAAATAAGTGGTATCTTCAGCCAAAATACTGGCATTTTCACTGATTTCTCAATATTAACACACATTGTTAGTAATGATTATGATATAAATTATCAATTGGCTAAAACGCTATGGTTTCAGTTCATGTCAAAAACTACAGAAGCTTTTAAAGAATCTATCCTTTAAAATAAAACTCAAGTCTTTCCCATTTGTGAATGAAGGTCAGGCTTTACAACTTAGGCACTTTTGTTTGTTCATCACACTATAAACATGCTATAAAAAGTCTGACAGACAGTTTCACCTTTTGCTGAACCAACTCCGACCAGAATAGGGATAGGACTTCTGTCTCCTCCCTTCCCTGGGGCCCAGTGAGATGGCTGCGGGAGGGATTCCATACAAGTTTTACGTGTCTCGGATTTAGGCCCAGTTTGTTTTGTAAACCATGGGTTCCTTTCTTATTAAATTCTTCTATTTGCCAGAACAGTAGAACAAAAATGAATAAATCCAATTAATGTGTTGATTTCAAGGTTTGCTCTGTCTTGATAGGAAATTTCAAAGCTCTTTATTTTTCCTAAGACTACAAACTCTTAAGTTTCTTACACCTGTCTTTTTTAAAGAAGTATTTTAGAAAGAGTAGTGAAACAATGGGAAATTGTTTTATGAGGTAGTTGCTTTAAAAGCTCAGATGAAGTCTCTCTCACATCCAATTAAAAATCTATGAATATGGACCCCCATAAATGGAAACAATCTTTGCTAACCAAAACTAAAGCTGACCATCAAACTTTACGTGAGCATATCTTTCTAATGATCGAAAGGAGGATAAAACTGGACAAGAAAGAAAAAAGCCAATAATGCCTCTCCTATATGCCCTAGGGCCAGGTGGCCTGGGTTCTTGATCCAAGTAGTCATAAAACTTCCCCCTGGGACTCAACTTCTTCTGTAAAATGAAAGATGGGGCTAGTGTGCTTTCTGGCTTACAGCTGACTATTCCACTGAGACAGAGAGAGATTACACAGGAATATCAAACATGTACCTAATCCCAATGGTACTGAGTTGTATTTGCAAGCTCACTTTGACCCTAAAATGGATGACCAATCACTGCACTATGAAAGCAACAAAGAAAATCCTAAAGAGAAAGGAATGTTTTCCATGATAGTATGTTCAAGTATTCAGGCCTTTTTTTCTTCTTCTTTTTAATTGGGTTGCAGAGGAAGTACTATTCCAGCCTTTGCCAACTCCGTGCCCTATTTACAACTGCCAAAGTAGAAAGCACAATCATAATCTAGGCTGGATCAAGAAAAAACAGCCTTGTTCAAATGTGGCATCCCCTAAGCCCTGCCTTGGAGATGAGAGTAAGTTGTACTCCCAGCAGGTTGAGAGATGAGTAGATCCTTTGCTACTGATCAATGCTGTTGGATTCCTCCATGTATTGGTGGTAGTTGAAAAGGGCAGAGCAGCATCTTGTTCCTCTACTGTACAGACTCCTCTCTTACATATGAACTGAAGTTCAAACTGCACTCCTTGCCTGCACTAAGGGCTTTACACACATTGCTGGCTCTCACTCAAGAGATGCAGAGGGAAGAGGAGATGCCAGTTCCATGAAAACAGTTATTCTCTCTTGTGTAGCAATGAATCCCAGTGCCTAGTACAGTATCTGACAAAGAGTAAGATGATTCAATAACCATATACTGACTGACAGACAAGCCTCTTGAAAGTAAGCCAGAAATGTAACAGAATATGGTCAGTGAATGCAGAATGGAACCGTGTACCCTGTCAAGGGACAGCTCAAACAACTGATCATGGTTTTAAAAACCCTAAAAGCTCAAGCTCTAAGATGCCCTCAAATATCTTCTCTATCTGTGCAAACAATCATGCAGTTTAGGTGGAAGACAGCTGTGGCAAGGTGTAAAGAACGCAGGTCGGGAATGAGATGACCTGGTTTCAAATTCTAAATCCACCACTTAATAGCTATGACCTGGGGCAAGTCACTTTCACCTCTCAGCTTTGCTCCCGTGTCACAGGGGAATACTACTCACTTCCCAGCCTAGTTGTATTTAGAAATGAGGCCATGTATGTGAAAGCACCGGAGGTAAGGAAAGGAAAAAAGGAGAAGATGGGGGGAAGCACTGACTCCAACAGAAGTTCCCCCTCTAGGAAATTCAAACTGGAATTTTCCAGAGGGCTTGGCATAGACTAGCAGCTGTGGGAATGCACTTGAGAGACTTTATGAAGCAAAAGATTGACAGGACCTGATGACAGTTTGGATTTGAAGGCTCTCAATTAAAGAGATCCTGCTCTGCCCTCATCTGGCAGGCCTGGATTCATTCTCTTAGATTATACTTAACATGATAAATCTCTTTAATTAGAGAGGGATGGGTAAATTTGGAAACTTTTTAAATTGGTTTCCTTTACAAGTTTAATGTTTGTAAAATGACTTAATACTGCTGGCTGGTTTTGCTGGGGGTAGACAGGTGGGTGCTGGTTCTTTTTGAGCTTTCAGGTTCCTTATGAAAGTTTTTAACTTTGTACTTATTTATGCTCCAAGGCAATTACCGTGAAGGCTGCCTTTTAAGCACTAGAATCATTTCTCTAATTAATTTACTTTTTAAGTTGTTCTTTGTATTGGCTCTCTTTGCTTCTAGATCAAATTATCTTTTCTTATAGCTTTTTTTTTTTTTTTTTTTTAAATAACAGAGAAAACAGATGATCCCAACCTCCCATCCCAGAGAAATCCTGAAAAAGCAGCTAAGTTTTCCAAATTAGTGCCCAATTCTGAGACCTTTCCCTAGGGAAAACTAACCTTTTTGACTCAAAGAAAGCAGCTCAGAGAAAAGAAAAGGATAAGGCAGAGAAGCCAGGCACTGTGATTTAGAGCCCTGGTTTGCTGCTAACAAGATTTCCAATGACTCCCAATTTCCCTGTGACTTGGTTTCTTTAATAAGACATGGGTGGTCGTATCTGTCCTTGCTTTCCTTCCTGGGATGCTGAAGATAACATCCTTTTTACAAAAAAGAAGAAATATTCTAGAAATAAAAAGAATTAAAAAAAAATTTTGAAGCAATGCAAATAACAATATTCATTTTTGTGTACAACCAAATTTAGATAAGTACCACAGTAGTTCAGTTTCCACTACTCATATGGATGCTACAGCATATCAAACGCAATAGCTTTAGTGAAGTGCAAGTATGAGTAGAAATCACCTGACACCTATACCCTGAAATGTGTAGCACAGGGCTTCCTGGGCTGAGTTAAATTTCTGGTGTTAGTAACAATGAAAAATGTGAAGAAAGCACAGTCCATCACAAGGAACAGTCCTTCTATAAATACGAGAAGCATTTTATCTGCTCTTTTCCTTTGCCAGACCCTTTCCTTGCTCCCACTGAAGTGGTTTCTGGAAAGCAGGTTTAACCCATTGTGTCCCTCATCCTATATATAGCACTCCTTTAAAAAACAATAAGGTTTTACAGTATACCTGTACAATTGCTCAGTTTAAGTTCTCATAGGTATTCTTCATACAGGAAGAAAGGAAATACTGGGTTAAGGCTAAATAAAATAAATAAATAAAATAAAATATGAGAACTAAAATAAAATCAGAGTTTGCAGAAGGAACTGATGTTGTTTCTGTGAGAGCTGAACCATAGGCCACAAACCTGTTAGGCGGAATAAGCCTTTCTACTTCAATCCTTCCTGCCCTTCAAAGGAAGGGTGTCTAGAAATAAGCATTCGAAATCTCTCCTCGGGGGGATGGCTGGGACAATGACTCCACAGCTTTACTCCTGGCTCCTTGCCTTTCACATGAAGGATTCCAGTTCTGGAAGTATCCCTTCATGCAAACAGATTCACTTGAATAATTCCTAGGCTGAGATGAACAAAGACAAATTTCCGTTTGGAAACTCAACAATCAAGGATTGACAGCTTTGGCCACAGTCAGTCTGCTGCTGGCCTATTTCAAAAATGCATTTGCTAAGAGGGTCAGGATTCCTTCTCCTCCACATGCTGAAGAGACAGCATAGGCACTTCAGAGCAGTTTTGCTTATTCAGACACAAGTGAGTTTTGGTACAGAGCAATGGAATCAAGGACGTAACCAACTAATGCTGATGGGACTGATGTACCAAATAATTAAGCAAGCCTGTGCCTCCTGGGATGCAGAAATGGTCATGTACTAAGAACCCATTTAAGATCTCAGCATGTCTCGTATAAGAATGGGTACACAGAAAATGCTCGGTTCTTTACTCAAATACAAAAGCAGCTAGAGCAGAAGGATCCCTTTCACAGGAGAACAAAAGGCAAAACCGTGAACATATTCTTATAATGTGAGAAAGGCAATTTTAGGAGCACGAACAAAGTTCAGCACCAGACACAGAAAAGGGTCAGAGTCAGTTCAGAAGTGTTTCCAAAACAGCCTTGAAAACAAGCACTATTGGCAAAAACTTATTCATGATTCAGAAACCTGAAATAAGGAGAGAAAAAGCTGAGAATGAGCAAAATTGCCAGTCCTATCAAAGCCAAATTTTCCCTGATGAATTCTCTAAGAGTAGGCTTTGGGAACTGGAATATTAATATGCTTTTTCCCAAAGAAGAACTCACATATTTCAGTCAAGACAGCTGAGAGTTATTTAATTGCTCATTAAGATTTTGGGCCAAGTCCTGATTTAATTCTTCAATGAGTGCCACAAGAGCCAGGAACATGAAGGATCTCAGACCAAGAACAATTTCATTTAAGAGACACTAAAAGTCTCGAGCTGTACTATTACCTGATATCCATGGGAGGTAGCAATCAAATTGTTTCTCATCCGACAACCCCTCTCACTCCACTCCACCCACCTTCCATGTAGATCCTTCTTCCAATAACACAGCGGTTCCCTCTCATCCGTGCTTTTAGTTACAATAGCCAACTACAGTCCAAATATATTAAATGAAAATTTACAGAAATCAAAAATGTATGATTTTAAATTGCACACCATTAGAACAGTGCTGTGATATGAGCACCTTGGGATAAGAATCATCTCATTATCCAGCATATCCACATATTAGTCACTCACTGGCCATCTCTGTTATCAGACTGACTGTCATGTCACAGTGCATGTGTTCAAGTAACACTTATTTTACTTAAAAATGGCCCTCATGGGCCAGGATGATGATGCTGGCCATTCAAATATGCCAAGGAGAACCCTTAAAGTGCTTCCTTTAAGTGAAAAGATAAACAATAGTAAGATATCCTGAGAGAGACACCACATCCAAATGACTTTTATCATCGTGTATCATTATAACTGCTGTATTTTATTGTCAGTTATTGTTGTCTCTTGCTGTGCCTAATTAAACTTTATCATAGGTATGTACATATAAGAAAAAAAACGGTACATGCAGGGTCCAGTAATATCCAAGGTGTCAGGCATCCACTGGGTATCTTAGAAAAGGGAAAACTACTATATATCACCAGTTAAAAATTCCTTCTTCGTGGGCATGGAGCTTTGGAGAAAACTCAGTTAATTCACAAATACCTGGAAGGCAGTTACAGGCTACTTATCAAAGCCAGATTATAGCTAACCCTGTAAAAAGTCAAATCAAAGAAAACTTCCCTTCTTAGAACTAAAACAAAAGCACTCCCAGAGTCTGGCTAGGACCACACTAATGGTCACAGGTGGTGACAGGGAGCCAGGTATGCTCCCTGGCACTGCAAGGGTGGTGGATGGTTTTCTGTTTAGTTGAAGCACAGAAATACAAATGTATTTAGAGAGTCTATTACCTACATGAGGACATGATTCAAAGGAGCTTATGGGCACTAGAGAACAAATGGGATGGAGAAAGAGTTGGTTATCCATTAAAATAACTGTGGCAGGTCAAAGCCTCACTCCTTGTGACTGCAATGATGGTTTCATCTGGTTAACTTTCCACCGCAACCATCAAACTAGCAAACTGTCATTCCGAAGAATATTTTAATACTAAAGTTACAAGACTAAATCCTCAGAAAGAACAGTGCAGTCATCCAAAAATGCCTCTAATTTAAGACAACCATACCTTAAAGCCATCCCAAATAAATAATAACTTAATAGTTTCTTCAAATTGTGCAGAGAAGGCTTTCCAGTATTCAGCATTTTAGCAAATTCTTACTTCCAACCTAATTTCCTCCAGCTATACCTTATTCTTACTTCATCATTTGCTGCTATTTGCCAATTATATCCTACAATTTTTAGATACTTCAAGTTCTTTTCATCCCCTAAACCAAGGACTATTTCAAATTTTCCTATAAGGCTGGGAATGTAGCTCAGTAGCTGAGCACATGCTTAGCATGAACAAGGCCCTGGGCTTGGTCCCCAGCACCATAAAACACACACACAAAATAATTCATATAGTTTTTGGAAACATGCCATTTGTTATATGATAAGGTCTTTTTCTTAGAAATATAAGTCCTAAATTTGGAATAGAGAAATTGCAAATGTTAGCTCTCTCCATTTTCTTGTGAAAATAAGAAAACAACTTTCTTAAGTCTTACATACAGGGCATCCTCCCCACCCCCACTGCCCTTCATACTGGATAATTTAACCCAGGAACACTTTATTGGTGAGCTACATCCGCGGTCCTTTTTTATTTATTTATTTACTTATTTACTGATTTACTGATTTTTGAGACAGGGTCTCATTAAGTTGCTGAGGGCTTTGCTAATTTGCTGAGGTTGGCCTTGAACTTGTGATCCTCCTGCCTCAGCCTCCCACATTGCTAGGATTCCAGGCATGCACCACCATAAGCAGCCAGAGGGCATTTCTGAATGAAGAAAAAGAATTGTATAAAGAACGCCTTTTTAAACTTTATCCCCCAACTTCTACTATATTACCATGCCAGGCCTAGAAGCCTCTCCCAATCCTTTAACAGATTACTAGACTAGATGACTCCTGGGGTTTCCTGAAGCTAAAAGTCTCTGACACCCACAAAAAGCTTTACATCTCCCTTCTTGCTCAACAAGTCTATGCAGTCTCAATACACACAACATCTGACATCTGAAACCTCCAACCTACATATATTAAGAGATGTGCTTCAGCCAAAAACAGTGGCACAGGAGGATCACAAGTTCAAGACCAGCCTCAGCAACCTAGTGAGGCCCTAAGCAAATCAGCGAGACTCTGTTTTAAAATTTTTTTCAAAGCTATGGATGTGGCTCAGTGGTCAAGCGCCCCTGGGTTCAATTCCCAGGATCCAAATAAAATAAAATAAAATAAAATAAAATAAAAAAATAAAATAAAATAAAAAAAAAAAAAGGAAGAAAAACAGAAAAGAAATGTGCTCCAAATTCAGGCATCTGCTACAATCCTATGCAGTCTATTTCTATATAACCTAGACACCTATTTAGATATCAGTTCCCAATCTAAGAAAGTCTTGTCAATAGCTAAATTCTTCATCATTACATACTCTACTCTCCTGTCTTGATTACTCCTGAATTTAAAAGGTGACAGCCTGTTATCAGGATTTCCTACTATTACTAATCTGGAGGTTTAATAATAGGTTCTCATAAAAATACAGAATTTCGATCAGTCTCAAAGGATAGAGCATAAATTGACTAAGAAAAGTACTAGAAGATGCATTAGAGGACTGGGTTTTCTTGATTTTTTTTTTTTTTTTTTTTTGGTCCAAGAAGAGTTCAAGGGAGTACACATTAATTTCTCAGGTAGTTAACTTTCTGCCATTAGAGACAATGCCCATATATCTGTCCTTTCTGTTTCCTTATGCCTGTTGTTTTATACAAATCATGACTTTGATACATTATCCTATTACCTGTCGGGTAACTGTTTGTATCTTAAAAACAGATCTTCTACCCTCCTGCCTTAGCCCCTCCCAACTTGTCTTTGCTAATCCTAGATTGTACCTGACTACTAAGCTGCTAAGAACCAGAAATGACAAATGAATCTGGCTTTTCCAGGTGATGGGGGGAGGGAGGACTGTGGGAAAGAAAACAACAAGGGAACAACTGTGAATGATTTCAAACTCATGAAAGCTCAGTGGTAATCCCACACCCCATAATTCATACTAAAGAAATGATCAGAAATACTTAATGATATACCATCGTGGATGGTAGTCTCTTTCCTCTCTCACACTCACTGAAAACAATTAGAACTTTTAAAAGTATAAAATATATATGCATGTTAATTTTTTTAAATGAGAAAATAACCAGCAAAATGTTAGTAGCATGTTTCCAGGGTAAGACACTACTGATTCAGAGATTCAACATTACTTCATGATATACTTAGAAGATAATACAACAAAGTACAATAGTTTGGATCTGATTATATCCCTAAAGGCCCATATGTAAAAGGCTTCCTCATAAGTTTGACACTTTTGAAAAATGGTGAATGTCTTTAAAAAGCGGGGTCTACTGAATGATTTTAAGTTGCTGGTAGCGTGCCCTCAAATGGGATTGTGAGATGCCAGTCTCTTCCTCTCTTTCTCCACTGCCCGCCTCCCACCTCTCCCTGCTTCTTTGCTGTCAATGGGTGAACGGGCTTCTTCCACCGTGTACTGCTGCTATTATCAAACTATCTCACCACAAAGACCCAAAAGCAATGGGGTCAATCAACCATGAACAAAAACCTCCAAAACCGTGAACCAAAATAAACCTTTTTCTCTTTTAAACTAATCATTCCAGGTATTTTGTTATAGTGACAGAAAATTGACTAATACAAAATTGACTAGTAGATAAACCCATTTTAAAAGATGATAAACTGCAGATCTTAAAATTCTATGAAATACAGTACTGATATAGTTATTTGTGGATAGAGGAACACATAATTAGAGATTCCGCTAAAGAGGGCAAACACAAAGGTTCAGTCTAGTAAAATTGGTCATGGAGAGAAATTTTATGGAATGTTTTATATTCCTTATCCATTTTCCATTTAGGCCTGCTCAAAACTTTCATGAAAATGGCATTATGAGAGAAATCTAATATATAATTCACCATACTCTTTGGGCTATTTTTTTACCTGTTCGCTCTTCATTTCTCTAACATAAAATAGTACCAACATTATGCTGCTGTACTAGAGGAATTCTTTACTTCTTAATATTTCCTAAAGTCCACTCTCAATGACCTGTAGTTCCAATAACAAGAAAGGTTTCTATCCTTTTGAAATTTAGTTCCTCAACACTGAGATTCCCCTACAACCCACCCATCTATGAAAAACCGATGCATCTTTCAAAACTCAACCCCAAACATGCCCCTCTTTTCTGTCCTCCCCATTAAGATTTTTCTGGGATCTTCCACCTAAGTCCCTTGAAATTATCAATTTCTCCTCTAGAATTGTTACAAAGTACTGGTACTTGATATTTACTTCTTAACACCCCCCCATATACACAAGTCTGCAACCTATAGAATCTTTAAGAAGAACCGTTTTTGTCTTTGGGATTTTTTTTTTTTTTGGTTTTATGTTTATGTTTTCCAGGTGCCTAGTGTGGTGCTTAACCCAAAGTATTCAAGTGTTTGATGAAATACTGAAAGCAAATTACAAACACAGGCAATACAACCCAGATGACAATAATTAAATAATCACACCCACATCTTGAGTGCAGTTAAAATACTTTTGAAAGATAAAAAGTATGTCAAAGATCTTTGAAAATATGAATCAAATCTATATAAGTCCCTTGCTACAAAATCTATAATTATATTTCTTAATCATATTTTACAGCAAGAACATATTCAAGACTCAGTTAATGGTTGGATTTTACATACAAAATATCTGTTGTATTTAAATTCCTTTTAATTGGCAAAATTCTCTTAGGGAACTCTAAATCCCACACATGATTTTAAGACAGTTTTTAGCTAATTGGCTCCTAGAATAATTAACATATATACAGAAACCTAAACAACATATCTTATTGTCAAGTAAGTTATTTACTGTGATATACAGTCACTTGTTTATTTCTTACATGCTCTAAACATAAAAAAACATGAAATGTCACCACCATAATAATATTGTGCAGAACACAAAGTCATTTAAAATCATCAATCACATAGGAAAGAATATACAGTATATTGCTAAGTTTAAAAAAAAAAATCCTTTTTTTTTTTTTTTTGGGTGGTACTGGGGATTGAACCCAGGGCCTTGTGCTTGCAAGGCAAGCACTCTACCAACTGAGCTATATCCTCAGCCCCCTATTTTTATAAAGGAATATATACATATATATGCACACATACATATGTATATATATGTCATATGGAGAAACAGCATACATAAAAAGCTGGAAGTCTACAAAACACACTTTTATAATGATTTCCCACTGGAAGTAGGACTGGGAAGTAAGAGATTTTATCACTTTCAAAATGAAAAATCAATGTCATTGATTATAGCAGGGTTCACCCAACAGACTTGTGCACAACACTTTTTGACCAAGTCAAAATAAAGACACAATGATAAGAATGGATGTCCACAAGCAGACACACATATTCTTTTCAACCATAAAGTAACACTTCACACACATCAAGATCATACATCTCCTGAAATGCATTTTGGTCTACCATCAGTTATATTCAAGGGCTGAGCTCTCCATTTCTGTGTTTGCCAAATGGTATCCCCAAACTCTCAAACACTTTCAGTATGAATGACCACCAATGCTACTATAATTCAAAACCATTTTTGAAATGGTGATTATATAATAAAAAAGAGCCCCAAGTATTTACTTGAAGTTTATCATCTATCTAGATAAAAAGAAGTCAGTCCACTGAAAAAGTAGTAGAACCAGAACTAAGGTTATATTTTAAAAAATATTTTCCTTACATGGCAGGTATAACTACTTTCTGAGTAACTACTTTTCAAAATCTAATAGAACAGAAGATCCCATTTATAAAACCAACAAAATTCAAAGACCAGTAATTTTACTCTTTTTATATCATCAATCTTGTTGATTGAGAGAAAACTGGTAATAAATAAAATCCATGTGTTGTATTTGCATCATAAGTGTCCCCGGAAGGCCCGTGTGTTAAATGTTGTGTGTTAAATGTTTGGTTCCTAAAGAGATGCTCTTCAGAAGTGGTAGAACTTTGAAGGGATAGAAGCGGGAGGTCTTTGGGTTATTGGAAGCATGCCTTTGAAGGGATTGTGGTTCCCTAGTCTTTTCCTCTTTCTCTTTTTGGCTCCCTGTCCATAAGGTGATAGATTTGCTCTGCCATATGCTCCTTGCATGTTGTATTGCCTTCTCACAGGTCCAAATCAACAGGGACAATCAAACCTACAAAACTATGAATCAAAATAAACCTTTTCACATAATGGGGGGGAGGGAAGGGTTAGTGTTAAGGTTAGAGTTAGGGTTAGGGAGGGGGGCAAGTATGGAGGAAGGAACTACTGTATAGAGGGTAAAGAGGGGTGGGAGGGGTGGGGGGAAGGGAAAAAATAACAGAATGAATCAAACAACATTACTCTATGTAAATTTATGATTACACAAATGGTATGCCTTTACTCCATGTACAAACAGAGAAACAACATGTATCCCATTTGTTTACAATAAAAAAAAAAACCTTTAAAAAAAAAAAAAAACAAAATAAACCTTTTCTCTTTATAAGTTGATTTATCTCAGGTATTTGTTATAGTGATAGAAAGCTAACTAACATACCACTTAACTAACCATTACATTTTTTAATAAAAAATGTCACCTTTGCTTTAGAAATGTTATAGAAATACCTTCATGATTATCAATTAAATTGGGATAACAAAATGGAATTGTTAATCAGACTATGAGAAAACAAATTCTACACAAATTTATCTATGTTAATCAGGTAGAATTAGGGCAAAAACTAAAAATAATCTGAATCTGATGCACGGAAGTTACAAAGAGGGGTTTTAATAATACTAAAAGGTACCGTACCTCATCTTTCATTTCTTCTGGTTGACTAGGTATAAGAAAGAGAAAAGGTAAGAGTGCTTCTTAGAAAGCCACTGTTTCTGTTTATCTTTAATTCTAACTGTCCTGAGCTAAAATTATTCTGCTGTCTAGCAAAACCATAGGGCCTTAATTATTACGATGAAATGCCATTCATGCCCAACCTATCACTCAGATATTTACGAAACAAATGAACAAATGCAGCTAGAAACCTGTCCTTGGAGAAGCTTGTGACCACTCCTAAGCTGGTTTAACATGCTTCTAACTAACGTCTTGTTTTTTCCATGCCAAAAAAGTGAAAAAAATTTTTCAATATTCCCTAACCAGTACTACTTACTACTCCACTCCCCTGACACAAGGAAGATCGCTGTTTGCCCCATTCTAGGAAAGCAGTCAGTATGTTCCAGGAATTTAGTTATTAGATGATAACTTATAACTCATAAACCATACCACAATCCACATTTATGGAACAACTCACTTTTAATAAACTAATTTCAAAGCAACCATGTGGGCATGTGAGACATCAATATCCATAAGAAAGGTATTCACTGTCAAAAAAGAAAAAAAAAAAACAAAAAACTATTCCTACCAAATTTTAGTACCCAGACTAAACATCCAAGATGAGAAATAAAAAGATCTGAAGAAAAGCCAAGTTGAAAATATATATATATATATGAAAGAGATTAATATAGTAAACCCCATAATTTAAATTTCAAAGCTTTTACTTTTATTTTTTTGCTTCAATGGCATAGTTATCCATGTTAAAAATAAGTTATATCAATATATCCCTGGCTTCAATTTCTGCAGCTAAAGAATAATCGATGTACATAAGGCAGGTAAAGTTACTTATTAATTCCTTAGAAAATTAAATCTGATAACTATAAAGCAAGTATTCCTTCCTACCCTTGGGTCTCATTCCACTCAAGTCTTGAAGGTTAAGTGCTTTCTAAGGTAAAGATTACAAAAGCAAATCCATCAAGTCAAATTCACAAAGATAGAAAATGGAAAGGTAGTTGCAGGAGCCAGGTGGAGGAGAAAATGTGGAGTTACTGCTGAATGGACACAGACAGGCTTTCAGTAGGGGATAATGAAAAAGTTCTGGTATGCATAGGATGATGGTTTCCCAACAATGTGAATGTGCTGAAAACCACTGAATTGTACACTTACAAACAGTGAAAATAACAGGTCTTATTATGTATCTTTTACTACAATGAAAAATTTTTGAAAATTAATAATCAGACTGGTGATCCAAACTGAATGACAAATTGAACCCCCTTTACCAGCAGGAAAAGACTAAAAATCTGTCAGTAATTTTAAGATTTTAAATAAAGAGTGCTAATCATTTCCCTGAGTATTAACTGATCATGGGAGCAAGAATGACAACTTCCTCAATAAATTAAACAAATATGATACTTTTAACTTGTTCTGATAATATGAATAAACGCTTCAAAGTCAGTTAAGAAAAAGCAATGGAGAATCTAACTCAAAGAGCTGCTAAAAGGTTTGTTCTCCTGAAACGAAATTTGGAAAAGAAGGTTCAAATTCAGTTTAAAAAGTGGTTAAAGGAACAAATGCCCACTTTTCTATATCAGTAATTGAATTGCCAGGTGAGCCTGCAAAACCTACAGACAGATCAAATGGGCAAAGAGGACATGTTGATCCTCTGTTTAAACAGAAGGTGATCTTGAAAGGACTGACCATGTGTATGCCCAGCCAGTCCTCGCACCGCAATTCAAAGGCAGCAAAGTAAGCAAAGCACCGTGGCAGAAAGTGTTTAAACCACTTAGCTCAAAAGCATTATTTCATTTTATGCTTTCTTAGAAGGAAAGATAGATATTTTTGGACATCAAAATTTATATTAGAAAAAGCAAGGACGATGCCAAAACGCCATCTATAAAAGAAAGGAAGTGACAAAGTGAACACTATTCTACCAAGTATATTCAACAAACTCATTTCGTCTGGCCTAACATAGGATGGAGTGAGAAAGCAGGAAGGTGGGGGCTGAGCAAGCCAATGTAATGTAGAGAGTATAGAGAAAAATGAATTGTAAAAAAATTTTCAATAAGGGAATCCCTGATCCAAACAGATTTCACATCTATAAAAAATGAGGCCTACTAAATATCCTACAAATCTTCATTAGAAGGTCAATACCTTTTCAAAGATCTTAACATCTCAAAGATGAAGATTTATACTCTATCCTAGCAGGTCTCTAACAGGTTCAACAGAATCATTAAAGGAATAACTTAGATTTGTTCTTCAGAAAAACATCCCTAAGTAGCAGAACACTGGGTTAGATCAGATTGCCACAGTCTGTGGCCAAGGTTCAGTAGTGAATGATGTGTTATGGTCTGGATATGTGTTCCCCAATAAGCTCTGGGGTGAGACAACACAGAAAATGTTCATAGGTGGAAGGATTAGGTTATGAGGGCTATAACCTAACTGGTGGATGGATCCATTTGATGGCTTAATAATTTGGAGGATTAACTGGGTGGTAACTGTCATGCAGGTAGGGTGTGACTGGAGGAAGAAGGTCTCTGGGGGAATGTCTTTTGTGTTTATATTTTGTCCCTGACACTTCACTCTCTCTCTCTCTCTCTCCATTTCCTGGCTGTCAGGAACTGAGCAGCTCTCTCCCATCCATCCATCACATTCTGCCTCACCTTAGGCCCAGAGCTATGAAGTTGGCCAACCATGTACTGAACCTCTGAAACCATGAGTCAAAAAAACACTTTTCTTCCTCTAAGTTGTTCTTCTCAGATATTTTGGTCACAGCAATAAAAAGCTGACTAACACAGGACACCACCCTGACAAAGATAATAGGAACATTCCTCTGCTGGGTCAGTTGGTTAGTTTTAACTCAATTATCACAACATATTGTACTTATCATCTATCTTCAAGTACAAGTTACAGAAGAAATAGCTAAGAACACATAAAAGACCAATAAATCCCCCCAAAAAAAGTACAAAGCAAAGCAATTCAAAGTTTGTGTTCCAATGACAATGGGTCTGTCGTGTTTTTTTCTTATGTAAACAGGAAGCTATTTTATCTTTGTGATTTGATGAAAATCAAAAGTAGGAAATAAGGTGAGAGGAAACGACAGGTGGTATGTAATTACAAGCAGGTGTCAAAGCACTTAAAAAGAGAGAAGACTATACTACAGTTACCAATTCAGAAAAAGAACATGAATAAATTCAAAAGAGAAATTACATTCAAGCTATCAACCAATGTTGGTACTCAGATAGAAGGCAAATCAAAAGGAAGAAACAGTGCCGACCTCCATGGACCTTACAGTTTATTCTGTGCTCCTCAAAGATGAAAAGATGCTCCTCATCATTGCTGTCATCTCCATGGCTGCTACTCACCAACATTAACTGAGCACCATGACAGGCAGACTTCTAAGGCTTCCCTGTGATTCCTGTCCTCTGATTATTCCATCAAACACTAATCTAAGTATGGCTATGAAGAGAATTTGAAAATATATTAAAGTTACTAAGTCACTGACTACAGAATATGGAGATTGACTTTATTATCTAGATGGTCCAAATCTAACCATGAGACTTTAAAAACAGAAAATTTTCTCCAGGGAGATGTGGAACAATAGGGAATCAGAGAGATTCCCAACTGAGAAGGATTTATCACACCACTGGTGGCAAGGAAAGGGCCCACATGCTTCAACCAGAGAGAAGCCTCCAGTTACTAACGGCTACCCATTACAGTCCACAAAGAAACAGACACCTCGGT
Organism: Sciurus vulgaris; assembly: GCF_902686455.1. NCBI lineage: Eukaryota > Metazoa > Chordata > Mammalia > Rodentia > Sciuridae > Sciurus > Sciurus vulgaris. The sequence continues at coordinate 38,898,295 of NC_136476.1, forward strand.
CCCACAAACACAAAGAAACAGATTCTGCCAACAATCTGGGTTGAGTGATCTTGAGAGTAGATTCTCCCCAGAGTCCACCAGGCAACACCTGGATTTCAGTCTCATGAAAGCAAGGGCAATCAATTGAGCCAATCCCAGCTTTTGATCCACAGAATCGTGAGATAAAATACCATTTTGAAGCCACTGAGTGTGCTGGTTGGCTATGGAAGCAATAGAACATTAATGCCAGCACTTACTATATGGAAGTGTTTGGACACAGTAATCCATTTAATTCTAAAGCAGTCCTGAAAAGTTACAACCTTCCATTTTACAGATGAGGACTAGAGAGTTTAAATAAACTGTTCAAGGACATACACCATTTACTTATTTACAAGAAAGTTAATTTGTCCATAACATTTATAACATGAGTTGAAACTTTCATCTGGTATCAGACAAAATTTCACTCAGTGAGGAAATAATATTTTCTGTAAAAGTCAAAAAGAAAGAAGAAACTTTAAATAACATAGTTTAAACTATAAACCAAATTAAAGTGATACTTTAATATCTTTATGCCAAAATGTACAGTCAACCTGATGGGGGGGGGGGAAATACATTTATTAAGAAGAAATTCAAACCTACATAATTATGGCTTCCTACACCTTAAAAAAAAAAATCAAAATATTCAGTCAATAAAAGGTTAAATTTTAATGTAGATTCAGTTTTCTTTTTATTTTAATCCATGATACATTTTACATATAGTATCACAAAAAGAAAACAAGTTAAGGTGACTAGAACAGACATATGAAGTTTCATAAAGGAAAAACAAGAAACTAGCACCAATAATAGCCACACTATTTAGTCACGTATGTCCAAGTTCCAGAAAACAGAAAATTCCAAATAAAGGCAATGATGGTAAAGAAAAAAACTGGGAGAAAAATGCAAGCCAGGAGTGAAGTCTGATATTTATTTTACGAGAAATACAGTCAACCACTTGCAATTGCTGTACATGATGAATAAAATCTGCTTCCTAGACCTCTAAGGATTATCGCTGAAGACTTAAAAAATTAAAAATTAATTTGAGTTTCTGTTCTCTAAGAGAAATTCATTCAAAACTCAATTTAGAAATCATCAAGTATCACATCCCAATAGAGTAACTAGCAAAAAATACAAAGGGGAAAAATAATACTTGGGGAGAAAATCCTTAATCACATGTACACCTGGAACTGGATCAACCAATAGCACTGTTCTCCAGTGTTAATATTTTCTTGTGTGACCCTTAATGATGAAGTATTGATTCCAAGAATATGAGTCAAAGATGGCAGGTCTTTGGCTGATGGATAATAAGGCAAATGTAATTTCCTCTTATATAAATCAGCCTTGGATTTCCTCCATGTAATTTGAATTTATGTTGTTAAATGCTGTTTTACGTATGAATGGCACAGTCATGTTGTTTTAGTTTCAATAATAAAATCTTTTTTTTTTTTTTTAATAGCTTATTTGGGTTGGGGGAAGAGAAACTATTTCTAGCCTAAGACATTTAAATGAAGAAAACTTCAAATCGAGAGAGAGCATTAACAATTTTAATGTCCTGTTTTTAAAGCCTCCTACACCTTTGTCATTAGGAATTTTTCATATGCATTGGCATTGATCATTAATTTGCAGGTGTTCCTATGTAAATTGCACATACCTATTTAGATTTTTTCAAAGGCTAGTAGCATACTAATTATAATTTGGAATATGTAGCAACAAGGTATTTTTGAACCATAAAACTGAATGGGGCAGGAAAGAAGTTCAAACGCACTTTGGTCATGGTCTAGAGCTTAAGTTGGAAGGCAGTTTCACAAATATTCATTTTATTGTTTTTCTTTATAACTTCACATTACCTATATTCTCCTATATATTACCAGTATATTGCATAATTTAAGTGAAGAAGGTGATAAAAGTGAAAATTAAGGGGATAAATTTTCTTCAAAATACAGTTAGAGGGGCTGGTTTGTGGCTCAGTGGTAGAGTGCTTGCCTAGCATGTGTGAGGCACTGGGTTCGATCCTCAGCACTACATAAAATAAACAAAAGAATAAAGGTATTGTGTCCATCTACAACTTAAAAAAAAAATTAAATACAGTTAGAAACATAAATATAAAATCATGAAAATAGCACTTTGTTGCTTCCCACATATACATTAATTCCATTTAGTTAATTTCCCCTCACATATTAACATATAAATAAATGCCTTCAGTTTAACAGAAAAATATTCTTTCTGGACATTTTAACCATTGAGAAGAGCACAAGATAGCTATAATCAAGGAAAATTAGAATCCATTTAAAATCTAACATCTCTAACTTTCTAAACTAAAAAACTTTAGTAGAAAATATAGCGTGTAGATCTGGTCTTAAAAGCATTTGTTTTGTTTTGTTTTTACTAGCTTTACATTGACTGCTAAAAGACTCTTTAAAATCCTTCCAGTCAACTTTAAGGTTATTTTTAACCTTATGGAATATCTAGGAGGGATTTATGACATTAATTGTCTTATCTCTAAAAACTGACCAAGATTGAATATTACAAATCAGTCTACAGTCTGAATTGTGTGCTAGTTTCTAAATTTTTTTCTACTACAGCTATTAGTCTCAATTCTAATTTGCTTGTATTTTTGTTTAGTAAATCACAACTAACTCAATATGTTGTACTAAATTAAGTTCAGAAGATTAGAGATTAAACATTATAAACTTGATCTTATTATTAGAAACTATCTTTCAGTATTCTCCTAGTCTTGTTATTAGGAAAGTACTGTTTAAGAACATTTGCTGCAAGATATATCTCCTCACTCCAGTAAGAATAAATATCATCAAAACAACAAAAGATCATAATTAAGTTGGTTTCATTCCAAGGATGCAAAGATTATCCAACATATGTGACTTAATAAACATAATTCCTCACATAAATGGAATTAAGAACAAAACTGCATAATTAAATGTAATCCCCATCAAAATACCAATGACAATCCAAGCTAAATCTGAAAGTAAACTTAAAAATATATATACCAATAACATTCTTCACAGAACTGGGGTGGGGCGGGGGGAAGAGTCCCAAGACTCATATGGAAGAATAAGAGACCCAGAATAGCCAGAGCAATTCTAAACAAAAGGAGTAATACTAGAAGCATCCCAATACCCAATTTTAAATTGTACAACAGAGCTACAGTAACAAAACAGCAAGGTACTGGCATAAAAACAGACACATAGCCCAATGGAACAGAAGACAGACAGAGAGAGAGAGACACACACACACACACACACACACATGCATGCACCCACGCACACACCCACAAACACAATCCATGTATGCACAAACACAGTCCACACAAATACAAGCATCTGATCCTTGACAAAGCTACCAAAAACAATCTTGGAGACAAGACAATCTTTCCAACAAATGGTGCTGGGAAAAACTAGATATCCATAGGTAGAAGAATGAAACTAGATCCCTCTCTCATTCCCTGCATGAACATCAACTTGAAATAAATCAAAGACCTAGGAACTAGACCAGAAACGTTGCTACTGCTAGAAGAAAACACAGGGTCAACATTCCAACACAGAGGTAGGAGGCATAGACTTCCTCAGTAAGACTCTTAAAGCTCAGGAATAATACCAAGAATTAGTAAGTGGGAAGGCATCAAATTTAAAAGGTTCTGCAAAGCAAAGGAAACAAAAGCCTCAAGAGAGAGCCTATGGAATGGCAAAAAGTCCTTGCCAGCAACTCTTCCTACAAAGGATTAGTATTCAGAATATATAAAGAATTCAAAAAACTTATTACTCTCCCCCCCAAAAAAAACTTAATAACTCAATCAATAAATGAACTTAACAAACATTTCACAAAAGAATATAAATGAGCAACAAATATATAGAAAACATGTTCAACATCTTCATCAATCAGGGAAATGCAAACCAAAACTCAATGAAATGTCATCTCATTCCAGTGGGAATGGCAGTCATCAAGGACACAAATAATAACAACTGCTGGTGAGGATTCAAGGGAATGCAGGGAAGGAGCACTAACTGCAAATTAGTACACCACTATGGAAATCTTACAGGGGTTTCTCAAAAGACTAGGAATGGAACCATCATGTGACCCAAGTATATATACCACTCCTCGGTATTTATCTAAAAGAATTAAAATCAGCATACTATAGTGATGCATGCGTGCCCATGTTTATGGCAGCACAAGTCACAACAGTCAAATTATGGAGCGAGCCTAGGTTTCCATCAACAGATAAGTAAGTAAAATGTGATATCTGAAAGTAAATTTAAAAATATGTATACCAATAACATTCTTCACAATTAAGTTCTATTCAGCCATAAAGAAGACCAAAAACTTACATCATTTGAAGGAAAATGGATGGAACTTGAGTGTATTCTGGTAAAGAAAATAAGCAAATTTCAGTAAATCAAAGGTCACATATAGTTCCTTATATGTGAAAGCTAAAGGGTAAAAGGGGAGTAGGGAAATCTCCTGAAAATAGAAAGAAAGGAGACCAGTAGAATAGAAGAAATGGCACTGTCTCAAAATTAAAAAAGAAAAAGGATGTTGAAAGGGTGTTCACTATAAAGAAATGATACATGTTTAGGAGATACATATGTTTAAGATGTTTAAACATTAAACAGGGAAAACAGGAGGGGAGGGAAAGTGGAGGTACTGGGGAATTAAATTGACAAAATTATGTTATATACATTCATAAATATGTCACAATGTATCCCCACAGGTATGTATAATTATAATGTACCACTAAAAAGTAACAAATTTTAAAAAAGATAAAGTTAGTAGGGATGTAGAGGAAAGGGATCCCTTACACACTGTTTGGTGTGAATGTAAATTAGTACAGTCATTGTGGAGAAGAATATGAAGGTTCCTCAAAAAATTAAAAATAGAACTATCAAGTGATCTAGCAATCCCACCACTGGGTACATATATAAAGGAAATAAATGAAATTAATACGTTAAAGAGACAACTGCATTCCCATGTTCACTGAAGCACTATTCAAAATAGCCAAGAAATGGAAACAACCTAAATGTCCATCAACAGATGAATAGATACAGCAAATGTGGTACACATACATAAGGGAATACTATTCAGCTACAAAAATAAATAAAAATCTGTCTTCTACAATATGGATGGAACTAGAGATCATTGTTAAGTGAAATAAACCAGGCACAAAAAGACTACAAACACACAGTTTCACTCATACGCAGAATCTGGGGCGGGGGGGATTGGTCTCGGTAAGAGTAGAATAGAACAGGGGTTACCAAATTCCAGCTACTCAGGATGCTGAGTCAGGAGGATCACAAGTTTGAGGCCAGCCTCAGCACCTTACTGAGACCCTATCTCAAAAAATGAAAAGGGCTGATGATATAGCTGAGTGATAAATTGCCCATGGTTCAATGCTGGGAAGGAAGGGCGAGGATAAAAGAAGAGCGATTACAGGCAGAGGAGGGGAATGTGATGGGAGCAATAAATTCTGATGTCCTCTTATTACACTGGACAGCAATCATGTACTATATATTTCAAAAGCTAGAAACAGCAGGGTGTGGTGGCACACACCTGTAATCCCAAACACTTGGGAGGCTGAGGCAGGAGGATCGTGAGTTTGAGGCCAGCCTGTCACAAAATTAACAAAAAAAAAAAAAAAAAAGAAAAGAAAAAGAAAGAAAGAAAGAAAGAAATAGGACTGAGGATGTAGCTCAGTGATATACCATTCCTGGGATCAATCCCCAGTATATTTTTTAAAAAAAAGGATGTGAAAATGTGTTTTCCATACAGAAATGATGCCTGGTTGAGGAGACAGATGTGTTTGATGTGATTTAAACTTTACACAATGTATTAAAACATTACATGGTACCCCCATTAATATGCAAAATTTTTATGTTCCTAAAATCAGCTATAAAACAAATTTTAAAAACCATTTTCTATATAAACAACTCATATTTCCCCAAAAAGCATCTACTAAAACATTGAACAGGTGTTACATGTATTTTTTAAAAGATAGAACCAAGTTAATCTGACCTGTTCAACTCCAGCTTGGCTTTTAACACCTAGTCATAACATCCTTATCTTGTAACACTCAGGAAGGGTTAGGATTTCTTTGCAAATAGTCCCTCAATTTCATAGACTAGCTTTTAAGGAAAGATTTCCTATGAAAACATGAGTGTCAGTGCTAGCATTCAGATCTGAGGAGAAAATTCTGACCAAAAAAAAAAGATTACATATAGATGTTAATTGGTCTTATGAATCACAGAAAGACATAATAATTCACTTACATGTCTGAAAATGTATATTTGGATCTGGAATGCCCCCCAACGTCTTGTGTGTGGCTGACTTGGTCCCTAGTCGGTGGTAGAAACTTCAGGAGGTAAAGTCTAATTGGAGTAAGTAGGTCCATGGGGTGTGTCCTTGAAGGGTGTATCTTGTCCCTGGTCCCTTCTCTCTCTACCTGTCCCCCTACCCTGACCCTCCCCCAACAGCATGAGGTGAGCAGTTTCACTGCACCACGTACTTCCTGCCATGATGTTTTTCATCACAAGCCCACAGCCATGGGGCTAATCAGTAATACTGAAACCTCTGAAAACATAAACCAAAATAAACCTTTCCTCAAGTTGTTTTTCTCAAGTATTTTATCATAGCAACAGAAAGCTAACTAAAAGAATTAATGGTCAACTAAGTGGTATTCCTTTTATACTTTTATAAACGGAATATGATGTAGCCACCCAAAGTAATGTTCACTTGCTCAAAATAAAAAGGTAAAATTAAATGGGAAACACTTTGTTACAGAATATGTAGAAAAAAAGAATAGGATAATCACAATTTTAAAAACTGTAAAAATATTAGAAATTACATTGGTTTTTTTATTATCTTTTCCCAAATGGTATGCAATACATATGTATGATTTTTTTTTTCATTAATAACACCAGTTATTTTCCAACTGCTAATACTTCAAAATACACCATCATCTTAATCCCCATGAAGAACCTAGCTCCTGTCTTACTTTTCTGGAATGTATATTTCCAACATACTCAATCATCTGAAATACGAATGAAGAAGTCTCAGAAACTAATAGCCTTGGTCTTTTGGAAGAAATATTAATTTACCAAGTGCTCACTTATTACCTAGATGATGAAGTCAAGCTGAAGACTATTAAAATATCACAGTGAAAAATACATTTGACTACCAATGATCATTACAGCAGATAAACACAACTTTGCTTTGAGGATCCCTGGGAAGTTCTTTTCCCCCTTGTGTCAGAATCGTAAGTAGCCAGCAGTACACCTGCGTGATTTCTGTGTTCCATCAAATCATTTTACAGAAATCGACTTTTGGTTGCATCTTTCATCGTGCCTCCTGAGGGACAGCATGCATGCACTGATACAGAAAGCAATAAAGATTTTGTCGGCTCTTTTTTGTTTTAAATCTTCAGATAACACTATCAAGGTTCAACTTAGTATTAATACTTATTAGGTTATTTTAAGAAATGAACAGGGAGGAGGGGAGAAGAAGGAGAAGTACCAGGGACTAAAATAGAGTAAATGAAATTCCATGCATGTAGGATTATGTCAAAATGAATCCAACCATTATGTATAACTATAACACACTAACAAAACCATGAATAATTTTTTTTAAAATAAGCAGGCAATTCCTTGAAATATTTAAATTCTTTCACCTTGAACATTTTCCCCTAACCTCAAATTTATATTGCAATGATATCGCAGATATAATCCCATTGCCTGAAGTTTTCTTTTAAAAATATTCAAAACCAACCTATTTTTACTTGGTACAATTTTATCAACATTTTCAGGCTGCCCACTTTAAATGGTTTAAAAAAATGGTGATAGTTGAAAAATATTTTCTAATTAGTTTTCCATTTTCATCCTTGAAACAGACACGTTTCCCCTTCATAAACACTTCTTTAATATTAAAATCTTGTTTAAAAATTCCAATTAACCCCAAGCTTGTTATTTTAATATTCACAACTCCTTTAATTCCACATGAGAGACATTTTGTTTGCAGCACTAGGTACAGTACCCAGGGCCGTGTGCATGCTAGGTAAATGCTCTACCACTGAGGTATACATCTGGTCCTTAGTTTATAATTTTACAGATGCCAAATGGATTTTTCCAGGAAAAAGAAGCAAGCTCACAATTATCATCTACAGATAATACAGGATGATATATATTTTTTTCCTCCTAGGGAAATCTGCATCAGATAGGGGTTGGCTTTAAACTGACCACTTTCATTAATTTGAAAAAATGTAGTATATTTACAAGTAATTAAATGAGCAATGCCTGTACTTCAATCCTGCTAAACCACTACCATGCATGCTACTTAATGAACAAGAGTCTACCACTATCTTTTGTTCTCAAAATAAAAACTGGGTATATATGAAGATAATCATTTTATCTGTGTCTACCACACTCACTCTAAAATGTAAGTGTGGGCAACCACACCAAAATTTACACTCAAAAGTCTGCTCCCTTGCTTTTGAGAGATCTGAAAGTCAATGACATCAGCATCACCTGGGAGCATATCAGAACTACAAAGTCTCTGGCACCACCCTGGACCTACTGAATCACAATCTGCATGGAAGGAGGTACCCAGGTCATCTGTCTGCACATTAAAGTTTGAGAAGCACTGGTCTAGAGGTTAAAGGAGAAGAATTGTGCTAAGTTGTAGGAAAACTGCAGAAATCACTCAGCAATGACTAAGTCGTTCCTAGAGATTGGTGCTAAATCGTTTAATTAAATCATGCCTTTCTGCAAAGATTTTTTTTTTAAATGCATGTGACTGATGCTTAGTACCTGGTAACAGAATTTTCATACATTTCCAGAACTGGCTATTTTTTAATAATATGCTGAAAATAGGTACATCTGTTCTCCATTCTCTATTAAGAAAGCATTCCTGTGAAAGAATTTTCCTCTCCTTTTCAACCCTACACTGGGTCTTGTGGATGAAATCTATTTTTAATTTTTCCAAGTAAAAGAAACTTAATATAAGAATTTTAACTGACATATTTCAGAAAGCATTTGTTTGCCTTACGAATGAAAAAATGTGCTTGTTTAGGACAAATAGAGAGCCTCTATCAGGGTCCCTGCACTCATAGTAGTCAGTAAGTTATACTTGTAACAAAGGGTCCTCAGACATCTCAGAAGAATTTTTCATAAGAAAATATCAAATAGCAGGCTCCTGGGAATTTGTAATACAATCTGACTCACAAAAGTACAATTCACACAACTTTCTGGAGGTGTGTCCCTTATGTAACATGGTACACCTGTACTGACTTGGGCTCTGTTAGTCCACAGATTCTTAAACAAGATGTTTTCTATAAAGGACTTCAACTATAGCCTACTCCAAAAAGTGTTCTGGGAATAACTTTATCCCTCTACAATCATAGCCTTGTTCTAAACAGAGCCCTTAAGTAAATTAAATCTTTACAAAAACATACTTTTTTGTTTGTAAAGAAAGAAACATTTCCTGAATGCTAGGGAATGTTTCCTTGAGAAACTGTTTATGTTACTGTGTTGAAAAGGTGTTTATGTTGCTATAAACACCTTCCTTGTAAGAGGGGATACAGAGTCTCCCCTTTGTTTATATTGTAATCAGCACTGATTCTGGAAAGATCTACCTTTATTCCTCATGCCTGAACTTAGACTCCATTCTAACCCAATTAGATCACTCCTAATGATGTTCTGTTATTTTTTTATTTGCATAATACACCCATTACAGAGCAGTGGACCTTAGGTTCATAATAAACACAATTACCAAGCCTATTAATTAGGAGGTTTGGTGGTTTATACTATATAGACTTGGTTAACCTGGAGCTACATTTCCTGGACTCTGCTTTCCTATATGATTCCAGGTAAAAGTCGATCTTCCCACATCCCTCCTGGACCGTTTTACTTCACCAAAATCTACCATGAAATCTTAAGATTTAATTTCTGTAAGTCCCTGACTCCATAACTCATAACAGTTCCTCTTCCATGACTAAACTCCAACTGAACCCAAGACTTAGTTTACTTATTAGGTCGAGGTTTAAATGTTTGCTTGCCGTTACAGTTATCATGCAGCCTATAGCAAATGGCAAAGCAAGCGTCACCTTCTGATGCTCAGCAGACAGACAGAAGAGGGCCTGGAGTTTAAATCCTCTTCACAATGCTGCATTTTCTATGTATAACTTTTTTAATTTTCTTTTTGTTCTGGCTTGAGACATTGACATTTTTAAAACTCACATATTTAAAGTGACACAATTGGCTATGTCTTGCAATATATCCACACCCAATAAATTAAACCATGGCCGCCATCAAGACAGCGAGCAAATCCAATCAACCCAAAAAGTTCCCTCAGGACTCTTGGTAATCCTTTCCCTTCCAGTCCTGCCCAACTCCCACCTTCAGGCAACCACTATTTGCTTGCTGTTCATATAATCACTCTCCATTTTCTAGAATGGTATATATGTCAATGTACGGAATCATACAATAGGCACTATTTGAGGAGGGCTCCTAGCTTCTTTAACTCAACATAGTAATTATTTTGAGAATCATCCACAGTGTTGTGTGAAATCAATAGTTCATTCCTCTCTATTGCTAAGGAGTATCTAATTATGTGGGACAAACCACAATTTATTCATTCATTCACCTGCTGGTGGACATTTGGGTTTCTTCCAGTTTGGGGTTATAACGAATAAAGTTCTTTTGAATTTATATAAGTACACAGGTATTTACATGGGCATATGCTTCAGTTCTTTTGGATAAATACCTATGAGTACATTGCCAGGGACCTATGTGCTTAACATGCTAAGAAACTGAAAAATTGTTTTCCAAAGAGACTGTATCCTTTTAAGTGTCCATGAGCAACATACAAGAACTCCAGTTCTCCATCCTTACAGATGTTTAGTATGGTCAGTCTTTTAAATTGTAATCATTCTAGTGGGACTATAATAATACCTACCCTAATTTTAACTTGCATTTGGCTAATGACTTATAGCAGTGAGCACTGTAATTATGTGATACCTGGGTGTCCCCTTTGATTAAATCTGTTCAAATATCTTATGCATTTTTTAAACTGAACTGACTTCTTATTGATTCATGGATTTTCTTTTTTAAATATATACTCTTGACTCAAGCCTTTGTCAGATATATGCTTAACAGATATTTTTTGCCCAGGAGATGGTTTATCTTTTTATTTTCATAACTTGGAAGATCAAAATCATTTCATTTTTCCTAACATGAGGCACTGTATTATTTTCCTAGGTCTGCCATAACCAAGTACCACAAAACAGCAGAAATTTAACCATTTATGCTACAAGTCCTAAAGTCAAGTGTCAGTAGAGCCATGCTCCCTCTGAAGACTACAGAAAAGAATCCTTCCCTGACTCTTCAGACTTCTGGTAGTTCTGGTGATCCCTGGCATTCCTTGGCTGTGGCATCATAATTTCAATCTCTACATCCATTGTCTTCTCCTCTGTGTGTCTCTGCATCAAAGACATCCATCAGGGAACTCAGGGCCCACACTGATCATAATGACCTCATCTTAAATAGATCACATGGCCAAAAGAAGGACTCCTACATCTATGACTGAGGACACAATTCAACCTTCAACAGGCATTCACACTCTAATATTTTTTAAAAAGCACACTATGGGTAATGGGAAGTGATACATGTATAGGGAAAGTCAGTAAAGGGGTATTTCTGTACCTTCCTCTCAATTTTTGCAATGAATTCAAAACTGCTCTAAAAAATACTTTTTTAAAAAGCACATGAACAATAAATTATTCAACATAAGTTCTGGCCTCCTTGAAACAAGCTATTTTAGCTTCGTTTACTTTTCTCAGAGATGTCCCCAAAATTATTTGCAGAATTTGCCCATGATCTTACTTCCCCAAAACCCATGCATTCCTGGCATGTGTCAGATTAGTTTAAGAGGCTACCCCAAGCTATCCCTTCATTACCAACTTCTGGATAAAGACCCATGAAAAGGAAAATAAATTTGTTGCTTTATTGTCTCTTTTTAAGAACTCTCTTCAGCTGTCCCCCAGCTAGGATACAAAAATGCAAGGGAACAGGCTGAATGCAGTAACAACTCTAAATCTGCACTCAGAGATATGTCTGATTCCAGTCCTGTCTTCTTTCCATTCTAACTAAAAGAAAATAAAAACATTTCTCCAAAGAAACTTGTTCCAATTGTCTACTGCTGCATAATAAACCACTCTCAAATGTACTTTAAAACAACAGCCATTTTACTCTTCCATGATTTCAGGGTCAGGAATTTGGGAAGGTGTGACCGAGTAGTTATGGCTCATGGTTTCTCCTGGAGCAGTGAGGGGCTAGGACACTAAGGCTGGCTGGGCATCTCTTTGTTTGTTTGTTTAATGTTGATATAACTTTATTTTATTCATTTATTAAATACAGTGCTGAGAATCAAACTCAGTGCCTCATACATGCCAGGAAAGTGCTCTGCCACTGAGCCACAACCCCAGCCCCTGGACATCTCTTAATGTTGGTGTTCTCAGGGTCTTTCCATGTGGAACATAACAGCCTCTGGACAGACAGACTGCTTTCCAGAGGCTGCAGGTTTCACAATGGAATCCTGCATCCCAAGAGAGCGGAAGATGGATCACCTTTTATGACCCAGCTTCAGAAATCACACAGCATCATTTTTGCAGGACTCTCTTGACTCAGTCACAAAAGCCCAACCAGTTTCAAAGCGAGGAGACACAGACTCCATCTCTCAATGACACAAGTGTCGAAATCAAGTTGGAAGAAAAGCATGTGGAATCACGCACAGTGGCACACACGGTAATCCCAGCTACTGAGAAGGATCACAAGTTGGAGGCTAGTCTCAGAAACTTAGTGAGAGCCTGTCCTAAAATGAAGTTAAAAAGGGGAGGGCGGGGGGCTGGAGTTGTGGCTCAGTGGTACAGCACCCGCCTGGCATGTGTGGAGCCCTGGTTCAATACTCAGCACCACATAAAAATAAATAAAATAAAAGATCCATTGACAACTAAAAAAAAAAATTTTTTTTAAAGTGGGGAGGGCAGGGTAGAGCTCAGTGGTACAGTGGTACAGTGCCCGTGGGTTTAATCCCCAGTACTGCAAAACAGACTGGGGGGAACAGTGGGGGGGGGGGGGGGGGTCGGCGTTGAGCATATGTGAATGTGACACAATATGGAAGAAATATATGGAAATTCAATTTGCCTCAGAACACAACCTAGGTCTTCCTGGACTTCTAGAACGCTTCTTGATTTGAATGGAAGTTTATGGATGGGCTACACACTGAAATACCTAGGGCTCACTCAGTCTTTTCCCCATTATACTGTTTTAGAACTTGGCCCCTACAGTCAGCTTGAACTACTGTTTTAGGTCCTCTGAGTGCTCTATGTTATACAAAGTGGATTCAGAAAAATTACTGAACATAGGTCAAAATCCATGGCAATTGCTTGACTCTCAAATGCATCACTTTCAACTCCTCCACACTCCAATATTTTCCTCAACAGCAAAGCTCAGAAACAGGTTTCACTCTGGGCCTCTCAATAATTATTTACAACTGCTTATAATTCAGTTTCAAATCATTCTTCAACTGGCTTGAAGTAAATGTGTCACTGTAAAACACACACATACAACACTTTCCTTAGCCAAATGTCAGTGGTTTCTTTGATAATTTATCAATTATGGTTTGTGGTATCTATTCACTAGGTTAAATGCCAGCCAACTGTGATATATCCCTTTCTACCTTTATAACTCATGATAAATCATGAATACAAATTTTCATTCAAAAACACCATTTTATTCACCTCATTTACTTTAAGATAAAATGTAATGTAAAATAAACTAAATTCCACATAATAAATATTGATGGACTACCACGTACATACCAGGCCTTCCACCATGTGCCAGGTCAATTAAGAGCAGTCTCTCTTACTCCTCATATAGCTAAGCATCTAACCACAAAGAAAAATTTCAACAACCAACCACAATACAACTTATCAAGGCAAATAATCCCACACTAAGACACAGGACCAGCAACTTAGCAAGACCTGGGCTCGAAATAAAAAACAAAATAAAAAGGGATGGGGATATGGTGATATGGCTTGGAGGTTAAGTGCCCCTGGGTTCAGTCACCAGTACAAAAAAAAAACCTAACAGACTCAGTTAGACCACACACCAAAGAGACTCCCTTCAAGGAAAAGTATTTTTCAAGAAACAGGAAAATGGTTGCTCATTATAGCCAATGGAAAAGCATAAGCAAAAGTCTCTTGGTATGTAACAGTGAAAGAGAATACATGTTCAAGGTGACAGAAATGTCAATTACCCTACTTCAATCATCATACAACATATACATATACCAAATTACATTTTGCTCCATAAATATATGCAAAAACCCTGTGTGAATTAAATTTTTTTAAATTAAATAAGGTTTTTAAATTCCAGAGTAGACAGAATGCACTGGAAGCACAAGTCAACTTGACCTGAAGTATGATTCCAGGTACTGTAAATAGAAGAAGACAAAAAAGGAAAGCTCCACGGTACTGGCCTGAGCAATGCTTCTTTGGATAAGAGTTTAAAAGCAGAGATAGCAAGTACAACAACAACAACAAAAGCAGACAAATGCGATTACATCAAACTGAAGACCTTCCACACAACAAAGGAAATAACCAACAGAGTGAAGAGGCAACCTACAGCATTGTTGAAGATTCTGGAAAACATACATCTGATAAGGGGTTAATATCCAAAATACATAAGGAACTCAAAACAATAATACAAGAAAACAAATAACTACTTAAAAATGGGCAAAGGACCAGAATTGATATTTCTCAAATGGTCAACAGGTTTTTGGGAAAATGCTCAACATCACTTATCATTAGGGAAATATAAATTAATACCACAATGACATATCACTTCACTCCAGTTAGAATGGCTATTATCAAAAAAGAGAAAAAATTAAGAGTTGGTATGAATGTAAAGAAAAGGAAATCCTTATGGTGGGAATGTAAATTAACACAGCCATTATGGAAAACAGTATGAAGATTCCTAAAATATATATATAAATAAATTATTGATCCAGAAATCCCACTACCAGGTATATAGTCCAAGTAAATAAAATCGGTATATCAAAGAGACACCCACACTCCCATGTTCACTGTAGCATTTTTCCCATTGTTCCCAATAGCCGAAATATGGTATGGACCTAAGTATCCACCGACAGATAAAAGGATAAGTGAAATGTGGTATACATATACAGTAGAATACTGCTAAGCCTTAAAAAAAGAAGTCCAAGGGGGGCTAGGGAGATAGCTCAGTCAGTATAGTGCTTGCCTTGTAAGCACAAGGCCCTGGGTTCCATCCCCAGCACCGCCCCCCCCCCCAAAAAAAAAGTCCTGTCATTCATGACAACTTGGATGAACATGGAAGACATTATGTTCAGTGAAATGCATCAGACAGAGAAGACAAACACTACATGATGTTACTTAGCAGTGGAATCTGAAAGAAGTGAACTGATAGACCCAGAATACCATGGTGGTTACGAGGGGGTGGGGAGAAGAGGGTTGGGGTTAGGGAGATGCTGTACAAAGGATACAGAATTTCAGTTGGGATGAATAAGTTCAAGAGATCTACTGTACAACGCGGTAACTAAAGTTAATAACAATGCACTGAATTTTGAAAATCATTAATGTAGTACATTTTATGGGTGTGGGGTGATAAATGTTACTTGACTCAATTTAGCCATTCCACAATGTACACACATTTCAAAACATCATGCTATACACCATAAATATATACTTTTATTATCTGTCAATTAAAATTTATTTCAGTTTTGGTTAAAGTAGGAAAACTTCATAAGAACCCTATTTTTCAGAATAGCCGTTAGTCAAATGTGGAAAATGATTTGAAAGAGGGCAGCAGAGAAGTAGAATAACCACAAATTCGGGTGAAGGAAATGAGGGCCCCAAAAAGGTAACAGAGATGGGAGTGAAAAATCCCACATAAGAGCATCCAATTTGGCGACTGATAGCTTGAACCAGGGCTCAGGGTGGGGAGGGGGGTAATCAAAGCAATCTGTCAGAATGAGAATCTACAGAAGTTGGTGAGACGCATGTGTCAAAGTCAAATAGATCAAAGGCTAAGAGAGGAAATAAACTAAGAAGACAGTGATTTTAAACTTACTTTCTGCAAGTCCTTGGTTAATTATAGAACATCATCCATAATGGCATACTAAGTGACAGAGTATGGGTTAAACACATAATCACAAACTCAAGGAGTGTGACTTTTCATTCTGGTGTTCCTCTTATTCACCATATTATAAACCTGTGTGTGTGTGTGTATTTTTTTCCCTGCCTGACAACATTGGAACGCAGAAACCAGAGGGCCTGAGATGTCAAGGAACAAGAAACTTTAAAAACATAAAGTCATAAAGAGGAATAACAGAATAAAAATGGAATCTGTACAAAGTACACATACATAACAGCAAAAATAACAAGTGGCAGAGGATAAGAATTTGAAGAGGCTGCCCTGTAAATTCAAAACTACAGTCTTTCCTCTTATGGTCATTCTTCATCATTCATTCTTATCTGGGCTATAGCACTGTTTCCTATGCCTCACATGAAGATGTCTGAAAGGACGGTGGTCACACGTACTTCTCTGGTTGCAGACAAAAAACGGGCTCATTTGCACCAACAGTCGGTGGTTTTTTCCCTCTCCCCTTTGTTTTTATACCATCACCTTGTAAAGATTATGTTACATGTTAGCAGTAGACCCAGGCATGTAACATTAGAGTATCTCCAAGCATTAGCTGTTCATAACTACCTACCAGCATTAGATACCACCTAAGTCTGACCCTAGACTGGTCATCTTTCAGCCATTCTTATGGGAGCTAAAATGTCTTTCAGGGTCCAGTTTCATATTCTCAAAGACAATAGCAAGGATATGGATTTTTGTCTTGATGTCTCTAAAATGCATACGACAGTGGTCAGTGTGCAGCAATCCCAGCCCCACCAGTGCAAGAGAAGCAGCTTGAGAGCATGTACTGCAAGCTCTCTCTTGCTCTGTAGACTCTCCATCCTGAGTAGTTTCCAGAGCCATTACCATCAAGTTAAATGCTTTTTTTTTTTTTTTTTTTTTTACCTTTTAAATATTAAACACCCACACAAAGCCAGTCTTCAGTGAAACATGTTGTTGGTATAAGGATACAGATTTCTGGCTTTGACTCATTTCCAGTTATTATGCATTCCAAATCACATGCCAAAATTTTAATGAACTTTCAAATTTACATTTATGAAAACAGACCTTGGCACACATAAATGGGTTATTTTTCCATATCACTTTTCAAAAGGTGCCTCGTAGCTAAAATGATTCTGTGCTGTCTTCTGTCACTCAAGATGAACTCTACAAAAGAACTAAGTGTTCTTACTTTTACACTAATTTATTCTACATTGGTTTTACTCAGCATATGGTAAGCATATGGGAAAGAGAAGTGTATCTGGAAGCTGTTAGAACTGCATGTAATCAAAATCTACCAGTAGAAACCTAATTTGATTAATTGAAAATTAAAGTAGTGGTTAATCACTTGCTATTTAAGGGGGGGGATACCCCATAAAAATGAATCCTTCTCAAACACATAAAATTAATTCTCTTTGTTCCAAACCAACACTTCCCATGCATTCGACTGGCAGTAAGCAAGAACGCAAAGCATCCCTAAAACCTCCAATACGTAGGCCCTGGTTTAATGCTAAAGTGAGGAGAAAATTTTAAAGATGGTATCTAGTTCTGACAAACACTGGTTCCTAAAATATCAAATTAGCAATTAATTAATTGATCTTTTAAAAAGGGATAGAGTAAACAGAGTCTACGTCAAATGTTCTTCTTTTATCTAACTTTTAAGTATTAGGGCTTATAAATGATCTACAAGTTGAGCATCTTGGGTAATCTACTTCCTACCTTATAAGGCACAAGAAGAATATCAGTGTCTGATGGAAAGCAGAGAAAATTTCTTAAGCATAAAATCTCCTGCTCCAAGCAACCAGTACCTACACTCAACATTTGTATCATTTTAAAAAATGACAATGGTATCATTCCAAAGGGTATTTACAATGAGATCAAATTTTATTACCTTTCTTAAAGCTTGCCTTAAAAAACAAATTCTTATGAGCTTCGTTCTTCCCTCCCAAACTCCTGATATAACACAGTAATCAAAACCAAAATTAATCTCATGTTTAAAGCTAGCAGATGATTTCTCAAGATTCCTAATTTTCTCTTGCCCATGCATGCAAGATTTTGCTTACTAACTATAGCAAGTTCATTGTCTTCCTCAAAGACAGAGCATCAGCATTAGGAGGAAATTAACCAATCACATAATGCCTTGCAATATATTCCCAAAATGAAAAAGAAAACAAAACCCCTCCAGCCATGAAAACAGATACAACGAATGGTTTGATACTTTAAGTATCAAAATCATAATAAAATTAAAAGGAAAAGTGCATTTTACCAGAATAATGTATTATCAATTCAAATGAAGTGTTTCTAAGATCAAGATGGGATATTAAAATATAACATTTTATTTTAAAAATAAAAAAATAAATATACACATATGTATATATTATATATATAACATATTAACTAAAGAATAAAAGAGAGCAGCTTACATGAGGGAGAAGGAGACAAACTCTACCTGGAAATTAAGTAACTTAAGATAGAATTTATATTCCCTGCTGCATAATAGAAAAGGATGTTCTATTTCTATGCATCACAATAAAATCATTTAGGGTTCAACTGCTGGATATAATCATAGCATCATATTTTTGAGACTGCTCTAAATTTAAAATACTTGAAACTTTGCTGTCATAAAGTTCATTTTATTGGCCTCACAAAACTGCAGGTAAATGAAAAAATCCACAGGACACTTAAAAACACACATAATGATGACAAGAGATCTATTTCCTACCTCTTCCCCCACATCCCACCCTTCCTCTCTTATAAAGAAAATGTCTTCAGTCTTATCAGTTTCCTTTCACAAACACTCTGCCTCATGTATCCTCAGGAGGCCCATCCACTAAAGGCAGAATGAAAGTGTTTACAGATGGCAGAAAGAGATAGGAAAGGACACTACCCCAGTGCCAACACTATCATCCCAGGATCTACAGACCAAAAGAGAAGAAATTCTAGTCAACAAAACCCCAGTCATAGCTTTAGGGAGGAACTGAAAGTAAATCTTGGAGGTAAAGAATGAAGAAGACAAAAGATTGAGTACCAAAGATTCAGGCTATAAGAAAGAATTAGATAAGCAAAAACAGACTGCTTTACAAAGTCAGACTTCATACAAGTTTATATGGACAAGCCTCTTGAATTTAAAAAAAAAAAAGGCAAAACAAAAAATAATAAAATGTTTAAACTTGTGACAAATTGTTTTGGTATGTTCGCTAAAATAGGTAGGAAATAACTAAATACAGACCTCATAAGTCTAGCAAAAATATGTGTATTTTATATGTATGTGAGTGTGTATATGTATATATCCCAATTTTAACATGCTCAAACCATTTCTATTTGTATCATAACAATTCATATGGCTGTCATCTCTACAGCCTGAAGGAATTCATTACCAAAAGAACATACTATACGAGTTCATTTTAAATAATTTCTTTTTAAAAATCCAGCAATTGTATGTTTGGAAGAACTAATGAAGACCCAACAAGGAAATACAAACCAAAAATCACTAAGAATTGGAAGAACAAGGGCTGTTCTTTTCATGCAAGAGAGGTATCTACTGCCTTAGGCTCCATGTTTTTCAAGGTATGCACAACGCCTACAGTGGCTTGCACTCCATGAAAATCTCAATGAACACCAGCTTTGTATGGGCTCTTCTAACCCTCTGCCCTCAGAGCACAGACTGGGGCCCTTAACATCCAATGGCAAAAATCACTGAAACCTACCTACCTTGACATTGGCAATCAATCAATCAATCTCTCTCTCCCCCTCTCCCTCTCTCTCTCTCCCTCTCCCTCTCCCTCTCTCCCTCTCCCTCTCCCTTTCTCTCTCTCTCTCTCTCTCTCTCTCTCTCTCTCTCTCTCTCTCTCTCTCTCTCCCTCTCCCTCTCCCTCTCTCTATTTGTGCTTGTTCTATGTGGCCAGTATACCCATGGTCCATGCTGAAAGATGTATTTATTCTGTTCAAATCTTAGATGAAATGTAGGAAGAGAAAGTATTCACTGTGCTTACTTCTTCATCTCCAGGTTAATGTGATTATCACTTTTTAGTTATGGCTCTGAGTCACCAAAACACCCAAGTGCTGAGAAAGATGAGACCCTTTTGAGTATATTGAAGTGCTGTTACTCTTTTACCTTCCTTTTTCTCTGGAGACAAGTATTCACAAATATCTACACTTGAGGTTTTTAAGGAAAAACAAAAATACGGTGTGTACAAGACTGTAATTATACGATTCAAACCACCTGTGTTATGCACAGGTGGTTTCACTATCAGAATAACCTGTACACTATATCATATATATCCTTAAAAACAGATTACAAACTCTGTTCATAATGTTTTATATTCTTCTAAATGACTTAAGTAAATTTTACTGTAAAAAGAACTACCAATAATGGCACAGTGCAAGGCCAGGGTTACAGAATTTTTATTTTCTTCTTAAACTTAGTTTAAATCTGAAATCCACTTATAATGTGGGCAGGCCATATGGGTTCTCTGAAGCTCAAGGGTTCTCATTTAAAGATGAGAATATCAACATTACTCCTTATTTGTCTCAGGGTCAATTATGAGGATCAAATGTGGAAATATTTCACATGCCCTAAAATTCTATACAAAACCAGAGAGAAAAGAGTTAGATTATATAGCATAAACATTTAATATGTTTGTCAAAAGACAAAAGCATACTATTAAATAATAAACTAGAAGAAAATATTCACAACACGTGATAAAGAATTAATATCTTAAGCACTGGGATTGTAGCTCAGTAGTAGAGTGCTTGCCTAGCACGTGTGAGGCACTGGGTTCAATCTTCAGCATCACATAAAAATAAATAAATAAAATTAAGGTATATGTGTCCATAAACAACTAAAAAATATTTTTTAAAAAAGAATATCTTAAAAGAACTACAACAATTTCATGAACAAAAGAACTCATGAGAGAAAAATGAGTGCGGAATAGGAGAAACATAAATCAATAAAAAAAACTTATGAACAGGTATTTACTCTTGTTAGTAGGCAGAAATATACAAATAAAAGATTGATTTTGTAGGGCTGGGATAGAATGCTTGCCTAGCATGTGTGAGGCGCTGGGTTCAACCTTTAGCACCACATAAAAACCAAATTAATAAAAAATAAAGGTTGAATTCTTTAGGGAAAAAAATATCAATTTTGTCAAAATCTGGTGACTGTTAACACTCAGAGCTGGTGGTACTATAAGAAAATATGCATTTTCATTCTACTTAGGGGAAGACATAAAAATCTACACTATCTTCTGGAAAGTTAAGACATCCTTCAACCAAGAAATACAACTTATAGTACTTATTACCAGCTAAAAGTACCAGTATTTACAGATACATATTCAGAAATTCACTTCCCTCACTGTTGAGAAGCATAAAACCTGAAAATGTGGTTACCATTCATAATAGGAAAACTGAATAAACCACATTCGAGTCTCTCTACAGAATATTACACAGCCATTAAAAAAATTCTCTCTGACTCTGTTGACCTCAAAGTAAGTCCAAGATATATTTAAGCAAAAAGCCAGATTGAAAATCAAAGATAATGGCAATACTTTATTTTGTAAAAAGTCCACTTAAAAAATTTAAATTTGTATATTTTATGAACCATATGAGAAAGATGTGCAAGAAACAGTTCCTAATGTTAACACTGGTCACTACAACAGGTTGAAATCAGAAGGCATATGTATGTGTGCAAGAGAGATATTAATTTCTGAGGTGACTCATTTGTAAAATTAAATATATTATCTTTGTAACTTAAAAAACAGACTAATAAGTGACTAAGATCAAATGAAAATTATCAGATGCAGTACTGGAAAGAATATACGTAAATACATAATAAAAAACTACCAAGGCACTATTCCAACACCTGTTGTCAAATATGAAAAGATATGAATGTATTAAGAAATTTAAAGTATAGTAGGAGTTGTAGGCTGAATGCTTTATAATACACTACCTCAGAACTCCATGTCCTACACTTAATAGAAGTAAAACAACCAAGAGTTACATTATTACAGAAAATGAGACATCATTAAATGCATCACATACAAATGCAGACACCTCTCTGTCTTACACAGGGTGGAGGTGTGGGGAGGCAGGGAGAGAGGAAAGAAAGGCAAAGTTTAAAAGAGGCTAAACACAGGGGACAGCAACAGTAGCCGAGGCGGACATAATCAATTAATCCCTGCAGTCTATGGGGCTGAGAACAACCTTGGAATTCTACCATGACCATTGAATTGCCAAGCAGGAGAATCCTTCCTGCCATTCCTGGCTCAGAAAGACAGAAAAGTATAGCTGACCTTGCTGAGGAAAAGGGCCACCAGGTCTAAGTGACGATGAGACACATGACTCTGCCTTCCCTTTCTTAACCTAGCACTTAAAGAGAGAGCTTTCAAAAGTATCCCTTCAATAAATACTTACTAACCTAAATTATTCCTTTTTGTTGTTGTATTTGTCTAGTACATTTCTCTGCAGAAAAATACTTATTCTTGATCTGCTTCCAAGCAAGGCTATTGAGGTGATGTTTTAGGGGCTGTGGAACAACAGACATCTCCCCATCTGACTCCTGGTCTGAAATTAGGCTAACAAGCATGCTTTCATTCTTATAATAGATTTGTCTTACAAGTTTAATATATGTCCACAGCACACAGCCATGAACTGGCAAGATCAGACACTCGTACATCTCGATATGTTCTCCTTACTTTAAAGTCAGTGGTCTTCAAGCTGAGACCTCAGGACTCTTCAACATTAGCACCACGTGGGAACCTGTTGGAAGTGCAAACTCTCAGGCCCACCCCAAAATTAATGAATCAGAAACTTTTGGGATAGGAGTTCAGTTCGCTTTTTAACAAACTTCTCAGCTTGTTCTGGTTCTGATACCTACTAGTTTTAGAACCACTTCGTGAAATTATCCATCTATAGGTAGCATTTATATTCACCAGTGTTTTCATCCTACACACCTGCAACGTTTTATAGTAACAAGGCTGCCTCAATAGCATAACATGTAACAATATTGCTAAGTGAAATTCATTTGTTTTTGTTTTTTACTGCAACTGATTTTGTTTTCAACAAGCTCTATTCCCAGAAATCAGTAACTGAGATTATGAAAACTGCTATGACCATCAACACCCAGTATCTCAAGTGCCACCAACAGAGCATAATGCATAACCAAACCTCTCGCCTTTCTAAGCATGCAGTTTGCAGGGTCTACCTTTTGTCTAGAACTCTTACTGTTGGTGGCATTTGCCTTTTTGATCACCAGCTGTAAAATGATTTTATTTAAATAAATGCATACAGATCTACCCCATATAGGATAATTCAACACATGCAGATTATCAAACATCGCCTACACATAAGACACCAGACAAGAACACCAAATGACTCTCATATTTCTCTCCAATTTGGTACTGAGGTTTCCTTCTAGAGTGGCTACACACTCCGCCTCTGCCTAATGGGGCTCCAGGAGATATGACTGTAGATGTTTGCAACATGCTTTTCATGGGATACTTTTTTACCCTAGTAGATGGTCTAATATGTCTATGTGTCTGACCTGTGACAGTGACTCTATCAAAGAAACTGTTTTTTACTGGCAGACACCCTTGTAGCTCTTGCCTGACCTGTGTCCAGTTTATTCCTGTCATGATAGAAACTAGGACAGTTTTAAAGGGGGGGGTGGGGTGTAAGTCTAGGTGTTTTGATGGAATGAGATACACAGAAGAATGCATTTTTTAAAATGAAATAAAAGCAGCAGGTTATTACTCAGATCCATGAGAGAAGAGGGATACCAAAAAGAGTAGATGGAAAGGCTGCTGGGACAATGTACTCAACAGAAGAAATAGAGGCCTTTATTGGCCTCAAGGTATCATACAAGCAGGTTGCCTATGGAGAGTTCAACTGATGGGTTTAGAGAAAGCAGGCAAAAGTTCTGTGAGGGTCACTATGCCTGAGACCAGTTACTTCAGCATACATGCACAGTCCAGGCACAGTCAGTGAATCAGTTAAGTAAGTTATATCTGCATTTACCAGAAGGAGGTGGTCCTCAGGAGGTGGGTGTATAAGGCAAACAGATGGATCACATTGAGGAACTGGAAGGTAGAGACTAGAAATTGTGTCAAGGATGACAAAGCCTTGCTTCCGATATGAGAAAGTTAAAGCTAGATTCAGAATGGATGCCAAGGCAATATAAAGTAACTAAGAACCACAAGTAACTCTGCGATGCCTGAGTATCACATAAAATGTAAGGAGACTGCAACTGTAAATGGTGGAGTTACTGCCTCCATGAGGAAAGAGTGCTTGTGGTGGTCACGTTCTGCCTCGCAAGTCCGCGCTGGCCAACGAGAGGGAGGTGGGAGGAAAAGAACAGGCAGTGGGTGTGCTCTCCCCCAGGGGACACGGGGATGACTAATATGGGACGGGTGCCCCCTGAGGGAAGCAATAATCTCCATTAATTTTAGTAACATGTACCAGCTTTTCCTTTAGGTATGGTGTATGCACATTTGTGCAGAGCACAAGGAGAATACCAGGATCATGAGCTAAGCAGACAGCGGTTCAGGAAAGAAAACAGAAAATGCCCTGAGCTCAATCTGTACTTCAGGAGATGTAATCTGTGAGTACAGCTGGGTGTGTTTTAGTGTCTGTAAGAGATTCCCAGAGTTTCTTACCTTGTTGGGGCAATTTTTAGGCAATGGCTCAATTTTTTATAATAAATGTGAAGATGGTACCATATGTTAGTCAGGAACTCCACTGCTAAGACTGCCTTAAGTCTGGCCAAGTATGTTTTTATATTAGCAAATAATCTACGGTTAGCATTATATTTGCTGAACCTGGCAAGGAGTGTATATAGGAATTCAAGTCCCTTTTCTTCCTCTCTTGAGCTATAACCAACTAAAGCCACTGTTTTTAGTTTCTGTAACTGGTTGTTAAGAGGGAAGAGGAAGGGACTTGGTATCTCTAGGAAGTAGCCCCTTCTTGAGATGGCCAATGCTATAATTAATTTCTTTTTGCCCTCTCCCAAACTTTTTTTTTTTTTTTTTTTTTTTTTTTTTTTGTAAAATGACAGCTAAAATTTTTTCTCTCCATCTTTAACTCTGGATGTTCATCTGACAAGCTCCTGGTGGTCCCAAGTGGCTTCTATTGAACATGGTAGACTGCCCAGACACCTACTGCTGATTGAATTCACAGACAGCTGCAGCCTTTCTCTGGAGGGTGGTCCCACTGACCTCACTGGCATGCCTGTGGCCTATCCCCAAGCTCAAGCACAGGCATATGTCTAAAGAAAAATGAGTCAATGAGCCTTGTGCACCAGAGAAACATGTATGTGATTTCACACAATAAAACAATTCATGAGCAAAGTCATTTGATAGGCCATATTATGCACCACAGAAGTATATATAGACTAATACATAATGACAAAGAATGAATCAAACATGACCAGTAAGTAAGAGGTATCCAGAAAATGACAGCCACAGTCACAGACCCACCTGTAGGACTCTGCTGCTGTAAACACCAGCCTGTCTCAAACACCATCTCCCAACTCCTACAAGGCTTCACCAACTCCACTGTGACCCACATGAAGGAGAAAGTAACTCCATCAAACTGGGAAATAATGTTTGGATTAAACAGCTCTTCTGGTCACACCCAGCACAAAAGATTTAGCAACTTGAGAAAATAAAATCACAGTTAGTTCAATTTGAGAGGCAGCCTCACAAATATAGATAGAAAGACACAAAACTCTGCATGTATGTACACCCAAACACTTTAAAATTATAGTTAATCAGAGAACTTCAACAGTCTTACTGAGCTCATTCCTTGGCTTACCTCCCAACTTTCATTACCTGTCAGGTGCCCCTGCTAGTCCTCACTTTCCATGTCTCAGGAATGTTAATATGCTAAAAAATTGTCATGCCAAAAAGACACATACTACTATAAAAGTTTACATATTAGGCTAGGCGGAAACATCTACTGTTTTCAGCTAAGGCTGTTACAATGTTCTATTGTCCACAGAGAAGGGAGAATCATTTCCAGATACACATGTACCAAGAGATGATCTGTGCTTCTCCTAGAAGGGTACCAAGTAGTTTTGCAATATGTAGAAAGATTAGGTGGAAATCTTGAATTGATAACAGATTTTACCTGGATACATTCAATAGGTAGTTCAATAAGTAGGCTAACAGGCAAAATCTGCCCCATGGACAGTATATATTAGTTTACAATAACACAAGAGAAGAATTGAAAATGTACTATAATAAGCGTGTCTCATGGACTTTAACTGTCTACTGAATTTCCAAAAATATGCTAGAAATTACTATTCAGTTTTAAGGATAAATGTTCCACTTCATTAATTAGCAATGGGAAATCATTATAATAACATACGTTTGTATTTTTAAAACTAGCCTAATTTCATTTGTTTAATAAATATCTACTACTGCTGTTCCAGGCTCTCAGGAGTCATAGTCCAGTGTTACATAATATTTATTGAATATTATAATGTCATAGTAACATAAAAAAGGAAATGGGGGAACCTGTTTTGAAATTTTTAAAACTTATAGGCCAATAGTTACTGCATATTGTAGAATGTTATAAAAGTCAGTATCAGAAAAGAAACACACATATTTTAAAGCTCTATCCAGTGAGACAGACTAGACGATCATGAAGAACACCCAATCATGGTTCCTAAATATAATTCCCCCAATAAAATGAAGGGTAGGGAAATTTGTTAAACCTTTTGGGAAACTGGCTGAACCCTGGACAAGGGCAGAGAAAATACAAGATGTACCTGAAACAAGTTGTGGGAACAGAAAATAAAGAAACAGATGACAAAAAAGATGGAAGACTTGCTGAAAGGAGTTGGGGCGGGGGGGGGGGGGTCAACCTGCAAGAACTCCCAGGGGCCAAAGTCAGAATGACTTGAAAAACGAAATAAACCACTGCCACATAACCCAGAGAATATACACACATTGGGCACAGTGACACAAATATATAAATTAATAAACAGCAACTTTTTCTTAGTGATTAATTCAAATTAATACACACAGAATAAACAAAGGAAACACAACCATTAGAACACCACAGAGTTTACTGCTGTGGGTAAAATTCAGAGAGAGAAGCAAAAATTAGTAGGCAAAAGTTTAAGCAGAAACAAGATACCACACAGTCTCAAAGTATCTCTCCCAAAATATGAGTAATCATGAAAAGAAAAACAGTAATTGAGAGTGGGGAATCCCAGCAGCCACCGCCTTGAACAAATGAATGCAGTCAACCCTAGTGACATATACTGAAATACTGATATACTGACATGGTGCACTGAGAAAGGCTCATCAAGTGTGAGGAATTTGTTCCAGTAACATGTAACCACAGTCTAATGACGAGGTGACATCAGACAACCCCTAGATGGAGGGAGGGACATTGTACAAAATATCTGAACAGCACAATGTAAAATATCAAGGTCATAAAAGATAAGGAAAGACTAAAATTG
Source organism: Sciurus vulgaris (assembly GCF_902686455.1). NCBI lineage: Eukaryota > Metazoa > Chordata > Mammalia > Rodentia > Sciuridae > Sciurus > Sciurus vulgaris. Next base: position 38,925,991 of record NC_136476.1, read on the forward strand.
TCACTGAGTGGAGAAAACTAAAGAAACAAGAGTACTAAATGCACCATAGGATCCTACTATGGATCCAGAAATGGAAAAAAGTTGAGAACTGGTGGAATTCAAATGAAAACAACACTGCACAAAGATTCCTTTTTGTTGTTGTTGTAATTAATCGAGGTATACTTAAAATTTTAATGTAAGGAAAAGATGGGTAAATGCACAACACCTTTTCTCCTATTTTTTCAAATCTTCAAGTCTAGAATTATTGCAAAAATTTTTAAAAATTAGATATAAAAGAAAAATATGATCCCAATTCCAACAAATAAACCTGACAAAAACTATAATGTAACTGTAGAGAAAATTAGAAAATTTTATAGGACATAAAACAGGATCAAAAGAAAAAATACACTATGTTCATAGAAACAAAAAGGCTACCGGATTATCATTTCCAAGTTTTGCTTTTTAAATCCCTATGTATTTATTTATTTTGGGTGGTGCTGGGAATTGAACTCAGGGGCTTCTATGCGCTAAACTACTAAGTCATACCCCCAACCACTTATTTTGAATTTTAAAAAGGTTTTGGTTTTGCTTATCCTGCAATGTTTTTTTAAATGTATTAATGTTCTAATTAACAATAAGTTCATTTCTCCTTCATGCAGAAGATACAGAAACATAAAAGGAAAATATTTTAATAAAGAGAAAAAAAGTTTAGAGCTACTTATTAACCAAACGAACTTTAGTGTTTAAATTATACACTTTCAAAATAAATGTTTTCTAACTACAATGTGATATTCTAGATTGGATCCTGAAACACAAAAAGGATATTAATAGAAAGAGTAGATAAATCTGAATAAAGCCTAGAGTGATGTACCAGTGTTAATTTCTTACATTTTACAAAAACAGCTTGGTAATGTAAGACTGTAACAATAACTAAACTGTATGAGGCATACACAGGGACTCCCTGCATCTCTGCAACTTGTCTGAAATCTAAATTTATCTAAGATTAAAAAGTCTACTATTTGTATTTCATCACTTCATGGTTCATAAATGGTGGCTGGATGGAGACATGTTATTATATGGAACTACATTGAGTCACTTAAACCTATATAACTATATGGCACATACATATATACAAAATATTATATATACCACAATGTATGTGATTGAACTCAGAGTCTCAACCGCAATAAGCCAAGCTGCACTCACATAATGGCTCAGAACTACTATCAATTAAAAAGTATTACTTTGTGCTAGCTAAATTCCATCCTAAGTGCGGTGCATTTAAGTTTCCTTCATGTACCAGAAGTCTGGTAAAACAGAAAGACATAGAAATAGAGAATGGAATGAAGAATAACACCAAAAAATAAACAAACTGAAGTAAAGAACATGGCAGTGAAACACAAAAGGGTTAGGTACACGGAGAAAAGAGGAGTCTGCCTGCCTGGGAGCCGGCACACACTTTGCCAGAGAGGGTAACAGGGCAGGGAGAGTGGAATGAAGAGCAGGAGTTAGCTCGCCAAACCTCAGAGAGAGAGGACAGGCTGAGTGAGAAGGGGGAACAACACCTCAAAGGCACAGGGCAGCAGAATCCAAGGCACATTTGGGAATGGTAAAGTGTTAGGAGAGAATGTGGGCCCATGGACACGGCCACTCACAAGCAGCCAGAGAAGCAACAGGTCCGAAAGTTGAGCAAAGAAGAAAGCAAGAGCAAGAGAAGTAGAGTGGGCAGAAAAGGCAGGATTTCTCTGACGCAAGGAAGCTGTAAACAGGTTGAGGACGTGGAGGATCTGACAAAACTTTTAAGAGGATTTTTAAAAATTCTATTCAAGTTTCTAGCTGAACTACAAATGGTCTTTAAACCAAATCAATTAAGAAGTTGTCCCTATGAAAACCTGATTTTGTGTGTGTGTGCATGTGTAAATGGCAGACAATGTATATGAACTTAGTTCAAGATAACAGAAAGCATCATTTAATTATAACTCAAATCTAAGTCCCTATGGAGACTTTTTGGGCAATCCTGTGTTTTAGTAGCTTTACCATAAAAAGAAAGTTTAAATGGATGAAGAATTTGAGGTATAGATGCTCTGAGCAGGAAGAAAAGGTGGGGAAATGTGTTCTCAAGCAATGTATGAAAAAGACAACTGAGTGCTCTCTGTTCTTTAAATAAGTACTGAATCCGAGGCTTAATGAAGAGAAATCCCTTATTGTTCATGAAGCCATAAGCAATTAAGACTAGTCAGAACTCACTAATTGCTGAGAAAATAGACGTAATATTCTCATTCTATTTATTCAGTGCTGCTTGGTATTCAAAATTAACTGCAATCTAAAAGAAGAGATGTAAAGAAAGAATAAAAGAGAAGAAAACAAGAAATACAAATGGAACTAAGGAAAGATACCATTTGATATAAAAAGGAAAATTATAATTTAGTTCTGACTGTTACAGGCTTTTTAACATTTCGAAATAATGTTGCAGAAAGCTGCCTCATTAAACAAAAGGTGAAAATATAGAAATATTTATTTGTAAAATCCAGAATCAATATTTTGACTGAAAAAAATTTTTAAAGAAAGATTCTCACTATCACCACAAATAGACCATGTTTTAAACTATCACTAAAGTACAGAAACAAATTTCATATAGAAAACTCTTAGGTAAGTTACACTTCAACTAAATAAAAACAAAGGCATCTACTTCTGCTTTGAAAGAGACAAAAGACAGTCTTAATTTTAAAACTTAATAACCTTACCTTTTACTTAGGAATAGCTAATTGTATAGTAAAGCTTAAATATTGTTTAGAAGAAAGCAATAGCACATTTCAAAATCAGTTTTTCTGAAAAGGTAACTATTCTGATCCATAATAATACAGTTATTATCTCTTAGAAGATATAATTATTACTGATTTTTTTAATATTCTAAGGGCTCTGTTTCAGATATTAAAGTTGAAGTCATATGTGACATTTATTCTCTCCTGCTTCAAATATCTAAGGAAATGCATTGTCCAGTCTTAGATTCTATAGGGGAAACAAAAATCTCCAACACAGCATAATAATAGAGAAGAACATTTGCTCCACCAAACACTGCAGACAGGGGCCAAGATGTCTCTCAGCTTCTGTGGGAAGGCAGGGGACTGACTTCCCAAAGCAGCAGATAGTTGACCCAAGATGGGCTTCCCACAGACCAATCAAATTGCTGTTTTTATAATTTTTACTTCCTTGACATTACAAAGACCCTGGTTTACTTCTCTTTTCTCTAATACTCTCTTTAAAGTAATCACTGTATAATCAGAAGTTCAGTTCACATCACTATTTTTCATAGTGCAACAGAATGTCACTGATTAAAATCTTTTCTTGCCTAAATAAATAAATAAGGAACAGGGAAGAAAAATATGAATAAAAATAAGGGGATTTTTTTTTTTTTCCTACTCTGCAAAAGATATTGCCAAGAGAATAAAAAAGGAAATCATACACTGGAAGAAAATATTTTCAAAGACAGAGCTTATAAAGGACTGTTATCCAAATATACCAAAAAATCTTAAAACTTAATGACGAAAAACAAACAATACAATTAAAAAAATGGGCCAAGGCCCTTAACTGACAATTACCATATAAGACAGGCAGCAAATAATCACATAAAAAGATGACTCCACATCATGTCATGAGGGAAACAAATTAAAACAATGAGATAATGCCACATACCTGTTAGAATGGACAAAATCCAGAACACTGACAACACCAAGTGCTCCTGAGGGTGTACAACAGGAAGTACTGTTTGCTGCTGGTGAGAATGCAAAATGCACAGCCACTTGGGGAGACAGTTTGGCAAGTAATAACAAGACAAAACATTTTCCTACCATGTGACCCAGCGATTGCACTCCTTAATATTTACCCAAAGGGGGGAAAAAAAGAAAAAAAAAAACACGAACATAGATGTTTTATAACAGCATTATTCATAATTACCAACATGACATTCTTCAGTAGGTGAATGGATAAACTATGGAACATCCAGACAATGCAATACTACTTAACACTAACGGAAACGAGTAATCAAAGCATGAAAAGGCGTAAAAGAAAAGGGGGGGTGGGGGGAGAACCACAAGGAAATGTAAATGGATATTACCAAGCACAAAATAAGCCAGTCAAAAAGGTTGCATTCTGTTTGTTCTGACTACAAAACATTCTTCTAAAGGCAAAACTACAGAGAAGGTTTAAAAAAAAAAAAAAGTCAGTAGTTCTCAGGGGTTATTCAGAATGAAGGAATAAAGAGACAGCATGGAAGATTTTTATGGAGAGTGAAATCATCCATATAATACTACATAATAGTGAAGACAAGCCAACATAGAAGAACAAAAGTTGTCCCTATTGTAAACTAGTGACTTTAGGTGACAGTGATGTGTCCACATAAGGACACAGATTTTAACAATGTACCACACAGTACAACTCTGGTTCAGGATGTTGGTAACAGGGGAAGCACAGGGTATATGGGAAATCTCTTCATTTTTTGCTTAATTTTTATTGTGAACCCAAAACTGCTCTAAAAAAAACTTGAAAAAGCTTAAGAGTTTGTCTCTTACAATACTACTGTGTAAGACACAAAATCGATGTCTTCAGGGCTGGGGTTGTGGCTCAATGGTGGAGTGCTTGTCTGGCATGTGTGAGGCACTGGGTTCGAGTCTCAGAACCATAGATAGATACATAGATAGATAGATACATAGATAGATAGATAGATAGATAGATAGATAGATAGATAGATAGATAATAAAGATTCATTGACAACTAAAAAATATTTTTAAAAATCAATGAACTTATCCCAACTGTGATATAGCCATCTATAAAAACTTCCACAAAACTATTCCACAGGATCATGCAATAATGAAATCTTTCTTCCGAATGTAATGTAGTACATAAAATAAAATAGAAAGTATCTTCCATGCTTTTTAAAGCAGAAGACAGGAATATCTGTAATTATAAACTGTATGTTAAACATATTAAAGACAATCACGGTTGCATAGGGAAGCTGTCATAAATGACCCACTAGGTCATTAAGGGTGCCTTTAAGGGTGATTACAGTTCATGCTTATTTCCCATACCATTCACACCAGCCCAACCAACCTCTGAATAAGGTTCCTACAGGGCACTTTGTTTGGCTAAAGTTGCCCTAACTCTATATCCTTCATCCCTGCTTTATATTTTCTTAAATATATTCCCAAACAGAGAAGTCAAGAATCATTTTCCCACAGGAAAAAAAAAAAAAAAAAAAAAAAACCAACAATAGACCCTTAACAGCTTCTAAAACAGAAAGGAACAAGACCTCTCAGGCTACTGTAGCTAAGACACCTCACCTTCAAGAGGCCACCTACTGACCTGGACCTGGAGCAGAAGCCCAGGAGAAGAGGAAGGAGAGAAGGGAGAGGAACAGCAGTCTAAGGGAAGAGACGGTGTGAAGGAGGAATTAGAACTAAAGAAGAACTAAATGAAAAACCTTCCTAGCTCCTTAACATTCATAAGTTCTATTAGCAGAAAGACAATTCAAAGTCTTAGGGTTTTTAAAGTACCAAGGTTTTAAATGAAATTTAAAGCTCTTATTTTCATTCTACCTATCAAAGGTAACGGTATCCCCACTACACATGCTTCTTATTTCATTCATCTGTAAACCATTCCTGTCAACTCTCAAACGCAGGTCTAGTCAGTCCCAAGGTCACTGGGCACACATGCTTCGCCATTTAATAGGTTTGGGGTACAACCTCATTGCTGTAAGATTTTCTCAGCCCTTTTAATGTGTCAGTCCAGGCTTTTAATACCTTTCATCAAACTATTACTCATAACTGGTCTCAGGCCCAGAATAGGTTAGCTTGAGGTCTGACCCTGTAAATTTACATGTTGTGACATTCTTTAAAGACATTTATGAAAAATCATGGCAAGGACACTTGTACTGGGACCAGAACAGCAGTATCTTTTGTAATTCTGGTCACAGTTAAGAAAGGCTTAGAGACTAACAAGGTGGAATAGGGGTGTGGGGAATGTTGCTTTGGAGAAAATATGTATGCTTAAGATTAGAAAATGCTATAATGTTTCATGGAAAATTTTCATAAAATATCAGAAGTATAAAATTTAATCAAGTAAGAACAATAGGTTTATTAAATATCCATGAGCTGCCAAGCATTCTGCTAGCTGATACTGATAAACATTTTTTTAAAGTAAGCTTATTAGTGATTAAGGGTGGAGCTCAGTTGGTAGTACACTTGCCTAGCATGCACAAGGTCCTGGGTTCAATCTCCAGCACAATAACAACAACAAAAAGAAAGAGAGAAAGGTAAACTTATTGAATATTCGTATAACAACATACAGAGAAGCAAAACAAGTAAACAGTTTGACAAACTTTCACTAAATCAACAAACCTGAGAAACCTTCACCCTGTAAAGAAAGAAACACTAGGAGTTTCTACCCAGAAGCCCACTTCAGTGCCTCCTTCCAGTACCAGGCCCAATGTCAACTTGTCCCACTATAATACCATTCTGTTTTTGAACTTTTTATTAATAGAGAATTGAGTACAGATACTTTTGTTTCTGGCTTCTTAAGCTAACCATATGTTTGTGGACAAGTCATTCATGTAGGAAGTATAGTAGCACAGTTTGTTTATTGCCACTAATACATACTGACATCGTTCCATCGTAGAAACATTCTATAATGATGGACGGTTTTAAGCTTTGATGAATAGTGCAGCTATGAGTATTCTTGTACTTGTCTTGTAGATGTACCCACACACACACATTTGCACAACCCTAGGAGTAGAATAGCTGGATCATTGGGTATGTCTTCATTTAACTTCACTGGCAGTTTTCCAACATGCTTGCACCAATTTACATTCCTACCAGCAGAGTCTGAGAGTTTCCATCATCCACATTCCTGACAGCACTTTTTTGTCTTTCATAATTTTAGCCATCATGGTGGGAGGGTAGTAGACTCTCATTGTGGTTAAATTTGCATTTCCCTCATGACTAAAGAGGTTAGGCACCTTTCATATGTTTATTATACATGTTAGACACTATGAAGGGTCTGTTGAAGTCTTTTATTCACTTTTTCTATTGCGCTGGCTGTCTTTTCTTCACTGATTTGGCAAAGCCCTTTATACATTCCATATACAAGTGGTTCAGCAGAAGCTTTTAATTTGGCACAAACTTTATATATATGAAAAAAAAAAAAAAAACACTGTAAGGTCAAGGGTTAAGATTTTGTCACCAGCCTACAGGTATTCTAGGAACATAAGAGCAAGGAATGACCAATTTAAGGTTGTGTGGACAAAGACAAATATATAGAAAATAAAAATTCTGATACAGACCATTAAGAAATTAATGAATTTACATATGTAGAATAATATGAAGGCATCACAGAGCTTAAAGAGCCATGAGCTGCAAAATTAAAGTCAGAATGAGCTTTGTTTCTAAGTGAATATTAATTTTTTTTTCATAAAATTCAAGTCTTTATTGGGCATCAAGTATGTTGGATAAAAATGAGGGCAGATTAACAGCAGGCTATGGAGTTCCAGACAGGCCTTGTTTAACACTTTATTTCATTACCTCGTTTAATCACCCTGGGACTACAATATAGATATTATCTCCCATTTATCAAAGAAACTAATTAAGTGACTCACCTAATGCTATAGCTAATCAGTAGCAGAACTAACCTAAGAATTGAGGTCTGTCTACTTCAAAAGTCCAAGATTTTTACATGAAACATTCCACATATCAACAAGCAAAGTTTTACAAAAAATTCTTTATTATATGGTAGTTTCTCAGAACTGAAGACAAAAAAAAATACAATAGAACATTAGAAATTTTAGAATTTTATATAGGCAGTGTTTGTCCTCTTATGGGATGCACTTCAAAAAATGTGTAAAAATTGGGTATCCAAGCATCACTCCTGAGAAGTCAAACAACAGAATGCCACAATTCCAAAACATGATTATTTCAGAATAACACCAGAAATTCTGCAACATCTTGGAGTGAGGGTGGAGACATTAAATGAACACAATCATTGTAAGATATCCTGATTTAAAAAATAGGAAAGTGGCACACCTTAGAATGGAGAACCACAGTGAATGTTGTAAGAGATGGTCTATTCCCAGTGCAATAAAAGTTTATTAAAATTCCTAATTATCTCTCACGTTTTTAGAAACAAAATACTTCCAGCATTTGGTACATGTTCATTAATTGTGTTCTTTTGCTTCATTGTTAAACACAGCTTAAATCTAATGAGCATCTAATTGAGGTTAAAGACCCATCCTAATGATTTCCATCTTTATCTCAATCACATTAAGATTACAGCTATACCACTGTGCATGGGTATAAATATATGCATGTGTGTGTTCACACACATACGAAGTCTTTCTCTGATTTCAGTTTCTTTTAATAAAATAAGGTAATGCAAACAAAATATTAAAGCTATTGTATAAATACTTAGTGCTGTGTAGACAGGGATAACATGCTACCAAAACCCAACCGTTAGCTGGAAGGCAGCTGTATTCATTTCCTCTGGCTGCTGAAGTAAACTATCACAGTGGCTTAAAACAAAAGGAATTTATTTTCTTAAATATCTGGGGGATGGAAGTCCAAAGTCAGTTTCACTGAGGTGGAATCCAGGTATCAGCAGGGCTGCACTCCCTCCAAAAGCTCTAGGGAAGAATCTGTTGGTAGTTTCCTCCAGCTGTTGATGGCTGGAGATATCCCGATTTGTGGCCCTATCACTCCAATCTATGCCTCTATCTTTACAATGCTTTACCCTCTGTCCATCAAATCTTCTACTATCTCTTAGAAGAATACTTATGATGGTGTGTGGGAAAAACACAGATAATCAGCATGTTCTCATCTCGAGATCCTTAACTTATATCTGCAAAGATCTTTTTCCAAATAAGGTAACATTTACAGATTATAGTGATTAGAACACGGACATATCTCTAGACCACCATTTACTTCATGTTAGCAGTACAAAGTACTCAGCAGCTAATATCTCAAAGCTATGGGAAATAGTTCAAAATACAGGAAAGGTAGTGTAGAGAATTTCAATTTGTACTCTAGCAAAGTCCAGTGTACACTGAAGTCCAGTGTCTAGAAAAATCAAATATTGCCAACATCATACAGAGAAGTCTACTTAATAGCAAGAGCATACACATGGTTATCAATCCGGACTGAACATTAAAACGATCTTGGAACATTCTACCACTGCTAATGCCAAGGCCCCACTGAGACCGCTAAAATTAGAATCTGGGTATGCAGCCCAGGTTTGGTTGTTTTTTTGTTTTTGCTTAACTCAGATAATCCAAATGTGCAACCATCAGCTCAAGCAGAAAACACAAAATGAGATGGAGAACTTAATTACACAGGGAAAGGCTTTTTGTTTTGCATTTTTAACCAATTTAATCCAACCACTTTTCTGGTTGGGGAGAAAGAATCCCTTTAAAATTTCATGGTCTTAATTTAATTTGAAAATATGTTCAGATCAGAAGTTCTAAAAACTGACCTGTATAACTCTTTTAGCCAAATCACACAATATGTTAACAGTAGGGCTAATAAAGGTATACTACAAAATAAATGTCTAGTTTCATAACAAGAAACCTCCATTCATTCATTTAATTGACTTTGCTCTGAAAAGTATCAAGCTAGGCTTGCTTAGAACAAGAAGCTCATGAAAATAATCACGCGGAGAATTATGCTTGCTCTTTCACAAATGCATTTTTATATGGTAATACATTTTTATACTAAGGCATGGGAAATGACAGTTATAATTCAAAGGGTTTCAAGAAAGATAATTAATCCAAACCCTTTATTGCCCAGGCTAATCGCACAAACTCAGGGTTTTAATTTCATGTCTCTGATTCCTCTTCCTTCTTTCTAGGGCTTTTATCTATTTACCTAGGATTATTTATTGGCTTCACTAGAAAGAGAAGAGAAACTCACAAGTCCACTCATTCTAGTTCCACATGTGTAGTTTTTGAAACACTTATTTTAAAGGAAAACCTATATAGGCCAATAGTTGAGCATAAATGTTAAGCTCTGCTAACATTAAATGTCATGTTTTATTAGTATAATGAATAACTGCAAAAACTGCCAGAATAATAATTCAATAAACTAACTTCACAAAAAAGGAGGATTGCACCAGAAAGTCACATAAAGTTTGGATCTTCATTGTCACCCTGACTTATCATCCCATGAAGAGAAATTACCAAGACTAGAACACACGCATGTCCCAATATGAAAACTGTTAAGAGTTATTAACATTTGATTTGACATATGAATTTTATTTGTATGTAATGAACTGCAAAATATATACCTAGTGAGAAATGCACTTAAAAGGTCCTTTAAAAAAAAAAAAAAAGTCCTAGTCAAAGCAATTAGACAATGGAAATAAAGGATATCCAAACTGGAAAGGAGGAAGTCAAAACATCCCTGTTTGCTGACAGGATGATCTTCCATATAGAAAAACCTAAGGACTGCACAAAAAAAAACTATTAAAACTATAAAGGTATCAATGAAATTGCAGCATACAAAATCAGCATACGAAAATCAGGAGTGCTGATAAGCGGATGATGACATGTAATGGGGGGTGGGAGGGGGGCAAGAATGGAGGAAGGAGGGATTGTATAGAGGGAAAAGAGAGGTGGGAGGGGTGGGAGGGAGGAAAAAAATAACGGAATGATCAAACATCATTACTCTATGTAAATGTATGACTATGCAAATGGTATGCTGTTACTCCAAGAACAAACAGAAACAACATGTGTCCCATTTGTTTACAATGATAAATAAATAAATAAATAAATAAATAAATAAATAAATAAAAGAAAATCAGGAGTGCTTCTATATACCTATTCCAAACTAGGGGAAAAAAGAAATCAAGAATGAAGTCCCATTTACAATAATTAGCAAAAAAAAAAAAAAGAGAAATTCCTAGAAATAAAGTTAATCAAGAAGGTAAAAGAACTCTACAATGAAAACCATAACATAATGATGACAGAAACTGAGGAAGACACAACATGCAAATATATCCCACGTTCATGGATTAGAAGAATTAATATTGTTAAAATGTCCATTCAACCCAGATCAATCGACAAATCTGATATAATCTCTATCAAAATACCAATGATATTCTCCACAGAAATGGCCGAAATCCTAACAGGCATTTGGAATCACAAAATATCTTGAATAACCAAAATAATTCTGAGGTAAAAACAAAGTTACAGTCATCACAATACATGACTTCAAAACATAATACAACCATGCACGGTTGTACATGCTATAATCCCAGCAGCTCAGGAGGCTGAGGCAGAAGGATTGCAAGTTCAAATATAGCCTCAGCAAAAGGGATGCACTACACAACTCAGTGAGACCCTTTCTCTAAGTAAAATACAAAATAGGGCTGGGGATATGGTGTGGCTGAGTGCCCCTGAGTTCAATCCTTCATACCTAATAATAATAATAATAACAACAACAACAATAATAATAATAATAAAGCTATAGTAATCAAAACGGTATGATGCTAGCATGAAAAGATAACATAATCCAATGGAATTAAGTAGGAAATAAGTCCACACATTTACAACCAACTGACTTTTGACAAAGGTAACAGAATAAACATTAGAGAAAGGATAGTCTTTTCAATAAATGTACTGGGAAAACTGGATCTATCATGCAAAAAAAAAAAAATGAAACTAGATTCTTATAAAAATCAACTCAAAATTGATGAATGGCATTAAAAAAAACTACTGGAAGAAAACAGAAGAAATACTTCAGAATATTGGTCTGAGGAAGAATTTTTTGGTTATAACCCTAAAAGTTCAGGCAGTAACAAAAATGGACATAATGCAATTACAATCAAACTAAAAATCTTCTGCACAGCAAAAGAATCAACATTGCCAAAAACTTACAATGGAGAAAAGATAGCCTCTTCAACAAATGGTGCTGGGAAAACTGGAAATCCATATGCAGTGAATGAAATTAAACCCTGATCTCTCACCCTGTATAAAACTCAACTCAAAATGGAACAAGGATCTAGGAATTAGACCTGAGACCCTTCACCAAATGCGAGAAAACATAGGCCCAAATCTCCATCACACTGGCTTAGGATCAGACTTCCTTAACAAGACCCCCATAGTGCAAGAAATAAAAGCAAGAATCAATAAATGGGATAGATTCAAACTAAAAAGTTTTTTCTCAGCACAGGAAACAATAATGTGAAGAGAGAGCCTACAGAGTGAGAGAAAACTTTTCCACACACACTTCAGACAGAGCACTCATCTCCAAAGTTTATAAAGAAGTTAAAAAACTTTATGCCAAAAATACAAAGAACCCAATCAATAAATGGGCTAAGGAAATGAGCAGACACTTCACAGAAGATATACAGGTGATCAACAAATATCAAACAAATAGGAAAAAAGAGCTCATCATCTCTAGTAATTAGAGAAATGCAAATTAAAACCACCCTAAGATTTCATCAAACTCCAGTTAGAATGTCTGTTATCAAGAACACAAGCAATAATAAGCCTTGGCGAGGATGTGGGGGAAAAGACACACTAGTACATTGCTGGTAGAGTTACAAATTGGTGCAGCCACTCTGGAAAGCAGTATGGAGATTCCTCAGAAAGCTTGGAATGGAGCCACCATTTGACCCAGCTATCCCACTCCTCGGTTTATACCTAAAGGACTTAAAATCAGCATACTACAGTGATGCAGCCACATCAGTGTTTATAGGAGCTCAATTCACAATAGCTAGATTGTGGAACCAACCCACATGCCCTTCAATTGATGAATGGATAAAGAAACTGTGGTATATATACACAATGGAATACTACTCAGCCATGAAGAAGAATGAAATTATGGCATTTGCTGATAAATGGATGAAGTTGGAAAATACCATGCTAAGTGAAATAGGACAAGCCTAAAAAACCAAAGGCCAAATGTTTTCTCTGATAAGTGGATGATGATATATAATGAGGGGGGATGGCAGGGCAGGGCAGGAGGAGAGAGAATACAGGAACTTTGGATGATGTAGAGGAAAATGGTGTGGGACGGGGTGGGGAATGGAAAGATAGTAGAATGAAGCAGACAGTATTACCCTATGGATATGTATGATTACATAAATGGTGTGAATCTACGTTGTATACAACCATAGAAAAGGTGTACCCCATTTGTGTAGAATGAATCAAAATGCAGTCCATAAAAATAAAAAAAAAATTTAATAAAAATAAATAAATAGGAATGAACAGAGTTAAAAGACAAACCACAGAATGGAAGAAAATATTTGCAAACTCCTCCTATCTGACAAGTGATTAATATCCAGAATATAAAAACATTTCAACAACCTCAACAGAAAAAAAAAAAAAAACATTTAAAAATTGAAAAAGCATAGATTGGGAGTGCTCTTATGAGAATATTTTAGCCAAGTCACCTATTAAATCTCTCAGAACTTAAATCTACCAAGTTAAAATTGTCAGCTCCTAGATGACATAAAGGAGAATTAATTCAGCAACTTTCTTTCAAGATCTAAAAAATGTTTTAGAAATCTACAGCAGTGTCTTGCATCTAATGCTTTAGGCAAATACCTTCACAGAAATAATTACTGAATATAAACAGTATTCAGTAATCCACTATTTAAAAGTCCTTTGTAAACTGCGTGCACATTTTGAATGAGCTGCAGATTACATTTTCACATCATATTTCTGTTTACCCACATTCATTTTAGTGTACCAACTCAATCTTAAAATATCTGGTGCCAACCCCATGCACACACAGGAAAGAAAACTCCACCAATAATCTAGTTTTGTCTTTGATTTTTTTAATGACACACTCCTGGTTTCATCCTCCAGGCAATCACTCTGATTCTGCAACCTCATTGAGAAGTTTCACTTCTCACCTTTCCCTAAACTTTTTCCTCTTTTCTCATTTTCACTAACATTAACTTCAACCAATTTTTAAAACAGGAAGTATTCCGCTAGATGTATAACTGCATTTTACACCAGATTCAGCAATTGTTGATTCCCTGTCAGTTTCAAAATATCCAACATACAAAACAGTAATTAAAAACAGGTTTTAAAAATCTTCTAAGGCGAGAATGGCTAGAAGACTCCTTTCCTATTCCCAATAAGGCCTCTGGATATTATCAGTGAAATCTACTGATTCTCAGGAAAGCTTAAAATCTTAGTTTCGTTCACATCCTATAACTAAACATATATTTTAAAAAAGTTCACTATTTTTAGCGTAGTGATAGGTAGCACTACTCAAAATCCCATAAAAATGACCAAATTAAATTAATGTCAAAGTTGTTTTCATAGCTGTGTTCAATAACAAATTGTTCCTGGACCCTAAATGTCATACTACAAGCAAAACATTAAACATTACCTGTTATCATTTAATCTGTAAAATTAAAATATTCAACTGTGATAAAGCCTTTATAATAATCTAGCAAATATTGTTCAGTGAAAATAATTCCTCAAAAGTTTCACCAGTACCACTTTAAAAGGCTATTTTTTATTGTTAGAAATACAGTATGGGAAATCTAAAAAAGACTCACAAAACTACCACCTAGCAGTAAGCACTGTTAACACATAGAATACAAAGGACACCAAAATGTTATGTTCCTAAGAGTGAAAAAAATTAGCATATTTTTAGCTAATTAGCATAGTTACAGTCATAGAGTATATAATTTGAGCCTACTTTTCAATTTATATCATGTACTTTGTACTGTGTCATGAGAACATTTAAGAAAATGTCATCTTAGCCATACGTGATAGCACACAACTGTCATCCCAGCTACTCAGGAGACTGAGGCAAGAGGATCGCAAGTTTAAGGCCATCCTCAGCAACTTAGGGAGACCCTGCCTCAAAATGCAAACTAAAAAGGATGAAGCGGGGGAAGTGCCCCTGGATTCAAACTCAGTACTGAAGAAGTAGAGGAGCCATCTAAAGGGCTGTTTAAAAATCTACCACCAGAATGTAAATTTAGTGCAGCCATTGTGGAAAACAGTATGGAGGTTCTTCAAAAAATTGAAACTATACCAGACACGGTGGCATATACCTGTAATTCCAGCAGCTCAGGAGGCTGAGGCAAGATGGTTGCAAGTTCAAAGCCAGCCTCAGCAATGTAGTGAGACTCTGTCTCAAAAAATAAATAAATAAATAAAAATTTAAAAAATAATAATAAAATAAAAAGGGCTGGGATGTGGCTCAGTGCTTAAACACCCCTGGGTTCAATCCCTGGTACAAAAAAATTAAATTAAATTAAAATAGAACTACCAGAAGACCCAGCAATCCCATTTCTACATATATATCCAAAAGAAGTGAAATCAATCCCTTGAAGAGGTATGTGTATCCCCATGTTCAGCCTTAACATTATTTACAGTAGCCAAAATATGGGAACAAGCTGTGCCCAGCCACGAATGAAGGGATAAACACAGCAGGGTACGTGTGCACAATGAAATATTATTCAGCTATTAAAAAGGAAAGAAATCTGCCATTTGACATAACATGGATGAACCTGGAGGACAATCTTAAGTGAAATAAGTCAGAAAAAGGCAAAGACTGCATGATCTCACTTCTGTGTAGAATCTTAAACAAACAAACAAAAAAACAAAAAAACCTGAACTCATAGGGACAGAAAAGAATGGTGGTTGCCTGGGGCCAAAGGATGGGAGAAAGGCAGAGATGTTGGAGAGAGGACACATAGTTTCAGTTGTAAGGAAACAAGTTGGGTACAGCATGGGTGGTGATAGATGTGTTAATTTCATTATGATAATCACTGCTCAATGTACGTGTGTATCAAATCATTACACTATATCATAAATACATTCAATCTCTATTTGTCATGAAATAAGAATTTTTAAATATGCAAATAAAGGCATCATCCACCCCTCAAGAAAGTTTACCACCAGAAAATTCAACAGTGACTACACAAAAGCCAGATTTGAAAATGAGGAATATTTAAGCAAATCTATTTGTGAACCTCTTGTAAGACATTTCTTTAGAAAGTTAGTACAAAGTTGTGTGAGAATTGACCCAACTTTTAAAAAGTAGGTCAGGTCAACTGCAATGGCAATGATGGGTGGCAGGGAGGAAGAGCTTCATTACAGAATCATCTTTAGAGTTTGCTACACCTGGAAAGCTACAGAAGGGTCCAATTTAAATAGGAAGTCCTGCGCTTCAGCAGAATTTTCCTTCATTTCACCCTGACTATCCTTCCTGGATGAGTAGAAAATGAGTCTGAATTAAAAATACACTCTTTTCTAAATATCTTTCTCAATAAGCAGCATAAACATGGATGCACCTTCAAAAGCAGAAAAGGAGAAAGGTTAGAACAAAGACACTAATCACAGTCTACACAGACAAGAATGAGGACTCTGAAGCACACACACTAAGCCCTTTCTGGGAACAACAACCCAAGGAAAGAAGTGTGGCAGCGGCCTGGGGTTAGTCAGGGCTACCCCAGTATGCCTGGATGCCAAAGAGGCCAAAGCCTGAAAGGCTGTTTTAGACACAACGAACTTTTAATAGAAACTGAGAGGAAGGAAGGAAATACACATCCAAAAAAAATCAATCATAAAATATTTGAGTTAACGAGAGACAAAACAGACACTGAAAAGAAAATCTTTGCAGGAATAGGCCCTACAGAGATCACAGTCTGGACCAAAGAAGTACTGTCCAGCACTGAAGCTTGGTGGGGCAAAGGTACTTAACACAAGTAAGGATGGCCCAGGAGACCGACTGGTTGGCCATCTCAGTATCTACATGCTCCACCTCCTCAATAACACCACCAAAAGATCCCCGGAAACAACAAAAACAGGAGAAACGTCCATCTATCCCTCAGCTGGAAACATACAAACAAGGCGTACAGAGGCCTTTTAGCTGTAAAGAGGCAGGCATGGCCATGTGATCCTATTACTAAACAAAGGGTTGTGGCAGTGAAGGGGAGAATACTTAAAACTTACAAGGACCTCCTGCACTTATTAAATATAAAACAGCTTTTAAAAGTCCATCACAGGTATATTTTGGACTGTAATTTTAAAAGGGGAATTTTTTTTCTTAATGTAGTCAAGCAGGCAAAAAGCCAATCGATCCATTAGAAAAATCAAAGAGCCAGAAATCTATGCTTTGTCATTAATTCAGTCAAGCGAAGAGCATTACTACTAGCATCTCTCCCTCTCTCTCTTATTTTAAGTGGACAGCAGGGGATAAATGGATAGCAGAACAGGAAGAAGAAAATGCCTTTGTGATATCTGTCCTACAACTGGGGCACAGCTCACATTTATGGTTCATGCCAAGTCCTTGGAACTGAGCAAGGGTCCCAGGTTTGGGCACTGCATGTAGTGATAAAAGATGATGAGGTCACAGAAGAGACACTTCTGACTCTAATTTTGACAGCTATCAATTTAGGTAAAAATAATACACTGGGATGGACCAACCCTCCCCCTCATCCGTTTTAACAGTAAGCATTATGCAATGCTAGGTGATAAGAACAAAATGCTATATTTCTATGGTTCTTTTGGAATGTGTCTAATAAGTCAACTGGAGTCACAGTTGGCTTAGAAGAAAATGTTGAATGAATGGAGAAAGTAACTCAGCAAAACAAAGACTGCTTCCTGCTTGCATGACACTTAAAGTTCCAATAATTTAAATTTGCTATTAAATGATAGTGAGTCTTACTGAAAGGTAATCGTTGATAGAAGTGTTGTTTTGTTTTAATAAAATCCTCTGTGTGCTTTTTTTTTTTTTTTTTTTTTTAATTACAAAATTATTGCAAACTACTCAGTCAAGACTATTACTTTCCTGCTCCGGTATGTGACTCCTCCTGCAAGTAGTGACTATTTAACTAGAAAAACAAAAACCCTGCCAAACAGGCACATACTATGCAGAAAATATAAGTGCTACATTTATAGACAGAAGCAGCTTTGTAGAACATCTAAGGTAGGCAGCCTGAATGAAGAATAACTGTATGGTTCTTCATTTAGAACGAAGGTTTCACCACCTAAAGATCCAGAACCATGAAGGTTGGTGCCCTTAACTGCCAGCTGTAAAACTATAGCTGTGAAGCCCCAAAGTAGCAAATTATTTAAGGTCAAACATGAGCTGTTTCAATATATGCATTCTCATAAACTTACCTTTCACTTAACTGCAGATATTAAAAATATTACACATTCTAAAATAGGTTGGTAAAAGCAAACAAGCACTCAATGTTTTTACAGCTGGGCCAGAAACTGCTAAGGCCAAATTAATGTATACTTCCACAGGGGATTGTTGCCCTTCACAGGTATGTCTCCATTTTTCTTTGATAGGTACTCCACAAAGTGAGAATATTCTATTCATCAGGAATACGGGTAGGGTTATTCGGATCAGTTACGGTAATATAATTCTCACTCTTTTTGTACAAGCTATTTTAGATACACTTTCTTATGGGAAGAAAGTTTTTACTTCCATACAGATAACTGTCTCACCTATCTCAAACATCTGGAATCATACACTCCAGTGCCTGGTTTTCCTAATAAAAACACTTGAGATTTTTTTCATTCATTTAAACATTAAAAAAATGAGGGGGTGAGGGAGTCCTGACATTTGATGGGGAAACACACACACACACACACACACACACACACACACACACAAACCCTTGGTTCCAGTGTGAACTTTCATGTGTTTTTATTTCAAATATTTGAAACAATTTAAATATAAAGCTACACAAACTATAAAAGTTAAATGTAATTAAATCACCAAGAGAATAGATTTTTAAAGCACTACCATTAAAAACTTCAGATCCTTCAGATGATTTATTGCAAAATGAAAATAAAGTCTAAGTTGCAAAATTTATGTGACAGACAAGGCATATTATAAGCACTCCAATATCAAAGCATCTCCATGGTTTATGCTGTTCAAATGCATTAATCTTCATCATACCCTAGGTTTTATACACACGTTTAAAAACCTAATTACAAATCCAGAGACAAATGATAAACTATGTGACAGCATTTATAATATTCCTTAATATAAATGCAATATTCACATAATCATTAAAAGATTTGGAGACCTCCACTGACTTAAGAATTTATAATCTCCTATTATAACATCCAGGTCTTAGACAAAAATTGTGTAAGTCCCGTTTGTTCGTTATTTCTGATGGAATTAGAAAGGTTAGCCATTTCAGAACCAAAGAATAGACAAAGTTCTCATTTTTATTTGTAATATTCAAAGTAATAAAAAGCACCACCCTTATACAGCATTTAGTATACATCTGACAGTGTATTTATTTAATCCTCAATATATTGCTATACAATAAATTCTAACATTAACTTCATTTTACAGATGAGAAAACTGAAACACCAGTCAAATTACTTTCCCAAAAATTTACAGCTAAGTAAATGTCATAGCTGAGATTCAAACCGAGGCAATCTGCTTCCAGAGTCTTAACCCCTTAACGACATTCTTGAGTAGGCCATATTAAACAATCCCACCCTCCCTCCCTGACTTCCCACCTCTACATGAAGATTAAGAATACACCCAAGGAGGCAAACATTCCTAACTAAATCCACACCATCTGCCATCCTTTTGAAAAAGGAAATTCACATCCCCTAGTTGTTCCAAACATGTTTGAGATGAAAGAAAAAAAGAGAACAAATTCCCTTACACTTCTGGGAAACAGAAAATTGATACAAAATGCAAAAAGTTATAAGCTATAAAGAATTACAGAAGTAAGGCACTACCAATGTTTGACTCTTAAAAAAAAAATCAAATCAATCCCTCCCAAGGATTTCATACCATTGAATGTTGAGCCCAAAAGAAATCTCATTGCTTACCATTAATCTATGAACTGTTAACGAAGGAATTGTTTCTAATATCCAATTAGCAACTCCAAACAACTTACAGTAATAAGGACATGAAGGCATGCAATGAAATCGCTTATGATTCAAAAATCCACAATTCTATTTTAGAAACAGTCAGTCCCAATTCCTTATAACGGAGCCATGAAACTGGGACTACTGTAAATTTCCTTACTTGCCTTAAAAGTTGAAAGCACCTCATAAGAGAAGTGGTTTCTGAACCATAGCAGCAAAGGGAACTGGAATAGAAGAAAAAAAGGGACCCATACATGAATCCTGCTTTCATCAGAGATGTGTCTCTAACCCTGGTTTTCCACCCTCCTTGCTCTCATTGTACGATTGCCTCTTTTCCACTACACAGATGTCTCCCTTGGTGCCATTTGTCTAACCACATATGTGTATATATGTATTTTAATATGTTAACACTTTTTTAATGTGTTACAAAACCTTCTATAAATGACCAATACTGTTGAGGAAAAATAAAAACTAGTTATGAAAATGTAAAAGGTCGAGATCTTTGGGCTGGGGTTGTAGCTCGGTGGTACAGCGCTTACCTAGCATGTGTGAGGCACTGGGTTCAATCCTCAGCAACACACAAGAATAAATAAATAAAGGAAAGACATTGTGTCCATTTACAACTAAAAAAATATTTAAAATAAAAAAAAGGTCAAGATCTTTGCTCAAATTTCCAAAAAACCTTTAGCAGCCAGCAAAAGGTAAAAACAATAATCACAATCCATGACTTTAAGTTTCCTAAGAAAAATTCCTTTCCTGGCCTCCTTTCTAAAGTATCCCATATTTGAAAATCTACTGATCTTCTTTTTGGGTCCAATGCAACTCTTTAAACCAATGTATTGCTACAAAGCAAAGACTGCTTTAAAGCAGTCTCTGATCCACCCCAATATCCAACGAAGGTACTCATTCTCCCAACTCCTCTCCCTTCGGTCAATCATTACATGGAAACGCAGTCCTTAGGAAAGTCCAGAAGAAATGTTTTGAGTTCCGTCAATTCCCCTAGTTTATCATGAAATTTAACAACTAGATGTTCCTGTGACATTTTCTATTAAAAAAATAAATAAATAAACCCAAATCAACCTTTAAAGTTGGTAAAAATTCCACAATCAGACAGGAAAAAATCTGAATGACCAAGATGACAATTTCTGATTTTACTATTTAATAGAGAGCTAATTATACAAAAATAACTTTCACAACCTCCCAGTAACAATACAAACTACAGGGAGGCTCCAAAATACAAATCCTATGAAAGGAACAAACCACATATGTATTTTCTACAACCTATTTTGGCAGACGTTGGTATTACTTTTTATTGAATATTAGTGCCATGCCTTATAGGGACAGAAATATTACCAAGGAATTATGTAGCACTAGACTTTTGTGATCTCTTGAGAGCCATGTTAATCCTTAAGTCTATAGTCGATCCCCATCCCCCTATGTGCACATACAAATACTCAACCTGCTCTGATAAAAATCAACAATCACACTTGCTTCCCTCTCTCAATTGCCAAGTCATCAGATCCACCCACCCGGATCCCCTTATGACTGTAAAGTTTATGGATTACTTATTTCTCATGGTTTTTTTCTGACACACTGTAACCATATTCCTTTTATAGAGCTCTGATCAATTCTCAGAAGTATATGGGGCAGGGGGGTGGGGGGTGGATAGTGAGCAACAGTAGCAAAAGATGTTTCAAGATTTTTATTACTTTAGAATCTTATTTGCAAAGAATCGTAGTCATTCCAGAGCTTCCAACACCCTAGAAAAGGAAGCACTCATAATCCTATTTAATACTGAAAATATAAAGTTAAGGCAATTGCAGAATGCCACCCAGAACCTGCAAGAGTTGAGAAAGAGTTAGCAAGTGCTGCATCTATCCATTTAATTTCCTGAGCTACCAAAAGGTTTTAAATTAAAGGCTGACATCACTCACGTGAAAGAGAGTAACCTTTACTCTGTAACCTCCTCACTGCCTGTGGCACCACCAATAAGCAAACTGCAGTTGCTAGAATACCTCCAACCCAGTCTGTGTGGGGGCCGGAAGAGGAGAACAGACACTTTGAGACTGAAAGGGATGAGAAGACCTCTAAGACCCACGGCTGGTGCAACATGAAGGATTAAGCTTTAAGTTTCCAATAAGCTCTGTTTTAAGGACTCCAAACAGCCTAGCTTGGCATCCTTTACAAGTAATATTATTCATGTTTTTCCTGGGAACAATGTAGCTATTGTCCAAATAAACCTCAGATTTACTCAGGATGTTGTTTAAATAGAAATTTTTTGAAGCCCAATGGAAGATTAGTAGGAGTATAAAAAATCCTATGTAGACACTACCTTTTCTCACCTAACAAGGTTCCAAAGACAAAACCATTTGCAGTGTGCCTTGAAAAAGTGAATCCTAAATGTTATTATAGATTTAGTAAAAAGGTGCAAGCTAAAAAATAAATAATAATTTTTACACAAAAATTCAAAATCATGACAAAAAGAATTTTAATGAAGACTCTGCTCTTGACACCCAGAAAGTATACCAGGGAACATCTGGGAAATACAACCTTTTCTAAAAGCCAGGGAGTTTATTCCTCAAGGCCAGAGGTCAGAATCCAGGGTCAGTCCTTGTTTTATGGTCATAGTTTTATGCTTTAACCACATGAATCTTAGGATAATTTTTTGTTTGTCTGTTTTGTTTTTGTTTTATTTTGTTTTGAGATGAGATTCATGTTGCCCAGGCTGGCCTCAAACTCAAGATCCTCCTTTTCCAGTCTCCTGAGTATTTGGAATTAGAGGCATGTGCCACCATATCTTGCTTAGAATAACTTTACATGCCACGTAAGCAAGAAAACAAGCTCTCAATTCTCCACGTTAACTCCATGGAAAAGGAAAGAAAGGAAAAAGAGACATTATTTTGGTCACTTCTTCCTCCAAAATCCTGCAGAGGAACTGAAATTCAAATCCATGAGGAGGCAGTACTCCTGCATCTGAACACACGTTCATTCACGTCAGCACAGGGTGGCTGCACACCATGTGAATGCCAGGCATGCTGTTAGGTGCCCAGAACTTCACAAGTGTCGCAGAGAGTGCAAATCCCTCCACTCACAGAGCTCATCAACTCCATCTGCCCTCCATTCATCCTCAACACTCATTAAAAAGCATACACTGAGCACCTTCTGCACCAGCCAATATGTTTGGAATGAATATTTTGTCTAAATAAGAGCCTGCTCGTTTTCTTGCCTTCCTACCCTGGTGAGATTTATCCCCTGCCCATGATGGAAAATTCATCTCCAAATATTATTGCTAGTGTTTACTGGCCTGTCTCAATGAAGGTAGTCAAATTACTTGGTCTTTAAAAACATTCTTATCTTACAGATCTAGAAGACAAAAAACAAACAGGAGCTTGAATATGGAACTGAGTTTTTATAACTATATCAGAAGCTCTCCTGGTTTTAACAAGAAAAGGTTTTTGTTGTTGTTGTTTTGTTTTTGTTTTTTAAATTTATAACACGGAAACACAGGCATTCACTCCCAGATTAAGAAAGTGCTCCCAGAATACTTAACATGAATTTGAGGGAAATTTCATCAACTAAAATCACCAATCTCTGAGTCAGGTATTTCTCTTCAGAGAAAAGCCAATCAACTGCAATGGTATACCAGTCTTCCGTACTCTTGAGAATGACAACTAGCTCCTACCACTTAAGAATCTTCCTTTCCCCCTCTGCTCAGTTCCAACTGTTTGTTCGAACTGAATACATTTCACATTTATGATCTTTAACTGGCATCATACATTTTGCCTCACATTTTTTCATATAACCCCTCATTAAAGAAAAATTAATGATTTAAATCAAACCAATTCCACTTTCTCGCGCCAAAACTTAATTTCCTGTACAGTATTGCTTTCATTTCACCTTTGGGGGAAAAAAAAATCTCAGTTTCTCAGTTCACGATTTTTTAAAGACCTCTGTTCCTTATTACTTAAGAAAACTCAGAGCCTGGAAGAATATAAACCAATACAGGTTGTTACATGTTCTGTCACTCGCTCTCTGGCAAAAGAAAGCTTCTAGTACAGTCAAAAAATCAAACTCCACGTCCACACTTCTGTCCCTACTTAAAACTCATCTTAAAAATTACCAAACACCAGAACAGGGGTGGTAGCTCAGTGGTAGAGCACTTAGCTAACACGTGTGAGGCACTGGGTTCGATCCTCAGCACCACATAAAAATAAATAAATTAAAGAAAGGTGTAAAAATACAGTAACATTATTAAATGAAAGAAACAGCTTTCAAATAAAATTACTAAACACCAAAAATGGATGGCACCAATGAAACGCACTCAGAACATTACAAAAGTCAAGACTGCCTGTAACAGGAAAGAAAACTAATGAGAAAAAGATTATTCTTTACTGGGAAAAACTTCCAGCAAAACAAAGTTAATCACATATATTTTATACTCTTACCTGACTTCGCCACCTCTGTCAAGGATACCTGCTTTTCTTAAAGTGATGCTTTGCCAACCATGGATTTTACAGCTCCATACTGGTCCAATAGCAATAAACTCACTACAGGGTATTTTGTTTGTTCCTATACAAACAAAAGGTGGGGTTTTGTTGTGCTTTTTGGACATTTGCTCTCACAATTATGTAATTTATTATTTTGTGAAAATGACTACTTTTCTTTTGGTGGGTGGGGTTACCGGGGATTGAATTCAGGGGCACTCGACCACTGAGCCACATCCCCATCCCTATTCTGTATTTCATTTAGAGACAGAGTCTCACTGAGTTGCTTCGTGCCTCACTTTTGCTGAAGCTGGCTTTGAAATCTTGATCCTCCTGCCTCAGCCTCCCAAGCTGCTGGAATTACAGGCATACACCACTATGCATTTATATATTTTGATATATCATACATAAATGGAGTATAATTTCTCATTTTTCTGAATTTACATATTGTAGAATCACATCAGACATGTAGTTATATGTGTACATGAGGTAATAATGTCTGTTAGCCCCAGCATGACTACACATGAAAACTAAATTAAGTAGTCTGTACTCAGTGAAGTGAGCAGCTAAATTATTATCTGTCTACTGAACAATCAAAAGAGAATTTAAGACTGGAAAAAACAAAAATTTCAACTTAGTTTTAATTATTCTTTTTCTAACAAATTGACAAATTGGAATTAGGCCAAGTAGTGGGCTTCTAGAGTATTAAGAAGGTGTCCAGGAACTGAATAATGATGAAACATATGGTAGAGGTCACTCTTATCAAATTCCCTCTGCCAGATCAGCCCTCCTCTAGCCAGCACTCCTCCTGAAGGTCATCTAACTGACCCCACAAATCGACCTCTTAACCTAAGCTGGAGTCTCCGGTTTATTTTCATTCTAGAAATGGCATTTTGGTTTAAAACTCGGTTCCCTACATAAGTTCAGATAGGTATTAGCCCCCACCTATATTTTCAGAAGTAAAAACTGAATTTTTTTAACTTTTTTTTAGATTTTGATAAACCTTTATTTTTGTATTCATTTATTTATATGTGGTGCTGAGACTCGAACCCATGCTCGGCAAGCTCTCTACCAGTGAACCACAATCCCAGCCCTAAAACTGAATTTTTTCTAAATTATTTATTTATTTTTTACAGACTGCATTTTGATTCATTGTACACAAATAGGGTACATCATTTCGTTTCTGTGGTTGTACATGATGTAGATTCATACCATTCATGTCATCATACATGTACACAGGGTAATGATGTCTGAAAACTGAATTCCTAAACACACAAAAGCTAAGGAATTATAAATCTTAAATTCTTACTGGAATTCTACAGTCTGCAGCAATGGTCTTCAAATTGGGTCTGTGTCCAACATTTAGGATACATGAAAATTCTGAAGGAAAGAAATGTATTTATTTATCTTCAGCTCCCTTGTGCGGAGGTCTTTCCGAAAAAGGATATGCCAAGGAATGTGGCCGTCTTCTTCCAAACCACCTTCCCTCGCTGTCTTAGGTGAGTGTGCTACCACCACTGCTTTCTTCAGTTCACTGTCTGCACTGCCCAAGACCAGGTATAAAGCCTCCAGGTCACCAACCAGGAGAACCTCGGGAAACAAACCGGTCCTGGTGCCAAGAAATGAATACAAAATGAACACATCAACAAGCAAGAAACAATTGCTTCTGTGTGTCAGACTGCTTCAAACAAAATTAGAGTCTAAAGAATGGGAACAGATTTCTCTTCCATTCCACAGCACGTCTCTCCACTCCTGATCATGTCTTTAGCTGCACAGAAGCTGTCTACCTTGGTGGACTCCCATTTGTCAATTCTTATTTTGTTCTCTGAGTTACTATAATCCTATCCAGGGGGATCACTGCAAGTGCCAATATCTTGAAGTATTTCCCGTTTTCTTCTAATAGTTTCAAAGTTTCAAGTCTTACATCAGGATCATTGATTCTTTTTAATTGATTTTTGTACAAAGTGAGAGACAGGGGTCTGGTTCCAATCTTCTACATGTGGATATTTAGTTTTCCCAGTACCATTTGTTCAAAAGGCTGTCCTCTCTCCAATGTATGTTTTCAGCACTTGTGCTGAGAATCAGTTGGCTCAAGATGTGTGGATTTATTTCTGGGTCCTCTATTCTGTTCCATTGGTCTATGTGTCTATTTTTATGCCAATATCATGCTGTTCTGCTTATTATAGTTCTGTACTGATTTGAAATCAGATATTGTGATACCTCCAGGTTTGCTCTTTTTGCTGAGGATTACTTGAGTTATTCAGGGTCTTTTGTGATGATGAATTTTAGGACTTTTGTTTCTAGTTCAGGGGAGAATACCATTGATATTTTGATGGAGACTGCACTGAATCTGTAGATCATTTTAGGTACAATGGCCAATACTGATTCTGCCAATTCATGAGTTTGGGAGGTCTTCCCACCTTCTAGTGACTTCTTCAATTTCTTTCTTAAGACTTTTGTCATTTTTATTGTAAAGGTTTTTCATATCCTTAGGTTTATTCCTAAGTATTTTACTTTTTGTATGTGGCAGTTTGGGATGGAACTACTTCCCTTATTTCTTTCTCAGCAATTTCATTATTGGTATACAGAAAAGCTACTGATTTTTGTATGTTGATTTGTATCCTGCCACTTTACCTAACTTACCAGTTCTAAAAGTCTTTTGGTGGAGGCTTTAGGAGTTTCTATAAGCAGCAGGAGCAAAGAGGGTAATTTGACTTCCTCCTACCCTATGTGTCTACCATTTCTTTCTTGCTTAATAGCTCTAGCTAAAATTTCTAGTACTATACTGAGAAAGAATGAGATGTGGTGAGCATGGATGCCCTTTTTCCCTATAAGAAAAGTTGTCAGACTTTTCCCATTTAGTATGATGTTGGCTATGTACTTATCATATATAGCTTTAAGTATTTTCCCTCCATACCCAATTTATTCAGAGAGTTAATCACAAAGGGACAGTGAATTTAATGAAAGGCTTTTTCTATATCTATTGAGATGACCATGTGATTGTTGATGTTTGATTCTATTTATTTGTATCATATTTATCAATTTGCATAAGTTGAGCCATCTTTGTATCCCCAGAATGAAACCAACTTGATCACTGTATAGAATTTTAACATTCTGTTGAATTCAATTCACAAGTGATGTATTGAGAATTTTTACATCTATGTTCATCGTGGGTACTGGTCTATAGTTCTCTATTTTGTTGTGTCCTTACTAAGTTTTTTCTAGCAGGGTAATACTGGCTTCATAGAATTGAGTTTGGAAGGGTTCCTTCCCTATTGTAGAGAATGGTTTAAAGAATGCTAGTGTTAGTTCCTCTTTAAAAGTTTGATAAAATTCAGTAGTGAATCCTTCCAGTCCTGGGCTCTTCTTTGTTGGGAGACCATTTATTACTGTTTTAATCTCATTACATTTTATTTATCTACTTAGGTTTTTTAATATCCTTTAATAAAACTAAGATCTGTCAATTTCATTTACCTTTCCAAAGAACTGTTTTACTGAGGCTTTGCATTGTTCTTTTAGTCTCTACTTCATTTAATTCTGCTCTAATCTTTATTATTCCTTTCCTCTTACTGATTTTGGAATTGGTTTGTTCTTGGTTTTCTAAGACTTTTAGGTGTATCATTATATCATTACATTATTTATATGAGATCTCTTTTTTTGATGTAGGCACTCACTGCTCTATACTTCCCACTACTATTACATTCAATATATCCCACAGATCCTGGTATGTTTCCATTTTCATCTGATTCAAGGAATGTTTAAATTTCCCCTCCAAATTCTTTAATAATCTTAATATTTGTTCAAAAATGTGTTCTTCAATCTTACATATTTGTATGATTTCTGCAGTTTCTCCTTCTCTTGATTTCTAGTTTCCAATGTGTGACTCAAAAAATTATTTCAATTTTTTTAATTTGTCAAGACTTGTTTTATGGGTTAATATATGGTCTATTCTGGAAAAAGGTTCACATGCTGATGAAAAGAATGTGTATTCTGCCATCATTGGATGGAATATTCTGTAGATGTCTATGAAATCCATTTTATCTACAGTATAATTTAGCTCTGATGTTTCTATGTTGATTTTCTTGGTCTGGATTATCCATGTATTGGTGTGAGTAGAGGATTTAATTTACCTATTACTGGGACCTATCTCCCCCTTTATGTTTAGTAAGGGGTCTTATAAAACTGAGTGCTCCAACATTTGGTACATATATATTTATGGTAATTATACCTTACTGATGCGTTAGTACCTTGATTATCATATAGTGGCCTTATATGTCTGATTTTGTTTTAGTCTATTTTATCCAGTGTAACTACTCTTGCTTGCTTTCATATACCATTTGCTTAGAATATCATTTTTCATTCTTTCATTTTCAGTCTGTGTATGTCTTTGTAGATGAGGTGTGTTTCCTGTTAGCAGCAGATAGTTGGGTCTAATTTTTTAATCCATTCAGCTAGTCTTCATCTTTTATTTCGAGAGTTAAGACCATTTACACTGAGTTGTTATTTGAAAGGTATGTATGTACTTGTTCTGGTCATTTTTTTTTCCTTCTCGTGTTTCTAATAATCTATATTCAATTCTTTCTCCTTTATTTAACATAGAGGTTTGATGGTTTAATGAACTAATATTTTATTCTTTTCTAATTCTTATTTGCTTATACACTCTTCTGGTGAGACTTACTCTTTCCCGTGTTCTCATGATTGTATTTATTTAATTCCTCTTCTGTGTATAGGCTTCATTTAAATTTCTTCTGTAATGCTGGCTTAGTGGTCATGAATTCCTTTAGTTTATACGTATCTTGGAAGGTTGTTATTCTTCAGTTATTAAAAAACAATGTTTGGTATAGCAATCCTGGTTGGCAAGTCTTTTTTTTTTCTTTTTTTTTTTTTTTTTTAAGAACTTGAAATACATCATTCTCGGCCCTCCTAGCCTTTATGTTTCTGCTAAAAAAATCAGCTGTTAATATATCTGACTTTAAGTGCATCTTATTATGTCTCTCTTATAGGTTTTAATATACCTTCTTTGTCCTGTACTTTTGGCAATTCAACTATAATAATGTTGTGAAGAGGCTCTTTCCTGGTTATGTCTATTTGAGATTCTAAATTCCTCCTGTACATAGGTGTCCATAGATTTGGCAAATTTTTAGCTATTATATCACTGAATAGGTTTTCTATGCCTTCAACCTTTAGCTTTTTTCCCCTCATCTATTCTGATTATGCCTAGTTATGAACTTTTAATGATGTTCCAGAGATTTTGTATGTTGGTCGTGCTCAACTAATTTTTTTTATTATTGCCTAAATGGAATATTACATCAGACTTATCTTCAAGCTCTGATATTTTTTCTTCCACTTGATCTAGCCTGTTGGTGAGGTTTTCAACTGAGGTTTTTGACTTTGTTTTTGTTTTCATTTGCTTTTAAATCTGACTTACCAAACTTTGCATTTTTGAAGTTTCTATTAGGTTCTTTTTCAAAATCTCTATCTCCTCACTGAATTTCACGTTCATACCCTGCATTGTCTTCCTTAATTAATTTAATTATTGAGCTATATTCTCTTGGAATTTCTTGAGCTTTATTAGAATCCTTCTTTTGAATTTATCCTGCATCCATCCATTTTGATATCTTTGTGATCTGTTACTATACAATTATGAACTTTAAGAGGTAACATATTGCCTTAG
Source organism: Sciurus vulgaris (assembly GCF_902686455.1). Taxonomy (NCBI): domain Eukaryota; kingdom Metazoa; phylum Chordata; class Mammalia; order Rodentia; family Sciuridae; genus Sciurus; species Sciurus vulgaris. Next base: position 38,955,986 of record NC_136476.1, read on the forward strand.
TTTTTGTATGTCTTATGTTTCTATGGTGAGATCTTCATGTTGGGATAGGTATCTCTTCCACTTTTATCTGAGGACCTTGCCTGGCCTACTCATGACAATGTGTCTTGAGGTACTGGTTTGCTGTGTACTATTGAGCTTAATTCTAATTGGCTTTGTAGTATAATGTGACTACTCTGGTTGTGATTAGTGGGTTTGAGATAATTCACACTGTATGAGACTGAGGGACCCATTTTCCTCTATAAGTTTCACAAGAGTGAGATCCCTTCAATCTGCTGTGATGCAGACAGCAGAGTATGTGCGGTGCTCCTTATGTGGCTTCTCCTGTAATGGGAGTTGAGAAGCCCCATTAGGTGGTCAGGAGTTCCACAGGCACTGTTGATAATTGTTTCTGTTACTTAAAAGTGATTCCAATATTATCTCTTCCAATCATGGTGAAAGGCTTCCATCTTTTATCCTCTTTTTTCTAAATACTAGTGCAGATGGCAAGGCAAGGCATGGATCACAGCTGCCCCTCTGTGGCACTCACATCCAATTTTTTACTGAGGTATGACATGATAAGATGTGGCAGCAATCAATGATGCAGTTTAGGGTTGGGGTTAGGTGTGTACACAATAGTTGTGTTATTTCTCTTTGATGTTACTGTAAGAATGACTGCACAGAAGCAGGATGTGAGAGCCTCCTAGTTTACCAACTCATAGATATATTACTGGCTGGAGGCTTTGGTCCCCCATATTCTCTGAGTTGAAGTATCCATCAAGGTTTGAGCAGACCAGGATATGGCTAGAGCTAGATATAATTCATCTCAATTGGGATGGAACTGTAGCAAATGTCAGAGCACCCACCCAACAAGCACCAAGTCCTGGGCCATATTCTAGCACTGCTGTTTTGTTCTATCTCATGGAAAAGGAGGCAAGTAGCCACCATCTTGAATTCCAGTCTAAAAACAGTTTTTGATAACAGATTACTATATAAATTTTTCCATGTAACTTCAGGAAGAGTCCAAAGAACTGACCAACTTTGCAATATTTCCTCCTTTTTCATTGTGGGGAACAATTTTTTTCAGTGACTATAAAAAAGAAAAATATAAGACAGAAATAATGCCAAGCCTTTTATCATGTAGTAATCAATCAATATGGCAAGGGGGTAGAATCACCCATACAGATATAAGAGGTAGATGTTTGTTTTTTACTTTTTTATTTTATTACATTTTTTATATTTTATCAGTCACTTATCAGAATTTTAAAGATAATCATGTTATTTTGTTCAACTCCATTTTACTAATAACTAAAATGCTCAAAGATTTCTGCGTCCAGTAATCCTTGCAGGCACAGGACATTTTATATATTAAGTTTTAATGAATTTTTACCACAGAGATATGACATGATAATTCATAAAAGACTTTGAAATGTGAACATGTATTTTATAAGAATAAAAGTTTGGGGAGAAGTGGTATAAAAAAGAGTTCAGGTAAATAAGAAGAAATAAGTTTCCAAGTAAAGAGCTTGCTCACATTTTTCCCACCCTAAACTGAATGGTCACTGATAGGAAAATGTTAAGAGTTTCATCAGCTATACTTAGGTGTGTCATGTAAAAGGCTTATTTTTAAATGTCAATTTTTATAATCTGCCCAAAATTATCTTTTGAAAAAAAATGTATAAACTTATAATGAAAATTTACATATTAGCAGAAGATGTGAACACCACAGAGCTACACAGGTTACAATCTGCCTGCAAGCAATGACTCTCTTTCAGAAGAAGACGTCAGCCTACCTTTCTGGTCCTTAACTAACAATATCTCCTCAGTTTGCTTCGGTAGGTGGAATCTAAAGGAACATTATTTCTTCTATTAGCTTTGCACTTTCCCACCTCCTAGCCCATGCATGTTGCCAAGACAGATCCTACCTCCCCCAATTCTACCATTCTTCCTGTAAATATCAGCTTTTGGTCAGGTGATGAGAATTACTAACCTGTTAAGAAGATCAGAATAACACAGTGGGGTAGAGCACATGGAATACAGTGGCTGGTTACCTGCTTCCAAATCTGGCTCTGCAATTTACTGATTTAAACCAGTTACTGGATCTTTCTGTGATCCAGTTTCCTCTCATCTATAAACAGGAATTATAATCAACAATTCTTGATAGGGGTTTTGCAAAAATTAAATGAGTTAATGTACTTAAACCCATAAAGCTCTGTGTTTGACACACAGCTTCTGCTGCAACATCATCATCATTATCAGCATCACCTCAATTCCTACTAAGCCACAACAACGAACCCTGGTCCAGATTTTTACTGCATAGGCTTAAGTGTACATTTTCATAATTAACTACTTCCTCTTCACTATTTCAGGCTGTTATTTAGCTGGAAGGAATAATGAAGAATATTATGTAGTACATTTGTCCCTTCCTAAAGAAAACTGTCAAAACGCAACAGGGGCCATAAAAACTTATGGAAATCAACTGGTGTTAAGGGAGAGAAATATGAGTGAGAGTAGTTTTACTAGCAAATAATTCTACCCTCACCTTTCCTGATGGCCTCAGACACTCATGCACACACAAATGAGGAAAGGGGGGCAGGGCATTTTTTTCCCAATTTATCTGACTCCTCCTGACCTATCCACCCTTACCCCCAAAACTCATGGCTGGGTTTTTCAGATGGGCAAATTTGTTTCAAAGCCCAATGCCTTTTACAGGTTTGTAGGATTGCATCAAGGTGACACAACTCACTATGGCAAAGCATTTGGCCAAATCCCTCCACCCTCTGAAAGCTGTCACCTTGCATCCTTCAGTCTGAATGGCACATCCACCTGGGCTCAATCCCAGAGTGTTGTTTTCGTTCCATCTCGGGGAGAACTTCATGCTGTCATGTCCTCTGTTATTACCACTGCCAGAGGGAGCATAAAATACATACAGATTGCAATAGGAAATGTCTGACATATAAAACAAAATTTTGGTAAATAAAAAAACTGACCTTTTGCCAAATATAAAGGTTTTATAGCAGAAAGAGTAGTGATTGAGAGAGTCAGGTGACTGGGTCTACTAACAAACCTTGCATTTTACCTCGGACATGCCAGGTAAACTCCTCGGTTTCATCAGATAAAACATGAGGCAGAATTGGATGACATGATTCCTAAGAGCTCACACTAGGATACTATACTTTTCAAGCCATCTCAGGTCTTGTTCCCTGTACCAACAAAGATGAAACACATTGTAAGGTTTATGCAGAAATTCATTACACTCTGCTGATTCCTGCTGTGGGTTCTGGAATTATAAGCCTGGGAAATAGCAAAATAATAGCTGCCATGCACAAGCTGAAGTGGAAAAAAAAAAATCAAGAATAACATCTGGATACACAGGCACCAGATCTTTTGAATACATGCAAGTAGAAGGTATGTAGTCATTTTAAAAAGAAAGCTACAACTGCTATTTTGGAAGACACTCTACATGAATATTAGCAAAAAGGAAAAATGTTGTACTTATACATACTAAGTAAGCACAATTTACACCAACTACACTGCCATTTAGTCAACAAATATTTACTGAGTACCCATTATGAGCCAAGAGCTGGAAACAGGGCAGAAAATAAGACAAAGAGTTTCTACATTTTGAAGCCAGATAAACAACAGAGGAGCCAGGTAAACCAAAGTTAAAGAATTAATTACCACAGCTGTGGTGATTGTTGCATAAAATAAGTATAAACAGGTCATTCCAGAAAACATAATAGTGTAAGAAGCTGATCCGAATGTCCTGAAGGAAGTCCTTAGGAGATAATGTATACCCTAAGATTTTAAGGGTTGTGCGATGGGAGCAATTCATGCTGCAGGAGAGAGCATTCCAGAGAGGAGAGTCTTGAACTCTATCAAATTTTACAACAATAAATGAAGATGCTTTCGATCATTTGAATACTCTCTTAAATTACATACTTGGAAAACAAAAGGACCAGGAAATATGTATCTACTTTAGATAAACTGAACACCGCATTGATAATTACACACAGTGACCAGAAGAGAGCACATACATTTAGACCTTGGACACAAGAAGGGAAATCACAAGCACACTTAAATTCTTTCTCTTCTTTTAAAAACAGCAGTCAAAATATTCACTTGATTCTGAAGATGATCTCCAAAATAATTAATTCCAAAATAAATTAGTGTCATTAAAACTTCTCAAAAAGAAAACTCCAGTCTCTTCCAGAGACCACCTGGGAAGCTTCAGAAGTATTCTTCTTCTATGTTAATGATTGTTGGTTTTAATCATCCTCTTTATTTAAAAAAAAAAAAAAGTCACTGCATTCCAGTTGACAATTTGTGCTCCAAGTTTCCTTTCCAAAGTTGTCTTTAAAGTCCAAGGCAAATAAAAACCATCATCCGTAGTCGCTTACAGAACTGACAAGGAATTCTTGACTCCAATGGACCTGGTTGGCATCAGTAATCCAAGCACTTCACACAACTCAATTTTTTTAAGTACTGAACTGAAGTTTACATCCATAAATCTGTTTGATCTCTGCAGTTGCAAAACCATATGGCACACAGAGAAAAACAAATTATCCCTGCTTATGAAATAAGAACCTTCTGCAGGCTTTGGGATAGACAGACAGCTACGACTGTCCTACATGCTGCATATCACCATAATTAACGTTCTCTGATCCTTTTGAAGAATGTAGAGATTTGTTTTTTGTTTTGTTTTGTTGTTGTTGTTGTTGTTGTTGTTGTTTGGGGGGCGGGGCAGGATTGGAAATACAAAGAGAGGAGGCTCTCCACTGGGAAATGAGAGACTCCTAAGCATAACCTCAGATGCAAGAATTCCAACATTCTCTATGAATATTTTGTATGTAATATTTTCTGTAATTTATTTAATAATATTTATTGTTGAGAAGAAATACAAAGTCATACATGTCAACATTTACAATGTCATCTACAGGACTGTGCTCATATAAAGGGCTATGTCCTTATGTTTAGCAGTCATTTAGTGACTGTTGATTTCAGAATAAAAACAGCTTCATAACCTGTATAATTTTCCAGTCATTGACTACATAGAACCAACAGGAAAAACATGGCATAGCAAATGAAATTAAGTAATTTTAAAATGCAGTTAAATGCTGCTGTCCTGTGACTACCCAACTACTGCTGTTATTCATGTGGTCTTCACACATTAAAAAAAAAAAAAAAGTTGAAAGTTAATTTGCACTTCTAAAACCAAAGGTAAAACTTTGTGATCTCTAAAGAAGTGTGCAAAGGGGTGTAAAGTCAGATCTGTGACACGGACAGGACATAAGAGATTACCTCATAAATGTAAACAGCTCGCACTTGGGTTGTGGCTCAGTGGTAGAGCACTTGCCTGGCATGCAATAGTCACTGGGTTCAATTCTCAGCACCATATATAAATAAATAAATATCCATCAACAACTTAAAAAAAAAAAAAAAAAACTCTCAGCCCCAGCAAGATTATTTTAGAGAAAATTTGGATTCCAGAAGGGTAACCAAAAAAAGTGCAAATGGAAATGAAGAGTATCAAGGAAAAAAGGAACAAATACTTTTAATGGTGGAAGGATCACTTCCTGGGTACCTATGTAATATTATATACTCAGAGTATTTAGGGGATGACTGGGTAGAAAGGACTTACAATTGTGATTTCCTAAAAGACAATAGTCCTAAGAATAATAGTTTTAGCAAGTCTGCCTATATTTCCATTGATGGAGATCAGAAGAATTAGTGTTTCCCTAAAATTTTATACAGTAAAACAGGTAAAATTGTAGAACTGGCTTCAAGGTATCATGAGGAAGAGAAATGAGATTTCAAAACTACCCGGCCACAGAACCATTCCATGTTTATTATATTCACACTGCACTCCCAGCATCCCCACCCCATCCCACCCCACCCACAACACAGAGTCCACCAGCATGTAGCTGGGATCCCAGGACCAAGAGCTGAGAAGCATAACAGCTTCTCAGAATGGTCGGACAAGCTAGAAATCATTCAAAAAAAGTAAACTAGGCCAAGTTCAAGAGAGAAACTTTATTCCTTGGTTTACAATCACCTCCAAACTTCAATACCTTTAAAACATACAGATTACAAAAGTACAGTCTTAGGAAAATTCAGCAGCATGTCACTAAGGAGCAATATTAATGGGTTTACCTGGAATCTCATCTGCTAATTTCTAAACATCCTGATACTTTTTTCTTTCTTAAGGTCATCTGCTATAGAGAGTGAACGACTATGGAGAATTCCTTTCATTCACTATCTGATCTTGATGTCCCTCAGTCTAATGCCAACTGAGAAGAGAGGTGGCATTACTTATTTAGCAAATAGTTAAAACATTTTGCTTTTCTTTTGGTGGACTGATTATTCAAATACACCACACTAAATACATTTCTGGATTCTTATATTTGAAGGAAAAGAAATGGCTCAATAAAGGTTCAGGTACATCAGGAATAAGCAGCATCTTTACATGCTAAGGGTAATCAGTGTTTTTGTTGTTACTGTTGTTATGTGCTTTTGTGTCTTGCTGGGCGGAAGGTGCTGTTAATTCCTCTTACAACCTAAAGCTTCTCAGCTGGGGTAGGAAGCCCATCCCCCCACCCCCTTACCTCTTAAGTGAAGGCCTTGTCTACACCTCTTGGCTACAGACAGAAAGAACAGAGTTGTCAGACCTATAGATTTCTGTACTTGACCTTCTTTATGTGGTAAAGATGTTGGTGCCCAATAACGCAATAAGAAAAAAGAATATAAGGTGCAGGAATGACAAAGAGAACGTGCAAAAAAGAAGAAAAAGTATCAAGCTGAAGTTTTTATTGTCCAAATTAGGATATAACAAAGAATGGTGTTCTGTTTTGCTTTGTTCTGTTTTTAAATGAATGAATGAACGAATGATTCTAGCCAGCACAGAAATTTAGCAAGAAAATCCAACTACAGCATGGAATTTTTATAGCAGCTTGTTAGAGTTTTCATGTTTTGAAAAATGAGACACTGACTGATACACTTAGCCAAATATTCTGATCTGTCATCATTCTAAATATATGGGCCCATCTTTCAGCAAACAAATTAGCAGGTAATATATCATCACTAAGAGCACACACACCCTTCCCTGGAAGCACCACAAATACAGAGTGATCAAGACCAGCAGTTACTGAATATAAAACATTAAACACTGCTAACTTCACATGAGCAAAAGTCCCTTATATCAATCAAAGTATGATGTCAGAAAAGGCTTTATGAACTGAAATTCTTTCAGGGAAGGCAAACAAAAGAAATCATCCTTATACTCTTTATTTGATCTTGAAGATAAGAGGAATGAATCTTGGACAATGAATGACTTCATTGTTTTTTTAAGCTTGCATAGGATCAGGTGAGCAAGTCTCAAAACTGGAGAAATTGTAAACTTAAAGAAAAACAGCCCTTACCCCAGCCTCACCTATAAAAGCAACACCAAGCACACAAGCTTCCCAATACAGTAAGACCTACAAAGCTAGCTCCTGTCAGGTCCTCAGAAATGACTGAGACCATCTCCAAGACTTTAATTTAAACAACAACCAACTGCTTTCTGGGGGCAAAAGGGGAGTAAAGTTCTTAAATCATTTAATTCTGCCAATTAGTTCCGCAACTATAGCATTAAAGAACTATGGATATTTATCCACTGGAAGTGGATCAAAAAGTGGGCTCTTCTAATGCCTATTAAATAGTGCTGAATTTCAAGCCTCACTGGCCAAGGTCAAATCTGAACCAAAGTGAAAACCTCCACTTCCCCATCACTAATCCTTTGAGCCATTCATTCTTCCAAAAGACAAATGTTTTACAGGCAAGCGGAGAAATATACACAGTCTGGGTTGCGCTTAATATGACTGCTTTCTACACTAAATTCAGCTTACATGCCTACCATTTGTGTATGAAAAGCTAGAGCATGAAAATTTCCTGGAACCTTCCAGACACAGTATCACTACAGTGTTGACACGTATAGGGAATAGAAGAACTAAGTGCTTTTTTCCCCCACCTAAATTATTTCAAATCTCTGGGTTATTGCCCAATCATGTATCTTTACTTGGTATTTAAGTTTTCTCCAATCAACTGGAGGAATAAAAGAATATCTTATTTAGCATTAATTTCCAATTGACAACATTACTTTCTGCAGGTATGTTGCTGGTTGATCTATACGATGATCAAGCTGAGGTCCCACTAGGTGACCCACCACATTAGGTAAGTCTGTGCTCACAAGTAAGGAGGAATAAGGAGTTGAGAGCATAGCAACTGGTGTAGCACATAGACTCAGGACTGATTTCCAAAGACACTGCCCCAAAACGAAAGCTTCCAGAATGTCCCACTTGAATCAAAAGCCCAATTGTTCACCATTCTCACTTTCACAATCTAACACACACTGCCAGCCAACATGCCACTTAATGTACTACTTCTATTGAAACAAATTCAAAGTTAACCACAGTCCAGGTCTACCGTTTACCCATACCAGCAATTTTTAAAACTTGTCCAGCTTCACTGGAAATGTAGTCACCAAATAGGGTAACTTTTCAAAAATTTTAACTATATTTCAAATACTTTTCAGCAAGTATATTCCAAGCTCCAAAAGAAAATATAACTGCATGTTACCTCTCCACTTCCCAAGACAGTAGATCTCTGTGGGGCCCAGAGATCCGTATTAAGTCAGTTGCTATCAAAATCCTGAACAAGTAAAAGTAAAATAAGCTGCTGTTAGTTTTGAGTATTTTCTATTGCCTAGGCATGAAAAGCCCCTTCTCTATGATTCTTTTTCCCCACCCCACCCCCAACTTTTACTCAAGGGGCAAAAAAAATCTTTAAAAATGTGTTTGTTGGACACTGGGGATATAGCTCAGTGGTAGAGCATTTGCCTAATATGTGGGAGGCCCTAAAATTCAATCCTCGACATTGAAAAAACAAATAAAGTGTTCCTTGGCCCCACTCCCCAAGGAATTAATCATTTTTATCACTGTATTTTTATACATTTCTTATAACTACACAACCTACCTTCTATTTTCATTTCATATATAATACATGCTTTTATGTTCAAACAATAATATCCTCTTATACACAATAAAAACAGAGCCCTTGCTTTTCCCTCCAATCCCTGTTAACAATTTGCTGTGTAACCGTTCAGCCCAGTTCCTATACTTAACATGTATACAAGCTTACTGGTTCACAGATCTGTCACATTTTCCAGACTATGCACTTCACAAGACCAAGAACCATTTATTCACCTCTCTACCCAGTGTACCACAAACTGCTGATAAAAATGGTTGATCAATAAAAATACGCTCAATCAATGATCAAAGGGTTAAAGTACCAGAGGATCAGATATCTATAGGAGTCCACATGGTGGCTCCAGATTCAAGAGGAGCAGATATCAGTGTCCTTCCATGTGCATAAGCCCACAACCCACTCCTCTGAGATTAGAAAGGAGGGAAAAGGTCAGAGAGCATCTGAACACAGGGTTCCTGGTGGCACACCAAATGATTGATTGTTGGCCAACGCTGGGATACTGAGGCACAGCAGAACATCCACCTTGTTTTAAAAATAAAAAATAAAAATAAAAATTATAAAAAAATAAATAAAACCAAAGCAGTTAACCAAAGAGGGAGACCAAGTCAGGATACTGGGAGGCTGCTCTGTGCTTATCTCAAGGACAGTTCTATTAACTGTCTTAAAGGCACAATCCAGACCTGCCTTTAAGACTCTTAAGGCATCGGCCCCTCCTAGGAATAGTTTATTCATAGATAGAAACTATGTCTGGACTGTGTGATCTTATTGTAGGAAAAAAAAAAAAAAAAGCAGTAAATTAAGAATGCACCCAAAAGAAAAAGAAAATGTTATCACTGAAAAATTTTTAAAAAAAAAGTTACTTAGATGTAAAACATAGGACAAAAAGGATTAAAATTGGGACAAGTCTCTTCTCCAAGCATCCAAACTAAATAGACTTTCATAATCAAGCATTGAAAGTAATACTATTCTTGGTAAAACTTTTTAACGTAATTAAACCAATTAATACATAACTCAACTTAGAAATGAAAATTCTTTGCCTTTTCTTAAAGTTTTATGAAGGTTATTAGACTCACTGGCTTCAATCTCAAGTTATCAAAGTCACCAACTGATGGATACCACACACAACAATAAGCCTAAACATAAAATGACACAGGAAACTAATTTTATGTCAAACTTTATTTTAGTAAATCCTCGGATCTGAGCACTGATATTAGAGTTAATTCAGTTCATCTTTACCAGTTTCCCTTTTCCTTGCCAGGGACCCAAGAAAGCACAACTTTAAGATTTGGCACGAGGAATATTCCACAATTTGGTCAATAAAATAGTCCTGACCACATTATCATCATTACCCAGATTTACAGAACAGGCCCAGTGACAGAGACACTGGGTACATGTCCAATAGTAACATATATTTTTTTTAAATGAACCAATTGGCTCATACATTAACCTAGCGAGTCTTCAGCTCAGAGTCAAGAATGACTACACAGACGAACTCTTGGCTTCTGGCCCTGAAAGCTAACAGTTCCCCATTCTGTTGGGCAGAGAGAATAAAGGCCCAACTTTCAGGAACTCTTACTACCCTCGACCCAATCTCTGGCCCCACCATTCAAATCCTTACCTCCATCCCCCACCAAGAACAGTCTTCAGGGACAATTAAGGCGTTGACTTAGAGTCCTGGTTCTGTGGCTAATTTAATAATTCCAAAGTAACAAACCCTAACTAAGAAGAATAAAATCCAGTCACCAGAAATAAACATGCAAATGCACCCCAAATAAGATATCCAGAACTGACTTCAGAATAAATTCAGTTGAAAAGAAGAAAAAAATGAGGCTTGGGTGATATTAGTGACACAAGGTTGTCTGTGAGATAGTAATTACTGAGATTGATTAATGAACACACATTTATTATATTATTCTACTTTCTGAATATTTTTAATATCCATTAATAAAAAAGCTATGGAGGGGTCTTCGTTTTTCTGTCATTGTGATGCATGCGCTGTTATTTGGCTCCTCACCATGTCTTCTCACAAACTTTCAGGATCAAGTGATTTTTGGCCAAGAAACAAAAGCAAAATCGTCCCATTCACCAGTGGATTCGAATGAAAACTGGTAATAAAATCAGGTACAATTCCAAGAGGAGACATTGGAGGAGAACCAAGCTGGGTCTATAAGGAATTACCTGAAATGGCACACATATTTATGCTGTATAAGGCTGTGACTGATCATCTTGTCATGCCTGCACTATCAAGACAGTTGGGAAGAATTAACCGGGAATGTGAGCTTTCTTTAGTTACAAAGGTGCTGTAGTACTGGTTTTGTTTGGTTCAGTAATAAATATGTGAAACATTTGAAGAAAAAAAAAAAAAAGCTATAAAGGGAGCTACTGAAAGTATAATACAACAAAATGCAAATACCAATGAATTCTTGGTGGAGAAATTCTGGATAATTTTATTTTCTTCTTTGAGGTTACTGTTTTGTTTTGTTTTTGCCCCCAAATCATATTACTTTTATGTCCAGAAAATAAATATATACTATTAGCATGATGATGACTGCAAAACACTTTTGGTGAGATGATGTTATCTGGATGCCTTCAGAGGCCATTTCAATCATAGCACAAAAGCAGTAGCAAGATCCAAACCTAAAACCAGTGTACCCTGAGGCACATACACCCAGAAATGCACATCTACGAAGTTTCACTTGAGGAGTAACAAGTATAGAATGAAAAGAATCTGACAAAAATATCCCAACAGAAAGTAAAACAAATAAATTCCTTTTCTTGAAGGGAAATATCATCTGTTTAAAAAGGTTTATTGCCCCTTTTAGCTGGAGCTGACTAAGCCCTTGCTATGTACAAATAACTTCACTGTATTTCCATCTAATCCTCTCAATAGTCCTGACAGGAAGTACAAGTATTATCTTCATTTCAGAAACGAAGAAACTGAGGTTCTGAGAGTTTAAATAGAATAGAGTTGGTTTTGGGATTCCATCCAAGAATGTAAGAATCACATCTTTATCTTCACAATGCCTCAGAAAAACAGGAGAGTATGCTCTCAAACAGATAACTGTACTTCATAAAATTCCCAAAAAATATTCATAACCTTGGATTCCAATCTAACCCTACCTAAGAGTAACACTTACACTATTTCTGTCCCTCCTTCGAGAAAGAGATGATTGTATATGAAATACACCAAGAAGTTAAGCTCCAAAAACTTCAATAAGATGAACTTCAATAAGATGATTGTTAGTATTTACAGAATGCTTATGTGCCCAACATGTGTTACTCACAAACATCCTAAAGGAACTATTTTTATTTTACAAAATCTAAGCCTCAGAGAAGTCAAAGAATTTATTCAATATACCTAATAATCAGAAAACAATTTCTTGGACCCAGAGGCCTCCACAGGCTACCACACGCAGTACTAAATAAAGTCACTTCTGAAAACTTTGTTTGCTCCCTCTTTAAAAATGTTTTCAAGTCCACTTAAAATAATCATCATCTTCACTCCCAAATAATAAAACAGTCAAACACTAGAGTCATCAAGATGCCCCAACACTGTTCATAACTGAGAGCTGTGGAGAAGACTGCATAAAGGATTCCTTACACGTACTTGAAACTACGCTTGACATTAAAAAAAAGTATGCAAGTCAAGGACAGCAGTCTCTCATAAAACTTCAGCCAACACCAGGAAAAACATGGTGGCTTCCTCAACATTTAGAACACCCAGTTTCTGAAAGAGATTGTGAGTGAAGAGACCATTTCCAATCCCAATTTCTCTGCACAAAAATTCCATGGCTTTAGGCATGTCATCATTTATCAACTTTCTCAATCTCCCTTGTGATCACTATTAGGGGAACTAACAATACCCATTTATATGTAAAGCACCTAGCTCAGGGCTTGGCATGCAACAGGAAGTGCAGTAAAAGCTGCTTCCCTGCATGAAGTGCTGGGGTCTGTACTGCACTCTTCTTCCTTCAGGAACTCCAAGGGGAAAATGAACACTGGCTCCCCATGTGTGGATCAAAGTAATGCCCTGGCTGGCCCCAACTACCTCCCCTCCCCTCCCCTCTTCTCACACAATAACATCTTTATAGTAAAGATCCTCAAATTGTGGGGATTTAGTTCAGTAACTCTCTTATTTTGCAATGCTATAATTTTACTTTATTGGACTTTCAGATGGCTTTGTTTGGCATTTGATTATTTCAGCGCCAACTTCCCACTTAAAATTCTAGACCTTGGCTTTGATAATAGAATATGAAAAATGCCAGGACATTATATCTGTCCACGGAACAAAAATGCAGTGAGCAGCCAGCTATTGCTTTATTTGTTTAAACAGTGACAACAGTCAGAATTCCAAAGAATTAAGTCATAGCATCTTAATTTTCTTCCATCAACCTTACTAGCTTGGTAATAATAAAAATAACTGAGGACTCAGTATTTTGTGTTTTCAGTGTTATTTGCTAATGTTCAGTCTAGATGAAACTAAAATTAATAAGGCTAAACGTAAGCACTACATTTTCAAACAAACATGAAAATTCTACACCTATCACAGTTTTAACAATTTTTTAAGCTAATTACTTCAAACTTCTTGTTGAAATAAGATTTGGGGCATGTCTACAACAAACAAGTTCAAATATGTGTATATTTATGACATGAGTGGAAGAGAGGCTTTGGAACCCTTAAGAATTTTTTTCAGTTTGCTTTTGTCAGTGTGATACACAAGTCAAACCTAAAAAATTAAAACCTTCAAAGGCTCAACTTCCATGAACAACACTGTCAAACACATTAAGCTTCATGGTAGTTAGCAATTCTGATAATTCATAGAAATATTGATTGTTCTCCTTTAAAAAAGAAGCTCCTTAAAATAAAAAAAATGAAAAACCTATTGTTCTAGTTCTGATCTCAACAAATTCTGTGTGTGTGTGTGTGTGTGTGTGTGTGTGTGTGTGTGTGTGTGTGTGTGTTTTAACTCCTTTCATTTCCACTTAGAAAAGGCAGGGTTAAGGACTAAGTAGACTCTGACCTTTAAGTGTAACTTGAAAAAGTCATTGCCTAAAGATGAGTCATACACAAACTTTGTAAACTAACTACACAATTGCTAGACTGTATTTCCTACAAAGTTAAGGCACTCTTAGTAAAATTCTATGCTTTATTACTCACTGAAAAGAGACTTATCATTACAGTAGAGAAAGACACATAGTTGCTTAGTCACACAAAAATAAAGACCGCCAAGGGATCTCACACATGTACACATCAACCTTTAGGAGACAAAATGATTTACATATAATGCTATTTAAATTTGTAAAGAGATAAATGTATTAAGAACATCTACCAAATACGAGTGAGTTTATAACTTCCAACAAAAGCTTTTAACTTTCCAACTAAAACTTATAACTGCAACAAAAGCAAAAACAAATAAGATTGCATCAAACAAACTTCTACATAGCAAAGAAAACAGAGTAAAGAGACAACCTATGCAATATAAGAAAAAACTTGAATACCATACATCTGATATCAATACAAAAATCTAAAAGGAACTCAAATCAACAGCAAGAAAACAAGTAACTTGATTTGAAAATGGACAAAGACCTGAGTAGACATTTCCCAAAAGGAGATATATGCACATGGCAGGCCCCACATTCTATTCCCAGCAGTGCAAAAAAATAAATAAATAAAAAGCAGACATACAATGGTCAACAGATAAATGAAAAAGTATTCAAACATCACTAACCACCAAGGAAATGCAAATTAGAAACACAATTAGATATCATCTCACAAGTGTTAGAATAGCTTTTATCAAATGGACAAAAATAAAAGAATTGGGGAAAATGTGGAGAAAAGGAAACCACTGTACACTGTTAATGAGACTATATCTTAGTACAGGCATTTTAGAAAATAGTATGGAGGTACGAGACAGTAAAAATACATTTGCCACATGATCCAATATTCCTACTTCCAAGTATATATATCTAAGGGGGGGTGGGAATCTGCGTGTTCAAAGATACCTGCATTCCTGTGTTCATTACAGCTTTATTCAGAATAACTGAGATATGGAAACAACCTATTTGTTTCCATCCTTTCCATGGATGAAAGGATAAAGAAAATATGGTGCTTATGCACAGTGGAATACTACTCAGTCTTTCAAAAGAAGGAAATCTGTCATGGATGAATCTGGAGGACACCAGCAAAGAGAAAGACACCAAACGTGGAAAGACAAACATTACACGACCTCACATAATTATGGAATCTAAAAATGGTGAACTCAGAAGCAGAGAGTAGAACGGTGATAACGGGGACTGGGATGGTAGGTGATGGGGAGCCAGGAACACGCTGGTCAAATGAACGGCAGAAGAATGAGTTCTGGAGATCTATGTATAGCATGGCACCCACGGTTGCTAATAATATATTGCTAAGAGAGTGAATTTTAAATGTTCTTACTACTAAGTATTATAGTATTTACATATAAGTATGTAAGATGATCAATCGGTTAATTAACTTGATTTAGTCATTTTACAATATAGACATCAAAATATCCCATTATACTCCATAAATATATACAATTTTATTTGTCCATTAAAAATTAATAATAACCTTAAGATTTTTCATTCTACTTGATTAGTTTTAGGAACAATGAAAATTTCAGGGCAACCTTTTTACTTATTTCAAAGAAAGTTAAAGTCAGATAACTTCAGATTGGGGCTCTAGCTCAGTGAGACAAAAAAACTGCCTAGCCATATGGGAGGCCCTGGGTTCAATCCCCAGCACCACAAAGGAAAAAAAAAAAAAATCAATTAAAAAACCTCTTCTTGCCTAAAGAAGTGTTTTTTTTCTCCATTACAGATATAACCTCTCCTTCAAAAAAGTACCTGACTTGCATACAAAATAAAATATCTCCAAGCAACTGCACAGTGACTCAATGAAACCACTTAGGTTTGTTTTATTGATCTTTTCAAATCTTCCACCAAATCTGAAAACTACGTCAGAGTAAAACTATCACAACATCAGAAGGATTTTAAAAGATCAGTAAAGCCAGGTGTGGTAATCATACCTATAACCCCAGCTACTTAGCAAGCTGAGGCAGGAGGATCCCTTGAGCTAAGAAATCTGAGGGTAACCTGGGAACCTATGGCATAAATACAAACATACATATCATACATATATACTTAAAAATCACTGAGAAGTGACACAGTTAACATGAATGAAATTGAAACAATGGAGAAAAATCCAGAAAAGAAGCTAAAGGATTTTCAAATTAATTTTTAAGTGGATTTAAATAATGCCATAATAAGGAAGTCTCCCCTTGGTAATCAGGTTTCTACTGCCAAAATGATTTTGAAAAACTAGGACCAACAACAATAATATTAATGGTAATTAATTACTAAGCTATTACATGCATGATATAAATCATCTATTTCATTTAATAAACACCAAAGCCAAAACCATACATATTTGCATTTTACAAATAAGAAACTGAGGATGAGAGATTAAATTCCTTGCCCAAAGACAAAATTTTGTCGTTTTTTGTTAGTTTGTTGAGAGAAGAAACTGGGATAGAAGATTTGGTGTCTAGTATTCCCTTTAAAAGAGAGTGTTCAATCATTTCATATCAGTGTTCTTAAACTGAAAAATCAAAATCATCTATAAGGCTTCTTTATATATAGACTGCTGGGTGCTGGTGGCCAGGCACTAAAGCCCAGGGTCTCTGATTCAATCAACAGGTTCAAGGTAAGACTCGATCATCTGCATTTCCAACAAGCTCTTGGGTAGAGATGCAGGTGATAATCCAAGAACCATATTTAAAGTGACCACTGTTTCATACTGATCAAAATAAGCCATGCCAAACATTTAGAGGTGAACAAAAGGAACTGTGTTCAGCTAAACCTAATTCAAGTGTCTGAAGTTTCCAATCAGTTAGTCCTCCTTGTCCACAAGTTGTACATCTGTGGGTTCTACCAACTACAGGTCAAAATACTAAAATTTAAACATTAAAAAAGAAATCTGTACTAAGCATGTACAGATTTTTCTTGTCTTATTCCCTAAACATACAGTGTAACAACTACTTGCATACCTTTTACATTATATTATATATTATATTATATAAGTAATCAAGAGATTATTTAAGTATACAAGATACAAAATTATTTGCAAATTCTAAGCCATTTTGTATAAGGAACTTTTAGCATACTTGAATTTCAGTACTGTGATGGGTCCTGAAACCAATCCCTTGCAGACTCAGAGGGATGACTTATACTACACATTCTGAAGAACAACAGTTCTATGAAAAGTCACTTTGGTATAGAATAGGTAATTTTCAAGCCAAAATAAATTCTTCAACTTTATCCAATGTCTATCATCTTGATTCACAAGAGTCACAAGAAACATGCTATATAGATGATTATTTATATAACAACAGGACAAAAATAATAAGACACAATTTTCAACCTAATCTTGCCTTCCCCTCATATTTTAAAGGCCCTCAGTATTCAGACACACAAAAGTATGAAATAGACTAGAACACTAATCAACAATAGTATGTTCATGTGGAGTTGAACTCTTAGATCTTTCAAAATATGGAATAATCAAGTTTTTACCATTTGTGCTTATCTTTCCAAAAGATAGTAACCTGGAAAAATGCCTTCTGAGAAGGAAATACAGCACCTGTTGTCTTACCCTATGTACTTTCTCAACATCTCTTGAAATCCTTCAAAAAAACAAATAGCCTCAGGTCAGCAGAGATTCATAGTGGCCCATCTCTGGTTTTCACAACAATAAGTTACCACTGGGCAATTGCCACAGACTTCATTCAAAGTGTTCTAGCCCCCTTATTACACACCAGAAGCAGGCCTCTGCCAGGTGGCAGCCAGGACAGATTTGAAATGTAGAGGTAAACACTGTGGGGTGGGGCTGAGCTTCTGACCCTAAGGTCCTAGCATCTGGTCTTCAACTTCTAGGATAAAGGGCCAACATCCACACTAATTAGCCAGCAAGGCACACTACAGGTGCTAAAGTTCACTGCTATGATAAGGGGAGCTACTAGGCTGATCAGCTTCCTGATTACAGCAGAGGTAGCAGTTTCCTTGGCTGACCAGTTCTACAATTTTATTCTGGGAGTCATTCCTAGAAAGTCAACCCAGAGCCTGCCCTTCCAGTCTTTCCAAAATATAGTAAGC
This sequence comes from Sciurus vulgaris, assembly GCF_902686455.1. Taxonomy (NCBI): domain Eukaryota; kingdom Metazoa; phylum Chordata; class Mammalia; order Rodentia; family Sciuridae; genus Sciurus; species Sciurus vulgaris. Next base: position 38,974,150 of record NC_136476.1, read on the forward strand.
ACCTAATCCCTGTATCAAATCCCTCCCTGATAAAACTGCCTAGAGTGGTCTATGCTATCAACAGAAGAGTCTAGACCTATACATCACTTAACAAAAAAGAATGACTCTCTTTTAAGTTCTTATCATGTGCCAAAGGTATTCCACAGCAAAGGGAATTATTGGAATCTAGCATAACAGAAGTAATAGAAAACAATTTGGAAGATATGGATTCTACTCCAGACACCTCCATTGATTTTCACTAAACAGGAATGTAAAAAAAAAAAAATAGGAAAGGAAAAGGAGGGGAGGGGAGGGGAGGGGAGGGAAAGGGACAGGAAAGGAAAGGAGAGGAGAAAGAAAGAAATGCTGGCTGAATGAAAATTAAGTCCAGGTGAGTCATCCCTTCTCTGATCATACTTACACATAAAATATGTTCAAAATTTTGAATCATTCTGAATTCAAGTCTGTTCTAAATACTATGGAATCATGATGAAAAAGAGTAATTATGAGTCTTTGTTTCATTCTCTGAAAAGAGGAAACCTATCAATTACTAGAAAACCCTTGCATATTTTTGGAATAATGCAAGCATATGGACCTACATTTTCTAACTATGTATTTTATGCAGTCTAAATACACACTAGATTGAGAAGACAGTATAAGAAATGTAAAATATTATATTAGTTACATTGATTACACATTGAAATGATATTTTGGATATTGTATAATACATAAATTATATTGTTAAAATTAACTTTACCTGTTGCTTTTTAAAAGAGTTAGAAAACCTGAAATTAAAAATATGGCTTGTATTATATTTCTTTTAGACAGTGTTCCCTTAAGGTAGCATGATTTACTCATTATAACCCTGACCTATGGAAGAAGAAGATGAGAAGGTGGTAGTGGCAATGACTGAAGAACGCCAATACAAGGATACCCAAGCTAATTCTATGAAACAGCAAAGAATGAAAGTATGAGGAAATGGAGTCTTGTGGTTAGAGCAAACGAGCTCCTCCTTTTTTTTTTTTTTAAGGTAACGTATGTACATTTTATTTCAAGAAAGACATAAGACAAACAGCATAAAGATGCCCAGATGCCCTAAAGATAAATACATTTCAAAGATTCTCATTAAAATGAATCTGTAGTATTTTTTCCTACAAGCAAAATACCTTTCTTTAAATTAAAAAAAAAAAAATCAGTATTCTGAATTGCAAATGCTTTTTTTTTTTTTTTTTTTTTTTTGCAGAAAATCTGCCATGATTATTTTTTTTAATGAATAAGGATTTTCCACAAAACAGGCTTGCTCTACATGCTAGATTTTTAAACAGTTCAGTGACACAATATGCTAACTACATCCACAACAGATAATATAGTAAGAAAACACTCAACCTGATGAAAAGTTAAAATCTTCATTAATACACTGAAAACTGACATAACTCATGCCTTTTAAAATCAAAAATACAAAAAATTAAATGTTTTCCTAAAAAGATTTCCTTATTTTAAGGATTCATTTGAAAATGAAGCTGCATGTAATTTGTACAATAAGTTGTACAAGTAAACAGGTAATATACATAAAAAATTAACTGACATACTCCTCACGAGCTCTTCCTTCTAACCCTACCTTTTTACTCACTCCTACATCAAAAATCAAGAGGCCCGCAGGAGAGACTGCAAAGAACCTGGTAACAGTGTAAGTGTGAGGAAGCCTGGAGCCTGTACCAGAAAAGATGGGCAAGGGATGCCCTGGGGGTGAGGGGAAAGAGCTGCCTTCTGTTCTCTTGAGGGGAGGAGCAGATATAGGGTGAATCCAGACATTTACATAGGTAGGCCCCAGGTAGCTTTGTGAAAGTACAACTAATTAAATCTCACCAGACTTTCATGAGGTAAACAGGGAGCAGTGAGGTCCTATCCTAGTTACACTAATGAGGTCAATTAAATAAAGTCCTAGCTGTTGTCACCTAGCAAGACCCAAGAGCTGAATGAGCTACAACAGTCTCGCAGTGTACAAAGCTTACCTGTCATAATGGTCACCCCCCCCCCCCCCCCCGTCAGCACTTAAGGAGTATTAACTCCTTATAATAATCAATGAAGGGGCGAGGTTGTGGCTCAGTGGTAGAGCATTTGCCTGGTCCTGGGTTCAATCCTCAGCATCATGTACAAATAAATAAATAAAGGTACACCACTGACAATTTAAAAAACAATTAATAGGCTGGGGATATAACTTAGTTGGTAGAGTGTTTGCCTTGCATGAACAAGGCCCTGGGTTCAATCCCTAGTACCCACAAAAAATAAAAATAAAAAATAAAAAATAAAAAAAAAATCAATGAAAAGGTCAAAAAATCCAAAAAAAATCTTCGTTCCTGAAAATAAATCATATTCAATTCCACTGCTGTAACTAGACAGTGACCAGCAACAAGTTATGTTTAATACCTCGCATATTAGCTAACCTGACTTTTTTAAAGCTCAGTTTGAACTTCTGAGCAAATCTCTTGAACAATACCTTTCTACAGACCATCCTCCCACTCCCTTTAGTCCTCAACAAATATAAATTGGGACATACCACTAAAGAGCTGAGAATCTTGATAAAACAAACTCTTAGATTCTTTTGGACAGCATTTTAATCTATTTAATTTAAGAAGTTTTATCTGGAACCCATGCACTCCACATATAATGCTGAATCCTGGAAAAGACCAAAGCTAACTGACCAAAAAAAGCAACCAGTGACAGAATGACTTGAAATAGTTTTCCTTTCTGAAAGGCAAGGCTTACCAATAATTCCGCTACATACTCCTCCTTAAATACGCCTAGCTGGCAGAGCCCTGAAATAAAGCGGCCAACACTCATTTTTTATTTAAAATATTTACTGCACTGTACATGCAGACTTTCTGTCATGAGTTCCTAAACGTAACAACTATTAACACAGCATTTACACTGCATTAGGTATTTTCAGTTATCTGGAGATGACTTAACGGAGGATGTGTATAGGTTATATGAAACTACTACACCGTTTTATACAGGGGACTTGAGCATCCTCCAAGTTTGGTGTCTGGAGGGGTCCTGGAACCAGCTCCCCACTGATACCAAGGGACAACTGTATTCCAAAGAAGCAGTACAAGCTAAGCTACACCACATTTGCTAATTTACACAGAAGAATATTGCCAAATTCCAATTCAAGATTACCATGGATACACCCAATTCTTCTGGTCCTTCTTTAAATTCAATTAATCAATGGATTCATTTAGGTTTTAAAGCTGATGAACAGACCTTTCAAGATCAAGTTTCTTTCTGAAGGATGGATGAACTCAATCTGACTTAAACATAGTAAACCTCAACAATTCAGACTCTGCTATTTCTCAAGTTCCTTGGTAGTGACAGTGAGGGGGTAAGTTAATGTTTACCTTAGCATTATCAATGTGAAGTGGGAGCCTAGAGAGATTTTTAAGCAAAGAAATTACATAAACAAAATTAAAGAGGTGTTAAACAAATTCTTTTCATTCCCTTTAGAAGTTTCATTTACATATTGACAATGTAAACAGCAGCCACAGTAGTGCTTTGATCTGCTAATTACAAAACATTTTTATCTTTTCATTAAATCAGGAGTTCTAAGAGGCCACTTTAATGATTAAAAGGGCAGCCTAAATAAGTTTCTCCTAATTCACACTAGAAATTCACTTGGATTTTTTTTTTTTTTTAAACTAAAGCAGACTCTGCTATTCTTTAACTCTTAGAATAGTTGGCTCTTATTCCAAACACAACCTAAAATGCAAGTCTTAAACAGGAGATGGGAACAAGGACAATTGATTAGACTAAAATGCTCAAGCGGTTAGGGCCTGGGAGGTCAGCAGGAACTGGACCTAATAGGACTCTGCCACAGTTGCTGAAGCCCCTTACTATCTCCCACAGGCCAGGCGGGAAGCACTGTGCAATTCTAGCAGGTACCAGGGAATTCCTAAGAGTCGACATTCCTTCGCAGCCCTAACTTTCAATTTTCTAGGAAAAGTACCACTGTCTTTTGAATTTCCCTACAGGATAATCAACAATAACAAAAAGGCAGTTGAGGATGACAGCTCTACTTCAGGAGAGCAACGCTCTTTCCATTTGAAAGTGGCTCAATTTCTTCTCTCAGTAGAACAAAGTTCTGTGATTCTTAACCCAAATGCAATGAAAATTTTTAAACATTTTTGATTATCTTAATTCTAATTCTTTTCCTTATACAAAGGCAAACCCAAAATACCCTATGTTTAAATTAATAAACTATTTTTAGAGCAGTTTCTGGTTTCAGAAAAACTGAGCAAAAAGTGCACGTTTCCCTGTATTCCCTTTCCCCTTCTACCCCAGTTCTAAAAATCTCCTGTGTCCCACCTATTCATCCCTCCTTTCCTTTTTCCAAGGTCCTGGAAACCATTTATCTTTTTTACTGTCTTCATATTTGCCTATTCCAGAAAGTCATATTGTTGGAATTATACATGTAAGCTTTTCAGGTTCATTTCTTTCACTAAGCAATATGTATTTAAGGTTCTTCCATGTCTTATTGTGGTTTGATAGCTCATTTCTTTTTATTGCTGAATAATATTCCACTGTCTAGATTTACCACAATTTGTTTGTCCCTTTACTTACTAAAGAACATCCTGGTTAACTCCAATTTGGGGGCATTTATGAATAAATATGTTACGAACATTCATGTGCAGGTTTTTGCGAGAACAAAACTTCTCAACTTATTTGAGTAAATACTTAGGATCATGGGTCTGATGTATTAATCTGCTCAGGTTGCCATAACAAAATGCCACAGCCTGGGCAATTAAAACAAGTGAAGTTTATTTCTCACAGATTTACAGGCTACGAAACCAAAACTTGAGGTGCCAGCTGATCAAGATTCTGGTCAGAGCCTGCTTGGTGGCTTGCAGATGGGCTACCTTCTTTCTTACTGTATCCTCAAGTGGTGGTGATAAAGGGCATCTTTGCTGTTCCTCTATTTTTGAAATTTATTGTCTCTCCTTCCCTCTTTCCCCTTCTCCTTTTACTTTCCCAGTACTGAGGACTGAACTAAGGGGTGCTCATCCCCAGCACTTTCATTCTTTTATCTTGAGACAGGGTCTTGCTAAGTGGCTGAGGGTGGCCTTGAACTTGCAATCCTCCTGCTTCAGTCTTCTGAGTAGTTGGGATTACAGGTATGTGCTATTGCAACCAGTCCTTGTCTTCTTCTTCTAACTTATTTTTAATTGACAAAAAAAAATCCTATATATTTCTGGTGTTACAACACTGTCTCTTCTTACAGGGACATTGATTTTATCATATCAGAACCCCACCTCTATGATATCGTTTAACCTTACTTAACTCTATAAAGGTTTTATGTACAAATCCAGTTATGTTGGGGGTTGAGGCTTCAACACAGGAATTTGGAGAGAATGGAAATATTCAGTCCATAACATAGTGTATGTTTAGCTTTATAAAAAACTGCCAAAGTGGCTGTATCACTTTGCATTCCCACCAACAAAGAATGAGAGCTCCTGTTGATGCATATCCTTCCCAGAACTGGTACCATCAGTGGTTTAGATCTTAGTCATTCTAATGGGTGTGTAGTGTTATTTGGTTTTGTTGTTTTTAACTTTCAATTCCCTAGTGACATATGATATTGAGCATTTTTTCATTTGCTTATATGCCATCTGAGTATCTTTAGTGATGTACCTACAAGAGGTCCTTTTCTCTGTTGTCAAGTGCCTTTCCCAAAGTGTAGCATGGGGCTACTTCTGGTATGGGATCACCTGAGCTGCCTGTTAGGAATGTAGAAGATTGGGCCCTATTCAGTACCAATGAATTAGACTTTTCTAATGCACTCAGATTGACAAATATTAAATGGATAGGAGAGGGAAAATGACTTAGAATCACCAATGGAGTTACAGAGACATACAAGCAACCATTATCTTTTCCTCAATGGCTGCTGACTTTTTAATCACAAAATCTTTTTAAAAATAAAAATGTTTCCAGGCATGGTGGCACATGCCTGTAATCCCAGTTACTTGGGAGAAAGAGGTAGGAAGATCAAAACCTCAAGGTCAAGCTGGGAAACTCAGCAATACCCTGTCTCGAAATAAAAAGTCCTGGGGATGTGGTTCAGTGGTAGAATGCTTGTCTACCACGCACAAGGTCCTGAGCTCAATGCCCAATACTGCCCACAAACACACACACATGCAATATGGATGAGTACTGCTATAATCAGGAGGTCAAGATCACTCAGTGATTTAAAAAAGAGACTAGGAAATGAGGTATCTGAAATCCCAAATGTAATACTGTGATATCACTGACTTCATATGTAACCCTAGGAATAGCATGGGAGGTAGGCTGTTCTTAGTCCTTAAAATAAGCTAAACTAACCTGCCAAGAAAGAGAAGAGGCAGAAGTTGGGCAGGCAGCTGGAAGCTGAGATAAGCAGAATACCATGGAAGCAAATTATTCAAAGTATGACAGGTCACAAATCAAATTCAAATTTAGAGCCCTTAATTCACCTCAGAGAGATTTTTTTATTTCTTTCTCTCTAAGGAAAGGGAGGGGAAGGTAGAGAAATAGTGGGACTTACTGCTTGGAGGGCAAGTGCCCATTCATTTGTGGGGAGCAAGGCAGAGAAAAGGTAGAACAGAAGGAAAAATGGGCAAAAAGTAAAAGAAAATAGAAAAGACCTATTTCTAGTATAATACATTTCTCTTATCTATCTTCTACATCTTTTTACTTTTAAAAAGTAGCTTGAAATGAAACCTCAAATCTGTTTTTAAACCAAAATCATCATTATTTTCTAAGTAGATCTGATGAATTAATTTCCTTCAAACTTTTTAGGTAGCCAGCCAAATCTTTGATAAAACATCAAGTACAAAATAAAAAGCATGACTCCATTGTTTAATATAAAGTAATGTTAACATACTGATTTTTAATGAAAGTTGATTTTTTAGTTATTACATATTTCCAACAGATAAGTAGGTAGAGAAAATGATTTCCCAATAGGGTCATATGTGCAAAGGAAACTTTCAAAAACACCAAGGTGGCACAAAACAAAAAAAATTATTTTCTTGCATGTATAAAATGTTAAGCTATCTATCATCAACTACATATCAGACCATTTTGTCAAAACTTAAATTTCTTTAGTAATGGCAAATAGTAATAATTTTTAAAATATTTTTTAGTTGTAGATGAACACAATGCCTTTATTTTATTTATTTATTTTTATGGGGTACTGAGGATCGAACCCAGTGCCTCACACATGCTAGGCAAGTTCTCCACCACAGAGCTACAGCCCCAGCCCCAGTAATAAGTTTTTTAAACCACTGACTGATTAGCATTTATCAATGACAACACATCATATAAGTTCTTTTTTATTCAGTACTATTATCACCATTCTATGAGTTGAGTGGGGGAAGCTAATCTTTTTATTCTCATTTTACAGATGAGAAAGCAGAGTCTCCTAGAGATCAGGCACTGGAAAGCATACTGGACTCCCATCTCCAAGACAAAGAAGGAGCTCCTACTCTTCCAATTTCACAATAATTCCTAAATTACAAGACACAAAGCAGGAAAATCCTCATTTTAACATTAAAAGAAAAAAAAATCCATCATGTGGCTTTAAAATATATTGCAAAATTGTATTTAAAAACAGAAAGAAAGAAAAAGAATTTGAGGATTGGATTGTTCACAAGCTTTGTATTTCAAATTCCTTCTATGCTCACAATGGTATTTCAGAGCAGTGTTGACTGGCAATTTCTAGGCAGCCCTCGATGGTGCAGAGTTACCTGCCTAGGGACACCACTCTTAGATTATGAATGGTCCATTTACAAAGTCTCCTATGTCAGTTGTTAGAAGTTAGAAAATCTACTTCTACTTTTCCCTTCCCCAAGCTAACTTCCTAAGCCTCCAGAGAGGCATAGTTATGGTCATTTCTAACTGGCCAAAAGAGCAGGGTAAATGTACTTTGGGAACTTTAGGAGGCAGGGCCAAGTTGAAGTTTTAAGGCACTGGGGCATGCTCTTGAAAGAAATACTGGGACTTCAGCCTAATGTACTCCTTTTGCTTCCTGGCCACATGAGGGGAGCAAGTCTGCTTCACCACACACTCCCTGCCATGATGTTCTGCCTCACCACAAGGCCAAAGTGAGGATGCCAAGGGACCATGGACTGAAGCTCTGAAACCACAAGCCAAAATAAACCTTTCCTCCAAGTTGATTTCTCTCAGGTGTTTTACCACAGTGACAGAAAGCTAACACACCTTCCACTGTAGTGGCATTTTGAACTTAAACCATTTTTTAAATCTTGTTAATGTTCTCCCTAATTTATTTAGTAGGGTTTTTCTAACTGCAGGCCTGTGACTAGGGAAGATGACATTGTTGCCCTACTGTATAGCACAGGTGCTCCAATGTTGAATCTACAGGATGCTTTTTAAAAGTTGCAGGTTTCCAGTTTTCACTCAAAAGGTTACAAGTCAGCAGATCTTTTTAGCACTAGAGAAGCAGCACTTTTAACAAGACATGGCTCTAAGAGGTATTCTGAAAGTTGGACCTAGCAAATTCTACCACAGAAGGATGACAAAGTTATCAATAGGCATTTAAAAACTACCTGTAAGAGCTGGGGCTATTGCTGAGTGATTAAGCTTGTGCATGCAGGAAGAGCCTGAGTTCACCCCCAACACCAAAAACAAAAGATAAACCAAAGAACTCTGTGAGTAATAGAGGTTCATAAAAGGGAAATGAGGAGACAGGGCTGTCATTCATAGTAGAAATCTTTCTAGCATGCATAAGTCCCTGGAGTCAATCTCAAACACCACAGAAAAAAGGTGTGTGTGTGTGGGGGGGGGGGGGGGGAACCAAGGGAACTTCAGAACAAAACAAAGGGGACCTGAGCAAAAAGCATCATGAAATACCTGACAAACAAAGAATCACCTGAAAATTACACAGTCCATGCAACCTGTGGACTCATCTCTCAGAAAACATCTTGTATGTGAAATCTTTCACAAAGGATTTTAAGCAAAAGGTATTGAAGCAAAAGAATGAACAATTAGATTTATGTTAAAGAAAATTCACATGGCAACAACATGAAAGATGGTTTCCAAGGAAGATAACACTAAAAGCAGAAAAAGAGTTCCCGAATGAAAAATAAAAGAATTTTTTGAGAGATGCTAAAACAAAACAAATAGTGATCAGTTAGCCAATAATCTCTACAACATATTTTCATTGCCAAGAAAAACTAAGATCTGCCAGGCGTGGTGGCGCACGCCTGTAATCCCAGCAGCTTGGGAGGCTGAGGCAGAGGATCATGAGTTCAAAGTCAGCTTCAAAAATTTAGCGAGGCCCTAACCAATTCAGTGAGACCCTGTCTCAAAATAATATACAAAATAGGGCTGGGGATGTGACTCAGTGGATTAGGCACTCCTGGTTTCAATCCCAAGTTCCAAAAAAAAAGAAAGAAAAAGAAAAACTAAGATTTATGTCAGTTAAAAAAAAAAAAGAAGGCAAGCCTATGATGACATTTAACTTATTCCAACTGCCTATCCCAGTACCTTAAAATGGAAGATTAGAAACTGTTTTAACCTCATAACCCGTGCTTACTTACCTCTATCACCTGGTTATTTCTATTCCACATTTCCCTCCATGTCTTCTAGGTGGCTTTAGAGGCTTTAGATACAAACCAGAATAATGTGTTTAACTATATATGTTACTTCTCAGGCCTAAGACCAGGAGCTTAAACAACGAATATTTACTCCATCAGTTTTGAAAGTTTGAAATCCTAGATCAAGGTGTCAGCAAGGTTGATTTATTGAGGCTCCTCTCCATGGCCTGCAAATGGCTGTCCTCTCCCCATGCCTTCACCAGGCATTTTCTCTGCCTGTGCAGTGTGAGATCACCTTATCTCCTTTTCTTGTGTAAGGATACCAGTTATATTGGATCCAGGCCCACCCCATGACCTCACTTCTCCTTAATTATCCTTTAAACATTCTATCCCCCTGCCCCTGCAAAATATTCTATTTCCAAATACAGTCACACTTTCTTTTCTTTTTTAGTACTGGGATTTGAACCCAGGTTAGGCAAAAGCTGTACCCACTGAGCTACATCTTTAGCCATACAGTCTCACTCTTGGGTTAATACTTCAACATGGGAATTAAGAGGGACGAAACTTGGCCCCCTTAATTCTATATATTCTTTAATTTAAAGAAACGTTATTCAGAAAAGTCTCAGAATTCCTTAATAAATACAAAGAGCAAAAATCCACTTGTACCCAGGACTAGCCAGGTCTCTCCTAGAATTCAAGTTCACTTCAGCCAGAGGGTTGCTAGGAGGTCTGTTCCATCATTCCAAGATCAAGAATCAGCTCTAAAACTATCCTGGGAATTTTAAGTCACTCCCTAAGGGCAACAAAATTTCAGACAAGTTGCTTTCACACCCATCCCTGGTGATAAAACCAAAGAAGCAAAGAAAGAGAAGGCAAGGGGGTGGGGGAGTTTATACAGTTACATTCCAACACTTGCTTCCAAAGCTGTTAAGTCTATGATGGCATTCCTGATATCTATGCCCAGAACTTAATAAAAGCTCATAAAATTTTCCTGAACTTTAGCTAAATTTACAGAAGCAGATATTTCTTCTGAGGCATCATGACTCCTCAAAACCCACAGGCATATTTAAAATCAAGAAACAAGATCCTTAACCTTGTAAATTAAAATAGCCAGAAACATTTGACTAAAATCAATTTCCTCCCCTGGAGCCATCTCCCAGCTTCTCCCACAGATCTCAACATTTAAAACTTATTGGAGAAATTAGGTTATGGAAAGAATTTTATATTACCATATATTTCACTAAATTAACCATAAAATCAGACACAGGAAACATTTGCCATGATATAATCTATGTCAAAAACTCTATGTTAATAGGGAAAATGGAATCGATTCTGTATGTATCCTTTTTAAACATAAGTGCTGTTGAACTAGGAAAACTGTCAGTGTGCAATCCCAATGAAATAGCAAATTCAGGTTCATCTATAAAGGATCATCAGGAGATGCTAAAGCCATTAGATGAAAGGCTTGTGAAACTTGACATCTGAAAGATAAAAAATATCACCACCCTGGTCACTTTGAAACTGCAAAGGGAAAAGTATATCTTTAAAATGGCTTTTGCCACTTTAGACAACTGATAAAACTCAGTATCACTAATATTGGAATAATCAACACTTGGTGCCCCTGATAAGAAGTGACTCAAGAAATATCCAAGGAGTTTTCTTGCTAAAAATATTTAACCTAAACCAAACCAAGCTCATAGATCTAACTCTGATTCATGAGAAACACAGGGGATACTGAATTCAAGTTAAATGAATGACTCCACAAGGAAATTATCACACAAATCCAGACTAAAGAAATGTCTAGGAAACAACTAGTCTCGCCTTTCAGAAGATGTCAAAATCAAGACTATTAAAAAACAGTGGAGGTGGGGAAAATGTCCTAGATCAAAGGATACTAAAAAGACAGGACACGTACAGGCTAAAGTGAAATCCTGGATGTGATCAAGATTTTATGGTTTTGTAGGAAAATATTATTGTTCTTAGGAGATATACCGTAAGTATTTAGGGGCAAGAGATCATGGAATCTGCAACTTGATTTCAAAGGACTGAGGAAAAGGAATATAAACACGAAGATAAGGCATACTGAGCAGAGCATTAACAGTTGCTAAATCTATGCATCGCTGTACTTTTTTTTTTCTTCAATTTTACTAAAGGTTTGAAATTTTTCAAAATGAAGTAGATGAGGGTGTCATTCATGGAAATAAAAAATACAAGGTGTGGGGATCACTTGAGATTAAAGACTTGCATGAGTCTTTATGAAATCCTGGTTTAGAAGGTGGATATCTGGAGGGCAATGGAATGTTTAAATGGGCCTGACATTACCATAGGACATTAGGGACATAACAATGTTCTGTAAAATCACATCCTGATTCTTAGGGGATGCATGCCTAAGAATTAAAGGATCAAGTATAAGACTAACTCACTTTTAAATGATAAACACATAAATCCAAATATGGTTTTACATTAATCAATGGGGAGCATATGGGCATCTGTTGCAGCGTTCTCTCAAAATACATTTCTATATATTTTAAGTCATAATTAAATGTCAATTTTGTATAAAAGTCCTATCAGATTCCTTTCTTCTTCTATCTCTTAAAAAATTACATTACCATCCTCATTCTACTACAAAAAGAAGTCCTGCCGATTTACCCATTCCTCTAGTTCAGATCTGTCCAAAACTGCATCATCCACTAGCTCCATCTACTATTAAGTCCTTGAAATGTGACTAATGACTGAAGAACTGAATTTTAAATTTTATTTAATTTTGGTTAAATTTAAATAGTGACATATGTCTAGTGACTATTACTATGAATAGTGCAGTTATACAGTTCACACAAAACCAGAAATAAAAGACAAGCTTAAATTAAGGGTAGACCTAGAGAAAAAAACTTACTTTATAAGCTTTTAGTACCAACTAATCCTAAATCAGGAACTGCCTCCTTTGGACTTCCTTATAGTACTTTTGTTTTTTAACTCCAAAGAAATGGGTCCTCCAATAAAAAGAATAAAACTAATACAATTTTAAACCTACCCACATTCAACAGAAATATCCAGGAAAACTACTGCATTTAATCAAATGTATAGCAGTGCCCTGATTTAAGATGTCACAATTGTCAAGACAGTTTTCATTTAGAAAAATAATCCCCTTTAGAACATTAAAAACACAGTTTCACTTATAAAAAGTTAAACACATAATGCCAGACATCTATTGCATCAGGTAAGATACGCACAGCCAAGACTTATCTGCTATTTGACTTTGAGTAAGCTACTTAAATCCTATATCTCAGAGTTAACCATATCTACTCTATAAATTCAGGGTTACAGTATATATTTTAGGGAATTGTGAGATTTACTAAATAACATGTAAAGATCACTTAGAATAGTACACATGGTGAGCATTCAATAAATATTAGTTATTACTATTTCCTATCAAGTTAGAGTTTATATTTCTCATGGACAGAAATAAAACATACAACATTACATAAAGTAAAATTACAAAATCAGCTAAATATATATATTTTAATTAGGGCTGGCTTAATCTTCAAAACACTATCCTTTAATAAGCCATACTGGGGTAATTAAAAACCCTAGAATGGCAACCTACAATTAATATATTTTTTAAAGGTAAGTTGTCAAGGTTCATGTCCCAAATATATAAATATGTCAAAACTGTTTTCAGGGAATATTTTTATTAATGAGAGGAAAACTTTCTTTTCAAAAAACAAACCGCTTTATTGAGATATAATTCACATACCATATGGTTCACTTATTTAAAGAATGTAATTCAATGGCTTTTAGTATATTCAGATATATGCAACCATCACCACAATCAATTTTGGAATATTTTCGTTATTTCAAAAAGAAGTCCTACACCTTTTAACTATCTTCCACATCTCCTACTTCCATCTCCCAGGCACTAAACAATCAGTAATCTATTTTCTACCTTTACAGATATCACTATTCTGGATATATGATACAAATGAAGTTACTTAATAAGTGTGGATTTTTTCACTTAGAACAATGATTTCAAGATTCATTCATGCTGAAGCACATATTAATATTTCATTCCTTTTTATGGTCAAATAATATTTCAACATATGAAAAACCATATTTTATTTTTCATCCATGCAACACTTGACAGAAATATAGGTTGTTTCCATCTTTTGGCTACATGAGCAATGCTATTATAAATACGTACCAGTTTTTGTATTGACCTGTGTTTTCATTTCATTGAGTAGACACATGAGAATTACTACTGGATGATACATTAACTCTATGCATTAACTATTTAAGGTACTGCCTGGCTGTTTTCCAAAGTGGATGCACCAGGTTACATTCCCACCAGCAGCGTGAAGTTTCTGATTTCTACATATCTACACCAATATTTGCTGATATTTTGATGTGTAATTCCTTAATGACTAATGATGTTAGGCATCTTTTCATATGTTTATGGGCCATTGATTTATATTCTTTGAATAAAAGTCTGTTTAGATTCTTTACCCATTTTTTTTTTTTTTAACTGTTTTGTTTTTGGTACCAAGGATTGAACCCAGGGACACTTAATTACTGAGCCACATTCCCAGCCCTTTTTATATTTTATTTAAAAACAGGGTCTTGCTGAGTTGCTTAGGGTCTCCATAAGTTGCTGAGGCTAGTTTTGAACTCAAAATCCTCCCCTTAGCCTCCTGAGCCACTGGGATCACAGGTGTGCACCAACAATCCCAGCAAGATGTAGAAGTTTTTTATCAGATATATCTCTTAAATGGAAGTCCATTATGAGATACATGATCTGAAAATATAATTTTCCTACTCTGTGGGTTTTATTTTCACTTTCTTGTGTCATTTAAAGCACAAATATTTTAATTTCAAGAGAATACGCTTTTTCTAGTTTTTCTTTTGTTATTGGTGTTTTTGGTGTCATATCTAAGAATCAAGTGCCAAATCCAAGGTCATGACCATTAATCCCTTCTAAAGGTTCTACAGTTCTAACTCTTATACTCAGGTCTTTGATTCATTTTGAGTTAAGTTTTATATATAAGAAGAGCTAAGGGTCCAACTTCATTCCTTTGGATAGCTCATCCTCCCAGCACCATTTCTTTACAACGCTACTCTTTCCCTTGAAACCCTTGCTAAGCACAGACAGGTTTATTTCTGGACTCTCAGTTCTACTCCTCTGATCTATATTCTGTGCTTGTATCAGTTTTGACTACTGTTTTGATTACTGTTGCTTTGAAGTTTTGAAAGTGGGAAGTGAGTCCTCCAACTTTGTTGTTCTTTTGCCTTTTCTGGGTTCCTTGCAATTACACATGAATTTTAAATCAGCTTGTCAATTTTTACAAAGTCAGCTGGGATTCTGATAGGGATTACACTGAACCTACAGCAATCTGAAAGCACTGCCATCTTAACAATACTAGGTCTCCCCATTCACGAACAAGGGATTTCTTTTTTCGTTTATTTAGATAGTACTTAAATTTTTTAAATAGCGTTCTATAGTTTCACAGCATAAATTTGCACTTATTTTGTTAAATATATTTTTAAGTATTCCATTCTTTTTGATGTCATTATAAATGGAGTTTTTAACTTCATTCTCATATTATTCACTGCATAGGTATAAAAACATATTTATCTCTGTATACCACTCTTGCCACCCTACAGCCTTGACAAACGCATTTATGATGGAGATAGTATAAGTAATACTCTAATTCATAGGAACCATTAATCCGATGAGGTAATTCCTGCAAAGTATTCTTATCCTGACACAAAGTAGGTGTTAAACACTAGCTTTTACTACTGCAGTATTTTTATATAAAGTGCCTTACAAAGGCACTTTAAAATATAAGGTGCCATATAAAATATTTATTCAACACCTATGTGCAAAAATGTGATATGATTTTTTAAAAATCCTTTCTATAAGGAACAGAAATAGATCCCACTCGTCCCTCAAGTGACTTGTATAGACCTTAGATAATATGCTTTCCATTTTAAAAAAAATTGTCTTAATATACTATTTACGAGCCTCAGAAAGCCATGTACTTTTGAGTGAGCAAATGAGGCTCAGCCCTCCTAATTTTTTTAGTGTTTATTACCATCCTCTTTCATATCTTTTCTGCATACAGGTGGCCTTGCAGAGTGAGGCTGCTGTAGTACATGAGACAAGTAAAGCAGGAAAGTTTAAATGTCTTAAAATTACTAGCGAGAGCTTTACTTTCTCTGAAACGTGCTTCATGCTTCTGAATTTGCAGAGAAGAGAACAATGAAAAACGGAGAGTCTGAGAAGCAGATTACAATAGGTAAGTTTCCTATAGTCCTGCAATCACCAATCCCATTACTCTACAGAGCTTACTGATTTTTTTGTTTTGTTTTGTTTTGTTTTGTTTTAACTATAACGATTTTGTCCCAAACAGTCCTTTAAATTTAGACATCTGCTTAGCATTCTAAACCACCATTTAAAAATCAGCCAGGTCCTCTTTTGTCTCAGCAACATTTGCTTTGCTTCTAAATAATTTTTAAATTACAGTTATTTGATGGAAGAATAATGGCCACAACCTACAAACCACAATTTGTGCCCAACGTCCAATCTTAACCCAGATCTATTTTTGGCTTCATAACAGCTTGCGCTAAAGATGATTGCGCTAAAGAAGAATTTCATCGCATTGTTCAGTTGGGTCATAAACAGTCTCTGAAAAGAAAAGCAAAACAACATCAAATGCTGTATAAACCAAAAATGATACAAAGTACAAAACGAGATTCAGGCTCGAACATCGGCTACACAAGTGGAAACCTAACTGTGCCCATCTTCAATATCAACTTATCTCTTTTGCTCCCACAGAATTTTGTTCTTAATGTTAACTAGGACTCTTAATTCATTGAAGCATACTGAAATTCATCTGCTTACTAGTCCGTCTCTCCTTCCTCCATCATCCAACTGCCAGAGCTTTTACAAAGGCAAGGCAAAGCTGCTTAGAGTGGAAATCTGGGAGAGAAGCAGAAGAGACACTTCCATCCCACTCCACAATCCTCAAACCCAGAAATTCTGAAAAATGGCTTTAGCTTTGTTTCTACCCCTCTACAAACAGCTGCCATCGGTCATCTTTGAAGTGAAGAAAACGGCAGCCTTCAGTACAGCACTGCTCAGATCACATCCACTTCTGGTAGAAAGGTACACAGGATAGAGAAGAGAAACCACACAGGATAAAACAAAGATCTCCAGTTTCCAGAGCTGATCATCAGTAAATCCCATTCACTTAAGTTTTAGCTGCCTGAGAGAGCGTACTTTTAAAACTGCATTTTTGTGAAGTACCCAGCCATGTAAATGGGAGACCAAAGACAAGTGATGTGGGTAGTATTTATCCAGCAAATCTGGTGGGAAAGCTGAGCAAATCACAACACACATTTTGAATTTTCTTTCCCAAGTTAGTTGCTTTCTTCAAAAATCCTATTCTGCTGTCCTAGGACCCTGATTAGGTGGGAAAGGACAAAGAAAAATTAAGGGAAAAGCAACATGTTCAATGATCAAGAGATGCACCAAATTCCCATTTATCCAGAAGACTCAAATCACCAGAACTGTCTTGATTAGTACCATGCAGTGATGACAGATATTTAAAAATATGATCCTAATACACAAAGTTTCTAAAGTGCCTTTAGAGTTTCTGAAGGAAAATTACATTACATTCTAAAACAGATTAGTAACAAGATTAAAAAAAAAAATGTAATGTGAAAGCTACCATATTTCTCCCTATTGCCTATTCTCACCAAGTAGTAAACCCAATGCTAAGCCAGACCTATCACCTCAGGACCCTTGTTACGGCAACCTGGAAACAGAGACAGAACCTAGAAACATAGTATAGATAAAGCAGTGGTGAGCTTATGACTTGGGAGTCAAAAGGCCTGATTTTAAATCTCACTTAATGCCATCAGAAAACAGAGACCATACAATCTACCATCCAAAGAGCAGTGGTTCTGACAGTGACATAAGACAAGAGGCATAAACTGGGACTATCCCCAGCAAAGCAGGACATATAGTCATTCTACTTATAAGTTACATGGACCTTAGGCAAATTTCTTATATCTTCAGTTGTGGTCACCACATCCGTAAAAGGTGGAAAACAAGGTACACCTTCGGTAACCATAAATTGTTTCCTACCTCTTTTCAGTTGCATACTGTATTTTATGATGCTGATCCAGTGAATCCAGAAACTTCCAAAACACTGCCTAGCCTTATTAAAAGGAAATATCAGAGATGAAAATCCATCCTTAGTAAACTTAAAATAATTTCAATCTACACTAATTTTTTCTTATATCAGATGTTTCACATTATTTTTTGAAATACATGTTTCAAATTCTGATATCTGTACAGAAACACTTAGCTTCCATTTCCATATCTTTGTTTTGTTTTTTTTTTTTTTTAATAGCTTCATAAAATTACTCATCCTGTTGTACTGTGATTTTTGTTTTGTTGCTTTTGCTGTACTGGGGATAAAACCCAGGGCCTGTACATGCTGGGCAAGCAATTTCTCCAACATGCCTAAAGCTAGACGAAGCACTTCTGGAGGACAAGAACACTTCTGTTCCTGCTGTTATCCTCACTGTTTAGTACAGCACCTGGCACCCAGTTCCTGCTCAATGTTGGTTAAACATATGATCAATACTTCAGAAATACAACCCTTCATTAGTCAGGCTTAACTCTGGTTTACATTATCAAACCAACAAAAATGATCAGTAACTGCGAGTATCCTTAATCTTTTCCCCCATGAGCACACTCTTGAGGAGTAACTATAATGCAGAATGTTCCAACAGAGTAAATTTACCTATTTCTCAAGAGGGAAATCATCTCGAAATCCAACGAGGTTTTAGGCTTTGGGGAGATCCACATTTTCAATCTTTATTCTGAAGCTTCTGATCCTTCACACACCGGAGTCTTAAAATTCCCTTTCTTCAAAGAAAAGTCAGAACTGAAGGTCCCAAGATCAGATTATCTCTACCAGTGTCCACTTCCTTTCTCCTTCCCTCAGGGAACATTTTTCATCCAGTCAAAACTATAGCTCATGTCCCAGAAATCAAGATATACTTGAACAAAAATATTCTACATTATGAGAGGACCAGAACCCAATGGGGAAAAAATTAAAACCAAAGCAAATTAATAGTCCAAATTCGACAGCACTGAAATATCTTCTGTAGTAAAAAGGTTTCAAAATGTGACAACACGCCAGGGGTTCCTAGAGCATTGCTAGGGTTTCTTTAAAAAAGAAGAAAGGATAGTCAATCGCAGGTCTGTTTGCTTTTTCTCTGCACCATTGCCCCCAGACTCAGACTGCTCTAGGGGCTGGGGGCTTCAAGACAAAACAATAAAACATTTGACAACCTCAAAAGGTCTGAAAGACATTCTGGAAGCAGTCAAACTTCACTTGTGGCCACTCATTGAAGTACAGACACACTGTGATACACTGTCCACTGTGAGCAAAGAGTACGCTCTAGATGATAGGAACAAATAATTCAGGTATTTTAAACTCAAAAGGATGTCTACAGTTGACAGATCAAGAATAGTCACAAAAATATTTCTGCATGTTTCCCAAGAGCCATGAAAACTTACCTAGAAAACCCTCCTCCTCCACCACAGCAACATCCTGCAACTACTTGAAAACCTAACTTTCATTTGGGGAAAAAATTTAAAAAAAAAAAAAAAAAAACTCCAGCAACAAACTGTTCTTATCCCAAGCTAAATAACAACAGCAAAACAGAGAATTATAAATGTCTACCAAGACAGAAATGAAAGCTGACTTCACCATACCCCTTCCCCAGAGTTTCTTTTGCTCCACAAAATAATTTTAGTCAAATGGGAATAGGTAAAAGAACTGCAAACAGAAAAAGGGAGTTTCAGTGAGTACAATATTAAATATCCTGAAAGTAGACAGATCCTCAATACCATAGCTTCAATAAAAACTTCCTAAACCCTTTTCCTTTTTTGTTCCTTTGAGAAAATGGTGAAGCAATTTGCATTTACAGCTTAGTTCCTGTTTCCAAAATACCCCTTTAACTTTTTCTTTTCTCTTTTTATGGTAGGTATAAATAGCACCAAATTGTCAAATCACAGCTATTTTGTGTGCTACCTATACAAATAGGTCTGATTTCTGGCCAGCCATAAAACAATTACTGCCGAATTCCTCTGGCTCTTTGATATCCAGCTTGTCCACAGGGCTTCAAAGCCAGGCTCCAGGACTTTTCTTGGGGCACTGCTGAAAAACAACCTCTACAGAGACACAGAAGATAAAATGTTCCCACTCCTATAAACACACAAAGACATAACTACAAAAGTGAAACAATTCCATGGCACTGTGGTAGGGTTTTTTCCCCCCAAGAGAATTAAGAGACATCCAAGAACTCTGGATTGCTTTTTAGCGGTGTGGATTGACTAGAGTATCTTTCCCAAAATTGTATGGCTATTCTGCCAATTTTCAAGTGTCCAGAAATTAAGAATCACTTGGCTTTCAGGGAAAATTTCTAATTTACATAAATAACTTATCCCAAGGGAACCTATTGGGATGGAATGAAAGTTCAACTCTTTGAACACATAAATAACTATACAAGTTAGCATTTATGTAATGCAACAAAACTCATTCAGGCTAGAAGCTTTGAATAACATTAAATTTGGTCAGAATATCAATAGAGGAAATTGATGTATGAGCAATTGTATGTTTTGACTATAAATAAATAGGACTTTATTCTCACATGGCTTATAAAAAAATCACTAAATTGCATGTGAGATGCATGGGATAGCGCACACACATAAATATCTAACAAATGTAGTATGTGCACATGCTCTGATGGACTAGCTCTTGTTAGGCCACAGCAAAAGCAAGAAAATTATTACAAGGAAATAAATACAAAGTCCAGTTAGAGAAACTATGTGGCATCTGGGAGGGGCAAGAAATATGACAGAATTCTAGAATCTCCCACTGTTCAGGTTCTCAAAATTTTAAGGTTGATACATACTTACACATATACACATACATCCATATTTATGTATCTACACCAAAAAAAGGGAAATAAGTTATCATTTAAAAGAAAAAAATCTTCCTACCAATGGTATCTGACCAAATCATTTTTTCCCCAAACCCAATACTTCGGGCCACTGTATCATAATATGCCAATATTTTACAAATTAAGTAGTTGGCAAACTTGATTGTGAATTAAATGTACAGTTGATATATCTCCTGTACCTACTACCTTCTTACCCAAAATCTGCCTCTAATTTCTCCTTCTCCTTTTCTCTTTGCACTCTTAAAAGGTTAATCCAGATCTGACTTTGGCATTCATCTATGATATTATCCAAACAACCACTTGACATACAAACCCAAAGACATAGCACCACATTGTATTCTAAAATCTATATAAGTCGACTCTTATAATTACACAGATAAGCCTACTTACAACCCAAAAAAATTACCACTCAAAATCTGAGCCACCTGTTTACAGCACTGATCTCAAGGATACAGATTTTATCTTTTAGGTCAAATCTGGCATAGAAAGTTGGTACTAAATTTCCTCATAGCAACGTGATTGTGTAATCTCTCAAATTCAATTATATTTTTTTTCCTCTGGAGTTTTTAAACCAAGGCCAAATGCATTAACATACAACAAAATTCTCAACATGAGTGATAAAAATGCAGTAAAAGTAACCTTTAATCCATGCTATTAACTGATTTTATTCTATTTTGGCACGTTTGAAGTAACTCATCTAAGGATTAGTTAGGCTTTTCTACACTTCTTTTTATCAGGACTCCACCATTCTTGATTTAGTTTTGAGAGAAAAGGGTTTGCAAAAACTATAATAATCTCACAGCTGGAGATGGCTGGAAAGTCCGTTAGTACTCATTGTGCCCTTAATTTGCAGGAAGCCTTTGTGCTCTTCTCCTCCTCGTTTTACATGCTGAGCAGTTTTCACTGATAAAGTACTTATGGACCAGTTATTTCAGATTAATGAAAAGCCCAGTAAAATTTTATGTAAAATGGCTGTGAACTTTCCCTTTAAAATACTGAAATGTATCTTCAGAGTCTTGATTACATGAAAATCTTAACCCTGATAATTTGCTTCAATAGTTTTCATGTGAGTGGGCAAAGGCAGTCTTAAAATTTGTAAGAAGTATTATTTTCAAACAGAGAAGGAATCCAAAATTTCAGACTATGAATTCAGATGGAATGGCTGAAGCCTCAGGGCAAACATGCTGATTTAATCACTTAGCAGTGGGTTTCAAAATCTTGCCTTCTTCAGCCTTAACAATAAAAGTATTTCCCTGCCCTTGAAACCTACAGCAATAATGCAAACACATGATACAAAAGGACTCAACATTATTGGGATTTTGTTAGGATTTTTAACATTATGACATCAGTTTCAATAGATGTCATTGCTCTCATTCTACACTTAATCCAAAACCAGAGTTTAAAGTCAATGACTTAGTACTTCCTCTTCCTCTACACGTCAAGCCTAAAAAAACAGGACATAAAAATATCCAATAATCAAGGATTATAAGTCAAACTCATCTTTCACAACTCCCATAAATATTCAGATACAGAGCAAAGTCTAACTCCAAAGTTTTTGAATGGTCTGAATATTATCAAAAAATGTAGAGATTTGTCATATTCCAAGACATGAAAACAGACTATAGTGGAATGCTAAAATTACTCATTTTCTGCTACCCTACCTTCCTGTGATGAAGTTCAAATCCCAGCCACAGAGATTGGTATCTAACACAGCAAGCATATCATTCACATCTAACACAGCAAGTATATGTACAAAGTAGAAACGATAGTGTCTGAAACTAACAGGGTTAAACAATTTCTTTTGTGAGGCCACTGGCAAAATCTACAGCAGCTGTCTAACTCTGCCTTTAACGATCATAGCAAAAGCTCAAGGAAGTGATCCAAAGCAGCTCTGAGCTTTAGTAACCAGATCGTTGCTATTTCATTTTCAGCCAAGGGAATGGATAATGAAAACAAAATCATCCCTCAGCCAGTCAGCTTACTGGACAAGCTAATTTTTACCAACCTCTAACTGATTCACATGTATAGCCATAAAAGCTATATCTTTTTTGTGTACAGACAACCTTAACTTTTAAACACCAGCTGCACAGATAAACTTCAGATAGTTATCACTTCTTTAAACTCACTTATAAAAACTACTGGAAATTTCTTCCTATTCAAGTACAGCACTGAAATAAAAAAGAAAAGGCAAACATTCAGTCATTGTTCTAAACTGCTGAACAACAGATCTTTGAATCTATCTACGAAGAAAACTGTCGAATTCACACCTTATTATATATGACCTAAAACACTGTATGATTCTTATAAAAGAAACAAATTCAGTTCTCAGTTCCTCAAGGATTACAATTTTCTACTAAAAACTACTTCCATTGTTAAAAAGAAACCAAAAAAGCTTTCTCATTATATATCATTATCCAGTCATTGCCAACGCATCTGAGATATTTACACCTGAATTATTTTCTACTTAACTTGCAGAAAACCAGTATTTCAGACATCTAACTAATCAGGACTAATAGATATTTATTTTAAAAAGAAATCCAACATTCTTCATAAATCAAGTTCTTTAAATATATAAATAAGAAAGAAAGCAATCAAATCAATGACCCAACAAAGTTATCATTGTGGTTACAAACTACAGGTTCATATTAAAAAGAAGCTCCAAAATAATGGTAAACAAAGTTCTGTGGGACTGGGCATAACTTCAACATTCCCCATTTCAATATTTATAGTGTACATGTAAATACTTTGTTCTAGTCTCTAAAGAGCAATTTGTTTTCTAAAAGCCAAATTTAAACCAGCATTTATAATCTCAATCCTATTTACTTCCATAAAGGTTTGAGCCAGAGCAATTTTAGTTAAATTTCAGGCTGGTAGACATCTATATTACACACCACAAGTGAAAGATACCAATTGTAAGTACATCAGATACACTTTCTAATTCTAAGTAGATTCCATAATTTTACACTATCTCACGTAGGAGAAAGGTGACTTTAATATTTAAAAATGACTACCATGTGTTGGTTTCCTAAAGGAGCAATAATTATTTTAAAACTATGAATTAAAATACACACACAAATGGATATTCCTGATTTGACATATTTATGAATGGCTTACTTGTTTAAAAAAGCAAATCCAAGTACTAGGTTTATATGCTTTGCTTTTAAGGACTTAAGCCATAAATTCTTCAAACAATTAAATAAATCAGTTTGCTAGTAATTAATGATGGGAATTCAATAATGTGAAACTATCTGTATATTCTCTACAGCTTGGGAATTTAACTGGTTATGTTCAATATAATACACTTAGTGGATCTTGGAGCCACTGCCTGTAAAATCTCCCATGGAGATTCAAGACCACCCATTGAAAATAGTACAACATTACTGCCTCAAGCAAGAAGCTGGTACATAGGACTGGTTATTCAAGTCTTTTAAATACTATTTTATTGAGGGATTGTGGGAGGTGGAGGAGGGGGAAGAGGGGATTCATGAGTGGATGGGGGAGGAAAACTCAGACAGAAAAAAACAGATTTCTAAAGCGGAGGTTCCTGTAGTACCCCCACTTCTCAACCCACCCCCACTTTTTAAACAGCTACATAAACAAAGTAATAAGTGCTCAATTTCAGAGAGAATTACATTATACTCCATTTGAACAGGCTACAAAGTACTTTTATTTGAAAAGCTGCTTCTCTTCTGTTATAAACAATTTTACTCGCACCAATTTCAGACAAGAGAAGATGGCTAGAGTGTGGGAGGTGGAGTTAGGAAAAATTCACTCAGTGTCTTTCAATGCCTTAAAGAGTTGATCCAATAAAGATCCTTTAGAGAAAACTTTAAGTCTATTTTTTTCCTCCAAGTAAGCAAATCTTACAGGAGGGCTTTTCTTTTCTAGGGTACTGCACCCTGTCTCTTTAAATTCCAGGCCTGCCCCATTTCCCACGCATTCAATGAAAGCCCCACGTTTGCTGGCCTCCAGCCCACAATGTCAAGTAGTTTTCTTGCTATTGAATTTCAAGATTATTCTTTTGGATCATTTGCCCTTTAGTTTTAAGCACACCAAAGCAAAAATAATGTCTTTCTACAATAACATAAAGAAAACTCTGAGGTCTTTAGAAGCCCACAAGTAGAGAACACCTTGTCCTTTGGTTCCCCTTTCACTGCAAAATATGCTCCCACTCTATATGCTCCAAATAAAGGCTATTTACACACTATTTTGGACTATCATAGCTTTGTCCATCCTGTAGCAAAATTTTGCAACTATATTTATTTAGTAACAAATTTGGGCTCTCTAGCAATCTGCAATATCCAAACCATGACTATAAATTTTTCAAGTTTTCAGGACTTCAACTTGACACCTTGGGCATTCAGTTGGAATTAAACTTTAAAATAATTATTTTTTAAAAAATATTTTATTTTCTATATACCAGTTAAGGTATCTATATAAATCAGCTTAAAATAATAATAAAGAAAATCAATATTAAAAGCTACAGTTACAAACCAAGAATATATTTTCCCCGTTCTAATACATACCTGAATCCTGAAGAAAGGAATTTGGGCCACTTTGAATTCCACATAGAATTCTCTCAAAATGAGCAGTAGTAGTTAAATAGAAATTTGTCAGGAGAACTAAATTAAGTCCATGGAAAATAATGTTATTCCAAATGATACAAATAGAACTTGAAACAATTCAAGTAAAACGAAAGAACAACATCACAAACATCAATTTTTATAAGCTAAAAACAATGAAGGTGGAGTTATTCTAACTATAATTTATGAATTTTGTAAAATCATCTAATACTAAGAGGGAAACATTTCTATTTGGCATACAGCTCTGCTGTGTATTAGTGTACAGGACACATTTTTATGATAAAAAGGCAAAGGCATTTTTTTGTAGATCATAAAATTGTAGACTTAAATTTTAGACTGCAGAGAGACCTTTGAGGACAACTAAAATTAACCCCCTCATTTTGCAGAAATCATTTATTTTAGTTGTGTTTAAGTTTTATTCATATCAATCTGTCTGCACTGCATATAAAACATGAAATTATATTTTAATTTTCATTTTTTAAAACTTGCAGCTATTTTTGTAGTTTGTATATGAAATCTTATTAAAGACATCTTAGTACTAAAATAGTCTTTATGCAATTACATGTCAATTCTCCATCTAAATGGAGACTACTTCTTTCCCTGTCCCAAATGTACTATTTCTGCTTTGTTTTGGTAATTTTTACTTCTTATCATTTCATGGTTAATTTCCAATTGTATACGAACACCTACAAATTAGAAATGGATATTTTTTTCAATTATAGGTCCTATTTATTCCAAATATCATCACCATATCTAAACAACTTGATCAGAGTCCTTTCATTTGTAGTCAATTTTTAAGGTCAAACAGGCTCTGGAAATTTTTCTAACATCAATATAAATATGTTAATTACCAAAGTTATACTCAACAAACCTCCATAGGAAAACAAGGTCAAAACTTTTCAAGACATTCCTATGAACTCCAAAAATGTATACAGTCAGCCCTCAGTATCTACAGGTTCAATATCTGCAGGGTCAACCAAGCATGGGCAGAAAATATTGGGCAGGGCAGGGGTAGACACTTGTGTCTTTAGTTAAATATGTACAGACATTTTTCTTGCCTTTATTCCTTAAACAATACAGTATAAACAAATATTTACATATCACTTACACTGTATTAGGAATTGTAAGTAATCTAGAGATGATTTAGACTACATGAGAGGATATGTTAGTTTACAGGCAAATGCTACACCAGTTTAGATAAGGAACTTGAACAGTCACTGATTCTGGTATCTGAAGAGGTCCTAGAACCAATCTCCTACCGATATCATGGGACAACTGTACTGTGCTGAAATAGTAAATGTGGCTATATTTCTGTTGCAAAGAATATCTTATATGAATAACAAGTATGCCTGTAAATTAGGTTAATCTCATTACTTTGACAACTTTCATACAACGTGAATTGTTAAGAACATTAAGAACGTTTCTCTTTAAAGCTTACAATCGATTTATGAAACGTGTGCATATATTCATAGAAATACTTAAGGAAAAGATTCAAAATGATAAGGTGGCAAAATTTCAAATAACAAAATGTGAAACCATTCCTTGGGAACGATAGTCCTATTCATGTTCCAGATAAGATTACTTTTAGAAAAACTTTTAGAAAAACTTACTTCCGGTAAGTATATCTATATATAAATTTAAATACTGGTTTTGTTTTCAAATAGGTAATATGGGTCATCAAGAAATCCTGAAAAACACAACAAATTTTACTGATAGTAAGAAGTTTCTAATGCCCCACCTCCTAGAAAGCACTTATTTTAACATCTTGCTGGGATTGGGGATATAATTCAGAGGTAGAGCAACTTCCTAGCAAGTGCAAAGCCCCAGGCTCAATCCCTATTATCACCCTGCCCCACAAAAAAGGACCATTTTGCTTTGCTGAAGTATTATCTTCCCATCTTTTCATGCTGTATTTTTATCTGTTATAGGATTCTCAAAATGTGTGTAAGGACACATGATTCTGGCCAAACTGATATACAGAATATGAACTAGCAAGGGCTAATATCGTGATGATAATAAACCTAAAACAGAGTCCTCACACAAACAGCATTAACTATGAGCTATTGTGTAGCTTTTACAATTTAATAAAGTTATCATTCTGCTGCTTTATTTAAGATGTTTGTGTATTTTTGTGTAAATTAAATCCTTGGTTCTACTCAGCCATTCAACAACTGCCTTTATCAAGTTGGAATAATCAGAATGTTTTGTTTTGTATTTGACCTAAAAGTTGCACAGCATGTTGCAACTAAAGAGTGGAATGGTACTCGCTTTTCACAACAACTTCAATTAAGCAATTCAATTAAGAGAATTTTACAATTCCACTTGCATTATTAAATAGAAAACTCTAAAAGTATTTTTTTCCCGCTACTGGGGATCAAACTCAGGACCTTTTGCTTGCGAGGCAAGAACTCTACCAGCTGAGCTATCTCCCCAGCCCCCTAAAAGTATTTTGAATGATCAAAGATTTGACATATTTTCTTCTAACCTGTTTACATGATGACACAGATCCAAGTCCTCAACTGTTACTCTATTAGCAATAGAAACACAGGAAGTTAACTGGTAAGTGATACTTGAGAAAAATAAATGAAGTGACAAAATTTTAAGGTCTGGCATAGAATATGTAAAATAAAATATTAAAAAATATATCAATCAACATGAAAAACCAATGGTGTAATGAGAAAAAAATTCAAATACATACAGGGTCTCTCGAGTTCTTCAGGTTTCAACCTACAAAGGGTACCAACATGATCAGACATTATCTTTTCATAATAAATTAATCATCTATTTGGTAAATTTCCCATCGCATTTCACCATTCATTCATCTTAAGATTCCAATATATTAAGGTTCATATATCAATATTTTGTTTTACAAAAAGCATTCTCAGGGCTGGGGATGTAGCTCAGCAGTAGAGTGCTTGCCTAGCATGTCCGAGGCCTGGGACGAATCCCCAGTACTGCATTAACTAATTAATTTAATTAAAAGAAAGAAAAAATCATTCTCTAAACTATTGTACTTAGACAAAGTGAGAAATTAAATACACCACATGTCCACTGCCTAACATGATGATCAATATACAGTTGATATTTAATAAATGGTAGTCATTATTTCATTGTTTAAAAATTAGATCAATCAAAAATATATAATGTATCCTTTTTTTTTTAAATTAAAGAAAAATATCATTTCATCCCAAACACACCATTTCTCCCTCCCAGGCCAGGGTCTTCCTGCTGCATTGCTAAATGTTATCCTTACCAATTACTGAAATGCATCTGACTTATTTTCAAAGCTAAACAGCTAGTTGTAGGGCTGGGGATATAGCTCAGTTGGTAGAGTGCTTGCCTTGCAAGCACAAGGCCCTGGGTTCAATCCCCAGCACTGCAAAAAAAAAAAAAAGAGCGAGTTGTAGTTCATGTAGTTCATGGATTAGATCATAGGGAAAAAAAAAAAAAAGATTGAGATGGACAAGTCCTTCAAATTAATGTCTAGCTTTCTGAATAGTATTTGCCAGTGAAGAAAGAATAAGGGGGGTAAGTAGAACAAGAGGAAAGCTCACTTTTGCTTATTACAAAAGCTAGAGCTTTCTAGAAAAATGTGTTATTCAACGGACACAATGTTTCCTGCTAAATTCAAGTGGTGATTCTGTTTACACAGTCAGTTCTTAGAAGTACAGAAGAAATGAGTTTCAGAAAAATGAGTAATAATTAACAAGTTGGGGGGGTATGGAAACTAAAGTCAAGAATTCTAAAACCCTTTTTCTGTTTGTAATAACTGCTTTTGTTATACTGTTGCCAAAAACTTCTAGTAGTGGAGACTCTATACCCCAAAAGGTATTAGGATATATACAGAAGGTATATCTCTTTTATGAATAACTCTAATGCACCTTAAGAGAAACAATAGATATACCCACAGGAGAAGGAAGTGCAGGACTGATCAAAGCATGTAATACTGCTGCTCCCTGCTAGGAAAATAGCTTCCTGCCCTGGAGATACTATTTCTGTGCATACATTGGAGAAGTCATACAACGAGCGATCTTGAGCTATGTCAACATAACCTATCCCACTAAAAGGAATCAAATCCTAACAGCTTGAGCTCTCCATTTTTCACTGAGTCACTATAAGATAATACAGAAATGGGAAAAGAAATCAAAGGAGGGAAATCTTTTGTGAAATAGAATGTTTTCTCAATACGAAGTAAGGTTTCATTATTCAGCAACACATATTAATAAAATTAGTGAAGATATGAAGGACACAGGTCTATGATGAACCTTGATCATTTTTTTAATATTCAATGTTTTAAATGTTTATATCAAAATGAATAGACATCTGGAATAATCAGTCAGTACTCTCTTCCCAATACCATCTTTGGAGAGAGAAGTGGGACAAATATTTGCAAAAATTAAAAAAGATTATGCACACTAGATAAATAAATTTTCTCTAGAAACATTGAGAGGCAAGTTATCTCCCTACTAAGACATTGTTATCATTACTAACATCTTAGGAAACTGTTAAAATATATATTTGGCTCTTTTAATATCAATATATGTGCACAAAACATTAGCCTGGTATTAATAGGAAAGTAACTTATGGATTCTAATGAAAACAAATAAAGTCTAGCTTTTACAAAATTAAATATTCTAAAATAGAAAAAAATTTATTTAGCTCTGAGAATATCAATCTTTAAGCATGGGTAATAACTTTAATTAAATTCAACTAATCATCTTTATAATCACTAATGAACATTAAATAAACTGACCTCAGAATAAGAAGCAAAGGTAAGCCATAATTTTCTTTCATAAAAAAATAATGATGGTGCACTGGTTTTACCCAAAAAGTTAATTATTAACTGCTTCATACCAACTAAATCACACACCAATGCTAGCCTTATCTTTTTAAAAATTCAATAACAGCCTTCTTCAGGCCTCAACCACCGTGAATGTATCACACTTAAATTAAAAGGATTAAGTAAAGTTACATTAAAACTAGACTCCTTATCCTTCATGTAACTGCAGTCCTGCCATGGTGAGGGGCAGAGTATCAGGAAATAACTACCATTTAGCAACGTAATTTTTTTTTCCAATGACTTAATCACAAAGGAAAATCTTAAATTAATCAATAAAATAAATTTGATATTGCCTGAAAGTAACTACAGAAATTTTCCCATGAAAAAGCATCTACCCTGGTTACCACTACTTAATTAAATCCTAGATTATGTCAAAAAAAGTTGTTAAAACTAAACGTTTGTCTGTTAATATAAGTGAATAGTTACTCAATATTTTAGAAGTAAACACTGACCACCATTTATTACTCGTTATCTTTGCACAGGCACACTTGTGACTCATTGTGTCTACATGCAAGATCACTCCACATTTCTAGGCCTCTGATTATATGTAACATATGAGATTAAAATAAAATGAAGAATCTCAAGTGTCCTTTTTAAGTCTAACAAAACAAGCACACTGAAGGCAGGGACCTCTTCTCTCTCTTATTTATATCTCCCCCATTCTTCCACTGTGTCCTGCAAATATGAAGTCTGTTGGTTAAGCAAATTATCACACCCACAAAAGGTTCTTAAACCAGACTTTAAAAATCAGAGAAGAAAACAAAGCTGATCAATCTGTCAAAGTTAAAAACTTCCATATGGCAAAAAGATACCATAAATTAGGCCCTAAAAATGTTTTTTTCAACATAATTAACATCCTATCGAAATGAGAAAAAAATGAACATCCCAATAGTTTAATAAAGAAAAAGGATGTAAGAATTCAAAAAAGAGGAAGTCTAAATGATCAATAAACATTTTTTTTTTTAAAAAAAGCTTAAAGTGCTTCCCACTAGGAGCCAGCGGAAAGCAAATAAAAACAAAGTTACCATATTTCAACTAAATATCAAAAACAAGAAATATTAAAATAGCCAATGTTGGCAAAGATGCAGAGGAAGATGGTACTTATTCTCTGACAGAGTATAAACTGTCACAGCTACTTTGTAGAACAATCTGACAATGTGTAGTACAAATGAAAATGCACATGTCTACAATCCAACAACTCAAATTCTAGGCCTATGTCCAAACTCTGTTCATTTGTGCAAGGTAACTCACGGCCCAGAACAGAAAATGACCTACATATTTCTCAAGAAGGGAAGAGAAAAGCAATGTATAGAATATATTGCTATGGAAAAATACTAAGAAAACAACATTAAAAGGAATGAATTAACTCTATAGATAAAATGAGGTTAAGTTCAAAAATATTGAGCAGGGGGAAAATGCAAGATGCAAAATTATTTACTCATAAAAATGTTCTGGCATTAAATAGTGACAATGGTGACACAACCTGAGAACATATTAAAAACTACTGGTCTATACACTTTAAAAAGGTGAGGGGTTGGGGAGATAGCTCAGTTGGTAAAGTGCTTGCCTTGCAAGCACAAGGCCCTGGGTTCGATCCCCAGCACCACAAAAAAAAAAAAAAAAAAAAGGTGAATTTTAATGATATATGAATTATCTGTCAATTGAAACTATTCACTCAGTGAGACACCCTTCATGCTGACTTTAAGATACAATATTATTTGTAAGCAACATAAGTGCACAAATGTAGAGAAATAGAATGGAAGAAAGGTTAAAGACTTGCAAGAAAAGGTTGGAAAGCACTTAAAAACTTTAGCTATAATACTTAATTCTCTACAGTCAAAACAAGGAATCAAATATGATAAAATACAAATACTTGTTCATTCTTGGTAGTGGGGATTTCAATGTTTGTTATATTCTTTTTTGTATTTTCCACACTTTTCCTTTGAGAAATTAAAAAAAAAAAAAAAAAAAAGCAGCCATAAACTACAAAGGGCACATAACAGGCATATTACAAAAGACCAATAATAAATAAGTACTATGAAAGATAACACAGCACTAGTGCTTAAATATGTGCAAATTAAAATGAGTTTTTTTTTTTCCCCCATGCAGAGAATTGGCAAGAAAGTGAGTTTTTTTTAACTGTCAATTTAGAGTATTGGCAACCTTGTGGGAAAATGGGCTGTTTTCTAACCCATGGGTAAGTACAAACTGGGAAATTTATACCTTTTGGAAAGTGTGGTGATACATAATGAAAATTTAAAACTTGTACATTTTTTTGACTCAACTACCTCCCTTGTGGAAAGTTAACACTAGGAAAATTACTGGAAAAATCATAAAATTGAATGTCAAGGATGTCCATTACAGCATTATTAATAACAAATTAAGACTGGGGACAATCTAAAGGTAAAAATCAAGTATAATAAACTTATATTCAGTGCAATACTATGATACGCAGCAACGTAAAAAAGTGATAATCCAGGAGGCTAGTAATGTTCACTGGCATTTTATCCCCAGCACCATGAAGTTTGCTAGGCACATTGTAGGAACTCCAAAGAACAGTTGAGTGAATTCATGTTAATTAATAGTTAATATTTATGTGCACATAAGGATGAATAATAGCTAGATGTCTACCAAAATATTAATTCTGGCTATCTATGAAAACTTTAAGTACCTTTTTTCTCTGTTATTTCTATGGCCTGATTTTTCTACAACGCATATTTTTTTTTAAATTCGATTTTCATTTGCATGTAAAATAGTGAATATGAGTTCTTCCTGAAGATGACCCTATGCAATTGTGCCGTGTAAATTTCCAATTTCTAAGATATTTCTTTTGAAGACTCAAACCACTAAGAGATTTTTTTTAAGTTCTACATCTTAGAACTGTAAAAACTACATTAAGTAGAGAGGATCATCTGTAATACATGACCAGAAAAAAGAGAAAAGGGGTCAAGGTTGGTTTGTAGAAGATCCATTGCAAGGAAACTTAAACCAAAAGAAGGAAGGTTCTGTAAGGCAAAATTACCAAACCAACCGATAACCTGGCCCTGCACGGATCAGAGTAGTTCTACAGAGGGTCACTTAAAATAATGGATATAAAGATCTCCACATAATGCAGATAATACAGGCAGTGACATTAACTATAAAATATATTTAGCAAAATTCAAATTTAGATTACCCTTTTCTGAAAAAAAATTGTTAGATAATTGTTCCACTGGAATATAATTAGGCAAATTCATAAAAGAATGTTTTCATTAGCAACAATAATGCTTAAAAAAGAGTCAGTTTTCATGCTCCTATAGGGCAATTTATCTGTGTCAGATTGCATACTGAATACTTTATATCAGCCATTTCAGAGCATGGTCTGGGGACTTTGGCATCCCTGAGACCTGTTCAGGTGATTAGCAAAGTTAAAACTATTTTCATAATGACCCTAAGACATGCCTTTTCATTCTAATTCTCTAACTAGAGTTTTCCAGAGGGTACACCACATGTGATAACACAGCTGGCTGAATACAGAAACAGATATGAGGATTCACTTATCTTTTATTAAACCAGACATTAAAGAGATTTTTAATTAATTAAACAAGGCCACTCTTCTCACTGATTTTTTTATTGTTGTTTTAGAAAATATTTTTCATTAAAATTAGATTTATGTTAACAGGTAATGACGTTGATTATTTTTATCTTTAAACAACTTGTAACTTGTTTAAAATGTCTGTTTCAACTGTTAATACCTTAAAAGTAATAGATCCAGCTTTTACAGAAAAGCTCTTTGAAGTTCTTGACTTGTAAAAGCATAAAAAGGTCTTAAGTCCAATGAGTTTGAAAATAAATGTATTTATTCTTCCACTTATGAAATTTTAGTTCCATCATTATTCCCATAACACAAACAAGAAAACGGAGTAAGAAATAAGTTGCCCAAGATCACCCAAGGAGTCTTTGGATACAAATTTAATTCCTGACACTAACTCCTCTTAAGCAACAAATATCTACCCAAGAAAAAGATCACACTTACATGGTACAAGCTAATCTCTGTTTAAAACCCAATATTCTATGTTGATTCTGTATTCTGTCTTTCAGTCTTACAAAGTAATGTGTACTCATTGCAATGTTTTAAATATATGGATTTAAATTTTTTCCAAATCAAACACTACAAAAATAAAATCTTATCACTACCAACAGCACAAGCACCCAGTGAAGAAAACTACTGATAAGAGTTTGGTGTCCACATATCAAGAATTTATTTACACACATA
The DNA here is from genome assembly GCF_902686455.1 of Sciurus vulgaris. NCBI lineage: Eukaryota > Metazoa > Chordata > Mammalia > Rodentia > Sciuridae > Sciurus > Sciurus vulgaris. The sequence goes on from NC_136476.1 coordinate 39,008,425, forward strand.
TGAATACATATATGTACTTTTTACCTCCATAAGCACATTTCTTACATGGGATCTAATGGATTTAGAAGATTGCCTTATTTCACTTACTACCACTTTGAAATTTTTACCGCTTTTTATAGATTATCATCATTTATTGTACCCCACTGAGGTCCCCTCTATAGCTTGCTTCCAAAAATTTGCTATTACAAAGTGGACACAAGTAATATGCTGTATCTTTGTGTACTTGTGAAGTCAATCTCTCAGAAAATTCCTTGAAGTAAATTTGCTGGATTAAAGGGCATAACATTACAAATCTTAATATATTTTGCCAAATGCCCTCCAAAACATCCATGCACAAATTACATTCTTACGAATAGCATGAGATTTCCACCAATTCAGCTTTTAAGTACCTTAGAAAATTACATTTTATGTTACTTCAAAATGACAAGTAGTAAAACCTTTCTCACTGGTCATCTTAATTCCAATCAGGACCCCACACAAATCACACTCATCCATCTTTATTTTTTCTTTACACTTTTTAAATGCCTCAGAAGAGAAAATAACATCAAGCACACACAAATCTGCAACTAGGAAGTACTCAAATATTAGGCACCTTAACAAAAAGTTATCCAAATTATTTCAAAAGACACAGGTCAGAACTATGCAATAAAGCTAGGCTCACACACTTAAATCCAAGGAAAGTTGTTAAAAGTGGATTTATTATACTTTATCTGCCCACTCAAAGGACTAAAGCCTGCAAATAAAAAGCTATCAAATCATAGCAGTGGCCAAATTAGTTTCTATAAAATAATAAGCAACAAATTTCACATCATAAATGTCAATGGAACAGATTATAATAGTAAGGATGGCTGTAACTAGAAAGTTCTCTGAAATTCACATCATACTGAAAATGAAAACATTAATATTTTAAATGAAATGTTTTGAATGTGACCATCCATTTCAGTCATATCAGACCAGAATAAAGCTTTGATACTAATAAATAAGATATAGTCTTTTCTTGCAAGTAGATAGTCTAAAACTGTATCACACTCTGACCTGTCTATTCTGTATTGGCTGATGGATATTCCAGGCTTCACTATTTCATCAAAAATCCCTTTCTCTAGGACCTTATTGTACCAGTAGTTTTACACTGAAGGTCCCCCACACATCTTTGTGACAGGGTAAAACCTCATTAATTCAAATCCAATTAGCTCAATTCTGAAATGGTATATTTAATCTCTCATTCCGCAACAAGTTGAAAATACTATAATGTCTTCCTCTACAAATACTCATAAGGAAACCAACCTGAAAATCAATTTGCTTTTCTAAACCAAAGATTTACAAAACCAAGGACTCATTCATCTTCGTGGCCAAGCAGTTCATGCTCAGTTCTAAGGTTCACGAGAGTCTGTTTATCAGCTACTGTATCTAGTGAAAGCGATTTAACTTGTCACTGTTAATAGCCATTTGTAGTTTAAAGTATGAGCATTTCTTTCAAACAGCGTACACTCATATTTTTCTCAAATGGACACTTGCCATTTCTCCCATTTCCAATGGGTAAAATTATATGCTATCACTTATTATCTACGATCTAGCAAAACATAACACCTTCAAAGGTACTAGAAGTGCCTGGCATTCTTATTCAGCATTTATTCTAATCATTTTGAAAGATTTTATAAGCTAAAACAGTAAGTCCCAGGATTAAGTGGGATGTTTGGTGTTGCTTGAACTTACAACTAACTACTCCCAATGAACAGAGAAACCTTCTCTTGCTATCTGAATCATGTGTAATTACAGTATGACAAGGTCTCTCCTGGGCAATGTAAGCTGGCATTTTTCCCAGGACTTGTCACATCATGGGAACTACACATACAAATAAAAATCCAAAAATAAACATTTTAAAACAATGGCTTATAAACTGTATAAAGAAACTCCACAGTTGAAAATAAAAATTGTAGATTCCAACCTATGGACATCCCTTACTAGAGGTCTGAGAAGATATCTGTTATCAAGGGCTCACCACGCCCAGTATCAACTCCCAGGTGTGGGCTATGTGGGCAGCACCCTCCTGTTCCCTCAGGCTGGACAGAAAAATCATTAAGTATAGGTTATAAAGGAAAACATCACCAGACACACCTACTGAAGCAGAGAAAAAGTGGCAAAATACAGAAGAGGCTGATCATCTTTAATTTCATAATGCCAATTTGTTGATTGTCAAGGTGCCTAAACAAAGTTACCTTAAGAGCTACATCTTTTGCCAACTGAGTTAATTTTCCTAATACAATAAACATTGGGTTTTTTTTTTGTTAAATGTATTTCACCTTGAAATGACTAGCAGCCAAATAGCAGTAACAGTGTGTACCAAGGATCTTAGAAGGTGGTTTCTTTTGTTTAAACTCCTCTGCAATGGCTCTTCAGACACATGGCAAGACAGAGAGATTCCATGAAGCGTCATATTCAACCTCCTACAGTGACAGAAACTTGACAATGCTCGTCCTCATAACAGCTTTGAGGAAATATAAAGTAATATCTCTGTCTATATTTTAATACAAAAAGCTAATAAATACTAAATGTCATTTCCTGTAGGCCATGCATATTTCTGGCCCTCTACTAGACGCTGGATGTATTTATTAACTATCCAACAAAGCCCATCAAATTCAACTGTTCAAGTTTTCAAAAGAGCTAAAAACTAAAACAGTAAAGGCACAAAAATGCAATCCTCCTTTCCATTACATGAGCACTGGAAACAAAAATAAGCACCAAGACAAACTCTGCCACCTATAAGGCACACAGTATTTCTCCTTTTCTTTATTCAGCCTTGAATGTTCAATAATTTCCACGTAGCTCTAAGCAGAATGGATTTATTATGATGTTACTCTAAGAAACTGAAGGAGTTCTAGATGCCAATAAAGATTACGGATCAAATAGAAGATAACTACTAACCATTGTGTCGACTTAGATAAATAAACCTGCTCACAAACAAAGCACCTTATTGTATTTGTACTGTTACCTCCACTAATCCAACTAAAACAACCAGACAGTAGCTTTCCAGAGGTTGAAGGGAATAGAAACCAAGGATTTCTCAAACTCTCTTTAATTTTATTTTAAAATGACACCCTTTTCTCTTTTCCAAAACTGCCCTGCCCTTTGTGGAAAATGTTTGGGACCGCAGAGGCTCAACAAGATTATGCAAACTAGACTTCAAGGTTGAGAACCAAGGTAGGGAAGAACTGAGGAAATAGGTAACACAACATCATTTCTCTGAAACTCAGCTTTCGACCTTTGAAGGAACCCTCTCCCTGTGGATCACATCGGCAGACACTTCAGAAGGCAGCTCAAAGTCGAAGGAGCAGCCAAGTGCCACCGCGGGGAGGGAGACGAAAAAGCCCCCCAACTAAGTAAAATCCTGACTATGGCGGGGTAAGGCAGCAGCTAAACCCCCAAAGGAAAAGTCTATGGCAAGTGGCATCCAGTGCTTCACACAGAGAGGAAGGCAGAAGACCCTAAAGAAAGTCGACTTCTCAAGACCGAACAATAATTACATCTAATGCATTCTTTGCTAACAACACAGGTAAATCTCAATTTCTCTAGGGGGAAAAAAAAAGCGCAAACTATTTATTCCTTCCAGCCCCACCCCTCAAACCTCCAAACCCAACAACTAATTGCGCCTTCCCCACAGAACCCGCGGCTAACCCCAAAGGACCGGTGAGGACTGGCTTGGGATGAATAAACACTCGACACCTGACGGTCCTTTCTCTGCGGTGACTTTCACGAACCGAAGTCGCTGGCTCGAGCGCGCGCGCGGGCGGGCGGGAGCCGGGACCTGGCCAGCGCGGCGCCGCGCACCCAGGTCCCGAGGCTACGCGGCGAGCGCGGAGCGGGGGGCGGGGAGCGGGGCAGGAGGACCGCCCGGGCCAAGCGATTGTTTCCTCGCTGAGCAAAGATATTTTTTATCAAGCCTCTTTTGTATTCGAGCCCTACCTCTTTTTGGCCTAGGAAAGCTTTCGTGCAAGTGGAAGACGACTTTCTCCACAAAGTGCTGTATGTTACTGTGCTCCGGGCCGCGCACGAACACCATCCAGTCGTGGGTGAAGCCCTCCACTGTGGGTTTTTTCCTCACCTGGGCGCGGTGCCCCAGCTCCAGCTTCACCTGCACGGCACACTGCGGGCAGGGGGAGGAGAGACAGCGGTGAACAACAGGAAGGCGATCGTTCGGTACTGAACATTGCGCCTGACATTTTTTTCCTCCTTCTTGAAACGCACATAAAAGGAAACGGCAGTGCCCTCTGCATCCACGTTTCACGAGCGTGGGCACGCACCCCCCACGCCCCCAAACACCCGGCCGGGCGGGTGGGACCCCAGGCGCCCTGGGCCCCGCATCCACACCAACCAGGATTGTAACGGAATGTTATCCCCAGTCGGGAAGGGGGTCGCGGGGAAAGAGAGAGAACACAGCCACGACAAGCACCACAACAAATGCATCGGTAACAAATCGGAAGACAATTAGGAGGCAATGCCGGGGCGGTTTCCCGGCGTGGGAGTGGAGGCGGCTGGGACCCTGGGGGCTGGGGGGTGTCTGGCGAGGCCCCCTCCCCGAAAGTACCGCGGCGACAGGCACACGCCGAGGAAGTCTTTGTGTACGTGTGTGTGTGCGTGCGTGTGGAGCGCTGTGCCAGGCGGAATGGAAACTACAGGCAGCCTCTGCTGATGGGCACAAACTCCCATGCTCTTACCACGGGGTTCGTGCACAACAAAAATGAGACGTCGTCACACACACACACGCAAGAAAACACGCCGAGGCATCCATAACTTAAAGCACCCCACTCCCCTCAGCGAAAAGCCCCACACGATCGGCAAGGCCAGCCGAACAGAGCCCCGGCAACACACTTTCAAGAGCCAAAGTGGCCCCAAAGTACCTCCTACCTCCCCCAAAAAAATGAAATTCAGAACGGCAGAGCGGCAGGCGGACAGCCGCCGAGCCTCGGGTTGCGCACAGCCTGGCGCTGGGGCAAAGTTGCGTGCAGCCCCGCCGCTGTCAGCCCGCACACTCCGGCTCACACACGCGCGCCGCGGAGAACGCACCATCGTAGCGGCCGCGGTGCTTTGCGGAGGTGCGGCCGCCGAGGCTGCTCGCCGCGTCCCCGGACTGTGCCCGCAGCTCCAGGCGGCGGCGGTGGCGGCTGAAATATGGCTGAGTTATTATTCGCCTTCTTCCACCGTGCGTGTGTGTGTGTGTGAGTGCGCGCGTGTGAGCGAGAGGGAGTATGTGAGTGCGCTTCTTGTGATTGCAAAGAGGCGAGGAGGGAGGGAGGTGCGGGGGGTGGAGGGGCGAGTGTGTGTGTGTGTGTGTGTGTCCGTGTGTGCGCGCGCGCCGGGGGTGGGGGGGGGTGGGGAGGAGGGGAGCGGAGGCTGAGGGAGAGGCAGCAGCTCCCTGCAAGCCGTACCAACCTTTCTCTAATTGGAACCGCGGAGCGCTGGCGCTGTCTGGGCTGCGGCGGCGCAGGGCGAAGAAGGGAAGGGGGGGTCTTTTATTATTGTTTTTGCGTGTACTTACCGAGCTAGCCATGCCTGGGGGCCCGGAGGTTTGCTGGGGTGTTGTGTGGTACCCCCCTCCCCCGCCCCCCCTCAGCTGTAATTCATGAAGAGGCTGCTATGAATGAGAGCGCGCCCAGGAACGGAGGGTAGATGGCGGACATTCTCTGCCTTTTTCCCCCGCGCTCGCTTGCTCGCCCGCTCGCTTATTAAACTCAGCCCCAAAAGCAAAAGCAGCAGCAGCAGCAGCAGCTCCAGGGCCAGAGGATGATTCCGGAGCATGCGCCGTAGCGCCTGACACCCGGGCTCCGAGCCTCACGGGGCGGAGGAAAGGCGCGCGGGCGGGGCGGAGCGCGCGGGGAGGCCGAGCGAGCGAGCCAGGGGGAGCTCGAAAGAGCCAATCACCGGCCACCTCTCGAAACCCCGGCGGCCCGCAGCGCCACACTGGAACGCCTTGCTTAAAGTAACAGGTTCCTGCTCGGGGGAGGGGGTGGGGAGGAAATGGAGGGAGGGGGCTCTGCAGTGAGGAGAGCAGCCAGCTGGGGAGCCATCCCAGCCTCTGTGTAAACTCCGTTCGCCCTACAATAAAAAACGGATTAAAACTGCTGGAATGTAGCCACTGCCTAGAGCAGCCAGGGAAGGGGTGTTAAATCAAGTCTTTGGCGTTAGTTAGCACGTTCGGGGAGGTGGGAGTGGGCTTTCTTTTACTTTCCACCACGTATCTCTGTGCTTTTGTGCTGAAAAGGCAAGAACTCACACCCAAACAAACTTGTTTAAAGAGAGAGCGAGCGAAATGCCACCCTTCAAAAAAAAAAAAAAAAAAAAAAAAAAAACCCAAGCAGCAAAATAGCAATCGCTAAGACTGTTACAACCCGCAACAATCCCCTGGCCCCCTTCCCCGTCTACTCATAAGCACCCGCCCACCATCCTCACTCCCCGCCCTTCTACTACTGCCACCGAATTTTTTTTTTTTTTTTTTTTTAATGAAATGAACGAGAAACAAGAATGCTATTTCCTTCCTAGAGAATGCCTCCCGCGTTGGTTACCCGGGCTCGAAGCTTCACAAAGAGATGCCCAGGTGAAGGCAAGACACCTGGGAGTGCCCGGTGCAGACCCTTGGGGACCCGGCTTGGAGTTGTTTTCTTGGTGAGGCTTCCCCTCCTGACAGCCAGCTGGGTTGCATCAGAACGTGAGGACTATCCTTGGAGGACGGCGCGGGGCTACCGGGAGCCTTAAAATAGCAGATAAAGTTAATACTGACTGTAATGTGCATAAATTGGATTATAATCTTTAGGCATATTGGTGACAGCCAACGTAATCCATCTCTGGGTATTAACCCATTTAGGCTCCCGGGTGACAACTCGTCGCCGGAGTGTTCCCATAGTCGCTGTCCTGCAAATGTTCCCACTCCAGTTGTGTTTTGTCTCAGTGATTGTGAATAGAATAGCGCGGCCACGCGTGGGGCGCAGGGAAGAGTAGCGACTAGTTTCTTTTAGAAACGCAGACAGCCTTTGAAAAGGAAACGGATAAGATGTAGACTATTGATATGAAAATGAAAGATGGGTGTGACTTTGGTTCGTTAAACAAAGATCACTGCATCTTCCCAGCCCTTATTTCTCTTTCTCTTCCCCACACCCGCCACACTTTATCTTTTCTGTTTATCTTACTCCCTCTTTTCTCTCTGCCAACTTCTTTCGGAACCTTCTCTTTCCTTCTCCTTGCCTTTCCCCATTGTCTTTCTTCCTCTTTCTCACTCAACCTTCTTGCTTTCTGCTTTTCTCTTTGCTTCTTATACAATGAAAGCAAGTTGTCTTGGCCCTTGGGTTGAAGAGAGCAGAATAGTGGGGAGGAGGTAACCTGGGGCATCCGATGATGTCCTTGCTGTTAATGTTCAGGTCTCCCCGCTGCTTATAAAAAGATAATCGTGACTACTTCCACCCAGCTTTAATCTCCAAACCAACAAGTTTTCAACTCCAGTAGTTTGATCCAGTTGAACTGCTAGTTCCTCTCTCCCAATTACAACCCCAAAACTTCTTTGGTTGAGGACCCCAATTCTTTCAACCCTTCTGCAGGATTTAACTTACAGAACAGAACGCAACTGAGGGGAAAAACATTTTAAACCAAGTCCAAGGACTTAGATTTCTCAACCAAGTACAAAATGCATATCATCTTCCGTGTGTACATAAGTTCCTATCACACCTACATAAGTGCATATCATCTTGTAGGTATTATGAAGCTGTGTTGTAAGGACTAAGTTTACATGCACACAGACGAGCTGCATGTATGTTGCTGTGTGAAGGGTAAAGCCACCTGCTGTGCGTTATTAAACTTTTGATAAAATGATCTAATTGAAGAGAAGTTCTTTGAATAATAATATTTGGAAACTCATGATTATCTAGAAGTATCATTAGTAAAGTAATTTCCTATTGAGCAGTAACCATTAGTAGTGAGCATGGTTTAGGACACAGGTGAAAAACAACAATCCAATTCCCTTTTGAGTTGACTTCAGGGTTTGGCTAACTTCTCTTAATGCCTTCCTGGCTCTCTTGGGATTTTCTCCAGTACTTGTAGTTCCACGAGGAATTGATGTCTCTTTTATGAATTACATGTTTTCCCGATTCCCATTTATTCCAGCAGTTACAAATAAACCACAGAATCTGAAAGGTTTTTGCCCAATACCCCTCCTTTCTCCAAGATCCGAATATAGGGTAATTACCGATCTGCAGACGGTGGAAATTTAAATTCTGTCAGTAGATGGCGCACGGATTCCTTCCACAGACGTCCTTAAGTGACCCCTTTACAACAAAAAGACTGAGACCAAGAGAAAAGAAGAAAAAAAAAAACACAGCTCAGAATACTTTAGGTTCAACTTTGAACAAAGGAATTTAGCCCAGTCTTTCAATTTAATATTTATACCTATTTGAATAAGTTGGCGGTTAAAAGCAATCAAAACAAGAATAACATTAATTTCCTGTCAAACATACCTGGAGATCTCACACTTTCAGTGACATACAACCTTTTGAGTACTTGACAATATAATTATAGAAAATACATTAGAAGCAAATTTTAAGACAAACTTCATTGCTAAATACCAAATAATAATAGTAATAATTAATATGAAGATGATGAGGTATAAAACCATCCACCTATCCAAAGAATAATTATCTTACCAAAAGTCACGCTCTAGTGTGTAGCAGTCTGAAGCACCAAGGGGTTAATTGGAGGAGCAGAATAGAAAGCAACTGACATCATATCAAGTAAAATTTGTGTTGAAGAATAAAAGCCGTATCTTTGACAGATTTTAATTCCTGACCAAGACCACCAGCACCACCACTCTCCTAAAACTGTTATTTTGATACTGTTATATTGATACTAGATTGAACCCAAGGTGCTCTACCACTGAGATACATCCCCTTTTTATTTTGAGACAAGGTCTCGTTAAGTTGTCCAGACTGGCTTTAACTTATGATTCACCTGCCTCAGCTCCTAGAGTCACTGGGATTACAGGTGTGCATCACTGCACCCTGCTAACTCAAGCTTTGTCATTTGCAATTGTTCCACTGAGTTTGGAAATAGAGTACAGTTTAAAAATTTCTAGCAGAACAAAAAGAGTAATTTAAAGTATAAATTGAGTGTTAAGGAGCACCATAAAATAAAATTTAATCTATTTACTGTGATAGATTATTATGCACAATTCAAATAATCAGTTGCCCTTCTTTTGCTATCTGGATTTGGGGAAAAGGAAGATAACAGGAAAAAAATTAAAATGGGATAGACAGTAAGCAGATATATTTGCAAATATTCTCAGGCCAAGCACAGTGGCACAAACCTATAATCCCAGTGGTTTTGGAGGCTGAGGCAGGAGGATTGCAAGTTCGATCACTGAGACCAGTGTCAGTGATTTAGTGAGGCCCTAAGCAATGGAGCGAGACCCTGTCTCAGAATAAAAAGTAAAAAATGGCTGGAGTTGAGGCTTGGTGGTCAAGCATCCCTGGGTTCAATTCCTGCTACAAAAAATTATTCTCAGAATAAGTAAGGATTTTTTCCCACAATGGCACACTTTCTCTGGTTACCACATATATATCTTTACCAAAACGGTTCCCTGTGTTAGGCACACAGAGGTAGGCTCTAAAAATATGAGAATGACAGAGTCCCTACAATCATAGAATTTATAATTCAAGGGGAAATTTTTAACAAAACTATTTTTTTTAATTTCACTATACCTAAATTGGAGGTAGAGATATGTGCCACATATAAACAAGCAACATAGAAATACGACATAAACAGTCCAAGAAGAAGAGAAACAGTGGCACAAGAACAGAAGCCAGAAGTTGTTGCCCTCAGTTCTTTTAAACTTAAAAAGGGAGGTGGATATTTCTCTTGTAATAACAACCAATTCCTCCTTTCCTTTTAATTGACCTCAAGTACTTACTACACTCACTATATTTTAGTTCTCTTTAGGAGAAAAACAAATCCTACAATTAAAGAAAGTTAGGTTTTTTCAAGATCATATGCATATTCTTAGTTGAAATTGTCTCCCTGCTTCTTATAGAAATTTTTGGTTCAGAACATTATATGTTTAATATTATATCTGATTTATGATTCTAGGATTGTTGGGAACACCAGAATAGTAAAAATCATTACTATTTTCATGTAAGCATCTAGTCCAACACTATTTCCAGAAATAAGAAATGCACACAGCTTTTTTAACCACCAGGGCCTCTTCATGTATAAATTATTCCCTGGGAGTCATTTAAGTGATGCATTTATACATTCAGAAGACAAGTGTGCCTGAAAAGTAATAATTTATTAATTGGGTGGGCTGTATCCCTATTTAATATAAGATCTGCAATATATGAAACAAGAAACTATTGGAGATCACGATAAGAGTGTGGTTGAAATACACACAGGAACCCCAGTAGAATAGTTGTAAATAAAATATATATTAAATTGAAACTGTTTACTGGAACACAATCTAAAAAGTAGACCACTGTACTATATCTTTATGCATCTTTGGCCTCTCTTCAAAGGCTACTGTGTAATTTTCTATCATTCTTTACATAATGATTGATCTCTTTTTCAATAGATATTTGCTTTATTTTTATATATGAATTCACCTCTCCCATTTATATACATTGAATCAGGAGCTAAAATGTTAACTTTCTTAAAATCATAAACTACATTATATTTTATTTGATAAACATGGAAAAATGACATATCAGGTCTATAAACATATACAGATAACTCAGATTTCAACTGAAATGCAAAAGAAACATAAAGGAAATTACTCCCTTCAATGCATTAAATGGTGTAACAGTGGCTTGAAAATAATACTAAGCCTTTAAGAAGTGAGTGATTTACCACCTTCTAGTAGGATTAGGTATCCTTTTTGGGTTAAGCTATTTACAATCAGTCTTGAATAATCCATGAGTATATTATCCACTTTGTAGATAATCCACAATGACACAATTTATGTGTGTGGGTTTTTTTTTAAATGTAAATTTATGTTACAGGTAGTTTTTTTAAACTGTACAAAATACAAATGACTACATCTGTCAGTTTCCATTCATAGTTTTTTTTATAGAAAATTTCATTTATTAATTCACCCTTTCTCTTTTAAAGCTTTTTTCTAAATTTTCTAGATGTTATTAAGAAAAACTTTCTAACAGAACTTTCTAAATTTTATTAAGCAATTTGTCATTCTAGATATAGAGTACTCTGGCAAAAAACTATTGATTTAGCAAGCAATACCACTTGATAGAAAAAAAAAACATATATTCATTACTTGTGTGCTGAATCAAAAGAATTCCTAGAGGTTATTGCCAATTATAGCTCTATTATGTCTCCCCTATGAAATCAAATAAAGGAAAATTAATGAAGGACTATTTCTGAACTGTATTGATAGCAATTGGGGGGAAATTTCTAGTTGTAACAAGGAAATAAGAATCACTTATGAATAGCAACTTTACTTATTTCTATGCAATTAGACTCTTAATATTTATTATTTTAATCTTTTGTCTTATGTTTCATGACTTTGACATTTTAGTTTTATTATTAATTCAATGTATTCAATTAACTTTTAGTGGCTGTCCATTGAAGGTCAACCACTGTTCTTGGTCCTTTGAAATCAAAATACAAGTATATGATGTCTCTAACACTCTTATTTATTTTAAAGCATTTTGTAATTATTGACATTAGACAGATTCTTACAGTAATATATGTATTATATGTTATATATATTTTATATTTATATACTTTTTTTTAGGAAAGTCATCATTTTTCAGCCTCCAATGCAGTAATAAATTTAGTCAGAGCTTGTCAATACATCCCAAAAATATTGAGTGAAAGATTTTTATTCACAGTCTCATTGTATCACTCCTCAGATTATATATTATTTACCAAGGGAGAAAGGGACCTTTATAATGGAGAAATCTGGTGGATACCACTTAACCAGGTAATCAAACTAAACAATGAGAGAAGCTAACATCATGTGCCTCTTGATGTGATATAATAAAAAGCATACAACATCACCTGTGTGGTATTCCTGCCAGAAGTGTTTACAATGAATCTAACTCTAAGGAAGAAATCTGACAAATCTGGATCCCAGGGAACATTTTACAAGGTATCTGGCCTAATCTCTTCAAAAATTAGTATAATAAGAGCCCAAAAGAAAAAAGATAAAATGAGAGTATGTTCCAGCTTAATGTTGGCTGAAGAAACATAACAAACTAAATATAATGCTTAATCCTTAACTGAATTCCAAATCCAAAAACAAACACATAAACAAACAAAAAACCAACCTAAAGAAAATTTACCAAAAAAAGAAAAAAGAGAGTCAGAGAGAGAGAGAGAGAGAGAGAGAGAGAGAGAGAGAGAGAGAGAGAGGAAAAAAATCAAGGATATCATGATCTTGAATTATCTTTTATGTAGCTTTGTCTATTTATTTTCAGAATAAAAATTTTAGGGGGAAAATGATTCTTAAGATTCAGAACTGACATCTAAAGTCACTATTTTGTATCTTTCCTCAATAATGCTAATTTCATTTGTTAAAAAATATATGTTAAATTAGAACAAAAGTAGGGAACAAGGGAAATGAAAATATAGTCTAAAGAATTTTTTTCTGTGTGTGTGCTGGGGGCTGAATCTACAGCCTTTGTATATGACAAGCATATGCTCTACCACTGAGGAACTCCTCCAGCCCAGGGGTTTTATTTTTAAAAAGAGAAGATTTGAATTTTTTTTTTCTTTCTTTTCGTTTAAAGCTTTATCTACTTTACATTTTCCCCTTTCTGCCTACCACCAAATTCATTTTTGAATTATAGTAATGTGATGGTTTTTGATTGACTGACATCTTTGAGGTCAGCATCTTTGTTGATCTCTGTTTTTCTATGGTGATGAAGGACTCCAAAAGGGAGCGGGACACATGACATGGGTTTAGCATGCCCTGCTAAATTAGTGACAATATTTTCGTGGAATGTTCTTTCAAAGTAGATGCTGTGTATGAAAGGTTTCCCTCATGAGATTACAGCAATTTAAAGGTCATTCAATTCTACAGACCGCTTAATTGTGCCCCATTAAGCATTTCTCAAAAAGATGTGTGTGTGTGTGTGTGTGTGTGTGTGTGTGTGTGTGTGTTTAATAGCATTCAAGGACTGCCAATATCAGCATTGTCTAACTTAGAAGGATTTTTTTTTCCTACGGCTTTCATCGTTGACCCAGTGTATAATGCACTGACTTTCCTTTTTTATTGCTCAAGGGCAGCTGGATGAGTGGCCTTGGCTCATTTAGAAACCATCTAATGCTTTTGTTCTCAGTTAATATTTTCTTTAAAGGTCACCTACCTCTGATACCCTTCAGGTTAACGCTTCTCAGAGACAGGAGCAGGACCTTTCCTTGATCGAGTATAGCCAGATCTAAAAATTGGCCAGCATTTGTGAACAGATAGCAGATAAACAGATTACTCCTTAGGCTCCCATTTTAGACCCAAGAACCTAGTGGCCACTATTTGTCAATCAGGAACCAGGCAAAGGAATGTGTAAAGAGTAAATGAAATAAGAACAGAGCTCCTTCCTTTTCAAACTTGAGAGAAAATGCACAAAGATACCATTCAGTCCTTAAAATGTCTGTCAGGGGTAGAAAAGATCATTGACTGAGAAGGGAAAACAAAAAAACAGGTTCTAAATAAAGAGCATATGAACAAGATAAATCTAAAGTACTATAAGATAAAAAATTCTAAAGTAAAGCATAAAACAAAATTTACAAGACTTACAATAACAATTTTTATTCAGCAACCCTATCAAGGAAGCTATAATTGCATGTAACATAGTTCAATAAGTTTCTCAATGAATTAGTTGTTATACTTGGTTTTACCCAAACCATGGTTACTCTATAAACAAAAGACTATCTTTTGAGATTATAAGACCTCTTGACTTCAATTAAGACCCTTCATTCTCTTATACTCCTTGTAATTAAAGCCACGTACCAGTCCCACTAGATGCCAGAGGTTTTGATTAGAGAGCTCACACAATGGTCTGACTTTGAGCCAAAATTGAAGTTGAGCCATAAGGCAATGCTCATATGTACATGGCAGGAACAAAATATAGAAACAGTTTTCAGGTCATAGTGCCAAATAAGTCATTTTGTGTCTCTTTTTTTAATTTTTTTTTTTTTTTTACTTTTTTAAAATTTAATTTATTTTTATTGTAAACAAATGGGATACATGTTTCTGTTTGTACATGGAGTAACAGCATACCATTTGCGTAATCATACATTTACATAGGGTAATGATGTTTGATTCATTCTGTTATTTTTTCCTTCCCCTCCACCCCTCCCACCCCTCTTTTCCCTCTATACAGTCCCTCCTTCCTCCATTCTTGCCCCACTCCCACCCCCCATTATGTGTCATCATTCGCTTATCAGCGAGATCATTCGCCTTTTGGATTTTTGAGATTGGCTTATCTCACTTAACATGATATTCTCCAATTTCATCCATTTGCCTGCAAATGCCATAATTTTATTATTCTTTATAGCTGAGTAATATCCCACTGTATATATATACCACAGTTTCTTTATCCATTCATCAATTGAAGGGCATCTAGGTTGGGTTGGTTTCACAGTCTGGCTATTGTGAATTGAGCAGCTATGAACATCAATATGGCTGTATCTCTGTAGTATACTGATTTTAAGTCCTTTGGGTATAGGCCAAGGAGTGGGATAGCTGGGTCAAGTGGTGCTTCCATTACAAGTTTTCTAAGGAATCTCCACACTGCTTTCCAGAGTGGCTGCACTAATTTGCAGCCCCACCAGCAATGTATGAGTGTACCTTTTTCCCCACATCCTCTCCAACACCTATTGTTGCTTATATTCTTGATAATCGCCATTCTAATTGAGGTGAGATGGAATCTTAGGGTAGTTTTGATTTGCATTTCTCTTATTACTAAAGATGTTGAACATTTTTTCATATGTTTGTTGATTGCTTGTAGATCTTCTTCTGTGAAGTGTCTGTTCATATCCTTAACCCATTTGTGATTGGGTTATTTGTATTCTTCTTGTAGAGTTTTTTGAGTTCTTTATATATTCTGGAAATTAGTGCTCTATCTGAAGTATGACTGGCAAAGACTTTCTCCCACTCTGTCGGCTCTCTCTTCACATTACTGATAGTTTCCTTTGCTGAGAGAAAGCTTTTTAGTTTGAATCTATCCCAGTTGTTGATTCTTGCTTTTATTTCTTGTGCTATGGGAGTCCTGTTAAGGAAGTCTGATCCTAAGCCGACATGTTGAAGATTTGAACCTACTTTTTCTTCTATAATCTGCAGGGTCTCTGGTCTGATTCTGAGGTCCTTGATCCATTTTGAGTTGAGTTTTGTGCAGGGTGAGAGATAAGAGTTTAATTTCATTCTGTTGCACATGGATTTCCAATTTTCCCAGCACCATTTGTTGAAGAGGCCATCTTTTCTCCATTGCATATTTTTGGCACCTTTGTCTAGTATTAGAAAATTGTATTTATTTGGGTTTGTGTCTGTGTCCTCTATTCTGTACCATTGATCTACCTGTCTATTTTGGTGCCCATACCATGCCATTTTTGTTACTATTGCTTTGTAGTGTAGTTGAACATTTTGTCTCTCTTGACTCAACAACTTGGTACATACTTTTTTAGATAGAAACTTTAGGCTTTGATTTTTGTTGTTTATTTTGGAGAGAAAAGGAAGAAGTTGGGATTCCTCTAATACTAATTAAAAGTGTAACAGCAATTCTCATATTCATGAGTGAAATTTATTTCTACTCCTAGATTCACCCATCTGTAAAAATATTGATGGAAAGCAGTAGAAAAATACAAATAACCAATTCCAATAACATTATAGGTTGATTTAACAAATATTTATTATACACCTATTATGTGTAAAGCACACAGAATCACAGTTTACAATTTTAAACAGGATTCAATGGAAAGTTCTTTTTTCAGTGCCTGGGATCAAACCAGGACCTTGCGCATGCTAGACAAACACTCTACCATTGAACTACACCCACAGCCTGGAGCAATATTGGTTGAAGAAGAAAGATAGATATAAGAAAAAAAGAGAAGGCTCAGGAAAGACAAACTAGAAATTATATAAAGAAATAAGAAAATGTGTCAGGTGCGGTGGCACACGCCTATAATCCAACAGGCTTGGGAGGCTGAGGCAGGAGGATCAAGAATTCAAAAACAGCCTCAACAAAAAACAAAGTGCCAAGCAATTCAGTGAGACCCTGTCTCTAAATAAAATATAAATAGGGCTGTGGTTGTGGCTCAGTGGTTGAATGATTCTGAGTTCAATCCCTGGTACAACAAAAAGAAAAAGAAAAGAAAAGAAAGAAGAAAATCTGTTAAAAAACAATGTTATGGAAAAACAGTAGAATGAAACACACAGTATTACTCTATATATGTGTATGATTACATTAATGGTGTGAATCTACATTGTGTACAACCATAGAAATAAAAAGTTGTACCATTTGTGTACAATGAATGCAAATGTGTTTGTGAAAATAAAAAATATTTTAATTAAAAAAATGAACAAAAATAAAATAAGGGGTAATAAAGTTAGATTAAAAAAAGAAAAAAGATAATGTTAAAAAATTGCTTTTAACATTGCAAAAACTTAAAAAGCTTTTAATTTCTTCAAGATAATATATTTCCTGGGATAAGTCAATTTGTTTAGTAACAAGAAGAATATGAATAAAATAAAATAGGCACAGAATTTCGTAACCATTTAGGAATAGAGAAACAAGGACATTCATCATTACCCAGGATTCTGTCATTACTAACTGATGCCATCAAGGTTACGGTGCACCCATCCGCAGTTTTTCAGTTGGGAAAAAATTAGAGTACCTTTGATCCTGGATTACTCTGGCAATGGTTTTTAACCTCATTCTTTTTCTCCTCTACACCAGTATTTTATCATATAGGTCATTTTGGGAATCTGCCTTGTGTTTCACAGGTAGAAATCCTGAAAAATCTAGTCTGAAGGTAATTGCTGAGGCAATTACTTAATTTTACATGCTTAGAGTCAAGAGTTCATTGAACTCGTAGGTACGTATTTGAAAAATGCTACAAAAAACTATTAAATCAATCAATCTTAGGAGTTACTGTTTTTCTTTTTAAAAGTATTGACCTCAGTATAAATTGGCTAACCTACTCCTTAATGTCAAAGATAAAATGATTTAACTCTGGGGTAAAAGCAAGCACACTTGGCAAAACTGGGCAACAGAAGTAATTTTGAGCCAACTGCATTTCTCAGAAAAAAAAATTCTTTGACATCAGGGGTTGTCTCCAGTTGGCAGAGTTAAGGAACAGCAGACATTCCCAAAATAACAAATTTGAGACATCTTATTGTAGAAATAGTAAAAAAGACAATTTCAGAATAGTTTTCCCTGTGTTTTGCAGCACTGTGCGTCAAACCCAGGGCCTCATGAATGCTAGGCAAGCACTCTATGAGCTACACCCCAGCACTCAACATAGTTTTTCATTAAGCCAATGGTGCAAAATTTATTTACATGAGAAATGAAGACGGCCCCAAAGTAACTGTTAAAACCAAGGTAAAAACAGTTATTTTAAATCAAGTGCAATTGTGCTTATCTATAATTTTAGCTACTTGGAAGACTGAGGCAGCAAGACCCTATCTCAAAATAAAATTTTAAAAGGGTCTGGGGATGTAGCTTAGCGGTAAAGCATTTGCCTAGCATGTGTGAGGCCCTGGATTCAATCCCTGGTTCTAAAAATAAATAAATAAAAATAAATAAAAAGCACCCAAATCACTTTTCATTCTGTGAATATACATAATTTTATAAGTGCTTATTTTCCCTTGAACAATAAAACTAAAATAAAAGTTTGGGGGTTTTTTTTTGTTTTTTTTTTTTTTGTTTTTTTTTTTTTTTTTGAGTCATGACAGTTCTTTACCAGTCATTTAAAAGTCAGTTTTAGGAAAGAATACATTTTCAAAAAAAAAAAAAAAAAAAACCATAAGAAGAGGAGGAAATAACTCAGAAGGTGGGGAGTGATATTGTAATGTGTAGATTATGATTGTTTCTTAAGAAAAATATCTGTACATAACACAAAATCATCTTTGGAACTATGAAGTAGTAACTGCAAAATTATGTCTTACTGAAAGCTTTCAGGGCACTGGTGGTGCAGCTCAATGGTAGAAGGCATGCTTGCAGAAGGCCCTGGGTTCAAACTCCAGCATCGCCACTTCCCAAAAAAGCTGATGGTCAGAGAGTTAAAGTGAACCCATGGACATATTTTGTTGGACCTGAAGAAACTTTTTTTTTTTCTTTTATTCTTAGTAAATACACATCAATTTCATTTGGGATCAGGGAAAAAATGTGAACATTTCAGAGTAATCTTAGTAAAGTAATATATGGTATTGAAAATTTTTTTTCATTATCTTTTTTTGACAGTGATATTTAAACATTTTTTTCATACATGTATATAGAATAATAATGTCTGTCTCATTCTATGTCCTTCCCATCCCCTCTGCCCCACCCCTCCCCTCTTTCCTCTCTGAACAAACTTTTTGATTTGTTCATTGGTTTAAAATAACATAGTGAAGGGCTGGGGTTGTAGCTCAATAGGAGAGCACTTACCTAGCATGTATGAGGCACTGGGTTTGATTCTCAGCACCACAGATAAATAAATAAAATAAAGGTCCATTGACACTAAAATTTTTTTAAATAAAATAAAATAACATAGTGGACATTGCATAAATTTTGAAAATTTTTATGTAAAAATTTGAATTCCCAGCTTTTTCTGGAGAAAAGAAAAAAAATCACAATATCTTGCCACCCAGGGCACATGCATCTGAATGACCCAGCTGAAGCTGCCCCACTAGATGAGGTGTTTGTCCAGTTACCTACTGTTCCCTGTGCCCATTTCACTCAGTCATTCAACTGGCCTGGTCCCTGAGGCCCTTTCTGGAGCAGGAAAGATGACTGCATCTCCAGGATCCCATTGTTGATATGGGACACATGTGGTTGATATATGATGTACAAAACGGGCTTGAAGCCTATTTGAGTTAAGAAAAGCTTTTACATCTCTAAATAATTTTTAAAAATTTAAAGAGTATTTCATCGCATGAAAATTATTTGAAATTTCAGTGTTTATAAATGAAGTTTTATTAAAATGTAGCACCCCTCACCGGTTTAGTATTTGTGTGCTGCTGTGCTGCAAGGGTCAGAATGGAATAGTTGTGACAGAGACCTTATGGCCCCCCAAAGGTTAAAATACAATACTTTTGTTAAGGAAAAAACTACTTAATGAAACTTGTTTCAGAATTATAAGGAAGACTTTGTTCCAGACCATGGCTACAGGTATAGGCACCCCTGCGATGGGGGCTCGCAGTGGGCAGGGAGAGATTAGGCTTAACTCTGAATACAGCGTAGGAGAGTGGGAATTTATAACCAAAGAGCAGGGTGGAGAGATAAGACATGGAAAATTACTAGGAGGAAACATCAGAGGTGAGGGGTTTCCCTGGCTAAACCAACGTAACAGTTCTTGCTGGCTGAAGAGAGGTGGGGATGATCTGATATCACCTGGGGATGGTGGAGAAGGAGGAACCAGATCAGATATCTAGGGTGGGGAGTTCTTGCTAAATCTGGTTTATTTATTTATTTGTGGTGCTAGGGATTTAGTTTTACCACTGAGTCCTAGGAGTGCTTTACCACTGAGCTACGACCCCTGTTCTCCCCCACCCCACTTTGTACCAGGATTGCCTAGCCTTTTTATTTTTTATTTTGAGACAGAGTCTAACTAAATTACCTAGGGCCTTGCTAATTTATTGAGGTTGGCTTTGAACTTGCGATCTCCCTGCCTCAGCCTTCTGAGTCTCTGGATTGTTGCTGAAAGCTCAGTCCGTGTCCCTGATGCCAATTCATTATCAAGGACATGATTTTGATAAAAAGGAAAAGGAAGGTTTATGGCTTTGCTAGCAAAGGAGAAACGCAGGGAACCCCTGCCCCAAAGGCTGTGATTCTGCCCATCAGCAAGAACAGGGGCTTTTAAAGAGATGGATTCAAAGGCTACATTTCATGTGCTCTCTGTTGGAGTCATAATTCACTTGTTAATTTGGGAGATCAAATTCATTTCTGAGATTTTCTGGTGCCATCCCCAAATTCTGAATTACTTCCATTACTGGCAGGTGTGTGCTCAAGGACAGATAAGGGAAGAAAGGTAATCCAGTCTCTCCTGAGATTAGGAAGGGGGAGAGATTAGGGAGGAGCAGGGAGAGGAAGAGATAGAAACATGTCCATTTTAAAATTACATTGTAGTGGTAGAGCCGCAAGGGTTAGATTCAAAGCATAAACTGGACCACTGTTACAGGATCACAGGGGTGCACCCTGTCTTTTTTTTTTTTTTTTTTTTTTTTTTGAGATAGGGAATATGCCACGTTGCTGAGAGTCTCCCTTAGTTGTAGCGGATAGCCTGGGACTTGCAATCCTCCTGCCTCAGCCTCCCAACTAGCTGGAATAAATTGGTCAATTAAAGAATCTTTGTTTTTCCCTCCGTGGAAAAAGTTTGAGAACCTTGACCTGGACCAGTATTGTCCAAGAGAAATGTAATACAAGCCACATTGGTAATGTAAAAAGTTCTAGTAGCTGGATTTTAAAAGAGGAAGATGAAAAGATGAAATTAATTTTAATAATGTATTTTATTTAACTCGATATAACAAAATATAATCATTTCAATATGCAGTCAGTATGAAAATTATTAATGAACTATTTTATATTCATTTCTCATACTGTGTTTAAAATTCATTGTGTATACACTTGCAATATATCCGAAATATCATTAACCCAATTTCAAATGCTCAGTAGGCACAATGTTGCATATTTGAAGGACAGCACAAATTTAGAATTCAAAAATATTGGGAGAGGGGCTTTGTATGTAGCTCAGTGGTACAGCTTGTAGTTAGCATCCTAGGCCCAGGGCTTAATCCTCAGTACCAAAAAGAAGAAAAAGAATATTAGGAGAAGACAACAATTTAGCAAAGAAATTAACTCAATTTACATAATAAAGAGCTCAAGGGTGTTAGGAAAAGTTGGGTAGGAACAAATGCCTGCAGGCTTAGGGGTGAACAGGAGTGAAGTTGGGGGAATGAGATAGGCTACAAGGAGATGAGGTTGCCTAGCCCAGTAGCAGGCCATGGGGGAAGAAAGAATTTGAAGAAGCTGGAGGGTCAGAAACCTGTGCAAGAGGACTGTGAGTTCAAAGTCAGTGTCAGCATTAGTGAGGCCCTAAGAAACTCAGTGAGACCCTGTCTCTAAATAAAATATAAAAAAAAGGTCTGGAGATGTGGATCAGTGGTTAAGTACTCCTGGATTCAATCCCTGGTACCAAAAAAAAAAAAAAATTTTTTTAAAGTTAAGACACATTAGGGTCTAGCTGTTCTTCTCCTGGGGTTCAGGAAAAACCTAAAGATTTCGTTATTTGAAGAAATTTATGTTCAAATCCATTCTTTGTGAAGAATACTGCTTTAGAGCTCTAGAGTAAAAAAAAGTTTCAAAACATTTAAAGTTGGGTACTTTTAGTTGAAAGATTGGAGATAAAGAGATAAGTCTGAATTCATACCTCTTATAAGGCAGTGAACACTTCTGTGCTTTCTCTAAGATTACCCACCACAGGATGGCTGGCTAATCTAATGGGTAGGGCCACTGCTCACTGGATCTCTCATGTCTGCTGAAAGTTCCAGATGTTAATAGTCACTGGTCCAGGCTTTCTTCCCTCCATGCCATCAGCTGTGACGAGGCTCATCCTTTCTCATGTGTTCATGTATACAATTCCCATACAAAATGGTGATTACTGTTTGAGGCAGCATAAGAGCAGAAAGGAAAGGGAGTAGGGTTTGGAGACTGCTATCAGAAGCTCAGTCCTTGTCAAAACGAGGACACAGTTTTGAGAAAAAAAGGAAAAAGAAATTTTATTGCTTTGCTAGCAAAGGAGAAGCACAGGGGACTCCTCACTCAGAGGCTGTGATTCTATCAAGGAGAACCGGGGGTGCTTATAAAGGGTGATTCAAAGGTTACATTCCACGTGTTCTCTGTCTGAGTTGTAATTCACTTGTTAATTTGGGAGATGGTCATTTCTGAGATCTGGTGCCATCCCCAAAGTCTGAATTACTTCATTCCTGTGGTGGGTGTGTGCTCAAGGACAGATAACTCTGCCTAGGATGGGAAAGAAAGGTAATTCTATTTCCCCAAGATTAGGGAGGGGGAGAGATTAGGGAGAAGCAGGGAGAGAGGAAGAGAAAGAAACATGTCCTTTCAAAAATAAGCCATAAAGAATGATAAAATTATGGCATTTGCAGGCAAATGGATGAAATTGGAGAATATCATGCTAAGTGAGATAAGCCAATCTCAAAAAGCCAAAGGACGAATGATATCGCTAATAAGTGGAGGATGACACATAATGGGGGGGAGGGAAGGGTTAGTGTGAGGGTTAGAGTTAGGGTTAGGGAGGGGTCAAGTATGGAGGAAGGAAGGACTGTATAGAGGGTAAAGAGGGGTGGGAGGGGTGGGGGAAGGGAAAAAAATAACAATGAATCAAACAACATTACTCTATGTAAATTTATGATTACACAAATGGAATGCCTCTACGCCATGTACAAACAGAGAAACAACATGTATCCCATTTGTTTACAATTAAAAAAAAAACATATATAAAACACACACACACACAAAAAAAAGTCACAGTGGCAGAGCAGCAAGGACTGTATTCAAAGCATAAAGTGGACCACTGTTACACTTCCTGATCTCTGTCTTAAACTTCAAGCTCCGCAGGCTTTAGAGGTATATGCCTGTAATCCCAGTGATTTGGGAAGCTGAGGCAGGAGGATCACAAATTCAAGGTCAGTCTCAGTCACTTAGTGAGGCCCTAAGCAACTGAGACCATGTCTCAAAATTTTAAAAAGGGCGGGGAATGTGGCTCAGTGGTAAAGTGCCCCTGGGTTCAATCCCCAGTACCAATAAATAAATTATCATCATCACAGTATGAGTGAGAACGCTTGTCACACACAGTCCTAAGGAATATGCCATGCAAAGACACGGTTCTTGGTAAAGTAGTTATTAAAGGACCACAAAAGAAAACAAAAGTTTTGAAGATCTCTTTGAAAGGGATTATAAAACAAATGAAAACAATAACAAAGATTTAAATATATTAAAGAAAATAAATCAGAAAAGATGATAAATCATGTAAATCAATGATGTATTTAAGGATGAAGACGGTAAAAAAAAAAAAAAAAAAGGATGGAGAAGAGATAGCTTACTGAGTCAACATGTTCTTGGCCTCAATCCCGATCCAGGAGGGATTAGGGAGACCAGAGTTTCCAAACTGTCTCCAGCGAAAGCAAATTGTGGCCAATGGATATTTTAAATCAATATGAAAATAAGCACAGAAAAATCATGCAGGCTGGCTTGTGTCTCTGATGACTTCACTGGAGGATGCTTTAAAAGAGATCACTCTTTCCACATTATGATCACACTGCCATTTATGTGTATGAGGATTTGTGAGAAACAGAGGAGTATTTTGTTTTTCATTTTAGAAGGTGAAATCAGACTGGGCACAGTGGTTCACACCCGTCAACCCAGCTACTGGGGACCCCCGAGTCAGGGAGTTTGCAAATAAGTTCCAAGTCAGTCCAAGAACTTATAACTGTTTCAAATACAAAACTGTTAGGGGGATGCAAATCAGTGGTAGAGCACCCCTGATTTAATCCTCAATACCATTCAAAACAAAACAAACGAGAAGGTAAAATGAGATATTTTAAAATCCTTAAGACATAATATTCATTCAGCTTTTTGCAGGCCATTAACTTAAAATTCAATTTTACATTCTTTCCTAATGCTTAAATCACAGTAGTTTTCTAAGACTAATATTCTATATACAGTTTTATTTAGTGTGGTACTAACTTAATGATAATTTTTTGGGGGGAGGGGATGGTACTGGGGATTGAATCCAGGGGCACTAATACCGCCAAGTTATATCCCCAGCCCTTTTGATTGATTTTTTTTTATTTTGAGACATGGTCTGGCCAAGTTACCCAGGCTGGCCTTGAACTTGGGATCCTCCTGTCTCAGCCTCCCAAGTCGCTGGGATGACAGGCATGCGACACCACGCCCATCTGTGATAAATATTTCCTGCCTGCCTATTTTTTTTCCCCTTAGGCAGTAAGGAACCAGTATGGCCAAAGCAAGATTTCAATCCCATTTTCTCTTCAGACCTTGCCACCCCCACATCAGGGGGTAAAATCAATCTTCCCTTCCCTTTAGCCTTTGGAGAACTTCTCATTTGCCACAATAAATAAGAGTGCAGCACAAGTGGTGTTCGGTGACTTTTCAGGCCTTGATCTTAAAAGCGATGGTATTTTCCCTTGGCCTCTCTTGGGACCCTTACCTTTGGGACTCAGCTGTCATGGTGTAGGAAACCAAGATGCCACAAGAAAAAGTCATGTGTAGGTGTTCTAACCACAGTTCCAACTGTGTGAATCCTCGTGGCCCACAGCCAGCATCAGCTGCTGCTGTGTTGATGCCAAGCGAAGCAGAGACAAGCTGTCTCTGCTGAGATTCCCTCAAATGGCATGTTTGTAAGAAAAACGTTTTCATTCTAAACCACTTAGTTTAGAGTTGCTTTGTTATACAGCAGTAGGTACCTGGAAGATCAACATTAGAAATTACATTTCCCAGTTTTTCTGGAAGACTGGAGTAGCCATGTGACATATTTCTGACCAATGAAATATGAAGAGCTGTATTAGTCTGTTTTTCACCACTATATGAAATACCTGATTCAGACTAAATTTACAAAGAAAAGATTACTTAACTCACAGTTTTGGATGACAAAAGTCCAAACAGTATAACACAGGCTCTAGGGAGGGCCCCATGACAGATGGCTGAGCGTGGTAGGAAGAAGCACTGCATCTCAAACCAGGAAGCGAGAGAGTTGAGTAGGGTCAGACTTATTCCTTGTTTAACAACCCTCTTAGGAGAACTACCTGCATGGCAAGGCCTCCAATGACTTCCCCCTGGGCTCTACCTCTCAAAGTTTCCACTGTCTCACAATGCTGCCCACAGGGGACTGAGCCTCCATCGATCATATGGGCCCCTGGGAGACAGTTCAGCCATATCCCAACCATAGCAGGTGAAAGTCCAAGACTCAACAGATACTCATGTGACTGGAAAACCTGGATCCTCTGTTCTTCCTTCTGCCTGCACTTCAGAGTGACAGCTAGAACTCTTGCAGCCAATTGAAAGAATGAGAATGAAAGACCACACCCTGAGGATTTAGAACAAAAACCTTTTAGACTCAACATGTCCTGTCTCATAAGGACGATGCAAACTAAAGCTATACTATTTCTCATGTGTAATAAGGCAAACATTAGAATAACTGAAAAAACATATTTTTAAGAAAAAGAAGAGGAAAGACTGACAACCCCAGACTTTGGTGTGAATGTGTGGACCAATTAAAACTTGCCCACATTTCTGATTGGAGTGTAAAATAGTACTGACTACCGATTAGAAACCAGCAGTTTCTAACAAAGACAAAAATGTATGTTTATTCTATGATCCAGCTATTCTGCTTTCATATTTTCATTAAATATGAAAGTATATATTCGCAAAAAGATTTAAGTATGAATGAATGTTCATAGTTCTTCATTTTTTTTTTTGGGGGGGTGGTTACCAGGAATTGGACCCAGAGGGTGCTTAAGTATTCAGCCGCATCCTCAGCCTGTTTAATTTTTTTTATTATTTTGAGACACGATCTTGCTAAGTTGCTAAGGGCCTCACTGAATTGCTGAGGCTAGCTTTGAACTTGTGATCCTCCTGTCTCAGCCTCTGAGTCAACTGGGATTATAGGTGTGTGCTGCCATGCCCAGTCAGAGTTCTTTATTCTTTCTTTTTTTTTTTTTTCTTAAGTATTTTTTAAGGTTCTTTTTTAGTTGTTGATGGACCTTTTTTAAAAATATATATATTTATTTATATGTGGTGCTGAGAATTGAACCCAGTGTCTTACCCGTGCTAGGCAAGTCCTCTACCACTGAGCCACAAACCCAGCCCCCAGAGTTCTTTATACTTAATAGTCCAGAAGAGGAAACAACTCATAGTCTACAAACATGACAATTGGTGAAACTGAGAAAAGAATCATTGTATATATGCTACAATGGAGTGCTTTTGGTAATGAAGAATGAACTAAGTATTTATATATGCAATGGCATGGATAAGACTTAAAAACATATTGAGAAAAAGAAGCCAAGTGCATGAATATGTACTATGTGATTCTTATGTGGCATTCAGAACATGCAAAACCAATGGATTTTGAGAGAAATCAGAACAGCAGCTAACTATGGGAGGGACTGATTAAAAGGGCACAAAGGAACTGTTTGGGGTGCTAAAAGTTCTTAATCTCAACTGGGATATTAGTTATTAATATTCAATTACCAAAATTCATCAAACTATAACCAAGGTATGTATACTCCACAGTTAGTGAATTGTTAAAATAGTTAATTAAAAATAAATATGTACAGGCTTACTTTCAATGACATTTATACTCCTAAGATCCACTCAGAGGAAGTAAGGTCTAAATATTATTAATTTGCCAGCTAACTTACAGCAGCAATGTTTAAACTAATAGTAGGAAATATAATATTTTTGTGACCAGGTCTTGCTGACCAGTATAACATTCTTTCTCATTTATTTACTCAAAACAATATATTCTAAATAAAAACATATTCACATGAATTTTCTTTCTCTTTTTCCCAAGTTGAGACAACCATAAAAAATTACTTTATTAGTAATAATTAGTATAATTATTAACAAATATTAGTTGTACAAATTAATGAATTTCACTGTGACAGTTATATACATACATACATTGTGCCTTGATTCCCATATCACAAGTGACAGAGCTGCTTGGTAAAAGTGATTTCTCACTCAAGATCTGAGTTATAGCAGAATTAACCAGTGCAAAGGAGAGGAGAGTATCAGAGTCAGGTGAGTCCCAGAGGAAAGGGGAAAACTATACACACACACATACACATTGATATACATGGCATATATGTATGTGAATATACATCTATATTATATATATTTATAAATGTATGTGTTTAGCTGGGTGCACACATCTGTAGTTCCAGATACTTAGGAGGCTGAGGCAGGATAATCCTAAATTTGAGGTCAGCTGGGCAACTGAGAGACATCCTGTCTCAAAATAAAATAAAAAGGTCTGGGGGTGTAGCTCAGTGGAAGAGCGCTTGCTGAGAAGTGTGAGACCCTGAATTTAATCCCCATACCACAATGACAACAATAAAACACACAGGCTTGCACGCACATACACAAATATAAAATACACACAGAGAAACAGAGTTAAACTAAAAGATGGTCAGGGGTCAATGAGTTTATTGCATTGGATGCAAACACTGAAAAGGCAGTAACAATTATCTAAATGAAAAATAGTTTGAAAAGGTATACAGAGAATTTTTTAAAAAAAATTTATAGTTGTAGATGGACAACTTTATTTTATTTGCCTTTATTTTATTTGTTTATTTTTATTCAGTGCTAAGGATCCAACCCAGTGCTTCACACGTGCTAGGCAAGCACTATGCCACTGAGCCATAACCCTAGTCCCAGATATAGAGAATCTTGAGAGATGTCTTGATCTGGAGGTGGCTAAATGGATATGTACATGTGCACATGTAAAATTCATTAAGGTTTATGTTTATGCTAGTGTGCTTTGCACACTTTATTGCATGTTCTTATATTTCACTTTTTAAAAAGAGAGAGACTAAGCCCTAGGTGATAGAGTTAAAATGCAGTGTGGACAAAGGGGTCTATAATGGAGATCTGTCTAGGTGATAGATTTGATGAGGCCTAGAGGTTGCTTGGGTGAGGGGAGAATGTAAGGGTGAGACACCTTCACTTCTGAGTCGGGTGGCTAGTTGAACAACGGTGCAAATACTCTAGACAGGAGGAATGATGGCTTAGAGGATATGACACAGTCAGCTGCGAGCATGACAGAATTGTGAGTAACATACAAGTTGAAGAAGTAACACTTTTATTTTGTGACTGGTAACACAGGCACTCAGTAAAATATTTGTTGAATGTATAAATGTCCAGTAAACTATTGAATGGATAATTTTGAATATTGGAAGAGAAGTCGAACTCCAGAAAGGTATTGAGTAAACATCAGTATATAGAATGTGCTAGAATGAGCTACTTTTCTGCAAAATATAGATTTAGTTATATACACGACTCCCTGAATGCAAATTATATTTCCCAGCCTCCTTGCAGCTGATTTTGACTATATGACTAAGGATCTGATATAAGGGATTTAGTAGAAATGATTCTTGTGACTTCTGGATTATGACCTTTATAAGAACAAAACATATTCCCTGCTTTCCACAGAGTTGAATGCAAATACAGTGACTGGATAAATTGGGCCACATGGACAGGGGCCATATCCAAGAGATGTCAAACCTTTAGAAACTCTCGGATTCCCTAATCCACTGAGTGACCATATTATGCCCAGACCATACACACATAATGTTACGTGAGAAATAACTCCCATTTTTAGTATTTTTGTCTCATTATTTTAGTCTAGACTTTATGTGACCTAGTCCAACTATTATTTAAAACAAGGGAGAAAGTGACAAACGAGAATTACCAGGAGAGTGTGGCACTGTGAAGGCTGAGGAAGAAGACAAGAAAGAAGTAGTCAACCATCAACCATGTTGAAAGCTTTGATCCATCAACAAGGAGAAGATTCAATGTGAGAGCACCTCCTCAGGATGTTGAATTTCATTGTCTTGATTATTGTTACCTAGTCACTTACCCACATGAACCAATTGTGTCTCACTAATTAGGACGAAGTCCCATAAATTTCTTCTAGTTTTTGCTTCCTATCTACTCGGTATAGAAATACGGTTTTATTTTTGTTAAAAATCTCACCAACCCAGCTCATTCAAAAAGGATTTGTCAGTCTGACATTTTGTTTAGGTAGATGTTCTAGAAGGTGCCAGTATTGGATCCATTTTAATTCCAAACTAATTAAGCTTGGACTGGAAACAACCACAGTGACCCCAAGCAGTCAGTACCTCTTACCAAAAATTATATGGTAGATGAATCTAGCGGAACAAGGGGATATACATTTCAAGCCAGAGTTGTTATGTTAGTCAATTGTCTTCTTATGCAAAGCACAGAAACTAAGAAAGGTGAGATTTATTGTGTTTTGAGATAGTTCCAAGATTCTGAGGAGCCAGTGTTGTTCTAGGAACCTCAAAGACCAGAAGCGGGGCTTAATGTCACCCTTTTTCCTACTCCCCTTTTCTCTCTGTCAGCTTTATGTTTTCACACACAGTTATACTTTTGAGAGAAAGTGGCACGTTGTATACTCTTAATAATTATGCGAGGTTAGATTCTAAAAGTGAAATTTTGGCTCAGAGTATGGACATTCTATAAAGTTCTTGATATACATTGCCAATTGACTTTCTTTTTTTGTTTGTTTTGTTTTTTGGTTTTTTGGTACTGGGAATTAAACCCCAGGGTGCTTAATCACTGAGTCACATCTCCAGTCCTTTTTTTTTTTTTTTAATTAAAATATTTTTTATTTTTACAGACACATTTTGATTCGTTGTACACAAATGGGGTACAACTTTTCATTTCTATGGTCGTACACAATGTATACTCATACCCCATTCATGTAATCATACATATGTATAGGGTACTACTGTTTTTCCATCCCCACCCCCTCCCACCTCTTTTTCCTCTACACCATCCAAAGTTCCTTCATTCTTCCCCCCCCCCCCCGTTACCCCCCATCATTATATATTGTCATGCACTTATCAGAGAAAACATTCAGCCTTTGGTTTTTGGGGCTTGGCCTATTTCACTTAGCATGATATTTTCCAACTTCATCCATTTACCAGCAAATGCCATAATTTTACTCTTCTTTGTGGGTGAGTAATATTCCATTGTGTGTGTATACCACAGGTTCTTTATCCATTTGTCAATTGAAGGGCATCAAGTTTGGTTCCACAATCTAGCTATTGTGAATTGAGCTGCTATGAACATTGATGTGGCTGCATCACTGTAGTATGCTGATTTTAAGTCCTTTGGGTGTAAACCGAGGAGCAGGATAGCTGGGTCAAATGGTGGGTCCATTCCAAGCTTTCTGAGGAATCTCCATACTGCTTTCCAGAGTGGCTGCACCAATTTGCAACTCCACCAGCAATGTACGAGTGTGCCTTTTTCCCCACATCCATGCCAACACTTATTATTGTTTCTGTTCTTGATAATAGACATTTTAATGGGAGTTTGATGAAATCTTAGGGTGGTTTTAATTTGCATTTATCTAATTACCAGGGATGATGAGCACTTTTTCATATATTTGTTGATCACCTATATATCTTCTTCTGTGAAGTGTCTGCCCATTTTCTTAGCCCATTTATTGATTGGGTTCTTTGTATTTTGGGTATAAAGTTTTTTAAGTTCTTTATAAACTTTGGAGATGAGTACTCTGTCTGAAGTGTGTGTGGAAGAGATTTTCTCCCACTCTGTAGGCCCTCTTTTCACATTATTCATTGTTTCCTATGCTGAGAAAAAAACTTTTAGTTTGAATCTATTCCATCTATTGATTCTTGCTTTTACTTCTTGTGCTATGGGGGTCTTGTTAAGGAAGTCTGGTCCTAAGCCAACATGATGGAGATTCGGTCTACTTTTTCTTCTATTTGGTGAAGGGTCTCAGGTCTAATTCCTAGATCCTTGATCCATTTTCAGTTGAGTTTTGTACAGGATGAGAGATAGGGGTTTAGCTTCATTTTACTGCGTATGGATTTCCAGTTTTCCCAGCACCCTTTGTTGAAGAGGCTATCTTTTCTCCATTGTAAGTTTTTGGCACCTTTGTCTAGTATGAGATTACTGTACTTATGTGGGTATGTCCCTGTGTCTTCTATCCTGTACCATTGATCTACCTGTCTATTTTGGTGCCAGTACCATGCCGTTTTTGTTACTATTGCCCTATAGTAGAGTTTAAGGTCTGGAATTGTGATACCTCCTGCATCACTCTTCCTGCCCAGGATTGCTTTGGCTATTCTGGGTCTTTTGTTCTCCCAGATGAATTTCATGATTGCTTTTCTGTTTCTATGAGAAATGTCATAGGGATTTTAATTGAATTGTGTTAAATCTGTATAGTGCCTTTGGAAGTATGGCCATTTTGATAATACTAATTCTGGGAGGACCGCGGAGCAGCGAGGGGAGGCACGCATGGGGGGTGGGGGGGGGGAGATCAACCCGCCCCCAACGGAGCTGAAGAAGAAGCTGTTCAAGCGCCGGCGGGTGTTGAACCGGGAAAGCGACTGAAGCATCAGGTGGTCGGGGCTGTGATAGACCAAGGGCTGATCACGCGGCATCACCTCAAGAAGCGCGCATCCAGTGCACGTGCCAATATTACTGTCAGGGAAGAAACGCAGAAAACTCCTGCAGCACATCCGGCTTGCTCAGAAAGAGAAGGCAGCAAAGGAAGTGGAAGTCCCTTCAAAACCAGCCAGGACTAGTGAACCACAGCCCAAAAGACAAAAGAAGATACCCCCCCCCCCCCCCATGTAGACATGGAGAATCTTGAGGATGCGAGCTAAAGTTCTTACCTCTTCCGCCAGATTTTCAACTAGAGCCAGCAGGATTTGGTGATTGTTTCAGAGGATTTTGAAGAAAGCATTACCTGCTTTCACTCATCCCAGTTCCTCTTACATGATGGCTTACTGACTTCCCCTGGAGAAGTTGAGAGGGAAGAGGGTAGTAAAGAAGGATTCTAGAGGGCCCAACTTCCGTTTATAATAAATCCCTAGAGCTTTGACTGACGTGTGTGATAAAGTATGGGAATGGCGGATGGGCCATGAAAAGGTCTATGGGTGTGGGTGGAGACAGTCTAGAAACACAGACTCCTTTGAGCAAAAATAATGAGAAGCTAGTCTCTGGTGACCTGGTCTCTGTTTCTCTCCCACTTTCCATTTCTGACAATAATAGAGGTTATTTTAGGAATGACATGCGGTACAGATCCTAATCCTGCCTTGATCCCTGTGTGACCAGGATGGGCAGGTCACTTTACTTCATGCTCATCTTGCTTCTTTTGCTGGATTATGTTTTTAATAAAGTAAATACCAAAATAAAAAAAATAATATTAATTCTGCCTATCCAAGAACATGGGAGATCTTTCCATCTTCTAAGGTCTTCTTCAATTTCTTTCTTCAATGTTTTGTAGTTTTTACTGTAGAGATCTTTACCTCTTTGATTAGACTGATTTCCAAGTATTTTATTGTTTTCGAGGCTATTGAGAATGGAGTTGTTTTCCTCATTTCCTTTTCAGATGTTTCATTGCTTATGTATAAAAAGGCTTTAGATTTATGCATGTTGATTTTATAACCTGCTATTTTGCTGAATTCATTGATGAGGTCTAGAAGTTTTCTGGAAGAGTTTTTTGGATCCTCTAAATGTAGAATCATGGCATCAGCAAATAGTGACAGTGTAAGTTCCTCTTTTCCTATTCGTATCCCTTTAATTTCTTTAGTCTGTCCAATTGTTCTGGCTAGTATTTCGAGTACAATGTTGAACAGAAGTGGTGAAAGAGGGCATCCTTGTCTTGTTCCCGTTTTTAAAAGGAATGGTTTCAGTTTTTCTCCATTAAGAATGATGTTGGCCATGGGCTTAGCATAAATAGCCTTTACAATGTTCAGGTATGTTCCTACTATCCCTATTTTTTCTAGTGTTTTGAGCATGAAGGGGTGTTATATTTTGTCGAACGCTTTTTCTGCTTCAATTGAAATAACCATGATTCTTATCCTTAAGTCTATTGACATGATGGATTACATTTATTGATTACAGATGTTAAACCATTCTTGCATTCCAGGGATGAACCCCACTTAATCATGGTGCACAATTTTCTTAATATGTTTTTGGATACGGTTTGCCAGTATTTTGTTAAGGATCTTTGCATCTATATTCATCAAGGATATTGGTCTAAAATTTTCTTTCCTTTATGTGTCTTTTTCTGGTTTGGGTATGAGGGTGATATTAGCTTCATAGAATGAGTTGGGTACGGTTCCCTCCTTTTCTATTTCCTGGAATACTTTGAGAAGTATTGGAATGAGTTCTTCTTTGAAGGTCTTGTAGAACTTGGCTGAGAATACATCTTGTCCTGGGCTTTTCTTGGTTGGTAGGCTTTTGATGGCTTCTTCTATTTCATTGCTTGATATTGATCTGTTTAAATTGTGTATGTCCTCCTGGTTCATTTTGGGAGAATCATATGTCTCTAGAAATTTGTCTATGTCTTCGGTATTTTCTATTTTGTTGGAATATAGATTTTCAAAGTAGCTTCTCATTATGTTATGTATCTCAGTGGTGTCTGTTGTGATATTTCCTTTGTCATCATGAATTTTAGTAATTTGAGTTTCTCTCTCCTTCTCTTTGTTAGTGTGGCTAAGGGTTTGTCTATTTTGCTTACTTTTTCAAAGAACCAACTTTTTGTTTTGTCGATTTTTTGAATTGTTTCTTTTGTTTCAATTTCATTGATTTCAGCTCTGATTTTAATTATTTCTCCAGTCCTTTTTTATATTTTATTTAGAGACAGGGTCTCACTGATTTGCTTAGGCTCTCAATAAGTTGCTGAGTCTGACTTTGAGCTCAGGATCCTCCTGCCTCAACCTCCAAAGCTGCTGGGATTATAGGCATGCACCACGATGCCTGGCTGTGAATTGTTTTCTTAACACACACCAGTTTGGACTCTCAACAAGAGAGTATGTTCATACATATTTCTGAAACAACCTCACCAGTCTTAAATTTTATAGTTTGGTATCTTTTATTTCAACTAGAATCAAATGCCACTGATGTTTTATTTTTTATTTTATTTTTTTTTACTTTACAGCTATTAAAAGCAAATTGTTTCACATACTTATTGATCATTTGTATTTCTACTTCTAAGATTTGTCTGCACTTTATTTTTGCACCTTTCCTACTGAAGTTTCAGTGTTTTCATTATTGATTTAAACTGCTACACACATTATTGATTTAAATTGCAACATACTTTCTGACAGCTCTTTTGAAAGATCTTTCTACTTTGTTGTTTACTTTTCAATTTTTGATAGTTTTTGTTGGATGTGTAAGTTTTCATCTAGTCAAATCTTTGATTTTGATACCTTTTGTGATTTAGCCTATTGATTTTGTACTTAGATAATTCTTCCTTTAGCTTAAGAGTGAATAAACAGTTCCCTAAGTATTCTTCTAGATTTTCTCAAACATTGGTTGTTTCAGATACATTTTTAAATATATATATATATATATATATTTTTTTTTTTTTTTTTTTTTTTTTAAACATTGAAAACTTTTTTTTTCCAGCACTCGGGATTGAACCCAGGGGCCATCTACCTCTGAGCTACATCCTCAACCTTTTTTATTTTGAGACTTGGTGTTGCAAAGTTGCCAAGATTTGTCTTGAATTTGCAAGTCTCCTCCATTATTAGTCTCCCAAGTTGCTGGGATTACAGATGTGTACTGCCACACCCCCCTCACATTGAATTCTTTTCACATGTAACATCAGGAATTAATATTAGTATATGTTGTAAGTTGACATTTTGACTTTTCACAGGCAAACAAACTATTGAAAAATTTTCTTTTACACATTGTAATGTGATGCCAACATTTTTATTTGCATCATTTTATAAGTAATAGTACCTATTTATGACTATTTATTCTGTTCCAAAGATATGCTCATAAATGTTTATACAACTAGTACTCCATTATATGCATTCTTTTAATGTCTTTTAATACATCATAGGGCAAGTCCTTTTGGTTATATGTGACGGAAACTTATTAAAGTTACTTTAAGTAAAAGGGAGAAAGGGAGAATATCCTCAAGCAAGGGTCATTTGGGCTCAGAGAAGGATACAGAGGCATCCTTGTTGAATCCTTGGAATTGGGTGCTCACCCTTTCTGCATCAGTTTTTTTTTTTTTTTTTTTAAGTGTTTCTTAGCGCTTCTCTATTTTTCCTAGATAATCAACTCTAGAATCACTGTTTCAAGCTTTAAAAGGTACCACATTTGGGATTTTGATTAGAGTTGTATTAAGCCTATAAATTAATTTGGGAAGAACTGACATCTTTATAATAGTCATTGTTATCTAGGAACTTGGTAGGGCTCACACTTATTCAAGTCTTCTTTTATGGTCTTCGGTAAAATTTTGTAGTTTTATTTATATCGTTCCTGTCCATATCTTGTTATGGTTATTCTCAGGTATTTTATATCATTCATTTCTAAGCCAATTACAATCTGACTTCTACCTATTAATCTTCATTCTTTTGTTACTAAAAATGGGGAGGGAGAAGCAGTAGAAATTACTAGAAGGACATTGAAGAAGCTTAGAACCAAAAGAAAAGAATTAAGTTTCAGGAAAAGGTGGCAGGGCTGTTATTGGTAACTTGGGCTGAAACAGACTAAATTTCTCTTTCTCAAGAATTTGCTCTCTGTCTTCTCTCTCTCCATTGCTCATCTCTCACCTCTGCATCTCTCTGTATTTTACTTCATTCTGATATTTCCATTGTTCAAAAGGAAAGAGGGTGTTTTTCTCATTGGTTCCAAATAGAAAGACTGGTCTGGTTCATATGCTGACTACGTCATTTACCTCTTCAGCCAGGAGGATGTGAGGCTATGATTGACACAACCTGAGTCAGTTTCTGGCCCTGTGCACAGGGAAGCAGGATTTGCTGCCAGCCGAAGGGGAGGAAAACATGGGGGACACCTAATAGTTACGGCACCCTTTGATGTTATTCCTGCTAAATTTGTCTGTGGAAGCCTTGTTGCTGATTCAAAGGACACTTTAAAATTCTTCTAATTATTTTAGTTTCTGAAATCTTTTTGTTTTTTGAAGGGAGTTGGGTACTGGGAATTGAACTCAGGGCACTTGGCCTCTGAACCGCATCCCCAGCCCTATTTTGTATTTTATTTAGAGACAGGGTCTCAATGAGTGACTTAGTGCCTCAGTGTTGCTGAGGCTGGCTTTGAACTCTTGATCCTCCTGCCTCAGCCTCCTAAGCCTCTGGGATTATAGGCATGCACCACTACGCCTGGCTAGTCTCTGAAATCCTTAATGCTGTTGACGACTTCTCAAAGTTCTCTCCTCATTTTGTTTCAATAACATGTTTTTTTTTTTTTTTTTTTTTTAATTCTCTATTTCAGACCTTTCTTCATGCCCAGACTTCTTATTTGTTTGATCTAGGCTTTCATCTGGTTTCTTTCCCTTTCCCTGTTGGGTATATTATTCTAGATGACCTCATCTTATCCTATGGCCTCAATTATCACCTGTACACTGTTGATTCTCAAATTCATTCCTCCAGGACAATTCTCCTTGCATCTTTAGTCTTAGCTTCTAGTGATAAGGAACACATTGCTTTAGCACAAGGATGAATGGTGGCTTAAACTCTCTTGGCCACAAGAGACGTTGAATGTATAGTGAATATGCTATAAAATATTAATTGTCCTATAAGAGTAGATACACTCTTCTTGACCTCTTTGTGGTGTTTCCAAAGAATATTTTGCTTTTATACTTCATCTCTAATAATCAGAAGGGACATACCATAATCATTAGAAAAAAAATGTTAGAATGGGTATCTGTTGATTTCTGTTCTTAATTTTGCTTTGCAATCAAGCCTTTTTATACCTGATTCCTAATTCATGATTATGGTGGGGATTCAGTGAGATAATTAATGCATGTAAAAACATTTTATAGTCCAAAAATACTATGTACAGTATATGAAATATGCATTAGTATTGTCTCATTTTGTCCAGCTATTTCATAGCCATGATATGAAAATTAATTTGGGTCACTACCAATTTGCAGTAAACAAGGTATTATCTCTCTTTAAGAGGTCCCTAATGAGCCAGGCACAGTGGTGCATGCCTGTAATCCCAGCAGCTTGGGAGGCTGAGGCAGGAGGATCAAGAGTTCAAAGCCAGCCTCAGCAACACTGCGGCACTAAGCAACTCATTGAGACCCTGTCCCTAAATAAAATACAAAATAGGACTGGGGATGTGACTCAGTGGTTGAGTGCCCCTGATTTCAATCCCTGGTACCCCCACCAAAAAAAACCCAAACAAAAACAAAAACAAAAGAGGTCCTTAATGATTTCATTATTCATTTAAATTTAACTTGACACATAATCAATAGTCACAACAAATAAAATATATCTATTTTAATCCCAAAGTTAGCATTATACTAATGGGAAATATTTAGAGAAGTCCCAATTAAAATCATTAGTTAGGTGAAAATATCGCCTGTCACCACTGTACAACATTATTTTGGAGATGGCAAACATCACACTAGAAAAAAAGTCAGAAATGAGATGTGTAAGGAAAGGACGGAGGTAAAATTATAATTATTTGTAAATATTATTGTTGCATTCGACAGACTTGAGACAGATAAGACGATTAGGTAAGTTGGCTGGATATGAAATTAATACTATATAGACATAATGGTCAAAATATCGTATTGACACATATTTCAAGATAATAATTAGAAGATATAGTGGACAAAAGACCCCATTTACAAAAAAGCTTTTCTTGGAAAAACTTAAGAAATGTGCAAAATCTATTAAAAACAAACAACAACAACAACAAAACAACCTTTAATCTACAACTGAATTCCCAAAAGAAGGTTGACAAATGAAAAGGCATATCATGTTCTTGGATAAGAAAACTCACTGTCACACAGGTAGATTCAGTAAAAAGACAAAGAATATTTCATTTTAGGCAATCTGATTCGAAAGTCTATTTTTAAAAGAAGCAAGCAACACTATACAGAAACATAGGGAAAACCTAGAAATTGGGGGCAAAGTATAATTGAAGAGCATCAATGTAATAGATGAAAATACTCAGAAATAAAATTTAGTAAATTATAAAAGTAGCATTTCAAGGGGCTGGTAGAAATATAGCTCAGCTGGTAGAGTGCTTGCCTCGCACGCACAAAGTACTGGGTTCAATCCCCAGCACCACAAAAAAAAAAAAAGGATTTCAAATGAGCTGGGAAAAAGATTTATATAAAATTTGTGTTTGGACTACTAATAGACATTTAGAAAAAAACAAGGAAAAATAAATTTGAATCTATATTTACTAACTTACATTTAAGAATTCCAATTGACTTGAATATTTACATATAAAAAATGAAATTATAAGAAAGACTAGGAGAAACCTCAGAAATTTTCTTTACAAAAAATATTTTAGGGCCAGGCACGGTAGCAAGTGCCTGTAATCTGAACTACTCAGGAGACTGGGGCAAGAGGATTGCAAGGTCAAGACCAGCCCTGGCACCTTAATGAGACCCTGTCTCAAAATAAAAAATAAAAAGGTCTGTGATGGCTGCCACCTGTGTAGAGCACCCCTGGGGTCAATCCCAGTAATACACACACACACACACACACACACACACTCTCTCTCTCTCTCTCTCTCTCTCTCTCTCTCTCACACACACACACACACACACACAAATTTGGGGTGGGAAGACTATTCCAAAAGAAATCACAAAATTCAAAAGCCATCAAAGGAAGGATTAATGAATTTGATTGCACAAAAATAAAAATAAAGTTCTACAAAAGACAGTGACAGGGCTGGAAGTGTAGCTCAATGTAGAATGCTTGCCTGACATGCATGAGAGTCTGGGTTAGAACCCCAGCATTGGGAAACAAAACAAAACAAAACAAAACAAAACAAACAAACAAAAAAACCAGAAAAGAAAGACCATAACAAACTGGGGGAAATATTTGCTATGTGTACCATAGACAGATGCTGATTTTTCTAAAACAAAATAAGAGAAAGACCAAGGGGCTATTGATAGAAAATACAGAAGATCCTCAAAAGATGCTCAACCTTATTCACAAAATCAGAAACACACATTAAAACAAGCCTGGGATATCATCTTAGAGTTAAATTAGCAATTGTCTAATGATTTGATTAGACAATGTGTTCTCATACATTGCCAGCCGAGTGTAAATTGGCAATTTGGCACTATCTCACAGAATTAACAATGCAATCCAACAGGTTTTCTTCTGGGAATTTATCCCGGACTTCATTCACTCATGTATGAAATGATGTATGAAATAGATTACTTGTTAAAGCACTGTTTGTAATATCAAAAGATTTTATCAGTTGAGGATATACACAATGGGATACAGTAGCTATCAAGATGCTCCTTGAGTGATACAAAATTATTTCCATGATCTAATGTTACTCAGAAAAAGCAAGTCATGCTTGCTTATTATTGTATAGTACATTATCTTTTATGTAGAAAAAGAAAAAAATAAATGTAAATTGTGTGTATATGTATAAATTATCTTCAGAAAGATACATAAAACCTCTTATTATAGCTCTAAAAATGGAAATGGTGTAACTGATATAAGAATAGAGAAGAGTTTTTTACTCTCCTTCCTTCTTTACTTCCTTCCTTCCTTTGTTGTACTTGGGATTGAGTCTTCTACCACTGAGATACATCCCCACCCCTTTTTATTTTTTATTTTGAGGCAAGGTCTTGCTAAATCATCCAGGCTAACCTTGAACTTAGGAACCTCCTGCCTCAGCCTCCTGAGTAACTGGGGAGAACAGGTGTGTGCCACCATGACCAGCTCATACTTTCTTTGTCATGTGAATGTATTACCAATTTAAAACTGTAAATAAAGTTAAATTGGATGCTGAAGAAATAGCTCGTTTTATAGAGTGCTTGCCTAACATGCACAAGGGCCGCAGTTCGAATCCCCTGCCCTCGGGGGGAATAAATTAAATTGTAATTTAATTTATTAAATTATCATTTACACAGTACTACTTGCTTATTATTGTAATGACAAAATAATTCTGAGACTGCAGCCTCAATTACAATTCTTTTCTAAAGCAAAACAAACTTTTAGGAAAATCCCAAGTGACGGTACAGCAGGAAAGTCCTAGGAAGCAGGAGGCAGGAGAACCGGTGACATGGTAGAGCAGAAATCATGGTGAAGGCATTTCTCTTCCATTAGGGAGATCTAACACATTGCCTGGTTGTTTCAAATATTTAATTCATTTAACTACAAAAATTGTTAAACTAAGCCAGTGTCCTAACCTGAGGAGTCACGTCTTTGAGATATAAGAATGAATCCATTTTATGTTTTTCAACAATTGCCACTTCTGTGCTCAGCCAAACTGCTCTTTTTGAGTTTCCTCAACAATAACTGATTTCATCATGTTCATTAACTTTTAATTATGGAAATCACCCCATCCTCATTTGATATTCAGAGCACTATTATTATTGGTGAGGTAGAATAGGAGTTATGTATTTCTTATGTTCTATGTAGGACATTTATTAATCTATTTATTAGTAATGGTATTGATAAATTATTGTAATGGTAATGATAAAGCCTGTACCAGTGGGTTAACACATGGATGAGGTCATTTCCATAACTGGTTCTATTAATACTAAAGCTCTGACGTTGAGAAGTCTTAATGTTTATAGTGCTGTAGTTACACAGAACCAACAACTGAGGGAGGAAAAAAGTCTGCAGAGAAGAGAATTAAGCTTATTACAGCACAGTATTTTTTGCATGCATTATTTTCAATATGTTAACTAAGGAAGCCTCTGGGATTTTCTTTTTGAATCAGATGGTTTCTCTATTTCACTAATGCTGGCTTGCCTCAAATACCTGAACCAACTTCAATACTTACTGCGTTTCCATGAAAACTTATCATAAGGTCCATCACTAAGGAACATGGTGGATACTAGGCTACAGTGGTTCACAAAACAAACTAGAGTCCCTTTGTTGGGGAACTTCCAGTGTGAGCAGACGCATAAAAGAAGACTACATGAAAGCTACACAAACAACAAAAAGGAAGAAGTGAGTAACCTTCAGATACAGGTGGTTAGAAAGCTGACAAGTTATGTCACAGGCAGAATGGGCTGTCTTTTCTTTTTTATCCTTTTTCTTTTGGCAGTGCTGGAGACCAAACACAGGGCCTGTGTATGCTAGGCAAGCACTCTACCACAGAGTAATATCCTCTACGTCCCCTCTCCCCAGGGGTGTATTTTCTTTAAAGAAAAAAAAATTTTGAATTTTCTGACAATAACCAAGTGTGAACTGTACTTCCTGATGAAGTTTCTTCCACAAAAGAAGGGAAAGTTAATTTTTTTCTTCTCATCCGAAACTATGGATTTTTGTGCTTCTGGGAAAAGAGAGGACTGAAATCATCCTCAAAATTGGTCTCTTGAATAGTAGAAGTAGAATGAAACATGCATATGATTACATGAATGATGTGACTCTACATCGTGGACAACCATAGAAACAAAAAGTTGTACCCCATTTGTGTACAGTGAATCAAAATGCAGTCTGTAAAAGTAAAAAGAAAAAAAATTTAATAAAAAAAAATTGGTCTCTTGAAAAACTGAACAGGAGACTAATTTTCAGATCTCTGAGAGACATCACAAAAGGAGACCCAGTCTTGCAGGAGAACATGAGGTGCCTGTATGGATGTAGGAAGCAGTATTCCCTGGGGAATACTTTCCATGAAGGTCTCCTCGACTGGATCTGTATAGTCTGGCATGCGTCACACATGGTAGAGGACGAAGTCATTGTTCAGTGACCCTAGAGACTAGGGAGGTGAGATTCCTCAAAAAATGCCTGGGATTATGCCTAATGTAATTTGATTTAGGAAAATAAGGAAATATGACTTTTCCTGTACCTAAAATTTGTAGATCAGTATAAGAGCCACTCATACTAGGGACAAAATAAATGATATGAAAGTTCAGCATGACTTAATCTCTAAGTAATCACAAAGCAATGAAACATACATTTATAAGAATTAAATACCTTGAAGATTAATGTGTCTGAATTAAATTGAACATATTTTCAGACTGGAGGAAAATTGTGTTTGACTTGTAGGTTTCTGGTTACTAAGGATACAGGTAAATGAAAGGTAAAAATTTCATTAACGTAGAGGTCCCCAAGTTAATCCCCTTTTGGGCCTGGGGTCACACAAAAATAATATATTTTGTAGCAAGACTTTTTCTTTGGATGCCACGCTGTTTCATAAATGAGTTGAAACAGTAGGCCTTGAACCTGAAGCTGATAATAGGACTTGAATATAGTGCAGTGGCTTGAATTCACTTGCCAGTGCTCTGTTCGAAAAGTGAAAGCGTCCTGAGCATAGTGGCATGCACCTGTAATCCCAGCAGCTTGGGAGGCTGGGGTAGGAGGTCAAGAGTTCAAAGCCAGCCTCAGCAACAATGAGGCACTAAGGAACTCAGTGAGACCCTGTCTCTAAATAAAATACAAAATAGGGCTGGGGATGTGGCTCAGTGCTTGAGTGCCCCGAGTTCAATCCCAAGTACCAAAACAAAGCAAAATAAAACAAACAAATGAACAAAGTGTCATATGTTGAAAACTTCCCAAATTCATTAATAAATGGTATGTGTAGGTAGATCCTTTAGACAGTAGTCAGATTAGAAAAGGTCATGAGGGGAGACCCCCATGATGGCATCAGTGACTTTATAAGAAGAGAAACTTGAGTTGATGTGCTTCTCCATGTCACCATGATGCCTTCTGGCATGTTATGATGCAGAAAGAAGACCCTTACTAGATGCCAATGCCATGGTTTTGTTCTTCCCAGCCTCCCAAAGCATGAACCAGATAAATTTCTTTTCTTTACCGATTACCCAGTCTCAGGTAATCTATTATAGCAACAGAAAAAGGTATAGCAACAGAAAAAATCAAAGACAACAAGCACACTTATTTGGAAGAAAAAGGGTATGCTCCTAGTTCTAGCTTTAGAAACTGTGATATTAGAAAAGCATAATAAAATTTTGTAAAACCAACACAATAAAATAATAATAAGAGTTGCTAATATATAGCTTTTCAAATTTCAGAAAAGCCTCAGGGTAAGCTTTGAAAGATCAATAGCAGTTTACCAGGGACATGGTAAACTGGTAAAGATGGGGGAAGGTGGGTGTTCTAGTCAAAAAGAGGGGGTGGCACAGAAGCACCTAAAAGATTGGGTGTTTGAGTTTGGTATCCCTGAAATTTAAAGTGACATAAGGAAATAGCAAGAAATAAAGTTGGAGAAGATGGAAAATGCCACCTTACAAGTGGCTTTGGGCATTGAGACTGTTATGAGCTGAGATTACTTTGTGTCCCCCCAAATTCCTAAGTTGAAGCATAATTGCAAGAATCTCAGAACAAATATATTCATGGATAGGAACTACAGTAAAGAGGCCATTTCCTTTTTTTTTTTTTGAAGAGCAAGTTTGAGCACACAACGATGCCAGGAATGTGTGCACATAGATGGAAGACCATGTGAGAACACAGAAGGAAGTCATCTGTAAGACAAGAAGGGAATTCCGAAGAAACCAGTCCTGCCAACATTTTGAAAATGGAGAATTATGAACATATATGATATTTGCCTTGCTTGCATAAAGAACTACTGAAAATGTGTGTAGGTTGAAGATGGGACATGGTTTATTTCACTGTGAACTCTTCAAATTGTTTTTACCTTTTAAACATGTGACTGTGTTGCCAAACATTAGGTGGATATATATGTATATGTATGTACACAGACACACACATACACACATGCCACAAACCATATTATGGTAGACATGGAGATGTACCACTCAGATCCCCCTTCAGGGAATGAAGTACCATTGACCTGACCAATCCATGGGTTCCACATTTGTGAATGGAAAATATTCAGAAGAAATAAATTGAATTTGTACTGAACATGTACAGATTTTTCTTCTTGTCTTGTTCCCTAAACAATCCAGTATAATAACCGTTTTCATAAAATTTACATTGTATTCAGTATTTAAAGTAATATAGAGATGATTTAAAGAATATGGGAGGGGATGTATAGGTTGTATGCAAATACTGTGCCATTTTATATATGGGACTTGAGCACCCATGGATTTTGTATCCTCAGGGATCCTGGCACCAACAACCATGGAATAGAAAGACAGTCATTTTGCCCAGCTGTGGAGAGTGCTGTTAGCACAGAACTTCCAGCTGTTAGCGCCTTGGGGGTTTGCCTCAGGTATAAAGAGTCATCTTGTTTAAGGTCAGACCCTTCCCAAGA
Source organism: Sciurus vulgaris (assembly GCF_902686455.1). NCBI lineage: Eukaryota > Metazoa > Chordata > Mammalia > Rodentia > Sciuridae > Sciurus > Sciurus vulgaris. The sequence goes on from NC_136476.1 coordinate 39,052,569, forward strand.
CAGCTTGTGTTTGGCTGCTGAGTGAGAGGGAAGGACATGAACGCTGGGACATTTTAATCTAATAGTGACTAACTCTAGGGGGGGTATTAGCTTCTTAGGTTCCAGCCTGGTTGACTGGATTCTTTGCCCAGCCCGCATCTGGGTTCAGCTTTTTCCTGTGCTCAGTTCTGCTTTCTCCAAATCCCTCCTTGCCCCCACCCTTGGGCCCGGAACTCAGGGGAACTCTACTACTAAGCTACATCCCCAGTCCTTTTTATTTTGAGACAAGGTCTCCCTCAAGGCTGTCCAGGCTGACCTCAAACTTGTGGTCCTCCTGCCTCAGGCTCCTGAGTAGCTGGGATGACAGGTGTGTCCCCCCATGCTTACCCCTCCTTCCATTTTACTCTTAAAAACATCTCACAAACACAGCTCAGAGTCCACTTCTGGAGAAGCCAGAAACACATTTGGTAACATTGTAAAGATTTAATTTTCATTGCAGAACATACTTAATGACAAAATCAAGACATTTACATTTAAAGGAATAATTTAAATAGCATCATAGAAATCTATTTTCCTGTGGTCTTATGATTACAATGTAACCTTTTAAAGTAACTCTTCTAATAGCAGTTTTATGATTGATATATCTTATTCTTGGGAAACAAACACACAAAAACAACCAATTATGTAACTAAAGATTGTTTTACTTCTGACATTATCAAGGAAGGAACAACAATGGCTGTTTACAAACGAAAGCAAATTGAAAGTTTTTTCCTCAATGAAACAGTCTATCAGTTGGGCATATTACCTATGCCATATACACATATATACTAAATTGACCTCTAGGTTTGCAATACTTCCATGTATCATCTGTCCTTAATCATTTAATGACTCTTTATTCAATACTATGTGTCAGGTTAACAGCACTTCCCTAGCATGTGCAAGGTCTTGGGTAGAATCCCCAGCACCACAAGAGAAAAAGAGGGAAAAAAAATATATGTGTCAGAAACTATTCTAAGACACGTGTCCCATTTTCAAAGAACGCACACTATATTTGGCACTTGAATAATATTATCAGAATGCTTTTAAAGTTGTGGTTGGAGGGGAATGATATGTAACTTCAAACTGAAGCTATTGGAACTGTCACAGCAGGCTAGGATGTGGGTCAGTGGTAGGGCCCCTGCCTAGCATGTGCCCTGGGCTGGATCCCCAGTACTACAGAAATTAAAAAAAAAAAAAAAAAAAAAAAAAAAAAAAAAAGGTTAGTTCAAGGTATTACTACGTTTTCTGCAAAACTTTTCCATTCAGACTTCTTTACAAAAATGTGTTTTCCTAAAACATATCTTAGGCTAAAAACCATCTCAACTATTATTACCAAATACACTTCATAGTGTTCTTTCTTTCAATCTTCATCCTACAATAATTAAATATATAAAGATTATATATCTTTCTAGTTTCATTAATGCCATAAAGTAAATCACTAGTGGATGATATTTTAAATTTTTTTCCCAATTGCCTATTTCGTATTATTATTTAATCTTGATAAGAACAGATGGAACAACAAATTTCAAAGCACTTTTCAAACAGTGAAGTAAAATTATTAGCATTGCAGCTTTTATTATTAATTTTTAAGAAAGTAAAGGTGTTAAGCCTTGTTTCCCACCTCAAGATTCAGCAGATAATGTAATTTAAATACTATAAAGAATGTTTTCCTTTCTAAAAGTTCTATATGTCTCAGCATATACATAAATAAAAATTATAGTATTAATTTCATGTGCATCTGTAGTGTGACATTAACTCAGTGATCTGACATCTAGTAAGACAATAAAAGTATCTACTTTATTAAAGAAGGTAAAACTTGAATTAGTACTGACTCTAAAGTTCAGATCAGGCCTCGATGACTAGAAACAGCTACTCTTTTTCAGCGCTTATTACTTCTTGAAAGCTTCTAAACACAAGTAGGATTTTCTCTGCATTTATCATGCATTCAAGAGCAATAGGGCAAATACCAAGACAGACAGAGAAATACCACAAAGAAGGGCTCATATAGTGCAGAATGGTATCTTAATTCTGACGATGGTTGCAAGAGTGGATCCATATGTTAAAACTTATATGCTTTAAATATATAAAAGTTTATCATAGGTCAAACTTGCCTCATTAAAGCTTGTTTTAAAATGCCAGAGTGAGAAGTTTTTATACAGTTTTAAGTTTAATGGAAAACACTGCAGTTGTTTCATTTTTTAGCAGAGACATGATTACAGTGGTATTCTACTTTATGGAGATAAAAGAGAGGCAGTGTTAGTTGACTAAATGGAGAAAGGGAAGTGGTAAAGCAAGGTGGAGGACCCGAGTACGGAGTCTTCTGCAGGATTCCATAGGTACTGTGATTGTTAAAGGCTTCATAGATGGGCTGCATTTGTGGTTCAGTGGTAGAGTGCTCACCTAGCAGTGAGGCCCTGGGTTCCATCCTCAGCACCACATAAAAAATAAAATGAAATAAAGGTATTATGTCCATCTACAACTAAAATATATATTAAGGCCTCATAGAGCTAGAGTTATTGACTTAGAGGCTGTTAAGGAAAAAGAAAAAAATCTTGTTTGGAACGTTAAGACTAAGAAAGATTCCCAGGCCTGGTGTGGTGGTGCATGCTTGTAATCCCAGCAACTCGAGGCTGAGGCAGGAGGATGGAGAGTTCAAAGCCAGCCTCATCAATTTAGTGAGACCCTAAGCAACTCAGTGAGACCCTGTCTCTAAATAAAATATAAAAAAGGGCTGGGGATGTGGCTCAGTGGCTAAGTGCCCCTGGGTACTTCAATCACTGGTATACACACACAAAACAAAAACAAAAACAAAACAAACAAACAAAAAATATATATGTTTCCAGTTAAACTGAGTACAGCAAATACACGAATGTCTTTTTTTTTCAGAGTATTTCTTAAATTAGGATTTTTTTAAAAATTTATTTTTATTGTAAACAAATGGGATACATGTTGCTTCTGTACACGAATGTCTTTCTTTGCCACTTCCAGAAAATACCAGCGAGATTGCAGTAAATGAATAAAATGATATAAGACCACAAGGACAAAGAACAGGAGAAATGGTGATAACCAGTCAGAGACATAAATAACATTCTGGAAGTTGGAAAATAGGAATGGTATCTGACTTAACAGAAGGGAGACAGCTGACACTCAAACAGAAAAGCTTGAATAACAACGATGACATGAACAAACCTCCAAAGAAGGAGCAAACCATTTTGAAGACAGAAAACTTCGTAATTATTCAGGAAATAGAGGCAATTGTACATTGTAATTAACAAAACAAAATGGAAAAAAAATAACTCTGTAAAGGCAAAGACAATTCAGGAGAATGATAAATAAAATGTAATTGTTGGAAAAGAAAATTTTCAGAAGAATAAAATAGTCATAAAATGCCAAAAGTGTTATAGAACTACAAATCAGAATAAAGACTAAAAAGTGAGAGTACAGAAGCAAAAATTTTAAAGTCTATGTAATTTCATAAAGTAGAGCTTTGAATAAAAGTCAAAGAGATGGAAAAATAGGAGAGAAAATATTTTTGATGGCAATAAAATTTTTATGACATAAGATTAATCATTTTAAGGTATGTAATTCAGTGGCATTTAGAGCATTCATGATATTGTACAATCATTGCCTTTCCTAGTTTCCAAACGTTTTCATCACCCTGGAGGAACACCTTGTAAAATATTTTTAAAAGTTAGCTAGAAGGCCCAACATCTGAGTAATAGGAGTTCCAGAAAAAGAAAACAGAAAACGGTAGGAAAGAATTATCAAAGACATACCTCAGGACAAATTCCCAGAGTTGATGGATGACTTAAATTTCCTGATTGAAAAGACACATTATACCTTTCTCACATTATGCCCAACAAAGTGTAAGAAAAAATTCTCCTGCCAAGTATATTAAGATAAAATATCAGCGTTTCAAGGACAAAGAGAAAATCCTTAATATTTTCAATGAGAAAACACAAGTTATATACAAATAATTGAGTATCACAATAACCACAGATTTTCCAATAACAACACTGGAAGATAGTAAAGCAATGCATTTAATACTAAAATAATTTCCATCTAGAATTCCATTCATAACTAAATTATTGGTCAGCATGAGAAGTATATATGATATTTTCAGAATGTAAACTTTCATCCTTTCTTTCCTAGAAAGCTAAAGAGAATGTAAACTCAGAAAAAAATAAATGTGGGAACAAGAGAAAAAAATCTGTCACAGTGAAGACAATTTTGAGAAAGAGGAAGAGGAGGGAGGAGGGGAGAGGGAGGAGGAGGAGGGGAGAAGGAGGAGGAATAGGAGGGGGAGGTCCCAGAAAAACATAGCACAGCTGGTATGGAGCAAAATCAGGAAGACAAAGAGGTTCAGGAGGAATTTCTTCCCATAACAAATGTAACTCATAGATTACTTGATGTTTTTGTGAGTGTTTAGACATGTTGAATAAAGATTTACAGTTTTCCTTACGAGTTTGAGAATGAATTAGTAAACCGTACTAGAAAACTAAACAGGGAAAATCATAAACTCCAGGAAAAAGAAACAAAAAACTTGCACCAAAACAAAAATGTTCCTGAAGTTCACAGGATGGCTTATCTGTGAAATAATATTAACACAGTATTAATTAATGTAAATGCTGAATATTGATTGACCCCCTAATAGGAATATTACTACATTGAAAAGATGGTGAGTTCTGGGGATGTGGCTCAGTGGTAGAGTACTTGCCTAACATGTGTGAGGACCTGGTTTTAATGCCTAGCAGTGAGAAAAAAAAAAAATGAACAAAGAAGTACATATTTATATATGTGCATGTTTTGCAGGGCTAGACATATGTGAGAGATTAAGTCCTAATTTTTTATAGTATGAGGTCAATAAATTCAGTCTAAAACTTTTAACAAATATAAAGAGATACTAGTCTGACTTATTTTGAGTTAAGAAGGTAGATAATAAGTAGGAGAAAACCTAACAGACTTGAAAATGGTTTCCACTAGAGATCTGGAATCAGGGGTGGAGAGAGAGAATCACAAGACTGCTGATATTTCTTTATTTGTTTCTCTATTAAAAACTCTATAATACTATTTGATTGTTTCAACTATTTATTCATCTTATTAAGCATTCTATTAAGTGGTTATTTAGTGAAGAGAATAAATACTACATATAATATGAATGAAAATAACTGCCTAAATTTTACTCAACTAGGTACTTACAACTTAGAATAAAATTTCTAAGTGCAGTTCATATACAGATTCAGTAGATACTTATTCTTAAGATTTAGTTAGAAGTGAAGATGGTATATTCTAGAAAAGTATGATGATTAAAAATGTGGTTCTACTGTTGACAAAAAATACTCATGCTGATGATGACTGTGAATAATTTGAATAAAAATATTCTAAAATGATATTAGATAACAAAATTATAAAAAAGTGTATAACTAAATATTTGCATTTTCTCACTAGGAAAATAAGAGTGATTTAAACTTGAGGTCACTAAATATTTGTGTAAATTTCATATTTTTTTCTCCATTTCTCTCTGAAGCAACTAGTAATTTCATTTAAATTTAATGAACAATCTACCACTAGTTTCTCTTTTCTTTGTCTATCCTTTTCCTTTGTCACTGAAAACATATTTTTGTGAAACCTGCATGTTGTACTGTGTCTCATACTGTCATCTTCATTAATTCAAAATGAAAATATCCATACTACTCAAAATATTTTGATAAGTAATCTAAGGTTACATATTGTTAGAAAAAGTTGAAAATTGCTAATTTATTCAGTGGAGATTGAAATTGTCTAAAATATTCATTTGCAGGCTCTGAAGACTAAAGAAAAGTCTATAGATTTATTAACCCAAAAGGAAGGGACTAAGATTGTGCTATTTAATGATATAGTTGAGAATCTAAAGTATAAAATAAAAGACATCCAATAAATGGCTCGTTTCTTCTGTTTTAAACCCTTCCAAAATTAATCCCACCCTTTTGACCACATCTCTGACAATAGAGTCTTTCATTCCAATTCTATGACATTTGCCTGGGATCCAGGAACATCCCTGAAGGACAGAAAGGGATTACCAAGGAAACCACCACAGAAATCCCAAGTATCTTTTAGGTGCTTTACAGCTGACAGTCGAAGACTTTTTGGATATGGTCACTGTTGTGACAGGGTGTATTTCTTTAAGGTCAGACGGTGGTGAGATTATATACGGACAACTCTGGACTCCCACAGAATAAAGAAAAATATTCTAAAGAAGCCTCCAAAACAACAACAAAATCAAACCACAATAAAAACCAGATATAAAATAAGTAAGTAAGAACCTAAGAAAGAAGGGATTCTTCATTGTACTGATCAAAGACATCATTTTGATGCTGATAACAGTGGAATCAAATCCCCCCCCACCCCCCCCCCACCCCCCCCCCGTTACTTACAGATACTACTAGAAAAGGTTTAAGTGTCTTTAAGCAGGGAAAACAAAGTGCACCTTTTTCTTGTTACTCTTTCTGGGAGAGCCAAAAATTTCTGGATAAGATAAAATTTAATCATATAATTTCCTGTGAATAATACATATCCCTGTTTAATATAGTAGAGAAGAAATCGAGCTTTATTTGCATCTCATTGGAGTATTTTGAAAAACAAAGTGTTAAATTGGATGACAAAGTTCCCTTTGTTTTCCTCTACCTGAGATTTAATTACAAACCTTGTAACATTCAATTATAAGTGGGAAAAATGGCCCCCAAATTATCTGATCTTTAATGACTTCATTTTAACAACTACATGCCAAAAGAAAAGCAAGATGAAGTACACCCTCTTAACCTACTCAGATGGAAATGTGACTCAAATGGAAACATTTTATAAATGTTTGTTGATATAAACAAAAATGCTTTATCTACCAACATTATTTTGCTATGCAATAAAATATTCTGGGTCATAAGTAGCAGTTACTAACTGCTAACCATTGTGTTAAAATTTCTATTTTCTTCTGTTCTGACATAAAGCAACATCTTATAAAAAATTACAGAGGGGAGGTAAAGGAAAGGAATTAGGAGAGGCTATAAAGGTTGTACACATCCTAAATGGTGTGATTATAGGGCATGATGGCCACCGAATAGATCCATTAGTCGTAATTGAAGCTGTCAGGGGCCGGTTAAATGGCTGTCTCTGAGGAGGTCACCTTCCACACATGAGCTGGCCTATGCCTTGCATTAGCCTTGTCAGTAGGTTGAATCCTGACTCGTCTGGACAAACCTTAAAAAATGGCTTAATATAATTGAAGTAGTAAAGCTCACATGTAACAGTGTTGTGAACTAAAATAAAACGCTTGGCATAAGGAATAGTAATCACACTAAGCAAAGTTTATTGCATCTTGTTTGCAGCCTGCACAGGGTGTTCTCTGTTTACCTCTCTAGATCCACTCTTGGCCTCTCCAGTAGCTCTGGGCTGACCTCGATGAAGTACATCAAAAGGGATTCCTTGCCCTCTAACTTTCAGCTGGACTCAGTCAATGGGAAATCCTATTGAAGACTGGAAGATAGAAGAAAAAAAAGAAATTTTTATTTCTTTGCTCTTGGATATTTGATTTCCTGCTGTTTTCCTTCATGGGCCTTCTGTTCCACCAAGAACCATAGCTGCTCTGGACTTAGGGGAGTTAAGTGAAGCCTTAAGGTGCAAAACTTAAAGAGGCATTACTCTTGGTGTTGTGCAAGGGTAGTTTGACACCAGTAAGAGGGCCTCCTTAGGTTTCCCCCCACCCCCCTGGCCCAGGGATCAAACCCAGGGCCTTTCACACACCAGAAAAGCACTCTACCACTAAGCTACACTGCCAGGCCCTTGATTACTAATTTCATTCACTAACCCTTCCTTTGACTGAACTGGTTCAAGGAGATTCTAGTCCTTATAATCTGTCCCATGGTTATAAGGACTGAAGTTTTAGAAGCATGACTCAATTCCCCCTTTTTACCATACCTACTGAAATAAGTGTCCGGGGTAAGAGGTTGCATTCCAGTCTGAGGTTAGTTAAGGTGGGGCGAGGACAGGACTATACCTAGAGAAGCAGTAAGATAACTGATTGCTCCTCATGTACCCATTCTCCAAAACTGCAAAAGCCAGAATCAAGGACAATTAACTTCCTCCTTGCAAGACTCTCCATTAAAAAAAAATTTAGAACTATGGTTCTATAAATCTCATAGTACAGTACTGAATCATATCCTGCTGTCAGGGAGTCTGGAAAATTATCTGGAAAGGAAAAAAAAAAAAAAAGGCAGCTAGGATTGGCTTAAATTAGGGGTAGGAAAATTAGTTTGAGGGTTCAATCTAGATCATCACCTGATTTTGTAGGCTAGGAATAGTTTTTGCATTTTAAAAAATGCCAGGGCATAGCCATCATGTCAAATCAAGAAAAGAAGAGAAAAGTGATACAGGACGCCCTGGGTTCAATTCCCATTAACAGCAATAGTAACAACAGAGGAAAGTGAACTCATTTTTAAGGCAAAATGGAGTGTGATTTATTTTATTATCAAATTAGGTGGCAAAGTACGTGTTTATTCTGCAGTGATCCGTACCTCTATTAAAAGATTATATTATACATCCACATTCCCAGATTCATCATAGGAAGGCAAAGATTAGAAAAATATGAATATTTAACAATGAAAGGTCTCATCACAGCAGATTCTTCACAAAAAGAAAAAAAATGAAAGAACTGAAATGAAAGTAAGTTTCTGAGTGACTCATTTATTATCCAAGGAAGGAAGATTGTTTATTGATGCTAAGTTATTAAATAATGTTTGATTGCAGCTGAAGAAATGTTTCCAGAGAAAATAAACTTGCTTCACACTATTATCCTTCCAGTGAGAACTATTGTATGAAAAGGTGAGGTCACTGGGAGCAACATTAATAGTCAATTAAAAAACAAAAAAGTGATTTTAAGTGGGTTTTCTTGGCTCTTGATGAATGGACAGATATTGCCTAAACTGCTTAGTTATTATTTATTCAAGGAATCAATGCTGACTTTGAATTGATTAAAGAACATGCTTCTGTGAATTGTCTGTGTGGAGCAACTATGGGTGAGTGTATTTTCAAAGAAGTTGAGAAGACACTAATTCAGTACAACCTGAAGTGGAATCTGCTAAGATGCTGTATAACTGATGGTGATAAAAATATGTGAGAAGCAGAAAGATCTTAGTTGGGTAAATGCAGAATGCTTAACAAAAAAGTGAAGTATTTAAAGTCCTAGTTTATTCACTGTATAAAATCAGCAGGCAAATTGAAGTATTGAAATCTTTTGTATGGTGTTAAGCCCATTGTTTCAATAGTGAACTTCAGTTACTCTGGTGGATTAATGTTCATCAGTTCTGTAAACTTATGTCAAAGGTAGAATATCCAGAATATCCTGTTTTGCCCTATCACTCAGAAGTTCGATGACTTGGCAGTCAATACATGTATTATAGGCTGGGGATGTAGCTCAGTGGTAGATCACTTGCCTAGTATGTGTGAGGCCTTGGGTTTTGATTCTCATCACCACACACACAATATATATATACACACACACATATATATGGAGAGAGAGAGAACACACACAATATATATCTTTATCTATATCTAGATATAGGTATCTATACTGGCAACATACGTGTATATTGAGATATATATCACCAAGGAAAATTTCCAGTCCCTTAAAAAAATTTCTTTTTTTTTTTTTTTTTTTTTTTAATTTTGAGACAGGGTTGGTCTAAGTGGCCCACGAGGCTGGCCTTGAATTGAAGATCCTATTGCCTCAACCGCCCGATGAGCTGAAATTACAGGCACCACAGTGCCTAGCTCTTGATTGCAATTTTTGGACACAGGCCTAAAACTGAACATTTTTTGGAATGAGGAAAACCTCTCTCAATCTCTATTATTGAACATGAATGCCTTTGAAAATTAGCTTTTGCTGCATACTTGATCATGTTTCTCAATACAAAATCACAAGGCAAACAGTGCTTATATAAAAATCTTATACTGCAGTAAAATCATTTTAACAACTAATGCTGTTTCAATCATGAGTAATGCTAAGCTGCTTGATACACTTCCTGTGCTATTAAAGTTTAGAAAAGAAGCAAGATTTCCATTTCCATAAAATTTGCAGATGATACATTTTTCCAGCTCAAACTACAGTTTCAATAGCGTTTTTTGGATCTCCATGCAGGTGAAAGAAAATTTCCACACATCAAAATCAATTTATTAAAGAAGACACAGATAAATGCAAGGACATTATGAGTTCATGGATTGGAAGAATTAATATTGTCAAATTGTATATCCTACCCAAAGTGATCTATAGCTTCAATGCAACTGTATGAAAATCCTAATGATATTACTTATAGAAATAGAAATAATAATCCTAAAATTCAAATGGAACCACAAAAGACCTTACATGTCCAAATTAAACTGGAGGTATCATACTGTTTTTCTTGATTTTAAAATAGATTATAAAACTATAGTAATCAAAACTGTATTAGGCTGGAGATGTAGTTCAGTGGTAGAGCACTTGCCTAGCATGCATGAGGCTCTGGGTTTGATTCCTAGCATCTGAAAGTATGGACCAATGGAAAAGAATAGAGAGCCCAGAAACAATTTCACACTCTATGGTTAACTGATCTTCAACAAGAATACCCAGACACACAAAAGGGAAAAGATAATCTCTTTAATAAACAGTGTTGAGAAAACTGAATATCCACATGCAGAAGAATGACATTGAATCTTTGTCCTACATCATGTATAAAAATCAATTTTAAATGGGTGAAAGACTGAAACATAAGAACTGAATCTGTAAAACTCCTGGAATCGAACTCAGGGCCTTGTGCTCGCAAGGCAAGCACTCTACCAGCTGAGCTATCTCCCCAGCCTGGCAATGATTTTTCGATACAACATCAAAAGCACAGTTAACAAAAGCAAAATATATAAATGAAATTAAATAAAATGAAAAATCTTTTGTTCAGCAGAGAAAGCAATCAACAGAATGAAGAGACAGACTGCAGAATGGGAGAAACCCATTATAGGCACAAGCCTATAATCCCAGAGACTCAGGATGCTGAGGCAGAAGGATTGCAAGTTCAATACCAACCAAAGGGCTGGGGATTTAGCTCAGTGGTAAAGCACCCCTGGGTTCAATTCCTAGTATTGAGAAAGAAAATACCTTAAAAGGGTTAATGTCCAGAATATATAAGGAACTTAAACAATTCAATAGAAAATAAGACAAACCAAAACAAACCAAATAACCTGATTTAAAAATAAGCAAAGGAGGTCTGTGACTGTGGCTCAGTGGTAGAGTGCTTGCCTACCACATGTGAGGCACTGGGTTCAATTCTCAGCACCGCATACAAAATAAAGATATCATGTACATCTACAAACTAAAAATATTTTCAAAAATAAGCAAAGAATATGAATAGACATTTCTCCAAAGAAAAACAAATGGCTGGATACCTAAAAAAAGGCTCAACATCCTAATATTTGAGGAAATTCAAAATCACAGCAAGATATAATCTCACAACTGTTAGAAAAGGTGAAAAGCAGGCTGGGGAGATAGCTCAGTTGGTAAAGTGCTTTCCTTGCAAGCCCAGGGCCCTGGGTTCGATCCCCAGCACAGCAAAAAAAAAAAGGGAATCCTTGAATACTGGTAGTGGGAATGTATATGAGTAGAGCCTTTGTGGAACATAGTATGAAAATATCTTAAAAACATTAGAAATTGAATGCCAGGCACAGTGGTGCATGCCTTTAATCCCAGCAGCTCGGGAGGGTGAGGCAGGAGGATCTAGAATTCAAAGCCAGTCTCAGCAAAAGTAAGGCGCTAAGTGACTCAGTAAAATACAAAATAGGACTGGGGATTTGACTCAGTGGTTGAGTGCCCCTGAGTTCAATCCCCAGTACTCCCCCACCAAAAAAAAAAAAAAAAAAAAAAAAAAAAAATTAGAAATAGAACAACCTCATGATGCAGAAGTACCACTGCTGGCTATATGCCCTAAGGAAATGAGATTAGTATCTTGAAGCGGTATTGACACTCCCATGTTCATTGGAGAATTATTCACAATAGCCAAGATATGGAAACAAATGCCCATGAAAGGACAGATGGATAAAGAAAATGAGATATGCACTGTCTATCTATTTACTCAAGGTATTTATATATCCTTTGTTTTATTGGAGTCTCTCAGTAGGTCAAAGAATTAAAAGCATTATGAAGAAAGACAAAAAAGATAAGGCAAAATTTCCCTTTGGTTCATTTCAGAAAAGATTTTCTCAGATCTATCATGTTTCATCCTCTGGGGCTGGGAATGTTGCTGAGTTAAATAAAAATTGGGAATTAATATGGGAATTCCATTGAAATAAAGTATCTTGATCTTAGTAAGGTATGGTTTGGATATGGTTGGAGTATGTCCCCCAGGGTTCATGTGTTAGAAGTTTGGTCCTCATATGGTGGTGTGAAACCTTTAAAAGGTAGGGCCCAGTACAAGATGAATTGGGTCACTGGGGATGATCTTTTGGAAGTAATTAAGATAGTTTTCAAAGGACCCTGAGTTGGTTCTCATGAGAGTGGTGTTATAAAAGAATGACCCCTGAACCCCTTACCTGGCTTCCCATCTTGTCCTATGATCTCTCCCTCCCTCACATATTTCCAGGTTGTCATCCACTATGATATGATACAGCCAAGAGCACCCTCACGAGAGTCTAACTCAATGTGGCTACCTGATATTGGACTTTCATTTTTCAAAAATGTGAGCTAAGTAAACCTTTCTTCATAAATTATCCAACCTTAGGTATTTTGTTACAGTGATGGAAAATGAACTAATAAAGGATCTGATAGAGTCTCCTTAAAAATGACTGGTTACAGTTAGTAGAGATACATGGCTACATACCCTTGTCCTATCTCATACTGAGAAAAACTACTAAGCATGTGATTAAAGTCATTGTGTATCAGCCAAACTTCAAGCTGACTACAGATATACAAAAGGATCTAGGAGGAACCTGCAAAGTCAGCTCAGAGAGTAAGAACAAATTAAGCAACTTACAGGATCCTGAGAATGAATAAATATTTGTGATTTTAAGTCACTAAATTCTGGAGTGGTTTGTTACATATTGAAAGTTGTTATAGGTAATCAAGTTGTTATAGGTAATCTTTTGGTTCCTTCACTATGCCCTAGGAGGTTAACCTGTATGAACTTCATCATAGACTTTTTCCTTTCTTTAGAAAATCAGGAGAGAGGAAAAGGAGGGAGGTCAATGTATTAATTCTCTGAGTCCTTTTTCTCTTGTATCACTGTAGACTGGCTGTGCTCCTTGACCAAAAGTCCCAATTCCTGTTAGTTAGTTTTACTGGTTTCTTCCTATTTGAGAACTACTACCTATACTTATTCCTTTCAGCTCAGAGGTGGTGTTCTTGAGACTCCCTTGTGATCTCTAAATTCCTACCTATACCCCTGTTTACAGTCCCTTATTAAACTACTTAATTCAAATGGTGACACTTGTTTCCTGTGGGAACCCTGGATAACAGGGTAGGTTTTATGCAGAAGGCAACATTTTGGCAAAGACTTGAATGATCTGATGGAATGAGGCATGGAGATATCTGGGGGAAGTACCAGGATCTTGCAGCAATGAGGAGGAGGGGAGGAAAAAGAAGACAAGGTCAAAGAGGTAACGTGTGTGTGTGTGTGTGTGTGTGTGTGTGTGTGTGTTGGGGATGAAGACATATGGCCAGGAGAGGCCTTTGTAAAGATAAGGACTTTTGGCTTTTTTATTTTTGGGTTGGAGATCGAACCCAGAGCCACCTGTATGTTAGGCAAGTACTCTTACCACTGAGCTGTAATTCCAGGCCTAGAAATTGGCTTTTACTTTGAAAGAAATGGGGAATTATTGGAGCCACATACTTACATCCAGTGACATCTAATAAGATTGCTTTCTGTTATGAGTTGACCCTGCAGCTCTGTGATTCAGTACTGAATTTCTCCTCCCAGTCTTGTGCCTGCTGATGAATGCGTAGGCGTGTTCAGCCAGCTCAGCATGCTTAGGCCTGAGTTCAAGGCTTTGTGTTTCTCCTGAGGCTGTGGGTGACATGACCTTCCCTTACAGTCAGGATTCAGACCACAGTGTCTTTTTTTTTTTGTTAGCATATTCTTTTCAGTTCTGCTAATGATTTGGGAGTGGACACATTTTTCTTACTCTCTTTCTTTTTTTGTTGTTGTTAAAGTCAATAGGCCCTTCTATACCGACTTCAAAAAGTGTACTTATCTAAAGGGTCTTATACAATAGAGTACTAACTGTTTAACTACTTCAGGGGAAATAATAAAAGGCATTTAACAGAGAGATACTGTCTGCCTGCCTATCTCTTAGAGACGTGGTGGTTTATCTTGAATATTTTAAAAAAGCAAAAAGTTCATTAGTATGTATAGTCTATGACTATTGACAAAATAATATACAGATTTGAAGCATGTTTTAATCCTTTAATTGAAATTTCCATTTAAACTGGATCTTGTGATATTAAGTCTGGATCACCCTCTGTGGGTTACAAGAATACATTTGATTCCCTCCTCCTGCCAACTTCCATAGGGGATCACCCACTCTCTGTTTTTTCTTAGAAATTCTTCCTGGGCTGAATCTCAGTGAACCACTTGTATAGGGTTCCCAACATTCACATCACAGTGGGTATGCCCTTGTCAGTCAAACTGACCTTTCCTAGATTTACCTCAATCAAACTTACTGTAAATTGTAGCACTATTCCTTCAGGTTGAGCTCTTTACTTTTAGCTCTGAAGGAAAGCAAACTGTTCAGTTAATAAGATTAATTAAGCAAGCATGACCCTGTTCTTCTGGTTAACAACACAGATGGCCTATTAGAATCTGTTCTGATGTTTATAATCTACTCTTTAATTTCTTTTTGAATTTTTATTATTTTAAAACATTTCTAGCATAGTATATGAAGTGTACAGTTCCAGTGGGCTCGCAGTGGAAAGAGGACGGGGTGGGGAGCCAGGAAACCAGGGTTTTTGTCCTTCTACTGACACCTATGAGCCATATGACTTTGAAGATGAAGCTTTGTTTTTCTGAAATTTTAGTCTCCCTCTCTGTAAATTGAAAGAATTAAATTAGTGAAACACCAAAAAAATTTGAGACCAACAAAAACTTTAGGTCCTTAAAGAAAAACAAAACTGGGCTGGGGATATAGCTCAGTTGGTAGCTTGCCTAGCATGAAAAAGGCCCTGGGTTCAATCCCCAGCACCACCAAAAAAAAAAAAAAAAGAAAAAAGAAAAAAAGAAAAAGAAAAGCAAAACTCCCAACAGTTATAGTCTACTAATTATTATTCCATGTCAGAGAGCATTTCTAATCCTTAATATCTCTCTCTCTCTCTCTCTCTCTCTCGTCAAAATAACCTTGGTGTCTGCTGAGTTGGTGTCCAGGATGAGTTGACTCCTTGGAAGCTGTGGATTGTGTTTTTCATCTTGGTATCTCTGATGCTTAGCACAGTGCCTGGTATAATGATAGATTAAATAAATTAAAAGGTGAAATGGGGCTGAGGTTGTGGCTCAGTGGTAAAGGACTTGCCTAGCATGTGCAAGTCCCTGGATTTGATCTCTCTTTCTGGTTAATATCCAAATACCATTAAGGTGCTATGCATCACCCAAAGCTGCATAGGGGCAGCCTGCCAACAGGACTACTCCGGCACGCTGCAGTGGTATCTCCAGGCAGGTTCCTATCTGCTAGGCTACCTCCTCACTGCTATACTATCCCACCGCCAGCACACTAGCGATGGCTGCTTGCACCACACGGGCTGCGCCGCCCCGCTCAGCGCTACACAGCCTTCCAGCTGCAGTGCGCGGCCTTCGTTTCGAAAGCGCGTGCGCGCGAGCGGGGGTGGTGGGGTGGACCAAAGTCGGAGAAGGCGGGGCAGATCATAGACGTCTGCAGTCTATTGGCTGTCTTCTGTAGCACCGCCCCCGAGCTTTCGGGGCGGTGGGGTGGGCCACGTCAGGAAGCCGGTGCGGGGCTGAGCTTGTGGCAGAAGAGAGGTAAGCTGTGCGGGTTGGTAGGCGCCTCTCCGCGTGCGCTTTACCTCTGATCAGCAGCCGACTGGTCACTCCGGCCTGCGGCCTGGGTGTGCTTGCGTGGAGGGCGGCTGCGGCCCAGCGACCTGGGGCTGTGCTGCGAGATCGGGCAGTGGAGCATGTGGCAGGGCCGCGTCGCGGTGTGGGGCGGCTGGGAAGCGGGCAGGATCTGCTGTTTGCCCTCTTCCAGACCTGTCTGGGCGCTGAACTCCCTGAGGACCAGGCCTTCTGCTGTTAGAGAGCTCTGGCAGGGCTTGCTCTGATGCCTGCGGTGGGACTCAGCCGCATCCAGACTCCGAAACCGGTTGGCGTGACCCTTGCTTAACTACCTGCAGCTGGTTGCAGTGGTCCCGCACCTGATAGGTTTACTAATCAGGGGCATGCAAGGGTTTCTGTTTGCCTCCTGCCTGGCCTGGGCTCACTGTCTCATTATTCCCGGGGACTCATAACGCAGACCATATCCACTTTAATGCAAAGGCTTATGGGTGAGCAGAGCCTGCTTTCAGACCTGGTTCTCAGGCTCCGTCCTCGCTTGCAGGAATTTCCTGAAGCAAAAAGAGAGTGTGGAGCGGGGGCGGGGAGAGAGAAAAAATATGAATGGAAATGTGTGTGTGTGTGTGTGTGTGTGTGTGTGGTGTGTACATGTTTTGAAATGTCCGCAACAAGTATGCGGAGATTTGAAGACATCTGCAGTTGCAACTACCCTCCAAGAGTTAATTTCAGCTCTGACGTCCTGGTGCTACAGATTGGTTCCTGAATTTGGAGATTTTGAAGTCAATGAAGTTATTCTGCCTGTCATCATGCAGTTAATCATTCACTCATTCATTGCAAACTTTTTTTTTTTTTTAAATGGATTCCTTGATGGTCAGGGTTTTATACCAGGTACTAAAATCCACATTCCCTGCTTTTTTCTTGCAGTTTATTTGTCAATTTCGTTGTCTGAGTTGGCAAAACTTGAAATGGATTTTTCTTTTTCTATTTTTTTAATGGTTCAATTTTAGGTACAAAACAGAGCTCTTCTGGAACCTCATTCAGTTTTCCTTTTTTTAACCTTTAGTAAGCCTTAAACCAATGGTACTCTGAGGGATAGTCCTGCCACTGTACCACTAAAGACCTAAAGGTCTCAGTCACCTAACCTAAGATGTGGGGATACAGTTAGAAGTATTTTGTAGTTTTGAGATGTTCAAGGAGAGGCGGGCATACAGCATATTTACTGAACTGTGTAAAAACACAGGATGTATTTTGTGATTATGTATTTTACTGTGTCAGTGAACACTGTTTTCATTCACTTTTTAACTATCAAGTGCATGTTTACAATTTTGATTGACATTCAGTTCCTGCAAAGAAAGCACCATGACTCATCTAAATTTTGAAATGTCATAATCATGGGCTTATAAATGTTACATATAAAGATATAGTACATAAATAATTTGATAAAAATGCAATTTTTAAAGGATTTAGACTTGCTTTGGTAGATTAGTGATAGCTAAAATCTCTGCCTTGATTATTTGCTTACTTGGTTAATATTAGTTATCATCACTTGGCTAATGTCTATCAATATAATGTCTATTTTAGCATTTGTTGTATCAGTCTAACATTTACTAGATTTTGATTGATGCTTCTTATTGAAACCTGATAACCAAAAGTAAATAAACTGATACTTTGAGATAAAAATACCTATAGAGATGTTAGTTTTTCATTCGTTGATTGATTGATGGTACTTATAAATAGATCAGTTGGCTTTAGGGGTAAAATGATTTCTAAAATATTCCTGAGACTTTATTCACAGCTTCATGATGCTTTTTGGATATTGTTCACAAACCATAAAGTGAATTAAATTATCTATATAACAATTAGGGATTTGGAAAAATGTGCAGCCTATTATTATAGTGTATTTCTAAAAAATTACTAAGATCTATAGATGTTTAGTATAACAAAATATAGTTACCTAGGGATAATGTAAATCTATGACTCTCAATTACTAGTAATTTGACTCAAAGTTGTGTGTACTATTTCCACAATAGGAAACAAGATTTGCTAAGCCATCAGGACATGGGGTATTTGTCAGTTCCCCCCATATGAATTATTTTATCCAACAAACTTTTTAAGCAATGTAGAAGATCTCATCTCTTTTCAAACAATAGATTGAAGCATTTGAATACATTGCATCCCCCCAAAACTTCTGGTCTCATAATATTTTTAACATTCTCCAAGTCACATTGGAAGTAATAAAATGGAATTTATATTTTTTAACATTTTGTCAGTTTATATTTGCTTTCATTCAATTAGCCTGAGTTACTTCGGTTATATAGATTCTTCTTGACTTATGATGGGGTTATGGCCCAATAAATTTATTAAAATGTGACAATATTATAAGTCAAAAATGCATTTAATTTACTGAATATCATATTTTAGCATATTTTGTCTGCACTGAATTTTGAAAGTGACTAGGAATTAGTTGGTGAGGATAGAGCATAAGACATTTTAGGCACAAGAAAACAGTAAGGACAGATTGGTTAGATTCAGAACATAGACTTTTAACGTGTTGAGGGAAATGAGGAGATGAGGTTTAGTAAGTAAATGAAAGGCCCTTTGCCCCATCATGTTAAAGACTTTGAAATTCATCCTGGAGAATGGTGATCCATAGGTAAAAGATTCTAAGTGGAAGAAGCTGGGCATAGTGACATACATCTGTAGTCCCAGTGACTTGGAAACCTGAGCCAGGAGGATTATGAGTTCAAGGCTAGTCTCAGCAACTTCAGACTTAGAGCAGTCTCAAGGTCCTATCTTAAAGGGGAAAAAAAAAAAAAAAGATTTTCTCAGTGAAAGTAAGTTAGGATGTTCCATGAGGCAGTGTGAAGAATGGGTTATTGTGGAGTTAGGCAGAAATGCCCATAAGGTAGCTGTTTGTGAAGGTAAGATGTGATAAAACCTCCAAAATGCAGGGGGCTTGAGAGAATAGGATGGATTCAAGACATATTAAGGTTACCAGTTGGATGTAGGGGATGAGGGAGAGAAGGAATCAAGGAGAAAAACGAAAAGCCCTAGGTTTTTTGACTTCCCAAGATAGGACTCATGAGAAGTATCAGATGTAAAGGAAGAATAGGTCAATCTTGGGGCTGATGTAGATCAGTGGTAGAACCCTTGCTTAGCACGTGTGAGGGCCTGGGTGCAATCTACAGCACTGGAAAAACAAAATCAGACTTGGACATGGCTTTGTGTCACAATTGGTGCTGTTTAGTTTGGAGAAGTTTGCTTTGGTCTGGAGAAAAGGAGAGAATTCCAGGCTGAAGATAAAAAGTAGAATGTTTTCAGCATACAGATTGTCAAAACAATGTCACATTAAATGTGGTAGAAAAGAGAGTTTGTAGAATAAGAAAGAATAAAACAGAAGATAAACCCTAAGAAGCACCTCCACGTAAGGAAGGTGATCCAATGAAAAAGACTGGGGAGGGACAGCCTAATGACAAGGGAGTTCTTGAAGACCAGGAGGGAGAAAATTTGAGGAGGAGGGAAGAATCAATAGTCAAATGTCATGGGGGATTGGGGAGAGAACTGAAAAGAGATTTGGGGAAGGTTTGAGATAGGCAAAGGTTATTAATTTGTAATACTAGTTCTTATAATTATGTGATTTCCTGCAGCAAAATTCACTAGAACTGGATATGATGAATAGTTGGATTGATCCAATATTTAGATTTTGTTGTACACATATGGTAGAAACACAAGGAAGTTAAAATATATTAGCAAGAGAGGTTGAAGTGTTGGAGTGTAGGTTCACACTGGATAGGGATGGTGATGAAGACAGGAGGAAGAAGATTAAAAGAAAATAATTGGTTCAAGGCATTAAAAGTAGGAATGAAGTACATGTGCAAGTGTTTGTAGGTAAAAGAGAGGTAGCTAATAGGCTATACACACACTGTGGTCAAAGTAGAATCCTAATGGTCCTCAACTTATAGTGGTTTGACTTAGGATTTTTTGACTGTATGATGGTGTTGAAAGCAATATGCATGTGGAAAAAACCTTACTTTGAATTTTGATCATCTCAAGTCTAGTGATAGGGTAGCACAATACTGTCTCTCAAGGCTGTCCAGCAACAGCGAACCACAGCCCCCATCAGCATGTAATCACAACTGATAAATCCAGTATGCTGTGTTGCTAAGCTGTGATACTCTGTAAGTTAGATGTATTAAGTCTGTTTTCAATTTTATGGGTATTTTCAGTGTACAATGAGTCGTATCCTCATTTTAAGTTGACCATTTGTATTGATTTTAAGATTTTAGGGTGCTTATGGGTTTAGGGTTTGGGGGTAGATGTAGGTGGTTGAAATAGAGGTGTTCATGAACCATGAGACTGGCGTTATTGGATGCATTGCCCATCTAGGTGTTGATCCCAGATGATGGTGGTACTCAGGGTGCAGAAGTAGACTCTGATCTTGGTTTCTAAAGTTTTAGACTGCCTGTGGTAGAGATTCAAAGTATGAGAGATAAAGATACTTGGATGTTATGCCCACAAAGGTACAGTGTAGGAGGGCTAATAGCATGAAAACATTCTTCTGGATCTTAGAACTTAGAAGGATGATAAGTCTTCCATGATATGGGACACAAAAGAGAGTTGAGTTCCATTAGGCCTAGGAGGTAGGGGGACTATCTATGAAGAAGCTGAATATATAAGAAAGTTTAGACTGTCAACAGAATCCAGAAGGTTGGAAAGGAGGGAAGATTGGTTAGTTGAGAGGAAGGTTGAAATGAGGTAAGATTTGGGTTTAAGGATGATAGGACTTTTCTTTCTTTCTTTTTTTGGTATTTTAAAATTTTGTTTTTGTTTTTTTGTTAACATACGGGAAATTGCCTTTTTTAGGGTGTATCATCCCATGGATTGTAGTATAGACATACATTTTTATGATCGTGTACACAATCAGGATATAGGATAGGATAGTTCTTTCACCACGTTCTAAGATGTTGCTCTAGCTCTGTAGGCCTCTTTGGTTTTTTTTTTTTTTTTTAACTTTTAAATTTGTTTTGTTTTAATTAGTTATACATGACAGTAGAATGCACTTTGATATGTCATATATAATGGAGTATAATTTCTCATTTTTCTGTCTATACACAATGTAGAATCCCACTTGTTGTATAGTTATATATGTACATAGGGTAATAATGTCTGTTTCACTCTACTATCCTTCTCATCCCCATACCCCCTCCCCTCCCTTCACTCACCTCTACCTAATCTACAGTAACTCTATTCTTCCCTACTGTCACCCCCCATCCCATTGTGAATTATTATCAACATATCAGAGAAAACATTTGGCTTTTGGTTTTTTGGAATTGGCTTATTTCACTTAGCATGATATGCTTCAGCTCCATCCATTTACTGGCAAACACCATAATTTATTTCTTCTTCAAGGCTGAGTAATTGTATATATATATAGTGTATATATATATATATATTTTCATTGTCTATATATATATAGACATATGTATGTATTCTATATATATGTATTCTATATATATGTCTATATATGTATATATATATCACATTTTTTATCCATCATCTGTTGAAGGGCATCTCAGTTGGTTCCACAGTTTAGCTATTGTGAATTGAGCTGCTATAAATACTGATGTGACTGTATCATTATAGTATGCTGATTTTAAATCCTTTGGGTATAAACTGAGAAGTGGGATAGCCTGGTCAAATGGTGGTTTCATTCCAAGTTTTCTGAGGAATCTCCATGCTGCTTTCCATAATGGTTGCACCAATTCGCAGTCCCACCAGCAATGTCACCCAAAATGTATGAGTGTATCTTTTCCCCTACATCCTCACTAACATTTTTTGTTATTTGTATTACTGGTAATTGCCATTCTGACTGGGGTGAGATGAAATCTTAGCGTAGTTTTGATTTGCATTTCTCTAATTGCTAAAGATGTTGAACATTTTTTTCATGTATTTGTTGATTGTATTTTTTCATCTATGACAGGGCTTTTCTGAAGCATATGACTAGCTTTGAAGTGCCAAATGGTATTTCACATTTCAAGTTTTGATGAAACTTCCTGTAGTCAACTTTTACCCATCAAATCTATTAATTTCTGTTATATAGAGAACTGGCATAGTAGTTTTTAAATTGAAAAAGAACATTTATGTCTCCAGTGAATATTTGTGTTTGTTAGAGAAAGAGGCAGTGACTTTTTGCTTTTATGTACCTCTTGTTGACCTCTGAATTTCCATAGTACTTTGGCAGATACTTTTCATCCAACTATTCTGATCTGTTCTTAGAATGCCCAGAAGGATAGGTTGAGTATTTCAGGTCAGCGATGGGGCTCAAAGGTGTGAAAATTTCCTTATTACAGTTGACAGTTGCTCTGGGTGGGAGGTAGGCATATGTGCATATACCTCTGATTTCCCTCCTGTGATTTTGTGACCTCAAGTCTTAGTGAGCAGCCTGCCTACCTGCCTTCCTTTTCTTCCTCCTCCTCTTCCTCCTTCATGGAGTCTCAACATTTTGCAGGCTGGATTCAAACTCTTGGGATCCTCCTGCTTCAGTCCCCTGAGCACTGGGACTATAGGTGTGTGCCACTGCATCTGACTTGTGTTTCTTAATACAGCTTCTCATGGGTGTACTAGGTCTCATTCCTTTCATCTGCTAAAAGATTTGGCTCCAGTATCTCTCTCTCTCCCACAATATCACATCTTCCCTCATTGCTGAATAGTATCCATTAGAATACAAATATGCTGTTCTTTTTCCTATCTTAAAATAATAATTCCTTCTTGATTCCATTATCCCCTTAAGCCACTGCATGATTTCTTTAACTCCATTTAAGGCAAAATGATACTCATGTGTTCAAGTACTTATCTCCCATTCTTTCTTTATCCCATGTTAATCTGGTTTTACTCACCACTCTAAAAAAGTTTCTCCTTTTGGAGTCACTAATGACTTTTAATTTTGCAAAACCCAAACATCGGTTCTTAAACCTCATCCCTTAGTTGATTTATCTGCATTTTTTGAGATAGTTAATTATTCTCCGCTTCTTAACACACTTTCTTCACTTACAATTCCTTTTGCTCCTCTTTAGACTTTTTTCTTTATTTCTTTTTTATTTTCTTTTTCGGTACTCGAACTTGTGAATCTCCTGCTTCAGCCTCCTGAGTTGCTGGGATTACAGGTTAGACTTTTTTTTCTGGTTCTTTCTTATCTCCTTGACCTCTTAATACTGGGTTCCAGGACTCACTCATAAGACCGAATACTTATTCAGTCTTGAAATATTAGCTTTAAATACTAGTCATTTCTTGTTAGTTCCCAAATTTCTATTTTCATCCTGAACCTCTTCTCAGACTCCATATATTCACTGCCTTCTCAGCATTTTCTATTTGGATAACTAGTAGATATACGGAACTCAGTTCCTAATTTCCTGCCTGTATCTGCTGTGGTAGTCAGCTTTTCATGGCTGTGAAGAAAATACCTGACAGGAACAATTTACAGAGTCTGCACAAGGCAGGCAGGCAGGCAGGCATCTAATCATGTTGAATGAATCAATGCCAGGTAGGCTTTTGATCTGCAGCCTTTTTCCGATCTATGTATCTCTTCCATGTTTTGTGGAAAAGCTCTTGAACAGATACTGGTTTATTTTTGGAGGACATTTCTGACCTCTGCTTATAAGTTCTTTTGTGATCCACTTTTTTTTTTTTTAAAGGGCTGCTGGTTAGTGTTCTGTACCCATGGTCTTTACTCTTTGCAAGAAGTGTGTTGTGGTCTCTGCTCAACTGCATAGATTACCTGCTCATGGTACTTCATAGCAATCTCTTCACTTTAAGTTGTAAATCATAGTATTTTTGTTCAAAGAAAAACTGAAGGCTAGGGGTGCGACTCAGTGGAGAGCACTTGCTTAGAATGTGCAAGGACCTGGTTTGATCCTCAGCATTGCAAAACAAGACAAACAAACAAACAAACAAACCCAAAACAAGCAAACAAAAATCCCCATCAATGTTGAAACAGTTAATATATGAAAGGGATGGGATAATCTAAAGCAGAAGATTTTCAAACCTTTTCTTAATTGTTTAATCTCTCCCTTCTCTAAATGTCTTATGAGAACTTCAGATGAGACGTTTTATTATTCAAAATAAAGCTATTTTAAATTTATAGAATAATGTTATAAAATCAGTCTGAACTATGAGGTTCTTATAATGAGCATAGCATTTGAAGTTAATGATTATGAATAAAACTGATAATCTCTTAAATGCCTCATTTTGGTTTTGTTGCATACCATTAAGGAAATCTTCATTCACACATTAGGTGTTGCACATGAGAAAAATTTTTTTCATAGTTCATATTGCAATATTGCAACCTCTAGTTTCCTCCCCATTTTTCTTCATTCTTAAAAATATCTTACAACATTGTTCTATGTAAATTTATGATTACACAAATGGTATGCCTTTACGCCATGTACAAACAGAGAAACAACATGTATCCCATTTGTTTACAATAAAAAAATAAAAAAAAATCTTACTATGGAAAATTTCAAACATATACATAGAGAGTACAATAAAATCATTTTGTCAGTCTTATTCTATACAATTTTTTTTCTGCTGTAGTTTTTTTAAAAAAAGTCATTGTTTTTAAATAATAAGGACTTTCCCTCTTAAATATAGTTGGTACATCATTATCAACTGTAACAAAATTAATACCAATTCTTTAATATTCTCTAGTAGTTCACATTTCAGAATTGTCAGTTGTGCCAGTAGTGTCAGATTACAGTTGATCATTTGGAATCAGATTTTAGATATATGTTTTGCTATTATATCTCTCAAGTAACTTACTTTTTTCAGTCCCTTTATCCCTTCTTTTCCCCATGTCATTGATTTGTTGGAGAAACAGTCATTTGTCCTATAAAATGTAAAAAGCAGGTGGTATTCTTTATCTTATTCTTTGACTTCATGTATTTACTATGGTAGTTAAATATAGAGAGCTCTGTAGATCCATGTTGAATTTTTTTAGGCAAGAATATTCTACCAATGAGGACACAATGTCTGGGTTTCTTTTAGGGCTGTTAGGATGAATAGTGGGGGTGGGTTATCCTGTTCCTTCTAATATGAAGTTCTCCATCATCCTTTAAGCTAATAGTTTAAACATCAATTGATGATTCATTATATTTTAACAAGGCGACTTCATATTCTTAAAGTTTTTTAAAGAAATAAATGCATTTTAAATCTCTTACTTTCCTCACTTTTTTTTTTCATAATACAACCAGTTTTCCTCTCTCCCCGCTTACACTTCATGTGTATGCAATGCCCATATTGAACATTTGACATGAAGTTTGGAAGGAGATATGAAATGGAATGGATAATGAATGAAGGTGGGGAAGAGAGGATTATCTAAATTTGCCTGTTAGTTCTCTCTCCTTCCCTGTCTCTGTTATAGTTTATAGGATTTTTAAGCTGTGTGGGACAGCTAGTACTTAGAGGGTCAGTGAGGCCTTAGAGGGATTGGAAAGTGGGTGGGAATGGGGCAGATCTTGATTGCAGTCTTGGCATTGGGTTTGAATTCAGAGAAAATCCAGCCTTTAGGTAAGTGCACAAATTTTAACATTTGTTGTATGTAGTCAAGGTGAACCCCAAATAAAATTGAGAAGCAGATGAAACTTGAACACTCTGTACTTTGCACCCTGTTGTCATATATCCTTTCCTGGATGACATGGACAAAAATCCCTGTACTCCAAGGATTTAGGAGACTCATATGTTGCTGACTTATTTTAAAGGCAGACGAGTGACTCCCTTAGTCTTCTGCATCTCAGTAAATGCTGCTTCCAGTTATCTGACTCCCAAACCTTGGAACTATTCTTTGTTCTTTTTACATTTCCCATCTAGTTGTCAGCAACTCTTGTGAAAATGTATCTGAAGTACTTACTTATCTTACAATTGAAGGTTTATACTTTTTGACCAAATGGAGACCTCATGTATTAAATGGTGACATTATTCATGCGCGCGCACACACACACACACACACACACACACACACACACACACGATGTTTTATTTTTTTGTTGTTTGGTAAGTACTAGGGATTGAATCCAGGGGCATTTAACACTGAGTCATATCCCCAACCCTTTTTATATTTTATTCTGAGGTAGAGTCTCGCTAAGTTGCTCAGGGCCTTGCCAAGTTGCTGAGGTTGGCTTTGAACTTGTCATCCTCCTGCTTCAGCTTCATGAGTTGCTGGGGTTAAAGGTGTGTGGTGTGTGTGCCATGGTGTCTGACTGGTGGATATTTTAATTAGTTGGATTATATAATTTCAATATCATACATATATATATATCTCAACATCATACATAGTGTGTGTCAATCATACCTCAGTAAAGCTGGACAAGTGTAAAAAAACAAACAAGTGCTCTCTCTCTACATGTATGTGCGTGTGTGTTAATATTTATATATATCTGAAGCGTGGACTCTTATCATCTCCAGTGCTAGGACCTTTCTCTCTTGGGTTACTGCAATAACCACCTAACACCTTTCTTTTGTCCCTTCTTTACTTGTTTATGGTCTATCCTTCATAGAAGCCACAATGATCATTTTAAAATGGCAGTCTGATATGCCATCTCTCTGCCCCAAATGCTCTAGCAGCTTCCCAGGGGGTTCAGAAACATCCCATGGCTCACATGGCCTGGGTCCCTCTTCACTCCTTAGGCTCTCTGCCCAACTGACTCGCTTGCTTCAATCACATTGGTGTCCTTGACTTTTGCTAGGTATGTTTGTACCTCCAGTGTATTGCCCTTAGTAGTTCTTCTATCCAAAATACTCCTTACTTAGTTCAGGTGCCTGTGCAAATGTCACCTTATCAGAAAGACCTTTCTTTGAAAGATCTCAAAACATGTAATAGAAAGACCTCCCTAACATTTTCTAGTTAATGGACTAAAATTTGATTTTCTAAATATATGTGCACTGGAAAAGTAAAATAATATAAAATATTTACACTTCAGTTTAAGCAATTAAAACATCCTCTGGACTGAGGTTAACATATTTGATTGAAATGAGATTGGAGGAAGTTGAACACACTGGAGGAAAACAATTTTTTTTTTTCAAGGACAGATGGATTAATCTCCTGGCATACAATTTAGAATCAAAAGTAATTCTGTTAGTTTATTTGTTTGGAACTCTGCAGGGCCATTATAGCTTCTAATAACTCAAAGGTGTGACTTTCTCATTAAATGGTTCTTAATAAGCAGGGTAATTGGATCAACTGAGATTTTTTTTTTTTATCCTGTTGTGATAAAACCACCTCTTTAGATAATGATAAAAGACCATGATTTCAAGTGAGTAAAGCAATCACTAATTTTTTATTGAGACTAAAAAGTTCATCTTAGGTTGTTATTTGGAGAGAATTGATAATTCCTTTTTAATTTGAAAAAGAAATATATGCTTATTGTAGGAAGAAAAAGTAGCAGTTATAAGTGGGAATGTAACAAGATGTAATTACCCATCATCCTATTATCCAGAAATAACCTTGCTAACATTTCTGCATATTTACTTTGTCTTTCCCCTAATCCTATGTCTTTTACATATGTATACATTAAAAAAAAATTTTTTTGTTTTAGTTGTAGGTGGCCACAATACCTCTTTTATTTTTATGTGGTGCTGAGAATCAAAGCCAGACCTTGAAGAACCCAGGGCCCCATACATGTAGGTGAGAGCTCTCCCACTGAGCCACAACCCCAGTCCATATACATCTTGATTGTGTCCATGATTGTATATGAAAATTTCTTTTATTTTTTTACTCTACCACAAACATTTCTTTACATTAAAACTTTTTAGTAATATTGTTTTAAATTACAGATTAACATTTCATTTGCATATTCCTTGGTTTACCTTTTAGATTAGTCAGTGAATACTTTTGCATGAAGTATACTTGCTTTTTAGCCTTTTGTATTCTTGCTTCATTTTTGAAATGAGGTGAGTAGAACTTGAAGAACGTGTGCTATACCTTGGATATAGCCAAGAATTGCCAAACACTAAGATCAGATGCTCAGTGAGTAGTAATAATGCCCACTTCTATGGAGCCATTCAGCATTTAACACCCCGGACTTTGGTTTCATAGTGTTGATGTTCCCTATGAAATTGAGTATGATGGGTGGGTTTTGGGGGAGACTCCTGATCCTGAGAACCATGCTAGTTCTGCCTTATTTCTGTGACTTTTTTCCTGAGCTGATTAGATCTTTAAGGACCTTTGTATTAGTTCGGAGATGAGTCAGGTTAAGAGCAATTTCATAGATAGTGCTTGAATTTTGGCTGAGAGGCACAAGTAGTGTTTGAGTGTGAAACAACTCTTTGGACTTTGACTTCATTGTGAGTTGCTGGTCCATGGAGTAACTGGGGCTGTTCATCTGTCAGTCATTTATTTCCAATAGAATGTTGAAAAGCCTGTATGTATGACAATAGTATGTATTGTTTTGAAATTTTGTGAAATTAAAGAGATTCTCTTGGGGAGCTACTTGTAATTTCATGATGTCTTTGAAAAGAATTAGGACCAGGTAGAAGGCACACACCTATATTCCTAGCAGTTTGTGGGGCTGAGACAGGAGGAAAATGAGTTCAAGGTCAGAATGTACAACTTAGCAAGACCCTGCCTTAAAAACCAAACCAAACCAAAGCACACCACACCACACCACACCAAACCACACCAAACCACACCAAACCAAACCCAACCCAACCCAACCCAACAACAACAACAACAAAAAAAAAAAAAAAAAAAAAAAAAAAAAAGAAGAAGAAGAAAGAAAAAAGGAAAAAAAAGAGGAGGGTGTTGGGGATGTAATTCAGTGGGAGATTGCTTGCGTTTCATGCTCAAGGCTTGGGTTTGAGCCCCAGTACTGACAACAAAAGAAAAAGAAAATAAAAACAAAACCAAAAGATTCTCAGGGCTGAGAGTGTAGTTTACTGGTAGAATGCATGCTTAGCATACGTGAAGCCATGGATTCCATCTGTGGCAGCAAAAACCAACCAACCAAACAAAAAACTCATATCTGAAAGATTCTCCATAATGTACTCTTATCAATTGTCAGCATTTCATCCCAGCATCCTCATCTAATTCTTGAATATGCTTCTTGGTATTTCTGTGCTAATATGAAGGAATTTACTAAAGATCTGTCCAGAATGACTGGAAGGTTAGTTAATATCAGATTATTAAGTACTCTAAAAATAAAAACAGTCATGAATAAAATGCTTATTATATAATAGAAGATAAGTACATGTTACTTCTTTGGGTAATTATATATTTACGGTGCCATTTCCCCCAATGGGAAATATACAAAGGTGATGCTGTGAGTTTTTAAAGGATTATAACACATAGCAGATTAAGAGCCTAGCTATGATAAATAATAGCTGTCAATGAAAGCATTCATGTAAAACTTATGATGAATTCAAGTAGCAAAGACTGATTTTCCATCTCTATTAGATTTAGCTAAAAACAGTGAAAAAAGTATTGGGAGTTTTTGTATGTGTTCTTTGAATTTTTAAAAAAAGTAAAAAAATGAAAGCAGTATACTAAAATCTCACTACTGTAGATTCTGAGGATTTGAGATTTAGATTTGACCAAAGTTCACTTTTGTATTACCTATACAAAAGGTATTTCCTCAGTTAAAAACAAATAAAAGTACCTGGGAGTAGAAGGAACTAATTATTTTCCAACCCTAAATCTGATGGTAACTGAATTCAGGTTTCTGTATTAAATTGGAAATAAAGTTGTTCAAAAATTTATTTTCTACTCTGGTTCTTACTAATTTATTTTGGTCTTTGTCGTATACATCTTAGTGAAAAAAGATGTAAATTCTCGATTTCTCCTTTCTGTTTTGAACAGTTGATCTGAAAACAAACAGTAGGATCCTGATTCTAACATTTTTTGGTGTATCATATATCAGATACTGAGTTAAACACAGTGATTCAATAAACATTTCTTAACTGCTTTTTACATGCCAGGCCCTGCCATGGGTGAATGAGACTCAGAAACTCAAGGGACTTAAAAGTGCAGGATAACATTCCTGCGCCTGGGTGAGAGAGGTTATTCCCTTGCTAGGGCCACTTCTTCACTGAGGTCTCAGCAGGTGCAGCTGCTGCCCAGACGGACACTGGCCCCTTCAGAATTTGAAGCCAGCCAGATCTTGAGGGGCGATTATTGCCTCCTGAGAGCTGTGGGGGGATATTAGAGCCAGAACCTGCCACCCTAGTTAGTCCCCTCAGTGCCACATACTCAACATTTTCTATGCCTAGCAAGTGAGACCAATTTGTAATCCAAGTCCTATTTTTGGAGGCAGCTGTAGGTACTGAGCATGCAGAGTAGCTTCCTGATCTTCCTGCTTTTGGACATTCTTTTTTTTTACCTCCTGAACATGCCACTTTTATTCCAAACCCTGTGTTTCTACGAGGGAACTCACCCACCCACAGATTTCTCTGTCTCATCAAGCTGTTTTGATCCGTCAAATGGAGGGATTACCTGCCAGTCAAGCATTCATTTGTGTCAGTATAGCCATCTCTGTGTGGTTGTTTGAGAAATCTTTTGGGCAAATAATTGCTTTTATCTGTTTTATTTACTTATCTGGGGAAGCGGGGAGGATAACTTGGGAGGCCAATGCAGAATGATGGCAAGTTTGAGACTAGCCTTGGAAACTTAGTGAGATCCTGTGAATAAAAATGAAAAAAAGCTGGAGGTGTGGCTCAGTAGTGCACCTCTGAGTTAAATTCCCAGTACAGAAAAAAAAAAAGAAAGAAAAAAGAAAGAGATGAAATTATGAAAGTGTTGATATCAGTGGTAAGAAGCATAGATTTCCCATACATGGATACTAATTGCCATAATGAAAGTGACCCATTTTCATCCTTTGTTAGATGCTCATTGAAGTTAAACTGAATTGTCATCAATGAAACATAGATATAAAAATCAAGGAACATATGCAACTGTGGGAAATTACTGCTGGTGATATTGCTACAAAGATGAGGGTTAGAGTGATAATTTTTGTTTTTGTGTTCTGGCCATGGAATATCCCTTAATATGTAACTTTTACACATTAGATTTGATGACATGTGTTCAGAATTGTGGTATTTTAAAAAATACAGAGCTATTTGCATATGCTGATGAGCTGATTTGGGAATTCGATTTAACACTGTATGTGCAAACCTGGGTATTTTAAAGATTTCCTGAAATATAGCAAGATAATGGGAAAAGCAAGGTGTTAGATAATAATAGCCAAGGTTTTACTTTTTTTTTTATTAAGTTTTTAAAAATTTTTACAGACTGCATGTTGATTCATTATACAAAAATGGGGTACAACGTTTCATTTCTATGGTTGTACACAATGTAGATTCACACTATTCATGTAATCATAAATATACCTAGGGTAATACCGTCTGTTTCATTCTACTATCTTTCTGTCCCCATCCCCTGTAGCCAAGGTTTTAAGTGTTTGCTGTGTGCTTGACTTTGAGTGAAATGCTTTAATGGATTATCTTAATTTTACAAAAACTTATGTCAACTATATTTTATAGAGGATTGGTTAAGCATGTGAGATTTGGAGACTGTTAATATCCATGCTCTGTTTCTTACATAATAAGACAATTAATTTTGACCTCTCCTTGCCTCACTTGGTTTTTCATATGAAAATGAGGATAATAATAGTATCCTTGTCATGGGATTGTTTTGAATGTCAGGTGGAGAGAACGCATGTGAAGAGATTCCATGGTACCTGCTTGCCACGTGGTAAAATTCAATAAATCCTGAGTATTAATATCACTATGGGGCTGGGGATATAGCTCAGTTGGTAGAATGCTTGCCTTGCAAGCATAAGGCCCTGGGTTCAATCCCCAGCACCGCAAAAAAAAAAAAAAAAAAAAAAAAAAAAAAATCACTATGTAACCTCAGGCAAGTTAGTTCCTCTCTGAGCTCTTATTTCCACATGTGGAAAATGGAGTTAATTTTATCTACCTGGACATTACTGGGAAGATCCCCTGGGATCTTCTGTAAAGTGTTTTATGGAATGCTTGCATACAGGAGCTGTTTAATTCCACATGAAGTTCTACATCCTGTGTCAAATTTGCATTTATTCAGTGACTATTGAAGAGGTACTCGTTATAGTTTGGGGTTATAATGATTAAAAATTAGAGACTGTCCCTGCATTTCCCTGTGGTAGAGGAGGTAAAGTAGGAAAGGAGAATAAGTAAATGACAATCATTTGAGATTGTGATAAAAACTGTGAAGGATACTCTGGTGGGTCACAGTCTGAGCAAGTGAGGAACGACTTGAGGCTGGTGGTGCAGGCAGGGAGAACGAGGGCTTGGGAAGATGTAAAGGGGGAGGCACATCAGCTGTTTGAAGGACATGGGCCAGAATACTTGAGGCTGAAGGGCCTGCAGGGTCTAGACTTGGGCACACAAAGAGCTTGAGGGACTCAAGGGACTCAAGAGACAAGCTTGAGGGACCAAGGGAGACTTGAGAGACCAGATCATGTGGGACCTTTTGGCCATGTTAAGGAGTTTGACTTTTATTTCAGAGCACAGAGGAAGGTTATTGAATAGTTTCCAGCAGGTGATTTAAAAGTCAACTATATAATGAATGTGAAATTCAGGTTATTTTTTAACTTTGGTCTGAGCTTTGATGAGACATGCCCTACTTTGTCACTAAACTCAAATCCTGCTCCATCATTCACCTTAGGTGGCTATCTAACACAGTGTGAAGGGAGGGAAGAAACACATTTTTAGAGTGACTACTTCATGCAAGATCATCAGGCCCCTCAGCACATTTTATGACCTAATTCATACAACATTGTAACCAGTGAGGAAACAGCTCTGAGGCAGTAAGGGATCAGGCTGAATTTCCATGACTAGTGCTGTATTTGTGTGCTGGTCCTTCCCTGCCTCACCCTAGCCCGTGTGCTTTGCTCTCTATCTGGTTGCTGTCCTTGTGATGACGTAGGTGTGTAACGCTGTAGGCTTGATCAGATGGAAGGTGTTTCTCATTTTCTCTGGGGGCAGTCACAGGGTTTGCAATAGGACGTAAGTCAGTTCTTCACAGTGTGCACTATTCGTCTCATTCATTTGGACATTTTCAGGATTATTATTCTATCAGTAAAGTAATTATTTTCTTTTTGTGACTGTATTTATTTAGGACTGGAGTATGGAGATATTCTCCATGTCCCTTTTGGGCCACACTGAGTTTGTTAACAGCGGAGAAATGTGTCGTAAAATTATTTTGTTCATTTGGTCTTCAGCTTTCATTAGTATGCAAGTTAAAATAACTAAGCTATAACCATTTCATTCTGAGTTAAAGAATTTTAGCTCAGTGGTAGAGCACTTGCCTAGCATGTGTGAGGCACTGGGTTTGATTCTCAGCGCCACATATAAATAAATAACATACAGGTCCATCAACAACTAAAACGAATTTTAAAAAATGTAGTTTTCATGGGGAATTACAAATGAGGTTGATTAATCACTTTGTAGCAATCAAAAATATTGCTACTAAACTTGGAGTGGTTATACACTTCTTTACAAGAGTAAGAGTTTTCATTTGGGGGTGAAAATTTCCCAAGAGACTAATTAGTAAAATTATAATGGTTATATTTTCTTCTTAAAAATGGAATAAATTTTTGAATTATGTGAATTTAATTGAATCTATCTAGTTACATTACATTGACTCCTTTGATTCCTTTTCAGTGTTACTCTTTCCATAAAGAATTGCTAAAAATGGCAAACAAAATAATTAATCTTTTATCACTTAAAATTTTTTCTTACTTTCTTGCTGCACATTTTATAATACCCTTTAATGTTGAATTTCAATGCTTGCATTAATTAGGGTGTCAGAAAGTTTCTCTTATTTCTAAATAATGTATTAAAATCTGAATATTTTGATATTTTGGTAACTTTATCAAAATTAAAAAACAGGCTAGGCATAACAAAGGCACATGTCTGTAGTCCCAGCTACTCTGAGACCAAGGCAGGAGGATTACTTGAACCCAGGAGTTTGTGGAGTTTGTGACTAGTCAACATAATGAGACCCCATCTTGAAAAAAAAAAAAAGAAAAAGAAGAAAAAACCTGAATGGTGTTTGATTGTGAATATGGAAATTTTTGTTATTCATACTAGATATTTATTGTCCAATAAGATCTTTTAAAATTACTGTTTTATTGTGAGTATACTAAAACTGTATGAATGTAAGTCTTTAAAACATGTTTTATACAGAGCAATTTGAGTAATTATTTTTAAATTTTTTTGCGATGCTGGGGAGTAATTATTCTTTTTAAAATTATTTTTTAAGTGGTAGAGGGACACAATACATTTATTAATTCATTTATTTACTTATTTTAATGTCTTGCTGAGGATCCAGCACAGTGCCTCACACATGCCAGGCAAGTGCTCTACCACTGAGTCACAACCTCAGCCCCAGTAATTATTCTTTTGATGGAGCAAAATCATCTAAAAATTATAATATTGGAAAATCAAAAAGGAGTCAACTTTGAAGACTTCCTTGAAGACTTAGATAAAAATTTGAGAAATAAATAAGTTCTTTTTTTTAAAATAATTTCCTCTTTTTATTGCACTCTGATAACAAATTCCTGCTGAATAATTTTTTCCTTACTTATCTCCCTCCACCCCCACGACCTTTTTTTCCTTTCTTCTGTGTGGTGGACTGAGCCCAGGGGTTCTACCACTGAGCTATGTCCCCTGCCCTTTTTAATTTTTTTTTTTTTTTGAGACAGGGTTTTGTTAAGTCTCCCAGGATGACCTTGAACTTGCAGTCCTCCTGCCTGAGCCTCTGAATTGCTGGGATGGCAGGTGTGTAGTGCTCTTGCTGAGAATTTCAATACAATATTGAGTAAACATTGTAATAATGGACATGTTGTCACCAGATAAATAAGTTCTTGTATTTAAAAAATAACAGATTTTCATCTGTATCCTCTTATATGTTTAGCATTTAAGTGTATACACATAGTGTACTTTAAAAATTATTCAAGAATGATCAGAGAAAATATTGTAACAAGTCAGGCATTATTCTAGTTGGTGGTTTTATTTCTTACTTTAATGCCTTGTTCTCCTGGACAGCAGTCAGATCTAATTTGGAATTTCCTGCCTTTGATCTTATTTTAGACTCCCATTTCAAAATCTGTGAGTAAGTAGCATGTGATATTAACTGAAAAGGAACTAAATTGTAAAGGCAGAAGTTTGATTGTAATAGGAGTGCTTTTAGTAAATTGGGAATGGTGAGATCATCAGAATTCACAGTTGCCTCAATTTTGCTCAGTACTTGAATGATAGGTCTTAAAGTTTTGGGGACATGATGGGGTGATGTGGAACATGCTTGCACTTCATGTTACTGATGGTCATCTGGAAGAAAAACAGTGGGCTGAAGCAAGAAATCTCCCTTTCGCCTTAAATCTTCCATGACTGTTTTCCTTTTTGGCAGGTTTCTTCTACCTTTTTGACATTCAGTTTCTTCATTTCTCCAATGAAAGGAAGTGTGGGAGGGAGATGACATCAGGTCCATTGTACTAATTAAGGAAGTAGTAGCTGTTTCCTTTAGGAGACTCCAAAATACAATGGTTTAAACAAGGTGGAAATTTCTTTCTTCCTTATGTGATACTTGGAGTTCTAGAATATAGCTCTGCACTAACCTGTCATTCAGGGATCCAGGTTCCTTCCATCTTGTGTTTCTTAAAAGTGACTTAGGGACATTGTCTTTACATGCACAGTTCAATCTGGGTTGTTTCCAAAACCTTGTTGTGGTTGGAAAGAAAGTATGGAGGAAGCAGGCTTTAGTCTGGAAATGGTACATCACTTCTGCGCAAACTCCACTGGAGAGAACTTAATCACTTGATTATAATCATATTGGAGGCTGGGAAATGTAACAAGGCTAGTCATGTTACATTACATTAACCCATTAAGTTCTCAATTCTGGGAATATTTCAGGGAAATTGATGCAGATGCATTAAAATAAGATGGAAACCATAATCTAAAGCTTACATATTATCATATTAGTTAGCACTAGTATATTATAATTATTATTCTTATACACTATATAATATGTATCAGAAAAACATTATATAGCATGTAATATATAAGTTTTTATAGGCGTTCCACATCTGGGATAATGGGAAAAAAATGGGTCAAAGCAGAGTATGTGTTGGAGGGTAGGTAGTTGTCTCTTCCACTTTGTATGATCTCTGCTTTTTCTGATTATACTATTAATCAAGTGGCTCTGTTACACCACTTAGTTGCCCTCTGTTTCAGCTTGATTTTCAAATTACTGACTAACATATAAGTATTTTCTACTCTTAGTTTAAATACGACTTAGTGATCTTTTTGAGAATATAAGGTTAAAAAATTCCTGCTTAGTTGCACTTGCTTTTTATGGAAAGTTAAAAAACTTTGCACTAAGACTTTCCCATGATCTTTCCCTTTTTTATGAATGTAGTTAAATGGGTTCCAAGTGTCTCATCCTGTTAGTTTGGGACTGTTAACTGCAGTTAGATTATGAAGCTTTTTAAGCAAGAGCTGAGGCTAAGCTTGAGTTTTTAGTAGATGTTAGGATTTAATATTGGGTATGAAACAGAACCAGTTGCCAGATTCTCTGGAGGATGTACAAAAATACTTGGGGCCAGTAAGCAGAAGATGAGAAGCTAAGGGGGCAGAATAAGGAAGATATAAATATTGGACAGTATAGTAGAATATGTATTTAGTTAAGTATAAGTAGATCCCCCCGACCCTATGTTTGAGGGGCAGGGCCAGTCTAATAGGAAAGTCTAGAGTATACCCTGATCCATAGTCTTGATAATTTTATAAAATTAGTCCACATTTATTATTATTATTATTATTATTATTATTATTATTATTACTACTATTGTTACTTGCAGTGTTGGGAATCAAACCCAGAGCTTTGTGCATGCTAGGTCAGCAGTCTATCATTGACCTATATTCCTAGCCTAGCTCAAATTTATGGATGGTACTCATCAGCTTTTCTCTACACCATCCAAATAAAAATCATAAAAAGAAAAAAGAGTTCAAAATACAGTAGTTTCTCTTACCTTCAGTTAACCTATCTGTGATTTCACCTACTCTTGGCCAGCTACAGTCTAAAATATTAAATGGTAAATTTCAGAAATAAACAATTTGTAAATTTTAATTATACACCACTCTGACTAATGTGATAAAATCTCATGCAGTACTACTCTGTTCAACCTGGGTGGGAGTCATCCCTTTGTTCAGCTTTTCCAAGTTGTGTATGTTCATTAGTTACATAGTATCCACTTTGGTTATCAGATTAAATGTTGCATTATCACAGTGCTTGGATGTAGGGTTCAGTGCTATCTATGGTTTCAGACATCCACTGGGGGTTTATTCCCCTGAGAATAAAGCAGAGTCACTCTTTGTGTTTGTCTCTCAAGACTGATAAATTTTTTTTTTTTAGAAAATATTAAAATTTATTTTAGTTTTTAAATTGGGCAATATAGCACATATACAAAAAACATGAAAACAAATTCTTATCATCCCCATTTTGATTGAAATGCGGTTCTGAGCTACAATTCAGGCATTCATTGGTTATACAACCACAAAATCAACAGGAAACAAATATAGAGTTAATAGTAAACTATTTAAAATATTTTTTACTAATGTTTCAGAAAGATATTGATATGAATTGACAGTAATCATTTAAGTTCCTGTATCTCCAAGAAAGGGACGATTCAGGCTTTTTATCAAAAGTCTCTTCTTTTTTTTTTTTAATATTTTTTAATTGTAGGTGGACACAATATCTTTATTTATTTATTTTTATGTGGTGCTGAGGATCGAACCCAGTGCCTCATGCATGTGAGGCAAGCGCTCTCCCACTTAACCACAGCCCAGCCCCAAGAGCCTCTTTTTTTTTTTTTTTTTTTTGGGTGCTGAGGATCGAACCCAGGGCCTTATGCTTACAAGGCAAGCACTCTACTGACTGAGCTATCTCCCCAGCCCCAAGAGCCTCTTCTTATACTGTAAAAAAAAAATTCTTTTTGAATGAATTCTTACTAAAAATTTGTTCTAATTAGTTATACATTACAGTAGAATGCATTTGACACATTGTACACAAATGGAGCATAACTTCTCATTCCTCTGACTGTAAATCGTGCTGAGTCACACCAGTATTACCCTACATGTACATAGGGTAATAACGTCTGTCTCATTCTACTATCCTTCCATCCCCACCGCCCCACCCCTCCACTCATTCTCCTCTGCATAATACAAAGTTCCTTTATTCTTTTCTACCTTTTCCACCCACAACTGTGGATCAGCATCCACTCATCAGAGAAAACATTTGGCCTTTGGTATTTTGGGATTGGCTTATTTCACTTAGTATGATATTCTCTAGTTCCATCCATTTACCTGTAAATGCCATAATTTCATTCTTCTTTAAGGATGAGTAATATTCCATTGTGTGTATGTACCATATTTTCTTTATCCACTCATCTGTTGAAGGGCATCTAGGTTGGTTCCATAGTTTAGCTATTGTGAATTGAGCTGTTTATAAACATTGACATGGTTGCGTCACTGTAGTGTGCTGATTTTAAGTCCTTTAGGTATAAATTGAGGAAATGGATAGCTGGGTCAAAGAGTGATTCTATTCCAAGTTTTCTGAGGAATCTCCTTGCTGCTTTCCATAGAAGTTGCACCAATTTGTAGTCCCATCAATGTATGAGTCTATCTTTCCCCCCTCATCCTTGCCAACACTTATTATTGCTTGAATTCCTGATAATGGCCTCTCTGACTGGGGTGAGATGAAATCTTAGTTAGTTTTGATCAGCATTTCTCTAATTGCTAGAGATGTTGAACATTTTTTCATATGTTTATTGATCAATTGGAACTTCTGTGAAGTGTCTGTTCAGTTCCTTAGCTCATTTATTGATTGGGTTATTTTGTTTTTATGGTGTTACATTTTTTGAGTTCTTTATATATCCTGGAGGTTAGTGCTCTAAGGTGCATGTGGTAAAGATTTTTTTCCCCATTCTGTAGGCTCTCTCTTCATTATTATTGATTGTTTCCTTTGCTGAGAAGAAGCTTTTTAGTTTGAATCCATCCCATTTATTGATTCTTAATTTTTCTTCTTGCACTTTAGGAGTCTTCTTAAGGAAGTCAGATCCTAATCCAACATGATGAACATTTGGGCCTACTTTTTCTTCTAGTAGTTGCAGAGTCTCTGTTCTAGTGCTTAAGTCTTTGATCCAGTTTGAGTTGATTTTTGTGCAGGGTGAGAGATAGGGGTTTAATTTTATTTTGCTACATATGGATTTCTAGTTTTCCTGCACCATTTGTTTAAGAGGCTCTCTTTTCTCCATTGTATGTTTTTGGCACCTTTGTCTAGTATGAGATAACCATATTTATGCGGATTTGTCTCTGTGTCGTCTATTTTGTACCATTGGTCTACCTGTATATTTTGGTGCCAATACCATGCTGTTTTTGTTTTTATTGCTCTGTAGTATAGTTTAAGGTCTGGTATTGTGATGCCTCCTGGTTCATTCTTCTTGCTAAGGATTGCTTTGGCTATTCTGGATCTCAGACTGATTCTTGAGTAGCTTAATTTGTGGGAGGAACAAACTAAGTATAATTGCCAAATGTGATAAAATGTTAAAAAATTTTATAAAGAAAATAAGCCCTGCCAGGCACAGTGGTGAATGCCTGTAATTCCAGTGGCTCTGGAGACTAAGGCAGGAGGATAGAGAGTTCAAAGCCAGCCTCAGCAACTCAGTGAGACCCTAAGAAACTTAGTGAGACCCTATCTCTAAATAAAACATAAAAAGGGGTGGGGATGTGACTCAGTGGTTAAGTATCCCTGGTACCAAAAAAAAAAAAAAAAAAAAAAAAAAATTAAAAGAAGCCCTAGATTTTGTGTCTCTAAAACACAAGGTCAGGTTAATGTAAAGATACATTTTTACCCATCTGCTGATGACATTGCTCATATTAATTAGCTTTAATATGAATGAATAAAAAAAATGTGATATATATATATATTATAGAATATGACTCAGCTTTAAAGAAGAATGAAATTATGGCATTTGCCGGTAAATGGATGGAATTGGAGAATATCATGCTAAGTGAAATAAACCAAACCCAAAAAACCAAAGACTGAATGTTTTCTCTGATATGCGGATGCTAATTCACAATAAGGGGGTGGGGGCTAGGGAAGAATAGTGTTACTTTAGATTAGGTAGAAGGGAGTGAAGGGAGGGAAGGGATATGGGGGTAGGAAGGATAGTAGAGTGAAACAGACATTATTTACCTCATGTACATATATGACTGCATGACCCATGTGATTCTACAATATGTATAATCCAAAAAATGAGAAATTATACTCCATTTATGTATGATTGATCAAAATGTATAAGTGCATTCTACTGTCATATATAACTAATTAGAAAAAAAAATTTAAAAATTTTAAAAAGTGGAAGTGTACGAAGAAGAGGGAAAAAAAACAAGAACGTACTTTGTGGCCAGGCATGGTGGCCCATGCCTGTAATTCCTGTGACTCAGGAGGCTGAGGCAGAAGTATTGGAAGTTTGAGGCTAACCTCAGTAACTTAGTGAACCCTATTTCTAAATAAAAAATAGAAAGGACTAGGGATGTAGCACAGCTGTAAAGCATTCCTGGGTTTAATCCCCAGTACCAAAAAACCAAACCAAATCATACCAAACCAAACAAAGAAGAATGTACTTTGCACAGCCCTGACTCCTACATAGATCACTGCCCTTGAGTCCTTTCCATGTGGAAATTTGGTAGTCAGAAATGCTCAAACGTTTTTCTGTGTGAACCTCAGACTCTCCCTATCTTGCAGCCACCTTATATAACCAATTTCTCCCTTTACTGAGCTTCCAGAGCCCTTGTGAATACCATTAGATAGAGTTGCCCTTGTTTTTCAGATTGCGACCTTCATTGGAAGTTGGATGTGTTATGTGATGTATATCTTCATCTCTGAGAGAAACTAAGAGGGAATTTTGAAAACTCACAGTGCTTTATCTATGTGCTGCTCTTTTCTTACTGCTGGAGTGCAACTGATAGATTTATTTTCTTGGAAGTATTCTTATGGGGCTAAAACACCTTGGAAGATAATATGATAATTGCTAATATTAAACAAATGCTTTGATTCATGGGGAGTTTAAAGGACTCATTAAAAATTCTCTTTCTGATTTAGATTTAGATTTAGGTGGACAAAAAAAGGCATAATGACAGGTTGGAGATAAATCTTTTAAAATCAAACACCGCTTTTGTAGCATGTGATTTATGGATCATATTGTGACTGGTTTCCTTTTAGTAAGAATGCCACGATAAGAGGTAATATATAAATAGTTTTTCTTTAATGTGTAAAATGCCCAAAGGAAGTTGAGATTAAAATTAAAGTAGGACACATGCTCCACTGCCAATGCTAATGCAAGTCTGTGTATTCTCTTTTGAAATTCCCTAAGAGAATATGATGTTTTTATACCTTGAAAGGCCACATGGTTGTGATTAACCTTGAAATATAAGTCTCTAGCAGATGAAAGACACTTGCAATTTGTAGCCCAAGGATAGCAAATCAAGGACGATATCAAATCATACTGTAGCT
The DNA here is from genome assembly GCF_902686455.1 of Sciurus vulgaris. Lineage (NCBI taxonomy): Eukaryota > Metazoa > Chordata > Mammalia > Rodentia > Sciuridae > Sciurus > Sciurus vulgaris. Next base: position 39,094,218 of record NC_136476.1, read on the forward strand.
TGGGTAGTGGTTTTGAGAATGCTTAATGGTCATTTGTTAGGAAAGGTAAAGTTACTATAGATTTAAAAAATGTATTCATTCTCTAAAGTGTCATACTGAAATTAGGGCTGTCTTTTGTAAGCTTAGGTATTTGACATCTGTCCTTAGGTAATTTTGATAAAAACAGGACTCTTTAATCACAGTGGCTTGCCTCCTGAAGACAAGGTCATCTTTTTGGATGGCTCATCTTCTTCTCTGCTAAAATAAACTATTAGCCTAAATAGTTGCTCATCTGGTCCCCAAAGCTATATAGGCATTCTAGTGTTCTGGGCCTGAATCTGAGAGTACAGCCTCACATTTTCTTCTGTTGTTTTATCACTTTTGCCATTTGAGTAAGTCCATTCTGTGACACATTGATAGCCATCTACTTCTCTGGGTACGCTAGAGTCTACTTTCTATTAAGTTAGATTAGATCATCTGAAAACTCTGTACTTGGACCCCATTAGCTGAGACTCTTTTGCTGAATTATGTGTTACATTATACCTGAGGCTTTATCTGGGATTTGTTTTAAAAAGAGGTAATATAAAACTTCCTTTTACTTATGGTATTGAGAATATTGCCCATTATGTCATTTTGTATTCCATATATAAATCCCCATGTAAGCAATTTCTCAAATGAAAAAATTTGTTTTCTTTTATAAAGGGTACATTTCCATCTTTTAAATAATAAAAGAGGTACATCATTTACTTTATATATTTACGTTAGCTTCCTGGAGGCACAGGGCAAAATTTGGATGTTAATTGTAGCAATTGTGTCAAGAAATTTTATAAATTAATTTTAAAATAGTCATTATGTAAACCAGGAATTAAACTATGGCCCACCTAACACCTGCTTTTATAAAAAAAATTAACACAGCCAGGGTTATATCCATCAGTATTATCTATAGCTGCTTTCATACTACAATAGCATAATTGAATAGTTGGCTGTTCCTTTACAGAAAGAGATCACTGATCTCAATGTAAATAGTTACAGAAAGTTATGAGCCAGACCCAATGCAATAATAGTGAAGCTGGTGATTACTGTTCGATGTGACTGGTTGGGAAAGGAGGCTTCACAAAGATGTGCTATGAGAGAAATTTAGTCTTTAAATAGTTGGGGCTCATAGAGTAGATCATTCTGTTTGGGAGAGAAGTGTATAAATAAAATCCCTGAAGAATGAGCAGATTTTGTGCCTGTGGGATCATTTTGAAAACTGTTTTAGCTAGATTGGAATTACAGCGGTGAAAATGAAGTGCAATTGGTGACTGTTGATAGAGTGCTTAAAAGCCGGGCATCAGAATTTGCATTTAATCTGACAGGCAATTGAAAACCCACTATGAATTCTTCACAGGGAAATGATGTGGTGGTGGAAATAGCGTTTCAGGACAATTAATTTGACAGCGATGTGTGGGATGAACTCAAGCATAGAGAGCCCCAAAACTAAGCAGTTACTGCAGTATGCCTGGCATGAAGAACGAAGATGATGAGTCTAGAATGAAGGGTGCAGAGGAAAAGTGGATCCCGAGGTGGTAGAAAGAATGCAGCTGATTTTGTGACTGACTGAATTGAGAGGAAATTTTGAGAGGAGAGCTGGGAGAAAATGAACTAATTGTGAAGAGTTTCACTCTGCCTCATGCCCATCTCTTTGCTCTTCCTACGACAGGTCTTCAGCACTTTCTTAGCTACCTGTTTCCTGTGCCCCAGGTGTCTGTGGTATTAGTTAGGCTAACTAACTCCCCTTTGTCCTTTAAGTGCTTCTTGATGCCAACCTGTCCTGTTCACCCTACTTAAAGTAGAAAGTATACCCTTCCCAATCTCTCATTTCCTTTACTCTGCTTTACTGTCTCTCTCTCTCTCTCTTTTTTTCTTTTCTTTTCCAGGACGTATCACCTTCTAATATGTTACATTTTATGCATTTTTAAAAATTGTTTGCCTCTTTCTACTAGACTGTAAGTTCTATGAACATAGAGATATTTGTCTATTGTTAAAAAATAGCCACAGCACCTAGAACAGTGCCTAAATAGACTGGGCATCCAATAAGTATCTGTTGAATAAATGAATGAATCTTTAAGATGTGAATAGATGCCCCAGCAGAATTCCTTTTCTTCCAGAAGAGATCTATTTTACTTGGGTTTCCAAGGAATGCAATTTAGGGAATTGTGTTATGAGGTATAAGAATTCAAAGGAAAATATAATTTCAAGAAAGTCATGATGGACATAATTGGGCAGTTGAAATTTTGACTAGCTTAAGCTAATGAGTAGAAATAGATAGGGAAATAGTTCACAATCTTAGAACAGGTTGTTTTAGTGTTAAGGAATGTCAAATCCAAGGGAGTAAAGTTAGGCATAGACATTGAAGAAAAAAAGTCAGGGATAAATTACATGTTTGGAGTTAAACTTTAAGAGAAAGGTAGGAAAATGAAGGATTTGCAGGTTTAATACACTGTGCTTTTTTTTTTTTTTTTTTGATGATCAAGAGAGCTTGGTTTTGTCATTTGTTATTTGTGTAAATTGATCTAATCTATCAGTCAGTCTGGGTTAATAAAACAAAATATCCGAGGCTGAGTAACTTTATAAAGGAAAGAGGTTTATTCAGCTCACAGTTATGAACTTTCAAAGGCCTGCATCTGGGGATGGCCTTCTTGTTGGCAGAGTGTTAAGGAGGCGTGGGGCATCACCTGGCAAGAAACAGGAACTGTGTGTATCTTTTCTGGTCTTTCTCCCTCTTTTTTTTTTTTAGTTAATTTTTCCCTCTTCTTATAGAGCTACTTGTATTCAATCATAAGGGCACAACCCTGATGAACTTGTCTAATCCTAATTACCTCTCAAAGGCCCTACCTTAAAACACTGAAATACCCTATTTTGCTTTTAGTTTCTACTCTCTGAATAGCTTACAGCGGGAATTAAATTTCAAAACATGAACGCTTAGTGACACACTCACACCATATCTAACCATAGCATATAGTGTATTGACATAAATTTCATTTATTTATTTATTGTGGTACTGGGGAATGAACCCAGGGTTGCTCTAAACACTGAGCTATATCCTCAGCCTTTTTTATATTTTATTTAGAGACAGGGTCTTGCTTAGACAAAGTTAGGGCTTTGCTAAGTTGCTGAGGCTGGCTTTGAACTCATGATCCTCTTGAACTGTTGAGATCATAGGTATACACCGCTGTACCTGGAAAATTTTATTTTTAAATTATGTTGTAGTAAATAGGTAATCTAAACCACCACATTTTTCAAAGTAGTGTAATTTGTTGAGTGTGGTGCTGCTTGGAGACTGGATAAATTGGATTCTGTAGGAAGTCCCCTTATTAGTTCCATGCCTTCACTTCATCATCTTTCCTCCTCCATTGCATTTTTTTTTTTTTTGAGAACTTCGTAGGAAGGAGATGTGTGATATAAATATTAAAAATTGGTGCTCATTGTATACTAATTCTTTTTTTCGATACATGAGTTTCTAGGTCATTTCTCTGCTTCCTGAGAAAAGTCCATCGAAGCGTCACACTTGCCATTAGCAGTTGGATTAGTGCTTAAATGAAAGCTTGTGCCTAAGTGAGGCACAATGTAAACAGTTCTATTACTGTCTGACTCTCCCTTATATGTTTTGAGCCATAAAAGGATTACATTCTAGTTCAAAGGTGGGGTGATCTTTTGGATTTTTGAGGGGGGGTCATGATGTGAATTCATCTGTCTCAGGATTAACTTTAATAATGGCCAAGATCTGCTGGGCTTTATCAGTCATGCCATTGAGTGCTGAAGTGCTCAGTAAGGAAGGTTGTGTCAAGGGTTACTCTGCAGAGCTTTATTCCCATCACTGTCTTTGGAATGAATTACATGAATTCCATTCATGCTATTTGGGGAAATTGGTTTGAACTCCAATTCAAACCAATTGGAGGACTAATAAATATTCTTTCACTTTGATTACAGAGGCTGCATACATACATATAAGAGAGGCAAAAATGTCAGATGATATCAGAAAAAGGTTTGATTTTCCAAATTCTCTTATCCAGTCACAGGTAATTTTATTTATTTATTTTTGCTTCATGGTAACCAGTGACACTTTTTGGTGAATGGTTAATTGAGCTTTGCAATTTTTAACATTTAATATTTTATTCTAAATATAGAGATTATTTTATTAAATAAATTTTATATGTATTAATTTGAAAAAGTATATTTGAAATTTCAAATATTCAAAATTGACTGATTTCAGCTTTTACTTATATCATACTTCTCTTCTTAGAGATAATAAAGACCTTGATTAACTAGTAGGCTTCTCAATATGTATATATGGCTTTTTTATGTCTGTCATTAATAATTGGGAACAGAGGTAAAATGTTAATATATCCAAAGAATATAAGGATTAATATTTAAAATATATACATATTTTATCCTCCTACAACTATTAAGAATAATAGATTTTTATGATAATGCCATTCAATAATTAAAAGAGCCTGGATTTAAAATTTGATCCAACTACTGAGGCAGCAGACTTTGATAATTCATTTTAGAGAGTTTTTCTGTAACAACGAGTAGCTAACAGGAAGATGGTGTTCTAGTTAGCCTCCTGCTAACTAGATGAATTCTGGTTAATCAAGGTGCCATAATGCTTGTTGTCTTTTCCTGGGAGAGTAAAGCTAAAAAGCCAACTGGAAGACTTAACCCACGGCCAGAGCAGCATCTTGGATCCTTTCAACAACTCACTTCGGAGACGCCCACTATGGGAATTGACTTAGCTGGGTAGTGGGGAACCCTTCCATGAGGAGTAGGACACTCCTTATGCAAGATTCCCTTCTACCTGACTGGGTTGGAGTCATATCCTGCTCTGTACAGCACAGGTCCTTGCCGTGAAGAAGACGACGGAGGCTTCAAGGACCCTGTCCACAAAGTTTATTTTTCTGTGCCTGGGGTTCCTTGATAGATAATCAAGAAAAATGCCTATATGCTACTTTTATATTAAGTGAAAAGTGTATGTGTATCATTTAGTATAGAATATCTATTTAAATTCTATTGTGGAAGATTTAAATAACAATGTCAACTGAATTAGCCTTGCCTTTTGTGTTTTCATATCAATTTAGGCTCTATCTCTGATTCATTAGAAGATGACTTCAAAACTACACTAGAGAAATTGAACCTGGGGGAAGTAGATGTATAGCATTAAACTTATTTTCTTTTAGTACTTTTTCTCCTATAAACTATAGGCTTTTTCCCTCTGTTGCATTTCATATTGGTTTTATTAGGCTCTTGTAATTGTGCCCTGTTCTTCTTACTGTTCTTTTGTAACCACTGCTTAGTGTTCACACCATATTTCATTGATTCACGCACATTTTTTCACATTTTAGCATCTTTGAAATTGGATGGCATATAGTCATTGATGGCAACAGTTGAGATACAGTTGGTACTGCCTGTACATTTGTGAACTTGGCCATGGTTTTCTAAATGGCTTTTTTTTTTTTTTTTTTTTTTTGTGGTGCTGGGGATTGAACCCAGGGCCTTGTGCTTGTGAGGCAAGCACTCTACCAACTGAGCTATATCCCCAGCCCTCTAAATGACTTTCATTAATATAAAATCAAAATTCTAAATTATAAGAAACTTTGTATATTATAGATTAGTTGGCACCATTTTTTAATTAAAAAAAGTTTTTTTTGTTGTAGATGGACACAATAACTTTATTTTATTTTTTTATTTTTATGTTGTGCTGAGGATCAAATCCAGTGCCTCATGTGTGCAAAGCAAGGGCTTCACTGCTGAGCCCCAGCCCCAGTCCACCATTTTTCTTTTTGTGGTATATAAAATAATGGTGCATCTCATAGCAGATGGCCAGATACATTCAATGAAATATGGCATACTTTGTGAAACAGAATCTAAAACTATTCACTTGTCCTCAGTTCTTGTTATTATCCTTTTGCTGGGAGGTAAGAGTAAATTGAACTAAACTTGAAATTCATGTAAATTGAGTGACATGTTTTGCAAAACTGAGACCCTCAAACACTGAAGTCTTAAATAAATTCCAGTGTTTGAAACACACACATATACACACCACAGAGGAAGGGAGTGGGTGCTGTGTTTTATTTGAACTTCTGGAAACTTTGCAAGACTGACAGCTATTTTCAGCTATATAATACATGGCTTCAAGTGTAGGATGACAGTTGTTTCAGTAAAGATTTCCCCAGCCTTCTCAGAATGACTGTGATTGTTGCCAGCATATTAACTCCCAGATAGCAGTGCTAGGTAGTGCTGAAGTACTAGGGGTATGAATATGAGGTGGTAGGAGGTAACAATATTTATGTATTTGTGTAATCAACACTTCTATAAGAATCTTGAATTTAATATTGGGCTCTTGACTAAAGCAGGATGTGGGAAAATTTTAGAGAGATTTATGAGACTGAATTTTTATTAAAGGGCTGGAACCTATAATAAAATGATAATGAAATAAAAAGTAATAGGCCTAGAGGAAAGAGAATGGCAGTGGTGGAGGGGAGATCTATTGGTTCAGGTCTGTATGGGCCATAGTTATAAAGATGGGGATGACTTTTTTCTCCATGTTCATTAAGGGTATGATGAAACATGATGGATTTCATTTAGATGCAGAGATGATTTTAAAAATTGTGAGGGTTTCTCATTTGTCTCATGATTTAAGGATTAAGCAATCTCATAATATATTGTATCACTACAATGACAGCAATTTGAACTGAAAATCTAGCAATTTTTTAAACATGAACTATTGGTGCTTATTGGTGATCTGGAATAAAATGCTTACCTTGAGGGTGATACTGGAGATCAGAAGTTATATCTGTGGAGTGCCTAATTCATTGCCTTCCATGTGGCACACATTCAATGAAGGAGCACTTTGTTTATTACCAATTGGCTACCTGGCACATTATACACACGTCAACTAGTATTGATATCTGGTACCTTCAGATGCATTATTTGCAAAGAACTTCTGAGAGATTGTGTTCATTAATTTTGTTTGTTTTCTAGGCTGTGGGTCATCTTATTGCTGCAGTCCTAAAGGAAAATGGATTTTCAGGAAAGATTCACCAATCCACAAACCAGGTCTGTCTTTAACTTTGTGCTTTAATTCTATTCTGATATTTCCACAAGCTGGATCACAAATGCACTGGTCTTGGTTCCCTTATCATTCAGGTCACCAAGAAGGTGATTTTGAATGGTGAGAACTTTATTGCCTGTTTTGTATTTTTCTTTTTGTGATTAGCTATGTTTTCACTCTATATCATTCTTTAAAATTTTTAAATTTATTACAACAGACTCCAAGAGAGCTTGTGGAGGAGGCGAAGGAGAGTATTCTTGTGACTATTAATGAAGAATGGTGGGGTGAAATGAGGAAAGCCATACTTTAGAGAAAGTTAACTCTGAGGAAATATTTTTGGCTAATAGAGAAAATGAACATAATGGCTTTATTTGAGTCTAAGAGATTTCTCATGCTTCAGGTCAGCCCCAAACATTAGTCCTAAGTTAGAAAGGTCATGCATTGACAGTTGGAGTGGGAGGAAAACTTCCATTCCATACACAGGGCAGGTGAGTGCCCAGAGCCGAAGCAAAGCTTGAGATTCTGGGACACAGCACTTGGACTTTGGTTGGTCAGTGTAATGTATCTTGATGTGCTGGTTGAGAAGCTCTGCTTAAGAGAAGTGCTCTGGGTCACTCTGCTGAGAACATGAATGATGGAAATAAGATTTTTTTTTTCACAATACAAAAAAAAAAAGTAATTTCCTTTTCTTCCTGTTCTTTTTGATTAGTCTAAGTTATATTTCTTTACAGCTTTTGCTGACATGTGGAAGTAAGTGTAGGGGCATGCTTCACTAATTGGCATTTATCTGGCATTTGTATGTACTCATATAAATTAGGTTTTCTGAGAACCCTGATCCTAATCCTGTCTATAATCACATTATGTACTTTGAGAAGATCTAGTGGTTTTACTTAAACTGCCAGGATTTATTGAATGTCAAATCCCTGTAACTAAATGTTTCCTCTTCTACTAATAAATGAATGAGAACACAGTATTACCTGAGGCAACAGTTTACTTACTCTTTTATTTTCTCTTTCTGGCCTTAGTAATGGAGTAATGACACTTAGCGCCCTTTGATTTTGTCCATACAGGTGAATAGGATTTTCTTCTGAATAAAAAGAGAAACGGAATATAAACATTTTCTTCCTGCAGTGACTGATTTTTAACTGTATTGTTCTTTTAATACTGGGATCTGAAGACTGAAGAGGCTCTCAGCCAGCCACGGAGGGAAAGTGGGCACAATATGTTTGCTGGATTCCATTCTGTTTGGAAGCTGCAATCTTCATCCCCCGCCCCCCGCCAAATGATATGTTTCCCTAAAAGATTGTTTCAAGAGGGAGGAAAAATAGCTTCATTATGAGTTCTTTTTCTTCTTTAATAAATAAACAAAACCATGTGAAAATCTAAATGGAGCTGGCTCATGAAACATTCAAATAAAGGTTTACTGTTATCAATGAACCTTCTTTGGCAGTCAGGAGTTCCTGAGAAAGTTATAAATGCAAGCATCCTGCTTTTAAGAGGTTTTCAAAATAAGACTTTATGTTTACCGAGGTACCCTTCCAGTGCTGTTCTATCAAACATGAATTTGCAGTGTGAAGGGGAAAAAGTCAGTCTCCTTCTTGGGCATTGTTGGTAGCCGTGCAATGAGCAGCTTGCTGGTGTTTTCTCCTACTTTTCTCTTCTTTCAGGGCCCACACTAGACTTGGAACAAATTGTGGCAGGAGCATTGTGGGAGGGCATGGGCAGCTTATTGGGGTGGGTGAAGACCAGTAACATTTTCTGAAAATGTTATTCCCATTTAAGGCTTGAAGCATACATAATATTTGGAGTTCAGCTTAGGCTGATAGGCTGATGCTGTTGGTATTGAATTTAAATGCCCTGTTGGAGCCTGGCTGGAGTCAAGCCTTTGCTGGTTGTGTGCCTGATGTTAGATTATACCTCTGCCTGCAGCCAGCCTTATTTTGCAGCCCAGATACCAGGTGTGAGAGAATTTCTATATCAAAACACATCCATTTGCTCTCTTGGAAAATCGACTTTAGTTTATTCTAGGAACAGAGTGACAACAGCATCCTCTTGGTACAGGAAAGCGAGCCTACTGTGAACAAATTACACATTGATGAATGACGGTGTGTGTGTTTGCTGTTCATCAGTGTGACTTTTAATCACTGGTTTGATTTCAGACCCCTGCTTTGAACTTGCTGTGGGAGAAGTGCTGCAGTGACAGTGTGGTGGTTCGAACAGCCTGCTGTGAGGGTCTGGTGGCGCTTGTTGCTCAGGATCATGCAGAGTTTAGTTATGTTCTCAATGGAATTCTCAATCTGATTCCATCAACCAGGTACTGATTCTTCCATGTTCCATCAGTTGACAATTTAAGCTTTCAGAAAAAAAAAAGTTCATTAATTCCATGTTATGGGTCAACATTGACCCAACTTGTTTTAATTTCCCTTTAAATGACATGCAGTTGTTATTTCATGTGTAGTAAGATCATGGTAATTTAAACCCTGTGATTTTGAATTTATGGTCATTTGCTGTATTTAAGTTTAGGGACTCTAAACTTAATTGCTCTTTTTATGAGGAAATTAACAAAATATTTTATAATTCACAATTGTAGTACAACTTCTTGACTTATTTTAAGAAAGATTTCCCATAAGAATTGATACTCTCACAGTGATACAGTTTATATGTTGGCCCTTGTCACTGGTAATGTGTATTAGAAAGTGATAGCACTTATTTCTTTAAAAGTATTTTGTGATTTTTGAATACCTTATCTCTGATTATTCCAAGTGAATAATGTTTGTTCTTTGAATTTATTTTGTGTAGCCATATTTAGGTCATTCACAGATTGAGGACCATAGATTCACAAGGGATAGTAAGGGCCAACCATTCCAAGATGGACTATATTGGAAACAGTGAGCAGCTCTTGTGAAGTACTCCCTGAGGATTGGGGGTGTAGCTTGGTGGTAGAGTGCTTCCCTGGTATGTGCAAGGCCCTTGGTTCCATCCCCACCATTGCAAAAATCCAAACCAAAGAAACCAACCAACCAAATAGCAACAAAACTCCCTGAAAAGGAGATGCCACTTTTTGCTTAAAGAAATGGTTTTATAAAGCACTAAGTTTTGCCCACTTTATATCATTTGAGCTTCTGCTCCTTCTCATAACTCTCACCCAGCCTGCCTCCCATTCTCCTCCATGCTCATTTTTTTATTGTGATATTGTAGAACTGAATGTTTAATCTTTTTCTGTCTTCAGTGGAGAGGGACAATGTCTGGAACTATCCATCTGAGGAGGAAGCCTGCCTGGGCTTGAAGTCTATTGGACTATGTGAATTTTAGCCTTTTAACCTTTCTGCTTAAATTCTATCCTGTTTCCTCAGATAATCTCTTTTTACATTTTTGAAGCTTTGACTTTCCTTTTAATTCAGCTGCCTGTGGTAGTTATAAGTCCAAATGTAGAAGGGTGTGTAAGTGCTTCGAAAACCAGTTCCAGCCTCCTGGTCAAGCTATGTTTCCTCCCGTGCTTCCTCTGCCCACTTGGACTTACTGCTCAGTCTGCCTGAGCCTTTGTAATGCTCCACCTTTGCATGTGCTCCTTCTCCTTTTTCTGATGTCGTCTTTGTTATCCTTCAAGGGTCAACTCAGACATCCTCCTTCCCGCCCAAATATTTCCTTTTCTCACCTGAGTGACTTGCTCTTTCATATAAATAAACAAGCAAATAAATAAATATTTTACATATATTAACTTGTATTTTAATACCTTCCACACTCATTGCACTTAGGTGATGACCAAATATTTTTGAATAAGAAAGGGTTGGATCATAGCTAAAAACTTACTCATCTTCTCTCTGTTTCTATACACACTCTTGCTTACGTGTGCACACATACACACACACACAAATAATTTTAGAATTTTATTGTATTTTCATTAAAAAAGTATTTTGGAGGATTATTTCTAAACATTGAGAATTTTATGTGTCTCACTTACTGGTTGACCTTTTAGCAAGTCACTTAGATTTTGACTTACCCCTTTTATTTGTCAGATGCAACTGATAATATTTATTCCCTCTATAAAGTTTGCAGATACCTCAATACCTTTGTGAACATTGAGTCTGCTTGCATTGTACAGTTGTAAATTTATATTAGAGTATTAGCAGTGAAGGGATCAGGGCAATGTCTTCTGTGTATCTAAGGGATAATTAGAACAGATTATACCCTTAAGTTTAGAAAATTATCTTAGAATATTATGTTGGTGTGGGATATTATTCATATATCAGTAGAAATCCATCTCCTATTGTAAGCTGCAAAGTATCAGCTTTACTAATAGTGAATCTGCCTATCATCTGTGTATAATTGTAAAATTGGTTTTCCTTTTTTAAATTTAAAAATGTATTTTTTGAATAGGCAATACATTCACATTGGGTATATGAGGCAAAGTCTCTGTCCTACCTACCCTGTCTCTGTTTTTATCCACAGAGACAAAACTGTTACTAGATCTTATTATCTTTTAAAAGATATTCTATGTACATATAACTGAAAATTTATATATTTGAGAAAGTTCATATAGTCTGAACTGTTAGTCACAAAGAAATGTAGACAAAGTAGACCCTGAAGTTATTAAATCAATTTTCTTCTTCTTCTTTTTTTTTTTTTTAAGTGGGGTCTTGAAATTGTCCAGGCTGGTTTTGAACTCCTGGACTCAAGTGATTCTCCTACCTCAATCCTCTGAGTGCTTGGACTACAGGGGTGTGCCACTATACCTGGCTTCCAATTTAATTTTACAATCAGTTTGATCATAAAATGCGTTACATAAGTGCTACATTTTTCTTATTGTTGCCAGTAGAGGTAATAATTATTTGTATGTCAGAAAACAGAATTTTCTTCATTTGCTTTATTTCAAGTAGCATAGCTCGGAGGTTTGTAGTAATTATAAAGACCAAACTTTGTACTGTTTATGTTTTTTTTTTTTTTAAAGCAAAATGAGAATCAAATTTAAGAAACACAAGCTAATTAGAAACAGAAGACTCAAACAGCCTCCTCCTCCAAATGCTGCTTGGGGAATTTTCTGAGACACAAACCATCTCTGTCTCTGGGATCTGTAAGCAGGATGACTTTGGAAAGGCACTTTGGGTCTTCAGTTCTAGTATCTAAGTTTCTACCTGACTCAGGATGTCTCTTTTTTAAAATAGAGGTTTATTAGAATCTAAAGGTACCTTGGGAACAGAGCCACATCATGACTATTTTTGATTTAGCAAAATAATTCTAAAACTTTGTCTTTCCATCTTGCTTGACTTTGAGCCTAATATCCTTCAGGAACTGAGAAAGTGGAGGGGGAGAGAAAAAAACAACAGTGAGAAGTCTTCTACAGGATAGCCAGTTAGAAAATATGGCTTGTGGACTTTTCTCAGCATTGCAGCAGAGGTTGAAAGCTACCAAGATAGAAGGAAAAGTAGGTGAGATGCTCTCTTCTAGCTGTATTACCAGCTCTTTGGCTCTTTGCAGGACCCCTCTGTTAAAATACCTTTGGAACAAGACTGGAAGCCCCGCTCCCACCTGAAACCAGCTTGCAATTTGCAAAACTTGGTTTCAAGGCTGCTTTCTTGTATAGTCTAACTTTGAAAAAGACTTAACATTTGCAAGTGCTCTGGTTGTCTAAACTTCAGGGAGTGGCTGGGAAAGTGTCTGGCTCTGCTTGAGAGACTGTTCTCTTCAAAGGAACAGTTTGATGTCCTAGAGTGTTCTGGGTTCAAAGCAGAGGCAACATGAAACAATTGTAGACTAGTTTTTATAGCTTCTGTAAACAAAGAAATGGATTTAAGCCCTCTAAAATGTCCTTTTAATCAGTAAGGAAATTTGAAAAAAAAATTTCCCTAGGGAGGGTGAAGGAAAGAAGGGAACCACAAAGGAGATACAGTAAGGAAATCATTATCACCCATTAAATGTGAATTTTGAAATGAACCAAAACTGAAATTAAAGTGAATGATATATAGTAGCATATACTTTTCTTGTCCTTTGAGGACTTGCTTGTTGTGAGTTGAGATTGTTTTTGGTTTTGTTTTTAATATTGAATTTATCCTGAAATAAAGATTCCCAGAGCAAGGAGTTTTCCATTTTTCTTTCCTTAGATATTTTCCCCTTTAACTGCACCAGCTTCCAGAAAGCTCACACAGCCATTGTTACAGTTGCTTAGTAACGGGATTGTGAATAAAGTCTTACTCTCCTGTGGAACCAGGTATTCAGTGTTCCATATTGAGGTGTCATGACAGCCTGTAATTTCAGCCCAACTGCTTCCCCCCACACCTCTTCATTTGCAAATGTGCTTGGTAGGAAGGTTATGCTTCCAGATAAACTAAGATAGTACTTGACTTGTGTGCTTTTCTGTACTTCCAAACAGGGAAGAAACCTGGGGTTTATATATTTTGGGAATATAAAGTGTGTTAAGTGTGAGCAATTGCAGTGTATTTTTTGAGATTTCTGCAGCCTACTTTTTTGCGGGTGGTGATGGTGATGGTGCTGGTGGTGTAGTGCTGGTGATGGATCTAGGGTCTTATGCATGCTGGGTGAGTGCTGTATCACTCAGCTACACCCCAGCCTCAGTCTACTTTTTAATGAAATGTTGTATAGAATATTACACATTCCCATAGAAGGAAGGTCCTGACTTGGATTGGTGAGTCTTTGATCTTGAATTGATGAAAGTCCCATGATTAGAAATGTTTCTGAGAACTCTTCGAAGTTAAGATTTATTGAGAAAATACTTGTCTTTCAGAGTCTACTCTTACTGATGATCTTGTTCCTTGACAAACTTAATTGCTTTGTTATTAGGTAGGAAATGCTGACAATCAGGCAGACACGCTGTTCCTGTCTTTTTGCATTGCATTCTGTGCTATTCAGCTCCTTTCTCTTTATTTCTTTTGGTAGGAGAAGAACCACCAAGGAAGGATGGATTTTTGAGGTATCCTCGAAGGACTATTAGGGAAGATGGCATCCTTTAATCTGCATCTGGGGTATCAGAATATTACTTTATGGAGATGATTTCAGGGTCGATATATACATTGATATCATTGCTCACTTAACTCTTATGAGGGTGAAAAAGTTACTAGATCATTCCTGTTTCCTCATCTTGTCTTTTAAATATTCCTTTTAAGCCTATTAACTTATTTCCAGATGTAGTCCTTCCTTTCCTCCCCAATCCTTTTCTTTTTTTCTTCCTCTAAAGTACCAGGATCTCTCTCACTCAAAGCTCATAAACAGAAAAGTGATTCCAGCCAGTTTCCTCATCTAGGACATTCTGCCCTAATTTTTTTTTTAAAGTCCGTCGATCTGGCTGAAAGCTTTGTTTATCACAAAATCTTCCATTTTGAGAGTCATGTGTTTATGCTGAAATGTTCCTAGGTGATTTAAGAACAGCAACTACTGAACACATGTTACTTTCATAATGGAAAAATGCTTTAGAAGAAATCTGGCTGTTTTCTGAATGAGTATACAGAACTTTTTCAAGCAAAAGCTCAATAGCTTTACATCTCTTAGGGTTTTTAATTTTTTTTTCTAAGAAGTATTTATCATTTATTTAAGCATGAATTTCACAAAACTTTTTTTCTTCTCTGTTTTTTTCATAATGTTAAGATGAATTTAGACAATGATTTGATCATTAATTTAGTGTTTCTTATTCACTTATTTGCTGGTGACTTTCTGTGCTTTCGGCTGCCCACTTATCCTTTTCAGGGATCTTTGATTCTTACTGGTTATGACAAGACTTGTCCACATTTGTACCATTTGTTTCCATGATACCCAGAGATAAGTTCCCCTTTTAGGATGCTCTTGTTCTTCTCTACAGTTCAAATCCTTTTTATTCTATCCCTGTTCAAATATGAATAGTTTCTTGTGCCTCATATTTGATATATTTTGAAAGCAAAGAAGCAAACATTATTCATAGTCTTTTTTAAAGGAGACAGAGCATACATGAGCAAAATTTAGTGTTGCAATCAAGTAAACCCCAACAAAAGAAAACTGATACATGTTATCCATATGCACAATACTGATCACGCCATTCTGCCTAGTGAAAAGCAATTTGCATGAGTGATTTTAATTAGTGAAGTTTGTACAGCTTGACAAAAAAATTGTTTGTTCTATATATTTTGGAATCTTTAACATCATTTTGATCCATACTCCCTCATTGTAAGATCTAGGTGTTGGCACTTTGTGTGTGTGTGTGTGTGAGGGGTGTACTGGGGATTGAATCCGCTCTACCACTGAGCTTTGGCCCCACTCTTTGTATTTTTATTTTTTGTTTTGAATAAGGGTCTCACTACGTTGTCCATTCTGACCTCGAACTTGCAATTTTCCTGTTTCAGCCTCCCAAGTAGCTGAGATTACAGGCATGTGCCAACATGCCCACTAGGTCTTGACTTTTATGCTCAGTGAAAATTAAGGCCCCTATTTGCATTGTTTTTCGCTATGGCAATTGTGGCTCAGTCCTGAAGGCTCCTTCACTCTCCCTTAGAGAGTTCTTGAGTAAATTTAGTTTTTCTTGGCACCTGTCCAAGGAGGAACTTGTTCCAGTTGATCTTTATTGAAGAGCTTTTGGCAGCAGGTTCCTGAATACATTAGGAGCCTTCGGACTACCAGTTAAAGAAATTCACTTGAACTTTGAGCATAAAAAGGAGATTTTCATTTTTTTCTTTCTTTCTTTTTTTTTTTTTTGAAGCGGGGGGTGCCATGGGACCCTAAAACAGGAATGCCCCTGGGCTTCACGAACAAATTGGATACAGGCTTTGTGTTTTATTCTGGTCACTTTATGCAAACTGACTTTCTCTGCTTCCTAGTTCATAGGGCACCACTTGATCCTGGGTTCAAGGATCATTTCTTATGTATGAGAGATAGCCAAACTGAGAATAGAATTTCCTGGCCTCAATTACAGATTTCAGGGGCAGGACCCAGAGTTGGATCAGTCAGCTCTGACAGGGGGCTGTGTATCAGTTCCCTTGGGCTGCTGTAACAAATGACCATGAACTTGGTTTAAAACAACAGAAATTTATTTTTTCATGATTCTGGATGCCAGAAGACCACAATGAAGGACTGGTTCCTTCTGGAAGTTCTGGAAGAATCCCTTCTATGCCTTTTTTCTTGTCTGGTGGCTGCTGACAAGCCCTGGTATCTCTTGGCTTGTGGCTGCAAAATTATATTTTATGTCTCTGAACTCTTATGAACAATGTTTCTGTGCATCTCTTTTTCTCAAATAAGTCTGTTTTTTCCTCTTGTAAGGATACCAATTATTGGATTTAAGACTCACTCAACATAATCTCATCTTGAGATCCATAATTATATCAGCAAAGATACTATTTCCAAATAAAGTCACATTCACATGAATTGGGGGTTAGGACTTAGAAGTGTCCGAGGAACCTTCTGCACTGGGATTGAACTTGAAGGAGGGCCATGACCTTGGAAATAGGTGTTGCTCATCCAATTTAGATCTAGCTTTGAAACAATTGTGCTTAAGTGTAAGTGGCTGAGATTAGATCTGTGTTGCTCTGAGGGATAGAGGGAGGAGAGATTGAGAGTTGGTGTCAAAGATGACAATTGTTTTACTGGGATGGTGGTATAGTGCATATTTTCTATCCTCTTCTTCTTGGTTCAGAATGTTTTTCAAAAATTACAAATTATCTCTCCAAACAGGAATAAAAATAGAAACAATGACTGCATTGGTTGCTAGGGGGAGGGGTGGTTAAAGGAGGAAACTAGCCTTCCTTGAGAATCAGCTGTGTGCACAGCTTTGTGCTTTCGAACTTCACCTGGAATTCCTCACTGATTCTTCACAACAGCCCTGTGGAGGGGAGACTTCCTCATCAGTGGTATTGTGTTCTTTCCTTAGGAGACACTTTCTGATTACTTTCCTTTTGGGTGATGTTAGTAGCCATTGGTACTTAGTGACTAGGTCCATTAATTCGTTGGATTAGGGGTTTTAAATGTTGACATTCCAATTCTGTCATTTTTTTCTTTGCTTATTACTTGATTTATAACTACCAAGAGAACCTTTCTAATATTTACTATTTGGTTACCCAAAAGGTCAATTTGTAAAGGAAAGATAGGATATATACATAATTCTTTCCTTTGTTTACTAAATTCCAAAATGAGTACTTTTTTTTTTAAACATCCTTTCCATGGTGACCAGATTTTCTTTCATAAAAAATATTAATGAGCTCATGGATTAAACATTCTTGATATGTTTTTCAGGTCTCTTTTAAAATATTCTTTAATACTCTACATTTTCCCTCTTTTTTTAAATAGTATTTTTTTAAAGCTGTTGATGGACCTTTATTTTATTTATTGATTGATTTATATGTGGTGCTGAGGATCGAACCCTGTGCCTCATGCATGCTAGGCAGGCACGCTACCACTGAGCCACAACCCCAGCCCCTTATTTTTCATTTTATTATTTTTTACACTGGGGATCAAACCCAGGGCCTTATGCAAATTAGGTAAAGTTCTACCCCTGAGCTACATCCCTAGACCATCTTCCTTCCTTCCTTCCTTCCTTCCTTCCTTCCTTCCTTCCTTCCTTCCTTCCTTCCTTCCTTCCTTCCTTCCTTCCTTCCTTCCTCCTTCCTTCATCCCTCCCTCCCTCCCTCCCTCTCCCCCACTCTCTCTCTCTCTCTCTCTCTCTCTCTCTCTTTCTTTCTTTCTTTCCTTCCTTCCTTCCTTCTTTCTTTCACTGGGCTCACACATGCTAGGCAAGCATTCTACCACAGAGTTACATACCCATCTCTTTTTTTCTTGAGACCAGGTTCCACTAAATTGTCCAGATTGGCCTGGAACTTATGATCCTCCTTCTGCCTCACCTTCCTAAGAGGCTGGACTTACAGGCATGCACCAACATGCCTGGCTAGTCCCTTTATTTTATTTATTTTTTGTACCAGGGATTGAACTCAGGGGCACTCAACCACTGAGCCTCATCCCCAGCCCTATTTTGTATTTTATTTATAGACAGGGTATCACTGAGTTTCTTGGCATCTTGCTTTTGCTGAGACTGGCTTTTAATTCGTGATCCTTCTGCTCAATCTCCTGAGCTGCTGGTTTTATAGGTGTGTACCACTGTGCTCAGCTATTCCCTCTATTTTTATGGTTTTTTTGGAAGGCAGGGTTAAGTAGATCTCAAAAGTCCTATTATTATTCAGTGATTTTCATACATAATAGGTGAGTTAAGATGGAGGGAAAGAAAATAGCACCTTCCCAAAGTTGGTTCTTGTTATATCATGTAATATTTCTGAATCTCTCTTAGGAGTTAATCTGCAGTGTGTTAGATTTAGCTACATGGTTGGTGGTCTTCAACACAGCAGTTAAATTTGTATATATCATCTAAATATTTCTCTTTCTTATATCAGGGATGTAAGTAGGTTTTAATGTTATTGAGTCTATATGTTAAATGAGAAAAACAAACAAATCCCCAACCAAAAGATTGCTGCCTCCCTTGTCCCAACAGAGTTGTTCCATTGCTTGATGATATTCATGTATTTTATTAATATTATTTAATATATTATTAACATAATATATTATATTATTTAATATATTATTCATTGTATTATATTAATATTATTTTCCTAGCACTTACAATTCCTTCATTGGTTAAATGTGTAATTCCTGAATTGAATGACCCTTTATAAGCACAACCGCTAATACTATTTGTACCAGTTTATTGAGTAAAAACACCAAACAATGCAGTTTGATAATTAAATATATCAGCTACTCTAATTTCAATGTGCATGTGTAAAATCATGTCATTACAAAACTAGAAATTATCTTCAGCGATCCCCCCTGGATCTGAGAAAGGTAGTACCTTAGGTATATCCATCCATATGGGCCATGTAACACTTGAACACATTCAGTGAGTTTATTTCTTGTCTCTTGTTCTTCTGTGCTCAGTGCTGTGATGTCATGTGAATTGAGCAGGCATTGTTGTTGCACTCATGGTGTTTCTGATAGAGGGACAGATTGTGACAAGTACATAAGTTCTATATGTTCATCTACGTTCATGAAAATACACAACTGACACTACACTCAGACAAGTCCAGTGCACTGGAGTGCCTTTAATTAGAGGCTGTGATTTAGGTTTTCAAGGAAGGATTTCATCCTAAGATGAGACCAAGGAATGTGTACATGTTATCTAGGCAAACACGAGAGCGAGAAACTTTCCAGGTACAGGAAATGGTATGTGCCCAGTTCCTGTTGAGGAAGGAAAGGTGGCTACTAGGAAGGCTGAAGGAATACTCAGAGCAAGTGGCCGTTTGAGATGAAGCTGGGAAAGCGGGTGGGGGCCAGACAATGCAGGCTGTGATGGGTGATTGAGGATTTGGGTCTTTATCTGGGGTGCAGAGGAAATCTATTGAAGTGTTTTGTCTAGTGCATATCAGTGGTTCCAAAAAGATGACTGCCTGTGGCATGAAGATGAAGTTGAGTGTTGGCTTTGGGGTAGGCAGACAGAGTAGATCAGGGAGATTAGTGTAGGGGGGTGTGGCCGATGTTCAGGTGAGAAATGATGTCTGTCCAGTAGAGATGTAGATAGATGTTTAAGGGTTTTAGTGGGTGAAGCTTTTGAGATAGATTGACAATAAAGATGCCTGTAAGGGATCTATCAAAGGTGATGCCTTATTTCTGGTTTGATTTGCCTACAAGTAGTAGGGAACATTAGAAGACCAGGTTTATGGGGATAACAGGAGTTCAGTTTTGGACATGTTGAATATGAGGTGGAATTCAGATGCTGACGTGGGAATAGCTGGATATGCTTGTTTTGTTAACGATATCCCCTGAACACAGTATGATATGAATGTCAAGCATAATATTTAATTAGCTCTTTTTTGCCCTGATTAAAGTCTTTACTTTGATTTGTTAATTAACTGTTCTGTGTTCCTCAAACTCATACAGCCTGCTTGTCTGAAGGCTAATTCTAGTTCCCGAAAATGTTCTTTGGAAGCCTACTTTCTCAAGTTAAACAGCATACTTTTGTGTCTGTACTGAACTGTGACTGAAGATAGCTCCTAAATGAGACACTGGTTATTTCATTGTTTATTTAAATTTTGCTCATACTATCTATTCAGAAGATCACATTTAATCTTCTATTTGTGTTCAGAGTGCTGACGATGTAGCTTACCTGGTAGGGTGCTTGCCTAGCATGCGGAAGGACTGGGGTTCGAATCCCCAGCACTGTGGGGTGGAAAAATCCAAAAAAACCCAAAAAAACAAAACAAAACAAAAAACTATTTGTGTCCAGAGTCCTTCCTCAATTAAGATTATAAATTCTCCCACCTTTTTTTGGTGGTGCTCGGGGTTGGAGCCACCGCCTTTTGCATGCTGGGTTAAGTGCTCTACCACTGAGCCACACCCTCACTCCCTTTTCCTTTTTTTACACTAATAAAGTTGTTCATACTTTTTTGACAATCCAGACAGGCACTTCCAGATTGTGAAAGTAGTAAGTGGTGAAATTTCTTTTTATTATCTTATTTTTCTTTATTTAAAAAATTCACTTTTTGTTGGGTCCTAATGTAAAGTAGGAAATGACAAGACTGGAAAGCCTCAGCAATATTAAGGTGTGTGAGAGGTTCTCCCAGGTCTTGGCCTTGGTGTCCTTCAGAACATAAAGAAAGCTAGGGTATCTGAATGCAGGTCCAGGTACATAGAGGTAGGGAACGACTAACTTCAGTGAAATTGGAATCCCATTTCTTCCTTTTTTTTTGACAATTTTTTAAAAAAAAATATTTTTATTGTAAACAAATGGAATCCATGTTGTTTCTGTTTGTACATGGAGTAAAGGCATATCATTTGTGTAATCATACATTTACATAGGGTAATGTTTGATTCATTCTGTTATTTTTTCCCTTCCTCCCAACCCTCTTTTCCCTCTAAACAGTCCCTCCTTCCTCCATTCTTGCCCCCTCCCCCACCATTATGTGTCGTCATCCGCTTATCAGTGAGATCATTCTTCCTTTGGTTTTTTGAGCATGATATTTCTCACTTATCTCACTTAGCATGATATTTTCCAATTTCATCCATTTGCCTGCAAATGCCATAATTGTATTATTCTTTATGGCTGAGTAATATTTCATTGTATAAATATACCACAGTTTCTTTATTCATTCATCAGGAATCCCATTTCTAAAAGCATTTTTATGCACATACTCTCCAAGTTTTAAAAAATTGTCCTCAAGCTTGCTTTTCTTCACTTAGTATGCAACGGAAAGCTTTCCATGTCACTATTTATCCATCTGTTTGTATTCTTATTAACAGGTTCAGAGTGTTCTGTAATACAGATTTGTTATATTTTAACCATTGCCCTACTGGTAAACATGTATGCTGTCTTTGTGTGTATGTGGTGCTGGGCATTGAACTCAGGGGTGCTTTACCACTGATCTACATCTTCATCCCTTTTTATCTTTGTATTTTGAGGCAGGGTCTGGATAACAGCTAAGAGGCCAGGCTGGCTCTGAACTTGCATTCCTCCTGCCTCAGCCTCCAGAGTTGCTAGGATTACAGGCCTGAGCCATTGAGTCCTGGCTCTATTTCATTTTTCAAGATAACAAATGTAGTGTGATATCTTCTTTTGATGTAAGTGTGTAACTGTAGGATAGGTTCCTAGAAGCAGAATTTATGAGGAAAAGGATATATTCATTTAAAATTTTTATAGATGATGTGAAATTGCTCTCCATAAAGGCTGAAACCAACTTCACTCAACATGAAAGTGCTTATTTCCCCATTCACTCATCAACACTGGATATTAGGAATCTTATTCTTTGTGATTTGCATATCTGTATTCTCTGCTTGTTTTTCTAGCCTGTGACTTGCTTTATTTTGCTTTTCTTGTTTTGTGGATATTAACCCTTTGTCTATCATGTGTTACAAATATTTCGTCTTAGACTATCTACCTGTTTCTCTTCAAAGACCAAAGTTCTTTGTAGTTTGTATATTTTTATTCCCTTAGTTATTTCTTATGAATATCTATGTTAAAAAAATAACAGATGTAATGCAGTTTAAAAATAAGCCTTCTAAAGTGTATAATTCACTGGTTTTTAGTATATTTATAAGATTTGTGCAATTATCATGGGTTATCTTTTTTTTTCTGTGTTGGGGATCAAACCTAATGCCTCAAGAATGTTAGGCAAGTGCTCTAACACTGAGCTAACCCCCCAGCTCCAGCAGGCATTACTTTTTAACTGGAGAACTTTAAGAAAAAAATTTAGAGTCTTAAAATATTTCTTTATTTTAAGAATAAAATAATTCTAATACATTACTCTCCTTCTTCTTTGTTTTTGGTTTCATTCAGGTTTGTACACGAGAATTCTGATAATAGCTGGGTGTGGTGGCACGTGCCTAGAGTCCCAGTTGCTCAGGAAGTTGAAGGCGAGGATCACTTGAGCCCAGGAGTTTGAGACCAAGACCCTGTCTCAAAAGGAAAGAAAACAGGAAAAAAAAAAAAAAAAAAGCTGATACTAAATTAGACATGTTATTCTAATGTTATCTATTTTATAGATTTTCTTATTTTTAAAATTTAAGCATTCAGAGGCGATTTTTTGGACATGAGAAATACCAATTATATATATATATATATATATTTATTTATCTAATAAATATATTTATTTATTTATTTATTTTTTAACCAGAAATTATCTTGCCGAGTGCTAGGGTAGCCTTTTCAGTTTGAAGACTGAAGTCCGGTGGGGGGGGGGGAATGTTATCCTCTTTTTGATTTTTGCTTCTCTATTGGTTACATTTTCTTCCACTTCTGACTTTCACCATTATTCAGACTACCATACCCTATTGCTACAATCATATAGAATTCAATTAAAATTTAAAATTTTACAAAGGCAGACTTCAGATACAGAGTAACAAAGTCTTGCAAACCATAGAAGTGGGTTTTCTGAGAAGAGAGAAACTACTAGGGAGTTTTAGGAGTTAGAGTGGTTTGAAGTTAGTTTCAGGTAGATTCCAGCTGTTAGCATTCATTAGCTTTGAAAACTGGGCTTACATAGCCTTATCAGTAAAGAGGGAAAGGTTATAATCTTTATGGTATAATCTAAACATTACCACAGTATTTTGAAAAATAAACAGGTACTTTATTGATATACTTATTTATTCTTTAATAGAGCATGAAAGGTGGATTTATTATCATCATTTTGGATTGTACAGATGAGAATGTTCAGGTTCTTCAGTATTAAGTAGATCACCCCCAATTCCCTAGTTTATTAGAGTTAAAGCAAGCGTTTAAATAAAAATTAATCTGAAACCATCCCTCTCAACCACTTGAAATATTTAAAAAATGAGATCAAGTAAGATCTAACTTAAAGATTAAAAAGCGGGTGTTTATTTATCAGTCTAGTGGGTCTCTGAACTCCTTGGAACTAAAAGCAAATGAGATGCATATGCTTTTTTTTCCCTTGGAGTCTACTGCTTTGAGAAAAGTGTGGGGGATCCAAACTCTTTAAAAATTATAGCTCTATTATCTATCCTCTAAAACTCCAGTTCTATGACACATCTTCGATAAGGAAAACTAATATAAGCAAAAAAGGTTTATTTAATGAATCCATATTTCTTGGAAGAAATTCAATCAGAAATTCAGTCAACACAGATCATCTGAAATTCAACTAATAATTATGCCCAAGGAGTAGCCTTGTGAGGTTGTTAGGTGAGGCCTGAATCTCCTTCTGCTGTACATGGAGTCATTTTAGCTTAAATCAGACATTAGAGCTGCTTTTCAGTTGTGTACACATTGAAGACTAGAAGACAGAAAGGCTTCTGAACATGTAGTGACTGTCACCATGGGAAACCAATTAGACCCTCTGGATAAGTCTCAAGTCAATACTGGATTCTCAGTACTGTTCACCCACTCAGGGATGATGAGAATTTGCTCAATTAACTACCACTCTGAGATTTCATGGTCTCTTAAAATATATCTGGGCACAGGCCTGGGTCAGAGCTCTAGGACTTGTATGATTTGGAGATACTGACTTGCAAAGGGCAAAATGCAATCCTGAGTACTGGTGAGTGATCTTTAGAGAATTTATATATTTGGAGCGTTCCACTGAAGGTCTGTGAGCTCTGTTGTCTGTGCCTAAGGCCAGACATTCACACCTAGGGACAGGTTCTTAATAAACTGTTGATAGAGTAGTTATAATTTCCATGTCAAAATATCTCCAGGTCTTTGTAAAGGAAAATGTAGTGAAGAATTTGATACAATTCCTCACAGGAAGTACCATTCCTTACAGTCCAGGATCCTTAGCTACAGAAAGGTTCTGATCCTGTAAAAGTGAATGGATATGAAGAATTGCAAAGAATCAATTTATTTCAAAAATGTAGATGTTGAGATATGTTCTTCCTAAGCTTTGGAGTAAGAAGAGACTAGAAACTTGGAGTGTGTAGAGAAGGTTCTCCGAAGCATCTCAGCAGTTCCAAAGGAAGAAAACAGGGCCATGTATCTGTTACCCAGGGAGGGCATCAAGGAGGTGCCATGCAGTCTGTCAACCTTTCTAAGATAGTCACGGTTTATTCCAGTTTTAAAAAGATCTCCTCTTTAGTTTTTATTGAGCCATGGTGGTATTAATTACGACAACTTTAATGTGGTTACTATTTTATGTAATCAACATAAGAATTATACATGATATAATGGCCATTTTGATCAAAGTAACATGGAATTGACATAATACCAAGGTAGGGGTTGTGAGCAGAACTGATATTTGAAATCATGAATGAGAATCTTTATGGGAAAGGCTTCATGCAGTGTTGAGATCTCTGTTCACCAAAGGACACATGCAGGAGAGAAACCACGCTTGTGTGACACTGTCGCAAATGATTAATTCAGGAACCTACATTGCGTGGTCATAAGGGGATCCATCTGAAAGAGAAAACATACCATTGTGAAGACTGTGGAAAATGCTTCAACTGCAAGGGAAACCTCACTACTCCCCAAAGAATCCACTTAGGAACTAAACCATATGGATATCTGCAGCAGCGCTGTGAAATGGAAATACAACATGAGCCACAAATGCAAGCCACATTTGTCAATCAAAAATTTCTGGTAGTCACATTTAAAAAGTAAAGAGACAGATGATATTAATTTTGATAATGCATTTTATATAACCCAATATATCAAACATTATTTCAGCATGTAATCAACATAAAAATTATACATGATATTTTACATACTTTTCTATGTTTAAGTCTTTTAAATACAGCATTTTCCACGCAGTATTAGGGTCTAGCACATGCTATGCAAGTACTTTACTACCAAGTTACATCCCCAGTCCTTTTTTGTAAGTTTTATTTTGAGACAGGGTCTTGTTAAATTGTTCAGGCTGCCCTTGAACTTGTGATCTTTCCACTTTATCCTTCCCAGTATATGAGATTATAGGCATGTGCTGCTGAGCCTGGCAAATCCAGCATGTATTTTACACTTATTGTACTTCTCAATTTGAATTAGTCACATTATTAATGCTGAGTGGCCATGTGTGGCTGGCTGGTGTACTGTATTAATGGAAATCTTTTTTTTTTTTTGGGGGGGGCGGGACGGTTCCAGGAGCACTGGACCACCGAGCCACATCCCCAGACCTATTTTGTATTTTACTTAGAGACAGGGTCTCACCGAGTTGCTTAGCACCTTGCTTTTGCTGAGGCTGGCTTTGAACTGGAGATCCTCCTGCCTTAGCCTCCTGGCTGCTGGGATTACAGGCATGCCCCAATGGACCTGGTGATGGTTCAAATCTTTTATGTGGTTGTTTTAGTCATCTTTTTCACTGTTGTGACTAAAAGGACCTGACCAGAACAATTGTAGAGGAGGAATGGTTTATTTGGGGGCTTATGGTTTCAGAGTTCTCAATCCATAGACAGCAGGCTCCATTCCTCGGGGCTCAAGGTGAGGCAGGAAGGACATCACGGCAGAAGAGTATGGCAGAGGGAACCAGCTCACACTATGATCAGGCAGCAGAAAGAGAGGTCTCCATTTGTCAGACACAAATGTATATAGCCCATAGCCACGCCCCCATAAACCATTTCCTCCAGCCACACCCCACCTGCCTCCAGTCATCACTCATTTAATCCCATCAGGCATCAATTCACCGATTAAGGCTGTAACACAACCATTTCTCCTCCAAGCCTTCTTGCATTGTGTCACACATGAGCTTTTGGGGGATACCTCACATCCAAACCGTAAGAGTGGTCAAACCTTTTGCCAGTTGTAAAACTTTAAATGCCTTAACATCTCACATAAATGCCCTAAATGATATTTAATTAAGTCAAAGTCTTGTCCTAATGCTCAAAGAAAGTTAACAGTGATTTGTATACTACTACATTCTAAATAGCAAATGACATAATAATACATTTAAGGACTGAAAAGAGTGCTTAGTTTACAGTAGATGTTCAATAACTATCAACAACCATAATTTAAAAAGTTATGTTTTTCATTTAACAAACACTTTTTTTTTTTTTTTAAATTTCTGTGGTTTCTTTCTAGTTCCCAAGGGAGATCCTCATTTAAAAAGGGCAGGCTATTTTTCTTTTTGATATATTCTCCTTCAACTACTTATAGAAAACAAGGAAAAAAATGAAAATGTCATTCTCCCTTCCATTAATTTGTTTTTTTCCTATGATATGTTATTTCCTTTAATCAAATTAGAATGATTAAGGCAGTGAACTGGTGATGGTGCTGGTGGAACTATTAATAATATTATATTAATATTATAGAATAGAAAGAACAACCATAGCCCCATGTTTATACAGAAATTTGACATAAAGCTGAGATGTCATTGCAAATTTGTGATGAAAGTAATGATTCTTTTTTTTTTTTTGGGGGTGCTGGGGATCGAACCCAGGGCTTTGTGCTTACAAGGCAAGCACTCTACCAACTGAGCTATCTTCCCAGCCCCAAAAGTAATGATTCTTAAACACAATGTGTAGAGACCATATCTGCCTATGAATAGGAGGTAGAGGATAAATATCTACAATATACCAAATTCAAAAAGATTTCTTGTACGTTTTTTAGTGTCTTTTAAAAATTATTTATTTTTAAAATTATTTACAGACTGCTTTTTGATTCATTGTACACAAATGGGGTATATCATTTCGTTTCTGTGATTGTACACGATGTAGATTGATACCATTCGTGTAATCATACATGTGCATAGGGTAATGATGTTTGTCTGATTCCACCATTTTTCATACCCCCTCCCTCTCATTTCCTTCTATATAATCTAAAGTTCTTCCATTCTTCTTTCACTCCCCCCCACTCCCATTATATATCATCATCCACTTATCAGGGAAAACATTTGGCCTTTGGTTTTTTGGGATTGACTTATTTCACTTAGCATGATATTCTCCAGTTCCATCCATTTATTTGCAAATGCTATATTATTATTCTTTATGGCTGCTTAATATTCCATTGTGTATATATACCACAGTTTCTTTATCCATTTATCTGTTCTTTATCCATTTATCCATCTAGGTTGGTTCCACAATCTAGCTATTGTGAATTGAACTGCTATAAACATTGATGTGGCTGTCTTAGTGTAGTATGAGAATTAATTCTCTTTTAATGGGAGTTATTTACTCTGATTGGTCCCCTGGCCTACTTTTTTGGGTATTTGATCCATTTCATATGTCTTCTTGGGTACATTTCATAGTCTGCTAATATTTATAAATGAAAGACTTGATAATTTGTCATGGGCAACTGATGTGGACACTATCTGAAATTATGTGGGGGCAATGTTTGTCTTTTTCCTTAATAATTTTCCTCCAAGAGAGTGTAGGGGGTGATTGATAGGTGGGTGGTTGAATTCTTTGGCTACTTGTCTCCTCCCTTAAATGTGTTGGATTGGTCTTGGCTGTGCTACAGAATGAGCTGGATGCCTGTGGTGGCCACTGTTCAATGTGGGTGGCAAATATTCAATTACTTAAAAATGGTAGGATGGGGCTGGCGTGTAGCTCAGTAGTGGAGCATTTGCCTACCATGTGTAAGGCCCTGAATTCAATCCCCATACCGACACACACACACACACACACACACACACACACACAGACACACACACACAAACAAGCAGGATTAAGCTCCTGTTTAGCATATTTATGTCTATAATATTTAACATGTTGTTATATTTCTTACAGGAATACACATGGCCTGATAAAATCCATTATGAAATTATTTCAAATGCAAGCCTTAAAGGAAGGACAAGGTGGGGAGAAGAATATTCAGGATATATATACTATTAGGTAAGCCTTTTCTTCTTTCTTTCTAAAAAGAAAACAAAAAGTGAATGGTTAACTAAGTTATGGATTGTGATGTGACAATCCATTAAGAGGTGATTTAATTCAGTAGGATGTATTCACAATGATTGTGAGTCTTCACTCTCGGGAAGCTAGTGTTTCAAAAACTCAGAGGAATGAGATGGAGGTGACAGTAGCTGGGTGTCACCAATGTGGGTTTCGGGCTTACTTCCTTGGAAGTTAAATCTGTTACCCAAAATTCAGGTCATTTTTTTTTTTGCTTTAGAAAATATAACTATCTCCCCATTACTATAAAAATTGAAGCGGTCATGGAACAAATATTCTTAAAGCAGGAAGAGTTTGGGTTAGGTGGGATGGTGAGCTTCCTCACTATACATGCTAAGCGAAATAAGCCAATCCCAAAAAACCAAAGGCCGAATATTTTCTCTGATATGCAGAGAAATAAGCGGGGGCACTAGAGAAGAATAGAGTTACATTAGGTAGAGGGGAGTGAAGTGAGGGGAGGGGATATGGGGATGGGAAGGATAATAGAATGAAACAGACATTATTCCCTTATACACATATGTGACTGCATGACTGATCTGATTCTACAACATGTACAATCAGAAAAATGAGAAATTATACCTCATTTATGTAAGATACATCAGAGCGCATTCTACTGTCATGTATAAATAATTAGAACAAATTTTAAAAAAAGTAATGGGACACTATGGTTTGCAAATATTATTTACTGAGGCCAAGATGAGTAATTAGGAGCATTGATTTGCTTTTTCTTTGTCATCTAAAGAGTGTAATAAGGTAGATTTATCTTAAAAAAATAAAAAAGGGCAATGATATTTGTAAATTGCATTGGATTTTTTACAAGGGAGTTATGGACAAGGAAGGCATCATGCTCACCTTGAATGATGATTTTACCTATTTCCTGGAAGTATCCGAAAGCCATATCTTAAGGGAGGGGCTCTCAGTTTGCACAGGACTCAGAAGATGTGCATAACCAGTTTATGTGCTGTAGGAATTCTGTTCAGTGGTGTATCTAGAATGTGCCTGTAAAAGAATGAGAACATGGAACCATAAGCAACTTCTTCATAGGGTAGGGGGAGATGGCTCTCATCGACTCTGGTGATCCAACATGGACAATAAATCAGGTCCTTGTGAACCATCATTGATTTGATCTTACTGCACCTGTAGTTTTGAGAATTTACTACCACAGGTGTCGGAAGCTGAGTCTCCAGTATAGCATGGTGCATATTCCTTACCTGTATTTATAGTGCTTTTCTTTTGATAAGGAGAAGATAGGATCTTCTGTGTTACCATGCTCTTTCCTGTATTTTTAGTGCTGCTTATGATCTTTTTTATTTTTATAGGTACATTATCAAGAGTTTCTTAAGGCTTTTTAAAAATAAGGTCAGATTCACATTTTATATATTTTTATTAGCATATATTTTAGTATCTTCAAACATACAGAAAAGTTGGAAGAATAGGATGCACTGAATTCACTGATTTATTTGTAAATGGGGGAGCAAAAGAAAAATTACTTATTTGAAAGTACTGTAGAAATTTGTGATGCACAGGGTAAAGTTTTCCAAATTGATAAATATGCTTTTCTTCCCTTCCTCCTTCTTATTTCTCCTCCTCTTCCCTCCTCCTCCTCCCCTTCTTCCTCTTATTCCATAGTAATACTCTTTGTAATGCAAATTTTTGCTTTCAGTTTTCTTCTTCCCCTATTGCCTTGACTAGAATTGATCCTGAAGAGATGATAGATAATATTTCTGGAGAGACATCTGTGTTTCCCCCTTCTAAAGAAAGAAGTTCAGAGTCTTGGGCCAGAGTTCCAGGGTAGAAAATAATTCCATTTCATTGTTGTTCAGTGGGGGTTATTTATTTATTTTTAAAAAGACACGTTATTAAGGTTTTTAGTTTAATGTTGGTGTCTAACAGTTTCATTGAAATACAATTCACATACTTTACAACTGGTCCATTTAAAGTACGTAATCCAGTGGGTTTTTCTATAGTCACAGATTTATACAACCATCACCATAATCAATTTTAGAACATTTTAATCATCCCCCAAAGAAATTCCTCACCCATTAGCATTTACTCCATGCTCCTACTCAGTAGCGTATTTTATCCTTTGATTCTCCATAGTGGCTTTTCATTAGATACACTGGGGTGTGCTTAAAAACATGGGAGCAATCAAATGTCCCCTACCAACTGAACCAGAATCTTTGCTGGGAGACACAGTATTTTTTTAAAGGATCCCTGGTGACTGACTCATTCAGTGTAAGATGGCGGTCAGCTGTTTTTAATGTGGATACTTATCCATGGGGACCTTGCTGAACTGCAGATCCTCTTTCCGTAGGTGGAGGATGGGCTCACAGTGCCTGTCTAACAAGCTCCAGGTGATGCTGATGCTGCTGTTACGCCACCGTACAATAAGTAGCAGATTCGCAGAAGCAGCAACAGTTAGCTGGGAGCTTGTTAGGAAGGCATGGACTCCATCCATGTTGCCTGAGTCAACCTGTGTTTTAGAAAGATTTTCCAGGTAATTCTTAACGTTTAGGAAGCATTGGTTTAGATGATGGTAAAAGGAAACTTTTCTGTCATGCAGAAGAATCAAGGCTATTCCCATTTTTGGAGAAAAAAGAAAATCTACACCAAAACAGTCCTATAGTATTCAAACCTCCCAGTGTTCAGTAGCCTGATGTATGAGAGGTACCTGACAGTGAGCTTCCAGTCTCCAGCAGGAGTCTCAGGATGGGATTTGCCCCACCTAAAGATGGGAGCTACCACTTCCAGGATAATCCAAGATGGCTGCTCTGACTTCCAAATGTGGTGGCAAATGGGGAGCTGCAGCTCGGGGTGTGGGTGTGGTTGGTTGGAGGTCCTGGAGGCAGGGTGCAGTTGGTAGGGCAGGGGTCCTGGAGGTGGGGTGTTTTCAGTCTGGTTGTGGGATCCTGGAAGCGGGGTACAGTCAGTCTGTCTGGCGGTCCTGGTGGTAGGGCGCAGTAAGTCGGTCTGGGGTTCCTGGTGGTGAGGAGCAGTCAGTTGATGTGAGAGCCCTGGAGGCAGGGAGTGATCAGTCCACTGAGGGATCCTGGAGATGGGGCTCAGTCAGACGGGCCAGAGGTTCTACAGGGTCTGGCTGTTGTCTCAGAATGGCGGCAGCCACATGTAACCAAACCTGCAGGTGCTGTGACAGTGAACTTCCAGGCAACAGCAGGCAGCTGGCGCTCCACTGGCGGTCTGCGGTCAGTTTCTATTCCCGTTTTTGTACCGCTCACTGTGTGTGCTTGCTGGGCCTTCAGTCATCTGTAATATTTTCCTTCTTGTTTATAATTCATTTTCTTTCTTATTGGTTCTTCTAACTACCGTCTGATTGTTTTTGAACCATACTAGGGATTGAACCTAAGGGGTACTCTAACACTGAGCTACATCCCCAACCCTTTTTGAGACAGGGTCTTACTAAGTTGCTGAGACTGACCTCAGACTTGTAACCCTCCTGCCTTAGCCTTCTGAGGAACTGGGATCATAGGTGTGCACTACAACACCCAATGTGCATTCATATTTTTAAGAGACAGTAGGTACAAGGTGTGGATCAGGGAACCTAGTTTGAGAAGCTGAGGAGAATTGGATGCATGAAATTTGCCTTTAAACAGATGGCACATTGAAAAGTGCAGGGTCAGTCACCTGAGTTGACATAATCTGATAATGTTTATGAAGAGCCCTTATGTGAATGGCTCTTTGGCACTATCAATCAGTAGAGTGTAATCGAGTGTAGAAGAGCCTTAAGTTCCTCCAGGGGAGATGTGGATGGCAGAAACAGAGGAGAGGTGAGCCTGAAGAGCAGATTCCACTCAAGAGAGATGTGATTACCTGAGTTGAGCATGAAATTGTCATGCTGTTTTACAGCTGCCTTTGCCATGTGTTGGTTGGCAATATCATCCAACATTCGAGAGGCAACCGTGAGCTGTGTACGTAAGCATAGAGAGGATACAGGGGGCTTAGAATTCCACTAAGAGGTGTCCTCTGGTTAGGCTGTAGGATTAATTTATAAGAGAAGTATGACAAATAATTGTCAGCTTTCTGAATATGAAACTAATCTGTGTTTTTATGGTTTTAAGGACTTTGCTCATACATGGTGGGGTTTAAGTTTTTCTTTTTGTCATAATGAGCGATTAATTTGAATCATAGTAAAAACAGAATACTTAGTTCTTAAATGGGTGTGTACTGAATTGCTTAAGTTGTGCCACAGAGGGAATGGAGAGAGAATATATGAGGACCACAAAGATTAGCCAGTGGTTTCTCTTGGCTGCTGTGAATTTCCTGAAGGTGCCCTAGAGAGAGTGTTCTCTTTTTTTGTACTTAGAACTTAGTGGTTTTTAAAATTCTCGTGCATAAAAAATCACCTGGGGAACTTGTTAAAAGGATAGTTTCTTAGTGTGGCTTGCCAGAGTTTCTTTCGCTAGTTTTGTGTGAGACATGGGAATTGGTATGTTTATCCAGTTGCTCAGTGATATGCATACAGGTAACTTGTGTATCACACTTGAGAAATATTTCTTTAACCCCTGAGAACTTGGTGACACCACATGTGAGTTGCAGGGATCCTATGGGGTAGACTGAGTGACTTAGTCTTGTCTTCTCCTTCTATTCCCTATTTGAGAGGCAGGAGGTCTGTATGTTCCTTAAAAACCAAGGCACCAAGTTTGTTTTCCATGTCAGCCATGCACAATGGAGAATTCAGGAGTGGTACCAAAGGACAACTCTAAAAGAAAAAGATCCAAAGAGTGCAAACCAACTGTGGATACAAAAGAGAGAATGCAAGGAATTGCTGATAGGTTCAATGAAGAAATTCAATGGCCCCAACACATGTTAGTGTTCCTCATGGTCAGATAGATGGTGAGTGGGTGGTTGCAGGATCAAGAGGAGGAGAGTCCTGAACATCCTTTTAGAAGCTGCCATGGTGTTCAGTCAGTGTCTTATGTGCATAAAGAACTTGTCCTGAGTTTTGGATGTATGTCTGGACCATGGCCTGACATATACACTTTGACAGGGGATTTGGATGCCTATGATGTACTGATTGTGCTTTGAGAAACATTAGATTTGAGTGTGTGAACTAATGTAGTTCATATTGCTTAACCCTATTCTCCTTCTAGGCAGTCCTCCTTCAGATATATGACTTCAAAAAGATTAGGTGGAATATTTAAATGGGGCCACACATGTCAGTGCCTTTAAGGATGGGAGAGATTGAAAGAACAATGCAATAATCTGGTTACTATGATTAACTGAAGAACATTTACCAATTGTAGAAGTCTGAACTCAGTTTTATGTAACACACTTGTATTTAGTTAAACACTTTCCCAATAATTGATCATACAGGTAGTGGGCAGAGAGAATTTAAATTTGGCTAGTGTTTTGGTTACAAGGATGAATAGCTAAGTTTTTGTGATTTGTAGGTTATTGGAGGCTAATTTTCTCATTAGCTTTGTAATATGCCATTTTTCCCCTGAAATTTTATCTGTGCTTTTACTTTAATTTTCCTCTGCATTTTCATATTATGGCAATCTCTTTAAGATCTCTCTACTCTCAGCTAAAGTGAGGAAATAGCTGTGAATTCATGAGCAGTGACTGCTTGTTCCAGAATTTGTGCATCATTCTGATGTGCCAGACAGTGGCTGACATGCACGAATATCACATGTGAAGAATCTTATTTGTGGGAAGGTTTGGTCTGATCAGCATCAAGCTGTACTTTCTGAAATAAGGGAATATTAAACGGTTTGGCAGATGGCGTGCTCTTAAAGAGGGCGATTAGACTAATGTTAATGGATCATTGTACCCTGAGTAGATAAAGTTATGGGCACTGTATGTGTATTTGTTCATCTATTTGTGTAGTTTATTTGGACGGAGAGTTAATTTTAAGAATTTAAAGATGTGTGTCCCAAAGGTTGAGATACTTAGTAATTCATATTGATTCTTTGACTTGGCACTGAAGGGAAATTCATCCCTTAGGGTTTTCAAATAAAGAAAAATGAGAGAAAAGTCCCAGATAAATATTGATGTAAGTGCACAAAGGCCAGTTTGTGGTTGTGGGTAAAATATTCCCATTTTAAAATTTTCTAACTGGCTCTACACATTAAGACATTTTTGCATTTTTTCTTCTTATCTGTCTCGAAGGATGACATGGAGCCAGCCACATGAAGAGCACAGGAAGAGTGTTTTCTCTAGTGCCTGCACGTTGCAGTGAGAAGGAGCTTGGCACACTAGAGGAACTCACAGAAGGCAGAGTGGCTGGAGTGGAGTGCTCCAAGGAGGGGGAGGCTGGATAGAAGAAGCTCAGGAGGGGTGGCCTGAGCTATACTATGCAAGGCCTTGGTGAAGACTTAGTTTCATTTAAAGAGTAGTGGCAAGTCATTGGAGACTTTTCTTTTCCACTTAATGTTTGGAAATAATTTTAAAGTTGCAAAACAGTTTGAGGAATAGTACAAAAAAACTTCCACATACCGGTTACCCAGAATCATCAGTGTTTTCAAATCTTGTCCCATCTGTTTTATCATATTCTAGTTTTGTTAAATGTCTCAGTAAGTAATTTCCTTTTATGACATTTCATTTTCCCCCTTTTAATGAATAGGATCTAGCATGGTAGGTTAATTTTTTTTTTTTTTTTTTTTTTTTTTGTGGTGTGGGGGATTGAACACATAGGTAAATGTGGCTACAACTCTAGCCAAGGAGATATATATATATATATATATATATATATATATATATATAAATATATATATATATGATTTAGTTGTCATATCTTTTCAGTCATTTAAAATATGATGCTGTTTCTCATACTCTGTCTTTCATGGCATTGGCATTTTGAATACTGTCTAAATGATGCTGTGTCCTCTGAGGATGTCACATCTGGAGTCACCAATATCCATCTTGTCCCTCACTGTGATTTAAATTTTGATCACTGAGTCAATGTGTTTTCTGGTTTCTCCAATGTGTAGATTTCATTTTCATGTTGTAGCTAATAAGCAATCTGGGAAAGACACTTTGAGACCTTGCACACATCCTGCTTCTCATTAAGCTCACCACCCCTGAACCATTTTCATTGTGGTTTTACTCCAACATGGTGATGTCTCAACTCCATCATTTTCCTTACATTTAGTGGCAAAGGAGATAGATATGTTTTAGAGATGGAAATGACAATTAGGCTATCTATTAAGGACTATGAGAGGATAGATTCTGGTTTGAAATTATTTTCTTTCAAAGGGAAATCCCAAGTTTATACATTTATTATATAGCTAAGGTACTCATACTTCACATGATACATAACCTTTTTTCTAAAACTGAGAAAAGGTTAGCAATTTAAAATGTATGTAGTTTAGTTTAGTTTTTTTTTTTTTTTTTTTTTTTTTTGGCACTGAGGGTTGAACTCAGGGACACTCAACTACTAAGCCATATCCCCAGCCCTTTTCTGTATTTTATTTAAAGACAGGGTTTCACTGAGTTGCTTAGGGCTTTGCTAAGTTGCTGAGACTGGCTTTGAGCTTGCAATCCTCTTGCCTCAGCCTCCTGAGCCACTGGGATTACAGGTGTGCACCACTGTACCTGACTGAGTTTAGAATTTTTTAATGCCTTTTTTATTCAGGCATAATTTACATACCATCAAATTCATTCTTTTTAAGTATACAAGTGAGTGTATTACATTCACAGAGTTGTTTAACCTTCACCACTATCTAATTGCAGAACATTTTCATTATCCCTAAAAGGAGCCCCTTATCCATTATCATCATTCCCTAAAACCTCCAACCCCCAACTCCTAGTTTCTCTTGATTCGTGTATTCCGGACATTTCTTATAAATGGAATCATACAATATATAATTTCTTTATCTGGCTTCTTTCACTTAACATAGTTTTTTCAAGGTTTCATCCATGTTGTAGCGTGTACTAGTACTTCAGTTCCTTTTTATCTATTGCATGAATACACCACATTTTATTTGTCATGGAATTTTTGTTCTTTTAATGTTTACTAAGACAAGTGAATTTTTAGTGTTTTTGGCTTTGTTTTGGACTTTTACTCATATTCTGAAGGTAAATTCCTTTTTATAACTTTCTAAAAATAAACCTCAGTCTTTAATTAAAATAGTGGTTTTCATTTCTACATTGTCTGTTATATTGCATTTAATATTTATTAGGTTGCTTGGAATTTTCTAACATTAATAAATTGACCATTAGCTATTATCACATGATTTTGTTGTCAAAGTGAGCATTTTGCTTTTTTTGGGGGGGAGTTAGTTATTTCAATAATTGAATATATTATCTAAAAGGGCCACTTGAGATACAGTTGTTGGTTTTACTCAGCATAAAGTAAACCTGGCACCCTTGTTAAATCATCTGTACTACACTCTTGAGCTGCCATACAGAAACAAGTGGAATACATTACTATATTTCACTGAAGTTTAAAAAAACTTTATTAGACTGGGATTGTAGCTCAGTGGTGGAGCACTTGCCTTGCACATGTGAGGCACTGGGTTTGATCCTCA
The DNA here is from genome assembly GCF_902686455.1 of Sciurus vulgaris. Classification (NCBI taxonomy): domain Eukaryota; kingdom Metazoa; phylum Chordata; class Mammalia; order Rodentia; family Sciuridae; genus Sciurus; species Sciurus vulgaris. The sequence goes on from NC_136476.1 coordinate 39,131,046, forward strand.
GCCCCACCTAAAAAAAATAAAGGAGTTGTGTACATCTACAAGTGAAAAAAAAAAAAAAAAAAAAAAAATACATGTGCAATCTTTTTTTTGGGGAAATGGTGTTCAGGTTTTTTTTTTTAAGTAGGAATTTAGCAAAGGCAAACTGTAGCACTTCCATTGGATGTACCTAGAAATAGTTTATTGGTACTTATCCCCCCCACCTTGGGTGGGTGGGAGTAGTAGGGACAATCTTTGAGATTCTCTTTAAAGTTTTAAACTTTCTCCTAGAAATCATACCTACATATATGTGTTCAAATTTTTGCATGACATTTCAGAGGGATTATATAAATATTTATATAAAAATAGGGAGAAGGAAGATGAGAAAGAATGGAGTATCAGTGTTAAATCTGCCCCTGAAAAGGCCCAGCAGAGCTAAGGATAGAAAGGAAGCTAGGGCAGTAATTAGGCAAGCAGTCAGTGATACTTTCCAAGACCATCTGGCTCTTTGCAGTCCGATTTTTTTTTCTATGTAGCTGCATGTTTTGCTTCTGTTTTCTTTTTGGTCTCCCCTCTCCCACCCAGAAAAATCTTCGTTCACAATTTATGGTTCTAATCACCTGGGGATTTGCACCTGGGATTTATAATTGTATCTGAAAAATAAGCTGCACATGTTATACAATCTTCCAGCTAGCATTAGCCACCAGCAAAGGTTTAATAAGTTCTTTTAAATATGGATCTTTAATTACAAAAATTGGTATGATAATCTGATGAATGTCTTTAAGACCACAAAAACATTATAATTGTAGCCTGCTTGTATCTAATTTCTTTTTCTTGTGATCATGGCACATATCTTAATGAAAGAGAGGTTTTGGATCCCTAAGTACTTCTGTTTCCCCAGTCATTACCTCGTTCCTAAAATAGTTCAGACTTCTAACATTGGCAGGCACCTTTGCATTAAAGTTCCAATCCTCAAAATAGGGGTCCTGGGAAAGGTTCAGTGTAAGGGTAGAAGCATTGTAATATGAGGTATATTTGTAAAGAAATCTTATATGCTCCCAGTCAGTCTTGTAGACCTAAAGAAAACGTAATCAGTCAAAAAAAGAGAAATTAAAATCACCTTTGTCTAAGTCTTTTTCTTATGAGCTTGGTAGAATGTATAAAAATTTCCTTTGCTTTAAAATTATGCCGCAAATGACAATTCATGATTATTTAATTTTTTTTGATCCATGTTTTCCTTTTTATGGTAATAGTCACAGGGGAATCTTCATAATAGCTGTTTTATTAATTTTTCAACTTATCTGCAGAGATTTTTTTTTCCCCTTTAAAAAAAATCAACTTTGAAGGCTAGGGATGTAGCTCAATGGTAGAGCATGTACCTATCATGTGTGAGGCCCTGGGTTCAATCCCCAGTACTGAAAAAAAAAAAAAAAAAAAAAAAAAATCAGCTTCTAACCAGTACTTTCAAATCAAAATTCAGAGCAGGTAGAGAGATGCTTTTAAAATGCATATTTGATGTAGTGAGTGCCATGCTATGCTTCTGAAAGCGCCAGGGTCACAGCTGCATACATGAAAATGCATGGTGACTGCAGGCATTGTTTCCTCACACAGAAAGGCAATCTGTGCCTGTCACTGAATTTATGATGTAAATCAAATCACAGCTTCCCTATATTCAGAAATGTAGCAAAAAGGTTGAGGTGACCTAAAGGTTACAAATAACTTTTGCTTTCTGATTTACCTACCACAGACTATTTTTTTAAATCCCCTCATTTCTATTAAGATTGATGTGTTTATTCTTGGAAAGGTGAATCCAGTTGCATACCTTATTTTATTATTGCCTCTATGCTAGTCTAGTGGAACCATGCATATAGTGTTTGTTCCTTCCTGCTCCATTCTATTAAGATGCCGGTACTGTATTGCTAGCAGCGTTAGTAAATAGTAGGAGTACTGAAGTGTTAGATACCAGCCCTGCGTGCTTCATCTCTTATCCCTCCACACCCATCACCTCAGATCAATGTCCACTTTGGACAGTGCTTTAGAGGTATTCTGATAAACTGGTTTTTATGATCCAGATTATTTTGCTATTTTTGCCATTTACAACTACATGAATGAATCAGTTTGAGTTTAAAAAGATGGTTTGGGGAATGTGTGTGGGGTGTGTGTGAGATAATTATATTAATTATAGATCTGCATTTGGCACCACAAGGGAAAGAAAAGATTAAGAAGACAGATCTGCCTTTCAAACTGCATGGGCTCTAGCTTAAGATACAAATCTACCCTCATGATATCATACTAGTATGTATTTATAGAGTGTCTCTATTTGCTAGGTATTATGTTGTAAGATGTATTTAAAGTGGCATTTAAAACATTTGCAGATAACAAAATGGGAAAGTGCCAAAGAATGTTCAACAAATTGGTTCACCTATGGCAGGAAAAAGGGAAAAAACACAGTAGATAATATAGACACCAGAGGCCAATGGAGAGTGACCTGTTGCCTGGTTTATATTGATTTAATTTTTAGAAACCATGTTACTGTCTTCTAAGGAGAAAGCAGGATCTATTGGCTATCTTAGAAGTTAGAAAATTGTGACTTAAAATTTCTGTGGGCTCCTTCTGAACACTGCACTTCTCTCTGAAATTAAAAAAAAAAAAAAAGCAGAATGATTTCTGTCTCTGAGATAAAAATAGGAGGCCTCTCTTTTGAGGCCTTAGATTTTAGTAGACATTGGTCTTAAAGCCACTTAGGCTTGGCATAGAATTATAAGTAGCCATTTTTATTGCTTTTTGATTTGGTGGGGTTTGGTTCCACCTCTGGTTTCAAGCATACTAAGGGTAGGGCTTTCGTGGTGGCTGGGGTCATATAACTTTAGCTCTAGATGCTTAGTCTGGTCTTCTGATTTTATAGATAAAGAAACTGGCAAAGAGAGGTTAATTCTCTTGCCTGAGATCTCATGATTTGTCGCAGTAACAGGATATAAATTTGGAACTCTTGCTGCTTAATTCTGTGCTGTCTCCCACTGTTCCATCCCACCTCTCCACTTTGTTTTACTTAGGATATGGAAACGATTGCATATCTGTAAATGATTCCCATGATGCTTTGTAGGCACTGCTTATATAAAAATGATGATAATGTGCCACATATGTGTGTTTGTTTTTCTTTTTACACTTGCATAGCTTAGTGGCTGCCACTGTTAGTGCTCAGGATGATTGTATGGTCATCACATAAAACATCATTTGAATAAAGGGTTGTGGCCAACTGACTATAACTTGAATCCCAGGTTTGGGGATAATTAAATTTTGAGGTGTAAGCCCAGTTTTGTTTTGATGTTAGTTTTTGGTATCATATTTTTTTCTTTTTCATCAATAGTGCTTCCAATTTAAAATTGTTGACTTGTTTACTTGTGGATCCTTTCATTTTACCTTGACCTTTTTCAGTTAACTGTACTTGAAAGAAGAGAAATGGGCAACAAGCTGTGAGTGAGAAGAAGAAAGAAAAGAAAAATCTTGAATAATCCATAAATTTAATAATCAGTCCTTGGTTACATCACGAGTGAACTATATTTAGCTGTATGACATTTTAAATGCACTAATTAAAACAGTTTAAATAGGAAAATAACTTTATTTTTCATACCAGATTTCATACCAAATTAGCATGTATATTATTTAATGTTGTTTATTTTAGAACAGAATCCTTTATTTTGCAAAGGAATAATTTTATATTTGTTTACCATTTTAAGTCTTCTAGTATCTAATGTATTGTGTTGCTCTTGTGTACCTAATGTTAATTTTTGGAAACTATATATCCACAAGAAACTTAAAAAATTGAGCACGACTGATTATTTTTGGTTCAGTAGAAGGCAGGATGAAGTTAGAATCAGTCTTTTTGAATAACTTGGGGATGGGACTGTGCTTTATTTGGTTTGGGGCCCCACCTTACTTGTCATTTACTTAGAGCAGTGGTTCTGCACCAGGGGATGTTGGCTAATGTCAGAAGACATTCTGATGGTCATGAGCAGGGGGAGCATGACCAGCACCTGGTGAGTGGGAATAGGCCAGAGATGCTGCTATAAACATCCTGTGGTAGATAGGACAACCCCACAATAAAGAATTATCTTCCCTAAAATGTCAGTAGTTCTAGTATTGAGAAACTCTCATGCATGGCAGTTCACTTTATTGACTTAAAATACATACCTATTCCACTACTTAAGCATGACACTTTATTATATATTCTGTATGTATTCACCTACCAATTCAATGATTCACAAGGGAGAATTTTGCTCTCTTGATTATGCTTAAAGTATTAATAAAATTTTATCATTTATAATTGATTTTAGGTTAATTGTGTTCAGTTGAAATAGTACAATATTTATAATCAAGTGCTAGTCAACAAGAAGAGTCTGTTTTCATTTTGTGCTTACCTTCTCTCAAGATTTTTTGCTTCCTGGAATCGATGTTGTATATTATTCCCTACAGCAGTGCCACTTATATTGGGCATAATCAATTATCTGGATAACTTAATTATCTAGACATCTTAGTGATTACTGGATAGTCTTTATCCTACATACTCTATTTGATCTCATTTTTAGAGTTTGAATCTGAGATACTAAGTAAAATCTGCTGAATCCAATAGCTGGCAAAATAGGCCTTCAGTTTTATGTAACAGATCTAAAGTGGCTCCCTTGATCTGAGTGGAGTAGAAACTACATCATATTAGAATAGATTGCCACAGATGCATTATTTCTAATCCTACTTTAAAACTAGTCTTTGACTTCTGTTGACCTGATTTAATTTGGAGAAAGCAGAGTATTTTAAGATCCTTAGGGTTGTGTGTGTGTGTGTGTGTGTGTCGGCAAGGGATAGGCAAGGGAATGGAATGACTTAGAAGGAAAGAATATTGAAAAATACTTTAGTGCTTTTAGGATCATGTAAAAATTTTGTGGTGATTTGGATTCTCTTCTTCAATAGTCCTAAAGGCCATCATTAGCTGTAGGATTAATGAATGGTCTTATCTGATTCTCTTTTTATCATTACATTGCTTATCAGAACTCACAGCAAAAACCCTTGCACTTGCTATTGTTTTTATTTGGTTGGACGTTTTAACTGAACATGACCCAGTGAACTTTCAATCTCAGGAGTTTATCTGATTTGATATATCTGAGTGGCTTTTAGGATTATAATATTTGTTAATAAATCTGCAGCAACTAGGATGGGAGCCATTTCTAGATAGGTTTAGTCCCCAAAGGGTTTGGAATTTGGAAATATGATTTTGATATGATTTCTGAGTTTGGGTGTAAAAAGTTGCTTGGAGTCATCCCTTAGCTTTGATGCTAAGCTGGCAGTTAGAAATAGCCTGCCTGTTAGCCAGCAGGAGGCTGCCAGCCCGTGAAGTGAGTATGTGAAAAAGGAGGTGAGCTTGAGAAGAAAATAAAGAGATGGTACTATAATATCTAGAAATTGTGTACTAGTGTCAGAGACATGTTTAACATGAGTGTTTTGATGTGATTGAGGTACTTCTATTTTGATTTTGATTCTCTTAAAAAAATTTTTTTTCTTCTACCTTTAACCTTGCTCTTTAGTGGTTTTTACTAGCAGTGATTCCTAACCTCAGCTGCGCATTAAAATTATCTGTAGAGTTTTTAACAATTGCTGATGCATGAACTCTATTCTAGCAACTTTAAGATAACCGAGACCTGAGCACTCCACAGCTAATCTAACTGCTTTATAGGAGTACATCAGAATTTCTTGGAGGACTGCTTATTGTGTCTGGGCTGATTCCTGAGAATTTGCATTTCTAAATTCCCAGGTGATGCTGATGTTGCTGGTAAAGCCCAAACACTCAGAGAACTACCAAGAAGGTAGTTCTAAAAAATCATCTGAGTGCTGGAGGTATAACTCAGTGGTAGTTTTTCCAGTATGGGCAAGACCTTGAGTTCAATTCCCAGCATGGCAAATAAACAAATAAATAAAGCAATTTGAGTGTAACTGATGGTCTAATATTTTTTTATAATTGCTGAGGATTCATTTCTGGCTTAAAAATTAATTAATTTTAAAGAATAGCATTATATATATGGTTCCTTCTGTGTTTAAAACATCCATATTTCTGTATTGTTTGAATTTTTTCTGCAATGAACATTTTGGGTTTACTAAAATCATTGGAGAAAGAAATAAACAATAATTAAAGCTTTATATAATATTTCATAGCTTATAAAACTGATAAATTCCTAATTACTTTTAGGGCTTTTTGAACTCTTTAAAATAATTTGTGGTTGGGCTTTTTTCCTTTTTAGTTTCATTTTTTGAGTGTCAAATTTCAGATCTTATGTTTAATGTAGGCTTTTTGATATCTAAATGGAAATAGCTCAAGTAAAAGGATTTATCCCCATTCAGCAGCAATTGTGTCCATTTTCAACTTGGATAGATTGTTGTTTGAGATAGGAGGAATATTTTCTTTTATCTTAAATACACTAGGGGATACTGAAGCATGCACCAAGACCGAAGTGAGAAGAAGAGGTAGTGTTTACAAAGAGGGCTAATGTTAGAGGAAATGGAACCTTCCAGGCTTGAAAAGAAAGCAGCAGGAGGATGAGGGTAGCCTGTGACCTCCAAGAGTGAAGGAATCAAGGGACAAATTTGAGAGAACCACTGGATTCAGCAGCTTGGCCAAAGTCAGAGCTATTAAATTGCAGTCTAGTCTCAAATGTGGGTTTCTGAGTCTCCAGGTCCATTTCATTTTCTTTTCTGCAAAACGAATAAAAGGGGGGAAAAGTTACTTCTAATGAATCAAGTTTGCAATTAATGTGGCATTTGATAGTTTTGTGACAGTTATGAATTCTGGAAAAAGTCTCTAGATGGTGTTGGCTTTTCTTGCTGCTATATTTGGATACTGCGACTATGTAGTGCTGAAATGACAGCTTCCAGTGTGACTTTCTTTGTTTTTCAGAACTCGTCCTCAGCCTTTGATCACTGTGCTTGAACACAGACCTGATTGCTGGCCAGTGCTTTTGCAGCAGTTGACAGCTTTTTTCCAGCAATGCCGTGAAAGGTAAGGTAAAACAGAATAAATGAGGAAGAGATGGTATATGCTAATTATTAGAGCTGGAGATTTTTTTTTTTTTTTTAAGCTGAATGACTATAATGTTTTCTGTCAAACAAAAGAAATGTCCTAGAACTGGTTGTACTTTCCTTTTCTTTTTATGAGGGGAAAAACGTCTGTCAGATTTATTGGTTGTTGAAATATTTAATGTAAGAAAAACTTATTGAAGTAGGTAAATGTTGGTTAGTGGTTAGGAAAACTGACTAGAAATATTCAGTCAACTGCTACACAGTACTGTAGGAGATGTGTTCTTCCCCTGGAATTAGGTTAGTGAGTTAGTCTATTAGAAACCTGCCCATTGGGATCTAGTAATTCTGCCAAGTGGGATCAGTGGCCACCTGATATGCAAGTTAGTTTAGCATCCCTAGGCTTCCTGCTGGTCCCCAGGGATACTCCACTCTCTTCTCAACACATGACCCTGATTCAATTCCTTACCACCTCTTGCTCTAGTTGTTGCCACTTGTCCCTAACTGTTGTCTCTGCCTTCAATCCTGTCTTCCTCACATCCATATTTGAACATCTATCACAATGTTTTATTGAGACAGCAAATCTTAACTGTATCACTTCTTAGCTGTGTTTTTCAAACCCAGTGTATGGGCTAAGTATGGGGGGTGCCCTTGTCCCTTTCATTCTGTATTTACAGAATTTACTTCTTGATTGATGTCTTAGGAAGCTCTTTACTAATTTTTTTTTTCTTTCTTTCTTTTTTTTTTGGTTTCTACAAGTTTGAAACTCCCTGAACTACAGGATAAAATCAAATATGTCATACTAGGCTCTGTTTATTACGTGTTCTCCTCAATTTTATCTTCTTTTATGTTCATCTCAGATTTAGGCTTTAGCAGAGCCCTGACTTGCTTTTGGTTCCACACTGGAAGCTGTGCTTTTGCTTGTCACCCACCTTACTCTCTTGACTCTTACCCCATTCCTTTCTGACTGTCTTCTTTATTTAAAGTCTCTGTTTCTACATTCTCTGTCTAGTATGACTTTGATTATTGCAAGCCAGATTGGGTGTCTCTTGTGTGCTCTTGTGAACTGATTTCCAAGGTCATCACATTTGCCACATTATCCTTGTTACTTTCCTCTGTTAATGGTGAAACCTTCTTGAGGGCAGGAACTGTGTTTCATTATTCTTTGTATTAGCAATGCCTGGTACAGTTATAACTGAATTATAAATATTGAATTTCTGAAAATGAGGCCCATGAATTTCAGGGGTTGGGGTAGTGGGTTGTAGTGTGTCTGATAATAAATATTGCTGCACACTTAGTACTTCATACAAGGTTTGATAAGACATTATTTTCCTGGGTAATGCCCAAGTTACATTCACCACACCAGCTACCTTCTTATTTTCTTGCTCTTAAAGGTTTTATAGTATCCTATAAATACAGTTTCTTAGAACATTGTTTCTGAGTTCATAACTTCAATTTCAGGTGAGATTTTTCTAGGAAGGATACACTGCTGCAGGAAGTTTTAAAGAAATACAGGCAATCTTGTATTTTATTCATTTTGGACTGTTATAACAAAATGCCATAGACTTGGTGGCTTATAAACAACAAACACTTATTTCTCACAATTCTGGAGGCTGGGAAATTAAAGCACTAGGATTGCAGGCATGTGCCACTGAGCCTGGCTTCATGTTGGATTTTGGGGGCATTATTTCATAATTAATTTTTTTCATTCATTTATGGAGGGCCTGTGTTGTGAAGATCTTACTTTCACCTTTAAGGAACTCAGAATTATGTAAGTCAACAAAGACATCATGAAATTTGGACTTGGGTACTTAGGTTATTTAGTCCAACACACAATTTTTTGGATGAGGTAAGTTGGGAGAGCAACATCAGATGACTTGCTCAGGTTGGGAGATGAGTCGGTAGAGCAGGGCCGAACGCTTCAGTATTTTTTTGTACTCTTATTCTAGGTCTCTTCTACTACAGCTCCCTTCAGTTGTGAACAGAAAGAGAAGATTTATGCAAATATGAGATGCACAATGGTTTGCATTTTAAACATTCTTAATCACTTTGGGGCTTCAGGGTGTCTTTTTAAAAATTATTCTTCCTTTTCTCTTTAAGTCCTGGCAATTTCATATCTCACTGAAGGGATAGTTAATCATCAGATACCACACAGGAAATGCAGAATACAAAATCAGGACAGATTAAGCCAAGGAAATTTTAAACAGTGTATTTCCTTTAGGAAGAGCAACATCATGGTTCCAATGATGTCAAATCACAATAACATCTTGGCATTATATTTTTTAATATGAACATTGCATTTTACCCGTGGCATTTCAAACTAGAAGAAAGACATTAAGCCATTCACACCTGGAGAGTATTCACTCTTTGGGAAATATTCTATTAGAGATGGAATATTTAATATTTAAGAGGGAAGCAACATTTCTCAAATCTTTTTTTAAAACCGTGCTTCATATTCCAGTCCATGTGTGCTCATATGCTTATCATCTGATTCCTTCACTTATGGAGTTTATTTTTTTAATTTTGTAAAGTGAATGGTGTGATCAAAGTTTTTGTAATAATTATGAACTTAAGTCTTTTCCTTTTATAGGTTAAGTATTCATGAAATAATAATAAAAATTCTCCAGACTGTGAGGTCCATGAGAGTAGGGAATTCATCTAATTTTGTTTTTTGCTCTTTTTTTAGCACATAGAAGAGTGAAGTATACTGTAGGTGGTTCGTACATTTTGCCAAGTGAACAAATTAATGAATAAAAATTATTGATTTGGTAAATTTAAAATTTCTATTAATGTTAATGGTGTTTTAAAATCACATTGCTGTGAAATGTATAGTATTATATAATTATGTTGTCAAGAATAATTCAAATGCCATTTCTTCCCTGAAGTAATTGCACTCTTTTGTCAGTTTTCTCTTATTGTCCTATAGTTCAAGAACATAACTGATTGTCCCTACTAGACCATATGCTTCTTAGGAATAGATAATAACTGGTTTAACTTTGTATCTCGACCTAATAATTTATTATGCATAATAAATACAGAAAACATTAAAATTATATTTAATCAAAGCATGCTAATTGGAAAACTACTCTATAACTTAGTGTAATTGAATTAACTATTTGCATATCACTTTGAAGACCTCATGTATGTAGTTCTTGGTGATACAACAGAAATCCATGGTCCTTACCCTTATTTGGCTAACAGTTTGTTATGGGATGTAGATATTAAATGCCTAATGACAATAAAGTCTTTGTGCAATGGAAGTACATAATGGGGACCTGACAAAGACCTCCTGTCAGAAAAGGGCCTTGGCAAGTCACTATGAATCAGAACTGAAGGATGATAGGAATTAGCCAGGTATGTGTTGGGGGAGGAATAGGAGGAAAGTGAGAATATTATAGGGAGAGGGAAGAACAAGTCAGAAAAGCCCAAACTGCTTGATTGAAGATCTGAAAGAAGTATAATGAGTTCAGTGGGGAGCAAGAAATGAAGGTGGAAAGACAAGCAGAGGTCAGATTATATAGGGATTGTGAATTGAGCTAAATATTGGGCAAACTATTTTAAATTAATGGCATGATTAGATTTTTATTTTTGAAGGACATTCTGACATATGGATTACTGAAAAAAATATACACATTATATTTTCCCCTTTTAATAGGTATTCATTTTGCATTACTATACCAAAATACCCAATGCTGGATAACTATAAAGAAAAGGGCTTTATTAACTAATAGTTCTGAATGTTTCTGAAGGCTAGGCTCTGTGAAAGGCCTCATGATTCATGGTGTCATGATGGTAGGAGCTGGTAAGAGAAAAAGCACATTTTTACACAGGAAGTCAGAAAGGGATTCAGGCGACAGGCTCATGCTTTTATAATAACTTGCTCTTGAGATAACTAACTCTGGGGTCCCATAAGAACTACCTTAATCTCTTCTGCAGACAACAGCGCTAGTGGCCTAAAGACCTTCCATTAGGTTCCACCTCTTAAAGGTCCCACTGTCTCCATACCACTTAACTGAGGACCCAGCCTCCAACACACAAATCCTTGGAGGACAAACCACACTCAAACCATAGCAACATACATACATATGCTAAAATTTAATGTATAAATTAGGTGTACAATAGGTTTTAACAACATAGCTGGAGAGGGTGGTATGTTCCTGTAGCCCCTGCTACTCAGTAGGCTGAGGCAGGAGGATTGCTTGAGCTTAGGAGTTCAAGGTCACCTGGGAAACACAACAAAAACCCCTTTGGTTAAAGAAAAATAAAGATTAAAAGATTGGCAACATTAAATTTACTGTGGCTCTTAGCAACTGCAGCATATGATCTTTTCCCCATTATTAAGTTATTAAGTGTTCAGTTAAAGGAAGCACTTTATGAAAAAAGAAGAATCCAAGATGGCAGATCAGAGGGAGGCTGCATTCCTTGTTGCTCCATAATTCGGGTTTCAAGCAGAGGATATCTGTTTCTTGGTGAGGCAGTTTTTGCATCTTATCAATCCCCTGCTGTTTACTCCATTTGTCTACTGCGATCACCTGCAGTTTACCAGCATATTGACTACTATTTGAGTGCAGATTGCTCACTGACGCTTACCATCCACCATTTGCCTGCTTTTTGCCTGTCCATCGCCGTCTTTCACCTACCCATCACCCACTGCCTGAGGTTCACCTCCCGATTATCTGACAGCAGTCAGCAGACTGACCACATACCCTCAGTGGAGCACCAGCTGCCTGCTATTGCCTGGAAGTTCACTGTCAACAGTACTGCAGGTTTGGTTACACGTGGCTGTCGCCATTTTGAGACAACAGTCAGGACTTGTAGGACCCCGGCCTGTCTGGCTGAGTCCCATCTCCAGGATCCCTCAGCCTGACCGATCACTCCCTGCCTCTGGGGCCCTCACATCGACTGACTGCTCCCTGCCACCACGACCCCCAGATAGACTGCACCCTGCCTCCAGGATCCCACAAATAGACTGACAACACCCTACCTCCAGAACCCCTGCCCCACCAACCACACCCTGCCTCCAGGACTTCCAGCTGATCACACCCATACCCCAAGCTGCTGCTCCCCATTTGCCAAAATATTTGGAAACCAGAGTGGCCATCTTGGATAATCCTAGAAGTCGTATCTCCTGTCTTTAGGTGGGGCAAATCTCATCCTGAGAGGCCTGCTGGAGATTTGAAACTCATTGTCAGGCACTCATACATCAGGCTACTGAAGACTGGGAGGTTTGAATACTATATGACTGTTATAGTGTAGATTTTCTTTTTCTCCTTATTGAAAAATTTTAAGTTTTTATTTCTTTACTTTTCTCGCTCTCTATTCCATTTGTTTACCTGTTCCCTCAGAGTCTCTTTCTCCCTTTTCCCATACTAACAACCAACTTTTTTTGATTACACTCTCACTCTTTCTATGATCTAGAACTTCTATATATTCTTTTCTTATTCCATTAACACCTACATCCTACATTCTTCCACATCCTCTTTGTCCTCCATTAGAAACTGCAGACCTTATTGCAAATCTACTTGTTATACTGAAGATAATAATTGAACTCATTCTGTTTATTATGACAATATTGTTAACGTCCTCATAGGGGCTATTTGGTTTTGGGTTGCATACTGTCTGAACTGGCTGCTAATATAGATCTACCCCTTAAAGAAAAGGTTTTTGAAACCTATAGGGCCACTATAAGCCTGTAGGGGGGAAACTGCAATACCCCAGATCTGCACTGCTAGAGGGAAAGATGCATGAAAAACATGAAAAAACAAGGGAAGAAAATGATCCAAACAAATCTAGATTCTATATTAAAAGAATCCAGTGATAGTTTGTTAGAAGAAATGTCAGAAAAGGACTTCAGATTATACATCATTAAGATGATTTGTGAAGCAAAGGAGATAAGAGAGTAAATGCAGGCAATGAATGATCATACCAATAAGCAGTTGAAAGAGCAACTGCAGGAAGCAAAAGATCATTTCAACAAAGAGAAAGAGATAAAAAAAAACAAAAACAAAAACAAATGGAAGTCCTTGAAATGAAGGAAACAATAAACCAAATAAAAAACTCAATGGAAAGCATCACCAAAAGACTAGACCACTTGGAAGACAGAACCTCAGCCAATGAAGACAAAATATTTAATCTTGAAAATAAAGTTGCCCAAACAGAGAAGATGGTAAGAAATCATGAACAGAATCTCCAAGAATTATGGGACATCATGAAAAGACCAAATTTAAGAATTATTGGAATTGAGGAATGCACAGAGATATAAACCAAAGGAATGAACAACCTATTTAATGAAATAATACCAGAAAATTTCTCAAGTCTGATGAATGAAATGGAAAATCAAACACAAGAGGCTTACAGAACACCAAATGCACAAAATCACAAGAGATCCACACCAAGGCACATTATAATGAAAATGCCTAACACACAAAGTAAAGATAGGATTTTAAAGACTGTGAGAGAAAAGCATCAGATTACATACAGGGGGAAACCAATATGGATATCAGCAGATTTCTCAGCCCAGACTCTAAAAGCTAGAAGGGCCTGGAACAACATATTTCAAGTTCTGAAAGAACATGGTTTCCAACCAAGAATTCTATACCCAGGAAAACTAACCTTCAGATTTGAAGATAAAATAAAATCCTTCCATGTTGAAGAAAAGTTAAACTAATTTACATATAGAAAGCCTGAGCTACAGAATATTCTCAACAAAATATTCCATGAGGAGGAAATGAAAAACAACAATGTAGGTCAGCGAAGGAAGGACCTACCTTAAAGGAAAAACCATTCAAAGGAGAAACCAAGTCAAGTTAAAAAGCAAAAATAAGCCCAAATGACTGGGAATACAAATCATATCTCAATAATAACCCAGAATGTTAATGGCCTAAACTCATGAATCAAAAGACATAGACTGGCAGAATGGATTAAAAAGAAAGACCCAACAATATGCTGCCTGCAAGAGACTCATCTCATAGAAAAAGACATCCACAGACTAAAGGTGAAAGGATGGAACAAAACCTACCATGCACATGGACTCAGTAAAAAAGCAGGGGTTTCCATCCTTATATCAGATACAGTGGACTTCAAGCCAAAGTTTGTCAGAAGGGATAAGAAGGACATTTCATACTGCTTAAGGGAACCATAAATCAGGAAGACATAATGATCGTAAATATATATGTCCCAAACAACAGTGCATCCATGTACATCAGATAAATCCTTCTCAATTCCAGGAATCAAATAGACCACAACACAATAATTCTGGGCGACTTTAACACACCACTGTAACCACTAGATAGATCTTCCAAACAAAAACTAAACCATAGAACTCAATAACACAATCAATAACTTACACTTAACAGACTTTTATAGAATATTCCATCCATCAACAAGCAAATTCACTTTCTTCTCAGCAGCACATGGAACCTTCTCAGAAATAGACCATATGTTATGCCACAAAGCAGCCCGTAGTAAATGCAAAAAAATAGAGAATACTACCTTGTATTCTATCAGATCATAATGGAATGAAATTAGAAATCAATGAAAAAATAAAAAACAAATTACTCTAACACCTGGAGACTAAATAATATGCTATTGAATGAAACATGGATAACAGAAAACATCAGGGGGGAAATAAAAAAATTCTTAGAGGTAAATGAGAACGATGATAGAGCATATCAAAATCTCTGGGACACTATGAAAGCAGTACTAAGAGGAAAATTTATTGCATGGAGTGCATTCAAGAAAAGAATAAAAAGTCAATAACTAAATGACCTAACATTACAACTCAAAGCCCTAGTGAAAGAACAGAACAACACCAAAAGTAGTAGAAGACAGGAAATAATTAAAATCCAGCTGAAATCAATGAATTTGAAACAAAAGAAACAATTTTAAAAATCGACAAAATGAAAAGTCGGTTCTTTGAGAAAGTAAACAAAATAGACAACCCCCTAGCCACACCAACGAAGAGGAGAAAGAAAACTCAAATTACTAAAATTCGTGATGAAAAAGGAAATATCACAACAGATACCACTGAAATACATAGTATAATAAGAAGCTACTTTGAAAATTTATATTCCAACAAAATAGAAAATACCGAAGACATCGACAAATTTCTAGAGACATGATCCTCCCAAACTGACCAGGAGGACGTACACAATTTAAACAGATTCAATATAAAGCAATGAAATAGAAGAAGCCATCAAAAGCCTACCAACCAAGAAAAGCCCAGGATAGACATATTCTCAGCCGAGTTGTACAAGACCTTCAATGAAGAACTCATTCCAATACTTCTCAAAGTATTCCAGGAAATAGAAAAGGAGGGAACCGTACCCAACTCATTCTATGAAGCTAATATCACCCTCATACCCAAACCAGGCAAAGACACATCAAGGAAAGAAAATTTTAGACTAATATCCTTGATGAATATAGATGCAAAAATCCTTAATAAAATACTGGCAAACCCTATCCAAACATATTAAGAAGATAGTGCATCAAGATCAAGTGGAGTTCACCTGGGAATGCAAGGTTGGTACAACATCCGTAAATCGATAAGTGTAATCCATCATGTCAATAGACTTAAGGATAAGAATCATATGGTTATTTCAATAGATGTAGAAAAAGCATTTGAAAAAATACAACACCCCTTCATGATCAAAGCACTAGGAAAAAAATAGGGATAGTAGGAACATGCCTGAACATTGTAAAGGCTATTTATGCTAAGCCCATGGCCAACATCATTCTTAATGGAGAAAAACTGAAAGCATTCCCTTTAAAAACGGGAACAAGACAGGGATGCCGTCTTTCACCATTTCTGTTCAACATTGTCCTTGAAACTCTAGCCAGAGCAATTAGACAGTCTAAAGAAATTAAAGGGATATGAATAGGAAAAAAGGAACTTAAGCTATCACTATTTGCTGATGACATGATTCTATATTTAGAGGATCCAAAAAACTCCTCCAGAAAACTTCTAGACTGCGTAAATGAATTCAGCAAAATAGCAAGATGTAAAATCAACACATAAATCTAAAGTCTTTTTATACATAAGCAATAAAATATGTGAAAGGGAAACGAGGAAAACAACTCCATTCACAATAGCCTCAAAAAAAAAAAACAAAAACAAAAAACTTGGGAATCAATCTAACTAAGGAGGTGAAAGATCTCTATAGTGAAAACTACAAACCATTGAAGAAAGAAATTGAAGAAGACCTTAGAAGATGGAAAGATCTCCCAAGTTCTTGGATAGGCAGAATTAATATTATCAAAATGGCCATACTACCAAGAGTGCTATACAAACTTAACACAATTCCAGTTAAAATCCCTATGACATTTCTCATAGAAACAGAAAAAGCAATCATGAAATTCATCTGGGAGAATAAAAGACCTAGAATAGCCAAAGGAATTCTGTGCAGGAAGAGTGATGCAGGAGGTATCACAATAACAGACCTTAAACTCTACTATAGAGCAATAGTAACAAAAACAGCAAGGTACTGGCACCAAAATAGACAGGTAGATCAATGGTACAGGATAGAAGACACGGAGACATACCCACATAAGTACAGTAATCTCATACTAGACAAAGGTGCCAAAAACTTACAATGGAGAAAAGATAGCCTCTTCAACAAATGGTGTTGGGAAAACTGAAAATCCATATGCAGTAAAATGAAATTAAACCCCTATTTCTCACCCTGTACAAAACACAACTGAAAATGGATCAAGGCTCTAGGAATTAGACCTAAGACCCTTCACCAAATAGAAGAAAAAGTAGACCAAATCTCCATCATGTTGGCTTAGGATCAGACTTTCTTAACAAGATCCCCATAGTGCAAGAAATAAAAGCAAGAATCAATAAATGGGATAGATTCAAACTAGAAAGTTTTTTTTTTCTCAGCAAAGGCAACAATCAACAATGTGAAAAGAGAGCCTACAGAGTGGGAGAAAATCTTTTCCATACACACTTCAGACAGAGCACTCATCTCCAAAGTTTATAAGGAACTTAAAAAACTTGCACCCAAAATACAAAGAACCCAATCAATAAATGGGCTAAGAAAATGGGCAGACACTTCACAGAAGAAGATATACAGGTGTTCAACAAATATATGAAAAAGTGCTCATCATCCCAGGTAGAGAAATGCAAATTAAAACCATCCTAAGATTTCATCTAACTCCAATTAGAATGGCTATTATCAAGAACTCAAGTAATAATAAGTGTTGGCTTGTAGTGGGGAAAAAGGTACACTCATACTTTGCTGGTGGAGTTGCAAATTGGTACAACCACTTTGGAAAGCAGTATGAAGATTCCTCAGAAAGTTTGGAATGGACCCACCATTTGATCCAGCTATCCCACTCCTCAGTTTATACCCAAAGGACTTAAAATCAGCATACTATAGTGATGCAGCCACATCAATGTTCATAGCAGCTCAATTCACAATAGCTTGATTGTAGAACCAATCTAGATGCCCTACAATTGACAAATGGATAAAGAAACTGTGGTGTATATACACAATAGAATATTAGTCCCAAAGAAGAATAAATTTATGGCATTTGCTGGTAAATGAAGGTGAAAAATATCATGCTAAGTGAAACAGGCCAAGCCCCAAAAACCAAAGGTCGAATGTTTTCTCTGATAAGTGCATGACAATATATAATGATGGGGGGTAATGGGAGGAATAGAAGAATGAAGGAACTTTGGATGGTGTAGAGGAAAAAAGGATAGGAGGGGGTGGGGATGAAAAAATAGTAGAATGAATCAGACCATATTACCCTATATATGTATGATTACATGAATGGTATGAATCTACACTGTGTACAGCCATTAAAATGAAAAGTTGTAATTCATTTGTTTACAATGAATCAAAATGTGTCTGTAAAAATAAAAAATATTTTAATTAAAAAAATAAAAAAAGAAAAGGAAGCACTTTATGACTTCTTGGCATATCTAAATTGCCAGCATCACTCCTCTTGTGTTTTGTTACCATTATTAAGTAAAGGTAATTGGAACACAAGCATTGTGATACCCTGGCAGTTTATCTGATAGCTGAGATAGCTGTTGAATGACCAATGGGTGCATCTCATATGCAGCATGTACATGCTGAACAAAGGATGATTCATGTCTTGGGAGGAATAGAGTGGGATAGTATGAAATATTGCCATGCTGCTCAGCCGTGTGCAGTTTCACATGAGTCGTTTCTGGAATCAGACTGGTTGAGGGTATCTGAAGCTACATAAAGCAAAATTGTAGATAAGTGGAATACTGTAAATGTTAGCTGTCATTACAATCATTTTAGGATTGTTGTATGGATTTGTTTAATATAGATCCTCACCTGCAGAGTTTTCCCAAAACTGCATGCTTTTGTCATTGTTTGTCACCTTCTTTTGCCATTGTGACCAAATGATCTGACAAGAACAATTTTGGAGGAGGAAATGTTTATTTGGGGCTCACTGTCTCAGTCCATAGATGCCCAGCTCCACTGCTCTGAGCCCAAGGAGAGGCAGAACATCATGGTTAAAAGGTGTGGAGGAGGGAAGCAGCTCACGACATGACAATCAGGAAGCAGAGAGGGAGACCCCCACTCACCAGGAAGGAAATATATACCCCAGAGGCATGCCTTGTGACCCACCCTGTCCAGCCACACCCACCTCCCTACAGTTACTACCCAGTTAATCCATTCATGCAGATGAATGCATTGACTAGGTTAAGGCCCTCACAACCCCATCGTTTTACCTAACTTTCTTGCATTGTCTAACACACGAGCTTTTGGGGGGTGGGCATCTCATATATAAACCATAGTAATCATACTGGAGAGTAGATCCTGACGTCTATAATATTAAAAAATTTCTCAGACGGTTCTGATGTTCACAAAATCCGAACCTGGATATGTAGCTACTCTTCTAATATGCAAAAAAGACTTCTAGTCCTGGGCAACTTCCTCCTGGTCTTCCAGTATTGTCATTTCCCTCAGTGCACAACGAACTGTTTGGCATAGATCTAGTTAGTTCATAGTGAAATGAAAGAAGAAAAATTACACTTGATGGAATGGTGGTTTGGTATGTCATGAAGTATAAATCAATACGTGCCACTATTCTTATAGTGTATTTAACTTACAGTGGCTAATGCATTACATAACTTGCAGGTCGGAAGTTTCATGTGTCCAAATAATGGCACCATTTTTGTGGTATCTGTATTGTGAACCATCCCAGTCACAAGAATATGCTAAACTCCGACTAGCCCTGCGAAAAGTCTTACTTCAACCCCGGGTTCCCTGTGATGAAGCACAGCCATCCATACTGGAACAACAGATACTTCAGCTCTGTTGTGACATGATTCCGTGTTTGCAGGTAAGGTCTTCCTTCTTCTTTCCCTAATGTAGTATTAGTAGCAGCAAGTGTTGATTATCATTATCAATGTATGTAAAGTAGTTCTAGATCCTATGAGATTTGGTGGACTTGGAGACAATCCTGGTTCTAGAAATGCTTCCAATCTTTTGGAAAACATAAAGAAACCATATCTAGATTCAATGTTAACATGTGCTCAGTTAACTAAATTCATGAAAATATAAATTAGCACAAGCTCTCTTGGAATTAATAGGAATGAAAACTTTATTTAAGAGAGACTTATCAGGGAAAAGATTTTGAGTTGAGTTTCTCTTGTGCTAGACAGTGGGCAAGGTACAAGAAAATTAAAAAAGAAAACTGCAAATTTATAGAAAAGGTGAGTCTCTGGACAGATACAACTCTGGGGATGCAAATGTTGGTCAACTGAGTGCTACATTCCAGTGTCCACCTTAGGGCATATGTGGTGGCCCCAAGGGTTGATGCTCTTGAAAAATCCATAGTATAATGAATGAATGAATGAATACAAGTATGTAAGTTTTTATAATTGAAAATAGATGATTGAAAGGTGGTTTCATAGAGGTGTGGATAAAATGTTGACAGAGTTCATGAGTGAGAGAAATTTGAGCTAATGTTTCTACAACAGCAGATTTTAAAAAATTATAGTGGCCAGTGTGTTGTGTTAGTATAGGAATTCATTTATCAGGCTATCCCATCCCATAATTGAGGTTAGCCGTTTGCCTGGAATCAGAGTGCCATGCTGCTTAGCTTATGGAGGGAATCTGTGAATGTATTTCAAAATGATCACTTGAGGTCACAGATAACCTGTTTTTAAGTTTGTGTTAGCAAGGAGCGACTAGAGTGCATCTTTCCATCGTGACTCATAAACAGGTTTTTCCAGTAATCAAGGCAGAGAAAAGTTAATTAAAATAAATTCCCCTGTGGCTTTTGTAAAGCCATTTTGTGTGTGTGTGTGTGTGTGTGTGCAAACAATAAAGCAGTGTATAGGCAGAATGTCCTGAACTAGGGTATGTGTATACATATTTTTTCCACCTAGCGCTTATAGTGTCTTGTTCTGTGCTTTTTGGTAAATGTTTGCCTTCCTCTTCATGAAAAGTTTAAATACTGGTAGAATATTCAAATATTTCTGGAAATATTTGACTTGCTAATATAATTGAGATACATGTAAGGAAAAAGGAAACATCATTTGGAATTAGTGATGTAATTAAGTTTCATCACTTAACAAATCAGCTTTATTATAATAAAGAAATTGACAGTAGAAAAGGCCTTACAGGCAGCCAAATCCAGTTCCCCACTCATTACAGGTATTTCTGATTTTCTCTAAAAGATGACCATCTCCTTACTGATTGGATATTTAAGTGACAAACATACTGTTTTGTAAGGCACCCATTTTTTTTTAAGCAAGTTCTTCTTTTAACCTCTATTTAAACAAAACTAAACAACCAGTAGCCTCTATTGTTCTCCATAATAGACAAAATAAGCTTTTAAAAAGCCCATTTGCATCCTATCTTGTTTTCCTCTCTCCCTTCTCTCCCTTCCTCCCTTCTCTCTTGTCTTCATTACCTTACTTTGTCATATGAAATGGTTCCCAGACTTTCATTCTCCTTTGTCAGCAATTCTCTAGGTTTGTTGGTGCTCAGAATGTGCCTCTATGAAATGTGCTTAGAGCTGAATACAGTGCTGTAGGTACGATCCAGCCCAAATGCACTGGGGCAGAATCACATTTAAATTAGTTTTTAATAAACAGCCATGCCATCCTTTGAGAATGTGGTCAGTGAACCTTCTATTTATTTTGCTTCTCATACCAAGTGCTTTTCTGTTTTATATTTGTGGAATTGTCCTTTTAATTTTCATTGTGACTCTTGTCATCACATATTATTCATGACCTATTTCTATATAAAGATAGAACATTACATCAAAATTAAGAATTTTGATAACACTCAAGACTAGGGAGGGCCTTTAATGCTAACTTGCTGAGGTTGTCTTCTTAATTTTTTTTAATTACAGGAAGTTCCAAATATGCATAAAGTCATTCAAGGAAATGTACCATCAAATAAACATTAGACTTTCATATTAAATCCATCTCTTTCCTCAGTGACCTTTGACTTTTCTACTCTGTGCAAAAAACAACCCCCCCCCCCCAAACAAAACAAAACAAAACAAAACAAACAGAAATGGTCAAAATTATCTACTGGACTATTCATATATTTTTTAATAACAATATTTTCTGCCATTTTCCTCTTTGATCTTTTACTATCTTTTATTTTGTTGTTGTTAGAAACTAATTTTTATCTGTGTGTATAACTCACAGCAATTTGGGGTTATGCTGGTGGTAACCACTGTTGAAAGGTACAGCTGGTCCACTGCAGGCTTTCCTCTTGATGAACTTAACAGACACAAGGATCCTGATTGAAGCAGATGGTTCATCGTTTGTAATCTCTGGGAAATGCCAGTGTGTCTGTGAGCAGGACATATCCTTAATACCAACTCCAGAATTTTGATCAGAGCAGCTGGGTTCGAATTGAATTGGGATTTTCAAGAGCACCCAAGTCTTTCTTATCTAATACATGAGCCTGTTGAGAAGACACCCTACCCTTTAAATATGGTCTTTTATCAAACTTCCCAGTATGGAAATGATGCTCTGCTGCCGTTGTTTGAGCTAATATCTTGCAGATGTAGGGCTTACTAGTGCATTAGAATCAAGTGCTCATCCTTACCACCAAGTCTCTACAGTGGGACTGTAGGAAGGAGAGTTCACTAAGAGAATTCAAAACCAGCTTTTAATTAATTCCCTCAACATTTTCTCACCACTTCCCTTGGCACTCTTGTGTAATTTGTCTTAAGACATCTGTACTCAGAGAAGCTAGAAAAATAAATGAAAAGAATTTGTGCCAGGCAGCAATAACAAAAACAGTAGCAAATCGTATTTTGGTTAGTGGCAAAGGAGGGGACAGGGTTGTGTGTTTTAACACTCATTGAGTTGTTTCACTTACTTCATCTCCTTTATGTCTTCATATGTTTAGAGAAAACTATTTTGTTAAAAACTTCTTGCATAGTTTAACATTATCCTGTGATGTGTACATTATTTTAATAATATATAATATCTTTCATAAGCAGATCAAAGATCTGATACAGACAACAGAAGTGATGCTGTTTATTGAGGAATTATATTTAAGTCTTTTGCGACATCCTGTTTTCTGGAAAATTCAGCTGACCCAGCTAACCCTGCAGTTGCTGTGTATCTGTGAAGTCAGCTTAAAGATAACTGGGGAATGCTCATCTTTTAATTCAGCTTTAGACCGCAGCAGCGTTGAACTTCTGAAGGAGGTAAGGATAGCAAGAAAATACAATGTGTCAGTTATCCCTTACCTGGGTTGTTATGGCTCATTTAGTTTATTGCATAGTAGAGATGATTTGATCTAATATAATTAGGTCATACTACTGTACTACTTTTTTTTTTTTTTTTATAAAAATGAATCCTTGAATACTCTTTGGAGCATTAGTTAAAGATCTACCACTGTGTTATCCATGTATTAAAAACTGCTATTAGACAGGCCCTATAAATCATAGTTAAAAATATATTCTGTGACCTCAAGGGACTTACAAGCGTGTAAATAACTATTTTAGTACCATAAGATAAATGTTCTCAGCTGAGTACATTTACAGAATATTGGGAGCACAGGTTAAGGGAGGTAAGGCATGGATTGAGATTTGAAGACTGAAGAGGAGTTAAGTACAATCCAGAGGTTGGGAAGGGCCTTCCAGCTGGGAGATCAGCATGTGCTTAAACACAGAAGCCAGAGAGAGAGGCAGGCGTGACCTCTTCAGAAAACAAGAGCATTGTTGAAGGATTAAGGTGAGGAAGATAAGGTTGGACCCTCTTCTATGACACACAAACGAGTTTACATTTTATCTTTCAGGTAATGCAATGCTACTGAAGACCTTTCCTCAGAGAGGCACTTTCGTTTTTTGTGTGTTTTTGGGGGTGTTTCAGATAGAGCAATACTCATAGGGCAGGAAGTGAGGCAGGTGTCTTAGGACAAAATACCACAGACTGCGGGGCTTAAACAACAGAAATGTATTTCTTACGGTTCTGGGGCTGAGAAGCCCACAATCAGGGTACTGACCAGTTAGTTCCCTGTGAGTCCTCTCTTCCTCATTTGCAGATGGCCATCTACTCCCAGGCTCCTTGCATGTTGAGATGGGCTATGAGTTCTCTGGTCTCTTCTTATGGAGACACCAGCCCTGTTGGGTTAGGGATTCACCATTATGAACTCATTAAATCGTAACTGCCTCCTTACTCCAAGTAATAGTCACTTTAGGTGTTGGGCCCTCAACATAAATTTTGAGGGGATATAATTTAACCCACAGCAAGGATCCAAATTAGGGAATGGAGTGGGGAAAATTAGGGAATGGAATGGGGAAAGAGAACATGGAGAGAATATGGTAAGGTTTTGTGGTTGATTAGATGGTTAGGAAGAGGGTCTCTGGTAGAGTGGCAGCTTTCTATTCTGGGCTTCTGGTTGGTGCCATTCACTTTGAGAAATAGAAACAAATGTTGGACGGAAGATGATCAATTTGGTTTTAGACATACTTGGTTGGAGGTGTGCATGGATCACTGGTTGTTGATATAGCATTTGAAACCCAGAATAGAGGCCTAGGCTAAAGGTGTAGATCTGTAGCCATCTACCATGGGGAGGAGTTTTAACCATGGGATAGGCTGACAGGACTTAGGATGGAACTCCAGAGTTGTTGATATTTGAAGTGTACTGTTAAAGAGGAGTCTGAGAAAATAGAATGAGAAGAATTGTAAGATAAGCAAAAGAAACAGATGACATGAAAGTCAAGAGAAGGAATATCTCAGTCAGAGGGAAATGGTCAACAGCATTATGTGTCATGAAGTGGTGATATAATGTAAGGGATGTACGGTATTCTGAGAATGCACTAAATAAAAGTCCATTGTTCATATTGAAGAAAGTGGGAATGAATGTCAGTTGAGAAAATAGTGAATGCTGATTTTTGATGCAAAATAGGAGCCAAGGAAAGCTCAAGTAAATCATCTGTCAATCTTTTTTTTTTGAAGACAGTATTTCTTTTTTTTAAAAAAATTTAATTTTAGTTGTCGATGAATCTTTGTTTTTTATTTATATGTAGTGCTGAGAATTGAACCCAGTGCCTCACACATGCTAGGCAGGTGCTCTTACCACTGAGCTATGACCCTAGCCCCCATCTGTCGATCTTATGATTAGAATGGTTTCATATACACTGAGACTCTAGATAATATATTTTGTGTAATTTATACATTTTATGTTATATACAATGCTACATATATATTTATGTATATAGACATTTTGCCACTTATTATATAATTATATCAAATCTGTTAAGATATGTAAGTACATCTTTTGTGTATAACATATATTGTTTATAGTAGGTACAATTACATATAAAAGTATAATGTGAGGTACACATGGATAAATAATTTATAAGATATCAAAATATTTTATGGATAATTATTATATAAATGAATTGCCAGTTCTTTCCTATGAATTTAGTATTCCTAGGTAAATTCCATATTATTCCTGTGTACTTGTACTAGATTCTCTGAGTAGTAGACATAATTATCAATTATAATTTCAGTTTTGTTCTTTTTAATATCATTGTTTTATTGTATGTCTCTCCTTAGCATGTATTTATTAAGCAGCTACCTATGATACACAGTTATAGTGAATAGTTGAAAACAGACAAGACTCATGAAGCTCATATTTCAGTCAGATGGTTCCAACTAGTGTCCAGTTTATCAGAAGTTAAATGCTTGGACCTGCTCCAGGAGACATTGATTTAGTAGTTCTGAGTAAGGCGCAAGCATCTGCATTTTAAACTACCATCATTAGGTGATTTTATATTTTCACATACAAAGCAAACACTCTTGTCACCATCCCAGAGATCAAGAAATAGAATCTTCTGGCCACCCCAGAAGTTCTGCAGAAGCCTATCCTAAGCATGAACTCCTGCTTCCACTGACTGTCATGACTTACCTGTAGTTGTCATTTCCTTGCATGTTGTAAGTCTTATCTAAATGCATATCTCTAAACACCATAATATAGTTTTGGGGTGAGTGGGTGTATGTGTTTGTGTTATCTGTCCTTTAGATGTCTTTTAAACTAAAGGTGGTCCCCTTTTATTCTCTCCCTGCTTCTTTTTCTCCTTGCAGTTTATGTGTTGAAAAACCTGGCTTGTATGAGCTGCAGAGTTGTCTACAGTCTGGATTTTGCTGATTACATCCTCATAAAGCATTTTAACATGTTCCTCTGTTCGAAGGTAGTTAGCTCTATTTGTGGGGCAAAAGGTACATTCATACATTGTTGGTGAGACTGCGGACTACTACAACCACTCTGGAAACCAGCATGGAGATTCCTCAAAAAACTAGGGCTAGAACCACCATATGGCTCTGTGATCTCACTCCTTTTTCCCAAAAGATCTAAAACTGGCATTCTATGGCAACACAGTCACATCAGTTTTTAGTAGCATAATTCACAATAGTTAAATTATGGAATCACCTCAGATTCCTGTCAATAAATGGATGGATTAAGAAATTGTTTATACACAATGGAGTTCTACTCAGCCATAAAGAAGAAAGAAATTATGTCATTTGTTGCTAAATGGATGGAAATGGAGAATATCATGCTAAGTGAAATAAGCCAAACTCAAATGTTGAATGTTTTTTCTCATATGTGGAAGCTAGAGTAAAATAAAGGAAAGGGGGAGGAAAAGATAGGATATCATAAAGATAAAGGGAAGACCAGTAATGAAGAAGATTGAGAGGCAGAGTGGAGGGATGGGTAAGGAGAGGCAATACAGAATGAATTGTTAAAAAATCATGTGTGTGCGTATATAAATATAGAACAGGGAATTTCAACTTTATGCATAAGTAAAAAGAACAAATCAAATATAAATAAATAGATGAGTGAAAGGGAGTCTAATAGAGTAGAGGGAGGAGAAGTGGGGAAAAGGGCAAGGGATGACGGGAGGAAAAATGGGGGTTCATGAATTGAAATTGAATTCCATGCACGTATGGGTTGTCAGGATGTAAACCAACTACCATGCATAACTATAAAGCGCTAGTTAAAAAAAGAAAAAAGAAAAAGGTAGCTCTTAGAGGCTTGATCAGATTCAGAATGACTTATTTATTTTGCATCTAAGACTTTGGGGGTGGCGTGTTCTTTGATCAAGGGACGCATAATGTGTGTTGCTTTTCTTTTTATAATGTTAGTAGCTATAGATACTCTCTGCTTATTTCCATTAATTTATGGGGAATTGCAGAAATGATAATGTTCTGTTGTTTCTTATTGGCTGCCCTGCTTCTTTAAAAAGAAACTTCCTCCTCCTGTTTGATTTATCTTGTTTTAGAGTTTATAAGGAAAATGCAGGATAAATACGTGACTCTTCCCCTTTCCCTTTATTTTCCAATTTCTAGAAATATCATTATGAACTTACAAATCTCAGCATATTTCTTGTATTTCAATCTATGGAGGATATTGTCCCTTTTGAAGTTGAAATTGTCCTAGTTTTGGCCAACAGGAATCTCCTCAAGTTGGCTCTTGAGTCCAATTAAAAAATTTCTTTATTGTAACCTAGAATCACAGAATATTAATTTCATTTACAACAAAAAGGTTTCTGTGAGAGAAGATCATATTTAAGTTCTCTCCATTTTGCTCACATTTAAACAATTTTAGAAGAGTAACAATGAGTAGAACTGTTGAAATATTTTGTTTTGAAAGTTTCTTGCTACTCACACTCATGTCAATGTTTCTGAGGTCAAAAAATAAGGAAAATTA
The DNA here is from genome assembly GCF_902686455.1 of Sciurus vulgaris. Taxonomy (NCBI): domain Eukaryota; kingdom Metazoa; phylum Chordata; class Mammalia; order Rodentia; family Sciuridae; genus Sciurus; species Sciurus vulgaris. The sequence goes on from NC_136476.1 coordinate 39,158,264, forward strand.
ATTGAAAACACATATCCTTTAGGGCCTAAATGCACACTAATTCAAAGTAAAATGAAGTAGAAAAAAACACTTAGTATGTAATCTGAGATTATAGATAGATTCCTGTTCCACTGGGTATCAGTGAAGATTCAGTTCAAATACTACATTAACTTTTCTCCCTTGTTCCTTCTACTGTTAAGTTAGAGACATATCATTGTATACTAAATTAATTTATTTCTTAGTCTGTATTAGTTTTGGCAGATTTGGGCTTAGTTGAGCTATTAGTTGATGATCATATCATAAGGTTCTTTACATTTCAAACAAAATAAATGTGCTCGTATCAACAAAATTAAGCAAACATGATACTGATTAGGATGAAATGGATAGTTCTCAAAGTGAAGGACAGGTGAAATAAACATTCTGCCTTCAGCAAGGCTAGGAATGAGGGGTTTCTGACACCACCATCAGGTTACACGGTTTCAACCACCTTTCTTTATTACGTGTCTCAGTTTAAGGATCATTTTCCTAGGAAAAATGATCTGTTTAGCCCGGCTTGGCTCAGTCAGCTCTGTCAGAGGATATGGTGGGTAGCAAAGCTGTGGCCCTGGGCTGTTGGAGCTGGGCCACCTTCCTCATTGTGTCTGTGGATTCGTAGGCCCCGTTTTCACTTTCTTTTAAAGTAGTGTCCATGAACAGACTATACATGTCTAGGGAAAGGGGACTATTTTGTTTACAGTTGTGTTCCTGTGGCCAGCATATGTACCTAGTGCCTGGTTCAGGAGACATGTTCAGTGACATCTTTTACTCGAATTGAGGACAGTTTGGACTCAGGTGTTTCCCATCATTTAGGTCCCCTGACATCTGTGGCTGGTGTGGAGACATTCACTCCTCTTTTGTATTTCCTATTTCTATATAGGTTCTGTGTTAACTTCAGTTTCTCTAAAGGCAAAAGCAGAACCTGGGTGATCACAAAAGCATGGACTTGTGTGGCTGGAGTTTTTTTCCTTTTAAACACATGGCTCTTCCTCACATTTTTATTTTACTTTTTGCCTGTCCTCATGATTCATAGGTACTTTGGCTGTTCAGGTGCATCTGTAAAATTTCAAAATGAAGTAATTTTAGCTGGCTCTTTCTCCTTCTATTATATATTGTTTTCTTTATTTAGGAACCTCAAATAATGTCACTTGCATTTTAATAGAACTTAATGTGCGTATCTTTTTCATTTTATTTATATTCTTGGTGAACTTAATGATTTTTGTTTCTATGGTTATTGCTTTGCTACATTTCAATATGCTTATAAATTACTATAATTAAAAAATAATCTCTGCCTCCTTGGCACTAATATTTCTTTTATTATAGTAGCTTGATTTATTAAAATTTTCTTAATGTAATTAATTTTGCAAGTTATATAGATGAATTGTGTGAATTAGGTAAGTAGAAAAATTGAATGACTTTTCAGATGTGCCATGTTCCTAAATTCAGTATTTCCACTAATTTTTAATTCTTTCCAAAGATTGAGTGTGTTGAAGATTTGTCAGTTTGTTGTGATAAGGAGCTTTCCCTCTGAATTATTTTGGTTTAGGCCTAGTGCTCTTTGGCCATATGATATAACATTTTGAATTTATTTCTGACTCTGTGGCATTCACCAGTTCTTTATTAGTGTAGACTTGCATAAGAAATGTTATATATAATACACCTGCACTTATTCATATTAAATATCCTGTTCTTGGTTACATGTTATGAAGCCCTAGTTCTGGAAAATCTCTTCAACTCTTTCATTGTCTTATTTTTTAGGATTTTCCTGTTGAATTGGTCATAATTGGAATAGCTTTACTTCTTCTACAGACTCCAGCAAGTCAGCAGAAGCCAATCTTAAGTCTAGGTAAATAGAATAAACTGTAAATATACCACAAGTGTTGGCAGGAGTCGCTTGAACTGAATATAATGCTATCCCACGTATTTTGAGTTTCTGTTCTGGTATTTTCCTAATTAATCATTACTAAGTAGAATATTTTTTTTTCTCATCTTGTGTCAGGTTTCATATACCACAATTTACTCAGTGTCTTGGATGCACATTAGGTTATAGTTTAAATCACAGCAATGACATTTATAAATGTATTGAAGGACACATTGCTGGATTCACTATGGTACACCAAAATCAGAACCAATAATATATAACCCTTGAAAGACAATAAGCGTTTAGCAGTTTGTGTTTGTTTTTTAAAAAGTTTCTCCACCTTTATTACTCACAGTTGGTGCTACATTGAACAGGGTTTAATTTATGGTTATTGTATTAAGTAGGTAGAACAAAGGAAAGACTATCCAGTATTGACTTAAGAGAGGGTGGAGAAGGGGAGGTGAAAATGTTCTAATTCAGAAGAATGTGGTTTAAAAATCAAGTTGAACAGTCTGGCAGATTGGCAAACATGACACACCTTTAAAATGTGCTTTTTTTTCTGTAATGCTGCCTCATTTTGCTTGGTCTGATATAACCTGTGTAGTAATGGGAGACTCAGTCTAAATTACATGTTGCCATGATATGTTGATAAACCCCCACACTGATTTTTAAGACGTGCTTGAGATAAATACCTATTGGATAGCTCACTCCTCTGGGCATTTTAATCTATTGTGAATCCGAGTGAATCGATCTTTCACTTATGATATGTCTGAAAAAATGACTTTAGCATGTGGCTGAGGTTCTTGACTCTCACTTTGATTTCCACCCTGCTTTGCCTGTCAGTCTTTGCTCCTTCACGCCACTCTTCCTTATTCCTTTTTGATCTGTGTCCCATCGCCCCCCTTTTTCTTATAGCAGTGCACATGAGATCTTCCCAGATATATATTTTACCAGTACTGCTCTTCCGACAGCTATAGTTTTGTTATTTTTAAAAATTTTATTGAGGTAAAATTTACATGCCATAAAATTTGCCATTTAATGTGTACATAAAGTATTTTCTAATAAATTTATAAATATGTGCAACCAACACCATGAACCAGTTGTGAATATTTTCATCAGTCCCCTAATTTTTTATGCCTGTGTATAATCTTCATTCCCAAAGCACTATCCTGTCTTTTGTCTCTATAGATTTACCTTTTCTGGACTTTTTATATAAATGGATTTTATTTGTTTTTGACAAAATTTCAAAGCCCTAGAGAAAACCCATTTCTAATTCTGAAACTCTACAACTATATTGTGGCTCATATATCATAAAAGAATGATACTAGATCAAACACTCAAATACTTTCATTATTTGTTTGAAAGACTTTTCTTTCTCTACTAAACCAGTGTCAGATTTGAAGTTGCCTGAGTTAGATGAATAAATCAAACTGAGAATTGCTGAGCCAGTATGTCATCTTGAAAAGCAAGGATGGACTGTTGTTTAGAATATTGGGAATGGCTATTCAGAGAAATCAGATAGCCAAAAGGATACTTATTTCAGATTATTTAAAATTAAAAATATGTTCAACAATCAGGTAATGTGCTTTATAACTTTTACTAGCCTTGATTATACATAGCAACTTATAAAAATATCTGGAAGATTTATAAGACTGAAATATTTATATATATTTCCTATTTTATTAAAGATAATGATTTCCATAATAACTCCAACAATTATGGATTAATACTAATATTTAGGTAAAAAATAAAGTAAAGTATTAGCATTAGAGTAACACATTTGTACAAACACAACAGATCATGATAACGTTTGGCTTCAGGATGATTTAAAATAATGACAACTCATAGATATGATTTAAGGCTTATTGAATTTTGGGGGATGCAGTAGGGGAAATCAGTTGACTTTTGTTAATTTAGCTCTGTAGTCCATAAATAACATCTTTTAGTAAATCAGGATTCATGAAAGAATACTGTTTAAAAAGTGTATTTGTGCCTTCATTCATTCAGTTTATAGTATAAGGGAAACTATACATATAGCTAAGTTCTTGTACATCTGTTTATATATTTCTGATCTTTTTTTTTTTTCTTTTTTTTTATTGTAAACAAATGGGATACATGTTGTTTCTCTGTACATGGCGTAAAGGCATACCATTTGTGTAATCATAAATTTACATACAGTAATGTTGTTTGATTCATTCTGTTATTTTTTCCCTTCCCCCCACTCCTCCCACCCCTCTTTACCCTCTATACAGTAGTTCCTTCCTCCATACTTGCCCCCCTCCCTAACCCTAACTCTAACCCTAACACTAACCCTTCCCTCCCCCCCATTATGTGTCATCCTCCACTTATTAGCAATATCATTCGTCCTTTGGCTTTTTGAGATTGGCTTATCTCACTTAGCATGATATTCTCCAATTTCATCCATTTGCCTACAAATGCCATAATTTTATCATTCTTTATGGCTGAGTAATATTCCATTGTATATATATACCACAGTTTCTTTATCTACTCATCAATTGAAGGGCATCTAGGTTGGTTCCACAATCTGGCTATTGTGAATTGAGCAGCTATGAACATTGATGTGGCTGTATCTCTGTAGTATGCTGATTTTAAGTCCTTTGGGTATAGACCAAGGAGTGGGATAGCTGGGTCTATTTCTGATCTTATGTTGAGTTTTCACGTGAAAAAAATCACTTATCAGAAATCGGTTTCATTGTAAGGCTGCCTATGAACTTTGAGACTTCGCGATCTGCTTCTTAGCAAATAAAGGGCAGTGGTGCTGCCTCACCTGCTGCTCATCTGCTAACAGTTCTCAGCTGGTGAGTGGAGAAAGCACGTGTGTGGGTTTTGTTATCACTCACTGGGAACTTGTGGTCCCATGGCTATTTGCTGAGGGCAATAGTAGGATCCAAGAGATCACAGAGGAAAAATGTTGGCTTGTATTTTAAAAAAATATGGACCTAAAATGAAATTGATTTATACCTGATACATGTGTTTTCTCAAAAAAATCACCATTTTTTCAGTTATACCCATAAATAGCTTGTTTTAAATAACAGGTGACTTTCAGGCTCTTTTGTTCCCCCCTCGTTGATGAGATTTATCATTCTAAATATGTGTTTGATCTAGTTATAGAGGAATAGGAAAACCCGACACGTCACTTAAATTAGCATTTTGTTTGATTGTGGTATTAATTTAAAAAATGTGAATTGTTGTTTTGACTATTAGCCCTGAAGCTCTTCTCTTTTGCTGAGGGTCAGAAAATCCCGAAGTCGTCTCTGCTGCTTGTGATGCCACTGCTGCAGATACTATCTTCTACTGCCTTGGAAGACTGTATGTCCCTGGATGAGGACAGTCCCTCTAGGCAGCAGATGGCCTTGAACCTTTTGGAAATGGTACAGCAGGAGTGTTACAGAGATGACCTTCAAGAGGTAATGAGTCCTTTCTCTCTGAGTGTCCATGTGAGTTTTCTGTCTCTGCAGATTACCTCCACTCCTGACACTGTCTGTTTGGGTGTGAGCCCCATCGAACTTCAGTGCTCTGTCAGGCACTGTGTGGGAGATGTTAGTGAATTCTCCAGCACCAGGAGGAGTGGGTAGAGTCCTGTTGTGAAATAAGTTTTGGCAATGCTGTGTAATACTTTTTCTTCTTTGAGATTCCAGGGCATGATAGTTATTAAAGGTCCTGGGAATCTTGCAGAAAGAAACTCATTCTACGTATGTGTGATGTTAATGTATTTGAGCATGGAATCCTGTCCTCTTGTAATACTAAGTGTGACATATTGCTAGTTCTGGGAGAGTCCAAGGGGGAAATGATTCTCTAATGCCTGGTAGTTCTGAGATTGGTACCAACTAAGACTTATTTTCTAACACGGTGTGTTATGTATACCATCCTCCCTGGCATACATGTGGCTCTTGTGTCTTGTGTATGTCCCTTCTCTCCTGCCCCCAGCTGGAAGACAGCAGGCCTGTCACTTGCTATTACTATTCCTACCTCTCTCATTCTTCATTTTCAGTCTCACTTTTCCTGTTAGAATAACGTGAACGTATTGTCAACGTCTGGTGAGTGGCTGGGTTCCGGGCTTAGTTTTGTCAGACCTTTTCTCTTTTGGTTTTGAATTTTTCCCTTGGTAAAATATATTTCTACCTAATTTCTCCTCTTGTGGAAATGGTATGAGGATTACATAAAATAAAGCCTGTGAAGCATCCTAAGTCTCCATGTAGAGAAGCACCACATAAATACAAGCTAGAAACATGTTACTTGCTTCATCTAGAAAAACAAATACCTCTTATTATATATTGTTAAATGTTCTAGCAGCAAAAATCTGTCATTATTATTACTGGTTTGATCATGTGATACAAAGTTAGTGGTAGGCAAATTGAATGTATATTGCAGTTTTTAAAATCCAAATTGTTTGATTAAAACTTGAAATAGGTAATTGATTTGCCTTAAGAGAAAGAATTTCTTGTATCAGTCATAATAAGCAAGCAAAATGTGACTTTTATTTTATTTATTTTTTTCCTTACCTCTTGGTTTGCCCATATAAAACAAAGATTGGCTCCTAAATGGGAGTGGGGGTGGATGTGGGGGCAGGATGTACTATCTAAGATTTGGATTCCTTTAATTCACAGGTGGTATTTACTTAGGATCACCCTAACTCTAATACCTAAGGACTCAGCTTACTATTTGCTCAGGTGTGTGTAAATCTTTTTAATCAACACTAATAGCTGGACTTTCTCTTTAGCAGCTGGTGAAGAAGAAGAATGAGGAAGAAATACTATTAGGGCTATAAACATTCTCATTGTGATACTGTGCTGCTTGATTGAGGCTTTGAGTAGACACACGATCACCCTTTTAAAAAATTTAAGCCACATTTTACTGTTCGTAGTTTATTTTTATTTTTATTTTTTGACCTGCACCTGTCTAGTACTCTATATTCCAAACACACCTATTGAATCAACTTGCCCCACACTCTCTGGGTCTCTTCCTGAATCTTTCTTTCGCACATAATGCACTTTTGTGTCCTCTGCCTGAACTGCCTATTCTTGAAGTCCCAGGCTAATGTACACAGTGAGTCAAAATTTATTGCTTTCTTTATGTGTCCCCAGCACATTTTGCATTAGTCAAATACAAAAAAATGTTGTACATTAATTTAGAGGTTACATGTTTATACCTCCAACTCTTTTCTGAATTCACTGAGGGAAAGAATCTTGGCTGTTTTTCTAAGTCATTTAGAAAATTGCAGCAATTTAAATTAACATTTTAGTCAGTCGTCAAACTGAATATTCTCCTTTCCACATACTTAAAGAAAAAGATAACACGCTAGTGTATTTATCTTTGCATCCACAGTACCTGATCCATAGTTTAAAACCTGGTAGTTATACGGTAAAGTTTTGTTCAAACAGTGAGGAAATTGTGTCTTTAATAAGAACACAGGTCCTGTCACCATCTTGATTTATTACAGAGCTCTCTGTATAAAAGCCAAGGATTTCGTCTTTCTTTCCTTTTTGATTGGTGATTCTGACAGCATTTAACTTAGAACTAGAGCAGCTCTTCGAAGTCTACTTCTGCTGGTGGATGAAAATGAGGTTAAACGTCCTGGGCCTTGTGATTCTGTAAGGGTTGCATTTCTGAAGTGTTGATAACCATGCAATAAAGCACATTTTAACTTCTTCCAGTTTTGAAGATATAAAAAATATTATAGGGGCTGGAGCTGTGGCTCAGTGGTAGACCACTTGCCTCCCACACGTGAGGCACTGGGTTCAATCCTCAGCACCACATAAAAAACAAAACAAACAAAAAAAAAAACGAATAAATATTAAAACTAAAAAAAAATTTTTTTAAAAATTATATCAAACTTGCCATTCATCTTATTAAAACAAAAGATGAACATCTAGTGTGTGTGTGTGTCTGTGTGTGTGTGTGTGTGTGTGTGTAAAATGGGATCCTTTTCTACTGGGCTATTTCAAGTGATATTTAATACCACCTATTGTGTTCTCTCTAGGTTAAAAACAAAACAAACAAAAAAACAACACTACTTGTAAATTCTAAAGTGCTTGAGAAATCCTACCCCTCCCATCTCCCCAAGAGTGTTTTGGGGATAAAAGAAAGTACCAGTCAGGGTACAGTCAGGAGAGAGAAGGTTTTCTTTTGGTGGTTGTAGATGCACAGAATACCTTTACTGGATTTGTTTATTTTTATGTGGTGCTAAGGATGGAACCCATTGCCTCCCACGTGCTAGGCAAGTGCTCTGACACTGAGCTATAATCCTAGCCCAGGAGAGAGAAATTTGAACAAGGAAAACTCAATACAAGTAATTATTAACTAGTAAAAACCATTTAATTACCAAAAGTTATAAATGATTCTCTAAGGAGTATTGCAACAGTTAAAAAAGGGAGCAGTTCCAACTGTAAGACTGGGAACAACTTACCAAGGAAAGAACTTGGTCTCCACCATCGAGACAGATTCAGAGCTTATTGGGTCAATGTGGCTGCAGCTTGCTGGATGATGTGGGCTCCTGGGGAGCTGCCAGCTAGAGCTGGTTCATAGGAAGCCACCCTTTTTGGGTCTCCTGCTTGCCTTTGGCAGCCATGGTAGTAGAAATCAAAGTACAGGGAACCAACCCAAAGGGATGCCTCTTTCCACTGCCTTGCAGCTACTCTCCTGTGCCTTCCGTTGAAAGGACTAACTTTGCATGGAGTTGCGGGTAGGAGTTGACAAGGTGCTTCTGCATTGTCACAAAGCTGGACAAAAAGGGTGGATGTGGAGCAGAGGTGATATATCAAGTTAACTGGTGTAGACAGTAAGATAGAATTAGGAAAGCTTTTAGAGGGAGTGAGGGTGATGAGTAGGAATGGGAAGAGATTTAAAAGCTAAACTTGTAATTATGCATGATGGCAAATATCACTGGTATAGAACTATTCTAGACAACAGAAAGCTAAAGGGATAGCTTGACTAAACTGAGGACTACTATGTATTTTTTTTTTTTTCCATTTGTGTGTGTGTGTACATTTAAATTGACTTTGGTATTTTGGGTCCCTGATAATGAAGTAGTACCAAGTATAGGTTTTATTTGAAGTTGTAACAAGCAGAAAGTGTCTTGAATGTTTAATTCTTAAAAATCATGACATTTGCAACAGATTGCCATTCCCACAACTCATGTTTCTCATGATAATTGTAAACTAGGTCCTCATTGTCTTGATCTCCTCCTCCCCTAGCTCTGTGGCCTTGGACTAGTAGCTGAACCTCTCTGGACCCTGGTAAAATGAATAACCAAGCATCTGGTTCATGAAGTTGTTTATTGAGCACTTTGTATGTTCAGGCTTTATTCTAAGTGCTTTGCTATATATTAACTTGTTTATTTTTACCCTAAACTCATTGAGATAGGTGATATTAATGGTCTCATTTGTCTAAGAGGTGACCGAGGCATAGAGAAGGTAAATAACTTGCCCAAGGATGATGTATTGGGAATCTAATTATTTTTAATGCATTTATTACTATACAATTAACATATACTTTATACATTTAAAGTATATAATTCAGTGGTTTTTAGTGTATTCAAAGAATTGTGTAGCCATCATCACAATCAATTTTTTTTTCCAAGCCAAACTGTATCCAGCTTTATTAAAGATACTTTCCATAAACAATCTTGGTATTTCAGGCAGGACATGAGCAGACAATTGTTAACAGTATACAACTTTCAAACTCCTTTCTTCGATGGACTACCAAAATCAGAAAGCCACTGTAAAACCCAATGAAATCTTCATTTGATGCTCTGAATTGGGAAAGTTTAGAGTGAGGGTTGACATTTCACATTTAGCATGTTGTTTAACAACTTTTCACAAGCCGACCCTGACTTTCAGGAAATGAAATGAAAATGGCAAAAATTATTAATCTGAAGATCCACACTCTAGAAAAGGAACTGTTGCTCTTCTGAGGGACAATATTTCAATGATGTCACTGGGAAGTTCAGATTGCCGACATGCTGGTAAAACCAGTTGTTGGGAGACAGGTCCCAACAGGTCTGAGTTTAGGGGAGTTAAGTCTATGCCGATGGCAGAGAGGGAGAGGAGGACATTAGATGAGTTTGAGTTTTTCCATACCACAAGGCGTTTGTGCCAAGGTGGCTATGTGTGCCAACATCAGGGAATCCCTCCTCTTGGGAGCCAAGAGGAAGTCTCTCAAAACTAGCAGGGGAAGGTGTTTTCCCCCACAGCAATCCAGCTTTGGAGACATTCTACTAGTGACGTATGCTCCTTCCCCTGAAGACAATAATGAAGTGTTCTGTGTGCTAACAACATAGCTTAAAAAAAAAAAAAAAAAAAAGAAAAAAGAAAAAAAGAAAGTAAAAAGAAAAGAAAAAGAAGTAAAACAAAATTCTGCATTTTTATAAAACTTGATAAAAAATAGTATTTCAAACTATACAGTCACCAGAAGTCCACAGTTATCAAAAATGCACACACTTCACTTGTCATCTCCAGCACCTTCAGCTTTCTGGGCCTGGTCTGTTTTGGCATCTCCATTTTCTGCAGGGTTATTCCCATCCTTGCCAGCGTCCGCTTTTCCCTTTTTCCCTTTGGTTACCTTCTCTCCCTTCTTTGCAGGGGCCTTTTTAGGCTTGGGCTCTGGCTTTGGAGGAGCAGGTTTAGCAGACAACCTTGCTGATCTTCTCTGTGGTTCGTCCTTCACCTTGGCTTTATCTCCTTTAGCATCCCCTTCAGCCTTTCTCTTGGGCATGCTGGCGACGGCGGTGGGACACAGGCGCTGGACACGGGGGTGTAGTGGCGCGCCGCGTTGGTCGGTCCGGGGGTCGTTCTCGCCTCTTCTTCTTCATACTGCAACAACCCCATGGTACTCTTCAATCACCATGCCCTAATTTTACCCTCACCCATCAGCCTGGGCAACCTCTAATCTCCTATTTTCCCATGTAGATTTGCCTACCATGGATTCACATAAGTAGGGTCATATAATATGCAATAAGTAGTCCTTTGTGACTTTTTCCCCCTTTGGCATGTTTGCAAGCTTCATCCATGTTGTAGTATGTTTGAGGACCTCATTTCCTTTTATGACTGGATAGTGTTTCATGGTATGGCTATTTCACATTTTATTTTTTCCATTCCTCTGTTAAACTTTTGGGTTATTTCCACTTTTTGGTTATCTTGAATATGCTGCTGTGCACATTCATGTACAAGTTTTGTGTGGATATGTGTTTTCATTTTTCTTGGGTCGACACCTAAGTATAGAATTGCTAGGTCATATCATTACTGTTTAAGTAATTGCCAGACTATTTTCCAAAGGAGCTGTACTATTTAACATCCCCATCATGGTATATGAGGGTGCCAATTTCTCCCCATCCTCTTCAGTTATAGTTATTGTCTTTGGATTTAGCTATCTTAGTGGGCAGGAAATGGTATTTCATTTGCATTTCCCTAGAGGTATTTTCTTCTCTTTTGTGGTGCTGGGGTTGGAACCTAGGCCCTTGCACATGCTAAGTAGGTGGTCTACCACTGAGCTCCATTCCAGCCCTGAGAGTGTTCTTCCCATACTCATTTTACAAGCCAGGAAACTGAGATTAGGACATAGGTAGGTAGTGAGAGTAGAGCGGAAATTCAAATTTTGGCTGTTTGACTTTAGAGGATGCATTCTAGTCACTTTTCTTCTCTCTTTTTGCTTCTTCCTCTTTATACCAACTTATCATCTTTGTGCTGAATTTAGGAGTAAATAACAGCAGTGTTTTGGTAAATTAGTAGTAAGGAAAACAGTGAATTGAAATAAACTGGTTTCTTTCTTTTTTTTTTTTTTTTTTTGCGGTGCTGGGGATTGAACTCAGGACCTTAGGGCTTGCGAGGGGAGCACTCTACCAACTGAGCTATCTCCCCAGCCCTAAACTGGTTTCTTAAGAGCTCTTGGTCAAAAGTTTAAAAGGAATTAATCAGCCTAGGTCTTGTGCATGTGTCATCCTCTTCTGAGTGACATGAAACAGAGTGCATAACTTATCTTCGGGTCATAACCACTCCTGAATCACATAGCTCTTGTCTAGTTTCTTCTGAGAAGTGGGGCTGGAGGGACCCCTTGAGGTTTTGCATAGTCCAGTCTTCTTCTTATGGTCTAGTGAGTGATTCATATACCTTCTAAGAGCAAAACCTACTTTTTTTTTTTTTTTTTTTTTTTTTTTTTTTTCCGGGGTGCTGGGGATCGAACCCAGGGCCTTGTGCTTGCAAGGCAAGCACCCTACCAACTGAGCTATCTCCCCAGCCCAAAAACCTACTTTTAAGGATCCCCATTTGAGTTTCTGCAAGAAAAATGCGGCTCAGCTCCCAGTCCCAAGGCAGCTCAGACCCTTAAATCCAGGGGAGCAGGCACTCTGGGTGCCCGGTCTGAGTCGCAGTCCAGTGACAGCACCCAGAAAGCCACTCTGGACACGGGAACTTACACCAGAGATTTTATTAGGTGGAAGACTAAAGCAACTGGTTGGGGCTGGAAAGAAAGGAAGAGAAAGAATGGCACAGGAACTTCTCCTAAATATTGGAATTCCGCGGGCTAACAAGGGACCAATAACTGAGAAGGAGACTTGCGGGCTGACTGAGAACCAATAGCTAGCTAGGATGTTCACAGACTGACAAGCGAGTGGTAAGATCGGAGGGGAGAAATGGCTGCAGGTAAAGGGCTGGGAGCAGCTTTATATTATAGTTTCCACATTCCCTCTACTTATTTTTGTTAAGCCTGTTTTAGTCAGTATTATAGATAGACGTTGTTCTTCCCTGTTAATAAAAACCAATATTAATTGTATTTGCAATTTCTTTTTAAGACCCATTTTTTCCAAATAAATACTATTAAATATGTCTTATGGTTAACACTTAATGGACCTGAACATTTTTAGTAAAAGCTTTTTAAAATAGGGATTCTTACCTCCTTTACATCTGTAAAAGATATTTTACAACCATCTAGTATTTATTTTACTGTGATCAGTTGGTCTGTCTGCTTTCTTTTGTACTATTAATTGAACTGAATGGTGCTTTATCCCTGGTCTTTTTTACCCCCCCTTTTTTTTTCCTTTCCTTTTTTGTGGTGCTGGGGATTGAACCCAGGGCCCTGTGCTTGACGGCAGGCACTCTTCGAGCTGAGCTATATCCCCATCCCTTTTTACTTTTTGAGACAGAATCTTGCTAAATTGCTAAGGCTGGCTTCAAATCTGTGATCCTCTTGCCTCAGCTTTCCAGGTAGCTGGGATTATAGGCATGCATGACCATGCTAGGTTCTTTTATTATTTATGGAGCCACAATTCACATAACATTAACCAGTCTTTTATTTTTAAACATCCACTTTGCCTTCCGAAAGGCCGAGCCCAGCAGCCTCTCATAGGTCCTCTGGTAGGCTGGGGACTGAGTTTTTTAACTGGTACTTAGACTTTGATTGCAGTCCTTGCCCCAAGATTGTGCTGTTACTCAGTGGGACAGCGACTGTTCTGTGACATCCTATTTAACACCCTGCCTTTCTTCTAACCTTAGATAAACAAACTTCAGACCCTAATCTGAGACATGATACTTGAAGTGATGTGGGATTGCTTTGCTCTTTCATTGTTTACTCTTACATTTTTCTGAAATGTTCCTGCTTTTAACTTGACTTACGGCTCATGGTGATTTCCAAATTCTTTTCTTTATGCTCATATCCTGTGGTTTTAGTCCCCCCAACCCGGATGACAGGGATATTATTTCCCTGTATTTTGCAAATTCAGGCACCATGCTAGGTGCTTTATTAGTTCTTGTATCATATCTACTGCAATAACCTTGGCAGGAAGTTAGTCATTGATTAAATTTTAGAAATGAGGAAAATAAGGCTTAGAGAGATAGACTAATAGCTGACCTGGCCCTGCTGAAGTCCTGGTATTTTAAATCTCATATCCAATCCTGTTTATTGTTAAGCCTAAGAAACTTGGCCCTAGTCATTAATGAATTCCATCTTGGAAAGAAAATTACTATTTTGAGAGAGAAAGCTATATCAACTGAGATATGAAGTTTTAAAATATATGTTTTTGAAATAGTAAGATATTCACATGGCTTCAAAAGTATAAAACAGTGTCTGGTAAGAAGCCTTGCTTTTCATTCCATTGATCTAGTTTTTACCCTCATATATAGCAGATGATGATTAGTGGTTACTAGTCTCTTCCACCTTTGTCTAGATACTTTCTTTGCATATATAGTTAAGTAAGGATAAAAGCCATTCCTTCCTAACTTCTTTCAAAAAATATTGGCAGCATTTCAGGTACCTCATCTGTGTCTTTTATTTTTACCTGTGGGATCTTTTATTGATATGAAAGAACATCCTCTCACTTGTTTTTAGAGTGGCATTTAATTTTAAATAATTTTCATATTCATTCTTAAACTCATATTCAAGAGAATTGAACACTTACATCCTCACAAAAACTTTTATAGAAACATTCACAGTGGCATTATTCATAACTCAAAGTGGAAAAAACTCAAATATCCATCAACTGATGAATGAATAAACTATGTGGTGCTGGGGATATAGCTCATTTGGTAAGGTGCTCACCTCACATGCATAAGGCCCCGGGTTCAATCCCTAGCACTACAAAAAACAAAACAAAACAAAACCAAAAAAAAAAAAAAAACCCCCAAAAAACCAAAAACCCCCGAAACATAATATGGTATGTCCATTTGGTAGAATATTATTTGATGATAAAAAGGAATGAAGTATTGATACAAGATGTTACATGGATGAACATTGAAAACATGGTAAATAAAAGAAGTCAGTAATAAAAGGCTGCATATGTGGTTCCTGTTATATAAAATAGCTGGAGTAGAAATGGAAAGTAGATCAGTGGTTTCCAGGGGCTGGGGTAGGGTTTCAGGGAAATGAGGAGTGACTTATATGGTGATATAGGGTTTGCCTTTGGGGTGATAAAAATGTTCTAAAATTAGAGTCTGATCATGGCTGCCCAAGTCTGTGAATTACTAAAATCCACTGAGTTGTAAATTTTGAATGGGTGCATTTTATGGTGTATGAATTATATCTCAACAGTCTGTTATTAAAAATTTTTACAAAGCTTAACTTTTACTTCTCATCCTTTCAATTGTTATTTTTATACAAATAAGTCATCCTTCAGTAACTGGACAGGTGTAATCCAGAGATTTCTCATGTCTCAACACACTCTGTGTGATTTGAATTACTTTATTAGCCAGTGATGTCTAATGCTCTTTAATGTCTACAGCTTCTCCTGAGCTGTTATGCCCATGACATAATGCAGGGTTCTGTCCACCTGGAGCCCTGACTGCAGTACTTTTGTGAGGAGCCATTTCTCAGATTTGCTGAAATGTAACATCTTCTCTGGGTATTGTTTCAATTTAGAACTGTCAGGCTACATTTTATTGCAGAAGTAATTCACAACTACTAATGAATTCACAATTACTAATGAATTCCCAGGCTCCAGCTGAACCAACTCTGTTCCTATCAACATACTGTCTGTTACAAACACGAATTGTCCTCTGTCCAAGTCTGCCATCTGCCCTGGGCTGCCTCCTAGGAGGGCCTGGAGTTGGGCAAATGCAGTGTTTTTTCTGACTTCCTTCTCATTGCTGAATACGTTTTTAGTGATAGTGGCTCTTTCCAAACTGTGCTATCTCTGGCTCTTGTGTATTGATCCATTTATCCCCCTGTCTTAATTAGGAATGAATGGTAAATAAGAAAAAACTTGGAATAGACTGTTCTACAGTTCCACCTACCAGCCGTTTTTCTCTTTGTGTAATCCTGTTACCTCAAATGTGGGCACAGAGATTTTGGGCAGGAATTCAAAGTTTGTGTTTATTTTGTTGGGAGAAATGATTTCTTATAATGAAATATAAAAAATAAGTAAATGTCAGAAGTAATTCTGATGAATATATTCATCTCACTTATTGTTTTGAAAGACAGGGTCTCGCTAGTAGCCCACGCTGGTCTTAAAGTTGCAATCCTCCTGCCTCAGCCTCCGGAGTAACTGGTGATATAGGCATGGGTCACCACCTGCTATTCATGCCTTTTTCATGATTATTTTTCAGCTCTCCTGCAGGCTTGCATTCCCTGTTACCAGCATGCATGGCTCAATGTTCACAGCCTGGAGGATTCTGGAAGTAATGAGAAGAGAAGCTGCAACAAGTGACTGGTTAGCTGCAGTGGAGTCCTTGCTTCCTATTACCACAGAGATCCCCAGGCACGTTTTCCTTCTGCTGGCTCACCTCCTTGTTGAAGATAAGGGACAAAACCTTCACCAGATACTGAAAGTCACCACAGAATTAGCTCAAGCAGACTCCTCTCAGGTAAATTATGAGAATGATGGAACAGTAATAGGAAAAGCTTAGTTATTAAAGTTACAGATTAGTCTTAATTTGTGGGTTATTTATATCTAAGTTATATATTATGGTTTGATTCTCCCCAGATCTTCATCTCCTCAGTTTATTCTTCTTACTCTGAATTGATGTATACTTAATGCAAGCTTCTTCTTCTTTTTTTTTTTTTTTAAATGAAAACAAGGACATCGGTATATGATGCTATTCTGGTTCTTCGAATTTTTAGTGGATTTGCTAATTTGTAATGCTTTTGCTGACTCTTGCAGTATTTCAAGGTGCATATTGATCTTTTAAGATAGACCCCGATGAATCAATTCAAAATAAAACTGTTTGTGCAATAGGCATTAATGTCTTTTCAACCTCTTGCAATTTGATCCTATCTTCATTCATTTACTACACCAGAAATTATTGGGTCCTTACTGTGTGTGGTACTGATCTGCAATACTGGGATGTGAGAGTAAACAATTTCTTGTCTGCAGAGAATGTGAGTGTAATAAGAAAGCAGTAAGACTTTTTTCTGCCTTTTAAGCTATATGTTTAACCTAGTATTCTGTGACACCACACCCTTCTTTACTGGATAGCATCTTTAGAATGGGGAGGTTTCTGTAAACAAAAGGGTATCACATTTTTATTACCCTCTGTCTATATCTTTGCTTGTGTTTCTTTTCAAGCATGGTGAAGGAAATATTCATTTCTTATTGGAAAATCATCTTCCTAAAGGGAAAAAAATGTGATGGTAGAGATGGGGCAAATGTATTTAAGATACAAGTTAATGTATTTGGAATTCCTTCCCACAACCTGTCATGCACATTCCTTTTAGTTAAGTGCTACCTGCGGACGTCTCACCAAGTTTTCACTCTGACCAGCTCTCTCCTGTTCAGATACTCCAAGTGGATATGTCATGTACTTAGAGTATCTCTGTTTCATGGCATGATGCAAATCATTCCACTTGTTTCCTCTTTTCCTTTTCCTTTCAATTTCTGTAATGATTCTACTTCTAACCAATGTTTTCTTTCAGTGTTGACACCTTGTAGGATAATCTTTTAAGACTAGTTAATGCACAGGTAATGCCTGGAGATTATCTAAAAAAAAGGATCCCTTGAAATAATACAGCAGGCTACTTTAATCTGTGTACGCTCCTGATACAAAGCACATATTACGGCTACTTATTCCACCCCCTCTTCTCTCAGTGCACTGGGCCTTTAAAATTCTAGGGTCATGTTTTTTGTTACAGGTCATGGAAACCCATGTTAAATTACTTCAAACAGTTTTTATTAACTCTAGTATTTAGGTTAATTGTGGCCTATATAGTGTGGACAAGATAGTTTCTTTCTTCTATTTGTGAAAAAGCTGGAAGTCCAAAGCCTTAGAACCTTGCTTTCACAGTCCAAAAGAAAGAGGGAAGTAGAGAATGCTCAGATTAGCTTGCGCAGATGTGAACCGACCATCTAATAGAATGATGATGATGACCACTTCAATTCTCAGTTGACTGTAAGTGGGTAAAGTGTCAGAGTCCTAAAGTTGTGCCACCAAGTTCATGTGGAATGAAGTTAGGATTTCCCCAAAGTAAAGATAATTTCCTGGTAATAAAAGTGGAAATATGCTAGATCGATAAAAGACAAAAGCAGAACTCCTCCTTCTGTGTTTCAGAGAACATGAGATGCTGTAACTATGGCAGTTGTGCTGAGATGTCCTCCTCTTTCAGCCTTCCAGCAGCTAGGTGGTTGTCCTATCCCAGGCTGTGGGACTTCTTTGGCTGGTTACCTCTGGCCATCCGGTGTTTCATTTATTTACCCTAATATCCTTACAAACATTATTTTTCATGTGTGCTGTAAATGGAATTGTTTGGGGACCACTATAATAATCATTCAGGTTCATGTATTAAATAAATGATTATTAAACCATGCTAAAATTTGAAATCAATGTTACACTTCTGTTGGATATTTTTTGGATGGCTTTGAAGGAAATGAGGAAAAACATCCAGTGTAATTGTGCTGTTAAAATGAATGGTAGGGGCTGGGGATAAAGCTCAGTCGGTAGAGTGCTTGCCTTGCAAGCCCTAAGGCCCTGGGTTCAAATCCCCAACACCGAAAAAAAAAAAAAAAAAAAAAAGGCTGGGGATGTGGCTCAGTGGTTAAGCACACCTGGGTTCAATCTGTAGTATCAAAAAAAAAAAAAAAAAAGATGAATGGAAGAATGAAGGATTTAAATATGTTTATCCAAATTCATGCATATTCTTAGGCAATATTATTCATAAGAACTTTGAAGTGAAGTTGTTGTATTCTTTGGGAAAGAAATTTGTCCTAGAAATAGGAAACAGTGTTTTTCCCCTCACTTTTCCTTATGAAGTGACTGTATTATATTAATTTTTAGTAACCTTTAGCTACTAGGTAAAACAGCCAAAAAGAGAGGACTGAATATTTTGAAAAAGTAAGCTTTCCAACTGTGAATAGATGCTTGGAGTAGATTCAATTTAAATGAATTGGAATTATGTGAGGAATGTTTTCTATTTCATTTAGTTGATTAACAGTATAAGTAATATAGTCTATTTCATGTGGGTTTGTCCTTTCTTTACCTTATGAGAAGTAAAAGCAATTATTGGCTCAAATTTATCAAGGAGTCGATACTAAAAGAAAGTTTTAGACTACTCGTAAGAGAGGCTACACAAATAGGTAAGATTTCAAGGCTTCTTTCCTATCTGTTTTGTTGTTCACCTAACGTGTGGTAGGTTTCCATTGGCTGCAGGATGGTTATCTAAGGGTTGTGTTTGAATGACATCATCATTCATTGGAAGAATCCTACTATGAGACTTTGTGAAAGAAAATATTTGACAAGTTTGAAAGAGACAAGCCATATGGAAGTATGTGCTGGCATCTTTTGCTACTATTAATTCTAAGTGGTATTAATGGAAATTCTTAGTAGTATAGGTTATTAGTTATATAAGTTTTTAATCCACTGGTAACACTATATTAATGTTTAAAAAGGGTGATTTTTTAAAAAATGTGCTATTACTTCTTTCCTATCATGAAGATGATGGATTCCCTTCCCCAATGTGAGTATCATCCTTAGTTTCTCATCTGGTTCCCCTGAGGCATACGTTTGCCATTGGTTTAACTCCTTTAGGAAGACTGTGGAAGTTAAGTGTTCTAAAGGAAATTGGGCTTGAGTCCATTTTAGAGTTAACTGGATACACAGGATGACAAAATGATTAGATAGTTATTCAAAGCCAAGGCAATGAATCCATACTTGAAAGAAAAAGATTTTTATTTCTAGAAATGCTGTCAGCAGTTATTAATAATCCTTATAGTTTTCTTACCTGAATATCATGAGACTCACTATGCAGACGATTCAAGCTTGTGTCAGGCAGCATTCACTAAAAAAGTCATTCTCTTATATTCTTGGAGAGAATATCTTTTTCTGTGGATAGATCCAAGAATGAGCATCCTGAGTGAATTTCCTTGAAAGTCTTGAAAGTTTGAAACACAATGATTTATTCTAAAGAGAGGTTTTCATATCATGGTCTTTGCTGATGATAAATGAGGGTTCTGTTTCCTAAATTACTGCCCCACTGCCCTGAAATAGCAGTTGGTAGATTCATGTGCTTTTTGACTATTTTGAAATAATAATTCCTGCTTTTCTGATACTGTAATATTATTTTTCCTGCATTTTGATGTGAATCATTGAGGCTGCCTTCAGATATGCCTAAATGACAACTGAAGAACCAGGCTTCATGGCTTGTATTTGACCCTCTTCTTTCCTTGTCAGAGAGCCATTTCCTACCTTCTGCCTTTTCTAGAATCTGGCCACGTCTGGGGTGGAGTCAGTGGTAGTGAATGTTAAAGGTTGACTATGGAGTTAGTTAAGGGATGAAGTGGATTCCAGGCTTAAATGAGGAATTTTTCTGAATTTTTATTTATAACCCTTCTAAGATGATTGAATTATATTTTGACCTCTTAGTCAGTGATTGACCCACCAGTATAAATGATTATGGGAAGCAATCAACAAACATATGGAAAAATGTTCAACATCTCTAGTAATTAGAGAAATGCAAATCAAAACCACCCTAAGATTCCATCTCACCCCAATTAGAATGGCGATTATCAAGAATACAAGCAACAACAGGTGCTGGCAAGGATGTGGGGAAAAGGTACACTCATACATTGCTGGTGGGGCTGCAAATTAGTGCAGCCACTCTGGAAAGCAGTGTGGAGATTCCTTAGAAAACTTGTAATGGAAGCACCACTTGACCCAGCTATCCCACTCCTTGGCCTATACCCAAAGGACTTAAAATCAGCATACTACAGAGATACAGCCACATCAATGTTCATAGCTGCTCAATTCACAATAGCCTGGGGGTGTGCCTTTGGGGTTTATATTTTGTTTCTGGTGAACAGAGCTCTTTGTGCTTCCTGATCGTCATGTCTTGAGCTGCTTTACTCCACTTTTTCCTTCCTCCATGGTGTTCTGCCTCTCCCTGGCCCTAGACCTATGGAGTCTGCTGACTCTGAACTGAACCCCTAAAAATGAGCTCAAATAAACTTTTCCACCTGTGAGTTCTTATTAGGTCTTTTGGTCACAGCGACAAAAAAACTGACATCATTCCATATACCTGATTGTGTCTTGCTTCTAACACTTCCAGCCTGACACATTGCTTTTACTTCTTCTTTTCCTTTCTTTCCTTTTTTATGTTCAGTTCTTGGCTTTCAGTAATCTTTTTCCCATGATTATTTTGACAACTTCGAATAATGCTTCTTGGGCTCCTTGAGATGAAATGAGTATTACTTATCTCTTAAGGCCTTTTCTAATATCTGTTCTGCCCTTCCTTCTCACGGGGCTCCCCCATAGCAGTTAAAATTGAGCATTATAGCCTAGAGGATAATGGAGGTATTGGAAGAATCTATTTTTCACATAACTTTGTGATCCTACAAAAACCTAATAGGACTTATCAGATGTTTAATAGTGTGTCTTATAAATATATGTAAAGAGAGAACCTGACAAAAGATTAGATTGTTTTTAGAAGTCAAGACTGCTTGTTGGTTATTTTAAAATCTGAGAAAATGTTTTCTTTCCATATTTCTACCTTTATGATTAAGGGTATATGTCAAAGATCAGTGCATGGAATATGGGTCACTAGAGTCTGGAAGCACAGGGGGAAAGAGAATAGAGGAAGTTTAGATAATGAGTATCAAAATATGGTCACAGAGGAACAATAAGTAGTAGTGTTCTACAACACAGTATGATGACTATAGTTTGCAACAATTATGTATTTTTTATTAAATTTCTTTTTTATTTTTACAGACTGCCTTTTGATTCATTTTATGCAAATGGTGTACAACTTTTCATTTTTATGGTTGTACACAATGTAGATTCATACCATTCATGTAATCATACGTATACACAGGGTAATACTTTCTGTTTCATTCTACTATCTTTCCTTCCCCTACCCCCTCCCATCCCATTTTCCTTTGCACCATCCAAAGTTCCTTCATTCTTCTCTTCCTCCTACCGCCCTGCCTCATTATATATCATCATCCACTTATCAGAGAAAACATTTGGACTTTGGTTTTTTGGAGTTGGTCTATTTCACTTAGCATGTTATTTTCCAACTTCATCTATTTACCAGCAAGTGCCATAATTTTATTCTTCTTTATGGCTGAGTAATATTCCATTGTGTATATATACCACAGTTTCCTTATCCATTCATCAGTTGAAGGGTATCTTGGTTCCACAACAACTGTGTATTTTGTAAAGAGCTATATAAGAAGTTTGAAGGTTCCCAACACAGAGATGACACATACTTAAGGAGGTGGAAATGCCAGTTACCACAATTTAATCATTATGCATTGTATACTGGTGTTGAATTATCACATGGTACTCCCTAAATATGTATAATTATGTATCAGTTAAAAATTTAAAACATACCTAGTATCTAAACTGAATATTAACCATAGAATACTAATTTTTAGGTTGGTTTAAATGGTTTAGTGACTCATTTCTAATGGATAAGTCCAATGTCATGTGTAAAGGATATCAACTTCTTTTTTATTAACTTATAAAATGGAACATGCCAAAGAATAAAGGCTTACAGATTATTAAATTCTCTCTCTCTTTTTTTTTTTTTGTGGTGCTGGGGAACGAACCCAGGGCCTTGTGCATGCAAGGCCGGCACTCCACCAACTGAGCTATATCCCCAGCCCCTATTAAATTCTTTTTAGTTGAAATATAAAACCAAAATTATATATACTAATTGGGTACCATGTAGTGTTTTGATACATCTCTACATCGTGTATTATTTAAATCAGGTTAAACATAACTATTTTCTCAAGCACTGATCATTTCTTTATGGTGAAAACTTTAAAAATCCTTTCTGGAAGGCTTTCGAACTACATAGTGCATTATTACCTGTAGTCTCCCTGCTGTGTCTTAGCACACCAGAACTTCTTGGTCCATCTGACTGTAACTTGGCATCCATCGATCAGCCCCTCTCCCTACTCCCTACTTTTGGCAACCACCATTCTATTCTCAACCTCTGTGGCCTCAACTTTTGAAGATTCCACATATGAGTGACAGCAGGCAGTGGAAGGCTTATAAATTTGACTTTAGGTAGCCACAATGTCTTCCTTAAATCCTACTGTCATTGTTGAATTTAGCCAAGTGAGTTTCATGAGACTCGGTGCCTCTTTCAGACAGGTACTGGCTTACTGTTGTTTGGAAGTGGTGATGGTGATGTTTGTTTATTTTGTCTTGTTTTTAACTTGTGTTTTACAGCTCTGACATCTTTTATGTGCTTTTTACATTTTGGTTGTTAAGCCTAGCTGAAGGCCTTGCTTAATGGGAATAATTTGATAACTTCATTTTTTTGTGATGTTTTCAGGACTTAATTTTTTTTTTTTTCATTAGTATAGTGTACACAGATTTGAGCCCTTTGAAATCATTTACATGTCTAGGTTCATGGCCCATGACTTTCTGGTCTTTTAAAAGTCATATTATCAAGCAGTAAAAGTTGACTATCAGGGCAGAATCCTGTGATAGTTCTACTCAGAGTCATAAGCCATAATTTAACATGAAAAATGAATAAAAAGTGTGTGAAATTTAATGGTCTGTAAGTTACTGCTGTGAGAAAAGAAGAAAATATGTAATATAAAAGAATTTTCACAAAGAGTCTTAGGCCGCTTTGCACTCTGTTCTTTTGTCACCGAGTTCTGTGAATTGCTACCTCCTGAAGCTATTCTGTTTCCTGTGTTCTTCACACCAGCAGATGAAGTCAGATTGTACAGTGCTTTTAATAAAGACCTTTACAGATAAGTTCTGAACTACTATTCCCTGGTAGCCATAGCATTGATTATGCCTAGGAAAGAACTGGTGTGATCCTGTTCATAACACAACAGTCAGACAAAGGGAAACACAGATCAAAATACAAGTTCAAGTTGCATCTACCCTATCCTGTGGAAGTATGCTTATTTCTTCTTTATTCACCCCATGTAGATATCTGAATAAATTGTTTTAAACTAGAAGGATTCTTTTGTGTTTTCTAATTGTGTACATGAAGCTGAGAGTTTATATTCAGGGAAGTACTGCTGTGTCCATTTCCTGCCATTTCTGAGCATTGATATTGGGCTGAATTATTTCTGAGGTATCTATAGATTAGAAATCACTTAAAATTCTCATTGAAGGCATGTTTGATTGTGATTTTTTTGAGTTCATCCCATATCACTGAGAAAATTCCTAGCTTACTAATTACTAAAACAATAGCCATTTGTCTTGATGTGTCACTAAACACTGAGCATCAGAAAGGAGGGGAGTGGAGTTTGAGGAAGAGGTGTCCAATACTGCCTTCAGAACAGTGGAGTCTGTTTCCTGCTGATTTTCAGGAAGCAGTAGATGTGTCTCCTGGTTAAAACTCTGATGGTCTTTTAGCGTTTTAGGGGATCTGAGAGGAGAATAACGTTTTGTGGTAACTTTGAATTTCAAGGGAAAATACATTGAAGTACACCATTTCCAGAGCAAATGTTTTCCTATTTGGTCATTAGGAAGGTAAAGAGGGAATTAGTTCTCTGCGTACTTGCACTATCACCCTAAAGTAAGGCTGCCAATTGATGTGCCTCACCACTTCTGTGCGCTTGCACAATCACCCCTTCAAATTAGAGGAAAGTCTTACTTAAAACATTTCTTTCTATCTGCAGAAGCAACCCATACCAGCTCCTATCACCAACTTGGCCTTGATTCTTATATGTAAATGCATATACGAGGCTCACCAGACCTCAGAGAAAATGTATCAAATGACTAACCCGCACACCTAGGAGAAACAGAACTCAGGGCACAGAAGATAATGAAAAGACAATCTAAGTCCTAATCAATGTTGAGAAGATATTGTATAAATGTTTTTATATAATAAAAAAGGTATTATGAGAAAGAAGAAATCTGAAAATTTCAGAGGCGTGATTGCCACAGTGCAACTCTGGTGACTATGTTTGTGATTTGTAGATGATTCAAGTACTTTTTTTAGAATATACAACAAAAAGATGAAAATTTTAAAAAGTGAAGATGTTGGTGGTCAATTTTTGGTGTTCTAAAATCTAACAAACTGGCATCTCAGGTTGGAGGGATCAGAGAACATGAAGCACAGAAACTTAAAACACAGCAGAAGACCCCCTTGGCTGGAATGGGGCTGGGGGGCATAAGGCTGCAGATTGTTAGGATCCACTGAAAGCCAAGCAACACAATGAGAATATGTTAGTGCCTAAATAAGTCCCCAGAACTTCAAGGTTAGAGAGAAAATCCCAAGAGATTTTGAGAAAGAACGGGGAAAGAAAACCTTACTTAAAATTAATATTTGATCCAGTGAGTTGTGGTGATAATTGTCTTCAAAATGGTAAGATAGGAACCTCAGCATTTGTTGGATCTTCAGTCTTGTGTGATTATTTGTCTTCATTATGCTAGCTTACACTGGCCCTTCGATCAGGCAAATCAAACAGGAAACAGAGCCATGACTTCTGTGAGCACATATCAAAAGGAGGAGATTAAGAAGGTCCAAGTCAATCAGTCAAATAGCATGCTTACTTACGTTAATTGCCTAATGATCAAAAGTTATTTTTTTTGTATTTTCTTTTGTAATGCTCATAATTGGGAGATTATAAAATTTAAATAAAGGACGTTTTTGGTAAGCAAAAGAGGAGATTTTGTATTCCTTTTGTTTTTTGAAAAATATGAGATGTTGAGAAAATTAGACCTTATTTGTTTGGGTTGAAACATTTACAAGATTTGACAATTTGAAATCTTGAAACACTAATTCGGTAACACGGAGGCCTCTTTGGGTTACAGATTTTAATTGGACCTTGGCATACAAAGACAGTTAGTGGAATATGCATAGGGAGATGGGCAATATGCCCTGTGCTAAGTACTATAATACAGGGAGAACAGAATGTCAGGTGTAAGCCCAGAAAGGGGCAGCCACCAGTAGGAGATTGATGAGTAGGTTTTGCTGGATTAATACAAGTTCTTTAAAATGAATTGGAAAAATAAATTTCTGTCACTTAGGAAATTTTTTTTTTTGTGTGTGTGTGACATTTTTATGATTCTCTTTTAGTACCATTATTGAGAAAACAGTGAATATCTGGAGGTTCTGGAGTAGTTCTTTACTTTGTGAGCTATTTCACCAGTAGTATTTTTCTCTAATATCTCAGATGTAATTTTCTTTTTGGGGAGTCAAAGCTAGCAACACAAAAGTCACAATTACAACTACTATCTGATAACTGTAATTGAAATGATGGGTCATGATTTTGTGAATTTCTCCATAACTCTTCAAGTTGGACAGCAGTGTTAGCTCCTTTACCAGGAACCATGAGACATGTGCTATCCCTTTGTTGTGCACACTGGGCTTCTATCCCACCAAAGACTATTTTGAACATTTAGTGATAGAATAATAGACTCTTGCAATATTTCAGAATAGTTAATGTGAATAAATTGCGTATTTCAAATTTATTTCCAATAGGTAGACATTGTTACCAAGTAAGTGGAGCCAGATAGTTAAGAAGTGACTCTGGGTGATTTCTGTGTGGTAGGCTTTTGGTACACAGATGGACTTTTGGAGAACATGTGACAGTCCTCCTTGCTTATTACCATTCTTGTGCGAATGGATTGCTTCCTTCTTCATTTAAGAGGATTTGTGTATTTCTTCCCTGCTCCATCTTTAAAGAAAAGTGCATAAAAATGTTACCTGAATTTGTCATATTAACAGAATCAAATAGCACTAAAGCTCCATGAGTTTAGTCAAATCAGATGAAGATTTTGAAGTGTCCTGGAATGTAAATTGTCTTCAAAGGGAATTTTTAGTAGATGCAATTAGATTTAGAATTTATGAAAGGCATCTCTCAAGGAAAAACTCTTACTTGTTTTTACTTCCCAGGAACCTCAGATAGATTCTGGGTTTTGTTGAGTGATTAAATTAACACATAAGTATATTTACCTACTGTCTTAGAACCAGTAAACTATTTTCCATTATTGTCATGTGTATTCAAACTAATAGATGGAACATTGTAGAATCCAGGGACAAATTTAGGCTAGATTAGGTTATAGTAAAATCTTATTAAATTGAAATCCTATTAATTTAGAGTTTGGGGTAATTTGTTATAGGCTGAGTTAAAGCATAAACAGGTATTGAAGCTACTGTTTTCAGGCAGTACAGATTTGCTCATTTACATTAGTACAGTGAATGTGCCAATTTAAAATGATCAAATTATCTATTCATTAAGACATATCAACAGGGACTGGTACTTGGAAACACATGGCTAATTAGTTTGTTACAGTATATACGGGAAAGTAATCAAATTTTATTTCTTTAACATTTTTCTTTAATTCAGTCTTTCCTACCTTCATTATTTCTAGTAGTCTGAATTATTATTAATGATAATTATACTGGTGGCATTTTACTCTATGTGCACTTAGTGTCAAATTGTATTCAATTTTTAATGGTAGAGGTGCGCCTTGATCTGTTAAGTGCAATTATCATGAAATTATCATTCAACATGAAATATTGTGGCAGTCTTGTTTTTATTAGGTTCTGTTTTATTTATTAAGCATCTTCAAGTCATTCATTTAATCATTCAACATATGTTTATTGCAATCCTCCTACGTGGTAGGTGCCGATAATACTAAGGTGAAATAATAATGTCTGTGCCTTCAGGAATGATGAGGTTGATGGGTTGACAGAGGCATTAAAGTTATTCTTCAGTCCAAGATGTTAATTGCCACTGGGGAGGTGTATAAGCTCCCCTGTAACTTAGATGTTGGGATGGGGCACATGAGTTTCTCTGATGTAGGGGAAAGGGAAAAACATTCTAGTCTGTAAAAAGAAGGCATGCATATACACTGAAGTGTGGTAGGTAATAGTGGGGTAACGTGTATATATATGTTGAGGAAAGTAGTTCTTTATATGGGTACTTAGAAATCAAAGGTCTTGAAGAGCTTTGCAGCTAGGCAGAAGATGAGAACTTCTTTAAAGTACTGGGATAGTCAGAAGAGAGCTGAGGTTGTTTCACAGAATGCTGAAATAGAAATATCAATAGAGACCTTGATATATACCAGTGTGTTCTGAGACACAACACTCAGTAGAACTTGCAGTACAGGAGAAATAAACCTAGATGCAGTCAAACTACTAGAGCTCTTAAACCTCATTAATTGATGTATATACATCAATGTTATTAGACACACATCAACGTTATGCAGTGAGAGGATAGAAAAAGAGAAGAGGGAGGGGAGGGTGCTCAAAGCAAGTTACTGGAGAAGTATGAGTTTCAAAAGTTCCAGCCCCTTACCTTAAGCCTGGTGACAGGGACCTCAGCCTACTCCCTACTTCTCTCATCCCATCCGTAATTCAACTTGATGTGTGTCTCTTACAGTTGTGGTGGTTGAGTGGATATGGTATATTGATGATTGCCTGAAATATTTAAGAGGGAATAAAGATCTGGCTAGCTATTGTGATGGTGGAAAAAGGAGGGAGTACTGCAATATCAGGATTAACTTACATGTCTAGAGTTTGTCAAAGCATAAGATTTGTTAGTGTTTCTCATAGTAAAACGTGGACAGCATGGGAGAGAGAACTGCAGTGGGGTTGTCTCAGATCTCTTGGGGGCTGCTCAGAGGCCTATATAGGCCTCTATTGGAAGAAGCAGAATCCTAGGGACTGTGGAACAGATCAGCCAGAAGAGAGAGTTTTACCTGTGTCAAGAGTCTTAAGAAAACTTACTCTTGTAGGTTTGGGCTACTTACCATGGAACAGTTGGAGAATCCTTTTGGGGCCTGTGAAATGTAAAGACACCCTAGCCATGTAGTTACAGGATGCTGACATTGTTCCCCAGGGGGAGCCTGTCCAGATTCAGAGGTGGAACAGGGGAGGCCGAGCCTCTCAGTTTCCATTAACAGTTGTAAATTTACGAGAATCCCTGAGAATTTTGCCGGCCATCACTTGTAGCCTTTGCTAGGGAGATTATAGATTTTGCTTTCCTAATCCCATTTGCCTGGGAGGAAGAGAGGTGTAGATGTTCTCAGGTTTTGACTTCTGTGAGCCTTGAATGATGCCAAATTATTTATTGTAGTGTAGACTGCCAAATGATCAGTTCTTTGGTGTCCACTTTTAATTTTTTTTTTTTTTTTTTTTTTTTTTTTTGAGATTCACTGATGTTTTCAAACAGGTCTGAAAACTCTCTTTGGCTAAAGTTTTTCTCAGCAATGTCATATTGTCCTTAGAATTGATGGTGCATTGCCAAAATATTGTAAAGCATTAAAGTAATTGCAATAACCAGGTCTGCTCATTTCAATTCTTTTCTTGTTTTTCCTTTTTGACACATTAGTGGAATTTCCCTGAGCTCATATAGAAAGGAGGAACTTTATGTTTATTTCTGTTGCTTTGAGGAGAATTCTTGGTGCCTGACTTAGGGCACTTAGTGATCATTTGATGAGTTCTTAGTTATTTTTTGAAGCTGGGGAGGGTTCAGGCAATGGTCTGGAAAATTGCTAAAGAAAGTCTAGGAGTCATTTTTGAAACAGTAGAAAAATGAAGACTTATACATGCATGTGTTAGGTTGTCTTAAATCAAACCCTAGCCAAAGCTGTAGTGACACATGCTGTTCATGAAAGACTTAATACAGTCCTTCTAATCGGATGAATTGTCTTGTTGTGCAAAAACTGTTATTACACTGTGTGTGAAACAACCATGCTGCAGGGGGAAAAATTAAATCGCCTGACTGAGAGGTCACTTGTGAATAGTAACACAAGATCTATTACCGTTATTAGAGACTCTGGAGGACAGTCACCCTTTTATGGTCTTTCAACTGCTGGAATGAAATATTTTAGTGGTAAATGACACCCTTCTGGGAAATCTTCCTGAAGATTCCTTCTTTGCCATTTTTATGTAGAAAGAAAGGTGGGGGACACAGGGGAAAAATCACATTATTCCTTTCAGATCATTTAAAAAATTTACCTAATTTGATTTCCGGTGATAGTATTTGCCTTTGAATGTTCTTCATTACACCATTCTTAATCTGTGTCGATTAGGACCACACTCGGTCTTTTTTAAAATGTCATATACTTTCTATCATCTTTTCTATAGGTAAATTCACGATAGCATGAAAACTCAGATACCAGAGTGATAGGTTTATGATAAGATATGGATTAAGTACTTTAAGATACATGAAAAGTCTATCATTTTTAAGGGTCTTTGAGTATATAAAAGGAGGAATATATTTGAGGATATAGTTTAGTTCTGCATGACAATATGCTGAGTGGTAAATATTTTAAGAAATTTTTGCAGAAGTGAGTGAATAGCTATTGATCTGAGGTCACACTTTAGAACACAGTTATTAAAGTGGGAACCAGAGTTCTTTTCCAATGAATTATATTCATTATAAACTGTCAATTCATTTGTTATAGTTTATTACTACTCTGGAATTTTCTGCCTTTTTGCTAGATGGGTGAGATTAATTTCTGTGGGGATGAGATATAAAGTTGTTGGGGACAGCATTACAAATATTTTGGGTGAATTTTTGGTTAATTTTGAAGTTGGGTAACTGATCTTTTTTTTTTCTCTTCTCATTATTTGATTTCAGCATCTTTTATTTTCCTTTTCTCTAAAGCTTCCTTACTTCGTTGCCCAAATTCTGTGAAACTATTAGAATGATGTGAATAGGCACATAAATTCTGTTGGATTTTTCAGTGCCTGCTTTTGTTACAGGTATTTTGATGGGTTCATTAAAACATATCTGTTGAAATAGGGGTTGGGAGGAAGGAGGAATGGAGAAAAGGGACTATATTGTCAGCAGGAATAATGCATAGATATGTGAGCTTCACCTGGAAATAAAAATAATTTTGTAAAATGGGAGGTAGAAACCCTTTGTCAGGTTGCTAATGAGAGGCTTGACCTAGCTGCTGCTGCAGGAGCATCTTTGGGGATGATGAGAGATGCAAAATGCACTGTTGCTAGGCAACTCTCTTGACTGCCTTGGAGCAGGTTCATATGTGCTAAGAGCTAATGAATCCTCATGTCTGCTCTTTGAAACTGTTCAAAAGCCAATGAAGACATACCCAGACATTTAGCATTTACAAGTACCTGAACCATTCTTGCCATGTCATTTACTCATTAAAAATTAAGTTGACCATTTAGTGTGTCCTGAATATTGCTTTTTTTATAGGGCGAGTCAAGGTTTGAGCCCTAATAAATGTTTCCACAGCAGAGCCCAATAAAGATGACTTAGCTCTGATGGTGCTATTTAAAATGTTGTATATGAAGCCTTATTTTAAATCTGAGTTTTGTTTTTTTTTTTTTTAAAGTGGTAAGTTGTTAGAGCCTACTTTTTTAGGCCTTTTAGACATTTTTATATCTTACCACCTGCATACCTTGTTCAGCCCAAAGCCATTATCTCTGAAGATGCTAGGAATTTGGAACACAGAATTCTATAGGTAGCCTTTTTATCCATTCCTGCATTTAAAAACAAAAACAAAAACAAAACAAAATTAACCCTCAACAGTAGCCTAACCACAAAACACAAATTAAGGACTGATAAGAAGCATCCCTAGATCAAATAATGAATCTAAGTGCTTGTAAGATTCCCAACCTCTAATAACCTCTCAGAGGTATTGCCAACCTCTGATAGCCTCTTAGAGATATTGTGAGGATTAAAAGATCCTGTACATGATAAAACATTGTAAAGTGCAATGTAAACCTGTTTTTTTTAACATTAAATTCCAGCTGATTGCTTAAATTCAATGAGAAGTTTGTGTTACTGAATTATTAGCTATTAGTCAGGCTTATTAATATTTTTGTAGGATGGAGGATAATTATAGCAGGATTTATTTGTAAATAAATAAGACCTTAGTTTGTACCTGTTCATTTTTCAGTTGTATTAACTGTGATTTCTTTTGGTGTCATATCTTCTAGTATAACACCATGCGATAGAAGGCAAATAGAAATTTACACAGACATCCTGTATAGGCCATTTAAATTGAATTGTCGTATTTCTTTCAATTTTTCAAAATAAGAGATTTTGTTATGAATTCATAATGTCTATTTTTCTCATCTCTAAGATGAGGATTACAAAAGAACTCACCTCATGAAAGTCAACATGGGGATTAAATGAGATAATCCAGGGAACAATACTGGTTTATAATCAGTGTTCAACAAGAGTTATATGTCATTGCAATTATACTTGTTTTTTGTAGCTCTTTTTATTCACTTTATATTATTTGCTACCCTGTGTTCCAGGAGTAGTGCTAGACTGTTTACCTGGATAGACATTTTCCTTCCGCATCTGGGGCTATCATTATCCTTAATTCCCCAAGAGCATGAAAAGAGAGACATTAGCTGTTATCTGTGGTTGTGTGCATGTTTTAAACTATACTTAGGTGCAAAAAGGAGATAGAGAATAGTGTTCTTTGATGGGAACAAAATGCAAGCTACATTGATAGGATTGAATCTTCTGGTAACACATTAAAATAAAAGGTAAAGACAAACAAGGAATCTTCTGGTAACACACTAAAATGAAAGGTAAAGACAAACAGGGGAAATAAGTTTTACCCATTGTTTACTTAATCCAGTATATCTGAAATATTATTTCAATATGTAATCAACATTAAAATTTGAGAAATATTAATTTTACATTTTTGTATTAAACCCTCCAACTGGTGTCCCTTTGATTCTTATAGGACATCTTAATTCAGTGTAGCCATGATTTTAGTGTTCAGTAACCCCCTGTGGCTAGTGGTTACTGTATGGAAAGTATGGAGGCACTGAAAATTCCTAATGCTCACTTCTTCAATATCAGTATAAAACATGTCTTTGGAAATACTCTTCTTATTGGTTTTACTCACCTATAAACAGCCTCACAGTCTCTGCAGTGGAATAAAAACCTAAATGATCAAGAAGGATAATTCCTGGGCTCGGGTTGTGGCTCAGTGGTAGAGCACTTGCCTAGCAAGTGTGAGGCGCTGGGTTTGATCCTCAGCACCATATAGAAATAAATAAATAAAATAAAATAAAGGTATCATGTCCATCTACAACTAAAAAAAAAATATGTATTTTAAAAAACAGTAATCTCTAAAATAGAGTTTGTAGAGAGTAACCAAGAGGCTGATGAATGAATGCCCAGCAGTTTTTTTTTTTTCTGGGGGTTGGGGCAGAAGTAGCCAGTTTCAGTACCTATATCTTAACCCTTCCTTCCTTTTTCAGTTAGTCTTGAATGTAATTCAGCTCATATTAATGTGTACTTGTTATTTTATGGTCCTGGGCAAATCCACGACTAGGACAGGGCTATCATTTATAAGACATTGTCAGGCTAGTGTGGGAGAACAAGGTACACTGAAATGTCTGCACAAAGCTAGAATAACGAACTGTACTTAGAATGTTCTTTCCCTAGAAGGGGCAAACAATTCCTCTATTATCCTTAAGCACTTTTTTTCCATGGTTGTAAATATGCCAGTATATGAATAGTTGAACTATCAGGTTAAAAATTGAGGAACCATATACGTGGTTCAGCAGAAAGGAAGAAAATAAACTGGTCAGGAAAACAGGAGAAGCAGGATCAGCCTTTGTTCTCTGGTATCAACTGTCATCTTTGGGCAGGAAATCTGCCTTAGTCTCATTCCTCCACGAACCTTCTGGGTCCTTTGGTCTGTTTAAACATTCCTATTCTTCTGCCTACTGGTCCTATATCTTATGGTCACTTGACATGAAGCTCAGTCTCATCACTTTCTAAAGCATTGGCTGAAAGTAATTTTAGCAAAATAGCATCTTATTTTACCAAAATAATATTCTTTAAGTAAGAATAACATGTAAAACATACTAACAATGTTGTAGTATATATACTCAAATTTTCTTCTCTACAAAACACCCATATTTTTATACATATGCACACAGAAGCATTAATACATTTTCCGTTGTAGTTAAATTTTTTGCTTATCAGTATGTTAGTTTATACAGATCTGGATTATGGTTTTTGAAGGCTGCTTGTGTTCTACAACTTAATATATACCTGTTTTCACATTGATAGATATGTAAGTTGCTGTGGAAAATATCTGTGGCCTTTGTGGACAGCTCAGTCTTTTAGGCCAGCTTTGTCCAGTAGAACTTTCTGCCATCATGTAAATGATCTATAATTTGTGTAGTCTGATGTGTTATCATATCCATCTACAACTAAAAAAAAAAAATATTGTATTTAAAAAAACCTAGCCACATTTGACTCTTGAGAACATGAAATTTGGCAAGTGTGACTGAGGAAGGAATATTTTAATTTTATTTATAATTTAATTTTATTTTTTTGGAATACTTTAAATTTTATTTAGTTGAAGTCAAATTTAAATAACCACATGTAGCTATTGGCTATTTAGAGTCTTTATAATTCTTCCATTCTGAACAATAAAAAACAATCATTATTATTTAGTATCTTGCACTTACCAAAGAGCTTCTTAAAATGTCCTTTTGGTCTTACATCTTAATTTTTATCGCTAATAACCATTAGCTATACATTTAGTCTTCAAAGTTGAATTTGACTTATTCACTCAATAGCAATTGAGATTATAGTTGTGAGTTCCTTAACTAGAATGTGAACTGCTTAAGAGCAGGGGCCCTCATTTCTCAAATTGAATCATTAAAGCCTATTGTGGAACTTGCCCTCAAATATTTTTGGTTGTCAAATATATAACTTTTAGGAGAGTTTTTTATTACTGATATTAGAAATACTCTAGAAGTTACTCTCTTTAAAAATACTACATATCATTTTGTTTTCTTATTTGCTGCTTTCCTTTAAAGAAAAGAATGATCCTGGGTCAGGGGTCCCGATGACTATAATCAG
Organism: Sciurus vulgaris; assembly: GCF_902686455.1. Taxonomy (NCBI): domain Eukaryota; kingdom Metazoa; phylum Chordata; class Mammalia; order Rodentia; family Sciuridae; genus Sciurus; species Sciurus vulgaris. Next base: position 39,192,814 of record NC_136476.1, read on the forward strand.
GTTCAGTGATTTTCTAGGAGGACTCAGTACTGAGCTTTGAGTCATAAGCATTGCTATGATTTATTACAGTGAAAGGATAGAAAAGCAAAATCAGCAAGGGAAAAGGTGCATGGGGCCAACTCCAGAGGAGACCAGGCGTGAACTTCTGAGAGTCCTCTCCCAGTGGAGTCACATAGGACTTGATCTCTCCGATATCACATCATGACTGTGCCTCTTAAGCGTTTTTTAGTCAGAAGCTCATTTGAGACTCTGTGTCTAAGGTTTTTACTGGGGGCTGGTCAGGCTAGGCATATTTTGAAACAGTGGATGTATAGTTTAGGGACATTTTATCAGTTGAAAAACGATGAGAACCTTCCCAAAATTCAGTTTCCAAGGCCCTATCAAAAGACCAGCTTTTTAAGTAGTCCTTCCTACAGATGGCAGTCTCAAACTGGCTGTGTTAACTCTTTTCTGCTTATTTATTTAAATATTGATTAATTTATAGTTGTATAGTTATATGTTAAATAGGTCTGAAATCAATCTTTATAATCCTTCCCCTGTTCTCCCGCCCCCCATTTTTTTTGGGTACCAGGGATTGAACTCAGGGGCACTCAACTACTGAGCCACATCCCCAGCCCTATTTTGTATTGTATTCAGAGAAAGGGTCTTACTGAGTTGCTTAGTGCCTCACTTTTGCTGAGGCTGGCTTTGAACTGGCGATCCTTCTTCCTCAGCCTCCTGAGCCAGTGGTTTTACAGGCGTGCACCACCACGCCGGGCTGGTCTCTGTTTTGATATTTAAACATATACATTAGATAGCTCCCAAGTAGGTGATTATTAGTCTCTCAAATTTTGGTTATAGAAAATTTGATACATTTAGAGCAGTTCACTCTATTTTCTAAAAATTCTTTAAAACACTTCCTTTTCCACATCAAACTCAAATATGCCTTTTAACTTGGGCCTCCAGATTATATAAAGCAAACCTAGTTTTGTCTTTTATAAAATGTATTTTGGTCAGCTTTTCATCACTGTGACCAAAAGACCTGACAGGAACAACTGAGAGGAGGAAAAGTTTGTTTTGGACTCACAGTTTCATAGTGTCAGTTTATGGTTGGCTGACTCCATTTCTCTGTGCCCAAGGTGAGGCAGAATATCATAGCCAAAAAATGTGGCTGAGGAAAGGTGCTCAGTTGATGACAGCCAATAGAGCTTGAGTGCAGGAGCCAGGGATAATATAATCCCAAGGGTATGCTCCCAGTGACCTATACCCTATCCTACTGTTACCAACCCTTAATCCTTTCAAATTATTGATCCATCAAATGGATTAAATTACAGATTAGGTTTCAGTTCTCCTAATCTAATCATTTTCCCTCTGAACATTCCTACATTGTCTCGCTTATAAGCTTTCAGTGGACCACCTCATATCCAAATCATTAACACTATGTTAGTCTTTTAAATTTTTGATGTTACCTATTGCTAGGAGCACATTTTTCGAAGATTTCTTTTGCCTTTTTTTCTTTGTGGTTATAAAAAAAATTCTAATAATTATAGGGTTTATTTTTGTGGCATATGTTTTCCACATTATATTTTTAATATGGAAGTTTTTTCATTTGATTTACCCTGACCAAAAAATTAATACATGCTATGATATGTATTTTATGCATATTTAGGAAAATCTTTGTCTCTTAAATTTTAATTTTTGTTTTGTTTTAAAATAGTTATATGGAGAGAATACTAGATCAGAAAAATTTTAACCTTTTTTATGAAAAATTTCAAGCATGCTCAAAAGTGGAGAGAATAGTACAATTAGCTTGATATATATAACCCTTATATTCCAGTTATTATTACATAGCTAGTCCATATTATTTATATGTTCCACTCCCCAGTTCCTAAATTCTGAGATAATTTGAAGCATATTACAGATAAGAGCTGAACTTTTAAAAGTTTGAAAATTTTATTCAGAAACATTGTATCATCTTTCATTACCCCATAATTAATGTCTATTTCACTTTCACTGTATCCTTATGATTTCACAAAAAATATCTTAAACTTTAACATGTAAGAAAATTACCTTAAATTTATAGTCATAAAAAATAATGAGATTGATTGGTCCTGAAGTTTTCTGTTGCTACTTTTTTTCCTTTTTTTCTTTCATGTAGTGGGAATTGAACTCTATCACTGAGCTAGATCCCTAGTCCTTCTTATTTGAGATAGGGTCTTGCTAAGTTGCCAAGGCTAGACAAGTGCCTCAGCCTCCTGAGTCACTGGAATTACAGGTGTCTGCCACTGTGCTGGACACTACTTTTAAAAATTCTCCTTGTGTTTTTTAAGTTTTAGATTTATGCTTTGTTCATTTTGGGGAAGGTGGGAGGAGGGAGGAGTTTGTGTTTAAGAATTTTTATGGTTTTTAAAGTTATTTTTAAAAGAATATCAAAGCATTGGCCAATAATTAAATGTGTTTTTATTTCCTTTTTAAAATCTAAAGTCAGGGGAGCACTTGGAGTGTGGCAGTGGCAGTGTTTAGGTTAGTTTGGCTGGGTATAGACTTCTAGGCTGGGAACCAATGTCCTTCAAAATTTTGTTTGTTTTCTTCCATTGGTTCCAAAGCTTCTAGAGTTGCTGTGAATAAATCCAATGTTATTTTGATTCATGAAATCCTGACTATGTGTTTATGTGGATCTAATTTCTGTTTTTATATTTCCCCTCTGGAAGATTTTAGTATGTTCTCTTTGTCCCTGGTACTCTATAATTTTATAACAATGCATCTTGGAATAAATCTACTTTCATCTGCTATGCTGGATAATTAATCTGAAAATTCAGGTCCTTGATTTCTGGGGAATTTTCCTCATCATTTTATCATTTACTTTGTTCCCTCTAATGACTTCTTATTGCTTTCTGGGTTGTCTGTCATTCGGACCCTGAATTCTTATACAGGTCTTCTCATTTTCTTTTCTTTCTCTATTTATTTCTCTTTCTCTATTTGTTTCTCTATTTTTCTTTCTCTATTTCTTTCGTAGTCCACTTTGTGGCTCATTTTCTTATCTTTCAATTTTAAAGAATTTTTTGTTTTCTAGATGTTCTTCCTTCTATAGCATATTAATCCTCATGCTATAGTTTGGATCTGAAGGTCCGTGTTAAAGTTGGTTGCCTGTGGTGCTACTGGCAAGTTCTGGAACTAGTGGAAGAATGTTAGGTCATTGGGTATATGCCCCCAAAGGGGATATTAGGACCCTTACCCTTTCTTTCACTTTGCTTCTTGGTTACCATGAGGTGAATAGACTTCTCTCATATGCTTTTGTCATGATGTACTGTGCCACCACAGGCCCCAAGTGACAGGAACAAGAGATCATGGACTAAACCTTTGAAACTGTGAGCCAAAACAACCTTTCCTCCTTGTAATTTGCTTATCTCAGGTATTTTGTCAAAGGGATAGAAAGCTAATGAACTTAATTAGTAGTCTCTTATTGCTTTAATGCTCAGTGAGCTCCTACTTGTCTATAGAATATGCAAACATTCACTTAATATTTCTTTGAATTTATTTTTTATAGTGGGAATTTAACTCTGGGGACACGTTACCACTGAGCCACAACTCCAGCCCTTTTTATTTTTTGTTTTGAGATAGGCTCTTGCTAGGTTGCCAAGGGTCTCACTAAGTTGCTGAGGCTGGCCTTGCATTTGTGATCCTTCTGTCTCAGTCTCCCAAGTCTCTGGGATTATACTGTCACACCTGGCTTTCTTTGAAATTGTTTAAAAATGATTTCCTCTTTATCTGCAATTCTTGAATCCATCGAGAATTTTTTTCTGGCATGGTAATGCATTAGAATTACCTTTTCCTGGTAGCTAATCAGTTTTTCTAACACCATCATTGATTAATCTGTTTTCCCCGTGTTGGTTTGCATTGTCTGCTTCTATCATGGATGTCAGTGTCATCTTACTAATGTTTATTTCATCTCTCCAGTCTGATGATTTTCCCTGAGGCAGAAGATTATGCAAGATAAGAGCTTACTAAATCTGTTTTCTGTCATTTCTTAACAGTATACCACACTGTCTGCTTCTAGAAATAGAATTAGTCTTCATTGTTATTCACTGTTTCCAGAAATTTAGATCAATTCTTTTTTATGTTTTTGGTTTTTTTTCCACTAATGTTATTCCATTCTACATATTAGTCTTGGTTAGTGTAACATTATAATCCAGTCATTTGTTCACCATGATTCATGTAGACCCTATTTTATTTGATATTAAATTAGGACCTTATAAATTAATGGTATACCATGTATATCACTTATTTAAATTTCACAGTTTCGTCACTGAAGAAGGAAAGTCAGTCTTCGGAGTCACACTTTATGTTCCATCCACTTGGGTTGACCCTGCATTCTTTTTTCCCTCCAACATAGTATGAATTGCTGTCACATTGACTGTTGTCACTCTTGCAGGTTTTTTTCATATCCCAATAAATTGTTTGACTAACATGGCTTTCATTTCTTTGAGCAATATACTATTTTTAAAAAATCAAAATGATTGGCTTTCTCTAGTTTTATTATATAGTGCTTACTTCGAGGAGTATGCTTAATTATATCTCACTGTTGGAGAGATTTCACACACCCTCTTTCAACTTTGATTGCTAAATGCAGAGACACACTCATATAAATTGTACCTAAGAGAGAGGAAAAATACATACATTAGAATTACTTATATTACCAATAGACTTTTAACTTTTGTTTTACCAGATTACCAGAGATTTAGAACTCACATGGTAGAAATGTAAGAACTACTTTTGTCCAACAAAGAAATTTAATGCCTATAGGAATTCAGTCATTACAGTTATCATTTATAGCCAGTTGTCAAAATGTTAGCAATTAATAGAATTAATGTTGATTATATTCCTTTTTCTTCACTGGTGGTTATATGTTCATCCTGTGGCCAACCATTACTTCATGATTTAAGTTTTCTTATTCCATTTTCTACATATATAGGTTGTTTGTGTTGTCATGAAGATTCAGACGGCCGATAAAACTAACTTGGAAATCTAGTCATTGTTATTTCCTTCTCTGCCATTCTTCTCAAGTAATAGGGTACTTGATTTTATCTGAGTCCAGTCTGCAATAATTTTTCTATCTTTCCATTATTGGAACTGCTGTGTTGTTGACCTTACTTATATCTCAAACATCTGAGAGCGTCTGCCTTTTTGACATCTGGGTAACCTTTATCTGACAGATCATGTCTTCTGATTCCAAGTTAATTTGAAGAGAGTACTATCTTTAAGTACTTTACTTTGCAAATGGCGTGCTTTTAACACTTGCTTACAGAGTCAAATGGTTGCAATATTATTATAAGATCCCTTTTTCTTTACCAAATTTGAGCAGATAGAGAAATCAGGAATAATTTTTACATTCTAAAAACATTTCAGTGTAATAGGTACTAGTGTTACAAAGGTGAAAACATGCCATCACTCCCTTTGGTGTGGATAAATGACAGGCATATGGGGTTTGGAGTTGCTTTGATCCAATCTTAACTTCAGTATAAACTTCCGTTTCTTCACTGGAAACATGGAGATAATCATAAATGTCTACAAAATGTTTATGAGATCTTATAATGAGGGTTAGTAAATTGCTAGCTGCTGTTATTTGAGAACTCACTACAGATCAACTGCTGGAGTGACACAGTTAGAGGAACATATCACCATAGTCTAGAAACATTTCTTCCCTTGTGATGCAACTCTCAATGCATAAACCTTAAGACTTTAGAATGCTTGTTTTGTTATGGTGTTGGGATATAAATATACTTTGAATCTGAAGAGTAAATTATACCATGTTTACCCTTCTTTTGATGTTGCTATATGCCTACAGATTCCTTGTAAGTGGAAGAAATAATTGGCTTTTCAGCACCTGTCAGTGGACCTGCTTTCTAAAGGATTACTTAATCAGTGGACTCCCTAAGTAGAAATGTCAAGTAATTGAGGAAGATGGAATTACTAATGTTCAAAACTTGATTGTGCATTACATCCTTTTTGGTAGAATGATTTTTTTATTTATTATTACTTTTTAAATTATGGGTTCTTGCTATGTTATCCAGGCTGATCTTGCATTCCTAGGCTCAAGTAATCCTCCTGCCTCTGTTTCCTGATTTTATGGGATTACAAATGTGTGCCACTGTACCTGGTTAGAGTGAAAAATTTCAAAAATCCCACTCAGTGTTAAAATTATTGAAGAGTGCATTTATGCTTCTGTTTTGTACATACCATTCAAGCATATCCATTCTTACATAAAAATTGATGTTTTATCTTTTCATTTCTAACTTTGCACATACTATTATCTTGCCACTCTTTTATGAATGGCAAACACAGTTGTATATGTAGAATTTAGGTTCATTTTTCTTCCCTATAGAAGAACAAAGTCTTAGGCAAAGATGGTCAGCATTCATTGAGTATATATGTGCATAAAATGTGAACTCAGAATGCACTTTGTCAGATCCAGTTTTATAATACATGAGTCTGAAAGATAAAGAAAACCAGATATTGCCTTGGATTTTTTGCCTCTCGCTTTCATTGGATCATCATGTTCTGAGTTATTTCTTTTCACTGGCAACTTTATTTTCTCTTCATACTAATTTATTGCCATATCCCTCATACAGTAATAAAGTATGGGACTATCTCTCATAGTTTTAAGAAGAGGGATAGTTACAAACATTATATATTCTCTTATCTGATGCTATGATGGATAGTAACGGAGCCCTTTTTATTTCTTATAATTTATAAGTAGAAAGACTACTCATAATTTTCATTATAGAACTGTCTAAAAGATTATGCTATAATTTGGTGTGGGGGCGGTGCAGCCGCTTCGTAAGTGTTGCCAATATGTATGTTTTTCCTGGTGTTCAGAGTAGAATTTCTTTGTTCTTTGTGTGCTGTACTTCAGGGAGCTGGTTTGTGACTCATCCTGCCTCCCCCCCCCCCCCCCGCATGTAGGTACTGTCCAATTAATGGAAGACTTCCATGACAGCTCTTTATTCCTGTAATAAATAGTCTGGAATCTTTGTTGCTGTCTCTCTGCCAAGACAGAAAGGAGGGGTGAGTTGAGGCATGAGCTGCTCTCTTCGCTTTACCACCAATAAACCTTGTGATCTCCCTGCACCTTAATTTCATTATATGTAGAATAAAGTTGTTAAGGTAAATGAATCTGACAAGGCCTCTTATGACTCATGAAAACAATCCCATGATCCTTTGGGGAGGGGTTTAAATATATGTATAAAATCTACCTTAACAATTTCTGAGTATAACCCATTCAATATTGTTAACTATATAAGCATTATATAGTAGATCTCAAGAATATTTTCTTGAGAATAGTTTCTTAGGAACTGCAAATAAGGAAACCATGCAATATGTGTCCTTCTGTGGTTGGCTTGTTTCATTTAGTATAATGTCCTCAAAGTTCATCCAAGTTGTAGCGTATGATGTTTTCCTTCTTTTTAAAGATGAATATCATAGACCCCATTCTGTTTATCCATTCCTCCATTGATGAATATTTAGGTTTTTTTCTAATTCTTTTGTGAATAATTCTGCAATGAATATAGGAGTGCAACTCTCTCCTTGAGATCCTGATTTAAATTGTTTTGGCCAAATATTCTTAAGTGGGATTGCTAGATTGTATGATCTTTGTATTTTATTCTTTACATTTTAATTTTTTAATAACCACCATACTGTTCTCCATACTGGCTATGCCATTTTGCATTCCTACCAGCTGTGGCTGAAAATTCCAAATTTTCTACATCCTTACCAGCATTTCTTCTTTTTTTTTTTTTAATGATGGCCATTCTTCCAGAAGTGAGGTAAGGTAATATCTCATAATGGTTTTGATTTGTATTTATCTAGCAATTACTGACTTTGAGCAACTTTTTATGTATGTGTTTAGCCATTTGTATGTTTACTTTGGAGAAATATCCTTCTCCCCTCTTAAAATTGAGTTGTTATTATTTTGTTATAGGGTTCCTTACATATTTTGGGTATTAACCCCTTATCAGATAAGTGGTTGGCAGACACTTCCTCCTCGTCCATAGGTTGCAAATTACCCTGTTAATTGCTTGTTATGCTTCAGAGAAGATTTTTAGTTGATGGAATCCCCTTTACTCTTTTTACCTTTTTTGTTTGTGCTTTTGGTGTCAGATCAAAGAAATTATTGCTGAGACCAATGTTATAAAGTTTTTCTTCCATGTTTTCTTCTAGACCTTTATAATTTCAGATCTTATGCTGAGCTAATTTCCTTCTATTTTTATTATAAGAAGTGTTGAATTTTGTCAAATGCTCTTTCTGCATTTCTCGAGATAATTATGTGATATTTCTGTCCTTTGTTTTATTAATGTGATCTGTCATATTGATTGCGTTTCATGTTTTAAACATCCTTGCACCCCTGATATGAATCCCACTTGATCATGGTGAATGACCTTTTTTAATGTGCTGCTGAGTTCAGTTTGCTAGTAATTATTGAAGATATTTGCACTTGTGTTCATCAGGAATCTTGTCCTGTAGTTTGCTTTCTTGTATATATTTGTTCAACTTTGGTAATCAGGGTAATTCTGCCTCATAAAATTAGTTTGGAAGTATTTTTTTCCCTTAATTTTTTTTTTTTGTGGGGAAGATGGGGCAGGATTTGGGAAGGATTGATGTTAATTTTTAAATAATTGGGAGAATTCTTCAGTGAAGCCATTGGGTCTTTGGAATTTTTGTTGAGAGTCTTTTTTTCTTTTCCTTGCCTACTGGGAATTGAACCCAGTGCCTCACACATGCTAGGTAAGCACTCTACCACTTTGCTACATCTCTAGCCATTTTAATTTTTCGTTTAGACAAAGTCTCACTTAAGTTACCTAGACTGGCCTCAAACTTGCTATCCTCCTGCTTCAGCCTCCTGATTAGCTGGAATTATAAGTGTGTTCCATCATGTTGGGAGTTTTTTTTTTTTTTTTAATTTTTGAATTAAATTCGATCTCCTTCCCAGTTATGGATTTACTTATTCAGAATTTATCCATTTCTTCTAGATAACCCAGTTTGTTGAAATAAAATCATTTATATTAGTCTTTTATAATTCATTTTATTCCTTTAGCATAGTTTCAGTGTCTCCTCTTTTACATCTGCTTTTATTTATTTGTGTCTCTTCCTTCCCCCTTACTCTAGCTAAAAAATGGGTTAATTTCATGGATCTTTTCATAAAACCTGTCTTCTTCCTTTAAGCAATGTTGTTCTTGTTTTCTAGTTCCTTGTGGTATAAAACTAGGTTCTTTTGAGATTGTTTTTCTTTTTTGATGAAGACATTACAGCTCTAGACTTCTTAGTGCTGCTTTTTATTACTTTTCCATAAGTTTTGGTTGGTTGTGCTTTCATTTGTCTGAAGATATTTTCCAATTTTCCTATTGACCTCTTCTTTGATCCATTGGTTGTTCAGGAATTGTTGTCTAATTTCCCTGTATTTGTGAATTTTTTAGTTTCCCTCTCTTATTGATTTCTATTTTATTTTATTTTATTTTATTTTTTTTTATTTTATTGTAAACAAATGAGATACATGTTGCCTCTCTGTTTGTACATGGTGCAAAGGCATACCATTTGTGTAATCATAAATCCACATACAATAATGTTGTTTGATTCATTCTGTTATTTTTTCCCCTTCCCCCCACCCCTCCCACCCCTCTTTACCTTCTATACAGTACTTCTTCCTCCATACTTGCCCCCCTCCCTAACCCTACTCTAACCCTAACACTAACCCTTCCCTCCCCCCCATTATGTGTCATCCTCCACTTATTAGCGATATCATTCGTCCCTTGTCTTTTTGAGATTGGCTTATCTCACTTAGCATGATATTCTCCAATTTCATCCATTTGCCTGCAAATGCCATAATTTTGTCATTCTTTATGGCTGAGTAATATTCCATTGTGTATATATACCACAGTTTCTTTATCCACTCGTCAATTGAAGGGCATCTAGGTTGGTTCCATAGTCTGGCTATTGTGAATGAGCAGCTATGAACATTGATGTGGCTGTATCTCTGTAGTATGCTGATTTTAGATCCTTTGGGTATAGGCCAAGGAGTGGGATAGCTGGGTCAAATGGAGGGTCCATTCCAAGTTTTCTAAGGAATCTCCACACTGCTTTCCAGAGTGGCTGCACTAATTTGCAGCCCCACCAGCAATGTATGAGTGTACCTTTCTCCCCACATCCTCGCCAACACCTGTTGCTTGTATTTTTTGATAATCGCCATTCTAATTGGGGTGAGATGGAATCTTAGGGTGGTTTTGATTTGCATTTCTCTTATTACTAGAGATGTTGAACATTTTTCATATGTTTATTGATTGCTTGTACATCTTCTTCTGTGAAGTGTCTGTTCATTTCCTTAGCCCATTTGTCGATTGGATTATTTGTATTCTTGGTGTAGAGTTTTTTGAGTTCTTTATAGATTCTGGAGATTAGTGCTCTATCTGAGTATGATTGGCCAAAGATATTCTCCCACTCTGTAGGCTCTTTCTTCACATTACTGATAGTTTCCTTTGCTGAGAGAAAGCTTTTTAGTTTGAATCTATCCCAGTTATTGATTCTTGCTTTTATTTCTTGTGCTATGGGAGGTCTGTTGAGGAAGTCTGGTCCTAGGCCGACATGTTGAAGATCGGGACCTACTTTTTCTTCTATAATCTGCAGTCTCTGGTCTGATTCCAAGGTCCTTAATCCATTTTGAGTTGAGTTTTGTGCAGGGTGAGAGATATGGGTTTAGTTTCATTCTGTTGCATATGGATTTCCAATTCTCCCAGCACCATTTGTTGAGGAGGCTATCTTTTCTCCATTGCATATTTTTGGCGCCTTTGTCTAGTATTAGAAAGTTGTATTTATTTGGGTTTGTGTCCGTGTCCTCTATTCTGTACCATTGATCTACCTGTCTATTTTGGTACCAGTACTATGCCGTCTTTGTTACTATTGCTTTGTAATAAAGTGAAGTTCGGGTATTGCGATACCCCTGCTTCATTTTTCCTGCGAAGGATTGCTTTAGCTATTCTGGGTTTCTTATTCTTCCAGATGAATTTCATGATTGCTTGCTCTATTTCTGTAAGGTACGTCATTGGGATTTTAATTGGGATTGCATTGAATCTGTATAGCACTTTTGGTAGTATGGCCATTTTGACAATATTAATACGGCCTATCCAAGAACATGGGAGATCTTTCCCTCTTCTAAGGTTTTCTTCGATTTCTTTCTTTAGTGTTCTGTAGTTCTCATTGTAGAGGTCTTTTACCTCTTTTGTGAGATTGATTCCCAAGTATTTTATTTTTTTCGATGCTATGGTGAATGGGGTAGTTTTCATAATTTCTCTTTCTGAGGATTCCCTCCCTTATGTATAAAATGCAATTGGATTTATGAGCATTGATCTTGTAACCTGCCACTTTACTGAATTCACTTATGAGTTCTAACAGTTTTCTGGTGGAATTTCCTGGTTCCTCTAAGTATATAATCATATCATCCGCAAATAGGGATAGTTTGAGTTCTTCTTTTCCTATTCGTATTCCTTTAATTTCCTTGGTCTGTCTAATTGCTCTGGCTAGAGTCTCAAGAACGATATTGAATAGGAGTGGTGAAAGAGGGCATCCCTGTCTTGTTCAGTTTTTAGGGGGAATGCTTTCAGTTTTTCACCGTTTTAGAATGATATTAGCCATGGGCTTAGCATAGATGGCCCTTTACAATGTTAAGGAATGTTCCCACTATCCCTATTTTTTCTAGAGTTTTGAGCATGAAGGGGTGTTGTATTTTATCAAATGCTTTTTCTGCATCTATTGAAATATCATGTGGTTCTTGACTTTAAGTCTATTGATATGGTGAATTACATTTATTGATTTCCGGATGTTGAACCAACCTTGCATCCCTGGAATAAAACCCACTTGATCGTGGTGCACTATCTTTTTAATATATTTTTGTATGCGATTTGCTAAAATTTTATTGAGAATTTTTGCGTCAATGTCATTAACGATATTGGTCTGAAATTTTCTTTCCTTGATTTATCTCTGTCTGGCTTGGTATCAGGGTAATATTGGTTTCATAGAATGAGTTTGGGAGGGTACCCTCCTCTTCTATTTCATGGATACTTGAGAAGTATTGGAATGAGCTCTTCTTTAAAGATTTTGTAGAACTCGGCTGAGAACCCGTCTGGTCCTGGACTTTTCTTTGTTGGTAAGCTTTTGATGACCTCTTCTACTTCATTACTTGAAATTGATCTATTTAAATTTGTATGTCCTCCTCGTTCAATTTAGGCAATTCATATGTCTCTAGAAACCTGTTGATGTCTTCGAAATTTTCTATTTGGTTAGAATATAGATTTTCGAAATAGCTTCTAATTATGTTTTGTATTCAATCGTGTCTGTTGTGATATTTCCTTGTTCATTCCGAATTTTGGTGATTTGGGTTTCTCTCGTCTTCTCTTTGTTAGAGTGGCTAAGGGTTTATCAATTTTGTTTATTTTTTCAAAGAACCAACTATTTATTTTGTCAATTTTTTGTATAGTTTCTTTTGTTTCAATTTCGTTGATTTCAGCTCTGGTTTAACTATTTCCTGTCTTCTACTACTTTTGGTGTTGGTCTGTTCTTCTTTTTCTAGGGCTTTGAGCTGTAGTGTTAGGTCGTTTATTTGTTGAGTTTTACTTCTTTTATTGAATGCGCTCCATGAAATAATTTTCCTCTAAGTACTGCTTTCATAGTGTCCCAAAGATTTGATATGATGTTTCTTTGTTCTCATTTACCTCTAGGAATTTTTTAATTTCCTTCCTAATATCTTCTGTTATCCATTCATCATGTAATAGCATATTGTTTAATCTCCAGGTGTTGGAGTAGCTTCTGTTTTTTACTCTTTCATTTATTTCTAACTTCAAACCATTATGATCTGATAGAATACAAGGTAGTGTCTCTATCTTCTTGTTATTGCTTACATTAGCTTTGTGGCATAATATATGGTCTATTTTAGAGAAGGATCCATGTGCTGCTGAGAAGAAAGTGTATTCGCTCTTGGTTGGATGGTATATTCTATAAATGTCCGTTAAGTCTAAATTATTGATTGTGTTATTGAGATCTATGGTTTCTTTGTTCAATTTTTGTTTGGAAGATCTGTCCAGTGGTGAAAGAGGCGTGTTAAAATCACCTAGTATTATTGTGTTATGGTCTATTTGGTTTCTGAAATTGAGAAGGATTGTTTGACATACATGGATGAGCCACTGTTTGGGGCATAGATGTTTATGATTGTTATGTCTTGCTGATTTATGGTTCCCTTAAGCAGTATGTAATGTCCTTCTTTATCCCCTTTTGACTAGTTTTGACTTGAAGTCCACCTTATCTGAAATGAGGATGGATACCCCAGCTTTTTGCTGAGTCCATGTGTATGATATGTTTTCCCCCATCTTTCACCTTTAGTCTCTGTGTATCTCTTTCTACGAGGGTGAGTCTCTTGCAGGCAACATATTGTTGGATCTTTCTTTTTGATCCAATCTGCCAGTCTATGTCTTTTGATTGATGAGTTCAGGCCATTAATTATTCAGGGTTATTATTGAGATATGATTAGTATTCCCGGTCATTTGGTTCATTTTATTTATTTATTTATTTATTTATTTATTTATTTATTTATTTATTTATTTATTTTGAGACAACTTGGTCTTCCTTTATTTGACAATTCCTTTAGGATGGTTTCCTCCCATTGCTGATTTGTTTCTTTTGTTTTTCATCTCTTCCTCATGGAATATTTTGCTGAGATGTTCTGTAATGCTGGCTTTCTTTTTGTAAATTCTTTTAGCTTTTGTTTATCATGGAAGGATTTTATTTCATCATCAAATTTGAAGGTAAGTTTTGCTGGGTATCAGATTCTTGGTTGGCATCCATTTTCTTTCAGGGCTTGAAAATGTTGTTCCAGGCCCTTCTAGCTTTTAGGGTCTGGATTGAAAAATCTGCTGATAACCGTATTGGTTTCCCCCTGAATGTAATTTGATTCCTCTCTCTTGCGGCCTTTAAAATTCTGTCTTTATTTGTATGTTGGGCATTTTCATTATAATGTGCCTTGGTGTGGGTCTGTTGTAATTTTGTATATTTGGAGTCCTATAAGCCTCTTTTACTTGATCTTCCATTTCATTCTTCAGATTTGGGAAATTTTCTGATAGTATTTCATTGAATAGATTGTTCATTCCTTTGGTCTGTTTCCTCTAAGCCTTCCTCAATTCCAATAATTCTCAAATTTGGCCTCTTCATGATTATCCCCATAGTTCTTGGAGATTCTGTTCATGATTTCTTACCATCTTCTCTGTTGTTCAACTTTGTTTCAAGGTTAAATATTTTATCTTCAATGTCTGATGTTCTGTCTTCCAGGTGTTCTATTCTATTGGTTATGCTTTCTATGGAGTTCTTAATTTAGTTTATTGTTTCCTTCATTTCAAGGATTTCTGTTTGGTTTTTTTTCAATATCTCTAACTCTTTATTGAAGTGATCTTTTGCTTCCTGTATTTGCTCTTTTAACTGTCGATTGGTGCAATCATTCAGTGTGCCTGCATTTGCTCTTGCATCTCGTCATTTGCTTCCCTGAGCATTTTAATTATGTACATTCTGAACTCCCTTTCTGTCATTTCTTCTGCCATGCTGTCGTTGGGTTTCATTGATGTAACATCTAGATTTGTTTGCAGCATTTTCTTTCCTTGTTTTCTCATATTGTTCAGGTATCAGTTGACTGGTGTGATATTGCAGATTTCCTCTATTGTCTTATAATATCCCTGAAGATTTCTATTATATCCCCTCTTAGTCTTCAGTAGCCTGAAATCTTGGAGGAAGTTGATAATGCAGTGCTCCACAAGGGAGCTGACTCCCTAGGGGTGGTGGCCTTCTGGTGGGGTATATTCCCTGCTAGTGGGCAGAGGTACCTTCACTTGCTGATGAATGGTTTGATTTCTATTTTATTCTGTTGTAATTGAAAAGGACATTTGGCATGATTTCAAACTCTTAAATTTGTTGACTTATCTTGTGACCTAACATACGATCTCTCTTGCTGACTGTTCCATGTGTGATTGAGAGGAACACACACCTTCTGCTGTTATGGAGTAGAATGTTCTGTATATGTTTGTTAGTACTGTTTGGTCTATAGTGGTGTTCAAGTCCTCTATTTACTTACTGAAAGTGGTGGGGTTATGGAAGTCTTCAACTACTATTATGTTGTGTTCTATTTCCCCCTTCTACTATTATTGTGTTGCTGTCAATGTTTGCTTTTTACATTTAGGTTCATATATCAGCTTTATGTCTATATACACATATATTTGTAAATTTTGTCATTATGTAATGTCCTTCTTTGTCTCTTGTGACATTTTTGACTTGATGTCTATTATCTTAAGTATGGTTACTGTGTTCTCTATTACCATTTGTTTTGAATACCCTTTAACTTTCATACTACGTTTCATCTAAAATGAACCTTGTAGATTGTTTATAGTTGGATATTGTTTTCTTCATTTGTTCAGCTACTCTGTGTCATTTCATTGGGAGTTTAATCCATTTACTTTAAAAACAATCAGTAGCATGGAAGGATTTAAAATTTCCATTTTGTTAACTGTTCTTTGGTAGCTTGTTGGCTCTCTTTTTTCTCTTGTTGTCATCTTTTGTTTTTCATCAGGGGCTGGGGTAGGGTTTCAGGGAAATGAGGAGTGACTTATATGGTGATATAGGGTTTGCCTTTGGGGTGATAAAAATGTTCTAAAATTAGAGTCTGATCATGGCTGCCCAAGTCTGTGAATTACTAAAATCCACTGAGTTGTAAATTTTGAATGGGTGCATTTTATGGTGTATGAATTATATCTCAACAGTCTGTTATTAAAAATTTTTACAAAGCTTAACTTTTACTTCTCATCCTTTCAATTGTTATTTTTATACAAATAAGTCATCCTTCAGTAACTGGACAGGTGTAATCCAGAGATTTCTCATGTCTCAACACACTCTGTGTGATTTGAATTACTTTATTAGCCAGTGATGTCTAATGCTCTTTAATGTCTACAGCTTCTCCTGAGCTGTTATGCCCATGACATAATGCAGGGTTCTGTCCACCTGGAGCCCTGACTGCAGTACTTTTGTGAGGAGCCATTTCTCAGATTTGCTGAAATGTAACATCTTCTCTGGGTATTGTTTCAATTTAGAACTGTCAGGCTACATTTTATTGCAGAAGTAATTCACAACTACTAATGAATTCACAATTACTAATGAATTCCCAGGCTCCAGCTGAACCAACTCTGTTCCTATCAACATACTGTCTGTTACAAACACGAATTGTCCTCTGTCCAAGTCTGCCATCTGCCCTGGGCTGCCTCCTAGGAGGGCCTGGAGTTGGGCAAATGCAGTGTTTTTTCTGACTTCCTTCTCATTGCTGAATACGTTTTTAGTGATAGTGGCTCTTTCCAAACTGTGCTATCTCTGGCTCTTGTGTATTGATCCATTTATCCCCCTGTCTTAATTAGGAATGAATGGTAAATAAGAAAAAACTTGGAATAGACTGTTCTACAGTTCCACCTACCAGCCGTTTTTCTCTTTGTGTAATCCTGTTACCTCAAATGTGGGCACAGAGATTTTGGGCAGGAATTCAAAGTTTGTGTTTATTTTGTTGGGAGAAATGATTTCTTATAATGAAATATAAAAAATAAGTAAATGTCAGAAGTAATTCTGATGAATATATTCATCTCACTTATTGTTTTGAAAGACAGGGTCTCGCTAGTAGCCCACGCTGGTCTTAAAGTTGCAATCCTCCTGCCTCAGCCTCCGGAGTAACTGGTGATATAGGCATGGGTCACCACCTGCTATTCATGCCTTTTTCATGATTATTTTTCAGCTCTCCTGCAGGCTTGCATTCCCTGTTACCAGCATGCATGGCTCAATGTTCACAGCCTGGAGGATTCTGGAAGTAATGAGAAGAGAAGCTGCAACAAGTGACTGGTTAGCTGCAGTGGAGTCCTTGCTTCCTATTACCACAGAGATCCCCAGGCACGTTTTCCTTCTGCTGGCTCACCTCCTTGTTGAAGATAAGGGACAAAACCTTCACCAGATACTGAAAGTCACCACAGAATTAGCTCAAGCAGACTCCTCTCAGGTAAATTATGAGAATGATGGAACAGTATAGGAAAAGCTTAGTTATTAAAGTTACAGATTAGTCTTAATTTGTGGGTTATTTATATCTAAGTTATATATTATGGTTTGATTCTCCCAGATCTTCATCTCCTCAGTTTTATTCTTCTTACTCTGAATTGATGTATACTTAATGCAAGCTTCTTCTTCTTTTTTTTTTTTTTTTTAAATGAAAACAAGGACATCGGTATATGATGCTATTCTGGTTCTTCGATTTTTAGTGGATTTGCTAATTTGTAATGCTTTTGCTGACTCTTGCAGTATTTCAAGGTGCATATTGATCTTTTTAAGATAGACCCCGATGAATCAATTCAAAATAAACTGTTTGTGCAATAGGCATTAATGTCTTTTCAACCTCTTGCAATTGATCCTATCTTCATTCATTTACTACACCAGAAATTATTGGGTCCTTACTGTGTGTGGTTACTGATCTGCAATACTGGGATGTGAGAGTAACATTTCTTGTCTGCAGAGAATGTGAGTGTATAATAAAAGCAGTAAGACTGTTTTGTCTGCCTTTTAAGCTATATGTTTAAACTAGTATTCTGTGACACCACAACCCTTCTTTACTGGATGCATCTTTAGAATGGGGAGGTTTCTGTAAACAAAAGGGTATCACATTTTTATTACCCTCTGTCTATATCTTTGCTTGTGTTTCTTTTCAAGCATGGTGAAGGAAAATATTCATTTCTTATTGGAAATCATCTTCCTAAAGGGAAAAAAATGTGATGGTAGAGATGGGGCAAATGTATTTAAGATACAAGTTAATGTATTTTGGAATTCCTTCCCACAACCTGTCATGCACATTCCTTTTAGTTAAGTGCTACCTGCGGACGTCTCACCAAGTTTTCACTCTGACCAGCTCTCTCCTGTTCAGATACTCCAAGTGGATATGTCATGTACTTAGAGTATCTCTGTTTCATGGCATGATGCAAATCATTCCACTTGTTTCCTCTTTTCCTTTTCCTTTCAATTTCTGTAATGATTCTACTTCTAACCAATGTTTTCTTTCAGTGTTGACACCTTGTAGGATAATCTTTTAAGACTAGTTAATGCACAGGTCATGCCTGGAGGATTATCTAAAAAAAAGGATCCCTTGAAATAATACAGCAGGCTACTTTAATCTGTGTACGCTCCTGATACAAAGCACATATTACGGCTACTTATTCCACCCCCTCTTCTCTCAGTGCACTGGGCCTTTAAAATTCTAGGGTCATGTTTTTTGTTACAGGTCATGGAAACCCATGTTAAATTACTTCAAACAGTTTTTATTAACTCTAGTATTTAGGTTAATTGGGCCTATATAGTGTGGACAAGATAGTTTCTTTCTTCTATTTGTGAAAAAGCTGGAAGTCCAAAGCCTTAGAACCTTGCTTTCACAGTCCAAAAGAAAGAGGGAAGTAGAGAATGCTCAGATTAGCTTGCGCAGATGTGAACCGACCATCTAATAGAATGATGATGATGACCACTTCAATTCTCAGTTGACTGTAAGTGGGTTAAGTGTCAGAGTCCTAAAGTTGTGCCACCAAGTTCATGTGGAATGAAGTTAGGATTTCCCCAAAGTAAAGATAATTTCCTGGTAATAAAAGTGGAAATATGCTAGATCGATAAAAGACAAAAGCAGAACTCCTCCTTCTGTGTTTCAGAGAACATGAGATGCTGTAACTATGGCAGTTGTGCTGAGATGTCCTCCTCTTTCAGCCTTCCAGCAGCTAGGTGGTTGTCCTATCCCAGGCTGTGGGACTTCTTTGGCTGGTTACCCTCTGGCCATCCGGTGTTTCATTTATTTACCCTAATATCCTTACAAACATTATTTTTCATGTGTGCTGTAAATGGAATTGTTTGGGGACCACTATAATAATCATTCAGGTTCATGTATTAAATAAATGATTATTAAACCATGCTAAAATTTGAAATCAATGTACACTTCTGTTGGATATTTTTTGGATGGCTTTGAAGGAAATGAGGAAAAACATCCAGTGTAATTGTGCTGTTAAAATGAATGGTAGGGCTGGGGATAAAGCTCAGTCGGTAGAGTGCTTGCCTTGCAAGCCCTAAGGCCCTGGGTTCAAATCCCCAACACCGAAAAAAAAAAAAAAAAAAAAAGGCTGGGGATGTGGCTCAGTGGTTAAGCACACCTGGGTTCAATCTGTAGTATCAAAAAAAAAAAAAAAAAAGAATGAATGGAAGAATGAAGGATTTAAATATGTTTATCCAAATTCATGCATATTCTTAGGCAATATTATTCATAAGAACTTGAAGTGAAGTTGTTGTATTCTTTGGGAAAGAAATTTGTCCTAGAAATAGGAAACAGTGTTTTTCCCCTCACTTTTCCTTATGAAGTGACTGTATTATATTAATTTTTAGTAACCTTTAGCTACTAGGTAAAACAGCCAAAAAGAGAGGACTGAATATTTTGAAAAGTAAGCTTTCCAACTGTGAATAGATGCTTGGAGTAGATTCAATTTAAATGAATTGGAATTATGTGAGGAATGTTTTCTATTTCATTTAGTTGATTAACAGTATAAGTAATATAGTCTATTTCATGTGGGTTTGTCCTTTCTTTACCTTATGAGAAGTAAAAGCAATTATTGGCTCAAATTTATCAAGGAGTCGATACTAAAAGAAAGTTTTAGACTACTCGTAAGAGAGGCTACACAAATAGGTAAGATTTCAAGGCTTCTTTCCTATCTGTTTTGTTGTTCACCTAACGTGTGGTAGGTTTCCATTGGCTGCAGGATGGTTATCTAAGGGTTGTGTTTGAATGACATCATCATTCATTGGAAGAATCCTACTATGAGACTTTGTGAAAGAAAATATTTGACAAGTTTGAAAGAGACAAGCCATATGGAAGTATGTGCTGGCATCTTTTGCTACTATTAATTCTAAGTGGTATTAATGGAATTCTTAGTAGTATAGGTTATTAGTTATATAAGTTTTTAATCCACTGGTAACACTATATTAATGTTAAAAAGGGTGATTTTTTAAAAAATGTGCTATTACTTCTTTCCTATCATGAAGATGATGGATTCCCTTCCCCAATGTGAGTATCATCCTTAGTTTCTCATCTGGTTCCCCTGAGGCATACGTTTGCCATTGGTTTAACTCCTTTAGGAAGACTGTGGAAGTTAAGTGTTCTAAAGGAAATTGGGCTTGAGTCCATTTTAGAGTTAACTGGATACACAGGATGACAAAATGATTAGATAGTTATTCAAAGCCAAGGCAATGAATCCATACTTGAAAGAAAAAGATTTTTATTTCTAGAAATGCTGTCAGCAGTTATTAATAATCCTTATAGTTTTCTTACCTGAATATCATGAGACTCACTATGCAGACGATTCAAGCTTGTGTCAGGCAGCATTCACTAAAAAAGTCATTCTCTTATATTCTTGGAGAGAATATCTTTTTCTGTGGATAGATCCAAGAATGAGCATCCTGAGTGAATTTCCTTGAAAGTCTTGAAAGTTTGAAACACAATGATTTATTCTAAAGAGAGGTTTTCATATCATGGTCTTTGCTGATGATAAATGAGGGTTCTGTTTCCTAAATTACTGCCCCACTGCCCTGAAATAGCAGTTGGTAGATTCATGTGCTTTTTGACTATTTTGAAATAATAATTCCTGCTTTTCTGATACTGTAATATTATTTTTCCTGCATTTTGATGTGAATCATTGAGGCTGCCTTCAGATATGCCTAAATGACAACTGAAGAACCAGGCTTCATGGCTTGTATTTGACCCTCTTCTTTCCTTGTCAGAGAGCCATTTCCTACCTTCTGCCTTTTCTAGAATCTGGCCACGTCTGGGGTGGAGTCAGTGGTAGTGAATGTTAAAGGTTGACTATGGAGTTAGTTAAGGGATGAAGTGGATTCCAGGCTTAAATGAGGAATTTTTCTGAATTTTTATTTATAACCCTTCTAAGATGATTGAATTATATTTTGACCTCTTAGTCAGTGATTGACCCACCAGTATAAATGATTATGGGAAGCAATCAACAAACATATGGAAAAATGTTCAACATCTCTAGTAATTAGAGAAATGCAAATCAAAACCACCCTAAGATTCCATCTCACCCCAATTAGAATGGCGATTATCAAGAATACAGGCAACAACAGGTGCTGGCAAGGATGTGGGGAAAAGGTACACTCATACATTGCTGGTGGGGCTGCAAATTAGTGCAGCCACTCTGGAAAGCAGTGTGGAGATTCCTTAGAAAACTTGTAATGGAAGCACCACTTGACCCAGCTATCCCACTCCTTGGCCTATACCCAAAGGACTTAAAATCAGCATACTACAGAGATACAGCCACATCAATGTTCATAGCTGCTCAATTCACAATAGCCTGGGGGTGTGCCTTTGGGGTTTATATTTTGTTTCTGGTGAACAGAGCTCTTTGTGCTTCCTGATCGTCATGTCTTGAGCTGCTTTACTCCACTTTTTCCTTCCTCCATGGTGTTCTGCCTCTCCCTGGCCCTAGACCTATGGAGTCTGCTGACTCTGAACTGAACCCCTAAAAATGAGCTCAAATAAACTTTTCCACCTGTGAGTTCTTATTAGGTCTTTTGGTCACAGCGACAAAAAAACTGACATCATTCCATATACCTGATTGTGTCTTGCTTCTAACACTTCCAGCCTGACACATTGCTTTTACTTCTTCTTTTCCTTTCTTTCCTTTTTTATGTTCAGTTCTTGGCTTTCAGTAATCTTTTTCCCATGATTATTTTGACAACTTCGAATAATGCTTCTTGGGCTCCTTGAGATGAAATGAGTATTACTTATCTCTTAAGGCCTTTTCTAATATCTGTTCTGCCCTTCCTTCTCACGGGGCTCCCCCATAGCAGTTAAAATTGAGCATTATAGCCTAGAGGATAATGGAGGTATTGGAAGAATCTATTTTTCACATAACTTTGTGATCCTACAAAAACCTAATAGGACTTATCAGATGTTTAATAGTGTGTCTTATAAATATATGTAAAGAGAGAACCTGACAAAAGATTAGATTGTTTTTAGAAGTCAAGACTGCTTGTTGGTTATTTTAAAATCTGAGAAAATGTTTTCTTTCCATATTTCTACCTTTATGATTAAGGGTATATGTCAAAGATCAGTGCATGGAATATGGGTCACTAGAGTCTGGAAGCACAGGGGGAAAGAGAATAGAGGAAGTTTAGATAATGAGTATCAAAATATGGTCACAGAGGAACAATAAGTAGTAGTGTTCTACAACACAGTATGATGACTATAGTTTGCAACAATTATGTATTTTTTATTAAATTTCTTTTTTATTTTTACAGACTGCCTTTTGATTCATTTTATGCAAATGGTGTACAACTTTTCATTTTTATGGTTGTACACAATGTAGATTCATACCATTCATGTAATCATACGTATACACAGGGTAATACTTTCTGTTTCATTCTACTATCTTTCCTTCCCCTACCCCCTCCCATCCCATTTTCCTTTGCACCATCCAAAGTTCCTTCATTCTTCTCTTCCTCCTACCGCCCTGCCTCATTATATATCATCATCCACTTATCAGAGAAAACATTTGGACTTTGGTTTTTTGGAGTTGGTCTATTTCACTTAGCATGTTATTTTCCAACTTCATCTATTTACCAGCAAGTGCCATAATTTTATTCTTCTTTATGGCTGAGTAATATTCCATTGTGTATATATACCACAGTTTCCTTATCCATTCATCAGTTGAAGGGTATCTTGGTTCCACAACAACTGTGTATTTTGTAAAGAGCTATATAAGAAGTTTGAAGGTTCCCAACACAGAGATGACACATACTTAAGGAGGTGGAAATGCCAGTTACCACAATTTAATCATTATGCATTGTATACTGGTGTTGAATTATCACATGGTACTCCCTAAATATGTATAATTATGTATCAGTTAAAAATTTAAAACATACCTAGTATCTAAACTGAATATTAACCATAGAATACTAATTTTTAGGTTGGTTTAAATGGTTTAGTGACTCATTTCTAATGGATAAGTCCAATGTCATGTGTAAAGGATATCAACTTCTTTTTTATTAACTTATAAAATGGAACATGCCAAAGAATAAAGGCTTACAGATTATTAAATTCTCTCTCTCTTTTTTTTTTTTGTGGTGCTGGGGAACGAACCCAGGGCCTTGTGCATGCAAGGCCGGCACTCCACCAACTGAGCTATATCCCCAGCCCCTATTAAATTCTTTTTAGTTGAAATATAAAACCAAAATTATATATACTAATTGGGTACCATGTAGTGTTTTGATACATCTCTACATCGTGTATTATTTAAATCAGGTTAAACATAACTATTTTCTCAAGCACTGATCATTTCTTTATGGTGAAAACTTTAAAAATCCTTTCTGGAAGGCTTTCGAACTACATAGTGCATTATTACCTGTAGTCTCCCTGCTGTGTCTTAGCACACCAGAACTTCTTGGTCCATCTGACTGTAACTTGGCATCCATCGATCAGCCCCTCTCCCTACTCCCTACTTTTGGCAACCACCATTCTATTCTCAACCTCTGTGGCCTCAACTTTTGAAGATTCCACATATGAGTGACAGCAGGCAGTGGAAGGTTTATAAATTTGACTTTAGGTAGCCACAATGTCTTCCTTAAATCCTACTGTCATTGTTGAATTTAGCCAAGTGAGTTTCATGAGACTCGGTGCCTCTTTCAGACAGGTACTGGCTTACTGTTGTTTGGAAGTGGTGATGGTGATGTTTGTTTATTTTGTCTTGTTTTTAACTTGTGTTTTACAGCTCTGACATCTTTTATGTGCTTTTTACATTTTGGTTGTTAAGCCTAGCTGAAGGCCTTGCTTAATGGGAATAATTTGATAACTTCATTTTTTTGTGATGTTTTCAGGACTTAATTTTTTTTTTTTTCATTAGTATAGTGTACACAGATTTGAGCCCTTTGAAATCATTTACATGTCTAGGTTCATGGCCCATGACTTTCTGGTCTTTTAAAAGTCATATTATCAAGCAGTAAAAGTTGACTATCAGGGCAGAATCCTGTGATAGTTCTACTCAGAGTCATAAGCCATAATTTAACATGAAAAATGAATAAAAAGTGTGTGAAATTTAATGGTCTGTAAGTTACTGCTGTGAGAAAAGAAGAAAATATGTAATATAAAAGAATTTTCACAAAGAGTCTTAGGCCGCTTTGCACTCTGTTCTTTTGTCACCGAGTTCTGTGAATTGCTACCTCCTGAAGCTATTCTGTTTCCTGTGTTCTTCACACCAGCAGATGAAGTCAGATTGTACAGTGCTTTTAATAAAGACCTTTACAGATAAGTTCTGAACTACTATTCCCTGGTAGCCATAGCATTGATTATGCCTAGGAAAGAACTGGTGTGATCCTGTTCATAACACAACAGTCAGACAAAGGGAAACACAGATCAAAATACAAGTTCAAGTTGCATCTACCCTATCCTGTGGAAGTATGCTTATTTCTTCTTTATTCACCCCATGTAGATATCTGAATAAATTGTTTTAAACTAGAAGGATTCTTTTGTGTTTTCTAATTGTGTACATGAAGCTGAGAGTTTATATTCAGGGAAGTACTGCTGTGTCCATTTCCTGCCATTTCTGAGCATTGATATTGGGCTGAATTATTTCTGAGGTATCTATAGATTAGAAATCACTTAAAATTCTCATTGAAGGCATGTTTGATTGTGATTTTTTTGAGTTCATCCCATATCACTGAGAAAATTCCTAGCTTACTAATTACTAAAACAATAGCCATTTGTCTTGATGTGTCACTAAACACTGAGCATCAGAAAGGAGGGGAGTGGAGTTTGAGGAAGAGGTGTCCAATACTGCCTTCAGAACAGTGGAGTCTGTTTCCTGCTGATTTTCAGGAAGCAGTAGATGTGTCTCCTGGTTAAAACTCTGATGGTCTTTTAGCGTTTTAGGGGATCTGAGAGGAGAATAACGTTTTGTGGTAACTTTGAATTTCAAGGGAAAATACATTGAAGTACACCATTTCCAGAGCAAATGTTTTCCTATTTGGTCATTAGGAAGGTAAAGAGGGAATTAGTTCTCTGCGTACTTGCACTATCACCCTAAAGTAAGGCTGCCAATTGATGTGCCTCACCACTTCTGTGCGCTTGCACAATCACCCCTTCAAATTAGAGGAAAGTCTTACTTAAAACATTTCTTTCTATCTGCAGAAGCAACCCATACCAGCTCCTATCACCAACTTGGCCTTGATTCTTATATGTAAATGCATATACGAGGCTCACCAGACCTCAGAGAAAATGTATCAAATGACTAACCCGCACACCTAGGAGAAACAGAACTCAGGGCACAGAAGATAATGAAAAGACAATCTAAGTCCTAATCAATGTTGAGAAGATATTGTATAAATGTTTTTATATAATAAAAAAGGTATTATGAGAAAGAAGAAATCTGAAAATTTCAGAGGCGTGATTGCCACAGTGCAACTCTGGTGACTATGTTTGTGATTTGTAGATGATTCAAGTACTTTTTTTAGAATATACAACAAAAAGATGAAAATTTTAAAAAGTGAAGATGTTGGTGGTCAATTTTTGGTGTTCTAAAATCTACAAACTGGCATCTCAGGTTGGAGGGATCAGAGAACATGAAGCACAGAAACTTAAAACACAGCAAGAGACCCCCTTGGCTGGAATGGGGCTGGGGGGCATAAGGCTGCAGATTGTTAGGAATCCACTGAAAGCCAAGCAACACAATGAGAATATGTTAGTTGCCTAAATAAGTCCCCAGAACTTCAAGGTTAGAGAGAAAATCCCAAGAGATTTTGAGAAAGAACGGGGAAAGAAAACCTTACTTAAAATTAATATTTGATCCAGTGAGTTTGTGGTGATAATTGTCTTCAAAATGGTAAGATAGGAACCTCAGCATTTGTTGGATCTTCAGTCTTGTGTGATTATTTGTCTTCATTATGCTAGCTTACACTGGCCCTTCGATCAGGCAAATCAAACAGGAAACAGAGCCATGACTTCTGTGAGCACATATCAAAAGGAGGAGATTAAGAAGGTCCAAGTCAATCAGTCAAATAGCATGCTTACTTACGTTAATTGCCTAATGATCAAAAGTTATTTTTTTTGTATTTTCTTTTGTAATGCTCATAATTGGGAGATTATAAAATTTAAATAAAGGACGTTTTTGGTAAGCCAAAAGAGGAGATTTTGTATTCCTTTTGTTTTTTGAAAAATATGAGATTGTTGAGAAAATTAGACCTTATTTGTTTGGGTTGAAACATTTACAAGATTTGACAATTGAAATCTTGAAACACTAATTCGGTAACACGGAGGCCTCTTTGGGTTACAGAGTTTTAATTGGACCTTGGCATACAAAGACAGTTAGTGGAATATGCATAGGGAGATGGGCAATATGCCCTGTGCTAAGTACTATAATACAGGGAGAACAGAATGTCAGGTGTAAGCCCAGAAAGGGGCAGCCACCAGTAGGAGATTGATGAGTAGGTTTTGCTGGATTAATACAAGTTCTTTAAAATGAAATTGGGGAAAAATAAATTTCTGTCACTTAGGAAATTTTTTTTTTGTGTGTGTGTGACATTTTTATGATTCTCTTTTAGTACCATTATTGAGAAAACAGTGAATATCTGGAGGTTCTGGAGTAGTTCTTTACTTTGTGACTATTTCACCAGTAGTATTTTCTCTAATATCTCAGATGTAATTTTCTTTTTGGGGAGTCAAAGCTAGCAACACAAAAGTCACAATTACAACTACTATCTGATAACTGTAATTGAAATGATGGGTCATGATTTTGTGAATTTCTCCATAACTCTCAAGTTGGACAGCAGTGTTAGCTCCTTTACCAGGAACCATGAGACATGTGCTATCCCTTTGTTGTGCACACTGGGCTTCTATCCCACCAAAGCTATTTGAACATTTAGTGATAGAATAATAGACTCTTGCAAATATTTCAGAATAGTTAATGTGAATAAATTGCGTATTTCAAATTTATTTCCAATAGGTAGACATTGTTACCAAGTAAGTGAGCCAGATAGTTAGAAGTGACTCTGGGTGATTTCTGTGTGGTAGGCTTTTGGTACACAGATGGACTTTTGGAGAACATGTGACAGTCCTCCTTGCTTATTACCATTCTTGTGCGAATGGATTGCTTCCTTCTTCATTTAAGAGGATTTGTGTATTTCTTCCCTGCTCCATCCTTTAAAGAAAAGTGCATAAAAATGTTACCTGAATTTGTCATATTAACAGAATCAAATAGCACTAAAGCTCCATGAGTTTAGTCAAATCAGATGAAGATTTTGAAGTGTCCTGGAATGTAAATTGTCTTCAAAGGGAATTTTTAGTAGATGCAATTAGATTTAGAATTTATGAAAGGCATCTCTCAAGGAAAAACTCTTACTTGTTTTTACTTCCCAGGAACCTCAGATAGATTCTGGGTTTTGTTGAGTGATTAATTAACACATAAGTATATTTACCTACTGTCTTAGAACCAGTAAACTATTTTCCATTATTGTCATGTGTATTCAAACTAATAGATGGAACATTGTAGAATCCAGGGACAAATTTAGGCTAGATTAGGTTATAGTAAAATCTTATTAAATTGAAATCCTATTAATTTAGAGTTTGGGGTAATTTTGTTATAGGCTGAGTTAAAGCATAAACAGGTATTGAAGCTACTGTTTCAGGCAGTACAGATTTGCTCATTTACATTAGTACAGTGAATGTGCCAATTTAAAATGATCAAATTATCTATTCATTAAGACATACTCAACAGGGACTGGTAATTGGAAACACATGGCTAATTAGTTTGTTACAGTATATACGGGAAAGTAATCAAATTTTATTTCTTTAACCATTTTTCTTTAATTCAGTCCTTTCCTACCTTCATTATTTCTAGTAGTCTGAATTATTATTAAGGATAATTATACTGGTGGCATTTTACTCTATGTGCACTTAGTGTCAAATTGTATTCAATTTTTAATGTAGAGGTGCGCCTTGATCTGTTAAGTGCAATTATCATGAAATTATCATTCAACATGAAATATTGTGGCAGTCTTGTTTTATTAGGTTCTGTTTTATTTATTAAGCATCTTCAAGTCATTCATTTAATCATTCAACATATGTTTATTGCAATCCTCCTACGTGGTAGGTGCCGATAATACTAAGGTGAAATAATAATGTCTGTGCCTTCAGGAATGATGAGGTTGATGGGTTGACAGAGGCATTAAAGTTATTCTTCAGATCCAAGAATGTTAATTGCCACTGGGAGGTGTATAAGCTCCCCTGTAACTTAGATGTTGGGATGGGGCACATGAGTTTCTCTGATGTAGGGGAAAGGGAAAAACATTCTAGTCTGTAAAAAGAAGGCATGCATATACACTGAAGTGTGGTAGGTAATAGTGGGGTAACGTGTATATATAGTTGAGGAAAGTAGTTCTTTATATGGGTATTAGAAATCAAAGGTCTTGAAGAGCTTTGCAGCTAGGCAGAAGATGAGAACTTCTTTAAAGTACTGGGATAGTCAGAAGAGAGCTGAGGTTGTTTCACAGAATGCTGAAATAGAAATATCAATAGAGACCTTGATATATACCAGTGTGTTCTGAGACACAACACTCAGTAGAACTTGGCAGTACAGGAGAAATAAACCTAGATGCAGTCAAACTACTAGAGCTCTTAAACCTCATTAATTGATGTATATACATCAATGTTATTAGACACACATCAACGTTATGCAGTGAGAGGATAGAAAAAGAGAAGAGGGAGGGGAGGGTGCTCAAAGCAAGTTACTGGAGAGTATGAGTTTCAAAAGTTCCAGCCCCTTACCTTAAGCCTGGTGACAGGGACCTCAGCCTACTCCCCTACTTCTCTCATCCCATCCGTAATTCAACTTGATGTGTGTCTCTTACAGTTGTGGTGGTTGAGTGGATATGGTATATTGATGATTGCCTGAAATATTTAAGAGGGAATAAAGATCTGGCTAGCTATTGTGATGGTGGAAAAAGGAGGGAGTACTGCAATATCAGGATTAACTTACATGTCTAGAGTTTGTCAAAGCATAAGATTTGTTAGTGTTTCTCATAGTAAAACGTGGACAGCATGGGAGAGAGAACTGCAGTGGGGTTGTCTCAGATCTCTTGGGGGCTGCTCAGAGGCCTATATAGGCCTCTATTGGAAGAAGCAGAATCCTAGGGACTGTGGAACAGATCAGCCAGAAGAGAGAGTTTTACCTGTGTCAAGAGTCTTAAGAAAACTTACTCTTGTAGGTTTGGGCTACTTACCATGGAACAGTTGGAGAATCCTTTTGGGGCCTGTGAAATGTAAAGACAACCCTAGCCATGTAGTTACAGGATGCTGACATTGTTCCCCAGGGGGAGCCTGTCCAGATTCAGAGGTGGAACAGGGGAGGCCGAGCCTCTCAGTTTCCATTAACAGTTGTAAATTTACGAGAATCCCTGAGAATTTGCCGGCCATCACTTGTAGCCTTTGCTAGGGAGATTATAGATTTTGCTTTCCTAATCCCATTTGCCTGGGAGGAAGAGAGGTGTAGATGTTCTCAGTTTTGACTTCTGTGAGCCTTGAATGATGCCAAATTATTTATTGTAGTGTAGACTGCCAAATGATCAGTTCTTTGGTGTCCACTTTTAATTTTTTTTTTTTTTTTTTTTTTTTTTTTTTGAGATTCACTGATGTTTTCAAACAGGTCTGAAAACTCTCTTTGGCTAAAGTTTTTCTCAGGCAATGTCATATTGTCCTTAGAATTGATGGTGCATTGCCAAAATATTGTAAAGCATTAAAGTAATTGCAATAACCAGGTCTGCTCATTTCAATTCTTTTCTTGTTTTTCCTTTTTGACACATTAGTGGAATTTCCTGAGCTCATATAGAAAGGAGGAACTTTATGTTTATTTCTGTTGCTTTGAGGAGAATTCTTGGTGCCTGACTTAGGGCACTTAGTGATCATTTGATGAGTTCTTAGTTATTTTTGAAGCTGGGGAGGGTTCAGGCAATGGTCTGGAAAATTGCTAAAGAAAGTCTAGGAGTCATTTTTGAAACAGTAGAAAAATGAAGACTTATACATGCATGTGTTAGGTTGTCTTAAAATCAAACCCTAGCCAAAGCTGTAGTGACACATGCTGTTCATGAAAGACTTAATACAGTCCTTCTAATCGGATGAATTGTCTTGTTGTGCAAAAACTGTTATTACACTGTGTGTGAAACCAACCATGCTGCAGGGGGAAAAATTAAATCGCCTGACTGAGAGGTCACTTGTGAATAGTAACACAAGATCTATTACCGTTATTAGAGACTCTGGAGGACAGTCACCCTTTTATGGTCTTTCAACTGCTGGAATGAAATATTTTAGTGGTAAATGACACCCTTCTGGGAAATCTTCCTGAAGATTCCTTCTTTGCCATTTTTATGTAGAAAGAAAGGTGGGGGACCACAGGGGAAAAATCACATTATTCCTTTCAGATCATTTAAAAAATTTACCTAATTTGATTTCCGGTGATAGTATTTGCCTTTGAATGTTCTTCATTACACCATTCTTAATCTGTGTCGATTAGGACCACACTCGGTCCTTTTTTAAAATGTCATATACTTTCTATCATCTTTTCTATAGGTAAATTCACGATAGCATGAAAACTCAGATACCAGAGTGATAGTTTATGATAAGATATGGATTAAGTACTTTAAGATACATGAAAAGTCTATCATTTTTAAGGGTCTTTGAGTATATAAAAGGAGGAATATATTTGAGGATATAGTTTAGTTCTGCATGACAATATGCTGAGTGGTAAATATTTTAAGAAATTTTTGCAGAAGTGAGTGAATAGCTATTGATCTGAGGTCACACTTTAGAACACAGTTAGTAAAGTGGGAACCAGAGTTCTTTCCAATGAATTATATTCATTATAAACTGTCAATTCATTTGTTAGTTTATTACTACTCTGGAAATTTTCTGCCTTTTGCTAGATGGGTGAGATTAATTTCTGTGGGGATGAGATATAAAGTTGTTGGGGACAGCATTACAAATATTTTGGGTGAATTTTTGGTTAATTTTGAAGTTGGGTAACTGATCTTTTTTTTTTCTCTTCTCATTATTTGATTTCAGCATCTTTTATTTTCCTTTTCTCTAAAGCCTTCCTTACTTCGTTGCCCAAATTCTGTGAAACTATTAGAATGATGTGAATAGGCACATAAATTCTGTTGGATTTTTCAGTGCCTGCTTTTGTTACAGGTATTTTGATGGGTTCATTAAAACATATCTGTTGAAATAGGGGTTGGGAGGAAGGGAGGAATGGAGAAAAAGGGACTATATTGTCAGCAGGAATAATGCATAGATATGTGAGCTTCACCTGGAAATAAAAATAATTTTGTAAAATGGGAGGTAGAAACCCTTTGTCAGGTTGCTAATGAGAGGCTTGACCTAGCTGCTGCTGCAGGAGCATCTTTGGGGATGATGAGAGATGCAAAATGCACTGTTGCTAGGCAACTCTCTTGACTGCCTTGGAGCAGGTTCATATGTGCTAAGAGCTAATGAATCCTCATGTCTGCTCTTTGAAAACTGTTTCAAAAGCCAATGAAGACATACCAGACATTTAGCATTTACAAGTACCTGAACCATTCTTGCCATGTCATTTACTCATTAAAAATTAAGTTGACCATTTAGTGTGTCCTGAATATTGCTTTTTTTATAGGGCGAGTCAAGGTTTGAGCCCTAATAAATGTTTCCACAGCAGAGCCCAATAAAGATGACTTAGCTCTGATGGTGCTATTTAAAATGTTGTATATTAAGCCTTATTTTAAATCTGAGTTTTGTTTTTTTTTTTTTAAAGTGGGTAAGTTGTTAGAGCCTACTTTTTTAGGCCTTTTTAGACATTTTTATATCTTACCACCTGCATACCTTGTTCAGCCCAAAGCCATTATCTCTGAAGATGCGAGGAATTTGGAACACAGAATTCTATAGGTAGCCTTTTTATCCATTCCTGCATTTAAAAACAAAAACAAAAACAAAACAAAATTAACCCTCAACAGTAGCCTAACCACAAAACACAAATTAAGGACTGATAAGAAGCATCCCTAGATCAAATAATGAATCTAAGTGCTTGTAAGATTCCCAACCTCTAATAACCTCTCAGAGGTATTGCCAACCTCTGATAGCCTCTTAGAGATATTGTGAGGATTAAAAGATCCTGTACATGATAAAACATTGTAAAGTGCAATGTAAACCTGTTTTTTTAACATTAAATTCCAGCTGATTGCTTAAATTCAATGAGAAGTTTGTGTTACTGAATTATTAGCTATTAGTCAGGCTTATTAATATTTTGTAGGATGGAGGATAATTATAGCAGGATTTATTTGTAAATAAATAGACCTTAGTTTGTACCTGTTCATTTTCAGTTGTATTAACTGTGATTTCTTTTGGTGTCATATCTTCTAGTATAACACCATGCGATAGAAGGCAAATAGAAATTTACACAGACATCCTGTATAGGCCATTTAAATTGAATTGTCGTATTTCTTTCAATTTTTCAAAATAAGAGATTTTGTTATGAATTCATAATGTCTATTTTTCTCATCTCTAAGATGAGGATTACAAAAGAACTCACCTCATGAAAGTCAACATGGGGATTAAATGAGATAATCCAGGGAACAATACTGGTTTATAATCAGTGTTCAACAAGAGTTTATATGTCATTGCAATTATACTTGTTTTTTGTAGCTCTTTTTATTCACTTTATATTATTTGCTACCCTGTGTTCCAGGAGTAGTGCTAGACTGTTACCTGGATAGACATTTTCCTTCCGCATCTGGGCTATCATTATCCTTAATTCCCCAAGAGCATGAAAAGAGAGACATTAGCTGTTATCTGTGGTTGTGTGCATGTTTTAAACTATACTTAGGTGCAAAAAAGGAGATAGAGAATAGTGTTCTTTGATGGGAACAAAATGCAAGCTACATTGATAGGATTGAATCTTCTGGTAACACATTAAAATAAAAGGTAAAGACAAACAAGGAATCTTCTGGTAACACACTAAAATGAAAGGTAAAGACAAACAGGGAAATAAGTTTTACCCATTGTTTACTTAATCCAGTATATCTGAAATATTATTTCAATATGTAATCACATTAAAATTTGAGAAATATTAATTTTACATTTTTGTATTAAACCCTCCAACTGGTGTCCCTTTGATTCTTATAGGACATCTTAATTCAGTGTAGCCATGATTTTAGTGTTCAGTAACCCCCTGTGGCTAGTGGTTACTGTATGGAAAGTATGGAGGCACTGAAAATTCCTAATGCTCACTTCTTCAATATCAGTATAAAACATGTCTTTGGAAATACTCTTCTTATTGGTTTTACTCACCTATAAACAGCCTCACAGTCTCTGCAGTGGAATAAAAACCTAAATGATCAAGAAGGATAATTCCTGGGCTCGGGTTTGTGGCTCAGTGGGTAGAGCACTTGCCTAGCAAGTGTGAGGCGCTGGGTTTGATCCTCAGCACCATATAGAATAAATAAATAAAATAAAATAAAGGTATCATGTCCATCTACAACTAAAAAAAAATATGTATTTTAAAAAACAGTAATCTCTAAAATAGAGTTTGTAGAGAGTAACCAAGAGGCTGATGAATGAATGCCCAGCAGTTTTTTTTTTTTCTGGGGGTTGGGGCAGAAGTAGCCAGTTTCAGTACCTATATCTTAACCCTTCCTTCCTTTTCAGTTAGTCTTGAATGTAATTCAGCTCATATTAATGTGTACTTGTTATTTTATGGTCCTGGGCAAAATCCCGACTAGGACAGGGCTATCATTTATAAGACATTGTCAGGCTAGTGTGGGAGAACAAGGTACACTGAAATGTCTGCACAAAGCTAGAATAACGAACTGTACTTAGAATGTTCTTTCCCTAGAAGGGGCAAACAATTCCTCTATTATCCTTAAGCACTTTTTTTCCATGGTTGTAAATATGCCAGTATATGAATAGTTGACTATCAGGTTAAAAATTGAGGAACCATATACGTGGTTCAGCAGAAAGGAAGAAAATAAACTGGTCAGGAAAACAGGAGAAGCAGGATCAGCCTTGTTCTCTGGTATCAACTGTCATCTTTGGGCAGGAAATCTGCCTTAGTCTCATTCCTCCACGAACCTTCTGGGTCCTTTGGTCTGTTTAAACATTCCTATTCTTCTGCCTACTGGTCCTATATCTTATGGTCACTTGACATGAAGCTCAGTCTCATCACTTTCTAAAGCATTGGCTGAAAGTAATTTTAGCAAAATAGCATCTTATTTTACCAAAATAATATTCTTTAAGTAAGAATAACATGTAAAACATACTAACAATGTTGTAGTATATATACTCAAATTTTCTTCTCTACAAAACACCCATATTTTATACATATGCACACAGAAGCATTAATACATTTTCCGTTGTAGTTAAATTTTTTGCTTATCAGTATGTTAGTTTATACAGATCTGGATTATGGTTTTTGAAGGCTGCTTGTGTTCTACAACTTAATATATACCTGTTTTCACATTGATAGATATGTAAGTTGCTGTGGAAAATATCTGTGGCCTTTGTGGACAGCTCAGTCTTTTAGGCCAGCTTTGTCCAGTAGAACTTTCTGCCATCATGTAAATGATCTATAATTTGTGTAGTCTGATGTGTTATCATATCCATCTACAACTAAAAAAAAAAAAATATGTATTTAAAAAAACACTAGCCACATTTGACTCTTGAGAACATGAAATTTGGCAAGTGTGACTGAGGAAGGAATATTTTAATTTTATTTATAATTTAATTTTATTTTTTTGGAATACTTTAAATTTTATTTAGTTGAAGTCAAATTTAAATAACCACATGTAGCTATTGGCTATTTAGAGTCTTTATAATTCTTCCATTCTGAACAATAAAAAACAATCATTATTATTTAGTATCTTGCACTTACCAAAGAGCTTCTTAAAATGTCCTTTTGGTCTTACATCTTAATTTTTATCGCTAATAACCATTAGCTATACATTTAGTCTTCAAAGTTGAATTTGACTTATTCACTCAATAGCAATTGAGATTATAGTTTGTGAGTTCCTTAACTAGAATGTGAACTGCTTAAGAGCAGGGGCCCTCATTTCTCAAATTGAATCATTAAAGCCTATTGTGGAACTTGCCCTCAAATATTTTTGGTTGTCAAATATATAACTTTTAGGAGAGTTTTTTATTACTGATATTAGAAATACTCTAGAAGTTACTCTCTTTAAAAATACTACATATCATTTTGTTTTCTTATTTGCTGCTTTCCTTAAAGAAAAGAATGATCCTGGGTCAGGGGTCCCGATGACTATAATCAGGTTCAGTGATTTTCTAGGAGGACTCAGTACTGAGCTTTGAGTCATAAGCATTGCTATGATTTATTACAGTGAAAGGATAGAAAAGCAAAATCAGCAAGGGAAAAGGTGCATGGGGCCAACTCCAGAGGAGACCAGGCGTGAACTTCTGAGAGTCCTCTCCCAGTGGAGTCACATAGGACTTGATCTCTCCGATATCACATCATGACTGTGCCTCTTAAGCGTTTTTTAGTCAGAAGCTCATTTGAGACTCTGTGTCTAAGGTTTTTACTGGGGGCTGGTCAGGCTAGGCATATTTTGGAAACAGTGGATGTATAGTTTAGGGACATTTTATCAGTTGAAAAACGATGAGAACCTTCCCAAAATTCAGTTTCCAAGGCCCTATCAAAAGACCAGCTTTTTAAGTAGTCCTTCCTACAGATGGCAGTCTCAAACTGGCTGTGTTAACTCTTTTCTGCTTATTTATTTAAATATTGATTAATTTATAGTTGTATAGTTATATGTTAAATAGGTCTGAAATCAATCTTTATAATCCTTCCCTGTTCTCCCGCCCCCCATTTTTTTGGGTACCAGGGATTGAACTCAGGGGCACTCAACTACTGAGCCACATCCCCAGCCCTATTTTGTATTGTATTCAGAGAAAGGGTCTTACTGAGTTGCTTAGTGCCTCACTTTTGCTGAGGCTGGCTTTGAACTGGCGATCCTTCTTCCTCAGCCTCCTGAGCCAGTGGTTTTACAGGCGTGCACCACCACGCCGGGCTGGTCTCTGTTTTGATATTTAAACATATACATTAGATAGCTCCCAAGTAGGTGATTATTAGTCCTCTCAAATTTTGGTTATAGAAAATTTGATACATTTAGAGCAGTTCACTCTATTTCTAAAAATTCTTTAAAACACTTCCTTTTCCACATCAAACTCAAATATGCCTTTTAACTTGGGCCTCCAGATTATATAAAGCAAACCTAGTTTTGTCTTTTATAAAATGTATTTTGGTCAGCTTTTCATCACTGTGACCAAAAGACCTGACAGGAACAACTGAGAGGAGGAAAAGTTTGTTTTGGACTCACAGTTTCATAGTGTCAGTTTATGGTTGGCTGACTCCATTTCTCTGTGCCCAAGGTGAGGCAGAATATCATAGCCAAAAAATGTGGCTGAGGAAAGGTGCTCAGTTGATGACAGCCAAATAGAGCTTGAGTGCCAGGAGCCAGGGATAATATAATCCCCAAGGGTATGCTCCCAGTGACCTATACCCTATCCTACTGTTACCAACCCTTAATCCTTTCAAATTATTGATCCATCAAATGGATTAAATTACAGATTAGGTTTCAGTTCTCCTAATCTAATCATTTTCCCTCTGAACATTCCTACATTGTCTCGCTTATAAGCTTTCAGTGGACCACCTCATATCCAAATCATTAACACTATGTTAGTCTTTTAAATTTTTGATGTTACCTATTGCTAGGAGCACATTTTTCGAAGATTTCTTTTGCCTTTTTTTCTTTGTGGTTATAAAAAAAATTCTAATAATTATAGGGTTTATTTTTGTGGCATATGTTTTCCACATTATATTTTTAATATGGAAGTTTTTTCATTTGATTTACCCTGACCAAAAAATTAATACATGCTATGATATGTATTTTATGCATATTTAGGAAAATCTTTGTCTCTTAAATTTTTAATTTTTGTTTTGTTTTAAAATAGTTATATGGAGAGAATACTAGATCAGAAAATTTTAACCTTTTTTTATGAAAAATTTCAAGCATGCTCAAAAGTGGAGAGAATAGTACAATTAGCTTGATATATATAACCCTTATATTCCAGTTATTATTACATAGCTAGTCCATATTATTTATATGTTCCACTCCCCAGTTCCTAAATTCTGAGATAATTTGAAGCATATTACAGATAAGAGCTGAACTTTTAAAAGTTTGAAAATTTTATTCAGAAACATTGTATCATCTTTCATTACCCCATAATTAATGTCTATTTCACTTTCACTGTATCCTTATGATTTCACAAAAAATATCTTAAACTTTAACATGTAAGAAAATTACCTTAAAATTTATAGTCATAAAAAATAATGAGATTGATTGGTCCTGAAGTTTTCTGTTGCTACTTTTTTTCCTTTTTTTCTTTCATGTAGTGGGAATTGAACTCTATCACTGAGCTAGATCCCTAGTCCTTCTTATTTGAGATAGGGTCTTGCTAAGTTGCCAAGGCTAGACAAGTGCCTCAGCCTCCTGAGTCACTGGAATTACAGGTGTCTGCCACTGTGCTGGACACTACTTTTAAAAATTCTCCTTGTGTTTTTTAAGTTTTAGATTTATGCTTTGTTCATTTTGGGGAAGGTGGGAGGAGGGAGGAGTTTGTGTTTTAAGAATTTTTATGGTTTTTAAAGTTATT
Source organism: Sciurus vulgaris (assembly GCF_902686455.1). Classification (NCBI taxonomy): domain Eukaryota; kingdom Metazoa; phylum Chordata; class Mammalia; order Rodentia; family Sciuridae; genus Sciurus; species Sciurus vulgaris. The sequence continues at coordinate 39,230,660 of NC_136476.1, forward strand.
TTTAAAAGAATATCAAAGCATTGGCCAATAATTAAATGTGTTTTTATTTCCTTTTTAAAATCTAAAGTCAGGGGAGCACTTGGAGTGTGGCAGTGGCAGTGTTTAGGTTAGTTTGGCTGGGTATAGACTTCTAGGCTGGGAACCAATGTCCTTCAAAATTTTGTTTGTTTTCTTCCATTGGTTCCAAAGCTTCTAGAGTTGCTGTGAATAAATCCAATGTTATTTTGATTCATGAAATCCTGACTATGTGTTTATGTGGATCTAATTTCTGTTTTTATATTTCCCCTCTGGAAGATTTTAGTATGTTCTCTTTGTCCCTGGTACTCTATAATTTTATAACAATGCATCTTGGAATAAATCTACTTTCATCTGCTATGCTGGATAATTAATCTGAAAATTCAGGTCCTGATTTCTGGGGAATTTTCCTCATCATTTTATCATTTACTTTGTTCCCTCTAATGACTTCTTATTGCTTTTCTGGGTTGTCTGTCATTCGGACCCTGAATTCTTATACAGGTCTTCTCATTTTCTTTTCTTTCTCTATTTATTTCTCTTTCTCTATTTGTTTCTCTATTTTTCTTTCTCTATTTCTTTCGTAGTCCACTTTGTGGCTCATTTTCTTATCTTTCAATTTTAAAGAATTTTTTGTTTTCTAGATGTTCTTCCTTCTATAGCATATTAATCCTCATGCTATAGTTTGGATCTGAAGGTCCGTGTTAAGTTGGTTGCCTGTGGTGCTACTGGCAAGTTCTGGAACTAGTGGAAGAATGTTAGGTCATTGGGTATATGCCCCCAAAGGGGATATTAGGACCCTTACCCTTTCTTTCACTTTGCTTCTTGGTTACCATGAGGTGAATAGACTTCTCTCATATGCTTTTGTCATGATGTACTGTGCCACCACAGGCCCCAAGTGACAGGAACAAGAGATCATGGACTAAACCTTTGAAACTGTGAGCCAAAACAACCTTTCCCTCCTTGTAATTTGCTTATCTCAGGTATTTTGTCAAAGGGATAGAAAGCTAATGAACTTAATTAGTAGTCTCTTATTGCTTTAATGCTCAGTGAGCTCCTACTTGTCTATAGAATATGCAAACATTCACTTAATATTTCTTTGAATTTATTTTTTATAGTGGGAATTTAACTCTGGGGACACGTTACCACTGAGCCACAACTCCAGCCCTTTTTATTTTTTGTTTTGAGATAGGCTCTTGCTAGGTTGCCAAGGGTCTCACTAAGTTGCTGAGGCTGGCCTTGCATTTGTGATCCTTCTGTCTCAGTCTCCCAAGTCCTCTGGGATTATACTGTCACACCTGGCTTTCTTTGAAATTGTTTAAAAAATGATTCCTCTTTATCTGCAATTCTTGAATCCATCGAGAATTTTTTTCTGGCATGGTAATGCATTAGAATTACCTTTTCCTGGTAGCTAATCAGTTTTTCTAACACCATCATTGATTAATCTGTTTTCCCCGTGTTGGTTTGCATTGTCTGCTTCTATCATGGATGTCAGTGTCATCTTACTAATGTTTATTTCATCTCTCCAGTCTGATGATTTTCCCTGAGGCAGAAGATTATGCAAGATAAGAGCTTACTAAATCTGTTTTCTGTCATTTCTTAACAGTATACCACACTGTCTGCTTCTAGAAATAGAATTAGTCTTCATTGTTATTCACTGTTTCCAGAAATTTAGATCAATTCTTTTTTATGTTTTTGGTTTTTTTTCCACTAATGTTATTCCATTCTACATATTAGTCTTGGTTAGTGTAACATTATAATCCAGTCATTTGTTCACCATGATTCATGTAGACCCTATTTTATTTGATATTAAATTAGGACCTTATAAATTAATGGTATACCATGTATATCACTTATTTAAATTTCACAGTTTTCGTCACTGAAGAAGGAAAGTCAGTCTTCGGAGTCACACTTTATGTTCCATCCACTTGGGTTGACCCTGCATTCTTTTTTCCCTCCAACATAGTATGAATTGCTGTCACATTGACTGTTGTCACTCTTGCAGGTTTTTTCATATCCCAATAAATTGTTTGACTAACATGGCTTTCATTTCTTTGAGCAATATACTATTTTTAAAAAAATCAAAATGATTGGCTTTCTCTAGTTTTATTATATAGTGCTTACTTCGAGGAGTATGCTTAATTATATCTCACTGTTGGAGAGATTTCACACACCCTCTTTCAACTTTGATTGCTAAATGCAGAGACACACTCATATAAATTGTACCTAAGAGAGAGGAAAAATACATACATTAGAATTACTTATATTACCAATAGACTTTTAACTTTTGTTTTACCAGATTACCAGAGATTTAGAACTCACATGGTAGAAAATGTAAGAACTACTTTTGTCCAACAAAGAAATTTAATGCCTATAGGAATTCAGTCATTACAGTTATCATTTATAGCCAGTTGTCAAAATGTTAGCAATTAATAGAATTAATGTTGATTATATTCCTTTTTCTTCACTGGTGGTTATATGTTCATCCTGTGGCCAACCATTACTTCATGATTTAAGTTTTCTTATTCCATTTTCTACATATATAGGTTGTTTGTGTTGTCATGAAGATTCAGACGGCCGATAAAACTAACTTGGAAATCTAGTCATTGTTATTTCCTTCTCTGCCATTCTTCTCAAGTATAGGGTACTTGATTTTATCTGAGTCCAGTCTGCAATAATTTTTCTATCTTTCCATTATTGGAACTGCTGTGTTGTTGACCTTACTTATATCTCAAAATCTGAGAGCGTCTGCCTTTTTGACATCTGGGTAACCTTTATCTGACAGATCATGTCTTCTGATTCCAAGTTAATTTGAAGAGAGTACTATCTTTAAGTACTTTACTTTGCAAATGGCGTGCTTTTAACACTTGCTTACAGAGTCAAATGGTTGCAATATTATTATAAGATCCCTTTTTCTTTACCAAATTTGAGCAGATAGAGAAATCAGGAATAATTTTTACATTCTAAAAACATTTCAGTGTAATAGGTACTAGTGTTACAAAGGTGAAAACATGCCATCACTCCCTTTGGTGTGGATAAATGACAGGCATATGGGGTTTGGAGTTGCTTTGATCCAATCTTAACTTCAGTATAAACTTCCGTTTCTTCACTGGAAACATGGAGATAATCATAAATGTCTACAAAATGTTTATGAGAATCTTATAATGAGGGTTAGTAAATTGCTAGCTGCTGTTATTTGAGAACTCACTACAGATCAACTGCTGGAGTGACACAGTTAGAGGAACATATCACCATAGTCTAGAAACATTTCTTCCCTTGTGATGCAACTCTCAATGCATAAACCTTAAGACTTTAGAATGCTTGTTTTGTTATGGTGTTGGGATATAAATATACTTTGAATCTGAAGAGTAAAATTATACCATGTTTACCCTTCTTTTGATGTTGCTATATGCCTACAGATTCCTTGTAAGTGGAAGAAATAATTGGCTTTTCAGCACCTGTCAGTGGACTGCTTTCTAAAGGATTACTTAATCAGTGGACTCCCTAAGTAGAAATGTCAAGTAATTGAGGAAGATGGAATTAACTAATGTTCAAAACTTGATTGTGCATTACATCCTTTTTTGGTAGAATGATTTTTTATTTATTATTACTTTTTAAATTATGGGTTCTTGCTATGTTATCCAGGCTGATCTTGCATTCCTAGGCTCAAGTAATCCTCCTGCCTCTGTTTCCTGATTTTATGGGATTACAAATGTGTGCCACTGTACCTGGTTAGAGTGAAAAATTTCAAAAATCCCACTCAGTGTTAAAATTATTGAAGAGTGCATTTATGCTTCTGTTTGTACATACCATTCAAGCATATCCATTCTTACATAAAAATTGATGTTTTATCTTTTCATTTCTAACTTTGCACATACTATTATCTTGCCACTCTTTTATGAATGGCAAACACAGTTGTATATGTAGAATTTAGGTTCATTTTTCTTCCCTATAGAAGAACAAAGTCTTAGGCAAAGATGGTCAGCATTCATTGAGTATATATGTGCATAAAATGTGAACTCAGAATGCACTTTTGTCAGATCCAGTTTTATAATACATGAGTCTGAAAGATAAAGAAAACCAGATATTGCCTTGGATTTTTGCCTCTCGCTTTCATTGGATCATCATGTTCTGAGTTATTTCTTTTCACTGGCAACTTTATTTTCTCTTCATACTAATTTATTGCCATATCCCTCATACAGTAATAAAGTATGGACTATCTCTCATAGTTTTAAGAAAGAGGGATAGTTACAAACATTATATATTCTCTTATCTGATGCTATGATGGATAGTAACGGAGCCCTTTTTATTTCTTATAATTTATAAGTAGAAAGAACTACTCATAATTTTCATTATAGAACTGTCTAAAAGATTATGCTATAATTTGGTGTGGGGGGCGGTGCAGCCGCTTCGTAAGTGTTGCCAATATGTATGTTTTTCCTGGTGTTCAGAGTAGAATTTCTTTGTTCTTTGTGTGCTGTACTTCAGGGAGCTGGTTTGTGACTCATCCTGCCTCCCCCCCCCCCCCCCCGCATGTAGGTACTGTCCAATTAATGGAAGACTTCCATGACAGCTCTTTATTCCTGTAATAAATAGTCTGGAATCTTTGTTGCTGTCTCTCTGCCAAGACAGAAAGGAGGGGTGAGTTGAGGCATGAGCTGCTCTCTTCGCTTTACCACCAATAAACCTTGTGATCTCCCTGCACCTTAATTTCATTATATGTAGAATAAAGTTGTTAAGGTAAATGAATCTGACAAGGCCTCTTATGACTCATGAAAACAATCCCATGATCCTTTGGGGAGGGGTTTAAATATATGTATAAAATCTACCTTAACAAATTTCTGAGTATAACCCATTCAATATTGTTAACTATATAAGCATTATATAGTAGATCTCAAGAATATTTTCTTGAGAATAGTTTCTTAGGAACTGCAAATAAGGAAACCATGCAATATTTGTCCTTCTGTGGTTGGCTTGTTTCATTTAGTATAATGTCCTCAAAGTTCATCCAAGTTGTAGCGTATGATGTTTTCCTTCTTTTTAAAGACTGAATATCATAGACCCCATTCTGTTTATCCATTCCTCCATTGATGAATATTTAGGTTTTTTCTAATTCTTTTGTGAATAATTCTGCAATGAATATAGGAGTGCAACTCTCTCCTTGAGATCCTGATTTAAATTGTTTTGGCCAAATATTCTTAAGTGGGATTGCTAGATTGTATGATCTTTGTATTTTTATTCTTTACATTTTTAATTTTTTAATAACCACCATACTGTTCTCCATACTGGCTATGCCATTTTGCATTCCTACCAGCTGTGGCTGAAAATTCCAAATTTTCTACATCCTTACCAGCATTTCTTCTTTTTTTTTTTTTTAATGATGGCCATTCTTCCAGAAGTGAGGTAAGGTAATATCTCATAATGGTTTTGATTTGTATTTATCTAGCAATTACTGACTTTGAGCAACTTTTTATGTATGTGTTAGCCATTTGTATGTTTACTTTGGAGAAATATCCTTCTCCCCTCTTAAAATTGAGTTGTTATTATTTTGTTATAGGGTTCCTTACATATTTTGGGTATTAACCCCTTATCAGATAAGTGGTTGGCAGACACTTCCTCCTCGTCCATAGGTTGCAAATTACCCTGTTAATTGCTTGTTATGCTTCAGAGAAGATTTTTAGTTGATGGAATCCCCTTTACTCTTTTTACCTTTTTTTGTTTGTGCTTTTGGTGTCAGATCAAAGAAATTATTGCTGAGACCAATGTTATAAAGTTTTTCTTCCATGTTTTCTTCTAGGACCTTTATAATTTCAGATCTTATGCTGAGCTAATTTCCTTCTATTTTTATTATAAGAAGTGTTGAATTTTGTCAAATGCTCTTTCTGCATTTCTCGAGATAATTATGTGATATTTCTGTCCTTTGTTTTATTAATGTGATCTGTCATATTGATTGCTTTTCATGTTTTAAACATCCTTGCACCCCTGATATGAATCCCACTTGATCATGGTGAATGACCTTTTTAATGTGCTGCTGAGTTCAGTTTGCTAGTAATTATTTGAAGATATTTGCACTTGTGTTCATCAGGAATCTTGTCCTGTAGTTTGCTTTCTTGTTATATATTTGTTCAACTTTGGTAATCAGGGTAATTCTGGCCTCATAAAATTAGTTTGGAAGTATTTTTTTCCCTTAATTTTTTTTTTTTGTGGGGAAGATGGGGCAGGATTTGGGAAGGATTGATGTTAATTTTTAAATAATTGGGAGAATTCTTCAGTGAAGCCATTGGGTCTTTGGAATTTTTGTTGAGAGTCTTTTTTTCTTTTCCTTGCCTACTGGGAATTGAACCCAGTGCCTCACACATGCTAGGTAAGCACTCTACCACTTTGCTACATCTCTAGCCATTTTAAATTTTTCGTTTAGACAAAGTCTCACTTAAGTTACCTAGACTGGCCTCAAACTTGCTATCCTCCTGCTTCAGCCTCCTGATTAGCTGGAATTATAAGTGTGTTCCATCATGTTGGGAGTTTTTTTTTTTTTTAATTTTTGAATTAAATTCGATCTCCTTCCCAGTTATGGATTTACTTTATTCAGAATTTATCCATTTCTTCTAGATAACCCAGTTTGTTGAAATAAAATCATTTATATTAGTCTTTTATAATTCATTTTATTCCTTTAGCATAGTTTCAGTGTCTCCTCTTTTACATCTGCTTTTATTTATTTGTGTCTCTTCCTTCCCCCTTACTCTAGCTAAAAAATGGGTTAATTTCATGGATCTTTTCATAAAACCTGTCTTCTTCCTTTAAGCAATGTTGTTCTTGTTTTCTAGTTCCTTGTGGTATAAAACTAGGTTCTTTTGAGATTGTTTTTCTTTTTTGATGAAGACATTTACAGCTCTAGACTTCTTAGTGCTGCTTTTTATACTTTCCATAAGTTTTGGTTGGTTGTGCTTTCATTTGTCTGAAGATATTTTCCAATTTTCCTATTGACCTCTTCTTTGATCCATTGGTTGTTCAGGAATTGTTGTCTAATTTCCCTGTATTTGTGAATTTTTTAGTTTCCCTCTCTTATTGATTTCTATTTTATTTTATTTTATTTTATTTTTTTTATTTTATTGTAAACAAATGAGATACATGTTGCCTCTCTGTTTGTACATGGTGCAAAGGCATACCATTTGTGTAATCATAAATCCACATACAATAATGTTGTTTGATTCATTCTGTTATTTTTTCCCCTTCCCCCCACCCCTCCCACCCCTCTTTACCTTCTATACAGTACTTTCTTCCTCCATACTTGCCCCCCTCCCTAACCCTAACTCTAACCCTAACACTAACCCTTCCCTCCCCCCCATTATGTGTCATCCTCCACTTATTAGCGATATCATTCGTCCCTTGTCTTTTTGAGATTGGCTTATCTCACTTAGCATGATATTCTCCAATTTCATCCATTTGCCTGCAAATGCCATAATTTTGTCATTCTTTATGGCTGAGTAATATTCCATTGTGTATATATACCACAGTTTCTTTATCCACTCGTCAATTGAAGGGCATCTAGGTTGGTTCCATAGTCTGGCTATTGTGAATTGAGCAGCTATGAACATTGATGTGGCTGTATCTCTGTAGTATGCTGATTTTAGATCCTTTGGGTATAGGCCAAGGAGTGGGATAGCTGGGTCAAATGGAGGGTCCATTCCAAGTTTTCTAAGGAATCTCCACACTGCTTTCCAGAGTGGCTGCACTAATTTGCAGCCCCACCAGCAATGTATGAGTGTACCTTTCTCCCCACATCCTCGCCAACACCTGTTGCTTGTATTTTTGATAATCGCCATTCTAATTGGGGTGAGATGGAATCTTAGGGTGGTTTTGATTTGCATTTCTCTTATTACTAGAGATGTTGAACATTTTTTCATATGTTTATTGATTGCTTGTACATCTTCTTCTGTGAAGTGTCTGTTCATTTCCTTAGCCCATTTGTCGATTGGATTATTTGTATTCTTGGTGTAGAGTTTTTTGAGTTCTTTATAGATTCTGGAGATTAGTGCTCTATCTGAAGTATGATTGGCAAAGATATTCTCCCACTCTGTAGGCTCTTTCTTCACATTACTGATAGTTTCCTTTGCTGAGAGAAAGCTTTTTAGTTTGAATCTATCCCAGTTATTGATTCTTGCTTTTATTTCTTGTGCTATGGGAGTCCTGTTGAGGAAGTCTGGTCCTAGGCCGACATGTTGAAGATCGGGACCTACTTTTTCTTCTATAATCTGCAGTCTCTGGTCTGATTCCAAGGTCCTTAATCCATTTTGAGTTGAGTTTTGTGCAGGGTGAGAGATATGGGTTTAGTTTCATTCTGTTGCATATGGATTTCCAATTCTCCCAGCACCATTTGTTGAGGAGGCTATCTTTTCTCCATTGCATATTTTTGGCGCCTTTGTCTAGTATTAGAAAGTTGTATTTATTTGGGTTTGTGTCCGTGTCCTCTATTCTGTACCATTGATCTACCTGTCTATTTTGGTACCAGTACTATGCCGTCTTTGTTACTATTGCTTTGTAATAAAGTTGAAGTTCGGGTATTGCGATACCCCCTGCTTCATTTTTCCTGCGAAGGATTGCTTTAGCTATTCTGGGTTTCTTATTCTTCCAGATGAATTTCATGATTGCTTGCTCTATTTCTGTAAGGTACGTCATTGGGATTTTAATTGGGATTGCATTGAATCTGTATAGCACTTTTGGTAGTATGGCCATTTTGACAATATTAATACGGCCTATCCAAGAACATGGGAGATCTTTCCATCTTCTAAGGTTTTCTTCGATTTCTTTCTTTAGTGTTCTGTAGTTCTCATTGTAGAGGTCTTTTACCTCTTTTGTGAGATTGATTCCCAAGTATTTTATTTTTTTCGATGCTATGGTGAATGGGGTAGTTTTCATAATTTCTCTTTCTGAGGATTCCTCCCTTATGTATAAAAATGCATTGGATTTATGAGCATTGATCTTGTAACCTGCCACTTTACTGAATTCACTTATGAGTTCTAACAGTTTTCTGGTGGAATTTCCTGGTTCCTCTAAGTATATAATCATATCATCCGCAAATAGGGATAGTTTGAGTTCTTCTTTTCCTATTCGTATTCCTTTAATTTCCTTGGTCTGTCTAATTGCTCTGGCTAGAGTCTCAAGAACGATATTGAATAGGAGTGGTGAAAGAGGGCATCCCTGTCTTGTTCCAGTTTTTAGGGGGAATGCTTTCAGTTTTTCACCGTTTAGAATGATATTAGCCATGGGCTTAGCATAGATGGCCTTTACAATGTTAAGGAATGTTCCCACTATCCCTATTTTTTCTAGAGTTTTGAGCATGAAGGGGTGTTGTATTTTATCAAATGCTTTTTTCTGCATCTATTGAAATAATCATGTGGTTCTTGACTTTAAGTCTATTGATATGGTGAATTACATTTATTGATTTCCGGATGTTGAACCAACCTTGCATCCCTGGGATAAAACCCACTTGATCGTGGTGCACTATCTTTTTAATATATTTTTGTATGCGATTTGCTAAAATTTTATTGAGAATTTTTGCGTCAATGTTCATTAACGATATTGGTCTGAAATTTTCTTTCCTTGATTTATCTCTGTCTGGCTTGGGTATCAGGGTAATATTGGTTTCATAGAATGAGTTTGGGAGGGTACCCTCCTCTTCTATTTCATGGAATACTTTGAGAAGTATTGGAATGAGCTCTTCTTTAAAGATTTTGTAGAACTCGGCTGAGAACCCGTCTGGTCCTGGACTTTTCTTTGTTGGTAAGCTTTTGATGACCTCTTCTACTTCATTACTTGAAATTGATCTATTTAAATTTTGTATGTCCTCCTCGTTCAATTTAGGCAATTCATATGTCTCTAGAAACCTGTTGATGTCTTCGAAATTTTCTATTTGGTTAGAATATAGATTTTCGAAATAGCTTCTAATTATGTTTTGTATTTCAATCGTGTCTGTTGTGATATTTCCTTGTTCATTCCGAATTTTGGTGATTTGGGTTTTCTCTCGTCTTCTCTTTGTTAGAGTGGCTAAGGGTTTATCAATTTTGTTTATTTTTTCAAAGAACCAACTATTTATTTTGTCAATTTTTTGTATAGTTTCTTTTGTTTCAATTTCGTTGATTTCAGCTCTGAGTTTAACTATTTCCTGTCTTCTACTACTTTTGGTGTTGGTCTGTTCTTCTTTTTCTAGGGCTTTGAGCTGTAGTGTTAGGTCGTTTATTTGTTGAGTTTTACTTCTTTTATTGAATGCGCTCCATGAAATAAATTTTCCTCTAAGTACTGCTTTCATAGTGTCCCAAAGATTTTGATATGATGTTTCTTTGTTCTCATTTACCTCTAGGAATTTTTTAATTTCCTTCCTAATATCTTCTGTTATCCATTCATCATGTAATAGCATATTGTTTAATCTCCAGGTGTTGGAGTAGCTTCTGTTTTTTACTCTTTCATTTATTTCTAACTTCAAACCATTATGATCTGATAGAATACAAGGTAGTGTCTCTATCTTCTTGTATTTGCTTACATTAGCTTTGTGGCATAATATATGGTCTATTTTAGAGAAGGATCCATGTGCTGCTGAGAAGAAAGTGTATTCGCTCTTGGTTGGATGGTATATTCTATAAATGTCCGTTAAGTCTAAATTATTGATTGTGTTATTGAGATCTATGGTTTCTTTGTTCAATTTTTGTTTGGAAGATCTGTCCAGTGGTGAGAGAGGCGTGTTAAAATCACCTAGTATTATTGTGTTATGGTCTATTTGGTTTCTGAAATTGAGAAGGATTTGTTTGACATACATGGATGAGCCACTGTTTGGGGCATAGATGTTTATGATTGTTATGTCTTGCTGATTTATGGTTCCCTTAAGCAGTATGTAATGTCCTTCTTTATCCCTTTTGACTAGTTTTGACTTGAAGTCCACCTTATCTGAAATGAGGATGGATACCCCAGCTTTTTTGCTGAGTCCATGTGTATGATATGTTTTCCCCCATCCTTTCACCTTTAGTCTCTGTGTATCTCTTTCTACGAGGTGAGTCTCTTGCAGGCAACATATTGTTGGATCTTTCTTTTTGATCCAATCTGCCAGTCTATGTCTTTTGATTGATGAGTTCAGGCCATTAATATTCAGGGTTATTATTGAGATATGATTAGTATTCCCGGTCATTTGGTTCATTTTATTTATTTATTTATTTATTTATTTATTTATTTATTTATTTATTTATTTATTTTGAGACAACTTGGTTCTTCCTTTATTTGACAATTCCTTTAGGATGGTTCCTCCCATTGCTGATTTGTTTCTTTGTTTTTCATCTCTTCCTCATGGAATATTTTGCTGAGAATGTTCTGTAATGCTGGCTTTCTTTTTGTAAATTCTTTTAGCTTTTGTTTATCATGGAAGGATTTTATTTCATCATCAAATTTGAAGGTAAGTTTTGCTGGGTATAAGATTCTTGGTTGGCATCCATTTTCTTTCAGGGCTTGAAAAATGTTGTTCCAGGCCCTTCTAGCTTTTAGGGTCTGGATTGAAAAATCTGCTGATAACCGTATTGGTTTCCCCCTGAATGTAATTTGATTCCTCTCTCTTGCGGCCTTTAAAATTCTGTCTTTATTTTGTATGTTGGGCATTTTCATTATAATGTGCCTTGGTGTGGGTCTGTTGTAATTTTGTATATTTGGAGTCCTATAAGCCTCTTTTACTTGATCTTCCATTTCATTCTTCAGATTTGGGAAATTTTCTGATAGTATTTCATTGAATAGATTGTTCATTCCTTTGGTCTGTTTCTCTAAGCCTTCCTCAATTCCAATAATTCTCAAATTTGGCCTCTTCATGATATCCCATAGTTCTTGGAGATTCTGTTCATGATTTCTTACCATCTTCTCTGTTTGTTCAACTTTGTTTTCAAGGTTAAATATTTTATCTTCAATGTCTGATGTTCTGTCTTCCAGGTGTTCTATTCTATTGGTTATGCTTTCTATGGAGTTCTTAATTTAGTTTATTGTTTCCTTCATTTCAAGGATTTCTGTTTGGTTTTTTTTTCAATATCTCTAACTCTTTATTGAAGTGATCTTTTGCTTCCTGTATTTGCTCTTTTAACTGTCGATTGGTGCAATCATTCAGTGCCTGCATTTGCTCTTGCATCTCGTCATTTGCTTCCCTGAGCATTTTAATTATGTACATTCTGAACTCCCTTTCTGTCATTTCTTCTGCCATGCTGTCGTTGGGTTTCATTGATGTAACATCTAGATTTGTTTGCAGCATTTTCTTTCCTTGTTTTCTCATATTGTTCAGGTATCAGTTGACTGGTGTGATATTGCAGATTTCCTCTATTGTCTTATAATATCCCTGAAGATTTCTATTATATCCCCTCTTAGTCTTCAGTAGCCTGAAATCTTGGAGGAAGTTGATAATGCAGTGCTCCACAAGGGAGCTGACTCCCTAGGGGTGGTGGCCTTCTGGTGGGGTATATTCCCTGCTAGTGGGCAGAGGTACCTTCACTTGCTGATGAATGGTTTGATTTCTATTTTATTCTGTTGTAATTGAAAAGGACATTTGGCATGATTTCAAACTCTTAAATTTGTTGACTTATCTTGTGACCTAACATACGATCTCTCTTGCTGACTGTTCCATGTGTGATTGAGAGGAACACACACCTTCTGCTGTTATGGAGTAGAATGTTCTGTATATGTTTGTTAGTACTGTTTGGTCTATAGTGGTGTTCAAGTCCTCTATTTACTTACTGAAAGTGGTGGGGTTATGGAAGTCTTCAACTACTATTATGTTGTGTTCTATTTCCCCCTTCTACTATTATTGTGTTGCTGTCAATGTTTGCTTTTTACATTTAGGTTCATATATCAGCTTTATGTCTATATACACATATATTTGTAAATTTTGTCATTATGTAATGTCCTTCTTTGTCTCTTGTGACATTTTTGACTTGATGTCTATTATCTTAAGTATGGTTACTGTGTTCTCTATTACCATTTGTTTTGAATACCCTTTAACTTTCATACTACGTTTCATCTAAAATGAACCTTGTAGATTGTTTATAGTTGGATATTGTTTTCTTCATTTGTTCAGCTACTCTGTGTCATTTCATTGGGAGTTTAATCCATTTACTTTAAAAACAATCAGTAGCATGGAAGGATTTAAAATTTCCATTTTGTTAACTGTTCTTTGGTAGCTTGTTGGCTCTCTTTTTTCTCTTGTTGTCATCTTTTGTTTTTCATTTTATGTGTTGTGTTTTGATTCCATATTCATTTTCTTTTGTGTATCTCATGATTATTTTCTTTATGATCACCATGAGGCTTACATGAAACATCTTGTAGCCATAACACTATTTTAAGCTGATTGACAACATATATATACACACATACATACACACGCACAGTTGAATCACATACATAAACTCTATTCTTTTACTTTTTACTTTCTGATGCCACAAATTACTTAGATTGTTTGTCCATTTCCATAGTTTAGGATTTCTAATATTTTTTATACTTTCATCTTAACTCATGTTCCAGAATCGAAAGTGATTTATACACCATGTTACCACATTATAGGATTTTGTATTTTTTAATACATATTTACCTTTGCCAGAAAATTTTATGCTATCCTGTGCTTTTGTATTCATCTGGTGTCCTTTCATTTCAACGTGAATTACTTTTTTTTTTTTAAACATTTCTTGTAAGGCAGATCTTGTGGTGGTGAAATCTTTCTGCTTGATTCATCTGGGAATATCTTTATTTCTCTTTCTATTTCTGAAGGATGGTTTTGCTAGATACAGTATTCTTGGTTGGCAGTATGTTTTTTTCTTTTTTTTTTTTTAATTTCATTGCTTTGATTATTTCATCTCATTCCTTTCTGGATTGCAAGATTTCTGATGAGAAATCTACTGGGATAATGTTATGGGGACTCCCATAACTATCCCATGATTCTAAATCAATTTGTTTATCAAAGACTTGAACTCTGATTGTGAAAAGAGAAAGCATTGAGATTTCTGAAGCCAGATCTCAAGATAATTAATTATGGGGGTCCTTACCAGATTATTTTAAATTTAGTTAAATTCTTTCTTTTCCTTTTCCTCCTACCTCTTAATAGTATAAGGTTCAAGAGCTGGTAATGACATCTCAAGTAAATAAATATATTTACATGTTATTTAATTATGAACACTTCAACCCACATTTAACATTATGCAAAAAAGATATTTTTCACAGATATACAACTGTATCTTTTTTTTTTTTTTTTTTTTTTTTTTTTAGTAAAATGTCAATTGTTTTACTCTTTCCATGTAACTGGACATTTAATTTGGGCTATCATCCCTCAAAACTGTTTTAAGTCTAAGATTATTTCACACATTGTTTCTTTATTTCTGAGGTGGCCAGAGAAAAAGACACATAACTTCTGTAGGGCCAATGCTCTTAAAAAAAAAAAACAAAAAACAAAAAAACCCCCATACTTTTAGGCATAAATACAGTGCTTTATTTCTTTCTTGACAATATAATTAAAACATTTGTTTAAAAGCCACATGACGAAATACACTATTTTATAAGATGCCACTAAATGCGCTGATTGCCTTTCCCAGAACTAAGAATCTGTCAGAGTGTCTTGGTAGAAATCTTCCCACAAAGGTATAATTCATTTGAGACCAGTGCAAGGCAATCTAAGATAACCTTTTGTTTTTAATTAAAATGGGAAATAAGAAGGCAATTCAAAAATTTGTCTCCCTTCATTTGCCCAAGGTGAGAGAGTGATAGAATTTCTCTTCTGTTAAAAACATCATAAATTCTGGCTGTGTGCTGAGAGGCTGCAGTCATTGCATGCGTAGCTCCTCGTGCCTCCATGGTACAGCAGGATCAGGATCATTAATGAATTAATGTTTCACCGTCACTTTTTTGGTGGTGGGGTAAGAAGATATTTTTCCTTCCTGAAATTGAATTAAAGGAGATGTCTTCTAACCTTAGAAGGAACAAGCTTTCTAAGATTAGAACAGATAGAGGAAATTAACAAATACTGGACAACTAACCTTTGAAATGCAGCACATGGAATATAATTTTTTATTTTGGCACTCCATTTTGTACTACCAAACTAAGTACCTCACTCTTAGTAGACATTCATCAAATGATTTTGAATTGAATTTTTCAAAGTAACCTTATTAAGGTATAATATTATTCAATTCACTCATTTAAAGTATACAATTCAGTGGTTTTTAGTATATTTACAGAGTTGTACAAATCTCACTGCAGTCAATTTGAGCACACTTTTATCACCTTTGAAAGAAACTCCATAGTCATTTTTAGTTACTCCCTATTTCTTCCTCCCTGATCCCTTTCCCTGCCCCCCCAAAAGTCCTGGGCAACCACTAACCTAATTTCTCTCTTTCTAGATTTGCCTATTCTGGGCATATCTTTCATATAATTGAGATCTCATAACATGTGTCTTATAATTGACTTTTCTCATTAGCCTAATGTTTTTAAGGTTCATCTGTATTGTAGCATGTATCAGTACTTCTTTTCTTTTTATGGCTGAACAATATTCCTTGGTTTAGTTATATTACATTTTATTTTTCAATTTATCAGTTGCTGACCATTTATATGGTTTCTACTTTTGGAACAGTATGAATAATGCTACTGTTTACATTAATCTACAGGTTTTATCTAGACATGTTTTAGTTTTAGCTCTTATATTTAGGTCTGAAATCCATTTTGAGTTAATTTTTACTCATGATGTGAGAAAGGGGTCCAGTTTTATTCTTTCACCTGTAGATATCTGGTTGGTGGAATTCAGCACTATTTTACAAAGATACATTTATTTTTCCCCATGACATTTTTTCCCTGTCAAAACTGTCAAAAACAAATTGATTATAAATGTAGGCATTCATTTCTGGACCCTATATTCTATTCCACTGAGCTATATTTTTCTTCTCATGTTTGTATCATATAGTTTTGATTATTGTAGCCTTATAGTAAATTTGGAATTTCTCAAACTTCCCAATTCCAGATTTGAATTTGAGTCCTCAAATTTTGTTCTTCCTCCTCAAGATTGTTTTGTTTATTCAGAGTATCTTGCTTTTACATATGAATTTTAATACTAGTGTCTCAATTTTTGCGAGGAAACCAGCTTCCATTTTGTTAGGGATTGCATATGTAAATGAATTTAGGAAATATTTCCATCTTAATAATTTTACATTGTGTGATCCATGAATAAATTGTTTTTCTCATTTTGTTATGTGTAAAGATTGAAATAGGAACCTAGAGAAATTTTAATCCATTTATCCCCAGTCCCTTTTAATATACCAATTTTAATTATTTTGCATTGGAAGAACCCATCGAATATTTAATTATTCTGGGAGTTATTTTGTTGGTTTTTAAAAAAATTTATTATTTGTCAATGGTTTGTTTATTTATTTATTTATTTATTTATTTATTTATTTATTTATTTATTTATTTATTTACAGTGCTGAGGATCAAACCCAGGGCCTCACACATGCCATGCAAGCACTTTACCATTGAGCCACACAAACCCAGCCTCAATTTTGTTATTTTTATTATAGCTTAAAATTTGACTTTTTGTTAAAACTGCAAATTTCTTTGGGGTAAAATATATATTAACTTTCGTGTTGTTCTGAGTTAATGTCATGGTTGTCTAAGAAAAATACTGTTTGGAATCTAATTATAAAAAGTGGAATGCTATTGGTTCTATGAAAAAGTGAAATTGCCATTAATAAATAGTAACTGACATTTCTGTTTTCTAATTTTTTCATTGTCATATTCCTTTCAAGAAAGGAGGTAAACATTGATTTATAATAAGTTATGATTAACATATTATTTACATTTATCTTAGGTACCAAATCTGATTCCAGTTTTAATGTTCAAATTGGGAAGACCACTGGAACCTATATTATATAATGACATATTGTATACTTTACCGATGCTTGGTGTTCACAAGGTTAGTATGTTAATCAGTTTAGTGGGAGAAATAAAAAGAAAGTTTTCCCTGAGGTCCTGTGCCCCAGGATTTCTAGCTAGCCCTTCCCAAAGTTATTTCCCATCCTCTGAGAAGATGGGTGATATTTCAGTAAGCTTCCATTTTAGTCTTCACTTAATAGTAAGGAATATAAAATGCTTTTGACAATCTTCAGGCTGTCTACATTTACATTTATGAATCCAGACTTCCTTTAATATTTTCCTAGGTGTGTGTAGGACAGATTCTGCGAGTAATCCAACTGCTTGGAACTACCCCACAACTAAGAGCTGTCACTTTGCGCCTGTTGACATCTTTGTGGGAAAAACAAGTAAGCTCAGAAATGCACTTGTATGAGTATTAACATGTTCCTTTCACTGAAGAAAAATGTCATTATGTGTGACAGTGCTTTGATTTAGTGGTATTAGTGAGTGGCATCGATTGCATTGAGAAATTTTGATTTATTGTGATGTATTTGATCTATAATACAGTCAGTTCTGATTGGCTCTCAGAGTAACTGAGAATATAAAATAATCTTATTTCCTTATTTCTGAAATTTATATTTCCATTTGTGTAAGAAAGTAATGGAAATATGGTTGTAAGTAATTAGAGCCTTTGTAATTAGGATGACACATAGCCACTTTCTTCTTGTTTTATGAAATGAAATGGTACATGGGTCTGTAAGAAAATCCTCAGCAATCATAACAGTATTCTTCTATGCTGATTAGAAGAAATGCATTATAATTTCAATGCAAATGTAAGATTTGGAGGTGAACATGCTGCATAAAAGGAGATAATGATTATTCAACTTACATTGGAAATTACCTTTTTCGTGAAATTGCCTTATTAGGACCGTGTGTATCCTGAGCTTCAGCGTTTCATGGCCATGTCTGATGTGCCTTCTCTCTCTGTGGGCAAGGAGCTGCAGTGGGAAAAGCTGATTGCAAAAGCGGCATCAATCAGAGATATATGCAAGCAAAGGTAAGAAGTGCTTAATTCTTAGGGATATGTATTGTGAGATATATATATGTATATGTATATATATAAATACATATGTATGTTTCTTTACCTTAAATTTTTTCTATTTTATGAAAGAATAAAGAATTTTTCAATGCATGTTTTCTGATTATAATTTTTTTCTTTTTTGATGGGTTCTGGGGATTGAACTCAGGAGTGCTTGACCACTGACCTGCATCCCCAGCTCTATTTTGTATTTTATTTAGAAACAGGGTCTCACTGAATTGCTTAGCACCTCACTTTTACTGAGGCTGACTTTGAACTCATGATCCTCCTGCCTCAGCCTCCCAAGCTGCTGCGATTACAGGCATGTGCCACCACACCTGGCTGATTGCAAAATTTAGTACTACTGTACATTAACTTTGAGAAGCAAGTATGTCTTTCCTTTGCAGGTCTAGTCTTGTATCTACACTTATGAGATATTTATATCTCTTTCTGGATAACAATTTAATATTATAGTAAAACATATGATGCAATGTTTTCTATTTTTCCGTATGTAAATTCCTGAAAGCTAAGCAGTGGACTATAGTCCTAAGACATTCTTTTTTATATTCTTCCTAGTGTTTTTATAGGGAAGAACTTATGTGTGACTCATTGTATGGAATTATTAGGACTTATAACAAAGAAGGAAATGATGTTGAATTTCTATCTAAACTTTAAGCATAGATAAAAATAGGGAACTGACTGTTCTAGATTAGAGATTACTAAATAGGCTAGAGGAGGTAAGACTGAAATAACACAAGCAAAGCTCTAGCTTTCCATTTTTTTTTTTCTTGCATAGGATGAGGTAAAAATATTTGCAGAGGAAATAGATTGAGTGCTTTTGAATTCATTCATAGTTCTGCAGTTTTGTGTATTGATCGTACCTCTGCCTTGTAGCATTCTGGGGGCTTCTCACTTATTGGCAGTGACTACAGTGTGGATGGTGCTTCCTTAAGTCGGGTGATCAGTTGGCCCAGATTTTGATCATCTGGATGATTCCTGTTTCAAGTAAAATCCTGGTCAGAATTATTGGAATCTAAGCCCTAGCAATTCTGCCTCTTTTCTAGGCTTCTGCATTTCTGCAACACAAAAACATTTGCCTCAGTCCAAATTATAAAAAGTATGTAGCCCAAGACCTGGGAGTCTGCATTTTATTGAGATGTTGGCATGGAAAAAATTTCTGAGATGAGAGGTTAATAGCAGACATTCTGATTTTACATACTTATGGCTGAAGTTTAGGAGAGGCTGGCTATCAGGACAGTTCAGAGATTATGGATAACTGATTCAGTGTTCCTTTCAGATATTACCTTAAGATAGGTCCGATTTTTCCAGCTTTAGAAAATCATTTCCATTTGTGGGGCAATGAAAAAATGGAATCCCATGAGACCATTTCCTCTTATTGACATTTTATTAATTAGAAAAATATATCATTGAGCGCAATCAGGAATTCAGAGAAAGAACTGTGTAACTCTGAAGTTAAAGATGCTCTGGGGACAGCATGGTAGACGAGGAACAGATAGGAGGAAAGAGAGAAGGATGAGTGAAGTATTCTGGCAGTGCCTGGTGGAAGACAGGCACTCAGCTGTATTCTCTATCAGTATTTTTATCATCTTCAGTATTGTGATGAGTATTATGATGTTGGTATTTCTACTACCATAAATCATCTTATGAGCAAATCTCTGCTTTCATAGTGCCTGGTCTCAGAGCAGCCACCAGGCTAAAATAGCTCTGTTTTTACTAATAATCTCAATAAGATAAGTCAGTATTTTTTTTATCATTATTATAGACTTGACTTTTTCTCAATTCAGACAAGATAGGATTTCTGATTTAGGAGAATAAAACTTGTTATGAAATATTTTTTGAATAATATTTCTGTGTAAAAAACGAGCATCAACATAGTAGAAATGAACATGATTATACATATTTACAGAGAAACACATGATGTTAGTATTTGAGGGTCAACATATAGTAGGTACTTGGAGAAAGAAAAGTAATAATGCTTTTTGCTCAAAAGATGTGGGAATGGCGCTGGGTGTGGTGGCACATGTCTGTAATCCCAGCCACTTGGGAGGTGGAGGCAGGAGGACCGCAAGTTCATGGCTAGCCTGGGCACCTTGGCAAGAACCTGTCTCGAAATGAAAGAAAACAGGACTGGGATGTAGCTCAGTGTGTAAGGCTCTGGGTTTAATCCCTAGTACTATAAAAACGAAAACAAAAACTGGTAATAGTGATAGCTTTTTGTCTCAAATTTTGATTTAGAATCGTCATTTCTTGCAGGCCCTATCAACATGGTGCAGACATGTTGGCAGCCATTTCTCAGGTGTTGAATGAGTGCACCAAGCCTGATCAAGCTACTCCAGCAGCCTTGGTGTTACAAGGTCTTCATGCACTCTGCCAAGCTGAAGTAGGTGCTTTCAAGTTGTTTTGGTTAACTGGAGAAAATCATTTTAAAAGCTATAGTAGCTACCAGGATATAAGATTAGATTCAGGTAATAAAAGTCTGAATATTAATTCTCAGAGATTTTTGTTTGGAAGAGTCAAGAAGTATCTTTAAAATTATTTCTAGAAAAGTCTCTTAAAATATCTAGTCATGTGGACATTCTCACCAAAGAAAACCTGACTTTTGTTTTTTTTTCCTTGTTCTTATTTATACTTATTAAAACAGAAAGGATACTTATGTTTGTAGAACTCTTGAATGTATTACTTAATTTTGTGACTAGAACACCTTAGATTCAGGTGAGATGAGGAAATTGGTGCAGTCCAGTGACATTTATGTAACCTGCGAATATTAATATTGACTTGATGATTGGCAAAGGAATCTTCCTTTCCCAGTGATTAGAAGTTGGGGAGGGTAAGCATCAGAACTGAACTCATAAGCCATTTTCTGAACTTTAGACTGCTTCCAGAATTACAACATAGCAAAGAATCTTTACTATCTTGAAAAAAATATGATCATTGCATCAAAGACCATTCATTGACCTAGCCAAAGTTTTTGACATGGTGAATGTACATATTGTTGCTTTTAGTGAATGAGAATAAGTGGAATTCTCTTTAGGTTATGGCTAATTATGGGTGATAATGAAAGAATCATATAAGGATGTAAGCAACAACTATATTGAGTGTTTATATGCTCATGCCCCTGTGCTAAATGCTTTTCTGGTATGATCTCCAACAATTCTGCAACATAGGAATTATCAACTTTTATAACTGAGGAAAATAGACCTCAGAGAGAAGTTAGATCTTTGTTCAGATTCTTGGTAAAAGAATAAAGTTGTGTTCTTTTGTGTGGACACTTGATCAGACAGTGAACATCATTGCTATTTGGAAACTGGTGTGTGGGAAGGACAGTGCTTTCAAATCATGTGCTCAGTAGTTAGAAAAGTTGTTAGAACTTTATGGTAGAAGACAGTTACAGGAAGGGTTACTGCTTATAACCAAGGACTTTTATCTTTTATTCCTTCAATCACTTTAGGGATTTGGGAATGTCATTTTAATAATCATATTACTAGACTAGATTTATTTATACTAATAAATCTAAGCCTCATGTTTAAACCAGTTTCAAGCAGAAACTGAGAGAATTCTATACTTCCCTTTCCAAAAATTGACCATCTTTACTATTTTGAAGTATTTTGTTATTTTTTCCAAATAGGCATCAATTCATTTCTGAAATTAACTTTTTTCCCTAATAAATAGTGATTCAGTCTTACTATTTCTACAATTCCATTGTTTTCTGCTGTTCCTGTAAGGTTTATGGTCTGCCAATGCTTACTAACTCATAAAAGATGCCCTGAGTCTGGCACTGGCTTTTCTCTTTCCATTTTTGTAAGGCATCATCATTTTCTGTGGTTAGTACTCAAGATATGAAAAATGTTGCCTGGTGTGGTTGAAAGCATCTTTGTTTTAGACACTTGTGGAACTTTATCTGATATATACCAGTTGTTACCTGTGTGTCCTTTAGCTAATTAACCTCTCAGAGACTTTGTTTCTTCAAATGAAGATAAAATCAGATTATAGAGAAAAGACTTAGCATAATATCTACTAATATCTACCCATATAGATGTTCTCTAAATGTTGAACTTTCTCCGGATATGAATTAGTACTTATTAGTGCCCTCAAGGAGGGACTAAATAACTCTTTAATTTTTCCCCTGAAACTAATGTGTGATGTGATAGTAATTTAACTTTTTCTTCCAAATGACATCTCATTCTTTCATTAAAAAGGTATTGCTACTCTATCGTGTACTTAACCGAGAGCAGTTGGAATTGCTGAATATTTTGTCCCAACTCTAGTCTCCCAATCTAAACTATTACCCCCATTATTATACAGTGCTACTTCATTCTCACATTCTTTTGTACTCTAGAAGAATTGAGCCATCTTATTGAGATATTTTATAAAACCTGTCTCTTATTTTGATGCCTCAGTAGTCCTTTTTGACTAAAGGTTTTCCCATTATGCTCCCCACTAATATTATGAAATCGAAGTCTCACATATTTTTATCAAAATTCTCTTAAGAAACTTCACTAATATATTGCATATTAAATAAGAATTCTGTTTGTTGTCTATCCATAAAGCTATTAGTTTCCTTAGTCCTTTTTATAGCAAGATGGGCATTAATAAATAATAAAGCAATACCAGCAGTTAACTTCATTTTACTTTAAAGAATTGTTTTCTTACCCTTTGTTTTTCATCTGTTTCTTGTCTAGAGTATAAACTATACTTATTTAAAGTATTTATAAATACTTTATTTATTTATACTTATTTATAATTATTTATGCTTATTCGATATGCATACTTTATACATCCCTTGCTTTCTTTATAGAAATGACAAATGTCCTGAGTTGTAGTATTTGTTGAAACTGCGTTCCTGTTAGTTTTGGTAATAAAAGTGTTCTTTTTAAATGTTTGATAATGAATAGCTTTATGTTTATCTAAATAAGTAGAAATAATCTATTTCCCTTTGCACCTTGATGGTAGTACTGTATATCTTGGTTTTGTTTAAGGTTTCCAGGCTTTGTGTGTGTGCTTCCGTTATTTGTGAAGCTGCTGTTGTGATAGTCTGTGCTGTGTGTAGAAGTTTTAAAACCCACAGAATTCAGCAGCCCTGGCTGGACCGCACTCACTACTTTTGGACTAATCTTTTGCTTTCTGGGCAGTGTGCTGTCCTGGGGCATCAGCATGCATTTTAGAAGCTGTTTGCTCTGCCTGCCACCAGTTTCAAGAATGAAAATATTCAGCATAGTTAAAAATCCATTTCTCAGCAGCATTTGGTAGTGATTTGTCTATCCATTACTTTTCAGATCCTTGACTTTCAAATATCATTAAGAGCAGAGAAAGATATCCTGAAACAACAAAATGAAGCTAATCTACAAGAATAAGAATAATCAGAATAAGCCCAACTTTGAGAAAATATCTCAGTTAGAAAGCTGTGTAGAATCAAATTTTGCAAGGACTTTCTGAACTTTACTTTTGTGTAAGAGTAACACTTTTCCTAAGGTTGACAACACCTGTATTGAAGTCATAATGTGAAGTTTATTTAGCATCACTAGAGTCTTAGAGTTACTGCTGCTTGCTCATTTGCATGGCGGCCAATGAGAGGTGTTGGAAAGGATGGAGTCTACCCAAATACCAGCTCTGTCAGGGTGAAGATTTAGTTTCTAGTAGGGTTTCTCTAGTGCTTCTTTGCCGAACAAAAAATAGAAGCCTCTAGGAGTCTTGGCTGGCCATCAAGACAAGAGTATAATTTGACAGTTTGGATTTAGAAAAGAAGTTTATGTTTTCTTTTACATTATTGACATGTTGATTTGGACTTTGTACATTTCTTTTTTAGGATTGAACCACTTTTTAAAAACCATAGCTAATATTTTGTGGATATCTAGAATGAACTTGGATATCATATGATATAGGGATTGTAAGATTTCATTTTATAATGAGGAAATGGAGGCTCTGGTGATTTAGCTAACTTTCTGAAGGTCACCCAAGACTCTGAGCCTCATGTTCTTTTGCTACTCCCAGGTTTCCTTCCTTTGAAAAATGTGGGCATTAAAAAAAAGTAATTTTATTTATCTTGAATCCAAGGGTTTATCATTTTCAAAGGAAGATAATATTCTTTTTTTTCTTAAATATTCTTTTAGTTGTCAGTGAAGCTTTTATTTTATTCATTTATATGTGGTACTGAGTATCAAACCCAGGACCTCACACATGCCAGGCAAGTGCTCTACCACAACCAAGCCCAGAAAATAATATTCTTGCATTCTTTTCCTTATGTTTCATCTGGCCTTTAATTTTCTTGCTTTCTGACTTTATACAGAATAATGATTTTAAGAAACAATATTCTCACTCTTTTAGAAATAAGTTTTATTGAGTATAATTCATCCACTTAATGTGTATCATTCAATGTTTTGAATGTATTTAAGAGTCATGCAGCTATCTCCACAACAATTCTTAGAACATCCTATCACCTGTCCTGCCCAAATAAAACCCCATACCCTTTGGTTCTTATCCTTTCCCCCATATTCCACATTCCCCCCAGCCTTAGGCAACTGTTTATCTATCTTCTCTTTCAACAAGTTCGTCTATTCTGGATGTTTTATATAAGTTGAAACAGAATATATGGTATGTTGTCTTTTGTGACCAGTTTCCTTCATGCACATTGTGTATTCACATTATGTATGTTGTAGCATGTGTCAGTACTTCATTTCTTTTTTATATTTGAATAATAATCTATATGGCTTTACCACATTTCATTTATTTATTTGTCAATTGATGGACATTTGGATTTGTTCTTATTTTTCTGGCATTATGAATAATACTGTTCTGAACATTTGTTTGCAGGTTTTTATGTGGACATATGTTTTCATTTTTGGAGATCTAGCATTGTGAGTAGAATTGCAGGGTCATGCAGTAACTCTTGTTTTAACCATTGAAGGAACTACCAGACATTTCCAAAGTTATTGCCATTTTACATTGGCACTAGCAATGTTGTATGAAGGTTCTAATTTCTCTAATTAATCCTCACTAATACTTATGATCTCTTATCTTTTTTTAAAATTTATTGGTAAGCAGCCCGGCTCCCTCCGGGGGGAAGCGCCTTTCTAGGCTAGCTTCTCGGAGCAGACCGCCCAGTGAGAGCCTTTCTACACAGAGCCAGCCACAAGTCCCCAAGCCAGCGGAGACCTCTGACCCGCAAGCAGCATCTGGGACCAGGGCAGGGCAGCCAGAGACCTCTCCAGGCGGCCCTGCCCCCTCCAGCCGCAGGCTTTTTCCACGGGTGATCCAAGATGGCGGACTCGAGGGTGACTGCATCTCCAGTTGCTCCAGAACCCAGGATTCAAGAAGGGGAGGCATTGAGAGACTCGGACTAAAATAGAACCATGGGGACCAGATTTTCCAGCTTCTCTGAGCAGGCCCCCCAGTGAGAGCCTTTCTGCACAGAATCAGCTCCAAGTCCCTGAGCCAGCGCTCAGCGAGCTCCGGCCCGCCCGCAGGTTGCTTCAGAGACCAGGAGAGGGCATCCAGGGACTTCCCCAAGCAGCCCGGTTCCCTCCGGCGGGAAGTGCCTTTCTAGGCTAGCTTCTCGGAGCAGACTGCCCAGTGAGAGCCTTTCTACACAGAGCCAGCCACAAGTCCCCAAATCACCAGAGACTACCGACCCGCAAGTAGCCTCTGGGACCAGGACAGGGCAGCCAGAGACCTCTCCAGGCGGCCCTGCCCCCTCCGGCCGCAGTCTTTTTCCATGGGGCGATCCAAGATGGCGGACTAGAGGGTGACTGCATCTCTAGTCGCTCCAGAACCCAGGATTCAAGAAGGAGAGGCATTGAGAGACTCGGACTAAAATAGAGCCACGGGGTAAGTCTCCCCCACCTGGTGAAGCTCGGCCTGGGTGGCAGGCCAAGATTCCGGCGGCTTATCAGAGTAGAGCAGGGAAGCTAGAGTCTTCCCAAGGTAGCCCTGGGCACTCCAGCGGTGGGCTCCTCCTACACGGCCAGCTTCTTGGAGCAGGCCCCCCAGTGAGAGCCTTTCCACACAGAGCCAGCTCCAAGCCCTGGAACCAGTAGCGGGCTAGGGGCAGCTTTCTTCGGAAGCACTGCATTATCAAGTTACTCCAAGACTTCAGGCTACTGAAGGCTGGGAGGTGATACACTGGAAATCTACAGGGACACTATAAGCCAATAGAGGAAATCTGCATATCACAGAGTCCCACTGACGTCTGACCAATATGAGAAAACAAGGGAAGAAAATGTCCCAAACAAACCTAGATACTATATCAATAAAACCCAATGACAGCACAGCAGAAGAAATGTCAGAAAGGGAGTTCAGAATGTACATAATTAAAACAATCAGGGAATCAAACAAGGAGATGAAACAGCAAATGCAGGCATTGAAGGAGGAGATGAAAGAGCAAATGCAGGCATTAAATGATCGCGCCAATCAACAGTTAAAAGAGCAAATACGGGAAGCAAGAGATCATTTCAATAAAGAGTGAGAGATACAGAAGAAAAAAAACAAACAGAAATCCTTGAAATGAAGGAAACAATAAACCAAGTTAAAAACTTCATAGAAAGCATATCCAATAGGATAGAACACCTGGAAGACAGAACCTCGGACATTGAAGACAAAATATTTAATCTTGAAAACAAAGTTGACCAAACAGAAAAGATGGTAAGAAATCATGAACAGAATCTACAAGAATTATGGGATATCATGAAGAGGCCAAATTTAAGAATTATTGGGATTGAGGAAGGCTTAGAGAAACAAACCAAAGGAATAAACAATCTATTCAATGAAATAATATCAAAAAATTTCCCAAATCTGAAGAATGAAATGGAAAACCAAGTACAAGAGGCTTAGAGGAATCCAAATACACAAAATTACAACAGACCCCCACCAAGGCACATTATTATGAAAATACCTAACATACAAAATAAAGACAGAATTTTAAAGGCCACGAGAGCACAGAATCAAATTACATTCAGGGGAAACCAATAAGAATATCAGCAGATTTTTCAATCCAGACCCTAAAAGCTAGAAGGGCCTGGAACAACATTTATCAAGCCCTGAAAGAAAATGGATACCAACCAAGAATCTTATACCCAGCAAAACTCACTTTCAGATTTGACGATGAAATAAGATTCTTCCATGAAAAACAAAAGCTAAAGGAATTTACAAAAAGAAAGCCAGCATTACAGAACATTCTCAGCAAAATATTCCATGAGGAAGGGATGAAAAACAACAATGCAAATCAGCAACGGGAGGAACTAGCCTAAAGGAATAGCCAAATAAAGGAGAAAGGAAATCATGTCAAAAAACAAAAATGAGTCAAATGACTGGGAATACAAATCATATCACAATAATAACCCTGAATGTTAATGGCCTGAACTCATCAATCAAAAGACATAGACTGGCAGATTGGATTAAAAAGAAAAATCCAACAATATGTTGCCTGCAAGAGACTCATCTCATAGAAAGAGATACCCATAGACTAAAGGTGAAAGGATGGGAAAAAACATACCATGCACACGGACACAGCAAAAAAGCTGGAGTATCCATCCTCATTTCAGATAATGTGGACTTCAAGCCAAAACTAGTCAGAAGGGATAAAGAAGGACATTACATACTGCTTAAGGGAAGCATAAATCAGCAAGACATAACAATCATAAATATCTATGCCCCAAACACTGGCTCATCCATGTACGTCAAACAAATCCTTCTCAATTCCAGAAATCAAATAGACCACAACACATTAATACTAGGCGATTTTAACACACCTCTCTCACCACTGGATAGATCGTCCAAACAAAAATTGAAAAAAGAAACCATAGATCTCAACAACACAATCAACAATTTAGACTTAACCGACATATATAGAATATACCATCCAACAAAGAACGAATACACTTTCTTCTCAGCAGCACATGGATCCTTCTCTAAAATAGACCATGTCTTATGCCACAAAGCTACTACTGTTAGCAAATACAAGAAGATAGAGATACTACCTTGTTCTATCAGATCATAATGGATTGAAATTAGAAATAAATGACAGAATAAAAAACAGAAACTTCTCCAATACTTGGAGATTAAATAATACACTATTATACGATGAATGGATAACAGAAGACATCAGGAGGGAAATTAAAAAATTCTTAGAAGTAAACGAGAACAAAGACACATCATATCAAAACCTCTGGGCCACTATGAAAGCAATACTTAGAGGAAGATTTATTTAATGGGGCGCATTCAACAAAAGAAGTAGAAATCAACAAATAAACGACTTAACACTACAGCTCAAAGCCCTAGAAAAAGAAGAGCAGTCCAACACCAAAAGTAGTAGAAGACAGGAAATAGTTAAAATCAGAGCCGAAATCAACAAAATTGAAACAAAAGAAACAATACAAAAAATTAACAAAATAGTTGGTTCTTTGAAAAAATAAACAAAATCGATAAACCCTTAGCCACACTAACAATGAGGGAGAAAACTCAAATTACTAAAATTCGGAATGAACAAGGAAATATCACAACAGACACGAGTGAAATAAAAACATAATTAGAAGCTATTTTGAAAATCTATACTCCAACAAAACAGAAAACCTCGAAGACATCAACAAGTTTCTAGAGACATATGAATTACCTAAACTGAACGAGGAGGACATACACAACTTCAATAAATCAATTTCAAGCAATGAAATAGAAGAGGTCATCAAAAGCCTACCAACAAAGAAAAGTCCAGGACCAGATGGGTTCTCAGCCGAGTTCTACAAAACCTTTAAAGAAGAGCTCATTCCAATACTTCTCAAAGTATTCCATAAAATAGAAGAGGAGGGAACCCTCCCAAACTCATTCTATGAATCCAATATCACCCTGATACCTAAACCAGACAGAGACACATCAAGGAAAGAAAATTTCAGACCAATATCCTTAATGAACATCGACACAAAAATTCTCAACAAAATTTTAGCAAATTGCATCCAAAAATATTTTAAAAAGATAGTGCACTACGATCAAGTGGGTTTTATCCCAGGGATGCAAGGTTAGTTCAACATCCGGAAATCAATAAATGTAATTCGCCATATCAATAGACTAGAACTTAAGAATCACATGATTATTTCAATAGATGGAGAAAAAGCATTTGATAAAATACAGCACCCCTTCATACTCAAAACACTACAAAAAATTGGGGTAGTGGGAACATTCCTTAACATTGTAAAGGCCATCTACCCTAAGCTCATGGCCAATATCATTCTAAATGGTGAAAAACTGAAAGCATTTCCCCTAAAAACTGGAAGAAGGCAGGGATGCCCTCTTTCACCACTTCTATTCAACATCGTTCTTGAGACTCTAACCAGAGCAATTAGACAAACCAAAGAAATTAAAGGGATATGAATTGGAAAAGAAGAACTCAAACTATCCCTGTTCGCTGATGACATGATTATATATTTAGAGGAACCTGGAAATTCCACCAGAAAACTCTTAGAACTCATAAGTGAATTCAGTAAAGTAGCAGGTTACAAGATCAATGCTCATAAATCCAATGCATTTTTATACATAAATGATGAATCTTCAGAAAGAGAAATTAGGAAAACTACCCCATTTACAATAGCATCG
Organism: Sciurus vulgaris; assembly: GCF_902686455.1. Classification (NCBI taxonomy): domain Eukaryota; kingdom Metazoa; phylum Chordata; class Mammalia; order Rodentia; family Sciuridae; genus Sciurus; species Sciurus vulgaris. The sequence goes on from NC_136476.1 coordinate 39,260,241, forward strand.
AAAAAAATAAAATACTTGGGAATCAATCTCATAAAAGAGGTGAAAGACCTCTACAATGACAACTACAGAACACTAAAGAAAGAAATTAAAGAAAACCTTAGAAGATGGAAAGATCTCCCATGTTCTTGGATAGGCCGAATTAATATTGTCAAAATGGCCATACTACCAAAAGTGCTATACAGATTCAATGCAATTCCAATTAAAATCCCAATGGTGTACCTTACAGAAATAGAGCAAGCAATTATGAAATTCATCTGGAAGAATAAGAAACCCAGAATAGCTAAAGCAATCCTCAGTAGAAAGAGCGAAGCAGGGGGTATTGCAATACCAGATCTTCAACTCTATTACAAAGCAATAGTAACAAAAATGGCATGGTATTGGTACCAAAATAGAGAGGTAGATCAATGGTACAGAATAGAAGACATGGACACAAACCCAAATAAATACAATTTTCTCATACTAGACAAAGGGGCCAAAAATATGCAATGGAGAAAAGATATCCTCTTCAACAAATGGTGCTGGGAAAACTGGAAAACCATATGCAACAGAATGAAATTAAACCCATATCTCTCACCCTGCACAAAACTCAACTCAAAATGGATGAAGGACCTCGGAATCAGACCAGAGACCCTGCGTCTTATAGAAGAAAAAGTAGGTCCAAACCTTCAACTTGTTGGCTTAGGATCAGACTTCCTTAACAGGACTCCCATAGCACAAGAAATAAAAGTAAGAATCAACAACTGGGATAGATTCAAAGTAAAAGATTTCTCTCAGCAAAGGAAACTATCAGTAATGTGAAGAGAGAGCCTACAGAGTGGGAGAATATCTTTGCCACTCATACTTCAGATAGAGCGCTAATTTCCAGAATCTATAAAGAACTCAAAAATTCTACACCAAGAAAATCAAATAATCCAATCAACAAATGGGCTAAGGAAATGAACAGACACTTCACAGAAGAAGATGTACAAGCAATCAACAGATATATGAAAAAATGTTCAACATCTCTAGTAATAAGAGAAATGCAAATCAAAACTACCCTAAGATTCCATCTCACCCCAATTAGAATGGCAATTATCAAGAACACAAGCAACAATAGGTGTTGGAGAGGATGTGGGGAAAAAGGTGCACTCATACATTGCTGGTGGGACTGCAAATTAGTGCAGCCACTCTGAAAAGCAGTATGGAGATTCCTCAGAAAGCTTGGAATGGAACCACCATTTGACCCACTTATCCCACTCCTTGGCCTATACCCAAAGGACTTAAAATCAGCATACTACAGAGATACAGCCACATCAATGTTCATAGCGGCTCAATTCACAATAGCCAGATTGTGGAACCAACCTAGATGCCCTTCAGTTGATGAATGGATAAAGAAACTGTGGCATATATATTTAATGGAATATTACTCCGCCATGAAGAATGATAAAATTATGGTATTTGCAGGCAAATGGATGAAATTGGAGAATATCATGCTAAGTGAGATAAGCCAATCTCAAAAACTAAAGGACGAATGATCTCGCTGATAAGTGGATGAGGACATATAATGGGGGGCAGGAGGGTTTAGCTTTAGGGTTAGGGTTAGGTTTAGGGTTAGGGATAAGGAGGGTGGTAAGAATGTATAGAGGGAAAAGAGGGGTGGGAGGGGTGGGGGGGAAGGGAAAAAAATAACAGAATGAATCAAACCACATTGCCGTATGTAAATTTATGATTTTTAATTAAAAAAAAAAAGATTGAACTACAAAATTCAAGTCATAGGGCTAGGGTTGTAGCTTAGTGGTATAGTGCTCTCCCAGCACATGTGAGGTACTGGGTTCAACCCTCAGGACCACATAAAAGTAAATAAATAAATAAAAGTATTAAAAAAAAAGAAAGAAACCCTACAATATAGGAAAGGTATGAAACAGTGATTCTATACAGTAATTGGGATTAATGTTTCTGTTTTTGAATTGAAAGAGTTTAAGGATTAGGTTTATTTTTGTCAGACATATAATAACATAACAAAAAAAAAGAATGAGTTTTACTTTCTTGAAAAATTTACTCCAATATAAGGATAAATATAAATAAATTTTATATGTGCAAATGTTAAAAAAAACCAAATTTATTGGTTCCTTTTAGTTACATGTGATAGTAGTCTATTTTGATATAATTATACAAGCATGGAATATATATTTTATTCTAATTAGGATCCCCTTCTTGTGATATACATGATGGTGGGATTCACTGTGGTATATTCATGTATTTCCTAGGAATATTATGTCAGCTTCATCCCCTGTCTTTACTTTTCCCATCCTCCTTCCCTTCCCTTTATTCCCCTGTGTCTAATCCACTGAACATCTATTCTTCCCCTCTCCCCACTTATTGTGGGTTAGCTTCCACATATCGGAAAACATTCGAAGTTTGGTGTTTGGGGATTGGCTTATTTCACTTAGCATGATAGTCTCAGATCCATCCATTTACTGGCAAACGTCATAACATCATTCTTAATGGCTGAGTAATACTCCATTGTGTATATATACCCCATTTTCTTTATCCATTAATTTGTTGAAGGGCAGCTAAGTTGGGTCCAAAGCTTAACTTATTTTCTTAAAATAATGCCCATTCTGACCAGTAGGAACTGGTATTTGATGTGATTTGTATTTATATTTCCCTGATGATGAATGATATTAAACATCTTTTGTTATTGGCCACTTGTGTTACTATTTGGTATAAAAGTCTCTTCAGATCCTTTCAATATTCTTTTCTTCCTTGACTTTAGTCCCTGCTTAGAAAAGTTGTTTTTCAACAACTTATAGGAATGATGAGTGAAACAATTTTGTTCTTAAACTTCTAAGTATGGGATACTGAGAAAGCATGAGCTTGATTTGGGGGCCCTTTACTTCAGAGAGTTTATCCAACCATATAAAAGGTAGATGAAACACACATATTATGTTCTTCTTTGCTACTCTGTTTACATGCCACGTTTTCGTTTCCTTTTCCTTCCTTCATCCCTCCTTCCATCCCTCTCTCCTTCCTTCCTCCCTCCCTCCCTCCTTCCCTCCCTCCCTTCCTTCTTTCCTTCCTTTTCTCTCTCTCTCTCTCTCTTGTTCTCTTTCTTTTTATGTGTGTGTGTGGGTTCTAGGGATTGTTGTAGTGTGTATTAATACTTCATTTTTTATGACTGAGTAGAATCCATTGTGTAGGTGCATCAGATTTTATTTATCCATTCGTCAGTTGATCTACAATTGGGTTGCTTGTTTTTGTGTGTGTGTTATTGGAAATAACAGTTCTCTGAACATTTGTGTACACGATTTTGTGTGGATTTTTTTTTTAAGTATATATCCAAGAGTAGAATTGCTGGATCCATAAGCTTTTAAATGTTTAGGGAACTGCTAGAGTGTTTTCTAAAGCAGCTATACAGTTTTTCATTCCTACTAACATATCTTTTTTATCTGTCTTCCCCAAACAGCAGAGATTTCCCTAGGCAGGCATTACCATGGAAGAATCATTATCTGTTACCTACATTTTTTACTCAAAACCAAAATGTAGATGTCGGGGATAGTCATATAAGAATAGGAATGCAGTTATCTATATTCTGTCATATAGGAGAGTTGCCAGAAAAGAGGAGTTTCCTTGACCAATTGCTTGCTTCTCACTTTCTCTGGTAGATTGCCAGACCTTGTCTTAATAGGTGCTATCTTGGACCAGAAAACTATAATGCTTGAAGGATTTCATGTTTGTCTTAATAAGGAAGTTTGTCCTTAGGTAAAAGCCACTAACTTATGCAAATCAGAGTTTATAAAATTATGGCCTATTTTTTTATTACTATAGAATTAATGTTTTAAAAAATTAATTCAGTATTAACTAAAAAAATCTATAGAGAGGATATCTTCTCTCTCTTGATAAGACAGGAATATCATGCAGTACCTCATCTGCCCTTCCACACTGCAGTCACCACTTGGTGCAAAGAACCATTTAGCATTTCCTTTAGATGTGTGTATACTCTATCTAATTTTCTGCATTTTTTTTTTTTTTTTTTTTTTTTTTTTACTTCCCATATTTAAACAATCTACCTGACCCAGGTAGTCCTTGTGAGGGTGACCCTTATTTCAGTATTACAAGTATCTTTGGATGTGATCTCAGTTTGTCTTTGTAACAAATCTTCCTTCATCTTCTTGAATTGCTCTTGATAAAACATGTTACGTGGGTTGGGAATGTGGCTCAGTGATCAAGTGTTTGTGAGGCCCTAGTTTCAATCCCTAGCATCACAGGAAAAAACAAACAAAAAGATATTATATGATAGTCAGTAAACACATGAAAGTGTTGACAACATCCTTGGTCATTTGGAAATGGATGCTCCTAAAAAGTGTAGCAATACCACATCTTGGAGAAGAGGACTTATATAAGAATATTCATTTTAGCTTTATTAATGACAGCATATTTGAAAATAATGCAACTGTCTACCAGCTAGTAAATGAATAAGTAAATTACCTATTTGTGCCATGGAATATGGAACAAATCGCTGCTACTTGCACTAACATGAAAGGAGTCAGGCATTAAAAAATGTCTGCCTATACTGTATGATGCAGTTTTTTTTTTTAAATGAAATTCAAGAATAGGTTAAATTAATATATGAGAATGGAAGTCAGTGGTGGTTGACCTGGAGTGAGGGTAGTGGGTAGACTCTAGTCCTTTCTAAAGGAACATGAGGAAAGTTTTTGGGTAGTGGTTATGTTTGCACCATCCATTTTAGTAATTGTTAGCCACATGTGGCTAGTGATCACTTGAATTACGGCTAATTCAAATTGTGATGTTCTGTAAGTGTAAAATACAGTACAGAAAAATGCAAAGTACAGTCATGTGTTACATAACATTTTGGTCAACAATTGACTGCATATATGATACCAGTTCCATAAAATTATATTGCTTAGTGATATCATTGCTGTCTTAGTTTAAGTATGCTCTGTGATGTTTGCACAATGACAAAAATCATCCACACATCTTTTAGATTGTATCTGTCTTATTAAGCATCACGTGACTATATCTCATTGTTAAAATATTAAAAATTGAGTACATAGCAAAATGATATTTTTGAATATATTGGTTGTAAATATAGTGAAGATATTGGGTCAAGATAGTTTTATCTCTTTCCTTTTTTTTGGTACCAGGAATTGAACCCCAGGGGTGCTTAACCACTGAGCCACATCCCCAGCCCTTTTTATATTTTTATTTTGAGACAGGGTCTGGCTAAGTTGCTGAAGCTGGCTTTGAACTTGTGATCCTCCTGCCTCAGCCTTCCAAGCCGCTGGGATTAAAGGCGCATGCCACTCTGCCCAGTTCTTTCTCCTTTTTTTTGACGTGGTTACTAGAAAATTTAAAAGTGCACCTTTGTCTTGTATTTTCTGAGTCTCTGTCTTGGTCAAGTGGGGCTTATGTGTAAGTGTCATTAGTCAGAATTCACCAACTGTATAGGTAAGATCTGTACTTTTGGCAGGTATATGATTACTCTACTTCAATAAAACAAACAAAAAACTACTTTTTTAGTGCCTGTTACCATGTTTGTCATTTGTTATAAGTTACATCCTATATCAAGCATCACAATAGTGTTGTGGATGATGTTTACTAATGAGTTTAGAAAGTCTCACATATCTAACTAACATGGAAATATGTGAAACATGGAGATTTGAATGCTTTCATTTGATTGTAATTTCTGCTCTTCCTACTCTATCATGTTGCTTCACCATGATAAAAGTGTCAGTGTACTTTGGGAACAGTTTGAGTTCTGCTTCTTCAGTCATTGAGAAATCAGCGACTCTAACTGGCAGTGAATGAGTCATAATATCCCTGAAAGATAATTCTGTAACTGCCTAGGAATCAAGTAACATTGCTACTAATGTTTCAAGGGGGAAAATAACTCCCTGTCTAAACAAATTGCCTAGGGTTGGAGAAGAAACAGCTTACAGTGTGTGTAGAAATGAAAATCAATACATTGTGCTTAAAAAGAGGGCTCATTCACTTTTAACTTTTTCCTCTCTTAAAGTCTTAGGATGGGGATGTGAGGCAGTGCCAGCCCAGTTTCCTTAGTCAGCTGTGAGTCTGTTGTAGCAAAAATTAATAGGCGTTGCAGAATCATGAAGAAAAGCTCTTTCATCTTGCCCAGCTCCATGAGGGTGTTATATTTTCAAAGCAGAGTATTGTACAATTGAGTAATAGATAAGAAGGGGAGGGGCCTTTCCTGGGGATTCTTGACCGCTGGAAGAGTTCATTTCAGGCCATTTGTCACAGCAGTGATTTCCCCGGAAATACCTCGTGCCAAGGTTATGTTTTGGCTATTCTATCCCCTTTTATTTATTTACTTTCTGAAATCATGGTGGAAGGTAGTTGTCTGTGCCCTCTCTCATCATCCTAACCCTTTGTCTAGTGTCTCCTTCCGAGCCCCAGGGGGTGGGAACAATTTTCAATGGGACTCAGCAGGTTTGGAAGGTTTTAGGCAGTTAGTGTGATATAAAAATGGCCAATAGAAATCCTACATTTTGTTTAAGCATTTTTTAGCGTGATAAATATAATTTAGTATGGAAATGTGATCCATTGTTTGATGGCAGGTTTTCTCAGCTATGTACAGTAAGGCTTCTGCCGCCTACTGTGGATTCAGTATTTATTACACCCAGGAACCTTTTTTGTTGTTCGTACGTTTTGTTTGTGGAGACTTTTAAAGGTGGATTGCCTGTCTAACCTTGCAGAGTTGTTGATTAAGTTTAATTTGCTATGCATTAGAGAATAAATTTGCTGGTCTTTTTTGAACTGAGCTCTGTTATTTGTAGTTGGGGCCTATTTTTTGATGCCTTCAGTTCTTCCTGGGCATGAAAACTCTTTTTGTACATTTGTTGAATCTATTTCCATGCTGAGCTTTTTATATACTGCACAATGACTCTTTGCAGTTGAAAGTTGTAGTTTGGCCTTATTTTTAACTTTAAAAAGACAGCAGGAACTTGTCTTTTATTAAACATTTGTAGACATTATAACATTTACTTTGTCTCCCTGCAAGTAGATTTTTAAATATGGTTTTTCATTTTCAAAATAAAATTTTGCCTGCATTACATTTATATAATGTATACTATTCAGCACATACCACACACAAGCTGTGTGTAAAATGTGTAGAGAAATAATGTTTTTGTTTTTGTTTTTTTTTTTTTTTTTTAAATAGAAAAGAATTTAGCTTTTTACTACTCTTTTAATTGGTTTAAAAAATTTTAAGGAAAGCATTTGCAGTAGGAAAATTTAAAATTGTGGCCCTGAAGTTCTTTCACTTTCTGATTTTGATTCTGTTCTTCAACCCCTTGTTCTTTGCCATCTGCCATTTGCCATTCCCAGATTTGTTATGATCTTTTAAATCAGTTTACTATTAAAAGTCTAGGAACTCAGCTTTTGAAGTTATAACATTTAGGATCTCCCACTGTCCCTGGTATGTTATTGTAAATGGGTTTAAACTTAATTTTGTGTTTAAAGAATTTTTTTATGAAAAGTTTGCTTAGTTGAATCAGGACCACAGTCTCAGGATTATTGGTGATGTGAGTAGTCTGTGACCGAACATGAACACTGTTCAGGATGTCCAGCCGTGAGTTTCCGGCTCTCAGTCACAAACCCAGGGCATTCTTTAAAAGATCAAACGAATTAGACACTGGGAGGGATTTAATGATGCCAGTTAACATCAGAGGAGTTTGGCTCAGTGGTTGCAAATTGTGCTCATCTGAATAAATGCCACTGAGCTGGAAATAATGACATGACTAAAATGATGCTAATTGTGTACCATTCTGCCATTCCAGTGAATAAAATATATTTGTTTAAGCTTATGCAGGAGTAGATTTTTCTTTGGGGGGGTAAATGAGGACACGGGGTGTAGACAGACAATCACTGAAGGAGGGCAGTAGAATAAATGACATTAATGTTTTGAAAGGCTTTTGGATTCAGAGATCTGACTATTGTTTTGATACCTTCAAAGAAATTTATAAGTTCCATTCAAAAGAGCATTTTATTCAGCCTATGCCCTCAAGTGACCTACAATCATATTTTTATCAAAAATGGCATTCATAGGGGTGCTGCTTAAACCTGTTTCTGTGCTGTATAAATCTTTCCAAAGAATGGAAGTATCTTACCTTCTTCCTGCCTAGCATAAAGGATAACCAAGAGGCTCATTTCTATGAAAAGTAGCGACTCCTGATTGAAGTTAACCTTGATTAGATGATGAAAATCACATTTATTGCATTTAGTGAAAGGACATTAACTCGCTTAAGAATTAGTTGGAATTAAGATAGTGAGACTTCAACAAGTCTCTTCATGGATATGGAATTTCTCAGAATGACTTAATAACATGCATGCAAACCCAGAAGTAGTATTTAAAGAATGTAATAAATGCATTTTCTTTTAAAACTTGTTTATTTTTAAATCTGAGAGACTTCTTATAGTTCACAGGAAAGGATTTCTTAGAGTCTGAACTCTACCATTGGTTGATGTCATTCTAAAGCCTTTTTCAATGTTCTGAGTGGACGCCAGTTATCTTTTGTGATTTAGATGACTTCATACCATATAAGCCTTGCCCCCCCCCACTTCTTCTTCTTTTTTTTTTTTTTAGCTTCATTAAAAGTCTCACAATAGCATGGTGGAATGTATTATGCCTTAGGTTCTAAATTCAGCAGTGAGTAAAATGTTCTCTGGGGCACCATTCTTTCTGCTTCAGAGCCATGACACATTGCTTTTACTTATGTAAATTGTCATTTGAGCAATTTGCTTGCTGAAACAATTGACAGGGTTGCATGACTTTGATTTGAAATGGTAGAATTACAGGTCAAACAAAAGGATGTTATTGACCCTGTTTCATTTATGTAACACTTGTAATTTCAATTGGAGGATGTTTCCTTCTCATTCACTTGTTTATCTCAGCTCCTCTATCCAAGTTATGGATTTGGTAGGATAATGAATGGCAGTGATGTTTAGTGTGTACAGTAGGGTCTCCAAAGTTTTTGTATAACCAAGTCTACTGAATCAGAACCTGCATAGATGAAGCCTACACCCTATTTAAATGTGTTCCCCAGTGACTTGGTTGTTCAATATTGAAATTTGGGATCATTGTCCAAAACAACAGTTCCTAAAGTGGTTTGTGTATAAGCTTTTCCTGAGGTATGAGAAAAATTGTGATATTTCTTATTTACCTTTGACTTTAAAAAGAGAAGAATTCAACTTTATTACATTTGTATATAGATTATGGTTTTTCTTACCTGCATTTGCTTGAGAGCTTTATATGTCACCTGTAATATGCAAGGCATCCTGAAGGAAGAGTAGGGCTTCCACATAAAGACTGCTTGGTTGAATACCATCTCTCCTTTGTTAAGTATGGCAGTCCATTATAGTTTGTGAGATAAGTGAATATAGGATGAATATCCATCATTTTATTAACTATGCTGTTTCCAGAAATGGATTATTGTTAGGTTTATCTGAGGTCCTGCGAACCTTTACTTTATGGAATTCCTTCATTCTGTCATTTTATGCCTAAGCACAATTGTGCACAAATTATTTGCCTTTTGTTGTTGTTGTTTTGCACCATGTAAAAATAACTTTCTTTCCTGATGAGTGTGACTTTAAAATCAGCATTATTGAGACGTGAGTCACATGTTATAAAATTCATTCTTCTAAAGTATATAATTTGGTGTTTTTTAATATATCACAAAATTTTGTATCACTCACCACTATCAAACTATAGAAATATTTTCATCATTCCTGAGGAAGTCTGAATAATGGCTCCTAAAGATATTCAGGTCTTCATCTGAGAAACCTGCAGTTATTACCTTATATGGCAAAGGGGACAATGAATATGTGATTCAGTTAAGAATCTCAAGATGAGTAGATTATCCTGGATTATCTGGGTGGTACCTGAATATAATAAGTAGTAGTCCTGTGAGAGATTTGACTACAGAAAAGGAAGAAAAGGATGCGATGCTGAAACAGAGGGTTTCAGGTGATGAACGTGCAGGTGGCATCATGAACTAAAGGAATGAAACCAGCTTCTGAGGTAAGAGAGGGCAGGGAGATGGATTCTCCCCTGGAGCCACAATAGTTTCCTTGATTACAGTCTCATGAAATTCACCTCAGACTTTGAGCTTTCAGAACTGCAAGAGAATGAATTTGTGTTGTTTTAAACCCACCACTGAGCTACATATGCAGGCTTTTATTTTTAATTTTGAGACAGGGTCTCACAGAGTTGCTTAGAGCCTGGTTAAATTGCTGAGGCTGGCCTTGAACTTGTGATTCTCCTGCCTCAGCTTCCCAAGCCTCTGGGATTACAGGTGTGTGCACCTGGTTTATGGTCATTTGTTGCAGTAGACATAGGAAATTAATACAAAAGAAACCTCATAATAATTTTAAAAATATGCATATTGATTTTTAACATATTTTATCATATAGTATGTTTATTCAAAAATCAGAAAATATATATTAGCAAAATTAGAAACAAAAGTTGTCCGTAATGTCATTATATGAAGATAATCCTATCTCTAATATTTATACTTATCTCTAATATTTGCTTACCATGAATTTTTAGTAGTGGAACTTCTGGTCCATATCATTATAGTGATCATCCACAAAGCTTTTGCCCATGTGAACTTATACCTACATTATAGGGGGCTGCTGCTTTCCCTTTACACCCTTCTATATAGGATATAAATTTTTCATATGTGTCTTGATATTTGTTTTGGGAAAACATGGTTGACCATTTCAACTAAATTCCTGATTCCTTCAATTATGTATTATGTGAGAGCCCTGTGCAAATACTAACATAATTAGGCAGTATTGATGACTTGGTTAGATTTACCTTAGGATGAGCTTTATGATGCATTGATATAAATGAGAAAATAGAAGGAAGTCTTAAGTCTTTATTATTTTTTATAATAGAAATTTACCTTTATTTTCTTCTGGTATAGAGGTTGGGAGTTGGGAGAAGGAGACTTCAGACCTCCCGTCCCAGTCTCCCCAGTAGCTAGGATTATAGGTGTGCGCCAAAGAATCCACCTCATACTTGGATTTCTGTGGGTTAAAAGTCAGAAGCTGTTGTGGAGACATGCATACTCTTTAGTCCTATGGCAGATTTCTGCCCAGTCTTGCCTCTTTCCTACCCTGGAGGTTAGGCTGAATAGAGTCAAAGGAAAGTTCCAAATCTCTTTTAATTCCCTTTCTTAAAGCTTAAAACCAGAGCCAGCCTAGGCGGGAGCAGCCAATGTCCTGGTGCTTCTCATTTCCTTTTGCTGTCCTTGTTAACTTCAGCCCCAAACTCTTGCAGCAGCTAAAAGTTTATTACATAAAAGGGAGATAAAAGCATAAAGGTGGAATGAGCGCTGTTAAAAATCTCTGTACTTCACTTGGCTCTGGTGCCTTTCCAAATGATATTATGGGAGCTTCATGGTCGATGCAGCTGGCACTGTTAGACGAATCAGGTGCCCAATGAACACACGAGCTATCAAAGCTGCTCAGGCTCTAGGAAAGGTGTTGATTAATGTAACAAGGCCAGTTACAGCCATCGAAATTGAACTCTGACAAGCACAGCCAGCCCAGTAATGTCTTTGGAAATTTACCTAAGATAGAGTTTAAAACAAAATGTAATCTTAATATTAATGCCAAGAGCAAATACTGAAGTCCTTACCCATCGCCAAGAATTCTAGTAAGCCTTTTTATAAGCATCTTCATAGTCACTTTGTGAGGTTAATATTCATTTTGCAGATGAGGAAAATGAAAGTCACATAGTTAATTAATAGCATGGGCAAAGTTTGAAATTAGATTTCTCTGATGCCAAAGCATTTGTTCCCTTGGGGTCATACTGAATCTAAGCTTTTTTTTTTTTTTTTTTTTTTTGTAAAGAACTTCATTGAGAGAAAATACATATCCAATAAAGTTAACCCATTTCAAGCATATTATTCAGTGGTGTTTGGTATATCCACTGTTCAAGCATCACTACCATTAAGTTGGGAACATTTTCATCATTCCTAAAAGAAACTTGGTACCCTTTAGCTCTTGGCTTCCAATGCCTCCATCTCTGCCTGTCCTCCCTTCCCTCCAGCACAACCAATAATCTACTTCCTGTCTCTATAGATTTGCTTGTTTGGGACATTTCATATAAGCGGAATGATACAATATGTGGTATTTTGTGATGACTTCTCTCATATAACATGTTTTTAGGATTCATGCATATTGTAGCACGTAACATCTACACCTTCTGATACCATTGTCCATTATATTTTTTGTAACCCCAAAGAAACTCTTTAGTACTTCTGCTTAATATTTTTTTATTTTTGTGTGGTACTTTTCCTGGTGTATGTTTATGGATCATGTAGTTACCGTCAGACATATGTTTAATTGATGTGACAGGAACACTTATTGTTATGCTTTGTTTTGGGGAAGGAGAGACAGTAATCATGCCTATCAGTAGGATGGTATAAAATATCCTTGGAATTATGTTAGGTTTTCCATGTATGTTAAAAGAGATTTGGCTCTGTTTTATAAAATAAGAAAAGCTATAGTAAACTTTCCAGTTTCTCTGTAAAACTAAATTTAGTAGGTGGATAGGGAAAAAACCCTATAAATATCAGTTATTAGGAAATAAAGAATGATCACTTTGCCAATTGTCATTTTACAGTGTGGTAATTTTAGATGTCATGAAAATAAAGCTTTATTTAAGGTATGGAGAAATAGGGAAATAAGATTTAGTTGTAGAAAAATGATCAAGGATCAAAGTAATAAAGTGAGTATATATTTCCTTTAAAGTATGACTCAAATATTCTATATATATTGTAGGAAAGTCAGAAATTATGAGAGACTTACTCCTTGGTATAAAATCGGCATACTATAGTGACACAGCCACATCAATGTTTTTTGCTATGGCACCAACCTAGGTGCCCTTTAACAGATGAATGAATAAAGAAAATGTGGTACATATACACAATAGAGACATAAAGAAGGATGACATTATGACATTTGCTGGTAAATGGAAGGATCTGGAGACTATTGTGTTAAGTGAAATAAGCCAGTCCCCAAAAGTCAAAGGTTGAATGTTTTCTCTGATATGTGGAAGTTAATCCAAAATGGGGTGGGAAATGCTTAAAAAGAGAGAAAGGGGGAAAAAGGGGGAGGGAATTCCATCAAAATAGAAGAAAGATCTGTAGAGTAGACAAAGGGGATTGAGGAGGAGGAAGAAGGGCAGGCAAAGGGAAGAATAATGGAATGAATCTGACTGAATTGTCATGTACATGCATGAATGTGGCACAGTGGTGGGTCCTGGCATCAGGTGAATCCACAGGACACTAATTAAAAAAAACAAAACAAAACTAAACAGTAAATGGATTGAAGAGAGACAGCATGGAGTGGAGGGAGGGGAGCAGGGAGTTGGTGGTGGGTGGAAAGTGCTGGAAATTGAATCAGAGCAAGTTGAGTTCCAAACCTTCATGACAATATTGGGGTGTGTCCTAATGTTATATATAACTAAAAAGAATAAAAAGAATAATTATGGGAGACTAAAAGAAGATTAAAAATCAGCTTTAAACCACAGAGATAACCACCATGTGTATAATAATGAAGGGATCAGATTGTACATATTGTTTTGGAACCTAGTTTTTCAGCCAGCAGTTTATCAGGGCACCAAGTTGTATTGATAATCCACTTGTGGCATATAATTGAATGAGCACATGGATGTAATATAGTGAATGAATCTGCTTTTGTGGAATATCCATTTCCAATGCAAATGGACAATTAGGTTCGAGTTGGAGAAAAGGAAGCATTGCCTTTCTAGTTTCTTAATTAAAAGAAAAATAAACAGAACAAAAGGTGGTTTGATTTGTTTTTAATTTGAATGGAAAAACAAAGAAGGATTTCTATTAATGGCAACGCGAATGCTCTTGTTTCCAATTTTCTTCCCTTCTCTTGAGCAAAAAAAGCCATGGAAAGTTTTGGTTATGAGCAGCTCCTTCCTTTCCTGGACTCCAGGCACCTCTGCTTCCTTGGTTCTTCTGCTTTGCTTTCTTTGTCTCCTGGTCCCCTTGTTTCCTCATCTTTGTCATGTTTTTTTCTGTGGCAGGTGTACTTCTGGAAATCGGCACATCCTCTTCTCTTCCAGCAGTTGCATTTGTTTTCTTGGAAGGCCCCTTTACTACTGCTGTAGTGCAGAGGTTTTTCTAAAATAGTCACTTGCAACATAGACTTCTGAGAATAATTTAGGATGACATTAATAGCTCACTGAGACTTGTGGAATTTTTACATAGAAGGTTAATTTTCAACTCTTTAGTATTTGCTTCAGAATGGTTTGAATTTGCTGTGCTCTTAAGAGACTTGGGTCCAAGCAGTCAGTGTCTGTAATTGGCACTGAACAATTCATCATATCAGTGGTTTCCAAACTGGAGGACTGGAGGCATTTGAAGACATTCCAAGGGATAGGCAGCTGTGGTTAGTTTAAGCCAACTACATTTCTAGACCTTTAATTTCAGTCTGTATTCTTCAGTAACACTTAGCTGCCTGGGATCACACTGTTTCTCCTTTTTTCAACTCTCCTTTCATAATTGCCTCCTTTCCACTTTATAAAAGGAAGGCACCGTTCTACTTATGGTACATCTTTCTTAGTTTGTTGCTGTAAGGTGTGACACTTGCAGGGCATCATACAATGGGACAATTCAGAATATCAGGAAGCATTTTTCCTCTGTTTTTCTTGTGGTGCTGGGGATTGAACCCAGACCTCCTCCATGCTAGGCAAGGGCTCTTCTAGTAAGCTAATTCCCCAGCCCTGGAGAAGCATTTTTAAATCAAATCACCATCTCTCTATCCCCCCCAAACCATTGTCCTTTCTGTTTTTTTTTTTTTTTTAACCTTTTATGTTTAGTTATTAATAACATTTAGTTAACATTTGCAATGTTTATGTTTTGATTAATTGTATGTTAGTAATTATAATAATTATGCAACTCACATTTTTAAAAAACTGAGTCTTATGGTCTTAGGAAATAAAAATATATTTATATACATTATTTTTGTTGTAGAGGCATATGACAGGTGATCAATAGCAGACTTTCAACCATAATAATTATTAGGATAAAATTTTGGAATGAACTGGAATGGAAATGCAATTTTGAAAGGAAGAATCATTATCAAAAATTTTGACTGTTAAGACACTTTTCATATACATTTTATAAAATGGATAATTGTAAATATAAAATTACTGTGGTATTTTATCTAGTTGAATAAATTTAGTGGAGTGTTTCAGTGGTTTTGTTCTAAACTGGCAACGTTTTACTGTATGTTAGAAGACAAGTCTATGGGTACCTAAAGACTCATGATTTTGGATGCCAACTCCTATAATTTTTCAAAACTCCTTTAGGAATTGCAAAAATCATTCCTGCTTGCCATGCATTGTGTTGTGAACATGACTTTCTTTTACTGTATGTGATTACATTGATAAAACTGGAAAATAAACAGATGTGAGCATATCTGGTGCATACTCACTCTTCAGTACAATCCTCCTCCAAGAACGCCTTTCTCATCCTTGCTGTCCTCTTGAGCCAAGTACTTTTACTTTCTGTATCTAGCTTTTAAATGTGCAGTTTCTCTCCATGCAAGGTGTGGAACTCCTTGAACGTGAAGGGTGTGTTTACAATCTTTTTTTTTTTTTTTTCAAGGGCCCAGCTTAGAACCTTGTACAGAGCGTCATTCACATTTCTGGAACTGAAAAATAAACAAATTAACAAATCCAAGTTCTTTGAAAGTAGAACTGAGTAGATAGATATTCTTAAATTGTTTAACTTCTCAGGATTTATGTCATCTGGCTTCAGTGAAAACTTTTCCATTGAGTGTTTAGTCTGCATGAATAATTTCAAAAGTTATCACTGTGAGGGCTGGGATTGTAGCTCAGTGGTAGAGTGTTTGCCAAGCATGTGTGAGGCACTGGGTTCCATCTTTAGCGCCATATTTAAAAAAAAAAAAAAAAAAGGCATAAAAAAGTTATCACCTTGAAATAATTTCTAAAACTGTCAGCTTTCCTTGGTAGTGTTATTTAGTTGTGTTTATATATTAAACATTTTAAAATCTTCTCTATTTGGTTTTTTTTTTTTTTTTTTTTTAGTGATTGACAACATTTTATGTGATCTGAGCCCCTTTGGAGGCACCATAGTCCACACTCTGTAGATGAGGAAACGAGGGACTGGCTCAAGGGGGCAGCATGGCCCAAAAGAAGGGAGATGGTCCATCCCCTGGGGGAAAGGAGGCATCCCTAATGCATTGCACAGGCTTGAGAGGGCACACCCCCTCATGAGGGGAGAAGGAAAAGCAGGTGGCTAAGAAGGGAAAAGGCCCAGAATACCATAAGGTTAGGAAGTTGCAGTTGTACCTAATGTTCTAGACCTGTAGACCTTTAGACTCTTGAGAGTATCTGAATCTTAAATTTACAGAGCCCAGAACCTTAGAGTTTAGAAATGTGTATTCTTGGACCTTTAACTATAATCCTAGAATGGTAGAACACAGTGCAGAACCTAGAGGTGTCCAACATTAGAAATTATTAAACTTTGGTGTCTAGTTAGTCACAACTGTGAAGGTCTTATAACTTAGATGTGTAGGATCCAGAACCTTAGACCAATAGGACTTTACAGTGCCTTGAAACAGAACAGGCCAACATTACAATCTTAGCGTTCAGTAATCTAGAATCTTGGAGCATATGATCTAGAATCAGAGAATCTAGGTTCTTAGACTAAGTTTTAGAACAACACATTTTAGAACATTAGACCTTAGAACCTCCATTTTTAGAATCTTAGAATTTTTGTGTGTGGTGCTGGGGATTGAACCTAAGGCCTTGTGCATGTGAGGCAAGCACTCTACCAACTGAGCTATGTCCCCAGCCCAGAATCTTAGTATTTTCGAACTACAGATTCTAGACTCTTAATCCCTTCAGATCCAGGATCTCATATAAGAGAATCTGTGATCATAATGCCGAAGAAACTATAATTGATCATCATTAGAATCTTAGAACTTGAGAAAATAAAAGTTTGAAACCTTATAGTTTAGCTTTTGTGGAGCCAGAAGACCTAGACTTAAAGAACCTTAGACAATCAAATTTTAGAACAACAGACCTTAGAACCACCATGTCTAGAATTATAGAATCTTTAGAACTGTAGAATTAAGAATCTTTTACCTGAAGGACTCAGAACTCTAAAAAAATAAAATCTAGATTCATAGGAACTTAGATTCGAAAACTAGAATCTTAGAGCTCTAGAGCCCAACTTGGGGCCTTATCAATAATCTTAGAACCATAACATCTAGAGCTGCAGAATCTCACAGTCTTAGAATTTACATGTCCAGAATCTTAGCACTATAGATTTAGAGACTTTGGAATTTCAGGTCCATAGAACTCAAGACTCATAGCATCCTTGAGACCTAGAATCTTTGAATCTAGATTCCTTAAACCTAAGAATCTAGATTCTCGGAATGTCAGACCTGGCAGAGGATCCCTTAGAGATTTCAGTCCAACCACTGCCTTTTAGGGATGAGGATTTTACCATGCAGAGAAAGGGAAGGGTCTGTCTGGGATGGGGGTGGGAAGGGTAGAAGATAGGACCACAGTTGGGGTAAGGCCTGGAGTGGGAAAATGGGGGGTGAAGTGTCCCCCAGTGGCAGTGCCTAGCTTGGGTCCTGAGAGGGAGTCCTAGGTGGAGGGTTGTCTCAGGCTCCATCCTCCTGCCCTGGGGGTGATGGAGAGCCCCTGTCAGCAGGTGAAGGGGGGCCAGGGGCTGTAGAAGGACAGAGGACATAGCGTCCTGCAGGATGGACCTCTGCTGCAGTGAGGCAGCTGCAGGAATCCTTAGGGTCAGGCTGGGTTGAGGGGTCAGCTCCTCCAGCAGCTCCAGGGGGTTCAGGATGACCTCCACCTTCATCCATATTGACATAGAGGATTTCATCAGGTTCCTGGGCAGGGGGCAGGGCCTTCAGCGTGTTCTCGAGGTCTTCCCGTAACTCTGTAAAACTTGGCCGGTCTCGAGGGTTCAACTCCCAGCACCGGGACATCAGGGCATACAGGCCATCCAGACAGTCCACAGGCTGCTTCAGGCGGTTTCCCTGGCGCAGATAGTCATAAATCTCACTGTTCTCCACTCCTGGATATGGGGTCTGACCCCGTGTGGCAATCTCCCACATCGTCACCCCTAACGACCACACATCACTCTTGCTGGTGTAGACTCGGTCAGCCAGGCTCTCAATGGCGATCCATTTGACTGGCATCTTGGCAATGCGTCCCTGACGGTAGTAGTCCCCGTTGTAGATCTTCTTAGAGAGCCCAAAGTCTGCCACACACACGGACATGTTCTCATTCAGCATGCAGTTCCTGGCAGCCAAGTCGTGGTGGATGAATCTCTTGGTACTCAGATACTCCATGCCGCTGGCAATGTCTGCCATAAACTTCACCAGCATCTGGGTGGGTAGGAACACTGGCTGGTCCCCGAGCCGAGAATAGAGGAGAAAACTGTGCAGATCTCCATGTTTCATGAAAGGCAAGATGACCACAGGTGCTGGGAAGCCCTCCCGCTCGGAACCCTGGAAGCAGACGCCAATGAGCCTCATGACGTTGGGGTGGTCGAATTCCTTCATGCAGACGGCTTCACTCAGGAAATCCTCCAGCTCTGACCTCGTGCAGATGGCAATCTTCATTGTCTTCAATTAGAAAATATGATATCCCTGTTTCTAAAACTAAATGTTAGCGTGTGTGCTCAGACATTATCATTATGCTTCCTCTTTCAAGTGGAAGGGCAGCATGGAAGGTGAACTTTGGAATTCATTCAGTTTGACAGTTTTGGAGCAATGCATCAAAATTCCTAATATTGGAACGATTCCAGTAAAATCCAGGGCTTATTGTTGTCTCACTTCTAATTTCCTCCCTGTTTTGAATTTCTAAGGTAAATTCACCAATAAAGTTTAATATCTTTTAACTCAAAGTATGGTTTTCTAATCAGCAGCTTCTATGCCACCTGAGAGCTTGTTGGAAATTAAGAATCTTAGCTTCTGCTCTATAGGCACTGAATCAGAATCAGTGTTAAAATGAGATCTTTTTCCCACAGGAGATTCATATGTACATTAAAGTTAAGGAAGCATTGGTGTAATCTAATTGCTAAATTGGATCTGGTTACCAAGCACATATTGTGGGTCTAGGGGTTGGTGAAGTAAGGCAGTAAATAAAGTTTTATTGGAACATGGACATGCCCATTAGTTTATGTATTTTAATTCTACAATGGCAGAGTCTGGTAGTTGTGACAGAGACTAGGTGGCCCTCCAAATGTAAAATATTAACTCTCTGCTCCTGACAGAAACAGGGATGAGCTGTGTATTAAATGCTTGTTCATCAATTAATGCCATTCATTCATTCATTCATTCAACATATTTGTACTGTGGGAAGTGCCTTCTATGTTGAGCACTTTCTCTTGATTTCTAATACTGAAGAACAAAGTAATTCCTAAAGAAAGTCTGCTGAATCTACCCCTCCCCGCCCTTGACTTTGTAGATGATAGGTTTTTTCCTTTAGTTTTGATTTTTCCTAAGAAGAATCTTGTTTGCTTCAATGGGATGGAGACAGGTATGTTTCCTTCTTGTTTTGGGGAGACTATAAGTAGATCTGTGTCAGTCAGGCCGGAAGGCCTGACCTTTGCTGTTGTTATCAGATCTATGCACAGTACAGGGTGGGAGGTGGGGACAGAAGAATGGTCTTCCCTGGACGTCTAGTCAAGTTTCAGTAACTGTCAACATTGGTTACTTAGAAATACACTTGTAGAACTCCATCTTTTCAAGGGGACTAAGCTCAGTAGACCTTCCTGAAGTTTCATCTCTGCAGCTGAAAATTATTCCTTAAAGTGTTTTTAGAGCCTCTGAAGTGACTGCTTAATTCATCAATTATTTTTTATGTACATGTTAATTTTTCAATGTGAAATGGCAATAAACTATATTTCTCAGTATTTTTATAGTATTCTCATATATTTAGCACTTTAAAAAATTTAGATGGATAATAATTTATTATTATATATTAATTAATTATAATATAATAATAATAAATTATATTATTATAATTGCTCATAGATACTTGATTTGTTTTGCTTTTAATTTTCTATCTGCCGAACAACTTTCCAGCAGTTTGGGTTTTTTTAGTCTTATACTATGTTGTTTGAGTTTCTCTTATTTTCCTTTATCACGTTGGAGTCTAACCTCCATTTATGAGGAAAGGGGAAAGAGATACCCTCCTCCAACTCCCTCTGATTATTTGAGGGCAATAAAGCTCTAATGAATTCTTGTCAAAGGATATTTTGGACACATTCTTACTGTGGATTTGTCCATATCAGAAGAATGTCCACCAAGAAATAGACAATTAATCCAGACAAGCTCTAGCAAAAGGAAAAGGTGAATGTCTTCTTTTTGCTCCTGCAGAGAAATCAATGGAGTTTGCATTGGAAGATATTATTCCCCGTAAGCAGCTATCTCAGGGAACCTGCAACTTCTCACTTGGGGGAAATAATAAAGAAACCTAGTTCCCAGGTCACTGAGTAGTGGGTCCCCTATGTGCCTTGATAGTCTAGATCAATCTGTTTAATGAACATCTCTATGTCTCTTCTCAGATATTGGAATTATAAGTATGGTACTGCTAAGAACCAAATAGTTTCCCAGTTGGGACTCACCATCTCTAGACGCTCTCTCCGTAGTGATTCCTACCCATTGACACTTCTCTCCTCTCTGAATGTAAGGAGTCTGTTCCTCTTTTGGAAGTGGCATATTGATATTAGTGGTTGATAATATCAGAGTAGTGTTACCACAAGACCAAATAATTTTGATTCACTAAGCCATAGTTGGGAGTTCAGATACGTGCCTTTGCATTTGAACAGGACTACAGTTGAGCAACTGTAATAGAAAATCATGAGAATTACTGTCCTTTAGATTATAAGAGACTTAAACAAAGGCAACTCAATATTTATACCATTTCCCCCCTACAATACTGCCTTCCTAATAAACTAGTCTCAGACATAAAAGACTGTGAAATTGCCTAAACAAACCTGTGCTAGTCATTTTTTAAAAATACGTACAACCTTTAACCCCATTTATTAGGATAAGAAAGAATGTTATTTTTTCCATTGTTTCTGCTCCATTGATTGTGTCTCTCTAAACTCCCTCTCGTCCCCCGTTATTGTACGAATTGTGTTTGCGGAATTAGCTTAAGAGGGCTTCCCTGTGTGATAATGCTTTGAGTCCTTTAATTGTGAAGGGAGCTTCTTTTACCTTCATTTAGAAAGGGGCAAATAAGGTGGTTTTCATAGCCTAAATATTTTTTATAAAGCTTTCCCTCTGCTGGAGGAAAGAATCAGGACAAAGGGAGTAGGCTGTTCTCAGGAATTTCTGGAAATAGCTTTTGAAAGTAAAATTAGGAGATAGCTATCTGTTCCTCTGTGTAGGAACAAAGTCATTTTTACAGCACAGGAATTGGAAGCAAAGGCTCTGATTCTTCTGGGATTCCTTCTTTTCCCACTGGTTATAATAGCAATAACTAATTTTTTTCAGCATATAAAGCACATTTACATACAATTGTCTCAATATGGCCTTTATTGTTAACCTTGTGCTATACATTCGAGCAGGTGTTACTAGTGTTATTTCCATTTTGCAGCTGGGGTAAAGACTGAGAGAGATTAATGACTTTGCCATAGCTGTGCAGCTACTAAATGGGAGGCCTGGGGTTTCTGACTCTAGTCATATGCTCTGCCCGGTACATCGCACTGAGTAGGGTCTCCTTAATCTGTACTGTGTGTTGCTAAGACTCTTGTGGAGGAATAATGTGAAAAAAGTATCATTCTCCTCTAGCAACAGAATATGCATAATGTAAACACCTGCAATGGTACTTATTAGTCTTTCCAAAATTGGAGGAACTGAGACACTGAGTCATTTGTACATGGAAATTAATATGTTATGTGTGTATAATTTCCAGGTATTCCTCATTTTGTGTATTTATTGTTTGTTTTGCTTTGTGGAATGGTGGATTTTGCATCATAGGCTGGCAGTTTCCTCAGCACATTTAAGATTTTATTGCATGATTTCCTGGTTTTGTTAATTTTGAAGTGTGTTGTTACTCTAAATTGTTTCTTGACAGGTAGTCTATATTTTTTCCTTTTCAACTTTGAAGACTATTTTCAGTGTTTAACAGTCAGTACAATGTATTTATTTTAAAAAAGGAAACTTTTATTTATCTTACTTAGGACTTCAATTAGAGATTTAGGTCTTTACTGATTATGGAAATTCTTAGCCATTATTTCTTTAAAGCTCCACACCCCATTACTTTTTTATCTTTTAATTTTGGAATAAATATACCAAAAAGTTAAAAAAAAATAAAAAAAGGTGTATAAAAGTAGTGGAATATTATGCGGCAATAAAAAGTATTGATTGATGCTACAACAACACAGATGAACCTGGAGAACAATATGCTAACAGAAAGAAGTCATTACAAAAGACCATATGTCTTATGATTCCATTTATAGGAAAGGTTTAGATTAGACAAATTTATGGAAACTCTAATTAGGTTTCTAGTGGCCTAGGACTGGAAAAGCTGGAATCCAGGGGCAAAATTGGGGAGTAACAAACAGACTTTTGTTGTATTGTTTTTGCAATACAATGATTTTAGAACATGGAAATGTTCTAAAATCAACTGTGATAGTGGCATAACTTTCTGAGTATTTTAAAATCCATTGGATTATACACTTTATCTTTGTTTTTCTTTTCGGCTCAACTGCATAGTAACATTTTCTATTTTTTCAGTCATTTTGCATGTTCTGCATCATATTTCTGGAACAAGAAGTCAATGGTTTTTGAAAATAGACTAGTCATGAGCAAATACGAGCCAGACAATCTGATGTAGTTTGACAGATAAAGGACTGGACCGACAAGCTTCAAGTAGACTCATAGCAGGATGGTAATGCATTGACTCCAGGGAGACTGAGGATCAGATCTCTAGAATCTGGTCAAGGCTAGCTGAGGCTGGGAGCTCAGAGAGTCAGAGAAGGCAGTCTCCTGTATCAGAAACATTCCTGCCCTTGCTTATGTGTGGGCAAATTGGCTTTCTAGGTATTCCCTGCAGGTGTACCTGGTGATGTTTGAGGCCATGCTTCATGGCTGGGATTCTGGAATATTTTTTCATAGTTTGGAGTACCATTTTAGGCATTAGTTTTCATACTTTGTAGGAAGAAGACTAAAAGTTTTCTAAATCCTTGAAAGTCGTTGGAGTATGTGTCCTTATTTCCCTTTGATGGAAGGACAGGGTTTTCCTTGTATTCTCTATTTGGTCAGAGATGTTTTTGGCCAACCTCTTTCCAAGTGCATGTTAATGTTTGTGGCAGTGTGAGACACACCCCCTCATGGTATGTTGATTTATAGAAATATAGAAATATTCAAATGACAAAGATATTGTTGACCAACCTTACATCTGAGTTGTAGTCTTTTTCTATTGCCTGTCAGATATTTCTCTGTGAAGTTGCCCATCAACTCCAATTAAACCTATCTCATCTATTCCATCTTTTGCAAACATGCTCCTTCTTCTGGTTTCCTTCCATTTTTAACGTTGCTATTTGTGCAGGTCTCCGGGGCCTAGACATCTCAGTTTCCAATTCATTCCCCAAGTTCTTTTCATTCTTTTTTATTCTCTACCTCTGGTTTCCCACCTGCAGTTTCCAGTGCCTCCAGGACTTGATAAATACTGATCATCTCTTATGTACTTAACACTGTGTTAGGTGAGGACGGAACAAAAATTGTAAGATGTGGTCTTATCTTTTAAGAACTTATTATCTAGTTGAGATAATTTCTATACATGAAAATAATGAACACCACCAGACAGTATATAATTAAATGGAAAATTGGATGGGGCAAAGTTTTGTTAGAATTCAGAGAAAAAAAAAATAAAGTAAGGACTCAACTGAGGAAGTGGGGATTTAAACGAGGTCTTGAAACAGCACAGAATGGAATTAGGTAGGCATTTAAAATAAGGTGTAAGCTTATTGAGCATGACATTTTGGGAAAACAGGAGATTGTTTATATGTTAGAGACTAATGAGAAATAAAACTGAGAGGGAGGCAGCAGGGACATCTGCCTTAGCTTCGGCTGTAGGATAACCAGTGAATCTTTCAAGAGTGACTTTTCTTTCTGTGTGCTTCTCAACTCAGAAGTCTCTAGAGGTGCCGGTACTCCAGGTACTCCGCCTTCTGCCAGCCTTTCTCTACCAGTGCACAGCCTTTCGTGTGCATGACAGGCGTTTTGGTTTGGCTTGTGTATTCCCTGTCCTTGTGGCTTGTCTGCGTGATTTCTGTCCCTTCCTTCTTCAAATCCCTTCTCAGAATTCACCATCTCTTGATTGCTTTCCCTGGTGATCCCTACCCACTGACATTTCTCTCCTCTCTAGATTCCTTTTGAAATTACTTTCTCTTCAAAAGAGTTCAGATCAAGTACCTTTTGGTTTTCTAATAATTTAGAATCACATAGACTTCACTTCCTTTACAGTACGTTGATAAGTTCTTTGAAAGGTTAGATTGTATTTTATAATTTATTGTTCCTCTTAGTACTGGGCTGGATTGGTAGCTTTTCAGAAAATTTTCTTTTCAAATCATCATTTGCGATATTAATTATTTCTTGGTGTTGTTAGGAGAAAGACAGATGTGAACAGTGCGAACACAAGGTTAAGAGAATAATCCTATAAACTAGGACTACTGTGCTGACCCCCACATGCTTTATTTTCCAGAAGGCAATTTACCTGTATCCCTACCTGGCTTACGTGGACAGGCTATGTCACATTCCTCTTCGAACTACCTGAGGCCTGCAGGGGAAATGCAGGCCTGAAATAATGTCAATAAGAGGAACCCAAGTTACCCTTAAGGGGAAGACTTTGTGTGCCTTTTCACAGATCAGATACTGAAACTCAGGGAGAGTAGGATAGTTCCTCCTAACCATAAACTCTTTAAGAATTTATGGTTAAGAATCGAATTCAAACTGATCAGCATGGGCCAAGGTGACCTAGAGTTGTCATGGCCGTGGGGACTTGAGAATTTGTTGTTGGCCTTCTGTTAGTCAAAAGTCAAGAGGAGGACTTGTGTGGGACTCTGGAAATGTCTCTGGGATCCCCAGTAAAGCTACAGTGCAGGAGGGACACACTGTCCCTCTCCCCTCTGAGAGAACTCACTCTCTCCCTTGAGACTGTCCCTTTTCCCTTTTCTTATCCCCTCAATAAACTCATTCCTATTACTCTGAGTAACAAGTTGATATATCCGAAATCTTTTTGACTCCCTTGCAAGAATCAGGGTTTGAAGGTGGAGTCTTCACACCACTTCAATTTGTCAGAATGCCCCAGCTCTGAAACATTGTCAGTGTGTCTACTGTCATGACTGCCCTTGGTAAATGTTACTTAAATTTAGATCATGCAGTGGATTGTAAGTCAAAGACCATTGGTTTTTCTTACAATTTATAGAAAGTAGAAAATAAGAGCAAAACCACTAAACCCATTTTCTGGGAGATACCCTATCTGTTGTCTTTCTTTGAGCCTCTCACTCCTCTGAATCCGTTAAGTATATATTATTCATTTATCTTTGACATATTTTCACTTACTGCCTCATGTAGCTTTTCTAAATAATTTATGTTTGTAGATAGAGATAAATTGCGTATAATAATTGCAGCTCAAAAGAAGAGATTGAAGTATTTTAGAAAGATTAATCCTGGTTAAACTCTATCTAATTGATCCATGTTGGCAAGCTTCCTGAGTTTTAAAATTTTAATAAAATACCAATTCATGAAAAAAATCATCTGTTGTAGCTGAAATTGAACTTAAGAAAGTCTTGAATTGTTATTCTAAGTAATACAATTATTCTCTCACCTCCTTAAAAAGCTTATAAAGAGTTTTGGATTGAGAACACATGATTTATAGATGTTAAAATTCCAGTTTTCTGGGTGGTAATGTAATTTCAGTGAGACTGAAAAACTATATGAACGATGCATACCTGGCTTTGGAAATGTGCCTAGCATCCTCTTACTTGCTTTCATTTTACAGAATGGTTCTTCTGTTAATCTGGAGTGAATTTTATATGCATTCAGGGTGTGTGTGTGTATGAGAGAGAAAGGAAGTGAGTGAGAGAGGGATAGTTATATACTTGGATAACCAAAACAAAGTCGTCAAAAAGCTATTGCCAATCAGGCCGAATTTTCAACAGTTTATATAGGTTTACAATTTTCTTTTCGGGGGTAGTAACTTACTAAATCTCCTAGGAAGGTTCTTGTCCTTGTCTCCGTATCATAAAATACAGTACTCTTAACTAATGGCCGGATGTGAGTGGGAGTTTTGTTAGACATTGACTTCTTCAATTTGCTTTGCAGGTTGTTTGTATTCGCTCTACTTGGAAAGCCCTCTCTCCAAAGTTGAGTTGTGACACAAGACCTCTCATTTTGAAGACTCTGAGCGAACTGTTTTCTCTGGTTCCTTCCTTAACAGTCAATACAGCTGAATATGAGGTATGCATTTGCAGTCCATCTAGATGCCTGTTTTTACTTTACAAAGACATATGACATTTTTTTTATAATATTTTATTGGACAAAAACCCTTTAGTGTTTTTATTTTTTGTTCTGAAAACAACTGATACCTTTATGGATCCTTACAAGTAAGAGGATAGCTACTCTTACTAATTTTGTGTCTTTATGATTTATGTAACTCAAGGAGACTGAGATTTTATTATGAGGTTATGGTCAAGATTTTTAAAAGCCACTATGTTAAAAATGGTGTTTTAAAAATAATAGCGTTCATAAGATCAAAAATTTCAAATCATTTTATTAATGTTTTAAGTTCTGAAAAATAATCTAGGAAGACTTTAATAAAGACAAGATAGATTCTTCTAGTTGTGAAAATTACTCAGTGTTATAATGATTGAAACAGTTGGCAGAAGATTCTGTTGCCATAAAATTCATATATTGCTGCTTAGCATTTTCTTCATTATCTCTTCTTGGAAAAGAGTGAAATGAATCAGAAGATGGCAAACTACATTTATGCTTCTACTTTTGTATGCCATATTCTCCTTCATGTTCACCATTGTTACTTTTCCTGCCAAGAACAGCAGTTGATTTTCACTTGGAGTCTTAGTGAGCTTTTATTTTGATTTAGTGGCTTCACAGACTTCATAAACTACCACCCAAAGATTCTAATAGTAGTTCTTTATGTGTTTTAGATCATGTGACTAGACAGGATTGTAGGATACCACTTCTAGTAATTCTGAATGCCACATAATGAATAAAATCAAATGTGTCCTTTTTGACTTTAAATATCTAACACAGCACCTGGCACATACTGTGTAATTTGTGTGTACTTGCTGAATAAACAATTGAACCAATCCGGTGTATTTTGAGTTCATTCTTATGATGTGTAGACTTTGGTTTTAGGGTATTAAACAAAGAATCCATCTTTGACTTCTAGAGTTTAGAGTCCACCAACAGTCTTTTTTTTTATGGCTGTAGTTCATGGTTACTCACCCTTATATTGTCCCAAAGCCTGTAGGGCTACTGATAAAGAGCTGAGTCTAAAAACTGAGGCAGGGGCACGTTGTGTGTGTTTTCTGTCTTGCAGTGCTGAAATCTCATACCTTTGTTTCACTTGTTCTTTGAGTTTCTCCGGTTTTATTATAGGTTTATTTATGAAATGGTTTGTGTGTTGGGCTCTTATTTGCTTATCCATAGCTGTGAATTATCTTTCGGACTAGATTCAGACTTACCCTCCTTTAATTCGTCTTAATGCTGATCTAACGCTGAGGTTGTTCTGTTGTTCAGACAGACTGCTTTGGGACCTTTATCCATCTCTTCCCTCTGAGTCAAGGGTGTCCCTTCTGTGCCAGTGGTCGCCTTGGAAGAAGTAAAAAACCGTTGAAGGAGGGACTCTCCATCCTTCCCTCCACTTTCCACCCTCTAGTCCTTTCTTCCATCCTTCCTTCCTCTCCTCTCTTTCTGTGTTTTTTAGATAATTTGCTTTCCTTTACTTGCTTAGAACTTTTTTGGGAATAAGCCAAAGTTGAATTTAGTTTCCCTAAGGCATTTCTTAGGTCCCTTCTATTCCTGGTCACTTCAGTGCCTTATGTTCACCTAAAATGAAGTCCAACCTGTTTTACACCCAGCCTGTATGAGACCGCTCCACATACTGGCCTCTCTCTATTGTCCTGCACCCTGCGTTCCAGAGAAATGAGGCCACCTGTCATTTCCCTTCATGCCTCCAAACTTTCTCTTTTCTTTTGTTTGTGTTGTTCCCTCTGTCCAGACTTCCTGTCTGTTTCATCTCTAATTTTACAATCTGTTTTAGAAATAAAGAAGGGTTTTCACTCATCCCAGCCTTTGAGAATTTTTTCCTGCAAGCACAAGTCTATTACTTCCAAAGGTCTTTATCTATATTGTTATAAGAACTTTTTTTTCCTGTTTTCTACTACGAAGATATGTTTACATATATTCTTTTCTGCCTCAGAATTATGAACTTGCCGAAAATAGAGTCCATGGTTCAATTAGAGCATATTTTATGAATTGATTTGTACAATGCTTGGTATTTTTATTCATTGAGAGTATATTTATTAAAGTAGTACTAGGCCTTAGAGATACTACTAAACAATGATAGATAGTATTTTGAATTCCTATTAAATTTCCAGAACTCTGCTAGTTACTTTATACCAATTAATTCTAAGACCTGATAGTAAGATATTTTATTTTATTTTATAGCTACAGAAAGTACTGAAACTTTGGGAGGCCTATTATATATTAAACAGTGTTTTTTTTTTTTTTTTTTTTTTTTTTTTTTTGAGTATCTGCCATGTGTCAGGTAGGTACCTTAACTAATATTTTAGTTATCACGTGAAAACTGGTGCCAGCGTCCAGGACCTTCTAGCTTGACAGGGTGTATTTTCCCATTATATCATGTCATCAGTCCTTGTTTTTTAGAAGCTCAAAAGGTTGGTGAAGAGATGGAAGTAACCAATGATAATTATAGTAACATTGATGGGTACAGTTAATCAATGGGCATTGGAAATGTTGTGGAGGACATGAGAACATCATTAGGAGGAATCTAAGGTAACCTTATTTTGTTGGTGCCATTAGGCTGGGATCTTAAAGAGTTAACATAATGCTGTTTCCAGTTAAAGTTCAGGGAATAGAAGATGCAAAGGCAAGGCGATAGAGAGACGCATTCATGAATGAGAAGGGCAAGAAGTTAGATCTGGCTGAAATGAAGACGACATTGAGTATTAGAAGATTGATTTTTATGTGAACTAATTACTTATTAATTATTTGGCATTTTTTAAGAAATTAGTCTGAGTTCTGTTGTCTAAATCTTTGAAATGAAAAAGACATGGTCATTGCTCTAAGGAATGTACAACCTAGTAGGGTGTTAATCATACCAGATGCTAATGTGTGCCACATGCCATATGGCTTTTGGAGAAAGATAAACTCTCTTATGGGTTGGGGATTAGGAACAGTGGCCTGAAATAGTGACATTCTATTAGGATTGAGAGGTCAGTGAGAAATGGTTAGGTTGTACATTTAATAATCTTAAAATTTCCATGTGTTTAATTTATCTGTGTGTTTAGATGGATAGGTCTGTTGCTGAGTATTTTCATTTTATGAATGATAGTCATTCACTTTATGAATGACAGGTTGAGTCAGTTAATGATTAAGAATAAAAAGTGATTTAATTTCCATTATTTTTACTTCAGATTGCTTATTCTCAGTTTTATCTTTGTCTTTATTTTTTTTTTCTCTGTGTTTTCTAATTTTTCAGAATTTCAAAGTTCAAGTGCTCAGTTTCCTCTGGACTCACACACAAAACAAGGTACTATCAAGGGTATTAGTGAATCAGAACACAGCTGGGGCAAGAATCATGAAAACAGGCTCTTAGAATGAGAAATATGAGTAATTCTTTTGAAATCATGACTTCTTGGTTAAAAAAGTATTAGTAAGTTTGGATTTAAAAAAAGTTGTCAATTTATGCCCATTAATACATTTTCATTATAAAGCACACTTAATTTTTTTTAAATCTGACAAAGAGATTGTTGACATTATCTCATATTTTAATGTGGTCTTTCTCATTTCCTGTTTTGCCTCTTCCCCCACCAACAAGCAATCCAAACAAAAAGTTCATTTCAAATCACAGAATATAAAGAAGAGGGTATCATTGATGTTACATCTGACTCATGGGTGAATGAGCTTAGATTCCAGAAGGCCCTCTTGCCCTGTTGGTAGGTGGAGAGGCAAAAACCAAACACATTGTCAGACTCTAAACCCTCATTCTCCTTCCACTAAACCACACTATTTCACGGGGACCTGAACAATTATGAGTTGCTTTATGTGTAGTGGCCAAATTAGGATAAAAATTTAGTGTTTCTGACCCTTTCGCCCAATGCTATTTTCTATTTTTATTTGGAACAGATTCTCCAGAAAAATGTTTGGCAGTGATCATTTTTTCCAGTTGTCCTTACTTCCCTTTTCAGTCCTTTTCACTCCTCCCTCTGTAGTATTTTCTTTTGAAATGAGGAGAGAGTTCCTTGGTTTCTCTTTTGAAGTTGCAAGTAAATATCCTTTTGGCCTAAGCAAGTCTTGAGGACCGTTTTCTAAAGCATTGACCATAGAACCTTGGGGTTGGTGAGGGAGAATTTCTTTCTCCCTCTGGATCTGATGTTTAATTCATGTTATTTTTATTTGTTTGTTTTTGTTCTTCTTTACCCTCTCTAGGACCCAATTGTAGCAAATGCTGCGTACAAGTCTCTGTCCCACTTTAGTGCAGGAGAACACACCATTCTTCATCTGCCTGAAAAGGTAGGCATTTCTGCTTTCTCCTTGACATATCATTAGGATTGTTTCTGCTGGGTTTTACCACTTTATATACCCTGGAGAGCCTTACCTGATGATGAATATACAACTAGATATATTGTCCATATATAAGAATTCAGATTCATTATTTGTTTCATCTGTTTAAGACTGTAGGAGGTCTTAGCCTTCTAGAATTTAATGCATTTAAAACTCTGAAGTTGACGAAAGACAGCTGTGGTGCAAATGATGTTGTTTGAAGGTGACGGGATGTATGCTTGGTCCAGATGAGGGGTGCCATTGTAGAAACCACCTTGCTGCCAAGTCAGTGCTCCATTTTGAACTTCAAATCCAGGCGTGGTCTGTGGTAGACTAAGATTTTCTACCACCTGTACAGCTGAAGATCTTTATTTGTGATAAATAGCAAATACCCTATGGAAAAAAAATCTTCTATTTATTAATCTAAAATTTATGTATAGTTATGTGAAATTATGATAGGTTAACCACTAGAGAATTAGATGAAAAAGTGTCACTGTCCTTTAAGGATTAGCACATAGTATGGCATTATTTTAGTTTTAAAAATAAACTTATTCTTCGTTTTGAACTGAATGATACAACTTTTTTTTCTGGTATCTATCTAATACAACCAGTTTAAAATTATTAGGTCGTGTTAAGGGGTTCAATATCTGATTTCACATTTAGTGGCATGATGAGTTCAATGCATCTGGATGTTTATTGAATCACTTTAGGGTATAAGGCAGATGTTGCGTTATATGAAGTTATACGTAACATTACCCAGAAACTATCCTGGAGGTCAAGTGGCAAGCAGGTTTGGTGTGAATTTGTTGCCATTAAAATGGGTTTGGCTTTTTCTTCAGGATTGAGTTTCTACAGAGATTAGATGTCAGTAAGAAACTGGCAATCTTTTGTTCTGACTTGAATTGGAGCCACCATGTAAAGAGAACCAAAATAGGTTCTAGAAAGTGTTCAACGTGTTCACATCACAAACAAGTCCCCAAAGGCTAAATCCTAAATAAGGCAGGATTTTCTATACTATTAAGGACTCATAAAGACAAATTGGATGGCTTGTCATGCAATGATTACAAATGGGAAGGCTTAAGTAAAGGTGTTTTATAACACATATAATTTAAAAAGATGGGACTTCAAGCTGTACTATGGTGACTACAAATACCCACAGCTGCTTGAGAAAGGAAAAAAAGCAATGTGAAAGTGGTGTGCAAATGCCTAGCAATAGATTAGCATCTGGAGAAATACCTTTTATTATTTTTTTAAATAATCAATTGCTCGTTTAGATCACAACGTAAACATTTATTTTTAGCAATTATTCCTGAAATATTCCAGCTGGAATAGCTTTTATTAAATAATTCCCATATACTATAGACTGTTTATTCTCCCCTACCTCTTTAAATATTGACATGTTTATATTTTTTTATGACTTCAGGATGACATTCAGTTTCTGATTGAGTTTATACTCAGTTAAGTGTTATACTGTGTCAAATAGTAGATACTTCCTCATTCAGACTCTTCTATACCTTCAAATCCCTGAAGAGCTGTAAATAGTTCTTTATACCTTCCAACATAAATAGTATGCTTGGTCCAAAGGTGGGTGCCAAAAGTTGGGTGCCATCTTGCTGCCAAGTCAGCATGCCATCTTGAACTTGGTATTTTTTTAACATCACAAATGAAAATCTTGGCTGCACAGGTGGTAGAAAATTTTAGTCTACCACAGAGCATGCCTGAATTTGAAGTTCAAGGTGGCACACTGATTTGGCAGCAAGGTGGTTTCTACAGTGGCACCTGTCTTCTGAACCAAGCTTAATATTTATGCTGGAAGGTATAAGCATCTCCATCTATTTGGGCCTCCACCATCACAATGCAAAGAGTAGTAAAGCAATGCTGTAGGGCTAATTCTTTTGTAGCTATATTTCTCTACCTTTTTTTCTGTATTAATCCTCTTCTGAGATATATCCTTCTTCCAAAAGTAGCAGTGGCTCACCATGATGGAGAGTCTCAACTTAGGTTGTGAGGAGGTGATGTAAGTGGTTGGAAGTCTTTTCCCACTTCAGTCTCCCAGGCTCTGATATACAGGACCTCACCAAAAATCACTGCTTTCCAGACCAAATCATGCATTCTTCCTTTTATCTATTTTCAGTTTGGTTCTTTGAATACCTGAACACTAAAGGTCTAGAAAGTGTTCAACGTGTTCATATCCCAAACAAGTCCCCAAAGGCTAAGGATCTAGCCATCTCTTGTCTTATAGGTGATAGCAGTGATATGAAATGGGCGTATTTTCAATAAAAGTGTATTTTCCAATGTTTCCAAAGCCCGTGCTTGGCAGGTACTTCTATAATGTAAAAACTAAGATTCTTCTTTGTTGTCAGAGATTACTCATTCTGCACCAAAGGCAACTGTCTTACTCATAAGACTTAAAATTCCTGTATACTCTTACAGTGAAATTATATCCACATTCTTTCTTTCTGCTTGTGGAAACTTGTGAAATAAACTTTGAGGCCACGGTGAATTCCAAGTAGAATTAATTAAAAATAACATATCCATAAAAACATGGCTACCTTTGTAAATTATAATTCAGCTACTTTGGTAAGCACAATTTTTCTTTAAATTAACTTAAGTATTTCTTGTTGATTGGTGGAAATCAATTTATAGTGTATGACTTGTTGAAAGTTAACATACAAGTTGAATAAAAGGAATGAGAGGAGTGTCAGACATCAGAAGGAAGATGTGGGGCTGAATGAAACAGTTCATTTAAAGCAAGATGGAAAACATTCAGTGGATAGTAGAGCTGAATGAGCTCCCACGTGAGCTGAGGATTTCAATACCATATCCATTAACTCATCTTTCTTGTCACTGACTTGTTATTAGGACATTCTGTGTGACTAGAGGTGATGAACACTTAACATTTGCATTAGTTTAGTAATGATTTGTTGGACGTGTACTATTAGATCCTGTTTTATGAGCTGGGGGTGTTGAATGAATGCATGTGTTTTATTGTTTATTAACAGTCTTTGTGAACCCTTAAAATGCAAATCAAAAGTTGGTTCAAAAATTTGGGGGGACTTTTTTGAGGACTTATTGATTCTAATGTTGAAAAAATAGACAAGAATGATTTTTCCTTTTTAGTTGTATTTCTTTTATTTTCAAAAGCTATTTACTGATCTGCCCTGCCTTATTTACTACTGCCCTCTCAAAGGAGGGGGAAAAAATAAAACTACATACAATGGTTTTTCTGGTAAAAGAGTAATGGATAAGTGTTTAGATAGAAGATATTGATTCCCTTCTCTGATTCAAACTCATTAAAAATCTTCAGCTATTTAAAAATTAAACTTTTTTTATAGAGATCTTAAGATAGATTGTGTTGTTGATTTCTGGAGTTAATTTTAGAAGTAATATAAAAGAACTCATTATGCGTCTAGGGTTGGTATAAATATGGCGTAACCCGTTTGGCTTTGATTTAAGTGAATGTCACTGCATTCATCAGAAGCTGTTTCTCTTTTTAACTGAATTTATGCAGATACTTGACATGTTCCAAATTAAAATCCTCTGTTTATGCACAGACTCTGGGATTTTCATAGGTTATACACACAGAAAGGTGGTTGAAAGGTTATCTGGCTCAGAACAGGGTAAGGCATTTTGTAGGCTAAGCTTTTCAGTATTCAATTTGAAGCAGATTCGAAAAGTAATTTGTCAGCTTATATTTTTTGGCTTTCCATTTAAGTTTTTTCAACACAGCTTAGCTATAATTGGAAGGCTTTGTTGTGTTGCATGTGTGCTTTAAATGGATATGCAGTTGTTCCCGGGTGTTTTAGCAGCTGATGGAATCCTATTGCCAAAATTTTATGACTTCAACAGGTATTCTTTCATAAGACCTTGATTTTTGCTGGTTGTACTCACGCTGAACTTATTCAATTGTTGTACACAATCCAAAGGAAGATACTGGTGTTAGCATAGGGAAACTGAAACAAGTAATTCTTTAAAAAGTGAGCAGAGAAGGAGGAAAATATAATGAAATGGAGGTCAAACAAATAATAAATGCTAATTTGTCCAAGACAATCAACTCACCTTTGAGGGAAAAAAAATGAAGGTGTGATCATATCATTATAAGAATATGGAGTTTATTATGTGTACTTAAATTATAGTACATCTGTAATTTCTTTGTAATAATTTATGCAAATTCAGGATGTAGACTTATGGTATTCATTGCATAGCAGGTACATTAATATAGGCACCCAGTTGCTTGAATGTGAAATTAGATAAATTGGATGGGTGGATCAATTTTCTTTATCCTCTACCTGGTAGCTCTTTCTCTGGTGTCTTTTAGAAATATTGATGCCTGAATACTGTTTAGGTTGATTAAGCAGAAGGACTAGATAGGATAAAATATGTATAAAAATGATATCCCTTTTACAGTAAATAATTCTGAAAACATTTGGTCCTTCGGCATTCTCTCTACACCAGTTCATAACAGTTCCTTCTGGTAGAGGTGGTGGCAAAACCTGTGTGGCTCATCTTTCTTCTCTTTCCCGGCCTCCTTCCTTTCTCTTTAGACAGGTTTACTGACATGTAATTCACATTCCATACAGACACTCATTTAAACTATACATCTCAGTGCTTTCAGTATATTTAAAGAACTGTGCATTTAATCACAGACCAACTACATTTTAATTTTAGAATCTTTTTCTCCCTAAAAGAAACTCTATTAATAATCAATCCACATTGTCCCTTTCCCTCAACCCCCAGCCCTAAGAAACCTTTGCTCTGCCTTCTGTTGCTATAAAATTGTCTGTTCTGGATCCTTCCTATACATGGAAGCATATAGGATACACTCTTTTGTGGTTGGTTTCCTTCACTTAGCATAGTGTTTTCAAAGTTCATTTATGTGTAGCAGGTATCTGCACTTTATTTTATGTCTGAATTATATTCCGTTGTATGGATATGCCGCATTTTGTTTATATATTCATCAATTGATGAACAGCTGGGTTTGTTCCATTTTGGAGCTCTTATGAATAATACTACTGTGAACATTTATGTGCAGATTTTGTGTGATTATGTTTTGATTTCTCTTGGTTAAAGACCTAGAAGTGGAATTGCTGGTCCATACAGTGATTCTGTTTCCCAAAGAACTATGATGTGTCAGAAAGTAGGAAGTGAGGCTGAGGGGCACAGAAACAACTACTTTTCCTAGGACTTTTCAGTATACTAGAACTAGTTAGAATCTCTAAGATAACTCTTGATCATAGTAAATCTAGAAAATTCCAAGTATATATATGCAAACCAGAGACACTTGGGAAACCCTAATTGTCAGTACCAAAAGGGATTGTGAACCTGCCAGTTTATCTCTGGTATGTGTTGTTGTCAGTGAACGTCTTGGTTCGTACATGATATTTTCTCTGTAGGTGTAGCTGGTTCAATATTAAGTCTTGTCTTGGAAAGTAATCAGATGGTCAGGTTGCTCTCACTCTTCCTTCACTAGTGAAGAGGATACTAGTTATGGTTGAAAGGCTTCATTGGAGTTGAGATTATTATACTTAGGAGAAGCATTTCCTCTGTTTTCCTCTATCCCTCTGCAAGAATCCTGACTCAGTGCAGTTCCTATGAAACAGTGCTTTGGGGACCTATGAAGAAGGCAGTCTGCAGGAATTGTTAATTATTTCTAAAAATAACTCCGGGAGACAGGCTAATGGTAATGACTGGGTTCTGGAACTTTATGGTTATAGCAACCACTTTTATATATTTTGATTTCCTCCCCTAATGCTTAATTATCTCCATGTGGGCATTATGATGGTATGTCATTGAAAGTATTAAAAATTTAATTAATTGCTTAACAGTTATATCTTGTGGAAACTACAATAGTGGTAATCTTTTTACATTTTTTATTTTTGGTTCACACAAACCTAACTAATCACAGAGCAACCACAAAAATCTTCAAAATGCAAATTAGACACCATAAAGTATAGCTACCAATTACAGATTTTACTGTTTTTATTTCTGTAGCAACAAACTGCCAAGTCTTTAAAAAAAAAAAAAAAAGTCAACTGAAGTCTTTTGTTGTTCCCTGATCTCTGCTATTTTTCTACTGGAATATTTTAAGCTTTTTCATAGAAGTATAGCTGGAGTTACAATTTTTTTTTAAAGTATTCAGATAAGGTAAATAATTATAAGCCATAGAAGTTCAATATGTTGAATATGTCAGTGCATTTTATTTTTGGATGATGTAGAATTTCCTTAATTTTCTGCAATCATTGCTGATTATGCTGGCTTATGGTGATTTTTCTCCTTTTATTACTGTTAGTTCTTTAAATGGATCTGAGATTGTATTAGATAAGACAACTGGAGTTTATTACTCAATTAGGAATGGAAATAGATTTTTAAAAAATTATTTTTAATGGCCTTTTGACATAATATAGTGATGAAATCTAACAATTTTAAAATCTTGTCAGATAGAAAAAACACAAAGATTTCACATATTTTACTTTAGTATCATCTTCTCTATAATTTTTATTATTTCAGATAAGACCAGAAATCCCAATTCCTGATGAGTTGGATGAAGATGAAGACGAGGAGGATGTGGATCTTTCAATTCCTGGTCCTTGCTATCTGAAACTGTTGTCACTCACTGCTCCTTTGGTTTTACCAGGTGACTCCTATTTGGTGGTGGGGAAGCTAGCATGTTTCAGTGATTTTACCATCTGATTTATTGTATTTTTTTTTTTCTTTTTTCTTTTGGAGGGGAGGTTTGGGGGATTGAACTCAGGGTCACTTAACCACTGAGCCACATCCCCAGCCCTATTTTGTATTTTACTTAGAGATAAGTTCTCACTGAGTTGCTTAGTGCCTCACTGTTGCTGAGGCTGGCTTTGAACTTGAGATCCCCTGCCTCAGCCTCCTGAGCTGCTGGGATTACAGGTGTGTGACAGCACACCCTGCTTGATTTATTTTTTTTTTTGGTGATATGTTTATACTGTAGATTAATGTAAGGTATTCCTGTCTAATTGAAATGCTAGATCTCTCCTATATGGACGGCTTGAGGTAGTCCAGTGTTCAACTCTCCTATGTGGACTGCTTGAGGAAGTGCAGTGTTCAAAACACACCAAAAACCACTGGACTTGAGTAAAATTGAACTGGAAAACTAGTTTAAACAATTGATCTCACTGACAATTAAAATTTATTTTCAAAGCTAAATTTATTCTATAAGACAAATTTGCTGTGGGACTTTAGGTTGCTTGTTTAATTAATACCTCTGTTAATATGTTAAATTAAAAGATCATTAGATTATTTAGAGACTCATTGTGTAGTTTCATCATTGTAAGTTTATTGTTTAAGTAATCCAAAGATATTATAGATGTTTGAGAGCTATAAATGAACACTTTTTAAAAATGGTTCAAATTGTGTAGGCATTCAACTTTGCATAAAAGCTTATAGGACTTTAGCTTTAAAAAAATTAGTCCAGTGCATACATGTGGTAGTCATTCATTCTATGTAGATGTCATATTTAAAAATATTCACATGCCTCTATTACTATGTCTTACCTAGGAAACTATAGATGGTCCCATCTGAGAAATTTGTTTGCTTGTGAACTGTGATTGGGATTTTACCTTATTTTAAATTTTATTTTCTGATTATTAAAAAATAATTAAAAATTCTCCAGTTAACCCATAGCGTTTAGTAACTTTTCAGTATTAGTTACTTTTCACTTTTTGTTCTAGTTTTGAATACGTATGGATTAAAAGTTTGATTTCTGAAAATGAAGTTCAGTGAGAACAAATGCCATCTTTACCATCATCACGCTAGCCTAAGTTTCTTATCTTAAGCTTCTTCCTTGTGGAAATTCCTGAGAAACTGAGCAAAATATATTATTTATTTCTAGACTAATCTCCTGTCCTCAGTCCCTGCCTTCTTTTTACTGAGAAAAAGTGAAGGGTACCACTCACACAGAAATTTCACCTGTTTTCCCTGATGTTTAAAACAAGCCTCAAAGATTTGCTCACTGTTTTCTCTATCTTCTTTCCCACTTCCTATCTCATAGCTCTTCGGAATTTAGAACCTTCCCTGGGGTTAACTCAAGCTTGAGGAAGGCAAACTCCCTGTCACCCATAGTTCCTCTTGTACCTCAGACAACCTTGGGGTCAGAAGGCCTTCTGGGCTTTTTAAGCGACTTTGTTCCCTATTCCATGCATTCCCCTTTGCAGCCCTGTGGCACTAGAGAACCGGGGTATTGAGAAAGAGGTGGGATGGTGGTCAAGTTGCACAGTTGTGTCTGTCCTCCCAGTGCCTGTAGTTCTGCGGTGGCCTCTGGCTCTTCTGTGGAGTGGGTTTGATGGTTACCAGTTCCTTTCCCTGAGAAGGGGAGGGATCAAGATCAACAACTGTGGTTGTTTGAGAAAATTCAGTCAGTTGGGTGGTCTAGATGCCAGCTAGGTCTGGCAAACCATCACCATGGACAAACTTTTCCTTATTACTACAGAACTAAAATGCCAGGACAAAGGCACCAGCCTTAGGAATATAAACCACAGAGTATGGGCTGGATAACATATGATGTCACCAGGGGCTGCAGGCAAAAAAGTGGATTGCATTGAAATTTAGTGGACCCGGCCCTTTTCTCCTCTTGATTCCTATCAATTGAACACAAAAGCAGCTGCAGAGTACATCCAGTAATTTGCATGGTTTTAAGTAGGGATGTTATTAGTATAGTCTTTAAAAAATGTTCTATTTAAAAATAATTCTAGACTTTAAGAAGTTGTAAACAGTTTAGAGAGTTTCCATGTACCTTTTACTCAGCCGTTCTTATTGATCACTTTTTCCATAACCCTAATGTGTTATCAAAACCAAGAAATTGACATTGGCACAATATTATTAACCATACTACAGACCTATTTGGATCTTATTACTTATTTTCAGTATGTAGAGTTTTTGGATTAGCTTTTTTGACTCAGGATAGTGTACTTGAGGTCATTACCAAGTAGTTGTCTATATCAATTGACATTGTTTTTACTTGTTTGTTTTTAATTGCTGAGCAGTACTCCATTGAGAAGATGTACTACAGTTTGTTTATGCACTCACTTTTTGAAGACCATTTGGGTTGTTTGAAAAATGTGTCTGTCATCCTACAGATTTTCAGCCTCTTTTCAGATTCTCCTCTGGTCATTTGTGAGGAGGAGATGAGGGCAAGACTCTAAGACAATGGAAAAAATCCTAGTTGCTTGCTAGGGAAAGAGAGTGCTCTGCCTGTTAATTCCATTCAGTCTCCTGGCATTTTAACTTCATTTAAAACATTCTCTGGGTGGAGTTATTTGAGACTGTTCAATTTGCTGTGGAGCTTGGTAGGTGAACAAGTATCCATTTCAGACTGAGTCCATTTGCAGATGCGTACCTCTTCCTTGGTGTGTGTCCCTTTTACTGGAATCCTTTCCTTACTGAGAAGGGACAGAGTTACTTTCTTACCATAGTGCCACTATCTTCACAACAAATCTTCATAGACACATTCTGAAAAGTCCGTACTTAGCTGGAAGTAGTTTATACCTATGCCTTAGTATGCAGGAATTGGGGTCTTTGGTGTGCAGTTGGATATTGTTCACCTTTTTGTGTTTAGATAATGCATTAATCAAGGTCATAACAGAAAGGAGGGTCATGTTCACTGGAGTTATTTAAGAAAGTTTAATAAAGGAACTATTTACAATTGTGTTATCAAAGTTAAGGGGAATTTTGCATCACCCTAGAGTGATTAATGTCCCTTGGCCTGAGCAGCTAAGGGGAGGGAGAATAAGAGAGCCATCTCTATCAAAAAGAGCTGCTTAGGACATCAGGGCCTTATGGAGAGATGCAGACTGTAGCAGTTGCTGGAAGGTATCTGGGGGATGCATTCTCTGACCTCACTTTGTTTCAACCTCTGATCTCCTGCCATTGTCTCTCACTAGTTGAAGCCAACAAAAACCAGAGAACACGGGAGGCTATTGATGTGTTTCTTAGAAGTTTTTATGCAGGGCACAGTGTTGAGAATAAGAAGGATAGATCTGGATAGTAAATGGAAATCTCACACAGGTATTCTCTGGGCTTTGAATAGAGAAGCTTGGTTGGATCTAGGAGAGTTTTGTAAAGGGAGGGTAGAACTGGGCATATAATAGGTGCTGCAGCAAGCACTTGCTGCCTTTACTTTAAAGGAGACTTTTAGATAGGAATATACAGAATGAAATTCCAGTAAAATGAGGTGGATCCTTGCTTTTTGTTCCTTCAAGAGTTATATGCAGCAATTTCCTTTTTTGTTTACCATTTGATGTGATTTGTTTACCTTTAATGTTTCTTTGTTTCTGTATTGGGCAACCTCTAGTGGTCCTTAGGAAAATGACACTTGAATATAAACACATACTGCTATCAAATTCATTTTTTAATAATTGTTCTAATACTACCCAGAATGATGACTGGTCATGAAATGCTTCCCTTGAAAAACCCAAAGTTCAAGAAAGAACAAATCACATGAAAATCTGGGATTAATGTGTTCCAGGCAGAAGGAACAAAAAGTTCAGGAGCCCTAAGTAAGATATCAACTTTGTGTTTTTGAGGAATAGAAAGACACCCTTTGGAAGTGTGGCTTTAACATGGAGAGAAAGGGCTGGTGGTAGAGATGAGGTAAGAGGGAGAGGGATGATCATGATCCCTCATTCATGATCAGAGGTTGCGAAGTTGTTCTATATGCAGTGAAAAGTCAGCCGATGTTAGAGAAGGGAATGATAACATTCTGTCTTCCCGGTAGAGGAAGGTTTGTAGGAATAGAAACCAAGAAACTGGTTCTTACACTAGTGTTTATGAGGAAGAGAGAAAATGATAACTAGGCAAGTGGCAATGAAAATGGAGGGAAACAGATGGATCTGGGATATGCGTTGAAGGGGAAGCCAGAAGGACTTGCTAATGGATTACACGTAGGACATGAGGAGTTGAGAATGACTCCTCAGTTTTTAAGCTTGAATAACTTGGTGCCATGTTCTAAATGGTGAAGACTAAGGAAGTCATGTGGGGACCAAGGGTCTTTACCGTGTGAAGTGCAATCTGATACACAGCTTAGATGCTCAGACATGAATTAAGAATAAACGTCTGTCTTCCAGAACACTGTGTTTACTTCATTTTCTTTTCTCCACTTTCAGCTTTGGAGGAATTTTTTACATCACTTGTGAAGCAAGAAATGGTGAATATGCCACGTGGGATCTACCACTCAGCATTAAAAGGAGGTATCCGTTCAGACCAAGGAAAGACCATAGCAGGAATCCCCAATTTTATATTGAAAATGTATGAAACGAATAAGCAACCAGGATTGAAACCTGGCCTGGCAGGTAAGAGTAGTGTGTGGTATCAAGGTATAGGTTCTTGATATTCTGATTTAACTTTCCTTCAAAGTAGGAGTTTAACAGATTATGGCAGGGCATTGCTGCTATTGCTATTGCTAATATCCAGATACAGCTGGATAAAATCAAAAGGAAATAATCACATTTTATAAAAGGTGTCAGAGAACTGTAGAAGCAAAGGCATAGATGGGCTAAAATTTCAGAATGGAATGAACATTTTAGAACTTTTTTTCTCCACTGGGGGAAATTCACAGATTCTGGTTGTGGGTTAGCTTTAGGGGATGGTCCAGGCAGAGGCCTGGCCTGCTGGAGGAAAGAGAAACCTGTGGGGATTTTAGTGGTGTCATGAGACTAGGTTGGCAAATTGGAGATTTTCTTCATAGGAAAATTTTTTTTTTCAATTTTGGGTTTATTCTAAAAGTTAAAAAGTTAGTTGAAAAGCTTCTGAAAGGTTCTGAAAGGCAAAGTGAAATCTCCTTTGGTCTTAGGCCTTGTGATGCTTAGGAGACAAAGACTGGCTAAGAAAATAGACCTGAAAAAAAAGCAGAGAGAGCTGAAAGCCGCAGAGAGTGGGGAATTGATAGTGAAGATCTACAGCTGCTCTCACCTGGGTGCACTTGTGAATTACGGCCACAACTGGAGTGGGCGCCTTCAGGCTCCACCTAGCAAGAGGCTGGTGCAGGAGGTGGAGAAACCAACAGAGATCTTGGCCTTCACTTGGTGCTAAGCAATGTGAGGAATTTGAACAGAGAATCTGTTTCTTCTTAAGATATTTGCCAGGGTTTAATAATTTATGGATTTGTGTTAAGTGAAATAAGCCAGTCCCCAAAAGTCAAAGGTTGAATGTTTTCTCTGATATGTGGAAGTTAATCCAAAATGGGTGGGAAATGCTTAAAAAGAGAGAAAGGGGGAAAAAGGGGGAGGGAATTCCATCAAAATAGAAGAAAGATCTGTAGAGTAGACAAAGGGGATTGAGGAGGAGGAAGAAGGGCAGGCAAAGGGAAGAATAATGGAATGAATCTGACTGAATTGTCATGTACATGCATGAATGTGGCACAGTGGTGGGTCCTGGCATCAGGTGAATCCACAGGACACTAATTAAAAAAAACAAAACAAAACTAAACAGTAAATGGATTGAAGAGAGACAGCATGGAGTGGAGGGAGGGGAGCAGGGAGTTGGTGGTGGTGGAAAGTGCTGGAAATTGAATCAGAGCAAGTTGAGTTCCAAACCTTCATGACAATATTGGGGTGTGTCCTAATGTTATATATAACTAAAAAGAATAAAAAGAATAATTATGGGAGACTAAAAGAAGATTAAAAATCAGCTTTAAACCACAGAGATAACCACCATGTGTATAATAATGAAGGGATCAGATTGTACATATTGTTTTGGAACCTAGTTTTTCAGCCAGCAGTTTATCAGGGCACCAAGTTGTATTGATAATCCACTTGTGGCATATAATTGAATGAGCACATGGATGTAATATAGTGAATGAATCTGCTTTTGTGGAATATCCATTTCCAATGCAAATGGACAATTAGGTTCGAGTTGGAGAAAAGGAAGCATTGCCTTTCTAGTTTCTTAATTAAAAGAAAAATAAACAGAACAAAAGGTGGTTTGATTTGTTTTAATTTGAATGGAAAAACAAAGAAGGATTTCTATTAATGGCAACGCGAATGCTCTTGTTTCCAATTTTCTTCCCTCTCTCTTGAGCAAAAAAAGCCATGGAAAGTTTTGGTTATGAGCAGCTCCTCCTTTCCTGGACTCCAGGCACCTCTGCTTCCTTGGTTCTTCTGCTTTGCTTTCTTTGTCTCCTGGTCCCCTTGTTTCCTCATCTTTGTCATGTTTTTTTCTGTGGCAGGT
The DNA here is from genome assembly GCF_902686455.1 of Sciurus vulgaris. Classification (NCBI taxonomy): domain Eukaryota; kingdom Metazoa; phylum Chordata; class Mammalia; order Rodentia; family Sciuridae; genus Sciurus; species Sciurus vulgaris. Next base: position 39,304,323 of record NC_136476.1, read on the forward strand.
GTACTTCTGGAAATCGGCACATCCTCTTCTCTTCCAGCAGTTGCATTTGTTTTCTTGGAAGGCCCCTTTACTACTGCTGTAGTGCAGAGGTTTTTCTAAAATAGTCACTTGCAACATAGACTTCTGAGAATAATTTAGGATGACATTAATAGCTCACTGAGACTTGTGGAATTTTTACATAGAAGGTTAATTTTCAACTCTTTAGTATTTGCTTCAGAATGGTTTGAATTTGCTGTGCTCTTAAGAGACTTGGGTCCAAGCAGTCAGTGTCTGTAATTGGCACTGAACAATTCATCATATCAGTGGTTTCCAAACTGGAGGACTGGAGGCATTTGAAGACATTCCAAGGGATAGGCAGCTGTGGTTAGTTTAAGCCAACTACATTTCTAAACCTTTAATTTCACTCTGTATTCTTCAGTAACACTTAGCTGCCTGGGATCACACTGTTTCTCCTTTTTTCAACTCTCCTTTCATAATTGCCTCCTTTCCACTTTATAAAAGGAAGGCACCGTTCTACTTATGGTACATCTTTCTTAGTTTGTTGCTGTAAGGTGTGACACTTGCAGGGCATCATACAATGGGACAATTCAGAATATCAGGAAGCATTTTTCCTCTGTTTTTCTTGTGGTGCTGGGGATTGAACCCAGACCTCCTCCATGCTAGGCAAGGGCTCTTCTAGTAAGCTAATTCCCCAGCCCTGGAGAAGCATTTTTAAATCAAATCACCATCTCTCTATCCCCCCCAAACCATTGTCCTTTCTGTTTTTTTTTTTTTAACCTTTTATGTTTAGTTATTAATAACATTTAGTTAACATTTGCAATGTTTATGTTTTGATTAATTGTATGTTAGTAATTATAATAATTATGCAACTCACATTTTTAAAAAACTGAGTCTTATGGTCTTAGGAAATAAATTATTATATACATTATTTTTGTTGTAGAGGCATATGACAGGTGATCAATAGCAGACTTTCAACCATAATAATTATTAGGATAAAATTTTGGAATGAACTGGAATGGAAATGCAATTTTGAAAGGAAGAATCATTATCAAAAATTTTGACTGTTAAGACACTTTTCATATACATTTTATAAAATGGATAATTGTAAATATAAAATTACTGTGGTATTTTATCTAGTTGAATAAATTTAGTGGAGTGTTTCAGTGGTTTTGTTCTAAACTGGCAACGTTTTACTGTATGTTAGAAGACAAGTCTATGGGTACCTAAAGACTCATGATTTTGGATGCCAACTCCTATAATTTTTCAAAACTCCTTTAGGAATTGCAAAAATCATTCCTGCTTGCCATGCATTGTGTTGTGAACATGACTTTCTTTTACTGTATGTGATTACATTGATAAAACTGGAAAATAAACAGATGTGAGCATATCTGGTGCATACTCACTCTTCAGTACAATCCTCCTCCAAGAACGCCTTTCTCATCCTTGCTGTCCTCTTGAGCCAAGTACTTTTACTTTCTGTATCTAGCTTTTAAATGTGCAGTTTCTCTCCATGCAAGGTGTGGAACTCCTTGAACGTGAAGGGTGTGTTTACAATCTTTTTTTTTTTTTTTCAAGGGCCCAGCTTAGAACCTTGTACAGAGCGTCATTCACATTTCTGGAACTGAAAATAAACAAATTAACAAATCCAAGTTCTTTGAAAGTAGAACTGAGTAGATAGATATTCTTAAATTGTTTAACTTCTCAGGATTTATGTCATCTGGCTTCAGTGAAAACTTTTCCATTGAGTGTTTAGTCTGCATGAATAATTTCAAAAGTTATCACTGTGAGGGCTGGGATTGTAGCTCAGTGGTAGAGTGTTTGCCAAGCATGTGTGAGGCACTGGGTTCCATCTTTAGCGCCATATTTAAAAAAAAAAAAAAAAAGGCATAAAAAAGTTATCACCTTGAAATAATTTCTAAAACTGTCAGCTTTCCTTGGTAGTGTTATTTAGTTGTGTTTATATATTAAACATTTTAAAATCTTCTCTATTTGGTTTTTTTTTTTTTTTTTTTTTTAGTGATTGACAACATTTTATGTGATCTGAGCCCCTTTGGAGGCACCATAGTCCACACTCTGTAGATGAGGAAACGAGGGACTGGCTCAAGGGGGCAGCATGGCCCAAAAGAAGGGAGATGGTCCATCCCCTGGGGGAAAGGAGGCATCCCTAATGCATTGCACAGGCTTGAGAGGGCACACCCCCTCATGAGGGGAGAAGGAAAAGCAGGTGGCTAAGAAGGGAAAAGGCCCAGAATACCATAAGGTTAGGAAGTTGCAGTTGTACCTAATGTTCTAGACCTGTAGACCTTTAGACTCTTGAGAGTATCTGAATCTTAAATTTACAGAGCCCAGAACCTTAGAGTTTAGAAATGTGTATTCTTGGACCTTTAACTATAATCCTAGAATGGTAGAACACAGTGCAGAACCTAGAGGTGTCCAACATTAGAAATTATTAAACTTTGGTGTCTAGTTAGTCACAACTGTGAAGGTCTTATAACTTAGATGTGTAGGATCCAGAACCTTAGACCAATAGGACTTTACAGTGCCTTGAAACAGAACAGGCCAACATTACAATCTTAGCGTTCAGTAATCTAGAATCTTGGAGCATATGATCTAGAATCAGAGAATCTAGGTTCTTAGACTAAGTTTTAGAACAACACATTTTAGAACATTAGACCTTAGAACCTCCATTTTTAGAATCTTAGAATTTTTGTGTGTGGTGCTGGGGATTGAACCTAAGGCCTTGTGCATGTGAGGCAAGCACTCTACCAACTGAGCTATGTCCCCAGCCCAGAATCTTAGTATTTTCGAACTACAGATTCTAGACTCTTAATCCCTTCAGATCCAGGATCTCATATAAGAGAATCTGTGATCATAATGCCGAAGAAACTATAATTGATCATCATTAGAATCTTAGAACTTGAGAAAATAAAAGTTTGAAACCTTATAGTTTAGCTTTTGTGGAGCCAGAAGACCTAGACTTAAAGAACCTTAGACAATCAAATTTTAGAACAACAGACCTTAGAACCACCATGTCTAGAATTATAGAATCTTTAGAACTGTAGAATTAAGAATCTTTTACCTGAAGGACTCAGAACTCTAAAAAAATAAAATCTAGATTCATAGGAACTTAGATTCGAAAACTAGAATCTTAGAGCTCTAGAGCCCAACTTGGGGCCTTATCAATAATCTTAGAACCATAACATCTAGAGCTGCAGAATCTCACAGTCTTAGAATTTACATGTCCAGAATCTTAGCACTATAGATTTAGAGACTTTGGAATTTCAGGTCCATAGAACCAAGACTCATAGCATCCTTGAGACCTAGAATCTTTGAATCTAGATTCCTTAAACCTAAGAATCTAGATTCTCGGAATGTCAGACCTGGCAGAGGATCCCTTAGAGATTTCAGTCCAACCACTGCCTTTTAGGGATGAGGATTTTACCATGCAGAGAAAGGGAAGGGTCTGTCTGGGATGGGGGGGAAGGGTAGAAGATAGGACCACAGTTGGGGTAAGGCCTGGAGTGGGAAAATGGGGGGTGAAGTGTCCCCCAGTGGCAGTGCCTAGCTTGGGTCCTGAGAGGGAGTCCTAGGTGGAGGGTTGTCTCAGGCTCCATCCTCCTGCCCTGGGGGTGATGGAGAGCCCCTGTCAGCAGGTGAAGGGGGGCCAGGGGCTGTAGAAGGACAGAGGACATAGCGTCCTGCAGGATGGACCTCTGCTGCAGTGAGGCAGCTGCAGGAATCCTTAGGGTCAGGCTGGGTTGAGGGGTCAGCTCCTCCAGCAGCTCCAGGGGGTTCAGGATGACCTCCACCTTCATCCATATTGACATAGAGGATTTCATCAGGTTCCTGGGCAGGGGGCAGGGCCTTCAGCGTGTTCTCGAGGTCTTCCCGTAACTCTGTAAAACTTGGCCGGTCTCGAGGGTTCAACTCCCAGCACCGGGACATCAGGGCATACAGGCCATCCAGACAGTCCACAGGCTGCTTCAGGCGGTTTCCCTGGCGCAGATAGTCATAAATCTCACTGTTCTCCACTCCTGGATATGGGGTCTGACCCCGTGTGGCAATCTCCCACATCGTCACCCCTAACGACCACACATCACTCTTGCTGGTGTAGACTCGGTCAGCCAGGCTCTCAATGGCGATCCATTTGACTGGCATCTTGGCAATGCGTCCCTGACGGTAGTAGTCCCCGTTGTAGATCTTCTTAGAGAGCCCAAAGTCTGCCACACACACGGACATGTTCTCATTCAGCATGCAGTTCCTGGCAGCCAAGTCGTGGTGGATGAATCTCTTGGTACTCAGATACTCCATGCCGCTGGCAATGTCTGCCATAAACTTCACCAGCATCTGGGTGGGTAGGAACACTGGCTGGTCCCCGAGCCGAGAATAGAGGAGAAAACTGTGCAGATCTCCATGTTTCATGAAAGGCAAGATGACCACAGGTGCTGGGAAGCCCTCCCGCTCGGAACCCTGGAAGCAGACGCCAATGAGCCTCATGACGTTGGGGTGGTCGAATTCCTTCATGCAGACGGCTTCACTCAGGAAATCCTCCAGCTCTGACCTCGTGCAGATGGCAATCTTCATTGTCTTCAATTAGAAAATATGATATCCCTGTTTCTAAAACTAAATGTTAGCGTGTGTGCTCAGACATTATCATTATGCTTCCTCTTTCAAGTGGAAGGGCAGCATGGAAGGTGAACTTTGGAATTCATTCAGTTTGACAGTTTTGGAGCAATGCATCAAAATTCCTAATATTGGAACGATTCCAGTAAAATCCAGGGCTTATTGTTGTCCTCACTTCTAATTTCCGCCCTGTTTTGAATTTCTAAGGTAAATTCACCAATAAAGTTTAATATCTTTTAACTCAAAGTATGGTTTTCTAATCAGCAGCTTCTATGCCACCTGAGAGCTTGTTGGAAATTAAGAATCTTAGCTTCTGGCTCTATAGGCACTGAATCAGAATCAGTGTTAAAATGAGATCTTTTTCCCACAGGAGATTCATATGTACATTAAAGTTAAGGAAGCATTGGTGTAATCTAATTGCTAAATTGGATCTGGTTACCAAGCACATATTGTGGGTCTAGGGGTTGGTGAAGTAAGGCAGTAAATAAAGTTTTATTGGAACATGGACATGCCCATTAGTTTAATGTATTTTAATTCTACAATGGCAGAGTCTGGTAGTTGTGACAGAGACTAGGTGGCCCTCCAAATGTAAAATATTAACTCTCTGCTCCTGACAGAAACAGGGATGAGCTGTGTATTAAATGCTTGTTCATCAATTAATGCCATTCATTTCATTCATTCATTCAACATATTTGTACTGTGGGAAGTGCCTTCTATTGTTGAGCACTTTCTCTTGATTTCTAATACTGAAGAACAAGAGTAATTCCTAAAGAAAGTCTGCTGAATCTACCCCTCCCCCCGCCCTTGACTTTGTAGATGATAGGTTTTTTTCCTTTAGTTTTGATTTTTCCTAAGAAGAATCTTGTTTGCTTCAATTGGGATTGGAGACAGGTATGTTTCCTTCTTGTTTTGGGGAGACTATAAGTAGATCTGTGTCAGTCAGGCCGGAAGGCCTGACCTTTGCTGTTGTTATCAGATCTATGCACAGTACAGGGTGGGAGGTGGGGACAGAAGAATGGTCTTCCCTGGACGTCTAGTCAAGTTTCAGTAACTGTCAACATTGGTTACTTAGAAATACACTTGTAGAACTCCATCTTTTCAAGGGGACTAAGCTCAGTAGACCTTCCTGAAGTTTCATCTCTGCAGCTGAAAATTATTCCTTAAAGTGTTTTTAGAGCCTCTGAAGTGACTGCTTAATTCATCAATTATTTTTATGTACATGTTAATTTTTCAATGTGAAATGGCAATAAACTATATTTCTCAGTATTTTTATAGTATTCTCATATATTTAGCACTTTAAAAAATTTAGATGGATAATAATTTATTATTATATATTAATTAATTATAATATAATAATAATAAATTATATTATTATAATTGCTCATAGATACTTGATTTGTTTTGCTTTAATTTTCTATCTGTCCGAACAACTTTCCAGCAGTTTGGGTTTTTTTAGTCTTATACTATGTTTGTTTGAGTTTCTCTTATTTTCCCTTTATCACGTTGGAGTCTAACCTCCATTTATGAGGAAAGGGGAAAGAGATACCCTCCTCCAACTCCCTCTGATTATTTGAGGGCAATAAAGCTCTAATGAATTCTTGTCAAAGGATATTTTGGACACATTCTTACTGTGGATTTGTCCATATCAGAAGAATGTCCACCAAGAAATAGACAATTAATCCAGACAAGCTCTAGCAAAAGGAAAAGGTGAATGTCTTCTTTTTGCTCCTGCAGAGAAATCAATGGAGTTTGCATTGGAAGATATTATTCCCCGTAAGCAGCTATCTCAGGGAACCTTGCAACTTCTCACATTGGGGGAAATAATAAAGAAACCTAGTTCCCAGGTCACTGAGTAGTGGGTCCCCTATGTGCCTTGATAGTCTAGATCAATCTGTTTAATGAACATCTCTATGTCTCTTCTCAGATATTGGAATTATAAGTATGGTACTGCTAAGAACCAAATAGTTTCCCAGTTGGGACTCACCATCTCTAGACGCTCTCTCCGTAGTGATTCCTACCCATTGACACTTCTCTCCTCTCTGAATGTAAGGAGTCTGTTCCTCTTTTGGAAGTGGCATATTGATATTAGTGGTTGATAATATCAGAGTAGTGTTACCACAAGACCAAATAATTTTGATTCACTAAGCCATAGTTGGGAGTTTCAGATACGTGCCTTTGCATTTGAACAGGACTACAGTTGAGCAACTGTAATAGAAAATCATGAGAATTACTGTCCTTTAGATTATAAGAGACTTAAACAAAGGCAACTCAATATTTATACCATTTCCCCCCTACAATACTGCCTTCCTAATAAACTAGTCTCAGACATAAAAAGACTGTGAAAATTGCCTAAACAAACCTGTGCTAGTCATTTTTTAAAAATACGTACAACCTTTAACCCCATTTATTAGGATAAGAAAGAATGTTATTTTTTCCATTGTTTCTGCTCCATTGATTGTGTCTCTCTAAACTCCCTCTCGTCCCCCGTTATTGTACGAATTGTGTTTGCGGAATTAGCTTAAGAGGGCTTCCCTGTGTGATAATGCTTTGAGTCCTTTAATTGTGAAGGGAGCTTCTTTTACCTTCATTTAGAAAGGGGCAAATAGGTGGTTTTCATAGCCTAAATATTTTTATAAAGCTTTCCCTCTGCTGGAGGAAAGAATCAGGACAAAGGGAGTAGGCTGTTCTCAGGAATTTCTGGAAATAGCTTTTGAAAGTAAAATTAGGAGATAGCTATCTGTTCCTCTGTGTAGGAACAAAGTCATTTTTACAGCACAGGAATTGGAAGCAAAGGCTCTGATTCTTCTGGGATTCCTTCTTTTCCCACTGGTTATAATAGCAATAACTAATTTTTTTCAGCATATAAAGCACATTTACATACAATTGTCTCAATATGGCCTTTATTGTTAACCTTGTGCTATACATTCGAGCAGGTGTTACTAGTGTTATTTCCATTTTGCAGCTGGGGTAAAGACTGAGAGAGATTAATGACTTTGCCATAGCTGTGCAGCTACTAAATGGGAGGCCTGGGGTTTCTGACTCTAGTCATATGCTCTGCCCGGTACATCGCACTGAGTAGGGTCTCCTTAATCTGTACTGTGTGTTGCTAAGACTCTTGTGGAGGAATAATGTGAAAAAAGTATCATTCTCCTCTAGCAACAGAATATGCATAATGTAAACACCTGCAATGGTACTTATTAGTCTTTCCAAAATTGGAGGAACTGAGACACTGAGTCATTTGTACATGGAAATTAATATGTTATGTGTGTATAATTTCCAGGTATTCCTCATTTTGTGTATTTATTGTTTGTTTTGCTTTGTGGAATGGGTGGATTTTGCATCATAGGCTGGCAGTTTCCTCAGCACATTTAAGATTTTATTGCATGATTTCCTGGTTTTGTTAATTTTGAAGTGTGTTGTTACTCTAAATTGTTTCTTGACAGGTAGTCTATATTTTTTCCTTTTCAACTTTGAAGACTATTTCAGTGTTTAACAGTCAGTACAATGTATTTATTTTAAAAAAGGAAACTTTTATTTATCTTACTTAGGACTTCAATTAGAGATTAGGTCTTTACTGATATGGAAATTCTTAGCCATTATTTCTTTAAAAAGCTCCACACCCCATTACTTTTTTATCTTTTAATTTGGAATAAATATAAACCAAAAAGTTAAAAAAAATAAAAAAAGGTGTATAAAAGTAGTGGAATATTATGCGGCAATAAAAAAGTATTGATTGATGCTACAACAACACAGATGAAACCTGGAGAACAATATGCTAACAGAAAGAAGTCATTACAAAAGACCATATGTCTTATGATTCCATTTATAGGAAAGGGTTTAGATTAGACAAATTTATGGAAACTCTAATTAGGTTTCTAGTGGCCTAGGACTGGAAAAGCTGGAATCCAGGGGCAAAATTGGGGAGTAACAAACAGACTTTTGTTGTATTGTTTTTGCAATACAATGATTTTAGAACATGGAAATGTTCTAAAATCAACTGTGATAGTGGCATAACTTTCTGAGTATTTTAAAAATCCATTGGATTATACACTTTATCTTTGTTTTTCTTTTCGGCTCAACTGCATAGTAACATTTCTATTTTTTCAGTCATTTTGCATGTTCTGCATCATATTTCTGGAACAAGAAGTCAATGGTTTTTGAAAATAGACTAGTCATGAGCAAATACGAGCCAGACAATCTGATGTAGTTTGACAGATAAAGGACTGGACCGACAAGCTTCAAGTAGACTCATAGCAGGATGGTAATGCATTGACTCCAGGGAGACTGAGGATCAGATCTCTAGAATCTGGTCAAGGCTAGCTGAGGCTGGGAGCTCAGAGAGTCAGAGAAGGCAGTCTCCTGTATCAGAAAACATTCCTGCCCCTTGCTTATGTGTGGGCAAATTGGCTTTCTAGGTATTCCCTGCAGGTGTACCTGGTGATGTTTGAGGGCCATGCTTCATGGCTGGGATTCTGGAATATTTTTTCATAGTTTGGAGTACCATTTTAGGCATTAGTTTTCATACTTTGTAGGAAGAAGACTAAAAGTTTTCTAAATCCTTGAAGTCGTTGGAGTATGTGTCCTTATTTCCCTTTGATGGAAGGACAGGGTTTTCCTTGTATTCTCTATTTGGTCAGAGATGTTTTTGGCCAACCTCTTTCCAAGTGGCATGTTAATGTTTGTGGCAGTGTGAGACACACCCCTCATGGTATGTTGATTTATAGAAATATAGAAATATTCAAATGACAAAGATATTGTTGACCAACCTTACATCTGAGTTTAGTCTTTTTCTATTGCCTGTCAGATATTTCTCTGTGAAGTTGCCCATCAACTCCAATTAACCTATCTCATCTATTCCATCTTTTGGCAAACATGCTCCTTCTTCTGGTTTCCTTCCATTTTTAAACGTTGCTATTTGTGCAGGTCTCCGGGGCCTAGACATCTCAGTTTCCAATTCATTCCCCAAGTTCTTTTCATTCTTTTTTATTCTCTACCTCTGGTTTCCCACCTGCAGTTTCCAGTGCCTCCAGGACTTGATAAATACTGATCATCTCTTATGTACTTAACACTGTGTTAGGTGAGGACGGAACAAAAATTGTAAGGATGTGGTCTTATCTTTTAAGAACTTATTATCTAGTTGAGATAATTTTCTATACATGAAAATAATGAACACCACCAGACAGTATATAATTAAATGGAAAATTGGATGGGGCAAAGTTTTGTTAGAATTCAGAGAAAAAAAAAAATAAAGTAAGGACTCAACTGAGGAAGTGGGGATTTAAACATGAAGGTCTTGAAACAGCACAGAATGGAATTAGGTAGGCATTTAAAATAAGGTGTAAGCTTATTGAGCATGACATTTTGGGAAAACAGGAGGATTGTTTATATGTTAGAGACTAATGAGAATAAAACTGAGAGGGAGGCAGCAGGACATCTGCTTAGCTTCGGCCTGTAGGATAACCAGTGAATCTTTCAAGAGTGACTTTTCTTTCTGTGTGCTTCTCAACTCAGAAGTCTCTAGAGGTGCCGTACTTCCAGGTACTTCTTGCTCCGTCCTTCTGCCAGCCTTTCTCTCCCAGTGCACAGCCTTTCGTGTGCATGACAGGCGTTTTGGTTTGGCTTGTGTATTCCCTGTCCTTGTGGCTTGTCTGCGTTGATTTCTGTCCCTTCCTTCTTCAAATCCCTTCTCAGAATTCACCATCTCTTGATTGCTTTCCCTGGTGATTCCCTACCCACTGACATTTCTCTCCTCTCTAGATTCCTTTTGAAAATTACTTTCTCTTCAAAAGAGTTCAGATCAAGTACCTTTTGGTTTTCTAATAATTTAGAATCACATAGACTTCACCTTCCTTTACAGTACGTTGATGAAGTTCTTTGAAAGGTTAGATTGTATTTAATAATTTATTGTTCCTCTTAGGTACTGGGCTGGATTGGTAGCTTTTCAGAAAATTTTCCTTTCAAATCATCATTTGCGATATTAATTATTTCTTGGTGTTGTTAGGAGAAAGACAGATGTGAACAGTGCGAACACAAGGTTAAGAGAATAATCCTATAAACTAGGACTACTGTGCTGACCCCCACATGCTTTATTTTCCAGAAGGCAATTTACCTGTATCCCTACCTGGCTTACGTGGACAGGCTATGTCACATTCCTCTTCGAACTACCTGAGGCCTGCAGGGGAAATGCAGGCCTGAAATAATGTCAATAAGAGGAACCCAAGTTACCCTTAAGGGGAAGACTTTGTGTGCCTTTTCACAGATCAGATACTGAAACTCAGGGAGAGTAGGATAGTTCCTCCTAACCATAAACTCTTTAAGAATTTATGGTTAAGAATCGAATTCAAACTGATCAGCATGGGCCAAGGTGACCTAGAGTTGTCATGGCCGTGGGGACTTGAGAATTTGTTGTTGGCCTTCTGTTAGTCAAAAGTCAAGAGGAGGACTTGTGTGGGACTCTGGAAATGTCTCTGGGATCCCCAGTAAAGCTACAGTGCAGGAGGGACACCACTGTCCCTCTCCCCTCTGGAGAGAACTCACTCTCTCCCTTGAGACTGTCCCTTTTCCCTTTTCTTATCCCCTCAATAACTCATTCCTATTACTCTGAGTAACAAGTTGATATATCCGAAATCTTTTTGACTCCCTTGCAAGAATCAGGGTTTGAAGGTGGAGTCTTCACACACCACTTCAATTTGTCAGAATGCCCAGCTCTGAAACATTGTCAGTGTGTCTACTGTCATGACTGCCCTTGTAAATGTTACTTAAATTTAGATCATGCAGTGGATTGTAAGTCAAAGACCATTGGTTTTTCTTACAATTTATAGAAAGTAGAAAATAAGAGCAAAACCACTAAACCCATTTTCTGGGAGATACCCTATCTGTTGTCCTTTCTTTGAAGCCTCTCACTCCTCTGAATCCGTTAAGTATATATTATTCCATTTATCTTTGACATATTTTCACTTACTTGCCTCATGTAGCTTTCTAAATAATTTATGTTTGTAGATAGAGATAAATTGCGTATAATAATTGCAGCTCAAAAGAAGAGATTGAAGTATTTTAGAAAGATTAAATCCTGGTTAAAACTCTATCTAATTGATCCATGTTGGGCAAGCTTCCTGAGTTTTAAATTTTAATAAATATACCAATTCATGAAAAAAATCATCTGTTGTAGCTGAAATTGAACTTAGAAAGTCTTGAATTGTTATTCTAAGTAATACAATTATTCTCTCACCATCCTTAAAAAGCTTATAAAGAGTTTTGGATTGAGAACACATGATTTATAGATGTTTAAAATTCCAGTTTCTGGGTGGTAATGTAATTTCAGTGAGACTGAAAAACTATATGAACGATGCATACCTGGCTTTGGAAATGTGCCTAGCATCCATCTTACTTGCTTTCCAATTTTACGAATGGTTCTTCTGTTAATCTGGAGTGGAATTTTAATATGCATTCAGGTGTGTGTGTGTATGAGGAGAGAAAGGAAGTGAGTGAGAGAGGGATAGTTATATACTTGGATAACCAAAACAAAGTCGTCAAAAAGCTATTGCCATCAGGCCGAATTTTCAACAGTTTATATAGGTTTACATTTTCTTTTCGGGGGTAGTAACTTAACTAAATCTCCTAGGAAGGTTCTTGTCCTTGTCTCCGTATCATAAAATACAGTACTCTTAACTAATGGCCGGATTGTGAGTGGGAGTTTGTTAGACATTGACTTCTTCAATTTGCTTTGCAGGTTGTTGTATCGCTCTACTTGGAAGCCCTCTCTCCAAAGTTGAGTTGTGACACAAGACCTCTCATTTTGAAGACTCGAGCGAACTGTTTTCTCTGGTTCCTTCCTTAACAAGTCAATACAGCTGAATATGAGGTATGCATTTGCAGTCCATCTAGATGCCTGTTTTTACTTTACAAAGACATATGACAATTTTTTATAATATTTTATTGACAAAAACCCTTTAGTGTTTTTATTTTTTGTTCTGAAAAACAACTGATACCTTTATGGATCCTTACAAGTAAGAGGATAGCTACTCTTACTAATTTTGTGTCTTTATGATTTATGTAACTCAAGGAGACTGAGATTTTATATATGAGGTTATGGTCAAGATTTTAAAAGCCACTATGTTAAAAAATGTGTTTTAAAAATAATTAGCGTTTCATAAGATCAAAAATTTCAAATCATTTTATTAATGTTTTAATAGTTCTGAAAAATAATCTAGGAAGACTTTAATAAAGACAAGATAGATTCTTCTAGTTGTGAAATTACTCAGTGTTATAATGATTGAAACAGTTGGCAGAAGATTCTGTTGCCATAAAATTCATATATTGGCTGCTTAGCATTTTCTTCATTATCTCTTCTTGGAAAAGAGTGAAATGAATCAGAAGATGGCAAACTACATTTATGCTTCTACTTTTGTATGCCATATTCTCCTTCATGTTCACCATTGTTACTTTTCCTGCCAAGAACAGCAGTTGATTTTCACTTGGAGTCTTAGTGAGCTTTTATTTTGATTTAGTGGCTTCACAGACTTCATAAACTACCACCCAAAGATTCTAATAGTAGTTCTTTATGTGTTTTAGATCATGTGACTAGACAGGATTGTAGGATACCACTTCTAGTAATTCTGAATGCCACATAATGAATAAAATCAAATGTGTCCTTTTTGACTTTAATATCTAACACAGCACCTGGCACATACTGTGTAATTTGTGTGTACTTGCTGACATAACAATTGAACCAATCCGGTGTATTTTGAGTTCATTCTTATGATGTGGTAGACTTTGGTTTTAGGGTATTAAACAAAGAATCCATCTTTGACTTCTAGAGTTTAGAGTCCTCACCAACAGTCTTTTTTTTTATGGCTGTAGTTCATGGTTACTCACCCTTATATGTCCCAAAGCCTGTAGGGCTACTGATAAAGAGCTGAGTCTAAAAACTGAGGCAGGGGCACGTTGTGTGTGTTTTCTGTCTTGCAGTGCTGAAATCTCATACCTTTGTTTCACTTGTTCTTTGAGTTTCTCCGGTTTTATTATAGGTTTATTTATGAAATGGTTTGTGTGTTGGGCTCTTATTTGCTTATCCATAGCTGTGAATTATCTTTCGGACTAGATTCAGACTTTACCCTCCTTTAATTCGTCTTAATGCTGATCTAACGCTGAGGTTGTTCTGTTGTTCAGACAGACTGCTTTGGGACCTTTATCCATCTCTTCCCTCTGAGTCAAGGGTGTCCCTTCTGTGCCAGTGGTCGCCTTGGAAGAAGTAAAAAACCGTTGAAGGAGGGACTCTCCATCCTTCCCTCCACTTTCCACCCTCTAGTCCTTTCTTCCATCCTTCCTTCCTCTCCTCTCTTTCTGTGTTTTTTAGATAATTTGCTTTCCTTTACTTGCTTAGAACTTTTTTGGGAATAAGCCAAGTTGAATTTAGTTTCCCTAAGGCATTTCTTAGGTCCCTTCTATTCCTGGTCACTTCAGTGCCTTATGTTCACCTAAAATGAAGTCCAACCTGTTTACACCCAGCCTGTATGAGACCGCTCCACATACTGGCCTCTCTCTATTGTCCTGCACCCTGCGTTCCAGAGAAATGAGGCCACCTGTCATTTCCCTTCATGCCTCCAAACTTTCTCTTTTCTTTTGTTTGTGTTGTTCCCTCTGTCCAGACTTCCTGTCTGTTTCATCTCTAATTTTACAATCTGTTTTAGAAATAAAGAAGGGTTTTCACTCATCCCAGCCTTTGAGAATTTTTTCCTGCAAGCACAAGTCTATACTTCCAAAGGTCTTTATCTATATTGTTATAAGAACTTTTTTTTTCCTGTTTTCTACTACGAAGATATGTTTACATATATTCTTTTCTGCCTCAGAATTATGAACTTGCCGAAAATAGAGTCCATGGTTCAATTAGAGCATATTTATGAATTGATTTGTACAATGCTTGGTATTTTTATTCATTGAGAGTATATTTATTAAAGTAGTACTAGGCCTTAGAGATACTACTAAACAATGATAGATAGTATTTTGAATTCCTATTAAATTTCCAGAACTCTGCTAGTTACTTTATACCAATTAATTCTAAGACCTGATAGTAAGATATTTTATTTTATTTTATAGCTACAGAAAGTACTGAAACTTTGGGAGGCCTATTATATATTAAACAGTTGTTTTTTTTTTTTTTTTTTTTTTTTTTTTTTTTTGAGTATCTGCCATGTGTCAGGTAGGTACCTTAACTAATATTTTAGTTATCACGTGAAAACTGGTGCCAGCGTCCAGGACCTTCTAGCTTGACAGGGTGTATTTTCCCATTATATCATGTCATCAGTCCTTGTTTTTTAGAAGCTCAAAAGGTTGGTGAAGAGATGGAAGTAACCAATGATAATTATAGTAACATTTGATGGGTACAGTTAATCAATGGGCATTGGAAATGTTGTGGAGGACATGAGAAACATCATTAGGAGGAATCTAAGGTAACCTTATTTTGTTGGTGCCATTAGGCTGGGATCTTAAAGAGTTAACATAATGCTGTTTCCAGTTAAAGTTCAGGGAATAGAAGATGCAAAGGCAAGGCGATAGAGAGACGCATTCATGAATGAGAAGGGCAAGAAGTTAGATCTGGCTGAAATGAAGACGACATTGAGTATTAGAAGATTGATTTTTATGTTGAACTAATTACTTATTAATTATTTGGCATTTTTAAGAAATTAGTCTGAGTTCTGTTGTCTAAATCTTTGAAATGAAAAAGACATGGTCATTGCTCTAAGGAATGTACAACCTAGTAGGGTGTTAATCATACCAGATGCTAATGTGTGCCACATGCCATATGGCTTTTGGAGAAAGATAAACTCTCTTATGGGTTGGGGATTAGGAACAGTGGCCTGAAATAGTGACATTTCTATTAGGATTTGAGAGGTCAGTGAGAAATGGTTAGGTTGTACATTTAATAATCTTAAAATTTCCATGTGTTTAATTTATCTGTGTGTTTAGATGGATAGGTCTGTTGCTGAGTATTTTCATTTTATGAATGATAGTCATTCACTTTATGAATGACAGGTTGAGTCAGTTAATGATTAAGAATAAAAAGTGATTTAATTTCCATTATTTTTACTTCAGATTGCTTATTCTCAGTTTTATCTTTGTCTTTATTTTTTTTTTCTCTGTGTTTTCTAATTTTTCAGAATTTCAAAGTTCAAGTGCTCAGTTTCCTCTGGACTCACACACAAAACAAGGTACTATCAAGGGTATTAGTGAATCAGAACACAGCTGGGGCAAGAATCATGAAAACAGGCTCTTAGAATGAGAAATATGAGTAATTCTTTTGAAATCATGACTTCTTGGTTAAAAAGTATTAGTAAGTTTGGATTTAAAAAAAGTTGTCAATTTATGCCCATTAATACATTTTCATTATAAAGCACACTTAATTTTTTTTAAATCTGACAAAGAGATTGTTGACATTATCTCATATTTTAATGTGGTCTTTCTCATTTCCTGTTTTGCCTCTTCCCCCACCAACAAGCAATCCAAACAAAAAGTTCATTTCAAATCACAGAATATAAAGAAGAGGGTATCATTGATGTTACATCTGACTCATGGGTGAATGAGCTTAGATTCCAGAAGGCCCTCTTGCCCTGTTGGTAGGTGGAGAGGCAAAAACCAAACACATTGTCAGACTCTAAACCCTCATTCTCCTTCCACTAAACCACACTATTTCACGGGGACCTGAACAATTATGAGTTGCTTTATGTGTAGTGGCCAAATAGGATAAAAATTTAGTGTTTCTGACCCTTTCGCCCAATGCTATTTTCTATTTTTATTTGGAACAGATTCTCCAGAAAAATGTTTGGCAGTGATCATTTTTTCCAGTTGTCCTTACTTCCCTTTTCAGTCCTTTTCACTCCTCCCTCTGTAGTATTTTCTTTTGAAATGAGGAGAGAGTTCCTTGGTTTCTCTTTTGAAGTTGCAAGTAAATATCCTTTTGGCCTAAGCAAGTCTTGAGGACCGTTTTCTAAAGCATTGACCATAGAACCTTGGGGTTGGTGAGGGAGAATTTCTTTCTCCCTCTGGATCTGATGTTTAATTCATGTTATTTTTTTATTTGTTTGTTTTGTTCTTCTTTTACCCTCTCTAGGACCCAATTGTAGCAAATGCTGCGTACAAGTCTCTGTCCCACTTTAGTGCAGGAGAACACACCATTCTTCATCTGCCTGAAAAGGTATGCATTTCTGCTTTCTCCTTGACATATCATTAGGATTGTTTCTGCTGGGTTTTACCACTTTATATTATACCCTGTCTTAGGAGAGCCTTACCTGATGAATGAATATACAACTAGATATATTGTCCATATATAAGAATTCAGATTCATTATTTGTTTCATCTGTTTAAGACTGAAGGAGGTCTTAGCCTTCTAGAATTTAATGCATTTAAAACTCTGAAGTCGACGAAAGACAGCTGTGGTGCAAATGATGTTGTTTGAAGGTGACGGGATGTATGCTTGGTCCAGATGAGGGGTGCCATTGTAGAAACCACCTTGCTGCCAAGTCAGTGCTCCATTTTGAACTTCAAATCCAGGCGTGGTCTGTGGTAGACTAAGATTTTCTACCACCTGTACAGCTGAAGATCTTTATTTGTGATAAATAGCAAATACCATATGGAAAAAATCTTCTATTTATTAATCTAAAATTTATGTATAGGTTATGTGAAATTATGTATAGGTTAACCCTAGAGAATTAGATGAAAAAAGTGTCACCGTCCTTTAAGGATTAGCACATAGTATGGCATTATTTTAGTTTTAAAAATAAACTTATTATCTTCGTTTTGAACTGAATGATACAACTTTTTTTTCTGGTATCTATCTAATACAACCAGTTTAAAATTATTAGGTCGTGTTAAGGGGTTCAATATCTGATTTCACATTTAGTGGCATGATGAGTTCAATGCATCTGGATGTTTATTGAATCACTTTAGGGTATAAGGCAGATGTTGCGTTATATGAAGTTATACGTAACATTACCCAGAAACTATCCTGGAGGTCAAGTGGCAAGCAGGTTTGGTGTGAATTTGTTGCCATTAAAATGGGTTTGGCTTTTTCTTCAGGATTGAGTTTCTACAGAGATTAGATGTCAGTAAGAAACTGGCAATCTTTTGTTCTGACTTGAATTGGAGCCACCATGTAAAGAGAACCGAAAATAGGTTCTAGAAAGTGTTCAACGTGTTCACATCACAAACAAGTCCCCAAAAGCTAAATCCTAAATAAGGCAGGATTTTCTATACTATTAAGGACTCATAAAGACAAATTGGATGGCTTGTCATGCAGTGATTACAAATGGGAAGGCTTAAGTAAAGGTGTTTTATAACACATATAATTTAAAAAGATGGGACTTCAAGCTGTACTATGGTGACTACAAATACCCACAGCTGCTTGAGAAAGGAAAAAAAGCAATGTGAAAGTGGTGTGCAAATGCCTAGCAATAGATTAGCATCTGGAGAAATACCTTTTATTATTTTTTTAAATAATCAATTGCTCGTTTAGATCACAACATAAACATTTATTTTTAGCAGTTATTCCTGAAATATTCCAGCTGGAATAGCTTTTATTAAATAATTCCCATATACTATAGACTGTTTATTCTCCCCTACCTCTTTAAATATTGACATGTTTATATTTTTTTATGACTTCAGGATGACATTCAGTTTCTGATTGAGTTTATACTCAGTTAAGTGTTATACTGTGTCAAATAGTAGATACTTCCTCATTCAGACTCTTCTATACCTTCAAATCCCTGAAGAGCTGTAAATAGTTCTTTATACCTTCCAACATAAATAGTATGCTTGGTCCAAAGGTGGGTGCCAAAAGTTGGGTGCCATCTTGCTGCCAAGTCAGCATGCCATCTTGAACTTGGTATTTTTTTAACATCACAAATGAAAATCTTTGGCTGCACAGGTGGTAGAAAATTTTAGTCTACCACAGAGCATGCCTGAATTTGAAGTTCAAGGTGGCACACTGATTTGGCAGCAAGGTGGTTTCTACAGTGGCACCTGTCTTCTGAACCAAGCTTAATATTTATGCTGGAAGGTATAAGCATCTCCATCTATTTGGGCCTCCACCATCACAATGCAAAGAGTAGTAAAGCAATGCTGTAGGGCTAATTCTTTTGTAGCTATATTTCTCTACCTTTTTTTCTGTATTAATCCTCTTCTGAGATATATCCTTCTTCCAAAAGTAGCAGTGGCTCACCATGATGGAGAGTCTCAACTTAGGTTGTGAGGAGGTGATGTAAGTGGTTGGAAGGTCTTTTCCCACTTCAGTCTCCCAGGCTCTGATATACAGGACCTCACCAAAAATCACTGCTTTCCAGACCAAATCATGCATTCTTCCTTTTATCTATTATTTTCAGTTTGGTTCTTTGAATACCTGAACACTAAAGGTCTAGAAAGTGTTCAACGTGTTCATATCCCAAACAAGTCCCCAAAGGCTAAGGATCTAGCCATCTCTTGTCTTATAGGTGATAGCAGTGATATGAAATGGGCTTATTTTCAATAAAAGTGTATTTTCCAATGTTTCCAAAGCCCGTGCTTGGCAGGTACTTCTATAATGTAAAAACTAAGATTCTTCTTTGTTGTCAGAGATTACTCATTCTGCACCAAAGGCAACTGTCTTACTCATAAGACTTAAAATTCCTGTATACTCTTACAGTGAAATTATATCCACATTCTTTCTTTCTGCTTGTGGAAACTTGTGAAATAAACTTTGAGGCCACGGTGAATTCCAAGTAGAATTAATTAAAAATAACATATCCATAAAAACATGGCTACCTTTGTAAATTATAATTCAGCTACTTTGGTAAGCACAATTTTTCTTTAAATTAACTTAAGTATTTCTTGTTGATTGGTGGAAATCAATTTATAGTGTATGACTTGTTGAAAGTTAACATACAAGTTGAATAAAAGGAATGAGAGGAGTGTCAGACATCAGAAGGAAGATGTGGGGCTGAATGAAACAGTTCATTTAAAGCAAGATGGAAAACATTCAGTGGATAGTAGAGCTGAATGAGCTCCCACGTGAGCTGAGGATTTCAATACCATATCCATTAACTCATCTTTCTTGTCACTGACTTGTTATTAGGACATTCTATGTGACTAGAGGTGATGAACACTTAACATTTGCATTAGTTTAGTAATGATTTGTTGGACGTGTACTATTAGATCCTGTTTTATGAGCTGGGGGTGTTGAATGAATGCATGTGTTTTATTGTTTATTAACAGTCTTTGTGAACCCTTAAAATGCAAATCAAAAGTTGGTTCAAAAATTTGGGGGGACTTTTTTGAGGACTTATTGATTCTAATGTTGAAAAAATAGACAAGAATGATTTTTCCTTTTTAGTTGTATTTCTTTTATTTTCAAAAGCTATTTACTGATCTGCCCTGCCTTATTTACTACTGCCCTCTCAAAGGAGGGAGAAAAAATAAAACTACATACAATGGTTTTTCTGGTAAAAGAGTAATGGATAAGTGTTTAGATAGAAGATATTGATTCCCTTCTCTGATTCAAACTCATTAAAAATCTTCAGCTATTTAAAAATTAAACTTTTTATTATAGAGATCTTAAGATAGATTGTTTTGTTGATTTCTGGAGTTAATTTTAGAAGAAATATAAAAGAACTCATTATGCGTCTAGGGTTGGTATAAATATGGCGTAACCCGTTTGGCTTTGATTTAAGTGAATGTCACTGCATTCATCAGAAGCTGTTTCTCTTTTTAACTGAATTTATGCAGATACTTGACATGTTCCAAATTAAAATCCTCTGTTTATGCACAGACTCTGGGATTTTCATAGGTTATACACACAGAAAGGTGGTTGAAAGGTTATCTGGCTCAGAACAGGGTAAGGCATTTTGTAGGCTAAGGTTTTCAGTATTCAATTTGAAGCAGATTCGAAAAGTAATTTGTCAGCTTATATTTTTTGGCTTTCCATTTAAGTTTTTTCAACACAGCTTAGCTATAATTGGAAGGGCTTTGTTGTTGTTGCATGTGTGCTTTAAATGGATATGCAGTTGTTCCCGGGTGTTTTAGCAGCTGATGGAATCCTATTGCCAAAATTTTATGACTTCAACAGGTATTCTTTCATAAGACCTTGATTTTTGCTGGTTGTACTCACGCTGAACTTATTCAATTGTTGTAAACAATCCAAAGGAAGATACTGGTGTTAGCATAGGGAAACTGAAACAAGTAATTCTTTAAAAAGTGAGCAGAGAAGGAGGAAAATATAATGAAATGGAGGTCAAACAAATAATAAATGCTAATTTGTCCAAGACAATTAACTCACCTTTGAGGAGAAAAAAAATGAAGGTGTGATCATATCATTATAAGAATATGGAGTTTATTATGTGTACTTAAATTATAGTACATCTGTAATTTCTTTGTAATAATTTATGCAAATTCAGGATGTAGACTTATGGTATTCATTGCATAGCAGGTACATTAATATAGGCACCCAGTTGCTTGAATGTGAAATTAGATAAATTGGATGGGTGGATCAATTTTCTTTATCCTCTACCTGGTAGCTCTTTCTCTGGTGTCTTTTAGAAATATTGATGGCCTGAATACTGTTTAGGTTGATTAAGCAGAAGGACTAGATAGGATAAAATATGTATAAAAATGATATCCCTTTTACAGTAAATAATTCTGAAAACATTTGGTCCTTCGGCATTCTCTCTACACCAGTTCATAACAGTTCCTTCTGGTAGAGGTGGTGGCAAAACCTGTGTGGCTCATCTTTCTTCTCTTTCCCGGCCTCCTTCCTTTCTCTTTAGACAGGTTTACTGACATGTAATTCACATTCCATACAGACACTCATTTAAACTATACATCTCAGTGCTTTCAGTATATTTAAAGAACTGTGCATTTAATCACAGACCAACTACATTTTAATTTTAGAATCTTTTTCTCCCTAAAAGAAACTCTATTAATAATCAATCCACATTGTCCCTTTCCCTCAACCCCCAGCCCTAAGAAACCTTTGCTCTGCCTTCTGTTGCTATAAAATTGTCTGTTCTGGATCCTTCCTATACATGGAAGCATATAGGATACACTCTTTTGTGGTTGGTTTCCTTCACTTAGCATAGTGTTTTCAAAGTTCATTTATGTGTAGCAGGTATCTGCACTTTATTTTATGTCTGAATTATATTCCGTTGTATGGATATGCCGCATTTTGTTTATATATTCATCAATTGATGAACAGCTGGGTTTGCTTCCATTTTGGAGCTCTTATGAATAATACTACTGTGAACATTTATGTGCAGATTTTTGTGTGATTATGTTTTGATTTCTCTTGGTTAAAGACCTAGAAGTGGAATTGCTGGTCCATACAGTGATTCTGTTTCCCAAAGAACTATGATGTGTCAGAAAGTAGGAAGTGAGGCTGAGGGGCACAGAAACAACTACTTTTCCTAGGACTTTTCAGTATACTAGAACTAGTTAGAATCTCTAAGATAACTCTTGATCATAGTAAATCTAGAAAATTCCAAGTATATATATGCAAACCAGAGACACTTGGGAAACCCTAATTGTCAGTACCAAAAGGGATTGTGAACCTGCCAGTTTATCTCTGGTATGTGTTGTTGTCAGTGAACGTCTTGGTTCGTACATGATATTTTCTCTGTAGGTGTAGCTGGTTCAATATTAAGTCTTGTCTTGGAAAGTAATCAGATGGTCAGGTTGCTCTCACTCTTCCTTCACTAGTGAAGAGGATACTAGTTATGGTTGAAAGGCTTCATTGGAGTTGAGATTATTATACTTAGGAGAAGCATTTCCTCTGTTTTCCTCTATCCCTCTGCAAGAATCCTGACTCAGTGCAGTTCCTAAATGAAACAGTGCTTTGGGGACCTATGAAGAAGGCAGTCTGCAGGAATTGTTAATTATTTCTAAAAATAACTCCGGGAGACAGGCTAATGGTAATGACTGGGTTCTGGAACTTTATGGTTATAGCAACCACTTTTATATATTTTGATTTCCTCCCCTAATGCTTAATTATCTCCATGTGGGCATTATGATGGTATGTCATTGAAAGTATTAAAAATTTAATTAATTGCTTAACAGTTATATCTTGTGGAAACTACAATAGTGGTAATCTTTTTACATTTTTTATTTTTGGTTCACACAAACCTAACTAATCACAGAGCAACCACAAAAATCTTCAAAATGCAAATTAGACACCATAAAGTATAGCTACCAATTACAGATTTTACTGTTTTTATATTCTGTAGCAACAAACTGCCAAGTCTTTAAAAAAAAAAAAAAAAAGTCAACTGAAGTCTTTTGTTGTTCCCTGATCT
This sequence comes from Sciurus vulgaris, assembly GCF_902686455.1. Lineage (NCBI taxonomy): Eukaryota > Metazoa > Chordata > Mammalia > Rodentia > Sciuridae > Sciurus > Sciurus vulgaris. The sequence goes on from NC_136476.1 coordinate 39,327,254, forward strand.
CTGCTATTTTTCTACTGGAATATTTTAAGCTTTTTCATAGAAGTATAGCTGGAGTTACAATTTTTTTTTAAAGTATTCAGATAAGGTAAATAATTATAAGCCATAGAAGTTCAATATGTTGAATATGTCAGTGCATTTTATTTTTGGATGATGTAGAATTTCCTTAATTTTCTGCAATCATTGCTGATTATGCTGGCTTATGGTGATTTTTCTCCTTTTATTACTGTTAGTTCTTTAAATGGATCTGAGATTGTATTAGATAAGACAACTGGAGTTTATTACTCAATTAGGAATGGAAATAGATTTTTAAAAAATTATTTTTAATGGCCTTTTGACATAATATAGTGATGAAATCTAACAATTTTAAAATCTTGTCAGATAGAAAAAACACAAAGATTTCACATATTTTACTTTAGTATCATCTTCTCTATAATTTTTATTATTTCAGATAAGACCAGAAATCCCAATTCCTGATGAGTTGGATGAAGATGAAGACGAGGAGGATGTGGATCTTTCAATTCCTGGTCCTTGCTATCTGAAACTGTTGTCACTCACTGCTCCTTTGGTTTTACCAGGTGACTCCTATTTGGTGGTGGGGAAGCTAGCATGTTTCAGTGATTTTACCATCTGATTTATTGTATTTTTTTTTTTTCTTTTTTCTTTTGGAGGGGAGGTTTGGGGGATTGAACTCAGGGTCACTTAACCACTGAGCCACATCCCCAGCCCTATTTTGTATTTTACTTAGAGATAAGTTCTCACTGAGTTGCTTAGTGCCTCACTGTTGCTGAGGCTGGCTTTGAACTTGAGATCCCCTGCCTCAGCCTCCTGAGCTGCTGGGATTACAGGTGTGTGACAGCACACCCTGCTTGATTTATTGTTTTTTTTTGGTGATATGTTTATACTGTAGATTAATGTAAGGTATTCCTGTCTAATTGAAATGCTAGATCTCTCCTATATGGACGGCTTGAGGTAGTCCAGTGTTCAACTCTCCTATGTGGACTGCTTGAGGAAGTGCAGTGTTCAAAACACACCAAAAACCACTGGACTTGAGTAAAATTGAACTGGAAAACTAGTTTAAACAATTGATCTCACTGACAATTAAAATTTATTTTCAAAGCTAAATTTATTCTATAAGACAAATTTGCTGTGGGACTTTAGGTTGCTTGTTTAATTAATACCTCTGTTAATATGTTAAATTAAAAGATCATTAGATTATTTAGAGACTCATTGTGTAGTTTCATCATTGTAAGTTTATTGTTTAAGTAATCCAAAGATATTATAGATGTTTGAGAGCTATAAATGAACACTTTTTAAAAATGGTTCAAATTGTGTAGGCATTCAACTTTGCATAAAAGCTTATAGGACTTTAGCTTTAAAAAAATTAGTCCAGTGCATACATGTGGTAGTCATTCATTCTATGTAGATGTCATATTTAAAAATATTCACATGCCTCTATTACTATGTCTTACCTAGGAAACTATAGATGGTCCCATCTGAGAAATTTGTTTGCTTGTGAACTGTGATTGGGATTTTACCTTATTTTAAATTTTATTTTCTGATTATTAAAAAATAATTAAAAATTCTCCAGTTAACCCATAGCGTTTAGTAACTTTTCAGTATTAGTTACTTTTCACTTTTTGTTCTAGTTTTGAATACGTATGGATTAAAAGTTTGATTTCTGAAAATGAAGTTCAGTGAGAACAAATGCCATCTTTACCATCATCACGCTAGCCTAAGTTTCTTATCTTAAGCTTCTTCCTTGTGGAAATTCCTGAGAAACTGAGCAAAATATATTATTTATTTCTAGACTAATCTCCTGTCCTCAGTCCCTGCCTTCTTTTTACTGAGAAAAAGTGAAGGGTACCACTCACACAGAAATTTCACCTGTTTTCCCTGATGTTTAAAACAAGCCTCAAAGATTTGCTCACTGTTTTCTCTATCTTCTTTCCCACTTCCTATCTCATAGCTCTTCGGAATTTAGAACCTTCCCTGGGGTTAACTCAAGCTTGAGGAAGGCAAACTCCCTGTCACCCATAGTTCCTCTTGTACCTCAGACAACCTTGGGGTCAGAAGGCCTTCTGGGCTTTTTAAGCGACTTTGTTCCCTATTCCATGCATTCCCCTTTGCAGCCCTGTGGCACTAGAGAACCGGGGTATTGAGAAAGAGGTGGGATGGTGGTCAAGTTGCACAGTTGTGTCTGTCCTCCCAGTGCCTGTAGTTCTGCGGTGGCCTCTGGCTCTTCTGTGGAGTGGGTTTGATGGTTACCAGTTCCTTTCCCTGAGAAGGGGAGGGATCAAGATCAACAACTGTGGTTGTTTGAGAAAATTCAGTCAGTTGGGTGGTCTAGATGCCAGCTAGGTCTGGCAAACCATCACCATGGACAAACTTTTCCTTATTACTACAGAACTAAAATGCCAGGACAAAGGCACCAGCCTTAGGAATATAAACCACAGAGTATGGGCTGGATAACATATGATGTCACCAGGGGCTGCAGGCAAAAAAGTGGATTGCATTGAAATTTAGTGGACCCGGCCCTTTTCTCCTCTTGATTCCTATCAATTGAACACAAAGCAGCTGCAGAGTACATCCAGTAATTTGCATGGTTTTAAGTAGGGATGTTATTAGTATAGTCTTTAAAAAATGTTCTATTTAAAAATAATTCTAGACTTTAAGAAGTTGTAAACAGTTTAGAGAGTTTCCATGTACCTTTTACTCAGCCGTTCTTATTGATCACTTTTTCCATAACCCTAATGTGTTATCAAAACCAAGAAATTGACATTGGCACAATATTATTAACCATACTACAGACCTATTTGGATCTTATTACTTATTTTCAGTATGTAGAGTTTTTGGATTAGCTTTTTTGACTCAGGATAGTGTACTTGAGGTCATTACCAAGTAGTTGTCTATATCAATTGACATTGTTTTTACTTGTTTGTTTTTAATTGCTGAGCAGTACTCCATTGAGAAGATGTACTACAGTTTGTTTATGCACTCACTTTTTGAAGACCATTTGGGTTGTTTGAAAAATGTGTCTGTCATCCTACAGATTTTCAGCCTCTTTTCAGATTCTCCTCTGGTCATTTGTGAGGAGGAGATGAGGGCAAGACTCTAAGACAATGGAAAAAATCCTAGTTGCTTGCTAGGGAAAGAGAGTGCTCTGCCTGTTAATTCCATTCAGTCTCCTGGCATTTTAACTTCATTTAAAACATTCTCTGGGTGGAGTTATTTGAGACTGTTCAATTTGCTGTGGAGCTTGGTAGGTGAACAAGTATCCATTTCAGACTGAGTCCATTTGCAGATGCGTACCTCTTCCTTGGTGTGTGTCCCTTTTACTGGAATCCTTTCCTTACTGAGAAGGGACAGAGTTACTTTCTTACCATAGTGCCACTATCTTCACAACAAATCTTCATAGACACATTCTGAAAAGTCCGTACTTAGCTGGAAGTAGTTTATACCTATGCCTTAGTATGCAGGAATTGGGGTCTTTGGTGTGCAGTTGGATATTGTTCACCTTTTTGTGTTTAGATAATGCATTAATCAAGGTCATAACAGAAAGGAGGGTCATGTTCACTGGAGTTATTTAAGAAAGTTTAATAAAGGAACTATTTACAATTGTGTTATCAAAGTTAAGGGGAATTTTGCATCACCCTAGAGTGATTAATGTCCCTTGGCCTGAGCAGCTAAGGGGAGGGAGAATAAGAGAGCCATCTCTATCAAAAAGAGCTGCTTAGGACATCAGGGCCTTATGGAGAGATGCAGACTGTAGCAGTTGCTGGAAGGTATCTGGGGGATGCATTCTCTGACCTCACTTTGTTTCAACCTCTGATCTCCTGCCATTGTCTCTCACTAGTTGAAGCCAACAAAAACCAGAGAACACGGGAGGCTATTGATGTGTTTCTTAGAAGTTTTTATGCAGGGCACAGTGTTGAGAATAAGAAGGATAGATCTGGATAAGTAAATGGAAATCTCACACAGGTATTCTCTGGGCTTTGAATAGAGAAGCTTGGTTGGATCTAGGAGAGTTTTGTAAAGGGAGGGTAGAACTGGGCATATAATAGGTGCTGCAGCAAGCACTTGCTGCCTTTACTTTAAAGGAGACTTTTAGATAGGAATATACAGAATGAAATTCCAGTAAAATGAGGTGGATCCTTGCTTTTTGTTCCTTCAAGAGTTATATGCAGCAATTTCCTTTTTTGTTTACCATTTGATGTGATTTGTTTACCTTTAATGTTTCTTTGTTTCTGTATTGGGCAACCTCTAGTGGTCCTTAGGAAAATGACACTTGAATATAAACACATACTGCTATCAAATTCATTTTTTAATAATTGTTCTAATACTACCCAGAATGATGACTGGTCATGAAATGCTTCCCTTGAAAAACCCAAAGTTCAAGAAAGAACAAATCACATGAAAATCTGGGATTAATGTGTTCCAGGCAGAAGGAACAAAAAGTTCAGGAGCCCTAAGTAAGATATCAACTTTGTGTTTTTGAGGAATAGAAAGACACCCTTTGGAAGTGTGGCTTTAACATGGAGAGAAAGGGCTGGTGGTAGAGATGAGGTAAGAGGGAGAGGGATGATCATGATCCCTCATTCATGATCAGAGGTTGCGAAGTTGTTCTATATGCAGTGAAAAGTCAGCCGATGTTAGAGAAGGGAATGATAACATTCTGTCTTCCCGGTAGAGGAAGGTTTGTAGGAATAGAAACCAAGAAACTGGTTCTTACACTAGTGTTTATGAGGAAGAGAGAAAATGATAACTAGGCAAGTGGCAATGAAAATGGAGGGAAACAGATGGATCTGGGATATGCGTTGAAGGGGAAGCCAGAAGGACTTGCTAATGGATTACACGTAGGACATGAGGAGTTGAGAATGACTCCTCAGTTTTTAAGCTTGAATAACTTGGTGCCATGTTCTAAATGGTGAAGACTAAGGAAGTCATGTGGGGACCAAGGGTCTTTACCGTGTGAAGTGCAATCTGATACACAGCTTAGATGCTCAGACATGAATTAAGAATAAACGTCTGTCTTCCAGAACACTGTGTTTACTTCATTTTCTTTTCTCCACTTTCAGCTTTGGAGGAATTTTTTACATCACTTGTGAAGCAAGAAATGGTGAATATGCCACGTGGGATCTACCACTCAGCATTAAAAGGAGGTATCCGTTCAGACCAAGGAAAGACCATAGCAGGAATCCCCAATTTTATATTGAAAATGTATGAAACGAATAAGCAACCAGGATTGAAACCTGGCCTGGCAGGTAAGAGTAGTGTGTGGTATCAAGGTATAGGTTCTTGATATTCTGATTTAACTTTCCTTCAAAGTAGGAGTTTAACAGATTATGGCAGGGCATTGCTGCTATTGCTATTGCTAATATCCAGATACAGCTGGATAAAATCAAAAGGAAATAATCACATTTTATAAAAGGTGTCAGAGAACTGTAGAAGCAAAGGCATAGATGGGCTAAAATTTCAGAATGGAATGAACATTTTAGAACTTTTTTTCTCCACTGGGGGAAATTCACAGATTCTGGTTGTGGGTTAGCTTTAGGGGATGGTCCAGGCAGAGGCCTGGCCTGCTGGAGGAAAGAGAAACCTGTGGGGATTTTAGTGGTGTCATGAGACTAGGTTGGCAAATTGGAGATTTTCTTCATAGGAAAATTTTTTTTTTTCAATTTTGGGTTTATTCTAAAAGTTAAAAAGTTAGTTGAAAAGCTTCTGAAAGGCTTCTGAAAGGCAAAGTGAAATCTCCTTTGGTCTTAGGCCTTGTGATGCTTAGGAGACAAAGACTGGCTAAGAAAATAGACCTGAAAAAAAAGCAGAGAAGAGCTGAAAGCCGCAGAGAGTGGGGAATTGATAGTGAAGATCTACAGCTGCTCTCACCTGGGTGCACTTGTGAATTACGGCCACAACTGGAGTGGGCGCCTTCAGGCTCCACCTAGCAAGAGGCTGGTGCAGGAGGTGGAGAAACCAACAGAGATCTTGGCCTTCACTTGGTGCTAAGCAATGTGAGGAATTTGAACAGAGAATCTGTTTCTTCCTTAAGATATTTGCCAGGGTTTAATAATTTATGAGATGGAAGGTTAAAGAGATAGATATAAGAGGGCAGACCTGACTCTCCCATAATCGTGCCAGATTGAGAAGTCAAAGACCCATGAGATGATTGATCAGTTAAAAATGTTGGATGTAGGGGATGGGGAAGGGGGAATAGAAGGATAATGACATGTCCTAGGAACAGGACTGAATCGAGGTAGACAGATTTCACAAAACTGCCATCATGCATAACTAAGATCAACTAAGATCAATTAGTTCTTTACCCAGTCTGCCTGACAAAGGAGAGGAAAACTACTCTCTGATGAATGTAAAGATTGTTTATAGCATCTGCAGTTCTTTATACACTGTCTGACATACAAAGAAATAGTACTAAAGGTATGAAAGAGAACTGAGAAATGAAGGGGATATTTCATGGAAATAAAGAAGTCACTCCATTAGGAAAATACAGTTCTAATTGGTGTATATGAAATAACAGCTTCAAAATATATTTAAAAATGAGGAGAAATGAACGAGGAAACAGACCAACCTACAATAATAGTGAAAACTTCTTTTTCACTAGCTAGCAGAGCAGGCAGACAAATCAGTAAGTTTACAATATATATAACTAATACTATGAACATATTGATATATATATATATATATATATACATAGACTATTGTATATTACAATCAAAGAATTCATCTTATTTTTAACAGTACATGGAAAATTTACCAGAATTGCTAGATGAAGAACCAATATTGAGGTCACTTAGAATCTATCCTTAGATTACAATTGGATTAAACTAAAAATAAATAACAAAAAGATAACCAGAATATCTACAGTAGCCTGGAAAGTGAACTGTATCCTTTAAAGTAAGTCATTAATCAAAGAAAACAATAAAAATAGAAAATAAAAAATAGTTTGATATAGTTATTATTTGAAGGCATGATTGTCTACATAGAAAATCCAAAATCTGTAGATTAATCACTAAGGTTAATAAATAAATTCAAGACTGCTCCAAATATATATACAAAGGTGTCAACATATGAAAATCAGTTGTTTGTTTTTATATACAAACAGAATATGAAATTTTATAGCAAACAGAATATGAAATTTAAAAACTATAATAGCATCAAAAAATATCAAGTACCTAAAACAAATTTATAAACTATGTCATGAAAGCTACAAAATATTATTGAGAGGAAAAATATTAATAAATGGAGTGGTATACCATGTTTATGTACTAGAATCTATACTTAAGAATGTAAGCTCTCACCAAATTAATATGTAGATTCAACTCAATCATAATCAACATTGGAAATTGATAAGCTGATTCCAAAATCTGTGTGGAAATGTAAAAGGCCAAGATAACCAAGCAATCTTGAGGAAAAATAACAAAATAGGATGATATACTTTATCAGATATAAAGACCTATCTATTATAAACCAACAGTAATTGACAGTGTGGTATTAGTGCCAGGACAGACAGTCTGACCAATGAAGAATACAGGACATTCAGAGACACACACACAAGGTCACTAGATTTACGGTAAATGTAACATTGCAGCACTGTGGAGAGAAGGTGTGATTTTTTCTACAAGTATTTCTATAATTTAAAGCTCTAATTGTAAAAACAATGGCAAATTAATTATATTAAAATTAAGAACATGTATTAATGACACCGTATTAATGGAGTGTGAAAAGGCAAGTTAAGAGAGCGTATAAAGGGATTTACAACATATGTCTGATAAAGGACTCATTTGGAATGTATGAAGAACTTTAGCAAATCAATGAGTAAAAGATACTCAGTAGAAAAACAGGAAAATGGTTTAAATGGATACTTCAAGAAGAGGGTGTTCAAATGTCCAGTAAACATATGAGACAATGGTGATGATGGTGAACTTCATTAACATCAGAAAAATATAATTTAAAAGTACATCAGGAGGCTGAGGCAGGAGGATTGGGAGTTCACAGCAGCCTCAGCAACTTAGCGAGGTGCTAGGTAACTTAGCGAGACCCTGTCTCTAAATAAAATACAAAAAAGATTGGGGATATGGCTCCTTGGTTAGGTGCCCCTGGGTTCAATCCCTGGTATGGGGGCAGGGGGTTGTTGGAAACAATAAAATACTATAATACCAACTGGACTGGATAAAATAAAAAGAATGGAAAATACAAAATATAGTTGGTACTTTATTTGTGATATTCCATTTCTGTGAATTCAACCAATTGCAGATGGAAAATATTCAGAAAAAGATGTGCTTCCCTCCTAATATCATTTCCTAAACAATGCAGTATAACAACTATTTCTATAGCATTTAAATTGTGTTAGGTGTTATAAGTAAAGTAGAAATTATTTAAAGTATACAGAGGATGTGAATAGATTATATGCAAATTCTGTCTCCTCATGGATACCAAGGGATGGCTATATTGGTGAATATGTAGAACAACCAGAAATGCTGATTGGAATGTAAGTCACCCAACACTTTGGAAAACTGTTTGATACTGAATAAATTCATATCATATTACCCAGTTATTTCATTCTTAAGGATAAATCCAAATGAAGTTGCCAAGAGATACATACTGTGATGTTCATTGCTGTCCTATTTGAGTAGCCCTACACGTGGAGGCTATCTAAATGCCTGGTGACATAAAACAAACAAGTATGGTATCTTCTTGTGATGGACTGTTATCCATCAGAGAATGAATATACTACAACTGTTAATAACAGTGTGAATGATTCTCTTAACAATTAGTTTGAGTGAAAGAAGTCAGATGTAAAAGGATATACACAATTTAATTCCATTTATATAAGTAGGCAAAATGGTTCCTAAGTTATGCGCCCACTGGAGGTGGGTATGTGACTGGAGGGAGGCATGAGGAAGGGCTTCTGAGATGCTGATCATGTTTGGCTTCCTGATCTAGATACTACTCAGACATGTTTGCTCAACATGCTGCAATTCATTGAGCTGAATGCTTATAATACGTTTATTTTTCTTTGTGTTTTTCATACTTCAGTAAAAGATACTGAAAAAAATGTCATCTTCATGTTTTAAATAATATTGGTACTTGAAATTATCTTCTCATTGGTTCAAAATTGCTGGTGTAGTTTCCAAGCCTACCCCAATTCACGCTCCAGTGAGCCTCTTGACTGCCTTTGCTTTCTTGACCTTGGCAGCTGGAGCTGGAAGGTCAGTTTAGAACTTGTTTGACCAGAGTTGGAAGGACAGGGAGAGGAGGGGAGTAAATGTCAGCGTAGTTACAGGGGAAAGCTTGTTCACTTGTAAGTGTAAGCTGAGGGATCCCATGTTAGCAGAGTTCCTGAGGATGAATATGTGCATTTTTCTCTTTACTAAATTTTTTTTTTATTTTTACGGACTGCATTTTGATTCATTATACACAAATGGGCTACAACTTTTCATTTCTATGGTTGTACACAATGTAGATTCACACCATTCATGTAATCATAAATATGCGTAGGGTAATACTGTTTCATGCTACTATCTTTCCGTCTTCCACCCCCTCCCACCCATTTTCCTTTACACCGTCCAAATATATTTAGTCAAGTTTTCCCATAATGTTTTTATGTATTTCTGTTCTTACTGTAAATGATACTCTCTTTAGTTATTTTTGTTAATTTCTTTTTAAAACTTTTTTTCCAGGTGGTATGTTATTTTGTTACGATGTTTCCATGTACCAGAGTAAAGATGGCAAACCATTGAATCGACTGATGGCTAGTAGAGGGCGAAGCTTCAAGCAGACATCACTTGCTCTTGTTCATGAGGTAGGTTCTCTCCCTCTCCAACAGCCTCTTCTATGAGTCACTCCTTCATTTTGTTTATGAAGTTGAGTGCTCGTTTAAAAAAAAAATTTGTTTTTTATTACAATTAGGTTGCTCTTGGACGTTCCCAAAATAGCTGACCAAAAAGAATACTAAAATATTTCGATGTATTTCTTTTTTTAAAATTTTTATTGTAAACAAATGGGATACATGTTGTTTCTCTGTTTGGACATGGCGCAAAGGCATACCATTTGTGTAATCATAAATTTACATAGGGTAATGTTGTTTGATTCATTCTGTTATTTTTTCCCTTCCCCCCACCCCTCCCACCACTCTTTTCCCTCTAAACAGCCCTTCCATCCTCCATTCTTGCCCCCCTCCCTAACCCTAACTCTAACTCTAACCCTAACACTAACCCTTCCCTCCCCCCATTATGTGTCATTATCCACTTATTAGCGATATCATTCGTCCTTTGGCTTTTTGAGATTGGCTTATCTCACTTAGCATGATATTCTCCAATTTCATCCATTTGCCTGCAAATGCCATAATTTTATCATTCTTTATGGCTGAGTAATATTCCACTATATATATATATATATATATATATATAGTGGAATATATATATATATAGTGGAATATATATATATAGTGGAATATTACTAATATTATTATTATATTTTATATATATATATATATATATATATATATATATATATATATATATCACAGTTTCTTTATCCATTCATCAATTGAAGGGCATCTAGGTTGGTTCCACAATCTGGCTATGGTGCATTGAGCAGCTATGAACATTGATGTGGCTGTATCTCTGTAGTATGCTGATTTTAAGTCCTTTGGGTATAGGCCAAGGAGTGGGATAGCTGGGTCAAATGGTGGTTCCATTCCAAGCTTTCAAAGGAGTGGCTGCACCAATTTGCAGCCCCACCAGCAATGTATGAGCGTACATATCTCTCCACATCCTCGCCAACACCTGTTGTTGCTCGTATTCTTGATAATCGCCATTCTAATTGGGGTGAGATGGAATCTTAGGGTGGTTTTGATTTGCATTTTTTTTATTACTAGAGATGTTGAACATTTTTCCATATGTTTGTTGATTGCTTGTAGATCTTCTGTGAAGTGTCAATTCATTTCCTTAGCCCATTTGTCAATTGGATTATTTGCATTCTTGGTGTAGAGTTTTTTGAGTTCTTTATAGATTCTGGAGATTAGTGCTCTATCTGAAGTATGATTGGCAAAGATTTTCTCCCACTCTGTAGGCTCTTTCTTCGCATTGCTGATAGTTGCCTTTGCTGAGAGAAAGCTTTTTAGTTTGAATCTATCCCAGTTATTGATTCTTGCTTTTATTTCTTGTGCTATGGGAGTCCTGTTGAGGAAGTCTGGTCCCAAGCTGACATGTTGAAGATCTGGACCTACTTTTTCTTTTATAATCTGCAGGGTCTCTGGTCTGATTCCAAGGTCCTTGATCCATTTTGAGTTGAGTTTCGTGCACGGTGAGAGATATGGGTTTAGTTTCATTCTGTTGCATATGGATTTCCAATTTTCCCAGCACCATTTATTGAGGAGGCGATCTTTTCTCCATTGCATATTTTTGGCCCCTTTGTCTAGTATGAGAAAATTGTATTTATTTGGGTTTGTGTCCGTGTCCTCTATTCTGTACCATTGATCTACCTGTCTATTTTGGTAGCAATATCATGCCATTTTTGTTACTATTGCTTTGTAGTATAATTGAAGATCTGGTATCGCGATACCCCCTGCTTCAGTCTTTCTGCTAAGGATTGCTTTAGCTATTCTGGGTTTCTTCTTCTTCCAGATGAATTTCATAATTGCTTGCTCTATTTCTGTAAGGTACGTCATTGGGATTTTAATTGGAATTGCATTGAATCTGTATAGCACTTTTGGTAGTATGGCCATTTTGATAATATTAATTCTTCCTATCCAAGAACATGGGAGATCTTTCCATCTTCTAAGGTTTTCTTTACTTTCTTTCTTTAGTGTTCTGTAGTTCTCATTGTAGAGGTCTTTCACCTCTTTTGTGAGATTGATTCCCAAGTATTTTATTTTTTCGAGGCTATTGTGAATGGGGTAGTTTTCCTAATTATTCTTTCCAAAGATTCATCACTTATGTATAAAAATGCATTAGATTTATGTGCATTGATCTTATATCCCACTACTTTACTGAAATCACTTATGAGTTCTAAAAGTTTTCTGGTGGAATTTCCAGGTTCCTCTAAGTATATAATCATATCATCAGCAAATAGGGATAATTTGAGTTCTTCTTTTCCTATTCGTAGTCCTTTAATTTCTTTGGTCTGTCTAATTGCTCTGGCTAGAGATTCAAGGATGATATTGAATAGAAGTGGTGAAAGAGGGCATTCCTGCCTTGTTCCAGTTTTTAGGGGGAATGCTTTCAGTTTTTCACCATTTAGAATGATATTGGCCCTGAGCTTAGCATAGATGGCCTTTACAATGTTAAGGAATGTTCCCACTATCCCTATTTTTTCTAGTGTTTTGAGCATGAAGGGATGCTGTATTTTATCAAATGCTTTTTCTGCATCTATTGAAATAATCATGTGATTCTTAACTTTAAGTCTATTGATATGGTGAATTACATTTATTGATTTCCTGATGTTGAACCAACCTTGCATCCCTGGGATGAAACCCACTTGATCATGGTGCACTATCTTTTTAATATGTTTTTGTATGCAATTTGCTAAAATTTTGTTGGGAATTTTTGCGTCGATGTTCATTAAGGATATTGGTCTGAAATTTTCTTTCCTCGATGTGTCTCTGTCTGGTTTAGGTATCAGGGTGATATTGTCTTCATAGAATGAGTTTGGGAGGGTTCCCTCCTCTTCTATTTTATGGAATACTTTGAGAAGTATTGGAATGAGCTCTTCTTTAAAGGTTTTGTAGAACTCGACTGAGAACCCATCTGGTCCCGGACTTTTCTTTGTTGGTAGGCTTTTGATGACTTCTTCTATTTCATTACTTGAAATTGATCTATTTAAATTGTGTATGTACTCTTCGTTCAGTTTAGGCAATTCATATGTCTCTAGAAACCTGTGGATGTCTTCGAAATTTTCTATTTTGTTGGAGTATAGATTTTCCAAATAGCTTCTAATTATGTTGTGTATTTCACCCGTGTCTGTTGTGAAATTTCCTTGTTCATTCTGAATTTTAGTGATTTGGGTTTTCTCTCGTCTTCTCTTTGTTAGTGTGGCTAAAGGTTTATCAATTTTGTTTATTTTTTTGAAGAACCAACTATTTATTTTGTCAATTTTTTGTATTGTTTCTTTTGTTTTGATTTCGTTGATTTCAGCTCATGAGTTTTACTATTTCCTGTGTTCTACTACTTTTGGTGTTGGTCTGTTCTTCTTTTTCTAGGACTTTGAGCTGCAATGTTAGGTCGTTTATTTGTTGAGTTTTACTTCTTTTATTGAATGTGCTCCATGAAATAAATTTTCCTCTAAGTACTGCTTTCATAGTGTCCCAGAGATTTTGATATGATGTTTCTTTGTTCTCATTTACCTCTAAGAATTTTTTAATTTCCTTCCTAATATCTTCTGTTATCCATTCATCATATAATAGTGTGTTGTTTAATCTCCAGGTGTTGCAGTAGTTTCTGTTTTTTACTCTTTCATTTATTTCTAATTTCAATCCATTATGATCTGATAGAATACAAGGTAGTGTCTCTATCTTCTTGTATTTGCTAACATTAGCTTTGTGGCATAATATATGGTCTATTTTAGAGAAGGATTCATGTGCTGCTGAGAAGAAAGTGTATTCGGTCTTGGTTGGATGGTATAATCTATAAATGTCCATTAAGTCTAAATTATTGATTGTGTTATTGAGATCTATGGTTTCTTTGTTCAATTTTTGTCTGGAAGATCTGTCCAGTGGTGAGAGAGGCGTGTTAAAATCACATAGTATCATTGTGTTATGGTCTATTTGGTTTCTGAAATTGAGAAGGATTTGTTTGACATACATGGATGAGCCACTGTTTGGGGCATAGATGTTTATGATTGTTATGTCTTGCTGATTTATGCTTCCCTTAAGCAGTATGAAATGTCCTTCTTTATCCCTTCTGACTAACTTTGGCTTGAAGTCCACATTATCTGAAATGAGGATGGACACTCCAGCTTTTTTGCTGAGTCCATGCGCATGGTATGTTTTTCCCCATCCTTTCACTTTTAGTCTATGGGTATCTTTTTCTATGAGGTGAGTCTCTTGTAGGCAACATATTGTTGGATCTTTTTTTTAATCCAATCTGCCAGTCTACGTTTTTTGATTGATGAATTCAGGCCATTAACATTCAGGGTTATTATTGAGATATGATTTGTATTCCTGGTCATTTGGTTCATTTATTTTATTTTATTTATTTATGTATTTTTTTGACACAACTTGGTTCCTCCTTTATTTGACAGTTCCTTTAGGATAATTCCTCCCTTTGCTGATTTGCTTCTTTGTTTTTCATCTCTTCCTCATGGAATATTTTGCTGAGAATGTTCTGTAATGCTGGCTTTTTTTTGTAAATTATTTTAGCTTTTCTTTATCATGGAAGGATTTTATTTCATCGTCAAATTTGAAGGTAAGTTTTGCTGGGTTTAAGATTCTTGGTTGGCATCCATTTTCTTTCAGGGCTTGAAAAATGTTGTTCGAGGCCCTTCTAGCTTTTAGGGTCTGGATTGAAAATTCTGCTGATATCCGTATTGGTTTCCCCCTGAATGTAATTTGGTTCTTTTCTCTCATAGCCTTTAAAATTCTGTCTTTATTTCGTATGTTAGGTATTTTCATAATAATGTGCCTTGGTGTGGGTCTGTTGTAATTTTGTGTATGAGTCCTATAAGCCTCTTGAACTTGCTTTTCCATTTTATTCTTCAGATTTGGGAAATTTTCTGATATTATTTCATTGAATAGATTGTTCATTCCTTTTGTTTGTTTCTCTAAGCCTTCTTCAATCCCAATAATTCTTAAATTTGGCCTTTTCATGATATCCCATGGTTCTTGGAGATTCTGTTCATGATTTCTTACCATCTTCTCTGTTTGTTCAACTTTGTTTTCAAGGTTAAATATTTTGTCTTCAATATCTGAGGTTCTGTCTTCCAGGTGTTCTATCCTATTGGTTATGCTTTCTGTGGAGTTTTTAATTTGGTTTATTGTTTCCTTCATTTCAAGGATTTCTGTTTGTTTTTTTTTTCAGTATCTCTCTTTATTGAAATGATCTTTTGCTTCCTGTATTTGCTCTTTTAACTGTCCATTGTTGCGATCATTCAATGCCTGCATTTGCTCTTTCATCATCATTCAGTGCCTGCGTTTGCTCCTTCATTTCATCGTTTGCTCCCTGATCATTTTAATTATGTACATTCTGAACTCCCTTTCTGTCATTTCTTCTGCCATGTTGTCATTGGATTTTATTGATGTAACATCTAGATTTGTTTGGGGCATTTTCTTTCCTTGTTTTCTCATATTGTTCAGGTGTCAGTGGACCACTAAGATATTGCAGATTTCCTCCATTGACTTATAATGTCCCTGAAGATTTCTAGTATATCCCCTCTTAGCCTTCAGTAGCCTGAAGTCTTGGAGGAAGTTGATAGTGCAGTGCTCCACAAGGAAGTTGCCTCTTTAGGGGTGGTGGCCTTCAGGTGGGGTATATTCCCTGCTTGTGGGCAGAGGTGCCTCCACTTGTTGACCAGTGGTCATCCAAAGGGGAACTAGGCTGTGGGCTGAGGCTGTTTGGGCCTGTGTCTCTGGTTTTACTATCCTTGTGGGGAAACCTCACCCGGCAGGGAAAACTCACCCTGTGGGGAGGTCTCGCTGGTCAGATCCCTCCTAGAGGTTCCCCTCAATTTACAGCTACCTCCTGGGCTGGGCTGCCTTCCTCTGCAACGTTCCCAGGAGCCCGGACCTACCTGCTGGGCCTGGGAGCCTCACCCTTCGCAGACTAGTCTCCTTAGGCTGCCTCTCCTCAGAGAATCTGCCCGCAGTCCTGGAACCTTCGCTCCGCCCCTAATCATGTCTCTGTGCGGCTCTTCCACCAAGACGCCTCCTAGGTCCTGGGACCCTGCTCTGCACCTAATCGCCTGGCTATGCAGCCCTGTACAGTCGCTCCGGGTCCCTGCGACCCGCCACATGCCTCTTCCTCCGGACAGCTGCCCGGTGTTCCGGTGTGGTCACTAGGAGTCCAAGCAACTCACTGCGTGCTTCCTTCTCCTGCCTACCGCCCGTAGCCCTGGGCAGTCACTCCGAGTCCAAGTGACCCTCCCCGTTCCTCCTCTTCCTCTGGGTAGCCCCCTGGGTGTTCAGGAGCGGTTGCTCTGAGTCTAAGCAACCTCCCACACGCCTCCTCGGGGCAGCCGCCCGGAGTTCTGGTGTGGCCGCTCCGAGACCAAGTGACCCACAGCTCCTCCTCCGGGCAGCTGCCGGTGTTCAGGAGCCGTCGCTTTGAGTCCAAACAACTCACCACTCGCCTCCTCCTCTGAGCAGCCACCTGGAGCTCTGATGTAGTCACTCCGAGTCCAAGTGACCCGCTGTGCTCTTCCTCCTCGGGGTAGCACACCCCACCCCCCCCCGTGTTCAGAAGCAGTCGCTCTGAGTCCAAACAGCTCGCCGCGCAGCTCCTCCTCTGGCAACCACCTGCAACTCTGGTGCAGTCACTCCGAGACCAAGTGACCTGCCACACTCCTCCTCCTCCTCTGGGCAGCCCCCTGGTGTTCAGTAGCAATCGCTCTGAGTAGAAACAGCTCGCCGCGCACCTCCTCCTCTGGGCAGCCACCCGGAGCCCCAGTGGTTGCTCCGAGTCCAAGCGCTGTGCTTAGCGGCCTCCTCTATGATGCTCCCAGTTGTCCGAGTTCACTGCTCCAGCGGGGGGAGCGGTGTCTCGCTGGGCAGCTCTACTTCAAAAGTTCCCCGCGTTCTGGGACTACCATCCCATCTGGGACGCCTCCCCAACGGGAGAGACTCACCTGGCGGCTTTGAGTTGGTCCCAAGTCTCTCAATATCTCCTCTTTTGAATCCTGAGTCCTGGAGCAACATGGAATGCAGCCACCCTCTAGTCTGCCATCTTGAAAACCCTTTGATGTATTTCTGAAAGGAGCTGCCGTACTTCTCTTGCTCCACCTAATTATGAAGGCATAGCACCTAGAGATTTGGTTTATTTCATCAATGTTTAACTTCCACTGTTTGGAATGATTTTTACCTTATTAAAGAAAAATATTGCCTCTTTCTTAATTTTAATCCTTTATAAGTATTTTAGGGCACCAATATTTATATTTTCAAGTAGAATTAACAGTTATAGTGTATTTAAAGGAAAAACGTGGTTTAAGTGTTTATTTTACTCCTCCTTTCACCTACTTTTGAAACTGAAGTTTTATGATGCCATTAAATGGTTTGCATGAAGCTGATCATTACAGATTACAACAAAACCAGGGAAAGTGCTTGGGAAGTGTGTTCTTTTGTTGTTGTTGTGATTTTTTTGATGATATGCATTTAGGTATGTATTAAATTAAAATGTATGATTAACAAAACAAAATCACAGTAAGATTTTTATTTTATGTAATTCAGACATAATAGGGTATATATGAAAATATGTTATAAAAGAAACAATTATGAAAACATGAATTATAAAAATTTGATAGGCTTAATGTTGAGTAACTAGGATTTCTAAGATATGTACATATAAAATCTTATTCTTTGATGCATAATTTATAAATCCTAGTTGCACTGATTTGGTTCGATTATATTCTGTATCATGCTGACTGTCACCAGTATAATAGTGTATTGAAGTATAGAGGGATTTTAAGACCTGTCTTTGTCCTATGCCACCTATTTTCCTTTCATGTATTTAGAGTTAAAATTGTATAGATATTTTTTGAGAACTTTTTGTTTCATACAGTGTCTTTATCGAACTAAAGAGGAATGAACGATCTGGGAAAAGTAATGTTTCTCTGGGAATAGGAGAGTTTGAATTTCACAAAAATGGAACAACATAGGCAATCTCTACATTTATTTTTCCCCGGCATCTCATTAGTTGTCATGGAAAAGGGAGAGATTTGGTACATTTTTTTTGTTTGTTTATTTTTAAGTTGTACACTTAGGTATTTGGGGGACAACTAGAGTTTAAAATCTTCACATAAAGCTCATTTTTAAAGTCCCCATCAAAACAGAACCAAGAAAAGTGACCAAAGAGAGGAATAGCTGTAAATAGCTTATAAATTCAGATATTGGTATCAAAGTTTGAGGTGTGCTCTTGATATGAATGAAGAAAATCTTTGGGTTCATATGCTATTTGTAGCTTGTGTGATAGAGGGCCTAGAATATTTCAAAGGGATGAGAAAATAATCATTATTTTTAGGAGTCAGAGGTATATTAGACAGAATTCTGTGACGCCTATGATAGGGTTTTAGTTCATATTCCATCTTACTTTAGTTCATTTGTGTTAAAAATCATAAAAAAAAGAGAATCAGCTATGCAGTTTTTCAAACTATGTGACAAAAATAATATGAACTTTTCCAGGTGCTTGATAAATAGAACCTGCAATAATAATAGGCTGTAATCAGCTGAGGCACTTTCTTATTTTTTTTATTTTTAGTTATACATGACAGTAGAATATATTTTGGAAGAATGTACATATATAAGTAGAGCTAAAGCACTTCTAAAGTTGCTGTATGTGCGGACTGAGGTTGTAACTCAGTGGTAGAGCACTTGCCTCGCATGTGTGAGGCTCTGGGTTCAATTCTTAGCACCACATATAAATAAATGAATAAAATAAAGGTTCATCAACAACTAAACTATATATATATATAAATATATATATTTCATATTTAAAATAGTTTGACTTATGATCTTTTTTGCCTTATGATGGTACAAAATTGGCGTGGATTCAGTAGCAACTGTATTTTAAATTTGGATTTTTTTCCTTTTTTAGCAAAATACAATACAGTGCTCTCTCTTGACGAAGGGCAGTGGTACCAAACTGCAGCTCCCAGGCAGGCATTTGATTATGAGGATAAAGCCACTAATACTTTACAGTCTATTGTGTGACTAACCTGTGATGGTTGTTGGGTTAGGTATAATGAATGCATTTTCAATTTATGACATTTTCGATTTTTGATGTGACCCTGTAACTGTAAGTAGGGGAGCATCTGTTTATTAACTTGTTTAATCTCTACATTAATCCTCTGGGGTAGGTTCTATTAATTTGCTCAAGCTCATAAAAGTCAATGGAGGAACCTAGAAATTGAACCCAGGAATGAAGTTCTCCGATCCTTGAACTATCCTATTCAGTTGTCCTCCCTTATCTGAGAGGAGTATGCTGAGACCTTACATGGATGCTTGACACCGTAGATGATACTGAATCTTTGGCAGCAATGCCTTCTCCATCATAACTAAGCACTCATCGCATACTGTTGCTGTAAATTTTGCAGTTTTAGGTGTGACAATAAAACTTAATATGAATTTATTTTTTCTTCTTCACAGTTTCATGGATAGAAGATTTATTCTTCCCATAGAGCTTAGCAACCTTAGGGTAGTTCTTTCTCTTTCCTTATTAAGTCAAGAACTTCAGCCTTTTCACTTTATGGCTTCTCTTGGGCATATATAAAATGTCAGCCTCACCATTCTTATGCTTTGGGGCCATTTTTAAGTAAAGTAAGGTTTACTTGAGCACAACATTTCAGGACCATGACTGTTGCTGTGATAACCCAGAGGCTTACTACGTGAGTAAGGGGTGGTTAGTGTATAAAGTGTGGATATTTTGGAAAAAGGGATGACTAATGTCCAGAGCAAGATGGTGCAAGATTTCATTAGGCTACTCAGAATGATGTGCAACTTAAAAATTATGAACCATCTGTTTCTGGAACTTTCCATTTCATATTTTCAGAGCACAGTTGTCTGTGGATAACTGAAAACATAGAAAAGTGAAACTGTACTCTTCTAGGTCAATCAGAGAACTTTTAAAAACCATCTTGGAATTTTCCCAAGATAATCTAATAGTGCCTAACTCTTTTTGCTTCTAGCCTTTCTTTTCTTACAATCCATTCGGTATTTTTCCAGATCAAAACATTTTTTTGAATGCCCACTTGCAAGAGTTCTAATTGTTCTATCTCGTTACCAGTGCTTGATATGGTCAGTTTTTATAAATCTAGCTGTTCTTATACATGGGTCACGTTTTCCCTTTAGGGTTTTATTAATGGTTTTCCTTTAATGATTAATGATATTGAGCCTCTTTTCATGTATTCATTTGCCACTCATGTATTTTCTTCCACAAAGTGTGTGCTCTAATCTTTTGCTGTTTTTTCCCCCCTACTGGTGTTATATTCAAATGAGTCCTTAGTATAGTCTACATTAGAAATGAGTTTGATAACTGTTTTTACCTAGTTTGTTCCTGTCTCTTCGTTTCTTTAACAATGTCTTTTGAAGAGTAGGTTTTTAATCCTGAAGAATTGTAATTTATCATGTTTTTCTTTTAATTGTTCTTGTTTTTTAACTCAAGGTTACAAAGTTCTTTTTCTCCTGTTTAATTTTTACTTTAAAAAAAAAAACGAGGTAAAGTTCATTTGTCATAAAATTTACTCACATAAAGTGTATAATTCATTGGTTTTCAATATATGGAGCTATGCCATTGCCACAATTAATTTTAGAATATTTTCATCACCCCTGAAACAAATTCTGTACCCCTAAGTAATCACACTCCAATTTCCCCTGTCCTCACCTTCTAATCTGCTTTCTGTCCCTGTAGACTTACTTATTTTAGACATTTCATATACATAAGGTCATGTAATATGTGGACGTTTTAGAGTATGGTTTCTTTCACTTAGTATGTTTTCAAGGTTATGTAGTAGCATGTCTCAGTATCTCATTACTTTTGGGGCAGAATAGCATTCTGCTATTTAGATATAGCACATTTAGTTTATCCAAAAGTTAGTTTATGAATACTCCATTTTAGTGTAGAAGTTTTATACTTCAAGCCTTGCATTTTAGACTGTGATCCATTTAGTTAATATTTATACAAGGTACCAGTTATTAGTTGTTGAAAATAACATCCTTTCTTCCCTGAACTAACTAAGGAGTTTTGTTGAAAATCATTTGTCCATCTATGTGTGGATCTGTTTCTGTACTCACTTGTATTCTATTGATCTATGATTCTAGACTTTCACTAAAACCACACAGCTTATTTACTGCCACTTTGTGATGAATATTGAAGTATTATGAGTTCTCCAACTTTGCTTCTATTTCTCAAAAAAATTTTTGGACAATTCTAGGCCCTTTGCTTTTATTTATAAATTTTAGATGAGCTTTGAAAAATCACACGCGTGTGCACACACATAAGCCCGTTGTGATTTTGATTGTAAATGCATCAAGTCCACAGGTCAACTTGGAAGAAAATTGACAACTTGGTAGTGTTTAGTTTCTATAATCAGGTGCAAGATTTGTCTTTGCACTTAGAGCGGTATTTTGTTGTTTTCATGTTACAAATCTGGAACATATTTTGTTAAATTTCTTAAGTATTACATATCTGGAAGCATTTTCATGGTATTGGGATTAGACCTTTTGTTTTAATTTCTGCTTATTGGTAGTTTGTAAATATACAATTAATTTTCAACTCTGATCTTACTAAACTCACTTATAAATTCTTATAGCCTTTTTGTAATTATTTTTGTTTTTATTGTAATATTGTTTGTGAAGATGGTTTTAATTAATACCTGTATCCCTTCTATTCCTTTGTTAGTGCCTGATCACACTGTGTTGAATAGGACTAGAGAGAGTAGACATTCTTGTCTTCTTCATGGTAGTAGAAAAAGTGTTCATTGTTTCACCATTTCTAAGATTTTTATCACAAATAGATGTTGAATTTTGTCAAATGCTTTTTGCATATCAATTGAGATATGATGGATTATTTTCATTGATTTTTTTCCCAGTTCAAACCAACCTTGCATTCCTGGGATTATACTTCATAATGTTCTATCCTACTTATATATTGGTCCATTTGGTTGCTAAAAGTTTGTTAGAAATTTTTGCATCTGTGCTCATGAGGGATCTTGTTCTATATTCTGTAATGTATTTGCTAGGCTGTGTTATTAGGTAATACTGTGATAATAAAGTGAATAGAAGGGAATTAAGGGGGATTGAGGGGAAAGGAGGAGGAATGGGAAAAGGGAGGAACTAATGAATGAAATTGACTAAATCATGCTATGTATGTATATAATTATACCACAGTGAATTTCAACTTGAGCACCAATAAAAATGCCTATAAATAAATAGAAGGAAGACCAGTAGAGTAGAGGAAGGGGAATGGGTAAAGGAGGAAGGGAAGGAGATGGTGAAGGAAAGAGGATGTACTAGTGATTGACATGGAGCAAATTATATTCCCTGCATATATGATTATGTTAAAATGAACCCAGTATCATCTAAAACTATAATACAGAAATAAAAACTTTGAAAAGTGAGTTGATAGTGTTCCCTTCTATTTCCTGAAAGAGTGCGTACAGAATTTGTTCCTAATTTTTCCTTAAACGTTTGGTTGAATTTTCTACTGAAAACATCTGGGCCTGGAGTTTTTCTAATAGGAATGCTTGTTCCTATGAATTCCACTTATTTAAAGTATCTGAGATGGTTCTTTCTAGCTACTGGTGTATCTCCACACCTGGACTACTAGTCCTGAAGGGAGGATGGGTGGCACAGCATATATCAGTTGGTATCTGTCTTCTTTGTTAGAGCATAAACACCAGGAAATCAGGGAGTTTGTTTTGGTCACAAGTAGTTCTGAATCTATGCCCCTGTTTACCGGTGAGGAGTTCTTCTCCCTCTAATGTTGAAGTTTGAACACTAGAGAAGCACGCCAAGGCAAGCATATTAAGCAGGTTTTATTTAAAAGTAGTAATAATACAGACTTCTCACGAGGGGGAGAAGGGGGCCATGGATGATGTTCTAGAATCCCAAGAAGTGAGTACACCTTACATCTTTTATAGGTTCAGGTCTCTTTTGTTCTCCAGTTCTTTCTTCCCTTATCTCTCCTTCCTGCCTACCTGACTAGGCCTGGTTTTGCAGGTGAGATGGGCAGGGGGAGGGCCAAAGTGATTCAGCCAGGTAAGGGCCCAGGGGGCATTAATTAGCAGCTCCTTGCCTGTAGTCCCTAACAGGCACAAGTAAATTTGGTAACCAGTGGGCTCTGGAGATCCTTGACATTCCATTCTCCCAGGGGCAGTTTCCAACTTCCAGAGGCAGATGACTTTCATGGCCTCCATTTCCTCGATCTGACCTAATTCCCTATTTCTACACTAAACTGCCTGTCCCCAATTCTGGCTTCAGCTCCAATGCCTGATGTCCCTGGCACAAGGTAGTTACTTAATAAATGTTGTTTAGTTAATTATTTTAATCCTGGATATGTTTTATACATGTCCTTTTTCTAAAAATGTTATTATTAAATTGGTAGTAAATCAAATACTGTCATGTACCACATAAGGACATTCTGGTTGGGCAACAGTGGGCCACATGAACAATGATCTCAGAAGATTATGTCACCTAGAGATATCATATTTGTCTTCATTTATGTATAAGTACACTCTGTGATGTTCCCACAACAGTAAAGTCACTTGGTGGCACATTTCTCTGATCGTATCTCCTTTGTTAAGTTGATGTACGACTGAAATTGATGGGCTCTCAACTAAGGAATGTGACCTACCTGTTATTTGAATATGCTTTATGCACTCTTTTTCTGTTGTTATTCATTTACGTGGTTTAGCCACCCCTTTCCTTTTCCAATCACAAAGAAAATACCTTTCTAGGACATTCTGTGGCTATAACTACAGGAGAGTGAGGGATCCCAGTGGGAGACTGAGTTGGAGGATCATGAGTTCAAAACCAGCTTCAGCAACTTAGCAAGGTCCTGAGCAATTCGTTTGAGACCCCATCTCTAAATAGAATATTAAAAAGGGCTGGGGATGTGACTCGGTGGTTAACTACACTGGGTTCAATCCCTGGTATCAAAATTAAAAAAAAAAAAAGAGAGAGAGAAAGAGGGAAGAAATCACTGAGTTTAGTTTTGAATGTAGAAGTACTCATGTTTTTCTTCTTCTAAACTTTTTTTTTAGAGTAGATTTAATTTACAGTAACATTGAGTGGTAAGAATAGAGCATTCTCTTATACTCCTCTATCTGTCTCACCTCCTTACCCCAACCTACCAAAGTGCTACAATTATTACAAGAGATGGACCTAAATTGACACATCATTACCATCAAAAATTCCTTAATTTACACTCGGCTTCACTCTTGGGGTTAAACATTCTGTGGATTTGAAGAAATACACAATGTCATATGTACACTATTATAGCATTATGTAATAGTTTCACTGCTCTAAAAATCCTCTGTGGTCTCCTACTCATCCCTCCCTCCCTCCTAATTCCAGGTAACTACTGATCTTAGTTTTAAACTTTTCCATAATGTCATGGAATTAGAATCATACACAGTTTGTAGACTTTTCAGATTGGCTTATTTCACTTCAGTAATTTGTTTTTAAGTTTCCTCCATGTCTTTTAATAGCTTAGCAGCTCTTTTCTTTTTATCACCAAATAATATTCTGTGGTCTAGAAGTACCAGCTGAATCATCCATTTAGCGACTGAAGGACATCTTCCTTGCTGCCAAGTTTGAGCAAATATGAATAATGCTACTTTACATACGAATGTGCAAAGTTTTGTGTGGCCCTAGTTTTCAACTCCCTTGGGAAAATACCAAGGAGTGTAATTGCTAGATTGTATAGTTTGTGTAGTTTTGTAAAAAACTGCTGAGCTGTTTTCCAGAGTGGTTATACCATTTTGCATTTGCACCAGCAGTGAATGAGAGTTCTTACTCTTCCATATCTTTGTACATATTTAATATTGTGCTGCAGAGTTTGGCCATTCTAGTACGTGTGTAGTAGTATCTCATTGTTTTAATTTTTATTTCCTTGATATGATATGGAACCTCTTTTCATATGTTTATTTTTTATCTGTGTATCTTTGGTGAGATTTGTTAAGGTCAATCCTATTTTTTAATCTATTTGTTATCGTTGAGTTTTAATAATTCTTTGTTTACTCTGGATAAATAGTCTTATCAGATGTGTCATTTGCAACTCTTTCCTCAAACTGTGGCTTATCTTTTCATTCTCTTGACAGTGTCTTTTGCAGAATAGTAGTTTTAAATTTTAGTGAAATCCATCTTATCAATTTTTCACTGGTTGGCCTTTGGTGTTATTTCTAAAAAGTTACCAACAAACTCAAGGTCATAGATTTTCTTCCTCTATTGTCTTTTAGGTATTTTATGTGTTTTATATTTAGATTTGTGATCCATTTCAAGTTAATTATCCAGAAGGGTATAAGGTCTCTGTCTAGACTCCTTCTTCCTCCCCAGGATGTCTAGTTTTTCCAATAGCATTTGTTGTAAAGATTAATCTTTCCTCTGTTGTATTCCCATGTTTTGTTGTCAAAGCTCATTTAACTATGTTGGTCTATTTCTGGCCTCTCTATTCTGTGCCATTGATCAATTTTCCTAGTCATTCACCAATATCACATGATTGCCATAGCTTTGTGGTAAATCTTGAAGTTGGGTAATGGCACCTTTCAAATTTTGTTCTTCAATATAATGGTGACTCTTCTGAGTCTTTTGCCTCTCCATATAAACTTTAGAGTCAGTTTCTTGATATCCACAGAATAACTTGAAGGAATTTTGATTGGCTCATGCACATCAATAGATCAAGTTGGGAAGAACTGACATTTTGACAATATTGAATCTTCCTACCCATGTACATGGAATATCTCTACATTAATTTAATTTATTATTGATTTCTTTCATCAGTTTTGTAGTTTTTCTTATATATGTTGTACATATTTTCATATTTCATTTTGAGGGGTATCAATGCAAGTTGTATTGTTTTTAATTTCAATTTTTTTTCCTTGATAGGAAAATAATCGATTTTTGTATATTAACCTTGTACCCTTCTACCTTGCTATAATCACCTTTATTTAGTTCCAGGACTTTTTTGTCATTGTTCTTGAATTTTCTATGTAGACACTCACATTGTTTGTAAACAAGGACAACTTTTTTTCTTCCTTGCACATAGTATACATTTTATTTTCTGTTTTTGTCTTATTGCATCCGTGAGGATTTTAAGTGTGATGTTGAAAAGGAGTGGTGAGAGTAGACATCCTTGCCTTGTTCCTGACAATGAACATATTATATGCCTTTTTAAAAAGTTTATTATTGTTATCTTTGTTTAACGTGATATTTTCCCATGATATTTTTGGAAAAATCACAGCACTAAGTCTGATTTGTGTTTGACCCGATATTAGCAGTCCTGCATAATTGCTGTATTGTTTATATTTCTTTAAAACTGAAGAAACGATTCACTTCTGTGAACAGGGGACCACCAATGGTCATTTCAGATCTCACAGGGCTTCTCCAAGCTCAGGTGACATCCTTCTCTACTCTGATTTTGTATCTTCTTCTCATCCTGAGGTTAACTTTGCTCCTGTGAAGGAGGAAGCTGAAGGTGAATGACAGTTTTCTTCCCTGGAATTCACCACGAGTCGTCATTCTTTGGCATTTCTAACTTTGACATGACAGTTTTGCCTAAATTGGGTGATGCTGAATTGGCAGCATTGCTTCATTATTTTCTCTATTCCTGAACACATGTAGATTTTCATGATCCTGCCACTGCTACCCAACCATATTTCATCATTAGAATTAAGTAATGAACTTGTTTTTGTTTTTGTTTTCATTTTTATTTTAGAGGTAGCTTATCCAGACTTGCTGGAAGCTATACTCTGAATAAAATCTTTGGTTCTGTGTTTTTTCTTTTTTCTTTCTTTCTTTTTTTTTTTTTTTTTTTTTTGGGGGTGTTTATTTGATTCTTTTTGCTTTAAAGATATTAAAAGATATTTAAAGTTTTTCCTCTGCTTTCTTTAAAAAATTTCCCTACATGCCCCAAAGTACATATGATGTGACCAATTATTTGAAATATAAGAAGTGTATTTCACTGTTTCTTTCAGTTCTTTTTATTTTCAAAACATATTTCCTATGAAATATGTGGCATAGTGTTAGCATCCATGCAATAAGAAACAATTAAATGGAAATTGTGAATTATAATGGGGAGAAATTATATCTGTGGTTGTTGCAGATTCTCCCTAGAAAACACTGTGAAGAGTATGGTTTGCTGAATTTTAGATTCTCCATAATTACCATGTGGATGTGAGTTGTTATGGTAACTGGGTTTCCCCCTTCTATTAAATAACAGAGTAAATGGTTTCTTTAGAGGTGATTGAATTGTCAGCTTTCAAGCTAATGTAATCCTGATGGAAAATGGGGTGAGGTGGGGAGACAGTGCTGGGTTGGGGGTGGGGCGAGAAGAACATTAAATGTGGTGAAATCACCTACAAGGAGATGAGTGTCATTTTACTTTAAAAAGGTGTCCTTCCCAGGCCCTCCCTCTCATCTCACTATTTGTCAGGGGACAGGAATAACAAAAAGTTATTTTGTGCCAACAAGATTACTATTGACAAAAAATTGAAGCCTGTTGTTTTTATGTATAAACAATGGGACATTGAGTGACTTTGGGGTCCCTAGCACAAAATGCAAATTTCTTTTCCTGCTGGGATGATGGGAAGAATGCGAGTGTATCACAAAGCCAAATGTAGGGGCTTCCTGTTTGTATGTCTGTGAGGCCACTAAAATTAAATACCTTTGTCTCCTTCTCAAAAATACTTCCATTCTTTGGATGGTAATTTGTTTATCTGACCAGCATGAAGAATACTCGATTGGGTTTCTGAGATTAATAGGGAATACTTAGTTTACTGGTCACTTTTTATGTGGTGCCCTGCCTGTCCCATTCCAATTCGACAAAAACCTCATCCGAACTTCTTACTTGATTTACAGTATTGAATGAAGGGCTGTTAAAATGGGTGTTTTCTTGTGCATGGTAAAATCGTGTTTGTTAAAATCATTCAAGAGCAGAACAAACTACCAAATTTCTGAGCAATGTGTCCTGAACAGTATTTTAACTAATTAGATGGCTCTGTAGTCCTCTTAAAGTCAAGCATGTGTCAGTGAGGAAACATGACTGGTTTTTCATTTTATCTCCCCAAATTCCCTTGCTCATGTGAATTTTCTTTTTCTTTTTCTTTTTCAAGTAAAATCTGCTTGTTTATTTATTTATTTATTTATTTATCCTTGCCTAAATTTTTTTTTTTTGTTAGTACGTCATAAACATAATGTTGGGGTTCTCTTTGGCCTAATCATTATAAGCATGGAATATAATTTGTTCTAATTCGCTCCCCTATAGTTCTCTTTTCTTTCTCCTCCTCCCTCCCCCTATTCCTGTTCTTTTCTTTTTCCTCTACTCACTTGGTCCTTCATCTATTTATTTAGAGTTTCTTGTTTTTTCAATTAGTGCATCATGGATATACATAAGGGTGAAATTCACTGTGGTATATTCATTTACGTACATAGGCCAGATTCATTCCACACCTCCTCCCTTTTCACGTCCCTCCTCTCTCCCCCTCAGTCCTTCTCTTCTACTGATCTCTCATCTATTTCTATGTAAGTCTCCCTCCCCCAACACACATACTTTTTCACCTTTATTTTGGATGAGTTTCCACAGATGAGAGAAAACATTTGACCCTTGACTTTTGGGATCTTGCTTATTTCATTTAATATAATGTTCTCTAGTTCCAACCATTTAATAGGAAATGCCATAATTTCATTCTTCTTTATTGCTGAGTAAAAATCCATTATGTATATTTATATCACATTTTCTTTATCCATTTGTCTGTTGAAGGTTATTTGGGTTGGTTCCATAACTTAGCTGTTGTGATTTGCATTCATATAAATATTGATATGGCCATATCCCCACAGTATGCTGATTTTGGGTATTTTTGAATAAATACCAAGGAATGGTATCACCGGGTCATATGGTATTTGCATTCCTAGTTTTTTGAGGAATCTCTGTACTGCTTTCCAGAGTGGTTGTACTAATGTAGGAGTATATCTGTTTCCTCTTCAGCAATTATTAATAATTCTCTCTTTCTCTCTCTCTATATATATTTATTATTATTATTATTATTATTATTGTGGTGCTGGGGATTGAACCCAGGGCCTTAGTGCTTGCCTTGCAACTATATGTACCAACTGAGATATATCCCCAGCCCATAATTATATTCTTGATGAAGCAAATAATTCTGACTGGAATAAGGTGAAATCTCAATGTAGCTTTGATTTGGATTTCCATGATTGCTAGAGATATTGAACATTTTTCGTATGTTTGTTGGTTCTTTGTATTTCTTCTCTTGAGGACTCGTTAGTTGTTTCTCCCATTTATTAACTGGGCTATTAATTTTTTTGGTGCTAAGGTTATGAGTTCTTTATATATTCTGGTTATTAATCCCTTATCCAAGGAGAAGGTGACAAAGATCTTCTCCCATTCTTCAGGTTCTTTTTTCATGTTCTTATTTCATTTGATGTGCAGAATCTTTATAATTTGATGCCCTTGCACTTACTGATTCTTGGTTTTATTTCTTGCACTTTAGAAGTCCTGTTAAGGAAGTCAGTGCTTGTGCCAATATATTGGAGTATTGAGCCTACATTTTCTTCTAGCAGTTAAGAGTTTCTAGTCTACTTCCTAGGTCTTTGATCCAGTGTCAGTTGACTTTTGTTCAGAATGATAGAGAGGAACCAAGTTTCATTCTTCTACATATGGATTTCTAGTTTTCCCTTTTTCCCAGCCAGCAACATTTGTTAAAAAAGGCTATCTTTTCTCCAACTTACATCTTTGGCACCTTTGCTGAGTATCAGATGACTCTAACCACGTGGATTTGTCTCCGTGTCTCCTTTTCCATTGGTCTTCATATCTGTTTTGGTGCCAGTACCATGCTGTTTTTATTACTATAGCTCTGTAGTACAATTTGAGGTTTAGTACTCTGATGTTTCCAACATTTTTGTTTTGGCTATTCTGGGTCTTCAGTTCTTCCAAATGAATCTTAGAACTGTTTTGTCTTTTTTTTTTCTTTTCCCCCTGCGAAGAATTTCATTGATATTTTGATAAGGAATACATTGAATTTCTATAACATGTTTGATAGTATGGTCATTTTGATATTAATTCTGCCTAACTAAAAGCATGGAGCCTTTTCATTTTCTAAGGTCTTCAATTTCTTTCTTCAATGTTTTATAGTTTTCATTGTAGAAATCTTTCACCTTCTTGGTTAGATTTATTACTAAGTAATTTTTTTTGATGTTATTGTGATTTGGATAGTTTTCCTAATTTCTTTTTCATCAGATTCATTATTGGAGTATAGGAAAGCAATTGATTTATATACGTATCTTTGTATCCTACTACTTTGCTAAATTTATTTATCAGCTTCAGTAGTCTTTTGGTGGAGATTCTTTTTTTTTTTTTTTGAGTCTTCTAAAAATTGATCATGTCATCAGAGAACAGAGGTAACTTGACTACTCCCTTTCCTATTTTTATCCCTTTAATTTTCTTCTGTTTTCTGATTGCTGTGGCTAGAGTTTCAAGGACTGTTGGATAGGAAAGGTGAGAGTGGACATTCTTGTCTTGTTCCTGTTTCTAGAAGAAATGCTTTTCAGTTTTTCTCTGACGAATTGTGTTTCTAAGCAGTGCTGGTGTTTTAGGTATAATTAGTTAGAATCTATGTGATACAAATAAAAATGTTTAAGGAAATTCAAAACATTAAGGTTATAAAACTTTGTTTAAAAATTTGCCTTGTTCTGTTTTTATCTGGAATTAAGCATTTACTGGTCAGAACAGTTTGTACTGTACATACATTTATAAGATTTCAAATAACTGTATCCTCAACAACTCGTTGAGTTAATTCAAATAAGTTTTCTATCATTATGTTTCCAGAGTGATTGAAAATTGAACATCATAATTGTCTGTGATTACTTGCTTATGATAGCATGGTTGTAATATGACAAGAATCTTTATAAAGCTGTGTATTTAATTCTGTTTAATGTAGCAGGTACTTAACTGAACAGTTGTGTGCAAAACACTGTTACAGGTACCATCGGAGAGGGTCCAGGATGAATAAAATCATGTCTTCTCCTTAGGGTTGTGTGAAATTAAGGTCCATGCACAAAAGGTATAAAGTGGAATTTGTGAAGTGTGATAAGTGAGGCACATAGTATACTGGAAGTTTAGAGAGGTGGGAGAAATTACTTTAGAAAATAGAATGAAAGAATACAGGGCATTCAACGCCAAGGGAGTCATGAGTGCAAAGATCCTGTAAGGTATAGGACAGACTTGGGAATTGGTTTATAACTCAATTTAGCCAGCATATAGGTTAAATGAAACAGAGGAGCAAGATATCAAGGGGGAAATTGGTTAAGTATCTTGTTCTGCACAATTATTTCTTAAAGCTCATGGTGTTGTTTGATTCTGAAAGGCTTTGAACACTGTACAAAAGAGTTTACACATTATTCTTTAATGAACCTCAAAGGTTTTTGAAAAGAAGTTTCTGAGTTAATGTAAAAACAGCACTTTTTAGGATGTGTTAGGATGAAAGATTTTATGCTGTTGATGAGTGGCATCATAGTAATCTAGGAAGGAGATAGGACTAGCTAATGA
The DNA here is from genome assembly GCF_902686455.1 of Sciurus vulgaris. NCBI lineage: Eukaryota > Metazoa > Chordata > Mammalia > Rodentia > Sciuridae > Sciurus > Sciurus vulgaris. The sequence goes on from NC_136476.1 coordinate 39,358,687, forward strand.
GGAAGAAAGTAAAGATGTATCTAATTTGCATTTTAAAAGTAGACTTGACAGTTGAGTTAGGGGCAAGGGAGACATCCACGATCAATCAGAAGTACTAAATCTGGGCAACTGGTTTGTTGATAATATGATATTGACAAAAGGAAAGGTAAGAGAGTGAATTTTAAATGATGATAAACAAATATACAGAGTGTAATAGCATTGGGAAGTGAGAATTTCAGAAAAACATGGTCTTAAAGCAGTAATGTTCCTAATTTTTAAAAGTCATACAGCTACATGTTTGAAAACCATTATGCTAAAGTGTTATTAGAGTCACTCTGTCTGAGCTACAATTACCTCTTACCTGGATTGTTGCAGTAGCCTCTGAGTAGGTTTTCCTGCTCTGACCTTTGTTCTCTGTAGTCTATTCTCAACAGACCAGTAGCAAGATTCTTTTGCAATATAAATTAGATTATATCATTCTTCTCAAAACCTTATAATGGCTCCACCTTTAGCAGAAATGAAAGCAAATCCTGAAAAGTGACCTACAGGCCCTGAACTCTCTGGGTCCCTTGTCAATTCACCAGCCTTTTCTTGTTCCGCTTTCTTTGCTCACTTTGCCCACTCTATTAAATTGGCCTTTATTCTGTTCCTCACACAGGTCAGCCATGGGCCTGCCTGAGGACTTCTGCCATACCTTGGGTTTTTGTTTTATTTTAATTCAGGTGATATTCACATAGCATATAATTAACCATTTTAAAGTTTAAAATGTACAACTCACTGCATCTAGTACATTCACAATGTTGTGCAACTATATCTAGTTCTGAAATATTTTCATTACCTCCAAATGAGACCACTTCCTTCTGTCTTTCTCCTCTACTCTCTACACCTAGCAACCACTAATTTGCTTTCTATCCTGATGGATTAACCTAATGTGGATATTTCATATAAGTGGAGTCATATAGTATATAATCTTTTGTGACTGGCTTTTAACTTTGGCATGATGTTTTCAAGGTTCATCTACAATATCATAACATGTATCAATACTTTACTCTTTTATGGCTGAATAATATTTCATTGTATGCAAATGTAATATTTTGTTCATCCATTAATTCATTGGTGAATGTTTCGATTATTTTCACATTTTGGCTAATGTCAAAGTGCTGCTTCAAACATTCATATACAAATATTTGTTTGAATACCTTTTTTAAAAAAATTATATATTTTAAAATTTTTTACAGACTGCATTTTGATTCATTGTACACAAATGGGGTATATCATTTCGTTTCTATGGTTGTGCACAATGTAGAGTCATACCATTTGTGTAATCATACGTGTAATGTAATGATGTCTGTCTCATTCTACCATTTTCATACCCCCCTCCCTCTCCTTTCCTTCTACATAATCTAAAGTTCCCCCATTCTTCTCTCACTCCCCACAACCCCTGATATATAGACAATGGGATATTATTCAGCCATAAAGAAGAATAATATTATGGCATTTGCAAATACATGGATGGAAATGGAGTATATCATGCTAAGTGAAATAAGCCAATCCCGAAAAACCAAAGGCCGAATGTTTTCCCTGATAGGTGGATACCTGTTTTTAATGTTTTGAATTCTACCTAGAAGTAGAATAGCTGGATCACACAGTGTTTCTGTGTTTAACGTTTGAGGAACCACCAAATTTTTCCCTAACAGTTGAACCATTTTATATCCCACCAGTGCTACCTCCCCTCTTCCTGGTTTTCATCCAGGTATCACCTTCCTGATGAGGTCTGTCACAATCACCCTGTGGCCTGTAACCTGCTCCCCGCCTTTACTTCATTGGCATCCTTCTTCCCCTTGCATGTCTTCCTAGTGTGATCCCTGTTTCTAGACTTAGTTATACTAAGTCTTACACATAGAAACCTATACTCCTCCCTAAATAGGATCTGACAGTCCATCACACAACTGTCATTGTAAAAGGATGTGTAGTTAGTCGCAGAAAAAATAAATTTCACACATTTGTTAAAACTTGGTGATCAAATGTTTGAGGTCCCTGCTTTATCATCTGCTGAATAACTAGGCTGCAACTTCATTATTCTAAATTATTTCATCAGTTGGGTTTCCTTCAAAGCCTTCTCACAAGTAGAACAGATCAGGCAGACTTTTCTTGTCTTCAGATGCTAATTGAATTAATTTTTCTGCCAAGTAGCGTTAATCTAAAAGGTAAGCAATATGGATGAAATACATTGATCTGAACAACATCTTAATAATGGGCAGGGGTGGCTCTTTTGCCTACGACACAACTGGAACTAAGGGCATGAGTCTTCAAGTTATTTTCCTATGCCTCTCTTAATTAAGTGAAAGAGAGTACATTTTAAAGAGATTTGTTCACACAGTTAAATCCATGGAACTAAGATTAGGATAGAATCCCATAAACACATGGGGACTCTAGGCTGCAAGTCCGTGGAGTATTCCCCTGCCTCCCTGCCTCCTTGCTCCCGCTCAGCTGTGGTCAGATAGCGGGAGGACCATAACTTTAGACTACAGTTTGTGACCTCCTTTTAAATAGGTTTCCTGTTGCTAATATCTTCCTTTTTAGAGGTACGTTTGATTTGCTTACTTTCATTTATAATCTTCCATTTTCTTTTCCTTTTTAAACTCAAGTTTAAGAAGCAGTCGAGACCTTTGTCTTCTGCACTTGTTCACTGCTCTTTTTACCAATTTGCTGAGGCTCTGGACATTCTCAGTAGTGCAATGATACCCATGGACTATTTGGCAGGAAAATTTAAAAATATTTTGAGTTTCTGAAGTCAAAGAAAAAAGTTTTGGTTGTGGTATTTGAGCGTCGTTTCTATTAAATCCAGGTCTCAAAACAGAACTTAAAGATAGTTAATAGATTTTATGGAAAGGGAAGAGAATTGACAGGAAAAAAGTTTAAGATGATTGACCACATTTCAGAAACAGAGAATGGGGCCAGGAATTGATTAATTCCTTCCCAGTTGGATACACAGCCTGAGTTATAGTTAGCTTCCTGGATAACAAGAGAAGGAGCAAGGATTTGAGGGCTCACTCTTTTAAGAACATCTATAGATATATTGACAAGGCTCCCCCATCCCACTCGGCAGAGTGAATATTTAACCAGAAAAAGAAGAGACCAATCTTTAAAGCATTTTAAAGTTTATTTCATGGTTTGAGTATCCATTTCATACTGTTGGAGTATCTAATTTAAAAAAAAAAAGCAGTGGCATAAGAAGTGATTAATAGCAGTCAGAATTAATCTCTGTTCATTCTCCATTCCTATAGATTCTTCATTATATTGCCTCGCAATCTATTTGTGCCAGTCTATGGCTCTCCTGCTAGGTAGAAGGCTCTCTGCACACTGAATTGATTGATAATCCTCACAGCCTGCCACAGTGCCTTGCACAGGAGGCTATCTCTAAGGCTGAGACTAAAGAATGCGCCAGAGGCCACAGCAACCAACTGTATTCAGAGAGGCTGCTACCCTCCCTATCACAAAGCACTTGAGAAAATTAATCTTATAATGCACCAAAATGCTCTTAAGTGCTAGTTATCATGATTCTGGTGTGATTACATATAAATTCCTCTCTCTCCCTGATCTGTAAGACATCGACTGAAGTTTAGCGTTTGACTTTAGATGAGATGAGTTACAGGAAACGTGAAATGTGATGCACTGTGACTGTTTTTCCTGAGCGATCTTTCTTTAACAGAAGCAGACCTTGGGAAGATTTGTTGCGAGATAGCTGTATACTAATAGGTAGAAACAGCAGTGACTATGAAAACCAGATGTTTTGTCTGGGCCTCTATTCAGAAAGAGGATCTCAGTGTTGGCACGGATCACTTTCTCTTGTTTACCACCCTGATGGAAGGGCGTTTTTCTGGTGGCGGGCAATTGCTATGTGCAGTGCTCATTTGCATATGCTCTCACCACTGTGGTTTCTATACAACATGATATTTCTGTTGGCAATTTAGGCTTATTACTTCAGAAATTGTCATATTTGAGATCCAGGATATGAGCAATATTTATTTTTATTTAAAATTACTAGGGGGATTTGTTAGACAATACCAGTTTCCTGACTTTGCCAAGAGGTTTTCCAGAGTCTCTCCCTAATTTTCAAGGATGGATTTGCATTACGCATGCATCTTAACTTGTTATTACTGTACGATTTTATTTGCTTTAATTTAGAAAATTCCAGGCTTACTTTATTTTGTCTTTACAAGACTTCAAATTCTTTTCCTCTGGAAATATCCAAAAGATATTATTTGTGGTTCTGATCCGAGACTGATTTGGTTTGTTTTAGAACTTAAGCCATTTAAATAAAAGGAAAGAAAGAATTGGTGATAGAGTTTTAATTTTATTCTGTTTGAATTCTGTGCCATCTAACATGCTGTGATGTTTTTCCCGTAGGTTCACATCCAGCTTTCAGAGTGGCATCGAGCAATCTTTCTCCCACAGGCCTGGCTTGCATATATGAATCGAGCTTATCATGCCATCTTGCAGGTGAGGGCCCTATGGATGGTGTACTTTCTGGGGAGTGTTTCCTCATCTCAGATTTTTACTGCAGATATGTATTTAAAAAGCACTGGGGCAAACAGCACTACCACAAATGCAGTGGTTATTTTTGCTAATAATGGACTGTGAGGCTTACGTTCTTAGTTATAGTTAAAATTTAAATGTCGATGCCATGCAAATTTGTGTCTCCCATCCAGACTTTCCTCTTGAGTGCCAGTCTCCTCTGTCCTGCAGCCTTCTGAACCACCCCCACTAGGCTGTCCCATGGCATCTCAACTTGAGCACCTCCTAAACTGAGCTGAGTGTCTTTCTTTATTCCTGTTCCTCCACAGCAGGATCTGTCTGCATCTCCAGCCTTATCCCTTCACTCTTCCCTCAGATATTTAGGGTTCAGTCTTGCCAAATTGCTTTGTTTTCTTCAACTCAGCATGTCTCCCTAACCCATTGGTTGTTATACACCTTGTTCTGTCTCAGACCCTGCCATTCCCAGTTTGCCCACCTGATTTCTACTTTTCTTCAGATCAGTTTATCTGAAAGTCACCTTTGTGCTTTACTCCACTCCCCATTGGATCATATGATCCTCTATGTACTTCCTTAGTAGCCGTGCTTCCCTTTTTGAAGCCCTTGTCACATTGATTATTCATCTAGGGTTTCCAGTGTCTCCATGCTCTTTAAGGGTAGAAACTGTTTCCTTCTCTATTGTCTCTGGCATCTGATGTAGTGCCTGAAACGTAATAGGTGCTCATTAAATAGATGATATCTATTCAATTTGACTCCATGTAATCTAATAGTAAGTTATAGTTTGTGAATTTTTAAAACAAGAACTAATTTGTAACAGTTGGGGACTACATGAACCATTAACAATATAAGAAAACAATTCAATTATTTTTTCTTGCTTCAAATTAATTTTTGAGGATGATAGGAAAACTCATGTTGTTACTTAAGTAAGTAATGTCTCAGAATAAGATTTTCATGGAGTCTCAGTAATTGTGATGTTATGGTTAAAGATAAACACTCCTGTAAAATGGGTTGGAATGTGAAATGGGGCTTGGAAGGTATTGGAATTCTTATCTCAGATTAAAATCTTGCTGCAACAGAGCTTATTGAATGTAGAATTTATGCATCACTGATGTATCTTCAGAGATTCTGATTCATTAGAACTGTGCAGGGGACTAGGAATCCCTGCACAACTGCCAGGTGATGTTAATGCAATTAGTTTAACCAGCCATACTTTGAGTAACTATTTTAGATGGTTCCCCAAATACACTGTAATCTGCATTTCAAAGATGTTCTTTTGGAACCCTGTTTTCTTTCGCTCATTGTTATCTTACTCCGTTTTTTTTATCCTCAGCAGTGTCTGGGCACTCAGTATGTTTTGAATAGATTCATGAGTGAATGAATGTATGACTCATGTCTCTACGTGCTTCTTTAACAACATTATATACACCCTTAGCCAATTATAGTTTTCATTCAAGAAGAGTGAGATTGATATTCAGAATGCACATTTCTTCACCTTCATGTTGTTGTGAGTGATTTTACAGTGTTTTTCTCCACAAAAACTTACAGGTCCATTTATCCCAGCCTGGTCCCATGCTGAGTGTGTGTGGGATACAGAGGAAAATCAAGTGCTCCTTCCTGCCAGCAAGCTTCCAGCCCTCTGCGTGGGGTTAGCATGTTCACTAGCAATTTCAGTTCAGCATCTTCTGTGCTTTAATAAGAGAAGGAACAAAAATCTATAGACACCTGGAGAAGGGAAAAATAGTTCTTTCTACAGAATGAACTGAGAATTTTGTTTAGCTCTTAGAGTAAGAAAGAACAAGTTGAATGGTCTTATGATATAATTCTTGCAGATGATGTGCAATAGATTAAAAAAAAACTCCATGATTTTTTTCTATAAGAGCCATCATCTATTGCATAACTATTATGTGTCCAACACTTAACATGTATTTCAATTAATCTTTGCAGAGGCCCAAGGAACTGTGTTATTGACTTCATGTAATCATACGTGGGCAAACAGAGTTAGCTAGAAAAGGAAAGCAAACTGCTTAAAACCCATCCGTCAGTAAGTGAAAGCCCTGGAATTAAACCCAAATTTGTCTGACTCCAGAGCCTTAGCCTTTTCCACTGAAAAGGAAATGTGTTTTCCCTAATGCCATCATTAATTATAATAATGAATAATGCAAATTGTTTTAATATTTTAAAAGACAGATCTACTTATGAAAAGCCTGCTGACCAGTTTTAGTAATGCAGGTCAATTATTCTCCTTTTCTAATATTGAATGGTGTATGTTTTTGTTTATTTTATCATTTATCATTTGGGTTTCTAATAAGTCCTGTTACATTGAGGATTGATGACAAAAGAGGTAAAACTGAAGGGATAGACTATAACAAGATTTTCAGTAGTATCTGAAAGTACAGCAACATGATTTAGGCCATCAGCATTACTTCAGAAGACATTGATGTGTTTTAACTGCTAAATAGATTTTTAAATGAGTCCATATACTTGGATAGAATTCATGGTATCTTTGAAGAATTGGAATAATTGCAAGATTTCAGAGAATTTCTGTACTGGAGGATACTTCTGTACAGGAGTTGCAGTTTCTTCCATCTGGTTCTAGGCATATTTTGTAGCATTCAACCAGAAATTTATTTAGAGGAGCCAAGTTTTATTCAAGTAATCCTAGGAGACATGCTAAAAGGTACATTCTACCTTCCTTCCTGGAGTCTGATTAGGATGTGAGTAAGTTTGAGATCTGACCACTACTTCTGGCTTCTGCTTAGGCATGTGCATGCAGTCTTTTTTTTCCCCCCATAGAAACAGAATTTTAAATTATAAGCATATCAGTGTGTTTGACATAGGGAGGTGTATGGATTTCTTTCCATTAAAATGAAAATGCAGATATGAGTTGATTGACAGTTCAGAGACCATCTTGGTCAGGAAATCTTTATAGTCTTCTTTACCTTGCTGCCCTTCTGGGATGCTAAGCAAGTTAAAATCTCTAGCTTTTGTGAAAAGTCTCTTGGGCATGTGACTATGATCTCAAACAGGAGAGAGGTCTGAAAACAGGTTGACTGAAAACATTGTTTCCTGAGTTGGTCAGCTGTTCTCAAAATAATCTCAAATCAAAACCAAGGTCAGGGGACTGAGACGCTCTAATAAATTATTCTCTGACCATTTAAGAGAGATTTTTCTTTTTTGTTGTTGTTGTTGATGATGATGATGATATCAGTCCTGGGAATTGAACCCAGGGACTCACATGCTAAGTACACACTGTAGCACTGAGTGAGTCTCTATTGTTTGTTTTTAATGAATAGTGAACCAAGTGAAACTGCTCACTATTATCAGTAAGCTCTCAGTTGTATAGATTAGAGTTAAAAATTATGTGGGGTAATGTGTTTTTAGCAGCACAATTCACAATAGCCAAGTTATGAAACCAGTCTAATGTCTGTCAAGAAATGAATGGATAAAGAAAATGTGATATACATGAGCAGTGGAGTTTTATTCAGTCATAAAGAAGAAAGGAATTATGTCATTTGCAAGGAAATGGATGGAACTGGAGAGCATCATGTGAAGTGAAATAAGCCAGACTCAAAGTTAAGGGTCAGATGCGTTCTCTCACCTGTGAAAGCTAGAGAGGAAAGAGGAAAAAAGGGATCCCCTGAAAAATAGGAGGAGATCAGTTAAGTATAGGAAGCAGGTCAGAGGGAAGGAGGAAATTTGGGCAAAAGGAAGTGCCGGGGAATGAGATTCATCACATTTTTTTATGTCACAGAGAATCCCACTGTTATGATTATGCAACAATAATTTTTTTAAATTGAGAGGTAGATTAACATTGGAATCTAGGGGTGATCTAAAAATCTCAGACCATGTTAGCCTTTCCTCTCCCATTAAGTGTTTATTCCCTTAGCCAGAAGCAGAGATGACCAAGTCGAAGCCACTGGATCTACAACCAGTAGGCCAAGATTGGAGAGCAAAGTGGATCTGGATAAACATCTTAAAGTGGATTGGGTAGGAGGGGATAGGAAGATGTTCTAGAAGACGGGAGAAAGGAACAGAAACTCAGAGAAAGAAAAAGTACAAAATCTCTGTGGTGGTAGTGGAGTGACTGTACTGGTTTACAGCTACTGGGGAAGTTAGAGGACTAGGTCTTTGTAGGAAGCTGCACCTGTTCTAGCTTTCCTGTATTCTGTTTGCTTTGAGACAGATTTTTAACCTTTTAATTTCCTGCTCCTTGTCTTTTTTGGAAAAGCATCATAGGAAATAAATGTTTTAGGAGTAACAAAGCATAATTTAGGAAAGAGGAAATAAAAATTATTTTCTATTTTGTCTTGCCTTTCTGGGAGGTCAATATAATTATTAAATATTAATATCAATATCTTTTAGTATAATATGACACTTTCTTCTAAGAGAGAGGAGAATAAAATAGCCAGGATTTTATGAAAATATAGAGAAGAGTATGGATACGATTGAAATGAACAATGGAGATGTGCATGGAGTGCCCATCATATATCAGAGTCCTGGGCTGGTGAGCCTGAAGGTGGGTTAAATACTAGGACTCTGGGGGCTGGGGAGATGACTCAGTTGGTAGAGTGCTTGCCTTGCATGAAAAAAAAAAAAAAAAAAAAAAAAAGAGAGAATACTTAGAACTCTGGATGGATAAGACAGTCCTTACCCTCAACAAGTTAACAAGTTCACATGATGATAACTGAGAGTATGTGAGAAAAACAAGGACATGTAACTTTATAGTTTAGATATTATATCTATGCTAAAAGTTTGTCTGAAGGGGACAAACTTTTGGGGAGAAACTTTTACTCCATGAGATTATAAACAATAAAAACAAGAATTATTTCAGAAGGGATCTAGATATATTTATGAAAGATGGTTTAGTAAAGAAGATAATAAAGGGAGGTAGGGACTTTTAGTTATTGACAACAAATTTAGTAATAGTAGCTGTTTGTTAGCAGGCACTGCACTAAAGTATTTAATGTGATGCTTTGATACCATGAGAGAGCTGTTAGCTACACGTTACAGATAGGGAGACAGAAGCTTGGAGAGATGGAATGACTTGCCCAGATTACACAGCCAGTGAGGAAATGGCATTAGATCAAAGCAGTTTGATTCCAGAGCCCACATCCTTAACCCTTCAAGCTGTAATGCTTCTCTCTGTAGAGTACAGAAAGATATAAGCCTATAGAATATACCTTAGGACTCTAATGAGAAGAAAAAGACAATAGATAGAAAAATGGATGGACTACAAAATCTAAATAGTTAACAGTAAAAAGAGGCTGAGTCTCAAAATACAGTGAAATAAAATTGAAACCAGAGTGAGATTCATTTCACACCCACCAGAATGGTAAAAATCAAAAGAATGGCAATTCTGATTGTTGGTGAGGATGAGAAGTAACTGGAACTTATTTGTTGCTTGTGAGAATGTAGGCCAGCACAGCCACTTCTGAAATCAGTTAGCTATTACTCTCATCTTATACAGTCTGAGTTGTTGTCTGATATAGGATCCCTCCATAAACTAGTATTTTAATTACATCTGAATAGCAATTGGTGATAAAGTGATAAGTGTTTGATCACAATAATCCTGAGTTTATAAAAAAAAAAAAAAAAACAGAAAAGATAATATATATGTAAAGGCCTTGATCTTAAAGAGATGGTATTAGCTATCTTTTTATTATATGGTTGAAGTTAAGAAATATGGCATCTATTTTTATAAGCTCACTAAAGAAATAGAAATGTGTTGTGGAGCTGTTGATGAATAACTTTGGTTTCATAGCACCTGTATCTTGTGATGTTCTCATCCAAGTCATTTTCTGCCATTTTGTTGTAATACTGGGGCCCAGACCACAATCTTGGTATAGTGCCAGCTAAAATGATTGGTTGTTGATGAAGGCAGATCATTACCATGTGGGGTACTTTTAAAATGGGACCCATAGAATTTAAGTCTGCTTTAATAACTATCCCCAAATGAAGTTCTGCACTAAATTTGCCGAACAACCTCTTCAGATGAACATAGATGTACCTGAGCTGTAGTGTAACTATTTCTCTTTATACATCCTCTTTCATAATCTAATCTCCTATCAGGAACACTTAAGGCCAACTGGGAAAGGAAATGTGTTTACCAAAGAAATTTAGAAATCATCTCATTCATTGAATTTGCATGTGATTAATGCTGAGTTGTCCCCCCCCCCCACCCCCCCAGGGAAGAATCGGAGAGCTGGAGCTGCAATTAAAACATGGGAAAGAAGGACCTGAGGAGGTGCAATACAAAAAAGACACAGCCTGGCTCTGGTAAGGGATGCTGTTCTGCAGCTCATCATTTTTCATGGGTGCAAGCTATGGGGGGAATGGCTTTACTTTAAAGGCAGCTTTCTGTATGAGCCTGAAGGGGACAATGTCAGTAGACCCAATAGGTATTTTTTTCACCCCTTACCTAGATATAGCATAAGAGCTTTATTCGTTACACACACACACACACACACACACACACACACACACACACTCACGCATGCATGTCTCTTGTATTTTGTCTCTTGTATTCATGGGAAATTGGTTCCAGGGTCCCCTGTGGATATCAAAACCCGTGGAAGCGAAAGTCCTTTTTGTGAAACAGCATGGTATTTTTTGCCTATAACCTATGCGTATCCCCCATGTACTTGAAATCATCTCCATATTACTTTTAATATCTTATACAATATAAATGCTCTGTATATAGTTGTTATACTGTGTTGCTTAGGGAATAATGACCACAAATAAAATCGGTACATGCTCAGTACAGATACAAGTTTTCCCTGAATATTTTTGATCCATGGTTGACTAGATCCATGAATGCAGAACTCATGGATACAGAGGGCTGACCATACATAGTTACGTGATTTTTTTTAATGCAGTGTGAAAATGGTTTGCTCCCCAATCTTCACATTGTCCTCCTGAACTTTTCCCCTTGAAACTGATTTTTATAGGTGCTTTTGAACAAAAAGTTGTTTCTCTCAATTCCTTGTTGTCCTACCTCATGCAGTCAAGAATTACTTCCCTCTCCTGCTTCCTCCTTCCCCAAGACAGTTTCATTATTGGAAACAATTTCCCTATGTTAGGCCTTTAATTTCTTTGGCATATGCTCCCTGGAGAATTCTTACTATATTGTCTAGAAACTTGTAAGTAAGTACTGGCACATTAAAGGCAACTTAAATTGTTACATAGCTTGAGAAGAACACTTTGTCAGATTAATGTTGCTGCAGCCTAAATGTAAGTTAAGTGCCCAGAACTTGAATAGCTTTGTCTATGGCCACAGATTGCTGTAATCTAAATATCTGTGCACAAATTGATTTGTAGAAAAGCAGAATCTGTGTGTTTAATAAATTCTCTTCTAAGTTATATTTTTTAGATTTATAAAAAAAGCAGTTAAAAATACTTTGATATTGGATTTAAGATTAGAGAGTAAGAATTTGGGTTTGTTTCCTTTTTTGCTGTTATCTTTTGTATCTGGTTTTGATTTCATCTTCTAAAAGTGATAATTTGGTGGGAATTTTTTTTTCTGTATACTCTCCAAAATATTTCTAGAGACCAATGGATATACGTCCCTGATGAAACTCATGGACTGCATATTTATGTGAGAATAAGGAAGATAGATCCCCAGAAATTAAACAAAACAAAAAAATTCACAAACTTATAGTAAATAATAAGCAGTTTTGAATTGTGCTCTTTGGGCAACTTCACTAAATGGGATCACAGTCCCAAATTAAGATAAAGCCATCTCTTTATTACTTCAAAATGAATTGATTAGTATCTGTTGTGTACCAGGCATTGTTCTGAGTACAGAGTAAGAGCAGTGAACAAAACCCAGTCTTTGTTTACCCAGAGCTTATGACTGACTAAGCAGAAGTAGATCTATCAAATAGAATATGATAGATTTTGATTAGTGGAGAAAAATAAAACAGGATAAAAGAAATAGAGAGTAAGGCAGGAATGAGGTGGGGAAGAAATCAGGTGTTACTATTTTCTCTAAGAAGTCCAGGGAGAGCCTCTTAGAAACATGGTCTTAGGATGAGACCTGAAGGAAGTGATGGGGTGAGCTGGCTGTGAGCTGGGGAAGAACCTTCCAGAAGGGAGAACAAAAACTCTGGGGGTTTTCCTGGAGAGAGGATCTGTGTGACATGGAGAGAGGCAGGAGGGAAGTAGTAGGACATAAGAGCAGAGAGATTTAGATCAGATTATGAAGGGCCTTTGTAGACTTGAAGAGGACTTTGACTATGAGATGGAGAAACTTTACAGGAGGATTTGAACCAGAGGATGTGACTCATAATTCAGAGTGACCACTTGCACTGCACTGGTGAAAGTGTAACCTGGAGGATGTGATCAGGAGTTCATTGCAATAATTCAGGCAAAAGGTGGTAGAGTTGGAGACTAAGGTTAGCAATAGAAGTACTGAGAAGTAAATGAATCCTGAATCTCTTTTGAAGACAGAGTCCATAGGTTTTAAATGCTAAGAATTTAAATGAAGGATGGGAGGAAAAGATGGAATTCAAGGATAATTCCAAGATTTGACTTTGACCTAGTAAAAGTATAGAATTACCATTTACTAAGATAGGGAAGACAATAGGAAAACAGGTCTGTATAGGGAAGGAATCTGATTTTAGACTTGTTCAGTCCCAGATGCCTAATTAGACCTCTAGTTGGAGATACCTAGTAGGTTGTGAACTCTGATTCCAGAGTTCCAGGGAGAAGTTAGGGCCAGATATATAAATTGTGGTATCAGCAGCATATTGACAGCATATAAGATAGGATGCTAGATGAGATCATACAGGAATTAAGTAAAGAAAGAAAATTTCAGAGGATTGAGCCCTGGAGCATATCAGCATTTGGGGCAGTAGAGGGATGGGAAGGAAAACAACAATGCAGGGAGACAACTAGTTATCACTGGTGCAGGAAAAGTACCAAGAGAGTGGAATCTTTCAAACCAAGGAAAGAGTGTTCTAAGAAAGGAGGACCAATTGTGTCAAATGCTGAAGTTGGGATTAAGACTTGAGCATTATATTTGGCTTCTTGAAAGTCACTGGTAACCATGACAAGAGCTGTTTTGTTGGAGTTGTGGGGATAAAAGCCAGATTATAGAAGGGTCTAGAGGGAGTGGAAGGAGAACTAGAATCACGTATAGGTTAAGATTCTCCTAAAGACATCAGAGGCAAAGAAATGGGGCAATAGTTGGAGAACTTTTACTTCTCTTAAAAGAGGGTGGATACCATACTGTTTTCACATGCCAAGGGGAGTTATATAAGTAGGGAAGGAAAAATTTGTGATACAGCCAAGAGAAGGGAGAAGGAAAGAAACTCTGGTGCAGAAGAGGAAGTATAGACAGGACATCATTTAGAAATACTCCATTCAGACCAATCAAAGATGATGTTGAATGCACTTCCATGAGGAAGGCAGAAATTGAACAATACCCTTCAGAGAAATTTACTGCCAAACTATTTTTTAAAATACAAGTTTATGGTCTATAGGAACAGTTTGCAACTATCTGAAAACGTGATTCTCAAGAATTACTCATTATCAGGGAGAGCTAAATAACTAAGATTTTATTACATATCAGATACATTTATGAATGCATGTATAATTTATATTTGAATGTAAAAATTTAAATTTATGAAAAGCTTGAAGTTGGTAAAATTCAAAGTATATATTTTAAATGACCCTTTAAAATGTAAATTTGGCAATAAGTGGTTGTTTTTCACTTTGTCTCAAGACTCCTGTATTAGAAGAAAATATATATATATATATTCTGTGAATATTTTAACTGAGTATACTCACAAGTATAATTATTTTCTTTTGGTTTTGATATGATTGTATAACCAAAGTTTAAAATTTGTATTTTATATACACATACAGTGACTATTCCACATGTACAATTTAGAAATAGTAAATTGATGCTTTGATGAGCTCTTATACATAAAAGAGATGTCATAATTTGGGTGTCATAACGGAATGCTGTAGACTGGGTGGTTTAAACTATGGAAATTGATTTCTCATAGTTCTGGGATCTGGGAATTAGATTAAGTAGCCAGCCTATCTGGTGTCTGGTGAGGGCACATGTTCTGGTTTGCAGATAGCCACTGTCTTGTAACCTCACATGGCAGAAGAGCAGACAGGATGGAAGTAAGCTCTCTTGTATCTGTTCTTATAAGGGCACTAATCGCATTCATGAGGGCTCCACCAGGAAGGCCTATGAACCTCCCAAAGGCCCCATCTCCTAATGACATCACACCAGGGATTAGGATTTCAACACATGCATGGGGGGCGGGGGTTCAACATTAAGTCCGTAGAAAAGAGTTATATTGAGGACACCTGTATACCCACCACTCATGTTGCAATGACACCATCACAGTGTGGCCTGTACATCCCTCCTCAGTTATACTGGCCTCCTTCCCTGCATTCCCTATTTTCTGTGACCTAAGGAATAAGAAGACGAGGCTGTCTTTGAAATAAAGCCCTTATAATGTTTCTTTCTCCTTGCACTAAAGTTCTACATGCATAGGTCTAAGAACTGGAATCATTGTGGGAGGTTCTTATTAGTTGATAGACAAGCGAAAAGATGGAGCTCTTTCTTTAACATAAGCTCATGTCTATTTTCTATCTTATTTCAGGGTCAGAGACATGTTGACTGATGAGATCACCAAGACAGCTGCAAAGTAAGATTCGTTTACTCTCTCACCAAAAAAATTTATAGAAATTATACAGTACTTTTTGCTTATTTTCGGAAAAATTAGTCATTACCCTTTCTTGTATTAATTCTTGCTACATGTCTTTTTGTGTAAATACAGAGGGCTGCTACAAACATGATTTTTACAGCAAGAGTCACTGGGGTTGAGTCCTTATTGTGTACCTAAAACAATGCCATGTGCTTTGCCTTAAATTTAAAGGCTTATAAATTAGTTCAAGGGGGGGAAATAAGAAAGGAAGAAATTCTGGAGAACGTGAGTTATGTGGGGTCTGCGAATAGATTGCTAAATCTCAACCACAATACAGCAGACAAATCAGGTGGCCCTTCCTTTCATTTCCTTGGTATTAAGCTGTCGAGGCATCTAAAAATTGAGTTTTTAAATACTAAACACTAATTCGAATACCTAGTAAAAAGGTAATTTCAGTTATATCCTTATGGTTGTTGTAACAGTTGAGTGTTACTGCCCAGGGGCTTTTTCATTTACCTTATGCCAACTCTCACTAAGAAAATTAGACCCTAATGAACTTGCTTGAATAGTCCCTTCAACCTCCTTTGTTAACAAGCTGACAATTGTTCCTGGCAGTGAGTCCCATGTCAGTAACACTTGTCCCTTCCACCATCCCCTTTAGCCCATGGATTCATATGACTTCTTTTCTTCATCACCTCCAAATAGCATAGAAGCACTTCTGACCTAGAGGATTTCACGTGAACTCAAAGTCCACATCTTGTAGAAATATTTACTGCATAGCTTATCCTTTTCATATCTCAGAACCTTCTGTAGTTAAATAGGTTTTGCCTTAAAAAAAAAAAAGAAGTAAAAGCAAAATAAACAACAAAATAAAAACATGGTCAATCTTAGAGATAGATTCCTGCCAATGATATTTTAAGTAGGAGCTTAGCTGTGAAGTCTGATCTCAGCACATGGTCACTACTCAGCTTCCTGTCTTCTAACAAAGAGAAAGAGAATTGATAATAATTGATATCAGTTCTGTGGGAGGCACTTTGGGAATATCTGAACACATAACTGTTGACAAAACCAAAGCACAGGGAGACTTCCATCGGAACTCATTTGCCTCTGCTTTTCCACTTGGGTGCATTGCAGATAGAGCTGGGAGCACCCAGTTGCATGTTGGACGGAAAGGGGTGCTAAGATGTGGGTGGGGCCTGCTTTGGTTCTTTACCTTTTATAGTTTGTTCTGTTACACAATCTGCTTACATCCTCTTAAAAACTGCTCTGACATTTGCAAAAAGCTTGAATGCTGAGGAAACTAGCAGTTTTCCATTAAAACTATAATTTTGCCTCTCTAGCAGCTTTTGCACTTCCCATACTAAAATTTTATTTCAACATGACTTTTATCTTCAGATTTGCAAAGCATCACTTCATGACTAATACCTAAGGAGAATGTGTTCACATTCTCAGTGGTATGGAGTGAAAATAGTTCATGTTCTCATGGCATTACCACCACTACCTTGTGTGTGTGTGCATGTGTGTGTGTGCGTGCGTGTGTGTGTGTGTGTGTGTGTGTGTGTGTGTGTGTGTGTGTGTGTGTAGTGCTAGGGATTGAACCTGAGGCCTTGCACATGCAAGGTAAGCACTTACCAACTGAGTTACATCTTTGGCTTTCATTACTACATTTTCATCGACAATTTCAAAGTGTTTTTTAGACCGTATCTTATTAAGGCAATCCTAATAGTACTGTGCATGACAGCAAGTGAACAGGAACTACATAAGGTCCAGAGGCTGAGAGATTAGTGATAGAACAGCGGGGAGATCACTGCTATGCTTTTTGCTTCTTCCCGTTGACTTCCTCCAACCAAGTGAAGACCTTACCACCACCCTCTGACAGCTCAGCATTTGGTCCTTGGACCATGACTGCCACAGGGTGTTCTGGGCCAGAGAAGGGCTTGTTTTGTTCAGAGTCATAAGTTAAATGCAGGAAGTAAAACAAGAGTCATGGAATTAAACTGATTTTCTCATTTGAGGGCATTTTTCCAGGAACAGAGTTAGGGCTAAGGGACAATCTGAACCCAGAAAAAACCTGGTGATTGATGGAAATTTGTTTTCATTGTTATTAATTAAATAGATTTGAACCTGAAGACAAAAATCTCCAAATGATTGGGTCACTTTGGTAATATATAGTGTAATACTTCATTCCTAAGAAAGCATCTTTGCAGCTCATCCTTCCTTGTGCTTTTTAATTAGGTTAATGGCATCAGTTTGTTCTAAAGGACAATTTAATTAAGATGTCAGTGGTGTTGCCTAGATAAATACTGTACTAATGCTGACATGTTATTATGCAAATTAGTCTCTGCTGTTTGACTGGTAGGGGATGGTTCTCTGAGTAACAAGGTGATGAGTTTTTGCTGAACCAATTGTGGACTTTCACTTGGCCAGTTCCTCCTTTTGAATTTGTTTCACTAAATATATCTATAGTGCCTTTTGTCTATAAATCATTATCCTGGGCACATAGAGAATGCAAAGATGGTCAAGAGAGTTATTCATGGTACCTCTGTAAAATGTGTAGCATGGTCTTCAGATACATTACATAGATTCTGGCATAGTTTTTTTTTTCTATTTAAAGATTAGTGTCCAAATTAGCATTCAGCCTGCAACCTAAGATCTAATTACTAGTGACTTTAAATACATTTTGCTCCATTTTTTTCAACAATACATGCTCAGGTAGGTCAAGACTGATGAAACTTGAAACGATTTGGGATACTGTTTTAAAACTGAGGCTAAATTCTTTTTCAGAATTTTAGGGTTAAAAAGATACTTTTTGTCATCTTGGGTGATATCCATGTTTAATGAGTTGGATACACAAGTTCAAGTGACCATGAAGTGTCATCTGTATGGGCATAAAACCTGGGGTTTTAATTTTCAGATCACTGAAAATTTAAAAATATTTTTTAATCCAACCATAGGGATTCATGGACATTTAGCAACAGGACAGGCCTCAGGATATTCTTAGTTAAAATGAAGAAATAATGCAGATCGAGTACTCCTTATGAATAATGCTTGGAACTAGAATTTCAGATTTTGCAGGTTTTCAAATTTTGAAATTCCATAGAGTTTACTAGTTGAGCACTCCTAATCCCAAAATGTAAAATCTGAAATGCTCTAAAATCAAATTTTTTGAGCACCATTGCTCAACCTGTATTAGAAATAAAAGATTTAGTTTTCTTTCGTTAAATAATTTTATGACCTAATCTTACCTCAGTTTGTGATGTTTTATTATTAGCTATGTAGGTGCTTAGTAAACCAAATCTAGGTTGGAGCTATCTGCTTAGACCTCAAGGCTTCCTTACAATCTTCTTTCTTCTTACTCCCAATTTGAATGTTGCTATCTTACTAATTTATGGCAGATTTCATAGAAGAAGGAATAGAGGGGCAAACAAAACGAGAAGGCATTAAGAGCAGGCCTTCACTGAGGAGAACTACCTACCCCAAGGTGGGAGGGAGAGAGGGAAGGAGGGATGGAAGAATGGATAAATGGAAGAACTTGATAATGGCAAGTCCTGAATCCCAATTTTATCAAAAGGAAGTGAAAATGTAAGAACACATATAAAATGACCTTCTAACATCCTCTGGCCTGTTCACTTGGGTCTGTGGATTGGATCTGGAGGTAAGTACTAGGTTTGCATGGGGAACAGGACTGAAAGTCTTCCTCATTCCACATTTTTATTCTAGTCCTGCACTGGGAAAAGCAGGGAATGGCTCTTGAATGTATACGGTGGACTCAGGTTCAGATTTCAAGTCCAGATTTTGGGGAACAATCTCTTTATTTGTGAAAATGCACAAACGTTAGCCTGACAACAGAACACTTTGGATGGGTGCTCTGCTGCCTAAGTTCTTTTATGACAGAATTGGCAAGCCAACAGCATCTTGTCAATGCCTCTTCGGGTGCTTTCTTCTATAGGATTGGTTTAGGATTATGCAATAATACAAAATGTAGATTTTCAGTGTTGAGTGTATATTAAAACCATTTATTTTTCTTGATGCCAAATTCTGAAGTCAAAAATAAAATTTTTATTACTGGTATTAGAAAACTGTCATTTGGAGGAAAAATAGAACAACTCTTAGTCTAAACAGGTTTTTGTTTTGTTTTTGGCATCTTATTTCATATCTCCAAATTGTATTGCAACTGGCTTTAGGGTTGCTGGCTTTGGAATATTAAGAAAAAGAGAGAATGATAATGACTGAGGAGAGCTGCCATGTGTCAAGTTGCAAGCAAAGTGCGCTGTCTGAGGTGGTTCAGGAGAAGCTGGTTCCACACACCAGTGCTTCAGAAAAGCCAGAGGCCATTCCATTCTGCTCAGCTTAGTTACATAATTGTCCTTGGGGGTGTTTTTCAGAACAAATCAATACATTTAAATTGGCTAAGGATGACACAGAAGAAGATAGCTTGGGAAATGTCATGTCGAACAATGAAATAAAAATTTTAGAAAGGAAGATCTTAGATGCACGAACTTTAATTTTTGAGTTACCAAATGTCATAATGACTCACACTGACAAATAAGAATAAAAAATCAGCACTAGTATCAGGATAGAAGTTGTTAGCATCAGGGGACATAAGTGTTGGAATCGAAGCGCTTTTTGATGCATCTATCCTCCTATGATAGCTCTTTCTCTTCTCCTGATTAATACCCCTAAGTGCTCTCTTGGAAATTTTTTCTTTTAAAACAGGGAGAGCCCAGTGGTCAAAGGCAACGCACTGTTAGCCTTAAGCAGCCTTGCTGTCGTCCTATTCAAACATGAAGCCAGCCTCGCCTCAGACTCTGATGGGGTCCTGGAGGTGAGTTAGGGTGATTTAAACCAGGTGGGCTTTGGTTGTGTCCCTTTGAGCCTGGCATTAGCTAGCCTAGCCCTGGATTTGCAAGGCTAGATTCTGTGATTGCAGCACCAGGTTCCCCTACTTGATGAGCCTCTACATTGTGCGCCCTAAGTCTTCTTGACTTCTGTTTGCTGCTTTTCTGTTGTTTTCTCCATCACAGTTAAGTGGTCATTTCCATTCGAAGGTGCCAATTTTATGCAGCAGGGGTTATATTTTTGTGATTACATCAGTAGTAACCAATCTTAGAAGGTTAACTAGGCTTACTGAAAGTGAACAATACTGTCAAAAAATGAAAAATTAGCAGTGTTTACAGAGTGAACAAAATTGTACTTTGCATTTTAATTGTAGATGTCAATGATAAAGAGCCTATTCATTTTTGCAAGGTATTTATTTCTTAATTAAACATGTGGCAAGTTGGCCAGTGTTCATTTCCAATGTACTTTCTCAGATAATTCATATCTGTCAAAATAAAAAGGCATGGATTTATTCTTATGTTAAGCTCCATTATCTGGTAGCTGTCATTATCTGGAGACAATGTAACTGATTGGGTCAAATATACAGGTAGACTTTAGGGTAGGGGAGTTCTCATTTAAATCTTATTACTTGCACTTATTAACTCTGTGGCTTATTTCTAGTAATCTCCCCTTTCAGACCTTATTTCCATATCTGTGAAATGGGGAGGTCAATATTTACCAGATAGTATTGCTGTAAGGAGTAAATGAATTAATATATGTAAAGCACCATTGCTGGTAGATACTAAGCGGTCAGTAATAATAACCCACATTAGCCCCAGCATCTCCTTCATCACTTCTTGCTGGGAAAGTTGACTTTTATTCAGTCCTGGAGGAGTGTCTTATGAGCCATGCATACTTTATTTCATGGTTTTTTTGGTTTCAAAGAAACCAACTATGACTCATTTAAATAAAAAAGTAAGTAGAAAGATATGGAATCTGGGAGCCTATGGAGTTGAAGGCTATGCTTACAGACTAGGTTTTGCGGGGAGCAGGAACCCAGGCAACCTGGGGAGTCAGGCATCAGGTACCAATGAAGTATCTCAGCAGACCACCCTCATTTGGGTAGCTTAATTCCAGTCACTTATTGTCCTTCCATCACTCATGCACAATTTAGAGTCCTCAGGTCCTATGTTCACCATTATGGTAGGGTGGGACTAAGTTTTAAATAATGGAGAACAGGGAATTCCCCAAATGGTGCCATTACCAGTAAACAAGAGAATGGCTACTATGTGACATGAGCTAAAAGTAGATATTACATGTGGAGGAGAGAAAGAGGCTAAGGGATTATTGCATGAGTGACAAAAATGTAGTTGGTTTGCATATGAATATTTAACTTTAAACCCAGAATATTATTTTAATGATGAGAATGATGAAAAAAAATCTGGAGGAATTATTTCATTTCTCTGAAAGGACCATGGAATACTTTAGCAGAGACAATGCACTAAGTAGATCAGTAATCTAAAAACTTAATTCCCCTTTCTGTGATCCTTCACATTGGTGTTAATTGTGCTGAACTGTGTAGTTAATTTGCTCCAGTAACAACTGGGACTCAAGTTCAGAGTTTGAGTTCTAGTCTCTCTCATTCTTCTTTCCTCACCCCACTTCAACTCAGCCTAAAGATAGGACTTTGCTTTTATTTTTGGTAATTTTACCTTTGGCTATCACTCAGTACAAACTCAAGATCTCATTATTTCATTAAAGTTGTAATTTTTAAACTTCATTCAAATCTGCATATGACCAAAAACTAAAGATCTGAAGAGGAAAGCCTTATTTGATTCAGGAAGTTGAATCCCAAGGCGATATTCATGCCTGGTTGACCTATACAGTTTGTATCATCTGAGTGTTAACATGTACATTAATGAATGCCTTTGGCATCTAGGGTTATGAGTGATTTTAATTGCCAAGTTTTCTTTATAATGAATGGAGTTGTGTTGATTTGGTTTTGCTTTCTCTTTCATTCTCTTTTCCAAACTGGAGACCGTTTATATTTTCCTACCTAATTTCTCAACTAATGAGGTGATTGTTGTCAGAATTCTTGAAGGACAAGTATATGGTAATAGTAAGCAGAAATGTTAGAGATGTTGATCAAACTTTTGTAGGTTGGTTTCCTCCTTTGTAAAATGACAAATCATAAAGTGAAGAAATCTTGAAATGCTTTTTTGCATCTTTCTCTCTTTAACCTCCACATTATTTTCATCATAATAATTCACTGAACATAGGAGAGCTCTGAAGGGTTTTGGATATGTTCTGTTTTGCAGCCCCTATTTCCCTACTTTTGCTAAATCTTGCAGAGAAGGTAAATCTTATTCTTATTGAGGCATAGGATGTGTCTTTGTTACATATTATTCACATAATAGTCCAAGCAGATGAAGTTTACTTTTTGATAATAGCACTTCATTATTTAATACAGAAGGTATTGTACTCTAGATCTCAAAGTAATGTTTAGATATGTTTTCTTCTGTCCCTTATATTTCATGTTGTTCATCTACAGGTTCAACCTCATTTCCTTCCAATGAAAGAATGGATTTCCATGGTGCTTGATACTCTGCTGGTCATTGTGGATAGCCATTACCAACCCAGAGGACAGCTTTTCTCCTGCTTTTATCATGTAAGTGCAAAAAAAAAAAAAAAAAAAGATTAGAAAAACCAGGGTCTAACTACTTGACATCAATTGGTCACATGAAATCCCTTCTGGGTTTTGATCGTATGTTAGAATTACCTGGGGGACTTTAAGAGTGAGTGAGTGTGTGTGTGTTTAAAGAAACATTGATGTGCAGGCCCCACTTCCAATTTAGTTGCCCTGAATGAACCTTGGGTATCAGCATTCTGAAAGCTCTGTAGGGTTTTATAATGTGTAGTTGGAGTAAGAGCTACAGTTGTAGTAGAATAAACATTGGCTGAAATGTGGACACTTGGAGTTTCTGGTCAGTTTTTTCATTTCAAGGCACATGTCCACAAGTAGTTCTCTTAATCTTTTTGGACCTTTTTGTCTTTATTTATAAAATGAGAGGCTTGGATAATATCACCTGTAATGATTGCAGCTCCACTCCTTAGTAGTTTTGTGACTGTTGACTTGGCACTTAACACCTATCATTCTTATTTTCTTTACTTGTAAAACAAACAAACAAAAATCATCACCACCTTTCTGAAAGACTGTGAGGATCAAGTTGTTTGTTTTGCAAAAATGTTATGAAAACAGTGAAATGCTCTGTAAATACAAAGATCATAAAAAAGCACCTGTTACCTAGTCATTCTCTGTCTTCAAGCTTGTATCCTAAGATTTGAAGCAAAATGAAAACACACTTGTTTGTTTAATTTTCCCTTTATTGGTTGTAATGTGCAGAATTACTGCATCTTGTAGAATTCTTTTGGTTCTGCCCTATCAATATCCATTGCTTAGGGAATTACAGTGATCATGGGACAATCAGCTGAGTGGCAGAGGATTAGAGTTGATTTGAATAAAACTATAGCCTAGATCCTGAACAGTTGCTAAGATCATGAATTTAACCTGAAATCCACTGCCTATGGTCTTCTGTGTACATTCTGTGTGCCTCTCTCTTCCTGCCCTTGGTATGTATTCATCTGGGGCTTAGGGTCTGATGCTAGATTTTAAACTGTTCTTGAGGACAAAAAATGTCTTGCCAGATAATGTAGAATTAAATGGGACAGTAGAGCTTGCTCAAAGAGGTAATTTCTTTATGTTAATTTGTTTAGCTTGTTTAGAAGCAAATAGGGAGAATTTTGTAATAACTCTCTGGCTTGGATGTTAACCAGAACAGGACATTTTATGAGCTTTATAATAATTCTGCTTAGTTCTTACAAACCAATAAGATAATCTCTTAGTCAGCTCAGGGTTCCTCTTTGTGATTTTTACATTATTTTACTTTTCAAAATTAAGTTCTGTTTCAAAAGTCTCTTCCTTTATTTCCTGTGTCCTAGCAGCTGAGTCATTTTGCATAACACTATCATTTAAGAGTGCTGTATTAAAGTATAACTTGTTACATGTTTGATTTGTTTTTATCCTTAAAGTACTAGAGCTTTGAGAACTAATAGGTGTAGAATTAAAAACACATTTTAACGTGCATTGTCTGCAAGGGACACCGCCTTTATGGTATGTCTGCAGCTTTAAAGTGAGTAATAGTGAGGAGTGTTAAACGGGCTTCCTCCCCACTTGAGACACATTTACAAATGCATGCACTGTCTGGTGGTGCTCTCTAACATGGTGTTCTTGCAGAAGCCGTTCATAGTCAGCTGCCCTGTCATTTTATTAGGGCTGTTACTCATTTCTTTCCCATAATTACATATAGGAAAGCGCATATAGAGCTCTCCATTTCATTTTGAATGCTGGTTATTGCTTTGAAACCAGAGGCTTTTAGGATTTCAACTTCCTTTTTAATTAAAAGGAATTAACCCCCTGTAGGAAATAATCCATCTACTGGGAAGTGTTCCCACCAAAAATTTTGGGAGACGTGCCAATAGATCCTTGCGCTAAACTTACAAGGTTTCTCTGTACTAAACTTAAATTCCTCCCTACCCTCTTTCTTTTTCTTTCTTTGAAAATGCCCAGCTTTCTGGACATTTATAACATGGCCTGGTGGATTGTCTAAGTTCAGACAACTTCACTTTGGCCTTTTCAACATGTACATCACGTGAGCTTTTAAAAACACCAAAATCGTTTCAGTCCTCCTAGTGAGAGAATTCACAATCTTGAAATGTAAGGTGCTTATAATTTCATTTTTCAAACTCAAAAGACATTATTAGTTAACTGATTAGTAGCAAATTCTTTCATGGAGTGAAAAGCCTCTGTAGCAAACACATGCAGATTTATGTTTGTTTTTGTTCTATGGGGGCGGATCTAAGAGGAGCTAGTATTGTTGAGCCGCCTTTTTGTGATAGGTATGTTTCCATCCTGTTTTAAACAAAAGGCTAACCTCTGTTTTCGTTCTCTGGCATGTCCTAGAAATCCTATTCTGGTGAAAACACAGCTAGTGCCATTGCCCGTTCTGCTGCCGCCACGGCTTTGTCTCTCCTTGTGCCAGTTTTCATTATCTCTTGCAAAGAGAAGGTTGAGGAAATCCTGAACATGCTGACTGCCAGGTTACCTGGGAAACCAAGTGCTGATGAATCTCAAGCCGTGCAAATCCACATGGGCCTTGCTTTGGGGATGTTTCTCTCTCGCTTGTGCGAGGAGAAACTCAGGTATGGTTTATTAAAATATTCCTATTTTCCCCTTTGTGATTTAGGTGAAGGACTTTGCCTACACATACCTAAACACTATAGCTAAGCAATATATGGCTGCTAAACTTTTTGAGATCTGCAAGTTGATTCTTTATTCTTCTTTATGGGTGAATTTGTCTTTCTAAAATACCATCATGTATACACTAATGCATTTTAAGGGTTGCTATTCAAGTGATTGGTTGCTTGGATGTCATTTCATGCTTATAAAAAAGCCCCAAGTACATCTGTCGAATAAGCATGAGTGGAAATCTAACCTTATGGTGCTGTAAGTAGAGAAAACTTCTTTTTTTATTTATATGTGACAGAAATAATTGCTGATCCCTTATTAATATCACTGTAAAATGAGTGGAAGGGACTGGGGTATCTCTTGTGCCTGAGGGGTGTTGGGAATCACTGAATCACCTGAGAACTACATGTACCCAGCTTTAAACATAGCTTTTATTCTGTGCCCTGGCTACATTTTAATAATCCTTAAAGAGTCTTAATCTGTACATATTATACTGTGTACTTTATTCAGTTTGATTGCTCAGTTTTGGACTGCTAGCTTTACCCTTGAATGAAGCTAATGGAATAGCAAAAACCTGGGTGGAAAATTCCACTAACTGGGAAAGTTTTCTTGCCCAACAATCTGTTTTAGTTTTTTTGTTCATACTTTTGATTCTTTTATCTTACAACAAACCTTAGAATTATATATGTCTGAATTGATTGCAGTTTGAAACTAGTGGTTACGTTGGTAGTTGACATTATTTTGCACAAGCATTAATATGTGGAACTTTTATGAGAATTGATGTTGTTCAGGGGAAATAGTAGATTTTAGATGTTCATTTTCAACTCCTGCAAACATCTGTCAGGTGATTGGGGTGACTGAGTGAGTCTCTGTAATCCTAAAGGAAATGTGCACAGAATATTCATTTTATTTTGTTCACTGGCATATTAATTATATATTAATATAAAGGCCAGGAGGCTAAGGCAGGAGGATCGCAAGCTTGAGGCCAGACTCAGCAACTTGTGAGACGCTGTCTCAAAACACAAAATAAAAAGGGCTAAGGATGTAACTCAGTGGTAAAACGCCTCTGGATTCAATCCTTAGTACCTGCCCCCACCAAAACAAAACAAAAAAATAAAAAATAAAGGGCCTGTTCTGGATACAAACAAACAACAATAGCAAACACCCCTATGTGCATCTTATGTGTGTGGTAGAACATGAAGTATTTCTAAACACCTGAAGTTTGAAAGGGAATTTCCCGGCTTTGCTCCTAGGCTGCAAATGGCATTCCCTTCCCCATTTCTATCCAGGCTCCTTCCTTGCTATCTTTTAAACAATGTGTTTTTCAACTAACAGTGAGCTGTTTCAGTGCAACACTAGGCGACCTCCCTCATCCTGTCCTGTCTCTTTGCCTCCTAAGTGGCTGGCGAGGGGGTGGCCCTAAGCTCACACCTGTGGCTTGGCCATTTCCCCTTTCTCCTGTGTGTTTCCCGTCTTCATTAACTTAGGATGAAGTGCTGCTGGTTTTAAGGGCCAAGAAGTTTGCATTTGTGGCTAATCATGCTGCCTGAAAACCCTGCAGTGATCCCTCCAACAACACGCTTGTTCTTGGTTTCTAGATTCCCCTCCACTGCTGTCTATCTTACTTGAAGTTGTACCTACAGAAAATAGTGGAAAAGACCCCAGAAAGTTCTTTGCATGGCTGAGCACCCCCAGAATAATGACAGATTTTAACTTTGCCTACCCTTCCTGTGTTGGTAGCATCCTCCTCTTTTGGAGGGCCACTGTATTAGCCCTGCTGTCACTAACATTTTCATGACTCCCACCTTCCCCAACATTTTTGAGCAGAGGAATCTGAAATATTTGCTTTTCTTTACTAAACAGATATTTTATTAGGTAACTACAGTGTCACCTGATAATATTTTTGGAGAAAGTTTCCTTTTTTTTTT
Organism: Sciurus vulgaris; assembly: GCF_902686455.1. NCBI lineage: Eukaryota > Metazoa > Chordata > Mammalia > Rodentia > Sciuridae > Sciurus > Sciurus vulgaris. The sequence goes on from NC_136476.1 coordinate 39,385,920, forward strand.
TGTAAAATAAAAGTAAGTGGTTGGATGGTGATTGACTCTGAATAGTCAATAACACCAAGTAAGTGACCCCAAATGACCCCTTAATGGGAAGGGGATTAGGACCATATATTAGTTTTCAGAGAGGGAAGAATTACCCTGTGGAAGAAAATGATGACAACCAATTTTTTTTTGAGGTTTATGAGAAAACCTCCTAAATTTAAATTACAATCAAGGTTTATTTAGAAAAGTGTATTATTTCAGGCTTCTTGCTTCTGCCATAACCCCCAGAGGATACAAGTATGATCTCGTTAACATTTGTTCAGGATATTTATGAATATTTTACTCTAGAGAACAACTTCAATAGGACTTATTTAATCAAAAGCTATTAACTCTCTGTGTGTGTGTATTGCTCACTTACAAAATGTCATCCTTCACCTTGGGCACCACTGCTATAGTCTTGGTTTAAGATCCTGTTGTTGAAGGTACTCTCTGGCATTCTTGGGGCTGGATTCCTCCTCGCTTGATCTGAGGCTGTAGCGTGAAAGCTGAGGTGTAGAGACCCCTGGATAATGAAGTGTCGGTGATGAAGTCCACAACTCTACCTGGAAAAACAGCCACAGAACTACCTTTTAAATTTCATTTTACTATACCAGTTTTATTTCTCACCAAGATAATTAAAAGAAGCGATATCACTTATTGTATAAAAGCAGAAAAATGTAGGGCTAGAGGATTTTTCCTCTTTAAAGTATATGTAAGCAAAGAAAAAGAACTGCTGGCTTATAAAATTGAGATATGAAATCAGAAGTGACAATCTTTGCAAGAAAGAGGTTTAGAAGGACTGTTGATCATTATCAGTTTAAAAAGTTATTAAATATTCTGCAGAAAATCACTTTGTCTTCTTAGCAATATTTGGAATTTTGGCTTTGGCTTTTATCATTTGGTGATTTTAAAATGTGAATATGCTGAGAAAAATTGAATGTAGGAGTCTTGGTGTTTACTGGCTCATAAGTGATTTAAACTGTCTAGAAACCTAATAATTAAATAATCAGTGGCTCAGTTTCTCTGTCTAAAAAATGAATCATCAATATTATTACCAATATGTGAATTATCAATATTATTGTCACTTTTAATTTTTTAAAATTATTTGTGATAGAGGTGCTGGGGATTTAACTTGTGACCTCATGTATGCTGGGCAAGTGGTCTACCACTGATCTGCATCCCCAGCTCATTTATCATTTATTATTTTTTGTTCTTTAAAATTTTTTGTTGTTGTTGTAGATGGACACAATACCTTCATTTTCTTTATTTACTTTTATGTGGTGCTGAGGATGAAACCCAGTACCTCAAACGTGCCAGGCGAGCACTCTACTACTGAGCCACGATCCCAGCCCCTGTTTTTTGTTCTTAAAGAAATGCTAGTATATCCAGTAGAAAAATGAGAACAAATATTTTATATTAAGCCTTTTGACCAGTCAAATTATTAGTAATTCACTTTTTCTTTGGTCATTATTCAGTGATATATCTGGCCAACAGATGAACCTTCTTCTGATGAAGTCCTTGGATGCCCTGGAGAACTGCTGCTTTGACGCTGGTCTTGAATACAAGTACGTAGTTTCCATTTCCTCTCTAACAGGTCCTTAGAGACTGACCATACCTACATGCTATGGTGAAATAGTTGCAGGATCTGATCTTGAATTTCTTTGTAGAGAATTTTCAGTAAAAATCATATTTTTAAAACCCTGTCATTAGAGCTTACTTGTTTTGAAAACCATGTTTCTGCAATAGTGTACTTAAATACAATGCAGCAAATATCATTTCATGGCTTAGTCTTTGTATTGTTAACATCTTTGTTGTGGTTTACTTTATCATATAAGGCATGTATCTGAGGATGTGAATACATGACTTAACCTTTTAAAAGATCTGTCGAAGTCATTTGAATTTGATTGCGCTTGAGAGCCTTTGAATGGTGATTTATATTTCTCTACGTAACCTATTGGCTGAGGAATTAAAATGGAAACACACGTTTCTTAGTCCCAGCCTGCTTTACCTAAGGAGCCCTTTCCTCCCTGCAGACCTCATGCTTTTTCAAGATTTTGCCTATTAAACTGAATAGCTTAAAGTTGAAGTCATTTTCTCATTCCAGCGATGAAAGATGACAAATAAAAGAGAAATAATCAGAAGAGGTTAAAAACAGTATTAAGCATCCTCATTTAATTAGCTATTTAATGTTTAAACTGACTTGTGTGGATGAATTCATGGTTCCATTAGGCTTTTGGAAATATTGACACCATTGAGGACCTACACTGCACCTTTTTTGGACTTCCACATGTTTTGGAACCTTAGGCTTAAATTCTCTGGAGCTCATTGTTTCTAGGAAATGCAATAGAGAATAAGCACCAATCTCTAGTTTATTAGCTCATTTAACTTTTGTGATTATGGACACTGTTCAATTAAGTCAGTGTTGACATTTCTGGCCTTCAGTCACTTACAATCTAAAGCTACATTCATTCGATCTAGAGCCTGTTAGAGTCAGACTAACAAAGGAATAAATGAATTGGTGAAAGAGGTGCAGGTATAAAGGATTTTATCATGAGCAAAAAAGTCAAATGTCCACTTGGGTGATAGTTATGAAATCTTCACCATGTGCAGGTAAGATTTATGACACTCACCCAGTTTATCAAGAAACACTTTGGGGATCAAGTGACATGTTAAGATGTGGTTTCAATATGAGAAAAGAGTTTGATGGCATGGTTGAAATCTCTTGAATATAGAAAATGATTAATGGGGGTTATAGGGACATATAGCTGTTATTTGGGTTGAGTGAAGAGTTGAGGTTTTTAACCTAATGCATGCATTGATGTTGTTGCTTCTTACAACCAAGGAATGAGATATTTTTGTATTTCTCCTCCTGATCCCCTCTCCAAAAATGTTCATCATAGCTGTAGTTCAGGATATTATGAACGGGGAAAAAATTGCAATTAAGATTCTGTATATTTTCAGCCAATTGGAAAAATCTCTGGAATGACTTTCATGTATTGTACCATTTGTTTTCTGGAAAGTTCTTTGAATGTAAGGAGAACTGTGGGATAGTGGACTTATCCACATTACAAGTATTTATGCACTTTAAAACTTCACATGTTAAAGCATATTTAATTTTAAACTTCATTTTTGTTTTTAATAAAATTCTTGTTTCTCCATTCTTACATTCTTAATGAACAACTGAAGTGGGGAGAGGGAAGAAGGTTGGGCCTGTCCAGGCTTAAATTCTCTGGAGGGAAGCAGAATAGAGAAATTTCCCACCTCTTTAGTGAAAACTTCCTTGTTTATCAGAGCCCGTTAGAGAAACTCAGGGATTCAAGAAGCCCTTCCTATATCCTTTCCTGTAGCTGATGAAGTTTGGCATTTTCTCATCTCTAATGCTTTGTGGATGTCAGTCCTATGTGTGTAGTTCTGTTTTTGGTTTCGACTTCAGCTGACACTTACTGAGCAGTAAGTACATGCTGAACTAGGCATTTCCATATCTGTTTCTCCTGTAGTTAGGTCCTTATCAGAACCTAAATGTGGTGCTAAAGCTAGAATCGTCATCACTTTATGGATAAAGAAAATGAGTCTCTGATGGAAGACTTTGTTCAAGGCCATAACTAAATAAGTGACCCAGCTAAAAGAAAAACTTAGTTCATCTCAATTCAAAGCCATTTTTCTCTCCTGCATAGTACAGAGTGGAGAACACATTTCAGTAGAAAGCAATTTGACATTTGACAGTATGATGTTTTGCTTACTTTTTTTTCTGACATGCAAGTGTTGTCTACCATTATCTAAAAGTTCTTTTTTCTGCTTTTTAACCAGGCTCAGGACTGAATACCGTCTAGCTAGTGGTGTAAAGTACTCCTCTGTTTAATGAGATTGTAGGAGTCTAGGGCAGTCTTCCCTCCAGTGAAATAGTGGAAACATTACTGGGAGGTGGTTAATAGATCTGGGAGTGCGCTACCTCAAGTGGTAGAATTCACCCAGAGCAAATTCGCCACGCTTCCCTGATTTAATGGACAAGTCCCTGCTGAGAGAGCTGAGCACCTGGGCCGGCTGATATTTGTGGTCCTAGCACTAACCTTCTGCTGCCATCTAGTGGTGGCTCATTGGGCCATTGCGATCCTCACAGCCCTATTGAGCTTTGGTTAATTACTATTGAGCTTTTACAAATACAATCACATTTGTATAGCGCTTTGTAAAGGGCAAAGCGCTATACAAATGTTAACTGTTATTAGAACTAATTATGAGATGGCCTTGTACTTAATCTGCAGGATTGTCAACAATAAACTAGGGAATTAACGATTCATCTCTGGTTAGTTTAGGTAAATATATCATCACATCTCAGTTGATATAACAACATGTATCGGAATTGCATTGCATTTCAGGACTTATCTTTTTGGTGATATTTTAATATTCTCTGGTAAGAGATTCAAACAAATAATGACAATAGAATACAGAATTTTAAAACTTAAATTCTGTGTCATTTGTTAGCAATCTTATTGTTAGAAATTCCAAATGCTCAATTTTATACCCAGTACTATAATTTATTTTTATTTCACTAGTCCGAAACACCAATACTTCTCCCTCCCCACAAAGGACAATAAAATGGGAAAGTTATTCTTGATTTAGAGCTGACAGGCATATCAAAAAGAGCCTATAGTGAAGCAAATGTGTGAAAATGGTGAACTGATCCCCTGGGGGCATCTTTATGACTTAGAACAGAAGTAAGTCCACTAAAATATTGGAGATTTAGAAATTAGAAGGAATAAAGCTTTAGTAATACCTTCTAGGTGCCTACTGGAAAATGTAGACAGAACCTATTTAGAAGGTCAACTGATACATACTATCTGACATTCATATTGGCATACACACACACACACACACACACACACACACACACATAGTTAGGTTGTATATTCAGCAGTCAATTAACTGATGTTGTCACCATGAATAGAATCATAACCTTGCCTAAGAATGATAATAATTGCTGTAATAATTTTTAGGTTGATGTGAACTAGGAACTAAGATGTCTTTTTCTAAGTCTTTGTACCTGTGTATCTTGGGATGTTAAAGGAGGAGCTTCAGTCGAGGGGATAGAGATTCTTGTGAGCCCAGGATTGTTTGAAAAGGAGGACCTAGACACCTATTTAGAAAGATAAGCCCCAATTCTTACTTGCATGAACTTGAGAAGTCCTTTCTAAATACAAACACAGCAGATTTCTTCCTTAATTTAAATTAGTGTGGCAGGAAATAGAATTAATATTTTCTTGATTGAATCTTAGATGATATGTGCAGCTAATTTTACCACTCAAATTTTGCCTACAACCATACATTGGCATCAGCTCTTCTGTTTTCTTTTTTTCCTTTTTAATTTTTTTCCTCCTGTGGATCTTTTCATCACTCTAGACTCTAACAATTCTTTATTTGGTTAGTTTTTCAGTTTTCAGCTAATATTGGTCAAGTGCCATAGATACTCTAGTGCGGAGAAGCAGGTATATTCCCCACCTCATGGAGCTTGCAGGGTATGGAATAGAGAGAAATCAAACAATATTCCAAATAACCCACATCAGAATTTACAATTAAAATTGTAGAAAGTGAATTAGTACAGGGTGCTGTGGGAGAGTATTAAAGAGATTCCCTGCTGGGCCAGAGGAGGTGTCCCTGAGGAAGTAATATTTGAAATCTTAAGCATAAGTAGCAATTACATAGTCAAAAGTGAGAGCAAAAGTCAAATTTGTCAAAGTATTAATGAGATTGTGTCTAATTATATCTTTGATCTAATTCTGTCAAGTTTTTATATGTATCAGTATAGAAAGATGGCTAAAACACTTCCCAGTAGATTCTAAATTAAAATAAAGGCTTTAAATCCATACTAATCAAGACCAACCTTTTTCCTTTGGAAATATGATTTGTTTCCAAAGCATGCAGTGTTCAGATGTTAGATGTTGATTTAACTGGTTGGAAATGCATTATGCTAGTTGAGCTTGTTAAGTTCTTGTAAGCTGTAACAGCAGTTCTGCCTGGCGAATGATGGATGATTGCTGCAGAAGCTTCTTTACAAAGGATTTTCTAATGCCAAATTGTTAGGCAACAGAAACTAGAAAATCACACTGAAGAGACATTGCCTTCTCATAAGCATCCTATCATGGTATCATGCAGGGCACCAACAGGGGCCTTAGGTTTGTTAGATGAATCAGAAGACTGTGAACCTCAATTCCCCCATTCATGCTCTCCTGGAAGCTCTTTGTGCAGTCTTGAACAAATCCTGAAGCTTGTCCATTTTTCTGGGTGTCTACTATCATACTTGGATGCTCTGTTCACACAGAGGTGTTGGAGGATGTAACTAACATGCTCAAAAAACAATGAGGTTCTTGACATCAGCCAGGGTATAGATGACATTTAAGGGAAAAATGATGTAACATATGGACATTGAAGTAAGTTATTGGGGGAATGCCCTGAAATGTCTTAAGCAGCACAAAGCTTGACAAGAGATGAGCCAAACCAAAGCCAGGGGAATTTCTGGAAGACTCAGCATTTTCTCCAGTGAAAAATTAGGAATGATGACCGACTATTTTTGAAAAGGAAAAAAATCACCGCAATCTGCATTATCTTACCATACTAACTTGAAGTTTTCTGAGAGAACAATTCTTCTCTTTAAATGGTATGTATTCTTCTAGGAGGACTGCAGCACAAAGCCCCAGATTCCAATTGAATTGTCACATGGGTAACTTTTGACAAGCCTGTCATTTGTCCATTTTCTCTTCTGACCCAGTGGTACTCTGAGAGATCAGAGGGGAGAGAAGGATTAATGTCATTGTGCACAGATGAATACACAGTTTCTTTAAGAAAGAAATTCCTCTTGTTGAAGTTGACTGGGAAACATGAAGCACTTAGCACTACCTCATAATCATGCCTTGCATTTATCTCCCCTGTTATTAGTCAGTTGTCCACAGCCCAGATCTTGAAATTTAGCCTTTCTCTCTGAGTGCAAATAGTCACAGTGTATTCAACACAAGCAGGTGAAGGAAGGGTACAGCATTTCTGTAAGGGCAGAAACAGAGCTTTTTCACATCTTTACTCTTATCATAGAACTTAAGTCAAACTTATTCAAGTTTTTGTCCGGTGGGGACACAGCACGAGCATGGGCCAGGGATACCTGTTTTGACATCAGGTTTTCCTGTTGAGGGAAGAGGTGGGTGTACCTGGCATGAGTCATGGAGTGCACCTACATGCAAGGCAGATTTAGAATCCTCAGATCTTGCTCAGGTTTCAGAGCCCGTGGTAAGTGGAGAGCAGTCATAGATTTCACATGACACTAACCCTCATCTTTTCTGGCACCCAAGCACTGGCTGTATATTGGGAGTTGGACTTGTACTGTCTCTCATGAGCCACAGCAGCCAAATGGAGTCCCGAGTTCATGTGGCCGCATCGCTTCGAAGGCTGTCCACGTACCTAGATGATAGTGGGAGCCAGAGCCGAACATTTCAGGAGGTAAGAGTTGAAGGTGACATTTTTCTTCCCTTTGCTACCTTTTGTTTTCTTGTTGTTGCTTGTTTTCTACTTCTCCTATTGGGGTAACCCTGTAAATTAAATTCTTTTTCAATTCCAACTGAGATAAGGAGAAAATCTGAGCGGCAAGCAACCTATATTAGATTATGAGGTTTTCAAATTGTGCGGCTGTATAAATCAACTTAGACTTAAATGTGGCATATGAGATAAGAGCCGTCAGTGAATGCAAACCCTAAGTCAGCATCACCAGCAGTCACTTCCTAAGAAGAGCTGCAATTTCTGGAAGAAGGTTAAATGGAGATTTTTAGAATTGTGCTCAAGTCAAATGTAACTTTAAAAAACAGCCAGGAATAAGCTTAAGAAACTGTAGATGGGAAGGCATTTGATTTTTTTAAAAAAATGCCCACTAGCATGAAAAATTGAGAAAATTCCCTTTACCACACTTAATGGAAAAGTTTTTTCTGTCGTGGTACAAAAATATGCAGAATTGGAGTTGGTGTGACACCGTGCCCGTGTGTTGACCGCGGTTGGATGGAATGGTCCAGGCAGGTGGCTTGCCAGTCAGCTGTGCCCAGGTGAAGCTGAACTGCCTGTGCTCTGGGAGGAGCAGGGGATGACCTCAAGGCCGGCCAGATTCTCCTTCTCATTAGAGCAGATTCTGTTTTGCCCCGGCCTGCCCACCAGCTATTGATGAGCACATAATGGCTGCTGTGTTTCCCGCTCCCTCCTCTGCTTTCAGCAATGAGACTTGTTGAATTGGTGAATTTCTTTGGGGCACAGAGGGTTGAAGTTTTGTTCTAAGACATGCACTACATTTCCATTTTTAAAGCAGGGCAGAGCACGACTTTAAAGTACCTATTTTTTTAAGCCAAAGGAGAAAATCTTGTGACCAAGGAACAGTTTGATTAATAAATAAAAGCAAGGTTTTTATAACTGATGCATCTGTCTGCCTTGATGTTTTGATTTATAGGCCTCAAGCAAGCAGGGTTTTTTGTTTTCTTCCACCTCTGATGTTTTATTATCCAATTTCTGCCTTGGGAACTGCTTATATTTTTCATGCATCAATCAGTGCTAGGAGTTGAATTTTCTACTTTATCTTAACAGCATTCTTATAAGGAAGGGTTTTTATTATGAAAATATGAGGTAGCAGGGAGGGGATGATTAACCTTGACTTGCAGAAATTGAGACCCAGATTGAATGACTTGCTCAAAGTTACTCGACTGGTAAATGGTCAATTTGGGACACATACCTGAGTACTGTCTCCACTCCCAACGTTCTTTTCTTTTTATCTATTTTTGTGTACTTGTTCATTTGTTTATTCATACATTCAGTTTCTTTATTAAGTTTTAACACCAGGACGATGAAGTAGGTAGTGTCACCTCTATTTTACATAATTTATGTTACTCCCAAACCCATGTTCCTGTTCTAGTCATGCCCCATTACTTCTCCTAGGGTATCTTAATGGAGCTTCTCTTCTCTGAGCTGCCTCTCCTGTTGGCCTTGGACGGAGCTCATGGCAATTAGTGGCATTCACTGCTGGTGAACATCTGTCTCCCTCTTCTAATGATAGGTGCTATGTCCTAGCAAGGAAACTTTTGGACTTAGAGACCAAAGACCTGGATGTGAATCCTACTCTGTCTGCTAGCTGTTTGATCCTCAAAGCCCTTATTTAAGAAGTAGGGATCACGATTGCCATCATGACATTGTTGTGAAACATACTAATAGAAATTAGGCAGCAAAACAGTGCCTAGTCTGTGGGGAATGTATTTGAATTCAATGCTTCTGCTGAGGAGAAGTTTAATAAGAGTATCTGTGTCAACTGAGCCGTGTTCTTTTGTTTTTGCTGTATTAAGAAACATTTTCTGTTGTATTTTCCTCTCAGGTGCTCGCCTACACCCTTAGCTGTGTGTGCACGTCAGCATTCAGTGCCGGTATCATTGAGGCCACAGAGGCTGAAGAGACTATGAACAAGCTTCGGCTGTTAGTGGAGAACAACCAGCAGGTTGGAATGTCTTCCCTGATTATTGCTCTCCGTGGGTCTCATGCTGCTGCCCAGGCCTGCTTGTGCCTGACTCTGAGCTAGACCAGAAGGGGAGATTTCCTGTCTGGCATTGGGGAGCTCCTAACTATTCTTTTCTCTCATCACGGTAGCCAACAGTCACACATTTTTTTCTCTTTCTATCTCCTATCTCTCCCTTTGTAGTCATGTCTTTTTCTTGCTTCATAAAGTTTTGATAGGCATTTTTTCCTCTCTCCAGCCATTGCTGTGTATTTTTGAAGTCTTAACATCTGTGGCTCAGGAACATAAGGGCCGTATAAGGGTAGATGCAAACATTTGGAAAGGCAGGAATACATAAGAGGATTCTGAATCAAGTCAAACTTCAGCAAATCCAGGGTAGAAAAGCTCTGTTCATGACTGAGTATGTGCAGAGAGATTTAAGTACCTATAAATTAAGTAGCCTTAAAATGATCCCTTTGAAATACTATCAGCCTTAAAAAGGAAGTTCTGATTAACCAATCATGAGAGAAATACTGCACAGTTCCCATTTATTTGAGGTCCTTAGAATAGTCAAACTCAGAGACAGCAAGTAGAACGATGAGCCTGGTGAGGTAGCACATGCCTGTATTCCCAGTGACTCGGGAGGCTGAGGCAGGAGGATCATGAGTTCAAAGCCAGCCTCAGCAACTTAGCAAGGCCCTGAGCAACTCGGCAAGACCCTGTCTCAAAAAACAAAATGGGATGGGGATGTGGCTCAGTGGTAAGTGCACCTGGGTTCAATCTCTGGTACCTCCCCAAAGAAGAGAAAGAAGGTAGAATGGTGGTGGAGTGTGGAGCCAGAGGCTGCAGGGAGGAAATGGGGAGTTACTGTTTGATGGGTGCTGAGTTTCCAATTTTCAAGACAAAAAGAGTTCTGAGATGATTGTACTATAACATGAATGTATTTAATGTCACTGAACTGATAATATTCATGGTTAAGATGGTAAATTTTATGTGGATTTGGCTAAAATAAAATTTTAAAAAAATTCTCTGTAATTATACATGCCATAGAATGTCCCTAGTTGGATTTTGTTTATTTATTTGTTTATTTATTTTTAAAAAGGTTTCTCCACAGTCTTTATATTGGCCGTAGTGGGTTATGACAAAATTCACTGATTTAAGGTTATAATGGGATTGCTACTGTGTTATGGGTAAAGCCTGCTCACTTACATCCAGAATATGTTGCTCAATTGTGCAGTATTATTTACCTAAATTACTCACTGCAGCTAAATTCCTTGCAATGAAACTGCAGTCTCTGTTACCAAACAAAGTCTAGATTAAAAAAAAAAAAAAAAAAAAAAAGCTGTGATTTTTTTTTTTTTTTTTTTTTTGCGGGGACAGGGAGTGGATGACAGAACATGTAAGTAGGATTAGGAAACACTAAAAATGTTCATTTTGGCATGTATATAAATACATGTATGTATCCTGATCTATGTCTTTCTTTTTCTCATGCCCTGTTTTTATTTATTTACACCAGACTTCGGGTTTTGCCTTGGCATTAGGAAACGTAGTTCACGGGTTGTCTCTGTGTGGACATGGCAAAGCTGAAGACTTGGGCAACAAACTTCTCCCTGGATGGATCAGAACTGTTCTAGCAGAGGTAGAGGTCACCTCCTATATGCTACTTTATATTTTTATAAATAAAAAAGAACTACTTTATTGGACAATTTATAAGAGCTGCTAAGATACATAGTTTAATAATGAAAGAATAGGCAATTTCAAATGAAAGAGATGTGTGTACTTTTAATCCCTTATGTATAATGCATCCTGTCAACCAATATAGTATTAAAAAAACCTATTTTTTCACTATTTTAATTTTAAAACAGCAGTATGCTTTTTAAAAAAAACAACAGCAAGAAGCCAGTTGTAAGCTAACAACTTAATCTATTTGTTTTATAGTCTGTTGCCATTTTTGTTTCAGTTATTCAGATTTTGTTGATTCTACCAACGTTGTACCATTTGGGCCTTTTATTTCTCTCTGTTATTAAGTTTTGTAGAATGCCCGCCCAGGACTCCTCCCTCCTGACACACTCTGTTGCTTTGTTTCCAGGGCACTCCCACAATGCTTTGTCTGGCAGCTCTCCACGGCATGGTGGCCTTGGTAGGCTCCGAAGGGGATGTAATGCAGGTAAAGAAAGGAACTATCAATTGGGAAGAATCTAAAAGTGGACATAGCCACAGAAGGGCAATTCCTGTTGTCTTAGTATGCTAACGATAGAATATGTGCTCATGGTAATACTTCTACTGGGCTTTTCAATGCCTTGCTCTCTGATAAAGTGCTCTTGGCCAAGAATTCTTTATGTGGAATTTGTTGGTTGTTTCATTTGGCTTGTAGGAGTTAAACCTGGTCAATGTAGGTACTTGCCACAAGTTTCCCTGCCTAAGAAAAGTGATTAAATGACAAGGAATTTCAATAGTCATGCGCAAAAAACCTGTTTGCATCCATAATATCTACGTTTATATCTACATTTATGTCTGTGAATAAGGAATTTCAATAGTCATTCACAAAAGACCTCTGTTTGCATCCATAATGTCTATGTTTATATTCTTTCACTTCAAAATGTTTTCACAGTGGACATGAGTCTGTACATTTATATGTAATTCTAAAGGAGCTACTTTGTTCCTACAGTGAAGTTTACTGAGTGACTACTGTGTACTACACTGTACAGGGACTAAAATCACAATCACAAAGAAACATGAGCACTGCCTTTGAGGAGTGTGTTTGAATTATGCATGTCTGTCCTTATAAGGACATATGATAACAATATTCCATTGCTTAGAAGATGATCGCTCATGCACTGGGAATGTAATTATTTACTTCAGGGGTGACAGGTGGTGATGGATATTTCTTCTTGTTCTTTCAGCTGAAGTCAGAAGCCATCCAGACTTCACATTTTCAAGGCAGACTTAATGAAGTCATTAGAACTTTAACTCAGGTGAGAAGAGAAATCTAAAATCCTTGGGTGGAAAAACAGTTCTCTTCCTTATTGTTTGTCTGATTACATAATACAAAATTTACCTGGAAAATGGGGGGAAAATCTCTGGTTTTGTACTGAGTTCAAAGGGCATTTGAGAGTGCCATATGATCCTGTATTCACTGAAAAAAATCGATTGCCATGGTGTGGATGTGGGGGAAAATTCACACTTGTACATTGCTGGTGGAGTTGCAAATTGGTTCAGCCACTCTGGAAAGCAGTATGGAGATTCCTCAGAAAACTTGAAATTGACCCATCTTTTGACCCAGTTATCCCACTCCTTGGTTTATACCCAAAGGACTTAAAGTCAGCATACTACAGTGATGCAGCCACATCAATGTTTATAGAAGCTCAATTCACAATAGCTAGATTGTGGAACCAACCTAGATCTATTGTGGAATCAATAGATGAATGGATAAAGAAATTGTGGTATGGATACACAATGGATTATTATTCAGCCATAAAGAAGAATAAAATTATGGATTTGCAGATAAATGAATGGAATTGGAGAATATTATGCTAAGTGAAATAAGCCAATCCCTAAAAAACAAAGGCCGAATGTTTTCTCTGATAAGTGAATGATGATAAATAACAGGGGCATAGTGGGGAGTGGATGGGTAAGAGAAGAATAGAGGAACTTTGCATTGTTTAGAGGGAAATGAGAGTAGGGAGGGGGTAGGGATAGGAAAGATAGTGGAATGACACAGACATCATTACCCTATGTACATGTATAATTGCACAAATTGTGTGACTGTACATCGTGTACAACCATAGAAACAAAAAGTTAGACCCCATTTGTATATAATGAATCAAAATGCAGTCTGTAAAAAAAAAAAAAAAAAAAAAATCTGCCCCTGGAAAAAAGAGAAAGCTGGCATTTTCTTAAGGTAAGTTGGTACTGATTTCTCTTACCAATTATAACCTGAACCTGTAAGGAATACTAGGCCCTCAGGACAAGGAAAACTGGAAAGTAATCCAGGGGCAGGGCAGATATCCATGAAGAATGGTCAAGAGACACTAATTCAGAGAACACTGGTAAAATATTTGGGTAAATCATTGTCATTACAACAATGACAATGAACTTATTCCTCTGCTAAGAAGTTGTTTTTATCCTTTATGATTTTTATTTTTAAAAAATGACTATTGCATAAAATTCAAAGCTATTGAATGAAAGAAGCTTAAAAAAAAAAAAAAAAATCACCGGTGTTCCTTCAAACCTGAAGCAGCTGCTGCTAATATTTGAGCATATTTTTCTTTAAGCATTCTTACTTTGTTTGCATAGTTGGTAGTCTTTCTTTATATAGAACTTTATATCTTTTTATTTTCATTTAGCATATTTGTTTTCATTCTTATGAAATATGGCCGATTATAATATCTACCACATAAAAGAGTTTTAGTAATTCATGCTTTTTAAAAGCAAACATAAATCTCAGAACTTAAAAACTCTTTTGCATACATGAATATGAATATGCTCAAAAAAGAATTCAGAAACAAGTTGCTATAACTTGGGAGAAAAAAATCTATTGTTGAGGTAAAGTCTCACATTTTAAGCTATTATTTTAAAAATACTTGTTTTGAATGATGTAGCATAAGACATTATTTAAAGAGGAGAACAAAATATCTCCTTCTAGTTTTAGAAGTATGTTAGTTTTAAGCAACTTTTCCTTCTTTTCTACATTTTAAATTTTCTTTCACTATTTTCTTAATATTCCTTTGAGACCAGGCTAACTCAGTGGAACCTGGGAAAACCACTAGTACTTTCTGTCATGATTGATTAATCAACTAGTTAATTGAGTCATTCAGTAATTCAGCAACCAGTTGTTGAGCACCTCTGTAACTTAGGTTTAGTGGTTTAGTGTTCAAGACACATGAAATCTTATTTTGTCATAGAACTTCTACTTACTAGCCAAGATATTACCTCATAAAAGATTAGCGACTTTCTATAGATGGACTTATTGAATGGAGCTTGGATCTTGCCCATTATTGAACTGTTATATTTTCATCTCTAGGTCACCAGTGTCTCTGGGGCGATTGGACTTCAGTCAAATGCAATCTGGCTTCTAGGACATCTACATCTCTCTACTCTGTCCTCAAATCAAAGCAGAACCTCTGGTAAGATTAAGGTCCTAAAACACTTGAGCTGTAAGAAGTAATTGCTGATTCAGGCTCTGTATTTCGTTACGAGCACTAATCTTCACATTAACTCTTAGTGGTGGGTATGACCATCTCTGTTTTTTGTCAGAGTGAGATGGGTGTGGAGAGGCTATCTGATTTGCCGTGGATCATGTGGTAGGAAGTTGTAGTTGCTCTCCAAATCCTATGTTTCTTCACTCCCCTTTGCCTCTCTTATAGTGTAGACATTCAGTCTAACCCCCATATTTTACAAATGTAAAATCTAAGACTCAGGAAGATTATGTGATTTACATATAGAGTTAGTTGAGTGACAAATGCAGAAATGAGGAGGCAGGCCAGTGAAGCTCAAAATAGACTATTTTTATTTTACTAGATGTAATGGTATTACATTTCATTAAAAGTCTCCTTATGTATGGCTGGAGTTTTTCTGGATCCTGGTTTTATAAAAATAATGGGATAAGTGCATTTAAAGATGTGCACCTTGATGGTCTTGGAACTGAAATCCTTGGTCTTAACAAAGCCTTTTTTATTTGTAGCTTTTTTTACAAAAGTAATAAAAATATTTATAACCTCCACATACTTAATTTATGTTTGTACTTGAGATTTTCTGGGGAAGGCATCACTGTTAGTACATCTGCTCTTTGCTCTATGTAGAATTTGGATCCATGGGCTATCTTGAACCCAGGTCAGAAAGGTTTAAGTACCAAAGATTCATCATTAAAACTTATTTCACTTTTCCCTGAAAGATAGTCTGCTGATAGTATTACTATAAGCATAGGCTACTGTGATTACTACTTTCTCCCTTCTGTTACTCTGTAGCTACAGGAATAGGACATTGGTGCACAGCTTTCCCAACATAATTAACTTTAGAGAGCTGGAAGTTGGCATATTAAAATGGGAAGATGATAAAGAAAACAGTCATGCTGGAAATCCTTGGTTTTGCTAGTTTTCAGAATCTTAGTATCCTGGTTAGATTCCATATTTATGTCAGGCCTTTGATTTTTATGTAGGTTTTTAAGTGTCCTATTATGGGCTGCTTGGTCTGACCCACATATACTCAACTCAGGTCATAGTGAATCATCTTACACCCAGGATCTTCTGAACAAGATGACTGGTCTGGAAAAATACAGCTACTTGTTCCTGATGGAATTTTCCAACTGAGCCATTTATTGCAGTAAAAACCATCTCATGAAACAGTTATGGGGGACTGGGAGGAAAAGGATGTAGGAGACTCTCAGGACTCAACTAGCATAAATGTCACTGCCTCCCTGTTCCAGGTCAGCAGCTACACCTGCCTATTTGTACATGTTGGTCACTTAAAGGTCTCTGTCTTAGGTAAGAGACTGGTGCTGTTTATACTGGTTGTTGAATTTCCAAGGTTCATATCTGATTCTGCATGTCCTGAAGTGGCCCCTAGAATAGTGTTCTAAGCCTAGAAGCCCAGCCGACTCCTTGCTGATCCTGAGGAGTCACTGGATTGGGGCTCACCGAAGTAACATTGTAAAAAGGATTTTTTAAAACCACTTCAGTCAAATGTTCATCCTCTGATTTTTTTTTTTTTTTTCAGCCTCTGCTAGGTTTGCCACCATTTTAGATTTGCCTGTATAGCTTAAGTGATTACTTCAAGGCCAGTCACTTAATCTAATAGAATTAGTTGCAGCCACAGAGTATTGTGCTGAGATTAATGGCATAAACATCTCCGCTTTGTCTCTAGGTTGATATGGCAGCATGAGATCATTATCTTTCCTTCATTAGTCCTGCCAAGTTCACTGGTTAATTTGATCATTTTCTGTCTCCACAGTTCCTACTGACTATAGCTATTTGCCTGAAAGCAGTTTTATTAGAGCAGCCATTGGCTTCTTCATTACAGGAGGAAAAAAAGGCAAGTGAGCACATATCTTGAATTTTGTCATTCTTTCTACATGTTAAGTAGGTTTGTGTGCCCTAATCATGCCTCTATGGAATTAAAACAGTACAAATCTGAAGGGGGTATTGTTTTCTTCTGCCAAACCATCTTTCTAATAGAGATAAGCAAGAGGCAAACTACAGTAATTGTTCCATAAATGTACACACTGTATACATTTGATTCTTCAAATCACTGTCTGCGATCTTGAATGGCTCTGTGAAAATCTTAATCTTCTATTGGACCGTTTCAAAAGACACATATTACTTTTCCTGTCAATTTCAAGTGAATGTGATCTAAGAAGAGAAAACACCTGGTGCAGTTTGGATCCCAGAACTGTCTGGGAAATCAGTCTTGTCCCTGCACCTTGTATGATCACTGTATGATCACTTGTGTTGGAGTCACTGGCTCTAGATCCTATTCTCAGTTTGTGTTCTTTTGCTCAGTACACATTTGTCCTTTGTGATTCCATGTTGCAGCCACCTACATTAGCACACATGCCATTTGAAAATGGAGATTTAATGCCCTGCTTTAACTGGAGCCACAGCAATGCCATGTGAGTTATTGAATATGTGCTCCATGTGAGTTATCGAATACGTATTCCATGTGAGTTATCGAATACATGCTCTTTAGTGATGCACATACACTTTTTTGAAGCTGTAAGGAAAATGTGGGTTAGAACTGAACACGTCATGGCCCAGGCACCAGCTTTGTTAATGTACTATACCTCACTCATGATTGCAAATGAGTGAGTCCCTGTACTGTAGCAAGACCATTATGATTATGGAAATAAAAAAGTTTTTAAACACATCAAAATAAAAACTAGAAGAAATCTGGAGGAAACAGTTTGAATAATGAAGGTCATGGAAGAATAAAATCTCACCATTGGAAAGGATGTCTGATTTCCCACTGAGTACAGTAATTCTGGAGCTTCCAGATTATGAGTAATCATCATAGCCTGGAGACACATTCCTTTAATTTCTGGAGTTCTAGCATATATGATATTGTCCTATTATTGTGAGTTAGCATTATTTGCTTTTAATTATCCTTAATAAAAATTGACATATGTCTTTGTTGTACATGACACATGTTTACAAGCATTGTATGCTACATATAATGTACAAATTATTTTATTGATTATATTGCCATGAATCAAGTCTGCTTAAGATAGATATCATAAAGATATCTTCATAAGTAAAAAATTGAATTCTTACTAAATGAGCACCTAAAATTTTCTTGGCCAAAATAATACCAGCACAATATATTTTTGCTATATTTTTATTAAGTTGCTCATTGTTATAAAATTTTAAAATGATGGTACTGTGAGATATTTCTGTGAGAAATAAAATCAAAACTCCTGGGTCAAATGAAAGATTTTTTTTTCTGTTCAAGTAAATAAAATGCCATTTTGAGTCCCCAGATCTGTATTTCTTGGCAGCAATGAATTTTCTCTGAATCTTATGGGGAACTCTTGGTTAAATGTAATATTTTTATGATTATGTAGTCATGGCACAGCAGGAACTGTTCTGCTCTAAGACTTAAATATCAGGTTGTGACTGAATTGGTGTTGTGATGTGTAGTCTCGCTGAAAGCTATTTTAAAACTGATAAATGAAGTATTAAAAAAATGCCATATTACCAATTGGATTTTTGGCATTTTCAGGTTGTGGGAGAGGGCTGCCTTCTTGTCAGGTTTGCTCACTAGATTCAGAGAAAAATCTATTCAGCCTTACACATTACTAATGATGACCCCAGAGGAGTGGGGGCCGTGGGAGGCTGACCTCCGCCTCCGAAGCCCATTTACAAAAACAAAACCAGACCCTGCTCTATGGGACTAAATGGGATGGCCAAAAGCGGAGGTGTGCATGCAAACGAGTGTTTTCTTCTTCAATATGTCCAGCTCATTTGAATTTTAATAACTCCCTTCTGAAGCAGCTTTTGAGTTTAAATGTCTGGATGTCACTCATCAGAGCCCAGTGGGGCTGCTGGTAGGAAGGATGACAACTTTGGTGAACTCATTTGAGGAAGAAATGGTTTTAGAGAATAAAAATCATGCTTGGTGTAGGCTGAAGGTAGTAAACTTCAGGGATGGTTTGGTTTCACTGCCTTAGTATGCTCTTTGTGACATTAACTCACAAGAGGAAAAGTGATGGGTTGTCTTGGAGCCACACTTACGCCTAGATGAGATTGGGCATTGTGAGTTTCATCCTGGCCAATCAAATTTGAGATAGCACACATATTAATCGGTTTGCTAAGGCTCAGGACTTTTGTCACTTGGGATACTCACTTTATACTGATGTGATAGGACACACAGGATGTTCATGGCATCCATTCCTTCACAGAGCTGAACAGTTTAAAACCATACCAAGTCAATAAACTTCATTCAGTTTCTAAAGGTTTCAGTTCATGGCTTTGACTGTAATTGCTTTTTGTGTACCATGTGACATTCCTGTGCTTCCCTGATGGCCCTGGCCTCCTCTTATCAGATGTATCCTTACCGTTTGTGGTCATTCTCTTTTCTCTGGACATTTCTTCATTATGCTAAATTTAAAATCTTTGTTCATAATTGAATTCCTCCTGTCATGAATTGTTCCTTCTGATAAAGGCATATAAATTTTTGATTCTTATGATTTTTCTTTCTTTTCTACTCATTTAGTCTTTATTTCTAATCTTTGTTTTCTCAATCTTCTAGCACATTTAGATTTCATTAAGAGTTTATCTGCCTCTTTTACAGAATATTTAAGACATATTTAAAGTATTTAGTAAAGGTATTAATCTCTTTCTAATGCTAACATTAGGTATTTCTACATAATAGGATTATTTTTGTTATCATTCTATTACTGGGTAATGTGACTAATACTTTCTAAGCTTGTATTTTTCTATTAGGCTCTTAAGTTCACAGTAAGAAGTCTTATCTGAGAAAAGTATTTTAAAATCTGTGTGATACAGTTCTTATGAATGACATTTCCTTCTTAATATGAATTGATTGGTCAGTGATCTGTGTATATAAGTATTAGGCTTGTGCACAAATTATCAGGGGGTATGTTCTCAGTCATTTTTGGATTTTAAGCATGAAATAATTGTTGATTAGGAATCTAGCCAAAGGAACAGATTTAATGAACTGAGTATAAAATAATATGATAAAGTGGTCAACTTTTTGATGAAAATATGGAGTTGGTTGCCAAGACTATGTATAATTTAAAAATATTTTGACTTAGTAATATTTTATCTTTACAACTGTTTAAAAATAACATGAGAAATGAGTATAGGTGTAAAATACTATGTTTAAAAATGATCTAAAAAAGACAAAGTGGAATTCATGGAAGGGAAGGGAGAAAGGAATAGGAATGACAGTGGAATGAATCTAACATGAGTTTCCGATGCACATATATGAATACACCACAGTGAATTTCCACATCATGTACATCCTCAAACTAGAATCTTAATTAGAATAAGACATACTTCATGTTTGTATAAATACGTCAAAATATACTGTCATGTATAACTAAAAAGAACAAATAAAATTAAATTTATAAAAGAAAAAGAACCTCCTGTAGTAGCAACACCTAGAGACAGCAACTATATATATAGCATTATATGTCCTAGATTTATGTATGTATTATATTTGTAAAATTATCTTATATGATTTTTAAAAATTTAATGACTTTTCACATAAAAGGAGGCTTGGAGGAAGTATGAAAATTCTATAGCAGCAGTTTCTAAACATTTGTCAATAGAGATGTTTTCTATGGGTTTTATTTTTATCATTTTTATTTTTTTTTTTTGGTACAAGGGATTAAACCCGGGGGTCCTTTACCACTGAGCCACATCCCCAGACCTTCTTTGAATATTTAGAGACAGGGTCTTGCTGAGTTGCTTAGGGCCTTGCTAAATTGCTGAGGCTAACTTTGAACTCGTGATCCTCTTGCCTCAGCCCTCCAAGCTGCTGGGATTACAGGCATGCACCACTATGCCGCCTATTTTTATATTTGTTGTAAACATTAAAATGTGTGGTAAGGAAAAGTCACTGATTATCCCGTGACTCTATAGATATTATCAATTTTAAATGTTACTTTTTAAATTGATGCTTTTATACACATACAAGTTTTACACATTTCCATATGTATATGTGTATTTGTATTTTTTAACCTAATATTCTAAACACTTTCCCATTTCTCATGTATCCCAATAGTTAATCATTTTAAAATGTAGAATATTTTATCAAGTTGGTGATTCCTAATTAACTTAACCATTACTCTATTGGTCATTAAAATTTTCCATCATAGTGAATATCTTTATGCATGTAGCTGTCTGTCATCTGCAGTAGCTTTCCTTAGGATAAATTCTCAGCTGTTTATTAGTGGACAAGAGTCTGATGATGTGGTGACTAGGAGAATGGCATGGCCTCATTGCTGTTCAGAAAGATTGTGCCAGTTTTCAGTTCCTCAGCCTTTATGACTCTGCAGAGCACTGTATCATAGAGGTTAAAAGCATGGGAGCCAGGCTGCCTGAGTTCACCTCCCGTTTCCACTGCTTGCTGGCTCTGTAATTTAGGTGCCTCCTAAGACCTTAAGCCTTGGTTGCTTTTGCAAAATGGAGAAAATAATTGAATCTTCTTTATAGAGTTTTGTAAGGGTTATGAGCCACTTTATATAATACTACTTAGTAAACAAAATAAAGAATAAACCCCTTCTAGTTATAATATCATATTACAAAGTAAAACAAATAGATAAGCCAAAAAATGAGTCAGACTGTTTTTATTTGCATTTCATTGTCAGAAGAGATGAACATTTTTGCATACATTTACTGTTCAAGAGATTTTTATAATTAAATTTTAGCCTTTCTTTTTAAAACTTGGTATGTTTTAATTTTTAATTTTGAGGTAATGTCAAACTTACAGAAGAGTTGCAAAAATTTACAGTAAAGTTGTAAACATTCTTCTGGCTGTAAGGAAGAACTCCCATATCCCTTCACCCAGTGACTTTCCTCAAGTTTCACTAATGACCCCACTGACATCTTTACTAGAAAAAGATCTGATCCAGAAGGTAGCTGTGCACTTACTCATCACATCTCTTCCATCTTCTTCAATCTGGAACTGTTCCTCTGTCCTAACTTTCATGACTTTAACATGTTTTAAGATTAGAAACCAGTTATTTTATAGAATGCTCTTTAATTTGGATTTACCTGATGTTTCTCATATTGGAGTCAGGTCACTCATTTTTAGCAGGAAATCACAGAAATGAAATTCAGATTTCCTTACGGCATCCCATCAGCTGACACATGGTATCCATCTCCCTCTACTGACCACATGATAAGGTGATGTCTCCCAGGTTTCTCCATATGAAGTTACTATTTTCTTTATCATTAATAAAAAATTTTTAAATATCCTATTTTCACCCATTAGTTTTGATGTCCTTTAATGTATCTTGCCTGAATTACTAGTATGATAGTTGCCAAAAGGTGATTTTTAAATTTCCATCATTCTATGTATATTATTTTAATAGGCATTCTGCTTTAAGGAGGCCTTCTTTCCCTCTCCTCCCACCTTCCCTCCCTCCCTTCCTTTTCATTAGTATGAGCTCTTCATTTCAAATTTTATTTATGTATTATTCAGTTGTCTTTATTATTTTGATCTTCAGATTGTCCCAGATTTGACCAGTAAGTGCTTCTTCAAGTGACTCTTGTGTCTTTTCAACATGAACCTGTGCCTCTCTCAGTTCTTTATTGCTTTATGACCCAAGAAGTTGTTCTAGGCTTATCTAGTACTATCTTCAGCCTTGTAACAACTAAACAGCCCAGGTTCCTTCTAGCAGAGAATGGTATTTAGAAGCTAAGATCTGGGTATAGAGTATCTCATTGCTACTGGGAAAATATCAGAGCTTTCTGGCCTGCTCAGTGGATAGAGCTAGAAAATATGTTTGCTCTCTCTTTTATATCTGTGTTTATTTCCTATATATCTATTTGTATCTATCTCTTTTATCACCATGAGTTCACACTGGTATCTGCAGTTCCAATTCGACACCACCAGAGTTCATTCTACCTTTCTCTATTTTCATATTCTAATTCCTTCCTCTCTCTAAGATGCCTGGATCATTGATGTATCTACTCATTCACTCAATTTTGTGTGTACCCCATTCCCTGTCCCCACTGAGCCACAGTCCTGCTACACCTCCTTTCTCAGTCAGGTTCTCATCTTCTCTGGGTACCCTCTCCCCCTGCTCCCTTGACTTGGTGGTCTACCTGGTGCTAAAGAGCCGGGGATGTTTTTGTTCCTGGGAACTCTGAATGTTGCTTTTAAGAAAATATCCTACTAACTTTTAGTATCTGACTGATGTTTTGGAATCATCAATTATTTTCAGTAACCATCCTGATGGTGGGGTAGTTTCCGGTAGAGGTCAAAGCATCTCATAGTTCCCACAAATGTGCCTTACTATAATTATCTCTGCCTGTGTTTTCTACTTTGTCTAGTAAAGCCTTCCTCATCGTTTCCATCTTGATTTAAACATCTTTTTTGGTGGAAGAAGATAGAGCCTTCTCCGATGTTCTTAGTTACGTTAGATTTCGTATGTGATGCATTCCTATGTATTTTTCATAGTACTTCACATACATGTCATTATTCACATAATTGTTCAATTCTTTTTTTAAAGTCTTCCTCATTAGACTGTAATTTCCTCAATGGGCAGGAGAAACATCTGTGTTTTATCCTAAATAGTTAGACTACCTGGCTTATAAAAGTATTCAAATACTGATATGCACATGTTTGTGTGTTTGCGTGTGTACTTAAAATAGTTCTCAGCTAAGTTGTCTCTAGCAACACTGAAAATAGAGAAAGTAAAGACATGTCCATACCATACAAGTGATGTGCAGGAGACAGAAAATATACACACCCCGGCTGTTAGCCTGCTTGTTGCCAGACTCTTCCAGAACTAGTAACACATGTGCATTGTGGCATTGAGATCTGATCCTCGGTGTAGCCAAAGTATGTGCGATAATGGGTCCTGTTGTAATGCATTATGTTTGGATATGCCATTTATAACTTTGAAGCTGTCAAATGGATGAGAGATTTAAAGCAACTTGGTATTTAGATTTCAAAACATCTGGATCTTTTTAACAAGTACCCCTAGGCATTCTCAGTTTCAAATCTATTGTTCATAAAGCATTACAGTATTTCTTCTTATCTAAGACACTTGTTTGAAAGGCAAAGCAGCAAAACAGGAACTGATCATTCCTGTTGTTTAGATTTGGAGTCTTTTTGTCCCATGCCAGTGATCTTTTCTCCATGGACTTTGGGACTCTCTTTCTATAACCCCTCCCTCCCAAATTTATGGAACTGCCAAATATTTTCTCTAGTCTAACAGTTACCATAGTTCCCTTCATTCCAGTTAATGTCAGAATCAGTTCTCTGCAAATATAGTGGAAATTTTTGTGTGATTCTAGTTATGCTCCTTGAAACTGATTCTCTGCCCTTTTAAATGTAGAAGATTTACTGCATTATGGACTGACATGATTTTCAAACCTATTCTCCATTTTACAAGTTCTCCTTGTTTCTGACACTTGCTTGTATATCAGGTCAATTCTAGCAAATATAGAAGCAACACGTAAAGTGTATAGTAAAGTGCAGTCATTGGCAAAAGTTCCATTGTCCTGTCAGAGGAGAACGCATTGTCTGAGCAATAAAACATCTGAAAAATGGTCCTATTTCACACAGGGTCCTAGTGTAGAGGACGGATGTGGACTGGATGCTTTTTCCTGGCTCCCTAGGTTCTCTGGAAACTGCAAAATTTTCTGTAGTAAATTCTGTCAAGGATCTAGGATAAAATTTTATGTAATTTTGAAAGCATTCAATCTAAAAAAGTTTCTAAATAGAAATCTGTTTATAAGATATCTATTTCCAATACAGAATTGTATACATTTCCTTAATAGGAGACAAATGTTATTACATGCACATATTTGCTATAATGTCCATGACTTTATCAGGCCATTTTCAGGTATCATGTATCAAAAGGACACTTAAAAAGCAAATTAATTTTTGTGTTTTTGTTGTGAGAAACCAAATGTTGGCTCCAATTTGTAGCCAACATTGTGTAGAGACACTTGCCACAAATGTGCTATCGTATAGAATCATATGAATATCCAAACTGTTAGCTCCTATCTCTTATTTTTACCACAGAGTTGACCACACCAATTTTGTCTTTTTTTTTTTTTTTCTTTCTTCCTTTTCTGTTGATCCTCTCATTAGAGTAGAAGCTCCATGAGAATAGAAACCCTTCTGTCTTGTTCAGGTCTGTCACCATTGTTGGGAACAGTACTTGATACCTGATAGATGCTCAGTAAACGTTTGAATGGGTTAATATAAATGCAGTACCTTCTTTGTCAGGAATTCTTGAAATTATATTGATTAACTCTCTGGTAATATTTCCTGAGCTCCCAGTATTACATCTCAAAGAAAGAGAGAAAGCTTGAGTTAGTGGGAGCACAGTATAGAAGAGTGCAGGAGCCTTGAGATTCAGTATTTTTATTTTTTATTTATTTATTTATTTTTTAGAATAAAGATCTTTTTTTCTTTTTTTTAGGGTGCTATCCTATTTTTTTTTAAATCGTAAACAAATGGGATACATGTTGTTTCTCTGTTTGTACATGGCGTAAGAGATTCAGTATTTTTAAAAAGCAAAAGGGTGTTGGTGGCAAACAGCGAAGGCACACTGCTAGTTTTAACATCCTACATTGACAGGAAAGGGCCAAAGGTCAGGAGGTAGTGGAGGGGCTGACTAGGCGAAGAGAAGTGCCGATTTTGAGACGATTTTTTTTTTTCCTAAAACACGGGGGAAAGACTTGAAGTAGAAGTAAAGATTTATGATTGTCAATACGTAAGTAATATTTAAAACTCAGCATAGATGAGCTCAGGCAATGAGAATCCATAGAAGAATATAGAAGTTTAGGGAAGCAATTATTTCAAGAGTGAGGACATGATGCACTTTCAGGTAGAAAATAATGGAAAAAAAAGACTTAAAAATGCTCTGAAATCTGGCATTTAGATGGCCAATAGAAATCTTAACCAGTGCAGTTTCAGTGGAGTGGTGGAGCTAATATAATACCTAGATAGTAAAGGTGTCAGGGTACTTTTTATTGCAGAAAATAATGACTGACTTAAATGAACTCAAATGTAAAGATATTTACTGCAAGGATTCCTAGGACTCCCAGAAATTCAGTTTCATTTCTTTTCTTCTCTTCTCCCTCCCTCCCTCCCTCCCTCCCTCCCTCCCTCCCTCCCTCCTTCCTTCCCTCCCTCCCTCCCTCCCTCCTTCCTTCCCGCCCTCCCTCCCTCCCTCCTTCCTTCCTTCCTTCCTTCCTCCCTCCCTCCCTCCCTCCCTCCCTCCCTCCTTCCTTCCTTCCTTCCTCCCTCCCTCCCTCCCTCCCTTCCTCCCTTTTTTCTTTTATTTTCTCTTTCAGGGCATACATGGTATCAATTTCTCTTAGATTTTCTACATTTCTTTCTAAAAAGACTGCTTCATGGCTTCCTCTGCTTCTTATATGCATCACAAAAAAATCTACCATTGTAACCATTTTAAAGTATACATTCAGTGGTATTTAATGACTTCACAGTGTCTCAGCTTCTAGAATGTTTTCATCACCCCAAAATGAAACTTTGAATGTATTGAACAGTTGTTCCTCCTTTCCCATTCCCCTCAGCCCTCAGCAACTGATAATCTGCTTTTTGCCTCTGTGGATTTGCCTTTGCTGAATATTGCATTTGAATGGAATCACATAATATGTGGCCTTTTGTGACTGGCTTCTTTCAGTTGTAGCAGGTATCTACCTCATTCCTTTTCATAGCTGAATAATAACCTATTGCATGGACATGCCACGTTTTATCTATTCATCAGTCAGTAGACATTGGGTTGTTTCTACCTTTTGGCTGTTCCAGGTAGTGCTGCT
Source organism: Sciurus vulgaris (assembly GCF_902686455.1). Classification (NCBI taxonomy): domain Eukaryota; kingdom Metazoa; phylum Chordata; class Mammalia; order Rodentia; family Sciuridae; genus Sciurus; species Sciurus vulgaris. Next base: position 39,412,419 of record NC_136476.1, read on the forward strand.
GTGAAGAGTGTGTACAAGAGTTTGAACACCTGTTTTTAATTCTTTTGGGTATATATATCGAGGAGGAGAAGAGCTGGATCTTATGGGGATTCTGTTTAACTTTTTGAGAAGCTACCAAACTTTCTTCACAGTGGCTGCACCATTCACGTTCCCATCAACAATATGTGACAGTTACATTTTCTTCACAGGCTTGCCAACTGTTTTCCATTTTTTATTATGATTGCCATCTGATTGGATGTGCAGTGGTATCTCGTGAGACTTTTATTTGCATTTCCCTAATAACTAATGATGTTGAACATCTTCTCATATCCTTGTCCGTCACTTGTGTACTTGCTTTGGAAACTTTTCTTTAAAACCTTGGCTCATTTTTAAAAAGTTAGGTTGTTTTCTTATCATTGAGTTGTGAGAGTTCTTGGTGTATTTTGGATACAAGACCCATATCTATGATTTGCAAATTCTTCTGTTCTGTAGGTTATCTTTTCACTTTTATAATTCTGTGCACAAAGTTTTTAACTTTGACAGTTGAATTTATCTATTTTTTTTCTGTTGCTCATGTATTTGCTGTCATACTAAGAACTCATTAACCAAATCCAAAGCCAAAGATTTACTCCTATGTTTTTTTTTTCCTAAGAATTTAAATTGGTTTAGACTTAATATGTGTAGGTTGTTAGTCCACTCTGAGTTGATTCTTGTACCCAGTGTAAGGTAAGGTGGCCAACTTTATTCTTTTGCATATGAATACCTAGCTGTCTCAGCACCATTGGCTTTTTGTTTCTTTGCTTATTTCGATTTTTGCAGTACTGGGGATTGAACCCAGTATAGGCAAGTGCTCCTGCCACTGAGCAGCAGCCCCAGCCCTTGGAATCAATTTTTTTAAAGTATCAATTGTTGAAGAGTTAATTCTGTCTTCTATTGAATGGTCTTGGCAACATTGTCCAAAATCAATTGGTTGTAATGTGTGGGTTTGTTTCTAGACTCTTAATTCCATTTCATTGGTCTGTATGTGCCTGTATCATTTTTGTTTTGATTACTGTGGCTCTACAGTTAAGTTTTGAAATTGGTATGTGTGAATCCTCCACATTTCTCTTTTTCAAGATTGTTTTGGTCATTTGGAGCCTCTGCAATTCCTTAATAATTTGAAGATTAGCTTTTCATTTCTGCCAGAAAGGTTCTTGGAATTTTGGTAGGGATTTCATTGAATCTATACATCACTTTGAGTAGTATTGTCATCTTAACAATCTTAAGTATTATACACCAAGAACATGGAATGTTTTACCATTTGTTTAGGTCGTCTTTTATCTCCTTCAGCAATCTTTTGTGCTTTTCAGTGTACAAGTCTTACAAGTCTTTCACTTTGGCTAAATATATTCAGAAGTATTTTGTTCTTTTGAGTGCTATTGTAAGTAGAATTGTTTATTAATTTCTTCTTCCAATTATTCACTGTTGGATATAGAAACATTTTTTAATTTTTATCTCATTCCTTGCAACTTTTAAAAATTATTTTATTGTATATTTTTTAAAAGATTCTCTGGGAGGACTGGAATTGTGGCTCAGTGGTAGAGCGCTTGCCTAGCGTGTGTGAGGCACTGGGTTCGATCCTTCACACCACATGACAAATAAATAAATAAGAAGATTCTCTGGGATTTTCTGTGTATAGGATCATGTCATCTGCAAACATAGTTTTACTTCTTCCTTTCCAATTCGAATGCCTTTTATTTCTTTTTCTTTCCTAATTGTTATAGCTAGAACATCCCAGATGAAGTGGTGACAGTGAACATCCTGTGTTGCTTCTTCTGATCATAGAGGAGGAGCTTTCAGTCTCTCACCATTGGGTATGAGGTTAACCATGGATTTTTTTTTCATAAATGCCCTTTATTTTATTGAGATAAACCATTCTGTTCTTGGCTTTCTGAGTATTTTTATCCAGCAATGGTGCTGAATTCTGTTTAAAAAAATTAATATCAAATCAGATTATAATGTGGTTTTAAAAATTTCTTTATTAATGTATATTACATTGGTTAATTTTCTTATGTGAAACCACTCTTAAATTCCTGGAATAAATCCTGTTTGTCATGGTGTATAATCCTTTTAATATGCTATTGGATTAGGTTTGCTAGTGTTTTAGAATTTTTTGTCTATATTTATAAGGGATATTGCCTTTGGTTTTCTTCTTTTTTTTTTTTTAATCATCATCCACCTTTGCTATCATCTTAATGCTGGTCTTACAGGATAAGTTAAAAAGTATTCCATTTTCTTGTATTTTTTTGGGAAAAACGGAAAAGGATTGGTGTTAATTCTTTGTGTGTTTGATAGAATTCACTAATTTAGTTTTCTGTTCCTGGACTTTTCTTTGTTAGAAAATTTTTTAAATTACTGATTTGCTACCCTTACTTGTTATGGGTCTTTTCATAATTTCATTTTATTCCTGAGTCAATTTGTAGTTATGTTTTTCTAGGAATTTTTGCACTTAATCTAGATGATCTAGTTTGTTAGCATATAGTTTTTATTTTTTCTGTATTTTTGTTGATACATTATAATTGTGCATAATGGTGGGGATTCATTACTACATATTCATACATGCACACAATTTAACAGTGTTATTTGGCCAATATCATTCCCCAGAATTTCTCCTTTTTCCTCCTCTCCTCCTTCCCTCTGGTCCCTTTCCTCTACTCTTCTACTCTCCCTTCCATTTTTCATGAGACCCTCCCCAACCCCTGCCACACACACACACCTTTCTTTTCCTTTTTCCTCTAGCTTCCACATATGAGAGAAAACATATAACCCTTGATATTCTGAGTTAGGTTTATTTTGCTTAACATAATGTTCTCAAGTCCTATCCATTTTCCTACAAATGACATAATTTCATTCTTCTTGTGTATATAAGCTACATTTCATTCTTCTTATGTATATAAGCCACATTTTCTTTATCCATTCGCTGATTGATAGACACCTAGGCTGGTTCCATAGTTTGGTGGTTGTGAATTGTGCTGCTATAAACATGGGTATGCGTGTATCACTATAATGCTGACTTAAATTCTTTAGGATAAATGACAAGGAGTGGTATAGCTGAGTCATATTGTGCTTCGATTGCTTGTCTTTTGAGGATCCACCACACTGATTTCCAAAAGGGTTATACTAATTTACAATCCCATCAACAGGTTGTAAGTGTTCCTTTTTCTCCACATTCTTCACAGCATTTATGGTTGTTTGTATTCTTGATGACTGCCATTCTAACTGAAGTCAGATGAAATCTTTATTATTTGCATTTCCTTAATTGCTAACAATGTTGAACATTTAAAAATATATCTATTGGCATTTCTGTTTCTTTTTTTGAGAAGCTGTTTAGTTCACTTGCCTATTTGTTATTATTATTATTATTTTTTAGTATTAAGTTTTTTGAGTTCTTTATATATTCTGGATATTAACCTTCTGTCATAAGAGCAGCTAGCAAAGACTTGTCTCCCATTCTGTAGGTTCTTTCTTCACATTCTTTTTTTTTATTGTAAAAAAATGGGATACATGTTGTTTCTCTGTACATGGAGTAAAGCATACCATTTGTGTAATCATAAATTTACATAGGGTAATGTTGTTTGATTCATTCTGTTATTTTTTCCTTCTCCCCACCCCTACACCCCTCTCTTCCCTCTGTACAGTCCTTCCTTCCTCCATTCTTGCCACCTCCCTAACCCTAACTCTAACCCTAACACTAACCCCTCCCACCCCCCCATTCTGTGTCATCATCCACTTATCAGCGAGATCATTCGTCCTTTGGTTTTTTGAGATAGGCTTAACTCACTTAGCATGATATTCTCCAATTTCATCCATTTGCCTGCAAATGCCATAATTTTATCATTCTTTATGGCTGAGTAATATTCCATTATATATATATATATATATATATATATATATATATATATATATATATATATCTACCACAGTTTCTTTATCCATTCATCAGTTGAAGGGCATCTAGGTTGGTTCCACAGTCTGGCTATTTTGAATTGAGCCGCTATGAACATTGATGTGGCTGTATCTCTATAATATGCTGATTTTAAGTCCTTTGAGTATAGGCCAAGGAGTGGGATAGCTAGGTCAAATGATGGTTCCATTCCAAGTTTTCTAAGGAATCTCCACACTGCTTTCCAGAGTGGCTGCACTAATTTGCAGCCCCACCAGCAATGTATGAGTGGACCTTTCTCCCTACATCCTCGCCAACACCTGTTGTTCCTTGTGTTCTTGATAATCGCCATTCTAATTGGGGTGAGATGGAATCTTAGGGTGGTTTTGATTTGCATTTCTCTTATTACTAGAGATGTTGAACATTTTTCCATATGTTTGTTGATTGTTTGTAGATCTTCTTCTGTGAAGTGTCTGTTCATTCCTTACCCATTTGTCGATTGGGTTATTTGCATTCTTGGTGTAGAGTTTTTTGAGTTCTTTATAGATTCTGGAGATTAGTGCTGTATCTGAAGTATGATTGGCAAAGATTTTCTCCCACTCTGTAGGCTCTTTCTTCGCATTGCTGATAGTTTCCTTTGCTGAGAGAAAGCTTTTTAGTTTGAATCTATCCCAGTTATTGATTCTTGCTTTTATTTCTTGTGCTATGGGAGTCCTGTTGAGGAAGTCTGGTCCTAAGCCGCCATGTAGAAGATCTGGACCTACTTTTTCTTCTATAATCTGCAGGGTCTTTGTTCTGATTCCGAGGTCCTTGATCCATTTTGAGTTGAGTTTCGTGCACGGTGAGAGATATGGGTTTAGTTTCATTCTGTTGCATGTAGATTTCCAATTTTCCCAGCACCATTTATTGAAGAGGCTATCTTTTCTCCATTGCATATTTTTGGCCCCTTTGTCTAGTATGAGAAAATTGTATTTATTTGGGTTTGTATCCATGTCCTCTATTCTGTACCATTGATCTACCTTTCTGTTTTGGTACCAATACCATGCCGTTTTTGTTACTATTGCTTTGTAGTAGAGTTGAAGATCTGGTATTGCGATACCCCCTGCTTCGCTCTTTCTGATAAGGATTGCTTTAGCTATTCTGGGCTTCTTATTCTTCCAGATGAATTTGATAATTGCTTGCTCTATTTCTGTAAGGTACACCATTGGGATTTTAATTGGAATTGCGTTGAATCTGTATAGCACTTTTGGTAGTATGGCCATTTTGACAATATTAATTCTTCCTATCCATGAACATGGGAGATCTTTCCATCTTCTAAGGTTTTCTTTAATTTCTTTCTTTAGTGTTTTGTAGTTCTCATTGTAGAGGTCTTTCACCTCTTTTGTGAGATTAATTCCAAAGTATTTTATTTTTTTCGAGGCCATTGTGAATGGGGTAGTTTTCCTAATTATTCTTTCCAAAGATTCATCACTTATGTATAAAAATGCATTAGATTTCTGTGCATTGATCTTATATCTCGCTACTTTACCAAATTCACTGATGAGTTCCAAAAGTTTTCTGGTGGAATTTCCTGATTCCTCTAAGTATGTAATCATATCATCAGCAAATTGGGATAGTTTGAGTTCTTCTTTTCCTATTCGTATCCCTTTAATTTCTTTGGTCTGTCTAATTGTTCTGGCTAGAGTTTCAAGGACAATATTGAATAGAAGTGGTGAAAGAGGGCATCCCTGCCTTTTTCCAGTTTTTAGGGGGAATGCTTTCAGTTTTTCACCATTTAGAATGATATTGGCCCTGAGCTTAGCGTAGATGGCCTTTACAATGTTAAGAAATGTTCCCACTATCCCTATTTTTCCTAGTGTTTTGAGCATGAAGGGGTGCTGTATTTTATCAAATGCTTTTTCTGCATCTATTGAAATAATCATGTGATTCTTGACTTTAAGTCTATTGACATGGAGAATTACATTTATTGATTTCCAGATGTTGAACCAACCTTGCATCCCTGGGATGAAACCCACTTGATCATGGTGCACCATCTTTTTAATATGTTTTTTGTATGCAATTTGCTAAAATTTTGTTGAGAATTTTTGTGTCGATGTTCATTAAGGATATTGGTCTGAAATTTTCTTTCCTCGATGTGTCTCCATCTGGTTTAGGTATCAGGGTGATATTGTCTTCATAGAATGAGTTTGGGAGGGTTCCCTCCTCTTCTATTTCTTGGAATACTTTGAGAAGTATTGGAATGGGCTCTTCTTTAAAGGTTTTGTAGAACTTGGCTGAGAACCCATCTGGTCCTGGACTTTTCTTTGTTGGTAGGCTTTTGATGACTTCTTCTATTTCATTACTTGAAATTGATCTATTTAAATTGTGTATGTCCTCCTGGTTCAGTTTAGGCAATTCATATGTCTCTAGAAACCTGTGGATGTCTTCGAAATTTTCTATTTTGTTGGAGTATAGATTTTCAAAATAGCTTCTAATAATGTTTTCTATTTCAATCGTGTCTGTTGTGATATTTCCTTGTTCATTCCGAGTTTTAGTGATTTGGGTTTTCGATCATCTTCTCTTTGTTAGTGTGGCTAAAGGTTTATCAATTTTGTTTATTTTTTTTGAAGAACCAACTATTTATTTTGTCAATTTTTTGTATTGTTTCTTTTGTTTCAATTTCATTGATTTCAGCTCTGAGTTTAACTATTTCCTGTGTTCTACTACTTTTGGTGTTGGTCTGTTCTTCTTTTTCTAGGGCTTTGAACTGTAGTGTTAGGTCATTTATTTATTGAGTTTTACTTCTTTTATTGAATGCGCTCCATGAAATAAATTTTCCTCTAAGTACTGCTTTCATAGTGTCCCAGAGATTTTGATATGATGTTTCTTTGTTCTCATTTACCTCTAAGAATGTTTTAATTTCCTTCCTAATATCCTGTTATCCATTCATCATATACTAGTATATTGTTTAATCTCCAGGTGTTGGAGTAGTTTCTCTTTTTTACTCGTTCATTTATTTCTAATTTCAATCCTTTATGATCTGATAGAATACAAGGTAGTGTCTCTATCTTCTTGTATTTGCTAACATTAGCTTTGTGGCATAATATATGTTCTATTTTAGAGAAGGATCCATGTGCTGCTGAGAAGAAAGTGTATTCGCTCTTGGTTGAATGGTATATTCTATAAATGTCCATTAAGTCTAAATTATTGATTGTGTTATTGACATCTATGGTTTCTTTTTTCAATTTTTGTTTGGAAGATCTATCTAGTGGTGAGAGAGGCGTGTTAAAATCACCTAGTATTATTGTGTTATGGTCTATTTGGTTTCTGAAATTGAGAAGGATTTGTTTGACACACATGGATGAGCCACTGTTTGGGGCATAGATGTTTATGATTGTTATGTCTTGCTGATTTATGCTTCCCTTAAGCAGTATGAAATGTCCTTCTTTGTCCCTTCTGACTAACTTTGGCTTGAAATCCACATTATCTGAAATGAGGATGGATACCCCAGCTTTTTTGCTGAGTCCATGTGCATGGTATGTTTTTCCCCATCCTTTCTCCTTTAGTCTATGGGTATCTCTTTCTATGAGGTGAGTCTCTTGCAGGCAACATATTGTTGGATCTTTCTTTTTAATCCAATCTACCAGTCTGTGTCTTTTGATTGATGAATTCAGGCCATTAACATTCAGGGTTATTATTGAGATATGATTTGGTTTCCCGGTCATATGGTTCATTTGTTAAATTTTATTTATTTATTTATTTTTTGACACGACTTGTTTCCTCCTTTATTTGACAATTCCTTTTGGATAATTCCTCCCTTTGCTGATTTGCTTCTTTGTTTTTCATCTCTTCCTCATGGAATATTTTGCTGAGAATGTTCTGTAATGCTGGCTTTCTTTTTGTAAATTCTTTTAGCTTTTGTTTATCATGGAAGGATTTTATTTCATCATCAAATTTGAAGGTAAGTTTTGCTGGGTATAAGATTCTTGGTTGGCATCCATTTTCTTTCAGGGCTTGAAAAATGTTCCAGGCCCTTCCAGCTTTTAGGGTCTGGATAGAAAAATCTGCTGATATCCGTATTGGTTTCCCCCTGAATGTAATTTGATTCTTTTGTCTCACAGCCTTTAAAATTCTGTCTTTATTTTGTATGTTAGGTATTTTCATAATAATGTGCCTTGGTGTGGGTCTGTTGTAATTTTGTGTATTTGGAGTCCTATAAGCCTCTTGAACTTGATTTTCCATTTCATTCTTCAGATTTGGGAAATTTTCTGATATTATTTCATTGAATAGATTGTTCATTCCTTTGGTTTGTTTCTCTAAGCCTTCCTCAATCCCAATAATTCTTAGATTTGGCCTTTTCATGATGTCCCATAGTTCTTGGATATTCTGTTCATGGTTTCTTACCATCACCTCTGTTTGGTCAACTTTGTTTTCAAGGTTAAATATTTTGTCTTCAATATCTGAGGTTCTGTCTTCCAGGTGTTCTATCCTATTGGTTGTACTTTCTATGGTGTTCTTAATTTGGCTTATTGTTTCCTTCATTTCAAGGATTTCTGTTTGTTTTTTTTTTTTCAGTATCTCTAACTCTTTCTTGAAATGATCTTTTGCTTCCTATATTTGCTCTTTTAACTGTCGATTGGTGTGATCATTCAGTGTCTGCATTTGCTCTTTCATCTCATTGTTTGCTTCCCTGATCATTTTAATTATGTACATCCTGAACTCCCTTTCTGTCATTTCTTCTGCCATGCTGTCATTGGATTTTATTGATGTAACATCTAGATTTGTTTGGGGCATTTTCTTCCCTTGTTTTCTCATATTGTTTTGGTATCAGTGGACCGCTGAGATATTGCAGATTTCCTCTATTGACTTATAATGTCCCTGAAGATTTCTAGTATATCCCCTCTTATCCTTCTTTAGGTTGAAGTCTTGGAGGAAGTTCATAATGTGGTGCTCCACAAGGAAGCTGCCTCTCTAGGAGTGGTGGCCTTCAGGTGGGGTATATTCCCTGCTAGTGGGCAGAGGTGCCTCCACTTTTTGACCAATGGTCATCCAAAGGGGAACTAGGCTGCAGGCTTTGGCAAGGCCTGTTTGGGCTGTGTCTCTGGTTTTACCATCCTTGTGGGAAAACCTCACCCGGCAGGAAAGACTCACCTGGTGGGGAGGTCTCGCTGGTCAATTCCCCTCCTAGAGGTTCCCCTCAATCCACAACTACCACCTGGCCTGAGCAGCCTTCCTCTGCAACGTTCCTGGGGACCTGGACCTACCTGCTGGGCCTGGGACCCTCACCCTTCGCAGATGAGTCTCCTTAGGCTGCCTCTCCTCAGAGAATCTGCCCGCAGTCCTGGAACCTTCGCTCCGTCCCTCAGTGTGTCTCTGTGTGGCTCTTCCACCAAGAAGCCTCCTAGATCCTGGGACCCTGCTCTGCATCTAATCGCCTGGCTATGCGGCCCCTCCTCTGAGCAGCCACCTGCAGCCCTGTACAGTCGCTCCGAGTCCCAGAGACCCGCCACACGCTTCTTCCTCTGGGCAGCCACCGGTGTTCTGGTTTGGTCGCTAGGAGTCCAAGCAACTCACTGCGCGCCTCCTCCTCCCAACAACCACCCGTAGCCCTGGTGCAGTCACTCCGAGCCCAAGTGACCCACCGCGCTTCTCCTCCTCCTCCGGGCAGCCCCTCCGCCCCAGTGTTCAGGAGCGGTTGCTCTGAGTCCAAATAGCTTGCCGTGCAGCTCATCCTCTGGGCATCCGCCCGGAGCTCTGGTGCGGCCGCTCCGAGTCCTAGCGACCCAGGGCGCTTCTCCTCCTCCTCCGGGCAACCCACCAGTGTTCAGGAACGGTTGCTCTGAGTCCAAACAGCTCGCCGCTCATCTCCTCCTCTGGGCAGCTGCCTGGAGCCCCGGTGGGTTGCTCCGTGTCCCAGCGTTGTGCTGAGGAGCCTCCTCTACGATGCTCCCAGTTGTCCGAGTTCACGGCTCCAGCAGGGGGAGGGGTGTCTCGTTGGGCAACTCTGCTTCACAAAGTTCCCTGCATTCCGGGACTACCGCCCCATCTGGGACTCCTCCCCAACGGGAGAGCCTCACCCCGTGGCTTTGAGTTGGCCCCACGTCTCTCAATATCTCCTCTTCTGAATCCTGAGTCCTGGAGCAACATGAAATGCAGCCACCCTCTAGTCCGCCATCTTGAACCCCCCCCTTCACATTCTTAATTGTTTCCTTTGCTGTGCAGAAGAATTGTAATTTGATACCTTCTCATTTATTAATTCTTAGCATATTTCCTGGGCTTTATGGGTCCTATATAGAAAGTCATTGCCTGTACCTATATGTTGGAGTCTTGACACAATCTATATGTCTTTCTTTGTGTTTTCCTTCCTAGGAGTTTCACAGGTTCTGTTATATCCTAGGTCTTTCCTCCATTTTCAGTTGGCTTTTGTGAAGGGTGATAATTTAGGATCTAGTCTCATTCTTGTACATTGAGATAAGCAGTTTTCTTAGTACCATTTGTTAAGAATGCTGACTTTTCTCCAATGTATGTTTTTGGTCCCTTTGTCAAGCATCAGATGGCTATATCTGTAAGGGTTTATCTATGCGTCTTCTGTTCTGTACCATTGGTCTGTGTCCATTTTTAAGACAATAACATGAAGTTTTTGTTTCTATAGCTGTGTAGTATAATTTGAAGTCAGGTAGTTAGTAGTCAGGTATCATTGCTTTTTTGGCATAGAACTGCTTTGACTATTCTCAGTCTTTATTCTTCCAAATGAATTTTAGGACTATTTTTTTTTCTAGTTCTGTGAAGAATGTCACTGTCATTTTGATGGGGATGGCATTGAATCTGTATGTAGTTTTTGGTAGTGTGGCCATTTTAACAATACTGATTCTGCCAATCTGTGAATATGGAAGGTATTTCTGTTGTCCTGTGTTTTCTTCAATTTCTTTCTTCAGTGTTCTACAGTTTTCATTGTAGAGGTCTTTCACCTCCTTGGTTAGATTTATTCCTAGGTATTTTATTATTTGTGGGGGGGCTCTTACGAATGAGATTGTTTTTCTGATTTCTTTCTCAGCAGATTCATTATTAGTATCTAGGAAAGGTATCGATTTTGTAACCTGTTAATTTGCTGAATTTGTTTATTAGCTGTAGAAGTCTTCTGGTGGAGCATTTGGATCTTCTAAGTGTAAGATCTCATAATGTGCCAACATTGATAATTTAACTGCTTCACCTTTTAAAAAATACCTTTTATTTGCTTGTCTACTTTTTTCTGGCTAGAATTTCTAGTATGGTTTTGAATAGGAGTGGTGAGAGTGGAGGTCCTTGTCTTGTTTTGAATTTTAAAGGAAATGCTTTCAGTTTTTCCCCATTCATTATACATCTGTTGAGATGCATTTTTCTCCCACTCTTATTTATACGTGAGCCTTTGTAGAGCAGTCTTCTCTTACCAGTGTTCTGAGATATCAGGTTATTGTGAGTTTCTCAGCATATTTCTAATGGGTTTTGTAGTATAGTTTCCCTGCTAGTTCTTTGATGGTGATTTGTGTATTTTGATACAGTGTATATTGTGTTAGAGCTTGAGGACTTCACTTTTCCCATAGGTCTCAAAAGAGTATGATCCTCCTTGTAGAAGAGCTTGTATTGCATATAGCAGGATGTGTAGGGGTACATCCCTGAGATTGCCCTTCTTCATTTAACAACTCTGTGTATTCTAAAGGAGCACAGGAGTGATCTATATTGAGAACCCTTCATAGGTATAGTGTCCACAGCCTCTTGTGTTAATTCTGTCTTTGCTTTAGAGTGGATGTCCTTCATTAGTTTTGCATTTTTGTCTTTTCTGTTCTTTGTGTTAAGATATTGCTGAAGTCTAGATGGTTAGTTTGTGGAGCAAGGTGCACTGTCTCTTGCCTGGGTTTTGTTCAGCAGCAAGTCTCTACCTTGTGAACTTGTAGTTAGTGTCCTGCCGGTTTCCAGCACCTGACGGAAAAGGAGGAAACAAACAATTGAAACAACATTAGCAAAAAATATATAACATTACAATAAATACTTAGTGCCTACTGTACCATCTACAACACTAATTACCACAAAAAATGGGAGTGATGGGATCAACAATTGCTGAAAGCAAAAACAGCAAATAGCCATGAACTAAATCTGGCAATAAAATAAACAGAAGGTGTCACATGCCATCCACTGTAGGACCATGAATGGTGAGGACAGGAGTTTTAAAAACCCAAGTTTTAAAAAGTGGCAAAAACACAGTTCATTAGGGAAAAGACAATGTAATAGGAAGGTAAAAGTTTAAAAAGTTCAAAATGTGAACAAGAGAGGAAGTAGAAGAAATGTAGTAAGCGATGGCTAGAAAGGAGAAGAAAAAATGTTAAAAATCAAAGCAAAGGGAGAGAACAAGGGAATTTGTCTGTTAGAGAGATGCAAGGAGAAAAAGAGAAACAAAAATAACACCAAATCAAAATAAGCAAACAAGAAACCCTAACCCTCAAAAGACAAGACAAATAATCATTTAAAATGCTAATAATGAGCCACGCACTGTGGCCCACACCTGTAATCCCAGAGGCTCAGGAGACTGAGGCAGTAGGATCTCAAGTTAACAACCAGCCTTAGCAAAAATGAAGCACTAAACAATTTAGTGAGACCCTAAATAAAATGCAAAATGGGGCTGGGGATGTGACTCAGCGATTGAGTTCCCCTGAGTTCAATCCCTGGTACCCACCCCTTACCAAAATGCTAAAAATGGGGGGGGGGGGGGGGGGGGAAGAAACACATATGTTTTATATCTACATATCCATTAGCCCAACTAAAACACCAAAGAAAAGGAAGAAAGGAAAAAAGACTCTGCATTTGTCCGTTGCGTTTCTGTGTGTCGTCCCTCCCCCATGAGGTTTTAAACCATTGCTGCTGCTCTAGTGTCCTCTTTCTTGTTCTTTGTTCAAAGCACCTTAACTTCTGGAATCTCTAAGAAACTCCCACTGTCTGATATTGAGTTTCAGTCTCTCACTGTACCCACCTCACCGAGAAGCCCTACTCCTGCTGCTTCAGTCCCGAGCCACAAGCAACTGTAAACGCAGCCTTCCTCACTCCACCATCTCGAATCCCGCTTAAGCGTACAGTTTGTCTTGGTGTTCTCTTATAATGCTTTTTATTTCTGCAAGGTCAGTAGAAATATCTCCACTTTCATTTGTGTTTTTATTTTATATTTAGTCTTTCTCTTTTCTTAATCTATCATGAGGTTTATCAGTTTTGTTGCTCTTTCCGAAGATCTAATTTTTTTTTTTTTTTGTTGGTTCTGTTGTTTTTCTATTCTATATTGTATTATCTTCACTCTAAATTTTACTATTTCCTTCTCTGTGCTAACTTTCAGTCTGTTTGCTCTTCTTTTCCTAGTTCCTTGAGGTATGAAATTAGGATATTGATTTGAGCTCTTTGTACTTTTTATAACACAGGCACTTATCACTAGAAATCTCCCTCAGAGAACTGCTTTTGCAGCATCTCATAAGTTTTCTATTTTGTGTTTTTATTTTCACTTGTCTCACAGTGTTTTCTAACTTTTGTGTGATTTCTTCTTCCATTTATTTGTTAAGAGTATATTTTTGACTTTCTATATATTTGTGAAATTTCCAGTTTCCTGGAAATGTTACTGATTTCTAGTTTTAGTTCATTGAGGTTAGTGAAAATCCATTTATGACCTCAGTTTTTTAAAATCAATTGAAACTTGTGGTTTGACATGTGGTCAGTCTGGGAGAAGATGCCATCTGTGCTTTATACGAATGTGTATTCTGATGGTGTTTAGTGTTGCATGACAACTAGATCTCTTTGGTTTAGAGTGGTTGTTAGGCCCTCTACCTCTATATCTTCCATTTGAACAGTCCATACATTATTAAAAGTAGTGTTTTGAAGTTTCCAACAATTATTATAAAACTCTATCTCCCTTCAATTTTATCAGTGTTTATGTATTTTGGGACTTTGGTATTTGATTCATATGTGTTCATACTTGTTAAGTTTTCAATTTTATTATATTCATATTATTATGTAACTCTCACTACCATTCATCTTCTAAACTTTGATAACTCATCATTTTGAATGTTATTATGTATTAACTCGATTAATCTTTTCCCCGTCCTCAGTGTTTACTTTTGTGTTTTGCCATTGGACTGTAATTATTTTTGCTTAGTGACTTTTAAAAACTATATTTTTAAAGCCTATATGTTTTGTCATATGTGGTCTTTGCAGCCTTTCTTCCTTTAGCTTGTGAATAGCTAGTGTCTGACAGAGCTTGCCTTGAATGCCAGAAGGAAAAAAGAGGGGAGACAAAAACAAAAACAATAAAACAAAAAACCCCTGCTTCCACTTCTGCTGCTCCATTTTTCAGTTCTACCAACCTTTCTGCTTCTTTTTTTAACTTATTCTGAATATGCAACTCCTTTTAAAAATTGTGGTAAAAGAACCATAAAATTTACCCTCTTTATCATTTTAAGTGTACAGCTTATATCGCTAAGTATATTTACATTGCTGTGAAACCAATCTCCAGAACTTTTTCATCTTACAAAACTAAAATTATACCCATTGAGTGAACAATATCTCCCTTCCCTCTCCTCAATCACAGTTTTACTTTACTTATCTATGAATTTGACTTTTATAGGTGCCTCGTATAAGTAGAATCACACAGTATTTGTCTTTTTGTGACGGGTTTATTTCATTTAGCATAACATGCTTAAGTTCACTCATATTGTAGCATGCAACAGGGTTTCCTAAGACTGAACAATATTCTGTGGTGTGTGTGTGTGTGTGTGTCTGTGTGTCTGTGTGTGTACATATACATACATAGTAGTGTTCGTTTGCCTGTGGGTTTGTTTTCTACATTTTCAGTTACCCATAGTCAACTGTAGTCCAAAAGCAGAAAATAGAAAATCCCAGCAATAAACAACTCTTAAATTTGAAATATTGCATCATTCTGAGTAGCATGGTGTAATTTCATGATGTCCCACTCTGTCCTACCTAGCACATGAATCATAATTTTGTCCAGCTTATCCATGCTATATATGCTGCCCATCTTTTAGTTGCTTTACAGCTGGCTAAATGATCAGATCCACTGAAATGGTATTGCAGTGTTTGTGCCAAACAACTCTGTTTTACTTAATAACAGCCCTGTCTTAGTCCGTTTTCTGTAGCTATAAGAAAATACCTGAAACAGTCAGTTATAAAGAATAGAAGTTTAGTTTACAATTCTGCAGACTGGGAAGTCCAAGAGCATGGTGCTAGCCCTGGTGAGGATCTTCTTGCTGAATGATAAGGTGGTTGAGGGCATTGCATGATGAGACAGAGCAAATTTTTCAGCAGTAGTTTACAGAGTCACTCCTTCAGAACCCATTAACCACCTCCCCAAGATTCCACAGTTTGGGGATTATGTTTGCAACACAGGAAATTTGGGAGACACATTCAGACCACAACAATACCCAAAGTATAGGATGTGCCAAAGAGAAACTTTACAGCACTCCTTTAAGTACCATTTCACATTCATCAAGAAGAAGGGTGTATATTCTATAGTAAGAAGTTTTGAGAGTAAAACCATATTCATGTTTTATTCAAGGATATTATTATCATTGTTCTATTTTGTTATTAGTTATCATTAATCTCTTTCTGTGCCTACTTTACAAATTAAAGTTTATCCTGGGTATGTACATGTGGGAAGAGCAGTTCTTAACATTTGGTACCATCTGCTGAAAGTGCCCTGAGGAGTAGGTGAGCAGCGAGGCAGTAACATAGAGTAAATTGTTCTTTTTAAAAACTAAATAAAAAGACACGAGAGTGCGGAAGATCTTGAGCTAAGTTAAAAACAAAAAAGTGGAACTCTCCTATCCTGTCAAGAGAGAAAGATTGGAGACAAATAAAAGAGGGAAGAGGAGAGAAAATAAGATATTGTAGCAAATGGGGTTGAAATTCAGAGCACAGAATTGAAGGGCTTGAACACATGATACCGAATTCTTTGAAACGAAGGGAAAGTAGTGATTTTCCATACTCATGATGCTATGAAGATGTTTTATTATTTTTTCCTTACAGGTCCTGAAGCTGTGCCTCCTTCCCTTCTCAAAGTAGTTATGAAACCCATAGCAACTGTTGGAGAAAGCTACCAGTATCCTCCTGCAAACTGGGCTGCGCTCCTTTCTCCACTTATGAGGCTAAACTTTGGTAAATATCAAGTGTTTTTAGGTCTTCAGATTTTGCTTTTAGGATCTGACCTGAATGGGAAAACAGATTCTTTGTCACAAGTTGTAGTAACTGGTGGACTTCGGGATCTTGTGGCTGTTTCTTTCTTTCTTTCTTTTTTAAATTCCACCATTTAAAACATTTGTTCTTATTAGTTATACATGACAGTAGAATGTATTCTGACATAGTATACATATATGGAGTATTACTTCCTATTCTTCTGGTTATACGTGATGTGGAATTAATTACATTGGTGGTCTATTCATATACGCACATAAGAAAGTAATATCTGATTCATTCTACTATCTTTCCTATTCCCATCCTCACTCCCTTCCCTTCATTCCCCTTTGTCTAATCCAGAGTACTTATATTTTTCCTACCCCTCTGCCCCCATTGTGAGAGAATATTTGGCCTTTGGTTTTTTGGGGGGTTGGCTTATTTCACTTAGCATGATAGTCTCCAGTTTCATCCATTTACCATCAAATGCAATAATTTCACTTCTCTTTATGGCGGTATCGTATTCCATTGTGTATATATACCACATTTTCTTTATCCATTCATCTGTTGGAGGGTACCTAGGCTGGTTCCATAGTTTAGCTTTTGTGAGTAGAGCTGCTGTAAACATTAATGTGGCTGCATCATTATAGTATGCTGATTTTAAGTCCTTTGGGACTTAAACCAAGGGGTGGGATAGCTGGGTCAAATGGTGGTTCCATTCCAAGTTTTCTAAGGAATCTCCACACTGCTTTCCAGAGTGGTTGCATCTATTTGCGGTCCCACCATAAATGTGTGAGTGTACCTTTTTTCCCCACACTCTTGCCAATGTTTATTTTTGCTTGTATTCTTTTTTAAAATTCGTTCTAATTAGTTATACATGACAATAGAATGCATTTATGCATTTTGATACATCATACATAAATGGAGTGTAATTTCTCATTTTTCTGATTGTACATATTGTAGGGTCACATCAGTGATGCAGTCATATATGTACATGAGGTAATACTGTCTGTTTCACTCTCCTATCCTTCCTACCCCCAAACCCCTTCCCCTTGCTTCACTCCCCTCTACCTAATCTAAAGTATTTGCCCTTCTGAGTCTTTGACTTCCTACAGCTGAGGGTGAGGAGAGAGAGATCTAATGACAGGCCAAACAGAGTAGTTAAAAACACTGCTTCTCTGCAGTGCTGAGCATGTGGTGCACACCTGGTATGGTGGATATCAAACAGTACTTCCAGAGCCCTAGGTTTCAAGGAAGCACTCTATGGGATACTGTGTTTTCTATTGCTGTTGTAACAAATTAGCATGGACTTAGTGGCTCAGAACAACTCAGATTTATTATCTTACCTTTGTATCATCCAGCTGTCCAACCTGATTCCCACCAGACTAAGTCAAGGTACAAGCAGGGCAGATTTCCTTCCTAGAGGGTACCCATATCTTTTCACTTGATGCCCTCTTTCTCCAACTTCAAAATAAACAAAGCAGGGCTGAGGCCTTCTCGCAGTATCTTCCTGGTTTTCTGCAGGCAGGAAAGTTTTTCCATATTTAAGGACTCTTATGACTAATGAACCCACTTAAATAATCCAGAATAATCTCCTGAACTCAAGGTCCTTAACCTTAATCATGCCTGCAGAGTTCCTTTGCCATATAAGTTAATGTATTCACTGGTTCCAGGGAGAAGGATGTGGAAGTCATTACAGGAACATCATTCTCCCTACCAGAGATCTTCATGGTGAGAGGCAAAGGGAATGCACAGCTCAACACCTCCCCTTCATCCACAGCAACCCCTCTTGTACAGAAAGGAATTATCACATGCACATATATTTCTTGATCCCTGCCTGACTCCATAAAAAGAACAGTTTAAACAGTGTCATAAAATTATGTGCTTCTATTGCCATGGCTGATTCATGGTTCTATCACCTACAGTAGAACGTTTATGTACAGATGATATACAGAATGACTTGTGTACTGTAATTTATATATGTAATTTTAGATATAATTAAAAGTGGTTTGGGGCTGGGAATGTAGCTGAGTGGTAGAGTGCCTGCCTAACATGCAGGAGGTCCCAAAATCAATCCCTAGCACCACCAAAATTAATAAATAAAAATAAAAAATATTTTCACTATGCTCAAGTTTTGCAGAAATGTTTATGTTTGAACCTAATCTCTGTATAAGACATGATGTCACCAAACTAGATTTCCAGAGATTTCATTTGGAAAACATGTTTCTCTGTCCCTCTCCTGCTTTTGTATATGATACTGAAAATATGGTGTACTGTTTCAGCTAAGTCCTTAGAAAAAAAGGAGAAAAGGTTTGGCTGGGAAAATAAATCCACTAAGAGGAAATAGAATACAGAAAAGGTCTGGTCAGTAGAGACAGTAGCTGTATCTATAAGCCATTTCATACACAGGTAGGTTTGTGTTGGATTCAAGGTGGAGCAGAAGGGAAAACAGGGACTGCATGATTTTTAGGTAGCATTTTCTCTTAGTTTTGGTAGTGTTTGAACATTTAGGTTTCTCTAGGTGGAAGAGAAACTTTACTCACTAGCTAAAGGCCCTTGCCAATCCCAAGACTTGGTACTGGACACCACTGCTCACATTCTTCACCTCATCACCAATAAGGTCTCTTGAAATAACTTTGGTTTACTCAAGTTATGTTACCTGCAAAATCCTTTCACTTAGCAAGTGCTTTAATTCAGACATTAAAGCCTGGAAATGATTCAGTGAAGCAACTCACTTACAGAAATCTTTTTCTCTTCTCTTTTAGGGGAAGAGATACAGCAACTCTGCCTTGAAATCATGGTGACTCAGGCTCAGTCATCCCAGAATGCAGCTGCACTGTTGGGCTTGTGGGTGATGCCACCCCTGATCCACAGCCTGAGCGTATGTACTAGTTGAGGGCATTGGCTGACAGGCGGGTAAACTGAATTTGGAGATTAACATTCATTTGGGGATGTGTTCTCAGAGTCAAGAGTGGACTGATGGAACTTTACAAAAACAGGGCTTGATAGTAGCTGGCCCACAGATTGGAAAATGATTCAGAACTGCTCTCCTGTCACTACCATTTATCATTTAGCTACTGTGTATTACAAAAAGGGGAAAGTGATAGCCAGAGGTAACAAGGTTCCTTTCTCAAGATCATACAACTAGAAAGTTGTGGAGTTCTTTGAATCTCCGTTTATTTGTGTGATATGCATAGTCATTTCTGTACGTATTAAGAAAAAAGCAAAGCTACATGCACTGGACTCAGCCCTTTCCCAGAGGAGAAAGCAAAGAAGGTGAACCTTAAAGGTTTGGTAGGATTTGGTCAGGTACGAAGGGAGGTAGTGGGAGAGTGTGGGTGGAGAGAGCGTGAACCTCCGCTGGGGTGTTCAGCTTGAACCAAGTGCCGAGAAGAAAGTGATCCAGCCTGGTATCTGTGATAGAGGGGTCAGCACCTTCCACATACGGATCAAAGGTAGACAGGAAGAATAGAGTAATAGTATTTGAAGATGTGAAGTCATTAAAGATGTTTAATTTTGAATTCATGTCAAGCTAGGAGAGAAAAACAAATTCTAGATTCATTAGCGGTTTATCAGTTGTATGAATAAATGATCTTTATCTTTGAATTTCTCTAAATGTAACCTATTATTCTTCTGTTCTCGGAGGCTTTAATTCTTTAGTGCAAGGCTTTTTCATTTCCTCAGTCTTTTGGCTTTAGTCCCCACTCTACATTGTTTTTGAGTTCCTGGCCTTTCCTACTCCTCCTAGTTCCCTTTAATTAAAGGTGCACGTTGTTGAGGCCTGAGTCCACCCTACCCACTCCAAGTGACTTCCATTTAGCTGTCATTGAGCACTTGCTATGTACCTGGTACCTGTTAGCACGGAGTGAGTACTTGCAGACATCAGATGTGATCTCTACAATTTTTACGATTTTTAAAAATGGTTTTAATGAGTTATAATTTATATGGCCCGAAAATGGCCATTTAATTGTAAATGTTGGTAAGTTTTATTTCCTTTATATGTTTTCCGTCATCTCCAAGAACACCTCCCTCACTCAGCACAAGCTCCATTGTGCCTAGATTTATTCAATCCCACTTCCAATCTCAGGCTCAGGCCACCACGGACCTGCTGTCTCTTAAAGTTTCTCCTGTTTACAAGAACTTTTATATAAATTTAAATTTAACATAAATTTTAGAAATCATTTAGAAAAGAATCATATAATATGAAGTCTTTGGTGTCTGGCTTATTTTCTTTCTGAGAAATACATTTTAATCATTTTATAGGTTGATAAACTGAGACAAATAGAAATCCAGCAAAGTTTGCATAGCTAATATATGGGAGAATAATATCTAGCTGACTCCAAAGCCTTATACTATTAACTCTTTTTTCCCTTTGAATCAGGGATATCTCTAACAGCATTTTGTTTCCTTCAGAAATTTTTCTAGCTATTAGTAATCTTTTAATTTCTGTTTTAGACCTATGTGGCTCTTTGTCTTTGGTTGTGAGTCTTTTTATCTTTGTTAATTAATGTATCATCTTATAAAATGATCTGAGATGGCATATTCCTTACAATGAGCCTCTCAGAAACTCGTGTCAACTACATTGATCTTTCTGGAAAGCTACTGATTTTGTTGACAGGCATTATATTTTCAGACAACTCCTTTTAGCCTTTAGTATCACAGCTATTAAAGTCTGTGTCATGTGACAGAGCGGTGCTGTGGTGAGCTTTGAGTCACTGTGGTCAGTTCCATGTGCTCTGCTAGTGGCTCTTCAGTCAAGTGGCCCGGGCATGCCATTCTCCTTATTGCTTCCCTATTTTCCTCAGAAGAAGAAATTAGCAATATCAAATGCCCTGTTGAGTTGTGTCCAGCCGACAGCTTTTCATCTTCAGAAGCTTTCCTTGCTGGAGTATGTAGCCTTTTAAAACCAAATAGCAACTGTTGTGTACTTTCAGAAGTAGCGTTTTATTATCCTCTAAAAAGGTCTACAGTTTCAGTTGAGCCTTTCACAGATGGACTGGCAGATAGCACATATACACAACAGTCACCCTGAATCAGAAGTAACTGTAGCAACCAAGTTACATGCACTGATGACCAGTTGGACCATGAAGCCGTGGGACAGTGAGGGAGAGGAAGCTAACCGACCCTTTTATCTCTTGGTCTATCCTCAGACACAGAGATGACCCTGAGGTTTCCAGCACTGCAAACTCAGGCTCACCTGTTTACATCTGACCTCTTCTGTTTTACTTCTAGCTGGATATCAAGAAATACCTCCTGGTGTCTGTGCCTCTGTGGATAAAACATGTCTCTGATGAACAGATCCTTGGTTTTGTTGAAAACTTAATGGTGGCAGTTTTTAAAGCAGCTTCCCCACTTTGCAATCCTGAGTTATGCCCGAGTGCCTTGCAGGGTCTGAGCCAGGCCATGAAACTGCCCAGCCCTGCCCACCACCTCTGGAGTCTGCTCCGTGAAGCTACTGGGAAAATTTTTGACCTTCTGCCAAATAAGATTCGGGTAAGGAACAAAAATATTTACATTCCTGACAATTTATGTTTGGGCTTCTTTAAAGCCTTTTTGGCAAAGGAGAGAGTTGTATGTTTTAAGAATGTGGGTGGGAAGGCTAGCAAGAAATAACCACATTCTTCACTAGGAGCGTGTTTGCTTCCAAAGAGCTAAGCTGAGGTTGAATATTTAGAACCAAAGTTTCAAGTAAGCTTAGAAGCAGCTTAAGCAGTGCTGTACCAGGAAATTTGTTGTTGGGTCTTTTTACCACATGCCTGTAGAAGATGAGAAAGCTCAGAAATCCTTTCATTTTACACCTGGAGAGTCCTAGGGTACATTATCCAATAACTGTTTTTACCAAATGACTTAATATTAGCTTCCCCCTACTCCAAAGGGTCTCTGAATTAAAGTTTTACAAAGCAGCTAAAAATCTGCTTGGAACAGTGGAATTCTGATAGGAAAAAAAAAAAATTAGTACATCCAAACAAACAGAAAGTAACATGAAAGAAGTCCTTAAAATGATAAAAACTGGCTATATGTTTTGGTTTGTTTAAAATTCAGATCTCATCAGCTGTTGTTCATGATGGTAAATCTAATAATTTGTCAGAACATGAAAAATAGATTTTTGTTATTCTTGTTTTACATTGTATTTTGACATGCTTGGGATTTTTTTTTTTTTAACCAGAGAAATGATCTAGAACTGTATATTAGTATAGCAAAATGCCTTTCGGAAATGACAGATGATGATGCCAATCGTATCTCCCAGATTACTAAGGTAATAACATATCTATATGTGTATATTTTTTTCATTATTGAATCAGAAATTGAAGAATTGATTAGAGTGTCCTTTTGACTGAAACTAGTTTTGTTTCTCATATGTTCCTGGTTAATTTCAGGAAGCTGAAACTATGCCACTATGGGGTCTATTCTCCAACCTACTGGTGTGATTGGTGCCTAATACATGTTGTATGAATGGGTAGATGGATGAATAATATTTTAATTTAATTTCTTTTATTTTGTCAAGAACATTTTTGCAATACCTATGGGCAAAAATAAGTACTGGGCAACCTCTTCAATATAATACCCACAGGAATGACTATATTCTGATCGAAGAAATTTCTATTGCATATGAAAGGCATGAATAAGTAATTCTGTTCTCAAATTTGTTTTCTTACACCTGATGCTATCCTTTTAGAATGCAGAAGCATAGTTGATTGAACAACAAACACTATTAGCTCTGACACAGGATCGTGAGTACCCCTAGGCAAATGATGAATGATGAATGAGCAAATGTAGTATATCAATAAAGTTGTCAGATTTAGAAAAAAATATATATATATACATATATATGTGTATGAGTGTGTGTGTGTGTGTATATATATATGTTTATATATATATATATAAATGCACTCCTAATTTGAGTTGGAATAGTACCTGACCCAAGGTAAGAACTCAGTAATTATTTATCATGCATAATTATTATAGTCATATAATTAATTATATTATTACATTTATTAAATGTAGTTGGAAATGAAGCATATAATTTTCTTCTTGATACCTAGAGCTGGAGGTTGCTATATTACTCACTTGAGTTTCTTAAATACCACTCAGAATATTGTCACTGGAACATACTAAATAGCATTTTGATGTTCCCCAAAGAGTTGTTCTTCTCCACAGAGGTCAGAGTTTTTGTTCATTTCTGGAAAGAATAGAAGTAAGAAGCAGTGGCAAAAGAGCAGGACTCCTTGGGTTCCAAGGCTTACTCTGCCACCACGTGTAGCTTTGGGAATGCCAGCAAGATACTTATCCTCTTGCTTCAGTTTTTTCATATACAAAAGAATGGTAATTGTAGTGTACTACAGAACATTCCTGTGTGAACTAAATGGTTAATGCAGCAGTTCTCAAATATTGTGGTCTCAGGAACACTTCAGTTTCTTATAAATTATTGGGGACCCCAAAGGGATTTAATTATATAGGTTATATCTATTGATATTTACTTTATTAGAAATTAAAACGAGGAAAAATGTAAACTTGCCCTTTACATCTTAACTCAAATGATTAAAATTATTTAATACATATACAAAGTAATGAAAAAAGTGGCATTGTTTAACATTTTCAGAAAATTTTTTAAAGTCTGACTCAAAAGACAGCTGGCTTCTCCTGGCTGCTTCTTCATTCAGTCTGGTATGATTTTTGTTTTAATGAAGTATGTGAAGAAATTCAAATCTCATACAGTGTGGATGGAAAGAGGAAAAGTGTATTAATAGTCTTTGCAGAAAATTATGAATATCCTTCTTTGATATTGCACCAAAACTCAACTCCTCTTAGTTTCTTAAAGGTTAGTTGCAATGTGGAGACCAAACCACATTAATGAAATTGAGATACTCTAATACATTAAAATCCATTGGTCTGTCTGCTTGCACTTCTGGTCTTTTACGCATGCATGATTTAGTAATGTCATACATTGGTCATTTGGAAAATGTTGAAAACCTTCCAAATGTTGACACATTTCATTGTACAATATCAAAACATCATATTTGTTAACATCCCCAGCAATCTCATCAGAAAAGCTTTTTACATATTGGGAAGCTGCCAAGCTCATAGTATCAGATACAAATTTTCTAAAAATCTAATTTTCACTAGGAAACTTAGATTTTATCATTGACAATAAATACTGTCAGGTACTTTCCTTGAAGTGAAAGGCTCATTTCCTCCAATTTTTAATAAAATAATCTATTAAATACCCAGTTTGAATAACCAGTTTTTCCATCATTCTTTCAAGTAAACTTTGTTCCATGAGAAGACTGCCTATTTTATTTAGCTCACAATTCAGTCTTACAAGCGTTTTTTGTTGAAACAACCATCATTGAAGTTCCTTATGCATATTTCCCAGTTTGTCACATAGAATATTAAAAAGATGTGTACTCAAGGGCCAAAGTTTAATGAAACTAATAATTTTTACTGTTTACAAGGATATTTTAAGTGAAAATGGCTTTTAAAAAATTACAAGTGGATGTGAAAAATACAATGAATACTAATACAGTCTAGTGTAATTATTAAAATAGTTTTGACCTCACAGAACCTCTCAAAGGGTCTTGGAATCCCCAGAGGTCTGTGTACCAAATTTTTAAAAACTGCTGAATTAATACATGTTAATTGCTTAGATTGGTGCTTGGCACATGATAAGTACTATATTTACTAGTTTTCATTTTATTTTTATTGTGTATACATACTAAATATTACCTATTAACCCCTGAATACATTCATGACTTTTATGAAGGAATAGGAGATGACATTACAACCTTTTATTGTATGTGCATTTTAATACAGCACACAGACAGATAGGTCACATGCTGCAGGAAATGAACAGTTTTAGCATCTGGGATAATAGCATCAAACTCTCCCTTTCTGTTTTGCCCTTGCCCTGAGGTTCTGTAGCCACTTCAGTTAATTTAATAGTGACTGAACAATTTGCTATTTTGCAGAGCAACATGGAAAAGGCTGTCTTTGTCAAGCTGTACTTAATCTCTCAAGGACGATTCCCCTTGATGAGCCTAACTGATATGCTCAGTGTTGCTCTGCAGCACCACGAGAAAGAGTCATTGGCCTGGATGATTCTGCACAGTTTGTACCAGGCACGGATTGTGAGCCATGCCAACACAGGTGAGGCCAGTTCCTGGCAAACATCAGGAACAGAAATAAAACTGACTGCTGTTCCTTTTATTTGTATTTGTTTTCTCATGAAAAAGCTAGTTTAGTGCTTTTTGGCACAGGTTAAGCCTTGTCAGGCCACATGGAGAGTGCCTGAATGCAGATGAGCACTTATAGAAGACAACGGCTACTTTGTAGAGATAGGAATGAATTCTTTTGAGGATTTTTCTGTTGTACTTGGCATTTTAGTCTCTCAAGGATACAAACAAGTGTACCAGGTTGCTTTTGCCTATTTTACTCAGTTTTGAAAACACACAAGGTGTAGATTGATTCTGCCAGATGAGATCATGAAAATGGTTTTTGAGTGGTTATTTTTGAATGGTCACAAAGGAAAACAAGCAAAAAATTACATAGTTATTCTGTAGAATTTCTCAAAGTTTCAAAAAATAAAATCTGGCCCTGCAACACACACTTGCAAGCTTATGAATCTCATGGTGCAAGTTTTAAGCCATTCAGACATTGTGCTTTAACAATCACCTGAAAATGGAGCTCGTCTATGGCTCCTGTCTTTCTGGTCTTGTGCTTATTGTTTCTCCACATTGCATTCAGATTCAGAATGGTACCTGGCTTAGGTGGGTCAGATGTGGCTGGGAAGCCCTTGTGATCCCAGGAAAGTTACTCATGTTCATGTGCCCATTTCCCCTATCCATCTTTCATGCCTTTTTGGTTTGAGGGAAAACCTAACAAAGACGATTGGAAGATTCTCCAAGGTGATATAAGAAATTTTGATTCAGCCTCCTCTTTGGCAATTGAGATAGTTTCCCATTTATTTATTAGTGCCTGTCCACTGAAAGACCAACCTGTGATGAGAAACGGTGGGTTTCTGTTGTTGTTGTTATAAACCAGAAGTACATTTATCAGAAAGAAACCTAGCAGATGTTTCCAAATATGCAGGAAGATACTTTAAATAAAATGAAATAATTTGATGTTGCCTTTGGTTCTAACTAGCCAACACTCAAATGTAATTCATACATTCCTCTTAAAGTTTGAAAGCCTTTCTAAGTAGTTTTTACTGTGCTGGGAATTCTCATGTAAAAAAGATTTTAAAAGGACAAAAATCAATGTTTATGCTGATGTTTATTCTCCAGTTACCATACAATGGCTAGGTTTTTGTTTTTGTTGTTGTTGTTTTGTTTTTATGTGTTTGGGATAGGGTTCCTTTGTGATCTTGGCACAAATTGGGACCACTTAAGCAAAACAGGTCTGTAAAAATAACTAATTACCCATGATTCAACCTTACTGAGTAGATAGCATACCAGATTTCTCCTAGTATATTTAATGTTGAGAGAGAAGGTCCAATAAATTCGTTTTAGATTAGTGGGTAAGGAGATTTGTAGAATAGATTTACTTTTGGAAGCAAGTACCAAAATATAGTAATCTAATAAGAATAATATCAATTCTTTCATGGGAACTCACAAGTCTCAGACCTTAAAACTGTTTAATAGGGTTTTTACCACGTTTTGGTTTAGTTATGATTGTTATTTCTGACCTATTTTACTATTCTAAGGAAAATTGTGGTCCCATTTAAAAACATATTCTTTTCATTTCAGGTGTATTGAAGAGAATGGAGTGGCTCTTGGAACTGATGGGTTATATCAGAAATGTTGCTTACCAGTCAACACCTATTCACCACGTGGCTCTTGATGAGGTACACTCTAGAGGAGTAGTTTGTAATTTCATTCAAACTGGAACTTAGATTCCGTCTCTCAAAAGAGGAATATGTTGCTGTGTCTTGGTCAGCTTTCTGTGACTTTAACAAATATCTGATGTAATCAACTTATAAAGAGAAAAGGTTTATTCTGACTTAAAGTTTTGGAGATTTCAGTCCATGATCAGTTGACCCCATAGTTTTGGGACCTGTGACATGGCAACACATCATGAAAAGAAGACGTCCTGAAGCCAAACTGCCATCTTATGGCCAGGAAGCAAAAGAGAAGAAGAGGGAGGGGCCAGGGTTTCATAGTTCCCTTCAAGGGCAAACCCCAAATGACTCAAAGACTTTCCAGTAAGTCCCACCATCTTCCAGTAGTGCTACTGTGGGAACCAAGCCTGTAACACACTGGCCTTAGGGGGAACAGTCAAGATCCAAACTATAGCATGCTGCTTGTATCTTTTCTTTCCTGCCTTCCTTTAATTTTTAAGAAATGCCAGTAACAATTCTCTGACACCTCAAGCAAACAGGTATTTTTTCCTTGCTATTGGAGATACCCAGGACTGCCCTTTGAGAAATATTTTCAACAAAATACGATCTTTGCAGGCAGAACCCGTAGAACACTAAGCAAGAAAGGGTACCTAAGGCCCTTTGTACTTAGGTTTGATCCCACAAAAGATTTGGGAGTACTAGCATCTGGCCTCCAGTCTGGCCCACAGATGGCTAAAAATGCGTAATATGACGAGATTCCTGAAGTGTATGCAGATAATCTTGATGTGTGCCAGTACCTACCTGCATATGCACACACATTGGAGAGGAGATTTTAATCATGCTGGCTGCATGACCTATGACCCAGACAAAGTAAGAACTTCTGGCATTAGGTGAGTTTAAGAAGAAGAAGATTCATAAGTAAAATGAAGACAGCTATTTCCCTACTCTCATTTTCTTGACTTGGCTTTTGCATTTGGTAGTGGAGTTTTTTCTGTAGGCCTGTTTCATGGTAAGTAAAATTTTCATTATGATATATTCCTTGAAATTTTGCACAGTTCTCTGAAGAGTTGTATGTTTAATTTTTTGAAATTCAATTCATGAGATAAGGAACTTTAAGAGATAGAGAAGTACTTTTTAAAGACTCCCCCCTTTGTTTTGGAACTCGTATGATCTGTCCTCTTTTTTTTCCCGATTTCCTAAGTTTTCATTAATGGTCCTGTTTTCTTACAGAAATCTCAGAAAACAAAGCAACAGAAAGAAGTATATTTTAAATTGCTGTAATTCAACAATTCGGATATATCAACATTAGAATTTTTTGACAAGTGTCTAGATTAGTCTTAAATATACATGGATAGATTCCCAGCAGACTTTTTTAA
The DNA here is from genome assembly GCF_902686455.1 of Sciurus vulgaris. Taxonomy (NCBI): domain Eukaryota; kingdom Metazoa; phylum Chordata; class Mammalia; order Rodentia; family Sciuridae; genus Sciurus; species Sciurus vulgaris. The sequence goes on from NC_136476.1 coordinate 39,440,704, forward strand.
ATGCATGAAGAGAGGCTTGTTCAAAAATAACATGAGATGTATTTTTTTAAAAATAGTTTTGGCCACATAACAACAAATATCTTTTTCCTAATTTCTTAATCTCTTTGAAAACACCAAAACCGAGGACTATTTTGATCTTGTTGTGATTAGGAATAAGTCGTTTCCTTGAAATCTTAGACTATTCATAATGAAATTGCAAATTGACTACCTCACATAAGGGGACCTTAAAAACCTGCACAGACCGAAAAGTTCTCTTCATTAAGCATGTAAATTGAGTCAGTCCAGTTCTTCTTCTGGGGTAGGGGTTGGGCAGGAGGAGGGGTGGGCGAAGGGGAAGATGACATGCATTACTTTGAGTTGGTAAGTCATGTGACCTAATGTTGCTTCTGTTTCCATCACAGGCTTTGGACTTCTTGTTGCTGATATTTGCAGTTGCAGTGGTAGCATGGGGGGACCATGAGGCCCCACTCCTCCTTGGCCTCAGTGCCAGTTGGTTGCCATGGCATCAGGAGAATGGCCTGGCTGAGCCAGAATCCAGCTTCCTTGGCAGGAGTCCAATGCACAGGGTCTCTCTGCAGGAGGCCCTCACTCTCCTTCCCAGTAGCATGCTGCTTCTGCTGCAGAAAGAGCCATGGAAGGAACAAACCCAGAAGGTGAGGTTGGCAGCCACCTGCTTAGCAGGGCGGGCTGGCTTTTGTCCTCAGCAGTTCTTGCTGTAGATTTGAGGTGGGAGCTAAGTGAAACGTGAACTACACCACAGGCTTTCATTCTCAGCCCCATATCTCAGCCACAGGCAATCTCAGAGACTGAGGGCAGCCCAGGTTCAGGGTGACCGCTGATGAGAAAGAACAACAACAAGAAGAACTTTCTTAGGGGTAGGGCGAGAGAAAGCCTCATTTTCATTCATTTACTGAAGACTCTTGATCCTGGGGACAAAAGGATGAGTAACTGTTAGCTCAGAATCCCAATGTGAGGACAGTCAGGAAGGCAAATTCAAGATTCCAGGTGGTGTCTCATGTGGGATACTGTGGTAAGCAGCAAGGCAGGGGGGTGGCCAACAACGCAGCAGTGGGTGGGTCAGGGAACTCTTCCTCAGGGAAATGTGGGTCTGGACCCCCCATCATATTTGAGGTTCCCATAACTCATTCCATCCCACAGGCGTCTTAAACATACTTGTCATTTCCCTGGATGTGATAAATGCCTAGTGGGGTTTTGTTAAAGGCCTACTATTATCACCTTTGTCCAGAGAAAAACCCAAACTATAGGAAACACCTTTGGCTTTTAATACTAAGGCTCCCCAGGCAACTAGCACAACGTGGGAAGATATTATGCTTCCTTTACTTCTTATAGGAGTCTTTGAATCCCATTTAATCAAAACTAGATTTTGATGAAGTTGAAAGCTTAAAAGTAGCATTGTGTTGCTTATTCTTGAAATCAGAACATTAATCTTTAAAAACATTTCTGAACTGTGAACCCAGTTTGGCCATCTATAACTTCACTGAACATCTCAACTAAAATGCCTTTTCCCCCTTAAATCTAATAAGCATTACAATTGCTGTCCCAAGTTTTGTATTTTCTGTTCACTTTAAATTAAAATAAATTTAAGTGTGGTCTCCCCTCGTGTTATTTTTGGACTGTGAAGCTGTGTTAACTTTGGACTACAGAGTAGACATCTTGCATCAATTATATATTTATAGGGCTTGATTTATTTACTTGCCAGTAGGATATTATACAACAAAATTTAAAAAGGAAAATAAAGAAAATATTTTAATTAAAGCCTGGAAATAGAGTTATTTTCTCTATTTTGCTTTCTTCAGCCCACCATTTCATGTCCAAAGTTAAAGTGCCTAGTATCTGTCACTAACGTTATATGTTTTTCAGTAACCCAAGACTGGTAACATTCAGTCATCAGTGAAATCACCTTGTAGCTAATTCAAAAACAATTTTGGCTGTGAATTCAGTCAAACTAATGAGTAGTATGAGTTTCAACCTCATTTGTAGGATTTATTCACAGTTAACATGCTTGGCTCTACCTAAATTATTTCATGCTTTTCTCTTGCATTTCAACTTCCATTTTGTATTCATTTGGACACATAACTATTGTCATCTATAGAAACATTTTGTTTCAGAAACTGAGGCTTATATCTGACATGTTCTCTAAATATTGCCCAACGTAGGCACCTAGGCCAAAACACACAGACCTGTGGGAGGCAGCATGATGCGAAGAAAGGCTTTGGAGTCAGGTGTGCTGGGGTTCAAATCTTGACTATTGTTCACTGGGAGTGAACTTGGGCACTCAAGTTCTTATACTCTCTGGGTCTCTCAGAGTGATCAGAGATAATATTCATGGCACATGTCTACTTCACTCTTAAAACCTGTCCCTGATCTCAGGGTATTCAGTAGGGAAAGTGGGCTTAGCTTTGTGAGGTCTTTCAACTAAAGGGGAACTGGGTACAAATCTTGTTTTCCTCTCTCATCTCTGCAACCTTAGCCCAAGCATGAATCACCCAAAGACTACTGTACTTGCAATCATGTATCTAGGCCCAAGGGACTGACAGCTCATGCTGACAATAGGATTTTCTTCACTGACATTTTTCTTTTTTCACCCTAGTTCATTGACTGGCTATTCAGCATCATGGAAAGCCCTAAAGAAGCCCTCTCAGCAAAGTCCAAGGATCTTTTAAAAGGTATGAAAAGGCTTTATTTCCAACAAAGGTGAAAGCCATCCACTGTTGTCTGTGATGCAGAATGATGTACTCATAGTATATATTGATTTCTAAAGGGGCTCAGTGATCACTAATGTGGCATTTTGAACCAGAAAGTGAGTTTAAAAAAAGAAAAAGAGTTCCAGCATCTTTAACTTTGGGTTAAGCAATTTTCAAATGTTTTATTGTAATGGTAAAAAAGAATTTTTAATTAAAATTTGGAAAATTCAGAGAAGTAAAGACCAAAGTACCTTTCCATATATATTATTCTAATATGTTTATAATTTTATACTATTGAAAAAATACACAGAGACAATTTGAATTGGACTTAATTTTTTACCATTATTTTTAAAGCATTTAAACTTGTTCTTATGCTGGTTTCATAAATAGTAGTAATGGCTGCATGGCATTTTGCCAAGGAAACTCGGCCTTTCCCATACTATCAGGCATTTGGATGTTTTGTGTCTTTTATTTTCCTATTGTACACTCTGACTGTAGGACCCTCCCCCTCTCCAAACATGGAAGATCTTTCTGAAAACTGTGGGGATTCTTTTGCTCAAATCTGAGAAGTCATTTGGGCATTGACTTTGTGGCCTGAGATAGCCTAAAATTGTCATCCATGTCCTGGGACTTGAGGGTCTAGAGCAAGTAGCTGCTGCTGATGTCCCCAACATCCTGTAAGATACTGCACTAAAAAGTCTCATTCCTGTTGGTCTTCTCTGTGATAATTTGTCTAAGCTGGAATCATAGTATGACCCATATTTTATTTTAAGTGTGGCATAATTTTTGTTTGACAACAAGAATTCATTGGTTCTGGTCCTTATCCCCACCTGCAAGTGGATGGGAAGCCTGTAGGTGATGGAACAAGGCCTCCAATATGACTCTGATAAAACAGAACTTCCCTGATTTCACAGGGCTGATCTGACATAGTTTCATTTGATCCATCCCTGGAGACTTGTCATTAGGACCTCTCTCTTCATTTGCCTCATTTTTAATGACTGTAGATCCATAATACCATGGGTTGCTCCACATATACACTCTTAGGTTACAGAGTTAACAGATGATAACCAATGAGGAAAAAAGTCATGTGGTTTAGGGACACATGTGTTCACTTGATGAGATCGTCCTGGGCTTAGAGGAGTCACATAACAGTTGTGTAACTGGCTTATCTATGTTTCTTCACATTGTCATATTTTAAATAACATTTGGGTATATTCAAATTAATATTCTAAAATAAGGTATAGAGTAAGTTACCCAAAGAGATTACACAATTTCTCTGCTTTAAATTGACCCCTGAGGGACCTATGGCAAATCAGAAATAGTAGAGCTTGTGAGTGCATGTACAAATATCATTTAGCACAGTCCTACTTGCTCCATTAAGCACACGAATTCAACTTTATTATAGGACGAGGGGTTTTGATTTTCATCTTTAATTAAACATTTAGTGGTGATTATTATATTCATGTAGAAAAAGAGCACAAATCTTAAGCAGATTTTTATAGAGAAAATGTACCCCTGTAATCAGCACCCAAGGAGAGAAAGTCACCAGCATCTCACCAGTTTTTTGGTTTTTTTTTTGGGGGGGAGGCGCAAAATTTCCCACTAACTGATTACAGGTTAGCTTTAGAAACAAAACAAAAGCAAACAAAAATGACTTTTCCCCCAATCTTAAAATCATTTTCCACCGTTAACGTTTTGCCAGGTCTTGATGGGAATTCTTAGTCTTGAAAATTAACCCAGTGAGAAAAAGCCAAGGTCTGTTCTGACACCTTTTTGATCAAAATGACCTTTTCAAATGCAGCTCCACCAAATACTGGTTTATTTTGTTGTTTCCTTTTAGCTACCCTGCTGTCCTTGAGAGTCCTCCCAGAGTTTAAAAAGAAAGCTGTATGGACCAGAGCTTATGGCTGGTGAACAGTTTTGCAGCAACCAGAAGCATTCTCAGCTGGATGAGGCAAATCATAGAAATGGAAGGAATTAAGAATTCATGTCTGGGATTGGTGAGACATTGATCCTTGATGTTAAGGGTCATGAAACAGTGGCCACATTACTGAAGCCTGACACATTCATTGCCAGGAGGAGGGGTACATCACTTTGTTACCCAGACGAGACTGAAACAGGAACATGAGTTTTCTTTATTTGACTGGATTTCAATGTGAAGATTTTCTTTGTGACAACTTGACTTTACCTTCTTCTATCCCCTCAATTCTAGTAAAATATTCTTGTGAACTTTGTGCATGTGACTTTTATTTGTCTTAAGACATAGGGGAAGGTTGTCAGTCAAAGCAAACTATAGTGGTGATAATAGTGTTATGATCTGTTTTCCATGAAATCTAAGAAGATATTCATTGACTTAGACAAGTTTTATTACTATTGATAAAATATTTTGGAACTGCTATACACATTTAAATAATAAGCTTGACACTGAATATTAACTAAATCAGATTCATTAGCAGTGATGGCTACATTTCCTTATGCTTCATTCCCTTGAATGCAAACAGAAATAATCTAGTTCAAAATAGCTTCAGCCAAAAGGGTGAATATTAGTTCACAAACCAAGAAATTTTAGATCTGATGAGAAGCAGTTACACTCAGTGAATCAAATGGTGCCATTAGACTTTGTTCTTCTTGGGATCCTTCCACATCTCTGGCAAGGTGGCTGCCAGCAACCTCAAAGGTAAGGAAAGGTGTCTTTGCCCACAGGTGTGGCAGAAACAACATGGGGAGAAGCTGCTTCATTTTGAGTTACATCCGAGTCTCTGAATAAGTATTTGGGAGGCAGGGCACGCTCATTGACCAAATCTAAGTCATATGTCCACACCTAAGATCCCTCCACAGAGAGAAGAGACAGCCCACCCAAACTGTCTAACCTGGATTTTTCCAGGATGCTGGGTAGGCAAAAAATGGCAAATATCTCCTCTAATCTTTTCTTACAATTTTTAAAAATTCTTCTTGTTGATTGATTAAAGACTGCATTTTGATTCATTGTACACAAATGGGGTACATCATTTCGTTTCTATGGTTCTACATGATGTAGATTCATACCCTTTTAGAAGTACAGAGTTCTTAGGGTGACTAGTAGTCTAAAGGAAATGAAGGATTATGACAATATACTCAATGATTGCATTTTACTCAATGGCTTGTTGTTTGCTAACTATCCTTCCTTCACACAACCATTAATTAGGGTTCTGTCTCTAGGCAGTCCTAAACACATCAAAACATCTATGAGATCACTGAAAAGAAAAAGTATGCCCCTGAAATAATGTGCCTTTGTGGCTGTCATACCATGGCATAGCACAGCACCTGGGGCTCCACAGCACTCCCTGTGGCTTGTACTTTCATGTTGTCACCAAGTGTACCCACCTCCTATGTTGAAGATAGCCCTACTAGTTTTGTTTACCAAATCTATTATTTCCTTAGGGGTCGGGCTAGAGGGAAATCAATTTGAAGAGATAAGAAGATAGAAAATTTACATTGGGAGCCAGCTTCTCTCCTTCCTACCCACATACACTCTTTCATACTACTGTTACAGGTTGAAATTTATCTAGCATTTACTGTTAGGTGCCAGACTGTAAGTACACTCGTATTGGTTTATTTCACTCTTGCAGCAGTACCATAAGGAGGTATTGTTTTCTATTTTAAAATGCAGTAAAGACATCCACGAGGTGGGAAAGTCTCACTTCTAGCCAAGTTCCTAGAACCTAAGATCCAGAACTATTTCAGCTGCATCAGGCTCATCAGCTTCCACTTCAAGATGCAAACTCCCATCAAAGATTAAATCTTGTTCATGCTTAATGTAGATTGGTGCACTCAGAAGAAACAACCCTGACTTATACTGCCAGACCTCTGGAAGTGGAAAGTTTGGAGTTGTGGTACAAAGGGGTGGGACTTTAGATTTCTGGATCATATTGCGAATTTAGATGGCAGGGAGGAATAGTGAAGAGGAAGTGGACAATGAAGGACTTTTTACTTTTGAATCGGCAGCCAGAGGCTGCTAATGCCATGTAAATGGAGAAAGAATTGATCTAGACTTCTAAACTGATTGCTCTTCTCATTTCAGCTCAGTTCCTTTTCAAACCTCGTCCCTCCCTGCTCCTGACCTTGACAAGAAAACAGGAGTACCGAAGGGAAAAAATAAGATCTCGCTCTCTTTTCTTCCCCAGCTCCCTTTTTTTTTGTCTTGAGCAGATTTGGATAGACAATTCATGGGATTTTCTTATTCATGGGAACCTCTAAAGATTATAAATTTGAAAAATATAAACTTTCTAAGATACAGGTCACTGAAATAATAAGACCCTTCCTCTTCATTACTTATATGACCTCAGGTAAGAATTAAATTGTCCCTCAAGATATTTTGGTCTGCTCTCTAGAAACCAGAAGTCTCTGCTTTTTTAGACCAGATGTTCCTAACTATATACAAAAGGAAATTTAACTTACAAGTCATCTTCTGTTAGTTTTTGAAAACACAAGTTGCCAAGAGAAAGAGCATGCAGGGATATACTAACAAATTAATGTGTGGGGTCAAAGCCATGTTATGTTTCTCAAAAGTATCCAAACATTCTGACTCTTGATTTAAAAAGTGTACATTTGGAACAGATGTTGGGATCCATGCAAGTACCTAAAATAGTCTGTTTTATTTGTAATGTAATGGCTCCATGGTAACTAAGAGGCCATTAATAACCGTTTTTGAAGTTAATTGGAATGATAGTATTCGGAGGTGAGGCCTGTTGGAAGTAAGTAGGTATGGGAGTGGAGCCCTCATGAATGGGATGAGTCAGCTTACGAGAAACCTGGGAGAGATGCTTGCCTTCTCCACCCTGTGGAGATACAGAAGGAAGTCATTCATCTGCAAACCCCAAAGAACATCCAGCTGTTACCTTGGAACCTCACCAGGAACTGAATGAGCTGGCACCTTGATATTGAACTTCTTAGCCTCCAGAGTTGTGAGAAACCTATTTCTATTGTCTTGGTCACCCAGTTTACAGTAATTTGTTACAGCAGGCAAAACTGACTAATATATACCAAGAAGCAGGTGCTGCTATACCAAACATATAAAACTGTAGAAGCATCTTTGAAATTAAGTAATGGATAGAGGCTGAAAGAGTTTCAAGGTGTATGATAGGAAAAGTTAGTAATACCTTTTAGGAATGGATGCAGGTGATTTGGGTGAGGGCTAAGTGAAAATAGAAGAAATCTGGAAAGAAAGTGCAATCTTGGAGAATACATAAATTATCATGAAGAGAACACTGACAGAAAGGAGGATGTAGATACCATTTTGGATGAGGTGTTAGATGGAAATGAGGAACATGTTATTGGAAGCTGGAAGAAATGGGATCTTTGTTGTAAAGTGGCAAAGAACTTGGTTGAATTGTGTCCATGTTGTAGTGTTTCGTGGAAGGTGAGAATGGTGGGCAAAGGAGTGGATGTTTAAGTGAGGAGCTCTCTAAGCAAACTGTTGAAGTGACTTGGTTTTCCTTCTGACTTCTTGTATTAAAATATGAAAGAAATTCATTGAAGGCAGAATTATTAACCAAAAAGGAAGCAACATTTAAAGATTTTGAAACTTCTGAGCCCATCCACATTACAAAAAATAATATGTTCTAAAGAGAACACTGAGGGCGTGGTAGAGACCATTCAGTAGTTTAGTGTGGGTGTGATCTATAGCCGTAATCAGTCACCAGCACTGCTAGTTTGAACTGAGGGGAATGGAGATGGGATGAAGGGAAGGCTGGTTGTTGGATGACTTGGATTTTACAGGAGACCATGGAGTTCATCAGCTGTGAATGTAGACCAGGAAAGAATGACCTTTAAGGTGATTTAAAAAATCATCAGATTTGTCTCCTCAGGTTCAGAAAGGGTTGGAACGGGCCAAGCCACAGGACTGAAGCCATCCAAAGATATGGGGACCTGACCTTCCCCAACAGAGACCTGGGGATAAGATTCTGCCTCAGTGGGTCCGAAGGCAAAGTAGGAAGCCAAAGATCATTCCTGAACCTTCAGATTGCATGGAGGTTTGCTAGGGTTTGAACCTACTGGGGACCGGATGCTCCTTTCTTCCCACCAGTGTCTCCCTTTTGAAATGGGGATGTCTATATTATGACCATCCTACCATTACATTTTGGAAGCATGTAATTTATTTGAAAAAAAAAAATTGCCTCAGGATGAATTATATCTTCTTACTTTCCTCTCATTTAGATGATATTTAGATAAAACTTTAGACTTTGCAGGAATGAGTTAGGTTATTGGGGGCTATTGGGATAGAGGGAATATATTTTGCTTATGAGGACATAAATGTTGTGAAGTCAGGTGCAAAATGCTATAGACAGAATCTGTTTCCCCAAAATTCCTGAATTAAGCCCTAACCCTCAATGCAACAGTATCTGGATGTGGAGCCTTGGGGAAGCAGTTCTTTGATGAGGGTGGAGCACTCCTGAATAGGATTAGTGCCCTTATAAGAGGAGATGCGAGATAGTTCATCTGTCTTGTATAAAAAAGGCATCCATCTATAAACCAAGAAGTCCTCACAAGGAAGAGAATTGACTGGCACTTTGAACTTGGACGTCTAAACTATGAGAAAAACATTTGCTAAAAACCACCCAGTTATGAGACTTTGCTATAGCAGCTTGAGATGACTAACATAGGTCTTGGAAAGATGTTTAATTTTCTAAGTGTATCTAATGTTTATGGTGGGTATTGAATTATTAGCTCTGGGGACAAAGACATTTGTCCATAAAGTATATTATTCTAGACAACTACAGAGTATATTTTAGAGTGCTTTCCTCCTACAGATCTGCTATTTGGGAATCAGAAGTGAGAAGGAATAAATATAATTTAGGTTATCAAGTTGGTTTCTCAATTTAATTGGACCTATCTCCAGTTAATCTCCTATTTCTCATCAACCCTACAGTAAAATAATCAGACTTCACCTAATATAAATGTGACTTGTATAAAAACCACAGTTTTGAGGAAATAGGGTATGCAGAGTACATGTTTTGGAAATCCAGTGAGTGATAAACAGACTGCTGTTGTGTGTAGAGTTTGGGGGGTGTGTAATCACATGTCATGGTTTTTTGTCAAGTACTGGGTGTTTTCCTGGGTTGTACTCATTGCAGTAAGTCCATGAGCCTGTCTCTTCTCAGGTCACACTGGAATGCTGTCCTTCATATTTTCTTCTTCTTAATGGAAAAGACTCTAAGGACATCTCTTCTTTCTGAGTAAAGATGACTGTAGGTAAAATACATACCTAAGGTGGAGAGGAAAATGGCAAAAGTGAGGTTGATTCATCATTTCTCTGGAAAGAGCCCTGATTTCACAACAGAGTGCTGCCCAGGGAGGCACTCACAAGGGAGACTTGGAGGAGGACCACATAAGGATGCTTCCAGATTTTACGCAGAAAGGAAGTAAGTCAACTCTTCCATCCTAGTGTTTTAATTTTAATGTAGGGAATATTTTTCCTTTTTGTGGGGTAGCTCTCTTTAAAGTTTTATCTTTGTCTTTTCTCTGTATGGGTTGTTCTTATAACTGATATCTATTACCTTCCAGAGATTATTTTCAGAATTTGTGAAGGTTAGATCTGGGGCAATGTAAATTTAATAATGGAGGTCTTTTCCCCCAATTTCCTGGAAAACAAGTTGATTCAAAAAATCTTCAACTAACTTTTATTAATCCAGTGTATTTTATTTACATAGCATAGCTTTACTCTTTAGTCTCAAGTTCCCTGCAAATGTATATTTTGTGGGATTCAGTGATATTTCTGCACCATGTGTACAGTGTACACTTATCATACCAAGCTACCCTTCTACCCATGACACTCCCTCCCCAGTTTCCACCCTTCCCAGTCATTGATAATCACTTTCCTACTTTCAGGTTGACTTAAAAAAAAAAGTTTCTACGTTTTAAGAGAAAACACAGATACTTGTCTGCCTGTGGCTTAACATGTCCTTCAGTTCCATCAATTTTTCTGCAACTGTCAGAACTTCATTTTTCTTAGCTGAATAATATTCCTGTGTGTGTGTATGTGTACACTTTTTTTTATCCATTTATCTGCAAATGGACATCTAGGTTTATTCATGTTTTAGTGATTATGAATAGCACCACAGGAACAGGAAACATGGGCATGCAAGTATCTCTTTTGTATGCTAACTTCATTTCCTTTCAGTATATACTGTTCTCCTTAGTAGTTGTACTAATTTACATTCCAACTAACAGCATATGAGGTTTTGTTTTTTTTTTTTTTAAGTATGGCTTTATTTGAGTAAGAAAACCAGGTTTTATTTATTTTAAAGCCTTCCAAGTGACTTTGTAACACACTACACCCAGTAGGTTAGTATTATATTTGCTGAATTAAACATGTAATTTTATTCCATTTGCCTACATTTCTTTAACCAAAAAATAAGTATTCATTGTATGAAGCGTCTGTTGGGAAGAGTGACTTCCTTTTTCTTTCTTGGTTAATTTTTTCAGTTTCATTGGGTTAAAATTGACAAATATAAACTGTATAGTAAGGTATAAAACATGATGTTGACATACATGTGTATTTGTGAAATGATCACCACAAAAGTAGTTAATCTATCCGTCACCTCATGTACTTACATTTGTGTGGGTGGTGAGAACCATAAAGTTCTACCCTCTCAGCAAATATCAAACATACAACAGTTTCATTAATATAGTCACCAGGCTGTGCTTTAGGGTCTCCAGATCTTACTCCTACCATGTAACAGGAACTTTGTGCTTTTTAAAAAAACGTATAAATCTGTACATATATTTTAGTTGCCAATGGACCTTTATTTTATGTATTTATGTGTGGTGCTGAGAGTCAAACCCAGTGCCTCACACATGCTAGGCAGGTGCTCTACCACTGAGCCACAAGCCCAGCCCAACTTAGTGCTTCTGACAGGCATCTCCTCACTTCCTCCTCCCCTTTTAAGCTTCCACATGTAAGTAAAATAATTCAGTATTTCTTCCTTGTCTGGTTTATTTCACTTAGCATATGTCTTCTGGGTTCATCCATGTTTTCATATATGACAGGGTGTTTAAAGATTTTTTTAAAGACTGAATAATACTCTATTCCATGAAGGCTGTACCCATTTACATTCCCACCAGCAGTGTGTAAGAGTTCCTTTTTCTCCACAGCTTCATCAGTATTTATCTCCTCCACCTTTTTTTTAATAATCATTCAATCACATATGAGGTGATATAGTGGTAGAGTTTTACTTTTTAATATGTTCTAACTAGTTATATATAACAGTAGAATGTATTTTGACACATACTACACAAAAGGAGCATAACTTCTCCTTCCTCTGGCTGTACATGGTACAGATCATGATGGTAATCACACATGTATATAGGGTAATAATATCCACCTCATTCCACTGTCCTTCCCCTCCTCCCCTCCTCTCACTCCCCTCTGCACAAATCCAAAGTTCCTTCATTCTTCCCTATCCCCACCCCCATCATAGATCAGCATCTGCTTAACAGAGAAAACATTCAGCCTTTGGTTTTTTGGGTTTGGCTTATTTTGCTTAGCATGATATTCTCTAGTTCCATCCATTTACCTGCAAATGCCATAATTTCATTGTTCTTTAAGGCTGAGTAATATTCCATTGTGTATATATACCACAGTTTCTTTATCCATTCATCAGGGCACCTAGGCTGGTTCCATAGTTTAGCTTTTGTGAGTAGAGCTGCTATAAACATTGATGTGGCTGTGTCACTGTATTATGCTGATTTTAAGTCCTTTGGATATATACCGAGGAATGGAATAGCTGGGTCAAATAGTAGTTCCATTCCAAGTTTTCTGAGGAATCTCCATATTGCTTTCTAGAGTGGTTGCACCAATTTGCAGTCCCACCAGCAATGTATGAGTGTACCTTTTTCTCCACATCCCTGCCAACACTTGTTATTGCTTGGATTCTTGATAATTAATATAAGAATTTTTGTTTACTTCGCTTCCTCTAGTATGTGTCATTGTTGGTTTTTTATAATAGTCATTCTAATTGGGGTGAGATGATATTATGCTATTTCCTTGATGGCTGGTGATACTGAGCATGATTTTTCATATATTTTCTTTTGAAATATGTTGAGATCATTTGCCATTTTTTAATTGAATTACTTTTTGCATTAAGCTTTTTGAGTTCTTTATTTGTTATGAATAATAAACCTCTGTCAGACAAATAGCTGCCAAATGTTTTCTTCCATTCTGCACCCTATCTCTTCACTTTTGATTGCTGTGCAGCAGCTTTTGACTTTGATGTAATCCCACGTGTCAATATCAGATTTTCTTTCACATTGTATCCAGAAAATCATTACCTCTACCAATAGCTTGAAGTGTCTCCCTTAGTTTTCTTAGTGGAAGTTTCAGAGTTTCAGGTCTTATATTAAGGCCTTTAATTCATTTTAAGTCAATTTTTGTACAAGGTGAGAGACAGGGTCATATTTCAATCTTCTGTATGTGTAGATCCAGTTTTCCTGGCATCCTTTGTTGAAGAGGTTGCCCTTTCTCCAATGTATGTTTTTAGCACCTTTGCTGAGATTCCCACTGGCTATAAATGTGTAGTTTTATTTCTGGGTGCTCTGTTCCATTGGTATTTTCTGTTTTTATGCCAAAACCATGCAATTTTTGTTACTGTGGTTGAGCAGTGTGTCTTGAAATCAGGTATTGTGATGTCTACATCACAGGGTCTCTTGTACTTTCATATAAATTTTAGGATTGTTTTTTGTGAAGAATATCACTGGTATTTTGATGGTGACTGCACTTCATCTGTAGACTGGTTTGGTAGCGTGGCCATTTTCACAACATTCATTATCCATGAACATGGGAGGTCTTGCCGACTTTAGCATCTTGAATATTTTACATCAGTGTTTTGTGATTTTCATTGCAAGGTCTTTCACTTCCTTAGTTAAGTTTATTCCTAGGCACTTTTTTGTAGCTATTGCAAATGAGATGTTTCAGTGATTCTTCTCAGAAAATTCACTGGTGTATAGAAAAGCTATTGATTTTTATATGTTGATTTTGTCTTCACTTAATCAGTTATAATAGTCTTTTGCTAGAGTCTAGGTTTTTCTGTGTATATAATCGTATCAATTGCAGACAGATAATTTGATTTCCTCCTTCCCTATTTGTATGACTTATTTTTCTCTTATCTAATTGCTCTGGCTAAATCTTTTTGTATTACATTGAATAAAAGCAGTGAGAATTGCCACACGCATCTTATTCCTGATCTTAGAGGAAATGTTTTTGGTTTCCCCCAGTATGATGTTGGCTATGGGTTTACTACATATAGACTTTGTTATGTTGAGGTATGATCTTCCTATACCTAATTTTTTCAGGGCATTTATCACTGAGGGATGTCAAATTTTATCAAATGCCTTTTCTGCATCTACTGAGATATTTTATCCTTCATTCTGTTTGTAACATTTTGCTTATTGATTTATGTATATTGATTCATACTTGCATCCTTGGAATGAAACATCTTAATCATCACGTATGATGTTTTTGATGTACTGAATTTGGTTGCTAGTAATTTTTGCATCTATATTCATCAGGGATGTTGGTCTATAGGTTTGCTGTTATTGTTTGTCAGGTTTTGGTAACAGAGTGATGAGTTTGAGAAAGTTTCCTCCCTTTCAATTCTATGGAATAGTTTGAGAATAATTGGCATTAATTCTTCTTTAAAAGTTTGGTAAAATTCAGCAGTGAGGTCATCTGTTCCTGGGCTTTTTCCTAGGGGGGAGACTTTTTTTTAAATCACTGATTAGCTCTCATTAATCTATTCATTTTTTTAATATTCTCTTGGTTCAGTGTTGGCAGGTCATGTGTGTCCCCCAAGTTTTCCATTTCTTCCAGATTTTCCAATTTGTTAGCATATAGTTTTCCAAAATAATTTCCAATGATCTGTTGTAATTCTGTGGTATCAGTTGTAATGTCTCCTTTTTTATCTCAAAGGTTATTTGGATCCTCTTTTTCTTCGTAAAAAAGAAAAAAAAAAAAAAAAGTCCGTCCATTTGCTTAGTTTTTCTGTGTGTATACATGATGATTATATATAATTTGCTCAATATCCTCAGTACCTTCTTCTTCTTCACTCATTCCTCTCTGATCTACTTGCTCTATTGATCTCCCTTCTACTAGTTTAATGTATTATCATTATCTATAAATGGGGTTCACTGTGGTAAGTATATGGACATAGCATAATTTGGTAGATTTTCATTCCTAGAATTTCCCCATCCCATCCCCTGCTTCTTGATCCCCTTTTTCTAGATGATAGGTCTCTTCTATTTTCATGAGATCCCCATTTCTATTCCTTTCTCTCCTTACTTCCACCTGAGAGAAAACATTCGACCTTTCTTTCTGGGTATGGCTTATTTCACTGTTCTCCAGTTCCATCCATTTAGCAGCACATACCATAATTTCATTCTTCTTTATAACTCAGTAAAACTCCATCGTGTATATATACACCACATTTTCTTTATCTATTTATCTGTTGATGGGCTCCTGGGCTGATTCTGTAGTCTATTGTGACTAGCTCTGCTATGAACATTGGTATGCATGTATCACTATAATATGCTGATTTTAGTTCTTGTGGATAAATACTAAGGAGTGGGATAGCTGTGTCATGTGGTGGGTCCATTTCTAGTATTTGAGGAATCTTCACACTTCTTTCCAGAGTGGTTGTACTAATTTGCAGTTCTACCAACATACCAGTGTACCTTTTCCTCCATATGCTCTCCAGCATTTGTTATTTGTATTCTTAATGACTGCCATTCTAAGTGGGGTGAGAAAATCTGTGTAGTTTCAATTTGCATTTCCCAAATTGCTATTTCATATATTTGCTGGCATTTTGTTATTTCTTTTGACAAATGTCATTTGCACATTTATTGATTTGGTTTGTTGTTGGTGTTAAGCTTTTTTGAGTTCTTTATATATTCTGGCTCTTAATCCCCTGTTGGAACAGTAGTTGGCAAAAATTTTCTCCCATTCTGTAGGCTTCTCTTCCTGCTCTTGTTTTCTTTGCTGTGCAGAAGTATTTTAATTTGATGACATTCCACATACTGACTCTCATTTTTATTTCTTGAGATTTAGGAGTCTTCAGGAAGTCAGTGTCTGCAGAGGTTGTTTAGCTTTTAAAGAACTGACTCTGTTACATTGATTTTTTGTATTGTCTTTTAGTCCTTCATTTCTGCTCTGAACTTTATTATTTCTTCCTTCTAATTTAGAGTTTGTATTTTTCTTTTCTAAGTCCTTGAGTTACATCATTAGGTTATTTAAAATCTTTTCTTTTTAAATATAAGAACTCATTGCTATAAATTTCCCTCATACTACTTTTGGTTGCACCCCATGAGGTTGGGTATATTTTGTTTCAGAAATGTTTTTAAAACTTCTCTTTTGACTCCAATGACTCACTGTTCTAAAGTGTGCTCAGTTTTCACATATTTTTAGCATTTCTGTAGTTATTCTTCTTTTCATTCCATTGTAATCAGAAAAGATGCAGTATATGATTTCACTTTTTAAAAAATTCTATTAAGACTTGTTGTGGCCTAAAAAGTATGGTCTAGGAAGTTTTAGGCTCTGATTTTAAAAAATGTGTATTCAGCTGTTGGAAAAACTGTTCTGTAAATATCTGTTAAGTCCCTTTGATTTTTAGCATAGTTTTTAGATGTTTTGTTTTCTTTGTTTCTAGATGAGTTGACCACTAAAGAAAGTAGGGTTTGGAACACCCCTGCTATTATCACACTGCAGCCTTTGCCCTGCCTTTAGGGTTAGTAGTGCTTGTTTTATAAAATTGGGTGCTCCAATATTAGGTACAGACAGATTTCCAAACGCCTTGATGAAATGATACCTTCTTGATCATTACAGAGTGATGTTATTTCTTGGTTTTTGATGAAGTCTATTTTGTTAAATGCAAGTATAGCTATTC
This sequence comes from Sciurus vulgaris, assembly GCF_902686455.1. Classification (NCBI taxonomy): domain Eukaryota; kingdom Metazoa; phylum Chordata; class Mammalia; order Rodentia; family Sciuridae; genus Sciurus; species Sciurus vulgaris. The sequence continues at coordinate 39,457,322 of NC_136476.1, forward strand.
TTACTTTAGGTTTCATTTCAGGATATTTTCCATCCTTTTCTTTCAGTGTTTGTGTACCTTTACTGATAAAAATTTTCAGTACAAGAGATAGAACCCTAGGGTGCTTTAGCACTGAGCTACATTCCCAGTACTTTTAATGTTGAGAGATATTACTAAGTTGCTGAGGATGGCCTCAAACTTGTGATCCTCCTGCTTCAGCGTCCCAAGTACCTGGAATTATAAGCATGTGCCACTGTTTCCTTCGAGATGTATCTTTTAATTGGAGAATTTAATCTATTTACATTTTTCATAGTTAAGTTTATTATTCAAAGGTACATACTTATGCCTATTAATATTGATTTTCTTCCAGTTGTTTTGAATATTCTTTGTTCTTCCTCTTATTCAACTTTGTGGTTTGATGGCTTATTTTAATAATAATGTCTGAATCTTCTATTTCTCTCATGTATCTGCTACCCTCGTAGGACTTTTACTTTTACATGCAATCATGGTGGTAGTTACTTTTCTTCCACTTCTGGATGCAGGACTCCCTTAAATATCTTTTGTAAGGCTTGTCTGGTTATCCTGGATTCTTGAAATGTCTTTATTTCTCAAAGATAGCCTTGTTAGTAATAGTAATCTTGGTAGCAGTTATTGTTTCAGGACTTGAAATGTCATTACATTTTCTCCTGACCTGTAGGATTTCTTTTGAGAAATCTTGTGTTAGTCTACTGGAGTTGATCTTAAATATTAATTGGTGCTTTTCTCTTAGAGATTTTAAAATACTTTGTCCTGGACTTTTGACCATTTGATTATAATATGTCATGGTAAAGATCTTTCCTGGTCATGTCTACTTGGAGTTCCATATGTGTCCCATATATGGATGTCCATGTCTTTTCCCCAAATTAGGGATGTTTTGTGTCTTTAACCTTTAGCTCTTTATCTTTGGATACTTCAAAAATGAATGTTTATTCATTTAGTGGCATCCAAAAGAACTTGAATGTGTCCTTTTTTTTTTTTTTTTTTCTTTCTTGTTTGAATGCGATATTTCAAAAGACCGGTCTTCAAGCTCAGATTCTTTCTTCTACTTGATATAGTCTGTTCAGGTCTTTGACTGAAATTTTCACGTGTCTTATTGAGTTCTTCATTTGGAAGATTTGTTTGGTTCTTTTTCAAAATCTGTTTTTGCTGGATTTCTCATTCACTTCCTGCATTATCTTCCTAATTTCATTTAACTGTTTATAGCCTTAGATCTCAAGAGATTTTTTAAAATTATTCCCTTGAATTCTTTGTCAAGCATTTCATCCATTTTGAGTTCTTGGAATCTGTTAATGGCATTATGATCTTTTGGGGGTATCATATTACCTTGTATTTTCATATTTCTAAATTGAGATTTGGACATTTGATAGATCAGATATCTCTACCACATTCATGGAATGGCTTTTAATAAGCAACTTTCGTTTAAAGATGTCCTGGGATGTAAGTTTGTTGTGCAATGCTGAATTTATTTCTTGCTAGGAACCATATTGTCTCCCTGTACCTTCTTGGCTGTGATCAGTGAATCTGGACACAGCACATACCATGTTGGTGTCAGAGAGGCTTATGATCTCTTTGGGCCATGCAAGGACATTCTAATACTTCAGGCAGGTGTAGCATAGATAGCACATCGTGTGGCTTCTCCTACATTGGGAGCGATAGCCCCTATCAGGTAAAAAGAGTTTCCTCAGGCACGGCTGACTTGGTTATTTGTAAAGGTCTTTGGCACTCTCTGTACCCATAATGATGAGAGGCCTAAAGCACTTATCCTACAGCCAGACAGTGGTGTGAGCCCAAGTCCTTCATGGGGAGAGGCAGTGGCAGGAATAACAACATCCCTGTGATACTCACACCCAACCTGACAGCGGTGTGGGGTCAAATGATGTGCAGGGATGCCCAGTGGGGGGAGTCCCATTTGTGTGGTAGCAGCAGGTGGTCCTTTCTGCCACTGTTATGGGAGTGCCAGGCCAAGGGGTGGGACCATTGGGCACTCCCTAACCAGAGACCTGGATCCTTTTTGCCCCCAGTTCTTTTAGCTGCCAGGAGGTTTGCAGGAGTAAGATGTGGTTGGACCTGGGCAAAATTCCTCTCAAAGCCTCCTTTGGTCATATGTGCCCAGGGGTGGAACAATAGCCAAAGCTGTGACATTGCTTAAAGTCACTCTGGCACACCTGTGAGAGTATGGCAACAGTGGAACCACAGAATTCTGTCCCCACCCTCATAGTGGCAGGCGTATGTACACAGCTTGGGGAAGGGGAGGGTTGGTGGGAACCGCATGGGTGATGGCCTTCAGTCCTGGCACCAGTGCAAATCCACATACAACTGGGCACATCCTGATCTCAGAGGGCAAGCTCCGCAATCTCCCCTTCTTGAGGGTAGTTTCCTTTCCATTCCCTTCCATATCATAATACCTGTCCTTACTGTCAGGGCACCCAGTGGGTTTGATTCAGACTTATTCTACTGGGCCAAGTTTAGTTTGCTAGACAAGTTTGGTTCAGATACCCACTGAACCAGTATAGTAGAATGTCTATGGCGTCCCAGAGATGGGAATAGTGGGGGCTTCTGACCCCTTCAGCAGCCCAAATTTAGACAACAGGTCCGTTTTCAAGATGTCTCCTGGCTCTGGCTCCCTAAGGTTTCAGTGGGAAGATGTGAAATCCTTTTTCAAAGATTTCAGATTGCTTATCTAATTAGGCTATAAGCCTGTGAGGGTTGTGAAACTCTCCAATAGCTAGGATCACCGACATCTGCACTGATGGTTTGCTAGGACTTATTTCTGCAGAGGGGAGGCTCCCTGTTTCCTGGTTGAAGAGTCCATGTATCTGGATATTGTGTTTCTTACTATGCTTTTGTTGGGTCTCTGAAGCTTACATGTTCCAATTTCTCTCTTCTAGTGTGTTCCGGTGATCACTCTCCTCCACGTGCAGCTATACCCCTGTTACTTTGTTTTTTCTTTGTGGAGGAACAGCCATCTTGAGATCCCACCCAACTGTGTTTGTTCCAAAAGTTTTTCTCAAGTCTTTAGCACCAACTCCCATTTGCCTGCTAGCATGTGAGGCCAAACAGGAAACAAGATAGATGTAAGTGGAAAAATCAGGAAGATCCCATCTGGCTCAGGTTGATATTTGTAGATATCTGTGCCTGTGGTCAAAACTTATATATTTCATACATAATACTTAGGCTTTCTGCTAGTAGAACTATTCTTGATTATACAGTGAAACATGATAACACGAAACACTGGATCTCATGATACCCTGCAGAATGCATTATAACTTCCAGCTGCTTTATAACATGATCGAGTTCACTGTGTTGGGCTTCTTGGGTCTAGTCTGTGTTTACTACCTTGTCTGTTAAGGTAGATGACAGTGTAAACCAAAAAACAGGAATAATTCATAAAACAAAATCAAACAGCACTTACCTATAAAGAGCATCATGAGATACAGCCTTAGCACATAAGGGAAATAGATGGATAAGTCAAAAGGCAGCTTGGTGGAGTAAGTGCCGAACGATTCAAAATAAGGCAGCGACTGATAGATGGCAAATGCTGTTTAAAGAAAAGGGACATCATGAGGTTCTCCTCTTCAACCTGTTACAGGGGTGTGTATATATGTCTCCCTAGTTGAACAATATATTGAATCTGACAGTTCTCTGATGTTTGCCGAGTCCTTTAGCTAAAGCTGTAGTCTGGTATAGAAATCTGCTGAATGATAAGTGGGTAAAGCTGTTACATCAGTGCGACTTACTGAATTTTTTGTCCATGATATACTTTATCATGCTTACATGGAAGGAATTATAGGGATCTTTAAAAGGGTAACTCAGAATACATCTGTGCCCCTCACCACAAATAGGGGTAATAAGCAACTGGAGAGAAGCTATATATTTTTTTCTCCTAGAATGGTATAACCCACATTTAGCACAATAAAGATCCTGCAAAGTCTTGCAATAAAGAAATTAGCATCACCCATTTTTTTCAGACTATCTCCTTTCTCACATAGCCCCAGTAGCACTTAATAAAAATTCTGGGGGAGCTCTACACGAAATGCTGGCTTGCCCTAAATTATTTTGAGGGAAGAGGCTAGTGTCAGAAAGATGGAGACTTCATGAAACTGTATCCCATGTGTAAGTTTTTAATAAAATGTATCATTTTTTTCATGGAATGAAATAACACACTGCAGTGATGTGGGATGTTACCACTAGGGAAAGGATGAAAGCTACATGGGAATTATGCACTAGTTCTGCAATTTCTTTTGAGTCTAACATTATTTCAAAATAAGAAAAGTCAAATGGATCTACAATTGACACCAATCATGACACCTAGGATTAACACGAGCTGCCCCTCGGTCTCTAGCATTTTATCATAGAGCCAGCTGATCTAGTTATTTTTATGAAGTTTGCTTTTTTCTTATATTTACCAGATATGAGAACTGTTATTTAAATGAGTTATTAACTTTATTAAAAGTTATCAAAGAATGTCAAAAATATTCTTAACTGTATATTTTTATGCTATAGTTGAAATATATAGAAACATAAAATAAGTCACCCATATTCTCTACCCAGGAGTCATAACTGTTAACAATTTTGTCATGAATGTTCCTAGATTTTTTCTGTGTATATTCTACTTTGTAAGATTAAGTTTATGAATTTAATAAAAGAATATGGGTATATGACAACCATGACTTTCCTAAAAAGAGAAGGCTTAGAATTAACACAAGTGGAAGGGTTTCCTGTACATTTATTCATCCCTAGTTTTAAGAAGAGATTAATAATATTTCTACTTTATTCCCTAATTTTTAAATTTTATTTTGGATTTTATTAATTTTACTTAATCATAATTGAATATATTTCTGAGGCATGGTATATGTCTTAATATAGGTGTAAAATGTGGAATGATGAAATAAAGCTAATTAACATACGCATCACCTCATTTATCTTTGGTGGCAAGACATTTGAAATTTACTGTCAACTACTTTAAAACACATGATTACTAGCTACAGCCACCCTGCTATGGAACAGCTCTCAAAATTCTTTTCATGCTAATTTAAGCTTTGCACGCTTTGACCAACACCCAGCCCACCATTTCCTTTGTATATTCTTTATCATGTTTTTATGACATAACAAAGGAATGTACTTAATGTTTAAATGAGTGAGGGATTTCATTCTTAAAGAATGGGCAGTTTTTATGGATTTTCAGGAAGATTATTCTCTAGATTCTTTTGACACAGTCTATTCCAAAATTTAATAAATCTTCCTTTTGAAAACAAAGCAAATTTAAAAATTATATCTAATATGATTTATTCTAACTTAAGCTCCTTTTTTCTAGTCAACAGTAGATAGAAAACATATGGCTTTATTTTATACACTGGACTTTATGTACTTTATGATTATTGGCAACATCACCATCATTTTATGGTGAATCTGTTTCTTTATGATTTCCCTTAGTTACCTCAACATGCATTCTTATTTTATGTCTTCAGTTTTCAAAAACTTTAATCGTCTTTTAGAAAGCTCCCTAGCAGTCTGCCAAATCCATTACAGAAGGAAGTGTATATACTCCAAATATCTTCAAGTTCTTTGCAAATTGATGATTTTTATTAAGTTGGAGGTTTATCTTTTGGTTCTGTAATTAACCTACTTGGTATTGTAGCTAACAATTCATTCTGTTTTTATTGAGTATGTGTACTAGTGCAGAAGACAAAGGAGAAGAGCAAAGAAACAAACAGCATACCTGTGCCTTTGTGGAGCTTAGAATCTAGTTAGGGAACTGAATATTATTCAAAGAATCATACGAATGTCTAGTTACAACTGAGTTAGGCCCTATAAAAAAAAGTTCATGATACCATACTAGGAGGAATTTACTTAGTTGAGAAATCAGGGAAGACTTCTCTCAGAAAGCAATTATTCATCTCAAGGTAGAGATAACTCCCAAGCAGAATGAGAGATGCATTGCGGCTGGCAAGTGAGAAGAGTTTACCTAGAGTGAACAGTATTCCTATGCATGAAAAGTGAATCTCTGAGTGTTAAACCCCTCTTTGAGAGATTAAATGAGTTTCACAAAATTCATACAGTGAGTTAATGAAGTTAAGGGCTGGACTCAGATGTCCTTGTTTTTTGTCCAGACCTGCTTCCCTCTCCGACTTTGCTGCTTTGAAGCAAGGGAGCTATGCCAGGAAAGACATATTGAGTAAGGTAAGCAAACAGCACAAATAATTTAATCATCAAAACTTTAGTGAACAATTATAACTAGATGATTTTTGTCAGTGCACAACACCTCATCACTCTTTTCTTACCTTCAGCAAGAACACACAGAGGATAGATTGGCATCCACAGTGTTTGACTGAGCCATGTCAAGACAGCATAGGAAGTTCCTATGACTGATAACATGCTGTAAGTATACCTGCAAGGAGGCAAGGAGCTCATAAGTACCCTTTTCTCTAGCGTCTGGGAAATAAAAGAAAATACCTTACTACATAATTAAATATAGGGTTAAAACCAGAAGTATATAACTTACATAACTTATTTTCTATGATTTAAAAAATGGTCAAGGCAGGTGGGGATTGTGTCACTCTGGCTTATCTTGTGGGGTAGATCATAGATAATTATAGAATCGAACAGAGTAAGAATGTAACTCTCCCCAAGAGATTACAGGTACAAACTCCTTGATTAAAGACTTCAATTTTACTAAACAGTTAGGCCCATTTGATGCAGTAAGGCAGCTAGGCTTAAAAAACAACAACAACAACAACAAACTTTTGAGGACCAGTTAAAATGACTTCCAAGATTCTTACTTGGCATCTGTAGTTGTGGATCTTATGTGATCAGTTAATTAAAAGAACTGGCCTTGGGAGCTGGTTTGGGGTATAGTAGGTAGCTTTAAACCTACCAGCATGAAGTAATAAAGTTTTCTACCTATTTTTATTTACTTGAATAGGCCAGTGGTTCTTAGATTTGAGCATATAATGAAGATCAACCCAGATAACTTGTTAAAGCATACATTGCTGAGTCCTTCCCCCCAAAATTCTGATTCAGCAGGTCTGCGGTAGAGCCTGAGAAATTTGTGTTACTAACAAGTTCCAGTTAATGCTGATGCCACCTGCCCAGGGATCACACTTTGAGAACTACTGGAAGAGACAATAAAAATACATCACAAAACAACCTCCCACAGCTTGGAAACATGAATGGAGAAAAGCAAATCTTTCATTCTATTCCTCAGAGACAATATCCAATACCAGTTTTTGTAATGTTTCAGAAACATTTTTGTATATGCTACGTGTATATAATGTATGCCAATGGTTCAAGCCCTCACTAACAAGGCATGTTAAAGTTTTTAATCTTTACAAATTTCAGTGAAAAATTGTACCCCCACCCCCTTATTAGAAAAAAGAGGAATGGTTAAGCATCTTATACATTTAAAACTCATGTTGGATGAAGTCCAATTTATTTTCTCTTTTGGTGCTTGTAGGTTTGGTGTCATATCAAAGAATAAATTGTCAAATCTGAAGTTAAGTTTCTTCTAAGACTTTTATACTTCTAGCTCTTACCTGTGAAGTAAGCTTCCAGCTTCATTCTTTTCCATGTGGATATCAGTTGTCCTAGTACATTTGTTAAGACTATTCTTCCCCCCATTGATTGAATGGCTTTGGCACCTTTGTCAAAAACTGACAAAAAAATATGGTAGCTTGTCTCTGGACTATTAGTTGTATTCCATGATTGAGCCATACACCAGTATAGCGCTCATAATTTATTATTGTTTTTTGGTAAGATCTGAAATGGGAAATGTGAGTCCTCCAAGTATTCTTTTTCAAGATTGTTTTGGCTAGTCTGATTCCTTAAGTGTCCATGCAATTCTTAGCTTCTTTGGAGGAATTGAGAAGCTAATCCTATTTGGCTGTGTTACTGTAGCATGCTGATTTTAAGCCCTTTGGGTATAAACCGAGGAGTAGGATAACTGGGTCAAAAGGTGGTTCCATTCCAAGTTTTCTGAGGAATCTCCATACTGCTTTCCAGAGTGGTTACAATTTGCAGTCCCACCAGCAATGTATGAGTGAACCTTTTCCCCCACATCCTCGCCAACATTTATTGTTCCTTGTATTCTTGATGATTACCATTCTGACTGGAGTGAGAGGGAATCTCAGTGTAGCCTTAATTTGCATTTCTCTAATTGCTAGAGATGTTGAGCATCTTTTTCATGTATTTTTTGACCATTCATATTTTTTCTGTGAAATACCTGTTCACTTCCTTTGCCCATTTATTGATTGGGTTATTTGTTTTTTTGGGGGTTAAGTTTTTTGAGTTCTTTGTATATCCTGGAGCTTAATGCTCTGAGGTTCAGGTGGTAAAGATTTTCTCCCATACTGTAGGTTCTCTGTCCACATTCTTGATTGTTTCATTTGCTGCAAAGAAGCTTTTTAGTTTGATACCATCCCATTTATTGATTCTTGATTTTACTTCTTGCACTTAAAATCAGCATACTACAGTGATACAGGCACATCAAGGGTTATAGCAGCTCAATTCACAATAGCTAATCTATGGAACCAACCTATGTGCCTTTCAACAGATGAATGGATAAAGAAAATGTGGTATATATGCACAATGGAATATTACTGAGCCATATTACTGAAGAAGGAAATTATGGCATTGCTGGTAAATGGATGGAACTGGAGACTATCATGCTAAGTGAAATAAGCCAATCCAAAAAAATGTATATTCTGATATGTGAATGCTAATGAGGGTGGGTGTGGAGGGGAAGAATAGAAGTTCATTTGATTAGACACATGGGAATGAAGGGAAGGGAAGGGGGATTGGGAATAGAAAAGACAGAAGAGTGAATCAGACTTACCTTTCCTATGCTCCTATATTAATATACAACTAGTGTAACTCCATATCATGTACAACCATAAGAATGGGATCCTATTTTGAATAAGTTATACTCCATGTATGTATAATATGTTAAAATACACTCTACTGCCATGTATATTTAAAAAGAACAAATTAAAAAATATTTGAACGATATAAAAAGCTATCTAGGGCTGGGGAGATAGCTCAGTTGGTAGAGTGCTTGCCTTGCATGCACAAGGCCCTGGGTTCAATCCCCAGCACCGCAAAAAAAAAAAAAAAAAAAAAAAAAAGCTATCTAGGCTTCTCATGTGAATTGGATTGAATCTACAAATCAATTTGGGAGTATTTCCATCTCAATGAAATTAAATCTTCAACCAATGTGGGATGTCTTCCCATTTAATAAGATATTTCATTTTTTAAAAAAGATTCTATAATTTTTATTGTATAAGTTCCTAATATCTTTTAAAATTTTGATTCCTAAGTACTATTCATTTTGAAGTCGTAGTTTTCTGTATTTCATTTTAGGATAGTTCATTGCAAATGTATAGAAATACAATTGATTTTTAATTGATCTTATGCCATCTTGCTAAATTTGTGGGTCCCTGGTTTGTGTTATAAGATCATATCTTTTGCCAATAGAGGTAGTTTTACTTCTTCCCAATCTGAATGCCTTTTTATTTGGTTTTCTTAGTTGCCATTTCTAGAATTTCCAGTACAGTGGTGGGCAGAAGTGGTAAGAGTGGACATCCTTCTCTTGTTCTGACTTGGGAGGAAAGCATCAGTCTCATGGTTAACTATCATGTTTGTAGATTTTTTTCACAGATGCCTTTATCAGGTTGAGGAAGTTCTCTGTTATTGTTTTTAATCATTCTAGGGTAGACTGGGAAGGTATTCTGTCCCCATTTTACAGGGTGAAAAACAAGAATTTTACTCCTAAGTATAAGGAAAATGAAAATATGTGCACATAAAAGCTTGTACATGGATGTTCATATTCCTTATTGCCAAAGAGTAGAAACAACCCAAGTATCCATCAGGTGATGGATGGATAAACAAAGTGGTCTATCAGCATAATCATTCAGTCACAAAAAGCAGTAATGTACTAACACATGCATGACACTGGATAAAACTTGAAAGCATTATGTTAACTAAGTCGCAAAAGACCACATGTTGTTTGGTTTCATTTATACAAACTTTCCAAAATAGGCAAATACATAGAGACAGCCTATGGGGGAAGGAGGGAACCGTGAGTCACTGCCAATGGACATGGGAGACTGTTCTTAGATTAGATAGTGGTAAGGGTTGCACAGCTCTTTGATTTTACTAAACCTCACAAATTCTAGAATTTTTAAAATGTGATATTTCTCAAGGCCATTTAGGAAGTAAGTAGTTGGTATGTGTTTCATCCAGAAATCATTAACCTCTCTATATCCCCAAATCCCATGATAGTTTGTTATCATCATCAAAGCAAAAGTTGTCTCGTTGGGTCTATTAACCTTATCTGACACCAAACCAATACTGAAGTTTGCTCTAAGTCTGCAGAACTATTTTAAAAATGATTAATAACTTACTATGTACAAAGAGTCAACTTAATTCAAAATATTTCATTCTTCTCTCTAGGACTCATCCCATTATTTAGATAAATTTAAATCCATCTAAGTTATTGGCAATATAATAAATACAGAATTTGTATAACCTCAGCTAAAAATCTCAGGCTATTTTGTGACCTATTCACATGCAGTTCTTTCAAGTGGGGGAGATAATATTCATTTGAAAGCCCAAGTAGCAGTTAGAACGCCTCCCCAAAGAGAGGTATGTGGGCTCACCAATAAAGGAGAGAGTCTTACGCCAGAGAAAAGACTGGGCCCATCTCATTGCAAAGTTTCAGAATTAGAAGGAAACTGAAGACTAGACTAAGAATTCCCAGGGGTTCCATGAAAGGACTTCAGTTAGTCATTTGAACTCATTGGAATTACATTAAAAAATTGAAGTAGAGGTGCATTTTTCCTCCTGAAAGATGAGGTCCTAAGTTTAAAATATCTTTTAAGTTCACAGAAACCAACTCTGTAAATTCCGACAATTACAGAATAAAAGTTCTGCTTTGCTTGTTAAATCAACGTACCAGTTCCAGAGCAATTGTAAGGAATGCCTTTCATTAACAAACAGCTGTGAGGTTTATTTCAAGTTGGTGTTATGCCAAGCCTTGTGCTGGAATCCTGAATGCACTGATTTGCTCTTGTAATACCACGGTAGGTTTTCATTATCTTTGATATGCCTATTATGGAAAGCACTAAAAATACATTTCCATATCAAGATAAAATAATTTGAAAAGAGGTTATGCTTTTCTGTCTCATTCAGAGTAACCAAATGTAAGTAGCTATTACTGGCTGTACTGGAGAAAGCAATTTTGATTTGTTTTAAGAGATTTTGCCTTCTTACCTAGCCATATCCAACAGATTCCAAAAGATGAATAAAACACACACCACATATTTCTCTTGGATTTCCTCTTGACTGGTGATCACCACAAAAAGAATGACTATTCTCTCTGTGAGCTAACAAAGAAACAGAAAAGTCAAGAATTAGGATCATCTGTTAGGCCATATAAGTAATTTTTTAGTTTTAAAAACCAGAGTTTTTTTTTTTTTTTTCTTTTTTTTTAAAGTATGCTTTAACTGGAACTATGCATACCAAAATGTTAACAATGACTCTTCCTAAGGGAGTTGGGCTATGGCTAAACTTCATTTCCTTCTGTTTGTTTTTCTGTACTTTCCAAATTATATATAATGAATGAAAAGATAACATTTTACCAGGATATTTCTTTTTCTTGCCATATGCACATGATTCTATTTGCTTTGGCCATCTTTTATTGAGTGTTCACTATGTATTAGATGCTATAATGAAAATATGATCCTTGCTCCAGAGAGGGTGGTGGTGGAGGGAGAATGTGGAGCAGTAACTGATGTGGAAATGTATGTGCTGTGGGTAGGGGTGGGATGGCACAGGTTGGGGAGATGCTTGCTGCCTGGAGAAAGAATACAGACTTGTGAAGATAGGCAAGTTTCAACTAGATTTTTAAAAATGAATGAGTATGTCAAGTAGACTGGATTTGAGAAAAGGCATCCTAGGCAAAGGGAGCTCTCTGAGCAGAGGTGTAGAAATGCAGGGTGTTTTGGGAGGAGTAAGAACCACTGAGAAGCTGGAATGTAAGGTGCAGAGAATGGAAGAACAGGGCAGATTAAACTGAAAATGTGTTTCAGGCTGGGTTGTGAGGGTTCTGAATGATAGGCTGAGAAATTTTAATTTCATCCAATAGAGAAGCCATTGTAGTTTTTTGTGGGGGAGGAGGCAAGGGAGTAATATAATCCTAACCTTCACAAGCTAGTGGAAAAGGAAAAGAATTTAACACATTCTTGGAATATATACATATATTCCAAGTCAGTAAGCATTTCCAAATCATTGAGAATTCACACATTTTTGGCTTAGCTCCAGCTACTAGCCTCAAAAAAATACAGCCTTTCCTCACCTAAATATTAAGTGCTTTCTTACTTTTTATTAACATATCCTGTATAGTATACATTTTTTAGTTCTTAATAGGACATTTTACTTTGCTTTTAATGGTCAAAAGAAAATGGATTTGAGATTGAAGGAACATACTCATAGGAAAGAAAAAATAAAAGGATCGCTTTATGTTTTTCAATAGCTGTCTTTATTTTAAAAGCTGATTAAGGAGAAAATACTGGCACAGTCTAGCCATTTGTCCAGGAAAACAATCTAGTGTAGAAAAATCCAAGATTTGCCAACAGTGGGTCACATGATCAGAAATCCACACGTATAAGCCATCTCAGCATGTGTGTGACCACAGAGGTGAGTCAAGAGGGCCCTTGCTTGGCTAAGGGGAATTAAGATATGATTCAAACCTGAGTCAATCTGTGGATACTATCTACATAGCTGTTTTTTCTTCGGTCATTGTTTATAATATAGTGCCCTAGTTTCTTAATTATATATATTGAATTCTACTGAACGGCAACTGGAATTATTGAATGATCCAACCTTGCTGTCATGACACCTTTGAATACAAGCTGTAAGTACTGAGGCACTATCTAATCTTACATTTTATCAATGCCTGGTAATTAGGTAAACTTGCTTTTGCTAAAACTCTCCAGAGAGACACACAGGAACACACGCATACAACATAGATTTCTAATTACATGGCCAACTACCGAAAAAATGTAGATACCTCTTAATTAGGTGATCTCTAGAGTCCCCTTCAGATAAAATATTCTGACACTAGCCCAGCCCCGCTTTTTTAAAAATAAGGAATTTGGGAACCACAGAATTTAATTGACATTCCCAGGGCAGGAAACATATGTATCTTAAGTTTCCAGAATTGTAAGCTGTCCATGATGTCAAGCTGACTTTTAGATGATGGGAACAGAGGGAAAATTTTCCTAAAAGAGACTGTAGCTGCATGGTGAGACTCACTCTATTGAAAATCATCAACTGAGGGTCTGTGGCATATTAGTGATGGAATCCCAGTTGCATAGAAATCAGCAATTGGCGTGCCCCCAAAACCAAGCCACAACACATATGCATATGTGCAGTTATGTAACAAAAAGACTCCCTGCATATACAATATCAACTTTTTTTTTTTTTTTGGTGCTGGGGATTGAACTCAGGGGTGATTAACCACTGAATCACATCTTTTAGTAATGCAATTAAGCACCTGCTTCAAGGCTAAAAAGAAAACTTTTTGAGACATGGTCTCACTAAGTTGCTAAGGCTGGCCTTGAACTTGTGATCCTTTTTGGCCATTCAATGACAATATGATGCAGGAATTTAGGCAGAGATGTTCTTAAGTTGATAAAAGTCAACATTTATGGGTTACTTTGTGCCAGGTTCCAAATGAATGAATAGCACTTCAGTCTCCATAATGAAGTGGGTGCTAGTACTGTTATCTGCCTTTTACAAAGTGCACGTTTTACTAAGTTAAAGCAACTTGCCCACAGGTCTGGCATCAAAAGCTGGACAATGCAATTCTAAATCCCTGGTTGTGAAATGTTGACTTTCTCATCTTTGTTACTCTGGCTACTCCAGAACCTTACCTCCAGCTGACAGTCTACTCTCCTTTTAAAAGAGTTTCCCTTGAAATTTATACCTTAAAACAAGAGCCTCCTTGATTTCTTAAATCAACACCAAATCGATTTTGAGGAAAAGACTTTTTAAACTTATTTTCTTTAGTAGGACCAGTTGCTGACCAAATAATCTGATCAGTTAATTGAGCTTTACAATTGGGAGAACTAAGCACTATTTCATTTTTAACAAATCCTATGACAATCTGATTATTACTGATGAATGATCATGTAATGTTTAGTGTAACTCAAACAGGTAGAATAAACAGTGTAGTAGCAGGCACAGTAGAAATCTTATAATTTAGGCCACATTAAACCTGTTAATATCTATTCCAAAGTATAGTAACTAGAAAATAAGAATACTTTGCATTTTTATGTTCTGTTCTGGAATCCTAAACTCCAGGTTAAAACAATAAATGAAACTAAGTCCTCAGTTTATAAACGGCAGGTAGCACTTTATAAGCTGAAGGGCTGAAGAGGTAAAATACTTCAAATGTAAGGAAATTTTCTAGAATCTTATAAATTAGTTTTAGTCTCCAACTTTTACTAAAATAATAACCCTAACTTTCTATTCTGTGAACTTTCTGGGAACTTCAGAAACATCTTTATATATTGAAAAATCACCAACTATGTTCCCTGCAAAACAAAAGCATTTAAATAATTCTACATATTTGCTTATTCATACTCCCTCTAATAGATAATTTTGGAGAGAATTAGTACTGTTCTGGGTCCCAGAGGATATAGCTGTGAACAAGATCAAGTCCCTGCCATTATGGTATTTATATCCTACTTGACAAAATGAATAGTAAACAAATGTAACTTAAATACATTTTTACTAGGTGATACATAACTTATGTGATCTTGAGTAATTGACTTTTGTAGCAAGTAATTATATTAGAGATAACAGTATCTATCATATAGGAATTATAAATAGGAAAAAGTTGTTAAGAAGATTAAGTGTTAATGAGTACAAAGAACTTAGAAAAGGGTTTGGTACATACGCGTAAATGTCAGTTATTAAATACAATTTAATGTAGTGATCAGTATATTTAGAGGAAAACATCTTCTACATAGATCCATGCATTTAAAAAGTCAATTTCAGCATTTATTAAATTGCACTATGAATATATAGCTCTATAATTATCACACAAAATAATTCCATGGATCCAATGTACAAAACAGGAAAAATCTAAAATCTTACCTACAGAGTGAATTGTATGTGTAATTCATTTCCAGGTAGCTTCAAAATTTGGAGTCTTACTGGTCTACACTTTAACAGTTTTATCTCTAACAATATAAGCTTATTCTCAAAACTTGAGAAAAATTATGTGATTTTATGAAAATTTAAAAGATTAGTCTAGCCATGCAAATAAGTACCTGCTTCAGAGCTAAAAAGAAATTAGAGTAAAACTTACCTAGTTGTTTTCTTAAAAGGAAATGAGACTCTCTCCTTGGGCATTCCTCCATGTCTGTTCTCGTAACTTGGGAGTCTGATACAGGAGAATCTCAGGTCTCAGGTTGAAGGCCAGCCTCTGAGACTTAGTGAGATCCTGTCTCAAAGTAGGTGAAAAGGGCTGGGGATGTACCCTACTGGTAGGTCACCCTTGGGTTCAACATCCAGTACAGAGATGGGAAGAGGGTCTATGACTGTGACATCTTTGGAGTGATTTTTAGAGAGCAGATCCCTGCTTGTCCTTGTCAAACAGTTGATATGGGCAAATACAGAAAAGGTTCATACAATTTGGTGTCAGACGAAATTTTTGTAGGCACAATAATTTAAGGATAATAATTGCTAGTGTTTTGATTTATATATTAAAAGGATTGTATAAAAATCTAAAATTAATACATACGCAGCAGTGTTTATGAAGGATGAGGAATTGAACCATCTTAATTCAGTTATAAATGAAGTCTTTGCATTTAAAGCATTTCTCAAAATAATGGAGTAAACTATTACTCTCACATTACTTAACATTTTGTATGAAATCACCGTAAGATGTAACAGTTTAACATTATCAAATAACATTTGTTTTTTGGCTATTTTCCTCTTTTCTTGAAATACCCTAAAATTTTATCAATAAGTTTTCTCAGACACATATGGAGTATGAACAAGGCCCTTTAAAAATTATTATTTCAGAATTGGTAATATTCTAATTCTCTAAGTTTATTTTCCTTTTAATTACGTTTTCTTTTGCATTTTAAAATATTTTAGACTAATACGTTTTAACTTTTCCACCTAAATTAAAAATATCAAATATATTTTCATTTATATTTTTTTGTATCCAGCGGCACTCAGCCACTGAGCCACATCCCCAGCCCTTATTTTACCTTGAGACAGGGCCTCACTAAGTTACTGAGACGAGGCTTGAACTGCGATCCTCCTGCCTAAGCCTCCTGAACTGCTGGGATTACAGGCATGTGCCACCATGCTTATTTTTATATAGTTTTAATTGGCATGTACCTATTTCCAAAAATGGAAGTTCTAAATAGCTATTCATGTTATGTTTTTGCCCTTTTCTCCTAAAGTATATTCAAAATAAAATATGTATCTGTTAAATGCTTGTCTTATAAATTAATGGTGTTTCCCCCCCCCTCATTTTGCTGTAGCAATTATGTAATTTTTAAAATCCATGTTTCTTCCCTCAGTGCCAAAATGAAGATTTGAGTTTAAAATGCACAGAACACAAACCTACCCCTATTCATACATCATCAGTATTTGCTAAGGAATTCTACCTGTTCAACAAGCTTGTCCATCCCTACTGCTAGTTGGAATTATTTATCTTGATATTTTGCAAGATCAGTCCCCCAAAAGAATTCAGTTGTGGCGTAGCAATCTCTCGAAGGTAATATCAAAGTAACATCACAATTATGTGAATTTGGTTTTTGGCCTCCTTGAAAGCATCTGGGCCCCCTGCATTTTTAAGATCTGCACACAGCTATGATTACTGTGCAAGTCACTCAGCTGCTCTCCTGACTTCAGCTTCTCCATTTAAAATGGGGAAACAGGAAAACCAAGAATGATTACACAACCTGAGAGTTTTGTTTCATTATTTTAAAGCGGAGACCTCAGTCATCTCATAATGAGAGAATTCTATTTGTCTATAGAACTCCAACAAAGGAATGGGGCAGAAACTGAAACTTTGGATAAGATGATATGTTTTGAAGCTCTGCTAACACCATTTTCATTCTGAGAACCAGTGAATAAAAGAAAGAAAGGGCAGATAATATGTCAAAAGAAATTTTAAAAGGAAGCAATACAACCACAAAAAAACTAATCATCAATCCAGGAGAAGAATGGCAGTTGTCTCCCCTAATGTGGTGATCCCTGGCTTGTTATCCCTTCTAAGGACCAAAGACTTAAGAATCATTTGCTCCATTAACAGTAGAGTTTGCAAACTCACCTTTAAGTCAAAAAGTGTTAATGTATATTTATCATTATTTCAAAATTACAATCAGGAATAAATTCTTTGATTTCAGTGATGGTTCCATAAGCCATTAGTTTTAATTAGTGGTGATTAAAATCACATTTAAATATTCTGGCATTTCTGGAAATCCAGGAAATCAGACTTGTAAATTATATAATTTCTACTAAGCAAACTTAGAAAATTTTGTGCAGCATAAAACCTGTGCATATTTTCTAGGCATATTCTAAGTACTCATTCAGTTCCTTTTCTTCCAGTTACCCATTCTCACTGGGTGCACTAACTGGACTAGTACTACTTAATTTTGAAAATGCTGTTTTAACATGAAGTCAGTATTAACAAATTTAGCCTAAAAAAGTAAAAGTCCGTGAAAGTATACCAAAAGAAAACACGACTTAGGATTTTTGATGAATTCGATCATATTCCAAGCAAAATAATTCCATGTGATAGAATAGAAATTTCATACAAATTTAACCTGGCCTGTTAATTCTGTCTTTCAAGATCAACATTATAGGATGGTGTTACTATATTTATTTCAGTTGTTTCAAAGTACAGCATGCTTATTAAATAATTCATAAATACAAATAAGTCTTCTTCCCAAATGACATGTTGCTTCTGGACAGATCTATAGCCTTTCATTTTGTGAGGAAATATGTTGAAGGAAATTCCATCTAGGTCTTAGCTAGTTTACTATTATAATATTAATTTATTATACACTATTGCCCCGATTTTATTTTACATTTGATAATTTGAACATTTGCAATGTCTTCATCCTAATGAATACAACTTCTCTTTTATTTAGTAAGTAAAATAAATACTGAGTTCTTACTAGGTTCCTTAGGATTATACTGCCGTTTCCACCTTTTAAACTTTCCTGGTATTTAAAGCAAATTTTAGTATGGGGAATCTATCCTATTCCTTCAACAAAAAAATAAGGTATGTATTTATATTCTAAGCACTTTGCTAGGCAATACAAGACCAACATTTTAATAATTTTTACAATGAAAGTTGGGCATAATTATCACTTTTTAAATTTGTTTTGGGGATACCTAAAATTATATAGATGCCTATTCCCAATCCTGGAGATTATGAACACATGTTCCTATAGTCGCCTAACCCTTATTTCTGCTTTAAGGAAAATGCCACTTCATGGTTTTTTCTTGCCCTAATACAGATTTTCTATTGCATCGATCAGTAAATTTCCAATCTTCTTTCCACCTGCCTTTAGAAAGAACATGGTCATCTAGGGCTAAAGGCATGGTAGAGAGAACAAATAATAGCTAAAATAATACCAATGACAACCACGTATTTTATTTTAACTAAGTACTAGGAACTTTCCACACCCATGTTCTCAGTTATTCTGTTAAGTCTGTGTTATTCTCACATCATGAGAAAGTGAGGGTCACAGTGATTAAACAACTTGTGTAAATTCATGCAACAAGTAAGAGGTAAAACTGGGATTTGAATCCAGGTCAGTGTGACCCCAAGTGTATGCTTAGATTCCATACTTGGTAAATATGAATCATTTCCCTTTTCCATGTGAATTCAATAAAAGTGGTAGAATGAACAAGAAATGGCTGGGGAGTATTCTCTAAATAGAGATGAGGGAAATTTTAGGGATTTATTTGTTCATTGTCTGCTCTTTGCCAGGTATTTGTATGGTGTCCTTTCCCAGCAACACCCCAATGGCTGTGGGTAGAATAATCCCACAGTAGTCAGTAGAAGAGCAGCACATCATACTCATGTGTGAACAGCTTTGCTCCTCTGACTTTCAGCTGTTTCATACTACCCCAGCCTGCGACATGCTGCAGGTGGGAAGAGGCCATGAAATCTCCAGGATAGGATCCAGGCAGTGCATAGATCAACAAGCACCACTGCCTTGAATGTCTCATATCAGCTGTTCTAACTTCAGTTTTAGAATAAGATAATCCTATGTAATGGATTCTCCTTATCAGTGACTTAAAGAAAGGGCTGGATTTTTTTTAAGTGCCATAAAATGAAGAGGCTGTAAATAGAACCAAGTTAAAAATGAGAGATTCTATAATAATGTGATTGAACCTACCTGCAAAACCCTTGGGAAAAGAGGGTTTGATTCAATGCCAACATATATGTGCAGCAACTCCAGGAGAGAAATGGATTGGCAAAGTTGCATGACAAGTCCAATAGCATAAAAAGTGTCAACCATTGAATCTGTCCAGTGGATTAAAAATACAAATAAACTAAAAACCAGTTCATAACACAAATCCATGCAGCTCTTTGAAATAAGTTGAGATTATTTACCTCTATTTATTGTACATGTAAAAACTCTGTAAATAGGCAACTAAATTAAGAATGCAACGCAAAGAAAGCACTTCATATTGTAGTATTCATATTGATCCCCTTCCAAAAGGAAGTAAAAATTTAAGGCTTCACAGCCAAGTCTGCACTATTTATTCCCCATATATGAGATTACAAAGGAATTCCCACATAAAGGTAATCAGCTGGAATATAAACCACCTGAAGCATAAATAGGTTGGAGATGAGCTAAGAGCTATTGTGCTCAGCTTTTCTAATGACAAGAAAATGACTGAGAAAAATATTTCTGAAAAGCTTTATGAAAATGGCCTTAATACTATGATATCAGATATTGTATGTATTGAGCACGTGGCTCCTATATGTACTTGCTTAGTGTTTGAGCTTTGTGCCAAACACTCAACTTGGGATTCTGATCAGGACTTTTGGAGTTTGCACTGCAGAGGGCTCAAATGAGGTACTGCCCTTGGAGGGGAAATGGAAGGGTAATAAATATCACTCTAAATAGGATAAATTTGGTTTTAAGTTTTAAAATGAAATCCTGCCATTTTTAGAAACTTTCTAAGGGTGACTGTACTGACTTTAGTACCTAGTGTCCATTCAAAGGATAACTGATCAAGTGTCAAGGGTCTCTCAGCAGCTGCACGAGGTGGACACTGTTAACCATCACCCAATTTCAGATGATTCCCAATTCAGACCACATACCCTCTTCTCCATTGCCTGCACCTCTTGTGATCAAGCTATCAATTACACAGCTCTGTGAAGGAAGAGTGGAGCAGGAATCACTTAGCTATTTAAGTCATACATTGATTATACTGAATTATACTGAAACCCCACTCAGATATTCTCAGTCTCCCTTTCATATAAATCAGTTGTGGTTCTTTAATAAGTAGCTACTGTAATTATAACGACATGACAATAATAAGAATAAACACTGCTGATGACAGCAATTTTCCCTCTGGAAAGGTGAGACAGGGCTAGAGTTCCTGTGGACATGTGTGGTGAATGACCTAAAACTCCCACACAGCTGCAACTTACAAGGCCTAGAGTGATGGCCTTTTTTATTATAAATATCAAGGGAATTCTCCTATCACCTCTGTTTACCTCTGCTTGAAACAACTTTCAATGCCCGTAGTTGAAATTCAAGCCTTAGGTTGTGTCTGTGACATTAATTCACAAAGGCAAGAATTTGTAGATTTTTGTAAGAAAAAGCAACATAAAATGGTTTATGGCATCTCAGAAGTAGATTAATTTCCTTATGATACAGAATTGATGAGCACAGCACAGTGTGTTTGTTTTTAGCTGAAACCAGCAGTTGCTCAAACTGTCAAGTCACCCAACAGTTGTAAACTGTGATGACACTTACTCATGTGGGGATGGAACACGAAGAGAATGTTATTGACAGTCATTTAATGATTCATTCTTTAAAAAAAAAATTGAAATGCTATTTTAAAACAGTATCTTTACTTTTTAGGAAAGGGGAGGAAGCTTATGACTTAAGCCATTACTGCCAACTCCCAGGTAGGTGAGTAGACATCTACAAAGCATGTCATGTACACATTACTTAGTAAAGGGACCAAATACAGTCCTGGGGAGTATAAAGTCTCCAGTTAAACCTAAGGAATAAAAAACACTGGAAGAATTTGATTAACTCCTGGTTGCTCTGCACAAAAGGCAGTACTGGAATTTACAGATTTCCTCAAAGCACACCAAATTTGTGAGGGTCTGAAATAGTGAAATGGCATGTCTGTTTTCAGGGCAAACTGCCTAATCAGGGGAAAGCCAAATCCCTTTCCCTTATCCCATCCTCTACCTTCTCCAAACAGATTTTGATTTTGCAATAAGCAGGATGTATGATTTCTGAGAAATATAAATTTTAGAGAGGTGGAGGATGACAAGTGAGCGCCAAAGAAATTTAAAATAAGCAACTCTAGGCAAAATCAAGGATTAACAGTTAAAAATAAATGGAGTTTTACCTTTTCCAAATGAAAAGAATCTGACTGTCATATTTGTAAATATCCATGAGTGGCCACAGAACTGGATTAAATAATAGATGAAAAGATAGGCAGTCTTCCTATACCTGTAAATGCAGGGAAATACCATTGAACACTTGTTTTATTATTATCCTTTACATCATTGTACACACGTCCTTTAACACACTGGTCAAAGTGACAAAAACAAAACAAAACAAAACAAAACAAAAAAAACCCTGTTATCAGAGTCTTTTAATTGGTTGCCCCACAAAATACATCAGATTTTGAAGTGACCCATACCACACACTATCTGCTAAAGTGAATATATTGAGTCTGCTTAAAACCAAATACCGATCTTTTTTTTTTCATCTTTGTTAAAATTTTAACCTTGCTGCTAACCCAGGGGTAAAAGCAATCACTGCAAAGATAGCTTTGAATATTTTTGGGGGAGGAAAAAAAAAAAAAAAACATGTGAGTGCAGAAGGACTGATGTAGTCAATATGTGCTTGGGGAGCTCAGTCTGCCAAGTGCAGAACTTAACTGGGTTGTAGTTGTGAGCAGGGAGTAGTGATGGCGAGAGATTCAAATGGTGGATAATTCAGTAATTGGACACACCTGACCTCTGAATGCATTATGTGATTGGGGTCAGTATCTTGCCACTGCCTCCTATTATATTTTGCAAGGGCAGATAGTTTCCTTCATCAGACACACATAGAAGTTTAGTTACTCATGCCAAAAAAGGGAAGTCAAGCTGGGTTTAAAAATGTGTTGTGGGTTGCTGGGGAGATGACTAAGGGAAGATTGGCAGATGCACGGTTTGAGGGAGTTAGAGAAAGTATTGTTGGAAGTGTTCCCTGGGGATTCAGAAGGCTGGTGGGAGTGGCTTATGCCAGTGTAGACAAAGTTTTCTCCAAGTAGGAGATGTGAAACCTCTGAGAAACAAGGTAATAAGCTGGGGAGCATGCCATGTCGCTGGATGATCAACAGATGACACAACTAAAGGGGTTAAAAAGAGGAAATCCTCCACCTTGCCTCAGAATCACCTGGTTTGTGGATTAAATATACACATACTCAGGCCCTACCCTCTCCTATTCCACCGAATCAGTTTCTCTGGAATCACAGGTGTGATTGGTGTTCAGTAAGATTAAAACTCATCCTGCAACACTGTGCCCACAAAGTCAGGGCAAGGGCTCTTGGTCAGGGTAAAGAGGAAGAGCAGAGAGACGGGCAGAAAGTGTACAAAGGGAAGGAATGACCACACAGCCTGTCCTTCCTTCCCATTTCCTCATCTCCAAAAATGGGGAAAAGACAGCCTTCTTGCTAAGGTTGTCAAGAGAATTAATTTAGCTAATAACTGTCTAGAGCTTCCAGGGAGGGCGGGCTGGTAGGGCTGGGTGTCACAGCTGGGCTGGTGGGTGACTCCGGGGCTCATTCCCCGCCTCTGTCGGCGGCCCTTCCTCCCATCCACTCCTTCCTGTCCCCTCCCACCTCTGCGAAGCAACCTACCTGGGCTGCAGCCAGGCGGGCAGCATCACGGGTCCCATGGGCCTCCGCCACCAGGACCTCCAGCGCCATCCAGGAAGGAGCCTGGGCGGGGAGGCGCGAGGGGCGGCCCGTTGCAGACGAGGAAAGGGCGGGGCGTCTCCACACTCAGCAGTTTACAAAAAGAAGCCTGAGGTCTTTGCGATGGGCAAAAGGTGAAAACCAAGTTCCTGCAGCACCGCACTAGGAAGGGCTGGCCGGGGCGTGGGAAGTGTGCGAGACTGCGCCAGCCAGGCTGTGGAGCAGCCTGGATCTAGCCCATCTGCAGTCCCAGCGGGCTTCCCAGCTCTGGTTACAGGCTCCCAATCTTTGGGTTAAGACCCATTTGCTAGCCCCGTGGAGATTTACACATCTGGGAGACTTCTGGGGCTTTGAAACTTGCTGAAGTCCACCTGAAAGCCTCGGAGTATGCGTGCATCCTGGGTTGGCACCTTTAATTACAACCCTCACAGGCCAGAAAGAAGACTGTGGTCACATCGCCCCCAACTCCTTTTTCAAAAGGCGCTAGACTTCTCCAAGAATCTGTCCTTGCCCTTGAATGAATATCCCAAGTCCTCACTAATGCTTACAAGTTTTTATTGACGTTGTATTTATATCCCTCTCCTACGCTCAGCACTTGTAAACCTTTTACTGAGCTCTCAGTACTACGGCATTAAAATCCCCATAATCAGATGGCCCACCTCACACTTTGCTGATAAGATTTTATCAGAACCATCCTACAGCTGTACTCTGTCCTATCAGGGAAAGAGACAAAAACAGAACAAACAAAAACAAACAGACAAATTAGTGCAACAGATAGTTGCAAGTTAGTGCCAATAACATCCAGTTACTGTAGGTGGATGGTCGTGCCCCATTTTATGGGAAGGGAAGTTGAGACTTGAAATGTTGTCACCACTGACAAATGGCAGTATTAGAACTTGAAGGTCAGTTTATTTGATTTTTTAACCATGAGGCCCTAGTTTCCTTCCTCATAGCCCAGTCACTAGAGTCACCTCTCATGTCTGCATCTCTGCATTCTCCCAGCCCCTGCCTTTGGCCAGGGTTAATCTGTCCCCTCATCCACCAGTCCCTTCTCAAACCCTATCAGTTGTTACCCCTGCCTCTTTTTGCCTCTTCATTCTCCCCTCTCCATTGGCTTTCACCACTGGTTAGGAACATATTTAAATCTCTTACCCTAGAATTAAACATTTATTCTGCTCCTCTCTTAGTGCAACTTTCCCATAACTCCCTGCCTGCCATCTCTGTGAGGTGCTCCTTTCATTCCTTACCATCCTCTTATTCCATAACACCTTACAGTTTGACTTCTCAACTCTTTTCAGAAACTGTTCTCAGGGTCCCTCAAATCCCCATCCTGTTTCCCTTTGTCAAATGACCCCACAGGGTCATTTCAGGGAGCATTAGATCTAAAGAGCAAACGCTGGTGGATAACCTGTTACCAAGGCCATTTGTGCACAGGCACAGTCAAGCAACAACAGAAAGTCCCAGATGAGTGTGGAGGGAAAAAGGTAAGGTGGCAAGTTGCTCAGAAGAAGTGTTCCTTTATCACCAAACACATCCTTGACATCCACATCCTCATCCTCCTCAACAGCTCTGCATTTCACCTCTTTCACCCTCTTCTCTTTACTTTGGCAACTGTGAAAGTTAGACTCTGTGCTCCTGTCCTTCTATCTCTGTGGTGGGGGGTTCCCTTTCTCCTGCTCTGTTTCCTCAGAGATCTGCCCTTGGTCAGTCATTCCTTTTTGGTCTGCCACCATGTTATCCTTCAACCCTTGCAGACAACTTCTGACTGTGTTATCAGCCTCCTACTTCCCTCATGGACACAAGCTCTGACCTTTGAACAACTTCTGGATGCTTCTTCTTGAAAGTCCTACTGTTACTTCCAGAATTTAAAATAAGCTTAACATTTTTCCCTCCAAATCATTGTCTTTTTTCCACAGGGAGACCACCATTTTCCTAGCCACTTGAGTTTTAAAATTTGGAAGTCAACATTGCACCTACCCAGTGCAATCAAATTCTATTGATTCCATTCTTTCAAGATCTCCTACCAATCACTAGGATTCCACCTTCATTCCTTACTTTCCAGTACCTGGATAAGGAGCAACTGACCTCCTCAAATCCATTCTGCACATCATCCCTACACTGACTTGCCTGGAGCATCGCTTGGGTTATACCTTGCTGCTGCACACAAAAAATGTTCTTTTAGTTGCCAGATAAAGAACAAGCCAACCCATCATGAAACAAAAACAAAAAACAAAACAAAACAAAACAAAAAGCCCCTTTCAAATCAAACATGGAATTCTACTTTACTTTCCAACGAATAAGTACAAAAAGAGTTTTTGAGACAACAGTCTGGATGGGCAGTGAAATTCTCCCTCTCTCCTGGCAGGGAACCAGTGCACATCCTCCCAAGCTCCTCCCAACTTTCCTCACAAAGTCTCCTCCAGCTTCCCTGCCTCCACTTTTCACTCCTTTAGACTCTCATTGATGAGTTAAGAGCTGCAGGATTTATTAAAACAGTTCTGACCAATCTTTTCTCCTGGCCATAATTATTTTTGGCCCTGTTCTGCCTTCTACAGTGATCTCACTATGCTTCCAAGCCTGTTATATGCTGTCATCTCCTACCAACCTATTTTCCCACAAAAATTAGAGCAGCTTGCTGTTCTGTGACACCTCCAGGCATTGTCTGGGAGATGGGCCTCTGTGAGACATTTATGTTACTTGGAATTGCTCTTCCTCTTCTTCCCTTTCTCCCAACGCCATATCTACCTGTCAGAGTTCCACTTATTCCTTACAGACTTTCTCCAGAGCTTCCCACTGGGAGGCACCCTGGGTTAATATCCACAACAGGACTTAGAGTGTCACAGAGGTATTTGTCTGCCCAACTAGATTACAGATTCCAAGAGTGCTCTGCTTGTAACCAACGGTGAGAATTTTACAAGTCTCAACCTTTAAAAATAGTTTCTATTGCCCAAAGTGCAGTTTTGGGGAAGATCAAGTAAGAAAGTATATAGAGAAAATGGACAATCGTATCTAGTGCAGTGCCCAGCAAGGTAGGTGTCTATTAAAAGCATTGAGTGAATGGATATGAGTCTTCCTCTCCCCCAAATTTAATCAAAATAAAATATTCAGTGATTGCTAAAATATGTGGCACTTTCAATTATCCACTTGTATAGAAGAAGTCAGAGGCCAAAATAGTTCAAATAACTGAATTAATATATATTCCTGCCTGGGAAGGAATTTTATTAATTATAGGAACATTTCATTTTTTTTTCCCCTTTGGAAAATGTTTAAATTTTTTCGTCACAAAGAAGATGAACGAGGCCAGGCATGGTGGAACATGCCTGAATGCCAGCAATCCAGGAGGCCAAAGTAAAAGGATTGCAAAGCTAGCTTCAAACTTTGTGAGGCCCTAAGCAACTTAGGGAGACCTCGTCTCAAAATAAAAAATAGAAAAGGGCTGGGGATGTAGCTCAGTGGTAGAGTGCCTCTGGGTTCAATCCTCAGTACAAACAAACAAACAACCCTAGGTGGCTAAAGTCTTGAAACATTTTTCATGGTAGTAACAGACTGGCTTAAAAATTTTTAAAAATACACAAGAATTAATAAAGCATATAATTTACACAAAGATCTCCAGAGAAATTAAATCCTATGACTAGAAATCTGTCCTTTGGGCCCTTTTCCATCCCTCCTTCCTTCCCTCTATACATCTTTTTTTCTTTTTTCCATCTTACTTCTTGGTAATCTTACTTTTTGAATGTCAGTGCTTCATATGAATTTGCACCGAGAGACAAGAACTATATCATAAGGAACACATTACCCTCTTTTTCTTCTGTCAGAAATTGTTTTATAAGGAAACAATTATACACTGATAACTGTCATTTCCAGATTTCTTATTCATTTCCATCACCAGGAATTTTGAGTGTTCACCCTTCTCCCCAGTGCCAGTCCTACAGCACAGATTAAAATTTCACAGGCTGCTAGATCACTACAGGACCCTAGAGACTCTGTGATCCAGTCAGTCAGTTTCATGTGTTCTTACCCTAATTTTTAGTTAAGGAAACAAGGTCAGACCAGTTAAATAATTTCAACCAAGATCACAGCTAATTAAATGTTGGAACCAAAATTGGAACTTTCATCTGTCTCTAGATATTGAATTCTTTACCACTATGCTATACTAATTTGTTTCATATGGTTGTTTAATATTTGTTTAAAAGTACTGACTTTCTTTATATTACATATAATTGTCAATTTTTAACACCTAAAACTATAAAACTTCCAGACTGGGTTAGGCAGAGATTTCTTAGATCTTTGATAGATACTTCTTAGATACCATATTAGATATTTAATCTAGTATTTTTAAGCTACTTATGATATTCAAAAGACATTTCAACAAATAAAAAGATAAGCAATTGCCTTGGAGAAAATATTCATTAAACATGACTAATACAGGGCTTGTATACAAACATATAAAGACTTCTCAAAAGTCAATAAGACAAACCAGTTTTTTAAAAATGGGCAAAAGATTTGAATACAACTTTCACCAAAGATACATGGAAGGAACAAAAACATTTGTTCAAAAATCATTATTTGTAAGGAAAATGCAAACAATAACACAATGAGAAACCCACTACTTACTTATGAGGACAATTAAAATTGAAAAGACTCACTACCTCAAGTGTTGAAGATGTGCTAAACCTGGAACTTTTACATACAACTTTATAACTGTCCAAAACTAGATATGACCCAACATTTTATCAACAGATGACTGAATAAACAAAATGTTCCATAACCATGTGTGGAATATTACTCAGCAATAAAAAGGAAATTAGTCATGCAAGCAATATAGATGAAACTCAAAATAATTATGCTGAGTTAAAAAAATAAACTGAAGCCAGTTTTTTTTTTAAATTAGATACCATGAGTTCACATATTTAAAATTCTAGGAAATGGAAACTAGTCTACAGTGTTAGAAGGCCAATCAGTGGCTACCTAAGAATGGATGGGGTTAAGAAGTGACATGGGATAGATCACAAAGGAGGGAAACAGAAATGTTCATTTTCTGAATTGTGATGGTGGTTTTACAGGTGTATATTTGTCTGAAAGCCTGCAAAATTCATGTTTATTATAAGTTATATTGCACCACATTGTTAAAATTCAGCATACTAATTTTTTATACACAGAAATGGGGGTTTTTTGGTTATTAATTTGGAATAATTGATTTATTCTTGTTCATAAAAGCATATCCCATTTATTATCAGGAGAAAACAAAACAATACAAAACAAACTTTGCCAACTTAAACTCACAATCTCCCAGTTTAGTCTGAGTTACTACCCTTCTCCCCCAGTTACCTTGATGGATTGGAACATTCACACCACCTGTCAGTGAAGACTGGGTCCCCTGATATTCACAGATTCATGGGCTATGCTCCAGCTGAGGGGCTTCGTCACACTGCTTTCTGTGTAGTAGACATGTCCTCACTGAATCTGTTGAGATTAAACTGACCCCACCTGCTGCCTGTCTTCAATTTTTGCCTGGGTATCTTATTTCCCAGCCCTTGGCCTCTATGCAGGTACTTGTCTTTCCTACACCACAGTAAGTGATGCTGCTCTGAAAGCTCACAGGCTTTCTTGTATCTGCCTGAGAAAGCAGGACACTAAACCAGTGGCTTGTGATTCTTCCTTGTTGCTCAAAAAAGTTGCCACACCACCATTTTTGTCACAGAGCTGGAGCTGGGTGAAGCTGGTGAGACACCAAGAGCATGAAATCTGAGGCACTTTCTTTCAGGTTTTCAGTACTGAGAGGAGAACCTCTAAAATTTTGCAATCCCGGCATCTCCTATCCTCACCAAGCCCCAGCCCTGCATGGTGGTTCAATTTATCCCTGTGGTTGGGAGTTGGGTGAGAGGAAACCGGGGCTTTCACTAGATCTTTCCATTCTGCGTGTGTCTCCTGTTCTACCCTCCATTTTTTCGTGGTTGCTTTTTTCGAATTTCTTTCCTCCCACCCTAGAAATTTCTCCACTAATCCCCCAGGCAGGTGTGTATTCCCTTATGGTCCTATCCTTAATTTTCTTTCTCTATGCTTTATTTCAAAACAATCCACAGCTTTCTAAGTTTTGCTATCATAAAATGAATCTTTGGGGGCAACTTAGAAGTGCCTTTTTGTCTTGCTTCAGTTTGACTTTCAAAACCATTGCTTTACTACAAACGGAAAACCCTACTTCGATAGGTAAAGTTTGAGCGTGAACTCATTCTATTCCTTTGCATTCTTACTACAATATGCTCTTAATCCTGAGACATAAAGATCAGCTCTGGCAGTCCAAGAAGGTCACATACAGAGAAATATAAAGAGAGTTACATTAGCGTTTTTCAAAACTGTTATCCCTGTTTCATATATGCAGTTAAGGTTTTATTTCGATGCATATACATTTTCATTTCAAATATATTTCTGTTTTATGTCATTGTCTCTTACCTAAAACTGCTTCTCTTAGATTCATTCACTTTATAAACTGCTTAGAGGAGTCGCCTATGGAAAACCAACTTAACACAGTAATTTTTTTAAAGACAAAGCTTACTTTTTTAGTAATGGAAACATCTGGGTCATGGATTGTTTCAAAAGAAGACAACATTTATATTGATTGCGCTGTATAAAATTATGTGTTTCTTTCTGATCATCTTTTAAGATAGTGTCGCTTTTTGGTGTTCTAAAGGAAGGCGTTTTAAAAAACGAATTCAGGCTGTAAGAATGTAATACTTTGTTTTTGGATACACACAATGTTAAGAAACAAAATTGCAGCATCTTTTGTAATCCTGTTTTAAAGTAAGGAAAATTTTGTAAACAAATTTAGAAAAATCTCAAGTATTCACATTAACTTGGGATGTTTACATAGATGAACATAGCTCATTGTATGCTGTATATTATAGAGATTAACAATGCTAGGGAATGCCGGTCCCAAAAGAAATATGACCAGAAGAATCTTTCCTTGAATAATGAATTCTGGGGCTTGAACAAAAAGGGCTACTCCTCAGATTCCTTTACGTCATATCACATTCTAAATGTTGGCTGTTCTGTCCGTGGAGGGGGAACAGAAAAAGAGGATCATAAAGATTTTTATGACCTAGCTCTAATATTCTGCAACACCATGATTCATTCCATATCTTAAATATATACTCTTTATAAAAGCTGCTCTAGGAAAGCCATCATCTGTAACTGCTGTTAATGTTTGCACATCTTCACTCATGCTTTCGTTTTATATTTTCACCCTGCTGCTTATGTATATTTCCCAGTAGAATTAATGTTTATCAAAAATAATGTGCAAATCTTCGTTCCAGGTGGGCCCTTACTGGGTGTTTGGGACAGAATGAATTTAAAGACAAAGACACAGTTTCCATTCTCTAGGAGTCTGCAATTTCATAAAAGGCCAGGCACTTTTCTTTCTTTATGCCCAGAGACAGAAGCAGTTACTGAAGGCAAAGAATTTTCAGATAGAAGGGCTGGGTTCAAGTCTAGGTTTCACTTCTACATGGTACTGGACAAATATTAAAGCCTGTCAACTGGATTATTTATCTACCCACGTATTTTTTAAAATTTATCTACCAATTTATTTGTATGGTACTGGGTGTCTGACCAAGGATCTCAACCAGATTTAACCACTGAGCTATATCCCTAGCTCAGCTCTTGTACTTTTTTTTTTTTTTTTTTTATTGTAAACAAATGGGATACATGTTGTTTCTCTGTTTGGACATGGCGTAAAGGCATACCATTTGTGTAATCATAAATTTACATAGAGTAATGTTGTTTGATTCATTCTGTTATTTTTTCCCTTCCCCCCACCCCTCCCACCCCTCTTTACCCTCTATACAGTACTTCCTTCCTCCATACTTGCCCCCCTCCCTGACCCTAACTCTAACCCTAACACTAACCCTTCCCTCCCCCCCATTATGTGTCATCCTCCACTTATTAGCGATATCATTCGTCCTTTGGCTTTTTGAGATTGGCTTATCTCACTTAGCATGATATTCTCCAATTTCATCCATTTGCCTGAAAATGCCATAATTTTATCATTCTTTATGGCTGAGTAATATTCCATTATATATATATACCACAGTTTCTTTATCCACTCATCAATTGAAGGGCATCTAGGTTGGTTCCACTGTCTGGCTATTGTGAATTGAGCAGCTATGAACATTGATGTGGCTGTATCTCTGTAGTATGCTGATTTTAAGTTCTTTGGGTATAGGCCAAGGAGTGGGATAGCTGGGTCAAATGGAGGGTCCATTCCAAGTTTTCTAAGGAATCTCCACACTGCTTTCCAGAGTGGCTGCACTAATTTGCAGCCCCACCAGCAATGTATGAGTGTACCTTTCTCCCCACATCCTCACCAACACCTGTTGTTGCTCGTATTCTTGATAATCGCCATTCTAATTGGGGTGAGATGGAATCTTAGGGTGGTTTTGATTTGCATTTCTCTTATTACTAGAGATGTTGAACATTTTTCCATATGTTTGTTGATTGCTTGTAGATCTTCTTCTGTGAAGTGTCTATTCATTTCCTTAGCCCATTTGTCGACTGGATTATTTGAATTCTTGGAGTAGAGTTTTTTGAGTTCTTTATAGATTCTGGAGATTAGTGCTCTATCTGAAGTATGATTGGCAAAGATATTCTCCTACTCTGTAGGCTCTTTCTTCGCATTGCTGATAGTTTCCTTTGCTGAGAGAAAGCTTTTTAGTTTGAATCTATCCCAGTGGTTCTTGTACTTTTAAAATGAAAATAATTGTGACTGACCCTATCCAACCTCCCATGTGAGGGTCCATTGAAATAACTCTCAGGGTCCAATCAAATGAGAAAGAGGGCAAGGACCTGGTAGGCTCAGAAGCCAACTTGTTCCAGCACTTTAAAGGTGGAGCCGGGAATGCTGCCTGTTGATTTATGTGGAAGCCTGTGGAAGACAGAACCGAGGGTTGGTAGTAGGATTGGAAAAGGCTTAAGCAATGGTAGGCAAAGGAATTATCGATGTTAATGAAATTCAAGAGCTTAGACTTAGTCAGATAATACCCAATGTATTTTCTGTATTAAGAAAGAGTTATAGGGCTGAGAGTGTAGCTCAGTGGTAGACCGCTAGCCTAGCAAGCATGAAGCACTGTATTCAATCCTCAGCACAGGGGTGGGGTTGAGGGGAGAAGGTCATAAAAGAGGAGGTGATGCACAGATTGGGGATAGGAGGATGCAGAAGAAGCAGAGGTGGATTCAAAAAGTGGAAAGTTCTGTAACAAATTAAAGTCAAAGCTAAACCCAGATATAAATATTTAGATTGGCTTTTAAGATAAGGATTGGCTAAACAAGAGCAGGGAGTAGAAAGATATTATATATAAAGTGTACTTGTCTTTGCCTATTGTGCAGATAAAAAAAAAAAAAAAATCTGATTTCCCTGTCTCTTGCTGAGGGTGTGGGGAGATTGGGTTTCTGTGGGTGTAGCAGGAAGGGACCACAGAAAGTTAAATTGTATCTTTAACCATTAGATACAAGAGTCAAGGTGAGAGGAAGATTACTTAAACTTATTTGAGATTTACTCTATTGATTATTGAGGCTTATTAGTCTAATATAGCCACACCTAAATTCTCTACTCTTCAAATGCTTAATAGGTTTTTATCTGCTTATTAGGAATAATCTTTAGTGCATATATAACTTTAAAGATCATTGTGGCGATGATTAGTTGCTTTATATTGCTGTTATAAAAGTTTTATTCTCCATAGCTGAAAATCGCTTCAGTACTGTCTGAGAGAGTACTCAAATCCAGAGGTGTGCTATCCCAGACTAGTCTGAGGGAAAGGGGTGGCACCAAGTAGACGACAAATAGAAATCAGTCAAGAAAGAACTGTAAAATGAGTGCACAAATCAGAAGTCAGGTGCGTGAGCCAATAGGAGATGATTTAGGAGAAAGAAAAATGGGACTAGTCTCGATTAATTTTCACTGATGATTTATGGGCTGAGACTTGCCTTTATAGGAAAGGCAAGGCATTTACAAAAGACACGAGGTATGGGCCTTAATTTTAAGAAAAAAATTTTTTTGTAAATTCTTTCTTTATAAAAGTCATAACCAGTTAAAAAGAAAATAGAATTACAAATTCCATTCATAGTAGTAACAAGGATGTAAGATACCTAGAAATAAACAAGAAAGAAAATAGGTTAAGAAAGGAGTTAAAAAACTTTATTGTAGGGTATTAAAAAATGAAAGAAACAGAAAAATATGTTATGTTCTTTGATGGATGCATAATATCCCCTAAATTTAAGTTTTCCAATTGATCTATAAATGGAAGGTAATTCTAATTAGAATCAGACACTATAGAAGTTGAATAATCTTGAAGTTCATACAGAGTACTAAATTACTAAGAATTTCTAAGAATAGCTAAGACAAGAATCAAAGGAGGAAAATGAAAATGATTTGAAGTACAAAATAAAAATTTCTTACGTATTATAAGAAAAAAATTTTTGAATGTGTAAGACAACATATGTCATAGCCTCAGGACATCAAAATAGGAAAAAATAATTGAACAATAGAAAACAATCAAGATCCCAGTAAGGGATTTTAGTACATATAGTAACTTAATGTCTGACAAAGGTGAAATTTCAATTAAACAAGAAAAAGATCACTTATTTAAGAGATGACTGATACACGTGGTTAGTCTATCTGGAGGAAAAGAAAGTTGGAACCCTATCATACAGTCACATAAAAAAAAACAAATTCCCAGTGGATTACAGAATTAAGTTCAAAGATCAATAAAACAACTTATAAAGTTTACATGGTTTGGACAACCTTGGTGTTAGGAAGAGCTGTTCAACCAAGGTAAAATTATAGAAGTTTGGAGAGCAGAACAAGATGGTAGCTCAGTAAGATCCTCCAGCAATCATCTCCCATAGAGACAGACCACTTTGAACAACTATTTGTGTACTAAACACCTCCCTAAGATCTAAGTGAGCCAGGAGAGAGACCATGGTGCCTGTTTTAGTATAAGAAAAGATTCATTGCAAAAGGCAGAAAGAAAAGAGCTGGCCATATGAACCTTCCTCCAAGGCCCAAGCAACATGGCATATAGTAACTTAATGTCTGACATTAGTGCATATAGTAACTTAATGTCTGACACAGGTGAAATTTCAATTAAATTGAAATTAAATTTAATTTCAATTAAATTGAGACACCTCTCACTTTGAGAAGGGAGATAAATTCAGGCACTAGGCTTGAAACCCGGTGCTGGGCCTGCCATGGTGAAACCCAAAGCTGGGCTGAGTCCCACAGTCCCTGCCCTCAGGCTAGAATCTGCAGACTGAACCTCTGGAACCAGGTGAGCCAGAGATCCAAGGAACTGTCTCCATTACCCCACAGCCAAACTCAGCACATCTAGGCAAAAAACTCCATCTATTGGGCAATAAGACAGGAAAGTGAGCACAGAATTTTCCTTGGAAATCAGTGTCACGTTGGTGAAACCTAATACTGGGAAAATTCTAATGATCTCTGTCCCCAGGTCACTGCCAGTGGATGGAGTTTCTAGAACCACCCCAGTGCCAGCTGTAGACTGCAACCCCTGTTGATCAGAGATTGA
The DNA here is from genome assembly GCF_902686455.1 of Sciurus vulgaris. Lineage (NCBI taxonomy): Eukaryota > Metazoa > Chordata > Mammalia > Rodentia > Sciuridae > Sciurus > Sciurus vulgaris. Next base: position 39,492,118 of record NC_136476.1, read on the forward strand.
TTGCACTCAGCGTTACCCATGGCTGGTTGCCTTGGGCCAAAAGTCTACATCGGCAGCAGGCAGTCCACAGCAGTGTGGCTCTGGACCTGTGCTATTCTACTCTATGCAGGCTGTGGGCTCTGGGTGTGATCCAGAATAACAGTACTGATGGCCAACCTATCCTTCCTCCAGCCCCAGGCAGCACAACAGAGGGAGAGTAATTGTCTGCTTGGGGGAAGAAAAGGGAAACAGGAACCAAGTTATTGCATCTGAGCTTGGAACCAGTTCTCTCATGTAAGGCTCAAAGTTAGGAAAAATCCTATGATGCCCGACAATGGTGGTGGACAGGCATGAGGGCCTACTCCAGCCTGACACCATTGTGGGGATGAAAAACTTTTTAGGCACTCTCCTAATTTATTATAAACACATCAACTATGTATTTAGAACACTCTTGGGCTTGGCAAATCCTCTAGTGCTGAAGTGATAACGAGATGCCAGTAGAGGACTCATGGCAAACCTAGAATCAGGACACCATTTAGGGATGAAATAGCAGCAGTACTATAGTCGTAGATAAAATAAGTAGCCTGCCTAGAATTTCAGAAAAGACAGGCACAAATAATACCATATTACAAAGACTGGAATAAATATCTAATTCTTCAATAGGCAGATGATGTCATGTGCCAACAAGCAGTAAGAATGTTCAGGAATTATGATATTGTCCAACAGACAAATCAAGGCACCAGGGACTAACCATATGACAACCAATATGTAAAAACACTTGAAAAAAGAATTCAAAATAGCCATTTTATGGAAATCCAATGAACTTCAAGAAAATAGAGAAACGATTTGGTACTGTATCAGAGAAACAATAGAGAGATAAAAGTAAGTAAAAGAAATCAAACAGAAATCTTTGACTTGAAAAGTATTGCTAAGTGAAATAAATGTGATGGAAGGCATCAATAGCAGAACAGACTAAACAGAAGAAAGAATTAAAGAGCTTCAAGACAGGCTACCAGAAAACACATAGTGGAAAGAGAAAAAATTATAAAGAGAAATGAAGAAAGCTTACAGGAACTTTGAAGCAGCATTAAGAGAGTAATGTCTAGACTGTTGGGGTTCAATAAAGACATGTCAAAGATACAGAATGCTTTTTCAAAGAGAAAATAGAAAACTTCCTAAACCTAGATGAGGATACAAATATTCAGCAATAGAATGGTCAAAGATGACCAGTTGAACTCAGTCAGTTTATCCCAAGATGTATTATAATCAGGTTCTTAAGGGTTAAAGATACAGAGGATTTTCAAATCAGCAACAGAAATAAAACACATAAGTATCTCAATTTGCCTGACAGCAGACTTATCAAAGGAAACTATAAATCAGGAGGGAATGGAATGAGATTTTAACAGTACTTGAAAAGAAGAAGAAGAAGAAGAAGTGCCAATCTAAAATACTGCATCCAGAATAGTTATCCTTTACAAACTGAAGGCAAAATAAAGGTATTACTATTAAAAAACAAAAACAAAAACAAAAAAAAAACCTAAGGATATCTCTCCACCAGACTTTCCCTAGAAGAAATGTTAAAGAGATTTCATTAACCTGAAAGAGACATTAATCAGAAGAAAAAACATGGGAACTTGGGAAGGTATAAAACTCACTGGTATGGATAACTATACAAATTCAGAATTTCCTAATATTTTAAACATGGTACAAAAACTTCATAACTTTAGCATGAAAACTAAAAAGAATTATAAATAATAACCACATAAATACATTAAAAGGTATTATATAAAATTGCAAAATGGTTCACGAAAAATTCAAAATGTGGGGAGGAATGGAGGTGAGTGTTCAATGTTTTATATTTTATCTTTTTTGGCATCTTTTTCTATCTTTACAACAATGTTAAGTTGTTATCACTTCAAAATAGATTGTTATAATTAAAAGATGTGTTTTATAAACCTCATGATAACCGTGAAACAAAATCCATTAAAAAAAAACAAAAATAAGGAATCAAAACATACAAGTACAGTAAATCGCTTAACCACAAATGAATCCTGTAAGAGAGGAAGAAATAAATGAAATAGAAAGCAAATTATAAAATGATGTAGTAAGACATTATATATGGATAATTACCTTAAATGTAATTGTATTCAATTCTCCACTTAAAATCAGAATGACTGGCTAATAAAAGGATTCAGTTACATGTTATTCATAAGAAACTCACATCACTTCTAAGAATGGGCGTAGACTGAAGGCCTGGAATAGGATATTCCATACAAATGGAATGCAAAGAAAAGCAGGAGTAGCCATACTTATAAATGACAAAGTGGACCTTAAATCAAAAGTAGTAAAGAGAAACAAGGAAGAACATTATGTAATGATAAAGGGGTCACTTCAGCAAGGGAAAATAATAGTTCTAAATATATTTGTATCCACTATTAAAGACCTAATATTCAACAATATTAGGCAGATATTAATAGTCCTAAAGGGAGAAATAGATTCCAATACAATAACAGTAGGGGACTTTAACCCTCACTTTCAGCAATGGACAGATATCTAAAGACAGCAAAGAAATAGTAGAATTAATTGCATACTAGGCCAAATGGACCTAGCAGTCATCTATAGAACACACCTGAAGACTACATATTCTTCCTAACAGCACGTGAAACATTCTCCCGGATAGACCATATAGTAGGTCATAAACAATACTCTGTGAATAAAAAATCATATCAAGCATCTGTGCTATAGAAGTAGAAATTAATAACAAGGAAAACTTTAGAAATTATAAAATATATAAAATTAAACCACTTGCTCATGAAAAATGGATCAAGGAAGAAATTAAGGAAACTAAAACATTTCTCAAAAAAATGAAAGCACAGCACATCAAAACCTATGAGATACACCAAAGCAGTAAGCAGTGCAAAGAGGTACTCATTAGAGATTATTATGAACTCCATACCAAATTTGATAAATTAGAAGAAATGGAAAAATTCCCGGACCCACACACCTTACCAAGGTTGAAACACAAAGGAATTGAATGCTTGAATAAGTGAATAAGGAATGAGATTAACTCCCATTTTAGATGGGAATTAAAAATTTCCCATCTAAAAATGTCCAGGACCTGATAGATTTACTCTAAATACTACAAAACATTCAAAGAACTAATTCTAATTTTTCTTAGGTTATTCCAAAAAATTGAAAAGGAGGGAATTCCTCTAAACTCATTCTACAAGGATATCATCACTCTGATAACAAAACCAGAAAGCATTACATGCCAATACCCTTGATTAACATAGATTCAAAAATCCTCAACAAATAGTAGCAGACTAGATATTTGTTTTCAATTTAGATAAAAACTTAAAAATGAAATTATTAGATCACAACAAATATGTATTTGCTTTAAAATAAGTTGTCAGTTTTCCCAAGCAATTGTATCGTCTTATATACCTACTAATAAGGAACGAGTTTTACATCCTTATTAATACTTGGCACAGCGTTTTTAATTTTAGCCTTCCCAGGGTTACATAATATATATCATTGTGGTTTTAGTTTGCATTCCCTGACTAAGGAGGTGAAGCAGGATTTCATGTGCTTATTAAACATTTATGTATCTTCCCTTGTGAAGCGTCTGTTCAAGTATTTTCTCCATTTTTATAGGATTGTCTTGTATTATTGAATTATAGGAATTTGTATATTATGGACACAAGGTCATTCCCAGATACATATATTGTGAATAATTTCTTCTACTCTGTGATTATTCATTTTATTATCTTTGATGACCAGATGTTTTAATTTTGACAAATTCCAGTTTATGATTATTCTCTACAATAAGCATTCTTTCATATCTAAGACATCATTGTCTCCCCTATGATTGAAAAAAAAAATTTGCATGTCTTTTTAGAAGACAACCATCTTCATATCAACTTGTTATTCTGTGACTTTGCTAAATTCACCAGTTATACTTGTTTTTGGTAAATTCCTTAGAATGAAATTATTCTGTGATCATAATTAGTTTTCTTTCAGATTTTTATGACTTGTTTTACATGCCTTATCATCCAGGCTAGGACCAGGGTAGTGTGTTTAATAGAAGTGGTAAGAGTAGACATCCTTGTCTCATTCCTGTTCTTAGTGAAGACAGACTAAATTGTCTTCTTCCTAGGTATGAAGTTTGTAGTAGGTGTTCTGTAGATTGTCAGATTCAGGAGATTTCCTCCTATTATTAGTTTGCTGAGAGCTTTTTTTTTTTAATCATCATGAATGGGTATGAAATTTTGTCAAAAGACTTTCTGCATCTGTTGAGATTACCTTTGTTGCATCCCAGTAATGCAAGGAATGAACCCTACCCTGTCATGATGTAGCATCCTTATTTTGATGAATTTTTTTGCTAATATTTTGTTATGCTCGATGTCTACTTTGACAGTGATACATTTGCTGTACCTTTAACACATGACTGTCTGGCATATATTTTTCCATCCCTTTACTTTTAGCCTTTTTCTATATGTTTAAAGTGTGTCTCTTGTAAATAGCATATACAGCAGTTGGGTTTTACATTTTGGGGGATGCAGGGTATTGAACTTAGGGCCTCATGCAGGTTAAGCACATGCTCTACCACTGAGTTACATCCGTGGACACTGGGTTTTAATTTTTTTTTTTTTATCTAGTCTGACAATCTCTTTCTGTTAACTTAGTTTACAGTTAGGTCATTTGATTTCTATGATTGGATTAATGTCTACCAGCTTGCTATTCATTTTATGTCTTCCCTGTTTGATTTTTTTTTTTCTTGTTCTCCTTGCCCAAAGTTTTTAGAATTATCTAGTACTACTAAGAATTTCATTTTATTTCCTATATTGTATTTCTGGCTATAGTTTTGTTGATATTTTCAGTAGTTGCTCTAGGAATTATCAGATGCTTTAACATATAATCTATATTGAGTTGTTTTTGCACATCACACATATTCTAAGAAATTTAGACTTCTTCCATTTGCTTGCTCCTATTATTTCTAATTTTACATTCTGGCATACATTATACTTCTACATTGAGAAATATTTTAAATAAATTTTTTCAATAAGGGGGAAGATCTTTAAATTTACCATTTCTGCAATTCTCCATTCTTTCATACGGATTTAATTTCATCTGATATCATTTCTCCTTATTCTTAAAATTTCCTTTCATATTGTTTTTCTAATACAGGAGGACTGGTGATGAATTCTGTGCTTTTATCTCATTTTTGAAAGATATTTTCACCATACACACAATTCTAGATTGATAGGTTGCATTTTTTTTCTTTTGGCACTTTATAAATATTTTTCCATAGTGTTCTGAAACCATTTTGATGAGGATACCAACAATAATTCTTAATATTTGTCCCTGTGTGTTATGCGCTTTTTTATAATCCCCTTTAAGACTAATTTTAAGCAGTTTGACTGTCATGTATCTAGGTGTCATTTCTTCATGTTTATCTGCTTAGGGTTTGTTGAGATTCTTAGACTCTGATATGATTTTTAATTAAACTTGGAATAGAGCCTCACATGTTTTCAAGCATTGTTTCTTTTTTTTTTTATTTTTAAAAATTTTTATTGTAAACAAATGGGATACATGTTGTTTCTGTTTGTACATGGAGTAACAGCATACCACTTGTGTAATCATACATTTACATAGGGTAATGTTGTTTGATTCATTGTTATTTTATCCTACCCCCCCACCCCTCCCACCCCTCTTTTCCCTCTATACAGTCCCTCCTTCCTCCATTCTTGCCCCACTCCCACCTCCCCATTATGGGTCATCATCTGCTTATCAGTGAGATCATTCGTCTTTTGGATTTTTGAGATTGGTTTATCTCACTTAGCATGATATTCTCCAATTTCATCCATTTGCCTGAAAATGCCATAATTTTATTATTCTTTATAGCTGAGTAATATTCCATTGTATATATATACCACAGTGTCTTTATCCACTCATCAATTGAAGGACATCTAGGTTGGTTACACTGTCTGGCTATTGTGAATTGAGCAGCTATGAACATTGATGTGGCTGTATCTCTGTAGTATGCCGATTTTAAGTCCTTTGGGTATAGGCCAAGGAGTGGGATAGCTGGGTCAAAGTAGGTCCACCTATTCCAAGTAGGTCCATTCCAAGTTTTCTAAGGAATCTCCACACTGCTTTCCAGAATGGCTGCACTAATTTGCAGCCCTACCAAAAATGTATGAATGTACCTTTTTTCCCCACATCCTCTCCAACACTTATTGTTGTCAAGCATTGTTTCTTGCCTCAATCTCTCTTCTTTCTGTTAGGATTCTAATAACATATTCCATGAGTCAATGAAGCTCTATTTTTCTGTATTTTATTCTTGGTGCAGTAGTTTGTAGTTTCTATTGGTCTACCTTCAAGGTCACTGATGTTTTCTTTTGCAGCATCCAATCTTTTATTAAGACCATCTAATTTATTATTCACTTCAGATATTGTGTTTTTCAGTCTAAGATTTCCATTTCTTTTTCTTGTTTTTGTACTGGGGATTGAACCCAGCGTGCTTTATCACTAGGTTACATCCCCAGGCCTTTTTTTTCGTTTTTAAACTTTGAGTCAGGGTCTAAGTTGCTGAGGCTGGCCTCAAACTTGTGATCTGGGATTATCAGCATGTGCCACTGTACCTAGCTCCATTTCTTGCTTTTAAAATAGTAGTCTTGGCTGTCGCTGTCTAACACCAGTACTGCCTCTAGCTCGCTGAGCTGCAGCAGAAGGAGAAGGTGGGTAAGTAAGGCTTGTACAAAGCAGACTGACCACAAATCTACCGGTGGTAAAGCACCCAGGAAACAATTGACTACAAAAGCCGCTCGCAAGAGTGTGCCCTCTACTGGAGGGGTGATAAAACCTCATCAATACAGGTCTGGTACTGTGGCACTTCATGAAATTAGATGTTATCAGAAGCCCACTGAACTTCTGATTCGCAAACTCCCCTTCCAGTGTCTGGTGCAAGAAACTGCTCAGGACTTCAAAACAGATCTGCACTTCCAGAGCGCAGCTATTGGTGCTTTGCAGGAGGCAAGTGAGGCCTATTTGGTTGGCCTTTTTGAAGATACCAACCTGTGTGCTACCCATGCCAAACATGTAACAATTATGCCAAAAGACATCCAACTAGCATGCTGCATATGTGGAGAATGCGCTTAAGAATTCACTGTAATGGGAAACATTTCCTTCTCAAAATAAATTTTTTTCTCTTCTTCCTGTTATTGGTAGTTCTGAACATTAGATATTTTTTTCCATGGGGTCAGAGGGTACCTAAGTATATGATTACAAGTGGAAAAACAGGGAACGGAAAATCAGGTATTGGTTGTTTTTCTATTTTCATTTGTGTGCGAATTTTTAATATAAGTGTGGGGATGTAAAGCATTAATACAAGTCAAAATGTTTCAGTGAACAAGTTTTAGCAGTTCAACTTTATAACGATTATAAATTAAACTGTTAAATTTTTCTGGACAATGCCAGCATTTGGACTTTCTTAAACAAGTAAATTTCTTATTGATGGCAAAAAAAAAAAAAAAAAAAAAAAAAAAAAAAGTAGTCTATTTCTCTGGTTCATGTTTTTCCTTCACACTTTTGAACATATTTATAATAGCTATTTTTCAAGTCTTGATAATTCTGAGATCTGTAACATCTCTGTAGTCTATTTCTATTGACTGTTTCACTTCCTGTTTATGCAGTATTCATTTCTGCTTCCACATGCCTAATCATTTTTTATGGTTAGACATTATTGATATTAGTTGTTGAGACTCTGGATCTTATTGTCCTTTTAAAAGTACTGAGTTTTCTACTGGCAGGCTAATTTACTGGCATGTAGCTCAATGCTATCTAAGTATTTTTGCTGTTGTTTTGTTCAGGGTGGATCTACAGTCACCATTATGTTGGAGGAAGAGTATCCCTTCCAGAGGCTTGACCTTTCTTGGGTGTGAATTAAATAGGCCTTTAGTGAAGTCAGTATATTCTAGTTGGTTGGAACCCCAGCACCTTTCTCTGTTGAAAAACTTTTAGAATCTCTGTATGACTCTAAGCTTGGGGTAACCATCCATCAGCAGAGGCACTGTAAAACCTGGCCATGGGATTGTACAGTTTAGTATTTGGCAAAAAGACAGAAGGGGACACCTGTGCAGATGTTCTGAGATCCATCCCTGAATGGTTCTCCCTCTTCCAATTTCTCAAAGCACAATTTCATCCATTTCATCAGCCTTGAACTCCGATCTCTGTTGTACTTACCCAGCAAGACTGCTACTCTTTGCCTGGGATTGACTTCCTTGTTCACAATTTGGAAAATGCCCCAAGGAGAAAGTTAGTATGAATGTGTAGCTCACATTATATATTATCTTTCTCTGAGGGATCATGGTCATATGTATCTCTTGTCCAGTTCTGGAAAAAGGTTGATTCATATATTTCGTTGAGTTTTATAATTATTTATAGGATACCAATTATTCCATCATGCCTGGAATCAGAATCACACAGATGAGTTTTCTATATAACTTGTAAACTTCAATCATAGAAATATGATTCTGGAAAAAGATTTGAATGGGAATTATTGTAAAATACAGTATCTATTTTCTTGACTTTTAAAGCTAAGTACAAAATACAATTTAATTCTTGATCAAAAACTTAGTTACAATTATAAATAGAATTTGTTGCATTATGTCACATATTCCAATGCTGTTGAGAGCTGGTAAATGAGGTGAGCTGAGAAGGCTGAATAGAGTTGCCCTGTGCAAGATTCTGCCATAGAGAAGAACCCAGATAAACAAAGGAAAAACTATTTCAAGGAGAGTGATTGAGAGAGAACTCTGGAAATTAGAAAGGAAGTGATCCTAAATAGTATGGACAACTTACAAAGCAACCTTGAGAACAAAGGAAATTGTAACTTCAACCTTAATTGCCTAGTTGGGGGCAAATATTACCCTGCCAGAAAAGATTAAGGAGGAAAATATCAGTATTACCAATCATAACAGCAGCCCACAGTCCTAACCACAGGAGAATTCCATGATGCTGATGGGCTGTAAATCTAGTTTAGGGAGCTGGCTGGCCTAATAGTGACTGCTTTCCTCTAAGAAGGAGATCACTTTGGTCTTCTCCCAACCCCCAGAACACAAGAAATAACAGTAGCTGCTGCTTAACATCATCTTGCCTTAGAGGCTGACAGCTGGCCTTCTGATGCCTTCAGAAAGCTTGGACTGGTTTGTGTCTCAGTGGGCAGAAGATAGCCAACCTCAGCATCTTGTAGTTTCAGGTCTGGCAGCTACAAAAGCCACAGCAGGAAGTCCACCTGCAACTGCTGTGCAGGATCTAAGGAATATCTCCTCCCAGCCCATGGTCTTGAGACTATAGCTACTAATACAAAAATCACAGTTTGACTTACACCTGTCCATCAGGGGATGGGAAAGATCCCAGCTGTGTCCACAGCTCCACAGATGTGGCTACCAGTATCACTGATCCCTGCCACCATCTGTGTTCACCTGGTCAAACTAGGGAAGATCTCGTTTCTACTCCATGCTTTCTGACTATGCTGCTGATGCAAAAAGCCCTGTCTTCACCAGACTTGTCTCTGGGGACTAGAATATCCATATGCTGCAGTTACAGAACTGTGTCTACCTATGCCAAAAGGTTCCTTCCCCAAGGATCTTATCCGATGTGCCTGTGTGACTTAGAGATATTTCCATCCATATCCTGTAGGTCCAGGAATGCAGGTACCAAAACTATATGCCCTGGCTTCACCTCTGCTCCACTCATAGGACCTGCTCAACTGTATGTCTGAAACCTTCAGAAATGTGGATAAAAGCACTACAAGCCCAATCATCATCTACATACATCCTGGAGGACTTAAGGAAAGTCTCCTCCACAGCCCAGTCTTGGGACAATAATTGTTGCTGCCAGAGTCCTGATACCAATTGTGGTTTTCCCTAGGGACCCAGAGAAGATCTCATATGGGTTTCACAACTCCAGGAAAGCAGCCAAGAGTACTATAAACCCTAGCACCAACCACAATTATCCCTGAGGATTTAGGGAAAGTTCCTTTTGTGTGACACAAGCTTGATTCATGGTTTCCAGTGCCAAGACCCAGCATCATCTATGTTCATCCTTCAGAATCTGGAGAAGGTCCTGTCCCATTCTGTGGCTCCTGAACTGTGGCTGCTGGTGTCATAGGCTCACACATGTTCATTCATCCTGAGTCCAGGGGAAGGTTTCCTTACATCTTGAGGCCTGGGTTCCATGGTTTCTGGTAACACAATCCTTGGTATCACCTCTTCTTTTCCCAAGGAACCTGGGAACAATCTTCTCCACATCCTGCAGATGCTACCATAAACCTCAGTGCCATCAGTGCTAGACTCAGTGGAGCATGAGGACTCGTACCTCTGGACACCTTCACAGTAGTGTGAAGTCATACAACTACCTTCATGAACTGCTGGGGTTTAGACCATGGAGACACTCAGACTGATGACACCGATCCAAGATGAAGCAATCACACAGAGGTTACAATTTTGAGCTCTCCCATAACAAAACCCAAAGCACCCGATATCCTATCTAAATGAAAAACAAAACCAAAAACTTTTCCTACAAAAACTATTTCATAAAATTTGGAGAGATGAATGTTATACCAGATACATAAGCAACAGGGATAAAAGAAATAAGACACCTCCAAAAGAGAACAAGAATTTTTCAGAAATAAAACCCAACTTGAAGGAAATCTATGAAATGCCTGAAAAGGAATTAAAAATAATGAGCCTGAGGAAACTAATGAGGTTTAAGAGAATGCATATAAACAAGAAATGATTCAAGATATGAATGAGAAATTCTCCAGAGTTAGAAATTCTAAAAAAAGAACCAATAACAAATGTTGAAACCAATATCTTCGATCAATGAAGAATGCAGTTGAGAGTTTCCACAACAGACAAGAACATGCAGAAGAAAGAATTTCTGTACTTGAGTTCAGGTCATTGAATTAACAGGGAGACTAAAAACAATGAAGAAAGCCTGTGAAACTTGTGACACACCAGTAAGGAACAAATATTAACATCATGGGAATTCCAGATGGTAAAGAAAAGGGGAAAGACACTGAAAATCTATTTGATGAAATAGCTGAAAACTTCCCAAATCTTCAGAGACATGGACATTTAGATACAAGAAACTCAAAGGACCTCAACTGGATTCAACCAAAATAGACCTTCATCAAGGCATATTAAATCAAAAACACAAGTCAAAGAGATAATCTCACAAACAAGAGATGCAAGAGAAAAGCATCAAGTGACATATGAAGGAATGCTCATCAAACTTACACTAGATTTCTCAGAAGAAACCTTATGAATAATAGGATGATATATTCAGAATGCTGAAAGAAAACACCCTGTCCACCAAGAATACTATAATCAGCAAAATTATCCTTCAAAAATGAATAAAGCCTTTTCAAGATAAGCAGAAATTGAGGGACTTCATCACCAGACAGACCAACCCTATAAGAAATAGTTTAGGGAGTCCCTACAATAAAGGAAATCATGGAAACTCAAATTTTTTTTAAAAGCTAATTTTTTAACTTAAAGTCTGTTGTTTGATTAGGGATAATGCAGGTTTTACTTTTTTCCTACATAATAACCTATCACTGCTGTTTTTGCTCCACTACTGCAGAGGCATAACTTAGAATAGCATGTGAACTGTAATACTAGAGTTTATCACTAAAGTAGATTTATAAAAGATCATGGTCAATTATCATAGGCTCTCTATATTAATTCTTTTTCATTCTGCTTTTATGAATAAATTCTCTATGAACTTAAAACTCACTAAAAGAACAGAGGCACAAAAAATAGAAAATCAAAACCCATAAAGACAGAAAACTACTAAATCATAAAAATAATGAGAGGTGAAAAGAAAACTACTAAAAGAAACAATTAAAAAACAAGCAGAATAAAATTAAACAAAATGACAGAAGGAAGTTATAACTATCAATAATAACCTTGAATGTAAATGGATAAAAATTCACTAATCGAGAGACAGCTGGCTGGACTAAAAAACTCATTTCACTGGTAAAGATACACAGACTGAAAGGATTGGAAAAATATATGTTATGTGAATGGAAACCCAAAGTGGAATGTGATAGCTATACTTACATCAGATAAAGCAGACTTTAAATTAATAAACTATAAAAAGGGACAAATAAGGTCATTAGCATTGATAAAAGGGTCAATTCAGTAAAAAGATCTAATAATTGTATGTATATATGTACCCAACATGGGACCACCCAGATCAATAAAGCAAATACTACTAGAACTAAAGACAGAGACAGACTTTAATACAGTAATTGTTGAGGATATCAACAACACACTTTCCTTAATTGACAGATCATCCAGGCAGAAAAATCAACAGAGAAATGTTTGAGTGGAAGCATATTATTGAGCAAATGGACCTAAAAGACATTCACAGAGCATTTCATCCAACAGAAGCAAAATACACATTTTTTCTCATCAGCACATGGAACATTCTCCAGAATAGATTACATGTTAGGTCACAAATCAAGTTTCAATACATATTTCGAAGTTAAAATCATCATGTACCTCCTCACACTATGAGGGATTTAAACCACAAATCAACAAGAATGGATAGTATACAAACACATGCAAATTGAATAACATGCTTCTATATGACAAATGGGTAATGGAGGAAGTTAAAAAGAAATAAGAAATTGCTAAAAATTAATGAAATGACAATAGAACATACCAAAATCTGTGAGATATAGCAAAAGCAATACTGAGAGTGAAATTTGTAGCAATAAATGCATACATAAAAAATAGAAAGTTCTCAAATAAAACAACATAGCAATGCACTTTCAGGATTTAGAAAAGAAAAAGCCAAACTCAAAATTAGAATAATTAAGATTAGAGAATAAATATGTAAAACTAAAAAACAAAGATGAAATAGTTGGTTGTGAAAGGAAAAACAAAATTGACAAAACATTAGCTAAATAAAATCAGAAATAGAGACGTTATAATTGATGCTACAGAAATACACAGGATCATAAGAAACTATTATGAACAATTATATGCTAACAAATTGGAAAACCTAGAAAAAAATGGATAAATTCCTGAACAAACGTTAACCAAAATTAAATCAAGAAAAACTAAACAGACCAATAATAAGTCAGCAGATTGCAGCTGTTATTTAAAACATGCCATGTTTTTTTTTTTTTTTTTTTTTATTGTAAACAAATGGGATACATGTTGTTTCTCTGTTTGTACATGGCGTAAAGGCATACCATTTGTGTAATCATAAATTTACATAGAGCAATGTTGTTTGATTCATTCTGTTATTTTTTCCCTTCCCCCCACCCCTCCCACCCCTCTTTACCCTCTATACAGTAGTTCCTTCCTCCATACTTGCCCCCCTCCCTAACCCTAACTCTAACCCTTCCCTCCCCCCCATTACGTGTCAACCTCCACTTATTAGCGATATCATTCGTCCTTTGGCTTTTTGAGATTGCATGCCATGTTTTTGTTTAGATGTGAGATGTCCACCAAAAGCTCATGTGTGAAACAAAGCAAGAAGGTTCAGAGGAGAAATGATTGGGTTGTGAGAGTCTTAACCCAAGCAGTGAATTAATCCCCTGATAAGGATTAACTGGGTGGTAACTGAAGTGGTAGGGTGTGACTGAAGGAGGTGGGAACTGGGGGCATGACTTTGGGATACATGTTTGTATTTAGTAAGTGGAGATCTCTCTCTCTCTCTCTCGCCCCACCCCCTCCTTTCTGATCACCATGTGAGCTGCTTCCCTCTTCCATGCTTTTCCACCACGATGTCCTGCCTCACTGTGAGCTCTGAGGCATCAAACTGGCCTTCTGTGGACTAAGACCTCTGAAACCATGAGTCCCTAAATAGACCTTTCCTCCTTTACAATTGTTCTGGTTGAGTCCTTTAGTCACAGCAGCGAAACAGCTGACTAAAACATGCCATTAAGGAAAAAAAAAAAAAAAAAAAAGATCGGGGACCTGAAGCCTTTACTGTTGAATTCTACAAAATACCTAAAGAAAAACTAATTCCAACTCTTCTTAAACTATTTCAAAAACTGAAATGGAAGCAACTCTGCCAAACTACATTTATGATGTCAGCATTTCCATCATACCAAAACCAAACATACAACAGGAAAACTGTAGACCCATATCCCTTATGAACATTGAACATATATGTAAAAATTCTCAACCAAACACTAGCAAACAAAATTCAACAGTATATAAAAAAGGTCATATGTATGTCCAAATGGGAACCATCCCAGAGAGCAAGGATAATTTAACATATGGAAGTTAATAATAGGATACAACACACTGACAGAATAAAGGACGAAAAACATGATTATTTCAATATATGCAAGGAAAAAAGTATTCAAGAAAATTCAATATCCAATCATGATAAAAACTCAACAAATTAGGTATAGAGGAATATACCTAAAATAATAAAGGATATATATGAAAAAGCTATAACCAATATCATACTGAACGGGGAAAAGCTGAAAGCATTTCTTGTAAGACTAGGAAAAAGACAATATGTCCGCTTTAAAAAAAATGTTTTTAGTTGTAGATGGACATAATATCTTTATTTTTTTATATGGTCTCCTTTTAAAAAGTATTTTTAGATGCAGATGAACACAATACCTTTATTTTATTTTTTAAATTTTTATGTAGTGCTAAGGATCAAACCCAGTGCCTCACACATGCTAGACAAGTGCTGTACCACTGAGCCACATCCCCAGCCCTGTGGTCCACTTTTGTCACTCTTATTTAATATGGCACTGGAAATCTTAGCATGAGCAATTAGACAAGGGGAAGAAATAAAGAGCATACAAATGAACAGCAATTAAAAGTATCCACGTTTTTAGATGATTCTATACATAGAAAAACTGAAATACTCCATAAACACTGTTAAAACTTTTAAATGAATTCAGTGAAGTTGCAAGATAAAGAGAAGCATTTTTACATATCAATAATAAACTTGCTGAAAAAAATTAAGAAAGCAATCCAATTCACAATAGCTATACAAATAAAGTATTTAGGAACAAATTTCACCACCAAAGTGAAAGATCAACAATAAAAATTATAAGACATTGATGAGAGAAATCATAGGAGACACAAAAGGAAGGATATTCCTTTTTCATGGATCAGAAGAATATTGTTATAATAACCATACTACCCAAATAGATTTATAGAGTCAGTGCCATTCTCATTAAAATACTAACAGCTTTTCTCACAAAAATAGGAAAATCCTAGAGTTCTTAAAGAACCACAGAAGAGAGTTATCCTGAACAAAAACAAAAACTACAAATATGGGGGCAGCACAATACCCAACTTCAAAACCTACTCTAAAACTATAATATACAAAACAGCATGGTATTGCCATAAAAAAGAGACATACAGACTAGTAGAATAGAGAACCCAGAAATTAGTCCATCTTTACAGAGCCAACTGAATTTGACAAAGGTGCAAAGAACATACCGTGGAGAAAATACAGTCTCTTCAATAAATGGCACAAGCTAAATTGGATACACATATGCAGAAGAATTAAACTCAATCCCTTTGTCTCATCATACACAAAAATTAACTCAAAATGGATCAAAGTCCTAAATGTAAAACCTAAAACTATGCAATACTATGAGTAAATATGAGGCATACACTTCAAGACTGGTTTGGGCAATGATTTTTTTCACGTAGGTACAGGCAACAGAAATAAAAATAGTAAAAATAGACAAATGGGATTATATCAGATCAAGCAGTTTGTGCACAACTAAGGAAATAGCAGAATTAGAAGATAACCTAAAGAATGGGAATATCGAGAATACATAGGAATCTCAAAAAGTTGAACACCAAAAAACAAAGCCAAATGACACAACCAATGGGCTAAAGAACTAAACAGACATTTCTCAAAAGATGGCATAAAAATGACAATATGAAAAAATGCTCAATCTTACTAATTATTAGGGAAATGCAAATCACAACCACAATGAGATGATATTGCACCCCAGGTAGAATGGCTAAGAAGACAAAAAAATAACAAATGTTGGTGAATATATGGAGAAAGCAGAACTCTTTTTTTTTTTTAATATTTTTAGTTGTAGATGGACACAATACCTTTATTTTCCTTATTTAGTTTTTATATGTGGTACTGGGTATCTAACCCAGTGCCTCATGCATGCTAGGCAAGTGCTCTACCACTGAGCCACACCCCCACTCCAAAAGCAGAACTCTTATGCACTGTTGGTGGGAATGTAAATCAGTACATTCATCATGGAAAACAGTATGGAAATTCCTCAAAAAAAAAAAAACCCCACAAAAACCTAAAAATAGAACTACCATATGAACCAGCAATTCCTCTTTTGGGTAAATATCTGAAAGAGTTGATCTCATTATACCAAAAACACACACTCCCATTTTTATTGCAGTACTATTCACAATAGTGAAAATACAGCATCGACCCAGATGCCCACCAGTGGATGAAAAATAACGTGTATGTATACAATGGAATATTCAGCCATACGAAATAATGAAATTCTGTCATTTGCAGCAACATGGGTGAACATAGAGGTCATTATGGTAAATGAAATAAGCCAGACACAGACAAATGCTACATATTGTCACTTATTTGTGGAAAGTGATAAGTCAATCTCAGAGGAATGGAATGGAATAGTGGTCACTAGACACTGGGGAGGGCAGTGGGGTCGGGAGAGAAAAGACATAAGGGGTACCAAACAACTGAGAGGAAGAACCAGTTCTGGTTTTTCTACAACAGTAGGGTAACCATTGATTTAAACAATCTATAAGATTCAAAATGACTAGAAGAGTATAAAATTCCAATAGAAATTATTTCAAGAGATGGAAAGGCTTATGACCATGATTTGATTAATACACATTGTTTACATGTGTTGCATTACCATATGGTGTACAAATGTCTCAAAAATTTAAAATAAAGAATTCTTGAAACAAGACCTTGATATGTATGAATGCATTATTATTATATTGTGCTTAGGACCTCCCTCCAGGCAAATGTTGTGTTGCTCCCAATCCCTCTTTATTCTTCCTTCCAATATTTTCCATTTGATCTTTGGAATATTTCGTTATTCCTGTCTTTAGTTTGTACACAGAAATAAATCTACTCCAAAACTGCAATTATTTGGTATATTTCAATGCTTAACTGATTTTTTTCTCTTCATCTCCTCCATTGTTACAGATTATGAATCTTTGTTTTCATTTTAATTTCTGTATTATAATAGGTGCTATACTGTCAATTTTCAAAGGGGAATTTAAATTCGTAACTGATTTTCCCTGTAAATCCAACAAGCCAGCATATGCATTTAAGGGTGGATAGGAGCATCATGACTTCAAAATGGAATCATGAAAATTCTGTCCTTTGTGTTTCTTACACAAAACCTCAGTATTAATGTGCTACTCTGCTTATACTCAGCTCATAGCTCTCTCAAGGCTGCTTGGAGAGTACGGCAGCTTAAATCACATAAATTGTGTAGTAAAAAAGTCGCCTAAGATTTTTAAATAATTTACTTCAAACTTTTGTGTAAAAATAATTCCATATTGCTTTGTGATTGTAGTACCCTTGGTGTAAAAAGTTATTCATATCTTTTGAGAGACTAGGCTGTATACAATGAAGCCTAGGGTCCTTTGTTGATTTTGGCTTGGTACAGGACTCATAATAAATCATTTACTCATGCGTAGCCGATTTGCCTCATCTGTAAAAATGAGGTAAATAAATGGTCTTGTGTTTATGAGAACTGATCAAGATCAAATATATTTAATCACAACAATATCAAAGATAGCTAAATACCTGAGGGTTGACTGTTGCTTTTCGCTATTCCAAATACCTTATGTGAATTAACCCATTTGCTCCTCCAGCAGAGTTATGATGGAAATACTATTTACTCTCGTCTCCATTTTGCAGATGAATAAATGACTACAGATGATTTAAGTATGCCGTCCCGGGTTAGCACGGCTAGTCAACTGTAAAGCTACAATTTGAACTCAGGTCCACTTGAATAATTGAACAGCGCCTTCACAAAAGTTATTATTTTTCAAATGCTGAATTTAAAAAATTGCTTCAGAACTCTAGAATGTGGTATTTACTAAACTGAATTTTGGCTAGTCTTTGAACTAATCTAAAATTCCACACTACCTTCCAAAGGATGTGTCTTCCCCTCCACCTTAATTTAATTACATCTGAAGCTGTTCAGATAGCCATCCATCACAATTACATTTTCCACGGCAGCTGTCAGCCTGAGCAGAAAATCTTCATATTAAAGCAATTGAGTCTACCGCTCTCAAGGCGCATCAAGACGCAACCAGCAGGCCCTCTCCTTCCACTGTGCCTCTTGCTACTGCTGTGGCCTCATCGCTCTCCTTCCGTTCATCGTCTAGCTTGGCGAGCTTTTCAGACCTCATCTTCCTGAATTCTCTGCCAGCTGTTGACCATTTCCTGATTCTTCAAACTCTGTGTCCTCTGCTGTCCTCTGCCCTCCCTCCTTGGAGTCTCTTTCTGGTTTTGGGTTTTATATTTACCATAGTTTATGCCACGCGTGTTTGCATAACCTGCCTCTTCACACTTGGTTTTCTGAACACAGGAATCTTTGCATGTTTAATGTTCTCTGAAACAGCTACTGTTGAAATGTGGGCAGATAATCCCATAATGACTCCTTGGAGATGGTGAAGAATCTTATTCCAGGAAAGTTGTGGACAGCTTTCAAAACTTCAAGGGAAGTTTTCCTCCACACTTGGGAGACTGCGCGTGTTTGAAGACCCAGGGGAAAAATGCTGTGGAGGATGAGGGATTAAAGTTATCTAAGAGATGGAGACGGAATACTACCTTAAACAGGATCGTGGGAAGGATGCTGGGGAATGCACAGGTGAGGGATGTGTCCTTACCTTCTCAGTTCTACTTTTCCTCAGCTAAATTTCTTTCTCTCTGAAAACAAAGGGTTCAAAATTTTCTCTAACGTTAGAGACATTTTGATAGGAAAATTGTTAGCACTCTCTGAAACATACTGTGTTGAAGATTTTGATGGCTGCTCATTGAGTCTATTAGGCATTGATGATGAGAGGCACCTTTAAGATGTGGGATTTCACACTGAACTCACATACCAGGAGGCTGGAGGGGCCCAGGGCTGTGAGCTCAGCTGCCAGAGGTGTGCTGGCCTCTAAGGGAGGTTGGCGTGTGGATGCACCTGCCCTATGAGAAAATATGTATGAGAAAATATACGCAACACAGGTGTTGGGGTGTCACAGATGGTCATAAGGATACAATCCTCACAAAGTCAGGATTGTTTGAATCAAGGTAACACAGATGGGTGATGAACTGAGAGAACAGTCTTTAAAATGGTAACAAAGCCATAAAGGTGCATTGTCAACAGTATGTTAGCTATCTTCTAAAAAATAACATGAATACAGTGGTCAAGTCGGAGTTAGTACCTAACAGACCTTGAATAATGTACTAGGAACTTTGAAACTTTATTTCCTTACCTTTAAAGTAATTGTCATAATCCTTCCCTAGTGCTTTAGAGGGAAGGAACTAAGTCACATTGTTTGGTGTGTGTGCTAGTGAGGGGTTCCAGAGAAACAGATGGGATATACAGTCAAGTGCCACACAAAAATGTTTCAGTCAAATGCGTCAGACCACGTATAAGATGGTATCCCTAGAAGATGACCTAGTGACACCACAGCCATTTTAAGCGCACTGTTTGTTTGCAAAGCAAAACAAAAAAAATCTGCTTAAGGATGCAGTTCTCAGACTATATCTTATTGTTAAGTGGTGCATGACTGTATAGATATGAGGAGGGATTTAGTAAGGGGAATTGGCTTACTTGATTATGGAGGCCAAGAAGTCCCATGATAGGTCATCTGCAAACTTGAGAAACAGGAAATTCAGTATTGTGCTCAGATCACACCAAAGCTTCAGAACCATAAAACCTACATGGAGACACAGTCTGGTATCAAAAACCCAAGAACCTATGGGGTCAGTTGTGGAGCAAGACCTGTGGGGTCCTGGAGTCTGAAGACCAGAGAACCGAAGTTCCAATATTCAAAGTCGGCGGAAGAAAGATGTCCTGGCTCTGGAAAAGAAAGCAGTAATTTGCCCTTCCTCTGTCCTTTTGTTCCATCTGACTCCTCAGCTGATTGGATGGTGTCGACCCACGTGCCAGTCTTCTCTAGGAATGCCCTCACAGACACACCAGGGGAACTCAATTACTTGAACCCATGCCAGATCACCTGGATTTCTTTTTCAGCAGAAGAGGGATGGACTCTGTGCTTTCGGCAGCATTGAGGATGATTCATGCACTGATTGAGAATAAATAATACTTCGCCAGCATTGTGTGTGTGTGTGTGTGTGTGTGTGTGTGTGTGTGTGTGTGTGCCTGACACACTATAATAGTTGAAATTCAACAAATTATTAAAGTATGTAATTTACAAGCATGGCAGGCTCATTTGGTACTAAAATAATTTTGTCGCTAATCACTAGAGATGGACTTGTTGAATTTTTCCTCATGTGATAGGTATCACCTCATCCTGAGCTGTCAGGTTGAAATGAAGATTGCTCCTCTTAAAATAAACTGGTAACTTGTTTATTAAATAAGTATGTTGTGGTCAACTAGGTTTTGTTATGGTTTAAGAAATTTAAGTGTCAAAAACCTTCAACAATCGTTTCTTGAATTGCCTTTAAGTGTATTTTGGTAGGAGATTTAAGATTCACATTGTGTTTAATATTTTGTTAAATCTTTTCATATACTGTATCTCATTTGATCTTCCTAATGAGCGGGGGTGGGGGGGTAGTAACTATTATTGGCCTAGCTTTAAACTTCCGGAAACTAGGCCTCAAAGGGACTAGCTAACTGGACCTGGTATATACCGCCAGCCAGTCTTTCTGACCCACGTCATGTACTCATTTCTTCTCTCTCTGCATCTACTTGTAGTCTTGGCTTCTGAACTTAAATAGTTAGAAACCTAAGTATATTTAGATACAGGTCCACAGATTTTAATTAGATCTCTAAGTTAGGAAACAGAATTCCTAAATGCCATCCATTCTCTGTTATCCAATATCCAAGGGTAGATTTCTGACTTGCTAGGGAAGCATATCTACTTCAATGGAAATCAGATCGGGTATATATTCTGAGTCACCATAGGGTAGGATTCGAAACAGCTCTCAAAATAATATTTTTAAAAGACCAAATTATTGTTACTTTAATTCCATTAGTGTCTTTTGTTACATGTTAATTCTTAAATCTTATAAACCACATATGGTACATGTTCTCCTTTAAACTCCCTGACATATAAACAAAAACTTTCAGAGATTCTGAAATGTCTTGAGATATTGCTGAAGCTACACTCAGCCTTTGATGTGTGCCAGGAGAGGCTTTAACTCTTGATTTAGCAAAGAAAGCATTTGAAAGGTGGAAGCAGTAAGTGATCATAAGAACAACTGATTATTCCCAGGTGTAACATCTCTGAGCAGTGGGCTTTTCTCAAAATCTGTTTTTCTCTCCATTCAAAAAAAAAAAAAAAAAAAAAAAAAAAAAAATCAGGAAGATGTCTTCTCTTTCAGTGTGGTGAGAGAGATCAACAAATGGAAAATTGCAGGAATTTGGGAAACTAGGGGACTATGGGAGAATGTCATGCTCAAGATGGGTCTGGTCAGTATGTGGTCATTGAGCCATGTGAACTAAGTGACATTGTGTTAGCTTCCGATGGCTGCTGTAACAAAGTACCATGAAACTGATTAGCTTAGGATGACAGAACTTCATGTCTTCCAGTTCTAGAGGCCTGAAGTCCAAATGCAAGGTGTTGGCAGGGCCACATTTTCTCTGAAGACTCTGGAGGATGAGTCTTCCTTGACTCTTCATAGTTTCTGGTGGCTGCTGGCAATCCTTGGCGTGTCTTGATTGGTGAATACATTAATTTCTGTATCTGTCTTCATATGGAGTTTACTGTGTACCTATGTCCAATTTTCCCTGTCTTATAAGAGTCCCTATCATTGTTTTAGGGTCCACCCTAATCCCGTATGACCTCCTTTTAACTTGATTATTTATGCAAAGAGTCTATTTCCAAATATTTTCACACACAGGTTCTGATGATTAGGAATTCACCTATCATTTGGGGGGACATAATGCAACCCACAACACTGATAGAAAAATGACGTGGCCAGTTTCATTCACCATGCTGCCAGGTGACCACCGGGATGTTAGTTAGAACTTGACACAGACAACACCATTTTGAAACATATCTCCATCTTAGAAGAGCCACCTCACTGTCACTCTGACTCAGCCTGACCTTAAACCCCAGACAGTACTCCATCATACAAAGAAAGGAAATTGTTACCTGGGACAGGAATCCTGAAAACACCTGGTTTAACATAGAACAGTGACCGAAAGGATCCTTCCCTGACAACCCCCTAGCAACGGCCTAACCACAAAAATTTCCCCCTCCCTCATTCCCCTATTTCTACTCCAGGCTGTGAGAAGAAGATGGGTCTGTCTCCACTGGGGCCCCCCTCCACAGGTTTGTCCCGAATAAACCAAGGTTGCTGTTGAGTCACCTCTCCTCTCTTTATTTTCTTCATTTCTTACAGAGGGAAGCTCTGAAATCCTGGATATTCAAACACCAGCAACAGCTGATATTACTGGAACCCTAATTGGATGCGTAGGATTTTAGTCCCCACTCCAGATATATTGAATCAGAGCCCTGTGTTAAAAAGGACTCCCCCATGATCCTTCGGTTCATAAGCGTGCTGATTGGGTGTTCATGCTATTGTGTGTGATGTGCCTCCCTCTAAACCTTGTTACGACTGCGGCACATTACCCATGTGACACGGAAAAAAAAGAGAGAGAGAAAAAAGGACGCCCCCTCCAGGTGGTTTTGTGAACATCCAAGTGAGAACAGTGTTTTTGTCTTTTGTTTTTGTTTTTGCTAAGGATTTAACCTAGGGGCATTTAATCACTGAACAACACCCCCAGCCCTTTTAAAAAAATCTTTATTTATTTTTAAAGTTTTGAGACAGAGAGTCTCACTAAGTTGCTGAGGCTGGTCTCCAACTTGGCAATCCTCCTGCCTCAGTATCCTGAACTGCTGAGATTACAGTCATGCACCACCACCCCTGGCTGAGTAGTGGTTCTTGAAGCGTGAGCCCAGCAGCGCTGGCTTCCCCTGTGAGCTTGCTGGAACTGAGTTATAAGTTCCAGTGGGTCTGCTGATCCTGAACCTCTGGGAGTGGAACCCAAGAGACTGGTTCAACAAACTCCACAGGTGGTTCTTGCGCAGTGCACTTAAATTTTGAGAACCACTGATTCAAAGGAGGGAATTCAGAACCATCATCGACAGGCAGGTGGCAAAGAGAAAGAGCTGCAGAAGGCGTCCCAAACAAGGAAGTGTGAAGAAAGGCCAGTCTGTCCCCGGATTGGTGGGATGCCAATGCTCAATCTCAGAAAACTTGTGTTTATTGTATTGGGCATGGGGCAATAGAAACTAGAGTGTCATGAGGGAGGGGGAAAGAATTTATGGATGCCAAAAAGGAGACCAAACCTGGTGCCCAAATTCATCATTCGAAAAGATGAGTTTTTCTATTTAGGGCAATGGTTTTCTTTTCTTGTTTCTTTCCACTAGAAATTATGGGGACCAGAGATGGGGAGCCAAATATGGGGACCAAATATGGGGAAATACATATTTTTAAGAAACTCTAGAGTAGATCCTAATGCACAGCTGTAGTTGAACTGCTTCGCTTTAGAGAGAAAGAAGATATGATGAAATAAAGTCACATTCATTTGATGCAGAATAGTCTGTCTACAGTAGCTGTTAAGTAAACCTAAGAATGCAACTGTAGTGTATTTTCTGTTCTTTTCAATGAATTACTTTAAAATTTGTATTCCAAATTAAAGACTCCTTTCCTGGGCTTGAGAGGTCCTCAAAACATGGTAGAGTCACTGAACAATCTATCTGGTCACAGTTCGCTGTGGGCACAACTGTTCTTAACAGAGGCAACCAGGTCAATAATTGTCCAGGTAACTGTCACACAACAGGGATGTGGGCTACACTTACTGTGCATGGCCATTCATTTGTGTGTGTAGACAGACGCATGTATATGCATGTACATATATGTAACTGAACAGAGTACATAAAAATGCTTATCATCCTGGAGCTTATGCTCTGTTGAGGCTACACAAATAGCAAAAATTCCTCATCTGTCAGATGGTGATAGATACAGAAGCAGGATAGATAGTCTTGGGTTTAAAGGACTGCAGTGATATGAGGTGATCAGGAAATGCCTGACCCAAAGGTTCACTCCAGGCTAAGAAACTGATAAACATTGTTTTAAGGACATTGTGTTCTACATCAAAAATAGGCCAATATGACTGAGGAAGCTGCCTTTTCCCATGTCCTCCCTCTTACCCAAGAAACCTTGGGAATGTAGAGTTGGGTTATCTAATGTGATAGCCACCAGCTACATGTGCTATTGAGATTTAAATAAATTAAAATGAAATAAATTTAAAAATAAATTTCTCATTCATACGAGGCAAATTTCAAGTGTTCAATAGCCACGTGGTTACTGTCTAACTATATTAAACAGCAATGAGAACATTTCAATTGCTGCAGAGAATGCTACTAGACAGAGTGGCTCTTGAATAAAGAGGAACAATATATGGGGAAATTGTTTAACATTTGAGCATCAATAACCAGGTTCAAATGCTACAGAAAGCATGTGAGACTAAGACTTAGTAAGACAAAAATATGTAAGTACAACATTTTAGAAATATTGATTCATTTTCTAAAAGGAGTTCTTATAGCATTCTTTAATGATGGTATTAATGTTACATTAAATTCAAACCTTACCCAGAGTAAGTTACACACTCCATTGTAAAGCATTGGTTCCCCATGTTAGGAACTGTTTACTAAGCAGTCATTTCGTTCCTTAATCACTCACCAGTGAAGAGAATCTTTTCACTCCATTTTAAAACTGAATTCAGTTATACCCAATTCCACCTAAAAACATGAAAAGAAAATAACAAACTAAAACACTGAATAAATTGTGATATTGAGAATGTGGTCCCAAGCTACAGTCTGACAGTCAACCTGAATAAATATACCCTGAGAGTTGTGTTATCCTTGGTGGGCTTAGGTAGGGGACTTACCTGGGACCAGTTCACAGGATGTCTAAGAAGAGGGAGGGACCATAGTGGAGTGGAGGACTTTTCCTTTGGCCAGCATGGGAGAGCTGGTAAGAATACATCTCAGAATTTCTCTCTTACCCTTTTTTCTGCTATGGTCTGAACGTTAGTGCTCCTTAAAGTTCTTATGTTAAAATGCCCCAGGAAGTGGGGCCTTTTGGTAGGTGATTAGGTGGTAAGGGTGGGGCCACAATGAATAGGATTAATGTCTAAGCTTATTAAAAAAGGCCTAAAGGAGCTTTTTCCCCTTTCCACCTTGGGAAGACACAGCATAAAGGCAGCCCTCTAAGAACCAGGAAGCGGGCCCTTGCCAGGCGCTCAATCTGCCTGTGCCTTGATCTTGGACTTGTAAGTACCCAGTCTGCAGTTTCTTGTTGGGGGCTGTGCCATGTTGATGGCGCCAGAACGGCGCCTGATCACATCGGCAGCAAGGAGGTTAATTGACATAAGCACACTCAGGTGATTTATCATCCACGCGCACAACTATGCGCATGTGTTCTCAAGCACTCCTAATTGTGCCTGCTTGGACATCTAGCGTCTTGCAATCTTTGCGTAAGAGGCGTGGCCCTGCTCTCCGCCTCCTGGAGGTCATATAAGCGTAGGCGGAGCGAGACAGCGCAACACAGCAGCTAGTAGAAAGAAGAGTGACAGCAGCTAGCAGAAAGAAGCGCAGAGAAGCCATTAGCAGAAAGGAAGAAGCAGCAGCAGCAGCTAGCAGATAGAAACAGCAGCTAGCAGAAAGCGGCGGAAGGCAGATCGCAGAGCAGAGAACTGAGACGCATCACTAAAGCACCTTAGGTAGAGGCACCCTTAGTTCACAGGATGCAGGACGCACCAGTAAGAAGCAGTAGACCTTAAGTAAGGCGTAGCAAGTCTCTCTTCCTCTAAGCTCTAAGCAAAAAGCCTGTTCTCTCAAAGTCTCTCTCTTAAGCAAAGTCTCTTTCTCTCCAATAAGCAAAGTCCCTCTCTCTCTCCTCTCAAAGCAAGTAAGCCTCATTTCCTCTATCCTCTATAAACAAACAAGCAAGAAAGCAGTGCACTATAGAGAAAGATAGAAGTAGCTCAGTTTCCAGTCCACCACCCATAAGACCCGTGCAAATGTTGCTGCAAGCGGTGACAAATATCCGCGAATTTGGTATCGCAAAGAGCCAGCGACAGTTTCTTGTCTTAGTGACTCAGACTAAGACACCACCTTTTCCTCAATTCTCCTTATTTGGGATCATTGTTGTCCCTCTGCCTTCCTTTGTTCTCATTCTTTTAGGAAATCACATAAAACATCCTGATTATCAGGTGGGCATTGTCAAGATTGGGTTAGGGGCCAGAGTGTGCCTACTTCCCTGGGCAAGTTCAGGTGTCACTAAGAACAGAAATTGCCAAGTTCAGTGGTAGAGTTCTTGCCTAGTATGTGTGAGACCTTGCGTTCAATCTCCAGCTCTGGGGAAAAAGAAAAAAGGACATAAAAACAATCAGCCAAAATTTTAACATAGACACTATCTTCTTTATTAGGCTGCCTTGTTATCACTTGGTTGCTTTTAAAAAGATAGTCTTTTCTTCTGCCTATTGAAATTTAAATAAATATTTTCTTTGTCAAATAAAGCAGTCTAAAGATCATTCTTTGGGCAAAGGTATAAAAATATTAAATTTAGAAGAGACTGAATATAAAACAAAATAAAATACATAATATATTTAATTTAAAAATAATATTTTACATATAGAAACCTATCAAATATAATATTAATGTTTCAATAATAGTTAATTTATTTATAATAAATCCATTGATAAGTTAGCACTTGATAATAAGAATAACTTTATTAATCTGGAAAATTGAGTGAAAATACCTAACTCACAAATTAAAAAGTTGCTTAGAAATATTGAACTGATTTGAAGATACATCTAAAATGATACTAGTAACTAACTCTTATTTCTTGGTCATGAGTCTTCTGTGTGAATTGTTCAATAAATAGAAGAGACCTTTGGGTTTCTGCATGGATGACCTCCCAGGCATGGTTGCTTATACTTTTCATCTTGCAAATAGTCATGTATTCCTTGGAAATAATCCTTTAGTCCAAGTTTGATATTCTCTCTTTGAGAGGGAGAATGGCTCTCCTGCCTGATTTCCTGTTCCAGGCATACCCCTGTCTTCTCTAGTGGCTGTTAAAGCCCACTTGGGAACTCCTTGTGTTGAAGATCTGCCTGACTGGTGGTGAGGGACCTTTCTTTTGGGAACAGGTCAGTTTGGGAGGAATCTGAAGTGGCTCCTGTCCTCACAGAGGAAAATTTCCTTCTAGGTTTCCTAAGTGTTGTAAAATTTCCCAGTTGTCTTTGCTCCTTTGAAATTGACAGTCCAGAGAGAAGGCAGTGGTGGTGAGAAGCAGCACCAAGGGCCACTCCTTGTGAGCTCGACAGGTCATGGCAATCCCCCACATGGCTGCTGCTCCTTCCCCTGAGAGACAGCTTATGGGTAGATCCAGTTGCACAAATTGC
The DNA here is from genome assembly GCF_902686455.1 of Sciurus vulgaris. NCBI lineage: Eukaryota > Metazoa > Chordata > Mammalia > Rodentia > Sciuridae > Sciurus > Sciurus vulgaris. Next base: position 39,519,791 of record NC_136476.1, read on the forward strand.
ACATCTCCAAGCTTATGTATCTTCAGGAACTTTACTCCTGTGTGAGATTTCAGGAAGCCCCTTCTTTCTCATACTCTTTTCTGCTTTTCATTTTCATTTCAATCTTAAACCAAAATATCACACCATCATTAGACAGTGATATGCATGTTCAATTTTAGAATCATGGTGGATATAAATGATTTTCCATGAAAGATCAAACACCAGTTAAGTGAAAAGAAAACTGTGAATGTTATTGCTTTAGTTTGCATTTCTTTATGCAGAGCCTGTTCCTTTATCTAGGTATGTCACTTGACCCTGTTCCAATCTAGGATGACATCTGCAGAAATACTTATTTAAATATTTTTGATTTGGTTTTCAAGACTTTGTTTTAGCTAATTGTATTTTATCACAAAGTTGCATTTCAAAGTCCTTCTAACATGATCATATGCATTGAGATTGTTGTTAGAATTTTTTTCTTGTCAAAATAAAAATTGAGTATGTGTGAAGTTTGTCTTTGGTCTCCCATTTTTCCATTTAGATGCGCTCCTCATTTCTATGCATGACATTCCTCTTTTCCTCCTCAGCAATACTTAAGCAGAAGAATTCAGAGTGACATTACTGGAACCAGTTTTACCCCCTACAATCTGGGGTGGGTTATTTAACTCCTGTGGGTCTCAGTTCTTTGCCAATTCCTACAAAGCATTTAGGACATAGCCTAGCACACTGTCAATGTTTCATGAATGTTAGCTGCTCTTGTGATGATCAAATACCATCATATGGACCCACTTCTGACTGACTGCTATGATCCCTCATATGCTAAGAGTTAGCAACTCAAACTATTAACAGCCCCAACTTCTCCTAATTTTATTGGAGACCGATCATGTGTAGGACCCAAGTTAAATATTAGTGATAGGAAAAACAATAAAAACAAGATAAGACTGCTGTGTCCATATTCATAATTTTACATATACCTTTATGTTTCCATAGTTATCAATAATTTTCCATATATAAAAGCCCAAATCATGCTCGAAATATATATTTCTGGGCAGGGCAATTGGTCAGCACCTGGACAGTCCTCAACCAGTCCTACAGGAGAAGGAAAGAGGCTCAAAAAAGAAAGGTGTGCTGTGACTCCACACTACCATCAACATAGCCTTCAGGGAGACCCCATTGTGCTTGACACAAACCCCATGAATTCATAGAGAAGGGCAGAGAAACAGGAAGCAGAAGTATGTTTGTTGTTTGTTTTTGTACCAAGTATTGAACCCAGGGTCACTTAACCACTGAGCCAAATCCCCAGCCCTTCTTACATTTTATTAGAGATAGGGTCTATTTAGCTTAGGGTCTTGCTAAATTGCTGAGGCTGGCTTTGAATTCATGATCCTCCTGTCTCAGCCTCCTGAGTCACTAGGATTACAGGCGTGTGCACAAATTCCCAGCAGGAATATGTTGAGATGAGAATATGGGCTTGGGTTCAAATCTTCACTCAATAGTTCCATGACCTACTTAATAGTTGCTTGACCTCGGCAAGTCTGTTTCACCTCTCTGTGCCAATTTCCTCACCTCTCAGGTGAAGATAATGATATCACATATGGTTGTTATAAAGATAAAGATAGGTGACTGGCATGAGGAAACATCGGTGTTTATTATCATCACCATCAGCAGCAGCAGCAGCAGCAGCAGCAGCAGCAGCCTGGTCACTATCCTCACCTTTGAGGGAGAGTAAGGCCTGATTGCCCCTGCCATTGACACGGGTAGTTCCAGGGTTTTCTCCTCTGTAAGGAAAAGAATGTTGCAGAGACCTATGGGTTAGTGAGTGTGAAACCAGTCAAGATGTTGTTTAAAAATCCTCCTTTGAGATGCTGTGCTTTGTAATTTAACTGGGACAAGTTGCAGTGTACTTGAGTGCATGGTGAACCCCAACTCTGATGAGTGGGTAACATTACTAGGAGTGAATAAGGAGTGCGGGTGGAGTGGGTAACACTTACTGAAAGCCCATTGTACATTGGTTTTGTGCTAGAAGATACATGACTATAAGCGTAAGACAGTACGGAATTTTCTGAAGGAGAAATCTTGTTATGATGGGGACAGTTAAAATGAACAGAGTAAAAAAGTCACCATATAATGCTAATATGACAATTATTCTGTATGTTTGCCTCTGTGTTTCTATACATTATCTTATTACAGACTTAATGTGAATTTCTGATCTTCATTTTACAGGTGAAGAAAAGTGAATACGAGAAAAGTTAACAAATGCACCCAGGACCATACAACTGGCAGAGGCAACGACAACAGCAAAGTTTCATCCCGAATCAGTTGGAAGGGAGAGGGATTCTGAGGCTTTACCTTGGGCCAGGCAGAAAGTGTGCCATAATCAGCTAGCAATGCCTGGCTTGGCATGGGAGGGAGTGACTTGCATTCCATGTAAATATTAAGATATGGGTCTTGTTTGCTTGAGCACAGATGAAGCAGTATTTAAGTCTGCAGCTGGTAAGGGCAGACTAAAAGGAAAGGCAGGAAAGATGAGCACAAGCTATAGAGGAAGCTGGAAGAATGGCATAGTGATTTCTACAGTGTGATCACTGTTTTTAGAACCTGGTATTGTCATACATGCGGCTTTTTTGGGGGGGGGGGGCGGGGACATGGATAGAGAAAAATTTCTAAGAAGGAAAATCCAAGGATAGAGATTTCCAAATGGACTTTTAACTGTAGTCTTGGGGAAGTCGCACAGCCTACATCTTTATGGAAGAGAATCTTAAACAAGTAAGATGGCCACGTCTTTCAGAGAGGTTGTGAGATCACAAATGTAAGCAGAAAACCATTATCTCCAATATGAAATGGCATCAAGTTCTGAACTAAGCGGTCCTAACGGCAAAGCCAGTAGGCACCTGCCTTAGCATGAGTGAAAGAGGCAGGGCACCGTCCCTTTGTGCTTTGACTGTCTGCCCTCCATATTAGTGTGGCATGTGGCCGCCTCTGCTAGCTGACAGTGGAAAACCACTTCCCTTCTCTGTGGCCCTGAAAATGACAACCACATGTTGTTCCCAGCTTTCCTCTCAGTTTTATTTTCCAGGTCTTAACTCATGATTACCCTCTGGGTTTCTGTAATGGTGAGGGAATGTTTTCAATTGAAACAAGAGTTCCTGCCAAATGAAAGGACATGAAAACATGATTCCTCATCACATATTTGGTAAATCCCCTACTCTCCTTTCAAATGCAGAATTTGGGGGTTAAATTACAAGAACACTTTCAAGTGCTGCTTAAAAAAAAAAAAATCTGTGTTTATCTAAAATCACAGGCAATCTTTATATGAGCCTGGGTATTAAAACTGTTTAAAGACAATGTATTGAGGAAGACTTTTAAATGGAAATGGATAGACTCTACTGAAATAGACACTTGAATTAAATCATTGCTGAACTACCACTAAGAAACAAAGAGCTGATTTCATTAGAGTATCCTAAGTTGTGCTTGCTGTCAAGCATTTTAAAACAAATGTTCTTACTACTGATAAGAAAAGATGACTAGAAAATTTTCGTGTAGTAAGAAGACCTTTGATGGTACCCGGGACATTCTAGGTATTCATTCATCTCTTTTTCATCAGTGCAAGACAGTCCTACCTACTATAAACATATGACTTATTTATGTTCAACAAAGCTTTAGTTTTCCTCTTCTCAATCTTACATATTCACTTACTATGCAGGCTTAATCTTTAGAGGTGAGTAAATGCTGTAGCAAATGATAACAAAAGTTAGCATTTGTCAAATATTTCTCATGTTCAAAAATTAGGCTAGGGTATTTAGGTATAATATCTTTTTCTTTAGATCTTATAAGGTAGACCATTTTATTATCCCATTTTTAAAGGGATAAAGACAAACCTCCAAAAAGTTATGAAATTTGTCCAAGGTCTTAAAATTTATTAGTGTTGGGAGGGGATTTAAATAGACCTATTTTTAAAATCCAGACCTTCTGTTTTAGATCTATAAAAACCAGCCTGAAAAGTCCTTTATATTCAATTATAATCTTAAGGAGAGAATGAAACCAGATCAGAAATTAAATCTGTGAGTTGAAGGAAGTAAAATTCCTGTAGGCACAAACCTCTGGAGTTCCCTATGGCCTCCTAAGAAGTCCTGTAGAAAAATTTGCCCAAACAAGTTACCAGTACAGAAGAGAAAAGTACTGAAGGCTCCTAAGTCCCAACCTAGTGCATTTTCCACTAGTGATAAAGGTTTATGAGTGGGTAATTAAGATTACATTGAGGTATAAAATACTACCATTATGAACCTCAGAAATTAAATTGGGTTTATAATTCTATCAACTGGAGCTTATTTTCATGTTTTTGGTTATTTCATCATCAAAGACCTGGGGTAGTAAATAGCATATCGGGATGCAGCTAGGGTAAATGACTCATTAGGATTGTGATAAGACTGGAGACAATATATTTCAGATTTTAAACTGAGATAGGAGCAGATTCAAGATGGCAGAATACAGGGAGGTTACATTCCTTATTGTGCCATAACTCAGAATTTGAGCAGAGGAAGATCTGATTCTCTGTGAGGCAGTCTTTGCTGCTCATGCTTTTACCCCACTTGTCTACTTTGATCACCTGGTCTGCCAGCATATCGACTACTCTTTGAGTGCAGATTGCTCACTAACTGTCGCCTATCATCCGGCATTTGTCCATTTGCCTGCCTCTTACCTGCCCATTGCCTACCTTTCACCTACCCATCACCCACTGCCCAGGGTCCACCTGCCTATTGTCTGCCGGTAGCGTGCAGACCGCCCGCAGACCTTCAGTGGATCGCCAGCCACCTGCTATTGCCTGGAAGTCCACTGTCACAGTATCTGAAGATTTGTTTACATGTGGCTACTGCCATTTTGGGACAATAGCCAGGATCTGCAGGACCCCCTGGCCTGACTGACCATGCCCACCTCCAGGACCTCCTTCCTGACTAACTGGGCTCTGTCTCCAGAACCCCTGGCCTGACCAACTGCATTCCACACGGACTTGGCACCCATGCCCTGTGCTGCAGCTCCCCACTTGCCAACACATTTGGAAGCCAGTGTGACCATCTTGGATTATCCTGGAAGCAGAAGCTTCCATCTTTAGGTGGGGCAGATGACATCCTGAGATGCCTGCTGGAGACTGGAAGCTCATTGTCAGGTACCTTTCATGCATCAGTCTACTGAAGACTGGGAGGTTTGAATAGTATAAGACTGTTATGGTGTGGATTTTTTTTCTCCTTTTTTGAAAATTTCTTAGTTTTTATTTCTTTGTTTTTCTTGCTATTTTCCTTTTGTTTACCTGCTTCCTCAGAGTCTCCTTCTCCCTTTTCTCATGCTAACAACCAACTTCTTTTGATTACACTTTCACAATTGCTACAATCTAGAACTTCTATATACTCTCTTATTATCCCATTAACAATTACATCCTACACTTCTTCCCATCCTCTTTGTCCTCCATTAGAAACTGCATACTTCATTGTAAATCTGTTTGTCATACTGTAGATAATAATTGAACTCATTCTCTTTGTTTATTATGACAATATTGTTAACGTCTTCATAGGGGCTTGGTTTAGGGCTGCATATTGTCTGTACTGGGTGCTGCTGATATTGATCTCCCCCTTAAAAAAGAGGTTTTGGAAACCTGCAGGGTCACTATAAGCCTATAGGGGTGAAACTACAATACCCCAGATCCACACTGCTAGAAGGGAAGATATGTGAACAACATGAAAAAACAAGGGAAGAAAGTATTCCAAACAAATCAAGATTCTGTATTAATAGAATCCAGTGACAGCATGGTAGAAGAAAAGTCAGTAAAGGAGTTCAGAATATACATGATTCACAAAGCAAAGGATGAGATAAGAGAGCAAATGCAGGCAATGAATGATCATTCCCATAAGGTTGAAAGAGCAACTGCAGGAACCAAAATATCATTTCAACAAAGAGATAGAGATTCTGAAAAAAATCAAACAAAAATCCTTGAAATTAAGGAAACAATAAACCAAAAAAAAAAAAAAAACAAAAAAAACCAAAAAAAAACTCAATAGAAAGCATCACCAACAGACTAGATCGCTTGGAAGACAGAACCTCAGAAAATGAAGACAAAATATTTAATCTTGAAAATAAAGTTGACCAAACAGAGAAGAAGGTGGTAAGAAATCATAAATGGAAACTCCAAACTATGGGATATCATGAAAAGACCAAATTTAAGAATTATCAGAATTGAGGAAGGCACAGAGATACAAACCTAAGGAATGAACAACCTAATCAATGAAATAATATTAGAAAGTATCAGTTTGAAGACAAAATAAAATCCTCCCATGATAAACAAAAGTTAAATGAATTTACGAATAGAAAGATTGCGCTACAGAACATTCTCAGCAAAATATTCCACAAGGAGGAGTTGAAAAACAACAATGTAGGCCAGCAAAGGGAGGAACTACCTTAAAAGAAAATTCAATCAAAGGAGAAACCAAGTCAAGTTAAAAACCAAAAATAAGCCAAAATGATTGGGAATACAAATCATATCTCAATAATAACCCTGAATGTTAATGACCTAAACTCATCAATCAAAAGACATAGACTGGCAGATTGGATTAAAAAGAAAGACCCAATAATATGCTGCCTTCAAGAGACTCATCTCATAGAAAAAGATATCCACAGACTAAAGGTGAAAGAATGGTAAAAAACCTACCATGCACACGGACTCAGTAAAAAAGTGGGGGTTTCCATCCTCAAATCAGATAAAGTGGACTTCAAGTCAAAGTTAGTCAGAAGAGAAAAAGAAGGACATTTCGTACTGCTTAAGGGAACCATAAATCAGGAAGAGATAATGACTGTAAATATTTATGCCCCAAACAACAGTGCATCCATGTACATTAAACAAATTCTTCTTGATTCTAGGAATCAAATAGAACACAACACAATAATTCTGGGTGACTTTAACACACCACTGTCACCATTGGATAGATCTTCCAAACAAAAACTAAACAAAGAAAACATAGAACTCAATAATACAATCAATATCTTAGACTTAACAGACATATATAAAATATTCCATCCATCAACGAGTGAATACACTTTCTTCTCAGTAGCACTTGGAACCTTCTCTAAAATAGACCATATGTTATACCACAAAGCAGCCCTTACTTAGTAAATGTAAAAAATCACAGATACTACCTTGAATTCTATCAGATCTTAAAGGAATGAAATTAGAAATCAATGACAAAATAAAAAACAGAAACTACCCCAACACCTGGAGACTAAATAATATGCTATTGAATGAAGCATGGATAACAGAAAACATCAGGGAGGAGATAAAAAATTCTTAGAGGTCAATGAGAATGACGATACAACATATCAAAATCTCTAGGACACATTGAAAGCAGTACTAAGAGAAAAATTCATTGCCTGGAGCTCATTCAAGAAAAGAATAAAATGTCAACATTAAATGACCTAATATTACATCTCAAAGTCCTAGAAAAAGAAGAACAGGACAACACCAAAACTAGAAGAAGACAGGAAATAATTAAATTCAGAACTGAAATCAATGAAATAGAAACAATTTAAAAAATTGACAAAAGAAAAAGTTGGTTCTTTGAAAAAGTAAACAAAATAGATAAACCCTTAGCCACACTAATGAAGAGAAGGAGAAAACTCAAATTACTAAAATTTGTGGTGAAAAAGGAAATATCACAACAGACACCATTGAAATACATAACAATGCGAAGCTACTGTGAAAATCTATACTTCGACAAAATAGAAAATCTCTAAGACATTGACAAATTTCTAGGGACATATGATCCTCCCAAACTAAACCAGGAGGACATACACAATATAAACAGATTAATTTCAAGCAATGAAATAGATGAAGCCAACAAAAGCCTACCAATCAAGAAAATCCCGGGATCAGATGGATTCTTGCCTGAGTTCTATAAGACCTTCAAAGAAGAACTTATACGAATATTCCTCAAAGTATTTAATGAAATAGAAAAGGAAGGAACCCTTCCAAATTCATTCTATGAAGTTAGTATCACTCTGATATCAAAACCAGACAAAGACACATCAAGGAAAGAAAACTTTAGACCAATATCTTTGATGAATATAGATGTAAAAATCCTGAATAAAATTCTGGCAAGTCACATACAAAAGCATATTAAGAGGATAATGAACCACGATCAAGTGGGGTTCATCCCAGGGATGTAAGGTTGGTTTAACATCTGGAAATAAATAAATGTAATTCATCACATCAATAGACTTAAGGTTAAGAATCATATGATTATTTCAATAGATGCAGAGAAAGTGTTTGACAAAATACAACACCCCTTCATGCTCAAAACACTGGAAAAAATAGGGATAGTAGGAACATCCCTCAACATTGTAAAGGCTATTTATGCTAAGCCCACAACCAACATCTTTGTTTTTCTTTTTGTTTTGTTTTGTTTTTTTTTTGCGGTGCTGGGGTTTGAACCCAGGGCTTTGTGCTTGTGAGGTGAGCACTGTACCAACTAAGCTATCTCCCCAGCCCTGGCCAACATCATTCTTAATGGAGAAAAACTGAAAGCATTCCCTTTAAAAACTGGAACAAGACAAGATGCCCTCTTTCACCACTTCTATTCAACATTGTGCTTGATATACTAGCCAGAGCAATTAGACAGACCTAAGAAAATAAAGGGATACAAATAGGAAAAGAACTCAAACGGTCACTATTTTTCAGTGACATGATTCTATATTTAGAGGATCCAAAAAACTCCACCAGAAAACTTCTAGATCTCATAAATGAATTCAGCAAAATAACAGGATATAAAATCAACACACATAAATCTATTGCATTTCTATTCACAAGTGATGACTCATCTGAAAGAGAAATGAGGAAAACAACTCTGTTCACAATAACCTCAAAAAAAAAATACTTGGGAATCAATCTAACCAAAGAGGTGAAAGATCTGGACAATGAAAACTACAGAACATTAAAGAAAGAAATTGAGGAAGACCTTAGAAGATGGAAAGATCTCCCATGCTCTTGGATAGGCAGAATTAATATTGTCAAAATGGCCATACTTCCAAAGGCACTATCGGAATTTAACACAATTCCAATTAAAATCCCAATGACATTCCTCATAGAAATAGAGAAAGCAACCATGAAATTCATCTGGGAGAACAAAAGACACAGAATAGCCAAAGCAATCCTGAGCAGGAAGAGTAATGCAGGAAGTATCACAATATCAGACCTTAAACGCTACTATAGAGCAATAGTAACAAAAACAGCATGGTAGTGGCACCAAAATAGACAGGTAGACCAATGGTATAAGATAGAAGACACGGAGACATACCCACATAAGTACAGTTATCTCATACTAGACAAAGATGCCAAAAACATACAATGGAGAATAAATGGTTCAAATGGTGTGGAAAAACTGGAAATCCATATGAAATAAAATGAAATTAAACCCCTATCTCTCACCCTGCACAAAACTCAACTCAAAATGGATCAAGGACTGAGAAAATAGGCTCGAGGTCCTTCACCAAATAGAAGAAAAACTAGGCCTGAATCTCCATCACATTGGCTTAGGATCAGACTTCCTTAAGAAGACCCCCATAGCGCAAGAAATAAATGCAAGAATCAATAAATGGAATAGATTCAAACTAAAAAGCTTTTTCTCAGCAAAGGAAACATCAATAATGTGAAAAGAGAGCCTACAGAGTGGGAGAAAATCTTTTCCACGCACACTTCAGACAGAAAACTAATCTCCAAAGTTTACAAAGAATTTAAAAAACTTTACACCAAAAATACAAAGAACTCAATCAAAAAATGGGCTAAGGAACTGGGCAGACACTTCAGAGAAGAAGATGTACAGGTGATCAACAAATATATTAAAAAATGTTCATCATCTCTATTAATTAGAGAAATGCAAACTAAAACCATCTCACCCCTATTCGAATTGCTATTATCAAGAACACAAGTAATAATGTGTTGGCGTGGATGTGGGGAAAAAGGCACACTCCTACATTGCTGATGCAATTAAAAATTGGTGCAGCCACTCTGGAAAGCAGTATGAAGATTCCTCAAAAAACTTGGAATGGAACCACCATTTGACCCAGTTATCCCACGCCTCGGTTTATACCCAAAGAACTTAAAATCAGCATACTACAGTGACTCAGTCACATTAGTGTTTATAGCTGCTCAATTCACAATAGATAGATTGTGGAACCAACCTAGATGCCCTTCAATTGATGAAAGAATAAAGAAACTGTGGTTTATATACACAATGGAATATTACTCATCCATAAAGAAAAATAAAATTATGGCATTTGCTGGTAAATGGATGGAGTTGGAGAATATCATGCTAAGTGAAATAAGCCAATTCTAAAAGAACAAAGGCTGAATGTTTTCTGTGATAAGTGGATGATGACACATAACAGCAGTAGGGGTGGGTGTTGGTGGGGTGGGCTACGGGGTGGGCAAGAGAAGAATGGAGGAACTTTGGATGGTGTAGAGGAAAATGGAACAGAAGGGGGTTGGGGAAGGAAAGATAGTGGAATGAGACAGACATCAATACCCTGTGTACATGTTGACTACACAAATGGTGTGAATCTACATCATGTACAACCATAGAAATGAAATGTTATACAGCATTTGTATACAATGAATCAAAATGCATCTGTAAAAATAAAAATTAGAAATAAACTGTTATTAAATGGTTATAAAACTCATAATCTGCTACTGAATGTGTTAACCGTTCAGAAAAAAGCCAAAGAAGACATAAATCTATTCATCAATGTTAGAAACAGTCCATGTATTATTTTACCATTGTAGCTTATTAATTCTAGGCTTTATGTATGTCTGGATATATTTTCTCACAAAATGGGTTATAGTATACATGTTATTTCAAAAAAGTATCATCCCCATATTTAGTGTATTGACTGCAGAATAATAACTCAGTCAATGTATAGAGATGTAGCACAATTGTTTTTAATGGGTACATATATTCCAATTTAACATTGCAGCAAAATTTATTTAATCTTCTATGGTTAGAAATTTATATTTTCCTTTCACATTTGGGGTATTACAAAATCTGAACCAATAGACATTTGTGCTTAGCACCTCTACAAAAATTTGTCTAATTATTTTCTAAGTATATATGATTCTAGAAATGGAAAAGCCAAATCAAAGAGAATGCAGTTTTGACTGGAATTTGTTTACTATTGCCCTCCTCTGTCATACCAGTTGCTCAATATTTGAATATCCCAAATAATATAACCAGAAAGTTATATTACTTTGCATTTAATGCCTGTTTCTGTACTAATGCTGGATATTTGTCATTTTCAAAGCATGAAGTCAGTGAGGATTGGTTGCTTTTCAAGGCTTGTGAATGGACATGGTGTTTTCTACATCTTTCAAAAAATTCTTATGAAATAAATTTATAGTGGGTATTTTAATTATTCTTTTAGAGATAGGAAAAGTGAGAAGAAAGGACATTAAAGGAACTTACTTTTCTAATTCAGTAGAAACAGACATTCTTTGACTCTCCTTTTTGTTACTGGCGAAATGATGAAAGTTTGATTTTGAACACTCTTCTCTGTCTACTCTTTGTCCACTTTGGTTGTTTCCCTTACGCCTTCCTCTATATGACTTCCTGACCCTCCCCTAAGGCCGATCGAAACCTGCTCTCAGGTACCAGAGCCAAGCATAAGCACACTGATTTATTTATACATATCTCAAACATTTAAACTGACTCACAAAACTTTGAGACAAAACAAAGAGATTTTGACAGTTGAATGTTAGGCATAAGATAATAGATGGAGAGGTTCTTTTAAGACACCAGGATCTTGGCAAACTACAAAAGGCTGATATTCAAATATTTGGTTCTTTTCAACATAGATTGGCTACAATCAAAAGCCCTAGCTAACTCACACCAAATTGAAGACTATCACATAATCTAACTTTCAATCCATTATGATTATTTTTTTAGTTTTTGGAGTGTGTAAATATTTAGTTTTACTTTTCATTTGAAAATAATTTTATCAACAAAGTATTTTTTATACACAAATATTTGTTGAAATATATTATGTGTAGACTCCATGCTCGCTTGTTAGGTCTATTTATGACAATCTATCCTATTCCATTTGCTTGAACTAGAAAATTTGCTCATGTTTTCCACTCTTTATAATAATTATAACAGCATCACGTGAACACATTTTTTTAAAAAGGATCAATCAAAACAATGTAATTAAATGAGAAAAATCCTCTCCTACTTTACCATCTTCCTTCCAATTACAGAGGCAACATATTTTTGACTTTCTTTTACTATTTATGGTAAACCCGATAATTCTAATATACTACAATTCACACTGACTGATTTATCAGTGTAGATTATAGTTTTGACTTCATGTTAAAAGATAATAATTGTATTTTCTTTATACCAATGCCCATTTCTTCTTTTTTCTCTGAGATTCTCCTAGATTTTGTGGGATGTTTGTTGTATTTAGAACGTTTACCCACTTTCCATTCTCTCTTTTTCCTTATCAACTGATGCAACGTGTACAGCTCTAAACAACCACATCCCAGACTCCATTTGGTAAAGGAGGAATACTGGGAAAGCTGTTCCTTTCCCAGCACCGGTACTGGCTCCACCCCACTCCCACCCCCAACTGCCTCACATATTCCTTGCTGAGAGGCAATGCCTGGGAGTGCAGCAACCAGGTAAAGGCCATGAATTGGCAAGTCCAACAGTGACACCAGAATAATTTCAGAGCAGAAAGGGAGTACCCAAGACCCAGGCTCCTCTGTTGAGAAGCTGGCCTGCCCAGACTACTCACATCTGAACATCTGAATCTTTTGAATCTTTTTTTTTTTTTTTTTTTTTTTGATACTGGGGATTGAGCTCAGGGGCACTCCGCCACTGAGCCAGCCCTTTTTTGTCTTTTATTTAGAGACAGGATCTCACCGACTTGCTTAGCACCTCCCTGTTGCTGAGGCTGGCTTTGAACTTGTGATCCTCCTGCCTCAGCTTCCCAAGCTGCTGGAATTGCAGACATTTGCTGCCATGTCCAGGGCATCTGGATCTTTTGTAGATTGAGAAAATAAACCCCTTTCTGTTGAATCTGCTCTAATAAGGTGATTTGTTACTTGCAGTGCTAAGGAAATAGTTATATATTCTATTACCCCCCATTGATAGCTTTATAAAATACTAAAATGCTAACAGGACTAAATATGAATGAAAATGATACACTTAAACCTCTACTTCTCGTTTCTTTCTTGTTAGACTATCTCATGACTCTACTCTCTAGTAACTGGCTTACTGTCATTTCAGTGAAATATTGGGAAGAAGAAGAGATAAAAGAGGGAGATTATCTGCTCTCCTGAACTAGTAACTTCACTTCTCTTTTTATATTTGTCTCAAGATTCATGAGATTTCGAATGTTCTCTCCTTCTCCTTGGGGTACTCTCTTCCTATTATAATGCTCAAATGCTCCAAAAAGCCAGTTTTTCTTCCGAGGTACATAGACAAATAATTGGAGCATCTGATCTGCTTTTCTTGGGTCCCTCCTTGCTTCTCTTTTTTCTGTAGGATGGCTGGGTCTGATGTCCTGTTTTTCCCGCTGCAGTAGCTAAGCCAGCAGCCACTGTAGGACCATCCAGTTTCTCAGTAATTAGGGAGGATGAGAAGATGGGCCCCTATTATGACTATCTTTATTAGCTACCGTGGCACCATGCCACTGCAGAGTCAGATGGAGTACTGGAGTTTTTAAGTGTATGCTCACACTTATCCAGTATTTTCAAAGCACATCCCCAGAGCAAGAGTGACTGATGAAGAGCACTCTATTGTCGGTTACACAGAAGGCCAGGGATGTTTTGCCCATGTCCTGTGGTACTCTGTCACCAGACCAGATTCCTCCATCTCCTTTGGTGTGCTTCCTCTTAGGGAGCCCTTGAGCTTTCTGTCAGGAGTTTCCACCCACCCAAACCAGAGGAATGGGTCTCTGGAATTTTCTTTTTTTCTTTTTAGCTGGAGCTGTCTTAGTTTTGGCTTTGGTGGTCTTTTATAATAAAAGGAAATTACTGGCAACCAGGAGGTTGATGATGGTGGACCAGAGTGGCACTAAGGGAGTTATGGAAAGAATTTACCTTTCACTCAAATCGGAGGCACGTATTCATGTATTCGGTCATTTAGTAAACGCTCATAGACTGTGGCGCAATAAGTTTGTTTTGAAATCAGCATGACCACTCTGACCGTGAGTTCCTCCTTTGTTCTTTACCAAGCACTTAAAGCAATATACTTACTTTTTACTACTTGGTTTCCTCTTTTCAGAAATAATAAAAACACTACTTCTGAGTAATTTGAAAAAAAAAAATTAGCAATCCTTCCTTTCTCCTCTAATTATGAAGCAGTAAGGGTATGATTGCCAAGTTCCCCAGCCCCTCTGTCCCCACTCAGGGAGAAGCATACTGACAGGAGGGGAGGTCAGGTTTTTTGACAGAGCTAAGTCCTCACCCTGCCTGGGGGATCCCTGAACTGTCCTTTCTGCAACTATTTCTTTGATGCTATGAGCAATTCAATGCTACCAAACTGTAGCTATCCAGAATGTGACTGCTGAAATCCTTGTCTGTTCTTTGAGGGCATGTCACTTGTTGGGTGGGAATTATTAAGGCAGACTCAGCATTATGGTTGAAGTAGATGGCCTCTGGTATTGAGTTCTGCTTCCTTAGCTAGGGGACTGCAGTCTTGGGTCTCAGAGGGATACATCTCCATTCTCCTTACTCCAGCAGCTCTCTCATACCTCTGTGACTGTTCTTATCTTGCCTCTAAACTGTGCATTTCTCCCCAGAGACTGAGACCGGTGTCGCCAATGTTCTGAGTGTGATAAGCTGTCCAATTCACATGTGTAGAATGAAAGGTGCAAAAATAAATATACAGAAAGTGAAGGGTTTCTCAGTTGCCATTCATGTGAATGCATCCTCAATACTATCTCTCCTTGAAAAAAAAATACTTTTTAAAAGTTACTAAATAGTGACATTACCTGAGCCAATTAAATTTTTGCATGATCTTGAACGTTCTGGTCTGTACTCACTGCTTCACTTAAAGCAAATTACTTAAATGTTTAGTGCTCAGTCTCTTACCTGAAGGCTGATGAGTCTGTATTTTGAAATTCAAGTGCTGTATGGAGAAAGATGTGGTCCACACAGGGCGATGTGACTCAGTGACTCACTCTGGGTTAACCATTTGGCCAGGAGGGATGCTTTGCAAATGGTCAATGGTCACTGTTTTAAGGCACCTGCAAACCTCATTACTATGTGATCAGACCTGGAAAAAAGTTGATGCAAATGTATTTCCTTCTATTTTGGTTTATTTGTTGCTGGGTGAGATCACTGATGGGCCATTCACTACTGGAGGGAAAATATATTTCGTATACAGCCAGGTAGGTGACCATTTATGATCATGATGACATGCATTTGGGCATAGGTGGCACAGGGGCAGTCCCCTTCAATGAGAGCAGTTCATTAAGGTCAAAAAATCAGAATTGTATATTGTTCTCCCACTGCTTCCTTCTACTCCCGTTTTCTCCCTGACTTATTACCACTTACCTCTTCTAGCAAATAAACAATGATAGAAACAGAAGACAAAGAATCTCAGGAGAGGTTTTATATGTTTTGGTGAAAAAAAATTGTCATTAATGAGTGAGGTGATGTCCTTAGAAGTCATTGCAATGTGATAGTCCATCATCCCTACTCAGAGCTTTTAGAAGGCCTTGGGCTCTGTCTGGGTGTCTCTCATTACTCAGCCTATGGGTTGTCATTTTTCCATTCCCAAGTAATGATTGGATAGGGAAACAAGATAGAAAAGGGGCAGGAGAGGGGCTCATTAGGGGCTGGTAAGAGCTCCCTGTGATAAGACATCTACAGATGGAATACCATCCCTGTCATCCTTTTTATTCTGGTGCTTATATGTCTGGGTTACCAAGAGGTAGGGAATAAGGTCAGCCTAGATGTTTGGTGGAGAGCTTAAAACCTAACAGAATCTTTAATGCTGGGCTGAGTTCAGGCAACAATGTCTGTGACAGAAAGTTTATTGAACCTGGAGTTGAATGGCAAGTGTCTAGGGCATTTTCTCATTCTATGAATGGTTTGAAGATACCCAAGGGTATGCTTTATACTAAGTTCTATCTTGTTATATTGAAGATCCCCAAGGATATTCTTTATACTAGGTTCTATCTTGTTGACCAGACAACCACATAACCACATTGTTGTTTTTATCTACAGACAAGAAAATTATTGTCTGAGCTAGCCAAGATTTTGTGAAATTCTACTTTGGTATAGTGATTGGAATGTTTTGTAATGGAATCTTCTATATTTTAGCAAGAGATTAATAGTAGTAAAATGCCTGAAAGAGGAAAAATACCCACCATTTGTTGAGCACTTACTATGTGCCAGACTTTGTTCTGGAAAGTCCTACACAGGTAGTAGATGTCCTACATGAGTGCCTGCCACCTGCTCCTTCATATTTGTTTCCCAGGTCAACAGGAACCTGGGGTGAAATCAAGGGTTTAGGATGAAGCAATTTGAGAACCAAACCTTCTTTGTCCATCATAAAAAGTACTCTACTGTGGCCCAGAGAGTCGAAGCATTTGTGCCTTAGTAAATCCAATCAGGCAGTGAGAAATACAAGCAAATTTAGGTAAACAAAAAATGAATCTCTTATGCATACCACACATTATTTTAGGGTTATGGTTAATAGTAGAAAATTAATCCTTGGGACTCAAAACTGTGCTGGAGTTTAGCAGAGATCAAGTTGCAGCCTGGAAGGGAAGAAGCTAGTACTGAATGTTGTCCCCTCTCTATGTGTGGCCTATCCTTTCTCAATAGATGCCAAAATCCACACATGCCCAACAGAGTTCAGTTGGTCTAAAGCCAAAATATAACTCACCAATTATATTCTTGTACTTTAAACTATTTATAAAGTTTATAGAAAATATTATGGAAGGGACAATTTTAATAGCCTTTGAAGATTTCTGTAGCATTTTAGTTGGTTGGTTTTCACAGCAGCATTTAAAGGAAAGTTAAAGTTGGGCTGCAGCTTCTGGCTGCTGCAGATGGAGGAAACTGAGGCAAAGAGAAGGGACTGTCTTTCAGAACAAAGCTGGATTGAAGTGCTGATATGCACCCCTCAGCACACAAAGTAATGCACTGGGGAGAAGAGAAAGGGGATCTCATGAAGGTGAATCATGTCTCCCCACCTACTCACAGTGTGAACTCCTAACCCCTAAGACTGTGGCATAGACCATCATTGAAAATAGGGTTGTTGCTGGTGTAATTAATTAGGACAAGTCCTGCTGAAGTAGGGGGCATTTACTCCAATATGACTGGTGTCCTTGTAACAAGGGGGAAATTTGGACACAGAGGTGCACAGAGGAAGAGGAAGGAGGAGATCAGAGCAGAGCAGCAGAAGCCAAGGCCTGCCAGCAAACCCCAGAAGCTAGGAGAGAGGCCTGGAGCAGATCCGCCCCCTCAATGCTCAGAGGGAATCAACACTGTCTGTACCATGATCTTGGCCTTTTAGTTTCTAGGACTGTGAGACAATAAATCTCTGCTGTTCTAAGTCACTTCATTTGTAGCACTTTGTTACAGCTTCCCTAGGAAATGAATATGTCCTGTCACCAGAGCCTGAGTTTCACCAGGGTTAAGAATTCCTCATATCAAGAATACAAGCAACAATAAATGTTGGCGGGGATGTGGGGAAAAAGGTACACCCATACTTTGCTGATGGGAATACAAAATGGTGCAACCACTCTGGAGAGCAGTATGGAGATTCCTTAAAAAACTTGGAATGGAACCACCATTTGACCCAGCTATAACACTCCTTGGTTTATACCCAAAGAACTTAAAATCAGCATACTACAGTGGTGCAGCCACATCAATGTTCATAACTGCTCAATTCACAATAGTTAGATTGTGGAACCAACCTAGATGCCCTTCAATAGATGAATAGATAAAGAAAATGTGGTATATATTTACCATGGGATACTATTCAGCTTTAAAGAAGAATGAAATTATGGCATTTGTTGGTAAATGGATGGAGTTGGAAAATATCATGCTAAGCAAAATAAGCCAAATTCCAAAAAACCAAAGGCTGAATGTTTTCTCTGATGTGTGGATGCTAATTCATAATAAAGGGGGTGGGGCTAGGGAAGAATAGAGTTACTTTATATTGGGTAGAGAGGAGTGAAGGGAGGGGAGAGGGTATGGGGGTAGAAAGGATAGTAGAGTGAAACAGACATCATTACCTCATGTACATGTATGACTGCATGACCAATGTGATCCTACAATATGCACAATCAGAAAAACGAGAAATTACACTCCATTTATGTATGATTGATCAAAATGTATAAATGCATTCTAGTCATGTTACGACTAATTAGAGTAATTAAAAAAATAAAAAAAAAAGAATTCCTTATGTGTAGGTGAGAGAGGGGACGTTAGGGAGAACTGTCCTGGCCTTGCTGGACATAGCCAGAGAGTAGTCAAAGCTTGGCAATACCCACCACAGAGTGGAAAAAGCTTCTAAGTACTTCCTGGTGAAGTGCCACCAGGAAGGAACATTGTATGGCACAGAAGTGGATTTGCACCTGACACTGACGCGGAGGAGATTTTTCTTTTCAAATGACTGTGCACTCAGCCAGTTTTGGACGGCCCCTGCTTTAGAGACACCCAAGTGTTCTTACTCTGAACTGCCAAGTGTTCTGGGGCTAAGAGAGAGGTCTGTTAGCAACACCGGAGATTTTTTTTTTCTCAGTCAGCTAGAGAATTCTAATTTCTGTCCTTTCAAAAATTCGTCATGTGACCATGGCAACATTGGAGTGACACTGGGATGGTGAGAGAACACATCATATGAAGGCTCAGATTTACCAAGAATTGATTCCTATACTAAGTGTAAACTGACCACTCCTCAGTCCTCGTTCAGGCCACCATCCTCTGGGCTCAGCCCCGCAACAACCTTTCCCCTTGCAGTCTTGCTCTGCTCCCGAAGGTTCCTCCAGCTGCGGCCAGAGGCTCTGTTTAAAACAGGAGTACTACCACCCGGCTCCTGGAGGCCAGAGGCTCTGTTTAAAACAGGAGTACTACCACCCGGCTCCTGGACATCCAAGTCCAGCTTACTAGGTCCTCAGCATCTACCCCAACTTCAGCTTCAGCTTTATTCCTCCCTACCCTTACCCAGTACCTACTGTCTAGTTGCACCGTACTTTGTGACATTTCCCGAGCAGGCCATGTATTTTCATGACTCTGTTCAAATTTCCCTCCTTTTTGAAATGCCCTCTCCCATTCTTTTCATTTTAAAATATGGCTATCTCTTTATCCACTCATCTGTTGAAGGGCACCTAAATTGGTTCTATAGCTTAACAATTGTGAGTTGAGCTGAACATTGATGTGGCTGCATCACTGTAGTATGCTGATTTTAAGTCCTTTGTGTATAAACTGAGGAGTACGATAACTGGGTCAAATGGTGGTTCCATTCCAAGTTTTCTGAGGAATCTCCATACTGCTCTCCAGAGTGGCTGCATCTTTTTTCAGTTCCACCAGCAATGTATGAGTGTACCTTTTCCCCACATCTTCACCAGCATTTATTATTACTTGTATTCTTGATAATTGCCATTCCGACTGGAGTGAGATGGAATCTCACTTACACAGTGGAATACTACTGAGTCACAAAGAGGAATGAAATTGTGGCATTTGCTGGTACGTGGATGGAACCGCAGACTATCATGCTAAGTGAAATAAGCCAATCCCAAAGAACCAAAGGCTTAATGTTTTCTCTGTTGTGTGGATGCTAAATCACAATAAGGAGAGTTGGTAGGGAAGATTAGAAGTGCTTTGGATTAGACAAAAGAGAATGAAGGGAAGAGAGGGGGACTGGGAATAGGAAAGATAGTAGAATGAATCGGACATTACTTTCCTATGTGCATATGTGAATACACAACCAATGCAATTCCACATCATGTACAACCAGAACAATGGGAAGTTGTACTCCTTATATGTATATGTCAAAATACATTCTATTGTCATGCATAACTAATAAGAACAAATAAAAAATAAATAAAATGTGACTCTCCAAGTTCAAGTTTACTTCTGTGAAGGCTACCCTATCAGGTAGACAAAATTCCACTCTGATCTGGGCTTCTATAGGAAATATTTCTTTATGTTACAATTACATTTATCATCATGCTATCATCTTCAGTCATCTGCTTATGTTTCCTTCTCCTGAAAATGAGCTCCTTGAAGAATGTCCATTTCTTGTTTGTCTGTTTGAGCCAAGGTTTCAACTCAGTGCCCAGGATTCAGTGTGCACTTAGAAAATGATTGTTGAATTGCACTGAAGGATGAATCTATGTGTTTCTAAGACATATCTTCTGAATAGAAACGAGAAGGCAGTTTAACCCTGAGGCCCTAGCCATTCTTCTTTTAGAGGTTCAACTGAGCCCCAAGTTAGTGTTTAGTGGGAGGTAGAAGTCAGCTTTGTAAACTGCCAACTTTGCCTAGCACACAACATCAGCTCACACTGAGAGGACAAGGAAGGGACTGATTAGGTGCAGACTTAGACTTCCTCTCTACATCTCCAAGCACAGGTCTAACTGGAGCACCCTGCACAAAATTTAGGATAAAAGAACATCCAGATGGGTTATGATAATAGGCAAGTGAAGTCATTGAGTAGATGGGTAGGTTTCTAGTTTATTTTCTACCCCTTTAACCTTATTGCTAGACTCACATAACTTAAGAGTGTTAGGGGTTCACCAGGCTTCAGACATGATTGAAGCAATATTTTCAACAATATACCTTTGTCTTTCTCTTCTGCTGTTCTTTGAGTCGGGTTTGTTCTTGAAGCATTTCTTCCAGGCCCACCATAGATAGGCAGCACTCAGAGCTGTGCTGAGCACAGGCTGCAGGCTGATGGGCGTGACAGTCCTGGCTTTAGGTTTACCACAGACACACATCTGCCACTGACCCCTCCCTCAGCATTCCAGCAAGAGTTCTGCCTGTCAGTCTGTGATCTCTTCTGGGGACACATGTCTACCTCTGACCAGTCATTGTGACCATGAGATGCCAGAGTCCTCAGGGGGCCCACCTGGATCTGATGCCCATCCCCAGTATTGGGCATTGCCTGACTCCCACAGTGATCACTGGCCCTGACGCCAGGCAGGAAACCACAGACATCCTGTGTAAGGTGGAAGGAGCTGAACACATTTCAGGTACATCACAGAAACCGGGAAAGATTGATTCTCCTTCCTGATCATGCTTCCCCATACCCTGAGCCCATATTTTCCTCTTGACAATTCAAAGACCTGTGAAATAATTGGTCTTGCTTCTTAAATACCTTTGAGGTGCCATTTACAGAAATTGGAATTTGGGGAATTGGCTTATTTATATTTGTAATCACAGATGCTGAGTATGCCTTCCCAGTATCTATAAGTATGACGCTAGTAAAAATGATATTTATTTAGATTCCATTATGAGAATATTGCTGTTCTCAATTTCCTACTTGTATGGGACTTTGGGAAAGGTGTTCCAGAAGTCCATCTCATTTTGTGTAAGAAATTTCTATAATTTTTAAAAAATTTTTAATTAAGTCAAACATTGGGCAGTAGAACAGGCAACACTGTGCTGAATTGAGCATACCGTACATCTCAGTACATCTTGCTGTTGCCTTTATTTCTTCCAGCAAACCTGGAGTTTAAGATATGATCATGTAACTTACCCAAGATCATAGAGTGAGAAGGGGCAGAACCCTCCGGGCTCTCAGACTTGTGTCACTCCGTACCCTGTGCTTTCACCACTGAATCATAACCAACCTCTTTTTTGAAGTAGTTGGACTTTTAAATTCAGTTTTCCAATTCAGGCTTGTCTGGATTAGTAGGTTATTTTCTGCTCTGAAAATTGTTATCCCTCTGGGTTAACAAAGAGAAAATGAGCCAAGAAATTAAAAGTGGAGGGAAAGAGAAATTTGCTGTGTATTTCCATTAGAAGACATAGCCCATTTTCATTCTTAAGCATTCCCATGAGATAACGAAAGCAATGTGTGTCAGACTTGAAAGGGAAACAGCACGCAAGGCCTTCTTGCTAGCGCAGGATTAAACTGTAGTGGCTGAGGGGGAAACAGCCCTGCCAAGGAAAATGATGACTCATGATCCAGACAGTTGCCTCCAAGAGCGTTAGAGAAAATGCTCTCTGTGGAGTCTGGTGAGGGAGCGGTTGGGAATTTCCTGCTATTCTATCTAGAGAAAGGGAGAGAAAGCAGAGATAGGAGAGATAGGAGAGAGAGAGAGAGAGAAAGAGACAGAGAGAGAACTTCTGAATGGGGGCGGGAGACTCACTGCTGGAATGAGAACTGCAGTTCCTTCTACAGAAGGTCCCGACAGTCCCCTGTTACTGCAGCACTTGGAGCAAAGCCAGGAGCTGTAGTGGTGCAGCGTGAGTGATAGCGCTTTGCGCTTTCCCTTCTGTCTCTTAATGTGCTACATGTTGGATGAAAATAACATTTGGGTTGGTAGGAGATGATAGTAGAGTTTGGTCTCTGGTTCTAAATATGTATCTGTTTTTCACCAACTGGAGACTTAGGCAAGTTACTTGTCTTCTCAAGTTTTCTTATGTGCAAGAAGGAGATAACAATACTTTCTTCATAGGATTCTGAGGAGAATCAAATAACATGGTCTATCTATCAATCATCTATCTATCTATCCATCATCTATCTATCTATCCCTTCAGCAGGATCACTTGAAGAAAATAAAGTCCTTAAGAAATATAGTTGTTACGTTTGCATTATGCTATCACTACAAACATTTGCATTATGAAGAACCTTATGAACTAGCAATTTCACTTCTGGGTACATGTCCCAAAGAGGTGAAAGCTGAGACTTGAACAGATACTTACACACCCACGTTCATAGGCCCATTATTCACAGCCGCCAAAAGATGGAAGCAACTTAAGTGCCCATTGACAGATGAATGGATAAACAAAGTGTGTGTGTGTGTGTGTGTGTGTGTGTACACATACATACCTATACATATATGTTTATATATATATATATTTACGTATATACACAATGGAATGTTATTTGGCTTTAAAAAGGAAGGAAATCCAGACACATGCTACAATATGGATGAAATTTGAAGACATTATGTTAGGGAGGACCATGTATTCACAAAACGGCAAAGATCTTATGATTGCATAATACTTATATGAGGTACCTGGAATCGTCAAATTCATAGAAACAGAAAGTAGTTGGTGGTTGCCAGGGGACAGGGAGAGGGTAATGAGCAGTTCATGTTTAATGGGTATAGTTTTAGTTGGGGAAGATGAAAAAAGTTCTGGATAGGGATAGTGGTGATGGCTGCACAATAATGTGAACATACTTAACACCATAAACTGAACATTTAAAATGATTAAAATCACATATTTTCTGTTATAAATACTTTACCATAATTTGAAAATAAAGAAAATTTTCCTTAAGCACTGAGCTTGGTAACCTGCAACTTGAAATGCACTTGGTACGGGTTTGCAATCCATAAAGTGCTCTGGGCTTTTTCACAATTTTAGTATGTTGCAATATTGATAAACTTCTTGGGCAACCTCTTAAAATATGAAGGAGGATTGTGAATGTGCCATGAATAAAAACTTCTAACAAGCTAGCCTGGCATTGATGAACTTATACTATATGGTTGTGTTTTCCTTTCTAGGTACCTGTTGATTTAATCTTATCTTGAAGTCTTATTAAGAAAACTTAGGACATCAAACCATGTATGTTGAGTTTGACAAATGAACACAAGATGCTTTGGCCTTGTTCAGTTATTTGTTTTTCAATAAAAATGCATACACAGGAGTTTTTGTTTGTTTATTTGTTTGCTTCTGAGTCACCAGCTTGCTGTGTTGCCCAGACTGTCATCAAACTCACAATTCTCCTTCCTCAGCCTCCTAAGTATCCTGAGTAGCTGGGAATACAGGCATGTGCCACCACACTTGGCCCCTATTTTAATTTCATTTACTTTCTTTTTTCAGTACTAGAAATTGAACCCAGGGGTACTCTACCACTGAGCTACATCCCTACCCCTTTTGATTTTTTATTTTGAGTCAGGTCTTACTAAGTTTCCCCAACTGGGCTCAAACTTGTGATCCTCCTGCCCCAGTCTTTGAAACAGATGGAATTACAGGCCACTGTGTGCCACTGTGCCTGGCTGATTCTGTTTATTTATTTTTTTATTTTTTGGGGTACTAGATATTGAACTCAGGAGCACTCAACCACTGAGCCACGTCTCCAACCATATTCTGTATTTTATTTAGAAGCAGGGTCTCATTAAGTTGCTTAGCACCTCACTTTTGCTGAGGCTTCCTTTGAACTCGAGATCCTCCTGCCTCAGCCTCCCAAGTCACTGGGGTTACAGGTGTACATCACTGCACCCAGTCCCTGTTTATTTTTAAGAGCTTTAATTTAGTATAATTGACATAATAAACTGCATATATTCAAAGAGAACACTAACAATTTTGATATAAGTACATATGCATGAAACTATCACCACAATCAAGCTGGTGAATATGTCCATATCTCCTCAAAAAACTTGTTGTGTCCCTTAGTAATCTCTCACTATCTCTTTTCTAAATACCACTGTCTCCATCCCCTGGTAGACACTGGTAGACACTAGTCTGCTTTCTGTCACTTTATTTTAGTTTTCCTTTCTAGAATTTTGTATAAAAGGAATATTACAAAATTCACTCCTTTTGGGTCTGTCTTCTTATCCTCAGCATAATTATTTGGAGATTCATCCCTATGGTTATGTATCATGATTCATCCCTTTCTTTCACTGACTAGTAGTCCATGGTGTGGATATGCTGTGATTTCTTTAGTCATTCACTCATGATGGATATTGAATTGTTTCCAATTTCAGATTATTACAAATAAAGGTCCTAGAACATTCACATACAAGTCTGCATATAGACACATGCTTTCTTTTCTCTAGGGAATGACTTGTTGACTCCTGTGGTAGGTATATGTTTTGCCTTTTTGAGAAATTGTATAATGGTTTTCTAAAGCAGTTGTACCATTTTTTAATTTCGGCAGCAAGGCATGAGAGTTCCAGTTGCTCCATGTATTTGCCAATGCTCGATGATGAGGCCTTTCATCTTTAGCCATTTAGTAAGTATGTAGTTCTGTCTCATTGTGTTTTAATTTGCATTGCCCCGATGCCTAATGATGATCATCTTTACCTGTCCTACTTGCCATCTGTGTCTCTCTTTTGGTGACACAGATGTTTGTTCAAATATTTCGTCAATCTTTTAGTGGGTTATTTGCTTTCTTATCATTGAGTTTTGAGAGTTCATTTTTTAAAATTGATGTAAGTCCTCTATCAGATATGGGACTTGCAAGTATATTCTCTCAGTGTGTTACATGTCTTTTCGTTTTGTTAAGAGGGTCTTTTGAAGTGGGCTCCATGTTTAAGAACTTTCTGATCTAATTGTTAAGGGATATAATTAAATGATGCCTCTTTTGGTTTCCTAAGAACCCTCTACACAAGAAATTATAAAGCTAAACAGGGATTTCAGACACAATGTCAGTTGAAGCAGTTTGCTGATTTGATGATAAATGTTTGATGTGACCAAGGTTTTGGAGAACTCTCCATCAAATCAATTAATACGTTATGTAATTAACTTGATCCTACTAAATTAAAAGAGTACTATATTGGCATCTCTAGTCCAATGTTGGAATTTGTTTTAAACTATTTTAGGAGATTGGAGACAATTAAACTAATGTTTAAAAAGCAACAATTAATATTAAGAATAAAATTATTCGCAAAATAATTCTTTAGCTAAGGATCAAGAAACATCATTATAACAGATTTAGAGATAAAGCTGCAGTGAGATCTGGTGCTGGTGCCAGGCACCTTCTGACCTGTCACCAACTGCTTGCCCTCTATACAAGTCTCATAACCAGAATAGCCAAGACAGAAATTCATGTGGATGAACATACTTACTTTTTAATCATGTTTCTAGTTTGATAATGCATTTAAAAATATGTTACCTATTTTTAAAAAAAAATTTGATTCAATGTACACAAATGGGGTACCACTTTTCATTTGTCTGGTTGTACACAAAGTAGAGTCACACTGTTTGTATAATCATACATGTACATAGGGTAATGATGTTTGTCTCATTCCATTATCTTTCCTTCCCCTGCCCCTTCCCCATCCCTCATATCCCTCTACACAATCTATCCTTCCTCCATTCTTCCCTTACCCCTCCCCTCCCCATTATGTATCATCATCCACTTATCAGAGAAAACATTTGGCCTTTGGTTTTTTTGGGATTGGCTTATTTCACTTAGCATGATATTTTCCAGCTCCATCCATTTACTTGTAAATGCCATAATTTTATTTTTCTTTATGACTGAATAATATTCCATTGCGTACATATACACCACAGTTTCTTTATCCATTCATCTATTGAAGGGCATCTAGGTTGGTTCCACAATCTAGCTATTGTGAATTGAGCTACTATAAACATTGATGTCACTGTAGTATGTTGATGTTAAGTCCTTTGGTTATGGGCCAGTGAGTGAGATAACTGGGTCAAATAGTGGTTTCATTCCAAGTTTTCTAAGGAATCTCCATGTGGATTTCCAGATGTTACCTGTTTTTTTTAAAGTCTCCATTGTGTCTTTTAGTTTCTCTTAACTTAGCCACTCTTTTTAAAAAAATTTTTTTAGTTATAGATGGACACAATGCCTTTATTTTATTTATTTATTTTTATGTGGTTGTGAGGATTGAACCCAGTGCCTCACATATGCTAGGCAAGCACTCCGCAACTGAGATACAACCCCAGCCCTGTTACTTATTTTTATTTTTTTTAAATTGTGTTTTCAGAGCATTTAAAAAATATATATATCTAAGGGATACAAGTACTTTTTCAGATATGTGATTTGCAAATGTTTTCTCTTACTCTCTGGCATGCTGTTCATTTTCTTAAGAGAATCTTATGAACAAGTTCCTGATCAGGTGTAATCTGAGTACCGGAAGTGCCTAATGTTCCATAAAATGCCTCCATATCAGCTTTGTTAACTGCAAAAAGACAATACGCGTTTGTGCTGATATTTTTCTTCATCTGAATCTCCCATATTTAGGCAACATTCATATATTTGTATGTAATCCATTTGTTTGCTAGTGTCTTCTTACCACCTAAGAGCTGGATAAGGTGGCTTCACCTTCTAATATATGTCCCTAGAAGCACAGCATCCTCTACATGATTTCCTTGGAGCCCTGAGGTATGAGATGTGAAGGGGGAAATTGGCTCTGTTCTCAATATTCCTTCTGTATCTGCAAATTTGGCTCACCATGAAGGTCTGTCCACCCCATGCTTGTTTCCACATACTCTTCGAAATGTGGACCTGGACACTTTCTGTGATTCATACACAGGAATTCTACACACTTAAGGACTTCGTATGGACAGCCATCTTTATTGAAGATTTGAAGAAGGCGGAAGAAAGAGTTTCATCACATCAGTGCACATAATTTCAAATCATCCATGAGACAACCTGTTCTGAAAAGTCCTTGTTAATCCCTACTAGGAAGTTATCACTAGGAGTATCAGAGCTCCAGACCATCCAGGGAATTTCTGTTTCTTTCTCCTCAGAACAAACCAACACACTAAACTATGCTCTCTCAACCTATTTTCTGTTGCCATAACAAAATACAACAATTAATACAGAAAAAAGGCTTATGTTGTCTCATAGAATTGAGCTGCTATAAACATTGATATCACTGTAGTATGTTGGCTTTGAGTCCTTTTATAGTCCAATGAGTGAGTTAACTGGGTCAAATAGTGGTTCCATTCCAAGTTAGGCTGGGAAGTCACAGATTGGGAAGTCGCATCTTCTCTGCTTCTGGTGAGGGCATGATGGTGTTTGAACTCATGGAGGGAAGCAGAAGTGAAGAGAAAACCTATAAATGGGAGAAAATGGGGCTGCACTTCCATGATAGTTAACTTATTCCTTCAAGAAAGGCATGGATCCATTCATTAGGTGTCTGCGGCCATGACCCAAACACCTCCTACTAAGCCTCTCCTCCCAACGCTGCTGCATGGAGAGCTCAAATTTCCAGCACATGAGCTTTGGGGCATGCATTCGACCCTGTTACAGGCTCTAGATGTTACACTGTATCTTGTGTTGCCATCCTCACAACCTTGACATCTCACCTTCAATCTCAAGACTCTCCTTAGATGTTTTACTTCACTGAAGTGTTATTCTTGTGAGATATTCTGGTGATTAAAATAATCTTATTGGTTTACTTTAGCCCTCATTCATTTTGTTTAGCATATGCACATGTCACCTTAGGGCTAGGCTCCCTCATTCTTATTGGAATTAATTTAAAGTGTCATTTATTCTCCACTGGTGACAGACATATTTTGGGGTATTTGGGTGGGTGACCTGGGTGCTCAAGTGTGACACAGTACTTAAATTCTGCAGAAACCTCGCTATTCCTTTTGGTCAATGCACACAGGAAGAGTAGGCCTTTCAGAAACTGGCTAGGTTTTGGATCAAGTTAGCTGCATGGCCGGGAAGGCAATGGGTTCTCAAGTCCCACGGCTGAGATGTCTTCAGCTTCCTCCTGGCTGCTCTAGACACAAGCGCAGACTACATGTTTCTACATGCTTGAATCAAGGTAGAAGAGAATCCTACGGCAGAAGAGCTTTCAGAAGAGCTGATGTGGGGAGTTGAAAGAAGGGGGAACGTTCACTTTTTATGGGGGACCTGACAAGTTTGGGTTGATGGCTGCAGGCCCACCAGGTTGTCACTTCTTGGTTGTACAGCCTGTGTGTTACTGCCTTTAGTTGGAAGGAGGAGCCCTGAGTTCAGTACCGGCACAACAGTTCTGACAAATGTCATCTCCTGAAGACTTACTCCTTTAAAGGAACTCAGATTTCCATACTGCTCTCTGAGAAAATGCATAGATTCAAATAAAATCTTTTATGATTCTTCCCTTTGTACTATTTAATAAACCTCCACTTGCTAGTTATATGAAATTGGGTGGTTACTAAACCTCTTTGAGACTTAGTTTCCTGCCCTGTAAAATGGAAAAATGTAGGATAAGTATCCACTTTGTAGGCATACTGCTTACATAAGGGTGCATGTGAAGAGGATCAAATTGAAATATGTACATAGGTGCTCAGCACAATGACTTTTTTTATTGAAATCTCTCAGTTAATGGCAGCTGCAAATGACAGTAGTAGCCAAAATAGCCCAAGTTCCCAAGAGGTCAGTACAAAGACCAAAACCTATCCAGCTGGCATATGCTGGCTAGGTACCCAGGAGCTCCTTGGAAAGTTTGATTATTCCAGGTAAACACTGGGAAAATAGGTGTCCTTTATCTCACTTGAATTTCCTTTAGCCCATGCTTCCTGGCTTTTAGTCTGGCTTAAAAATTGGATTTGATCTTGTGCACCTATCTTGGATTTTTGCTTTGGGGAGTGTGTGGCCTCAGAGAATCAGAGCACCAGGAAAACCAGATAGGATATTCTCAGAATTCCATATCACCAAGCTGGGAGGCCAGGAGCAGACTTGGTTTTTGAAAAACATGGAAACAAAATTAACCAGATGACTGGAGTATAAACAAGGTTCTTCTCCCTCTGTTCCCTTTCCCTGGAAACTGACAGATACCCTCAGATGTCCATAAATCTTGACTGAAGAGCAAAATAAAGGTACTTAACAAGTGTCAGGGAAGTCCCTGGGATGTCTCACCCTCAATCTTGGGGATACACAGATAACTTAAACTCCAGCCAAGGGCAGAGCATCCCTCAGACAAGAAGGGCTTAGGGTGAGTACACCAGCTAGCATATTCCTTTGGACCACCTGAAAGCTAAATTCTAACTTCACAACCAGAAAGCCTGGAGCACAGAGCAGAAGCTGTGGGCACCCGGGTTCTAGTCCCAAGTTACTTGCTAACCTATTCCCCTCCAATTCCACCCCACATTTATTTCCCTAGAAGGTTCAGATCCCCTATTTCTCTTACCTTGTATATTATATGTAGCTTCCTTGAATTTAAGTTCCTTCAAGGCAGGGACCAGAAACTATACTACTTTGCAGGCACATTTTATGAAGAGCACGTAAGAGGTATTCTGATATTGTTAACGCAGGTGTTTACATAAATCAAGTTAAAATTGAAACTGCTATGTGGATTTTTGCATCATAAATAATTTATTTTCCAAGGTAAAAATTTAAATAAGAAATAAAATAACTTAATTTATAAATTAATAAAAAATTTAAAAAGTCCTCTATTGTCTTTTCAAATGCATGCATTTGCTGTTAGTCACTTAATAAGCCTTGCTGGTTGAAGAGTGCCTGAAATCACTGTCTAGTCCAGAGGCACAATCTATGAGATCTTCAGCTTTGGAAGTCATCTGTAAGTCTGTTAATGAAGGAGAAGTTCCTGAAGAGTTCACTTTGGACTACCGTCCAGGCACAGTTGCTATACTCCTTGGCCTTCAGGTACCTCAGGATCCTCCAGTAGTAGCTCTTCAGACGCAGGGTGGTCGTGGAGTTTGCCCAGCTTATGCTTTCCTCTCCTAATTTCTCCTCCAGGGTTGTTTCCAGGAGGTCCATCTGCTGATGCAATTCAGCAAGGAGGTCCTTGACAATGGTCTCATTCCAGCCAGGGTTAGAGAAGTCTCTTGTGAAAATAGCAAAGATGTCCTGAAGCATCTCGTGGATGACAAAGGCAGCATACTCCTTCTGGAACTGCTGTGGATGCTTGATCTCCTCAGGGATCTTGAAGTTCATCCTGTCTTCGAGGCAGTCTTCAGGCCTTCCATTCAACTGCATCAGGAGCTTCTGACATTTCAAACTGCTGTTGCTCTGTTGGAGTCGAAGCAGGTTGTAACTTATGGAAAGAGTTGGGGTGGAGAAGCACAACAGGAGAGCGATTTGGAGGATGCACCTCTTGTTCATGATGAAAATCAGAACAGTGTTGCCTACTACCTGTGCGAGGAAGCAAAAGCTCCAAAGGTCTGCAGAGTGAATGTCTTTCCTCCATGGGTATGGGGCTATTTATATGGGATGGTCCTCTCTGTTTCAGAGGAATTTCCCACTTTCAGTTCTCCCTTTCAGTTTTCCTATGTCATTTTTTCTTATTACATTTTTTTAAACAGAATCTAAATTTCTTTTTATTTAAACTCCTGATTATTTTATATAATGTATATTAGGGGAAAAGACATACAAAAGAATTTCTAATGTTTTATAAAGTTTCAGTAATTTCTAAAGTGAAGAGGTGGGGGGAAGGACTTGAGAAGAAACAAAGGAAAGCAAAGGATCTGAGAACCAAAGAGCCTCCAAATAGCCAAGAGGCATTAATTGAAAAGCTAATCAGAGAACAGCAACTCGATTGGGGTTTTGCCTGTTGCAATAGTAGGTTCATGTGAGAGGGCTTCCGTGAGTTCTGAGAGGCCTTGGCATAGTGCAGGTAAGAGAACATTTCAACAACCAGCCATAGCTCCCTTTTGTGATAGGGCCCTATCACTGAGGAAAAACTGCTACAGGTAGAATCAAATTTAAATAGAACAACAAAGGCAAGGAAGGAGAAGGCCAGACAGACCACTGTGGGGTAGAGAACTCAGAAAGCAAGCTGCCATGTTTTTGAACACTTCATAAAAGAAACAGAAGAGGGAGCTCTGTGAAGTTGGAAAAACCACCCTGACCACTTCTAAAAGTTCAGGAAAAATAAGTTCCTATAAAATCGAACAACAGAAAAGTACTGAGATGGGATCTAATATTATTATTATTTTAGAAAAAAGAGAATGAGTAGAATAACACCTCTCCAAGTAAAGAGAGTATCCCAGGAATACGTGCACACAACACGAGTTACAATTACAGCAGTGTCACCAGTTTAAAGCTATTAAGAGATGATAGAAAACAACAAAACCAGAATGAGAAAACCTCAGAAATGAAGCAATATCTGTAGGAAATTATCAGGCAGAAAATTTAAAAACTAAGTTTTGCTGGATTGGAAACAGTCACAAGAAATGAGAACATTGAGGGAAATCTGTCACTGGAGAAAAAGTCAATGTGGAAAAAAATATTAGCAGACAATTATGCAGTACAAAAATTACTTAATTTTTTTTTAGTTGTAGATGAACACAATGCCTTTATTTTGTTTATTCAATTTTAATGTGGCACCGAGGATCGAACTCAGTGCCTCATACATGATAGGCAATCACTCTACCACTGAACCACAACCCCAACTCCCCCCAAATTATTAAATACATACTGACTAAGGGGATATTTTCAGAAAATAAAGATGGTTCAATATTATAAGGTCTATAAACATTATATAGAGTAGCTTATAAGGTCAAATGTCCAAAATCCAGAAAGAAATTAAGGACTACTGAAGATAATATTGAAGTAAGAGTCATCTTTCTCTATAAGAGAAGAATTCAGAAATTATAATAGAAAATATTGATAAATATGGTTACACAGAAATTATAAATTTTAGTACGGCAAAAGAGCCAATAAATTCAAAGAGGAAGATTAATACAAAAACATATTTAAAATGCACAATGAAAGCACTACTTTACTTTCCCAAACCTCTTAAAATTAGTAACGATCCCATAGAAAAGTTTACAAATAGTCAGATACCAGGAAGAGATCTGAAAGACCAATAAAGATATGAAAATATATTCAATGGTACAGATTAAGAAATGTAAGTCAAACTAGTAATACAGTAACTGTCATTAATCAGATTTGCAAAGGACATAGGTAAATGGATATTCTAATAAACTCTCAATTAAAGCTATTGGAAATGATTGGTTTTTCAAAAATAGCTAGGACAGAGTCTCTCTTTCTGCATGACAATCTACAGTGTGATTCTGACTATCCATTGAGAGGTAGGAGTTATGTCTCTCTTAAATATAGGCAGATTTCTGTGAAAATCTGCATGATTGTGGAGGCTGGATCTGAAATGATGATGTAGCTTCTATTTTGTTGATTGGCAACCTTGCTCTTGCAATTGGTAGCCATAATATAAGTGATCTGATTGCCCCCAGGCTACTACACTGTAAGGAAGCCCAAACTAGCTCACAGGAGAGACGTGGAAATTGGCAATATAATTTTAAATTTTAAGCCATGGAATTCCTTTAACGTGTAATGCCATGGTGCTTACCTATGGTTGTCCTTGCAGAATGTGTGTGTGTACACGTGTATGCACATAAACGACATCTACAAATGCCCACTGCAGCACTGTCATAATAAAAAATACAGGAGAAAACTGCTTAAGTAATACCATAGTGCAGACAAAATGGAATATTATTGAAACATTAAAAAGGAAGATTAACTGAAGTGAACCCATGTTACAGATAAATTTAGTGAAATGAGCAATATATATACAACAATGGACATGATAATACTATTTTATAAATTAATAGAAAGAAATATATATGTATGTATATACATGGACATAAAAATACATCATGTATATGTATATCCATGTATATACATATCTATTCCTTTCTATCAATAAATATATATATATAAATATATATGCAGATACATACATATGATCTTTTTCTCCCACGTATTAATAGTAGTTACTTGAAGGAACAAACTTGACAGGTGTGAAAATGCATAATGAAAGAAAAATCTTTCTCTTTTAACTTTGTGCCTTTAGAACTACTTGTATATGATTTTTTGTATCTAATTATTTATTGGTGTATTATAATTATACATAATATTGGAATTTATTATGCATGTTCATGCAACATAATTTAATCAGTCTTATTCTCCAGCACTTTCCCTTCTGCCTCCTCTTATGCCAATTATATATGGGATTTTCCTGTGGTATTACTTAAGCAGTAGAACCATTATGCACTTTCATAATTCAGTCTACTTTATTTGTGAGAGAAGTTAATGAGTTACTAAGTTTAATATTTTCTTTGGTTTATTCACATTTAAATTTTTCTGCAATGAACACACATTACTGGTATCATTAGAAAGTACAACTACACAGGAGGAGTAAGTTCTAATGTCTACAACACAGTAGGGTGACTCTAGTTCACAACAACTTATTATATATTTTATAAAGAACCACAAGAGAAGAATTTGAAGGTTCTGAACACAAAGAAATGATAGTGTTTAAGAAGATGATCCTAATTGTGATGTTAAAGGTCCCCAAAAGGCCATCTGTTAAAAGCTTGATCCCAGGGAAGGAAGTACTAATAAGAGATGGTGGAACCTTTAGTAGATGTGATCTAGTGGGAGGTTTTTAGGTCATTGGTGGTGTGAAGGGCATGTGGGACCCTGGCCACCTCCTCACTCCCTTTTGTTCCCTGAACTTCCACCATAACATCTTACCGAGATGTGCTGGACTCACCAAAAGCCCAAAAACAACTGGGTCAATTAATCATGAACTGAAATCACCAAAACTGTGAGTTAAAATACTTCTCCCTTTATAAGTTAATTATCTCAGGTATTTGTTATGGTAACAAAAAACTGACTAATTCAGATGAAAATGCTAATTACCCTGTTTAAATCTTTACACATTATAAACATATATAATGATTATCACACTGAGTACCATAAATATGTGCAATTATTGTACATTGATAAAAAACCCAAACATCTGGTTATATTGAAAAGGACATAAAATGGCACGTAAAACACATCTATATAAAAATGTAGAGAAAGAAAATTAATAAAAAAGAAGTATACTAACGTCTTAAGAGTCATTTTGTTTAACTGTAAAACAGAAGGGCGATTTTCCCCTTTTTTCTTTGTGTGGTTTTCCAATTTTTCACTGCTGAACACATATTCTTTTACTAGACTAATCTACACTAAAGAGGAACAAATCAAGCCTCAGGTTTCCAGGCTATTCTGCTTCTTCTGTGGGTTTCATTCTCACATTTTGGGTTTTGCATGTCAGTTCTTGGCAGAGCCTCAGTTATTTCATGACTTTTAGGAAAAAAATAACTTCTAAAACAATGATTTTCTTTTTTAAAGAAAAATCAGCTTGCATTTGTGAATGTCTGGTTATGTCAGTGATCAAGTAATCCTTGGGGCTTCCTCTTTTTGAAAAACATCTGTGGATTAGCCGGGAATCATTCATGTCTGATAACACAAAGACCATTGCAAGGTGTTTCAGAACTTGGTCCTTTTTACTAAGAGGAGGAACAGTCCAAGGTGTCTGGTCATTAGGACCTGTCCCTTCAGGACGACTTGTGAGCTCATGTAGAGTTGGCCTCTTTTGGTGCCTCCTCCTCCTGCCACATCCAGTGGCCTCCGATCCTCCATGTTGAGATGACCATCAGAGTTCCCTAATTTAAAAACATAAAATCCACAGAAGTGGCAATAGTAGCTGTAGTATTAATTACTACTTTTTGAGCACTTACTGTGTGCTGTTCTCTGAATAATCCTCATAATAAACATTAGAGATAGTGCTATAGTCCATTTATTGTTACTGTAAACAAAATTCCTGAGTCAGGCTAACTCTAAATAAGTTTATTTAGTTGACAGCTTTGAAGGTTCAAAGTCGAAAATTGGGTGGCTCCATTGGTTTAACCACAGTATAGCTGGAAATGATATGACTCTCTAAAGGTCACATACAATAAAATTCAGGATGCTTTAATTCTGTAATGGTGATGCATAAATCAGTTATAACTCTGGTTTAAAGGACAAAAGTAGAAAGTATTAAAATACTACAGCTACGAAAATTTGTTAATGAATACACAATATGCAAATATGATGTTAAAAACATAAAATGTAATAGGAGGACTAAACATGTAGAACTTTTATTTGCAATATAGAATTAACTTATCATCCTAAAACAGACTGTTGCAGCTATAAGATGTTTTATGTAAGCTTCATGGTTTTCACAAAGCAAAAATTATATTACATATACAAAAATAAAGTGAAAGGATTGAAAGCATAGAAAATCACTAAAGGAAATAATAATACAGAAAGAAAGGAATGAAAGAACTGCAAAACACTGAGAAAGCAATTAATAAAATGGCAACAGTAAGTTTTTATCTAAAAATAATTACTATAAATGTACATGAACCAATTTTTCCAATTAAAAAAATGCACTAAATGGATTTTTTAAAAAATGGTCCAACAGTATGTTATCTGCAAGAGATTCATTTCAGCTTGAAGAACTCATGCAGATTGAAAGCAAAGGGATAGAAAAAGATATTCTATATAAATTGTAAAAAAAGAGAATACAATTTGCTGTACCTATGTCAGAAATAAATAAACTTTGATCAAAAACTGTAACACGAGACAAGAAAGGCCTTTACACACTGTTAAAGGGGTAAATTTATCAGGAGTATTTAAAAATTGTAAATATCTGTTCATCTAACATCAGAGCACCAAAAAATACAAGGGAAATGTTAGTAAATCTGAAGAAAGAAATAGACTGTAATGCAATATTAGTAACAACTTCAATACCACTTTGGACAATGGCTAAATCATTCAGACAGAAAATAAGGCAAAACTGGACTTGAGCTACACTTTAGGACTAAATGGATTTAACACACATTTAGAGAACGTTCCATCTAATAGGAGGTTATACATTCTCCTCAAGTGAACACAGAACATCCTCTAGAATAGATATGTTAGGCCACAAACCAAGATTTAACACGTTTAAGAAGATTAAAATCATATCAAGTATCATTTCTAACAACAATAGTATAAAACTAGTAATCAATAATAGAGAGAAAACTGGAAAATATACAAACGTGGAAATTAAATGACATCCTCCTGAACAATAAGTGAATCAAAAAAGAAACCAAAAGAGAAAATAAAATACACCTAGAAGCAAACAAAAATGGAAACGGAACATACCAGAACATGGAATGTAGCAAAACCAGTTCTAAGAGGGATGTTTATGGGAATAAATGCTTAAATAAAGAAGAAAAGATTTTAAATGATCCAACTAACTTTTAACCTCAAAGAACTAGTGACCAAAGGGCAAACTAAGACTCCAGAGTTAGTAGAGGTAAAGAGACTATAAAGACCAGAGCAGAAATAAGTGAAGTAGGGCTGGGGATATAGCTCAGTTGGTAGAGTGCTTGAGGCCCTGGGTTTAATCCTCAGCACTGCCAAAAAAAAAAAAAAAAAAAAAAAAAAAAAAAAAAAAAAAAAAAAAAAAGTGAACTAGAAACAATATAAAAACTCAACACAACAAAGAGTTTCTCCCTTTGGAAAAGATAAACAAGATGAACAAACCTTTGGCTAAATAAGAAAACAGAGAGGACTCAAACAGAAAAGGAAATAAAAAAGAGAATACATGACAACTGATACCATAGAAATACAAGGAATTGTGAGACTACTGTGAACAATAGTACAATAAATAGGATAGCCAAAAGGAGATGGATAATTTTCTATTACCACATAAGCCATGAAGAGAGAATCATAAAAAATAGAAAATTTGAATGGATAAATAATAACAAAGGGGATTCTAATCAATAATTGAAAATCAAAACAAGACAAAAAATATCAAGGACTTCAGGATTTCACTGAATAAAATTCTATCAAACATTTAAGAAGAATGAATGCAAACTTGTCAATTTTCCAAAATAGTGAAGAGGAGGGAACACTTCAAAATACATTTTGTGAGGCCAATATTACCCTGGTACTCAGACCATATAAGATAGTTAAAATAGAAAATTACTGACCAATATCCCTGATGAAAATAGATGCAAAAATCCTCGATAAAATACTAGCAAGTCAAATTCAACAGTGTATTAGAGGGATCACATACCATGATCAAGTGGAATTCATTCAAGGCATGCAAGGATAAACAAATAGACAAATCAATAAATGTGATACACCACACATTAGAACAAAGGACTAAAAATCATGATCATTTCCATAGATGCTGAAAAAATGGTTGAAAAACTTCTATATCTATTCATGATAAAAACTACCAACAAGGACTGGGAACATAACTCAGGGGTAAAGCATTTACCTGGCATATGCTAGGTCCTGGGTTTTATCCATAGCATTGCAAACAAAAACAATAATAAAACAAAACATCTACAAATAAAAAAAAAATCAACAAATTAGGTATAGAATGATCCTTCAACATAACAAAGACCATATATGACAAAGCTATGACTATCATACTTAATGGTGAAAATCTGAAAGTTTTTCCTGTAGATCAGGAACAAGACAAGGATGCACACTTTGGCCACTTCTATTCAATATTGTACTGGAATTCCTAATCAGAGCAATTTGGCAAGAAAAATAAAAAGATATCCAAATAAGAAAGGAAGAAGCAAAATTGTCTTTGTAGATGACATAATCTTGTAGATAGAAGGTTGCTAAAATTTTCACTAAAAACCTGTTAGAACCAGTAAACAGACAGTGAAGTTGCAGGCTATAAAATCAACACACAAAAATCAGTAGCATTTCTATATGCTATTGGTGAGCTAACAAATGAATAAATTTAACCAAGGAGGTGAAAGATATGTACATTGAAAACTATAAAACACTGATGAAAGAAATTGAAGAAGAGACAAATTAATGGAAGTAGATCTTATGTTAGTGAATTGAATTAGCATTGTTAAAATATTCAAACTATCCAAAGCCATTTTTAAATTCTATGCAATTCCTATCAAAACACCAATGGCATTTTTCATAGAACTAGAAAAAATATTTAAAAATATTAATGAATTTTTCATTTAAACTAAAAATTTAGAAATTCAAATTTAATTCAAATTTAATTCAAATTTTTCATTAAAAATTTAAATGAAAAAACAAGAAAAAATTGTTCAAGCAATCTTGAGCAAGATGAACAATGATGCCTCATACTTGTAGTTTTGAATTATACCACAAAATTATCATAATCTAAACATTCTGTATGATGTATACCTGAATATGCATAATTGAATAAACACATGTTGCTATTATTATTTTGATCAAAATGTTATGTGCTAGATCAATTAAGAATAAGGAAAATAAAAGAATTTTACCTTCACTTATTCCTTCTTTGATGCTCTTCTGTTTGAAAAAATACAGATCTGAGTTTCTCACATATATATATATTACTTTCCTTCTCTTTAAAGAATTTTTAACATTGTTTTTGCAAAGCAGGCCTACTGGTATCACATTCTTTCAATGTTTGTCTGAGAAAGTCACTATTTTCTCTTTGATTTTGAAGGATGACTTTGCAGGGTACAAAATTCTAAGTTGGTGAAATTTTCTCTCAGTTCTTGACCTTTCACTCAACTCTGTTCTTGCTTGCACAGCTTCTGGGGAGAAGACAGTTGGATGTACTTATCTTTGTTCTTCCATAGGTAAGGTGCTGATTTTCCTCTGTTGTTTTTCAAAATTTTTCTTTCACCTATGATTTTCTGCAGTTTGAAAATTATATGGCAAGGTGTATATAGATTTTTCTGGCTTTAATCCTGCTTTTTGTTCTCTGGACATCCTACATCTGTGATTAGATGTCTGACATTAATTTGAAGAAATTATCTGCCATTATTATTTCGACTATTTCTTGTGTTTCTTTTTTCTCCTTGAATTCTCAGTACATGTATGTTGTACCTTTTAGTTGTCCCTCAGTCCTTGGATATCCTGTCCTCTGCAGTATGTTAGTCAGCTTTCAAGACTGTGACCAAAATACTCTACAAGAACAACTTAGAGAAGGAAAAGTTTATTTTTGCTCATGGTCTCAGAGATTTAGTTCAAGGTGGGCCAACTGAGGTGAGGCAGAATATCATGGTGGAAGAGCCTGTTGGAAGGAATCCTCTCCGGACAGGGTGGCAGAGAAGCAGAGAGGAAGGGGAAGGAGGTTCAGGGAAGATGAACCCTTTCA
Organism: Sciurus vulgaris; assembly: GCF_902686455.1. Classification (NCBI taxonomy): domain Eukaryota; kingdom Metazoa; phylum Chordata; class Mammalia; order Rodentia; family Sciuridae; genus Sciurus; species Sciurus vulgaris. The sequence continues at coordinate 39,559,598 of NC_136476.1, forward strand.
AGGAATACCCCGCTTTGACCCATCTCCTCCAGTCATCCCCCACCTGCCTACAGTTATTAATCAGTTAGTCCATTCAAACTAGGATGAAATGATTAGGTAACAACTCTTATAATCCAATCCCTTTATCTCTGAATATTCCGGCAATAACACAGGAGTTTTTGGGAGACACTCATATCCAAGCTATAACACCAATTCTTGTTCTCTTTGTTTTTTAGCTTTAGAAATTTCTGTTGACAAGTCTAGAGAGTCTTTCCTCAGCTCTGTCCACTCTACTAATAAGCTCATGAAAGGCATTCTTCATTATCCTTATACTGTTTTTATCTCTATTGTTTCTCTTTAGCTCCTTAGGTTTTCCATCTCTCTGGTATGTTGCTCACCTGTTATTTCAGATTTTATCCATTAAAGCCCTTAGCATATTAATCACTCTGTTTAAAATTCCTGGTCTGATAATGCCAACATTGCTGCCCTGTCTGATGCTTTCTCTGTTTTTTCAAAGTGTAATTTTTTTGTCTTTTAGTGTGCCTTGAAATTTACTACTACATTTAGGCCTTTAAAATGAATTGGTAAGGTGTTGGGGGAGGAGGTGTGTCCTATAGCCCTATGTTTAGATCTCGGTTTTTACTGATCCTATGTTTAGGACTGTGAGCTTTCCAAGCTTTTTTTTTTTTTTTAAATCAGTGCATGCCTTCTTACCCCTGTTAGGTGGGGCAAGATTGTTAGAGTGGACTGGAGATGAGTATTTTTCTTCTACTACATGGAAAACCAGAATGGGCTGGAGTTGGTATTTCTCTTCTATGTATAAAGCTGGAAATGGCTCAAGTTAGGTATTTCTTTTCCACTTATCAGTAGGCTCTAAAAAAATCCAGCAGGTTGGGCTCTGGTTAGCTAGTTTCTCCTGAGGGCAGATCTGTTCAGAAGAATGGAGTAGGATCGTTAGTTTATTTCTCCCTTTCCCAGCTGGAAGCATTAGGGAACTTTTCTGTGATATTTACTATGAGAAGCAATTAAATCTCAAGCAATATGGGGGCCATCCTAAGACTGGGTTCTCTGAAGTTTTCATTCCTTATTGTCTATACCAAGTCATCAATGGTGTATCAATTACTGGTCACATTTTCCTACTTGAGCACCAGATCCTGCTGCAGCTTCCCCTACTCCAGCAAGCTGGGACTCCCTGTATTCCTGTCTCTTCAATCTTGAGGGCAGCAATTAGTCCCTTGTCCTTACCACTCATGCCTCAAAAAAATGCTTACCTTTCAGTCTGTTCAGTGTTTTACTGATTGTCAAGACAGGGTAGACATTACCAAGCTCCTTACATGCAGAACAGACTTGAATGAATTTTAATTTAATTAAGATGGCCAAACGCCAATACAAAGTATTTATATAATATTAAAAATGCATATAGCATTTCTCCTTAAATTGAGCTTAATTTTTTCACCTTGTTCACCAATGAGGCTTAAGCAAGTTTGTGCACATGGTTCACATGTTACTTTCTTAAGTGAGTGATGGTCATTCCAGCATGTGGTGGGTAGGAAGTCTCATTAAGGAGAGAAATCAGACTTGCAGAGCAGGCTACAAGGCAGGACAAGGCTTTGGTTTCTTCGACTAGAGAAATACAATTCATATATTGAATAAATATCTATTCTTCATTAACATATTAATGAATATTTATTACATATCCTATAAAATAGTTTTACTTATTGAATATTTTTACTTATTGAATATTTAAACACGAAGATGAACAATAACTTTGGTTCAACTTTGTAATGAAAAATAAATGGTGTATCTTGCAATTTTATTGTGCTGCTCTAAAAATATCTTCAATGAAGTTTCAGTGTTAGCTTAATTAAGCATCTTGTGCATCCTTTCTGAGGTTTATGCCAATGTATTTTATTTCAATGTATTTTGCATTATTGTTGTGATTATGAATAAAATTATTTTTATTATTGTTTTCTAATTTTGAATAGGAATAACTTCAGTTCATGTATACAGATATGTATTATTTTTAAAGAATAAATACTTAAAACTTCCTAATTTTTATTTTTTATTAAAATATTTTTTATTTTTACAGACACATTTTGATTCATTGTACACAAATGGGTTACAACTTTTCATTTCTAGGGTTGTACACAATGTAGATTCACACCATTCATGAAAAACTTCCTAATTTTTAAATTCTCATCTTACCAATGCCAATACATAGAAACAGAGAAGAACAATCTCTTTGGGGTCTTCATAATTTTTCAGATGCATCAGTGGGTCCTGAAACCAAAGCATTTGAGAAGGGCTGATGTTGATAATATCATGAAAGCCTATTTGCATGGTTAATTGGAGAAGCGTATTATGGCTTATAATATTAATCACTTTTTTCTTTATTGATTATCCTATTCAAATCAAAGAATGACAAATGTGGCATTTTTCTGATCAGAAGTAGTGACCATGGGGCAGCTCCAGAATCCACGTAGAGCCAAATCCAAGAGAAATAGTTGGGGACGGGAGGTAAGGAGGATACAGAAGAGTAGGAAGAGCCTGGTTGGAAGACAACAGACTCCACATGAACAGAGTGAGAATCTCACCAAAATTTTTCATCTCACTGGAGAGTCTTGCTCAGCCATAGAGTTTCTGTGAAACTTGGGAACCATAATCAAAAGCTTATGTTCAGGGAAAGGGAGAAGAGCCTATCTTCCTGTCTCCCACCTGCTGCCTCACTCACCTCACCTGGTGCCCAAGCTTCTCCTGCCCAGGCTGTGGGTACTCTGTAACCCCAGGAGCAGCTGGTGGGGCAGGGAATTTTCCATCTGAGCTGTGTGAGGAGGGGAGTCCTCAGCCAAGATCTGTGTGCCACTGGTTCAGACACTTTCTGTTCCTTTGTCTTTTCTCACATCCTGCATGTCTTGTCACAGGTCTTTAGACAGACTGGCTCTTCAGTTTCAATCCTACTCACCACAAGATCTGATTGATGCAAATAGGCCACTGTGAAGGGGGCTATGCCCAATTCTAGCTAATGTTGGGATTCAGAATATTCTACCCCCAAAAATGACCCTTGGAAACTGAGAAAACCACAGAAGTAAGTCATCCCCCCCCCTTTTTTTTGTGTGCTTTGGCCATAAAAATATTCTCTGAAAATCCTCCCCTAAATGTGGGTGATAAGACATGCAAAGGAATCCTGCCCTATGCCCAGAAAACAGGCGTGAAACCAGAGACACCCAGAAGAATCTGAGCAAATAGGCCTTGGTGAGCCCCCATTTTGTTACCATTAGGTCAGACCCCCATTGGGCAATCATCCTGCCACAGACTGTGCCCCTTCATCTATCCTAAGCATGGAAGACAGTTTCCCTGGGTCTTCTCATCTTTATTTCTGAAGCCTCCCATGTCTCATAAATTTTGGCTAAATTTGTTTTACTTTTCTCTTGTTGATCTGTCTTTTATTACAGGGATGTTAACCTTGAACCTCACAATCTCTGAGGAAAAGACTTCCATATCGTCTTCCTCTCTATATGCAAAGATTACCAGAAGGCTTTCCAGTCTGTACCCCTGCCATATTGGAAGGTTCCCATCAGTGTTCTATGATCTTGGAGCAGACAAGGGCTGCCCACCCAGCATCTTTAACATGAACCATCAGGGCCCTGCTTCTAGAAACTCCTGGGGATCCCTCTCAGATATAGATGTGTTTGCCCTGAGCACTTTTCCGCTTGGATTCCAGGCAGTTCTCTTTGCCATATTTATTTAATTCTTATAATCTCTCTTAGGGGCTGTGATGGTTAAATTTAGGTGTCACCTTGAGTAGATGAAGTAATACTTAAAGAACTGGTAAAGGATTATTTTTGGGTCTACCTGTGAAGGGGTGTCCAGAGGAAACAGGCACATGAGTCAGTGAACTGAGTGGGAAGATCAATGTGGTCAGATACCGTGTAAACAAGTGGAGGTCTGAACATAGTAGAAGGCAAAGAAAAGAAAATTTCCTCTTTCTGTCTCTCAACTGGAACTAGTACACTCATCTTCTCCTGCCTTTAGACATCAAAACTCCATGCTCCCTGGCTCTATGGACTCCAGCATTTATAGCAGTAGCCTCCCTGGGTTCTCAGGCCTTTGGCCTGAGAATTACATTATCAGCTTCCCTGGTTCTGAGGCTGCCAGAAGTGGATAGAGTTGCACTACTGGTATCCCAAGGTCTTCAGTTGCAGATAGCTACCATAATCATGTGAGCCAATTCCTTTAATGAAACCCCTCTTTATCTATCTATCTATCTATCTATCTATCTATCTATCTATCTATCTATCTATCTATCTATCTAATTAATTCTGTGTCTCTGAAGAACCCTGAGTAAAAATAGCTTAATAAGAATTAACCCCATTCCTTATCCTATCTTGCGTGTATTCTTATTGCCCATTTTCTGTATGAGCTTCCTGTCTCAGAAAGCAGTTTCTGGCTCTTTAAAGTGAAACAGCCCAAAGCAAAACTGTCTTCATAGTTGAAACTTTCTACTGCATTTGGTTTTATTTCATCACCGGGGATGGTATGATGAACCGAGCAGTGCAGAAAATAGCAGGGAGGATGATGCAACCAAAGAAAGGAAACTGGATGCAGGTTATTAGGCTGCATTTGAAGACTGGCGAGGATCCCGAGCTGGCCGGCAACGAGGCTGAGATGAGCACTCCCTGTCTTCACAGAGCAGGGGATTTTTTTGGCTGCCTGAAAAATATCTATGTTATACTGATGAAATTTTCACTCTCTGAACACAGGGAAACCAGAAACTGGTGAAGCAAGATAAGCCCTTGTGGTTGGCTGGTGTATGCCTAAGGGCAATGGTGCTGTCTGTCACTCAGGGACCTTGCTGCAATATGCTTTGTGCAGCCGTCCAGTGGATGGTATTTCTACCTCTCCCTGGTGAGTAATTGAGCTGGCATGAAAAGTTCCCTGGCAAGTTGTATTGGAATTGCCTTACTTTTCCTGCTCAAAAACCTAAAACATTACATAGTAATCTTCTAACCAGATTGAAACAGAAGAGCTAACATATAAGGAGCACTTACTAAGAGGTACCATTCTGAGCACTTCATATAAGCTAAAGCAGTTAATCCTCACCACAGTTTTTTGAGATAATGCTATAATCATTTTAATCTTACTGATAAGAAAACTGGTTATGACCAAGTCTATTTCCTTTTCCTTGTTAAGACACTTAGCATCTTAGTCTTCCAGTTCTAGTAGAAACATTCAAGGCCTACTGCACTTTCACAGCTCACATTTCTAGTCCCCCTGTAGAAACAAAAATCTGATTTATATTTCTAAAGGGTAGTGCCCTTATGTTTTACTGATTTCTTATTTTTATAGAATGCCCAATCTTGCCAGCTCTTTGATTTAGTTCTTGCTTCCAACGGCCTCCACACCCATGTCCTTTATTACATTGTCTATCTATTTCCATGTCTTTGTCATCTTTCCTTTAGTTCTAAAATGCTGGTTATTTGCAGACATCTCTGCATTTTCTTTTCATGGTACTGGGATTGAACCCAGGGCCTTGTGCATGCAAGGTAAACACTCTACCAACTGAGCTACAACCCCAGTCCCAGATCTCTGCATTTACTCCCTCTTCTGAGCCCATGACTCTCTGCAAATAAAGCACTTCCATTAGGAAACACCATTCTGTTCTGTAACTAAGGGTTGGTGGCTTCCTGTGTCCTTGAGGAAATTGGACTTTTTGAGTCTGACCTTCTTATCCCAAGTCATTAGCACAGCAGACCCCCAGCAATGGATGAGGCTTCTAATTTCTTCCTATTTTCATCAACACTTACTTCCATTTATTTGATTCCAGTCTTCTTAATGGGCCTGAAGTGGTATCTTGTCTGGTTTTGGTTTGCATTTCTCTAGTGCCTAATGAGGTTCATTACATTTTCCACTTTATGGTCCTTTTGTGTATCTTTTTGGGAGAAATGCCTATTCAAGTCTGTTCACCCATTTTTAAAATTGCTTTTGCTTTTTGTTATTGAGTTTTAACAGAATTTCTTGTGTTCTTAATACTAGACCCCTATGAGATATATGATTTACAAATATTTTCTCCCTTCTTTAGGTTGATTTTTCACTTTCGTGATAATGACCTTTGAACCCAAAAGTATTTAATTTTGTTTGTCTAGTTTGTTTCTTATTTCATTCCTTATGCTTTTGATGTCATACATGAGGATCTATAACAAATCAAGATTGAAAAAATTTATTCCTGGGTTTTCTTCTAAGACTTTTATAGATTTAGCTTTTACATTTAGGTCTTTGAGTTATTTTGAATATTTTTTATGAGATGTGAGGTTGCAGTCCAGCATCATTATTTTGCATGCAAATATTCAGTTGTTACAGCACAATTTGTTGAGATACTATTCCTTCGCTATTGAGTAGTTGTGGTACCCATGCTTAAAATCAAATGATCATGAATGTATGGGTCTATGTACAGTCTTTGAATTCTATTACATTTGTTTATCTATTTACCTTTTTGCAAGTACCACACTATTTTGACTACTGTGGTTTGCAGTATATTCTCAAAACAGGAAGAGTGAACCCCCCAACCTTGCTTTTATTTTTCAATATTGTTTTGCTACCCAGAGACCCTTGCAATTTCATATGGATTTTACATTCCATAAGACTGAACAATGGTATTCGAATTGAGATTTCATGGAATCTGTAGATTACTTTGGGGAATATTGGCATCTAAACACTATAAAGTCTTCCAATCAATAAGTATGGGATATCTTTCCATTTGTTTAAGTCTTTTAATATCTTTCAACAATATTTTGTAGTTTTCACGTACAAATTTTGCACCTCTTTCGCTAACCTGGTGCCAAGTATTTTATCATTTTTGATGTTTTATAAACGCAACATTTTTCTCGATTTTATTTTTGGATTGTTTGTTGCTAGTACTCAGTTCATTTTGCTGAATTCATTCATTAGCTTTCATAGCGTGTGTTTTTATGTGTGTGTACATGTACTCAGGATTCATTACATTTAAATCATGTTACATGCAAACAGATATAGTTTTATTCCTTTCTTTCCAATTTGGAAGAATTGTATCCTTAAATTCTATAGTGCAGTCATCTTCAGCTATCCAAATAAGCAATTACCAACCTCTATCTTTGGATTCATTGGGTCCCTCACAAAGTCTGGCAAATGGCATCTTGCTTCCTGGTATCTTCTCTCTAATCAGAGTTTGAGTGCAAAGTTTCGCCATGTACTAGTCAAAATCCTCTTCTGATTGAGTGTTAATGTGTCCTCATTCTCTTAGTTTTTCAGACAGACCACTTGCTAAGAGTTTTCTTCTCCTTAGGCCAGCTTTTTGAATATTATATATAACCTGAAGCAATAGTAAAAGCTTACTCAACTCTCTGCCCCAGCACATTGCATTAGACCTAATCCATAGGATATGGTAGGAGCTCAACAGTATTTGTTAAGTAAGAGTAGTTATGATAAAAATATTGTCATAGGTGAGTTATGAGAATCAAAAAATGAATATGAAACCATTGTAGAACATAAAAGTGCATTCTATTATAAATTATTAGTGCAATTATTTTAATTATAGGCATGCTTTCTTCAGTTTGTGTTGACATATTTAGAATACAGGAGTATTCTAAATAGCATAAGGGCCATGTCAAGTGTAGACTGCATACTCATCTTTCCTTCCTCCACCTTCTCCCAAATTCTCCAAGGCCGCAAGCACATACTGGATTGATTTCCCTTGATGTCCTTCTGTGTTCAACAAATGCAGAAGCATCTCCAGTGGTTATAAATACCAAGCAGGTGATTGTGCCCATATCCTGGGCTTTTCCCACAGATTACTTCTTTTTAGCTCTGATTAATCTGGGGGTGATCACATACCACTTCTCTTTAAGATGTAGATTCTGCCATGTTCCATGCTAGACTGTGCCCACTCCTTCTTCATTTAGGTAATCCTTTGGGTCTATTTTGTGGAATCAGACTTTGAGTTAGGTTTTTATTCAAAGACTATGTCCAAGTCAGAAAATTGGTTTTGAAAAATTCCTTTTATTTCCACCCAACTTAAAAATGAACTGTAGTAGTTACTTCATTCTAGACAAAGCCACCATAAACATACATTAGAGAAAAGATAGCCTCTTCAACAAATAGTGCTGGGAAAACTGGAAGTCTGTATGTAGCAGAATGAAATTGAACAATCTCTCACCCTGCACAAAAGTCAACTTGAAGTGGATCAAGGATCTAAGCATTAGACCAGAGACCCTGTGACTACTAGAAGAAAAAGTAGGCCCAACTCTTTCTCAACAAGACTCCTAAAGTGTTAGAAGTAAAATCAAGAATCAATAAAAAGTTTCTTCACAGCAAAGGAAAAAATCAAGAACATGAGCAGACTACAGAATGGGAGAAAATAATCTTTGCCACATGCATTTCTGTTTTAGTCAGCCTTTTATATTGCTGTGACGAAAGAACTCAACCAGCACAATTATAGAAGAGGAAACGTTTATTTGAGGGCTCATGGTTTCAGAGGTCTCAGTCTTTAGAAACCCAGCACTATTCCTCAGGACTCCAGGTGAGTCTGAACATTATGGTGGAAGAGTGTGGCAGAAGGAAGGAAACAACAGAGAGAGAGAGAGAGAGAGAGAAAGAGAGAGAGAGAGAGAGAGAGAGAGAGAGAGAGAGAGAGAGAGAAGAGAAGGGAGAGAGATTCCACTCTCCAGACACAAAGTATGTACCCTATAGCCACTCCCTCAATGAACTACTTCCTCCAGCCACACCCCACTTGCCTCCAATTACCCAATCCCCCATTAGGGATTAATTCACTGATTAAGTTAACACTACAACCCAATCACTTCTCCAAATCTTCTTGTATTGTCTCACATGTGATATTCTGGGGGATACCACATCTAAACCATAACAACCTCAGATAGAGATTAATCTCCAGGAATATAAAGAACTCAAAGAACTTAATACTAGAAAAAATAACCCAATCAATAAATGGGCAAAGGAACTTCATAGAAGGCACTTCATAGAAGAAGATATACAAATGGTCAACAAATATATGAAAAAGTGTTCAACATTTCTAGTAATGAGAGAAATGCAAATTAAAACTACACTGAGATTTCATTTCATTCCAGTCAGAATGGCAATTATCAAGAATCCAAGTAACAATAAATGCTACTGATGATGTGGGGGAAAAGTTTCACTCATACATTGCTGGTGGGGCTGCAAATTGGTGCAACCACTCTGGAAAGCAGTGTGGAGATTCCTCAGAAAACTTGGAATGGAAGCACCATTTGACCCAGCTATCCCACTCCTAGGCATATACCAACAGGACTTAAAATCAGCATACTATAATGCCACATCAATGTTTACAGCAGCTCAATTCACAATAGCTAGGCTATGGAATCAACCTAGGTGCCCTTCAACAGATGAATGGACAAAGAAAATGTGGTATATATACACAGTGGACTATTACTCAGCCATAAAGAAAAATGAAATTATGGCATTTGCCAGTAAACAGATGGAGCTGAAGAATATCATACTAAATGAAATAAACCAATTCCAAAAAAAAAAAAAAAAAAAAAAAATCAAAGGCCAAATGTTCTCTCTGATATGTGAATGCTATCATACAATAAGGCAGGGGAGAAAGAATAGAAGTTCATTGGATTAGACAAAGGGGAACGATGGGAAGGAGGGATGGGAATGTGAAAGACAGTATAATGAACCAGACATAACTTTCCTGTGTTCACATATGAATACAGGACCAGTGAAACTCCACATCATGGACAACCTCAAGAATGGGATACTAATTAGAATAAGGTATACTCCATGTATGTATGATTTGTCAAATCCACTCTACTGTCATGTATACCTAAAAAGAACAAAAAAACATAAAAAATAAACTAAAAAAGAATAGTAGTCTTGTATAAAATATAATACAAAGCAAAAGTTTAATAAATTTTAATATTTTAAAATTATAAATAGCATAAATATTTTAAATAACAAATAGATACATAATTATGAAAGGTTTTTCTGGTACTCATGATGGATTGTGCATTTCTCAGCTTGGAATGTCTTATTGTAATTTACTGTATTGAATACAGTTTTATGCTAATCCCCCATATTTGCTGTCACCTATTTTTCATTTGGCATAACTATAAAGATGATGATTTTACTTTGAGTCTTAGAAAAGTAGAGAGTTGGTTGACCAGGTGAGCTGTTTGAAGACTCAACATCTTTATTTCCTGAATTTTCCTGCGAGCTTGCTCTTCATGAGCAAGCATCTTCTGATTTCCACCCTGACAACTTCCCAGACACAGAGGCTGTAGTTCTTCTCTTTGAGATACAGACTGACTCCTTGGAAGATCCTCTTCACAGCCAGTCTGGAGTTCTCACTTTCTAGGAGTGACTGTTCTGCCATCTCTTCCTCCTGCAAACAGGTCTCTAGGTCTTCCAGCTGCTGATAGAGTCTAACGAGGAATTCTTACTGGAGGGTCTCATCCCAAACTGCAAAAGAGATGCTGGTGCTGAAGAAGGTGAAGATTTGCCAGAGCATCTCATGTCACTTCTGTCATCCCCGATCCAAAGTCAGCCCTGGCCTACAGACAGGGCAGCATGGAGACTCTTTCTGTTTGACTCAAAAGTTAGATTTGCTGGTTGCAATAGCTCGGAGGCAGGTCATAGCCCAGAGACGAGGCAGGGCTGGCGCAAAGCATTGCCAGTGCCTGTAGGACAGACTGGATGGACATTGGAGGCTGGCGAGGCTGGTGGACTTTGTGAAAGAGGGCGTGTCAGCAGGTTCTGAGGACTTTTGGTGATGGGTGACTTTAAAGTCTGAGTGCTGCAACTTTCATTTTCTGGGTTTTCCCATTTTCTGCCCTTTCCTTTTCTTTTCTCCTTTTCCTTTTTTGTTTCTCTCTCTCTCTCATTCTGTATGTGATGTCAATTAAAACTGTACAAATGGATATGAGTGTCTGGATGGGGACTTCAAAGCAAGAGTGCCATGATATTGTAACATATTCTCATCCCCTCTGGGTAGTACCTGGGGAGGAAAGCCTAGATGAAGTAGAGAAGGGGAAACACTCATGTCATAAATTTTCCAGATTAGCAGGAAATGTAAAAGAATGTGTAGTAGAGAAGACTATGATTGTTCTTAATATTTCTGTCTTTACACTTTCCTCCTCTTCCTTAAAATAATGAAATGATGTATATACTTTAAAGATGACACAAATTGGGGGCTGTGTCAGAAAATAATCATCTTCTGAAAACAAAGATAGTAAGAATAATAGAAAATGGATTGATAAACTGCCTGGACAATGTCTGAAAATATCTCAGATGGGAACAGGGAGTTTCACAACCCAGTTTAACTCAATAAAGCATATCATTTGAAGGCCAGTCTAGAACTTGACAAGCTAAAAGGTGGCTGAATTCTAATCAAGAGTAGCAAGATTTCTCTGAATGAGGGAACGAAAATTGGTACTAGAGAATAATGTTCCGGGCACAAGTGCACTCCAGTGTGGAGAGTCATGCCACTGTTCAGCCCTCACTGGCTGTGTGACTGGGTCACCTCAATGTTCCCCGCTGCTATGTGGAAATGATAAACACATGTATGTTGATGGGTCTTGTGCTTCCAACAACATCTGGACAAAACAAGACCCTGACACTGCTTAGCCATTTGCACAATCTGGAAAACGAACCCACCCAGCAGCTGGGTATATGGTCCCTGAGGTGATCTGCTTCCCTACCTCTCATGATTAGCTCACCAGTAAACATTTTTACTTCTACTTTCATCAGTTATGTAAATGTGAGTAGGTGTAGTGGGGAGAGCCACTATCAGATGACTAACATCTGGGGGAGAACCAACCATGCACGCTTTAACAAAAGGACTCTCCATCTGTCTTTCGAGTCTGGGGTGGTGTGGCTAAATCCCCAGAGTCTGATAATATCTGTGGATTGTGAACAATGCAAACTGATAGATAGATAGATAGATAGATAGATAGATAGATAGATAGATAGATAGATAGATAGATAGTTGGATGAACCAGATCTTGCAAAGCTGAAATCAGCTTTTTAATCAGCAACCTTCCTTGAAGAGGCAGCTGCCCCACTTCTGGACCTGTGTGCAGGTTCAGATACTTTCTCAGCAGGTGGATAGCTTGAAACCTGTCACTCTGCAGAACCCTTAATCCCTTAAGGTGTCCTTCCTAGGGTCTCTTTGTGTCATTTGGAGAGAGAAGATTCCACTTCCTCTTCACTTTCCGGTTTACTTTCCATTTGCCTTTGTGTATTGCTTTTTCATAACTGCTTCCTTTCACTTTCTAAGAATGTTAAAATAGAGGGGAATGTCTGATGGCTTGGAAATCATGGAAGGAATATATTACCTCATCTTTCTATTTACATTTTCTCTTCCTATTTTTGATACAAACCTCAAAGTGGAAGATTACAGGATTATTAGAACCAGTTTCATAAAATGAAAGACAAACACAAAAGGAGAGGGAATAATTTCAAAAGTATGTAAAAATAGCAAAGAAAAAAATTGGGTTGCTTAGCCATTGCTTGGTGAGACCTACGGTAAGCTGAGGTAGGGCAGTGGGGATGCCAGGAAGCACAAAAACACAGTCTGACGGCTGGGACTCCTGGATGGTGGTAGTGGTCACACCTTGCTTTCCTGGAAGGCAAGATCGGATACTTAACCACAGCTTGCATCTGGTATAGTCTGAGCTCAACATCATGACTGCCAGGTAGGAATGTTCAGGATTTTCTGTTATGTAGAATCAATAAAACCAAATTCGACAAACTAAATGTAAACGTCATTAATCCATTTAAGGTGCATGGATTGACAACAATGGAGGACTCTTTCCCTTATGAAGAGGGGAGGCTAGCAGATTTATGGTACACAGGAAAAGGAGAAGTCACTACTGACCATTCTGCTTCTCTCCTACACAAGCTCTAACTGTTTAGGGAATACTTGAGTTGAAAGGAAAAAACCTGGGAGTTTAAATAAACTCTGGTCACAGAGTCAGTGAGGGCTGAGCATAGCAAACTCACCCACTGTCTGCACAACCCTCCAGTCATGTACTATACAGACAGTTGCCTAAAGGGGGTTCTGGTGATGCTGTGCTCACATTGCTTCCAAGAAAAGATTCAGAAAGGTTTGGAAATGTGAAATGTGACTCTTCAAATAACACGAAGCTAGACACACCTGTCTAGTCCTTGAGCAAGGAGGGGAACACTAAATATGTGGAAATACAGCACATGAAAGGATGCTTCAGGAGAGGTTGATAATATTGGTGGACTGTCACGTGCCACAATGGAATCAGAAACCAGAAGGCGTCATCCAACCTAACTGTCCCCTCCGCCATAAAGCTGACCTTTCAGCAGCCCATGCTACTGTGCGCATATATACACACCTAGTACCTGTGAGTGGTTTCATGATCAGCTGAAGATGAAAGTAATGATACTTGGCTGGACAGTGGTGTGACCACCTTCCAATAAAGAAGGGTGAACAATTTCTCTCCTTGTGTTGATCTCTGACCCATTTATGGACCAATACCAGCTTGAGTCAGAATTAAATTATCATAGGCAAAAGGCTGTCCAAGAAACCAGTTTATTTTAATGGGACTATCAGGTGCCTAATGTTAGAGGATATAGAAGTGATTCATGCATATAAAGAATCTATCTTTCACCCTGACATAGTATATTAACACTTTCAAGAAGGAAATCTAGGGGCATAGAAAGAAAACTTAAAAGTTGTCTTGAACATCAGGAAGAAAGGTCCAGACAGCTCTATCATTGGGTCAAAGTCAGTTTTTGTTACCATGACAAGATCCCCATTGAATGGGGAGCTCTAATTCTTTGATGAATTATTTTAATGCAAAATAAGAATACAGGAGTTGCTGCTAGGGTCCTTGAACAGAAAGGAAAGCCAAAATGGTAAAGATATGGGGAATTCAGAAAATAAAATCTCATGCTCAGTAGTTAACAGGTACAAAGGTAGAAGGTCCTCAAAGAAGCTGGGGCAAAGCTCATAATCGCCCATCTCCACCAGAGAAGTTTCTTAGAACTTAACAGTGACTTTTCAGTTTCTTCCTGGATGACATGAGTCCATGGTCCTCTCCAGCATTGCCTGCCTCCATAGCTATGATCTGTTCCAGGGCCCTGTCCTGATAAAGCAGAAGACATTCATAGCTCTGTGTCAAATGGGGACAATCTCTCTTTCTCCTGCTTGAAGGATGAGACTGACTTCAAATCCCCCAATAGCACATGAATGGTAGTCTTTTCCAGAAAGCCCAGGCCATCTCTGTCCTCCAAGACATGCTCTAGCAGAGCTTTGAGCTCTTTATCACAAAGGGCTTCCCAAATGGGACAGAGTACCCCAGGTCAACCCTGCACTGGACTTCATTGACACTTGGTCACTTGGAGACTGGATTGGTGCAGGAGTGGGAGATGGAGGATGTCACCTGGACTTGAGGGCTATCCTGAGATACTTCTAAGGGTCTGTCTTTATCTGAAAGAAGAAATTCAGTGACTGTACCTAGAAGTTTGATAGGAAGAAAACTCTGGAAATAAGAAGAACCAGAATCCTGGGGATTAAGGTCCTAGATAAACCCACACTGCTCAGTCATTCCAAAACTGCTATTTTTTGCTACTGTTATAAAATAAATTGAATACTACTTAACATATATATATGTAATATTAAGCATATCTGTGCCTATTTTTAGAATCAGAAGAAAGGTAACTGGTACCCTGAAGCTTAATCTCAGCTCATAAAATATTTATTTATTTATTTTCATTAGTTTATTTTTCATGCCATTTGCAGTTATGTGTTGAGGTGTTTATATAAGAATATGTTTACAGTTTCCTGCTTAGTAAAACAAAATTACTTTCCCCCTCATTCATTAATTTTATCTGAAGCCTTTCCTCTTTTTAAAAAGAAGAATATCCTTCCCAAAGTGTTTGTCTCACAGAGGAAACATTCTGTTATGGTTTGGATGTGAGGTGTCCCCCAAAGCTCATCTGTGAGACAGTGTAAGAAGGTTCAGAGGGAAAATGATTGGATTGTGAAAGTCTTAATCCAATCAGTGATTTAATCCCCGGATAGAGGGATTAATTGAGTGGTAACTGAAGTGTTAGGGTGTGGTTGGAGAAGGGGGAATTGGGGCATAGCTTTGGGTATGTATTTGTATCTGTTGAGTGGAGACTCTCTTTGTTTCCTGACCATGCGAGCTGCTTCCCTCTGCCACACTCTTCCGCCATGACATTCTGACTCACCTGGAGCTCTGAAGAATGGAGCCGGACTTCTAAGGAGGAAGACCTATGAAACCGTGAGCCCCCAAATAAACTCTTCATCCTCTATGATTGTGCTGGTTGAGTCTTTTAGTCAACACAGTCAAAAAGCTGACTAGAACATATTCCATCCAAATCTTTCCTGTCATATGTGTTCATTGATTCATTGGGTTGGAGACAGATTACTGAGTATGAGATGTAAGTCTGACATTAAAGCAAAAGGACATGGCCTTTGAAGAAGTGGTTATTGTGTAATTAGGTATTTACTTTGGCATCTGGGCTATACAAGGAGAAATAAAAGATGCTATGGAGTGTTGTCATTTAGGTTACCTCATCCTTCCCCAGGAGGTAATAGGAAGTATGAGACTTCAAGGATGAGTAGGAATTTAAATATCATGTAGAGGGAAACATTTTCCAGAAATAAAGAAACTGCAGAGAGTGATCATGTAGTATAAAAGGGCCTGTTACATTTAAAGAAATGGAAAAGATCAGAGTGAGTGAACTGTAGTTGTAGATGGAAAGTATGGCATGTCATGATGTTGAAGAAATGGACGAGTGAAATGACAGACACATTAAGGATGTTGGATTGATGAGCCAAGGAAAGTTACTTTACTATTTAGAGTGGTTTGATCAGAGCAGCTTCAGTGAAATTTTTCATAGTAGCAGTTTTTAAGCTGTGGTCTGTAGCCTGGGGGTTACCAAGAACTTTAAGAAGTTTCATGATAGCAAAAGTATTTCTATAACAATATCAAGACATCGTTTGCCTTTGATAGCATGCTAACAACTTGCACTGATGGAGCAAAAAATAATGGTGGGTCAAACCATTGGTGCCTAAATATCATTCCAGGCAGTGTACCAAAATATATTAATAAACATTATTTTTTCACTGTAATGTAAATTTATTAAAAGGAAATGCCAGTTTCATTTTTAATTCCTTTGAGAAAGCAGTAAAAATTATAATTTTTCCAAAGTTTGTCTTTTGCTTGTCTTTTAAATATTCCAAGTGACAGTCCTTTAATATGTGCTGCATACTGAAGTAAGATTCTTGTTTTAAGGAGAATCACACATTCAGTTGTTTGAGTTATGAACTAAACTAGCCGCTCTTTTTAGAGAATAACATTTTTGCTTAAAAGGATGACAGATGAACAAAAGTTATTTGGACTTGGGCATCTGAAGGGCCCTTCCTCAAAATATTCATATGGAGAAATGGTTACTTGGAGGAAGACAAACAGCAACATCTGTTGCCAATAAGTTGAGATCTCCAGTGGTATCTGGAATTTTGGAAAAAGTTGTATTTGCCACTATGAGGCTGATGACTTCCCAATATTTAAACACTTGAGTGATGACAATCATGATATTCACAAACATATTGTATTATGATACACATGAGACTGCACATACACATATACACACATATTTGTAAGATCTGCATAATGTGGTGAATGAATATTTTCTAAATGACCAATGCATGTTTTACAAAATTTTATATTGTTAGAGAGTCCATTCAATGTTTAGGCTGTCAGATTTTTACATAACAGAACACAAAAAGCCCATTGTTTTGGTTTTAAACTCCATACCACAAGGGATCCTTACAAAACCCCCACTCATCAAGCTCTGGTGTATTAGATGATCTATTGTTTAAACATATTTTCTAGGACCATATTATCCTACTTCTATGACATGCTTGTTTATCATGATAAGTAGTCTATTATGTCATTTTGACCTCTGTCACAGTAAAAGCACATAGAAACATAAGTTGGATTTAAATCATAGTTCTGCCACTCAATATTTTCTATGGAGGAAAAACAGTTTCTATGGTTCATTGGTTTTCTATAGAGTAGGCCATTGATAACTAAGAAATGATAGCTATTTACTGGTAAGCTATAGAGAATAAGGTATTGTTTACATATCTGGTGGGGTTATTGGGAGATAAAAGTACTTGGCACAGATCCTATTGCAGAAGGAACATTTAATAAACATTAGCTCTTATTATTTATATTAGTGTGATTTAGAATTCTTTTCACTGACTTTAAGGATGAAGCTAGTTTCAACTCATACATTTGAAGGGGCTATGAGTCTAACACAGTGAGTAACTTCGCTTCTGTGAATTTTATCAATGTGCTTTCATTTCCCTTACTAACTAAATTTCTCATTTTGGGTTGTTCCTCTCTGACTTGACTGTACAGCTGTGTGCTGTGTAATAAAGTTTTGGTCAGCAACAGACTGCATGTGTGATGGTACTGCCTTAAGACTGTGTGGCCTAGTGATGTCACAGCCATGTTAGTTCACGTAAGTACACCCTGCCGTTCAGGCAGTGAAAAAAAAAATCACCTCATGATGCATTTCTCAGAACATGACACAGTGTTAAAAAAAAGCATGAGTATGATTTACCAGTATGATTTGAAATATCTAAGGGTTTGGCTTTTAAATTATTTTAAAATTAATTTCAGGCATTGTGATCTGAGTCTGCAACTTAGAAGCATTTTTGCTCAGGAAGAATATTTTATTTGGAGTCTAATATATGATGATTTTGTGAATGATATATTTGTATTTAAAAGAAGTTATATTTCCTTTTCTAAGTGATAACTTAGTGTTCCAGAATCTTAGTTAGTAATTTCCCCTTGTTAATCATATTTTCCTATCTTCTCTTTATTGTTTTTGTTATTCTTTAGACTAATGGCATTATACTAAAATTTTAATGCTATCATCATATTTCTTTTCATATTTTTATAAATTGCTGACACTTTTGTGAAACCTTGATATTATCTGAATTTTAGTTCTATGCTTTTTATAATTTAATTATGTATTTTATTTGTTACTTAATTGGATTGACCCTCTATTTCAAATTTAACATCTTTTCCTTGGATTCCCATGAATATTAATATTGATATTAATCATTATCAACTTTATTTACTTTCCTTCACTGCATTTTTTCTGCTGTGTTGGCCCATCTTTTTCTTTCACTGTTTCAGCATTGCTGAAAGTTAGGCTTTTCTCCTATGCAGAGTAATAATTAGTTTTGTGTTTAAAGCTAATCAAGAATTTTTCTTTTTAAAAAAAGGAAGTTTAAGAAGCTTTTATTTATTATCTTAAACATTTTTGGTTTGAAAATACATAGAGTCATGCTTTACTTTTGATATTGCTTTTCATGTTTTTGACATTAATACTCCCTTCAATTCTTTAATTGTTCTGTCTTTGGGGGGAGGGATACCTGGGATTGAACTCAGGGGCACTTGACCACTGAGCCACATCCTCAGCCTTATTTTGTATTTTATTTTGAGACAGGTCTCACTGAGTTGCTTAGTGCCTCACTTTTGCTGAGGCTGCCTTTGAACTCACAATCTTCTTGCTGCAGCTTTCCAAGCAGCTGGGATCACTGGTGTGGGCCACTGCGCCTGGCAATTGTTATTTATTTATTTATTTTTGTACTAGGGACTGAACTGATGGGCGCTCAACCATGAGCCGCATCCCCAGGCCTTTTTTTGTATTTTATGTAGAGACTGGGTCTCACTGAGTTGCTCAGGGTCTCACTAAGTTGCTGAGGCTGGCTTTGAACTTGTGATCCTCCTGCTTCAGTCTCCCGAGCCACTAGGATTACAAGCATGAGCCACCACATCCAGTGACAATATATTTTTAAACGAAATTTCTATTTTCTCTTTATTTTCTGATTAAAATTTGCTTCATACTTTAAAAATAAAACTTTTGAAGTATTTCACTAGTTCCAACCGATTGTGCTGTTTATAGCCAGCTCTTCCTGGGACTGGCGCTGTCTAGTCCGTGTACCAATTGTGTTTGAGATGGAATGAGCAGGTATACGTGTGACTTATGTTCATACACAACTAGATGAGAAAGTGCAAGAAGTTAGTGAACATAAACTGACTCTTTTTATAAAACACAAAGTTATGAATTTAAATGTTCTTGAGAACATAATTTGGATGCAGTGTGTGGGATTAAAGCCAATATTCCAATACGATCACTGGAAATTTTCAGAAGTCAAGGGTCAATAAGATGGAGATCAACTCTAAATAATTTTCTTCTTAAGATGAAGTATATGAGTTTAAAGCTCTAAGTTTAACATTCTGATCTTTCTTTTAAACTGGTTCTGAACATGGTTCTTCTGGAATTTAAAACCTCTTTGGTGGTAATACTGTTACCACCATCATCAGTCATGAAAGGCTTTGGACATATTTTTCAAGACTTAGTTTTGAAACAGTAGTAAGGCACATTTACAATTAAAGACACACCGGGAACTTTTACTTGAACACCGTATATCTTATTCTTTTAACTTGTCTTCATTTCGACCTTTATCCAAGAAGGCAGCGGTGTCCTGTCAGCTCTGAGCAGAGAGCGTAAGCTCTGGGTTGCCTCATCCCGCCTCTTCAGTAGCTTTCCAACTACTTCGGTAGCCTCTTTCCGGCCTTTCTTTGGTGATCCAATGTTGTGCTGAACCAAATTGAAACAATGGCTAATGAAGACGTGAGGCCACGTTCCTGCTTTGTCCTCAGACTCTCCGGGTTGGAGTCTTCCTTTGACTAGTGTTGTGGCGGTCAACCAGGGCACATAAGCCTGGTGGTACACTGCCATCTACTGGACACCGGGGAAGTACTGGCTTTGAGATGGCATGCTGATCTTCCTTCTGTGACCTCCAGCTGGAAGCATGTAGAACAAAAAAGCAGACACTTTTTAATGTCTTATCCATCTAAGAACAGAGAATCAGATGTGTAAATGAAATCAAAGAACTAGCTCATAACAGTGATCCTAGACATTTGAAATTTATGATTTAAATCTCTGCATTTATTGTTTTATTCCAAAGTCAATTTTGTTATGTGTTTGAATATTTTTACAAAATTAAAATTGATCCTTGGGATCATCAAACTCTGACATCATGTCCAACTTAACAGCCCAGGAGGGTTCGACTTTGCCTCTGATGGTTGGTTTCCCAGACAATGGTTATACAAATGGGTAGGGAGGGTGTCATAAACAACAACCCAAGAATAAAATCTCTGAAAATCTGCCCTTCCATAGAAAATAAAGAATAAAATGCAATATTTTTCAGAATGAACTTTTCAGGATATTGGAAATTAACCAAAGTTAATTATTATTATTCCCAAAATTAATTATTCCCAGAAGGATTTCTTTGAGAAAAGCAGCTGAATCTCAGTAAGCACAAGATCTGTGGCATTTCAACTTGTACTAGTCCCATCACATATTCTCAAGTTCCTTAGTACTTTAGGAGATAACATCCCACATTCTTGGTGCTTGAGGAAGGGCTGCTTCAAAGCCTCATTCCTAAAGACTCTCCTTATTTGAGCTGTTTTTATTTGACTGTGAAAGGGTGGGAAAGCTTGTCTTTGACTTGTCCTAGAGTTCACCCAATGTCAAAAGTCTGTCCCTAAAGAGTGTTTGTCATTATGTTTTTTTTTTTTTTTTTTTTTTTTTTGGTGCTGGGGATCGAACCCAGGGCCTTGTAAGGCAAGCACTTTACCAACTGAGCTATATCCCCAGCCCCTCATCCCCTCAATATGTTTTTTTAATGTAGTGACTACCTGAAGTGATTTTTAACTGTTGTAGAAAACAATGATCAAGTTAAAAGCTTAAAAAGAAAAGTTAAGAAACAATATGTCCATGGGGGTTTGAAAACCTCTGGCATGCTTCTGGGAGTCTAGAAGGGCACTGTGCATACTTAGAGCTTTGCACATGCCTAGGAAATACCTGAAAGGGATCTGATCTTGCACATCTGACAGACCTTTAGTCTTATCAGGATCAAGAAGCAAAGGCTATGTCAGGGTCATAAACACCTGAGTACTGAAAGACACATAGAACTCAGCAAAAACTTAGGTATTTTTGGCTTCAGACCTTAAGATAATTTCTGTGTAATAATTAGCTGACTAGCTAACTGATTAAAGACTTCAGGGGCTACCTATCACAAAAATTAGAGACCTCTTAGAATTAGTTCAGAAAATCCATGAACAAACAAAATCCCACAATAAACTTGAAGGGAATGGGGGAACTGATTTCCAGAGTTGCCATGTTATATTATTAAAATGTCCAGTTTTCAACAAAATTATAAGAAATGACAAAAAAAAAAAAAAAGAAGAAGAAGAAGAAGAAGAAGAAGTGTAACCCATACACAGACAACAAACAAACAAAAAAACAATGAATAAAACCTGTTTCTAAAGAAGACTGGGTGTTGAATTTACTAGACAAAAATTTAAATCAGCTGACTTAAATATGTTCAAATACTTCCTGGGGCTGTTGGCATCCAATGATTGGTTGACAGGGTGTGTAGCTGCCAGGTCACCCCACCTTCAGCACTTCCTCTGTGGTTGCCTGAGGCCCTGTTGAGACTCAAATTCTCCCTCTGCACAATTATTTTCTCTGCAGGTTTTGATCCCACAGCACTCCCTAATAAATTCCATGCATGCTAATCTCTGCCTGAGATGTCTCAATGAAGATGCACATGAAGATGCATAGCAAGCTCACATGCTACTGCCTAGCCAGGTATTTACTCTTATCCTTACATGTGTTAATACTTCTTACTTTTTTGTTCTTACTGACTCATCAAAAGTTGTCTTCTTCACCGTGGAACCTCAATAGACTGATTTGTCTGAATCTCCCCAAACATATCATGTCACACATCACCTGTCCTTTAATGCATTTCCTTTTTTCCCCCAACTAGACTAAAAGTGACATTGGTAGAAACATTTTCTTTTAAATCTCTTTAACCACAGTATCTAGCACAGTATTAAACACATCACAGGGACATACTAAGTTTTGACTACTTGTAATAATTTGATCTTTAAAAAATCAGGCTTTAAGGAAAGGGGTCATATATCAGAACCATTTTATCATTTTTATCATTACACGTATCAGAACCATTTTGAGGAGAGACTGCAGGTAGAAATGAGGAAGTCTTGGGCCTATTTTATGTTGCCAAAACATGCAAAAGAATGACGAATACTGGTTTTCATGACTGCTAAGAAATTAAACTATACATTTTTTAAAATTTTGTTTTGAGTTGTAGGTGGACACAATACCTTTATTTTATTTTTATGTGGTGCTGAGGATCGAAGCCAGGGCCCCACTCATGCCAGGCAAGTGCTCCACCACTGAGCCACAACCACAGCCCAAACTATACATTTTGTTTTCTAGTTTCTGGACTCTTTCTGTGGGAACTATTTGGGTCAGCTACCACTGGAATAAATAAGGAAGATATGTTTCTCTGATAGAAAGATGGTTTGAATTGTTGAATGTTAAGGACACAACAGAACAAGGACTTGATAGAGAAGAATACCCTGTGGGGCTTCCCTCCTATCTAATTGGTCTGGTCATCTTAGTCCTTTCTTGACTTTGGATTACTATCATGGCCTTGGGGCCCAGTTGGTCTGGTGAAGGCTGGTTGGGACGTTAACTGTTAGGTAATATAGAAGCCCCTAGCATTGACAGGAGTGCTTTTTAATGGGATCATTTTAGATTGTATGTAAAAAAAATATGAAATCAATGCAGGCACATAGTATAAATGACTCACATTAATGGTTTTATAAAGCATAGCATTTTCCCCATTGATATGTTGAAAATATAACTTGTTTTATTGCTGGACATATGGGTGATAATTAGCTTAAACTTTCCATAAATTAATCATACAATTTTATGGCAACTTTTCTCATTCATGGCAGGCAATCCAACATGTAGCAAGCGTGTGTGGGGTTAAGCAGCCTGTGTCACCTAGTAGACATGCAGATAAGGGGCAATAACACACTGTCCCATCGGTTTACTTTCAGTGCAAGGAGAACCAGTTCCTGAAAGGTGTGGAATCCTGTTCAGCCAAGTTTTAGGCAGTGAAGATCCATATGACTACTTCTTGGAAAAGACAGAGTGAGGTTTGATTAAAAAAAAGAGCAGGGTTTCTGTGACCAACAAATCCTATAACTTTTGTCTAGATAAGGGAGCTCATTGCTTGAGCAAAATTTACTCCAAATTAAAATTTGTTAAGACTAAATGAGGAATATCACTGAAAAAGAAAAAAGAAACAGGAAGTCACTTGAATTTTTCAGAAGGAAAGGTGGATTGTCAAGCAGAGTAAAAAGACTTGAAATCAAAACTGGAGTTGACGATACTTAAAATCACATTCCTTGCTGATATGTTAGTCAGTATAGGAGTTTTTGTTGTTGTTAATAGATAAT
This sequence comes from Sciurus vulgaris, assembly GCF_902686455.1. Lineage (NCBI taxonomy): Eukaryota > Metazoa > Chordata > Mammalia > Rodentia > Sciuridae > Sciurus > Sciurus vulgaris. The sequence continues at coordinate 39,583,027 of NC_136476.1, forward strand.
TTGTTCTAATTTCTCGCGAGAGAAAGATGGGTCAAAGAGGCCAGACAGCTGAGACTGTTCTTAGAGTCCAAGAACAGCCTTGCATACACAACTGTAAGTCCACGAGGATGTTACTTTGCTCCTCTAAGCCTCAGGCTATTTAGTTATTAAGTGAGTGCTGTAAAAGTAGCTGAGTAATTGAGTTGTTATAAGAATGAACTGAGTTATACATATTATGATCTGAGAACAATGTCTGGCATGCTCAATAAATATAAAACAAATATAGCCATGTAACCAAATATGTGAAACAAAAGCAAGCATATTAAGTGCTGGGAAAAAAATGTATGAAAAATGTTTTAATATCCTCAGATAGAAAAAAATCCTTCTGAGTAACTTGAAACTCAAAGAGTATAGAGGAAAAGAGAGCAACTGTTTTAACACATGAAAAAATTTTAAAAGTCTATTCAGGGAGGAAGAGAAGATGGTGGTTGAGAGGAAGGATGTACTTCCCAGCAATTCCTGGGCACCAGACCCAAGAAGCAGGAAGACTGCTCCTCGGACGAGGTGGGCAACTAAGGGAACTGACTGAAATTAATACTGGGCAGTGAAATAAACCACAGAGACATAGAAAGTCAGAAACTTTGAGCATAACATAAGAAATAATGGGTTAGAGGCACGCTAGCTGTGGCTGCTAAGGGGAGAGGGGAACACAGGCAGAGAGAAAGGAAACTGTAAATTTTTAAAAAATGGGCCTGGGGGAACCTGTGAAATAAAGTGGGAAACTGATCTTAAGGGACCCAGAGTCAGTGGGGGAAGTGGTTGAGTGAAAACAACCAAAATTTCTGAAGTCACAGGCAGATAGTTTGGTGGGAACCAGTCACTGGCATGGGAACCATTTGTAAGTACTGCACAGCAGTGAGCAGAGTTAGATTGGGAACTTATAATGGAAGTTGTCAGTGAACCCAGAGTCATCTTCTGTGAATATCCCCTCCAAGTATGCCTGAAACAGAGTGCCTGAAATAGGGGCAAAGAAAATTGTCCCTGGAGCATACAGCCGTTAGATATCCAGGAAAAAGAGAGCTCCCTTTGTTGCTGGCATCCTGTAAGAGCTATTGGGAAGATGCTAGTAATGGCTAAACAAGAGTGTCTGTCCTCCTGGGCTGATGGCAGTAATTCCTGTTTATAGCAGTGAAGGTGAAACCGGTGGAGGGTTAGTCCTTATATCCTAAAAGTGAATTTTACCTCAGGTCCCTGAGATCCAGACATCCAGCAGAGACTGGCATCTCCACAGCAACAGGGGGAATGTATTAAATTTCAAATACCAATACCCACTGACAGAGTTCCAAAGGTCAGCCAAGACTAAATCCCAGCTACTGGGAGTTCCAATTTGGAATTCTGCATCACCTCTGCTATAGGAGTACATGATTTGTCAGCATTCCCCAGTATATTTCTCTGTTCTGGGAGATGGTAAGGCTTGGCTCCTAGCCACAAGAACTGGAAGCTAGGTGAGGAAAACACAGATGTTGGACTCAACAATGTCGAGTCCTTAACCCAAGGGTTGCAGAGCCCAAAAATAAATATAAAGAATGAAAATCTGTCCTTGCCCACAGTTTTGACTACCTCAGTAAAAACAAGTCCTGTATTGAAAAAGATTTTTCTTTTTTTCCTCTGTATTTCCCCATCTTTTTTTTCCTTTTTTCAAAAATTTCAACTTTTTTTTCAAATATTTAATTATATTTTTAAATTTTTTGTATTCTGTGAGATTTTGTGTATGTGCGAGTGTGTGGGTTCTCACTGCAAATATAGGTTTGAAAAACACACACACATACATACATACATATAATTTACTTTATTTTAATTGCTCTTTTCTGCATCTATTTATTATTTAGTCTTGGTTTGACTTAGGTGGGATATGATTATACGTGGGTTTCAGTGGTCTTGATCTTAAACATGCTTGTTTGTCCATATCTTGGTTTGTCCATACCCTCTTATTGTCTCTTCTTTATTCTCTTCCCCTATAGTCAAAATTTACTGTTACCTCTTTCCCTCTCAATTTTTAATTACTTTAGTTTAGTTACCTATCCCCTACCTCTCCTCTGTTCACTTTTTTAAATATTTCAATTTTTTTGCCCTCTTACACATTTTCTCCTCACTTAAAAACCTGTAACCCCACTTTCTTATAGAATTATGGAGTTCATGTATTTCCTACCCCATTCAAGTTGTGATCATTAATAAAGTGGAATATGTAGTAGATACTTGCTGTTTAATGCCTAACTTAGTTCAGTTTTATATTGTTGATACTGATGTTAAATTATGACCCCCAAGATTATTACATAGGTGGCAATTTAGTGTTATCATGTAAAAGCAAACACTGGACATTTATCTTAAGATTGTACATCTGTTGCTATCATTATTAACACTGTTCTTGGCTCCCCTCTTCTAAAAGAGGGGCTGGGACTTGATTAGGACACATCAAGTTCACAGAGTAGAGATCTTCATAATTCATTTAAGTAATGGCAGATCTCATCCCACATGTGATCTAGCCTGATCTGAGCCTCAACAATACTTAGAATTGGAAAGACAAAGACCTCAAAATAACAACTAGGATGCAAGGAGAAAAAATGAGAGGCGGACCTTGGGTCCCATTCCTGAACATCTACTCATACATTAAGAACAGAGAGAAGCTCCAAAACAACAAAGATAACTACACCCAAATAACACACATATAAAAGAGGGAATGGAATCCAATGCAATTGATGTGCAAGTCTGAGATCTCACAAAACATGAGAAAACAGGCAAATAAATCTCCCCCCAAAATTCACAATCCCACAATAAAGAATCCCACTGATATGGAAGTGGGTGTAATTTCAGAGAGTGATTATGGAAAATTGAATATTAAAATAGTAAATGAACTAAAAGAAAATCTAAGAAATGAATTAAGAGAGCAAATACAAGAGGTGAAAGACCATTTAAATAAAGAAATAGAGATACTTTAAAGGAACCAATCAGAACTCTGGAAATGAATGACACAAAGAATCAAATTTTAAATTCACTTGGAAACCACCAACAAATTAGATAGTATAGAAAATAAAACTTTAATCCTTGAAGATGGTACTTCAGGCATTTAAGACAGGGTATATTAACTTGATTCTCAGTAAGCAATAAAAGGGGAAAATAAAAGGCCATGATCAGAATATACAGGAACTCTGGGACAGCATCAAGAGAACAAACCTAACAGTCATTGAGATAGAAGATACAGGATAAAGGCATCAAGAATGTTTTCAAAGGGACAGTGGCAGAAAACTTTCCCCATATCAGAAATAAGATAGAAATTCACATACAGGAGGCATATGGGACCTCACTTACAAAAGATCAGAATAGATGCTCTCCAAGACACAACATAATAAAAATGACTAATACAGAAAGTAAGGAAAGAATACTAAAAGCTGCAAGACAAAAACATCTGGTCACATTTAGAGGCAAACCAATAGGGCTCATTGTTGACTTCCAGACTCAGATCCTAAAATCAAGGAGGTTCTATAACAAGATATTCCCAACTCTCAAAGAAAACAATTGTCAGCCAAGATTGCTAGATATAGCAAAACTCTTTAAAAATTAATGGGTAAATAAAAACTTTCTATGACAAAAATTAGCTAAAAGAATTTGTGATCACCAAGCCAGCACTACAAAGAATATTCAAAGATAGACTATACACAAAGGAACCCCAAATAAACTCCAAAGTTTCCAAATAATGAAGATTACTAGAACAACCAACAAATGAAAAATCAAGACAGAATTAAATATAGCCACCCCCCAAAAATAATCCCCAAACCAAAACAAAAAGACAAACAAAATGGCACGAAATTACAATCAGATCCATGTAAATTTTCTCATCTCCCATATTAAAAGACATAGACTAGCAGAAGAAATAAAGGTCTAACTTATGCTGTTTGCAGGAGTATTGTCTTATAGGCAAAATACCCAAAAACTGAAGATAAAAGAATGGAAAAAAGTTTCATGCAAATGGAGTTCAAAAACAAGAGCAAGTAGCTATACTCATATCTAACAAAGCAGATTTTAAGCAAAAATTAATCAGAAGAGACAAAGAAAGCCACTGCATACTTGTAAAGGGAACAATGAAACAAGAAAATATAATAATTTTATGCCCCAAGATATTACACAATAATATATTTAAAAAAATATTTCTTGACATTAAATCCTAGCTGGCACCCAATATAATACTGGGTCATTTCAATACACTCTTATCGCCAATAGATCATCCAAACTTAAAATCAATAATATTTCATGTTTATCAATATTTTTGACCTAAAGAACACTAAAAATCAAATGGATATAATGGATATAGACAGAATATTTTGTCCCAAAAGAGCTAAACTGATCTTCTCAGCAGCTCTTGGAAACTTTACTAAAATAAATATATTCCAGGTCACAATGTAAACCTTAGCAAGTACAAAAACAATTGATATAATCTCATGCATTCTATCAGATGAAAATGAAATGAAACTAGAAGTTAACAGCAAAACAAAAATAATAGAAACCACATATACACATGGAAATTTAACAATACTCTTTTAAATAGAAAATGTATCATGTAATAAGAGAAAAGTGAAATTATTAGAAGAAATGAGAACATATCAAAATATCTGAGACATTATGAAAATGGTTCTAAGAGGAAAAATTATAGCATTTAGTGCCTATATTAAAAAATTAGAGTGATCCCAGATAAATAATCTTATGTTCTCCCTCAAGGTCTTAGAAAAGGAAGAACAAACTAATTCCAAAATCAGGAGACGACTGGAAATAATAAATATCAGAGTCAAAATTAATAAAATTGAGAATTAAAAATAATGCAAAAGATTAATGCAACAAAGAATTGGTTCTTTGAAAAGATAAATAAGATTGATAAACCTTCAGCTAAACTAGCTAGCTAGAGAGAGAGAGAGAGAGAGAGAGAGAGAGAGAGAGAGAGAGAGAAATACCAAATCAACAAAATTAGAGATGAGAAAGGAGGTATCACCATGAAACTTCTGAAAATTTTGAAAATTTATACTCCAGTAAAGTGGAAATTTTAGAGGATATTGACAAATTTCTCTAGACACATATGAGCTGTCCAAATTAAATCAGGAAGATGTAAGAAATCTAAATAGACCAATATAAAGTTATAAAATGAAGTAGCAATTAAAAGTCTTTCAACAAAGGAAAGCTCAGGACCAGATGAATTCTCAGCTGAGTTCTATCAGACCTTTAAGGAAAAACTAACACCAGCCTTTCTCAAATTAACCCATGAAATTGAAAAGGAGGAAACATTTCTAAATACATTCTATAAAGTCAGTATAACCCTGACACCAAAACTAGAAAAAGACACATCAAAGAAAGAAAACTATAGACCAATAATTCTGGTGAACACAGATACAAAAATCTTAAAATATTAGAAAACTGCATGCAAAACCCAACAAGAAGATAATACACCATGACTAAGTGGGTTTCATTCCAGGGATGCAAGGTTGGTTCAACATATGCAAATCAATAAATATAATTCACCACTTAAATAGAATTAAGAAAAGGAATCATGAACATCTCAATAGATGTGGAAAAGGCCTTTGGTAAAATCCAGCACAAATTTATGTTGAAAAAATGAAATAACTAGGGATAGAAAGAAACCTTCAATATTAGAAAAACTATACATGCAAAACCCAAAGCCAACAATCACACTGAAAGGAGAAAAACTGAAAGCATTTCTTCTAAAATCAAGAAAAGGACAGAATGTCCACTCTCATCACATCTATTCAATGTGGTTTTTGAAACTCTAGCCAGAGCAACCAAGCAAGAGGAGGAAATTAAAGAGTTACTGCAATAGTTAATTTGAATTGTCAACTTGATTGGGTTAAGAGAGGCCAATGATTAAGAGGCTTGTGGGTGTGTCAATGAGGGTCTCTCTAGGAATGACTGGAATGTGGGATCCCAATTGAAGTGGAGCCCCTCCCTAAGTGTGGGCAGCACCACCCAATAAGATGGAATAAAAGTTGGAAGAACAAGGAAGCAGATGCAGATGCAAGCTCAGCTCTTCTTGAACAGGTTCTGGATTGCTGCTTTGATTGAGGATATCGGACTCTTGCTTCTTCACTCTTTCAAAGTGGACTCTGCCAGTGATTCTCCAGGTAGTTTCCAGAAGCCTTGGTCTTGGACTAGGGTAGCATTGCTGATCTTTCTTGTTGTGGGACTTCTGCATCTTGGACTGCATAGCTACTGGTTCTTCCAGCTCTCCAGTTGCAGGCAGCCATTGTGGACTATCCAGCTTCTGGTTGTGTAAGCCAATCTAATAAATCCCCTTTTTATAATCATACTTCCTGTTCATTCTGTTCCTCTAGAGAACCCTAATACAGATACAGAAAGGAAAAGAGGAAGTAAAACTATTCCTGTTTGCTATTGACATGATTTTATATCTTGAAGGCCCCAAATTCTCCACCAGAAAATTTGTAGAGAAGAAAAAGGAATTCAGCAAAATAGTAGGATACAAAAATCAACACTAATAAATCATTATCTTTCCCATATGCCAACAGTGATTTTGCTGAGAAAGAAATTAGAAAAATCTTTCCATTCACAACATCAAAACAAATTAAGCAAACAAAGTTAAGTCTTAATCTAACTAACAACGTGAAAAAAGTTGTTTAAACATTTTTTTTTTTTTTTTTTACTGCTGTGACTTAAAACATGAAAAGAACAATTTTAGGGAGGAAAATTTATTTGTGGGATGATGGTTTCAGAGATCTTAGTTCATAAACAGCTGGCTCCATTCCTTGGGATGAGAAGTGAGGCAGAACATCATGGCAAAAGAGTATGGCTGGGAAATCCTGAGTAGGAAGAGTATGGCAGGAGGCATCACAATATTTGATCTCAACTTGTACTATGGAATAATAGTAATAAAAACAGAAAGGTATTGGCATCAAAATAGACATGAAGATCAATGGAATAGAATAGAAGACACAGAGAAAAACCTACATTCTTAAGGCCATCTGATTCTTGACAAAGGAGTCAAAAATATATGTTGGAGAAAAGATAACCCAGGAGTTTCCCCAAGGTTCCACTCATGAGGGGAAGGAGCATAATATTTGCCCCTTCTGCTGCCTGAAGACCCCACCTTTCCTGGCTTCCTGGGCTTAGTCCCGGAGCACAGTCACATCCACTTGCTCATTCCCACCCTGTCCCAGCTAGTCCTGTGAACTTCCACATGCAAAGTGGGTTCTCCCCAGCCCCTCCCACCTGTATTCCCCTGGGTGAAATACTCTCTGTGTTTGTTTTTCTCTTGGTGTTTTAGGCACAGTCTAGGTCATGTGGTAGGTGTCTGCCAGGTCTGTGTATTGAACCCAGCTCAGGTTTCCCAGATCCAAGTTCCTGGTTCTCATAGGCAACACCTGGAAAAGTGTGGTCACTTCAAGATGGCTTCTGTCTTGGCTCTCTGCAGACAATTGGGAGACTTGAAGCATCTTTCATATACCAGTCTATAGTGCAGTACAGCTTCTGGATCAGTCAGGGAGTGTTTTTGATCTCAGATTTCTCTATACCAAGACATGCCACAATGCCATTTGAAGTGTGGATTCTTCTAGTCCCTCTGCCCCCTTTGCCCATGGTGGGTCAACTCCAGCAGCTACTGATGGTGGTAGGCTTATTTATTTTATTGTATCCAACCTTCTGAATCCCCAAGATGATTTGAGTTTCCTGTATTAAATCCCAGTGAAATCCTTTTTCACCCACCTTACTGAGAATCTGTATATCTGCAACCTTGGTCTCAGACAATGGAGCTGCTTGGAAAGCAGTCTCCTCCACTCCACTGTCTTCCCTGGCCCCTCCAAAACTACACTAAAATTTCATCTCACTCCAGTGAAAATGGCAATTATCAAGAATACAGATAATAAATGCTGATGAGGATATGGGGAAAAAAGTACAATGACACATTGTTGGTGGGACAGCGTTAGAACAACTACTCTGGAATCATTGTGGAGATTTCCTCAAAAACCTTAGAACTACCATATGACTCAGCTACCCTGCTCATTGGTGTTCATTCACAAGAATTAAAACTAGCACACTATAGGGATGCAGTCACTTTAATGATTTTGGTAGCACAATTCACACTAGCCAAATTATGGAATAAACCTAGATGCCTATCGATAGATGAATGGATCAAGAAAATGTGGTATATGTCCGCAATGGAATTTTATTCATCCATAATGGCTGATGCCAGTAAATGGATGAAACTGGAGAATATCATGTTAAGTGAAATAAACTAGACTCAGAAAAATCAGGGACTGACTGTATTTTCTCATATGTGGAAGCTAGAGCAAAATAAGAACAAGAAGGGGGAACCAGATATCCAAAGATATAGGGAAGATCAGTGGAGTAGAAGAAGGAGATCAGGAGGGAAGAAGGAGGAATAGGACAATTAACAATGTATTTAGAATGAATTGTGTTATATCACATCAAGACTTTCTATTGGTTTGGGGTAAAGGGAGTTTGTCTTAGCTTAGTCTCTCCTGTGGTTTGTACTGGAAAATGATTCTTGCCTTTGTATTACCAGGAGATATTGTAGATGAACTAGTTCATTGGTTCTACTAAAAAGGAAAGGTAGAGAAGACAGCATTTATCACTTAAAATTTTAGGGGAAAAGTCAGAATTTTCCATATATACAAAAAAAGACAGTGTTAGTATTTCTCACTTAATAAATAAAAAATTTGAGATGACTTTACATATATGTGATACTACAGTTTCTAAAAATTGACATTTTCTTGAATACATGCATCTTATTAGTAGTTTATGAATGAGAAGGTTATACTGATTTTTTTCCTTCAGACCTTCTTAAATCTTAGAGAAATGCTCCAGTTCCTCCTGGTATTGTGTTATTTCCTTCTTAGGGCTAGAGTTTGCATCAGAGCACATTTCAATTAATATCCTGTTTCAAACTTATTATTAACTTTTCTAGCAACTGTAGTTAAGTTAAAGCAGAAATCTCTCCATGTGTCTGTCCAGTCAGAAAAGACACTTTTGAATGAGTTCAATATGAAGGAAGCTGTATTGGAATGCACCTTATAAAAGGAAGACATTGAGAAAAGGTCTTCAGCTACAGTTAGTAAACATCTTCTAACTGTAGAGAGAAGAACCTAAAGCAAGGGTCTTCTAAGGTACTTGGGATGAAATGGAAAAGTTTCTTGGCAAGACTCCCAAAACCCACTGTGATGCCACCAGAATAACCAAACGGGACACTCAGATGGTTATGAACTTACATGCTTCTATAGTTAATTGGTACCTGTCGTTTAGCTGGATATTTTTCTAAATGTTTAGTTTTTGTTATTTTTTAAGAGTGGACATACTTTGGTCATAAATGTATGAGGTGTCATCAATAAGATGACAGAAAAGGAAGGAAGTCTACTGCCAGAATTGCCAATAGCAACAATAATTTGGCAACCATTCACGGACAATAGTACCTTTCTTGGAGCATTTGAATCTAGGTAGGAGATTGTGGAGCCCCACCCGAAAGCACAAACAAGGCAGGACACTTTGAGAAAGTGGATCTTTGCCCAGGTGGCAAGCTTATTGACCATGTCCTGGAAATATCTACTGACCCTTTCCCAACCACATGCTCTTACAGACCTTACTATAGACCCATTTGGCTTTGGCCTTGCCACTAGTACTATCTTCCAAGGAACCCAGGAGAGACACGGAGACTGCCTATGCCTTGGGCAGCAGGCTGCTGACGCCAGCCAAAATGAAGGCCCTGAAGGGACCAGTGGCCCAGTCCTAGGTCCTCTTAGCCATGGTTTGAGATACACTCATCCATGCCCTGGAGGCAGCCCACCAACTGTGGTCTGACTGCGGATCCTGAAATAGCCCAATAATATAGTTCTATCCCCTCTTTTCTCTAGTGCTGGAGCAGTCCTACCTACCCAGAGAACTGATGGGAGACATGCTCTTCCATGTCTCTTAAGGCACATCCACCAACCTCACTCCAATTGCAGATTCTGAGGCAGCCCTGCTCAACTGTGATCCTGAGGCCAGTCTTGCCCATGCAAGGCAGTAGGCTCAAACATGTAGAAGAGAGAATTTGTAAACTCAAAGACAGGCTGTTTGACCTAAGTGAATTAGAGAAACAAAGAGAAAAGAATTAAAATGAAGGACAAAAGAAAAATGAAACTGATACATACAACATCAAACATATAAATATATGACTTATGGGAATATGAGAAGTGATAATAGGACCAGAAACTCGTTCAAGTAAAAATTGTGTGACACCCTCCCAAATCTTGGAAAAAATATTGCTATACATATTCATTAGCTAAAAGAACTTGTGGCAAGATGAATTTAATAAAGAACACAATTATGTGCCACACAATGACATTTTTGTTAACAACAAACCACATAATATGGTGGTGGCCCCATATATTAGAATGAAATGATAAATTCCTTATCTAGTGAACACATAGCTGAAAAAGAGGTGAAATGATAAATTCCTTATCTAGTGAACACATAGCTGAAAAGGAAACCTCAGGAAAAGGAAAAGAAGAACCCCAGGAAAATTCACAGTGAGGTTTTAGCATAAGCTTTTGCTTACCTCAGTAAGTTTCTTAAATGACTTGGTAACGGTAATCATAATGTAGTACACACTTCAAAAAAGCTAGAAGAAAGGATTTTTAACATTTAACCACAAAGAAAAGATGAATATGTGAGGGTATAGATATGTTTGCACTGACTTGAATATTATATGATACATACATGTACTGAAACATCACCCATAGTACCCAAAAATATGTACAATTTTTATGTGTCAACTTTAAAATATTTAAAAATCATTGACTCTTACACTGAAAGATATTAACTAATGAAGAGATAGTTTATGGAGCATTATTTGCTTACAAATTTATGTATGGCAAACAAAGTAAGCAAACCAAGAAAACCAACATGAACTTATTTCCAGAGAGAACTCTTCAAGAAAAACTTCAGGTGGGTCCTTCAGGAGGTATTCCTAAGGAGGACATTCTTATTAGAGGATACAATAGCTTCCTGTATATTATACCTGAAAACTTTCCAGTGCACCAAGCTGTGGGAATGGAAAACAGTGATATTGATGATGCTTATCTGTGTAGGCAAAGGCTATTATGTGTGTTTGTGCCTCAATTTCTTATTAAAAAACTAAAAGGTGCTCACTCCGTTCAGGCCTATGGAGTACTTGGTTGTCACCTCAGGGACAACGGGAAAGTGCAAGAAGAAGCCTGGTACCCCGCACCCGGAGTCAGGGGCGAGGCTGGGCTGATCCTGGCTGGCGACGGTGCTGTCTTATGCTACCCTAGGCGCCCATCGCACCCGCTCCTGGCTGGGTGGGTGGAGGCCATGAGCCCGACTCAGGGTCCCCTGGCAATGGCAGAAATGAACTATGCACAGGGTCATGTGGTCTTTGAGGATGTGGCCATATATTTCTCCCGGGAGGAGTGGAGGCACCTTGATGAGGCTCAGAGATTCCTGTACTGTGAGGTGATGCTGGAGAATTTGACACTTTTGTCCTCATTAGGTTGTTGGCATGGAGCTGAGGCTGAGGAGTCACCTTCTGAGCAAGGTGTTTCTGTACGAGCATCACAGGTCAGGACTTCAAAGCCAGGTTCATTCACCCAGAATGCCCAGCCTAGTGAGACATGTGACCCACTCTTGAAAGACATTCTGCACCTGGCTGAACAAAATAGAACACAAACTGAACAAAAGATACATATTTGTGAGACAGACCTTTACCAGCCCCAAAAGCAGATTGGAAAGAATCTTTCCAGGAGGGACAGTTGGAAACTTTCATTTTTGAAGAACCACTGCGTTCACATGGCAGAGAAGACCCTCACATGAGGGAAGATTGGAAGGATTGCCAGACACCTCAGGCCTTCTCTGGCACCATGTCTCTCACTGTGGGTGGAAGCCAGACCAGGAAACTGAGGGCAAGGAAACCCTTCAAACTGGACATAATGATTACATATGCAGTGAATGTGGGAAAGCCTTCAGATGCAAACAGGACAAAAGTCACACAGGAGAAAGGCCTTATGAGTGCAGTAAATGTGGGAAATTCTTTAGATATAATGCCAACTTTGTGAAACATGAAAGGATTCACAGTGGAGACCGGACTTATGAATGTAGAGAGTGTGGAAAATCCTTTATGTACAACTATAGACTCATGAGACATAAGAGAGTTCACACTGGAGAAAGGCCTTATGAATGTGAAATTTGTGTACAGTTCCACATTCTTTAGACACCAATGAGTTCATGTCGCTGGCTCTTTGCGGTACAAAAATCCGTGGATATTTGTCACCGCCTGCAGCAACAACTTGCACGGGTCTTATGGGTGGTGGAGTGGAAACTGAGGCACTTCTATCTTTTTCTTTAGTGCACTGCTTTCTTGCTTGTTTATAGAGGATAGAGGAAATGAGGTTTACTTGCTTTGAGAGGAGAGAGAGAGAGAGAGACTTTGCTTATCAGAGAGAGAGACTTTGCTTATCAGAGAGAGAGACTTTGCTTAAGAGAGAAACTTGCTACGCCTTAAAGTCCTGCATCCTGTGAACTAAGGGTACGTCTACCTAAGGTGCCCTAGTGATGCGTCTCAGTTCTCTGTTCTGTGATCTGCCTTCTGCCGCTTCCCCTACTTGCTGTTGCCACGCGTGTGTCTAGCTGCTTCCGTGTGTTTTCTTCTAGCTGCTGCGTGTGTCTTCTTCTCTGGCTACTGCCGCGCAGCGTGTCTTCTGCTGCTGTTTTTTTGCTAATGGCTGCTGTAGTGTGTTTTTCCCTCTGGCTGCTGTGGCGTGTCTAGCTGCTTTTTTGCTAATGGCTGCTGTGTCTGTCTCGCTCCACCTACGCTTATATCACCTCCAGGAGGCGGAGAGCAGGGCCACGCCTCTTACGCAAAGATTAGGCGAGTCGCTCCGAGCAGGCAATTAGTGCTCGAGAACACATGCGCATACATTGTGTGCGTGGACGAGAAAATCACCTGAGTGTGCTTATGTCAATTAACCTCCTCGCTGCCGATGTGATCAGGCGCCATCCCAGCGCTGCCAACATGGCACAGCCCCCAACAAGTTCACACTGGAGAAAGACCTTATGAATGCAGTCAATGTGGGAAATTCTTTATGGACAGCTCCACACTCATTAAACATCAGAGAGTTCACACCAGAGAAAGGCCTTATAAGTGCAGTGAATGTGGGAAATTCTTTAGGTATAACTCCACACTCATTAGACATCAGAGACTTCATACTGGAGAAAGGCCTTATGAATGTAGCATATGTGGGGAATTCTTTAGGTACAACTCCAACCTCATTAAACATTGGAGAAGTCACACTGGAGAAAGGCCTTATAAGTGCTGTGAATATGGGAAATCCTTTAGATACCACTGCAGACTCATTAGACATCAGAGAGTTCACACTGGAAAAAGGCCTTATGAATGCAGTGAGTGCCGGAAGGCCTTCATTAGGAAATCCCATCTGGTTCATCAGCAGAAAATCCACAGTGAATAGAGGCTTGTCTGTCCCTTAGATGTGGGGGATTCTTTAAGTTCAGCCTCAGCTTCATTAAACATTAGAGATTTCACAATGAAGAAAATTTACCACTGACCTTTTTAAATTGACAGTTTAATGTTATGTAAATTCATATTTCAAATCTTCAGAAACCTTTTTATCTTGCAGAAGTGATACCCTATTCTCCTTCAATAATTCCTCTTTCCTGGTGCCCCTGACTAGTATGCTTCTACACCCTGCTGTATGGATTTGATACCTGTTAGCATCCAATATAAGTAGAATCATACAACATTTGTCTTGTTGTGAAAGGCTTGTTTCACTTAGGATAATGTTCTTAAGGTTCACCTTAGCATGTGTCCGAAATCCTCCCCCCCTTTTATTTTCAGTGAAATAATATTCCATTGTATGTATATACCACATCTCCTTATCTATTCATTGGTTAATGAACACTTGGGTTACTTCTACCTTTTGACTACTAAGGAAAATTCCGTTATGAACATAAACATACAAGTAGCATTTTGAAACCCCACTTCCAGTTCTATTTGGGTATATGCTCAGAAGGGGAAATGTTGGATCATGAAGTATTTTTAGGAACTGTTTTCCATACTACCTGCACCAATTACATTTACACAACAGTACACAAGGTTTTCACTTGCTGTACTTTAGCAATAGTTCAGTTTTCTCTTTCTGTTTTCTTTTTTGTTTGTTTGTTTTGTAAGAGAGAGTTTTTCATTAGTAGTTATCCTGTTTGGTGTGAGGTGGAACACTGCATTTTTCACTTTTGCTAATGATTAATGATGGGGAACATCTTTTCTTGTGCTTGTTCAAATTTGTATATCTGGAAAAATATCTTTTCAAGTCTTTCCTCCATTTTTTAATGGACCTATTGGAATTTTGTTATAGACTGTAGAAATTTTAAAAGCATTTGGGATTTTTAACTCCCTACTAAATATATTCTTTAAAAAAAAAAACTAAAAGGTAAAAAAAAAATAAAAAATTTAAAACTAGAAGAAGCTTATAGAATCAGGATATAAATAGAGAAAAATTTTTTTACTCAGTTGTACAATATGGTTTGTGTTTTAAGCTAAGTGGTATTGCAAAAGATTCAAAAGTTAAAAAATAAAAATAATTATAAAGTAAAAATGTTATAGTAAGCTAAGGTTAATTTATTATTGAAGTAATGATTTTAAAAATAAACTTGGTGTAGTCTAAGGGGACAGTGTTTATGAAGTCCCCAGTAGTGCATAGCAATGTCCTAGGGCTTCAGTCATCCTGTACTCTCACTGACTCACCCAGAGAGAACTACAGTTCTGCAAGCTCCACTTATGATAAGTGACCTATACAGTATACATTTTAAAAATCTTTGTACTGTTTTTATTGTATCTTTTTTTATGCTTGCACATGTTTAAATATGCAAATACTTCCCACGATAACACAATTATCTACAGTGCTCATTGCAGTAACATGTTATGCTGGCTTGTAGCCTAGGAGTAATAGGCTAGTTCACACAGCCTAGTTGTGCAGTGGGCTACACCAGCTCAGTTTCTGTACCCACACTCTATGATGTTTGCACAATAACAATCACCTGACTCTGCATCCTTCAGAATATATTCCCATGGTTAAGTGACACATGATAATCAAATTGTCAAAAAGTCAAAGACAGAGAATCTTGAAGCAACTGTTCTTTGAAAGAGAAGAAACACCTCACACGTAAGGCAATGAAAGTGCTTCTTGACAAAAGTCTGGTCAGTCAGGAGGGAGTAGGATGACATGACCGAGGAGCAAAAATTAAAAAATCAGTGCCAAACAGGAATACCAAACATGACAGAATTGTCCTTCATAAATGAAGGAGAGATAAAGATATTCCAAACAAACAACAGTTGTGAGAATTCAACACAATGAGAAAGGCCTATAGGAAAAGCTCTAGGGAGTTCTGCCAGTTAAAATGGAAGAACACTGAGTGACAACAACAACAAAAAAAAACATGAGTTCAAGATGGCGGACTAGATGGTGACTGCATTTCATGTTGCTCCAGGACTCAGGATTCAAGAAGAGAAGGTATCAAGAGACTCAGGACCAATTCAGAGCTGCTGGGTGAGTCTCTCCCACTGGGTGAGGCTACTCAGATGGGGCGGTAGTCCTGGAATGCAGTAAACTTTGTGGAGTAGAGTAGCCCAGCAAGACTCTCCCGCTGGAGCTGTGAACCTGGACAACCGGGAGCATTGTAGAGGAGGGCCGCCCAGCGAGAGATTTCGGCGCTGAGTGAGGGTTCCAGGACCGGTGGCAAGACTGAATCTCAGGCAGTTTCTTGGAGGAGGGGCCGCCAGCGAAAGGCATTGGCACAGGGCAAGGTTCCCTGGCCCAGGCGGTAGTTCCAGACCCCAGGGAACATTGCAGAGGAGGGCTGCCAGCCTAGGGGGTAGTTCTGGACTGAAGGAAACTTCTCGGAGGAGAGCTGCCCAGCAAGACTTCCCCACCAGGTGAGTCTTCCCTGCTGAGCAAGGCTTTCCATCAGGGCTGTAGAACCAGAGACCCAGGCCCAGACCAGCCATGCCCCAGCCTGCAGTCTAGTCCCTCTTTTGACTGACCATCAGTCAACAAGTGGAGGCGCCTTTGCCCACTAGCAGGGAATATACCACAAGTGAAGGCTACCACCCCTAGAGGGGCAGCTTCCTTGTGGAGCACTGCATTATCAAATTCCTACAAGACTTTAAGCTACTGAAGGCTAGGAGGTGAGTTATTGGAAATCTACAGGTACAATATAAGTCAATAGAGGAAATCTGCAATATCTCAGAGTTTCACTACTAAAGGGATACCTGACCAATATGAGAAAACAAGGAAAGAAAATGTCCCAAACAAGCCTAGATGCTACAGCAATAAAATCCAATGACAGTATGGCAGAAGAAATGTCAGAAAGGGAGTTCAGAATGTACATAATTAAATTGATCAGAGAGGGAAACTCTTCTCTGAGATGAAAGAGCAAATGCAGGCTTTGAATGATCCCACCAATCGACAGTTAAAAGAGCAAATGTGGGAAGCAAAAGATTATTTCAATAAAGAGTGAGAGATACTGAAAAAAAAAAACCCAGAAATCCTTGAAATGAAGGAAACAATAAACCAAATTAAAAACTCCAGAGAAAGCATAACCAATAGGATAGAACACCTGGAAGACAGAACCTCAGGCATTGAAGACAAAATATTTAATCTTGAAAACAAAGTTGAACAAACAGAGAAGATGGTAAGAAATCATGAACAGAATCTCCAAGAACTATGGGATACCATGAAAAGGCCAAATTTAAGAATTATTGGGATTGAGGAAGGCTTAGAGAAACAAACCAAAGGAATGAACAATCTATTCAATGAAATAATATCAGAAAATTTCCCAAATCTGAAGAATGAAATGGAAAATCAGGTACAAGAGGCTTATAGGACTTCAAATATCCAAAATTACAACAGACCCACACCAAGTCACATTAAAATGAAAATACCTAACATACAAAATAAAGACAGAATTTTAAAGGCTACAAGAGAAAAAAATCAAATTACATTCAGAGGGAAACCAACACAATATCAGCAGATTTTTTAACCCAGACCCTAAAAGCTAAAAGGCCCTTGAAAAACATTTTTCAAGCTCTGAAAGAAAACAAATGCCAACCAAGAGTCTTATACCCAGCAAAACTTACCTACAGATTTGATGATGAAATACAATCCTTCCATGATAAACAAAAGCTAAAAGAATTTACAAAAAGAAAGCTGGTATTACAGAACATTCTCAGCAAAATATTCCATGAGGAAGAGATGAAAAACAATGATGTAAATCAGCAAAGGGAGGAACTACCCTAAAGGAATAGCCAAATAAAGGAGAAACCAAGTCGTGTCAAAAAACAAAAATGAGTCAAATGACCAGGAACAAATCATATCTCAATAATAACCCTGAATGTTAATGGCCTGAACTCATCAATCGAAAGACATAGACTGGCAGATTGGGTTAAAAAGAAAGACCCAACAATATGCCTGCAAGAGACTCATCTCATAGAAAGAGATACAAACTAAAGGTGAAAGGATGGGAATAAACATACCATGCACATGGACTCAACAAAAAAGCTGGAGTATCCATCCTCATATCAGATGATGTGGACTTCAAGCCAAAGTTAGAAGAGATAAAGAAGGACATTTCATACTGCTTAAGAGAAGCATAAATCAGCAAGACATAACAATCATAAACATCTATGCCCCAAACAGTGGCTCATTCATGTACGTCAAACAAATCTTTCTCAATTCCAGGAACCAAATAGACCACAACATAATAATACTAGGTGACTTTAACACACCTCTCTCACCACTGGACAGATCCTTCAAACAAAAATTGAACAAAGAAACCATAGATCTTGATAACACAATCATAATTTAGACTTAATGGACATATATAGAATATACCATCCAACAAAGAGAGAATACAATTTTTTTCTCAGCAGCACATGGATCCTTCTCTAAAATAGACCATATATTATGCCACAAAGCTACTGTTAGCAAATACAAGAAGATAGAGAGATAATACCTTGTATTCTATCAGATCATAATGGGTTGAAATTAGAAATAAATGACAGAATAAAAAACAGAAACTACTCCGACACCTGGAGATTAAATAATATGCTATTGAATGATGAATGGACAGCAGAACATCAGGGGGGAAATAAAAAAATTCTTAGAGGTAAACGAGAACAAAAATACATCGTATCAAAATCTCTGGGACACTATAAAAGCAGTACTTAGAGGAAAATTTATTTCATGGAGCACATTCAATAAAAGATGAAAAAATCAACAAATAAACGACCTAACACTACAGCTCAAAGCCCTAGAAAAAGAAAAAGAGAGCAACACCAAAAGTAGTAGAAGACAGGTAATAGTTAAAATCAGAGCTGATATCAATGAAATTGAAACAAAAGAAACAATTGAAAAAATTGACAAAACAAAAAGTTGGTTCTTTGAAAAAATAAACGAAATTGATAAACCCTTAGCCACACTAACAAAGAGAAGTCGAGAGAAAACTCAAATTACTAAAATTTGGAATGAACAAGGAAATTTCACGACAGACATAATGGAAATAGAAAACATAACTAGAAGCTATTTTGAGAATCTATACTCAAACAAAATAGAAAATCTTGAAGATATCAACAGGTTTCTCAAGACACATGAATTACCTAAACTGAACCAGGAGGGCATACATAATTTAAGTAGATCAATTTCAAGTAATGAAATAGAAGAGGTCATCAAAAGCCTACCAACAAAGAAAAGTCTGGGACCAGATGGGTTCTCAGCCGAGTTCTACAAAACCTTTAAAGAAGAGCTCATTCCAATACTTCTCAAAGTATTCCATGAAATAGAAGAGGAGGGAACCCTCCCAAACTCATTCAATGAAGCCAGTATCACCCTGATACCTAAACCAGAGACACATCAAGGAAAGAAAATTTCAGAGCAATATCCTTAATGAACATCGACGCAAAAATTCTCAACAAAATTTTAGCAAATCACATACAAAAATATATTACAAAGATAGTGCACCACGATCAAGTGAGTTTTATCCCAGGGATGCAAGGTTGATTCGACATCTGGAAATCAATAAATGTAATTCACCAAATCAATAGACTTAAAGTCAAGAATCACATAATTATTTCAATAGATGCAGAAAAAGCATTCGATAAAATATAGCACCCCTTCATGCTCAAAACACTAGGAAAAATAGGGATAGTGGGAACATTCCTTAACATTGTAAAGGCCATCTATGCTAAGCCCATGATCGGTATCATTCTAAATGGTGAAAAACTGAAAGCATTTCCCCCTAAAAACTGGAACAAGGCAGGGATGCCCTCTTTCACCACTTCTATTCAACATTGTCCTTGAAACTCTAGCCAGAACACATAGACAAACCAAAGAAATTAAAGGGATATGGATAGGAAAAGAAGAACCCAAACTATCCCTATTTGCTGATGTCATGATTATATATTTAGAGGAACTGGGAAATTCCACCAGAAAACTTTTAGAACTCATAAGTGAATTCAGTAAAGTAGTAGGATATAAGATCAATGCTCATAAATCTAATGCATTTTTATATGTAACTGATGAATCCTCAGAAATCGAAGTTAGGAAAACTACCCTGTTCACAATAGCCTCGAAAAAAATAAAATACTTGGGAATCAATTTCACAAAACAGGTGAAAGACCTCTACAATGAGAACTACAGAGCACTAAAGAAAGAGATTAAAGAAAATCTTAGAATATGGAAAGATCTCCCATGTTCTTGGATAGGCAGAATTAATATTGTCAAAATGGCCATACTACCTAAAGTACTATACAGATTCAATGCAATTCCAATTAAAATCCCAATGACATACCTCACAGAAATAGAGTAAGCAATCATGAAATTCATCTGGAAGAATAAGAAACCCAGAATAGCTAAAGCAATCCGTAGTAGGAAGAGTGAAGCAGGGGGTATCGCAATACCAGAACTTCAATAAAAGCAAATACAAAGCAATAGTAACACAAATGGCATGGTATTGGCAGCAAAATAGACAAGTAGATCAATGGTACAGAATAGAGGACACAGACACAAGGCACCAAAACAGACAGGTAGATCAATGGTACAGAATAGAGGACACGGACACAAACCCAAATAAATACAGTTTTCTCATATTAGACAAAGGTGCCAAAAACATGCAATGGAGAAAAGATAGCCTCTTCAACAAATGGTGCTGGGAAAACTGGAAATTCATATGCAGCAGAATGAAACTAAACCTCTATCTCTCACCCTGCACAAAACTCAACTCAAAATGGATCAAGGACCTTGGAATCAGACCAGAGACCCTGCATCTTATAGAAGAAAAAGTAGGTCCAAATCTTCAACATGTCTGCTTAGGATCACACTTCCTTAACATGACTCCCATAGCCCAAGAAATAAAAGCAAGAATCAATAACTGAGATAGGTTCAAACTAAAAAGCTTTCTCTCAGCAAAGGAAACTATCAGCAATGTGAAGAGAGAGCCTACAGATGGAGAGAATATCTTTGCCACTCATACTTCAGATAGAGCACTAATTTCCAGAATCTATAAAGAGCTCAAAAAACTCTACACCACGAATACAAATAACCCAATCAACAAATGGGCTAAGGAAGTGAACAGACACTCCACAGAAGAAGATCTACAAGCAATCAACAGATCTATGAAAAAATGTTCAACATCTCTAGTAATAAGAGAAATGCAAATCAAAACTATCCTAAGATTCCATTTCACCCCAATTAGAATGGCAATTATCAAGAATACAAGCAACAACAGGCGTTGGAGAGGATGTGGGGAAAAAGGTACGCTCATACATTGCTGGTGGGGTTGCAAATTAGTGCAGCAACTCTGGAAAGCAATGTGGAGATTCCTTAGAAAACCTGGAATGGAACCACCATTGGACCCAGCTATCCCACTCCTTGTCCTATACCCAAAGGACTTAAAATCAGCATACAATAGTGATGCAGCCACGTCAATGTTCATAGCTGCTCAATTCATAGTAGTCAGATTGTGGAACCAACCTAGATGCCTTTCAATTGATGAATGGATAAAGAAACCATGGTATATATATGCAAAATGGAATATTACTCTGCCATGAAGAATGATAAAATTATGGCATTTGCAGGCAAATGGATGAAATTGGAGAATATCATGCTAAGTGAGATAAGCCAATCTCAAAAAACCAAAGGACGAATGAACTCGCTGATAAGCGGATGATGATACATAATGGGGGGTGTGGGAGGGAGGCAACAATGGAGGAAGGAGGGACTGTATGGAGGGAAAAGAGGGGTGGGAGGGTTGGTGGGGAGGAAAAAATAACAGAATGAATCAAACACCATTACCCTATGTAAATGTATGATTATGCAAATGGTATGCCTCTACTTCACGTACAAACAGAGAAACAAGATGTACCCCATTTGTTTACAATTGAAAAAAAACATGCAAGCACAAAGCTCACAAAATGGTCGGATTCAAAATACTCAGATGCTGTCAAGGTGGTGTGTAAATCATGTTTATTTCTAGTATAAAAGTTAAATGAGTACTATAGGTAAAATCATTAGTGTATTATTGCACAGTGTAAGTAGATATGAAGTGTGGTATAAAAAACACAAAAAAGAGGGGTTGATGTAAAAGTGTAGAATCTTCGCATGCGGAGACATTAACATGTTACCAGGTTAAGTGAGAATATCATGACTATGTTTTATACAAGCTTTGTGGTGACCACAAAGGAAAAAAGAAAAAATAATGGTAGATACCCAAAAGCTAAAGAGAAATGACAAAAAGCATATCACTACAAACGTAGAAAGTCACAAAAGAAGATGGCGAGACTGGAAGAAAGGAGCAAAGTTGAGTTACAAAACAGAAAGCATGTGTTCTTCACTGTGAATCAATTCTAAATTTATTAGAAATTGATGTATACAACAATATTTAAGAAGTAGAAGGAAAATTTGGGGCCTTCGCTGGCTTAACCAGAGGATCTAAACCATTTTCAATGATCATTTATAAGAAGAAATATAACAGGAAGGAAAATTAACTGAACACATTAAGAAAGAAAATAGTTTTTAAAAACATTTTATTATCATCAGTAAGTTTATTTATGTTAAAGATGTATCAGATGTGAATAAGAAATGAAACAAAAATTCAATAAAATTTTCAGGGATTGTATGATGCTTTAACAGAAAGCAATTTAGATTATCATTTCATATATAGATGAAAAAAGTTCTGATGGAATATAGGTCTGAATGTTAAAATGGATTTACAAGAGAGGGAACTGAACATATTTCAAGACAAAAGAAGGACATAATTAGGAAGATGTTTGGTTTTCTGAACTAGACAGTCCATAATTTAAATAAAGAAGGAACTACCAGTTCTTTCTACACAGGTGAAGTTAAAAACAAGCATCCATCAAAAAACATGCCTATAATTTTTAGAAAATATATGTTAATGATTATAAATTATAAAATCATAAATAATATAAACTGCCAAGATAAAATCTAGAATAAATTATACAATAGAACTGAAAAAAATCTGATAATAATGTTTACTTGAAAAATGAACTTAAATTAGCAAGCAAAAGAATTTTCATTGAGGTTTATTATAAAGTAATGTTAATTAGAATGCTGACAAATTACTATTTTACCTAAATAAATATGCAATTTAAATTAGGACAAATAAAAAATAAAAACAATTTAAAAAAGCAAAAAAAAAATTAAATGAAATATTTATGTTTTATATCAATACATCCATTCTTTGAAAATGATTCTTAGAAAACATTTCAAAAACATGAAAAACTATGCAGGAGATATTAATCCACATCTAATATCATTTTCCTTCATGACATCAATTGTACCTAAACCTTCCTTTACTTTTCTGTAGTGATGTCGGTACAAACTTTTGTTTCTTTCTCTGTAACACTGAAGCTTCAACAGAGAAGAAATGTGTTTGCTTTATTCACTTGTGTTTCTTTCCACATCTGTCACATTGATACTCATTTTACACATGATAATGTATGAGAATAGGAATAAATAAGGAAATTAATATTATCTATTCTTCAGTTTGGTTCAGAAAACAGGCATTTTGATTTTGTTTTTAGGAAAATAGAAACCTAAGAAGTTTGTGTGATATAGTATAATAAATCACAAAATAACAATATTTAGTAAAATGGAACAGTGAACCTACTTTCTAATTTTAATACAACATAAAGGTAAATAACTTTTATATGATAATACTAATATTACACCTCTGATAAAAAGGATAAAAAAGATACAAATAAATGAATAATAATATCAGGGCTGTCTCCTTTGGTTTAATAAATTCTGACTAAAGCAGAGGAGTCCTTGGCAGAGACCAAAAGCACACATGCAGGTGGGATGTGGCCACTCAGTGAAGGAGAATCATTTCAATGTGACCCAAGTTCTCCATCCTGACTTCTCAACTTCTTTTGCAGTTTTGCTGGTGAGAAGATTCTCATGATTTTCACTCTGACGATCTCCCAGGCACAATCACTGTATTTCTTCTCTTCCAGGTAGAGATGGATTCTCTGGATGCACCTCCTCAAGAACAGGGTCAGTCCCTCAGTTTACAGAACAGGTTCTTCCTCTTCCATCTCCTGTACTAAGCAGGTCTCCAGGTCTTGCTCATGGTGTCCAATGAAGAGTTTGCCCAGGAGGGTGGTGTTCAGGCAGCAGAGGAGTGCTCCGGGTGGAAGAGGCTGAAGATCTGCTGGAGCATCCCATGGAGGACAGACATGGCCTAGACCTTCTGGAACTGGCTGCTGTGCACATCTCCCAGGGGAACTGGAAGTCCCTCTGTCCTTCAGACACAAGGAAGGGAATAGTCTCCTCATTTATCCCAGGAGCACAAAGGTGGGCCTCAGAATTGAGGCAGGTCACAGTCCAAGATCCAACAGGGCCGTAGCTGTCCACCACCAGGGCAGTTAGAAGCGGAAGTAGGAGGGCCACGTGGAAATGAGGATGCTGCTGGCCTGGCTGATCTGGGGTCTGGGTGAACCTTGGACCCTGGGTTCTGCGAAGACACTGTCTATGCATGTCTTTTAAATAGGGAACACAAACTTTTTATCTAAACATTTTTCTACACTTGTCCTTTCCTGTCCTTTTTTGTTTTCATTTGTGTATTATTCTGCTGATGGCTCAACATCAACTTATGACATCAACTTCTCTATTGATTTTATAAGAGAAGTTTAATTTTTTTCCATATATTTCCAATGTGCCAATCCAAATCGATACTTATAAATTAAAACCAGAAGTCTGTGTATATGTATGTAAATAATCACACACACATTTTATTATGTATAAATATTTCTTTTTTCTATTCTAGAAACAAATCTTTAGCCCTGATCCTAACAGCTATTCTTACCCTTCTTCCTTTACATATAAAGTCTGGATCCCATAGACCTATGGGTCTCTGCATTTGTTCAATGTTTTTCCAGATCATCACTGGCAATTAAACTTCATGAGTGGGGTGGTTTGTTGTTTCATTCACAGCAGAGGCTGCTGATCACTGGTGAATTAGCCTCCTCTGTGTTTCTCTCCTAGAACACATTCGGGCAGGTCCATGTGCTTAACCTTCACTGAGCCACGATATCAGGATCAATGTAGATATTGTCCTTTCTGTCCACTATTTTCTTGCTGAGATCTGCAGTGCTCCTTGGTCTGTACCAATAATCTTGGGAGAAATCCAGGTTCTTCTCAGGTGCTTATGTGTGTGAAGGTTCTAGTTGTAAGATAATGTTAGTTCCCCAGCACCACCTCGCTCACAGGTGGTTATCACAACTTTAACACCCTCTGCTCTAGGACGACAAGGTGTCCTCAGTCCACGATCATCAGATGCAGCCCAGAGAAGAGACTCACTCGCATCCTGATGGCACGAGGACTCTTTTACTAAGGAGGGCTTTGTTTCTTTGTTAAAAAAAAGAAACTCTCCATGATCCTTTTCCCTGTCCTTAGGGTTCTTGTCTGGAGGATCCTGGCTATCTGAGGTGACCTCCTGCTTACTTGATTCTTATCCTGTGTTAAGATCGAATTCCCAGCTTCAGTTTCTCAGATGCTGAAAGCAAAGGTTTGTTTTGTCTGTGTGTAAGGAGGAATTATTCAATTACAATCATTTCACCCTCTGTAGTCAAATAAGTTTTACATGCCAATCACAACCACGGTGATTCTTTAGGTAGAAAACTGAGTCCTTGTTATCCTTAGAGTTCCTGAACTGGGCACAGGGGATTCCTAGGTGATGTTTCCTTTCTTTAGAAGCTTGTATTATAGAAACTGGGGACCCTCAGTTGTTCATCCAATCAGCATGATTCTGTTTTCTTTGTCTATGAATGACTTACTCTGACCACCTAGGGCAGCGAGCTCCAGGCTAACAGGTCCAAGAGTGAGAGTGTCTTTCCTTTACTTATTCATGATTTTTCATGAATAAGGTTTCAACAGCCTCTCCTGCAAAAAAAAAAAAAAAATTATAACTTGTTCTCTATAGAGTGGGCTTTTTGACCAAGTTTCGTCTTGCTGCTCCTGTATTACTTTCTACCTCATCCTGAGTTTAATATAAACTAAGAGAAGTAAAAGAAAGGCAAAGGGGCTGTGGCATTTTTCTCTACAATTAATTAATCAATTATTAAATAAAATAAAATAATTTTTTTTATTGTACACTCATGGAGTACAACTTTGCATTTCTCTGGTGGCACATGATGTAGAGTCACACCACTCATGTAATCATACATGTACATAGGATAATGATGTTTGTTGCATTCCAGTATCTTTCCTTCCCCCTGCTTCCTCCACTCCCCTCATTTCCCTCTACACAATCTAAAGTACCTCCATTTTTCCCTTACCCTGCCACCCCATTGTGCATCAGCATTCACTTATCAGACAAGACAATTAGCTTTTGGTTTTTTGGGATTGACTTATTTCACTTGGTATGATAATTTCCAACTCCATCCATTTACCTGCAAATGCCATAATTTTATTCTCCTTTATGATTGTGTAATATTTCACCACATATATACATATATACCACAGTTTCTTTATCCATTCATCTATTGAAGGGCATCTAGGTTGGTTCCACAATCTAGTTATTGTGAATTGAGCAGCTATGAACACTGATGTGCCTGCATCACTGTAGCATGCTGATTTTGTCCTTTGGTTATAAACCAAGGAGTTGATAGCTGGGTCAAATGGTGGTTCCATTCCAAGTTTTCTGAGAAATCTTCATAGTGCTTTCCAGAATGGCTGCACCAGTTTGCAATCCCACCAGCTATGTGTGAGTGTACATTTTCCCCCACATCCTAGCCAACACATATTGTTGCTTGTATTCTTGATAATAGTCATTCTAATTGGGGTGAGATGAAATCTTATAATAGTTTTGATTTGCATTTGTCTAGTTCCTAGAGATGTTGAAACTTTTTCATATATCTGTTGATCACTTGTATGTCTTCTGTGAAGTGTCTGCTCAGTTCCTTGACCCATTTATTGATTAGGTTCTTTGTATGTTTGGTGTAAAGTTTTTTGAGTCCTTTATAAATTCTGGAGAATAGTGCTCTATCTGAAGTACCTGTGGTAAAGATTTTCTTCTACTCTGTAGGCTCTCTCTTCATATTGTTGATATTTCCTTTGCTGAGAAAAAGTTTTTTAGTTTGAATCCATCCCATTTATTGATTCTTACTTTTATTTCTTGCGCTTTGGGAGTCATATTAAGGAAGTCTTGTCCTAAGCTGACATGATAAAGATTTTGGCTTTTCTTCTATTAGGTGCAGGGTCTCTGGTTTAATTCCTAGGTCCTTGATCCATTTTGAGTTGAGTTTTGTGCAGGGTGAGATATAGGGGTTTAATTTCATTTTGCTGCATATGGGTTTCTAGTTTTCCCAGCACCATTGGTTGAAGAGTCTATCTTTTCTCCACTGGCACCTTTGTCTAGTATGAGCTGTGTTTATGTGGGTTTGTCTCAGTATCCTCTATTCTGTACCATTGGTCTACCTGTCTATTTTGGTGCCAATACCATGCTGTTTTTGTTACTATTGCTCAGTAGTATAGTTAAGGTCTGGTACTGTGATGCCTCCTGATTCACTCTTATTGTTAAGGATTGCCTTGGCTATTCTGAGTCTCTTATTTTTCCAAATGAAGTTCATGATTGCCTTTTCTAGTTCTATGAAGAATGTCATAGGAATTTTAATAGGAATTGCATTAGAGCTGTATAGTATTTTTGGTAGTATGGCCATTTTGACAATATTAATCCTGCCTATCCAAGAACATGGGAGATCTTTCCATCTTCTAAGATCTTCTTCAGTTTCTTGCTTTGTGTTCTGTAGTTTTCATTGTAGAGGTCTTTCACCTCTTTCGTTAGATTGATTCCCAAGTGTTTTATTTTATTTTAGTTTTTGAGGCTACTGTGAATGGGGTAGTTTTCCTAATTGCTCTTGCAGTGGATTTATCACTGATACAGAGAAATGCATTTGATTTTTGGGTATTGATTTCATATCCTGCTACTTTGCTAAATTCATTTATGAGTTCTAGACATTTTCTGGTGGAATTTTTTGGATCTTCTAGATATAGAATCATGTTGTCAGTAAATAGTGATAGTTGAGTTCTTCTTTTCCTATTTGTATTTCTTTAATTTCTTTCCTCTGTCTAATTGCTCTGGCTAGAGCAAGAGTTTCAAGGACGATGTTGAATAGAAGTGGTGAAAGAGGGCATCCCCATCTTGTTCCAGTCTTTAGGGGGAGGGCTTTCAATTTTTCTCCATTTAGAATGATGTTGGTCTTGGAACTAGCATAGATGGCCTTTACAATGTTGAGATATGTTCCTACTATCCCTAGTTTTTCTAGCGTTTTGAGCATGAAGAGGTGTTGTATTTTGTCAAATGCTTTTTCTTCATCTATTGAGATGATCAAATGATTCTTGTCTTTAAGTCTATTGATGTAATGAATTATATTTATTGATTTATGTATGTTGAACCAACCTTGCATCCCTGGGAAGAACTTCACTTGATCATGGTGTAGTATATTTTTAACATGTTTTTGTATGTGATTTGCCAGAATTTTATTGAGAATTTTTGCATGTATGTTCATAAGGGATATTGGTCTGAAGTCTGAAGTTTTCTTTCCTTGGTTTATCTTTGTCTGGTTTTGATATCAGGGTGATATCAGCCTCATAGAATGAGTTTGGGAGGGTTCCCTCCTTTTCTATTTCATGGAATTATTTAAGGAGTATTGGTTTTAAATTCTTCTTTGAAGGTCTTGTAGAACTTGGCCAAGAATTGGTCTGGTCTGTTGGTAGGTTTTTGATGGTGTCTTCTATTTCATTGCTTGAAATTAATGTTTAAATTGTCTATGTCTTCCTGATTCAGTTCAGGTAGGTCATATCTTTCTAGAAATTTGTCAATGTCTTTGAGATTTTCTATTTTATTGGAGTATAAGTTTTCAAAATAATTTCTAATTAACTTCTGTATTTCAGTAGTGCCCATTGTGATATTTCCCTTTTGATCATGAATTTTAGAAATTTGAGTTTTCTCTCTGTTTTTCTTCATTAGTGTAGCTAAGGGTTTATCAATTTTATTTATTTTTTTAAAGAACCAACTTTTCATTTTGTCAATTTTTTGAATTTTTTTGTTTCAATTTCATTGATTTCATCTCTAATTTTAATTATTTCCTGTCTTCTACTTTTTTTGTGTGTTGATTTGTTCTTTTTCCAGGGCTTTGAGATATAATGTTAGGTCATTTATTTGTTGACTTTTTATTCTTTTAATGAATGTACTCAATACAATGAACTTTCATCTTACCACTGTTTTCATAATGTCCCAGAGATTTTGGTATGTTGCATAGGTATCCCCTCATTTACCTCTAGGTATTTTTTAATTTCTTCTCTGATATCTTCTGCTATCCATTTATCATCCAATAGCATGTTATTTAGTCTCCAGGCTTTGGAGTAGTTTCCATTTTTTATTTTATTGTTTCTTTCTAGTTTTATTCCATTATGATCTGATGGAATGTAAGGTAGTATTTCTATTTTTTTTTTTTTTTGAATTTGCTGAAAGTTGCTTTGTGGTATAAGATATGGTCTATTTTAGAGAAGGATCCACATGCTACTGAGAAGAAAGTGTATTTGCTTGAAGATGGATGAAATACTCTATAAATATCTGTTAAGTCTAAATTATTGATTGCATTAGTTAGTTCTGTAGTTTCTTTGTTAATTTTTGTTTGGAAGATCTATCCAGTGGTGAGAGAGGTATGTTAAAGTCACTCAAATTATTGTGTCATTGTCTATTTGATTCTTGCAATTGAGGAGGGTTTGTTTGATGTACATAGATGCTCCATTGTTTGAGGCATATATATTTACGATTGTTATGTGTTGATGATGTATGATTCCATTAAGCAATATGAAATGTTCTTCTTTATCCCTTCTGACTAACTTTGGCTTGAAGTTCACTTTATCTGATATGAGGGTGGAAACCCCTGCTTGTTTACATAGTCCATGTGAATGATATGTTTTCTTCCAACCTTTCACCTTCAGTCTGTGGATGTCTTTTCCTAGCAGTAAAAGACAGCATATTATTGGGGTTTTTGAAAAATCCAATCTGCCAGTCTATGTCTTTTGATTGATAAGTTTAAGCCATTAACATTCAGGGTTATTATTGAGATATGATTCACATTCCTGGTCATTTTGGTTTGTTTTTGGTTTTTAACTTGACTTAGTTTCTCCTTTGTTTGACTTTTTCTTTAGTGTATTTCCTCCCTTTGCTGCTTTTCATTTTTTTTTTTTCTTTTCCTCCTCATGGAATATTTTGCTAAGAATGTTCTGAAGTGCAGGCTTTCTAGTTGTGAATTCTTTTAAATTTTGTTTATCATGGAAGGATTTTATTTCATCTTCATATCTGAAGCTTAGTTTTGCTGAATATAAGATTCTTGGTTGGCATCCATTTTCTTTCACAGCTTGATATATATTATTCCATGATCTCCTGGTGTTGAGGGTCTGGGTTGAAACTGGTTTCCCCCTGTATGTAATTTGATTTTTTTCTCTTACAGCCTTTAAAATTCTAGCCTTATTCTGTATGTTAGTCATTCTCATTATAATGTGCCTTACTGTGGGTCTGCTATAATTTTGTACATTTTGGGATTCTGTAAGCCTCTTGTAGTTGATTTTATGTTTCTTTCTTTAGACTTGGGAAATTTTCTGATATTTTGTCATTGAAAAGATTGTGCATTTCTTTGGTTTCTATCTCCATGCCTTCATCTATTGCAATGAATCTTAGATTTGGTCTTTTCATGTTATCCCATATTTCTTGGTAGTTACGTTCATGGTTTCTTACCATCTTCTCTGTATGGTCTACTTATTTTCAAGAGTATATATTTTGTCTTCATTGACGGAGGTTTTGTCTTCCGAGTGGTCTAGTCTGTTGGTAATATGTTCCATTGAATTTTTAATTTGCTTTATCGTTTCTTTCATTTTGAGGATTTCTGTTTGATTCCTTTTTATAATCTGTCTCTTTATTGATCTTTCACTTCCTGTATTTCTCTCTGATACCATCTTTTACTTCAAAGATAAGTCAATGTACATTCTAAATTCCTTCTCTGACATTTGTTCTACTGTGCTGGATTCCATTATTGGAGCATCTTGGTTTGTTTACTTTGGTCCCTTTTTTTTTTCATGTTGTTTGTATGTCTTCCTACCTAGCAGTACGGCTCTGAGGCAATACAGTTTCTACTTTCCAGTTTTATAGTGCCCATGAAGGTTTCCAGTATCTCACCTTCAAGGGGAAGACCAATATTAAGAGCACCCACTGCAAACAATATACAACCTTAAAGCAAATAGCTCCTATTAAGGCATCTACAGTTTTGTCACAATAAGCAGAAATGATGTGTTCAATTATTGCCTACAATATAAACACTAAGTTTGCTAAAAGGATTTACTATTTAAAATGATGGGCAATGAGGGAACAGAAGTAGTGTAAGATGTGATGTTTATGAGGGAGGAGAGAAGACAGAGGTTAAAATCTATAGTAAGGGGCTTCAAGATGGCGGCCTAGAGGGTGGCTGCATTTCATGTTGCTCCAGGACTCAGGATTCAAAAGAGGAGATATTGAGAGACTCGGGACCAACTCAAAGCAGCCAGGTGAGTCTCTCCCGTTGGGGAAGCATCCCGGATGGGGCGATAGTCCTGGAACGCAGGGAACTTTGTGAAGTAGAGCTGCCCGGCGAGACACCCCTCCCCCTGCTGGAGCAGTGAACTTGGACAACTGGGAGCATCATAGAGGAGTCCGCTCAGCAAAGCGCTGGGACTCAGAGCAACCACAGGGGCTCCGGCGGCTGCCCAGAGGAGGAGCAGTGAGGAGAGCTGTTTGGACTCAGAGTGACCACTCCTGAACACCGGGGACCTGCCCGGAGGAGGGGGAGGAGGAGGAGGAGGAGGAACGTGGCCACTTGGATTCGGAGTGACTATACCAGAGCTAAAGGCGGTTGCCAGAGGAGGAGCGGTGCGGTGAGCTGTTTGGACTCAGAGCGACTGCTTCTGAACACCAGGGCCTGCCCTGAGGAGGAGGAGGAGGAGGAGGAGGAGGAGCACGGCCGCTTGGATTTGGAGTGACTATAGTAGAGCTACAGGTGGATGCCAGAGGAGGAGCAGTGCGGTGAGCTGTTTGGACTCAGAGCGACTGCTTCTGAACACTGGGGCCTGCCCTGAGGAGTAGGAGGAGGAGGAGGAGGAGCGCGGTGGGTCGTTTGCTCTTGCAGTGACTGCATTAGAGCTCCAGGCAGCAGCTCAGAGGAGGAGGCGATTGGTGAGTTGTTTGGACTCAAAGCGACCACTCCTGAACACCGGGGGGCTGACTGGAGGAGAAGCGCGGTGGGTCACTTGGTCTCGAGTGGCCGCACCAGACCTCTGGGCGGCTGCCTGGAGGAGGTGTGCAGCGGGTCACATGGATTCAGAGCAACTCAGAGTGACCGCTCCTGAACACTCAGGGGGTTACCTGGAGGAGGAGGAGGAACGGGGCGGGTCACTTGGACTTGGAGTGACTGCCCAGGGCTACAGGTGGTTGGCGGGAGGAGGAGGCACGCAGTGAGTTGCTTGGACTCCTAGTGACCACATTGGAACACCGGGCGGCTGTCTGGAGGAAGAGGCATGCGGCGGGTCTCTGGGACTCAGAGTGATTGTACGGGGCTCCAGGTGGCTGCTCAGAGGAGGGGCCCCATAGCCAGGCGATTAAGTGCAGAGCAGGGTCCCAGGACCTAGGAGGCTTCTTGGTGGAAGAGCCGCACAGAGACACGCTTAGGGGTGGAGCGAAGGTTCCAGGCCTGCGGGCAGATTCTCTGAGGAGAAGCAGCCTAAGGAGACTCGTCTGCGAAGGGTGAGGCTCCCAGGCCCAGGAGGTAGGGCCGGGCCCCTGGGAACTTTGCAGAGGAAGGCAGCCCAGCCTAGGTGGTAGCTGTAGATTGAGGGGAACCTCTAGGAGGGGATCTGACCAGCGAGACCTCCCCACCGTGTGAGTCTTCCCTGCCGGGTGAGGTTTCCCCACAAGGATGGTAAAACCAGAGACACAGGCCCAAACAGGCCTTGCCTCAGCCCGCAGCCTAGTTCCCCTTTGGATGACCATTGGTCAACAAGTGGAGGCACCTCTGCCCACTAGCAGGGAATATACCCCACCTGAAGGCCACCACTCCTAGAGAGGCAACTTCCTTGTGGAGCACCGCATTATCAACTTCCTCTAAGACTTCAGCCTACTGAAGGCTAAGAGGGGATATATATAGAAATCTTCAAGGACATTGTAAGTCGGTGGAGGAAATCTGCAATATCTCAGCGGTCCACTGATACCTGAACAATATGAGAAAACAAGGAAAGAAAATGCCGCAAACAAATCTAGATGTTACATCAATAAAACCCAATGACAGCATGGCAGAAAAAATGACAGAAAGGGAGTTCAGAATGTACATAATTAAAATGATCAGGGAAGCAAACGATGAGATGAAAGAGCAAATGCAGGCACTGAATGATGAGATGGAAGAGCAAATGCAGGCATTGAATGATCGCACCAATCGACAGTTAAAAGAGCAAATACAGGAAGCAAAAGATCATTTCAATAAAGAGTTAGAGATATTGAAAAAAAACCAAACAGAAATCCTTGACATGAAGGAAACAATAAACCAAATTAAGAACTCCATAGAAAGCATATCCAGTAGGATAGAACACCTGGTAGACAGAACCTCAGACATTGAAGACAAAATATTTAACCTTGAAAACAAAGTTGAACAAACAGAGAAGATGGTAAGAAATCATGAACAGAATCTACAAGAATTATGGGATATCATGAAAAGGCCAAATTTAAGAATTATCGGGATTGAGGAAGGCTTAGAGAAACAAACCAAAGGAATGAACAATCTATTCAGTGAAATAATATCAGAAAATTTCCCAAATCTGAAGAATGAAATGGAAAATCAAGTTCAAGAGGCTTATAGGACTCCAAATACACAAAATTACAACAGACCCACACCAAGGCACATTATAATGAAAATACCTAACATACAAAATAAAGACAGAATTTTAAAGGCTGTGAGAGAGAAGAACCAAATTACATTCAGGGGGAATCCAATACGGATATCAGCAGATTTTTCAATCCAGACCCTAAAAGCTGGAAGGGCCTGGAACAACATTTTTCAAGCCCTGAAAGAAAATGGATGCCAACCAAGAATCTTATACCCAGCAAAACTTACCTTCAAATTTGACGATGAAATAAAATCCTTCCATGATAAACAAAAGCTAAAAGAATTTACAAAAAGAAAGCCAGCACTACAGAACATTCTCAGCAAAATATTCCATGAGGAAGAGATGAAAAACAAAGAAACAAATCAGCAAAGGGAGGAATTATCCTAAAGGAATTGTCAAATAAAGGAGGAACCAAGTCGTGTCAAATAAATAAATAAATAAATAAATAAAATTTAAAAAATGAACCAAATGACCGGGAATCCAAATCATATCTCAATAATAACCCTGAATGTTAATGGCCTGAATTCATCAATCAAAAGACTGGCAGATTGGATTAAAAAGAAAGATCCAACAATATGTTGCCTGCAAGAGACTCACCTCATAGAAAAAGATACCCCATAGACTAAAGGTGAAAGGATGGGGAAAAACATACCATGCACATGGACTCAGCAAAAAAGCTTGAGTATCCATCCTCATTTCCGATAATGTGGACTTCAAGCCAAAGTTAGTCAGAAGGGATAAAGAAGGTCATTTCATACTGTTTAAGGGAAGCATTAATCAGCAAGATATAACAATCATAAACATCTATGCCCCGAACACTGGCTCATCCATGTATGTCAAACAAATCCTTCTCAATTTGAGAAACTAAATAGACCATAACACAATAATACTAGGTGATTTTAACACGCCTCTCTCACCACTGGACAGATCTTCCAAACAAAAATTGAACAAAGAAACCATAGATCTCAATAACACAATCAATAATTTAGACTTAACGGACAGTTATAGAATATACCATCCAACCAAGAGCGAATACACTTTCTTCTCAGCAGCACATGGATCCTTCTCTAAAATAGACCATATATTATGCCACAAAGCTAATGTTAGCAAATACAAGAAGATAGAGACACTACCATGTATTCTATCAGATCATAATGGATTGAAGTTAGAAATAAATGAAAGAGTAAAACACAGAAACTATTCGAACATCTGGAGATTAAACAATATGCTATTATATGATGAATGGATAACAGAAGATATTAGGAAGGAAATTAAAAAATTCTTAGAGGTAAATGAGAACAAAGAAACATCATATCAAAATCTCTGGGACACTATGAAAGCAGTACTTAGAGGGAAATTTATTGCATGGAGCGCATTTAATAAAAGTAGTAAAACTCAACAAATAAATGACCTAACACTACAACTCAAAGCCCTAGAAAAAGAAGAACAGAACAGCACCAAAAGTAGTAGAAGACAGGAAATAGTTAAACTCAGAGCTGAAATCAATGAAATTGAAACAAAAGAAACAATACAAAAAATTGACAAAATAAATAGTTGGTTCTTTGAAAAAATAAACAAAATTGATAAACCTTTAGCCACACTAACAAAGAGAAGTCGAGAGAAAACCCAAATCACTAAAATTTGGAATGAACAAGGAAATATCACAACAGACATGAGTGAAATACAAAACATAATTAGAAGCTATTTTGAAAATCTATACTCGAACAAAACAGAAAACCTCGAAGACATCAGCAGATTTCTAGAGACATATGAATTGCCTAAACTGAACGAGGAGGACATACACAATTTAAATAGACCAATTTCAAGTAATGAAATAGAAGAGGTCATCAAAAGCCTACCAACAAAGAAAAGTCTGGTACCAGATGGGTTCTCAGCCGAGTTCTACAAAACCTTTAAAGAAGTGCTCATTCCAATACTTCTCAAAGTATTCCACGAAATAGAAGAGGAGGGAACCCTCCCAAACTCATTCTATGAAGCCAATATCACACTGATACCTAAACCAGACAGAGACACATCAAGGAAAGAAAATTTCAGAGCAATATCCTTAATGAACATCGACGCAAAAATTCTCAACAAAATTTTAGCAAATCGCATACAAAAACATATTAAAAAGACAGTGCACCGTGATCAAGTGGGTTTGATCCAAAAAAAAAAAAAAAAAATCTATAGTAAGAGTGAGGGAGGAATTAATAGAGGTTTGCTGTTAGCATGAGAGAAGTGAGAAAGAGATTCCAGGGAGACAAGTAGATCAGAGAAAAAACATGTACAGATTTTTTTTTAAAAAGTAGAAGTATGGGAATACACAACAAAATTAACATACTATTCAGACATTCCATTCCTCAATAAATCGATCCATGAGATATTTGGATTCAAAGATGGTAGAGGTGTGTGAGAGAGAGAGAGGGAAAGAAAAATAAAAATTGTCTCAATGGACAATTAAACAATAGCTTTCGTTGGCTTTCAAAATTTTTCTCAGCTTCCCTTCTCTGCCAAATAGGTGGGCTTATCTGAAGTTTGATGGTAGGTCCAGGCCAGTTGGGTGGGCAAGCTGATAGCAAGATGCCCTCAAACCCTCTTCTAGTATCCCGCCCCCCCCCACATTGTAATGGGCCCCTTCTGTCCCTGCACACCTCAGGACTCACTGAGTTGGTGTGAGACTGGTTTTCTACAGTTTCTCCAACCTGTGCTCCCCCTCCCCCGCCCCAGAAACCTGTTCTGTCTCCGGCTTTCCACAGGCCTGCCAGGCCCAGACTGGCCCTTGGCAGTCCTAGGGACAATCTGATGGCTTTAGGCTTCAGATTTCCCAGGCTCTGCCTTGCTGCAGTCTCAAGATCTCAATGCCATTTCAACTTGCAGACAGACCACCAGGAATGTGCTCACACACAGGAGCGACCCTGCAAAGAGGCAGCCAGATGGTGGCCACTAGTATACCCAGCAAGAAGACCTCAGGTGCAAGCAGATCTGCAGGTACCCCAACAATACATCTTTAGGCCCTGGCCAGCGTCTCCAGACTGAGGCGGCCACTCCCTGAGATGCCAGAGGTGATGGCAGCAAACTTGGCCCTGGACTTCCAAGATGGCAGTGGCCGCATGTACCCAAACCTGTGGGTACCCTGACAATGGACTTCCAGGCAGCAACCAGCAGCTGGTAATAGGCAGCAGGCTATCTACATGTGGTTTGTGGGCAGTTTGTGGGCAAATAACAGGTGTATATCAGGCAGTGGGTGATAAGCAGGTTAAAGGCAGGCAAACTAGCAAACCAGTGGATAAACGGGGATGTGAGGGGCAAACAGCAAGGGATCAGTGGGCAGTGAGGGCTGCCTCACAGAGAAACAGTATTTCCTCTGCTTGAATACTGAGTCACAGAGCCACAAGGAATGCAGGCTCCCTCTAGTTTGCCATCTAGGAATCTCCTATTTATTTATTTTTGAGGCAGGGTTTCACTAAGTTTTCAAGGGTGGCCCTTGAACATGTCATCCTCCTGCCTCAGCTTCCTGATAGTTTGGATTAGGCGTGCACCACTGCACCCAGCCCAGTTTTCTCTGTAATTTTTTTTTTAAGATGTAAGATTTGTTATTTCTCATTTTAACTTTCCTAGAAAGCAAAACTCCACAGTTGTTTGGGGAGCGAAATGGAAACAAATGTTAACATAACTGTCATGAAAGTGAAAGAAGGGAAATGACTTTCCCCAGACAAATGGCAAACTGTTAGCAAAAGCTGGAGGTCAGTGCTGCAGCAGAGGGGAAGAGTGAAGTCCAAGACTGAGGTGCACAAAGGCAGATGGGTTGCTGTTTCTGCAGAGCCTCCAAGAAGAGCAACCCAGGGTTGCAAAACAGCCCCCTGACCATTCTTCCATTTAATCCAGATGGGACCTGGTCTGAGGAGAGAAGTGAGCATCACGCCAATTGACTCACAGGAGGTCACCAGATGCAAGTAGACATTAGCCTTGCCTGGCACTCCACCTAGTGAATAATCCACTCAGACCAGGAAAAGGCTGCTTTGAGAAACCTGGAATTAAAGATAGAAAAGGGAAAGAGATAAACCTCAATGATTCTACTCTTAGTCTGGAAAAAAAAAATGATGATATTTAAAAAAAAATGGTAATGAATTTATTGCATGCTACACATAGACCATTTGCTGGTATAAAATATTTGAAAGTATCAGCTCAGTCCTCTCAGGATCCCTATTTGGATGACACTCGTTTCCAGGACTCTTTGGAGAGAAATCTTTGTGTGGAGGGATACGCAGACTTCCAATGCTGTCACCTGAGGGAGCGTGGAGATGATGGCCGGCGTGGAAGGTCCCATTAAACGAAGCCAGAATAGAAATGGACATGGGATTGCTGAGCCCAGGAGGGGCATGAAATCAGTAGAGCAGACAGGTTGAGGTGACGAAGGGCACTGGGTTCCACCTCAAATGTCAAAGTGTTGTTTTGTTGTTGTTGTTATTCAGTGGTTCTTGGGGCGACAGATTGGTTCGAATTGAACCAACTGACTTCTTGTTCTAAGGAAAAGCAGACTAACTATCTCTCAAATAGTTATGAGGCAGTAGATTTTTCTGCCAAATGAAGAAAGTATCAATGAATGATTTCTTAAAAAATATTTTCAAAGCACTTTATTAACTCA
The DNA here is from genome assembly GCF_902686455.1 of Sciurus vulgaris. NCBI lineage: Eukaryota > Metazoa > Chordata > Mammalia > Rodentia > Sciuridae > Sciurus > Sciurus vulgaris. The sequence continues at coordinate 39,621,232 of NC_136476.1, forward strand.
TTAACTGTAGTCATCTGGACTTTTATTTTGGACTTTTGAAGTTTATTCTTATTTTATTTTTGTGAGTTTAAGAACAAACAAAAAGCACCCAGGAATTTCCATTCTGCCTATAGCTCAGCAATGTGAGCTCTGACTCGTCTCCTCTGGATCCTCCTGATTCCACTGTCAACCCTCCTTACACCAGCCGGCTGTGCTCACCCCAGGGACACAAATCAGTTTCCTCCTCCATACCAGGTTGGACTTCTGGCTGTCTACTGATAAACCCAATGAAGAATTTTTCTCCTCTTTATCTTTTCACCCAACAATTGACCAAAAAGACCTTTTATGTGACCAAGATGAGGAGCATTCTGTTTCCAACTGGGAGGCAGTGATGGCTTTTAAAGAGCTGTTTAACCAAGCAAGGTTGACTTTCGCTCTGAGAGCAACCACGTTGGTTCGATTGCCTTTGATTGACTATGGTTGGCATCAAAATAGATGTTTTCCCCCACAAGTTAGTCTCTGATTGTGTTTAAAGATTTAATAGATAGCCTTTCGTTTTGCAAACATTGACCAGGTTGGACATATAAAAACCGTCCCTTCTGAGTTGCTGGCCTGCTGCCTATGTGCACGCACAGACATGACCCACACAGACACATCACATGGAGCTTTTCCTCTGTCCCCAGATTGCACACTCGGCACACATGCAGCAAAGGCCATCATGGTTGGGCAACACTGTGCCACGCTGGGGCCTCTGTGGGTGTCTGTGGGGCTGGGATGGTGCCCTAGTGCTAATAGTGTGGAGGCACTGGCTTCATGTGGAATCACAGCACATGGGACTTCTGATGACCCTTTCCATGGGCTCCATTAGGGTTTCCTTTATGAGAAAACAACCAAGATTTTTGTTTGTGTATTTGAATTCTTTCTTTCTTTTTTAAATTTATTTTTTAGTTGTAGATGGACACGATACCTTTATTCATTCACTTTTATATGGTGCTGAGGATCGAACCCAGTGCCTCACACATGCTAGGCAAGTGCTCTACCACTGAGCTACAACCCCAGCCCCTGTATTTGATTTCTTAAAGATCCCATCTCCACTAGCTTTATGACGGCTTCTCACAGGATGCAATATAATAACACTTTAGCTACTCACAATAATGGTGAATGGTTATAATTTGTTATTTAGATAGGTTTAATATTTTTTCTTTGTGAACTTTAATCCTCAGGAAGGAATCCAAATACTAATTAACAGTGCGGAATGCACCAGCAGGAATGAAAAAATGAGAGGGAGAGAGAATATTGATCTATCTTTTCCCTCCTTTCACTGAACTAAGGGAAATAAACGAATTCTCACAAAGGTCTTTGCCATTAGATATTGTGATCTTCAAATCTGTGCACTACTAATATTTATAATCCTTAAAAGACTCTGCCCTAAATATTGCTAAATACATTCAAATTCTGCCTATGACCCTGTTGTTCAATTATTGTTTGCATATTGTTTTTAGATGAACTGCATCGTGACTAGAATTGAAAGATTCCCTGGGTTGCACTAACCTCATGAATGAGCTCTCTGTGCTGGAAGTTCTGCGGGCCCCACTGGAGTGGCCCTATTCCCTGCCAGGGCTTTCCCTATGCTTTCCCTGCTTGGGACACTGATGTTGTCCTTATCTCTGGGGGAGGATTCTGCTTCCAGCCTCCATTTCAGTTATCTCTCCATTTTAGGGGAGACAACCTGAGAGACTGAATTCAGAAATCATGTCTATTAATCTGCAGCAACAGATATTGATCCATTTCCTGAGGACCCACCGTTATTCCAGTGGACACTAAGCGTGTCTGTTTTCCTTCCACATTGTCAAGCTGGCTTCTTCCATTTCTTCCTGTTACTAGTGCTGTACTTCAGTGTTTGGAACATATAGAGTCGCGTGCCTTGTGCAGTCACTTTCTAATGGATCAGAACGTGGAAACATCTAAACAGGAGCAGAGATAAGCTGCTGGATTCTTTGGCATTTCACTGGGTGCAGATGTGCAGGCAGGGCTCCTTCTGCTTACTGTTTCTGTACCTGGCTGGACATCATTAGGCACTGACTTTTTGCAACACAGGAATCAGTAGAGAGAAAGGGTCCAGTGTGGCCTGTTTCCATCTTAGTCCTGAGACTCAAAAAACCTGGGTGTCTCCAGGTTGTGTGGCCAGCATGATCCCTGGGCAACAGGGTGCTCCACTGCTTTCCTGATCTCCCTATTGAGTGGGATACATGCACTTGGGTGGGGTTGGGCCAGGAGGATACAGTCTGGCTCTGCAGGACCAGAAGGGCAGGGAGGGCTGCTCAGTGTCACTCCATCCCTGCCACCACCACTGTCCCTCGAGTGCTGCCTCCGTGTGCTGTCCCTCCAGTTCTGCTGAATGTGTGACCAATGAAGGAATCCAGGATATGAAACAACATATGGTTATAGAGATTTCAGGACAAGGAGACAATGTGGAGCTAAACCATAGAACTTTTGTATATAATATAATCATAAAATACGATGTGAATATAATGAAAAATTACATGAAGTGTAAGTGAGAAGTACACAAAGAATGGAAGTAGTCATAAGTGTTGGAAAGGTGTTAGTCCTCAAAGATAGCCAGGATTATTAAAAAAAAGAAAAAATCCAGGTAGACCTGCTCCTAAATGAGTTCCTTCACAAGGAACTCCTTCACTCACGGAGAAGTTTATGGAAGTTCCTTCACAAATCGTGGAGAGGGAAAGAAAGGCAGGGGACTAAAATCACTTCACACATAACGGCAGCCCTCTAGTTCATCAACAGGAGGGAAGAAATGGAAATCTCTAGTCTCAGAGAGAGATTTCAGTTAAAGTGAAGCTCCTTCCTTCCTCCTGAGTCGTTCACAATCACCTCCTGATTCACGTATCCATCAGTGCTCTGAGATTGCCGGTGTCCCTTCTGGTCCTACCCTTATAGAGTCCACAGGGTCATCTGGCAGCTGTGTCTTCCTAAGTCCTTCACTCTCCTCTGTGCTCTGATGGCCAAGTCCAGGCAGAAGTGATACAAGCTCATGCCTTACTCAGAGTGAGAGTGAGAACTTTCTGCTGGTTGTAACGGAAAAGATAGGATCTGGTTGTAGGAAGTCATTTGTAAAATGGACAAGTTACTATTAAGAAGAGTTAATGTACCATCCAACAGATTTTCCCTGATTCCCTTTCAGCGCCACACCAGGTGGGCGGCTCCCCTACCTCCAGTCTGTAGAACCTGGAGGTGGTGATAGGTCAGGAGGGTCTGGACCACTAAGTCTGGAGGAAAAGGAGGCATTCTTTTACCCAACAAACCTGTCCATTGCCCAAAGAGGACAGGCCCTCCCTGAAGCTTCAAGTATTTTCCCTACTGAAATAAAAACGCCAAGAAGACGAGTTCATTCCACTACTGGGGTCAGTTCTTTTCAGGAAAGAGACTCTTTAGCTTTGATAAAAACAAACAATAATAAGGTGAATGAAAGGAAACAGACTTTTGCATAAACAGGAAGAATTCCGCTCTCTGGATTAGATAAACCACCGTCTTCATCCGTGGTGGCCAGGAGGTGGCGCTGGTCTCCTGGATATCTTGTGTACTGGATCCTGCTTTGCATTTAGCTACAGCTACATCGACCTGTTATTGTAACAGGGAAATCCCCTTATTTCCAAAAATATTCATTAGAAGAGAGAAAGAGAAAAAAAATTCCACTTTTACAAGAGTTTCTGACAATCTGAAAACTTTCACTCAACTTCTGCTTTCATTTGGTGGGTTGATACTTTCAAGGTAAACTATGGGCGCAAACAAGGGAAGAGAAAACAGCTGAGTGAATATGCAGGGCCGGTTAAGGATGAGTGAAGGCAGCACAGTGGGGAATTCTAGAGGAAGGAGGGGAAGATGATTATTGTGATTTCCTAATAAAGAATGTGATCTAGAAGAATAGGAAGGAAAAATGGAAATTGGATATTTAAAAAATTTTTTTTGCAGGTAGTTACTGAGAGATATGGGAGGATTCATGATTCCGATATATATCTTTACATATGTGGTGACCATTATCATTGTCCAAACTAGTCTCTGGAGAAAGAAGAGAAATCCCCATGCTCTGCGATGATTTCTGCATAGATCCTCCTCCCAGTCCCTCTGCCCTCACGTCTTTCCACCTTCACCCCCATCTTGTACCTCCCTGAAAGTTTCCCTTAGCCTGTACGCACTGGATGCTGCTTTCTGTTTCTTGTGGGTACAGCTACTACGACATCACAATGCTTTTTAGGGTACTTTGTTTCATAGGAGAAAATAATTTTAATCTCATTAGTTATTAGATATTCAACCTGAGATTATTAATATTTTGTTCAGCATTTAACAGAATTATTGATGTGCTTTCAAACTTCAATAGCTTAAGTAATATGATGTGAACTATTTCCATTTAATTCTCAAAGCCCCCTTCATACTTAGAAGCTCTGATCTTCTCAAACATCAACAACAACTTGAAAACCACAGATGACAGCCTGCACATAACCAAAGTCCACCTCTCACAATAGCCTTTGAGATCAAGTGAACGAGGAGAGAATGTTCTGCAACATACCATCTGTTTGCCATAGGTTCTAATCTTGCATATATCTTGTCTATCTTCCATAAAGTCAATGTCAATGCTTTTTATGTGTTACATAAGAAAACTCAACCAGGAAAAAGAGTACTAAGAAACAAGAATTTGTCAGATAGAATCGAACTTTGGAGAGCCATGATTCTTCTCACATCCCAAGACTTAATGTTTGTAACTTTGGAAGTGATATAATCACCAATCTCTAGGATACCATCAATTTGAATCTTTGTGTATTTGCATTAAAGTTCAAGTTTCTCAAAGAACTTTCATAGGTTCTGAACCAAGTGGTGTTTATTAAACAAAGGAAATCATCTTTGCTCTAAATTTGCAACTGGGTGAATATTGTGTATGAACATGTGAAGCATGAACTTTCAGCCTCAATTTTGAATTCTGGGGTTACATTTTTTATTTTCCATAGGAAATCGGATTACTTCAAACCTTTAGGTTTCTACTTTTTCAGGGGATGGTATGAATTACTTTTAGCAAATCAACTCTTTAACAAGTGGTCTTTATGTTTTTTACTGGAATTACTCAGTACTAGGCCCAATACAGTTCCTCAAGAAATACTTATTACTGCAACAGTTTCTCAGATTTTCTTTTCCTACTGGAAGAGTGTTCATGAATATCAAATATATTTTGTTTCATCAGGGTCATAATTGCTAGGATTATAATGGACAATGATTAATATTTCTATCTATTTCTTGAGTGTTAATTTATATTTAAAACTACTGGAATTCTAGTTCCTTTAAGGTTCATATGACTCTAGGGCTTCTAATTGCAATTGCATAGTATTTTGAGCCACATTAATCACAAGTATTACTTTATTTCTACTTTGCTCATCTCTACTCTCTTACAGTAGAAAATAACTAACCTGGTGTCATGTAGAAAGAAATATTCTAAACACGACTCTCCCTGAATCACGCAGCTCACAGCATACAATGCTATTCTCTGGAGGAAGTAGTCCTGTGCCCACAAATCATCAATCTTCCATCCTTCTTGCTCTTTTTGGGTATAGACCAAATCCTCAGAAGGTATGAATCAATATAAATTGTTGAGACATCAAATTAAGAATGTTATCTAATTTACGATAGCATCAAAATAAATAAAATACCCAGGCACAAGCTGAACTAAGGAGTAATAAGCATTGTACAATGAAAATAACAACCATTGCTGAAGGAAATAAAAGAAGATGCAAAAAAATGAAAGGATATCCAGTTTTCATGGATTGGAAGATTGAACATTGTCAGGATGTTCATACTATCCAAAGCAATCCACAAATACAATGCAAACCCTAACAAAACCACAGAGGCTTTTCTTTCTTGCAGAAATAGAATATACTATACTAAACTTCATATGGAATCTCAAAGGACCAAAAGAGTCAAATCACTCTTGAGAAAGAAAAACGAAGCTCACCCTTCTTGATTTCAAACCATATTACAAAACTACACTAATTGAAACAACATGGTAATGACATGGGATCAGACAGACAGACCACTGGGAATAGAATAGAGAACCCAGAAATAAATCCTTATGTATGAGGTCAAAAGATCTGTCACGAGGGTGTCAAGGGTACATAATGGGAAAAGACAGTTTTTCATTGCTGTGACCAAAATACCCTGCAAGAATGAGATAGAGGAGGAAAAGTTTATTTTGGCTCATAGTTTCAGAGGTTCAGTCCATGTTTGGCCAGACTCTGGGTATGAGGTGAGTAGGAAAATTCTGACTTAAGGGCAGCAGTGGAGAAAAGCTACTTAGCACATGGTGGAGAAGCACAGAGAGAAAGGGAGGAGCCAGAGAAACAAGATATAATCCTCTCGAGCATTCCCCCACCAAACTACCTCTTCCAGTCACACAGTACCTGCCTGTAGTCACAATGCAGCAGAGTAGTACTTTTGGATTGTTAAACCATCAAGTGGATTAATCCATTGATTAGGCTACAGTTCTCACAATCTAATCATGAACTTTGGGGGACACCTCATACCCGAATATAACAATATTCACATAAACAAATGGTGTTGGGAATAATGTATATTCACAAGTAAAATAATGAATTTGAACTCGTGCCTTATGCCAAATATAAAATTAAATCAAAATAGATTATAGGAATATCACATTTCATTGCACTTCACTTTATTGTGCTCCAAAGATATTGCAGTAGTTACAAATTGAAGTGTTGTGGGAGCCCTGCAGTAAGTATATTTGTACTGTTTTTTCATCAGCATGGGCTTACTTCATGTCTCTATGTCACCTTTCAATAATTATTGCAATATTTTGAATTATTCTTCATTATTATACATGTTATTGTGATCAACGATCTTTGATGTTATTGTAATTGTTTTGGAGTTCCACAACTGCATCCATAAACGACAGCCAACTTCATTGCTAAATGTTGCGTGTATTCTAATTGCTCCATTGATCTCCCATTCCCCACTATCTATCCCTCTCCTTGCACCTCTCTATTCCCTGAGACACACAAAGTGGGAGTTAAGCCAGTGAATAACCCTACGGTGGTCTTTAAGTGTTCAAGTTAGAGTTGCAGGTCTCTTGCTTTAAATAAAATTCTAGAAATGATTAAACACAGTGAGCAAGTCAAATCAAAAGCTGAGAAAGGACGAAAACTAGACCTCTTTACCAAATAGTTAACCATGTTGTGAATACAAAGGATAGGTTCTCCAAGGAAATTCAATGTGCTACTCTAGTGAATAATAAGTATGCAAAATGGTTTTATTGCTGATAAGGAGAAAGTTTTAGTATTCTGGATAGAAGATCAAAGCAGCCTAATCCAGAGAAAGGACCTAACTCTCTTCAGTCCTGTGAAGTATGAGAGAGATGAGAAAGACGCAGAGGAAAGGTTTGAAGCCAGCAAAGATTGGTTCATGAGGTTTGAGGAAAGCAGACAAGTTGGGACATAAAAGTGGCAGATGAAGGAACAAGAAAACCCAACATACTTGATGAAGATGACTGTCCCCAATGACAGTTTTCAGTGTAGAAAAAATAGCCTTATATTGGAAGAAGATGCCATCAAGGACTCTTAAACTAAAGAGATATCAAAGCCTGACCTGAAAGCTGTAAAGAACAGACTGTCCTTCTATTGTTGTGCATTAACACAGTAGGTGACATCAAGCTGAAGACAATTTTCACTTGCCATTCTGAAAATCCTAGAGCCCTTAACAATGAATTGTTTCAGATATACTCTACCAGTGCTCTATAAATGGAAGAAAAAAGCACCAATGGCAACACATCTTTTTCTAACACAGTTTCTGAATATTTTAAGTCCACTCTTGAGATTTGTTGCCCAGAAAAAAAAGATTACTTTCAAAATATTACTGCTTATTAACAATGTACTTGGCTGGTTTAAAGATGGCGGCCTAGAGGGTGGCTGCATTTCATGTTGCTCCAGGACTCAGGATTCAAAAGAGGAGATATTGAGAGGCTTGGGACCAAATCAAAGCCGCCGGGTGAGTCTCTCCCGTTGGGGAGGCATCCCGGATGGGGCGGTAGTCCCGGAATGCAGGGAACTTTGTGAAGTAGAGCTGCTGGTGAGATGCCCCTGCCCCTGCTTGAGCAGTGAACTTGGACAACTGGGAGCATCGGAGAGGAGGCCACTTAGTACAGCGCTGGGACTCGGAGCAACCACTGGGGCTCCGGTGGCTGCCCAGGGGAGGAGCAGCGAGGAGAGCTGTTTGGACTCAGAGCGACCACTCCTGAACACCGGGGACCTGCCCGGAGGAGGGGGAGGAGGAGCGTAGCCGCTTGGATTCGGAGTGACTACACCAGAGCTACAGGCGGTTGCCAGAGGAGAAGCGGCGTGGTGAGCTGTTTGGACTCAGACCACTTTTGAACACCAGGGCCTGCCCGGAGGAGTAGGAGGAGGAGGAGGAGGAGCGCGGCAGGTCATTTGGACTCGCAGTGACTGCATTAGAGCTCCAGGCGGCTGCTCAGAGGAGAAGGCGAGTGGTGAGTTGTTTTGTTTAAAGCGACCGCTCCTGAACACAGGGGGGAGGCCTGGAGGAGGAGCGTGGTGGGTTGCTTGGTCTCGAGTGACCGCACAGGAGGTCCAGGCGGCTGCCCAGAGGAGGCGTGCAGAGGGTCACGTGGATTCAGAGCCACACAGAGCGACCGCTCCTGAACACCCAGGGGGTTACCTGGAGGAGGAGGAGGAACAGGGAGGGTCACTTCGACTCGGAGTGATTGCCCAGGGCTACGGGCGGTTGGTGGGAGGAGGAGGCACACAGTGAGTTGCTCGGACTCCTAGTGACCGCACCGGAATACTGGGCTGCTGTCTGGAGGAAGAGGCGTGCGGCGGGTCTCTGGGATGCAGAGCGATTGTACGGGCCCCCCAGGTGGCTGCTCAGAGGAGGGGCCGCATAGCCAGGTGATTAGGTGCAGAGCAGGGTCCCAGGATCTAGGAGGCTTCTTGGTGGAAGAGCCGCACAGAGACACGCGTAGGGCGGAGCGAAGGTTCCAGGACTGCGGGCAGATTCTCTGAGGAGGGGCAGCCTAAGGAGATTCATCTGCGAAGGGTGAGGCTCCCAGGCCCAGGAGGTAGGGCCGGGCCCCTGGGAACTTTACAGAGGAAGGCAGCCCAGCCCAGGCAGTAGCTGTAAATTGAGGGGAACCTCTAGGAGGGGAACTGACCAGCGAGACCTCCCCACTGGATGAGTCTTCCCTGGCGAGTGAGGTTTCCCCACAAGGACGGTAAAACTGGAGACACAGGCCCAAACAGGCCTTGCCTCAGCCCGCAGCCTAGTTCCCCTTTGGATGACCATTGGTCAACAAGTGGAGGCACCTCTGCCCACTAGCAGGGAATATACCCCACCTGAAGGCCACCACTCCTAGAGAGGCAGCTTCTTTGTGGCACACCACATTATCAACTTCCTCCAAGACTTCAGCCTACTGAAGACTAAAAGGGGATATATATAGAAATCTTCAAGGACATTGTAAGTCAATAGAGGAAATCTGCAATATCTCAGTGGTCCACTGACACCTGAATAATATGAGAAAACAAGGAAAGAAAATGCCGCAAACAAATCTAGATGTTACATCAATAAAACCCAATGGCAGCGTGGCAGAAAAAATGACAGAAAAGGAGTTCAGAATGTACATAATTAAAATGATTGGGGAGCAAACGATGAAATGAAGGAGCAAACGCAGGTACTGAATGATGATGAAAGAGCAAATGCAGGCATTGAATGATCGCACCAGTAGACAGTTAAAAGAGCAAATACAGGAAGCAAAAGATCATTTCAATAAAGAGTTAGAGATATTGAAAAAAAAAACAAACAGAAATCCTTGAAATGAAGGAAACAATAAACCAAATTAAGAACTCCATAGAAAGCATATCCAGTAGGATAGAACACCTGGAAGACAGAACCTCAGACATTGAAGACAAAATATTTAACCTTGAACACAAAGTTGAACAAACAGAGAAGATGGTAAGAAATCATGAACAGAATCTACAAGAACAATGGGATATCATGAAAAGGCCAAATTTAAGAATTATTGGGATTGAGGAAGGCCTAGAGAAAAAACCAAAGGAATGAACAATCTATTCAGTGAAATAATATCAGAAAATTTCCCAAATCTGAAGAATGAAATAGAAAATCAAGTTCAAGAGGCTTATAGGACTCCAAATACACAAAATTACAACAGACCCACACCAAGGCACATTATAATGAAAATACCTAACATACAAAATAAAGACAGAATTTTAAAGGCTGTGAGAGAAAAGAACCAAATTACATTCAGGGGGAAACCAATACAAACATCAGCAGATTTTTCAATCCACACCCTAAAAGCTGGAAGGGCCTGGAACAACATTTTTCAAGCCCTGAAAGAAAATGGATGCCAACCAAGAATCTTATACCCAGCAAAACTTACCTTCAAATTTGACAATGAAATAAAATCCTTCCATGATAAACAAAAGCTAAAAGAATTTACACAAAGAAAGCCAGCATTACAGAATATTCTCAGCAAAATATTCCATGAGGAAGAGATGAAAAACAAAGAAACAAATCAGCAAAGGGAGGAATTATCCTAAAGGAATTGTCAAAGGAGGAACCAAGTTGTGTCAAATAAATAAATAAATAAAATTTAGAAATGAACCATATGACCGGGAAACCAAATCATATCTCAATAATAACCCTGAATGTTAATGGCCTGAATTCATCAATCAAAAGACATAGAGTGGCAGATTGGATTAAAAAGAAGGATCCAACAATATGTTGCCTACAAGAGACTCACCTCATAGAAAAATATACCCATAGACTAAAGGTGAAAGGATGGGGAAAAACATACCATGCACATGGCCTCAGCAAAAAAGCTGGAGTATCCATCCTCATTTCCGATAATGTGGACTTCAAGCCAAAGTTAGTCAGAAGGGATAACGAAGGTCATTTCATACTTCTTAAGGGAAGCATAAATCAGCAAGATATAACAATCATAAACATCTATGCCCCAAACAGTGGCTCATCCATGTATGTCAAACAAATCCTTCTCAATTTCAGAAACCAAATAGACCATAACACAATAATACTAGGTGATTTTAACATGCCTCTCTCACCACTGGACAGATCTTCCAGACAAAAATTGAACAAAGAAACCATAGATCTTAATAACACAATCAATAATTTAGACTTAACAGACATTTATAGAATATACCATCGAACCAAGAGCAAATACACTTTCTTCTCAGCAGCACATGGATCCTTCTCTAAAATAGACCATATATTATGCCACAAAGCTAATGTTAGCATATACAAGAAGATAGAGACACTGCCTTGTATTCTATCAAATCATAATGGATTGAAGTTAGAAATAAATGAAAGAGTAAAACACAGAAACTATTCCAACATCTGGAGATTAAACAATATGCTATTATATGATGAATGGATAACAGAAGATATTAGGAAGGAAATTAAAAAATTCTTAGAGGTAAATGAGAACAAAGAAACATCGTATCAAAATCTCTGGGACACTATGAAAGCAGTACTTAGAGGGAAATTTATTTCATGGAGCGCATTTAATAAAAGAAGTAAAACTCAACAAATAAATGACCTAACACTACAGCTCAAAGCCCTAGAAAAAGAACAGACCAGCACCAAAAGTAGTAGAAGACAGGAAATAGTTAAACTCAGAGCTGAAATCAATGAAATTGAAACAAAAGAAACAATACAAAAAATTGACAAAATAAATAGTTGGTTCTTCAAAAAAATAAACAAAATTGATAAACCTTTAGCCACACTAACAAAGAGAAGACGAGAGAAAACCCAAATCACTAAAATTCATAATGAACAAGGAAATATCACAACAGACATTATTGAAATACAAAACATAATTAGAAGCTATTTTGAAAATCTATACTCCAACAAAATAGAAAATTTCGAAGACATCCACAGGTTTCTAGAGACATACGAGTTGCCTAAACTGAATGAGGAGGGCATACACAATTTAAATAGACCAATTTCAAGTACTGAAATAGAAGAAGTCATCAAAAGCCTACCAACAAAAAAAGTCCAGGACCAGATGGGTTCTCAGCTGAGTTCTACAAAACCTTTAAAGAAGAGCTCATTCCAATACTTCTCAAAGTATTCCATAAAATAGAAGAGGAAGGAACCCTCCCAAACTCATTCTATGAAGCCGATATCACACTGATACCTAAACCAGACAGAGACCCATCAAAGAAAGAAAATTTCAGACCAATATCCTTAATGAACATCGACGCAAAAATTCTCAACAAAATTTTAGCAAATCGCATACAAAAACATATTAAAAAGATAGTGCACCATGATCAAGTGGGTTTCATCCCAGGGATGCAAGGTTGGTTCAACATCTGGAAATCAATAAATGTCATTCACCATATCAATAGACTTAAAGTCAAGAATCACATGATTATTTCAATAGATGCAGAAAAAGCATTTGATAAAATACAGCACCCCTTCATACTCAAAACACTAGAAAATATAGGGATAGTGGGAACATTCCTTAACATTGTAAAGGCCATTTATGCTAAGCCCATGACTAATATCATTCTAAATGGAGAAAAACTGAAAGCATTCTCCCTAAAAACTGGAACAAGGCAGGGATGCCCTCTTTCACCACTTTTATTCAACATCGTTCTTGAGACTCTAGCCAGAGCAATTAGACAAACCAAAGAAATTAAAGGGATATGAATTGGAAAAGAAGAACTCAAACTATCCCTGTTCGCTGATGACATGATTATATATTTAGAGGAACCTGGAAATTCCACCAGAAAACTCTTAGAACTCATAAGTGAATTCAGTAAAGTAGCAGGTTACAAGATCAATGCTCATAAATCCAATGCATTTTTATACATAAGTGATGAATCTTTAGAAAGAGAAATTAGGAAAACTATCCCATTCCCAATAGCCTCGAAAAAAATAAAATACTTGGGAATCAATCTCACAAAAGAGGTGAAAGACCTCTACAATGAGAACTACAGAACACTAAAGAAAGAAATTAAAGAACACCTTAGAAGATGGAAAGATCTTCCATGTTCTTGGATAGGAAGAATTAATATTGTCAAAATGGCCATACTACCTAAAGTGCTATACAAATTCAATGCAATTCCAATTAAAATCCCAATGATGTTCCTTACAGAAATAGAGCAAGCAATTATGAAATTCATCTGGAAGAATAAGAAACCCAGAATAGCTAAAGCAATCCTTAGCAGGAAGAGTGAAACAGTGGGTATTGCAATAACAGATCTTCAACTCTACTACAAAGCAATAGTAACAAAAACGGCATGGTATTGGTACCAAAATAGAAAGGTAGATCAATAGTACAGAATAGAGGACACGGACACAAACTCAAATAAATACAATTTTCTCATACTAGACAAAGGTGCCAAAAATATGCAATGGAGAAAAGATAGCCTCTTCAACAAATGGTGCTGGGAGAATTGGAAATCCATATGCAACAGAATGAAACTAAACCCGTATCTCTCACCATGCACGAAACTAAACTCAAAATGGATTAAGGACCTCGGAATCAGACCAGAGACCCTGCAGATTGTAGAAAAAAAAGTAGGTCCAGATCTTCAACATGTCGGCTTAGGACCAGACTTCCTTAACAGGACTTCCATAGCACAAGAAATAAAAGCAAGAATCAATAACTGGGATAGACTCAAACTAAAAAGCTTTCTCTCAGCAAAGGAAACTATCAGCAATGCGAAGAAAGAGCCTAGAGAGTGGGAGAATATCTTTGCCAATCATACTTCAGATAGAGCACTAATCTCCAGAATCTATAAAGAACTCAAAAAACTCTACTCTAAGAATACAAATAATTCAGTCGAAAAATGGGCTAAGGAAATGAATAGACACTTCACAGAAGAAGATCTACAAGCAATCAACAAACATATGGAAAAATGTTCAACACATCTAGTAATAAGAGAAATGCAAATCAAAACCACCCTAAGATTCCATCTCACCCCAAGTAGAATGGCGATTATCAAGAATACAAGCAACAACAGGTGTTGGCGAGGATGTGGGGAGAAAGGTACACTCATACATTGCTGGTGGGGCTGCAAATTAGTGCAGCCACTCTGGAAAGCAGTGTGGAGATTCCTTCGAAAACTTGGAATGGAACCACCATTTGACCCAGCTATCCCACTCCTTGTCATATACCCAAAGGACTTAAAATCAGCATACTACAGAGATACAGCCACATCAATGTTCATAGCTGCTCAATTCACAATAGCCAGACTGTGGAACCAACCTAGATGCCCTTCAATTGATGAGTGGATAAAGAAACTGTGGTATATATATATACAATGGAATTTTACTCAGCCATAAAGAATGATAAAATTATGGCATTTGCAGGCAAATGGATGAAATTGGAGAATATCATGCTAAGTGAGATAAGCCAATCTCAAAAAGCCAAAGGACCAATGATCTCGCTGATAAGTGGATGATGACATATAATGGGGGGAGGGGAGGGTTAGTGTTAGGGTTAGAGTTACGGATAGGGAGGGGGGCAAGTATGGAGGAAGGAAGTACTGTATAGTGGGAAAAGAGGGGTGGGAGGGGTGGGGGGAAGGGAGAAAATAACAGAATGAATCAAACAACATTACTGTATGTAAATTTATGATTACACAAATGGTATGCCTTTACGCCATGTACAAACATAGAAACAATATGTATCCCATTTGTTTACAATAAAAAAATACATCATTAAAAAAAAAACAAAAAACAACATACTTAGGCTCCCAAGTACTCTGATGAAGATGTACAACAAGATTTGTATTGTTTTCCTGCCTCCTAACACAACACCCATTCTGCATTAGATGGATCAAGTAGTGATTTTGAGTTTAAGCCTTAGTATTTGAGAAATACATATTATAAGGCTATAGCTGCCATTGATAGTTATTCCTCTGAAAAGCTTCTGGATTCACCTTTCTAGGTACCACTAAGAACATTCATGACCCATGGAAGAAGATAAAAACAGTAAAATTAACAGGAGTCTGAAAGAAGTTGATTTCAGTCTTTATTGGTGAGTTTGTCTGGTGTAAGATATTAGGAAGTAAGTGAAGATAAGGCAAAAGATAGCAGGAAAAATAGTATTAGAAGTATCTGAGTTCTGACTGCTAGGCTATAGCCTCATGATAAAACTTAAATGGATAAGGGGTTGTGTTTTCTGGATGTGCAAAGAAAATGAATTACTGAGGTGGAATCTATTCCAATGAGATGGTGTGAATATTATTTAAATTAGAAACAATGATTCAGACTATTACTTAAATTTAGTTGACAAAGTAGTGGAAGGTTTGAGAGGACTGACTTCAATTTGAACAAATTTCTATTGTGGGCAAAACAGGACTGAGCAGCATTGCACACCAAGGAGAACTATTTCATAAAAGTCAGGTCAGGTGTGGTGGGGCATTCCTGTAATCCCAGTGGTTTGGATGGTGAGGCAGGAAGATTAGGTGTTGAAAGCCAGCTTCAGCGACACAGTGAGGCCCTAAGCAACTTAGTGAGACCCTGACTCAAAAACCAAACAAATGGCTGAGGATGTGGCTCAGTGGTTAAATTCCTGGTACCCCTTTTTCCCTCCAAAAGTCAATGGACCTGGAAAACTTCACTGATGTCTTAGTTACCCCAAACTTCAGTCACTACCACAGTGATCAGTCAATAGCTTTATTATTGAGGCACGATCCTCCATCAGCAGCAAGATTAGGATTTGCTATAGGCTCAGATGATTATTAGCAATTCTTTATCCAATGAAGTTGTTTTAAATTAAGACAGAATTTTTTTCAGGATGAAATGCTACTGATCACCAAATAGACTACAGTAAAGTGTATGTATACCTTTTATATGCCCTGAGAAACTTGAAATTCATGTGACTTGCTTTATACTGCTAGTACTTCATTGCAATGATCTGGAACTGAACCTGCAATTTCTTTAAGAAATGCCTGCACAGACTTAAACATAAGACCTGAGGCCACAACAAGCCAGGGAGAAAAGTTAAAGGGAAACTCAGATTCAGCAACAAATTTCTTGGATATGACACCAAAAAGCACAGACAACTAAAGTCAAAATAGATGAACAGGGCTACATCAAAATTTAATGAGTTTAGTGTTTCGAGAACACAAACTAAAGAGTAAAATGGTAACTTTTGGAAATGGTAGACTATATTTGCATAATATATATGACGATATCAGACATATGCTACGATACAATTAAATCTTGAGGCTCTTGTGCTAAGGGATGTGAGCCAGTTATGAAAAGAGAAATATAGGTGGTTCCACTTATATGAAGTACCTGAGAGAAGGTAGAATGCAGATTGCCAGGAACTGAAGGGCATTCGAGAAGAAAGGGAAGTAGATGCTTAATGGGTGTAGAGTTTCTGTTTTGTAAAATGAAAATGTTCGGAGATTAGTTGCAGTAGCACAATAGCATGATTATATTTACCACCATTGAACTGTATATTTCAAAAGTGTAAGATGATAATTTTTTTTTTTTTTTTTGGTTCTGGGGATTGAACCCAGGGGCACTCAATCACTGAGTCACCTCCCTAGCACCTTCCCTTTATTTATTAGTTGGAGACAGGGTCTTGCTAAGTTGCTGAGGTTGGTCTCAAACTTCCAATCCTCCTGCCTCAGCTTCCTGGACTTATGCAGATTATAGGCATGAACCACTCAACCCAGCAAGATGGTTATTTTGTGTTAAGTACATTTTATCATTTATTTCATTTTTATGTTGTAATTTACATATAATTTTGTACTTATTTATGGGGTAAGATATGATTGGTTTATACATGTATAAGATATGTAATGATCAAATCCGAGTAATTGGCATTTCTATCTCCCCAAATACTTTCATTTCTATGCATTGAGAAATTCAAACTCTTCTCTAGTTATTTTGTTGACAAATTAATTTTGTAATGAAAATAATTTTGTATAGTTGTTTGGGTTTTGGATA
This sequence comes from Sciurus vulgaris, assembly GCF_902686455.1. NCBI lineage: Eukaryota > Metazoa > Chordata > Mammalia > Rodentia > Sciuridae > Sciurus > Sciurus vulgaris. Next base: position 39,638,245 of record NC_136476.1, read on the forward strand.
CAAAGTGTTCCATAAAGCTCATGATGAACACTTGGTCAGCAGTGCAGCAATACTCAGAGGTGGGACTTTTCAAAAGTGATTGGACATGAGGACTCTGACCTCATCAGTGAATGAATCCATGGGGAGTTCATAGTTTGTGTCACTATTGGGAGGTGGGGGAAACTATAGGAGTAGGGAACTAGTTAAAGAGAGTGTTAAAGGCATGCCCTGGGGAACTATATTTCATCCCCAGACTCTCCCTCTCCTATCTCTGCTACCATTTTCATGAGGAGTGGATTTGTTATCCCCACACACTTCCATCATGCTACTCTGCCTTGCATCAGGACCAAAACCATGAAGTCCACCAATCATGAATTGAAAACTCTGAAACCATGAGACAAAATAACTCTTTCCTCCTTTAAGTTATATTTCTTAAACAAAAATTCTTAATAAAATATTAGCAAACCACTGATGTTTTTCTTTAAAGAAAAACTAACATCAGTCTTTCTCAAATTATTCCATGAAATTGAAAGGAAGGGAACACCTCTAAATTCATTCTATGAGGTCAGTATAATCAACCACCAAAACCAGAAAAAGACACACCAAGGAATTAAAACTATAGACCAATATCCCTGATGAACACAGAGGCAAAAAGTCCTTAGTAAATATTAGAAAACCTCTTTTGAAACATCAAGAAGATAATATACCATGATCATATGGGCTTCATCCCAGGGATGCAAGGTTGGCTCAACAAATGCTCATTAATAAATGTAATTCACCACTTAAGTAGAATTAAGAACAAGCATCCTATGATCATCTCAACAAATGCAGAAAAAGTCTTTGATAAAAATCCAGCACACATTCATGTTAAAAATGTTAGAGAAACGAGGGATAGAAGAAATTGCTTAACATTATAAAGGCTATATAGGACAAACCCAAAGCCAACATCATAGTGAATAGAGAAAAACTGAAAGCATTTCCTCTAAAATCAGGAACAAGACAAGGACGTGCACTCTTTACACATCTATTCAGAGAGTTTTTGAAACTCTAGCCAGAGCAATCAGACAAGAGAAGGAAGTTAATGGAATACAAATAGAAAAAAGAAGTCAAACTATCTCAGTTTGTTATATTTAGAAGACCTACCCCGCCGCAAAAAAAAAAAAAAAAAAAAAAAAAAAAAAAAAAACTTCCACCAGAAGACTTCTAAAGACTTCTAGAGGTGATAAATGAATTTAGTAAAGTCAGAATACAAGATCAATCCTCATAAATCAGTACCTTTCCTATACTTCAACAGTGATTCTGCTGAGAAAGAAATCAGGAAAACAATTCCTTTCACAATAAACTAACACACACAAATGAACAAACTTGGGTCTTAATCTAACCAAGGAGGTTAAAGATGCCTACAATAAAAGTTGCAGAACACTGAAGAAAGAAATTGAAGAAGACCTTAGAAGATGGAAAAACCTCCTGTGCTCTTGGATAGGCAGAATTAATATTGTCAGAATGGACATATTACTAAAAGCAATATTCAGATTCAAAGCAATCCCCATCAAAATACCAACAACACTTCTCACAGAACTAGGAAAAAACAGTCCTTAAATTCACTTGGAAAAATAAGAGACCCAGAATGGCCAAAGCAATTCTAAGTAAGAAGAACAATGCAGGAGACATCACAGTACCTGATCTCAAAGAGCTATGGTAACAAAAACAGCATGGTATTGACATCAAAATAGATATGAATACCAATAGAATTGAATAGAAGACACAAAGACAAAACCAAAGATAGTCATCTGATATTTGACAAAGGTGCCAAAAACATGTTGAAGGAAAGATAGTCTTTTTAACAAGTGGTGCTGGGAAAACTGGATATCCATATGTAGAATAATGAGATTAGATCTGGGTCTTTCACCCTGCACAAAAGTCAAATCAAAATGAATCAAAGACTCAGGAATTAAGCCAGAAGTGACTGCTAGAAGAAAACATAGGGTCAACATTTCATCATATAGGTACATACACCGACTTCCTTAAAAAGATCCCTAAAACCCAAAACATAAAACCAAGAATCAATGTGTGAGATGCCATCAAATTAAAAAGCTTCTGCACAGTTAAGGAAATGATTAAGAGCATGAAGACAGAGTTTACAGAATGGAAAATATCTTTGTCAGATGCTTCTCTGATAGGGGATCTATATCCAGAAAATATAAAGAATTCAAAAAACTTAACAACAAAAAAACCCAATTAACCAAGTAAATAAATGCACAAAACAACTAAACAGACACCACCTAAAAGAAGAAACACAAATGCTCAACAAATACATGAAAAAATATTTAACATCCCTAGCAATCATGGAAATGTAAATCAAAACTGTACTAAGATTTCATCTCACCCCAGTCAAAATGCAATTATCAAGAAAACAAATAGTAATAAATACTGGTGAGGATTTTGGGGATAAGGTACCCTGATACATTGTTGGTGGGACTGCAAATTAGCACCACCACTTTATAAAGTAATGACAAGATTCTTCAGAAAACTAGGAATGGAACCACCATATGACCCAGCTCTCCCACTCCTTGCTATTTATCTAAAAGAAGTACAATTAGATGCAAGAGGGATACAGCCACTTCAATGTTTATAGCAGCACAATTCAAAATAATCAAATCACCACATCAGTCTAGATGCCTATCGATAGATGAATGGGTCAAGAAAATGTGGTCTATGCACACAATGGAGTTTTATTCGGTCACAAAGAATGAAATAATGGCATTTGCTTATAAATGGATGGAAATGGAGAAAAGGTTGCTGAGTGAAATAAGCCAGACTCAGCAAATCAAGGGTTGAGTGTTTTCTCTCATATGTAGAATCTGGAAAGAATAAGGGAAAGAAGGCAGTGGGGGTGGAATCAGATATCATTAATATATAGTAGAAGAAGGAGCATGAGGAGGAGGAGTGGGGGAAGGAAAGAGGAAAGAAACATTGGAATGAGTTTAACAAAGTCATGGCACATGCATTTATAAATGTACGAAGGGATATTTCACCTTTATGTATATTTAGAGAGTACCCATCAAATATAAATAAATAAATAAGCAAAAGAAAAATCAGTGGAGTAGAATACGGACAATGGTGGAGGGTTGAGGAAGGAAAAAGGGGTATAATGATTGGAATAAATTCCTTTTATGTATGATTTTGTCAAAATGAATCTAACTGCTATGTTATATACATAATTATAAAGCTCTAGCAAAAGGAGAATTAACATATGGAATGGAATCAAATTATAAAGATTCTGATTAGTGAAGGAAATGATTTAGAGTGTAAAGAGAGAGTCTAAAGAATGAGAGAAAATCTTCACCAGTTCTCTTCTGAGAGAGGTTTAATATCCAGAATATATAAGAACTAGAAAATCTTAACACTAAAATAATTTTAATAAATGGCAGATGAACTATTCGGATATTTCCAGATGAAGACATAACAATGACCAACAAACCTATGAAAAAGTGTTCAAAATCCCTAGCGTCAGGAAAATGGAAATGGAAAGTACACAGAGAGATTTCATCTCACTGCAGTTAGAATGACAATCTTCAAGAATACAAATAACCATCAAGGTTGATGAGGATGCGGGAAAAAGAAACCACTTACACTGTTGGTAGAATTGTAAAGTAGTACAACCATTATGGAAAAATCAGTATGGAGGTTCCTCAAAACACTAAAATTGAGAATGCCATACCACCCAGCTATACCACTCCTAAGTATTTATACCAAAGAGCTAAAGTCAGTAGCTGAACTGATATCTGCACACCCATGTTTATAGAAGCACAGTTCACACACACACATATACATGTACACACACACACATACAATGGAGTTTTATGTAGCCATAAAAAGAAAGCAGTTATGGCATTTCAGTTTCATGGATAAGACCCAGACAACATTGTTAAGAAAAATCAGTCAGATTCAAAATGTCAAGATTTGTATGTTTTCCCTCTTATGTGGAATCTAGAGAGACAAAGGGAGAGAAAAAAAAAACATTTTTATGAAAATATAAGATGATAAGAAGAGCAGAGTACAGGGATTGACTTGGGGGAGGAGGAGTGTGAAATGGGAGATACTGCACAAAGAAATTAACCACACTAAGTTATGTGCACTTGTGAGTACATCACTATGATTCCCACTATCGAGGATAATTAGAAAGCACCAGTTCAAGAGACTGAAAATAAATACATAATGGAAAAAAAAAAAAAAGAAATGAGGTGCCCCTTAATTGCTGAACCTTCTCAAATGCCTGCCTGTGACCTGCTATTCACATATTGATTGTTTTTAAAGGAGCCGCATCATGACTAGGACTGAGAGATTCCATGGGTTGCACTGGCCTCCTGAATAGTCTCCCTTGCTGGGCGCTGTGCTGGCCCCACTGGAGCAACCCTCCACCCTGCCAGGGCTCTGCAGGCTGCTGTGCTCTCCCTGTCACTCATGCTGGGGACACTGATGCTGTCCTTATCTCTGGGGGAGGATTCTACTGTCTCCACTTTAGTCATCTCTCCATGTTAGGGGAGACAACCTGAAGGATTCTGAATCAGAAATCAGAACTTATCAATCTGAAGGAAAAAGAGACTCATTGCTCCATTTCCTGAGGATTAGCCATTGTTCCAGTGGAAACTTTGAGCATCACTCTTATCCTTCCATTCTCAAGTTGGCTCTTTCAACTTCTTCCTGTTCTCAGATATGGGCTTTGACACCGTGAGCATGTAAGTCTGTCACTTTTCCAGGGAATCAGAACATGGAAACCTGTAAACAGAAGCACAGTTAAGCTGCTGAATTCTTTGGCAGTTCACTGGGTATAAAGGTGTGGGCAGGTCTTCTGCTACTGTGTTTCTGTGCCCAACTGGACATCAGTGGGGTTTGAGCTCCATAATTCAGATATTAGTAGACAGGAAGAGTCAAGTATAGCCAAGTTCGCATTTGTGATCATGAAGCTTGAGAAACTTGATTGTCTCCAGGATGTGCTGTGTTGTGATACCTGGATCCTTTGCACAGTTTCAATCTTTTTGTGCCCCTTGTTTGGTGAACTAGATGTGCCAGGGTGTGACTGGGGATGGGTGAAGCACAGCCTGTCTCTGCAGTAAGGAACTCTGGACACCTCAGTGTTGACTGTCTCCCTAGCCCACTCATGACCCATACCTTCAGCCCTGCCTCTAGGTTCAACATTCTGTAGGATATATAACAAGTTAATAAAAGGAATATATAACCAGTTAATAAAAGGATTTGAAGCACTGTATGGTTGCAAAGTTTTTCACAGGAGGATTATATTGTGGAATTAGCCATACAACTTTTCCAGATAATACATAAAGTCTGACATGAATATAGTGAAAAATTACATGAAGTGTAAGTAAGAAGTAAAAAAAGAATGGAAGAAGTCATAATGATTGAAAGATGTTAGCACTCAAAGACGGCCAGGTTTATAAAACAAAACAAAATAAGAACAAAAACAAACAAACAAACAAAAAAACCATCCATGTAGCTCAGCTCCTGAACTAGTTCCCAAACAAATAAAGGAGAAGGAAAGAAAGGTAAGAGATCAAAATTACTTCCCATGTAAACAGCAGCCCTCTAGCTTATTAAGAGGAAGGAAGCAATGTAAAGGTCCAGCCTAAACTTAGGCAAAGATTTAAGAGAACCCAGCTGAAGTGAAGCCCCTTCCTTCCGCCTGAGCTGTTCACAATCACTTCCGGATTCATTTATTAATCTCAGTGCTGAGCAGGTCCCCTGAATCCCTCCTGGTCCTACCCATACAGAGTCCACAGGGTCAGTTGGCAGCTGTGTCCTCTGAAGTCCTTTACTCTCCTCTGTGCTCTGATGGCCAAGCCGAGACTGTACTCATACAGTCTCATTCCTCATTTAGAGTGAATGAAAACTTTCCCCTGGTTGTAAGGTAAAGGAATGGGATGATTGTAGGAAGAAATTTGTAAAATGGACAATTTACTCTTAAGAAAGTGTTAACACACCATCCAACAGGAGATCTTCCCTGACTTCCCTTAAAGCTCCACACCAGGTGGGCGACTCTCCCATCTCCAGCCTTGTGTCCTAGGAAGCTGAAGGGGGTGATGGGTCAGGAGAGTCTGCGCTGCTGAGCAGGTTGAAGGGGAAGGGAGGCACTGTGAACATTTTCCCCCACAGTCCTGTCCCTTTTCCAGAGGACAGGACCTGCCTAAAGCTGGGAGTATTTTCCCTCTCTAAGGTACAAATGCCAAAAAACCAAATTCCACCGTTGGAGTCAGCTCTTTTCAGGAAACCACCTTTTTCATTCCTGGTGGCCAGTAGGTGGCGGTCGTCTCCCGTAAGCTTGTGGAGCCTCAGAGCACAACGGATCTTACTGTTTCCCTTTAGCTACAATTACTATGACATCATTGTAACAGGGGCATTCCCTCATTTACCAAAATATTCATAATGCTTGAACAAGAGCCATTCAGTAGGAGTTTCTGACAAACCGAGAACTTTCACTCAACGTTTGCTTTCTAATGTGGTCTCTGTACTTTTTAAAGGTACATTGATGAAAAGAAACCACAAGGGAAAACCCCTGTATGAATATGCAGAGCGGGCTGATGAGGAGTGAAGGAAGACCCCAAGTGGGGAATTCTAGAGGAAGGGGAAAATGATTATTTTGATTTTCTAATGAAAGAATGTGACACAGATCAATAGGGAGGAATGTGCCAGCCATCAAAATCATCAGGGGAGTATCATGCATCTTTAACTTCGGTTTTGGGAATTAACTTCTCATTCAGAAATGTCTTCAAGCTGTCATTTCCTGACTGAATCTAGAGGTTAGACTCATCTTCCACTCACCCAGAATTTTTTTATATCATGTTTTCGAAGGTTGCTGCTGAGTGAGGTGTCATTATTCTGATACTTATCTTTACCATTATTATTGTCTCTGCAGTATGAGGAGAATTCCTGTTGCAGTGGTAGGACTTATGCTTAGGTCAGAAGCCTGCCCCTAAGCCTGTCACTGCCCTTGTCATACTGGGCCACCAGGGAGAGCTCTTCCCTGAAAGTTTCCCTTAGCCTGCATGCACTGGATGCTGCTTTCTGTTTCCTTCGGTAGAGCTACTATGACACCACATGCAACAGAAATTAAGGAGAGCTCTCCAGCAGATGTCTCTGCAAAACCTAGACGTTTTATGGAACTTCTGCTTTCTGCTTGTGCTGTGCTGCTCTTTAGGGAAACCATGAAGCTGAAACCACAACACATCCGAAAGCAGCCCTGTGTGAATGGGCAGGCAGGTGAAGGGAGGCAATGACGAGGGTGCCCTGGGAATTCTACCTGAGAGAGGAAGGAAGCTGTGGTGCTGTGGGAATGTGTCCAGGGATGCTGAGGGCAAGGGAGAGGGTGTGCCAGGAGCCAGAATCAAAAGGAAACACCATGTGTCTTCTGCACTTCATGGGGAGGTTCATTCCCACTGTCAGATATTAATGCAAGTCACCATTTCCTAAGTGCATGTAAAGGACACTTTTTTAAGGGAAAAAGAGCCATTCTTCAAACTCTGCAGAACATGACAGAATTACAGATTTTTCAGGTCAGGGACTGAAAGGTAGGGCACACTTCTAAGAATTTTCTAGAAAGACAAATGCTATTCTGCTAGATCTTAAAGAAAAATAAGAAAATACCTAACTAATGTTACATTTTCAGCATTTGGAAGGTCTGTGCAAAAGGATTTGAAATGCAACTGTTTGTTTAGTATTCATAAAACTCCTAATATTTTAAATTTTATTTATAAGAAAAGTGGGTTAGAGAGTTTAAGTGGGTTGTGACATAGCACATATACATTAAGGCAAAATGAAATTTCAAGGTAAGATCTTTATTCTTAATAATAACTGATTTTATAACTTGAAATTTGGATTTGTTATAATTATTTAGTTCATTTATCTTCATAATTATATATAACACCCTTGTTCTATGGATTTCCATGGTTCCTATTGTATTTCCAGCGGATTTTGACTAATTTTTTTGAAGTATTGATTATATTTATTAATGCAGTTTCCTCCTTTTATTTTGTAAGGAAAACGAGTTAGTCTTTATGTTCATGGCAATTTGGCTATTTGTACCCACATGAGATCATAATATTTACAAAACCAGGAAAATTACAAGTAGTAATACAAATCAATTCTTATCAAATTCTACTATATCAGAAAATAAAATGTTTATAAAGTTGTAGTAGTGAACCAGTGTGACAATTACGTAAGTCAAAAGACTTAAGAAAGCCAACAATTCCAAAAGTCACCATCTTATTAGTAGTAATGAGCATTTTGATGGAGGACTGAATTATTAACAAAAGTCAAGTAGCTTACTCATAGACAAAGAAGTATTGACTTAAAATATTATAAATTACTATTGAAAGTTACTCTTTCATGATTTAAAATAAACATACGTGTGAGTCAGCTTTTCGTCACTGTGACCAAAATACCTGACATAAGTACAACTTATACTAGTTGACTCCATAGTCAACTAACTCCATTGCTTTGGGCCTGAAGCAAGGCAGAACATCACGGTGGAAGGGCTTGGTAAAGGAAAGCTGCTCAGTCATGGCAGCCTGGGAGCAGGAAGGATCCAGGGCCAAGATAAATCCTGCCAGGGCAGGCCCCCAGTGACCTGCTTCCTCCCTCTAGGCCCCACCTCCTACAGTTTCCACCCCTCCCCCACAGTCCATTCAGGTATCAGTTGGTTGATCAATTGATGAGGTGAGAGACCTCATGATCCAGTCGCTTCCCAAGAGCTCCTCCTTGGAACATTGCTGCACTGGGAACCAAGTCTTGAAAACTAAGTGTTTGGGGAACACTTCATCTCCAAACCTTAACGCTGTATTAAGCATGCTATTATGATTTTTACTACATCAATTACATAAAATCTATCCAAACAATATATTGAAAACAATGGGCAACTAAGGACACATATTAAGAATCTAAAATATTTCCAATCTCCTGCTTTTTCTTTCTCCACTTCAGGGTCACTACCTCCTCCTCTAATCCACACCCCTTCTTCTCCCTGGGGTGTTAACATTTCAGTTAAGCTTCTTGGTTCATCCTTCTCCCATTCACAGAGAAAATGTGGGACAGTGATATTCAGACAAACGATGCTAAATAAAATTAGCCTGCCTTTTTTAAAAAAAAAAAAAACAACTGTTTTTTAAGTCTTTAAAGTTTTACATATTCTGTTTTATTTAGTCTTTTTCTGAACAAGGTGCTGTCTTGCCTCTTCTTTACCACTTTTGCTTTAATCTTAAAGCTAGAAGCCAAATAGCATGGTAAAATGAAAACAAAAGGCCTGAACCATTATTTCTATAAATTTTGATACGATATTTTTCTTTCTCTAGTGAAGTTTCCTAGAAAGGTGTCACTGCATCTGAGAACATCAAGGCAAAGGAAATCAGATGCAAGTCTAAATTAGATGGAAATTCAAGTGACTGTCTCTTCAGGTGATACAACACACCAAAGTTCTTACTCTAGTGTTGTTTCCACTCATTAATTCTAAGATTCATCTCTCACTGTGGTCGCAAGCTCCATCAGTTTTCCCACAGTGGTTATGGATTCAATCCACAGACAATCTTACTGACATTAGACATAGCACCAACTAATAAAAGGGGAAATGATAGTTTTAATCAAACATATCATGATTTACAACTAACACAATATTAAGCATATTAATTTGATTTGTCAGTATATCAAATCAATGAAATTTATTAGGACAAATAAAATAAATGAAAACTATGTAGAAAAATAATAACCTACATTCTTTTTCAGATCACACACTACTTTTTTTCTCTCTGCCTCAGAATAAAACCTCTCCGAACTATTTTCTCTTTGTTATCACTACTTTCCATTATTCATCTTATACCTATGCCAACATGGTTTCTGCTGGTTACTTCTACCCAACTAGCTATCACTAAGATTACCACTGCCATTCACTTTCCCAATGTATAACAGAGTTTCAGAACACGTCCTCCAAAATTCTATTAATTTCTCTACTTCTAAGGGAGTTTATTATTATTATTATTATTTTTTTTTTATTGTAAACAAATGGGATACGTGTTGTTTCTCTGTTTGTACATGGCGTAAAGGCATACCATTTGTGTAATCATAAATTTACATACAGTAATGTTGTTTGATTCATTCTGTTATTTTTTCCCTTCCCCCACCCCTCCCACCACTCTTTACCCTCTATACAGTACTTCCTTCCTCCATACTTGCCCCCCTCCCTAACCCTAACTCTAACCCTAACACTAACCCTTCCCTCCCCCCCATTATGTGTCATCCTCCACTTATTAGTGATATCATTCGTCCTTTGGCTTTTTGAGATTGGCTTATCTCACTTAGCATGATATTCTCCAATTTCATCCATTTGCAGGCAAATGCCATAATTTTATCATTCTTTATGGCTGAGTAATATTCCATTGTATATATATACCACAGTTTCTTTATCCACTCATCAATTGAAGGGTATCTAGGTTGGTTCCACAGTCTGGCTATTGTGAATTGAGCAGCTATGAACATGGATGTGGCTGTATCTCTGTAGTATGCTGATTTTAAGTCCTTTGGGTATAGGCCAAGGAGTGGGATAGCTGGGTCAAATGGAGGGTCCATTCCAAGTTTTCTAAGGAATCTCCACACTGCTTTCCAGAGTGGCTGCACTAATTTGCAGCCCCACCAGCAATGTATGAGTGTACCTTTCTCCCCACATCCTCGCCAACACCTGTTGTTGCTCGTATTCTTGATAATCGCCATTCTAATTGGGGTGAGATGGAATCTTAGGGTGGTTTTGATTTGCATTTCTCTTATTACTAGAGATGTTGAACATTTTTCCATATGATTGTTGATTGCTTGTAGATCTTCTTCTGTGAAGTGCCTATTCATTTCCTTAGCCCATTTGTCGACTGGATTATTTGAATTCTTGGAGTAGAGTTTTTTGAGTTCTTTATAGATTCTGGAGATTAGTGCTCTATCTGAAGTATGATTGGCAAAGATATTCTCCCACTCTGTAGGCTCTTTCTTCGCATTGCTGATAGTTGCCTTTGCTGAGAGAAAGCTTTTTAGTTTGAATCTATCCCAGTGGTTGATTCTAGCTTTTATTTCTTGTGCTATGGGAGTCCTGTTAAGGAAGTCTGATCCTAGACCAACAAGGTGAAGATTTGGACCTACTTTTTCTTCTATAATCTGCAGGGTCTCTGGTCTGATTCCGAGGTCCTTAATCCATTTTGAGTTTAGATTCGTGCATGGTGAGAGATATGGGTTTAGTTTCATTCTGTTGCATATGGATTTCCAATTCTCCCAGCACCATTTGTTGAAGAGGCTATCTTTTCTCCATTGCATATTTTTGGCACCTTTGTCTAGTATGAGAAAATTGTATTTATTTGGGTTTGTGTCCATGTCCTCTATTCTGTACCATTGATCTACCTTTCTATTTTGGTACCAATACCATGCCGTTTTTGTTACTATTGCTTTGTAGTAGAGTTGAAGATCTGTTATTGCAATACCCACTGTTTCACTCTTCCTGCTAAGGATTGCTTTAGCTATTCTGGGTTTCTTATTCTTCCAGATGAATTTCATAATTGCTTGCTCTATTTCTGTAAGGTACGTCATTGGGATTTTAATTGGAATTGCATTGAATTTGTATAGCACTTTAGGAAGTATGGCCATTTTGACAATATTAATTCTTCCTATCCAAGAACATGGAAGATCTTTCCATCTTCTAAGGTGTTCATTAATTTCTTTCTTTAGTGTTGTATAGTTCTCATTGTAGAGGTCTTTCACCTCTTTTGTGAGATTGATTCCCAAGTATTTTATTTTTTTCGAGGCTATTGGGAATGGGGTAGTTTTCCTAATTTCTCTTTCTGAAGATTCATCACTTATGTATAAAAATGCGTTGGATTTATGGGCATTGATCTTGTAACCTGCTACTTTACTGAATTCACTTATGAGTTCTAAGAGTTTTCTGGTGGAATTTCCAGGTTCCTCTAAATATATAATCATGTCATCAGCGAACAGGGATAGTTTGAGTTCATCTTTTCCAATTCGTATCCCTTTAATTTCTTTGGTTTCTCTAATTGCTCTGGCCAGAGTCTCAAGAACGATGTTGAATAGAAGTGGTGAAAGAGGGCATCCCTGCCTTGTTCCAGTTTTTAGGGGGAATGCTTTCAGTTTTTCACCATTTAGAATGATATTAGCCGTGGGCTTAGCATAAATGGCCTTTACAATGTTAAGGAATGTTCCCACTATCCCTATTTTTTCTAGTGTTTTGAGCATGAAGGGGTGCTGTATTTTATCAAATGCTTTTTCTGCATCTATTGAAATAATCATGTGATTCTTGACTTTAAGTCTATTAATGTGGTGAATTACGTTTATTGATTTCCTGATGTTGAACCAACCTTGCATCCCTGGGATGAAACCCACTTGATCATGGTGCACTATCTTTTTAATATGTTTTTGTATGCGATTTGCTAAAATTTTGTTGAGAATTTTTGCGTCGATGTTCATTAAGGATATTGCTCTGAAATTTTCTTTCCTTGATGAGTCTCTGTCTGGTTTAGGTATCAGTGTGATATTGGCTTCATAGAATGAGTTTGGGAGGGTTCCCTCCTCTTCTATTTTATGGAATACTTTGAGAAGTATTGGAATGAGCTCTTCTTTAAAGGTTTTGTAGAACTCGGCTGAGAACCCATCTGGTCCCGGACTTTTCTTTGTTGGTAGGCTTTTGATGACTTCTTGTATTTCAGTACTTGAAATTGGTCTATTTAAATTGTGTATGTCCTCCTCGTTCAGTTTAGGCAATTCATATGTCTCTAGAAATCTGTTGATGTCTTCGAAATTTTCTATTTTGTTGGAGTATAGATTTTCAAAATAGCTTCTAATTATGTTTTGTATTTCAATCCTGTCTGTTGTGATACTTCCTTGTTCATTCCGAATTTTAGTGATTTGGGTTTTCTCTCATCTTCTCTTTGTTAGTGTGGCTAAAGGTTTATCAATTTTGTTTATTTTTTCGAAGAACCAACTATTTATTTTGTCAATTTTTTGTATTGTTTCTTTTGTTTCAATTTCATTGATTTCAGCTCTGAGTTTAACTATTTCCTGTCTTCTACTACTTTTGGTGCTGGTCTGTTCTTTTTCTAGGGCTTTGAGCTGTAGTGTTAGGTCGTTTATTTGTTGAGTTTTACTTCTTTTATTAAATGTGCTCCATGAATAAATTTCCCTCTAAGTACTGCTTTCATAGTGTTCCAGAGATTTTGATATGATGTTTCTTTGTTCTCATTTACCTCTAAGAATTTTCTAATTTCCTTCCTAATACCTTCTGTTATCCATTCATCATATAATAGCATATTGTTTAATCTCCAGATGTTGGAATAGTTTCTGTGTTTTACTCTTTCATTTATTTCTAACTTCAATCCATTATGATCTGATAGAATACATGCTAGTGTCTCTATCTTCTTGTATTTGCTAACATTAGCTTTGTGGCATAATATATGGTCTATTTTAGAGAAGGATCCATGTGCTGCTGAAAAGAAAGTGTATTCGCTCTTGGTTGGATGGTATATTCTATAAATGTCTGTTAAGTCTAAATTATTGATTGTGTTATTGAGATCTATGGTTTCTTTGTTCAATTTTTGTCTGGAAGATCTGTCCAGTGGTGAGAGAGGCGTGTTAAAATCACCTAGTATTATTGTGTTATGGTCTATTTGGTTTCTGAAATTGAGAAGGATTTGTTTGACATACATGGATGAGCCACTGTTTGGGGCATAGATGTTTATGATTGTTATATCTTGCTGATTTATGCTTCCCTTAAGCAGTATGAAATGACCTTCTTTATCCCTTCTGACTAACTTTGGCTTGAAGTCCACATTATCTGAAATGAGGATGGATACTCCAGCTTTTTTGCTGAGTCCATGTGGCATGGTATGTTTTTCCCCATCCTTTCACCTTTAGTCTATGGGTATCTTTTTCTATGAGGTGAGTCTCTTGCAGGCAACATATTGTTGGATCTTTCTTTTTAATCCAATCTGCCAGTCTATGTCTTTTGACTGATGAATTCAGGTCATTAACATTCAGGGTTATTATAGAGATATGATTTGGTTTCCCGGTCATTTGGTTCATTTTTTAAATTTTATTTATTTATTTGTTTGATACAACTTGTTTCCTCCTTTATTTGACAATTCCTTTAGGAGAATTCCTCCATTTGCTGATTTGCTTCTTTGTTTTTCATCTCTTCCTCATGGAATATTTTGCTGAGAATGTTCTGTAATGCTGGCTTTCTTTTTGTAAATTCTTTTAGCTTTTGTTTATCATGGAAGGATTTTATTTCATCGTCAAATTTGAAGGTAAGTTTTGCTGGGTATAAGATTCTTGGTTGGCATCCATTTTCTTTCAGGGCTTGAAAAAGGTTGTTCCAGGCCCTTCTAGCTTTTAGGGTCTGGATTGAAAAATCTGCTGATATCCGTATTGGTTTCCCCCTGAATGTAATTTGGTGCTTTTCTCTCACAGCCTTTAAAATTCTGTCTTTAATTTGAATGTTCGGTATTTTCAGTATAATGTGCCTTGGTGTGGGTCTGTTGTAATTTTGTGTATTTGGAGTCCTATACGCCTCTTGAACTTGATTTTCCATTTCATTCTTCAGATTTGGGAAATTTTCTGATATTATTTCATTGAATAAATTGTTCATTCCTTTGGCTTGTTTCTCTAGGCCTTCCTCAATCCCAATAATGCTTAAATTTGGCCTTTTCATGATATCCCATCGTTCTTGTAGATTCTGTTCATGATTTCTTACCATCTTCTCTGTTTGTTCAACTTTGTTTTGAAGGTTAAATATTTTGTCTTCAATGTCTGAGGTTCTGTCTTCCCGGTGTTCTATCCTATTGGATATGCTTTCTATGGAGTTCTTAATTTGGTTTATTGTTGCCTTCATGTCAAGGATTTCTGTTTGTTTTTTTTCAATATCTCTAACTCTTTTTGAAATGATCTTTTGCTTCCTGTATTTGCTCTTTTAACTGTCGATTGGTGCGATCATTCAATGCTTGCATTTGCTCTTTCATCTCATCATTCAGTGCATGCATTTGCTCTTTCATCTCATCGTTTGCTTCTCTGATCATTTTAATTATGTACATTCTGAACTCCTTTTCTGTCATTTCTTCTGCCATGCTGTCATTGGGTTTTATTGATGTAACATCTAGATTTGTTTACAGCATTTTCTTTCCTTGTTTTCTCATATTGTTCAGGTATCAGTGGACCGCTGAGATATTGCAAATTTCCTCTATTGACTTATAATGTCCCTGAAGAATTCTATATATATCCCCCCTTAGCCTTCAGTAGCCTGAAGTCTTGGAGGAAGTTGATAATGCGGTGCAACACAAGGAAGCTGCCTCTCTAGGAGTGGTGGCCTTTAGGTGGGGTATAATCCCTGCTAGTGGGCAGAGGTGCCTCCACATGTTGACCAATGGTCATCCAAAGGGGACCTAGGCTGCGGGCTGAGGCAAGGCCTGTTTGGGCCTGAGTCTCTGGTTTTACCGTCCTTGTGGGGAAACCTCACCCGGCAGGGAAGACTCACCTGGTGGGTAGGTCTCGCTGGTTAGTTCCCTCCTAGAGGTTCCCCTCAATTTACAGCTACCGCCTGGGCTGGGCTGCCTTCCTCTGCAAAGTTCCCAGGGGCCCGGCCCTACCTCCTGGGCCTGGGAGCCTCACCCTTCGCAGATGAATCTCCTTAAGCTGCCCCTCCTCAGAGAATCTGCCCGCAGGTCTGGAACCTTCGCTCCGCCCTAAGCCTGTCTCTGTGCAGCTCTTCCACCAAGAAGCCTCCTAGATCTTGGGACCCTGCTCTGCACCCAATCGCCTGGCTATGCGGCCCCTCCTCTGAGCAGGGGCCCCAAACAATCGCTCTGAGTCCCAGAGACCCGCCACACGCCTCTTCCTCCAGACAGCCACCCAGTATTCCGGTGCGGTCACTAGGAGTCCAAGAAACTCACTTCGTGCCTCCTCCTCCCACCAACCACCCGTAGCCCTGGGCAATCAATCACTCCGAGTCGAAGTGACCCTCCCGTTCCCCCTCCTTCTCCAGATAACCCCCCGGGTGTTCAGGAGCGGTTGCTCTGAGTGGCTCTGAATCCACGTGACCCGCTGCACGGGTCCTCTGGGCAACAGCCCGGAGCTCTGGTGCGGCCACTCAAGACCAAGCGACCCACCACGCTTCTCCTCCAGGCAGCCCCCCTGTGTTCAGGAGCGGTTGCTTTAAGTCCAAACAACTCACCACTCGCCTTCTCCTCTGAGCAGCCGCCTGGAGCGCTAATGCAGTCACTGCGAGTCCAAAGGACCCGCCGCGCTCCTCCTCCTCCTCCTCCTTCTCCTCTGGGCAGGCCCCGGGGTTCAGAAGTGGTCTGAGTCCAAACAGCTCGCTGTGCAGCCCCTCCTCTGGCAACTGCCTGCAGCTCTGGTGTAGTCACTCCGAATCCAAGTGGCCACGCCCCTCCTCCTCGTCGTCCCCAGGGCAGGCGCCGGTGTTCAGAAGCAGTCGTTCTGAGTCCAAACTGCTCGCCGCGCGGCTTCTCCTCTGGCAACCGCCTGTAGCTCTGGTGCAGTCACTCCGAATCCAAGCGGCCACACTCCTCCTCCTCCTCCTCAGGGCAGGCCCCGTTGTCCTGAGTCCTCACAGCTCTCCTTGCCACTCCTCCCCTGGGCAGCCGCCGGAGCCCCAGTGGTTGCTCCGAGTCCCAGCGCTGTGCCAAGCGACCTCCTTTACGGCGCTCCCAGTTGTCCGCGTTCACTGCTCCAGTGGGGGGAGGGGCGTCTCGCCGGCAGCTCTACTTCACAAAGTTCCCTGCGTTCCGGGACCACGGTCCCATCCGTGATGCCTTGCCATCGGGTGAGAGTCACCCGGCTGCTTTGAGTTGGTCCCAAGTGTCTCAATATCTCCTCTTCTGAATCCTGAGTCCTGGAGGAACATGAAATGCAGCCACCCTCTAGGCCGCCATCTTGAAAACCTCTATTATTATTATTATTTATTAAAAATCATAAATTTACATAGGGCAATGTTCTTTGATTCATTCTGTTATTTTTTTCCCTTTCCCCCACCCCTCCCACCCCTCTTTACCCTCTATACAGTCGTTCCTTCCTCCATTCTTACCACCTTCCTTATCCCTAACCCCAAACCTAACCCTAACCCTAACGCTAACCCATCCTACCCCTATTATATGTCCTTATCCGCTTATCAGCAAGATCATTTGTCCTTTAGTTTTTTGAGATTGACTTATCTCTCTTAGCATGATATCCTTCAATTTCATCCATTTGCCTGCAAATGCCATAATTTAATCATTCTTCATGGCAGAGTAATATTCTATTATATATATATGTCACAGTTTCTTTATCCATTCATCAACCGAAGCACATCTAGGTTGGTTCCACAATCTGGCTATGGTGAATTGAGCAGCTATGAACATTGATGTGGCTGTATCTCTGTAGTATGCTGATTTTAAGTCCTTTGGGTATAGGGCAAGGAGTGGGATAGCTGGGTCAAATGGTGGTTCCATTCTAAGCTTTCTGAGGAATCTCCGTACTGCTTTCCAGAGTGGCTGCACTAATTTGCAGCCCCACCAGCAATGTATGAGTGTACCTTTTCCCCCACATCCTCGCCAACACCTATTGTTGCTTGTGTTCTTGATAATCACCATTCTGGAAGTTTATTATTTTAAATATACTTTATGTCTGCCATTCTCTCTAAATGTCTTTCTAATGTCAGGATCTTCCACCTCTGTGCTGAGATGAAGATTAACTGATGGAGTAGAGAAGGGCAAGATGGTGACAGGGTGCAGATGAAAGTAGCAAGCAGCTGTGGGCTCAAATAAAGATCATTACTCCCTGGTGCTGGGTTTGTCTCCAGCTTTGCTAAACTCAGTCTTCAAACAGATCCATGGAAGGCAACCAAACCAATTCACAAGAAATTCAAATTTGTGAGACACATTATTCTTTCTGGATAATGGACAAGTGTTAATTGTATCATGTTCTCCCATAATGAATAAATAAGCTGGAAGATCAATATTCTTATCATGTCTCTGACAAGAAGAAAGGAATTGACATGTTCAAAGAACAATTCCAAGTTAATAGAGTTAAATAAAGCACATATATGCACATATAATACATACATATACATATATGTCAATATATAAGGTTAATAATGTTAATATCTCAATATATAATGTTAATAAGAACAAAATTCCCAAGTCGTGTTAAGTGTTTATTATCATTCAGACACTGTTCCTAGAATTTATGAAATTGATCCTTACCTTTCTAATAGATATGCTCTAATTTTTTTTTTTTGATACCAGGGATTGAACCCAGGGTTATTTAACAACTGAGGCACATCCCCAGCCCTTTTAAAAATTATTGATGTTAACTAGTGTAAGACATTTGGAAGTACCCAAAGTTAGGGCAGAAACAGCTAGACAAATAGATTAAAAATGGAGCCTGAGAATATGACTGAATGTCTCTCCAACCTCATGATAAGACATTAATCTACTCCTACTGAGATGCTGGGAATATCATTTAAATTACAACAAATGATTCAGACTATTATTCATACTTAGTCAACACAGTAGTGGAAGGTGTGTTAGTCAGCTTTTTCTGTACTGTTACTAAATAACCTGAGCAGCACAACTGTAAAGCACAAAGAGTTTATTTGAAGGCTCAGTTTCAGAGGTCTTAGTCCATAGAAGGCCAGCTCCTATCCTCAGGGCTCGAGGTGAGGTAGAACATCATGGCGGGAGAAGATGACTGCAGGAAGCAACTCATATCAAGGTAATCAGAAAGCAGAGGGTATCCACTCTCCAGATACAAAATGTATACCCCAAAGCCATGCCCCAAATCCAATCTCCTCCAGCCACACCCTATCACTTCAATTAATCCCATCAGTGATTGATTCGCTGATTGGATTAAGACTCTTGCAACCCAATCTTTTCTCCTCTGAACCTTCCTGCATTGTCTCACATGTGAGCTTTTGGGGGACACCTCACATCCAAACTATATCAAAGGTTTGAGAGGACTGACTCCAATTTTGAACAAATTTCTATTGTGGGTAAAATTATACTGAACAGCATCACATACCAAGGAGAAATATTTCATAAAAGGATGAGTCAGTGGATTTGGGAAACGTTATTGTTGTCTTAGTTTAAGAAATTGCCAGTCACTCCAAAATTCAACAACCACTACCCCAATGAGTCAAAAACCTCAACATTGAGGTAAGACCATACACCAGCAGGAAGTTTGAGAGTTGCTATAGGCCCAGATGATTGTTAGCAATTTTTAAGCAATGAAGTTGTTTTAAATTAAGTTATGTTAATTTTCAGGATATAATGCTATTGATCACTAAATAGACTATGATAAAGTATAAGCATAACTTCTATGTATTCTGAAAAACTAGAAATTCATGTGACTTGCTTTATAGTGCTAGTGATTCATTGCAATGATCTGAAACTGAACTAGCAATTTCTTCAAGATGTTCCTGTGTACACTTAAACATAAGACCTGAGACTACAACAAGCCAGGGAGAAAAGTTAAAGGGAAAACTGAGATTCAATAATGAATTCTTGGATATGACACCCACAAACACAGACAACTAAAGCCAAATAAACTGGTCTACATCAGAATCTAACAAATTTTGTGCATCAAGAACACAACCTAAAGAGCAAAAAGGCAACTTTCAGAATGGTAGACTATATCTGCATATCATATATGACAATATCAGATATATGCTATCATGTGATTAAACCTTGAAGATAATATTTTTCAGTTTTTTATTGGTTTATTTTAGTTATGCATAACATTAGGATTCATTTTGACATAATTATAAAAGCATGGAATTCAATTTGCTTTAATTCAGTCCTCAGTACTTCCCCTTTCCCTTCCTTCCTTCCTACACCTGTTCCCTTCCCTCTTCTCTACTGATCTTTCTAGGCTATTTAATTATAGTTTTTTTATTCAGTTTTCTGTGTATACACTTGATAGTGAGATTCACTGTGATATATTCATATATGTACTTAGGCTATGGTTCTTCCCTTATCCCACTACTCCTCCTTTCCTCCCTGTCAATCCTTTGTCTACTCCACTGAGTTTTATTATATTTTGATGAAATCTCCCCCTTTTCTCTCTCTTTCCTTATTTTTCTCTTTTCCTTCTAGCTTCCACATATCAGAGAGAACATTCAATCTTTGCCTTTTGTGGTCTAGTTAATGTCACTTAGCATAATATTCTCCAATTCCATCCATTTACTAGAAAATATCATAAGTCAATTCTTTATGGCTGAGTAATTGTGTATATATCCAAAAATGGATGTAAATGTTCTTTCCATTCATCTGTTGAAGACACCTAAGTTGATTCTATAGCTTGGGTATTGTGAAATGTGCTGCTATAAACACTGATGTGGTTGCATGACTATGGAATACTAAATTTAGAACTTTTGGATACATACTGAGTCGTTGCATAGCTGGGTCATATGGGGGTCCATTCCTAGGTTTTGATGATTCTCCATACTGCTTTCCAGAGTAGTTGCACTAATTTTCAGTCCCACCAACAATGCCTGAGTGTGCCTTTTCCCCCACAACCTCACCAACACTTATTATTATTCATATTCATGATAATTGTCATTCTGACTGGAGCAAGATGAAATCTCAAATGTAGTTTTGATTTGCATTTCCCTAATTGCTAGAGATGTTGAATATTTTTTCATACATTTGTTGGTCATTTGTATTTCTTCTTTTGAGAAGTGCCTCTTTAGTTCTTTTGTCCATTAATTAATTGTGTTATTTGAGATTTTTGTTGTTAAGATTTATGACTTCTTTCTATATTCTGGATATTAATGCCCTATCTGAGGAGCAAGTAGCAAAGATCTTTGGCCATCTGTAATATCTCCCTCTCCCCCCTCCCTCTTCATGGTCTTAATTGTGTTCTTTGCTGTGCAGAAGCTTTTTGATTTGATGGCATCCAAATTGTTATTTTTGCTCTTATTTCTTGTACTTTAGGTATCTTGTTAAGAAATTCAGTTCCTGTGCTGACATTTTGGAGTGTCGAAACTACATTTTCTTTTAGCAGTAGCAGGATTTCTGTTCTAATTTCTATGTCTTTGATCAAGTTTGAGTTGACTTTTTTGCAGGGTGAGAGATAAGGATCAAGTTTCATTGTTCTGCATATGGATTTCCAATTTTTCCCAGCACCATTTGTTAAAAAGGCTCTTTTCTCCAGCATATGTTTTTGGCACCTTTGTCTAGTATCAGATAATTGTATGTATGTGGGTTTGTCTCTGCTTTCTATTCTATTTTGTTGTTGATCTTCATGTCTGTTTTGATGCCAGTACCATGCTGTTTTTATAACTATACTTCTGTAGTATAATTTAAGGTCCAGTTTTGTGATGCTTCCAGCATTGTTCTTTTTGCTAAAGATTGCTCTGGCTATTCTGTCCCCCCCCCCCTCCCCCCAATGAATCTTAGAGCTCATTCTTCTAGTTTTGTGAAGAATGTCATTTGTATTTTGATAGGGATTATATTGCATCTGTATAACACTTTTGTAACCTTACATCAGGACCAAAGCAATAAAGCCAACAAACTATGTACTAAAACATCTAAAACCATGAGCCAAAATTAACATTTCCTCCTTTAAGCTATTTCTCTCAAGTGTTTTGTCACAGTGATGAAAAGTCGACTCATTCAAAAGTTTGAAATATGCAACTTTTTAAATGGTTTTGTTTGTACATTATAGTTTTATAATACTGGAATTCATTTTGAACTTAATCATACATGCATGGGATATAATTTGCTCCTTTTTACTTCTCAGGACATCTTCTTTCTCTACCCTGCTCTCTCTCCCATTCCCTTTCCTTTCCTCTACTGGACTTCCTTATATTTATTTAGAGTTTTTTAATTGGTGCTTTATAATATACATAATGGTGAGATTCGCTGTGGTACATTCATATAGGTATATATCATAATTTGGGCAGTTTAATTCCATAGTTCCTCCCTTTTCACATCTCTGCTCCCTTCACCCTCAATCCCATTATTTTATCCCATTAATCTCTTATTTTCATGGTTATCTCTTCCTTTGATTGCCCCTTTTTTGCTCTAGGGGCAGTGAGAAAACATTCAACTCTTGAGTTTCTGAGTCTGGCTTATTTCACTTAGAATGATGTTCTCCATTTCCATCAATTTACCAGCAAATGCCATGATTTTCTTCATCTTCCTCCTTTCCCTTCCCTTCCCCTTCTCATCCTCCTCCTCCTCCTCCTCCTTCTCCTCCTCCTTCTTCTTCCTCCTCTTCTTCTTCTTCTTCTTCCTCTTGTTCTTCCTCTTCCTCCTCCTCCTCCTCCTCACCCTCCTCCTCCTCCTCATCTTCTTCCTCCTCCTCTTCCTCCTGCTCCTTCTTCTTCTTCTTCTCCTTCTTTTTTTGTGTCACGAATTGAACCCAGGGGCACTTAACCACTGAGCTATAACCCAGTCATTTTTATTTTCTATTTAGAGACAAAGTCTTGCTCAGTTGCTTAGTCACTAAATTCCTGACGCTGGCTTTGCGCTCGAGGTCCTTCTGCCTTAGCCTTCCAAGTCACTTGAATTACAGGCTCACAACACCAAAACTGGCTGATTTCATTCTTCTTTATGGCTGAACAAAACTCCTTGGTGTATAAACAACACATTTTCTTTATCCATTCATCTATTCACAGGCAACTGAACTACTACCATATCTTGGCTATTGTGAATTTCATTGCCAGAAACATTGAAATGTCTGTATCACTATATTATGCTGATTTATTTGTTTGGGACAAATATGCAGGAGTGACATAGCTGGATCACAGAGCAGTTCCATTCCTAGTCTTTCGCATAATCTCCATACTGCCTTCCAAAGTGGTTATACTGATTTGCAATCCCACCAAAAATGTGTGAGTTTAGCTTCCCCTGAATTCTCACCAGCATTTATTATTTGTATTTTTTATGATTGCCATTCTGCCTGGAGTGAGATCACATCTCAAAGCAGTTTTGATTTGAATTTCTCTGATTGCTAATAATATTGAACATTTTTTCATGTATTTTTTGGTCATTGTATTTCTTCTTTTGAGAAATGTCGTATAATTCTTTTGCTTACTTATTTATTGTGTTTTTTAATGTTAAGTTTTTCGAGTTCTTTATATATTCTGAATGTTAATCCTCAGTCAGAGGAGGAGTGGGCAGAGATTTTTCTCCCATTCTGCAGGCTCTTCTGGTTGTTTGCTGATAAGAAGCTTTTAAAATTGGTGCTATCCCACTTATTAATTCTTGGTTTTATTTCTTGAGTTTTGGGATCTTATTATGGAGGACAGTACTGTGCCTATATGTTGAAGTTTGTAAAAATAATTTTTGGAGACAATAGTTGCCTAACTGTGCTGTAGAATATGGGTGCTACTTCCCTCACTACAGGTAACATATTTTAGTATGTATGTTTCTACCCTGTTTCCCCTCTCTACATCTTCTTCCTGGCCGCTAGTAGCCTCTGTTCACTCTGCTTGTATGTACTCACTATTTTTGGCCTCATGAGTGAGTGAGAACATATGGTGATTTTTAATGTGCAGATTATTCACATAAGATAATGACCTCCATTTCATTAATGTGGCTACAAATGAGATTTCACTCTTTTGATTCATTCTTTCATTGTCAGGCATTGCAGTTGATTCCATATCTTGGCTATTGAGAATAGTATAGTAATAAACATAAGCATGCAGGTATATCTATTACATAATGGCTTCATTCTCTTTGGCTATATACTCACTGATGAGATAGTGGGAACATACAATAATTCTATTTTTAGTTGTATGTGATGCCCCCAAACAGTTTTCCATAACAGCTGTATTAGTAAACATTCTCTCTGACAGGATGTAAGATTTTTGCCTTGTCTGTAAGCTCATCATTTACTTTTTTTGTCTTATTGATAACAGTCAACCTAACTAGGATAAAATAACATCTCATTGTGGTTTTAACTTGCATTTTCCTAATGATTTGTGATACTGGACTTTTTCATGTACTCACTAGTCATTTTGGTATATCATTTTGAGAAATGTCAATTCAGATACTTTGACCATTTTTAAATTGGATTATATGGTTCTTTGCTATTTAGTATTTAAGTTCCTTACATAGTCTGCATGTAAACACAATGTCCGAGGAGTAGTTTTCAGATAGTTTCTTCATGTTCTGTAGATTGTCTCTCAACTTGGTTTCCTTTGCTGTGCAGAAGCTTCTTAGTTATCCTTTAGCAGTTTATTAGAGTCTTTATTAACTGTCCATTTTGAGTTGATAAATATCTAGTTTCATCTTCTGCACATGTATATTCAGTTACCATAGCACCATTTATTGAAGAGATGGGTTTTTCTCCCATATAAATTTTCAACATGTTTATTAAAATTTAGTTGGCTGTTATCTTGTGGCTTAACATCTGGCATTTCTATTATATCCCATGAGTTTGTGTATGATTTTTATATGAGTGGCATGTTTTTAAATTAGTATTGCTTTGTAATGTGTTTGGAAATCAGATATTAAAATACCTCAGGTTTATATTTAATCCAGATGTGATCAGCTCTGCAGTGAGAAGCAGGGAGTCTCCCCAGTCAATACACAAGAGACTGGTTCCAAACACCAGTCACTACAACACTCACCCTGTCTGGCAAGTCAGTGGATATTAGCCTTCTCTGGATAATTCACCTAGAGAATGAGCCACTCAGACAATGGGAAAGTCTGTTTTGAGAAAGCTAGAATTAACAGAGAGGGAATGCCATGATCCCAAAGAGTCTACTGTAAATGGAGAAAATTTAACAATTATGATGACAAAAACGATAACAGTGACCAGCCACTGTTCTAAGGTCCTGGCTAATATTAACTCAGCAATGCTCATCTCTACAATTGGTTGGATAGGAAGGTAAATCTGGAGGGCTAGACCAAAGATCTAAGGTCATTACCTGAGGCAGAATTGACACAAATTTTTCTGAAAGACTCATGAAACAAATGAAGAAAAGTGATGCATGTGAATTTCTGAACCTAGAGGGGCCTCAGCATGGATGAAGTAGACCAAGGAGTTAAGATTAACCCAAGCTTCTCAGTTTCAGTTCAGATGGTGTGGGGTTGCCCTTCATTGCTTTGTAGGACCACATGGCATGTTGTATGAGTGAATACAATTGATTTTGTGTTCCAAGAAAATTAGATGATATACCTTGTAAATATTCATTAAAACTTCAATTTTTCTTCCATTTGAAAATAAGTCTAAAATTTAAGTAATGTCTTCCATGAAATAGCATAAAACAATTTTATGACTGCATTATCTGCTGACTTCAGGAAACTCACTTCTTTTGAACTATGGACTTCTCCTGTGAACTTAATAAACAAAAAGGACCTCACAATTTCCATTCCAACACAGTGCAGCCTCCTGGACTCTGAGTTCTCTCTTGTGTGTCTCACTGATTTCATGGGAGACCCCTGCAGCAGCAGGCCATTCTCGATACCAAGGAGATTCAGCAATGCTCATTTCTGACCTTCAGCCCAGCCTTACTTTTGTGTTGTCTGCTGATAGAAGCCAATGAAGTGTTTGACCTCCTCTTCATCTTTTCACCCAGTGGTTACATTTTCAATTCCCAAAGACTTGTATGACCAAGATAAAGACTGCATGAATGTTTTCTATTGAAGCAGAGAAGGTTTCACCAAGGAGAGTCTGGCTTCAGATCCAAACTCAGTCACATTGCTATGGGTAGTTGTATTTGTCTATCTTGTCTATGGCTGGCATCAAAATAAATTCCCTTCCTCACATCTGGGTCGATATATTTTCAGTTTCTGAGAATTTAAAAGATGTAATTTTAGTTTGGCAGAATTTACCAAATCTGATATAGGAACCCATCATTTATGAGTTGCTGGCAGGCTGCCAGTGTGCACAAACTGCCATGACCCACACAGACACAGTCCAATAGAGCTTTTCATCTGTCCCCAGATCACACACTCAGTGCACACATGGCAATGGCCATCACGGTTGGGAAACACTGCACCATGCTGGGAACTCCGTGAGTGTATATGTGGCTGGGATGGTGCCTAGTGCTGACAGAGCGATGCACTTGCTTCACGCAGAATCACAGCACATGGGAATTCTGATGACCCTTTCCATGGCTCTAATTAAGTCTGCTTTATGAGATAAGAATTGAGTTTTTGTATATCTGTGTCTGTTCAGTTTCTTAACTCATCATCACTAGTTTTAAGATGGATTCTCACAGGCTGTGATATAATTGCTTTTTAGCGTCTCACATGAATGGTAATTGCTTCTGGCACTAGCATGTTATTTATGTAGGCTTCATGATCTTTGTTTGTGTGACCCAATCCTCAGGAAAAATTCTAAATTCTACATATGCATAAAATATGCAGAAGGCAGTCACTGGAAAGAAACAAAGAGGGTTGATGCATGTCTTCCCTCTTTTCAATGAACTAAGTGAAATAAATGAATTCTCATAGAGTTCTTTGCCATTACAAATTTTGATCATACGATATGCACATTACTAATATTTGTCTCCTAGAAAAACAGTGGGTGGAGAGGAAGAATAAATGTTCAATGCATTAGACAAAGGGGACTGAAGGGAAGGGAAGGGGATAGGAAAAGGAAAAAGAGTGAAATGAATCTGACACATTGTTCCTGTGAACATATATAAATACACCACAATGAATCTCTGCATCACATACAACCATAAGACTGGGATTCCAATGAGAATTAGACATATTCCATGTTTGTACAAATATACCACAATATCCTCTACTGTAATGTATATCTAAAAAGAACAAATTTTAACAAAAAAAAGAGGGAAATACTCTGAACCAGTGCTAGAAGACCACATCAAGTCAAAACTCCCATATGCAGTCACAGGTGCAGACTTCCTTAAATAGACTCCTAAAGCTCTGGAAATAAGATCAAGAATTGATAGATGGAATGAAACCAAATTTAAAACTTCTGACAACTGAGGAAAATGATCAAGAGTGTAAAAGTGGGAACCAAAAAAATGGAGAAAATCTTTATTGCTACTCTTCTGAGGGAGGACTAAGATATATAAGGAACTCAAAAATATCAATACTAAAAAAAAACAAACCATTTAATACGTGGGAAAATGTACTAGTCAGATATTTTCAAACAAAGCAATACAAATGGGCAAAAATATGTGAAAAAATGTTTAAAATATCTACCATTAGGAAAATGAAAATCAATTGTACCCTCATATTTCATCTCATGGTAGTTAGAATGATAATTAAGAAACAAAAAATCATAAACGGTAGTGAGGATATGGAGGAAAAGGAACACTTATACACCGTTGGTGGAATTGTAAATCACTGAAATTACTGTGAGATTCAGTAGGGAAGTATCCCTAAAACCCTAGAAATTGAAATACCACATGACTCAGCTACACCACTCCTGAGTTTTTTCAAAAGAACTTAAGCCATCATATTGTAGTGATATGTACACACTTATGCTTATAGCAGAGCATTTCATGAGGGCCAAGTATGGAACGAGTTTAGGTGTCAGTCAACAGATGAATGGATAATGTGGTATGTGTACACTACGGAGTTTACACACCCACAAGAAGGAGGAAGTTATGGCATTTTCAGTTGCATGGATGGACCTGGTGAACATCATGTTAAGGAAAATCAATCAGAATCAAAAGTCTAGTTTGTATGTTTTCTCTAAAATTGAACGCTAGAGATGAAGAGAAAAAAGGGAGAAAATTATTATCAAAATAGAAGGGAGATCAGAAGAGTGAAAATGAGGATTCCAGATGAGGGAAAAGGGGAAGGAAATGGGAGGTATTGTACACTAAAATTGAGACAGGGAGAGTCCACTGTGGCCATGTTACCATTCCTGACAAACTTGACAAACTCGGTTGTCTCCACACCCTGCACACCAGGTCCACCTAAGAAGAGACACTAAAAGACAGGAGGAGTGTACAAGGCATCCAGGGATCACAACATAGCACAACCTGGAGACAGCCAAGTGTTTTGAGCTTGTGTGCTGCTGGGGGTGGGTGAAGCACAGCATGTCTCTGCAGTGGGGACATGGCTTGGCAGGTCAGCTCAGTGTTCACTCTGGCTCCCTAGCCCACCCACACCCCATAATTCCCTCTCTACTTCTAGGTTCCCCAATTCTATTGAACATAACAAGTCAATAAATGCAATATTTAAAGCAATATGTGGCTACAAAGATTTTCAGGGCAAGGTTACATTATGGAGTTAATGAAAAATTACTATAAAAGCAAGTAAGCACTAAGCAAAGAACAAAAGGGGTTAAAACATTTGAATGATTTTAAACTCTCAAAGATAGTCAAAATTATCCAGGTGGCCCTGCTCCTAAACTAGTACCCTCTTCAATGGAGGAGAAGGAAAGAAAGGCAAGGGACCAAAATCACTTCCAGATTCACTTATCCATTTCAATGCTATGCAGATTAACTGAATCCTACCCAAACAGAGTCCTCAGGGTCAGCTGGCAGCTGTGTCCTCTGAAGTCCTTTACTCTCCTCTGTGCTCTGATAGCCAAGTCTAGACTGCACTCAAACAACCTCATGCCTCATTTAGAGTGACAGCAAGAACTTTCTCCTGGTTTCTAAGTAAAGAGATTGGATCTGATAATATTAAGGAATTTCTAAAATGGGCAAGTTACTGCTAAGAAAGATTTAATACAACAGGAGATTTTTTCCTTACTTCCCTTGCAGTTCCACACCAGGTAGGCCAATACCCCATCTCCAGGCTTGTGTCCTAGGAACGTGAAGGGAGTGATGGGTCAAGAGGGTCTGGAGGAAAGGGACACATTCCGATCCTTTCTCCTCACAGACCTGTCCACTGACAAGAAGATAGGACTGACCTGAAGCTGGGAGTATTTTCTCTAAGATATAAACATAAGAAAACTGATTCTTCCCACTACTAGAACATGTTCTTTTTGGGAAAGAGCCTTTTTCAATATTCCTTAGCTCTGAAAAAAATACACTAAAATGCCGGTGTATGCAGACTGCTGAAACACAACAAAGTCAGCTCTCCACAGACTTGCTGCTGTCTTCAGCCCTGGTTGGCCAAGGTGACCCCTCGTCTTCTTTTACCTTGCGATAGCCTCAGAGTACAATAGATCTGGTTGTTTCCTTCTAGCTACAGCACTGTGACATCACTGTAACAGGGACATTCCCTCCTTTCCAAAGGCATTCATAACAAGTGAACAAAAGTCACTCGCTTAGAAGTTTCTGACAAACCAAGGACTTTTGCTCAAATTTTCCTCTCAAATGGGGGATTTATACTTTTAAAAAGGGAAACTGATGGAAAGAAACCACAATGGAAGAGAAAACCACTGTATGAGGCTAATGAGGAACAAATGAAGAACCCACAGTGGGGAATTCTAGAGGAAGGGGAAGATAATTATTGTGATTTTCTAATGAAAGAATGTGAGCCAGAGTAATAGGAAGGAATGTGCCAGTCATCAGAATCAGCAGGGAAACACCATACCTATTTCACTCAGTTTAGGAGGTTAAATTCTCATTCAGAAATTCTACAAGCTGTCATTTTCTGACTTAGTCAACAAATAGACTCACCTTCCATGTGAAGGGTGACTATTCTTAAGTTTTCTTAGAACTCTCCCAGATTCGTCTTCTCTTTAAATATCATGTTTTTGCAGGTAACCACTGAAGAAGGTGGGGTCACTACTCTGATACACATTTGTACATAGAGGGTAACCATTATCATTAACTAAAAGTAGTCTCTGCAGTATGAGGAGAAACCCATGCAGAGGTAGAACTTTGGCATAGATCAGAAACCTGCCCCCAAGCCTGTTGCTACTCATGTCACACTGGACCACCAGGGAGAGCTCTTCCCTGAAAGTTTCCCTTAGCCTGCATGCACTGGATGCTGCTTTCTCTTTCCTTTGGGTATAGCTACTATGACATCACATGCAACGGAAGTTAAAGAGGGCTCTCCAGCAGATGTTTGGCAAAATGCAGACATTTCATGGAACTTTTACTCTCTACTTGAGCTGTGCTGTCTTTGGGGAAATGATTAAGCTGAAACCACAACACAGCCCTGTGTGAATGGGCAGGCAGGTGAAGGGAGAGAATGACAAGGATGCCCTGGGAATTCTACCTGAGAGAGGAAGGAAGCTGTGGGAATGTGTCCTGGGATGCTGAGGGCACAGGAGGGGTTGCCAGGAGCCAGAATCAAAAGGAAACACCATGTGTCTTCTGCACTTCATGGGGAGGTTCATCCCCACTCTCACGTGTTAAGGCAAACCCTCATTTCCTGAGTGCATGTAAATGGCACTTTTGAAAGTGAAAAAGGTTCATTCTTCAGCCTCTGTAGAACTCATGACAAAATTATGGCCTTTCTGGCTGCCTCCTTTAGAGGTCAACAACTAAAAGGTAGGGAACCTTTCTAAGAATTTTTTATAAGGACAAGTACTACTCTAACAACGAAGAAAAATCGGGTGGGTGTGGTGGCCCACGCCTGTAATCCCAGTGACTTGGAGGCTGAAGCAGTAGTATGGTGAGTTCAAAGCCAGTCTCAGAAACTTAGTGAAGCCCTAAGCAACTTCGTGAAATCTTGTCTCCAAATAAAAAACAAACAGGGCTGGGATGTGGCTCAGTAGTTAAGTACCTCTGGGTTCAATCCTAGTACAAAAAAAAAAAAAAAAAAAAAAAAAAAAAATCAGAAAGAAAAAGAAAACTCAGGAAATACTTTTCTAATTTCAACTCTTCAGTCTATAAAGGTACTGTGCTATGGGCAAGTGTTGGTTTAGTATTCCCCGAACTTCATTATTTTGAACCCGTTTTATTTATAAGAAAACTCTGGGTTAGAGAGTTTAAGTGGGTTGTGCTACATCACACATAAATCCTAGCAGAATGGAATTTCAATGTAAAATTCTTCATTCTGATTGATGACTGATGACTGATTTTGTATTTTTGAATTTCAGATTTCTGTTATAATTGATGAATTCATTTTTCTTCAGATTATATACAATGCTCTTGCTTTATGGATTTCCATGGTTCATGTTGTTATTTTAGCTGGTTTTCATTGATTTATTTTTCAATGTTGAGGAACACTGAATACACAGGTTCCCCGATAGAGTTTCCTATTGTCGTTTCACGAGGGAAATATGTCAGTCAGTATGTCCATGGTTATTTGGATATCTGTGCCCACATGAGATCACAATATTTACAAACCAGGAATATTACAAGTAGCAACACACAGAATTCTTATTGAATCTAATTATACCACAAATGAAATGCTTTATATAGTCGATGTAGTGAACCAGTGTGACAATTACATAAGTTAAATATCTTTTTAGGAAAGCCTACAATTCCAAGAGCTATAATGTTATCAGTACTAACAAGTATTTTCATGAAGGATTGGATTAATTTCTATTTCTGCTCACCAAATCAACAAAACCCAAGTAGCTTACTGATAATCAAAGAGGTACTAATTTAAATAATTATAAATTACTATTGTAAGCTGCTATCACAGATTTTAAAAACATATGTTAGCTTTTCATCACTGGACTATATATCTGACATAACCAACTTATAGTGAGAAAAATATTCTGGCTTAAGGTTGGAGGTTTCACTCCACATTGAACCAACTCCATTACTTTGGGCCTGAGTCAAGGCAGAAGGTCCTGGCAAAAGGGCCTGGCAGAGCCAAGCTGCTGAACTCATCCCAACCTGGGAGCAGAGGAAGAGCAAAGAAGGATCCAGGACCAAGATAAACCCTCCCAGGGCAGGCCCCAGTGACCCACTCCTCCATCTAGACCACACCTCTTACAAAATATACCCTTCTCCCCATAGTCCATCCAGATATCAATTGGTTCATCAATTGTGGAGGTGAGTGACTTCATGGTCCAATCACATCCCAGGAGCTGCACCTCTGAACATTGCTGCATTGGGAACCAAGTCTTGAAAACTGAGTGTTTGAGGAACACTTCATCTCCAAACCTTATCAACATAGTAAGCATATTAATATGATTCTCATTACATGAATTGCATGATTTCTTTTTCAGAAAATTATATTGCAAACAATGACCAACTATACACAAAAAGTATAATCCACAATCATTCTAGAACTAATCTAATGACTGCTTTTACCTGGTGCTGGGTATCAAATCCAGGGCCTTCCCATGCTAGGCAAGACCTCTACCAAGGAGCCACATCTCCAGCCCTAGAAAACCCAAAGAGATAAAAAAATTAGAAGGGAATATATTTGTCCAATAGGGTAGAGTTTTGGAGTTCCAAAACCATAGTAGTACCTAAGATTTATTCACACCTCCACAGACTTATTTGTAAACCTGTAAGATCAATATCATACTCAATGAAAAGGCACAACTGAGAAATATCAAGTTTATTTAATTTTTTTCTAATTAAGTTCAAACTTCCAAAAGAAACTTCAAAGGTCCAATGCTATTTGATTCTTACTGAGTGAAAGGAAATAACATTTTTCTTAAGTGCCAAAATGAAAAATAATCAGGTAATTGTTCTATGTGGCATGAAAAACAAGAGATATTTTCATTTCTCCACTCTTTTCTCATAGAAAGCAAAAGTTGACACTTTTACATCCATTGTTGAGTATCAAAAAGAACACTAATGAATGTCCAAATGCAATGAAAATGTAAAGAAAGCAAAATTCCACTCGATAAAAAAAACAGTAGATAACTTAGCTACATTCAACCCATTAGGTTCTCTTTTATATGACATGGGAAACATCGACGTTGAGTTTATGGAGATAGGAAAAGTGTATGCAAGATCAGTGCACCAAAGCTATGGCAAATAGAAGGCTGGGATTGGAGGACTCTCCAGAGTTGCTAGATGTAATATCATGGGAAGGGGCCTCTGTATACCTATGAGTTGTCATTGTCTGCTTTGTTAGATTTTGCTAATGCTTGATCCTCAGTGCTCCTTAATGTGTTGTGGGCTTCAAGAATTAGATGCAAATGTGTCATATTTTATAATTAATTTCACTAACATCATTGAGCACATTATGAATTATGTAAGTATTGAGGAGAAGAAAATATCTATTATCTGAATGATATTTTGCAGCTAGTCCTGTAAAAACCAAAGAGGTAAAAAAAGGTACACTGAACAGAAATAATCACATCATTTACGTTTTCAATAGGCTTTAGCATCTAAATGATTTTAAGTATTTCATTATATTGCAAATTTTTTTATACATTGTTAATATGCTCAAGAATTTGATTCATCACAATTTCATAAGTAAATTAATTACATTTAAGTTCCTCAGTAAATTTAGGTATGAAATTAAATCCAATAGCTTTTAAGGTTAACTTTACCTTAAACATTTAATTGAACATTTTTAACTCTTCGTTGAATATAGAGTTAAATTTAACACTTACATGTAAAAACGTTTATGTACAAATGAAATATATAAATAGGGTACATAAATATATAGTATGCCTATATTATTGAGGTTCCAATTGTGAAAAAAATATCTATAAAAGTTCTGGGAGTAGGAGAGGAGGGAACAAAAAAAAAAAAAAATGGTTGAAAAACACTGCTTAAAATCCAAGTAGAGAATACATAAAGGAAAGCAAAAACAAAAGTAGAAAGTTCTGGGGATGACATTCAGAAAATTGAAAGTATATTGGTTCCTATTTAAGACATGGGACCAAATCAAGGGCTTCAGAGAACCTAGAGGCAAAGGTCCAGGATCATCCATCTCAGGCAGCCCAGCAGCATCTACAGGAACCACAATGGCCTTGCCCTTGGCTTTCCTGCTGGCCCTGGTGGTGCTCAGCTGCAAGTCCACCTGTTCTCTGGGCTGTGACCTGACTCAGATCTACAACCTGGGTCTTGAAACTCCTGAGAGACATGAGGAGGGGGTCCTGATGCTCCTGGAGAAAATGAGGAGAGTTCCCACCTTGTCCTGCCTGAGCTACAGAAAGGACTTTGCCTTCCCCCAGGAGCAGTTGGATGGTGAGCAGGTGCAGAAGGCTCAAGCTGTCTCTGTCCTCCACGAGATGACCCAGCAGGTCTTCAACCTCTTCAGCACCCAGGAGTCCTTTGCTGCTTGGGAGAAGACCCTCCTGGACACATTCCTCACTGGCCTCTATCAGCAGCTGGATGACCTGAAAGCCTGTGTGACCCAGCAGGTGGGGGTGGAAGAGGCTCCCCTGAGGGCTCTGAGGAGGTACTTCCACAGGCTCACTGTCTACCTGAAGGGGAGGAAACACCTCCCTTGTGCCTGGGAGGTGGTCAGAGCAGAAATCGTGAGATCCTTCTCTTCATCAGCAAACTTGTATGGAAGACTAAGGAGTAAGGAATGAGACCTGGTCCAACAGGAAATGCTTCTCACTGAGGATACACTTTACCACACTCCCTCACGTTCTGCTGTTTCAAAGACTCTTATTTCTGTTATAATGGTGGCATGAATATAATCAGTTTTTCCAATGGTTTCAGGAGTATTAGACAAAAACCATATTATTTACTCATTACCCCAATGATGTATTTGTTTATGTATTTATTTAAATATTTAATTTTATACTATTTATAAGATCTGACTGTGTTTGCTCATGTAGCCTGAGATGTACCTTTATATTGTTGCTTGTATAACAAAATATACAATTTATATGTAGTCAATTTCTTGTTTTCTTCACTAATTAAATTTTCCTATGGAAAACTTGTACATGTTCATTCTTGGAAAGACACAAAAAGTCTGATTTTTCAACTTGATTACAAAATGAATATTCTTACCCATTAGTATCACATTCATATTTTACATAAAAATACAAATCTGGGCAAGGTTAAGTGTTACCCTCGAACTATGGAGGGGAACATGACAGGTATAGTTTCTGATCTCTTGTGTTTGATTTTTTTAGGGAAAGAAACCTAAAAACTGTGATCATACTTAATATCAGTTGTGTTAAGCTATAATGAGGAGTATGAAAAACCAATGCAATTCTCTCAGTGCAAAGTAGATGCATCTTGTTAGGACAGAAAAGTGAAAGCAGAGGCATCATCTGCAAGTGACTGATAAACCCAGTGCAAATGCCCACTGGATATACGAGTTTGAATTTACAAGATATATGTCTGATGGCTTATAACTGGCAGCAGTAAGTCCAGCAATGGAGGTGGTCTGGTGGAAGAGAGCATGTGGAGGGAAAAAAAAAAGACTTAAAATTGATCCTGGAAATGTTTTGCCTTTTTTATTAAATGGAAGGAAGAGAAAAATCAGGAAGGAGACAGAGGTGGAAGACCCTGATACTAGAAGGACAAGAAGAGAGAATGGCAATATAAAAGTGTATTTAAGAAATATGAATACAAGCAAAAATAGGTGTTGGCAAGAATGTGTGGCAAAAGGCACACTCATACATTGCTGGTGGAATTGCAAATAGGTGCAGTCACTCTGGAAAGCAGTATGGAAATTCCTCTGAAAACTTGGAATGCACCCACCATTTGACCCAGCTATCCCACTCCTCAGTTTATACCCAAAGGACTTAAAATCAGCATACTACAGTGATGAAGACATATCAATTTTTATGGCAGCTCAATTCACAATAGCTAGGTTGTGGAACCAACCTATGTGCCCTTGAATATATGAATGGATAAAGAAACTGTGGTATATATACATAATGAAATATTACTCAGCCAGAAAGAAGAATAAATTATGGCATTTGCAGGTAAATGGAAGGGGTTGGAGAATATCATGCTAAGTGAAATAAGCTAATTCCAAAAATCCAAAAGCCAAATGTTTCCCCTGATAATTGGATGCTGATACATAATGGAACGGGGGAGGGGGTAAGAGAAGAATGGAGGAATGGAGGAACGTTGGATTGTGTGGAGGGAAACGAGAGAGGAGGGGGGGCAAGGAAAGATGGTGAAATAAGACAAACATCATTATCCTACGTACATGTATGATTACACAAATGGTGTGACTCTACATCATGTGCAACCAGAGAAATGAAAAGTTGTACTCAGTTTGGGGGCAGTGAATCAAAATGTGTTCTGCTGTCATGTATAACTAAATAGAATAAACAATTTTAAAAAACTGTACTTAAGAAATATGGACTGGCATTGTGGCTCAGTGGTAAAGTGCTTGCGTAGCATGTGCGAGGCACTGGGTTCAATTCTCAGCACTGCATATAAATAAATGAATAAAATAAAGGTCCACCGACAACAAAAAAGTGTATTTAAGAAATTTTTAAAGTGTATTTAAGAAATAAACTTCTTTAGAAGCAGAGGAATGAATGGAATTATGGAAGATGTGCAGTTGAACTCCTCAATAGATTGCGAAAATGAAGGGCAGTAGTCATCTTAGTGACAGCCAGTGAGCATGTAAAGGTAATAAGGTAAATGGAGTATATAATTGTCCTATGTAGCATGAAAACCAGCAGATATTTTCATTCCTCCATTCCTTTTTCATAGAAAGTGAAAGTTGACACTTTGGCATCCCAATGACTAGGGTCAAAAAGAACACTAATGAATGTCCAAATGTGATAAAAATGTAAAGAAAGCATCATTCCCCTGGATAAAAGAACAGGAGATAACTTAGCTACAATCAACACAGCCAAAATGGAGATCATAGGATGGAGTAAAAGAGAGGCAAAATGGTTGGGGGGACACAGATGAAAGTAGCAGCCAGTGTGGGCCTGAGGAATTCATTACTCCACAGTCCAAGTTTTGTCTTCTGCTTTGCTGAATCCAGTCTTCACACAGAACCGTGAAACACAAACAAACCAACTCACCATTTATATACAATAAAGTCAAATTCGTGAGACACGGTATGCTCTCTGGATAATGGACAAATGTCAATTGCATCAAGTTTTCCCCTAATGAATGAAAAAACTGGAAGATCAGTACTCTTCTTGACATGTCTCTGGCAAGAAGCAAAGAACAGGTACTTCCAAAGTATACCTCACCCAAGTTAATGGAGTTAAATAATATAGATAATGTTTAAAAAAGAGTGAAATAGCTAGACTAGGTAAATTTTCTATTGGCATTCAAACCCCATTCTTAAATGTACAAAATTGATCTTTACTGAAAAGAAATACTCTCATTTTTCATATTCATTGAACATGTGCCATGTGCCCAGCCACTGGGGGACGCCACTGAGCAAAGCAGACACTGATAGGCTCTACTATTACCACCCTTTACAAAGGAAAAATGGAAGCACTGTGAGCTCATGAATAGTGGGGCCACAGCTGGAACCCAGTGTACCCCACTGTGGGTCCTCAAATTTTAGGTAATCGCTGGGGATATTTCTGGCCATAAAAAACAGAGCTGAATTCTAGACTGGTCAATATTTTTCAGTGGAGCCCTGCCTCAGCAATGGCAATCTTTCTCTACAATTCCTTCACCCCACTTCACTTCTGCCAGGCATGTTACATTATCTCAAAATTGGCCCCATTTTACATTCTAATGACAAATGACAGTTTGCTTCCTATGTCTCCATTAATTTCTCTAGGGTAATGGACTCCATTTAATTTTGATTCCAAAATTTGGCACGTAGCAATTAGAGTGCTACTTCAGATTGAAAACCAGTGCATTTTTAAGTCTTTGGTTCGGGTTTACCTGCAAGAGTTCTCCTTCTTGTTTAGACAGGGTTACTTTATCTCTTAAAACCTTGAATGATTCGTCCTCAAAATATCTTTCCGCGTATTTGTAAGATACCTCTGAACAGAGAAATATGTTATATGTTGTTTATGTTATATGTTGTTTCCTAGGCATGTTAGCTGAATCCATATCACTTCAGGATATCAGTCAATATTTATGAAGGGAATAATCATTGTAACAGTGGTAGAAAAAAATAATACCAATACATACTGAATATATGACTTGATAGGACAATAGGTTAAAGCACTTTAAAATTCTTAATGGTTCTTCAAGAAAATACAATGGAAGATTGTGTGGCATATTTTTTAAAAACGAATAACTATTTCATTTTAGGGATGGTTTCTTCAAGTTTGCATTTTTAGCATTTAGATCATCAGGATGAGAATTGAGGTCCAGGTTACAAATGTAAGATTCACCCTACACTCTTGTTAAAGGAATTGTCAAGGATTGCAAGGAGCCACACTATCAAACTTTCTACTCTCCTCAGATAATTAGGACACAACTTGAACTTTATAATGTCCTCCACGCATTTTACCCCGTACTCTTAGTCATTTTAAAAATCTTTATCCTATACCTTTAGAAATCAACTTAAGTCCTTCTTCTTTCAAAGAATCAATAATACTATGGACTTTGAAGAATGACATCTTTCCTGAAGACATTTGACTTTGTAGAATTCAGTTTTGAGACACAATTTTTCTTATGAAGTGCACATTGCAAGGAAATTGTTTATTTTTCCTCCTAAAAATAACATTAATAACATAATGTAAAAATGTGGAGTGGTATCAAAGAACTTATCTCTCTTTCTACAAGTCATCCAACTACACTGCCTTCCCACCCTCTTTACTACTAGATGTCATGTGGGAATAAATCCATTCCCAGTAAATATTAATGGAAGTATCTTTTCCTATGTTCTTAGCCGTTGAAATTATCCCTATGTGATTGACCATACTTTTTTAAAATTTTGTAACTCAATAAAACACATTCCACCCTAGCCACACTTGCAGTTATATGTTGAAGATAGGCAAAGCCACAAAAGAGATGATACACAGCTTCCTGAATCACCATTGGGAGAACAGCCAACCAAGAAGTCCTCTGACTGGAACTCCTATACAGAACTCTTACATGAAAAAAGACATAAATTTGTATTATGATCTAGCTAATGATAATTTTGTTACAGAAGGTAGTATAGCATCAACTTAACTGACAAATGTCACTCAAAAATATCATATTCATGAATCATTTTAATGAAAAAAAAATGAAATTCCAATTTCAAAAACTGCAAATAACTCTCAAAAATTTCAGTGGGAAAATAAAAATTATATATCATATTATTATTAAGAAAATAAACTTATTCTTTCTAAATAGTTTTGGTTAATTTAAAATATATGATATATGACATTTTTAAAAGACCTAATTGGTTTGGTTTGAGATTATTTTCAGCTACTGCAAAACTCCTAGCTGAGTTTGCGTTTTGAGATTCATAAAACAATAATGTAATTGGGTAGAGAGAGTCATGAGCATGACTCTTTTCTTTACTTGATGACTTTTCTTTGATTACCTCAAATTTTAGGTAATCGCTGGGGATATTTCTGGCCATAAAAAACAGAGCTGAATTCTAGACTGATGGATATTTTTCAGTGGAGCCCTGCCTCAGCAATGGCAATCTTTCTCTACAAGTCCCTTACCCCACTTCCCTTCTGCCAGTCATGTTGCATTATCTCAAAATTGGCCCCATTTTACATTCTAATGACAAATGACAGATTGCTAATGAGGGGAAAAGACACTTCAGTTTCCCCTCAGACGTCCCCTAAGGCACAGGAGCCCTATTTCTTTTTCTTCAGATAGCAGGATATTGGAAATACTTGCAGAGAGCAAACCCCAAATGGGGACACAGCACTTTTTCTGTGTGTGGACTTCAGTTGATCAAGACTGAGATCAAGACTAGAGAGTAGTTGATAGAGAAAGACCTTATCGCCAGCAGCATGGTCATCCACCGTCCTAAGAGATAGAACATCTTCTGGAGCATCACAGCATCACATGGTAGAGACTGATGGCTTATGTCTTTGGGATTTGGGTGATCTTCCCTGTTTGCCAAGGAAAATGGAAGAGGGGATGCTTTTCGACTATCTTAATAGCAGAAAGATTTCCTTGTTTTTCAAGTCACTGTTCAAAGTCACACCCCAGCCAAGATACCAGGCTGTGTTGGAGCAGAGATCATCACTCCTGCTATTAGCTGATATATCTGGACCTTTGCAAGTTCCAGTAATTCACTCTTCGGCCTCTAGGGGACGCACAGGCACAACTACGCAGTGAGTTTGCACAAGAGGCGGCCTGAGGCTTTTCTGCCGCTTCTGCCTGCAGTTTGGAAATTCGATTTGGGGCTTTCAGTTACTGAGGGCCCTGCAGCTGTAGAAAAGCACCCCGGTTTGCCAACTTTCTGTCCCTTAAATAGTGAACAAAGATCTCTTGGTGATTGGTGAGGTGGAAACTTTGCACGAGCTTTGCCTACTATCTTTTCTTGGGTAACAAGCACAGAATTTTGCACTTTCTCATCTTGCCTGTGTTTGGGGCTTTGTTTTTCGTAGAAACTTAAGCAAGATGGAGTTTTTCACGAAATCATACGTTTATTCAGAGTCGAGTACTTGAGGTCGTGCAGTTTGTAATCTGTACAAGAAAACTTCCTTTATCAATCACCCTCTCTCCAAAAAAACCCAAATAAATAATGGACAGATAAACCCATAAATGAATGTACCTATTTAAATTTGCATTATATAATATGTATATTATTTAATATATTTATATTAGTATGTGAAATAAGTACATATTTGTTGGGAGAAATCCTATGGGAATGCATATTGTATTGCATTTATTATATGTAATTTATGTAGTAAAATAGATATTAATTTATATATCCATATATTTACATAATATTTTATATTTCATAAAAACATACAATATTATATATATTTATTTTTTTAATTGGATATAACTTTCCTGTATTCATATATGAATACACCACAGTGAAATTCCATATCATGTACAACCACAAGAATGGGATCCTAATAATAATAAGATATACTCCATGTTATGAATAATAATACTCTATTGTCATATATATTTAAAAAAATAAGAAAATTCAGAACTATAAAAATACTTCAGTGTTCAACTTCAGAGTCAGTTCTTCAACACAAAGAATTATGATTTGATATGATATAAAAAAGATGATGTAATGTTATCAAAATTAATTCTATGTTTTGGGGGTTCTTTCTTGTTTTTTAATTTTTATTTTTATTTCTAATTAGTTATA
Source organism: Sciurus vulgaris (assembly GCF_902686455.1). NCBI lineage: Eukaryota > Metazoa > Chordata > Mammalia > Rodentia > Sciuridae > Sciurus > Sciurus vulgaris. Next base: position 39,679,155 of record NC_136476.1, read on the forward strand.
CATGACAGCAGAATGCATTTCAATTCATTGTACATGAACAAAGCACAACTTTTTATTTCTCTGGTTGTACATGTTGTAGGGTCATACATTCCAGCAATTATGCATGTACCTAGGGTAATGATGTCCACCTTATTCCACCATCTTTTCCTCTTCCATGCCCCCTCCCTTCATTCCCCTCTGTCCAATCAAAGTTCCTCCATTCTCTTGCCCCCTGCCCATTATGGATCAACATCCACATATCAGAGAAAATATTTGGCCTTTAGTTTTTTGGGATTGGCTTATTTCATGTAGCATGATATTCTCCACCTCCATCTATTTCCCATAAATGCCATAGTTTTATTCTCCTTTAAGTCTGAGTAATATTCTATTGTGTTTATATACCACAGTTTCTTTATCCATTCATCTATCGAAGGGCATCTAGGTTGATTCCATAATTAAACTATTGTGACTGCATCACTGTAGTATGATGATTTTTAAGTCCTTTGGGTATAGGCCAAGGAGTATATAATATATAAATACAACATATAAATATATATTGTATTTCATTTATTATATGTAATTTATGTAATAAAACATTAATTTATATATCCATATATTTATATAATGTTTTATATTTCATATATATATAGAATATAAAATATTTCAAATATATAACAATGATAATATATATTTTATATATTTTTGTATATCAATATAAATGTATACCATACTATGTGTATTTTAATATAAATATAACATTAAATTAGAAATATCAATAGTAAATATAAATTTAAATATATTACTGTATAATACAAATATAAATATGCAATATATTATAGAGAATATATATCATTTGTTTCATATACATGTATTTTATATAAACATATATTTTATTTTTATATATTTATTTACATGTGTATTATACATATAATATAAATTCATATATTTATATTGTTCAATACATATTCTATTTTATAGATTCATTTTTTTATACATGTATTTTTGTATATCTTATGTTTGTTCATATGCAATATACCTTTGTTTTCTTTTTATGACAAAAAAATCACTAAATGGAACTTAACACTAACTGAACATGAGGGAAGGCATTGTTTCATTTCTGAAAAGAATCTCTAGGGTGCTGTATAGTTTTCCTCCCTCTGAGCCAGACTTTGCTCAGCAGTGAGAACCAGGCCTCTGCTACTTCCAATCTGGCAGCAAAATTCCCATCATGGAGTTTGCATTTCAGAAGGTGCAGGAACATGAGCGTGCATGGGAGATGCAGTTGAAACTCCTCTTGGCTTGATTTCCTTGAACTCTTACTATATGATTATATTTGTTATAGTAATACTTAAACACTATTATTTACTGTGTTCAGATTTTCAGTCAGTAATTTGGAGACTTTATTTTATTTGACTTTTACAGTTTCCTATATGATTAATGAAGTCATCTCAATTTTTTAAGAGAGGTGATGAAAATCTGATGTCATTTGGTTTCCCAAGAGTCTCAAATTTGGCCAGAAAGTAGAACTTCCTTTTGCTTCCAATCTCCCCACTATTTAAATTTATTAACACTGTAATTGTGCAAATTAATTGGATTCATTGTGATATTTACATACATGAATACATTGTGCATTGGTCAGATCCTTCCACTCTTCTACCTGTTCACTCTCCCATATCCCCTTCCTATTTCCCAGTAATGCCTCCTCTACTTTCAAGTTGCCTTTTCATTTATTTATTCTTAACTTCCTCAATGAGAGAGCACATGTGATACTTGCCTTTTTGTGGCTGGCTTACTTTACTTTGTATGAAGTTCCCCAGTTCCACCCATTTTGCTGCAAATTACAGGATTTCACTCTTTTTATGGCTGAATAATACTCCATTCTGTATACATACCATTCTTTATCCATTCATCTGTAAACAGGTAGCTAGGCTGATTTCATATCTTAACTACAGTAAATAGTACCACAGTAAACATTGCATGAAAGTATCTCTTGTATGCTGACTTCATTTCCTTTCAATATATACCCAGTTAGTGAGAGAGCTGGATCATATGGTATTTCGATTTTTTTAGTTTTTTGAGGAAACTCCATAATATTTTCTACCATGGCTCTACTAATGTACATTCCCACAGGTGGTGTATATATATTTTATAGCCATTCTAACAGATGAGATAATATCTCATTATAGTTTTGAATTGCATTTCCTTGATAGTTATTGGTATTGAGCATTTTGCATATATCTACTGAGCACTTGTATGTTTTCTTTTGAGAAGTGTCTATTCAGATGGTTTGTCCATTTTTAAAATTGGATTACTTATTTTTGTTAGGTTTTTCTAATATTAATATTCTGTATATTGATAGCTGACCAATATTTTTTCCCATTCTAGAGGTTGTTCCTTCACTCTGCTGATTGTTTCCTTGCTGTGCAGAAGCTTTCTAGTTTGATATAATTCCATTTGTCAATCTTTGCTTTTGTTTCCTGTGCTTTTAAAGTCCTATCTAGAAAATTATTGCCTGTATCAATATCTTGAAATGTGTCCCTTATATTTTCTTCTAGCAGTTTCAGAGCTTTAGGTCTACATTTAAGACTTTGATCAATTTCGAGTTGATTTTTGTAAAGTGTAATAGGGATAAACTTTCAATCTTCTGCACATGGATATCCATTTTTTTTTTTCCAGCACCATTTGTTAAAGAGGCTTTTCTTTCTATGATGTGTGTTTTTGGCAACTTTGCTGAGAATCAGTTGACTGTAAATATATGAACTTATTTCTGGGTTCTCTATTCTGTTCCATTGATCTGTGTATCAATGATACCGTGTTGTTTTTGTTACTATGGCTTAGTAGTATGTCTTGAAATCAGGTAATGTGATGCCTTCAGCTTTGTGTGGTTTTTGCTCAAGATTTCTTTGGCTATTCAGGAACTTTTGTACTTTCATATGAATTTTAGGATTATTTTTTCTAGTTCTGTTAAGAATGTCATTGGTATTTTAATAGAAATTGCATTGAATATGTAGATATTTTTTCCAAAGTATGTACATTTTGACACTGTCAGGTTTTTCCAATCCATGAACTTGGGAAATCTTTCTATATTTTTGTGTTTTTGGTTTCTTTCTTCAGTGCTTTGTAATTTTTATTGTGGAGGTCTTTTACTTCCTTAAATAAGATCATTCCTAGATTGTGTGTGTGTGTGTCTCTGTGTATGTGTGTATTGTGAATAGAATCTCTTTCATGATTTTTTTCAGTAAATTCATTATTGGTATTTCCATAAGCTACTGATTTTTATGTTGAGTTTGTAATCTGCTAATTTACTGAATTTGTTTATTTTGGTTTCATTTCAGGGATGCAAGGATGCTCCAACATATACAAATCAATAAATGTAATACATGACATAAACAGAATGAAACATAAAATTATATGATAATCTTAATAGATGCAGAAAAAGCATTTGATAAAAATTAACATACATTACATAATAAATCTCCTGAATATATTAGGTGTGGGAAGATCACATATTATCATAACAAGGCTTTATATGGCAACCACATAAACCATAACCATAACCAACATCACACTAAAAAGAGAAAAACTGAAAACATTTCCTCTAAGATCAGAAACAAGACAAAGGTGTCTATTCTCACTGTTCTTATTCAACATATTTCTAGAAATTTTAGCCAGAGCAATTAGTCAATAGAAAAAAAAAAAAGGCATACAAAAGGAGCCAAGTTATCCCTATTTGCAGATCATGTGACTCTATGCTTAGAAAAACCAATTCCAATCTTTATTATTGCTAAATACTTCCCCTTAGATTCTCTAAGCATGCTAGCATTTAATTAATCATAATCATCTTTATTGTCTGTCTTCCCTCCTCCCTGGAGGACAATCATCATCCCTGACTTGTCCTTGGATGCTCATTGTCAAGCATGTCATGACATATATGCAGTCAATGACTCTTTAGTGCCTGAAGAAGACAGCTGTTTTTGTTTTCAGGGTTTTTTTTTTTTGGCGGGGGGAGTGGTAAGGTTTTTTGAGTTCTTTATATATTCTAGATATTAATCTTCTGTCAGAAGAGTAACTAGCAAAGAATTTGTCCCATTATGTGGGATCTCTCTTCACATTCTTAATTGTTTCCTTTGCCGTGCAGAACTTTTTAACTTGAGGCCATCACATTAATTAACTCTTAGCATTATTTCCTGAGCTTTAGGAGTTCTATTGAGAAAGTTGTTGCCTAAGTCTATATGATGGAGTATTGACCCTTTATTTTCTTCTAGAAATTGCATAATTTCTGGTCTAATTCTTAGATTTTTGATCCAATTTGAGTTCATTTTTGTGCAGGATGAGAGATAGGGTCTAGTATCATTATTCCACATATGGATAACCAGTTTTCCCAGCATCATCTGCTAAAAAGGCTGTCTTTTCTCTGAAGTATGTTTTTGGCACCTTTGTCAAGGATCAGATGACTGTAGATGTGTGGGTTTGTCTCTGTCTTTTGTACCATTAGTCTATGTGTCTGTTTTCATGCCAGTACATGCAGTTTTTTGTTACTATAGTTCTGCAGTATAAATTTGAAGTCAGGTATTATAATGCCTCCAGAATTGCTTTTTTGGCTTAAAATTGCCTTGGCTATTTTTTGTTTTATTATTCCAAATCTTTTTTCTAGTTCTGTGAAGAATGTCATTGGTATTTTGATGGGGATTGCATTGAATCTGTATATTGCTTTTGGTCATATGGCCATTTTGACAATATTGGTTTTGCTTATCTGTGAATATGGGAGGTTTTTCTATCTTCTGAGATTTTCTTCAATTTTTTTCTTCAATGTTGTATAGTTTTCATTGTAGAGGTCTTTCACTTCCATGATTAGATTTATTCCTAGTTTTGTTTTGTTTTGTTTTGAGGTTATTGCAAATGGAATTGATTTCCTGATTTTATTCTCAGCAGATTCACTGTTGATATATTTAGAAGGTATCAATTTTTGTATGTTGATTTTGTAAACTGCTACTTTGTTAATTTGTTTATTTGCTCTAGCAGTCTTTGGGTGGAACGTTTTTGGATCTTCTAATTTAGGATCATATCATCTACAAACAGTGATAATTTGAATTTGACTTCCTTTCCTATGTTTATACACTTTATTTCCTTCTCTTGTCTAATTGCTCTGGCTAGTATTTATAGCACCATATTAAGTAGGAGTGGTGAAAATTCCAAATTTGAAAGGGAATGCTTTCAGGTTTTCCCCATTTACTGTGAGATTGTCTTTGGGTTTTTCATATATAGCCTTTATGATGTTGAATTAGGTTCCTTCTATCCCTAATCTCTTTAGTGTTTTTATCATGAATGAGTGCTGGCTTTTCACAAAGACCTTCTCTGCATCTACTGAGATGACTAAGTGACTTTTGTTCTTAATTTTATTTATGCAGTGAAGTATATTTATTGATTTGTATGTATAAAGCCATTCTTGCATCAAATAAAACCACCTTGGTCATGATGTACAATCCCCTTAACATGCTGTTGAACATGATTTGATAAAATTTTATTCAAGGTTTTTACATCTAAGCTTATCAGGGATATTGGTCTGTAGTCTTCTTTCATAGAATGAATTTGGAAGTGTTCCATCTGTTTCTGTTTTATGGAATAATTTTCTTGGATTTTTCTTTGTTGAAAGGCTTTTAATTGCTGTTTCAATTTCATTACCTGATATTAGTCTATTTAGGTTTTCTACATATTCTTGGTTCAATTTGAGTAGGTCATATGTGTCTAGAAATGTATCCATTTTTTCTAGGTTTTACAACTTATTGGAATATATGTTTTCAAAATAGTTCCTAGTAATCTGTTATATTTCTGTGATGTCTGTGATAATTTCTCCTTTTTTATCTCAATTTTATTAATTTGGATTTTCTCTTTCTTTTGGTTAGTTTGGCTTAGAGCTTATCAATCTTGTTTATCTTTTCAAAGAACCAACTCTGTTTCATTGATCCTTTGCATTTTTTAATCCTCATTTTCATTGATTTCGACTCTGATCTTAATTATTTCCTTCCTGCTACTGGTTTTGAAATTAGTTTGTCTTTCTTCTTCAAGGGCCTTGAGATGTATCATTAGGTTGTTTATCTAGGATTAATGTTTTTTTTTTTTTTTACATAGACACTCATAACTAAAAACTTTCCCCTTAGAACAGCCTTCATGGTGTTCCAGAAGTTTTGGCATGTTGTATCACTATTCTAACTTGAGTCTAAGAATTTAAAAATTTCTCCTCTGATTCTATCACTGATTCATCATTTGAAAGTGTATTGTTCAATCTCCATGTGTTGCTATATTTTCTATAGATTTTTTATGTTGATTTGTAATTGCATTCCATTATGATCTCATAAGCTGTAAGGGATTATAAACTTTTTTTTTTTATTTCCTAAGAGTTGCTTTGTGGACTAATATACAGTCTATTTTGGAGAAGTTTCCATGAGCCACTGAAAAGAAACTGTATTCAGCTGTTGTTGGATGAAATATTCTATAGATGTCTATTGAGCATGTTTGATTTATAATATTTTTTGAGTTCAAAAAATCTTTACTAAAGTTACATCTGGATGACCTATTTAATGGTAAGAGGTGTGCTGAACTCACTTAATATTAATTGTTTTGGGGTCTATCTGAGGTTTCAGTTGGAGTAGTGTCTCCTTTATTAAATTAGTTGTACCCATGTTTAGGGCATAAACATTTATTGTTTGAAGCATAAATATTTTATTGTTATATATTCTTGTTGGATTGTTCTCTTTATCAGTATGAAGCATGCTTCTTTGTCTCATCTAATTTTAGTTTGATGTCTTGTTTGTCATATGAGCATAGCTACTCCTTTTCCCTCTACATGGTATATCAATTTCTGTCCTTCCACATTCAGCCTGTGACCATCTTTGACTTTAGGATGAGTCTCTTGCAAACAATGTATAGTTGGTCTTGTTCTTTAATACATTCGGCTGGCCTGTGTCTTTTCATTGGAGAGTTAAGACCATTTATATTCAATAATATTATAGAGAGATGTTTAACAATTCCTGCCATTTTGATTTCTTTGTAATGTTTAATAATGCCCTGTGTCCATTTACTTAGCTACTCTAAAAATGAGATATGTTCATTTGTGAGCACTTGGGTTTATTTTTTATTTCTTCTGTGTGGAGTATTTCTGTAAGTACTGACTGCTGGCTTAGTAGTCATGAATTCTTTTAGTTTCTGCTTATCTTGGAAGGTTTTTATTTCTCTAAAACTTTTAAGGATAGTTTTGTTGGATATAGCAGTATTGGTTGATAGTTATTTTCTTTCAGAACTTTGAACACATTGTTTCAAGCCCTGTGGGCTTGCAGATTTTGTGTTGAGAAAACAGAAGTGATTCTGATTGACATGCATCTAACTGTGACCTGATATTTTTCTCTTGAGGCTTTTAAAATTCTATTCTAATTTTGTATGTTAGGTATTTTAATTATATCATTAAGAGGTTCTTTTTTGATCTCATTTATTTGAGGTTCTGAATGCATCCTGTATCTGGATGTCTATCTCATTCTCCAGGTTTGGAAAATTTTCTGTTATTATTTCCCTAATGAGGTTATACATCTCACAAACCTGTGTCTCACAAGCCTTCTCAATTCTAATTGATTCTTCAATTTGGTCTCTTAAACAAAGTGACCCAGAGTTCTCGTATGTTCGGATCATGGTTACTTATTTTCTTTAATATTGTCTGAATATTCAAGGCTGGACACTCAATCTTCTAGCTCCGAGATTCTGTCTTCAGCATGGTCTACTCTGTTAAAGAGACTTTCAACCGAACAATTTATTTCATTTATTGTGTCTTTTATTTCCAAGATTTCTTATTGGTTCTTTTTCAATATCTCTATCTCTTTATTGAATTTCTCATTCATATCATGTATCAACTTAATTCATTCAGTATTTTTCTGTGTTGGAATTCATTAATCATTTTAATAATCTTTTAAAAATTTTTATCTGATATTTAATCTACTTTAATATTTGAATTATGAACTTCATGAGGTGTTGTGTTACCTCACTTTTTCATATTTCTTGTATCTCCATGTTGGGTTTTACACACTTTTTGGGATGTATTTCTCTTCTACTCTTATATGTGGATCTTTTTATGGTATAGCCTTCTCCTGAGAGAGTCCTATAGTGATGCAGATTGAGATCTCCTTGTGGATGTAGTATCCATGGCCTTTGTGTTAATTTATTTTTTGCTGTAGTAGTGAATGTCTGTGAGTGGGACCTGGAGCCCACCCCTAGCCATTTCTACTTGGAGCCTGGTCATTAGTGTGGGTTTTTGTCTCTTCTACTCTTTGTATTAAACTATAGCTGAAGTTTGAATGTTGTTAATTTGTGTGTGGATGGAGCAAGATGCACTATCTTTTGGATGAATATAATTCAGCAGCAGTTTTCTATCCCGTGAACTTTAGTACCCCTGTAGGTTTCCGGCCTTCACAGAATAGGGGGAAACAAACAATAGCAACAACCTATGCAAATAATATACATCCTTAAAATAAATACCCAGTTCCTACTATGACATCTGCAATGTTACTTGCCACAGAAAACAGGAATGGTGGAATTAGCAATTGCCAACAGCAAAAATAATAAGTAACCATGAACTAGATCTGGCATTAAAGAAAACAGCAGGAGTCAACTCTGCCAGTCACAGTAGTAATAATACAACAGGATAAATGGTGGACACAGGAGTTAAATAAACCAATTAGTTCTAAAAGATGGCAAAAATACAGTTCACTAAGAGAAAAGATAAGGTAACAGGAAGGTAGAAGAGAGTTTACAATTTCAAAAAGTTAAGAGAGAATGCAAATGAGATGTAACAGGAGGTGGTTTTGAAGAAGGAGGAAGAAAAATAGGGAAGCAAAGTAAAGGGAGTTACTAGCTATTAGCAGGAAGAGAAAAGAAAGGAAAGGAAACAAATGAAAACAGAACAAAATCAAAATAAGCAGATCAAAAGCTCTAACCCTCAAAAGATCAGACAAAGAAAAATAACTATATTTTTAAAATGCTAAAAGTGAGGAGAAAAGAAATATATATGTATATATGTTCATGGACCAATCAGCACAACACACACACACACACACACACACACACACACACACACACACACACAAATAAAGGAATTATCTCTACCAAGATGGTTAAGAGTTGACAAGAATTAATGGTCTATGTCTAACTGTCTTTCTTCTCATTTCTTCTTGGGCTATGTACTCGGGGCAGGGGAGTGGGCTATGGATTGTTAACCCCTTTCTTTGTTTTTGTGTTGCTCACCAGGCTGCCAGTTGGAGTGGCTTAAGACTCAATCTGGTTGAAACAGCTCTCAGGTTCCCTTCTTACCCACATAAAGTAGGATAGTGTGAGAAGTACTGTCAGTTGGAATTTTGCCTGCATAGACCAAATTTATGCACTCCCAGGGTGGGGCTGCTGCACAGTTCTATGAGAGAAGTTCTAGGGATTTTTGGTCTAATTGGGGCTTTGTTGGGTGGTATCTACTCTGAAGAGATTAGATCCGCATACTCATAATGTCCAGCAATTGCCAATCTCTGCCAGGAGTCTAGATCTCAGGCAGGGGGGCCAATCTTCCACATACTCTGCTGCCCACAAGCATAGCCTTCCCAGGCTTAGTTCCTGAAAGTATTCACACCTACCTGTTCAGAATCCCAAACCACTTCATCTGGTCATGTGAGTCTCCAGACTCAAAGGAGAAGCAAGTTGGATTGCCCTCCATTTTTTTGATTTGAATTCCCCTGGGTACAATTTTCTCTGTGTCTGTTTTGCTCATGTCCTGCTAGGTATGCCGTAGGCTGCACAGTGTGCATTTGCCAGGACAGTGTCTCTGCAGCAGTAGCTGCAGCATGGCTGGCAGCCTCAAGATGGCTCCTGCTTCAGCTCCCCACGACCAGCTGAGAAACACAGAGCACTTTTCAAACACCAGTTCATGGTGCAACCCTTGGATCAGTTAAATTTAGGCTGCTTTTCTAATCTCATTTTTTTTTTTTTCATACGAAGTCTGTTGGTTGTGTTTCTGTGATCCCTGTCTCTGTGGTGAACCAGTACTGCTGTTGCTGCCACCACAGGCTTGTCTCCGATGCACTCTTTCTTCTTTGTTCAATGTACCCAGGTTTCCGAGTCCTCAAGATGCTCTGACTTTCCAATATTGAATTTTAGTGAAATCCCTCTTTCACCCACCTTCCTGAGAAGAGTACTCCTGCTGCTTGAATCCTGAGCCAAGGAGTAACTCAGAAGGCCGACTTCTAATCCTCCATCTTGAATCTGCTCTCTATGGTATGATTTTCTATGGATTATGTCAGAAAACACGAGCTATGGCTCCTGTTTAAAACTGGTAGAGAAAATCAAATCTGGTACATTAGCTCCTTAGGAGGGAAATGCAGATATGTGAAGTAGTATTTCTGAGCAATTTAAGAAGTATGACATCCAGGATCAAATCTCTAAGTGTTATTATTATAAAGAAAAACAATTATTTTAAAAGAGTGAGATTGAGACTCAGATTTTTGTTTCAACATTGGGTCTCATTTGAAAGAATTACATAGAGGGAAGCAAGGGGGGTAAAAAAATGGTGGAATGAAAAAGACATCATTACCCTATACATGTATGATTACACGAATGGTATGAGTTTACATCACGTACATAGAAATGAAATGATGTGTCCCATTTGTGTACAATGAATCAAAATGCAGTCTGTACAAAATTTAAAAAAACTAAGTAAATTTAAAAAATGAAAAAAAAAAGAAAAACTGGCCAAAAAAACTTTAGTGAGTTTCTCACTGTAAGCTAGAGATTGTATAGGTTACTGAGATTCTTGTGAGATGGAAATCTAAGCAAGAAGACTATTCGAATGTCAAATATCATCATTTTTGAAGATAGTGATTTTTCTCCAACATATATGCTTAAAATAGACACAAAAGCACAGGACTTCAGGCTTTATAGTATTTCTAAAAAGCTGAAGAAATAATGTGCAATTGAGGCTTTGGTTAGAACGGTGGGGTAAAATCAAAGAAGATTACTTTGTTTTCATTCCTAAAGCGCTGCAACTGCACCATGTGATTCTTCTAGAAAAAACTGCTGCAGGGTTTTATTCTCACTACTATTGATTCTCTCTCTTTTTTATTGTCCCCATGGAAAATATTATTAAGATATTATTATCATTATTCTTCATTTACTTAATGTTTGCTACCTTGAATTGGAAGGACTAACCATAAATTATTAAAAAGTATTATTTAAAATCTATGTATCAATAAATTTGAAGGACATATGAAAAAATAAAATTTCTGTCAATTTGTATGAGTATATTAACTTCCACTGTAATAATACAAAAGAAGTATCGAGGTCATGATTTTATATAATGCCACTAAGTAGAAAAGTGAAAACTAAGAGTTGGGATAAATACAAAAACAGAAAATCCTGGCCTTGGAACATAAAGGTTCACAGTCCAGATACATTCCACTAATGTGCCTGCCAAACTTCACTCACAACTCTGAGGACAATGTTCCCTAGTTCTTTCTGTACCCTTAACAGTGACAGGGCCCAAAGCCATGCCCTCTCAAATTAGGACACCTTCATAATTTTATGTCAACTTAGGAGAATTTTTTTTTTTTTTTTTTTTAAATTTCCTATGTGAAGTACAAGAATGCTTTCAGGTCCTAGCCCCACAACTCGAAGCAAATGTATGGTAGTGAATTGCAAAAGGTTCAGGCTACTTCTGTTCTCCATGGTGTGATCCAGCAGATTTTCAACTTTTTCTACATGGAGGACTGAAATTCTTAATGACTTAGTAAGTAAGGAGTTGGAATTTCTGTAGGCATATTTGGTATAGGAAAAGAAAGAGACCTTGAGCTTGAGGGTATCAGCCTGGCCAGGGATCGGTATTCCCTGGGGAACTAGTATCCTTTAGAACAATGAAGTATCCAGCTGCTATGCTGGCGACATTGTCAGACTGAAAGTTAAGAAGGGAAAATCAGTAAGTGCTTTCTCTTTATTAACAACTCATTGGAAATTCCAGGAGGTTGGAAAGGAGACTTTAGACCTGATTTTGACCAATTAGATCTCACGTATTAATATACTGCCTCAAGCTTACCAAGATTCATTCAATTAAAACAAAATTTGCTTCTATTATAACATGTATTGAGTTGTTTCCATTAGATTGTTTTTAAGATGTACTTTTGAACAGAAATAAATTGAATTTTTAATATGTAAAAATGAAAACATAACTGCTATATTTGCAAAATTTATTCTTTGTAAATATGGTAAGTCATGCCTCCTGGTTTCTTTTGCTTGGAGAGGGTGAGGAAGTTAAATCTATATTGTAAAAGTTTGGTCTTACTCATACTGTTGAAGAAATATGATGTATCCTAAAATCTAATTTGCTTTCAAATTCAAAAGGAAAGTTAATTCCATTTATTCATAAATATTTTGTTATTTCTGCTCTAGGCAATTTACTTATCCTTGTGACTCTATTGGTAAATTAAATAAAGATTGTATGTTTTTTAATGAAGTACTCAGAGAAGACAGCTCTAAATAAGAAGTAATTAGGTAGAAACCCTTTCTTGGGCTATTAAAGAGATGAACAAGAGATTGTGACAGATTAAATCAACTGAAGTGAATTCAGTTTTACTTCTGGTTTCTTAGGGTAATCATATTTGATGGTTGTTAATTCAATTTTAGCAGTTGCATGAACTAAAAACCAAAGGGAAATATAAACTCATTCACCCTGAAACTTTAAAAAGTAGTGAATACATTTGCTCTATACCTTCTAGTTGCCAGCAGCGTAATGAGTGACAGGTATAATGAAAAAAGCAGACACATTTCCTGCTGTCACAGAGCTTCCAGTCTTGAGGGGATATAGGCAGGAAAACATTCACTTAGTCATGTCAGTGACTGCGATGAAGTAGTTCAGGATACTGGGAGCATGCAAGAGTTGTATAAATCAGGGAAAGCCCATCCAGAAGTGACTGCTAAGCTGGCATCTCAAGAATATTTAGAAGTTAGCCCCATAAATACCTGATGCTCAAAGTGGTCAGAAATGGGGAGCAGTGAATGTCAAAGTGTAGTGGCTAGAGGGAGCATGCAGGATCAAAGAGTAAAAGAAAATTTAGAAATCTATAGAGATGGAGTTGGAGAGGGGAGTAGAAGTTAGAAGCAGAGGTTACATTATAAAAGGCTTTGCAAGAAATCAGGATTGTAATTTACAGAAATGGTCATTTGAAATATTGAAATGTTTCAAAAAATGCATTGATGTAACCAAACACACATTAGAAAGACTCTTCCACCTGTGTTTAAAAAACTACATTGGGGTTTTGTTGCACATATTGTATAGAAAAGAGGACAGTGGATCCATTAGGAAATAGTAACCAAAGAACTAAATAAGTTCAGAAGATATTCATGAGGTTGTCTTAGTAAAGAGTATAGATGAATGTAAGGCTGATTACTAAATGGTGGTAATAAAAAGATGAGGTGCTTCTGAATTCTAGGGGTACCTTAGAAAAACAACATAAGCCAGAAAACTACACTGATCACCACTTTTTAAAAAATAATGCATTTTTAGCACACAGAATGATTATTTCATTGTGGCTTCTTTGTACATGTAAACCATACTTGGATCCTGCTAGTAAGAACTGGAAGGAACTGCCATTCTCTAACGCCACTTCTCTCTGGCCACCATCAGCACAAATAGGGCTGGAAGGTTACGCCTTCTTTTCCTAGAATTGTAATGAAGTCCATTAGCTATTGACCCCTAGGAACAGATTTCCTAGGGATTTTTACTTGGTAGTCAAACCAATTAAGGTCTCTTAACTTTGCAATAAGTGGAAGCAATCTTCATGAAGAACCATGATAAAATGCAGAAGGGAGTAGGAAGGGAATTTTTTATAGAGGTTGGACTTGCCCTGAAAGATTCTAAGGAAGCAACAGGATAAAAGGGTGTTAGCTCTGGATTAAAGTGTTTTGAGTTAATTAGTATGGACTAGTGTTTATTCTGAAATTTCTATGAACACATTGGAGTTGGGGAAGTCATTGGAAGAAAGCAGCAACCACTCAAAGGCTGAGAGGGTAGTTGTTATTGGCTGCAGTCCTTTCAAAATACTGTGGCAGGTCTTGTCTCAGTTAATTTTTTGTGCTGTTTGACAGAATACCCAAAAAGAACAACTTAGAGGAGGAAAAGTTTGTTTGGGGCTCACAGTTTCAGAGGTTTCAGTCCACAGACCACCTATTCCATTGCTCTGGGCCCAAATTCAGGCAGAACATCATGACAGAAGGGCACTGAGCAGAGGAAAGCTGCTCAGTTGATGGTGGAACCAAGAAGCAGAGAAAGGAAGGGAAGGGGCCACAGGTAAGGTGCATCCTTCCAAGGCACACTCCCAGTGACCTACCTCTTCCAGCCACTTCCTACCTGCCTAGAGTTACCACCCAGTCATACAAATGAGGATGAACTGATTCAGATTCTTCTCTCATGATCTAGTCATTTTACCTCTGAATATCTGCATTAACAGGAGCTTTAGGGGGGACACCTCATATTCAAACCATAACAGGTCTGTTATGAATGTCATAGGGAGTTCACAAACAGGACTAAAAGGGAGAATTGTACTTCTGTTTCCTTGGAAATTATAATGCTAGAATAAATGTGGAATGTAGTATATGAGCTTCACTAATGAAGTTTTGCATCAAGGTTGGAAAGCTGGGTTGCTGCTGTTTTATCAAAGTAACAGATACTTTGGGTTCAGATACTTCAGGCAAGAGGAGGAGGATAAATCAATCAAGAACTTAGACTGTAATGTTAGAGAACAAGTTTCCCTGCATTGTTCTTGATATTAATTAATAAAAGCAGTTTTTACAAGTTAAATTCCAGTTTGGGGAGGAGCACAAAATTGTAACTCTGATTTAGGTTAGATCTGAAATGTTAATCATTCATGGAGATAGACAAAGGTTGTTACCAGAGTACAACTGGAATATTGATGAGACTTTTTTCTGGGATCCTAAAAGCCAGGAGTAGGATGGTAAGACAGCAAAGAGTATTGGAGCAAAGTTAAAACACAATCTCTGTGTAGAAATGAAGCACAGGAGTAGGTAGGTTATTCATTTTTCTTGTGCCTGATACCACTATCTACAGTCATCTCTCTAATAGCATCTAGTTATTTCTACAATTAAGGATTTAAAAACTTCACATTCTCCAAATAGGAGGAATGGCTTTCATTCAGCAACATGACCAAAATAATAAATACCCCAGGAAAGACTGATTATGGATCAGGAGAATGATTAGATATTTTAATGTTGTAGCTAAAAAAAAAAAAAAAAAAAAGATAGAAAACCAACTAGCCAGTGAATTATTTGTAGTTCAAAATTTGTTAGTAAGTGTAGTAAGAAGGCTTTAGTTGTTATTTTCATGAACACAATACCCTTCCTGCTCCTACGTCTCTGCAAGATCAAGGCTACAGCAGTCAGTCTTAAGTCATTCTCAAAACTATAATCCTGATTGCTCCCTAGAGTCTGATGAGCTTCTCTATCTTTTCTACACCAGTAGACTCCTATTTCTAGAGTGTCAACTGGAAGAACATCAGGGGCAGTGTCCAGCAGGATATCCAAAATCCATTTCTAGACATTGAATAAGTTGGCTAAGTTGAGAAGCATCTCTTTGGGCTTGGTCTGCAAAGAGGCATTCCCAAATGACAGCCAGGAAATTGTTTCACATGGTTGAACTAGCTAAGGTTAAGTGGTGAATTGAATGGGAAGTATAGATATCATAGCTCAAGAAGTAAACAAAGTAGACATTATCAGAATCCATAACCTTCTTCCTTGAAGAATAAAGTAAATTAAGTCTAGGTAATGGATTACTAATGGAGAGGTAGCCTTGAAGGTTAGAAAATTTTCTTTCCTCAATCTCTGAGCTTAAGTGATGCCTCCAAGTTAGTGTGTGGGAGGGACAGGAGGAAGAGGTGAAGGTATGGAAAGTTTGGTGAAGTTTACTTTGTGATTTCTTCATCTGAAGAAGGGTGAAAAGATTAATATATATAAAAGAGAACTGAAGTAAACACTACCTGACTGATAGAAATAAGTGTTTTACTGATTTAAGCTAGGATTTCATATTGGGTATGCCTGGGTTCTTGATTTAACATGAATTAAAAGCAGTTTTTAATGGGTCACCAATTCTTGTCTGAAAGAGTGTTTTGGCTTCCAAGTGATAAAATATACTTCTGAAAAAAAAAAATCATTTGAACCAATAGAAGTCAACTTCCCCCTATAACCACACAAATATGTACTATGCCAACTGTGTCTTGCGTAAAATGGAGGCAAAGAAGGCTAAAACTCTGTTTAAGATGCTATAAAGAAGGCTAAAACTCTGTTTAAGATGCTATAAGGCTCTATTGAAACAGCATTCTGGAAGATGGACCAGTGGAGAGCAAGACATTCTCCAGGGACTGACTTAGGAAGTATACAATGAAACATCTAAAGGTTGGATCCCTTTGCTGTTGTCATTAGCTTTACACTCATCTTATTTAAATATTGTGTGAAACTAACCTTGTTCATTCAGTTCTGTGTAAGAAATAAATATGGGGCTATGTGAATTCTTAATGTTCTTCGAGCTCTGTTAAGAGATCACCTGTTTTTAGTCTCATCCATCCTGAGGGTAGGAATGAGAATATTTTGCTGAGACACTGTTCCAGAGAATGAAGAAATAGCTAGTTGAACACTTGTACTATTCACATAGCCATGAAACAGGCTTTCTTTGATCCCACTGATGATACTAAGAAATATTTGGGTTAGTGATATTGAAGCCATTTTATCATACATGTGTGTGCTATGTATGCAAATCTCTGTTGGACTCAGTGAAACCTAAGTGGCTACAGCAGAAATTATTTAAAATATTATGAGGTGGTCAGATTTACTTATTCTTGGACATACTGCATTACATCCTTAATGTTGCTGAAAAGATTTACTTTCTTTGTGATAGGGATCACTGCTAAAAGGTAAAAATAAAAAAGGTATGCAGAATCAAGTTTAAAAAAAAACAGCAAGTAGTGAGGATGAATGTGTAGAATCTGCATGAAATGTTGCAGATTTTCTATTCAAATTAAATTAATTTAGCGATAAAATAAAAGGTCAAAATTTAAATCTACTTTTTATGTAATATCAAAAATATTCTTCTGAATAATTAACCTACAATTTACCAAATTACTGCAGTTTTTTGTATTTACGTACATAACTGATATTATTGGAGAGCCTTTAACTGTCACATACCCTATAACTTTTTCTGATTTTTGTTACTACTATTTGTTTAAAGGAGGAAACATTTTCTGAGATCTAGCTAAATAAGGACTTTCAACTTAAACCAGCAGATGGCAGAATAACATTGGCTTCCTGAAAGCAGCTGCCCAGAGATGACAAAAAAAACAGAACCAGCTATTCTTTTAGTGTATCTGGTTAATGAAAACAACTTCAATAGTTCTGCAGCATGTTCAGTAAGCCTTACCGAATATCTAAATCATATTTAAACCATCATCCAGTCAAATAAATACATGCTCAACAATGGGATATTAGAGGACACAGATCAGGTATCAAAATAAGACTCAGAGATTTAAACCAAAATTCTATCCATAGTTCAATCAATTGCAAGAAATTCTGAAAGACCTTAGGGTAAGTTTGCCTCTCTAAACTTCAGTTTTCCATTTATCAGTGGGGTTTGTGGGGGTTATTATAATTGTATCTGTAAGAAGTCTGAATTTGTGTAAAAATAAAAAGTTTTTCTTAATGTACTTGATTTGATAATTAGGAAAAAAACACCTTACTAATTATTTTCTAATGTCTTTAGATTAAAAAAAGTAAAAGTCATGATAGTAGTCTGTATCTTTGGAAGTTATACTTTTTTTTTTATCCTCTAACTTTTAGTTTAGGGCCTGGCATATTTAAAATCTACTTGAAAACGCCATATGTATATTCAGTATTCACTGATACTATCTTTGGTATGTGGAATCGGGAATAATCTTTTATTTACTTTGGTTTCCCCTGTACTCTTTACAAGACACATCCTATTTTTGTATCAGAAAGGTGAACAAGAGATACTTTGTTTTGCTACTCTTCTTTAAATATTTTTCCACAGTCTAAAATTCTCCTTAAATTACCAGCTTATGAAAATAAATCTCCTTCTAGTCAACCATTTCAAAGTCACTTTGTAAAGCCAATATATCTATCCCTATAAAGAAGGAGTTTAATTGGTATTATCAGCATAGCATCAGTCAGCTACTTGTATGACTGCCAACAGATCTGTCAATGACAGAAAACTGGCAAGTAAAAAGATAAGAGAGAGGTGGGGTGTGTCAGGCTGGGAGGTGATGTAGATGGAGCAGTTAACTTACCTGGTTATATACTTAATTTCAAAGCAGCAAGGTCAAATAGAATAGAAAGTGAAAATATTTTTCCAATAAAATAAAAAGCTTACACAGAATAGAAAATGAGCAGGGCAATATCACCTTGGCATGTCAGAATTAGCACTGAAAAAGTAATACATCAATATTACATTAAAAATAAAACATAGCAAAGTTATCCTCAAAAGGTGGAAAAGCAAAAAAGATGGACAAGTCTGATTTCAAAAATTAATTGAACAGCCCAATGTTTGTTAAACTATAATAGATTGAAAAAAAATTAATGCAAGAAATTGCCAGTTAAATTATATTTATTATATAAAGAAATCCTGTAACTTGGTATGAAAAACAAAGCAACTCTAATAGGTATCACAAAAAGGACATGAACATTTGACCAAAGAGGAAACACAGCTATCCAAAATACATAAATATTCACTCTCATTAATAATCAAAGAAATGACTAGGATGCCATTTCTTGCTTATTCAACACACAGAGTTAATAGCAATTTCTACTTTTTTTATTTTCTAAATGTACTGAAATGTGCTATTTTAGTAATAAAAAACTGAGTCATTAAAAAAACATAGAAAATATGAAAATTTCTGCCAAAGCAGAAATCATAAAAAGCATTAAAATGAATCAAAACTCGTGTGGGCAGTAAGTAATGTTCAGATCCCTGGAAGCCAATTCCTTTGCCTTGTTTCCTGAGTTTTATTATGGAATTGTCAAAAAAGAGAAAATTGTTCTTGTTTTATACCCTGACAATCTCCAGCTATAGAATTATATAGAGATAGAATCTATCTACACAATTTTTTTTTTTCAAGTAGACAATTATTCCAGGAAGATACTTTGGGATCACTCATTACAGAGGACTCTTAAACTCCACTTGCTGGTAAAGTCCTACTAAAATTTCCCCATGTAATCATCAACCAGTTGGTATACTCTTGAATATAAAAGATCTAGTTTAGGGCTGCCTGCAAGGCAACAGTGTTTTTACATTAGACTTTCTGTAGCTGGCTTCTTAGGGACTCTGAAGTTGGTCCTGTCCTTGAGACATGGCTGAAAGGACATTTTTCTGATTAGATGCAGAAGACAGTGCATCTCCTGCTTGCTCAGATCATAGCCGTGAGGCAGATCACACAGCTCAGTATGCACATGGGCTAAAGCAGCACCAGGACAATCAACCCCAATTACAAAATAATCATGTCAGAATGACTAAGTTGGGAGACTGAATTTAAAATCCTACAGCTGTACAGAACCCTTCCATCTTTGCTTTTTCTGTACCATAAATTTTACTGAAAAGGTAGAAGAAAGCAGAGTTCAATTGACTGATTAAAACCAATTCTGAAAACTTTTTGCTAAAAAATCAGTATAAAGACAACTCTACAGAAAACAATATATAAGCAGAAAATGTAAGCTTCATCTGAAGTAACGATTTAGTTCAATGACAAATCTGTCAATTTAATATGCTGTAGCCCTTAGCTATCTAAATTCTATATATGACTACAACATTCTCTGGTAATGAATTCCCATTTAAATAAAAACAGCTACTGTGTGAAAGAAGAAATATTAAGAACAATTTTACCATAGTTGAACTGCTAATCTTTTATACATACACAAAATTCTATGTGTACATTTATACACATACACATGAATGTGTGTGTGCATGTTTATCTGTGTTGTATGTATACCTTTAATCTCCTTTTTTTTTCTATAGAGATTCCAAATCCTGACTTAGGGCTATTTCTTCTGGTTAATCTTTTTATTACTTCTTCTGTTTGCCTAAGAAACTATATATTCTGAGTGCAAACCACATAACCTAAACAATCGATGGATATGCCAAAAACTATGCAGAGGAAGCTAATAACACTTAACAACCTTTTGTATATTAATTTAGAGTAAGTGGCTTCCCTTTGATGTTTTTCAGTCAGAAGAAAACTTTCAACTTTGAAGCATAATGGACATAATTACACATTTACTACAGTGACCTATAATTTGACTAATGTAACACCACAAAAAGACATCTAAACATTTTTCTATTTTTTTTTTCATGTAACAGCTGATATGCTTAATACATTTTCAGTATGCACTTGTTTGATAAAACATACCAAGCCAAACAAGACAAATAACATGTTACCTTTTTGTCTAATAACTGTACCAATCATTATAAGAAGATACAATTAAAGGGAAGTATGTCATCATCCATGATGCACGGCAAAAGTATTACACCTTGGACCTAAGAATGATCTGCTGGTGCTGAAAGAGGCGATTCTCTAGAAGGTGACCCAGGGTTTTCTTCAGGTGGAAAAACTGTGAGGGTACAAGCTCGAATGCCACCAAGTGACTCTGGAAGATCAAAAACTTTATGCCACTCATCCTTTTCTGGGTCATATTTCTGGACAATTTCTACCATACAACGATTATTCCAAGAATATCCACCAACGACATAGATTTTATTTTCAAAAACAGCAACTCCAACATCACTTTGACCTCTTAACATAGCAGCAATTGGTGTCCACTGGTCAAGGGTTGGTGAATAGTATTCACAGCTTAGAACATCGTCATAATCACTTGTTCCTCTGAAATGGTTGCCACCAATGACATAGAGCTTGTCTCCAACTGTACACATGCAATGCAGACCTCTGACTGTAGTCATTGGAGCCTTCTGTGTCCATTTATCTGTATCTGGGTCGAAACACATGAGCTCATTTTGAAAGGTGTCATGGGTAATTCCTCCTGAAATATACATTAAGCCTCCATATACTGTTCCAGCATGGCCATAGTGTGGTTCACTCATTTTTGCAACATAGCTCCATTCATTCATTCGTGGATTGTAACATTCTACTGTGGCCAACTCACCAGCTGCACTGCGCCCACCAACTGCATACAAATGTCCTTTGAGGGCACTCAAGTGGAAGAATGTACGCTTTTCATTTAATGATGCCACCTGCATCCATTTATTATAGCGAGGATCAAATCTGAAAACTGTATCGACAGCAGTTTTTCCTTTCGTATCATAATTACTCTGACCACCAACTACATAAAGGAAGTTTCCAATGACAGCAATGCCGTGCTGGTAACGAGGAGCATCCATTGGAGCTAAAGATCTCCACTCCTGTGCCCTTTCATCATACATTCGTAATTCTTTACTGACAACCAGCTGCTGCCTCAAAACTCCTCCTAATGTAACCAAGTGAGTGGAGTCAGATCGAATGGCAGTTCTGTCTGACTGCATCACTGGCTGCATATATGGCATCATTTGGTAATTGCTGGCTTCCAAAAGCAAATTCACACAGGTATTGTCAGTTCTCATGAAATCTACTGTCTGCACGTAGTTGATGAGGTCCTGTGGTGTCATTAGTGGAAATCGAATATTCTTCATTAATTTTGCAGCATAATCCATTCGAGGATCTTCCAACCTCAGCCAGCGGCAGGCAGCCTTGAAGAGTTCAAGTTCAGTGCAGTGTTTAAGACTATTACTGGAAAGCACAAAGGCAAGCCGTTCAAAAGGGAGTTTTAGAAATTCCCCTGTACTCAATAAAGCAGGAAAGTTCTTCAGGATGAAATTATTAACATATTTATCCACTTCTATAAGATTGTAGGTGTTAGCAATCCGTCCAACTTCAACGCAGTTATCTAAAGAGACTCCAGATATAAGAAATACTTTACAGAAGTCCAAAACAGGTAAAATTTGTAAAAAGCTGGCAGCTTCAAGTGTGTCCTGAAGATTGTCCATATTAAGAGAAAGTTTTGCAGTATAAATAAAATCAATGATTTTTTTCAGACCAACCTTGTTCACCCCATGAAGCTTAATGCACATTAAATCTTGTTCTTTCATTCCACCAGTGAACATTGCCTTGAAATAATCACTAGCAGACGCCATCATAGCTCTGTGAACAGGGAAGATTTCATCTCCATCACCAGGTACCAGAGTCACATCACAAAGCAATCCTTCTAATCTAAGCTGATCAAAGCCTTGCAATACCACCGAACTGTGAGTATTGCTGGTAAAAAATCTTGTGGTTCCAGCCTTGCAAGGCTGCAAGTGGGCAGAGACGCCCATTTCTCCGTTACCAAGAGACACTTTCATGTGAAAGCCTTGCTTGTGCACGGAGAGGTGTGCTAGACAAAGAAGTTAGAACTGAATGTTTTACAGGGAACAAGTGTGTCCAAGAGCCTGCAAGCTCGCTTTCCTTATCAAGGGCAAGCAGTCACTGCGGCACCCCTCGGGACACACCAGTCACTCATCCACCGAAAACTGTCCTGAAGCAGGACCACAATGGGCTGTGGACCTCAAATCTGATTGTTAGGCTGATGATTCATCACCCGAAGGCAGTTAAATGACCCGGTTCACCTCGTCTGGCCTGCGCTGCCGCTCCTTCAACAGTTGCGCTCCGGGCCAAGGGGGAGGCGCTGCCACGTACTGCGTCTCCTAGGCTCGCTCGGTGGCTAGGCCGGGCACTTCAGGGAACTGCCCGCCGCGCCTTCCGTTGTCACTGGAGCGTCACCGCGGCCACCAGCGTATCTTCGAGCAAGGGCCTGGAACACGGGCCTGAACCTGGGTCTGGAACACGGGCCTAGTCTCGGACGCCAAGCCGGTTCTTCCGGAAAAGCCTAGTCCCAGGATCCCCCGGGCTAGGAGCGGCCGCGCAACTACTGCGCCTGCGCGGCTGCTCGGTCCTGGCGGTGGGAGGGAGTGGGGGGAGGGGAGTGCGCGGGAGGCTGGGAGGGCGGGGCTCGAGGAGGGAGCGGTGCTGGGTGGGCGGATGGCCGGCGTCAGAGAGTTGCAACCTGTGTGAGAGTGTTTGGGCCTGTGAATGACTGCGCATACCTTATGCTGCAGTTTTGCCAGTTTTATAGGTGTCTGAGCCCTTCCCTTTCGCCAAGTGCATGCTTTTTCTTTAAGATTTACACTTCCTGGCTTCTTCCTTTGAATAACAATGAAGAGCAGCTTTTGTACAGATTGAGAAGAAACCTGGCAGGAGGGGAGGAGGTTGCAAGAGGATGCTTACATTTATTTCTCCATAAACACTTTATAATTTCTGTCCCACGCAATTTAATTAATAGTCACGTTCATTATAATTTTGGTTCATATTTTCCAAGTTTTTAAAATCCCTTAAAACACAGTATTTGTCTTTGAATCAAATTGTAGCCATACTATCTAAATACATTCCGGATTTTTGGCTTGCAGTGCAAAGCCATGCCATCTTAAATAATCTCTCATGCTTTTGTTTTTCACTCATCACTTTTTAATGACTATGTAATTTTCCAATAACTGCATACTGTAATTTACTTTGCCTATTATTTGTTCCTGACTATATTCTTTCTTGTCCTTGATTGTTTTATAGAATCTGTAATAAGTTTATAGAATTGGGGCACTAAATTTAACTTTTTTGGATAATATTTGATAGATTATTCAGTCAGTATTTCCAAAATATCATCACTGACAATGTTTGAGTGCATTTTCCATTTGTTGATTTTTCTTTTCTTGGTATTTTATCAACTTGCATTTCTTCAATTAATAGTAAATTTAAGTTCTGAGGTAGGAATGAATGCATACTTTGGCCAATTTTTTTTGCAACATTTCCAAAGTTTGAATTCATTGCTCTCTTTCAGATTCTTCCAGAGTTTCTTTACATAGATAAAAATTCATGTAAAGTTCAAGAATAGTTATTTTTTTTATTACACTTCCTCGTTTTTATGGAAACAATAGCATACCATATTCTACACCCATCTGCACCTTCCTTTGCTCACTCCAAGATCTTCCAGAATTAGTATATACAGAACTTTTTTTTGTATTTTTAAACTGTTGTGTTGTTACCTGAATATGCCATAAATTATTTAACCTGTCTCCTCCTGATGGACATTTACTCAATTTCCATTTTTTCCCTTTTGTTTCCGGTGGATGTCAGCAAGTTCCAGAAGACTTAGACCACCACGGCCCTCCATAAGATGCTCCAGCAGATCTTCAACCTGTTCAGCACAAGAGGTTGACTGAAATGAGACTGACCTGAGAACTCCTCACTGGACTCTCTCCACACTGGGAACTCCTGGACACCTGCTTGTGCAGGAGTTGAGGGTGGAAGGATGCCTTTGTGCAGTAATGACTCCTTACTACCTGTGAATCAGTCTCTGTCAGGAAAAGGAAGAATAAATCTACGTCTTCCCCAAACACAGTCCATAAGACTTAATAGCCAAGGAACCAGTTGTTAAGGATTATTAGGGACAGATATACTTCGTACTCCCACATTTAGGCATTTCAAAAGACTTTGTCTGCCTTTGTAATTAAATTAATTGAATAAAATTCATCACAACACTTGGTGGTGTTAACACTGTGTTAAAGCATATAGTTCTTAGAAGCATCAGCCCAGTGTAGAGAGCATTATTAATTTACTCAGGTACTTAGTTCTGATTCTAATACACATTGTCTTAGTATTTTTGCGTGTATGGTATCATATTTACCTTTATATTGTGCTAATTACATAAAAAGCATCATCTTTATAGTTTAAAAATTTTCTCTTCATCCTTTAAAGTATTACTTTCATGTCTTTTTGTATTTGTCTATTCTTGATGAATGAATGCCAACACTGATTTTGCAACCTGAAGTAAAGGAAGGAAATTTAGTTAATTCATTAATTTCATTCAGGTAACACTTGATCAGTTACTGTCTCTGGGGTAAAAGAAAACAGTTTCAGCCCTTCTGGAATTTTCTTTTTCTTGGAGCATTTCTTTTTTGAAGGAGTAATAAAAGTATTAATTAATCGATTAATTTTAACTACATTGTATGCTAACTTTGCAGGCCTAAGAAAATGTCTTCTGTCCCCAGAAACTGAAGGATGCAGACACTCAGTCTTGACAATTGGATGTACAGTTGGGGAATTTAGAGAGTGCTGTGTCTGGAGGCATTAATTTGGGGATCTGGGGGAATGGATGAGGTTGCATAGAAAACAAGTGGAGATTGAGAAGATCAAAACCTGAATCTTGGGGTTGTTCATATGGAAATGTAGGAAAGTCAATGAGGAACCTGCAAGCCCACTGAAATGGAATGACAGCACAAGAGAAGAGCAGCCAGGAGAAAGTGGTGATAAGAGGTATTTCATGAAGAACTGTGTTTAAGATAATCTGATGTCTTATATTCAGGAAAAATGGAGATTAGTTTGACAGTTTTAATTCAGCAGAATCCAGGTTGGAATACACTAAGGTAAATAAGAGGAAAGGTATTAGGGACCAAGGGGATAGAAATTTATTTCAAGAAGTTTATCTATGAAAGGAAAGGAAAACAGGGTAGTGCCTAGAAGAAAATGTATGTAGTATTATTGCTATAATTTTGTAACCTTTTTACAAACTTTTTATCATTATTTTTTGATTCATTGTACACAAATGGGGTACAACTTTCATTTCTTTGGTTGTACACGAAGTAGAGTCACACCATTTGTGTGATCATACATGTACATAGGGTAATGATGTTTGGCTCATTCCATAAACTTTCCTTCCCCTGCCCCTCCCTACCCCTCGTTTCCTCATTTCCCTCTACACAATCCATCCTTCCTCCCTTTCACCCCCCACCCTCGTTTATGTAACAGCATCCACTTATCAGAGCAAACATTTGACCTTTGGTTTTTGGGGATTGGCTTATCTCACTTAGCCTGATATTCTCCAACTCTATGAAGGAATAAATGTAGCACAAATCACATAGAATCAATATTTATTTTATATAATAGGTTATATTCTATTAACTGATCAATAGAATAAATTGTCTAATAGTTGTTTAAGAGTTTTTGGATACTACTGGGTTAGAATGTTTTTACAGTTTTATTGTATTTTATTTTTAATTCTCTTTATTTGGGCTTCATGCTATGACATTAACTGTAGTGACATTAACTGTAGTTTTGTACTGTTCTTATGGATTATACTTTTATACTTCCGTATTTCTTTAAAAAGTGATTATAAACCTTTTATGCAGATGGTACCTATATTTCTGTGATGCCCTCTGTCAATTTTAAGTTTGCTAACAACTGTTCATTTTCTTTATATTTTCTACTAGTGCCAGAATATTGAGCATGTAGAACTAATCCCCATTCTCATTATCTGTTGAGCTTACAAGTTATCAATTCCTTTTTATATTTTAAAATTTTCAAAGTTACTTCTATATTCAATTAGATTTTTCATCTATGCTATGAGAATATAAATTGATATTTTGTTTAGGTTACCAGACATTATCTTTTTACCATTTATTGAAACTTCTCTTCCTTATTACCATCTAAAATGTTCTTAATTCTAAACTTAATTACTACAGGTAATACAAAAATTTCTGGAATTAATTTCTTTGTCACTATTGGGCCACTTGCTTTTCCTCATTGTCACCATGTTTATTTTGTTGCTGTTTTATAAGATGGTACATTTTTTGGTAGGGCTAGTGTATGAATTTTTCCTTTTAATTTTCTGATATTGTTATTTTTATTCTCTGATCTTTCCTGGCTAAAGTCAGAAATGCCTAAAATGGTCAGTATCAATTTAAAACAAAATAAAACAAAACTTATTTCATCGAATGGAAAGGGGCACTGGATCAGAGATTTTTTTCTTCCATAAAATGTAAGGTAAAGAACAAAAAATAAACTAAAACCAGCAGAAAATACAAATGTCACCATCCAAAATACAAGTGCTTTAGCAAAGAGGAAGAATAATTCTGCAAATAAAAAACCCAATTCAAAGCAATAATAGAAATCCTACATATTAAAGATCACATGTGACTGTGGGATTCTGCCTAGAACTCCTGTTCTCAGAGGCAACTCAAATTCTTTGAGCTTAAGTTTTCTCAAATGGAAAACGGGTTATGAAATGTAAGTGCATTTTAAAGCATTTAGGATAGTTCCTTCTTCTGAATTGACTCCTATTAAATATGGCTATTTATTTTCTCAATGTAGAGCTACATGAGAATATTACATGTCTTTTTTTCAGTCAAATGGTTTGAAACCTGTACCATCTTTCCCCACAACTGGATGACCAAAAGAAAAAAACTATATATATACATATATGTGTGTGTGTGTGTGTGTATATATAATTTTTTTTTATTTGTAAACAAATGGGATACATGTTGTTTATCTGTTTGTATATGGCGTAAAGGCATACCATTTGTGTAATCATAAATTTACATAGAACAATGTTGTTTGATTCATTCTGTTATTTTTTCCCTTCCCCCCACCCCTCCCAACCCTCTTTTCCCTCTATACAGTACTTTCTTCCTCCCTTGCCACCCTCCCTAACCCTAACTCTAACCATATCACTAACCCTTCCCTCCCCCGCACTGTGTGTCATCCTCCACTTATTAGCGAAATCATTCGTCCTTTGGCTTTTTGAGATTGGCTTATCTCACTTAGCATGATATTCTCCAATTTCATCCATTTTCCTGCAAATGCCATAATTTTATCATTCTTTATGGCTGAGTAATATTCCATTGTATATATATATACCACGGTTTCTTTATCCACTCATCAATTGAAGGGCATCTAGGTTGGTTCCACAGTCTGGCTATTGTGAATTGAGCAGCTATGAACATTGATGTGGCTGTATCTCTGTAGTATGCTGATTTTAAGTCCTTTGGGTATAGGCCAAGGAGTGGGATAGCTGGGTCAAATGGAGGGTCCATTCCAAGTTTTCGAAGGAATCTCCACACTGCTTTCCAGAGTGGCTGCACTAATTTGCAGCCCCACCAGCAATGTATGAGTGTACCTTTCTCCCCACATCCTCGCCAACACCTGTTGTTGCTCGTATTCTTGATAATTGCCATTCTAATTGGGGTGAGATGGAATCTTAGGGTGGTTTTGATTTGCATTTCTCTTATTACTAGAGATGTTGAACATTTTTCCATATGTTTGTTGATTGCTTGTAGATCTTCTTCTGTGAAGTGTCTATTCATTTCCTTAGCCCATTTGTCGACTGGATTATTTGAATTCTTGGAGTAGAGTTTTTTGAGTTCTTTATAGATTCTGGAGATTAGTGCTCTATCTGAAGTATGATTGGCAAAGATATTCTCCCACTCTGTAGGCTCTTTCTTCGCATTGCTGATAGTTTCCTTTGCTGAGAGAAAGCTTTTTAGTTTGAATCTATCTCAGTGGTTGATTCTAGCTTTTATTTCTTGTGCTATGGGAGTCATGTTAAGGAAGTCTGGTCCGAAGCCGACATGTTGAAGATCTGGACCTACTTTTTCTTCTATAATCTGCAGGGTCTCTGTTCTGATTCCGAGGTCCTTAATCCATTTTGAGTTTAGTTTCGTGCATGGTGAGAGATATGGGTTTAGTTTCATTCTGTTGCATATGGATTTCCAGTTCTCCCAGCACCATTTGTTGAAGAGGCTATCTTTTCTCCATTGCATATATTTGGCAACTTTGTCTAGTATGACAAAATTGTATTTATTTGGGTTTGTGTCCATGTCCTCTATTCTGTACCATTGATCTACCTTTCTATTTCGGTACAAATACCATGCCGTTTTTGTTACTATTGCTTTGTAGTAGAGTTGAAGATCTGGTATTGTAATACCCCCTGTTTCACTCTTCCTGCTAAGGATTGCTTTAGCTATTCTGGGTTTCTTATTCTTCCAGATGAATTTCATAATTGCTTGCTCTATTTCTGTAAGGTACATCATTGGGATTTTAATTGGAATTGCATTGAATTTGTATAGCACTTTAGGTAGTATGGCCATTTTGACAATATTAATTCTTCCTATCCAAGAACATGGAAGATCTTTCCATCTTCTAAGGTGTTCTTTAATTTCTTTCTTTAGTGTTGTATAGTTCTCATTGTAGAGTTCCTTCACCTCTTTTGTGAGATTGATTCCCAAGTATTTTATTTTTTTCGAGGCTGTTGTGAATGGGGTAGTTTTCCTAATTTCTCTTTCTGAAGATTCATCACTTATGTATAAAAATGCATTGGATTTATGAGCATTGATCTTGTAACCTGCTACTTTACTGAATTCACTTATGAGTTCTAAGAGTTTTCTGGTGGAATTTCCAGGTTCCTCTAAATATATAATCATGTCATCAGCGAACAGGGATAGTTTGAGTTCTTATTTTCCAATTTGTATCCCTTTAATTTCTTTGGTTTGTCTAATTGCTCTGGCCAGAGTCTCAAGAACCATGTTGAATAGAAGTGGTGAAAGAGGGCATCCCTGCCTTGTTCCAGTTTTTAGGGGGAATGCTTTCAGTTTTTCACCATTTAGAATGATATTAGCCGTGGGCTTAGCATAAATGGCCTTTACAATGTTAAGGAATGTTCCCACTATCCCTATTTTTTCTAGTGTTTTGAGCATGAAGGGGTGCTGTATTTTATCAAATGCTTTTTCTGCATCTATTGAAATAATCATGTGATTCTTGACTTTAAGTCTATTAATATGGTGAATTACGTTTATTGATTTCCTGATGTTGAACCAACCTTGCATCCCTGGGATGAAACCAACTTGATCATGGTGCATTATCTTTTTAATATGTTTTTGTATGCGATTTGCTAAAATTTTGTTGAGAATTTTTGCGTCGATGTTCATTAAGGATATTGGTCTGAAATTTTCTTTCCTTGATGAGTCTCTGTCTGGTTTAGGTATCAGTGTGATATTGGCTTCATAGAATGAGTTTGGGAGGGTTCCCTCCTCTTCTATTTTATGGAATACTTTGAGAAGTATTGGAATGAGCTCTTCTTTAAAGGTTTTGTAGAACTCGGCTGAGAACCCATCTGGTCCCGGACTTTTCTTTGTTGGTAGGCTTTTGATGACTTCTTCTATTTCAGTACTTGAAATTGGTCTGTTTAAATTGTGTATGTCCTCCTCGTTCAGTTTAGACAATTCATATGTCTCTAGAAACCTGCTGATGTCTTCGAGGTTTTCTGTTTTGTTGGAGTATAGATTTTCAAAATAGCTTCTAATTATGTTTTGTATTTCAATCCTGTCTGTTGTGATATTTCCTTGTTCATTACGAATTTTAGTGATTTGGGTTTTCTCTCGTCTTCTCTTTGTTAGTGTGGCTAAAGGTTTATCAATTTTGTTTATTTTTTCGAAGAACCAACTATTCATTTTGTCAATTTTTTGTATTGTTTCTTTTGTTTCAATTTCATTGATTTCAGCTCTGAGTTTAACTATTTCCTGTCTTCTACTACTTTTGGTGCTGTTCTGTTCTTCTTTTTCTAGGGCTTTGAGCTGTAGTGTTAGGTCGTTTATTTGTTGAGTTTTACTTCTTTTATTAAATGTGCTCCATGAAATAAATTTCCCTCTAAGTACTGCTTTCATAGTGTCCCAGAGATTTTGATATGATGTTCTTTGTTCTCATTTACCTCTAAGAATTTTTTAATTTCCTTCCTAATACCTTCTGTTATCCATTCATCATATAATAGCATATTGTTTAATCTCCAGATGTTGGAATAGTTTCTGTGTTTTACTCTTTCATTTATTTCTCACTTCAATCCATTATGATCTGATAGAATACATGGTAGTGTCTCTATCTTCTTGTATTTGCTAACATTAGCTTTGTGGCATAATATATGGTCTATTTTAGAGAAGGATCCATGTGCTGCTGAGAAGAAAGTGTATTCGCTCTTGGTTGGATGGTATATTTTATAAATGTCTGTTAAGTCTAAATTATTGATTGTGTTATTGAGATCTATGGTTTCTTTGTTCAATTTATGTCTGGAAGATCTGTCCAGTAGTGAGAGAGGCATGTTAAAATCACCTAGTATTATTATGTTATGGTCTATTTGGTTTCTGAAATTGAGAAGGATTTGTTTGACATACATGGATGAGCCACTATTTGGGGCATAGATGATTATGATTGTTATATCTTGCTGATTTATGCTTCGCTTAAGCAGTATGAAATGACCTTCTTTATCCCTTCTGACTAACTTTGGCTTGAAGTCCACATTATCTGAAATGAGGATGGATACTCCAGTTTTTTTGCTGAGTCCATGTGCATGGTATGTTTTTCCCCATCCTTTCACCTTTAGTCTATGGGTATCTTTTTCTATGAGGTGAGTCTCTTGCAGGCAACATATTGTTGAATCTTTCTTTTTAATCCAATCTGCCAGTCTATGTCTTTTGATTGATGAATTCAGGCCATTAACATACAGGGTTATTATAGAGATATGATTTGGTTCCCGGTCATTTGGTTCATTTTTTAAATTTTATTTATTTATTTGTTTGACACAAGTTGTTTCCTCCTTTATTTGACAATTCCTTTAGGATAATTCCTCCATTTGCTGATTTGCTTCTTTGTTTTTCATCTCTTCCTCATAGAATATTTTGCTGAGAATGTTCTGTAATGCTGGCTTTCTTTTTGTAAATTCTTTCAGCTTTTGTTTATCATGGAAGGATTTTATTTCATCGTCAAATTTGAAGGTAAGTTTTGCTGGGTATAAGATTCTTGGTTGGCATCCATTTTCTTTCAGGGCTTGAAAAATGTTGTTCCAGGCCCTTCTAGCTTTTAGGGTCTGGATTGAAAAATCTGGTGATATGCGTATTGGTTTCCCCCTGAATGTAATTTGGTTCTTTTCTCTCACAGCCTTTAAAATTCTGTCTTTATTTTGTATGTTAGGTATTTTCATTATAATGTGCCTTGGTGTGGGTCTGTTGTAATTTTGTGTATTTGGAGTCCTATAAGCCTCTTGAACTTGATTTTCCATTTCATTCTTCAGATTTGGGAAATTTTCTGATATTATTTCACTGAATAGATTGTTCATTCCTTTGGTTTGTTTCTCTAAGCCTTCCTCAATCCCGATAATTCTTAAATTTGGCCTTTTCATGATATCCCATAGTTCTTGTAGATTCTGTTCATGATTTCTTACCATTCTCTGTTTGTTCAACTTTGTTTTCAAGGTTAAATATTTTGTCTTCAATGTCTGAGGTTCTGTCTTCCAGGTGTTCTATCCTACTGGATATGCTTTCTATGGAGTTCTTAATTTGGTTTATTGTTTCCTTCATGTCAAGGATTTCTGTTTGTTTTTTTTTTCAATATCTCTAACTCTTTATTGAAATGATCTTTTGCTTCCTGTATTTGCTCTTTTAATTGTCGATTGGTGCGATCATTCAATGCCTGCATGTGCTCTTTCATCTCATCATTCAGTGCGTGCATTTGCTTTTTCATCTCATCGTTTGCTTCCCTGATCATTTTAATTATGTATATTCTGAACTCCTTTTCTGTCATTTCTTCTGCCATGCTGTCATTGGGTTTTATTGATGTAACATCTAGATTTGTTTGCAGCATTTTCTTTCCTTGTTTTCTCATATTGTTCAGGTATCAGTGGACCGCTGAGATATTGCATATTTCCTCTATTGACTTACAATGTCCCTGAAGATTTCTATATATATCCCCCCTTAGCCTTCAGTAGGCTGAAGTGTTGGAGGAAGTTGATAATGCGGTGTTCCACAAGGAAGCTGCCTCTCTAGGAGTGGTGGCCTTCAGGTGATGTATATTCCCTGCTAGTGGGCAGAGGTGCCTCCACTTGTTGACTAATGGTCATCCAAAGGGGACCTAGGCTGCGGGCTGAGGCAAGGCCTGTTTGGGCCTGAGTCTCTGGTTTTATCTTCCTTGTGGGGAAACCTCACCCGGCAGGGAAGACTCACCCGGTGGGGAGGTCTCGCTGGTCAGTTCCCTCCTAGAGGTTCCCCTCAATTTACAGCTACCACCTGGGCTGGGCTGCCTTCCTCTCTAACATTCCCAGGGGCCCGGCCCTACCTCCTGGGCCTGGGAGCCTCATCCTTCGCAGATGAATCTCCTTCGGCTGCCCCTCCTCAGAGAATCTGCCCGCAGTCCTGGAACCTTCGTTCCGCCCCTAAGCCTGTCTCTGTGCGGCTCTTCCACCCAGAAGCCCCCTAGATCCTGGGACCCTGCTCTGCACCTAATCGCCTGGCTATGTGGCCCCTCCTCTGAGCAGCCACCTGGGGCCCCGTACAATCGCTCTGAGTCCCAGAGACCCGCCACACGCCTCTTCCTCCAGACAGCCACCCAATATTCCAGTGTGGTCACTAGGAGTCCAAGAAACTCCCTGCGTGCCTCCTCCTCCCACCAACCACCCGTAGCCCTGGGCAATCAATCACTCTGAGTCAAAATGACCCTCCCCGTTCCCCCTCCTTCTCCAGATACCCCCCCGGGTGTTCAGGAGTGGTCGCTCTGAGTGGCTCTGAATCCACGTGACCCGCTGCATGCGTCCTCTGGTCAACCGCCCGGAGCTCTGGTGCGACCACTCGAGACCAAGCGACCCACTGTGCTTCCCCTCCAGGCAGCCTCCCTGTGTTCAGGAGCTGTCACTTTAAGTCCAAACAACTCACCACTCGCCTTCTCCTCTGAGCAGCCGCCTGGAGCGCTAATGCAGTCAGTGCGAGTCCAAACACCCTGCCGCGCTCCTCCTCCTCCTCCTCCTCCAGGCAGGCCCCGGTGTTCAGAAGTGGTCTGAGTCCAAACAGCTCGCCACGCAGCCCCTCCTCTGGCAACCGCCTGTAGCTTGGTGTAGTCACACCGAATCCAAGCGGCCTTGCTCCTCTTCCTCCTCCTCGTCCTCAGGGCAGGCCCCGGTGTTCAGAAGCAGTCGTTCTGTGTCCAAACAGCTCGCCGCGGAGCTTCTCCTCTGGCAACTGCCTGTAGCTCTGGTGCAGTAACTCCGAATCCAAGTTGCCACGTTCCTCCTCCTCCTCCTCAGGGCAGGCCCCGGTGTCCTGAGTCCACACAGCTCTCCTCGCCACTCCTCCCCTGGGCAGCCGCCGGAGCCCCAGTGTTTGCTCTGAGTTCTAGCGCTGTGCCGAGCGGCCTCCTTTACGGCGCTCCCAGTTGTCTGAGTTCACTACTCCAGCGGGGGGAGGGGTGTCTCGCTGGCAGCTCTACTTCACAAAGTTTCCTGCGTTCCGGGACCACCGTTCCATCTGGGACGCCTTCCCAACGGGTGAGAGTCACCCAGCTGCTTTGAGTTGGTCCCAAGTGTCTCAATATCTCCTCTTTTGAATCCTGAGTCCTGGAACAACATGAAATGCAGCCACCCTAGGCCGCCATCTTGAAACCCCCATATATATAATTTTTTTCCATCTGAATTCTAGTAAGAACCTTCAAGATTAAAAGATAGTTATGCATCATATTTAAAGTATGTTTGACTTATATACTTATATTCAGTGAGAACTGTTGCCTGAATTGGAATCTGATATTTTGAGGAATCAATTCTGGAAAGGGAAAAGCCTATTGCATTTTACTGATTCTGAAACCCAGCACGCTTCAGGCACCTCCTGCTTTCCAGGCTCTGCTCTTTTACTTCCACATCCCAGTAGTTTCCTTCTCCAAGGTAGAAATGCTGGCCCTCTTTTTCCTTCACTCTTCACCCGTGGAGGCAACATTTTTCACACAGCTGCTTCCTGTTCTGTTGTGCTTTCTGGTTTGAAGTTTCCCATATAGACACAAATAGAAAGAAGGAGTTGAACAATACTTCTAGGGTCTGCAGAAACATATATAAGGATATATTTAAAGAATATTGAATATGCCAGCAACCATGTAGTTCAGAGGAAACTACAGACTAAGGTAACTGAGATCATGCCCTCTGAGAAACAGCCGCCCCTGCTGGCCAGTTGTGGTAGGGCCGGAGACCACGTCTGAGGACAGACTTCAGATTTATGTATGTGTACTCTTCTGGGGGAAAATTTTTCTCCATTGCTGAAAAGAGAACTTTGGTGCCAGAAATTAGCCCCAATTTTGGGATAATCCTCGTCATAATCTTTGTTAAAAAGAGAATGAGACTTCAGATTTAAGCAGGATGTGGCATATTTGGGCCACAGGCAGCTATGGAGATAGAAAAAGGAGTCCAATGTGATTCCTTCCTCCAGCCTGCTGTGCAGACCCAAGGCTCCTAATGAATGACATCCCCAACCACGTGCCGTCTGACACTAGGAAGTGGGTAGAGCCTGAAATTCTGAAGAATTTTGAGCACAATTTTACTTGAGTATGTCACGTCTCATATTAAATGTCTCTTTTAATAGTAAATTCTCAGTTTCACAAATTCATTTTTTTGGCAATAGTTATCTTGACTTTATAACTAAGAAAAATATTCATCATAGCTTGCACAAGGATTGCAACATCACTTTCCACCTGTGACACCATAGTAAAAGAGAGCAGTCTTGCTCCATATCCGCCTGGAAGTTTCCTAATCACCTCTTATGAAAAGCCCAACTAATTACTACATCTTTCCTGAACCCTAATTCCTTGGCAGAGTTCTTAACTCATAGCATTAAATGCCTAGAGATGGCCAAAGCTGTTTTTAGAGCACTAATTACCCTATGCTAGAATTAGTGGCATATTCCTGTTCTGTCTTGTCCCTGAAAGATGAGAGGCCTGTGAAGGGGAGGTCTCTGATTCACTTCAAACAGATCCCAGTGAATGGTTTGATGACTTTTACCTAATTAAAATACACCACCGACCTTCTGGCTCTCCTTACTTCAAACCTATGTTTTGATAGAGTTCCCATATTAAAAGAAAATATTGATCTGCACAAGCATATTTACTGAGTAAAACAGAACTTAGAGATAAACATCTGTAACACATGTATTTTGATGGCTAAAGAATATATCAAAGCCATGCAAATTTTAAGGAAAATGGATCTCAAAATATTGCATGCAGACAATTGAGTTGTCTTTGCCAGATGAACTGCAAACTTCTACTGGGCCCCATTGCTAGTCTTTCTATTAACTTGCTGCATGATTTGTGCAATTGTCTTCTTCTTCTCATAGTACAGTTTTTCAACTTTAGAAAAACCTCAAAGAACTATTGTGAGAATTTATTGAGTAAATTATATAAAGCATCAGGGACATAGTAGACATTGCTATGATAATTATTATCATCATAATTAACTGTTAATCATATAATGAATGCTCAAATAGTAACAAATAGTTGTATTTTATAACAATAATGATAAATAAAAATTCTTAACAGTGATGATGATAATAAATATTCATGGAACAAAAGAACCAGCAAGAAGTCAGGAACAAGAAGCAAGAGAGAGGCATTTGAAGGAGAAGAGAAAAGCACTTTGCAGAACCACTGCTATGAATGTGACTTTGAAGACATAATGGTAAACGAATACTTGCTAGCGTTTTTATAATTGCACAAGAACTCTACAAATATATACATTCTGATATTTTTAAATTGCAGTCAATTCCAATAAATCAATTACCCTTGACCACCAGCGGTCAATCAATTTCCAATTCCTATCCCCTCCCAAGTAGTAGTAACTTCTATTTGGAGTTTGGTGAGTAACTTCACAGTTTATACACACATATATAAAGTCTGTTGTATAAGTTTTAACATATGTGATGTTCCATCATAAACATCATTTTATAGTTTACTTTTGAATGTAATTTATATCCATAAAAATCTTTCTACTTCAGTACATAAGTTCAAATTCATTTTGTATATGTGAGAGGATGCGATATAGTTTAATTACATATTTGATTAAGCATATGTATATTTAGGTCCCAACAATGCTGAAATAAATATTTAAGAAGACTTTTTCTCCATGAGAGACTACATTTTTATATCAGGTTATCTAGAAATAAAACTGCTTGGTCAAATTGTATATGCACATTTACTGACAGCTATCTCTTATAAGGCTATAATAATTTCCATTCAAAACAGGGCAAAAATATATTTTTAATGCTACATTTATATCAATATTTTATAGTTGATCTTTTGAATTTTCTTTTATGTTAGTCATTGTTCAGTAGGGAAAATAGAAATGGTATCAATTATGTTAATAGATTTGATATGGGGAATTGGATAAACAGATGTTTGTGTTCTGGAAAAGTACTACTCCTAAGACAGGGTGGAACAAAGAGAAAAATATGGGGCTCTCATGATGTACAAGTTCAGAGAAAGGGCCATGTGGAATTGAGATTGTTCTGAGGAGAGGAAGCCCTGACTGATGCTGGTATCTATGGAGCTTGGGGGAGGGAGGTTTCAGAGCTGGGACTCAGGCCTCAAGGATCAGGGCCCGACCCCGATGTTATGGTGTCTGAATTGTGGAGACCAGGCATGAGGCATGAAGTGAGAAGTCCAACAGGACTAGGAAATGGGCTAGAAGCAGGAGCCAACAGCTGTGACAGAAGTGACATGGACGAGAACAGGGAATGTAAAGAAAGAGCTAGTTCCTTTTTCCCATCTTCCATGGAGACTTCCTTCCTTCCTTCCTTTTCTTCCTCCTCCTCCTCCTCCTCCTTTACTTCCTCCTCCTCCTCCTGCTTTTCTTTTTCTCCTCCTCCTCTTCCTCCTTTTTCTTCTTCTTATTTTGTGTTCCAGGGATTGAACTCAGGGACTCTCTATCACTGAACTACATCCCCAGCCCCTTTTATTTTTTACTTTGAGAGAGGATCTTGCCAAGTTGCCCAGGCTGACCTCAGACTCCTGCCTCAGCCTCCAGAATTACTGGGATTACTAGTGTGTGCTATCACACCTGGCTTAGTTAACAATTCTTAGTTAACAATATAAAGGATACCGGAATTGAATAATTTAGATGGATGAAAGATAGTGGGAGCCAGTTTTCTTGTCATTGAAGTAGGAGGGTACAGATAAGCAATGGGAGGAGGTTATAACGATTCATTTATTTAAAAGTTCTTTCTACTATATTAGCATTCTATAATCCTTTATCTTAAATCTAAATACCATAAATAAATTGCCTTCAGAGATTAGATATCTTAATAATCTGGTTATCTAACTTTCCCTTTTGTCACACTGTTTTTACTATTGTCATTATAGACACACTTCATTTTGTACTGGAGATAGAATATCACACATTCTTCTATTCTTTAATGTAATTCCTTGCATTCTTCCTGATTAAATATTTTATTGCAATTGTACAGCATCAATTTTATGACAATCATAAACTCTCAGAGATGCACATATAATCAAATTGAAATGAATATAATAGCCTTTGATGGAAGAGTAAACTTTTTTTCCCTAATAGGTAAGGTAAAGACTAAAATAAGGAGAAAAAAAAATGTATGAAGGCATATAAAAATAAAAGGAAGACGAGAAAGAGATTGTGTGTGGTTCGGGTTTAAAGCATATTTTAAAACTTAGCAGAATTTCAAAATATGAAACTTAAACAATAATGAATATAGGATTCTGATTTGAACCTAGATTCACTCAGCATATATTTGTGGCCTTGAGAAATTCACTAAATTCTCTCTGAGTCTTATATGTTCTCAATCATAAAATAGAGGGAAAATATTTCTAGAATTAATATGTTAAGCAAACCTTAGCAAAGTATTTTTCATGGAGAGGTGGCTTTCACAGAGAGATAGAAGGGGCCAGTCTACCTCTATATATGTGAGAGGACCTCTAAAGTTGCTCTATTTTTCTCATTATCTCTATTAGAATGGTGAATTCTCCCACCTTTCTCTCAGTAATTGATTGCAGAAATGTGACAGTCTAATAGGTGGAATTCTGGAAACTGTCCTAGAGAAGACTGAAAAATAGTCACCCTTCACATTGTAAATAATTCTGATTTTTATTAATTTGCAAAATGGTGATTTGTATAAATATCTGGAAGGCAGGTTACCCTGTATATTAGTCAGCATTCCATCACCATAACAAAATACCTGACACAGGCTACTTAAGAAGTAAAGAGAGGTTTATTTTGACTCATGGTTCTGGAGGTAGAAGTCCAAGACTGGGAGACTATATTGGATTGGGTCTCTAGTGAGGGCAGTACATCAAGAGGGGACCATCTGCTAGAGCAGAGCTCACAACTGCAGTCAGGGAGAGTTTAAAACAAACCAAAACAGGTTGGGGGAATTCCACAATTGCCTTCAACAGCACACCCCAGTAATGTAAGAACCTTTCTCCAGGCCTCACCTCTTAAAGTTCCACTTCCCAATATCTCCACCCTGGAGACCATGCCTTTCTATATGGCCCTTTAGAGACAGTCACTATCCAAATTATAGCATGCCTGTATTCCCAGTGGCTCAGGAGGCTGAGACAGGAGGATCGCGAGTGCAAACCCAGCCTCAGCAACTTAGTGAGGCCCTACAGAACTCAGTGAGACCCTGTCTCTAAATAAAATGAAATTAAATTAAAAAAAGAAAGAAAAGAAAAGAAAAAAGGGCTGGGAATGTGGCCCAGTGTTGAGAGCCCCTGAGTCCAATTCCCAGTACAAAACAAAAACAAACACAAAACCACAATTGCCGATCCTGAAAATTGGCATGTTTCCCTATCCTCCCTACTTTTTAAGATCCCATTCTATCACTGTCATATCCCAATAGTTTCCTCCTTCCCCACTGCAGAAAACCCCAGTGCGCTCTCATTCGCTCATCATTACCCTGCCCTCTCATTCATACAGCTGCTTCCTGTTCCTTTATGGTTTTTGGCTGCCAATTTTCCCTTGTGTACCGAAAGCCAAAGTTGAGTGACAGTGCCAGGTTTTTCAGAAACTCCCATACGAGAAGCTCCCCCCGCCCCCATCCTGGTGAATATTTTTGGAAAGGAGGGAATCCGCTGTTACAGTGATGTATCAGTAGCTGATGCAAAAAAGGAAATAGCAGGATTCATTTCACCCTGGGGACTATTCAAATGCTTACATAGAATGATCGCCACCTACTGGCCAAAATGAACAAAGACCGAAAACGGGTCTAGAAAGGAGGCTCTTCGGTTCTGGGCAGAATTCTGTGCCCTGGCAGATTTTTCTCCAGAGTCAAAGTGGGATATTTCTTGGAAAGAACTAACCCTAATATTAGATGAATTCATTTTCTTCAGTTTTCCATCTTTGGGGAAATTGAGCTTTAGGCACAACATGCTCTCTTTCAGCAGTGGGGCAGTTAGCAGCTATGTTGGAGAAAGAAGGGTAAAAATATGTTCCTTGCTTCTAGTCAGTTTAACCTATTTTCATAACACATCTCTTTGCATACTGTTCAAATGCTAGTGGACTGGAGAATCAATCTCAGTGCAGAACTGCAGGGCTCACTGGGGGGAAAATTTCATGTTTAATGGTATATTACTCTTGAGAGTAAGTTGCCAGTTTTACAAATTAATTCCTATTATCAGATTACTGCAGTTCTGTTGGGCAGAGCAACACAATCAGTAGGCTGAGCCCTGCCCATGCAACTACACTTGGTAATCTGGCAAAGAAGCCAGGAGCTCATGTGTGCTTGTTTTTAGATGCTTCCATGTTCCGATTCTACGGGAGGAAATCACATCAGGAATTGGACTCTTGCCTGTTGTAAAACGAAGAACACATCATGAATCATGAAGAAGTTGAAAGAGCCAACAGCTCCTTGAACACCTGGAGAACACCTGGAGATACTTCAAGCATTGACTGGAACAGGGGCAGGTCTTCATGGGACAAAACAACACCAGGGCCAGAACCAAGTCACCTGCTTCTTCCAGTCATTATAACCAAAAGAATATTGAAGTGGATGCAGCCAGTGCAGACTTCTCCCACAGAATCGTGGCCAACATCAGAGTCCCCAGCATGGGTGACACTTGTACACAACACTCTGCAGAGCATTGAAAGGGAGGAGTGATATTCCAGTATCTGTGCAAACTTGTGTTATTTTCCCCCTCTAGGTTTCAGCAAATTATCACAACACAGGGAAGATTATTCATGAAGTCATAAAATCTCTAAAATAATGGTAATGATACAACCTGCTTTAAAATAAACAAACAAAACAATGCTTGAACAGAATGGACACTGGAGGGTAAATTAAGCACATTTAGCAATAAGTAGAACAGAATTTTACCAGCAGGACAGATCCTAGCGATGTGAAAGATCACAATTTATAATGGCAAGGATCTTTGTGAAAATTTGTGTATTTCATATAGTTGATCAAAAAGAGGATATTGGTGGATCAAATCTCTTTCTTTTCTTTACAGATGGTGCACACTGCATGAGTGGCTGATTTAAAGTCAGAGTTTGGAACCCTTCCTGAAGATCAAGGTCCCTAAAACCAAGCTCAAATTTATACAAATAACAATTTAGATCAATCACCCATTGTTCATTTACATGACAGTGGGAAGATCTCAACTGCACACAAAACTAAGAGATGAAAGCAAAACTTCAGGGCTCAATAAAGTGTACAGTGACCAAGCCAAAGTTTTCCATGATCTGAAGGGTACTGCTGCTTCTGTGACAAGGCACAGAGAATGCATGGTCTGGTCTAGAGCAATAGGTCAGTGTCACAGAACTATGGAATAGTCACAGAGTATTCTTGAGAATGGAGGTGTGGGATCAGAAAAGTGGAAAGTGAGCCAACCATGCCTCCATACTATCTATCCTGAAAGATCCCCCCACACCTCTGGTCTCTAGATCCTGCAGCTCTTCTCCGAGACCTTCTGTTTTCTAATTTCAATATTATAGCATATCATGATAGGTGTATAACTCAGTAAGATGAATGACTTCTCTGACCCCTAATCCATACATTTTCTGAGGAGCATTAGGAAACAATAATTTTAAAAAAGACAGCCCAAGACTCTGATTCAGATCTTGTGGTTTTGAAATCCATTTTCCTTGATTTGTCAGCTGGTCTCTTGTATTTCTTCCAGCTATTGAAATTCAGGTGTTTCAGATTCTTATGCCTAAGTGTTAGGTCACAGAAATGTATTTGATCATGTTAATACTTTCTGGTTCTTTGTGAACAAAGTTCCAGTATCTTCAACTTAAATAAAAACTATTGAAAATTGTAACTAATGAGAAATTGTCGAACTTATCTATTCCATCAATTGAAAAAGAGATCAATCATCCTGAAAATATTGGTGACTTTGCATCTTATAAAGCTAGGAAAGGAAGATTATATACAATTTCTGTTTTAGTATGGATAAAAAATTTTAGCTTGAAATGAAGTTGTGAGTTATAACATGCCTCACTTATTTTTTAAAATTTCTTTAAGGCTGTGTCGCAATGAAAATTAAATATCTGAAAAACACTAAAAGCATCCATAGAGGGTGCTGTCTCTCTCCTTGGGCTCCAGGGAAGGGCGTGTCCCCAACTCCCCTAGGAGGGTCCTAATTCCTGTTCCTTCAGGTTCCCCCTGACTGTCTTCTCCAAGCGGTGCGGGCATTGCCCCCAACACACATAGTCTACATAGAGTACAAACTGCATAATCTAACCCTCAAATCGCTCAGTAAACGAGTTCTTTAGTGAAAAAATCAGACTGCCTGAAGTTTCTATGAAAAACAAAGCCCCAAATATGGGTAAAGTTGAGAAAGTGCTACATTCTGTGCTTGCTACCCGAGAAAAGATCGTAGGCAAAACTCTGAGAAAGTTTCCAGCTTACCGATCACAGAGATCTTTGTTCACTATTTAATGGACAGAAAATGGACTTGACAAGCCAGTGTGTTTCCCTCCAGCTGCAGAGCCCGCCCGCTGCAACCGAAAACCCCAAACAGCATCTCCAAACCACAGGCGGAGGCGGCAGAAAAGCCTCAGGCCGCCTCACGTGCAAACTCGCTGCGCCTGTGCGTCCCCTAGAGGCCGAAGAGTGAATTACTGAAACTTGCAAAGGTCCAGATCTATCAGCTAATAGCAGGAGTGAGGATGCTCTGCTCCAACACTGCCTGGTATCTTGGCTGGGGTGTGACTTTGAACGGTGACTTGAAAATCAAGGAAATCTTTATATGCTAATTAAGACAGCCTAAAAGCATCCCCTCTTCCATTTTGGAAAACAGGGAAGATCACCCAAATCCAGAAGACATAAGCCACCAGTCTTTACCATGTGATGCTCCAGAAGATGTTCTGGTGGATGTCCGTGCTGCCGGCCATAAGGTCTTTCTCTATCAACTACTCTCTAGCCTTGATCTCATCTGGATGAACTGAGGCTGACACACGTAAAAAATCCTCATGCCCGAATTTGGGATTTGTTCTCCAGAAGTTAATGTTCCAAACATTAAAAACACAAGAAGAAACCATCCCTAAAATGAAATAGTTATTCGTTTTTAAAAAAATATGCTACACAATCTTCCATTGTAATTTTCTTGAAGAACCATTAAGAATTTAAAAGTGCTTTAGATCTATTGTCCTCTCAAGTCATATATCTAGTATGTATTGGTATTTTTCTACCACTGTTACAATGATTATTCCCTTCATGAATATTGACTGATATTCTGAAGTGATATGGATTGGGCTAATATGCCTAGGAAATTAGGTTGGTTAACATAATTTCTCTGTTCAGAGGTATCTTACGAATACCTGGAAAGATATTCTGAGGACGATTCATAAAAGGTTTTAAGAGATAATGTAGCCCTGTCTAAACAAGAATGAGAACTCTTGTGGGTAAAACCCACCAAACCAAAGATTTTAAAATGCTTTGGTTTTCAATCTGAAGTAGCACTCTAATTGCTACGTGCCAAATTTTGGAATCAAAATTAAATGGAGTCCATTACCCTAGAGAAATTAATGGAGACATAGGGAGCAAACTGTCATTTGTCATTTGTATGTAAATGGGGCCAATTTTTTAAAAATTCATTTTTATTGTAAACAAATGGGATACATATTGTTTCTCTGTACATGAAGTAGAGGCATGCCGTTTTTGTAATCATACATTTACCTAGGGTAATAGTTTTTGATCCATTCTGTTATTTGTTTTCTTCCCCCCCACCCCTCCCACCCCTCTTATCCCTCTATACAGTCCCTCCTTCCTCCATTCTTGCCAATGGGGCCAATTTTGAGATAATGTAACATGCCTGGCAGAAGTGAAGTGGGGTGAAGGAATTGTAGAGAAAGATTGCCA
The DNA here is from genome assembly GCF_902686455.1 of Sciurus vulgaris. Lineage (NCBI taxonomy): Eukaryota > Metazoa > Chordata > Mammalia > Rodentia > Sciuridae > Sciurus > Sciurus vulgaris. The sequence goes on from NC_136476.1 coordinate 39,723,235, forward strand.
TTGCTGGGGCAGGGCTCCACTGAAAAATATTGACCAGTCTAGAATTCAGCTCTGTTTTTTATGGCCAGAAATATCCCCAGCGATTACCTAAAATTTGAGGACCCACAGTGGGGTACACTGGGTTCCAGCTGTGGCCCCACTATTCATGAGCTCACAGTGCTTCCATTTTTCCTTTGTAAAGGGTGGTAATAGTAGAGCCTATCAGTGTCCACTTTGCTCAGTGGCTTCCCCCAGTGGCTGGGCACATGGCACATGTTCAATGAATATGAAAAATGAGAGTATCTCTTTTCAGTAAAGATCAATTTTGTACATTTAAGAATGGGGTTTGAATGCCAATAGAAAATTTACCTAGTCTAGCTATTTCACTCTTTTTTAAACATTATCTATATTATTTAACTCCATTAACTTGGGTGAGGTATACTTTGGAAGTACCTGTTCTTTGCTTCTTGCCAGAGACATGTCAAGAAGAGTACTGATCTTCCAGTTTTTTCATTAATTAGGGGAAAACTTGATGCAATTGACATTTGTCCATTATCCAGAGAGCATACCGTGTCTCACGAATTTGACTTTATTGTATATAAATGGTGAGTTGGTTTGTTTGTGTTTCACGGTTCTGTGTGAAGACTGGATTCAGCAAAGCAGAAGACAAAACTTGGACTGTGGAGTAATAACTTCCTCAGGCCCACACTGGCTGCTACTTTCATCTGTGTCCCCCCAACCATTTTGCCTCTCTTTTACTCCATCCATTTTGGCTGTGTTGATTGTAGCTAAGTTATCTCCTGTTCTTTTATCCAGGGGAATGATGCTTTCTTTACATTTTTATCACATTTGGACATTCATTAGTGTTCTTTTTGACCCTAGTCATTGGGATGCCAAAGTGTCAACTTTCACTTTCTATGAAAAAGGAATGGAGGAATGAAAATATCTGCTGGTTTTCATGCTACTTAGGACAATTATGTACTCCATTTACCTTATTACCTTTACATGCTCACTGGCTGTCACTACTACTGCCCTTCATTTTCCCAATCTACTGAGGAGTTCAACTGCACATCTTCCATAATTCCATTCATTCCTCTGCTTCTAAAGAAGTTTATTTCTTAAATACACTTAAAAATTTATATACTTTTTAGTTGTTGATGGGCTTTTATTTTATTCATTTATTTTATATGCAGTGCTGAGAATTGAACCCAGTGCCTCACACATGCTAGGCAAGCGCTTTTCCATGGAGCCAGAACACCAGTCCATATTTCTTAAGTATACATTTTAAAAATTGTTTGTAATATTTAGTTATACATGACAGCAGAATGCATTTTAATTCACTGCACACAAATCAAGTACAACTTTTCATTTCTCTGGTTGTACATGAGTAGAGTCACACCATTTGTGTAATCATACATGCACGTAGGGTAATGATGTCTGTCTCATTTCACCATCTTTCCTTGTCCCCCCACATCCTCCTCTCACATTTCCCTCTACCCAATCCAACATTCCTCCATTCTTCTCTTACCCTGTCTCCCCTCCCATTATGTGTCAGCATCCATTTATCAGGGAAAACATTTGGCCTTTGGGTTTTTGGAATTAGCTTATTTCACTTAGCATGATATTCTCCAACCCCTTCCATTTACCTGCAAATGCCATAATTTTATTCTTCTTTCTGGCTGAGTAATATTCCATTGTGTATATATACCACAGTTTCTTTATCCATTCATATATTCAAGGGCACATAGTTTGGTTCCACAACCTAGCTATTGTGAATTGAGCTGCCATAAACTTTGATATGTCTTCATCACTGTAGTTTGCTCATTTTAAGTCCTTTGGATATAAACTGAGGAGTGGGATAACTGGGTCTAATAATGGTTTCATTCCAAGTTTTCTGAGAAATTTCCATACTGCTTTCCAGAGTGACTGCACCTATTTGCAATTCCACCAGCAATGTATGAGTGTGCCTTTTGCCACACATCCTCGCCAACACCTATTGTTGCTTGTATTCATATTTTACAGGCGTGGGCCACCACACCCACCCGATTTTTCTTCGTTGTTAGAGTAGTACTTGTCCTTATAAAAAATTCTTAGAAAGGTTCCCTACCTTTTAGTTGTTGACCTCTAAAGGAGGCAGCCAGAAAGGCCATAATTTTGTCATGAGTTCTACAGAGGCTGAAGAATGAACCTTTTTCACTTTCAAAAGTGCCATTTACATGCACTCAGGAAATGAGGGTTTGCCTTAACACCTGAGAGTGGGGATGAACCTCCCCATGAAGTGCAGAAGACACATGGTGTTTCCTTTTGATTCTGGCTCCTGGCACACCCCTCCCGTGCCCTCAGCATCCCAGGACACATTCCCACAGCTTCCTTCCTCTCTCAGGTAGAATTCTCAGGGCATCCTTGTCATTCTCTCCCTTCACCTGCCTGCCCATTCACACAGGGCTGTGTTGTGGTTTCAGCTTAATCATTTCCCCAAAGACAGCACAGCTCAAGTAGAGAGTAAAAGTTCCATAAAACGTCTGCATTTTGCCGAACATCTGCTGGAGAGCCCTCTTTAACTTCCGTTGCATGTGATGTCATAGTAGCTGTACCCAAAGGAAAGAGAAAGCAGCATCCAGTGCATGCAGGCTAAGGGAAACTTTCAGGGAAGAGCTCTCCCTGGTGGTCCAGTGTGACAGGAGTAGCAACAGGCTTGGGGGCAGGTTTCTGATCTATGCCAAAGTTCTACCTCTGCATGGGTTTCTCCTCATACTGCAGAGACTACTTTTGGTTAATGATAATGGTTACCCTCTATGTACAAATGTGTATCAGAGTAGTGACCCCACCTTCTTCAGTGGTTACCTGCAAAAACATGATATTTAAAGAAAAGACGAATCTGGGAGAGTTCCAAGAAAACTTAAGAATAGTCACCCTTCACATGGAAGGTGAGTCTATTTGTTGACTAAGTCAGAAAATGACAGCTTGTAGAATTTCTGAATGAGAATTTAACCTCCTAAACTGAGTGAAATAGGTATGGTGTTTCCCTGCTGATTCTGATGACTGGCACATTCCTTCCTATTACTCTGGCTCACATTCTTTCATTAGAAAATCACAATAATTATCTTCCCCTTCCTCTAGAATTCCCCACTGTGGGTTCTTCATTTGTTCCTCATTAGCCTCATACAGTAGTTTTCTCTTCCATTGTGGTTTCTTTCCATCAGTTTCCCTTTTTAAAAGTATAAATCCCCCATTTGAGAGGAAAATTTGAGCAAAAGTCCTTGGTTTGTCAGAAACTTCTAAGCGAGTGACTTTTGTTCACTTGTTATGAATGCCTTTGGAAAGGAGGGAATGTCCCTGTTACAGTGATGTCACAGTGCTGTAGCTAGAAGGAAACAACCAGATCTATTGTACTCTGAGGCTATCGCAAGGTAAAAGAAGACGAGGGGTCACCTTGGCCAACCAGGGCTGAAGACAGCAGCAAGTCTGTGGAGAGCTGACTTTGTTGTGTTTCAGCAGTCTGCATACACCGGCATTTTAGTGTATTTTTTTCAGAGCTAAGGAATATTGAAAAAGGCTCTTTCCCAAAAAGAACATGTTCTAGTAGTGGGAAGAATCAGTTTTCTTATGTTTATATCTTAGAGAAAATACTCCCAGCTTCAGGTCAGTCCTATCTTCTTGTCAGTGGACAGGTCTGTGAGGAGAAAGGATCGGAATGTGGCCCTTTCCTCCAGACCCTCTTGACCCATCACTCCCTTCACGTTCCTAGGACACAAGCCTGGAGATGGGGTATTGGACTACCTGGTGTGGAACTGCAAGGGAAGTAAGGAAAAAATCTCCTGTTGTATTAAATCTTTCTTAGCAGTAACTTGCCCATTTTAGAAATTCCTTAATATTATCAGATCCAATCTCTTTACTTAGAAACCAGGAGAAAGTTCTTGCTGTCACTCTAAATGAGGCATGAGGTTGTTTGAGTGCAGTCTAGACTTGGCTATCAGAGCACAGAGGAGAGTAAAGAACTTCAGAGGACACAGCTGCCAGCTGACCCTGAGGACTCTGTTTGGGTAGGATTCAGTTAATCTGCATAGCATTGAAATGGATAAGTGAATCTGGAAGTGATTTTGGTCCCTTGTCTTTCTTTCCTTCTCCTCCATTGAAGAGGGTACTAGTTTAGGAACAGGGCCACCTGGATAATTTTGACTATCTTTGAGAGTTTAAAATCATTCAAATGTTTTAACCCCTTTTGTTCTTTGCTTAGTGCTTACTTGCTTTTATAGTAATTTTTCATTAACTCCATAATGTAACCTTGCCCTGAAAATCTTTGTAGCCACATATTGCTTTAAATATTGCATTTATTGACTTGTTATGTTCAATAGAATTGGGGAACCTAGAAGTAGAGAGGGAATTATGGGGTGTGGGTGGGCTAGGGAGCCAGAGTGAACACTGAGCTGACCTGCCAAGCCATGTCCCCACTGCAGAGACATGCTGTGCTTCACCCACCCCCAGCAGCACACAAGCTCAAAACACTTGGCTGTCTCCAGGTTGTGCTATGTTGTGATCCCTGGATGCCTTGTACACTCCTCCTGTCTTTTAGTGTCTCTTCTTAGGTGGACCTGGTGTGCAGGGTGTGGAGACAACCAAGTTTGTCAAGTTTGTCAGGAATGGTAACATGGCCACAGTGGACTCTCCCTGTCTCAATTTTAGTGTACAATACCTCCCATTTCCTTCCCCTTTTCCCTCATCTGGAATCCTCATTTTCACTCTTCTGATCTCCCTTCTATTTTGATAATAATTTTCTCCCTTTTTTCTCTTCATCTCTAGCGTTCAATTTTAGAGAAAACATACAAACTAGACTTTTGATTCTGATTGATTTTCCTTAACATGATGTTCACCAGGTCCATCCATGCAACTGAAAATGCCATAACTTCCTCCTTCTTGTGGGTGTGTAAACTCCGTAGTGTACACATACCACATTATCCATTCATCTGTTGACTGACATCTAAACTCGTTCCATACTTGGCCCTCATGAAATGCTCTGCTATAAGCATAAGTGTGTACATATCACTACAATATGATGGCTTAAGTTCTTTTGAAAAAACTCAGGAGTGGTGTAGCTGAGTCATGTGGTATTTCAATTTCTAGGGTTTTAGGGATACTTCCCTACTGAATCTCACAGTAATTTCAGTGATTTACAATTCCACCAACGGTGTATAAGTGTTCCTTTTCCTCCATATCCTCACTACCGTTTATGATTTTTTGTTTCTTAATTATCATTCTAACTACCATGAGATGGAATATGAGGGTACAATTGATTTTCATTTTCCTAATGGTAGATATTTTAAACATTTTTTCACATATTTTTGCCCATTTGTATTGCTTTGTTTGAAAATATCTGACTAGTACATTTTCCCACGTATTAAATGGTTTGTTTCTTTTTTAGTATTGATATTTTTGAGTTCCTTATATATCTTAGTCCTCCCTCAGAAGAGTAGCAATAAAGATTTTCTCCATTTTTTTGGTTCCCACTTTTACACTCTTGATCATTTTCCTCAGTTGTCAGAAGTTTTAAAATTTGGTTTCATCCCATCTATCAATTCTTGATCTTATTTCCAGAGCTTTAGGAGTCTATTTAAGGAAGTCTGCACCTGTGACTGCATATGGGAGTGTTGACTTGATGTGGTCTTCTAGCACTGGTTCAGAGTATTTCCCTCTTTTTTTGTTAAAATTTGTTCTTTTTAGATATACATTACAGTAGAGGATATTGTGGTATATTTGTACAAACATGGAATATGTCTAATTCTCATTGGAATCCCAGTCTTATGGTTGTATGTGATGCAGAGATTCATTGTGGTGTATTCATATATGTTCACAGGAACAATGTGTCAGATTCATTTCACTCTTTTTCCTTTTCCTATCCCCTTCCCTTCCCTTCAGTCCCCTTTGTCTAATGCATTGAACATTTATTCTTCCTCTCCACCCACTGTTTTTCTAGGAGACAAATATTAGTAATGTGCATATCGTATGATCAAAATTTGTAATGGCAAAGAACTCTGTGAGAATTCATTTATTTCACTTAGTTCATTGAAAAGAGGGAAGACAAAGAGGGATCAACCCTCTTTGTTTCTTTCCAGTGACTGCCTTCTGCATATTTTATGCATATGTAGAATTTAGAATTTTTCCTGAAGATTAGGTCACACAAACAAAGATCATGAAGCCTACATAAATAACATGCTAGTGCTAGAACCAATTACCATTCATGTGAGACGCTAAAAAACAATTATATCACAGCCTGTGAGAATCCATCTTAAAACTAGTGATGATGAGTTAAGAAAATGAAACAGACACAGATATACAAAAACTCAATTCTTATCTCATAAAGCAGACTTAATTAGAGCCATGGAAAGGGTCATCAGAATTCCCATGTGCTGTGATTCTGCGTGAAGCAAGTGCATTGCTCTGTCAGCACTAGGCACCATCCCAGCCACACATACACTCACGGAGTTCCCAGCATGGTGCAGTGTTTCCCAACCATGATGGCCATTGCCATGTGTGCACTGAGTGTGTGATCTGGGGACAGATGAAAAGCTCTATTGGACTGTGTCTGTGTGGGTCATGGCAGTTTGTGCACACTGGTAGCCTGCCAGCAACTCATAAATGATGGGTTCCTATATCAGATTTGGTAAATTCTGCCAAACTAAAATTACATCTTTTAAATTCTCAGAAACTGAAAATATAGCGACCAAGATGTGAGGAAGGGAATTTATTTTGATGCCAGCCATAGACAAGATAGACAAATACAACTACCCATAGCAATGTGACTGAGTTTGGATCTGAAGCCAGACTCTCCTTGGTGAAACCTTCTCTGCTTCAATAGAAAACATTCATGCAGTCTTTATCTTGGTCATACAAGTCTTTGGGAATTGAAAATGTAACCACTGGGTGAAAAGATGAAGAGGAGGTCAAACACTTCATTGGCTTCTATCAGCAGACAACACAAAAGTAAGGCTGGGCTGAAGGTCAGAAATGAGCATTGCTGAGTCTCCTTGGTATCGAGAATGGCCTGCTGCTGCAGGGGTCTCCCATGAAATCAGTGAGACACACAAGAGAGAACTCAGAGTCCAGGAGGCTGCACTGTGTTGGAATGGAAATTGTGAGGTCCTTTTTGTTTATTAAGTTCACAGGAGAAGTCCATAGTTCAAAAGAAGTGAGTTTCCTGAAGTCAGCAGATAATGCAGTCATAAAATTGTTTTATGCTATTTCATGGAAGACATTACTTGAATTTTGGACTTACTTTCAAATGGAAGAAAAATTGAAGTTTTAATGAATATTTACAAGGTATATCATCTAATTTTCTTGGAACACAAAATCAATTGTATTCACTCATACAACATGCCATGTGGTCCTACAAACCAATGAAGGGCAACCCCACACCATCTGAACTGAAACTGAGAAGCTTGGGTTAATCTTAACTCCTTGGTCTACTTCATCCATGCTGAGGCCCCTCTAGGTTCAGAAATTCACATGCATCACTTTTCTTCATTTGTTTCATGAGTCAGAAAAATTTGTGTCAATTCTGCCTCAGGTAATGACCTTAGATCTTTGGTCTAGCCCTCCAGATTTACCTTCCTATCCAACCAATTGTAGAGATGAGCATTGCTGAGTTAATATTAGCCAGGACCTTGGAACAGTGGCTGGTCACTGTTATCATTTTTGTCATCATAATTGTTATTATTTGCATTTACAGTAGACTCTTTGGGATCATGGCATTTCCTCTCTGTTAATTCTAGCTTTCTCAAAACAGACTTTCCATTGTCTGAGCGGCTCATTCTCTAGGTGAATTATCCAGAGAAGGCTAATATCCACTGACTTGCCAGACAGGGTGAGTGTTGTAGTGACTGGTGTTTGGAACCAATCTCCTGTGTATTGACTGGGGAGACTCCCTGCTTCTCACTGCAGAGCTGATCACATCTGGATTACATAAAAACCTGAGGTATTTTAATATCTGATTTCCAAACACATTACAAAGCAATACTAATTTAAAAACATGCCACTCATACAAATATCATACATAGACTCATGGGATATAACAGAAATGCCAGATATTAAGCCACAAAATACAACCAACTAAATTTCAATAAACACAATGAAAATTTATATGGGAGAAAACCCCATCTCTTCAATAAATGGTGCAGAAGGATGAAACTAGATCTTTATTAACTCAAAATTGACACTTAATAAAGTCCCAAACCTATAAAACTGCTAAAGGATAACTAAGAAGTTTCTGCACAGCAAAGGAAACACTGAACCAAGTTAAGAGACAATCTACAGAACATGAAGTAAATATTTGAAAACTACTTGTCTGACATGGTGTTCACATGCAGAATATGTAGGAACTCAAACACTAAGTAGCAAAGAACCATGTAATCCAATTTAAAAATGGTCAAAGTATCTGAATTGACATTTTTCAAAAGAACATACTAAAATGACTAGTGTGTACCTGAGAAAGTTCAATATCATGAATTGTTAGGGAATTTCAATTTAAATACACAATGAGAGGTTATTTTATCCTAGTTAGATTGACTGTTATCAACAAGACAAAAAAGTAGATGAAAAAAATCCAGATGAGGATATAGACAAGGTAAAATCTTACATCCTGTCAGAGAATGTTTACTAATACATCTGTTATGGAAAACTGTTTGGAGGCATCACATACAACTAAAACTAGAATTATCATATGTTCCCACTATCTCACCAGTGAGTATAGCCCGAGAGAATGAAGCCATTATGTAATAGAAATACCTGCATGCTTATGTTTATTGCTATACTATTCTCAATAGCCAAAATATGGAATCAACTGCAATGAATGACAATGAAAAAATGGATTAAAAGGGTGAAATCTCACTTGTAGCCTCATGTATGAAATGGAGAATATTATCTTAAGTGAAATAATGATATATTCTTACTAACTCATGAGGCCAACAATAGTGAGTACATACAAGCAGAGTGAACATAGGCCACTAGAGACCAGGAAGAAGATGTAGAGAGGGGAAACAGGGTGGAAGCATACATACTAAAATATGTTACCTGTAGTGAGGGAAGTAGCACTAATATTCTACAGCACAGTTGGGCAACCATCGTCTCCAACAATTATTTTTACAAACTTCAACATATAGTGACTTGTACTGTCCTCCACAATAAGATCCCCAATGCTCAAGAAATAAAACCAAGAATTAATAAGTGGGATAGCACCAATTTTAAAAGCTTCTTATCAGCAAACAACCAAAAGAGCCTACGGATTGGGAGAAAATCTCTCCCCACTCTTCTCTTACTCAGGATAACATCCAGAATATATAAAGAACTCTAAAAACTTAACATTAAAAAAACACAATAAATAAATGGGCATAAGAATTATACAACATTTCTCAAAAGAAGAAATACAATGACCAGGAAATACATGAAAAAATGTTCAACATTATTTCCAATCAGGGAAATGCAAATCAAAACTGCTTTGAGATGTGATCCCACTCCAGGTAGAATGGCAATCATAAAAAATACAAATAACACATGCTGGTGAGAATGTGGGGGAAAAGTAACTCATACATTTTTGGTGAGATGATCCAGCTTTATGATCCAACTGTCTCACTCCCAAACAAATAAATCTGCATAATGCGGTGATACAGACATTTCAATGTTTCTAGGAATGCAATTCACAATAGTCAAGGTATGAACCCAGATAAGTTGCCTGTGAATAGATGAATAGATTAAGAAAATTTGTTGTTTATACACCAAGAAGTTTTGTTCAGCCATAAAGAAGAATGAAATTAGCCAGATGCAGTGGTGTGTACCTGTAACTTAAGTGACTTGAAAGACTGAGGCAGAAGGACCTCGAGTGCAAAGCCAGCCTCAGAAATTTAGTGAAGCCCTAACCGAGTGAGACTTTTTCTCTAAAAAAAAATAAAAATGGCTGAGGATGTGGCTCAGTGGTTAAATGCCCTTGGGTTCAATTCTTGATACAAAAGAAGAAGAAGAAGAAGAAGAAGAAGAAGAAGAAGGAGGAGGAGGAGGAGGAGGAGGAGGAGGAGGAGGAGGAGGAGGAAGAGGAAAAGGAAGATAATTCTAGTTTTAGTTGTAGGAAGGAGAAGGGAAAAGGGGAAGGAGAATGAGGAAGAAAATAATGGCATTTGCTGGTAAATTGATGGAAATGGAGAACATCATTCTAAGTGAAATAAGCCAGACTGAGAAAGTCAGGGTTGAATGTTTTCTCATTGCCCCTAGAGCCAAAAAGGGACAATCAAGGGGGGAGAAGACCTTGAAAATAGGAGAAAAATGGAATAAAAGAAGAGAATTGAGGGTGAAGGAACAAAGATGTGAAAAGAGAGGAACTATGGAATTAAGCTTCCCAAATTATTATATATAATATATGAATGTACCACAGTGAATCTCACCTTTATGTATATCTATAATGCACCAATAAAAATGATAAATAAATAGAAGGAAGACCAGTAGAGGAAAGGAAAGGGAATGGGGAAGAGAGCAGGGTAGGGAAAGAAGATGTCCTAAGAAGTAAAAAGGAGCAAATTATATTCCATGCATGTATGATTATGTTCAAAATGAATTCCAGTATTATAAAACTATAATGTACAAACAAAACCATTTAAAAAGTTGCTTGTTTTAAACTTTTGAATGAGTTGACTTTTCATCACTGTGACAAAACACTTGAGAAAAATAGCTTAAAGGAGGAAACATTTATTTTGGCTCACGGTTTTAGAGATTGTAGTGCATGGTTTGTTGGTTTATTATTTTTTATTGCTTTGGTCCTGATGTAAGGTTTACAAAAGTGTTATGCAGATGCAATATAATCCCTATCAAAATACAAAACTAGAAGAAGCAGCTCTAAAATTCATTTTGGAAAAAAAAAAATAGCCAAAGCAATCTTTAGCAAAAAAGAACAATGCTGAAAGCATCACAAAACTGGACCTCAAATTATAATACAGAACTATAGTTACAAAAACAGCATTTTACTGGCATCAAAACAGACATGAAGATCAATGAAATAGAATACAAGGCAGAGACAAACCCAATACATACAATTATCTGATACTAGACAAAGGTGCCAAAAACATATACTAGAGAAAAGAGCCTTTATAACAAATGGTGCTGGGAAAATTGGAAATCCAATGCAGAACAATGAAACTTGATCCTTATCTCTCACCCAGCAAAAAAGTCAACTCAAACTTGATCAGAGATGTAGATTTAGACCAGAAATCCTGCTATTGCTAAAAGAAAATGTAGTTTCAACACTCCAAAATGTCAGCACAGGAACTGAATTTCTTAACAAGCTACCTAAAGTACAAGAAATAAGACCAAAAATAATAATTTGGATGCCATCAAATCAAAAAACTTCTGCACAGCAAAGGACACAATTAAGACCACTAAGAGAGAATGGGGGAAGAGGAAGATATTACAGATGGCAGACGATCTTTGCTACTTGCTCTTTAGATAGGGTATTAATATCCAGAATATACAAAGAACTCAAAAAGCTTAACACCAAAACCCCCAAATAACCCAGTTAATAAATGGACGAAAGAACTAAAAAGACACATCTCAAAAGAAGAAATACGAATGGCCAACAAATGTATAAAAAATGTTCAACACCTCTAGCAATTAGGTAAATGCAAATCAAAAGTACTTTGAGATTTCATCTTGCTCCAGTCAGAATGACATTTATCATGAATATGAATAATAATAAGTGTTGGTGAGGTTGTGGAGAAAAAGGCATACTCAGGCATTGTTGGTGGGACTGAAAATTAGTGCAACTACTCTGGAAAGCAGTATGGAGAATCATCAAAACCTAGGAATGGACCCCCATATGACCCAGCTATGCAATGACTCAGTATGTATCCAAAAGTTCTAAATTTAGTATTCCATAGTCATGCAACCACATCAGTGTTTATAGCAGCACATTTCACAATAGCCAAGCTATAGAATCAACTTAGGTGCCTTCAAAAGATGAATGGAGAGAACATTTACATCCATTTTTGGATATATACACATTACTCAGTCATGAAGAATTGACTTATGATATTTTCTAGTAAATGGATGGAATTGGAGAATATTATGCTAAGTGACATGAACTAGACCACAAAAGGCAAAGATTGAATGTTCTCTCTGATATGTGGAAGCTAGAAGGAAAAGAGAAAAATAAGGAAAGAGAGAGAGAAATGGGAGATTTCATCAAAATAGAATAAAACTCAGTGGAGTAGACAAAGGATTGACAGGGAGGAAAGGAGGAGTAGTGGGATAAGGGAAGAACCATAGCCTAAGTACATATATGAATATATCACAGTGAATCTCACTATCAAGTGTATTCACAGAAAACTGAATAAAAAAACTATAATTAAATAGCCTAGAAAGATCAGTAGAGAAGAGGGAAGAGAACAGGTGTAGGAAGGAAGGAAGGGAAAGGGGAAGTACTGAGGACTGAATTAAAGCAAATTGAATTCCATGCTTTTATAATTATGTCAAAATGATTCTCAATGTTACATATAACTAAAATAAACCAATAAAAATCTGAAAAATAATATCCTCATGGTTTAATCACATGATAGCATATATCTGATATTGTCATATGTGATTTGCAGATATAGTCTACCATTCTGAAGTTGCCTTTTTGCTCTTCAGGTTGTGTTCTTGATGCACAAAATTTGTTAGATTCTGATGTAGACCAGTTTATCTATTTGGCTTTAGTTGTCTGTGTTCATTGGTGTCATATTCAAGAATTCATTGTTGAAGCTTAGTTTTCCCTTTATCATTTCCCCCTGTTGTAGTCTCAGGTCTTATGTTTAAGTGTAGGCAGGAATATATTGAGAAATTGCATGTTCAGTTTCAGATCATTGCAATGAATCACTAGCACTATAAAGCAAGTCACATGAATTTCTAGTTTTGCAGACTATATAGAAGTTATGCTTATACTTTATCATAGTCTATTTAGTGATCAATAGTATTATATCCTGAAAATTAACATAATTTAAAACAACTTCATTGCTTAAAAAATGCTAACAATCATCTGGGCCTATAGCAAATCCCAAACTTCCTGCTGGTGAATGGTCTTGCCCTAATGTTGAGGCTTTTGACTGATTGGGATAGTGGTTTCTGAGGTTTGGAATGACTGGTAATTTCTTAAACTAAGTCAACAATAAAGTTTCCCCAAGTCCACTGACTCATTCTTTTATGAGATATTTCTCCTTGGCCTGTGATGCTGTTCAGTATAATTTTACCCACAAGAAAAAATTTGTTCAAAATTGGAGTCAGTCCTCTCAAACCTTCTGTTACGGTTTGGATGAGAGGTGTCCCCCAAAAGCTCACATGTGAGACAAAGCAGGAAGGTTCAGAGGAGGAATGATTGTGTTGTAAGAATCTTAATGCAATCAGCGAATCAATCCATGATGGGATTAATTGAAGTGGTAGGGTGTGGCTGGAGGAGACTGGAATTGGGGCATGGCTTTGGGGTACACATTTTGTATCTGGGGAGTGGAGACTCTCTGCTTTCTGATCATCATGATGTGAGCTGCCACCTTCTCCCGTCATGATGTTCAGCCTCATGTGGAGTCTCCAGGAATGGAGCTGGCCTCCTATGGACTAAGAGCTCTGAAAACTGGAGCCCTCAAATAAAAATGTTCGTGCTTCACAGTTGGGCTGGTCAGGTTATTTAGTCACAGCACAGAAAAAGCTGACTAAAACTCCTTCCACTACTGTGTTGACTAAGTATGAATAATATTCTGAATCATTTGTTGTGTATTAAATGATATTCCCAGCAACTCAGTAGGAGTAGATTAATGTCTTATCCTGAGGTTGGAGACAGTCATATTCTTAGGCTTCATTTCTAATTCTGTTTGTCTTGCTGTTTCTGCCCTAACTTCCAAATGTCTTACACTAGTTTACATCAATAATTTTGTAAAATGCAGAAAAAAATTGAGGTAGTAAAGTTAAATATTATTTTCTTGTATGATAAAAAACACTAAAAATCTTTGCAAAGAAAGATCTTATAATCACATTGAAGGATAACATTATCTCAATATTATTATGTATTTTGAAATTTTATATTCAATGTACTTTAACATATAGCAACTTACATAAAGTAAGTTAAAAGTCACTATAAATCAGGTATAAAGATCATTTAAATGTCAAAAATTCGAAGTGTAATTTTTAGCTTAATTATTGTCATTCTTAACTCTACATTGATAAAAAAGCATAAGTTGTACTTTTAATGTATAGAGATATAGATATGGTACATATGCAGATATAAAGGATAAATGTCCTAAATGAAATTTAATGAATTTTCAATTAGAAATAAGTTTGTCAAAAGGCTCTGATGGGTAGGGGTAACAGTGGAAACGGAGGCAATAATGAAAACCAGAATAGTTAAGAAACACTGCTGAAAACCGGAGAAGGGAATGCATAAATAAATAGAAAGTAAGGCACTGGCATTCAGAAAATGAAACTAGTGTGTTCCCTATTTAAGACATACACACAGAGCAAGGTCTTCAGGGAAGCTAGAGGCAAAGGTTCAGGATCACTCATCCCAGGCAGCCCAGCAGTATCTGCAATATCCCCAATGGTCTTGCCCTTGACTTTCCTGCTGGCCCTGGTGGTGCTCAGCTGCAAGTCCACCTGTTCTCTGGGCTGTGACCTGACTCAGATCCAGAATCTGGGTCTCAAAACTCCTGAGAGAAATGAGGAGGGGGCCCTGATGCTCCTGGAGAAAATGAGGAGAGTTCCCACCTTGTCCTGCCTGAACTACAGAAAGGACTTTGCCTTCCCTCAGGAGCGGCAGTATGGTGAGCAGGTGCAGAAGGCTCAAGCTGTCTCTGTCCTCCACGAGATGACCCAGCAGGTCTTCAACCTCTTCAGCACCCAGGAGTCCTTTGCTGCTTGGGACAAGACCCTCCTGGACACATTCCTCACTGGCCTCTATCAGCAGCTGGATGACCTGAAAGCCTGTGTGACCCAGCAGGTGGGGGTGGAAGAGGCTCCCCTGAGGGCTCTGAGGAAGTACTTCCACAGGCTCACTGTCTATCTGAAGGGGAGGAAACAGCTCCCTTGTGCCTGGGACGTGGTCAGAGCAGAAATCGTGAGATCCTTCTCTTCATCAGCAAACTTGTATGAAAGACTAAGGAGTAAGGAATGAGACCTGGTTCAACAGGGAAATATTTCTCACTGAGGATACACCTTACCAACTCATTCAATTCTGCAATTTCAAAGACTCATTCCTTCTGGAACTGTGAGAAGAATTCAATCAATTTGGTCATTTAAAGGCAACATTGCTTTCAAATCTATAGGCTCTAGTCCCTTATATCCCTGAAGTTGTATTTACTTATTTAAATATTTACAAAATTTATTTTGTTCATATAATATTATGTATGCCATCACAGCATGATTAGTAAAAAACATCTTTATATGTAATCAATTAATTTGCTTTCTTCATTACAATTTTGCTGTAGAAACGTCTTCAGTTTTGGAATGCTTTACATTCTTGGATGTGGATGAGGGGTTGGGTAAATACTTTTTTTTCATTCTTTCCCATTTTTCTCTTAAGTAACAAAATTGAAATTTTTAGTTCTAAATGCTAATTTCTGTGTTGAGTTCTCATTTCATGCACATGATTATTTTTATGTTTTTCCATCAACTTAGTGGTGGAACATTTGGACAAATTGAGATTCAGAGAAAATGAATGAAGGAATGGATATGATGAAAGAAAAGCATGAAACAACTTCCTATATACATTTTTGGAGTTGTTTCTGCAACTGCAAACTGAAGCCTGAAATTAACAACGATGACCTTAAAAAGGAAGAAAAATAAATTATGGTCAATGATCAATCTGACATATTTAATTTTGTTCTCATGTCTATATGTTGGTATTTAGATTTTATAGAAAAAGATATTCTCAATACATGTATAATAATTTTATTTTATTTTTTTAATAGATGCAATTGTACAACTCCAGTGATGTGACTGGGCCCAGGCCCAGCTCGAGGTCTCCAGGGACAATAGTGCCCTGTGAGGTCTAGTACCCACACTGCAGCTGGCCATCTACCAACACGTGGAGTCACCTCTGCCCATTATCATGGATTATTCCTGACCAGGAGATCGCCATCCCTCATGGGACTGCTCCCTTCTTGGGACACCACATTATCAAGTACCTCTCAGACATCAGGCTACAGAAGACTACTGAAGACTAGGAGGTGTGAACAGTACAATATAGTTTTATTGTAGAATTTTTTATTAGTAGTATTATTACTATTATTCCTACTATCCCTACTATTATTCCTACATTGCTTTTTTATTATTTTTCTCACTCTATTTTCCTCTTATCTATTTCTTTGGAGACTCTTTCTGCCTTTTCTCATGCTAACAACCAATTTCTTTTGATTCTGCTCTCACTACTCCTATGACAGACAGAGTACCTCTGTAGTCTTACTTCTTATCTCATTAACATTCCTTATCCTACACCCTTCCCCATCCTCTTTGTTCACCATTAGAAATTGTGGACCTTATTACAAACCTATTGTTTATGCTATAGATCATAATTGAACTCATCATCTCTGTTTATTAAAACAATATGGTTAATATCTTAATAGGTACTATTTGGGTTAAGAATGCATATTGTTTGTATTGTGTACTGCCAATATTGATCTCCCACATTAAGGTGAGATAATGGAAACCTGCAGGGATACTATTAGTCTATAGGTGAGAAACTGCAATACCTCAGATTTGCACTGCTAGAAGGGAAGATACATGAACAAAATGAAAAAAACAAGGGAAGAAAGTGTCCCAAAAGAACCTATATTTTATATCAATAGAGTCCAATGACAGAATGGTAGACGAAATGTCAGAAAGGGAGTTCAGAATGTACATAATTAAAGTGATCCGAGAAGCAAAGGATGAGATACATGAGCAAATGCAAGCAATGAATGATTGTATCAATAAACAGTTTAAAGAGCAAATGCAGGAAGCAAAAGATCATTTCAATAACTAGGTAGTTTCTGGAAGAAAAAAACAAACAGAAATCATCAAAATTAAGAAAACAATAAACCACATTAAAAACTCAATAGAAAGCACCACCAACAGACTAGATCACTTGGAAAACAGAACCTCAGAAAATGAAGACAAAATAATCTTGAAAACAAATTGATCAAAGAGATAAGATGGTAAGAAATCATGAATAGAACCTCCAAGAATTATGGATTATAATGAAAAGATCAAATTTAAGAATTATTGGAATTGAGGAAGGCGCAGAGATATAAACAAAAGGAATGGATAATCAATTCAATGAAATAATATCAGAAAATTTTCCAAATCTGAAGAATGAAATGGAAAATATAAAACAAGAGTCTTACAGGACACTGAATGTACAAAATTATAATGGATCCACACCAAGACACATTATAATGAAAATACCTAACATACAAAATAAAGATAGAATTTTAAAGGCTGCAAGAGAAAAGCATCAGATTACATATAGGGGGAAACCAATATGGATAAGAGCAGATTTTTCAGTACAGGCCCAAAGAGCTAGAAGGGCCTAGAACAACATATTTCAACTTCTGAAACAACATGGATGCCAACCAAGAATTTTATACCCAGCAAAACTAACCTTCAGATTTGAAGATGAAATAAAATTCTTCCATGATAAATGAAAGATAAAAGAATTTACAAATAGAATCCTGTGCTAGAAAACATCCTCAGAAAATATTCCATGAGGAGGAAATGAAAAACACCATATAACTCAGCAAAGGGAGATACTACCCTAAAGGTAAAGCCAATCAAAGAAGAAACCAAGCTGAGCTAAAAACCGAAAATAAGCCAAAATGACCAGGAAAACAAATCATATCTCAATAGTAATCTTGAATGTTAATGGCCTAAACTCATTAATCAAAAGACAGAGACTGGCAGATTGGAAAAGAAGGATCCACCAACATGCTGCCTTCAAGAGACCCATCTCTTAGAAAAAGACATCCACAGACTAAAGGTGAAAGGTTGGGGAAGAACATAGCACACACATAGACTCAGTAAAAAAGTAGGGGTTTCTATCCTCATATCAAACAAAGTGAACTTCAAGTCAAAGTTAGAAGGGCTAAAGAAGGACATTTCATCCTGTTTAAGGGAAGCATAAATCAGCAAGACACAACCATAAATATGCCCCAAACAATGATGCATCCATGTACATTAAACAAATTCTTCTCAATTCCAGGAACCAAAGAGACCACAATACAAAAATACTGGTGACTTTAACACATCTCTCTCACCATTGGACAGATCTTCCAAACAAAAATTGAACAAAGAAACCATATATCTTAATAACACAATCAATAATTTAGACTTAACAGACATATACAGAAAATTCCATCCATCAACAAGTAAATACACTTTCTTCTCAGCAGCACATGGATCATTCTGTAAAATAGACCATATGTTATGCCATAAAGTTACTCTTACCAAATACAAAAAAACAGATACTACCTTGTATTTTATCACATCATAATGGAATGAAATTAGAAATCAATGATGAAATAAAAAACAGAAACTACTCCAACATCTGGAGACTAAATAATATGCTATTGAATGATACATGGATAGCAGAAGACATCCGGGAGGAGATAAAAAAAATTCTGAGAGGTAAATGAGAACAATGATATGTCATATGAACTCTCTGGGATGCTATGAAAGGAGTACTAAGAGGAAAATTCATTTCATGGAGAACAATTAAGAAAAGAATAAAAAGTCAACAACTAAATGACCTAACATTATAGCTCAAAGCCCTAGAAAAAGAAGAACAGATCAACACCAAGAGTAGTAGAAGATAGGAAATAATTAAAATCAGAGCTGAAATCAATGAAATTGAGGCAAAAGAAACAATTAAAAAAATTGACAAAACAGAAAATTGGTTCTTTGAAAAAACAAACAAAATTGATAAACCCTTAGCCACACTAATGAAGAAAAGGAAAGAGAAAACTCAAATTACTAAAATCCATCATGAAAAATGAAATATCATGGCAGACACTATTGATATACAAAACATAATTAGAAGCTATTTTTAAAATCTACACTACAACAAAATAGAAAATCTTGAAGTCATTGACCAGTTTCTAGAGACATATGATCCACCCAAACTGAATCTGGAGGACAAACACAATTTAAACAGACCAATTTCAAGCAATAAAATGGAAGAAAATATCAAAAGCTTACCAACAAAGAAAAATCCATGTCCAGATGGATTCTCAGCCAAGTTCTACAAGACCTTCAAAGAAGAACTCATTCTAATACTCCTCAAAGTATTCCAGGAAATAGAAAAGGATGGAACCCTTCCAAACTCATTCTATGAAGCTAGTATCACCCTGATACCAAAACCAGACAAAGACACATCAAGGAAAGAAAACCTCAGGCCAATATCTGTAATGAACATAGATGCAAAAATTCTTAACAAAATTTTAGCAAATTGCATACAAAAACATATTAAAAATATCATGCACCATGATCAAGTGGGTTTAATTCCAGGGATGCAAGGTTGGTTCAACGTATGAAAGTCAATAAATGTCATTGACCACATCAACAGATTTAAAGTGAAGAATCATATGACTATTTCAACAGATGCACAAAAAGCATTTGATCAAATACAGCACCCCTTCATGCTCAAAACACTAGAAAAAATAGGGATAGTAGGAACATACCTCAACACTGCAAAGGCTATCTATGCTAAACCCATGGCCAACATCATTCTAAATGGAGAAAAATTGAAAGCATTACCTTTAGACACTGGAGCAAGACAGGGATTCCCTCTTTCACCACTTCTATTCAGCATCATCCTTGAAACACTAGCCAGATCAATTGGACCAAAGAAATTAAAGGGATATGAATAGGAAAAGAAGAACTCAAAATATCACTATTTGCTGATGACATGACTTTATATTTAGAGGAGCTAAAAGATTTCACTAGAAAACTTCTAGAACTCATAAATGAATTCATCAAAGTAGCAGGATGTAAAATCAACATGCACAAATCTAATGCATTTCTATTCATAAGTTATGAATTCTCTGAAAGAGAAATTAGGAAAATGACTCTATTTCCAATAGCCTCAAAAAAAAGTGAGAATCAATTTGACAAAAGTGGTGAAAGATCTCTACAATGAAAACTACAGAACACTAAAGAAAGAAATTAAGGAAAATCTTAGAAAATGGAAAGATCTCCCATGTTCTTGGATAGGCAGAATTAATATTGTAAAAATGGCCATACTACCAAAAGCACTATACAAATTCAACGCATTCCAATTAAAGTCCCAGTGATGTACCTCATAGAAATAGAGCAAGCAATCATGAAATTCATTTGGAAGAATAAAAGACCCAGAACAGCCAAAGCAATCCTTAGCACAAAGAGTGAAGCAGGAGGTATCACAAAAGCAGACCTTCAACTATATTTCAGAGCAATGGTAACAAAAATGGCAGGGTATTCACACCAAAATAGACAGGTAGACCAATGGTACAGAATAGAAGACACAGAGACAAACCCACATAAATACAGTTATCTCATACTAGACAAAGATGCCAAAAACATATAATGGAGAAAAAATAGCCTCTTCAATAAATGGTACTGGGAAAACTGGAAATCCATATGCAGTAAAATGAAATTAAACCCTGATCTCTCATCCTGTACAAAACTCAACTCAAAAGGGATCAAGGACCTAGTAATTAAACCACACACCCTGCACCTAATGGAATGAAGAGTAGATCCAAATCTTCACCATGTCAGCTTAGCATCAGACTTCCTTAACATGACTTCCAAAGCACAAGAAATAAAAGCAAGAATCAACAAATGGGATGGATTCAAACTACAAAGTTTTTTCTCAGCCAAGGAAACAATCATCAATGAGAAGAGAGAGCCTACAGAGTGGGAGAAAATCTTTGCCGCTCATACTTCAGATAGAGCATTAATCTCCAGAATTTATAAAGAACTCAAAAAACTTTACACCAAGCATACAAATAACCCAATCAATAAATGGGCTAAGGAAATAAGCAGACACTTCACAGAAGAAGATCTACAAGCAATCAACAGATATGTGAAAAAATGTTCAACATCTCTAGTAATAAGATAAATGTAAATCAAAACTATCCTAAGATTTCATCACCCCAATTAGAATGTCTATTATCAAGAATACAAGCAATAATAGGTGTTGGCAAGGATGTAGGGAAAAGCTACACTCATACATTGCTGGTGGGATTGCAAATTGGTGCAGTCACTCTGGAAAGCAGTATGGAGGTTTCTTAGAAAATTTGGAATGGAACCGCTATTTGACCCAGCTATCCCACTCCTTGGCCTATACCTAAAAGACTTAAAATCAGCATACTATAGTGACACAGCCATATCAATGTTTATAGTAGCTCAATTCACAATAGCTAGATTTTGGAACCAACCTAGATACCCTTCAATAGATGAATGGATAAAGAAACTGTGCTATATATACACAATGGAATGTTATTCAGCCAAAAAGAATAAAATTATGGCATTTGCAGGAAAATGGATGGAGTTGGAGAATATCATGCTAAGTGAAATAAGCCAATCCCCCAAAAACAAAAGCCAAATGATTTCTCTGATAAATGGATGATAATACATAATGGGGGGGCCGCAAAAATGAAGGAAGGATGAATTGTATAAAGGAAAAAGAGGGGTGGGGAGGTGCAGGGGAAAGGAAAGATAATGGAATGAGACCAACATTATTACCCTATGTACATATATGATTACATAAACAATGTGACTCTATTTCATGTACAACCAGAAAAATGAAAGTTGTTACCCATTTGTGTACAATGAATCAAAATAAAAAAAAATAGATGGAATTTCTCAAAAGTTATTTGTTCTTGTGTGCAGTGCATACCTATGCCCTGGGCAGGAGACCCAGTTCCCAAGAACCAAGAACCCTCTGCCTTTTTCTTTGAGCCAATATAAAGTGACCTCCTCAGGTTGGTCTTAATTCATTCAAAATATGGTGTATTTCTTGAAGTATAGAGGTGGAAGAGCCTAATATTAGAGGGGCAAGAAGAGAAAATGGTGATATCAATGTATATTTAAAAATAAATTTGCTTAGAAGAGGAATTGATGGATTTTTGTGAGATGTGTAATGATTTGGGAAAGTGGAGAAGAGTGGTGATATTAGTGGCAGCTGGTTGGGTAGAATTAACTAGCAGAAACCATTTGGCATTGTTCTAAGAGGAACAAGAGGAAGCAGTTAATGATCAAATAGCAAAAGTAATTCTGACTTTGCATTCTGAGACGGAGAGAAAAATGTAAGGTGTGATCTCACAAACAGCATATGTTATTTGTCCCACACAGTTTTCAGCCTTTGAAATACATTTATATGCAAATAGATTTCATGCATTGTTGTTCAGATAATTCCTGTTAATATGTTTAATATTGCATTAATATAAAAACATATTTAATCACAATAATCATTTTTCCTTATGTAAGTAGGTACTATGTTGAATGTCAGTAAGCTGCTCTTTGGATTGAAACCATCACTAAGTTGGAAAATTGATGGAAATGGTGATCTTATTGAGAGGTGGAACCTAGAATTAATGAGCAGAAATGGAGGAGGTAGCAGTTAAGTTAGAGGAGAGAAGAGATCCGTGCATCATTCCACCTGGGAGGCACTTTCCTTCTCATCATGTTCAGACTTAATCTGTTTTCCTTTTGCTTCAATTTCTCAGCTGCAATGACAACTTTCTAGGAATATTTACCAGATAAAGAAAAATGATGTACTGAAAATTTTTGGAAATGGTGGCCCAGGCCTTTATATTGACTTCAATCATCAAAAAGAAGTGAAAGTAAGTCAGAGACAGGAAGAGTCCTTTGCTCAGAAAAATATTTATTATATGAATGTGCAAAACTTTAAAGGTTTGGAAACCAGTTTAAAAAAAAAAAAAAAGCAGTCTAATATTATTTCGCATCATATGCTGGGATTAGCTGCCCCACATTTTCTCTAAGAGCACAAAAAGGATGAACCAAAAAGTTAAACTGAAATATCATCATCCCCAGGGAGAAGGGGGATGTAGAGAAGTTAGTAACTAAATTGAAGGAAAAAAAAAAAAAAAAAGGAGAAACTGTTTTCTCTTTCTTTGTGGTTTCTTTCCATCAATTTCACTTCAAAAGTACAGATAACCTATTGTTATACTGTGTGCATGTGTGAATATGTAACAACAAATCCCATCAATATGTACAACTATGATGCACCAATAAAAAAATGCAGAAATAAAGTACACATACCCCATTTGAGAGCAAAAGTTGAAAGTTCTTGGTTTGTCAAAAACTCCTCTATAAGTGACTCTAGTTCACTTGTTTTGAATAGTTTTGGGAAAGAGGGAAGGTCCTTGTTACAATGATGTCACAGTAGCTGTAGCTAAAAAGGAAACAGCAAGATCCGTTGTACTCTGAGGGTATTACAAGGTCAAAGAAGATGATCGCCATCTGCTGGCCACCAGGGATGAGAACATCAGCAAATCTGGAGAGGTCCCATTTTCAGGCAGGTGGGTTCCTTAGGCAATGGACTGGTCCATGGGGAGAGGCGGTCATAATGTATCCCTTCCTTCCAGTTTGCTCAGCGGTCCAGAACCTCCTGATCCACCTCTATCTCTAGGATCTGCAAGCTGGCCTTAGGTGAGCCACCCATCTGGTGTGGAGCTTCAAGGAACTTTAGGGAAAATCTGTTGGCTGGTGTCTTAACTCCTTAAGAGTAACTTGTCTATTTTACAAATTCTTTTCTACAGTCAGATCCTATCCCTTGATTTTCCAATCAGCTGAATGTTTTCACTATTACTTTGAGTAAGACATGAACTTGTGTTAGTCTTGTCTTGAATTGGCCATCAGAACATAGAGGAGAGTAAAGGACTTCAGAGGACACAGTTGCCAGCTGACCCTGAGGACTCTGTTATGGTAGGACCAGGAGGGATTCAGGCAATCTGCATAGCACTGATGAATAAGTGAATCCAGAAGTGATTGTGAACAGCTCTGGTGGAAGGAAGGGGCATTGTTTCAGCTGCGATTTCTCAAGTCTCTCTGTAAGATGACTAAAGTTTTCCATTGCTTTCCTCCTGTTGATGCGCTAGAAGACTCTGGTTTGTGCGAAGTGAATATGGTCCCTTATCTTTCTTTCCTTCTCCACCATTTGTGAGGGAATTTGTTCAGGAGCAGGGTTACCTTGACTTTTTTTGTTGTATTTAATAAACTTGACTGTCTTTGAGTCCTTAACACCTTTCAAACATATGACTTCTTCCATTCTTTGATACTGCTTACTTCATGTAATTTTTTATATATTTGCATCCTATTTTGTGTTTATATAATATATAATTGTTAAGTTGAACAATTAACTTCATAATGTAATCTCTCCCTGAAAATCTTTGTAACTATATA
The DNA here is from genome assembly GCF_902686455.1 of Sciurus vulgaris. NCBI lineage: Eukaryota > Metazoa > Chordata > Mammalia > Rodentia > Sciuridae > Sciurus > Sciurus vulgaris. The sequence goes on from NC_136476.1 coordinate 39,747,646, forward strand.
TTGCTTCAAATCCTAGATTTATTAGCTTGCTAAATATTCAAAAGAATTTGGGAGCCTGGAGGCAAGGCTAGAGGTATAGGAGGGAGGTATAGGAGGGAGGTATAGGAGACCCAGTGAACACAGAGCTGTCCACCCCACCCACATTCCCACTGCAGAGACAGGCTGTGATTCACCTACCCCTAGCCATACCTAATAAGGAGCAAAAATAGAAGGAGTATGTGTAAGAGGTGCAGGGATCAGAACACAGCACAATCTGGAGACACAACCAGGAGAGAACCTGCTGTTTTGGAGCTTTTGGTTTTACATGAAAGGAAGCATAGTTTGATGTACATGAAATACTACAAAGTAAAGTAGGGACAAGAGATGTTATTTCAACAGGAGGTTTTAAGAACAAACAATGACGATGAGGCAAAGTTAGTAGATGACATTTATATGGAGCCTGGGAGACAGGAGAATACAGAAGCCTGCAGGCAGATAGTCATCAGGGTCCAGGGGATAACCATTACCAGGGGAGAAGATAGGAATTTAGGATTCCTTCTTGCCTCTCTGGTGATGAGAATGTGGGAAAGGATATTGTCTTGGATGCTCCTCTCTCCAAGGGTGGTCTTTAATTTCCCTCTGAGTTAAGCTGATAGTGACATTTTTCTAACCTATGGAAACGGATATCTAGCAACCCGAGGAGAGTGGAGGAACCTGGCAGAGACCACCTTAACCAAGTGATTAAGTTTAACAGTAGTAATGAGACACCGATAGCATGTATCCCCAAGTCATCCCTCCATGTGAGAGCACATCACCTCTACACACTCCTCCCCTAAGCATGAGTTTGATTACCATGAATATGCCATTCCTAACTATGCACTCATCAGAAACTGCACTCATTGGAACTGGTGGATTCTACCAAATAAGTGACCAGTATCCTTCCAAAGTATCAAGGTCATGAAAGTCAGGAAAGACTGACCATGAATTAGGGATTGCAGCAGACTACAGAGAGAGACAGAATGTAGTGTGGGATTCTGGATTGATTCTTGGGACATTACAGGACATCAGTGGGAAACTCAAGGAAATCTGGGTGAAGTCTGAAATTTGGTTAATATATTGATTGATCCAATGTCACTGTCTTGGTTTCCAATAGTTGTACCCTGTTAATGTTAAGTTATTAACATTAGGAGAAGCTGGGCAAAGGGGAGAGAGGAACTTTGAAACTCTTGTAAGTCTAACACTGCTTCAAAATAAAAGTTGAAAGAGAAAGCTTCCAAGATTCATAGCAGTACTGATTGAAATTTAAAAATATATTTAATTAAGACAATTTGCTAAATTCTCATTTTTAAAGGAAAATTCTAAATCCCATGAAATGGTTCAGTAGAGAGTTGTCATTCTTACTCCTTAACCGGCTCCTTGAGCAAACTTTAGTCAGGTATCCTGAGTCCTCTTTGGTAGTAGGCCTGGGTTTGTGGCCCAGTGTTTGGTCTGCCTCATCCAGGTGTCATAAGAATCCTGGTTAGTTGGGTTTATGAGAATCTCCTATCCCCTGGTATTGGTCACCCTTGATATCTGATCTAATTTCTTGTGTCCCACACTTTATATTTGGTAAAGAGGCCTGCTTTTACAAGAGTTCTGTTCAGTTGGTTTAGCAAGGATCTCCTCATGTCTTCTCTTAGTAATTTTCCATTTACTGCACCCCCATTCTACTTGTTGGCTACAAATGTCAGACTGTCTTTGCTGCATTGGGAGTTGAGGCCCTATCTCTGTTCTATGTTGTGGTAGTCTTGGTGCCTGTTCCAATATGTCTGAATAAAGTCTTCCTTACTGTTTTATTCAGTATCACTAAAAATTTTCTTCACCTGTCATTCATGTAATTCTGTAGAGTTATCCCAGAAGGCTAAAACTAACATGCATTCACCAGCTGTCAAGTCGGGTGACTCAAAGGCTTTAATCACCTCACTCCATACTTCCAATGCCCTCAGAGAGCCCTTCCAGATGTGAGTTCTCTGAGCTCTGAACCTGAGGTCACTGGTATAGTTCCGATTTGGCTCATGCTCTAGTCTGACCACAATTTAGGCTTGCACTATATAGGTGAAAATTAAGGCCTTAGTTCATTAGGTTTTAAATGTATTTGTATAAATGGATGGAAGTATGTAGGATTTCAGTCATATATGACTATATTGCTGGACTAAACAAAGAGTTTTACAAAAATCTTCAAACTTGCGAAGACACAATGTGAAAAAAAAACAGGACTAAAAAACGTGTAAGTAAACTGGGCCAATTTAATGCAAAAGTAAACTTTGGCTTGAGCAAATAGAGCTATTAAGTGAAGGAGTCAAATGGAAGATGAAGAGAAATACTCTACCATTACTTAGGATCACTGAGAAATCCTTGGTCAGTCTAGAAATCAGCTCCCCATAGAGCTTGTAAGAGCCAAGGACTGAGTAGGCTGGTCTATATTCCAACAGTGGTTCTGCTCTTATGAACTCCCTGTGCTTCTATTTTTCTTTAAATGGGATATATATACATATATGTATATTTTATGCTATAAATGTTAGATATTTTATATGAATATACATATTTATTTTTATATAGATGTGTATATTTTTAATGTAAATACATATTTTATGTGTCTCATATGTGTAACATAGAGATGTATGGGTGTCCTATATATTTAACTGATTAATGTATATTCATATTATTTTGTATGTTTATTTTTTCCCTATATCTATAGATCAATATCTACATGCCTTTTTACATAAAGAGAGAGCAAAACTTTTCTTTCCTTAACGACTTTGTTTTTAACCCATTTCTTTAAAAAAAGTCACCAAATCTAGGATGACACTAACTGAACATGAGGGATGTCATTGTTTCATTTATTCTGCTATTGATAAGAATAGCCAGCTTCTGTCGGACAACTTGCTGATGTTGGTTCCAGGAAAGGACCCCCAGTGTACTGTGGTTTCCTTCCCTCTGAGCCAGGCATTGCTCCGAAGTGGGAACTAGCACTCTGCATCTTCCAGTCCAGCAGACAATCCCTTGTCCTAGAATTTACATTTCAGAGGAGACAAAGTGCATGAACTTGAGAATGCACTGGAGCCAAAGGGAAAGAATCTCTTGACTTAATTTGGTTAAACTTGGAATATACAACTAAAATAAAAATTTAAATAACATATACATTTTATATTATGTATAATATGGATATATAATTCTAATATACATATTATGTAGATGAATATTAACATGTATTAAATGTCAATATAAATTTTATGATACATACTATATATTTCATATACAAATATTTATAAATTATTGCATTCATTTATTATGTATTTGTATTATGTACATGTATTATGTACATATTAAAACACCAGTAACATATAATGTATGAGATACATATTTATAATTTATAAAATATGCTATTAACATGTTTTTATAATATAAATATATATTTTCTATAAAATATTGATATTATTAAAAGTACATTAATGAATATAAAATATGTCTATTTGAATATTGATTTAGATGCTTATTTTGTATAAAACATACTGTATATCATACTTTATAATTAGATAAATAATATAGTACTTATATAATATGTATCACATACTGAATATGTATTTATATGTATTAAGTGAATATTTTATAATGTAAATTTAAGCAACAGACTGTATATATTTTATATACAATAATATGTATATTTAACATAAATATATAAAACACACATATTATTTCACATGCATAATATACCACATTAATTCAATTATATGAATTTATATTATTTAAATTCATACTGTAGATTATGTGCATATATTAGTATATTTTAAGAATAAACAAAATAAACTATAAAACATGATATACACCTTCTATCTTATATTAAACTTTGTTATCTCAATGGAAAAAGTGCTCATCCTAAAATATCGTTCACTTTGTTTCTTCTAAACCTAGGAAAGTAAAATTATATGAAATTTTTATTCAGTATAAATAAGAAGTTTTTAACTCAAAATAATCTGAGTTTTAATATGCCTCTTTTCCAACTTTTTCAGTGCCTTCTCATTACCAACTTAACTGCTCAAAAATATTAAAAGCATCCATAGAGAGGTGCTGCCTCCCTTCTCGGGCTCCAGAGAAAACACATCCCCAATTTTCCGGCATAGGTCCCAATTCTGGTTCCTTCAGATACCCTCTGACTGTCTAACCCTCTCTTCTTCTCCAAGCGGTGCCAACACCGAGCCCCAAATAACAATCTGTGCAATTAAACCTGTATGATTTCGAGTCCTTCACTCGCTGAATAAACGAGTTCTTCATGGAAAAACTCAGTGTCCGCTTAAGTTTATGTGAAAAACAAAGCCCTAAACACAGGGGAAAGTTGAGAACGTGCTAGTGAAGCTGATAACCAAGGAAAGATCAGGCAAAGCTCAGGCAGTTTCCTTCTCACAGTAACAAGGAGGTTCACTATTAATGGAACAGAAAGTTGACAAGATCACCTAGGGTGCTTCTTTCCAACTGTAGAGCCCAGAGACAGCTCAAAAACCTTAGGCTGCCCCTTGCTCAGACTCAGTCGGGTAGTGGTGCCCGCGCGTCCCCTGGATGCTGGAGCAGGAGTCACAGGAACTAACAATGGTCCAGATCTATCAGCTAACAGCAGGAGTGATGATGCTCTGCTTCAACACTGCCTGTTTTCTTGGCTGGGCGTGCCTTTGAACTGTGACCTGAAAATCAAGTAAATGTTTCTGCTAAAAAAAAAAAAAAAAGAGTAAACCTTCTCAGAAATGTCTGAACAACAGAGCCTACTTCCATTTTCTTTGGAAAACAGGGAGGATCACCCAAATACGGAACACAGAAGCCACCTGCCTCTACCATGTGATGCTCCAGCAGATGTTCCATCTCTTCAGCACAGTGGACAACATTCTGCCTGCGATAAGGTCCTCCTTGGTTAACTACTCTCTAGGCTTCATCTCAGTCTTGATCAACTGAAGCGAACACAATAGAAAAAGTGTTGTGTCCCCATTTGGGGTTTGCTCTCAGCAAGTATTTCCGGAGAATCACCTACTATGTGAAGGGAAAGGAATACAGCTTTCCCTGGGTGCAAAGATGGGGAAGGCATTATATGCGGATAACTTGTGGGAAAAGAAGACAAATTCTTTGAAAGACCAGTTTTCATTTTTACATTGTGTGTACTAAACCTATTGTAAATAGGTTAAGGAAAAATAACTTATTTTCTTGAAGTATGCACTTTTTAGAAAAATTATTCTGTTCCAACGTCTCATTCCACAAAATTGAATGTCATGAGAAAAGATGTCATTGGTTAAGATTCCTAGTATCATTGACTCTGTGAAAGAGTCTCTTAAGTTGGTTCTCAAAGTCAGGTTAATGTTCAAAACTGGCCAAGGGTTTTGGGTAAAGTGCTTGGAGCACATGCAAAGTTCAAGTTGTGTCCTTATTACCTGGGAGAGAAGAAAGTATGATCAAGTTTTTCCTTTCAGATCCTTGATGATCACTAAAACAAAAGGGAACATTGAGTTTCCCATTTGTAACTAGGCCACTGTTAATCATCCAGATGTTCTGAATATTAAAATTACACACTTGAAGAAAGAATCCTTGTGATGAAATGGTTGCTTTTTTTCTAAATGCCTCAAAATTCTCAATTATAGCTTTCCCTCAAGAATCATGAAGAATTGAAAAAGTGTCTTTATGTCTAATTTTTTTTTCAAATCATATATCTTGTATGCAATGGCATTATTTTTTCTAACAGTTTTAAACAATTATTCCCTTTATAAATATAGAGTGAGCGCCTGAATTAATGTAGATATAATAAAATGCCTAGGATTTGAGCTTGGTTAAGAAGATTTCTCTGCTCAAAAATGCCTTCTGAATTCCAAGGATTGTATTCTGAGGAAAAATAGGAGAAGTCATTAAAGGCTCCATCCCTGGTTGCCACAAGAGAGAATACAGTCATGCATACAAAACTATGAAAATATTGGCAGCAGAAAGCCTAGACCAAGAACTTAAAATCCACTGTTTTTTTAGTCTCAAGTAGTATTCTAAGTATTGCTTGTCAAATCTGAAAAATAAACTGAAATGGAGTCCATGGTTTCATAGAAATAAATGAAGATAAAGGAAAGAAATGCTCATTTACTCTGTGTGTGTGTGTGTGTGTGAGTGTGTGTGTGTGTGTGTGTGTGTGTGTGTGTGTTTAGACCTGGAAGAATGGAAGGATATAGGTCAGCAGTTTTCACTTCCATCAATATCCACCTAAAAAATATGGAGAGTCCAAAATGCTTCTTCCATTTCTGTGCTTATTTATGTCAAATTGTGTTTGATTACTGCAAATACTCTCTTTTCTCCCAACATCAATTAATTTATCCTGACATTTCTCATTATTTGGGCACACTTCTCCAAATAAGTCCATATAATGAGCTCAACAGCACATTTTTGCCAGGATACAAATTGGAAGCATGAACTGACTGGCAAGGCAGTTTGACCCGGAGCCTTTTGTCATCTCAGACCTCCACCTCTGGTGTGCTGGACTCTCCTAATTTCTCCATAATGACTTTCATTTCTACACCTTTATTGCCTTGCTGAGTCATTTTAAATGTGAGCTCTGAGCCTTAGCTCTTTGGTTTAGTTGTAATTTATCTCATATTTCTGGCAAGATAATGACCCAGAGCCTTAGGCTTGTGGTGAAAGGAATGTAAAGCTTTAAGAATATTTGAATGGAAGGATGGAAATAGGTAAGATTTTCAAGAGTCATTCATAAATATGCACTGAGGTAGACAAACTGTTTTACAAATAAATTTAAGTTATTAAGGATACATTTGAAAGAAGACAACCTAAGGTAAAACATTGGTAACTAAATTGGGGCCAATTTTGATATTATGTAACATGCCTGGCAAAAGTGAAGGGAAGAAATAGGAGCTAAACTGAAAAACTGCCATTGCTGAAGCAAATATTGATCAATCTAGAAATTAGTTCTGGTTCTTATAGCCAGAAATGTCCCCAGAGATAACTGGGGACTGAGAGAAGGGTGCACTGAGTTCCAACAATGGCTCCCCTATTCATGAGCCACCTGCACTTCCAATTTTCTTTTGTAAATGGGAAAACGGCAGAAGCTCTCACTGCTTTGGTCACTGGTTTCTCTGGTGACTCAATGGGCTGAGCACATGGAACATGTTTGATATATGAAAAGCAAGAGTATTGCTACTAGTAAGGTAAGGGTCAATTTTGCAAAATCTCAGAGCAGTGTCTGACTCATAACAAACACTTTAAACTACTTAGACATTTCTTTTTATTAACACAAACTATGTTATTTAACTCAGCGTGGTGGAAGTACATTTTGAAGGCATCAATTTATTGCTTCTTATCAGAAATATGACAACAATATTGATCTTTGAGTTTTTCTTTATTAGGGGAGGAAAACATGGTGCATTTAACATTTATCCATTATCCAGAGGAAATATTGAGATTTCACAAATAGGCTTTTTTTCATATGAACTTGTGAATTGGTTGATGTGTATTTCCTGACTTTGGGTGAAGTCGGGATTCAGCAAAGCTGAAAAGAAGCCCTGGATGAGGGATTTACTCTTCTTTGAGCCTATACCTGCTTGATACTTTCCTTTATGCTCCTTTACCCTTCTTGCCTCACCTCTATCCAATCCCATAATTCCCATCTTAGCTGGGATGAATGTAGTTAAATTATTTTGTTTTTTTCCCCTGTGGAATATAGCTTTCCTTATATTTTCTTCATATTTGGACACATACTGTGTTCTTTTTGTGTCCCCAGTCAATGGGATGCAAAAGGTGAGAACTTTTGATTTGTATGAAAAAGAAAATGAGAAAGAAAAATACTTTGTGTCTTGTGTTCTATATTGAACAATTGCCTAGGCCATTGACCTTAAGATTTTTACATTCCAACATTGCATTTAGGAAAAAGTTGATGTCCTTTTTTTTTTTTTTTAATTGAAAATCATAAATTTACATAGGGCAATATTGTTTGATTCATTCTGTTATTTTTTCCCTTCCCCCCGACTCCTCCCACCCCTCTTTTCCCTCTATACAGTCCTTCCTTTCTCCATTCTTACCACCCTCCTTATCCCTAACCCTAAACCTAACCCCTTTGGTTTTATAAGACTCTGGTAGGATTGGACCTCTGCAAATTCTTTAAAAAGTTGGAAATTAAATGAAAAAATACAATAAAATTGATGACATTTTCTCAATTTGGTTTGTTCATTTTCATGGTATTGGTCTCAAAAGTGTGAAAATTACTCCTTTGAAGTATTAATAAATCTTAGTTATTATAGAGGTTTGTAGTGCTGAGAGCTGCACCCTAGCTGACAAAGCTTTTTAGTATCTTTTCTCATTGAGTTTTCTAGACTGGAGATGTCACTAGGCTTTCTGTTGTATGATATGGAAAGCATGGACACTGAGTTCATGGAGATAAGAACAGCGTATGCAAGATCAGTGCTCCAAATCCTCGGCAAATAGATGGCTGGGATAGGAGCACTTTTCCTGGGTGAATTGATCTCCAAATTACATCATGAGATATGGCTTCTAATGTAGGAATGGGTTCTCATTGTCTTCCATGTGGATGTTTTTTATGTTTGAAATTCAATTATTATGAATGTGTGTTGTGGGCTTTGAGAATTAAATACAGAGTTTTGTATCTTATTATTTAATTCTATTAATGTTATTCAACAAATCAATAATTGTGTCCTGCACCAAAGAGAAGAAAATAATTATCTAAAGTATATCTAGCAAAGAGTGAATTAAAAAAATTGCATTGAAGGTAAAACAAAGTAACCAAAAAGAAGTGTTAAGAAAAACAATTTTCCATAGCTTGTAGCACTTACATGATTTTAAGTATTACATTAAGTGGCTATTATTGTTTTAAAAAATATTTATTTGTACATGAACTTGATATATATGATTTTGTAAGTAACTTAGTTTCATTAACATCACTGAGTAAATTCATTTGGAAAGTTAAATTCAATGTCAATAGTTTTTCAACTTAACTTTTAACAGAATTTTTTAAAGATATTTTAAACTCTGTATTGAATACAAAGTTTAAATTCAATAGTTTTACTTACAAAGGAGACATATCCATTTAGTATATAAATATATACATAGTATATCTGTTATTAAAATTTAAAAGACTGGGTGGTTGTGCACACATCTAATCTGAGTGGCTCAGAGGCTGAGACAGGAGTATCAAAAGTTTCAGACCAGCCTCAGCAAATAAATGAGGCTCTAAACAACTTAATGAGACCCTGTCTCAAAATACAATAAAATAGCTAGGGATATGACTCAGTGGTAAAATGCTTATGGCATCTATCCCCAATAACTCCTCTATCCTCCAAAAATTAATGCGAATTTCAGTTCCAGAAAATAACACTAAAAGGCTGTCTGGGGGCAGAGGAGGAAAATAAATAATGAAATAATGGTTGGGAAACACTGCTCTAAACACATGTAGGGAAAGCATAAAGGAAAGAAAAAAACAGAAGTAGAAAGTTTTGGGGATGACATTCAGAAAGTTGAAAGTATATTGGTTCCTTTTTAAGACATAGGAACAAATCAAGGGCTTCAGAGAAGCTAGAGGCAAACGGCCAGGATCACCCAACTCAGGCTTCTAGAAGATTCCCAATGGCCTTGCCCTTGACTTTCCTGCTGCCCCTGGTGGTGCTCAGCTGCAAGTCCACATGTTCTCTGGGCTGTGATCTGCCTCAGATCTACAACCTGGGTCTTGAAACTCCTGAGAGAAATGAGGAGGGGGTCCTGATGCTCCTGGAGAAAATGAGGAGAGTTCCCACCTTGTCCTGCCTGAGCTACAGAAAGGACTTTGCCTTCCCCCAGGAGCAGTTGGGTGGTGAGCAGGTACAGAAGGCTCAAGCTGTCTCTGTCCTCCACGAGATGACCCAGCAGGTCTTCAACCTCTTCAGCACCCAGGAGTCCTTTGCTGCTTGGGACAAGACCCTCCTGGACACATTCCTCACTGGCCTCTATCAGCAGCTGGATGACCTGAAAGCCTGTGTGACCCAGCAGGTGGGGGTGGAAGAGGCTCCCCTGAGGGCTCTGAGGAGGTACTTCCACAGGCTCACTGTCTACCTGAAGGGGAGGAAACACCTCCCTTGTGCCTGGGAGGTGGTCAGAGCAGAAATCGTGAGCTCCTTCTCTTCATCAACAAATTTTTATGGAAGACTAAGGAGTAAGGAATGAGACCTGGTCCAACAGGGAAATGATTCTTACTGAGGATACACCTTACCACACTCCCTCAAGTTCTGCTGTTTCAAAGGTTCTCATTCCTGCTGGAATTGTGATGTGAATTCAAGCAATGTCAGATGTTTTCAGGAGTTAATGCAACAATCACTGGCTTCAAATCTGTAGGCACTTGTCCCTTACATCTCTGCAGATGCATCTATTTATGAATTTAAATACTTATTTATTTAACTATTTGTAAAATGTAATTTATTTTGCCCATATAATATTATGTATACTTTTATAATATAATTAATAAAATCAAACATTTTCTTTATATTTCGTCAATTTATTTTGCATTCTTCATTCATAACTCTTCAATTTAAACTCTTTACATTCTTGCAGGAGAATGAGGTGTAGGGTAAATATTTCTTTTTATTTTCTTCCATTTTATTTAAACAACAATTAAAATTTTAGTCCTAAATGCTGGTTTCTATGTTGAATTACTTTCATGCACATCATTACTTTTGCATTTTCCCATCAGCTTAGCCATGACACTTTTAGACAAATTTGAGATTAATAGAAAATCAACAAAATATGGATATTATTTTAAAAATGCATGAAAATCACAACCCAGATAAAGGAAAAGATATGTCTTTGTCTTACCCATGTCTTCACCATCTCTCATTAATTATGCCAATTCCATCTATTTTCCCCTGTAGTGATGCTTTCAATACACAGAACAACTGATAACATAAAAACACAAAAGTTGTCCACATTATTAGGATATCATGTTATGTTTGGTTAAACGCATTCATCTCCTTGAACATTTATCATGTCTCTGTTGTGAAAACCTTCAAGGTTCCTCCCTCCAAATTTTTCAAATGCACAGTATGTTAGTGCCACACCCTGCAATTATGCACCAGTTTCTTGCTCCTTTCCAGTGGTATCGTGGAGCCCATTGACAAGCCTGTCCCATCTCTCCCCACCTTCTACTGTCTGTGGCCTCTGGTAAGCACCATCCCACTCTCAGCTTCTAAGAGATCAGCTTCTATTTCACATGTGGGTGAGATCCTGAGGCACTTGTCTTCCTGTCCTGGCTCATTTCACTTTACATGAAGGTTTCCAGTTCCATCCAGGCTGCAGATCACAGGTTTTCATTCGTGTGTGTGTGTGTGTGTGCGTGTGTGTGTGTGTGTGTGTGTGTGTGTGTGTGTATGTATTAATAATATATCAGAGAGCATGTAATATATAATTATTTAAGAATATTAGCGTAATGTACATACACATGTGCATACAAACATTTTTGCTTGTGGATTGTGACACTTATGACACTCCTTCTTACTCCCTACTTCTCTGGATCCTCTCATGTCACATCTATATCACAATAGTTTCCTCCCTCTCTGGTCAGAAATCTCCAGTGTGCCTGGCATAGTGGTGCATGCCTGTGATCCAGGGCTTGCCAGGCTGAGGAAGGAGGATGGTGAATTCAAAGCCAGCCTCAGCAACTTAGCCACGCCCTAAACAACTTAGGAGACACTGTCTCAAAATTAAAAAAGTAAAAGAGTTGAGGTGTGGCTCAGTGGTTAAATGCCCCTGTGTTCAATCCCTAGTATCAAACAAACAAACAAACTAACAAAACCAGAAAAAAAATTCTACAAAAACAAAAAAGACCAAGAGTGATCTCCTTCATTTCTCATTAACCTGCCTGTGTATACATCTACTTCCTGTTCTATTATGATTTCCATCTGTAAATTTTCTGTAGAATTGTATGCAGCCACCAACTGCAGTAGTTGAATGAAAGTTTTAGGTTTGCCCAAAACTTCCAAGAATAGCTCTAGTTCCTCCTGGTTAATATTTTTGGAAATGAAGGAATGTAGTTATTACAGTGATATAACAGTAGATGTGACAAATAAATAAAGAGAAAGCATGATCCATTTTACTCTGGAAGCTATTAGAATATAGACAGGAGAAGACAGCGGCCTATTGGCCTAGATGGACAGAAGAAGAGTCCATGTCTGGCAATCAAGCTTCTGTTCTATGCACAATTCTGTGTCCTGGCATGAACTTTTTTTATAGAGTTAAAATAGTCTATTCACCTGGGAGGAAGTGACCCCATACTGGAAGTTCATTTCCTTAACTTTCCTTCTCAGAGAGGGAAAAGACTCCCAGCCATAGGCAGGTAGTGTCTTCCTTGTGCTGAGGACAGAACTGTGAGAGAAAGGGTGAGAATGCTACTCTTGCCTACAGCCTGCTCAGACTTTCAGAGTTTCTTGGCCCTTCAGTTCCCCTGCACAGTGTGTGATACTCGGAGGCAGGAGAGCATACCTATTGGATATAGGAGGCAGGACAGCATACCCGAAGGAAAATCAGGGAAATCTAAGTGTCTTACAATTTTATTCCTAGTAGATCACCCAGCATGACTTTATGGTTAAGAGAAAATTCTCCTTTGTAAGGAGGGATTGAATCCAGGGACACTTTTCCACTGAGCCCCAAACCCAACCCTTTTTAGTTTTATTTTGAGACACCTTTCAACTTGCCAAGTTGCCTAGGGCCTCACTAAGTTGCTTGAACTTGCCATCTCCCCCTTCCTTTGCCTCCTGAGTCACTGGGACTGCAGGTGTGCACCACCAGACCCAGGGAAGAGACAATTCTTCCTGTGTCTTTGAATAATGCCTTGGAAGACTTACTCCACCTTGATTTAGGAGTAAGAGACAGCAAGGACCAATGTAAGGGGATTTCAGAGAATGCAGAAATAGCCAGCTTAGGGCCTGTGTAAGAATTCATTCAGGAAGACTCTGGGAAGTTTAAAGAAGTTTGAGTAATGTTGTTATTTAAGAGGATGATCAGGAATTGCCTATGAATTGGGAGCTAGCAGGAAGGGGCTTGGAGTGAGGGAGGGATCGCTCAAACCTGAGCTCAGATCACAGACCCAACAATTAGAGTTTTTCTCTCTGGGTGAGATAAGGGAGGTTTGGGAAACTCAAAGTTATATTTTAATGTATTTTGTCTTTGTCTTCTTTCTTCCTGTACCACTTGTGGGAGACTCAGTTTAGGAGAAGGCAAAAAAAAAAAAAAAAAAAAAAAAAAATTGCAATTTCTGTATTTGCCTTGAGGTGGGTCCTTTCTCCTCATGTCTGTTTCTGTCTGTTTCTCTCTCTCACACTCTCTCTTTATCTCTCTCTTTCATTGCTTAACACCTTTCAACATTATTGGCATATATGTCCTTGATTAATTTTTAATATTGCTTACTTCATTAATGTCATTTTACTTTTAATTCTTTATCATGTCATGCTCCCTGAACAAAAATTGTACAACTTGGCTCTGTTTTCTCAACTTACACTGAAGAATCTCTGCAACCATCTTCTGATAATATCCAGATATTAATTTATTATGGAGTAGGAAGCATTGGAAACCAAGGTGAGGAAGTGGTGAAGCTGGCAGCAAGGGGCTCTATCTCAACCTGGGAAACAGGACTAGAGAAGGACACAGGGAGACTGCTTGGTCCTGCTCTGGGTGTCTTAGTAAAGCACCTGCTGGAGAAATCTTGACTCTGTGTGTAAAAGTAAGAGGGTGAAGATGGCAGTACCTCAACTCTCTCTGCCTACCAAGCCTCACACTGCACAGCATAAGGTTGGACTCTTGAGCACAGAAAGATAGTACAAAGACAAATATCTGCTATTAATGAGCTGGTAAAGTTTCCAAGAATCCTTCTGAGCCACCATGAGGAGCCTCCAGGTAGGACACTGCAGGGTTTCATTTGCTTTTGAAGAAGTTGAAAGGATCAACAGCAGTTTGAGAGCATGGAGGGAGAATACAGATGCTTGAGTCATTGATTGGAGCAGCAGCTGGTCCCCAGGAGCTGCAACAATATGAATAGGCCACTTTGAGGAATGGCTCAAGTAATTCCAATCCAAAGGGAGAGAACACCCAAGTAGATGTTGCAGCACTCTCCCATGGAGATATGGGCAACATCAAGGCTCCCAGCACAGGTGACAGAGACCACCCCAAATGGAAGGGTATGAGAGGGGACCAGAGTGATTCCCATGAAACCAGCAAATGAACACAGCATGGGAAAAGTTATTCATGGAGTCAGGAAATTCTTACATTTCGATCACCATGCAGCCTCCTTTTAAAACAAAACAAAATGAAGAAGTACTTGAGCAGAGAGTATGCTGGTAGGTAAGAGAGCAGCGCATTTAGCAGCACATGGAGCAGGGCCTTCCCACCAGGACAGGCATTAGCAATACACATATTGGAAGGTCAAAATTTCTAAGGGCAGCAGACTTTCATGATGATTCATTTATTTAACAGAATTGATTGAAAAGAAGAAACTGGTGGACCAGTTATTTGTTTTCTTTGTATTGGGTGCATCTGCACTGAGTGGGTGCACAAATAATGTTCAGGGTTTGGGGTTTGGAGCAATTCCTGAGGATTACAGTCCAAAAAAAAAAAAAAAAAGCAAATAATGTCCTTCATTAGTAAGTTTTTATCATTTTCTCATTTAATATTAGTTTTAATGTCTTATTTAATTCAATGCTGCCATGTGGTTTTATGATTTTCTAATAGAAAGAATCTAGAAGGCTAAATACTGCCAATCATTACATGCATTGTGGCTGAGTTTAGAGTGAAAACCAGCTTCTCTTTGGGAAGTAGCCTTTAAAGAGCCTTCAAGGCTTCTGTGTAGAGAGAGCATCATAGTCTTCCATCATGGTCATACAAAAGGTATTTTCAGCACTGACAACTGAACCAGTGGGTCGAAAAAGAAACAGGAGAAGAGAGTCTTCCCTGAACACTGTCATAGACAGCATGAGGTCTGGGCAGGACTGGAGGAGTGTTTTGATCTTTGGGAATGAGAACAGCAGACTTCCTTACAAGTACTGTGCCATGGAATCTCTGAAGGTAACAATTCAGAACCCATGTGATGGGCTATGGATCAGAGAACCATTAAGTGCTTGTGTGTGTGTATGTGTGTGTGTGTACATTTGTGTGCACTGTGGATTGAACCCAACCTGGCCTACGTTAGGTGCACGCTCCACCAGAAAACTACATCCTTTTATCCTAGTGATTTTATTGATTCATCTTTATTTAAAAAAAAAAAACACAAGAGGAAAAATTAAATAGGTTTCCTGGGATCTGAAGTTAATGGGTTACTTAATTTAATTTACTGTATTTCATTGGAGAAATCACACCTTAATTTTAGGCTATTTCAATTGAGGCAAAATCTTTTCTGTTACAAGTGTTTGAAGGATGTGTTGTCTCATTTTCTTTAGTACTTAAACACAGTCAGTTATCTCAACGCACAGCCCTGGTGCCCTAAAATATAATGCAACACAATACCTTGACATTTGATGAGGAATCCAGAATCGTCTGGCATCTAAGTCTCTCTGCTCTTTGGATTTCAGGTCAGACTTTATTTGGTTCACAAATCCAAGTCCATTTTTGTTCTTTGAGCCCTTAATAGAACCTTCCAGACAAGCCATTACCTCACTATCCCTAAGGTGCTGACTTTGAATCATTGGTGTGTTTGGAATAGTTCATTTCTCTAGATTCGTTTGTCTCCAAGGAGCTCTTTAGATGATCTAACACAAATAATACTAATAGGAAGTGTGAAACAATGTTTTGTTTATGGTCATCCTACAATACATTTTGATGGTATTATTAGTAGTTTAGAAGTATTTTCCAGAATAAAACTAACATTTTTGAGATCATTAAACTCCTTGCTTTTAATTCTAGGTTCCTCAGAGCAGACTTTTAATTGTCTGAGTAGATTATGACCAAGTTGGAATGCAGAGCCAAGGCCAGACAGGGAAAGTGTGGTAGTACTGGAGCCTGGTGACTCCCCTCTCTTCTCCTAAGGCTGATCACATCTAGATTAATTGAGAGAACAGTCAGGCACTCCAGTGACTGGTCTTTGAATTGCTGTTAGTAGTAGGCATTTCCCTGCCTTGGGCACCTGAGCATTGGCCCTCAGTCTTCCCCTCTGCAATGGCCCTGGTGCTGCACTCTGCTGCATTGCATGTGGCTAAGTGACACTCTGCCACTAGTCACAGGAAAGTTACTTCTTTCACTTCTATGAAATCATGACATCCTTTTCTTTTTCCCTTTTACCCACACACTTTCTAGTTTTGCTTTTTAGGAAAGTTGTAATGAGAAACAAAATTTGATAGAGCAAAGCAGGGCAGCCTTTCACTTTTCTTTCATTTTCCATTATTTGTCTGACTTCATTATAAGAACCTAATGCATGAGCAGCAAGACAAAGTTTTCCTGGTAAACCACTATTAAGTAGAATGTACAAAAATTACAGTGAAAGGCCAGACATGTTGGTGCATGCCTGTAATCCCAGCAGCTTGGGAGGCTGAGTCAGGAGGATTGAGAGTTCAAAGCCAGCCTCAGCAATGGCGAGGTGCTAAGCAACTCAGTGAAACTCTCTCTCCAAAATAATACAAAATAGGGCTGGGTATGTGACTCAGTGGTCAAGTGCCCTGAGTTCAATCCCTGGTATCCCTGAGGTATCCCCCCTAAAAAAATTACAGTGACAAAAATCAGAAAAAGAAGGAGAGGAAAGAAGGCTTTTTCTCCCTGATATAATAGTCTGGTTCTCACCACCCTGCACTGTAAAAGTGAGACAGAGCCCAAGGAGCAATGATCCCCCAATGAGACCTCATTGACTGTGTAACTGACTGAAGGCATTGTGTTTCTGTAAGATAACTTCACAAGAAGGACATTGTCATTCATGAGTACTAGCTGCCCAGCTCAGAAAATCTGAGGAAAACAAGAGTTCTAGAAAGTGGAAGAATGGGACAATAAAACTAAGTAGCAAAATAAATGTTAACTGTCTATTGGAGGTAAAATGATTCTGATTAGAAAAGTCCACGAGCTACCTACTCATAACAAACCTTCCTCTCAGCATCTGAAGACTGTTGAGTCTTTTGATACCTGGTACATGTATCAGGAGAGGAAAAGGTCACTACTGAATGCCAGGGTCCTTGTGACAAGAGGTCCAGTGACAGGGGGAGAGTTTACTATTTTGTCAAAAATGAATAAATAAATAGGTCCCTCTTCAGTAATGGAGTCCTCCCATCATGAAGAGATGGTTCATCTGCTCTGGAGGAGTCTGATGAGTGTGGGCTGAGGACACTGTGTCATCTAAGAGCAGAGGGTGTTACTCGTTGTGATAGCCACCTTGTGAGGCAAGAGGAGCTGGGAAAATACTGTTATCTTGAAATTAGTATGTCTACACTCACAAGCAGCTGAATAAGACCTGGATTCCTCCCAGGATTATTGGCAGACTGAGGAGCAATGTAGACTCAGTAAGAAAATGGTGGACAGAAAAGACAAGGTCTACATCAACTCTGGTCTTGTGGCTCAGTGAAGTATGACCACACAGAACTGCAGAAATGTGCTCCAAGAGGAGAGGAACAGAGAATAGGTTACTTACCAGCAATCAGAAGCTTTTGCTGTGAATGAATCCAAAAGCAATCCCATTCAGGAAGAACTTTTTTACCAAAGATGATCTAGTAAAACATCAACCAAGCACAGAGATTCAGAGGTCTGAGAGAGCATATTTCTGCATCATAAAAGGAGAGAAAAATGAATGTTAGGATCAGGGCTAAAAGCTTGTTTCTAGAACAGATAAGAATAATATTTACAGATGAAATAATGTGTATGTCTGTGTGTGTGTATTTGTGTGCAGGAATGTGTGTGTGTATGATAAAGAAATTGGAATTATAGTCCTTTATGGCACCTTGAGGTCACTAGGTTTTGTAAAATTGGGTTCTATAGGAGGATAATGTCATCAATGATACCCCTGTGCCCAACTCAGACATCTAAAAGGTAAAATTCAGAGGTTTAAGCAGACTAATTGGAAAATAACATAGTACTTAGCAAACTGAAAATCATTTGTGTTCTGAAGTTAAAATGACTGTTATAAGCCATCTAGCTACACAAACAGAACAGCCCTTTGCTATCAGCATCTGGTTCTACACATACTTCTGTCTTTAGGGCAAAGACAGTTCCCATTTTACTGATAAGTATGCATTTGGATGAGCAAATCTGAAATTTAACATGAACTCTAACTTCCAGTGTAAAATCCATAAATTAGTTTGATGTCATCTTGTTTGTCTATCTTCAAAGGTTGACAGAAATGCCTGAATGATAGAGCCAACTTCTATTTTTCTTGGAAAACAGGGAAAATCACTTTAATTCAGAAGACAGAAGCCTCTATCTCTATCATCTGATGATCCAGCAGATGTCCAATTTCTTCAGCATGGTTTTTCTGTTCCTCCTGGATCAACTACTCTCTGGGCTTCATTTCAATCTGGAGCAACTGAAGGTGACACACTAGAAAAAGCATTGTCCCTTAGGGATTTTCTCGCTGAAAGTGTTACTACAGAATCACCTGCTCTCTGAAGGAAAAAGAATACAGTTCCTGTGCCTGGGAGAGTATAAGAGGGGAAATTATTATTATTATTGTTATTTTTTAACATTAGCAATCATCATCAATAATCCCAGTCATTTGGGCTTATTTTTGGTTTTTAACTCATCTTGGTTTCTCCTTTGAGTGATTTTTCTCTAAGGTAGTTCCTCCCTTTGCTGACCTCCATTGTTGTTTTTCATTTCCTCCTCATGGAATATTTTGTTGAGAACGTTCTGTAGCACAGGCTTTCTATTTGTAAATTCTTTTAACTTTTGTTTATCATGGAAGGATTTTATTTCATCTTCAAATCTGAAGGTTAGTTTTGCTGGATATAGGATTCTTGGTTGGCAACCATGTTCTGTGAGCTTGAAATATGTTGGTCCAGGCCCTTCTAGCTTTTAGAGTCTGGGTTGAGAAATCTGCTGCTATCCGTATTGGTTTTCCCCAATATGTAATCTGATGCTTTTCTCTCATGGCCTTCAAATCCTATTTTCATTTTGAATGTTAGGCATTTTCATTATAATGTGCCTTGGTGTGGATCTGTTATGATTTTGTGCATTTGGTGTTCTGTAAGCCTCTTGTATTTGATTTTCCATTTCATTCTTCAGGTTTGGTAAATTTTCTGATATTATTTCATTGAATAGGTTGTTCATTCCTTTGGTTTGTATCTCTGTGCCTTCCTCAATCCCAATAATTCTTAAATTTGGTCATTTCATGATGTCCCATAGTTCTTGGAGATTCTGTTCATGATTTCTTACCATCTTCTGTGTTTAGGAAACTTTATTTTCAAGATTAAATATTTTGTCTTCATTGTCTGAGGTTCTGTCTTCCAAGTGGTCTAGTCTTTTGGTGATGCTTTCCATTGAGTTTTTTATTTGGCTTATTGTTTCCTTCATTTCAAGGATTTCTGTTTTTTTTTTTTTTTTTTTTTTTTTTTTTTTTGAGAATCTCTGTCTCTTTGTTGAAATGATCTTTTGCTTCCTGCAGTTGCTATTTCAACTGCCTATTGATATTATCATTCATTGCCTGCATTTGCTTTTTTATCTCATCCTTTGCTTCACAAATCATCTTAATCATGTATACTCTGAAGTCCTTTTCTGACATTTCTTCTAACATACTGTCATTGGATTCTATTAATATAAAATCTATATTTGTTTGGATCATTTTCTTCCCTTGTCTTTTCATGTTGCTCATGTATCTTCCCCTCTAGCAGTGCAGATCTGGAGTATTGCAGATTCCCCCTATAGGCTTATAGTGGTCCTATAGGTTTCCAAAACCTTTTTTTAAAGGGGAGATCAATATTAGCAGTGCCCACTTCAGATACTATGCAATCCTAGTCCAAATAGCCCCTATGAGGGCAATAACAAAATTGTCATAATAAACAGAATGAGTTCAAAAATTATCTTCAGTATAACAAACAGATTTGCAATAAGGTCTGCAGTTTCTAATGGAGGACAAAGAGGATGCAGAGGGATCTAGGATGTAGCTGTTAATGGGATAAGAAAAGAATATACAGAAGTTCTAGATAGTAGAAAGGGTGAGAGTATAATCAAAAGAAATTGGATGCTAACATGCAAAATGGGAGAAAGAGACTCTGAGGGAACAGGTATACAAAGGAAAAGGGAGCAAGAAAAGTAAAGAAATAAAAACTTTAAATTGTTCAATAAGGAGAAAAAGGAAAATCTACATTATAACAGTCATATAGTATTCAAACCTCCCAGTCTTCAGTAGCCTGACGCATGAGAGGTACCTGACAATGAGCTTCAGGTCTTGCGTCTCAGGATGGGATTTGCCCCACCTAAAGATCGGAGCTATGGTTTCCAGGCTTATCCAAGATGGCCACTGGGTTTCCAAAGGTGTTGGCAAATGGGGAGCTGCAGTTCGGTGTGTGGACGTGGTTGGCTGGAGGTCCTGAAGGCAGGGTGTGATTAGTCAGGCAGGGGTCCTGGAGGTCGGGTGTGTTTGGTGTGGTTGCGGGATCCTGGAAGCTGGGTGCAATCAGTCAGTCTGGGGTCCTGGTGATAGGGTGCAGTCAGTTGGTCTGGGGGGTCCTGGCGGCAGGGAGTAGTCAGTCGATGTTAGGGTCCCAGAGGCAGGGAGTAATGAGTTGGGCTGAGGGATCCTGGAGATGGGGCTCAGTCAGTCCGGCCAGGGGTCCTATGGGGCCTGCTGTTGTCTCATAATGGCGACAGCCATGTATAATCAAACCTGCAGGTATTGTAACTGAACTTCCAGGCAACTGCAGGCAGCTAGCGCTCCACTGGTGGTTGATGATCAGTTTGCTGTCATCGGATGATCGGGAGGTGAACCTCTCGCAGTGGGTGATGGATAGGTGTAAGCAGGAGATGTACAGGCAAGAGGCAGGCAAATGGCAGATGATAGGTGCCTGACAGTGAGCAATATGCACTCAAAATGTAGTTAATATGCTGGCAGACTGCAGGTGATCACAGTAGACAAGTGGGGTAAACAGCAGGGGATCGATAAGCAGCAAAAACTGCCTCACTAAGAAATAGGTATCCTCTACTTGAAACTGGAGTTATGGAGCCACAAGGAATGCAGCCTCCCTCTAGTCCACCATCTTGAATCTCTGAGAGTATTTTAAATAGATGTCATACATCAGGAATTTTAAATTGACCAAAAATATTTAGAAAGAATAGCATGGTTTATTTTTTAAAGAAATACTATGTTTATTTATAATTTTAATTTTTTTTCCAATAAAATTCTTGAGGGCAACTTGTAGTTTGCAGAAGTTTGAAATTTAGTTTTCTCATGGTCAGTTAATCTGATGCTAGATTCTGTAACAGATAAGAATAACCTAAGGAACTGGATCTTAATACAAACTTACCTTTCTTTCAATAAGTGCTCCATGTAGGAATTCCCATCAGATGACCCCTTGGTTGGCCCTCTCCCAACAATGATTAATTTTCTTCCCCAAAGGTCTCCTTTTCTAGGTAAGAGGAATTTCCCAGCTCCATTATAATATTTATGGGACCACCATCATTATATGTGGTTGATTATAACCAAAATAATTGAGATCTGCATTGAAATGATCTTGCCAGAAGTCTTTTCAGCTAATGGATCTCAATGTCAATATTTTCCCCAAGATTTGGGAAGGTGCCACACAATTTTTACTTGAATGAGCTTTCTTTCTGGTCCTGTCTGTGGTATGTCTCACATTCCTTTGAGTCATATATTCATATGTTTGATGGTGTATGTACCATAGTTCCATTTTGCTTTTGTCCTTTGTTTTAATTCTTTGTTTCTCTAATAAACTGATTTCAAACAGCCTGTATTTGTGTTTACTGATTCTGTCTTCTACATGATTGAACCTACTGTTGAAACTCTCTATTAAGTGGTTTTCATTTTTTCAGTACATTTTTCTGCTCCAAAACTTTTTGGTTCTTTTACATGGCTTCTATTCCTTTATCAAACTTCTTCTTTGGTTCATAAACTGTTCTTTTGATTTCATTTAGTGTTTGTGTTCTCCTGCACCTCATTAAGCTTCTTTAAGTATTTAATTTTAAATCTTTTGTCCAGTAATTCTTAGATCTCTATTTCCCAGGGATTAGTTATTGGTGATTTATTTAATTTCTTTGTTGGTTTTGTGTTTGGCTAATACATCAGAATCCATGTACATTGCATCCATGTCTGTACATTAGAAGGTGTAAGAAGATCTTCCCTTCTTTACAAATTGGCTTGAGATTCAGGTGGAAATCCAGTCAGATCATGTGGCCGAAGGAAGTTGGCAGGACCTTTTTCTAGGGGAGAGGAATTTGGCATGAACACTACGTGGTCAATGGATGGATAGGACCAGGAATTTGTTTGGTAGGGCTGGCACTGGGAGAAGAATTTCTTCAGGTTCCACACTTGAGTATGCAAAAGGTGGGCCTGTTATCAGTTAAATAGTTGGATATGGTTTCCAGTGGGTCTTTGGAAAGACTTCTACCAGTCACCTAGGGGTTCTTGCATGGGCAGAACTAGCCCCAGATTTTAGAAAGCAGTGTGCCTCAGGACCTGCAGCTGGACTGATTTTAGTGGAATTGCCTTCAGATTCATGGCATGACTACTTCCTTACTAAAGCTGAGAGAGGAGTTCCAAGTTATAGGGCTGCTTCTGGATCCATAGTCAGAACACAGTAGGTGAGTTCGCCTCCACAGGCATGGATGGGTGTGAACATGCAGCGGTGGAATGAGGGATCTTCATACTTCTACCTTCTTGTCAAGCATTCATTAGATTCTGGATGGCCCAGGAAGTACCTGAACATATTTAAAACATTTTATATAAGTAGATATATACCTAGTTATGTAGGTATATAGATAGATAGATAGAGAAAGAGGGGATTTGTTAAGAGGATTGGCTACAATGATTATTTTGGCTAAGTATTCCACACAACACACATCTGCAACTGTAGACCCTGAGATGCCAGTAGTGTGACTCCATCCTAATCTGGCAGCCTCAGAACCAGGCAAGGTGATAATGCATTTCTATCAAAGTCCAAATTTAGAGAATCTAGGGAGGCAGTTAGTGTAAAAACTGCAACACCTGGAGCCACAGAATATGGATTTCTGATGTCTAAATGCTGGAGAATTGAGTGTCCTAATTTTTGGGAGGGAAAGAGAGAGAGAGTAAAGGAAAAGAGAGAGAGAGAGAGAGAGAGAGAGAGAGAGAGAGAGAGAGAGAGAGAGAGAGAGAGAGAGAGAGAGAGAAAGTTTCCCTTTCTTTGTCTTTAGTTCTGTTTAGGCCTCCAGCTGTTTAAATGGCACCTGACCACACTGATCTTCCCACTCAGTTCACTGACTCATGCACCGATTTCCTCTAGTCACACCATTATTTCTAGACCCAGAAATAATGCTTTGTTAGTTCTCCAAGTATTATTTCATCCAGTCAAGGTGACACCTAATTTAACCATCACAGTGCCTAAGAGGGATTATGAGATAAATAAATAAAAAGAGAACTGCCTGGAATCCCAAAGGAAAAAGAAATCCATGCTCAGGGCAAACAACATCTGTATCTGAGAGGGCTCCTCAGGAGTTTCTAGAAGCAGGGCCCTGATGGCACTTTTAGAGAATCTGGTTGGGCAGCCCTTGTCTGCTCCAGGGCCATTGCCCTCTGATGGGTGTCTTGCAATGTGACAGAGGGTACAGACTGGAGGGCCTTCTGGTAATCTTTGTATATATATAGAGAGAGAAGAAATAGCAGTCTTTTGCTCAGCAGTCGTGAGCTTAAAGGCTAACATCCCTGTAATGAAAGACAGATCAACAAGAGAAAAGCAAGACAAATTTATTTAGACAATGTTTACAAGACATTGGAGGCTTCGGAAATGAAGATGAGAAGACCCTGGGACACTGTGTTTCATGCTTAGGAAAGATGAAGAGGGCACAGCCTGTGGCAGGATGATTGCCCAAAGAGGGTCTGATCTAATGTAACAAACTGGGGGTCATCAAGGCCTTTTTGTTCAGATTCTTCTGGGAGTCTCTGGTTTCATGCTTTTTCTCTGGGCACAGGGAAGGATGCCCATTGCATGTCTTATGACCCACATTTAGGGGAGGATTTTCAGAGAAAAATTTTATGGCTAGAGCATTAAAAAAAAAAAAATGACTTTCTACTTCTGTGCTTTTCTCAGTTTCCAAGGTGTCCCATTTGGGGGAGCATATTCTGAACCCTGACATTCGCTGGAGTTGGCCACAGCCACTTTACAGTAGCTTATTGATGTCTGAATCCAGTGGTGAGTAGGATTGAAACTGAAGAACCAGTCTTTCTAAAGGCCAGTGACAAGACATGCAGGATGTGGGAAAGGACAAAGGAACTGAAAGTGTCTGAATCAGTGGCACACAGATATTGGCTGCATACACCCCTTCTCACACAGCTCAGATGCAGAATTCTCTGCCCTGCCAGCTGCTGCTGGGGTTACAGAGAACGCACAACTGGGCAGGAGCAGTCACTCAGTGGGGTGAGTGAGGCAGCAGGTGGGAGACATGAGCATAGGCTCTTCTCCCTTTCCCTGAAAGTAAGCTTTTCATTGTGGTTCCCAATTTCACAGAAACTGTATGACTGAGCAAGATTGTTCAGGGAGATGGAGAGTTTTGGTGAGATTCTCACTCCCTGTGTTCATGTGGAGGGTGATGACTTCCAACCAGGCTCTTCCTACTCTTCTGTATCCTCCTTACCTCCCATCCCCAACTAGGATGTGGCTCAGCATGGAATCTGGAGCTGCCCCATGGTCACTACTTTTGGTCAGGAAAATGCCACATTTGTCTTTCTTTGATCTTAATAGGACAAACAATGAAGAAAAATAGATCAATATTTTTTATTTATTTATTTTTACAGACTGCATTTTGATTCATTGTACAACTTTTTATTTCGATGTTGTACACAATGCAGATTCACACCATTCGTGTAATCATACATGTACATAGGGTAATGATGTCTCTCTCAGTCCACTATTGTTCCATCCCCCAACCCTCTTATCCCATTTTTTCTCTACACAATCCAAAGTTTGTCCATTCATCTCTTACCCCCATTTCCACCTTGCTCCCCCACACCCCCGTTATGTATCATCATCCACTTATCAGAGAAAGCATTCAGCATTTGGTTTTTGGGGATTGACACATCTCACTTAGCATGATGTTCTCCAACTCCATCCATTTCCCACAAATGCCATAATTTTATTCTTCTTTATGACTAAGCAGTATTACATTGTGTTTGTATATACCACGGTTTCTTCATCCATTCATGAATTGAAGAGCGTCTAGGGTGGTTCCACAATCTAGCTATTGTGAATGGAGCTGCTGTAAACATTGATGTGGCTGTGTCAGTGTACTATGCTGATTTTAAGTCCTTTGGATATAAACCGAGGAGTGGGATAGCTAGTTCAAATGTTGGTTCCATTCCAAGATTTCTGAAGAATCTCCATACTACTTTCTAGCGTGGCTGGCTCAATTTGCAAGTCCACCACCTTTGGCTTTTTCCCCACATTCATGCCAACACTTATTATTGCTTGTGTTCTTGATCATAGCCATTCTAATTGGGGTGAGATGAACTCTTAGGGTGGTTTTGATTTGCATTTCTCTAATTCCTAGAGATGATGAGCACTTTTTCATGTATTTGTTGATCACCTGTATATCTTCTCCTGTGAAGTGTCTGCCCAGTTCCTTGGTCCATCTATTGATTGGGTTCTTGGTATTTTTGGTGTAAAGTTTTTTAAGATCTTTATAAATTTTGGAGATTAGTGCTCTATCTGAGGTGTGTGTGGAAAAGATTTTCTTCCACTCTTTAGGCTCTCTTTTCACATTATTGATTGTTTCCATTGCTGAGAAAAAGCTTTTTATTTTGAATCCCTCCCATTTACTGATTCTTGATTTTATTTCTTGTGCTCTGGCAATCTTGTTAAGGAAGTCTGGTCCTAAGTCAATATGTTGAAGAATTGAGCCCACTTTTTCTTTTATTTGGTGAAGGGTCTCAGGTCTAATTTCTAGATCCTTGATCCATTTTGAGTTGAGTTTTGTACAGGGTGAGAGATAGAGGTTTAATGTCATTTTACTGCATATGGATTTCCACTTTTCCCAACAGAATTGTATGTTTTTGGCACGTTTGTCTAATATGAGATAACTGTACTCATGCACGTTTGTCTCTATGTCTTCTATTCTGTACTATTGATCTACCTGGCTATTTTGGTGCCCAATAGGTGCCATTTTTGTTTCTATTGCTCTATAAGTAGAGTTTAAGGTCTGGTATTGTGTTATTTCCTTTATCACTCTTCCTTCCCAGGATTGCTTTAGCTATTCTGGGTCTTTTATTCTTCCACATGAATTTAATGATTGCTTTCTCTATTTCTATGTTGAATGTCATTGGAATTTTAATTGGAATTTTATTGAATCTGTATAGCACCTTTGGTAGGATGGCCATTTTGACCATATTAATTCTGCCTATCCAAGAACAAGGGAGATCTTTCAATCTTCTAAGGTTTTCTCTAATTCCTTTCTTTAGTGTCTATAGTTTTCTTTGTAGACTTCTCTTATCTCTTTTGTTAGATTGATCCCAAGTTTTTTTTTTTTTTTTTTTTTTTTTTTTTTTTTTGAGACTAGGGAATGGAATGGTTTTCCTAATTTCTCTCTCATAGGATTCATGACATATGAATAGAATTGCATTCAATTTATGCATGTAGATTGTGTATCCTGCTACTCTTGTGAATTCATTTACTAGTTCTAGAAGTTTTCTAGTGTAGTTTTTTGGATCCTCTAAATATAGAATCATGTGATTGCCAAATAGTGATACTTGAGTTCATCTTTTCCAATTCTTATAGGAAGTTTTTTGTTTTGTCAATTTTTTGAAGTGTTTCTTTTGTTTCAATTTCATTGATTTCAGCTCTGAATTCAATTATTTTCTTCTTCTACTACTTTTAATGTTGTTCTGTTCTTTTTCTAGAGCTTTGAGGTGGAATGTTAGGTTGTTTAGTTGTTGACTTTTTGTTCATTTCTAGAATGTGCTCCATGCAATGAATTTTCTTCTTAGTACTGCTTTCATAGTGTCCCAGATATTTTGATTAGTTGTATCATCATTCTCACTTACTTCTAAGGATTTTTTTTTTATCTCTTCCCTGATGTCTTCTGTTTTTCATGCTTTATTCAATAGCATAATATTTAGTCTTCATGTGTTGGAGTAGTTTCTGTTTTTTAGTTTATAATTCATTTCTAATTTCATTCCATTATGACCTGATAGAATACAAGGTAGTATCTATTTTTTGTACTTCCTGAGTGCTGCTTTGTGGCATATCCTATGGTATATTTTAGAGAAGGATCTATGTGCTGCTGAAAAGAAAGTGTGTTCACTCATTGTTGGATGGAATATTCTATATATATCTGTTAAATGTAAATTATTGATTGCATAATTGATTTCTATAGTTTCTTTGTTCAGTTTTTGTTTGGAAGATCTATCCAGTGGTGAGAGCGATGTGTTAATATCACCCAGAATTATTGTATTGTGGTCTACTTGGTTCTTGGAATTGAGAAGTATTTGTTTGATGTACATGGATGTTCCCTTGTTTAGGGCATGTATATTATGATCGTTGTGTTTTCCTGATTTATGGTTCCCTTAAGCTCTGTGAAATGTCCTTCTTTATCCCTTCTGACTAACTTTGACTTGATGTCTATTTTATCTGACATAAGGATGAGAACCCCTGCTTTTTCAGCAAGTCCATGTGTGTGTAATATTTTTTCCCATCCTGTCAACTTTAGTCTGTTAGTCTGTGTATGTCTTTATCTATGAGATGAATCTCTTGAAGGCAGCATGTTGATGGATCTTTCTTTCCAATCTGCCAGTCTGTGTCTTTTGATTAATGAGTTTAGGCCATTAACATTCAAGGTTATTGAGATATGATTTATGTTCCTGGTCATTTTGGCTTATTTTCGGTTTTTAGCTCGACTTGGTTTCTCCTTTGATTGTCTTTACATTTAGGGTAGTATCTCCCTTTGCTGAGTTACATGGTTGTTTTTCATTTCCTCCTCATGGAGTATTTTCTGAGGTTGTTTTGTAGCACAGGATTTCTATTTGTAAATTCTATTACCTTTTGTTTATCATGGAAGAATTTTATTACATCTTCACATCTGAAGGTTAGTTTTGCTTGGCATAAAATTCTTGGTTGGCAAACATGTTCTTTCAAAGTTTGAAATACGTTGCTCTCTGCCCTTCTAGCTTTTAGGGCATGAGCTGAGAATTCTGCTCTTATGCATATTGGTTTCACCCTATATGTAATCTAATGCTTTTCTCTTGTAGCCTTGAAAGTTCAATCTTTATTTTGGAAGATAGGCATTTTTATAATAATGTTCCTTGGTGTGGATCTGTTGTAATTTTGTATATTTGGTGTTCTGTAAGCTTCTTATATTTGATTTTCCCTTTCATTCTTTATGTTTGGGAAGTTTTCTGACATTGTTTCATTGAATAGGTTGTTAATTCCTTTGGTTTGTATCTCTGTGCCTTCCTCAATCCCAATAATTCTTAAGTTTGGAACTTTTCCATAGTTCTTGGAGGTTCCATTCATGATTTGTTACCATCTTTTCTGTTTGGTTAACTTTATTCTCAAGATTAAACATTTTGTCTTCATTGACTGATGTTCTCTCTTCCAAGTGATCTAGTCTGTTGGTGATGGTTTCCATTGAGGTTTTCATTTGGTGTATTATTTTCTTTATTTCAAGGATTTTTGTTTGATTGTTTTCAGAATCTCTACCTCTTTATTGAAATTATCTCTAGCTTCCTGCAGTTGCTCTTTTTTTCTGCTTATTGGAGTGATCATTTATTGCCTGCATTTGCTCACTTATCTTATCCTTGCCTCTGCAATCATTTTAATTATGCATACTCTGAACTCCTTTTCTGACATTTCTTCTATCATGCTGTCATTGGATTCTATTAATATAGAATCTTGGTTTGTTTGAAACACTTTCTTCCCATGTTTTTCTTATATAATTCATGTATCTTTCCCTTTAGCAGTGTGGAACTGGGGTGGATAATGCACAATGGCCATCTGTAGGCCGTATAGTTGGAGGAACCAGTAACTGCACAGTCCAAGATACTAAGGCCTCAGAACTACTCTCAGAACTACCCTGAGAACTAGAGAGATCAATGATGCTACCCCAGTCTGGGACTGAAGGCCTCTGAAAACTACCTGAAGTATCACTGGTAGAGTCTGCTTTGGTAGAGTGAAAGAGCAAGAGTCTGATGTTCTCGGGCAATCCTAGCAACAATCCAGAGCACGTTGAAAAAGAATTGTGCTTGCATCTGCATGTGCTTCCTTCTTCCAAATTTTATCCCATTCAATCCCCCCAACTATTGGACAATAATGCCCACACGTACAGAGGGTGTCCATTTCAGTTTGCTATCCCATATGGAAATCATTCCTAGATCCTCCTTCATTGACATACCCAGAATCTGCTTAATCCTTGGCATCATTAATCCAGTAGGTTGACAATTTAAATTAAACATTATATTTGCCATTCATTCTTCTTTTTAAAATCATTTTATTTGTTCTTTTTAGTTATACTTCACAGTACAATGTATTTTGCCATATCATACATACATAGAGTTTAACTTCCCATTTTTTGTGGTTGTACAGGATATGGAATTTTATTGTTCATGTATTCATATAAGAACACAGAAGAGTGATGTCTTATTCATTTTGTTGTCCTTCCATTCCACCTCCCTTCCCTTCATTCCCCTTTGCCTATCAAATGAACTTCTATACCCCCATCTCCACTTATTATGAGCTAGCATTTGCATATCAGACAGAACATTCAGCTTTTGATTTCTTTGGATTGGCATATACTTAGCATGGTAGTCTCACTCTCCATTTACCTGCAAATGTCATGATTTCATTCTTCTTTATGGCTGAGTCACATTCCACTGTGTGTATATACCACATTTTCTTATCCCATTCATCAGCTTAAGGGCACCTAGGTTGGTTCCATAGCTTATCTGTTGTCAATTGAGCTGCTATAATTATTGATAGTACCAAATCACTAAATATGCTGATTTTATGTCCTTTGTGTATATGCTGAGGATTGGGATAATTGGGTCAAATGGTGGTTCCATTCCAAGTGTTCTGAGGAATCTCCATACTATTTTCCAAAGTGGTTGCCCCAAGTCACAGTCCCACCAGAATGTGTGAATGAATCTTTCTCCCCACATCATTACCAATATTTATTGATATTTTGATTCTTATTAATTGCCATTCTCATTGCAGTGGAATGGAATCTCAGTGTAGTTTTAATTTCCATTTCTATTACTGCTAGAGATGTTGAACAATTGTTCATATATTCATTGACTGATCATATTTCTTCTTCTGTCATCCATCTTAATTTTTGGCACAATGTCCCAGTGAAACCCTGGACTTTTTTTGCCTGCGACTTTTGATTATTGATCAGAATCCCCTTTGTCATTATTTGTCTGTTCCAATTTTCTATTGTTCACAATTTATTCTTCCAAGTTTACATATTAAAGGCCATTTATCCATCTCTTTGTGACTACCCAATTTTTATATTATTGTTCATATTAGTCTCTAATGCTACTTGGCTATTCTGTAGTATCTGTTGTAATGTATCCTCTTTTATTCCTGATTTTATTTATTTTGAGCCTTCTCTCTTTTCTTCATAGTTACCCTAGCCAAAGTTTTGTTCATTTTGTCTATCTTTTCCAGAGGAGGAAAATGCTAAATTGTCCTCATCTTTCCTGTTTCTTTCTTTTTTTTTTTTTTTGTACTTTCCATTTTGTTTATTTCTGCTCTGATTTCATTGTCTCTCTTCTTCTACTAACTTTGGAGACTGATTTTGCCTTTATGCTACTAGTTCATTGAGGTAAAAGGTAGTTTGATAATTTGAGATATTTTTCCCCTTTATGGAGGCATTTATCCCACAAACATGCCTTTTAGAACTGGTTTTACTGCATTTCATGTTTTGATACATTCCATTTCCATTTTTGTTCACTTTTAGGTACTTTCTAATTTCCGTTTTGATTTGCTTTTTTACAGCCAGACTGATCAGGAGGTTGTCATTTAGTTTCCACTTATTTGTGAATTTTTTAGTTTCCCCTCTATATTGATTTCTAGTTTTATGTAATTGATTTTGGTAATGATACTGATATGATATGATTGTATTCTTGAATTTGTTAAGACTTGCTTTGTGGCCTAATACATCTATTCTAGAGGATGTTCTGTATTCAGTTGAGGAGAATGGGTTTCTGCACACCCATAGACACATGCACACATTTCTGCAGGGACAGCCATAGGTAAAATATCTAGTGATGATATTGAAAGTTAAAGAGATTCCATTGCTTAAACTTTTTAAAACTCTATTGCCAAGTTCTACATGGTCTCTCCTTCTGAGCTAGTTTGGGCTTCCTTACAGTAAGTAGTCTCAGGACAGTCAAACACTCATAGGGTAGATAACAAATTCAAGAGCAAGGATTCCAGTTAACAAAATGACGACACATCACTATTTCAGACCCAGTTGATTTGAAACTTTCTCTTACCTGCCCTATTCCAGTCCGCTCAGAACTCACTGAGACCCTCTCACATGAACCTATCATTGCAATGGGAAAAATCCCAATCCAGCAGCTGTTCAGTGACTGGTTTTTCAGTTAATGCCTCTTGGTTATTTGGGGCACTTTGCTTCTCATATCTTTGCTTTCCTTTGTTTCCCCTCAAGTTCCTTTCTCCAAATTTACTTTAGAAATTATTGAAACCCATAAAACATTAGAAATTCTCACAGTTTGTAAATCTTTTCCCCTAATATGCATTATATAAAGTAATCAGGAGTGTAAATAAAAAGAGTTTTAGGAACTTTTAAAAATGCTGGTAGAAAAAAAATTACATAGGAAAACTGAAAGAGAGAACTGAAAGTGGGAAATTTCTCTGAAACAGAGAGGACCACCTCATATAAATGGGCATACCCATGGAGGAAAGACATCCACTCTGCAGACCTCTGGAGCCTTTGCGACCTTGCATAGATTGCAGGCAACGCTGTTCTGGTTTTCATCATGAACAACAGGTGCTTCCTCCAAATCGCTCTCCTGTTGTGCTTCTCCACCACAACTCTATCCTTCAGTCACAAACTGCTTGCACTCCAACAGAGCAACAGCATTTTGAAATGCCAGGAGCTCCTGATGCAGTTGAATGGGAGGCCTGAAGACTGCCTCAATGACACGATGGACTTCAAGATCCCTGAGGAGATCAAACATCCAGAACAGTTCCAGAAGGAGCATGCTGCCTTTGTCACCTATGAGATGCTGCAGAACATCTATGCTCTTTTCACAAGAGGCTTCTCTAACCCTGGCTGGAATGAGACCATTGTCAAGGACCTCCTTGTTGGACTCCATCAGCAGATGGACCTCCTGGAAACAGCTCTGGAGGAGAAACTGGGAGAGGGAAACATACACTGGGGAAACTCCATGACCACCCTGCGTCTGAAGAGCTACTATTGGAGGATCCTGAGGTACTTGAAGGCCAAGGAGTTTAGCAGCTGTGCCTGGACGGTAGTCCAAAGTGAACTCTTCCGGAACTTCTCCTACATTACCAGACTTGCAGATGACTTCCAAAGCTGAAGATGTCCCAGTATGCACCTCTGGACCAGCCAATGATTCAGGCATTCTTCATCCAGCAGAGGCTCATGAAGTGACTGACAGCAAATGTGGTGCATTTGAAAAGACAATAGAAGATTTTAATTTTTTGATTAATTTATGAATTAAGTTATTTATTTTTATTTGAATGTTTACTTTGGAAAATAAATTATTTATGATGTAAAAATCCATGTGGCAGTTTCAATTTCACCTTGATTTATAAATTCCCCTTTGTTAACCATTTCAGAACAGTTCATGGATGGTCTTCTTAAAATATGCCTACAAAGTAGTATAGTATTTTGTCCCTGAAACAATTTAAAATTATGAAATTTTAAATTCCTCAAAGAAATTAAAATTCCAAGGAAGCTTCATGTAATACAATGTATTGCATAAAAGGGGATCTGAACCTCCTAGGA
Source organism: Sciurus vulgaris (assembly GCF_902686455.1). Lineage (NCBI taxonomy): Eukaryota > Metazoa > Chordata > Mammalia > Rodentia > Sciuridae > Sciurus > Sciurus vulgaris. The sequence continues at coordinate 39,780,754 of NC_136476.1, forward strand.
AATAAATATGGGGTGAATGATGCTGGATTCAAGGGGAATGGGTGTGCAAGTGGCTTGGGACTAGAAAACTGGAGTGCCCAGTGCTCAGCTTTCTGATCCAGGCTCTCTAGTTGTAAAGTTAGATAGTAGATCTCAGGTGAACTCTAGGGATATGCTAACTCTTTTACTCACCCTTGCTTAAGGGATGCTCTGCCTCTGGCAGAAGTTTAAAATACCTGTGTGTCCCCAAGATTGAGGGTGAGACATCCCAGGGCCTTCTATGACAATTATTATGTACGTTTATTTTGCTGATCAGTATAGTCAAGACTTATGGCCTTCTGAAGGTGTCTGTTAGTGTCCAGGAAAAGGGAACAGAGGGAGGAGGACCTTCTCTATACTCTAGCCATCTGGCTAGTTTTCTTGCCATGTTTTTCGAACACTAAGTCTGCTTCTGGCCTCCCAGCCTGGTCATACAGAATGCTGAGAAAATGATTTCTGGTTTTCTTGGTGCTCTGCATCTCTGAAGCCACATACTTCCCAGAATAAAAATCTGAGACAGATGACAAGATGACATCCAATGTTTAAGCCAGACTAAAAGCCAGTCATCATGGGCTACAGGAAATTCTAGTGGGATAGAGGACACCAATTTTCTCAGTGCTTGCACTGGGATTTTCAAAGTTTCCAAGGAGCTCCTGGGTACCTGGCCAGCATATGGCAACTGGCTATGTTTTGGTTTTTGTACTGACCTCTTGGGAACTTGGGATGTTCTGGCTCTATTTGGAATAATCTGAGGCAGGAAACAATATAATATGTATCATGAGTAAATGACAAAAGAAATCACAAAATATTCACAAAATGGAATACTTGCTAGTGATAGAAAGAAATGAATCATGAAACACAACTATAGTGATGAATCTGCAAATAATTTTGGTGAGGATAAGAAGACAGACCCAAAAGGCATGAATTCTGCAATATACCATTTAAAAAAAACTCTAGAAAGGAAAGCTAATGTATAGTGACAGAAAACAGACTAGTGTTTACCAGGGAATATCTAAGGTGGTATTTAGAAATGAGATAGTGAGAGATGACAAAGTGACACAGCAAGGTTTTTAAGGGGTCATTGACATACTGTGGTGGTGGTAAGGGAAGAGCATTGAGAAATACCCTCATTAAGGCATATACACAGTACATTCCCTAGTAAAGACATAAGACAAAGCAAGCTCTTCAGAGAAGTTGGAGGCAAAAGTTTATGATCACCAACCTCAATGAGGCCAGCAGCCTCTTCAAGCAATGGTGCACACCTGTGATTCCAAAGACCCTGGAAACTGAAACAGTAGGAGGCCAGTCCCAGAAACCAAGGAAAGCCCAAAGCAGCTTAGGGAGACCCCGTGTCTATATATATATGAAAAGGGCAGGGGATGTGACTCAGTGCTAAATTGCCTTTGGGTTCAGCCCCAGGACCAACAAAAACAACAAGAACAAATAGTCAATAAGAGTTTTGGTTGGAAAAATAATTCTAGAAAGGGGACTGGGGACAGGGAAGGGGAAATCAATGATGAAAAAAATAGTTGGAAAAACACTACTCTAAATGCATGCAGTGAATGCATAAGGAAAGCAAAAACAGAAGTACAAAATATTGGGGATGACATTCAGAAAATTGAAAGTGTATTTGTTTCTATTTAAGACCATAGGAGCAGATCAAGGGTTTCAGAGAACCTAGAGGCTTTGGTTCATGATTGCCCTCCTCAGCCCTGCAGCTTCTGCAAGATTCCCCCAGTGGCCTTGACTTTGGCTTTCCTTCTGGCCCTGGTGGTGCTCAGCTACAAGTCCACCTTTTCTATGGGATGTTACCTGCCTCAGACCCACAATCTAGGTCGTGAAACTCTTGAGAGAAATGAAACTCTTACTGTATGACTGGTGAAACTGACTTGTTGGATGTTTAAGATGAAAACTTAAGAATTGAGATTAAAATAAAGGGGTCAAGAGAATCAATATTTGGCTCTTGCCCTCAGAGTCAGCCTAAACCCAGGGAACAAGAGAACTTCTCTAAGGAGCTTTGCAACTCTGGGCCACACAACCTTCCAATCAGGGAAACTGTTGAGACCACTAGAGGATAAAAAGTCAATCAGAGGGGGATTCAAGATAGCGGACTAGAGGGTGGCTGCGTTTGATTTTGCTCTAGGACTCAGGACTCAAGAAGAGGAGATATAGAGAGACTTGGGACCAACTCAAAGCAGCCAGGTGAGTCTCTCCCGCTGGGGAGGAGTCCCGTACGGGGCGGTAGCCCCGAACGCAGGGATCTTTGTGAAGTAGATTTGCCCGACGAAGACACCCCTCCCCCCGCTGGAGCAGTGAATGCGGACAACTGGGAGCATTGGAGAGGAGGCCGCTCAGCACAGCGCTTGGACTCGAAGCAACCCATCCGGGCTCTGGGAGGCTGCCGATAGGAGGGGGTGCGCAGTGAGTGGTTTGGACTGAAAGCGACCACTCCTGAACACCGGGGGCTGCCCAGAGGAGAAGGAGAAGCACGGGCTCGGCACGTCATTTGTACTTGGAGCAGCTGCACAGGGCTCCTGGTGGCTATCCGGAGGAACAGCATGGTGAGTGGTTTGGACTCAGAGCAAACACTCCTGAACACAGGGGGATTGCCTGGAGGAGGAGGAGGAGCGCGGCGGGGTGCTTGGGCTCGGAGTGACTGCAACAGGGCTATGGGTGGCAGTCGGGATGAGGAGGTGCACAGTGAGTTCCTGGGACTCGTGACAAACGCACCAGATCTCTGGGTGACTGCCTGGAGGAGAAGGAGGTGCACGGTGGGTCACTTGGACTTAGAGCGACTGCCCGGAACACCAGGTGGCAGCCGGAGGAAGAGGCGTATGGCAGGTCACTGGGACTCAGAGCGACTGTAAGGGGCTCCAGGTGGCTGCTCAGAGGAGGGGCTGCATAGCCAGGCGATTAGGTGCAGAACAGGATCCCAGGACCTAGGCGGCTTCTTGGTGGAAGACCCGCACAGACAAACTGAGGGGCAGAGCGAAGGCTCCAGGACTGCAGGCAACTTCTCTGAGGAGAGGCAGCCTAAGGAGATTCGTCTGCGAAGGGCGAGGCTTCCAGGCCCAGTAGGTAGGTCCGGGTCCCTGGAAACATTGCAGAAGAAGGCTGCACAGCCCAGGCGGTAGTTGTGAATTGAATGGAAACTCTAAGAGGGGAACTGACCAGCAAGACCTCCCCACAGGGTGAGTCTTCCCTGCTGGGTGAGGTTCTCCCACAAGGCCTGTATAAAACCAGAGACACAGGCACAAACTGGCCTTGCATCAGCCCACATCCTACTTCCCTTTGGATGACCATTCGTCAGCAAGTGAAGGTACCTCTGCCCACTAGCAGGGAATATACCCCACTGGAAGGCCACCACCCCTAGAGAGGCAGCTTCCTTGTAGAGCACCGCATTATCAACTTCCTCCAAGACTTCAGGCTACTGAAGGCTAAGAGGGATATCCTAGAAATCTTCAGGGACATTATAAGTCAATAGAGGAAATCTGCAATATCACAGCGGTCAACCGATACCTGAATAATATGAGAAAACAAGGAAAAAAAAAATGCTGCAAACAAATCTAGATGTTACATCAATAAAACCCAATGACAGCATGGCAGAAAAAATGACAGAAAGGGAGTTCAGAATGTACATAACTAAAATGATCAGAGAAGCAAATGACGAGATGCAAGAGCAAATGCAGGCACTGAATGATCGCAGCAATCGACAGTTAAAAGAGCAAATACAGGAAGCAAAAGATCATTTCAATAAAGAGTTAGAGATATTGAAAAAAAAAAAAACAAATGGAAATCCTTGAAATGAAGGAAACAATAAACCAAATTAAGAACTCCATAGAAAGCATATCCAACAGGATAGAACACCTGGAAGACAGAACCTCAGACATTGAAGACAAAATATTTAACCTTGAAAACAAAGTTGACCAAACAGAGAAGATGGTAAGAAATCATGAACAGAATATCCAAGAACTATGGGATATCATGAAAAGGTCAAATTTAAGAATTATTGGGATTGAGGAAGGCTTAGAGAAACAGACCAAAGGAATGAACAATCTATTCAATGAAATACTATCAGAAAATTTCCCAAATCTGAAGAATGAAATGGAAGATCAAGTACAAAAGGCTTATAGGACTCCAAATATACAAAATTACAACAGACCCACACCAAGGCACATTATAATGAAAATACCTAACATACAAAATAAAGACAGAATTTTAAAGACTGCAAGAGAAAAGAATCAAATTACATTCAGGGGGAAACAGATATGGATATCAGCAGATTTTTCAATCCAGACCCTAAAAGCTAGAAGGGCCTGGAACAACATTTTTCAAGTCCTGAAAGAAAATGGATGCCAACCAAGAATCTTATACCCAGCAAAACTTACCTTCAAATTTGACGATGAAATAAAATCCTTCCATGATAAACAAAAGCTAAAAGAATTTACAAAAAGAAAGCCAGCATTACAGAACATTCTCAGCAAAATATTCCATGAGGAAGAGATGAAAAACAAAGAAGCAAATCAGCAATGGGATGAACTATCTTAAAGGAATTGTCAAATAAAGGAAGAACCAAGTCGTGTCAAAATGAATAAATAAATAAATAAAATGAGCCAAATGACCGGGAATACAAATCATATCTCAATAATAACCCTGAATATTAATGGCCAGAAATCATCAATCAAAAGACATAGACTGGCAGATTGGATCGAAAAGAAAGATCAACAATATTTTGCCTGCAAGAGACTCACCTCATAGAAAGAGATACCCATAGACTAAAAGTGAAAGGATGGGGAAAAACATACCATGCACATAGACTCAACAAAAAAGCTGGGGTATCCATCCTCATTTCAGATAATGTGGACTTCAAGTCAAAGTTAGTAGAAGGGACAAAGAAGGACATTACATATTGCTTAAGGGAAGCATTAATCAGCAAGACATAACAATCATAAACATCTATGCCCCAACAGTGGTTCATCCATGTACGTCAAACAAATCCTTCTCAATTTCAGAAACCAAATAGACCATAACACAATAATACTAGGTGATTTTAACACACCTCTCTCACCACTGGACAGATCTTCCAAACAAAAATTGAACAAAGAAACCATAGAACTCAATAACACAATCAATAATTTAGACTTAACGGACATTTATAGAATATACTATTCAACCAAGAGCGAATACACTTTCGTCTCAGCAGCACATGGATCCTTCTCTAAAATAGACCATATATTATGCCACAAAGGTAATGTAAGCAAATACAAGAAGATGGAGACACTACCTTGCACTCTATCAGATCATAATGGAAGGAAATTAGAAATAAATGAAAGAGTAAAAAACAGAAGTTACTCCAACACCTGGAGATTAAACAATATGCTATTACATGATGAATGGATAATAGAAGATATTAGGAAGGAAATTAAAAAATTCTTAGATTTAAATGAGAACAAAGAAACATCATATCAAAATCTTTGCGACACTATGAAAGCAGTACTTAGAGGAAAATTTATTTCATGGAGCGCATTCAATAAAAGAAGTAAAACTCAACAAATAAACAACCTAACACTACAGCTCAAAGCCCTAGAAAAAGAACAGACCAACACCAAAAGTAGTAGAAGACAGGAAATAGTTAAACTCAGAGCCGAAATCAATGAAACAAAAGAAACAATACAAAAAATTGACAAAATAAATAGTTGGTTCTTTCTTTGAAAAAATAAACAAAATTGATAAACCCTTAGCCACTCTAACAAAGAGAAGACGAGAGAAAACCCAAATCACTAAAATTCGGAATGAACAAGGAAATATCACAACAGACACGATTGAAATACAAAACATAATTAGAAGCTATTTTGAAAATCTATACTCCAACAAAATAGAAAATTTCAAAGACATCAACAGGTTTCTAGAGACATATGAATTGCCTAAACTGAACAAGGAGGACATACACAATTTAAATAGACCAATTTCAAGTAATGAAGTAGAAGAGGTCATCAAAAGCCTACCAACAAAGAAAAGTCCAGGACCAGATGGATTCTCAGCCAAGTTCTACAAAACCTTTAAAGAAGAGCTCATTCCAATACTTCTCAAAGTATTCCAAGAAATAGAAGAGGAGGGAATCCTCCCAAACTCATTCTATGAAGCCAGTATTACCCTGATACCCAAACCAGACAGAGACACATCGAGGAAAGAAAATTTCAGACCAATATCATTAATGAACATTGACGCAAAAATTCTCAAGAAAATTTTAGCAAATCGCATACAAAAACATATTAAAAAGATAGTGCGCCACGATCAAGTGGGTTTCATCCCAGGGATGCAAGGTTGGTTCAACATCGAGAAATCAATAAATATAATTCACCATATCAATAGACTTAAAGTCAAGAATCACATGATTATTTCAATAGATGCAGAAAAAGCATTTGATAAAATACAGCACCCCTTCATGCTCAAAACACTAGAAAAATAGGAATAGTGGGAACATTCCTTAACATTGTAAAGGCCATTTATGCTAAGCCCATGGCTAATATCATTCTAAATGGTGAAAAACTGAAAGCATTCCCCCTAGAAACTGGAACAAGGCAGGGATGCCCTCTTTCACCACTTCTATTCAATATCATCCTTGAAACTCTAGCCAGAGCAATTAGACAAACGAAGGAAATTAAAGGGATACGAATAGGAAAATAAGAACTCAACCTATCCCTATTTGCTGATGATATGATTGTATACATAGAGGAACCAGGAAATTCCACTAGAAAAGTTTTAGAACTCATAAGTGAATTCAGTAAAGTAGCAGGTTACAAGATCAATGCTCATAAATCCAATGTATTTTTATACATAAGTAATGAATCTTCAGAAAAAGAAATTATGAAAACTACCCCATTCACGATAGCATTGAAAAAAAATACTTGGGAATCAATCTCACAAATGAGGTGAAAGACCTCTACAATGAGAACTACAGAACACTAAAGAAAGAAATTAAAGAAAACCTTAGAAGATGGAAAGATCTCCCATGTTCTTGGATAGGCAGAATTAATATTGTTAAAATTGCCATACTACCTAAAGTGCTATACAGATTCAATGCAATTCCAATTAAAATCTCAATGATGTACCTTACAGAAATAGAGCAAGCAATCATGAAATTCATCTGGAAGAATAAAAAACCCAGAATAGCTAAAGCAATTCTTCGCAGGAAAAATGAAGCAGGAGGTATCGCAATACCCGAACTTCAACTTTATTACAAAGCAATAGTAACAAAGACGGCATGGTATTGGTACCAAAATAGGTACCAATGGTAGATCAATGGTACAGAATAGAGGACATGGACACAAACCCAAATAAATACAACTTTCTAATACTCGACAAAGCTGCCAAAAATATGCAATGGAGAAAAGATAGCCTCTTCAACAAATGGTGCTGGGAAAACTGGAAATCCATATGCAACAGAATGAAACTAAACCCATATCTCTCACCCTGCATAAAACTCAACTAAAAAATGTATTAAGGACCTTGGAATCAGACCAGAGACCCTGCAGATTATAGAAGAAAAAGTAGGTCCCGATCTTCAACATGTCGGCCTAGGACCAGACTTCCTCAACAGGACTCCCATAGCACAAGAAATAAAAGCAAGAATCAATAACTGGGATAGATTCAACTAAAAAGCTTTCTCTCAGCAAAGGAAACTATCAGCAATGCGAAGAATGAGCCTACAGAGTGGGATAATATCTTTGCCAATCATACTTCAGATAGAGCACTAATGTCCAGAATCTATAAAGAACTCAAAAAACTCTACACCAAGAATATAAATAATCCAATCGACAAATGGGCTAAGGAAATGAACAGACACTTCATAGAAGAAGATGTACAAGGAATCAACAAACATATGAAAAAATGTTCAACATCTCTAGTAATAAGAAAAATGCAAATCAAAACCACCCTAAGATTCCATCTCACCCCAATAAGAATGGCGATTATCAAGAATACGAGCAACAACAGTTGTTGGCGAGGATGTGGGGAGAAAGGTACACTCATACATTGCTGGTGGGACTGCAAATTAGTGCAGCCCCTCTGGAAAGCAGTGTGGAGATTCCTTCGAAAACTTGGAATGGACCCTCCATTTGACCCAGCTATCCCACTCCTTGGTCTATACCCAAAGGACTTAAAATCAGCATACTACAGAGATACAGCCACATCAATGTTCATAGCAGCTCAATTCACAATAGCCAGATTGTGGAACCACCTAGATGCCCTTCAATTGATGAGTGGATAAAGAAACTGTGGTATAAATATACAGTGGAATATTACTCAGCCATAAAGAATGATAAAATTATGGCATTTGCGGGCAAATGGATGAAATTGGAGAATATCATGCTAAATGAGATAACCCAATCTCAAAAAACTAAAGGACGAATAATCTCGCTGATAAGTGGATGATGACACATAAGGGGGAGGGTGGGAGGAGTTAGTTTTATGGTTAAGGCTAGGGAGGTGGGCATGAATGGAGGAAGAAAGGAGTGTTTAGATGGAAAAGAAGGGTTGGAGGGGTGGGGGGAAGGGAAAAATAATAGAATGAACCAAACAACATACCATATGTAAATTTATGATTATACAAATGGTATGCCTTTAACCCATGTACAAACAGACAAACAACATGTATCCCATTTGTTTACAATAAAAAAAAAGTCAATCAGATCACCTGCTGCAGCAAAGTGTCCTTGGAAAAGGGAGACATTCTTAATGCTTCCAAAGGAAGCCACCTCATCAAGGAGACCCTATCTAGCAAATGGCACTAAAGGAGCTAAGAAGATGCTCTCAAGTTCCCCAAGAGTGACCCCTGTGTGAACTCAGTTAACTCTTAACAGCAGGTAGGTACAAGGTCTATTTGACCAGCTTGATCTTAAATACCTAGCAAAACAGTGCAAACCAAAACACAGTCATTCCTGGACATTTTAAAAACAAAACAATAGTTATTTTAATGTAACTTGGGATGTACACTTGTGTTAGCCCCCCCCCCCCAAATAAGTAGAACTAAAGGAAACAAAAAAGGTTCTTAGACAAAAATGCCTGATAATTTTCAAAGAAATTTCCAGAGTTATAATTTTTTAGACAGCTAAAGGCCTACAGATCTTTCTAACCTCTGATACAGGTAGACTTAATCAATGTTTGCTAGTATGATTCTCTAGCCCAGAGTAACAAAAATAAAGGGATCTCTACTCAACAAAAATATCATGCCAGTAAAAAGATATTTTACAAAAATCAGATAACAGTAAGTAACTTAACTAAATGTTGTGTTTATATTCCTGATAACTCCAACAGTGTTAAGATTTACAATTAAGGCCTTATCCTCTCCAGCCTTGTAAGACTTTGTTAGGCCTTTTTATGTAAACAACGTCTCAGCTCTTCCACCTCCTGGTAAGAGATTATTAATTTCTATCAGCTTCATGATATTCATTGACATGTTCCAGATGCTATTTATTTTGTACTCATGGTTTTTTGTTTCTTTCATAGAACAAGACTTTTACCCCTAGAAAGGAACTTTTTACTGCTTGCCCCACCCCACATCACTCCCTCTCAGCTCAAAGCAGCAAGAGTGGTCATCGCCCTTTTTCCTTACAGCACTAAAAATTCCCTAAAATTAGAGGGGTAATAATAAAAATTTTAAAAAGGCAGTCAATATAGATAGGTAAATTGGGTTAAATCACAAAAATAAGAGTTCAGTTTGGGTCCAGAAAGTTGGAGGCAAATGACCTCTGAGAGATTAAAATGTTAATGCTTCCAGAGCCCTTCCTCCACCCTTACCAAGAACCTGCTCCTGTTCTAACCTGTTGTTATGTCTCACTAATAGGTTCAACTTATGAGAGAACCAGCCCCCAGAGACCACTGATTTCCAACACTCATTTCAGTCAGAAGACTATGTCTACATCAAATTGTTTCAGAAAGGACTAACACCTGGCTAAAATGGAAGGGACCTTACTCACAACATGTATTCATCACATCTGAGTGAAGACAACAGAAAAATGAACAGCCCTCAGACACCCTAACCATCGACTAAAGATAAGACTGAAAAAATGTTAAACATGTTTTTTCTCTAGTTTGAACTATGTCAGGAATAACTCCATGCTTAGCCCTTCAACTTTTTGAGATTACCAAATGGGGTAAATTTTGTGTTACTGTTCTCATCATTCCCCAGGTGCACTATTATGATGAAGAGGGAAGAAGAAAACATATGGGACTAATATCTAAACAAGCGGCCCTGTCTTAGTTCCGCTGCTAGTGGGAATAGGTATAGCAGGCTCCACAGCTGTAGAACCACTGCCCTGGTTACTGGAAATCAGAATTTTGAAACTTTAAGTAGACAAATAGATTTGGGCTTAAGTGAGTTAAAAACTCTGTAAGCCACTGAAAAATTCCCTTGATTCACCTGCTGAGGTAGTTTTACAAAACAAAAGAGGGTTAAATTTGCTGTTTTTTTTTTTTTAATTATGTATGACCTTAAGGGAAATCTATTGTTTCCATACTAACCTCTCAGTTATCATTCATGATAGTTTATCTTTGATTAAAGAAAGCTCAAAAAAAGTGAAAAAAAAAAAGCTAAAAAACTCAGAAAAATTGGTACCAAAGTCTGTTTCTTGGTCCCCCTGGTTAACTACTCTAATAATCACAATGGTGAGACCTCTCATCCTAGTTATGTTGAGACTTTTAATTAGGCCATGCATGATAAACTGTTCAACTAAATATATTAGAGATAGAATCCAATTTGTTAAGCTAATGGGGTTGCACACTCACTGCAATCACGTATGCACTACTAATGAATCAATGATTTGATTATGTACATAAAATCAGATCTGACTCCATGAGAATGTTATAGGCCAGACTCTCAGGGAAATGACTAAATAGACTCCATTTTGCTCCGAGACTCCATGTTATGTAGGAAATGAGCTTCTCCCATGGGAACACCCCGCCTCTGTGCCCATCATCAGTTACTTGGTGTGACATGTTTAATAATATACAATGGCAACTCCTATGTAGTAAGAAAAGAATTGCTCTCTTTTGATTCCTATTGCTCCTAAACAATGTACCATGTGAACAGTGATTGTGTGGATGTTAGTAACCATTCTTTAGTTTGTACCTAGGTAAGGGTCATTTTGACTCACTTCCCCCTCTGTTGATGATCTCACGATGTTAATGTGTAATTTCAAATCATAGCAACAGACACTTATGATTAATATGATTTTTGGTATAAGAACCCCTACAACCCTGTGGTCGGGGCTGTTCTCCCAATAGCCATTTTTTTGGGGCATTGTGTGAGACAGTCAGCCGGCCAGTTTAATAAAGACGCTCAAATTTGGACTTCTCAGTGGTGATTGGTCTGTTCTTAAGTTGCACCCCATAACACTAAGTTCATTAAATTTCTAGCATTGATAAATTTCCTCTGTTTATTACTAAAGAGACACATAAATCTCAATTTTGCAATTAGAATAAAAAATGAATTGTAGAATTGACTTACCCACTAATGGGTACATAAAAACTCATTTTATCTAAGCCAGGTTTTGTGTTGTCCTCAGGATGCAGAGGTGAGCTTGACAAACTCAGTTACTGCTCTCTGCTGTCTCATGTTCCTTCAGAGGGAAGGAAACCTAAACACAACCTAAACACTTAGGAGCAAATATGTTAAAATGGTATAATGAAGAGTATGAAAAAGCAATGAAACTTGGTAGATGCAGCTTGTTAGGGCAGAATGGTGAAAGCAGAGACATCTTCTGTTAGTTGACTGAAGACACCAAAGTGAATATAACCATTCGATAGATAAGTTTGCAATTTACAAGAAATAATTGTCTAATGGATCATAACTGGCAACTGGAAGTGTAGCAAAGGAGGTGGTCTTGTGGAGAGACAGTGTACAGGAAGAAAAAGATTTAACCTTGATCCTGAGGACCTTCAACATTTAAAGGGATGGAAGAGAAAAAGCCAGGAATGAGACAGAGTTGGAAGATGCTGACTTTAGAAGGACAAGAGGAGAGTATGGCAGTATAATGAAAGTGTTTTTTAAGAATTAAATTTGCTTAGAAGAAGAGCAATTGATAGATTGATGGAAGATGTGAATTGAAAGTCGTCAATAGACTACAGAAGATGGCGGCCTAGAGGGTGGCTGCATTTCATGTTGCTCCAGGACTCAGGATTCACAAGAGGAGATATTGAGACACTTGGGACCAACTCAAAGCAGCCAGGTGACTCTCACCCCTTGGGAAGGCGTCCCGGATGGGACGGTGGTCCCGGAACACAGGGAACTTTGTGAAGTACAGCTGCCGGCGAGACATCCCTCCCCCCGCTGGAGCAGTGAACTCGGACAACTGGGAGCGCCGTAAAGGAGGCCGCTCGGCACAGCGCTGGGACTCGGAGCAACCACTGGGGCTCTGGCGGCTGCCCAGGGGAGGAGTGGCGAGGAGATCTGTGTGGACTCAGAACACCGGGGCCTGCCCTGAGGAGGAGGAGGAGGAACGTGGCCACGTGGATTCGGAGTGACTGCACCAGAGCTACAGGCGGTTGCCAGAGGAGAAGCTGCGCAGCGAGCTGTTTGGACTCAGAACGACTGCTTCTGAACACCGGGGCCGGCCCTGAGGAAGAGGAGGAGGAAGAGGAGCGCGGCCGCTTGGATTCGGGGTGACTACACCAGAGCTACAGGCGGTTGCCAGAGGAGGGGCTGCATGGCGAGCTGTTTGGACTCAGACCACATCTGAACACCGGGGCCTGCCCGGAGGAGTAGGAGGAGGAGGAGGAGGAGCGTGGCGGGTCATTTGGACTCGCAGTGACTGCATTAGCGCTCCAGGCGGCTGCTCAGAGGAGAAGGCGAGTGGTGAGTTGTTTGGACTTAAAGTGACAGCTCCTGAACACAGGGGGGCTGCCTGGAGGAGAAGCGTGGTGGGTCGCTTGGTCATGAGTGGCCGCACCAGAGCTCCTGGCGGTTGCCCAGAGGACCCGTGCAGCGGGTCACGTGGATTCAGAGCCACTCAGAGTGACCGCTCCTGAACACCCGGGGGGTTATCTGGAGAAGGAGGAGGAACGGGGAGGGTCACTTCGACTCGGAGTGATTGATTGCCCCGGGCTACGGGTGGTTGGTGGGAGGAGGAGGCACGAAGTGAGTTTCTTGGATTCCTAGTGACCGCACCGGAATACTGGGCGGCTGTCTGGAGGAAGAGGCCTGTGGCGGGTCTCTGGGACTCAGAGCGATTGTTCGGGGCCCCAGGTGGCTGCTCAGAGGAGGGGCCACATAGCCAGGCAATTAGGTGCAGAGCAGGGTCCCAGGATCTAGGAGGCTTCTGGGTGAAAGAGCCACACAGAGACAGGCTTAGGGGGGAGCAAAGGTTCCAGGCCAGCGGGCAGATTCTCTGAGGAGGGGCAGCCGAAGGAGATTCATCTGCGAAGGGTGAGGCTCCCAGGCCCAGGAGGTAGGGCCAGGCCCCTGGGAACGTTGCAGAGGAAGGCACCCAGCCCAGGTGGTAGCTGTAAATTGAGGGGAACCTCTAGAAGGGAACTGACCAGCGAGACCTCCCCACCAGGTGAGTCTTCCCTGCTGGGTGAGGTTTCCCCACAAGGACGGTAAAACCAGAGACTCAGGCCCAAACAGGCCTTGCCTCAGCCCGCAGCCTAGGTCCCCTTTGGATGACCATTGGTCAACAAGTGGAGGCACCTCTGCCCACTAGCAGGGATTATACCCCACCTGAAGGCCACCACTCCTAGAGAGGCAGCTTCCTTGTGGAGCACCGCATTATCAACTTCCTCCAAGACTTCAGCCTACTGAAGGCTAAGAGGGGATATATATAGAAATCTTCAGGGACATTGTAAGTCAATAGAGGAAATCTGCAATATCTCAGCGGTCCACTGATACCTGAACAATATGAGAAAACAAGGAACGAAAATGCTGCAAACAAATCCAGATGTTACATCAATAAAACCCAATGACAGCATGGCAGAAGAAATGACAGAAAAGGAGTTCAGAATGTACATAATTAAAATGATCAGAGAAGCAAATGATGAGATGAAAGAGCAAATGCAAGCATTGAATGATCGCACCGATCGACAGTTAAAAGAGCAAACACAGGAAGCAAAAGATCATTTCAATAAAGAGTTAGAGATATTGAGAAAAAAAACAAACAGAAATCCTTGACATGAAGGAAACAATAAACCTAATTAAGAACTCCATAGAAAGCATATCCAGTAGGATAGAACACCTGGAAGACAGAACCTCAGACAAAATATTTAACCTTGAAAACAAAGTTGAACAAACAGAGAAGATGGTAAGAAATCATGAACAGAATCTATAAGAACTATGGGATATCATGAAAAGGCCAAATTTAAGAATGATTGGGATTGAGGAAGGCCTAGAGAAACAAGCCAAAGGAATGAACAATTTATTCAATGAAATAATATCAGAAAATTTCCCAAATCTGAAGAATGAAATGGAAAATCAAGTTCAAGAGGCTTATAGGACTCCAAATACACAAAATTACAACAGACCCACACCAAGGCACATTATAATGAAAATACCTAACATACAAAATAAACACAGAATTTTAAAGGCTGTGAGAGAAAAGCACCAAATTACATTCAGGGGGAAACCAATACGGATATCAGCAGATTTTTCAATCCAGACCCTAAAAGATAGAAGGGCCTGGAACAACATTTTTCAAGCCCTGAAAGAAAATGGATGCCAACCAAGAATCTTATACCCAGCAAAACTTACCTTCAAATTTGACGATGAAATAAAATCCTTCCATGATAAACAAAAGCTAAAAGAATTTACAGAAAGAAAGCCAGCATTACAGAACATTCTCAGCAAAATATTCCATGAGGAAGAGATGAAAAACAAAGAAGCAAATCAAAAAGGGAGGAATTATCCTAAAGGAATTGTCAAATAAAGGAGGAAACAAGTTGTGTCAAACAAATAAATAAATAAAATTTTAAAAATGAACCAAATGACCGGGAAACCAAATCATTTCTCTAAAATAACCCTGAATGTTAATGGCCTGAATTCATCAATCAAAAGACATAGACTGGCAGACTGGATTAAAAAGAAAGATCCAACAATATGTTGCCTGCAAGAGACTCACCTCATAGAAAAAGATACCCATAGACTAAAGGTGAAAGGATGGGGAAAAACATACCATGCACATGGACTCAGCAACAAAGCTGGAGTATCCATCCTCATTTCAGATAATGTGGACTTCAAGCCAAAGTTAGTCAGAAGGGATAAAGAAGGTCATTTCATACTGCTTAAGGGAAGCATAAATCAGCAAGATATAACAATCATATACATCTATGCCTCAAACACTGGCTCATCCATGTATGTCAAACAAATCCTTCTCAATTTCAGAAACCAAATAGACCATAACACAATAATACTAGGTGATTTTAACACGCCTCTCTCACCACTGGACAGATCTTCCAGACAAGAACTGAACAAAGAAACCATAGAACTCAATAACACAATCAATAATTTAGACGTAACGGACATTTATAGAATATTCCATCCAACCAAGAGTGAATACACTTTCTTCTCAGCAGCACATGGATCCTTCTCTAAAATAGACCATATATTATGCCACAAAGGTAATGTAAGCAAATACAAGAAGATAGAGACACTAGCATGTATTCTATCAGATCATAATGGATTGAAGTTAGAAATAAATGAAAGAGTAAAACACAGAAAGTATTCCAACACCTGGAGATTAAACAATATGCTATTATATGATGAATGGAAAACAGAAGATATTAGGAAGGAAATTAAAAAATTCTTAGAGGTAAATGAGAACAAAGAAACATCGTATCAAAATCTCTGGGACACTATGAAAGCAGTACTTAGAGGGAAATTTATTTCATGGAGTGCATTTTATAAAAGAAGTAAAACTCAACAAATAAACGACCTAACACTACAGCTCAAAGCCCTAGAAAAAGAAGAACAGAACAGCACCAAAAGTAGTAGAAGACAGGAAATAGTTAAACTCAGAGCTGAAATCAATGAAATTGAAACAAAAGAAACAATACAAAAAATTGACAAAATAAATAGTTGGTTCTTCGAAAAAATAAACAAAATTGATAAACCTTTAGCCACACTAACAAAGAGAAGACGAGAAAAAACCCAAATCACTAAAATTCGGAATGAACAAGGAAATATCACAACAGACACGAGTGAAATACAAAACATAATTAGAAGCTATTTTGAAAATCTATACTCCAACAAAATAGAAAATTTCGAAGACATCAACAGGTTTCTAGAGACATATGAATTGCCTAAACTGAACGAGGAGGACATAAACAATTTAAATAGACCAATTTCAAGTACTGAAATAGAAGAAGTCATCAAAAGCCTACCAACAAAGAAAAGTCCGGGACCAGATGGGTTCTCAGCCGAGTTCTACAAAACCTTTAAAGAGGAGCTCATTCCAATACTTCTCAAAGTATTCCATAAAATAGAAGAGGAGGGAACCCTCCCAAACTCATTCTATGAAGCCAATATCACACTGATACCTAAACCAGACAGAGACTCATCAAGGAAAGAAAATTTCAGACCAATATCCTTAATGAACATCGACGCAAAAATTCTCAACAAAATTTTAGCAAAGTGCATACAAAAACATATTAAAAAGATAGTGCACCATGATCAAGTGGGTTTCATCCCAGGGATGCAAGGTTGGTTCAACATCAGGAAATCAATAAACATAATTCACCATATTAATAGACTTAAAGTCAAGAATCACATGATTATTTCAATAGATGCAGAAAAAGCATTTGATAAAATACAGCACCCCTTCATGCTCAAAACACTAGGAAAAATAGGGATAGTGGGAACATTCCTTAACATTGTAAAGGCCATTTATGCTAAGCCCATGGCTAATATCATTCTAAATGGTGAAAAACTGAAAGCATTCCCCCTAAAAACTGGAACAAGGCAGGGATGCCCTCTTTCACCACTTCTATTCAACATCGTTCTTGAGACTCTGGCCAGAGCAATTAGACAAACCAAAGAAATTAAAGGGATACGAATTGGAAAAGAAGAACTCAAACTATCCCTGTTCGCTGATGACATCATTATATATTTAGAGGAACCTGGAAATTCCACCAGAAAACTCTTAGAACTCATAAGTGAATTCAGTAAAGTAGCAGGTTACAAGATCAATGCCCATAAATCCAACGCATTTTTATACATAAGTGATGAATCTTCAGAAAGAGAAATTAGGAAAACTATCCCATTCCCAATAGCCTTGAAAAAAATAAAATACTTGGGAATCAATCTCACAAAAGAGGTGAAAGACCTCTACAATGAGAACTATACAACACTAAAGAAAGAATTTAAAGAACACCTTAGAAGATGGAAAGATCTTCCATGTTCTTGGATAGGAAGAATTAATATTGTCAAAATGGCCATACTACCTGAAATGTTATACAAATTCAATGCAATTCCAATTAAAATCCCAATGACGTACCTTACAGAAATAGAGCAAGCAATTATGAAATTCATCTGGAAGAATAAGAAACCCAGAATAGCTAAAGCAATCCTTAGCAGGAAGAGTGAAACAGGGGGTATTGCAATACCAGATCTTCAACTCTACTACAAAGCAATAGTAACAAAAACGGCATGGTATTGGTACCAAAATAGAAAAGTAGATCAATGGTACAGAATAGAGGACACGGACACAAACCCAAATAAATACAATTTTCTCATACTAGACAAAGTTGTCCAAAATATGCAATGGAGAAAAGATAGCCTCTTCAACATATGGTGCTGGGAAGACTGGAAATCCATATGCAACAGAATGAAACTAAACCCATATCTCTCACCATGCACGAAACTAAACTCAGATGGATTAAGGACCTTGGAATCAGACCAGAGACCCTGCAGATTATAGAAGAAAAAGTAGGTCCAAATCTTCACCTTGTTGGTCTACGATCAGACTTCCTTAACAGGACTCCCATAGCACAAGAAATAAAAGCTAGAATCAACCACTGGGATAGATTCAAACTAAAAAGCTTTCTCTCAGCAAAGGAAACTATCAGCAATGTGAAGAAAGAGCCTACAGAGTGGGAGAATATCTTTGCCAATCATACTTCAGATAGAGCACTAATATCCAGAATCTATAAAGAACTCAAAAAACTCTACTCCAAGAATTCAAATAATCCACTCGACAAATGGGCTAAGGAAATGAATAGACACTTCACAGAAGAAGATCTACAAGCAATCAGCAAACATATGGAAAAATGCTCAACATCTCTACTAATAAGAGAAATGCAAATCAAAACCACCCTAAGATTCCATCTCACCCCAATTAGAATGGCGATTATCAAGAATACGAGCAACAACAGGTGTTGGCGAGGATGTGGGGAGAAAGGTACACTCATACATTGCTGGTGGGGCTGCAAATTAGTGCAGCCCCTCTGGAAAGCAGTGTGGAGATTCCTTCAACAACTTGGAATGGACCCTCCATTTGACCCAGCTATCCCACTCCTTGGCCTATACCCAAAGGACTTAAAATCAGCATACTACAGAGATACAGCCACATCAATGTTCATAGCTGCTCCATTCAGAATAGCCAGACTGTGGAACCAACCTAGATGCCCTTCAATTGATGAGTGGATAAAGAAACTGTGGTATATATATACAATGGAATATTACTCAGCCATAAAGAATGATAAAATTATGGCATTTGCAGGCAAATGGATGAAATTGGAGAATATCATGCTAAGTGAGATAAGCCAATCTCAAAAAGCCAAAGGACGAATGATATCGCTAATAAGTGGAGGATGACACATAATGGGGGGGAGGGAAGGGTTAGTGTTAGGGTTAGAGTTAGGGTTAGGGAGGGGGGCAAGTATAGAGGAAGGAACTACTGTATAGAGGGAAAAGAGGGGTGGGAGGGGTGGGGGGAAGGGAAAATATAACAGAATGAGTCAAACAACATTACTCTATGTAAATTTATGATTACACAAATGGTATGCCTTTACGCCATGTACAAACAGAGAAACAACATGTATCCCATTTGTTTACAAAAAAAAAAAAGAAAAAAAGAAAGTCGTCAATACATGGGGAAAGTGTGGGGGTCAGGGTCAATCTTAGTGACTTCTAATTGAGAAGAATGGATCCACAGAAACCTTACTAGACAAGGTAGTGATGAACAAGAAAAGAGTAATTGGGGTTGATTATGTGAAAAAGAAAACCGAGAGGTTGTAATCTGAGACAGGGGAGAAAATTAGGGTATGATCTGAAGCAGACTGTAGGGTTTTTATTTCTATACAGTTTTTACTTTTGAAATATATATTTGTTCAAAAGAATTTCACGTAGTAGTAAGTGATATTAGAATCTTTTATATTGCATTAATTTTAAATCATGATACCTTTAATTACCATGATCAATTTTCCTATATTTGTAGGTGCTATGTTAAATGTCAGAAGGCTGCTCTGTGGATTGAAACCCTGACCACAGTGGGAAATATGATAGAACCAGGGACCTTGTGAGAGCTGGATCCTAGAATTAGTGAGTGGAAATGTCACTGGAGTAGGTGGCAGGTGACTAAGAGAAGAGAAGGAGTCCCCTGCTTCCTGCCACCTGAGGAGCAGGTCATTGGCATTTCATCAGATTCAGACTTACATCTGTTTTGCGTTTCAATCAGGTGCAATCATAATTTTTCTAGGTATATCACCACAGAAGTAAAAATGATGTGTTGATGATTTTTGGAAATAATGATTCAGTTTTGTTGCATTTTTACTTTGCTGTTTGAATTCTAACCTCAAGATGAAAATGAAAGTAATTCAAAAACCTCAGGCAACACTTTTCTCAGGAAATATGAAATGAAAAGACTGTGTAGGCAGAACTAGGTGGTGATCCCCATCCCTCCACAGCACAGAAGAAAGGCAGTGAGGGAACAGCTGACTGGAGAGGTGACAGAGCAAATGTTCCAAGATTGATTACTTGACAGTCTGAGACCTGCGGAGACTTCAAGTTGATTACCAGGGCAGAGATCCTCAACACTGAACCCAGACTAGGGTGCTGTGAGCAGGGAGGGGAAGAGAGAGAGAGAGAGAAGGAGAGGAAGAGCACAGAAGCTCACTCCCTTAACCACAGGTGGGAAAAAAAGAGACCAAATTAAAATGCAAGAGGACAACAAGGTCAGTGATGGAGATTAAGCAGTTTAACCCAAATTGTGGCCTCAAAGCCCTGCTGAGCATCAAAGTCATTTTGTGGAGCCCACAGCTGGCCTGTTGTCCTACAGTAAGTGAAATCAACATGGCATCTCCTCACCTCCAGGTGCAAGAAATAAAACCAGGGAGAGTATCCCTGCAGTGGGATGTCTCAATAATCTGTCCAGAAAGACCTTGCAGATGAGTGACTCCTAGCTGAAAGTGGCTGCAATCCCCTACCCCTCACCAGGAACAAGAGGGGCAGGGTGCAGACTGCCCCTGGAAGTGCTAGCCTCACTCCACACAGCCACTGTGGCAGCCTAGACAGAGAAGGCACAGAAGCCACAGAGTCAGGAAGTGGAAGTGCAGAGCCAGGCAGGAAAGCAGTCTGTGTCCCAGCAGCAGTGGGGGACAGCATCTGAAGTTAGAGCTGCATGGGGTGGGAGATTGCACCTGGGTAGGATGGCTGTGTCATCCCAGGCAGCAGAGAGTCGGCCCCCAGGATGCCTGGCTGTAGCCAGCAGGAGCTTGGACCATGTTTGTGTCTGTCCCAGTCAGTGGAGGGAGCAGGGCTGGTGGTTTGTACCCTGGGGCTGTGGGATCTAGAAATGAGGGAAACCAGCTAAGACTTTTAACCAGTACTGGAGAAAGTGTCCCAGTCATCTGAGTAGGTCAGGGAGGTCACTTTTACACTACAGACCACCCATGGAGAACAGGCCCCATGCTTACAGATAGCCACAAGGCTCTATGTCACTTTGACATGGCACCTATAATGTGGAGTGGGTGGGCAGTGACCCAGGGCAGTCAGAGTGACTGAGCAGATCCAGGCATCCTGAGTGTCTGCACACAGGATAAAGAGCCAACAGACAGAGTTCCACACCCTCTGAGCATCCAGCTTCAGGCACTTGGGCTGACAAGTGAGAACAGGCTGGGGAGGGCCACGGCCATCTCAAGGATTGGCTCCTGTGCCCCAGCACCTCTTGGGTATCCAAAGCTGAAAGAGATGGACATCTTCTAAGTGCTCCAAATCCAAATCCTGACAAAATTGAAACAAGCATTCAGTAAGAATTTTCTTCACCTCGGCATTTTTTATTATAAATAGCCCTCTCATCAACCAACTTTGATTGTATATATATATATATATATATATATATATATATATATATATATATATTACTCTTCACTTTGATTTGATAGGTGTTAACATAGTATTTTATATTTGGCTTCAACTAGTTTCACATTATTTTTTCTATTGTTTTAAAGCATTTTTGAAATTATTCTCTTTTTCTCTTAGCTCAGAGTTCCATTTTCTCCCCTTACACCCTCTTTTTCCTTTTACATTTCCTGCTATCAATTGCCCTATCCATTTTTTTTCCATTTGCCTTGATTTGCTTATACTTTTGTGTCTTATATTTTCTTTAATTCTTGCTTTCACTGTTCTTTTGTCTAAATTTTCTTCCTCTTTTTTTGCATCTACATAATATTGTAGAAATATACCTCATTCAATTAATAATAGTAATGATAATAATAATATTTTCACCCTATTCAAAAACCATACTACAAATTTATACCTACATTAGAAAAACTGTGGAGAACAGTTTCAACAAGTTTTTGGTTTTTCCTAAGTTTGAATAGTTTGTGATGTTGCTCTAAAGTGATTGTAGTACATAGGATTAGTAGTTTCTCTCAAAATGATGATAATATTTATCTCAAAGTTATAATGAGAAGCAGATGGCATACACTGAGTGAAAGTACCCATAGATGTGAATTTGCCCACCCTGGGGCTCTGAAAGGAAAGATGCTCACTATATAGTCCCTTGCATACAAGAACTAAAAGTCATCCTACTAGTATTAGCAGTATAAAAAAGGAGGGGAACAAACCTCTTCAAAAAGCCCATAAGACTTCAAAAGTTGACCTCATGGATACCATATAGAAGGAAATGACCTAAAAAGAATTTAGAAAGTTCATAGTGAAAATCATCAACAAGCTAAAAGAAGATGTAAGAAATGAACTTAGAAAACAGAAGAAGTGAAAGATAATTTCAATGAAGATACAGAGACTCTGAGAATGTACAAAAGAGAAATCCTAGAAATGAAACTCAATAAATCAAATTAAGCATTCATCAGAAAAAGCATCACCAATAGATTAGATGACTTTGAGGACACATTTTGAGGAATTTGATACCTTATGATTTACGCAAGTTAGTTATATTAAATTCATTGAGTAAAGATTTTTAGAAAGTTAATTGGAATACCAATAGTTTTTCAGATTTACTTTTGACTGAATACTATTATTTACACATTTATAACTCTGAATTTGACACAGAGTTTAAATTTAACACTTTTACTCATGAAGGAGTCATATTCATTGTGTATATAATACATACACTTGTGTATTGAAATTCATTAGACTGGGCATGGTTGTACACACCTTTAATTCTAGTGATTGTGGAGGCTGAGACAGAAGGATCATAAGTTTGAGGCCAGCTGAGCAACCAAGGGAGGCTATAGCAACTTAGCATGACCCTGCCTCAAAATAAAAATAAAAGGGCTAGGGATGTGGCTCAGTGGTAAAACCCTTCTGGGTTCAGTATCAAGTAAATCCCCACCTATAAAAAGTTAATAGGCATTTCAGTGAAAAATGATTCTCAAATGAGGTCTGGGGACAGGGGAGGAGGAACACATAATGAAAATATGGTTTGGAAACACTGTTCTAAATACATGTAGTGAAAGCACAATGGAAAATAAAAACAGAAGTAGAAAGTTCTAGGGGTTGACATTCAGAAAATTGAAAGTATATTGGTTCCTATTTAAGACATGGGACCAAATCAAGAGTTTCAGAAAACCTAGAGGCAAAGGTACAGAATCACCCATCTCAGGCAGCCCAGCAGCATCTACAGGAACCACAATGGCCTTGCCTTTGGCTTTCCTGCTGCCCCTGGTGGTGCTCAGCTACAAGTCCACCTGTTCTATGGGCTGTCACCTGCCTCAGATCTACAACCTGGGTCTTGAAACTCCTGAGAGAAATGAGGAGGGGGTCCTGATGCTCCTGGAGAAAATGAGGAGAGTTCCCACCTTGTCCTGCCTGAACTACAGAAAGGACTTTGCCTTCCCCCAGGAGCAGTTGGATGGTGAGCAGGTGCAGAAGGCTCAAGCTGTCTCTGTCCTCCACGAGATGACCCAGCAGGTCTTCAACCTCTTCAGCACCCAGGAGTCCTTTGCTGCTTGGGAGAAGACCCTCCTGGACACATTCCTCACTGGCCTCTATCAGCAGCTGGATGACCTGAAAGCCTGTGTGACCCAGCAGGTGGGGGTGGAAGAGGCTCCCCTGAGGGCTCTGAGGAGGTACTTCCACAGGCTCACTGTCTACCTGAAGGGGAGGAAACACCTCCCTTGTGCCTGGGAGGTGGTCAGAGCAGAAATCGTGAGATCCTTCTCTCATCAGCAAACTTGTATGAAAGACTAAGGAGTAAGGAATGAGACCTGGTCCAACAGGAAAATGCTTCTCACTGAGGATACGCCTTACCACACTCCCTCAAGGTCTGCCATTTCAAAGACTATCATACCTGCAGTAATTTTCACAATAATCAATTTGTCAGATGTTTCCAGGATTTTGTGCAACATTGGTTTTTGTTCTACAGGCAGTATACCCTTACATCCCTGCAGCTGTGTCTATTTATCTTTTAAAAATATTTATCTATTTAACTATTTATAAAATTAATTTATTTCATCTATTTAGTATTATGCATATATTTACAATATGAACAATAAAACCAGTCATTTTCTTTATATTTCATTGATGTTTTGCATTCTTCATTCAGTACTTCTTCAATTTTCTTAACTCTTTACATCTTCAGGAGGACAAGAAGTTGGAGAAATATGTATTTTCATTATTTTCCATTTAAATTTCAATAGCAATGAAAATTTTTGTTCCAAATGGTAATCTCTATATTGAGTTAATTTTGTGCACATCATTATATTTGCTTATAGAGAAGTTGAAACCAACAGAAAATCAAATAAACTCTGGATATGATGAAAGAAAGTATGAAAATCTCTCCTAGAAGAAAAAAAAAAATAACCGAAATTCTCTGACTCATCTTTCTACTTACTTCTAAGGGGTTTCTGCTTAGATAACCTCCCTGTTCTCATGAATTACCCCACTTCTATGTATTTTCCCTCTGTAGTGATGGTTTCAATGCACACAACAGCTTACTGAAATTCTTGCATAATTTCTGAAATTTAGTTTTTACTGATTACATGAAAACACAAAAGGATGCAGATGCGTGGGATATCATGCTATGTTTGATGTAATATTTTAATTGGGTTACACACATTCACCTCCTTGAACATTTATAGTGTCTCTCTTGTGACAACCTACAAGATCCCTCCCCCAGCTTTTTCAAACACACAGTGGTTAAGTGCATGTCCACCACATCCTGCAATGCCCCCCAGCTTCTTCCTCTTTTCCGGTTTTAATGTGGAGCCCATTGATCAGCTTTTCCCATCTTTCCCCACCTTCTTCTGTGTTTGGCCTCTGGCAAGCACCACTGTGCTCTCAGCTTCTAAGAGAAGCTTCTTCCTGTCCTGGCTCATTTCACTTTACATGAAGGTCTCCAGTTCCATCAGGCTGCAGGATCACAGGTTCTCATTATGTCTTTTGGCTGAATCATGCTGCATTGGGTGGTGCTCCTGCTGCCGGCATCTGCCCCTGACGCTCCATTTGTGCCAGTTCTCTGGTTTGTTGAGGCAGTGTACATTTTAAGGTCTCCTGAGGAATCAACTGAAAATTTGAAATTATCTAATCTCAATTAATTCTTATTCTGTCAGGTTTTTATTTTCATCTATCATATGAAAGAAGAGTTTTTATTGCTTTTTATACAGATTGTGTGGGAAATCACTGTTAATAATTATACACATCATTTAACAACAGATAAATCCATAATCATAAAGCTATTTACCCTTTTCTATAACAATTTTAGGAAATACATGTTTTAACAATCCACTAGCTTATTTTCCACTTTGATATATTAGTTTTCTGACTGTAAATCTTGCTTATTTTCATTTTCCTGTAGAGAAAGCTGTGTGAAGAACTCTTTATTATTTCCTTCCTTCTGATTCAATTTATTAAAAAATATTTTATTTAGAGACAGGGTCTCCACTGATTTGCTAAGTGCCTTGCTAAGTTGCTGAGGTCAGCTTTGAACTCATGATCTTCATTCCTCAGCCTCCAAGGAAGGTGCTGGGATTACAAGGCATGTATCACATTTTTTCTTTTCGGTTTTTGCCGTGCTGGGATTTGAACCCAAGGCATTGTGCTTGCAAGGCAAAGCACTCTACCAACTGAGCTATATCCCTCATATAGGAAAATGATTTTATGAATCTTATAATCTTAGGGATTAAAAACAAATCCATCTGCAATGAATGTAACAGTCTTGGGGCACTTCCATCAGAAGGTGGAAACATGAAACTGGATCAAAAAATTTCTCATCATCAATATCCAAAGTTAAAAGTAAAATGTGAGTGAAAACCATTCTTAAAAAAAAAAAAGATGACACCATTGCATCTATCAGTCAAAGACAGCGAGCCACAGTTCAAGTATTTGGGATGAAAACATCAGAATTTCAAAATAAGTAATATGAACTAATTTAATGAATTATTACATGTGATATAGGATTCTACACTTAGTTTAGGTTGAACCTGAACACAAGTTTGATTCTTAGAATTCATTAATCATCTGTGGGAGTCAGTCTTCCCAAATGGAAACTGTAGTTGCATGTATCTAACACTAAAACATTGAAAAACACTTAGCAGAGTATCCTACATTGAATTAGGGTTTAAGGGTGAGATCTAATTCATCATTTATTCTTTGAGCTTGTATAAGAAAAATGAACTCTCTAAAGTCACTGTTTCTGGTGAGAAAAACAGCTACATTTAAAAACTTGAAATGAGAGTTGTCCCAGAGAAGACTTGCAATAGATACACTTTGACATTGAAGGTAAGTTTGATTAATATTCAAATTGAACTGGTGGTTTGTAAATGTCTTGTTAGAGACTAAAACTGATGTTGGAAATACGTATGTGTGTGGTGGGGTGAAAAAATCACATGGTATATAATATACAATTGTTGGTTACATATGTGTGTGTGTGTGTGTGTGTGTGTGTGTGTGTAGGTGCGCAAACACATGTCATTTGTGGATTGTGATACCTCCCCCTTGTTCCCTACGTTTCACTGGGATTACAGGTGCATGCTAGGGAGTAATCCAAGTGGCTAGGGGGGCTGAGGCAGGAGTTCAAACTAGCCTCAGCAAATTAGCAAGGCCCTAAGATGCTGTCTCAAATTAAAAAAAAGAAAAATAAAAAGACTGAGATGTGGCCTGGGGGTTAAGTGCCTCTGGGTTTAATGCTTTGTATTAAAAAAAAAAAAGAAGAGGAGAAAAAACATAATGATAGAGTCACAGAGTAAAATGCAACTTTGAGAATGAAAGAATATATTTTCATATCATTGATCACACATATCAGACACATGCTACCATATGGTCAACCTGAAGACTTTAAGCTAAGGGATATGACTTTATAAAAATAATTGTTGTAAAAAAACAGCATGGTATTGGCACCAAAATAGCCCCATGAAGAACAATGAAACAGAAGACAACACACAGAGACAAACCCACACAAGTATAGTTATCTCTTTAGGCAAATGTGCCATAGACACATGCTGGAAAAAAATAGCTTCTTTAACAGCTGGTGCTGGAAGAACTGGAAATCCAAATGCAGCAGAATGAGATTTAACCCCTATTTCTCACCCTGCCCAAAACTCAACTCAAAGTGGATCAAGGACCTGGACATTAAATGAGAGACTGTGTGCCTCCTAGAAGAAAGTGTAGGCCCAACTCCCTATCAGGTCAGCTTAGGAACCATATCCTCAACAAGACTCCTAAACTGCAAGAAGTAAAATCCAGGATCAACAAATAGGTTGGAATCAAACTAAAAAGCTTCTTCACAGCAAAGGAAACAATTAGGGATCTGAAGAGAAGCCTTCCAGAATGGGAGCAGATCTTTGCCAACTACACCTCTAATAGACCACTCATCTCCAGGATATATAAAGAACTCAAAAAAATTAATATGCCAAAAAACCAAAAAGCCAATTAATAAAAACAAAAGGAACTGAAAAGGCACTTCACAGAAGAAGAAATATGATCTATCTATCTATCTATCTATCTATCTATCTATCTATCTATCTATCTATCTATCTATGAAAACATGTTTAACATCTCTAGCAAGTAGAGAAAAGTACTTTAAAATCACACTGAGATTCCATCACTCACTCCAGTCAGAATGGCAATTTTCAAGAATTAAAGTACCAATAAATATTGGCCATGATATGGGGAAAAAGGTACACTCATATATTGCTGATGGACTGCAAATGGGTGCAAGCACTCTGGAAAGCAGTCTGGAGATTTCTCAGAAAACTTGCAATGGAACCACCATTTGACCCAGCTACCCCCATCCTCAGCATTTACCCAAAGGATGTAAATTCAGCATACTACCATGACACACCCACATCAATGGTTTATAGCAGCTCAATTCACAATAGCTAACTCTGGAATCAATCCAGGTGCCCTTCAGCAGATGAATGGACAAAGAAAATATGGTATAGATACACAATGGAAAATACTTAGTTATAAGCAAGAACAAAATTATGGCATTTGCCGGTTATCAGATAGAACTGGAGACTATCATGCTATGTGAAATAAGCCAATTCCAAAAACCCAAAGGATGAATTTTCTGTCTGATATTCCAATGCTAACATACAATAAGAGGAGGGGGAAGAATAGAAGATATGTATCAGAACAGTGACCCCTCCTCACTCTCTCAGTAGCTTCCTGAAAACTCATGATTTTTTTAAAAAGTAATTCTGGGAGGTGTCCTGAGAAAACTGAAGAAAGGACCCCTTCTTGTGGTTGTCTAAACTGTAGACTAAGTCAGGCAGATTTCTGGATGCAAAGTTCATCTCCTTAACAGAAGTGAAATATGCATGTATATCCCCTTGTGGATTCTCATGCCTGGCACATTCTTTCCCTATTCTTCTGGACCACAGTCTTTATTAGGAAATCACCATAATCATCTGCCCCTTTTCTATAATCTGTCTCTGTTTTGAAAGCCTTCAAATCCTCCCTCCCTCTAGCTTTTCACATGCACAGTATGTTAATTTCGGTACAGTCACCACATCCTGCACTCACCCACCATCTTCTTGTTCCTTTCCAGTAGGATGTGGCACTCACTGATCAGCATTTCCTATCTTGCCTCACCTTCCACTTTTCTCTGGACTCTGGTAAGCACCACTCACTCTATACTCCTATGATATCAGTTTGTTTTCAAATGTGAGTGAGATCCTGTGGCACTTGTTTCCCTGTCCTGCTCAATTCATTTTACATGGTGATCTCCAGTTCCATCCATGCTGCAGATCTCAGGTTTTCATTCTTTTGTGTGTATGAATAATATATCATATAGCATGTAATGTATAATTATTTTAAGATATAATTATAATACACATATACATATGTGTACACATTTTCAACCCTAAATCCCTGGATCCTATCATATGTCACTCCTATATCACTAATAGTTTCCTCCCTTTCTGGTTCAGAAATCTCCAGTGTTAGTGGCATGGTGGTGTGTGACTGTAATCCAGAGGTACTCCAGGACGAGGCAGAAGGATGGTAGGTTCAATGGGCAGCTCAGTAACCTAGTCAGGCCCTAAGCATGTAGGGAGACACTGCCGTCAAAATCAAATTGTAAAAAGAGCCTAGATGTGGCTCCTTGGTTAAGTGCCCCTGGGTTTCAATCCCTGGTATCAAACAAACAAACTAAACCAGAAAAAAAATCCCACAAAAACAACCAAGAGTGATCTCCTCCTTCATTTCTCATTAACCTGCCTGTGTATACATCTGCTTCTTGTTCTATTATGGTGTCTGGCTGTAAATCTTCTCTGGAATTGTATGAAGTCACCAACTGAAAGCAAGAGTTGAATAAAAGTTCTAGGCTTGCCAGAAACTTATAAGAGAAGTTCTAGTTCTTCCTGTTTAATATTTTTGAAAACAAAGGAATGTAGTTACTACAGTGATGTAACAGTAACTGTGACAAATAAACAAAGTGAAAACATGATCTAGTTCACTCTGGAAGCTATTAGAATATGGACAGGAGAAGACAGCAGCCTATTGAACTAGATGGACAGAAGAAGAGTTCATGTCTGGCAATCAAGCGTCTATTCTATGCACAATTCTGTGTCCTGGCAGAGACATTTTTTCCCAATGCTAACATAGGCTATTCATCTGGAAGAAAGTGACCACAATACTGGAAGAGACCATTTTCCTTAACTTTCCTTCTCAAAGAGGGAAAAGACTCCCAGCCATTAGCAGGTAATGTCCTCTTTGTGCAGAGGACAGGCCTGTGGGAGAAAGGGTCAGAATGCTAGCCTTGCCTACAGCGTGCTCAGCCTTCCAGAGTCTCCTAGCCCTTTGGTCTCCCTGCACGGTGTGTAATGCTAGGAGGCAGGAGAGCATACCTGTTGGATATAGGAGATAGGACAGCATACCTGAAGGAAATCAGGGAAATTTAAGTGACTAGTCTTACAGTTTTATTCCTAGAAGATCACCCAGCATGACTGTATGGTTAAGAGAAAATTCTCCTTTGTAAGGAGGGATTGAATCCAGGGACACTTTTCCACTGAGCCCCAAACCCAACCCTTTTAGTTTTATTTTGAGACATCTTTCAACTTGCAAGTTGCCTAGGGCCTCACTAAGTTTGCTGAAGTTGGCCTTGAACTTGTCATCTCCTCCTTCCTTTGCCTCCAGCATGCCCAGAGAAGAGACAATTCTTCCTGTGTCTTTGAATAATGCCTTGGAAGACTTACTCCACCTTGATTCAGGAGTAAGAGACAGCAAGGACCAATGTAAGGGGATTTCAGAGAATGCAGAAATAGCCAGCTTAGGGCCTGTGTAAGAACCATTAGGAAGACTCTGGGAAGTTAAGAAGTTTGAGTAATGTTGTTATTTAAGAGTATGGTCAGGATTGCCTGTGAATTGGGAGCTAGCAGGAAGGGGCTTGGAGTGAGGGACGGATCACTCAAACTTGAGCTCAGACCACAGACCCAGTGTTTAGAGTAGTTCTTTTCCAGATGGGAGGAGGGAAGGGATGGGAAACTCAAAGTTAGAATTCAATGGATTATGTATTTTGTATTTTTCTTCTTTCTCTTTGTACCTATTATGGGATACTCAGTTTAGGAGAAGGCAAAAAAAAACTTTGCAATTTCTGCTTTGCCCTTGTGGTGGTCTTCCTTTCTCTTCACATCTCTGTTTCTGTCTGTTTCTCCCTATACCTCTCTCCCATTACTTAACACCTTTCAACATTATTGCCCTGTTCATTCTTTGATTATTTTTAATGTTGTTTACTTCTTTAACATCATCTTACTTTTATATTCTTTTTCATGTCATGCTTCCTGTGCAAAAATTGCACAATTTGGCTCTGTATTCTCAACTGAAAAACTCTCTGTAACCATCTTCTGATCATATCCAGATGTTAACTTCTTAGATAGTGGAAAGTGTTGGAAACCAAGGTGAGGAAGTGGTGAAACTGGCTGCTGGGGTACTGTCTCAGGCTAGGGAACAGACTAGAGAAGGACACAGGGAGACTGCTTTTGTTCTGCCCTGTGAGTCTATAAAGCATCTGCTGGAGAAGTCTTGGCTCTGTGTGTGTAAACAAGAGGGTGAGGATGGCAGTACCTCAGCCCTCTCTGTCTACACCTCACACTGCCAGGATAAGGATGGCCTCTTGAGCACAGAAAGAGAGTACAGAGACAAATATCTGCTCCTAACGAACTGGTAAATTTTCCAAGAGCCCTTCTGTGCCACCATGAGGAGCCTCCATGTAGGTCACTGCACAGAGGGCAGGGTTTCATTTGCTTAGAAAACCAATATACACATCAAGACCAAGAAGAAGCTGAAAGGATCAATAGCAGCTTGAGAGTGATAAGGGAGAACACAGGTGGTTGAATCATTGACTGGAGCAATGGTTTGGTCCCCAGGAGCTGCAGCAATATGAATAGGCTTCTTTGAGGAATGGCTCAAGTAATTTCAATTCAAAAGGAGAGAAAACCGAAGTAGATGTTGCAGCACTCTCCCATGGAGATATGGGCAACATCAACGCTCCCAGCACAGGTGACAGAGACCATCCCAAATGGAAGGGAATGGGAGGGGACAAGAGTGAGTCCCATGAAACCAACAAATGAACACAGCATGGGGAAAGTTATTCATGGAGTCAGGAATCTCTCACATTTTTATCAGCAGGTAGCCTCCTTTTAAAACAAAACAAAATGAAAAAGTACTTGAGCAGAAATAATGCTGGTAGATAATTGAGGAGCAGATTTAGCAGGACATGGAGCAGGGCCTTCCCACCAGGACAGACATTAGCAATACACATATTGGAAGGTTGAAATTTCTAAGGGCAGCAGACTTTCATGATAATTCATTTATTTAATAGAATTGATTGAAAAGAAGAAACTGGTGGGCCAATAATTTTATCTTTCCATTGGATGCATCTGCACTGAATGGATGCACAAAAGATGTTCAGGGTTTGGAGCAATTCCTGAGGATTAGAGTCAAAAAAAAAAAAAAAAAAAAAAAAAAAGACAAGCAAATAATGTCCTTCATTAGTAAGTTTTTATCACTTTCTCATTTAATATTAGTTTTAATGTTTTATTTAATTCAATGCTGCCATGTGGCTTTATAATTTTCTAATAGAAAGAATATAGAAGGCTAAATACTGCCAATCATTACATGCATTGTGGCTGAGTTTAGAGTGAAAATCAGCAATTCTTTGGGAAGTAGCCTTTAAAGAGCCTTCAAGGCTTCTGTGTAGAGAGAGCATCATAGTCTTCCATCATGGTCGTACAAAAGGTATTTTCAGCACTGGCAATTGAACCAATGGGTAAAAAAAGAAACAGGAGAAGAGATTCTTCCCTGAACACTGTCATAGACAGCATGATGAGGTCTGGGCAGGGCTGGAGGGGTGTTTTGACCTTTGGGAATGCAGACTTCCTTACACGTACTGTGCCATGTTATTACCGAAGGCAACGATTCAGAGCCTAGGTGATGGGCTATGGATCCAGAGGACCATTGAGTGCTGGTGTGTCTGTGTGTGAGTGCATGTGCGCGCATGCGTGTGTGTGTGTGTGTGTGTGTGTGTACACATGTGCATGAACTGTGGATTGAACTCAGGCTGGCATTTGTTAGGTGCACACTCTACCACAAAACTACATCCTTCAACCCTAGTGATTTTATTGATTAATCTTTATTTTGAAAGAAAACACAAGAGGAAAAATTAAATAGGTTTTCTGAGATGCAAAGTTAATGGGTTACTTAATTTAGTTTACTGTATTTCATTGGAGAAATCACTCCTTGATTTTAGACTATTTCAATGGAGGCAAAATCTTTTCTGTTAAAAGTGTTTGAAGGATGTGTTGTCTCATTTTCTTTAGATTATGACCAAGTTGGAATGCAGAGCCAAGGCCAGACAGGGAAAGTGTGGTAGTACTGGAGCCTGGTGACTCCCCTCTCTTCTCCTAAGGCTGATCACATCTAGATTAATTGAGAGAACAGTCAGGCACTCCAGTGACTGGTCTTTGAATTGCTGTTAGTAGTAGGCATTTCCCTGCCTTGGGCACCTGAGCATTGGCCCTCAGTCTTCCCCTCTGCAATGGCCCTGGTGCTGCACTCTACTGCATTGCGTGTGGCTAAGTGACACTCTGCCACTAGTCACAGGAAAGTTACTTCCTTCTTTCACTTCCATGAAATTATGACATCCTTTTCTCTTTCCCTTTTACCCACAAACTTTCTAGTTTTGCTTTTTAGGAAAGTTGTAATGAGAAAAAAAATTCGATAGAGCAAAGCAGGGCAGCCTTTCAATTTTCTTTACTTTCCATTATTTGTCTAGATTCATCATAAGAACCTAATGCATGAGCAGCAAGACAAAGCTTTAAGTAGAATGTTCAAAAAAATTAAATTGACAGGCCACGCGTGGTGGTGCATGCCTATTATCCCAGTGACTCAGTGGGCTGAGTCAGGAGGATTGAGAGTTCAAAGCCAGCCTCAGCAATGGCGAGGTGCTAATGAACTCAGTGAAACTCTGTCTCAAATAATACAAAATAGGGCTGGGTATGTGGCTCAGTGGTCAAGTGCTCCGAGTTCAATCCCTGGTACGCCCCAGACGCCCCCATCCCCTCTGCTAAAAAAATCACAATGACAAAAATCAGAAAAAGAAGGAGAGGAAAGAAGGCTTTTTCTCCCTGATATAATAGTCTGGTTCTCACCACCCTGCACTGTAAAAGTGAGACAGAGCCCAAGGAGCAATGATCCCCAATGAGACCTCATTGACTGTGTAACTGACTGAAGGCATTGTGTTTCTGTAAGATAACTTCACAAGAAGGACATTGTCATTCATGAGTACTAGCTGCCCAGCTCAGAAAATCTGAGGAAAACAAGAGTTCTAGAAAGTGGAAGAATGGGACAATAAAACTAAGTGGCAAAATAAATGTTAACTGTCTATTGGAGGTAAAATGATTCTGATTAGAAAAGTCCACGAGCTACCTACTCATAACAAACCTTCCTCTCAGCATCTGAAGACTGTTGAGTCTTTTGATACCTGGTACATGTATCAGGAGAGGAAAAGGTCACTACTGAATGCCAGGGTCCTTGTGACAAGAGGTCCAGTGACAGGGGGAGAGTTTACTATTTTGTCAAAAATGAATAAATAAATAGGTCCCTCTTCAGTAATGGAGTCCTCCCATCATGAAGAGATGGTTCATCTGCTCTGGAGGAGTCTGATGAGTGTGGGCTGAGGACACTGTGTCATCTAAGAGCAGAGGGTGTTACTAGTTGTGATAGCCACCTTGTGAGGCAAGAGGAACTGGGAAAATACTGTTATCTTGAAATTAGTATGTCTACACTCACAAGCAGCTGAATAAGACCTGGATTCCTCCCAGGATTATTGGCAGACTGAGGAGCAATGTAGACTCAGTAAGAAAATGGTGGACAGAAAAGACAAGGTCTACATCAATTCTGGTCTTGTGGCTCAGTGAAGTATGACCACACAGAACTGCAGAAATGTGCTCCAAGAGGAGAGGAACAGAGAATAGGTTACTTACCAGCAATCAGAAGCTTTTGCTGTGAATGAATCCAAAAGCAATCCCATTCAGGAAAACTTTTTAGCCAAAGACCATCTAGTAAAACTTGGAACAAGTACAGAGATTCAGAGGTCTGAGGGAGAAGACTGTATGTCAAAGACGGAGTGAAAAATGAATGCTAGGATCAGGGATAAAAGTTTGTTTTCTAGAACAGTTAAGAATAATATTTACAGATGAAAAATGTGTGTGTGTGTGTGTGTGTGTGTGGTGTGTGCAGTGTGTGTATGGTATACTGGAATTATAGTCCTTTATGGTACCAGGAGGTGACCAGATTTTGTAAAATTGGGTTCTATGGGAGGATAATGTCATCAATGATACCCTGTGCCCAACTCAGACATCTAAAAGGTAAAATTCAGAGGTTTAAGCAGATTAATTGGATAATAACAAAGTACTTATCAAACTAAAAATGATTTGTGTTCTGAAGTTCAAATGACTGTTATAAGCCATCTAGCTACACAAACAGAACAGCCCTTTGCTATCAGCATCTGGTTCTACACATACTTCTGTCTTTAGGGCAAAGGCAATCCCATTTGTCTGATGAGTGTTGATTTGCATGGGCAAATCTGAAATTACCATGAAAACTACCTTCCAGTGTAAAACCTGGGGTACTGCCTGGAAGACCTTGTGGTGATCTTTGTATATAGAGAGGGAGAAGAAATAGCAGTTTTGTTCAGCAGTTGTGAGGATCAAGGATGATACTCCTGTAATAAAGACAGATCAACAAGAGAAAAGTAAACCAGTGTATTTAGACAAAGTTTGCAAGACAGGAAGCTTCCGAAATGAAGATGAGAAGATCCAGGTAAACAATCTTTGATGCTTAGGAAAGATGAAGGGGGTACAGCCTGTGGCAGGATGATTGTCCCAGTGGGGGTCTGATCTAATGGTAACAAACTGGGGGCTCACCAAGGCCTTTTGCTCAGATTCTTCTGGGTGTCTCTGTTTCATGCCTGTTCTCTGGACACAGGGCAGGATGCCAATTGCATGTCTTATGACACACATTTAGGGGAGGATTTTCAGAGAAAAATTTTATGACCAGAGCATTAAAAAAAAGAAAAGAAAAGACTTTCTTACTTCTGTGGTTTTCTAAGTTTTCAAGGTGTTCCATTTGGGGGGAGCATATTCTGAACCCTGACATTAGCTGGAGTTGGGCACAGCCCCTTTACAGTGGCCTATGGATGTCTGGATCTGTGGTGAATAGGATTTAAACTCTTCAGTTGCAACCAGTCTAGCTAAAGAACTCTGACAAGACTTGGAGGATGTGGTAAAGAACAAAGGAACAGAATGTGTCTGAACCAGTGGAACACAGATCTTGGCTGCGTACTCCCTCCTTATACAGTCTTTGGTTTCTTTGGACTGGCTTATACTTAGCATAGTAGTCTCAAACCCTATCCATTTGCCTAAAAATGTCACAACTTCATTCTTCTTTGTAGCTGAGTAATATTCCACTGTGTACATATACCACATTTTCTTTATCCCATTCATCAGCTTAAGGGCACGTCGGTTGGTTCCATAGCTTAGCTATTATGAATTGAGCTGCTATAAACATTGATGTGGCTAAATCACTGAGTAGGCTTATTTTATGTTCTTTGGATATATATCAAAGAGTGGCATAACTGGGTCAAATGGTAGTTTCATTCCAAGTGTTCTGAGGAATCTCCAGACTGCTTTCCACCAAGTCGCAGTCCCGTCAGCAATGTATGAGTGAACCTTTTTCCCCACATCATCACCAACATTTATTGTTACTTTTATTCTTGTTAATTGCCATTCTGATTGGCATGAGATGGAATCTTAGTGTAGTTTTAATTTCCATTTCTCTAATTGCTGGAGATGTTGAACATTTTTCCAGAGGTTTGTTGACTGATCATATTTCTTCTTCTGACATTCTTAATTTTGGTACAGTTTCCCAGTGAAACCTGAACTTTTGTTGCTCTGTACTTTTTGATTACTGATCAGAATCCCTTTTGTTATTATTTGTCTGTTCACACTTTCTATTTTTCACAATTTAATCTTCCCAGTGTATGTATTAATAGTCATTTATCCATCTTTCTGATTACCCAATTTATTAAACTATTGTTCATAGCAGTCTCTAATGTTCCTTGGTATTTCTGTGGTATCAGTTGTAATGTATCCTCTTTTATTCCTGATTTTATTTATTTTGAGCCTTCTCTCTTTTCTTCTTAGTTACTGTAGCCAAAGTCTTAGTCCATCTTGTTTATCTTTGTAGTTTCTGCATTCCTTTCTTCCTGTATTATTATCTCCTTCAGTGATTTGATGATTTTTTAAAGGCATGATTTCATTTCTTTCTCTTAATACTTTGTATACATAAGGCTTTGCTTTGTGGAAACCATGAGGCTTACATATAATATCTTATAGCTGCAATAGTCTATTTTAAGCTGATAACTTAATTTGATTGATAGAAAGCAATACATCTTTAGTTCTCCTGCTACAATGTGTGTTTTTGATGTTATATTTTTTGTATTGTGAATCCATAAACAAATTTTTCTAGTTGTAGTTATTTTTAATACTTTTCAGTTTTACTCTTTCTACCAGAGTTACAAGTGACTTGTACACCACAATTACATTATTAAGTCATCTGGAATTACACTGTATTTGACCTTTAGAGTGAGTTGGTGAAACCAATGCAGCTGCCCAATCTTGAACTTTAAACCTCTAGAACTGCCAAAAAAATAAATAAATAAACCTAAATGTCTTTTCTTTAAAATGTTGCCTATCTCAGGAATTTTTCTACAGTTAACAAAAAATGGACTAATGTGTCCCTCAAAATGTTTATTGTGAGGATTATTCAGAGAACAGAGCAGAGTAAGTTCTCAAAAAGTAGTAACAATACTACAAAAACAATCACTACTACTGCCACTTCTGTGGCTTTTATCTTACTATGTGATGAACACTGATGGCCATTTCAGGTTGGGAGGATCAGAGGCTGCTGGATGTGGCATGAGGAGGAGACCCACTGCTGCACCAGGAAAGGTCAACTTGAAATGAGCTCCCAAGTCATTCTGAAGGCATGCCCTAACCACCAGACTCCTGGGACTGATCTCCCTCTCAGTAGAGTGGACTGAGTTCTGAAACGCCTTGCATTGGTCTTTGTGTTGTGAGCCATGGAAGATTCCATGCTTATCCTAAGGTGCTTGGCAGAAAGGAGACACCTGAAGAAATTACTCAGTCCATCTGCGAAGGGTGAGGCTCCCAGGCCCAGGAGGTAGGGCCAGGCCCCTGGGAACGTTGCAGAGGAAGGCACCCAGCCCAGGTGGTAGCTGTAAATTGAGGGGAACCTCTAGAAGGGAACTGACCAGCGAGACTCCCCACCAGGTGAGTCTTCCTGCTGGGTGAGGTTTCCCCACAAGGACGGTAAAACCAGAGACTCAGGCCCAAACAGGCCTTGCCTCAGCCCGCAGCCTAGGTCCCCTTTGGATGACCATTGGTCAACAAGTGGAGGCACCTCTGCCCACTAGCAGGGATTATACCCCACCTGAAGGCCACCACTCCTAGAGAGGCAGCTTCCTTGTGGAGCACCGCATTATCAACTTCCTCCAAGACTTCAGCCTACTGAAGGCTAAGAGGGGATATATATAGAAATCTTCAGGGACATTGTAAGTCAATAGAGGAAATCTGCAATATCTCAGCGGTCCACTGATACCTGAACAATATGAGAAAACAAGGAACGAAAATGCTGCAAACAAATCCAGATGTTACATCAATAAAACCCAATGACAGCATGGCAGAAGAAATGACAGAAAAGGAGTTCAGAATGTACATAATTAAAATGATCAGAGAAGCAAATGATGAGATGAAAGAGCAAATGCAAGCATTGAATGATCGCACCGATCGACAGTTAAAAGAGCAAACACAGGAAGCAAAAGATCATTTCAATAAAGAGTTAGAGATATTGAGAAAAAAAACAAACAGAAATCCTTGACATGAAGGAAACAATAAACCTAATTAAGAACTCCATAGAAAGCATATCCAGTAGGATAGAACACCTGGAAGACAGAACCTCAGACAAAATATTTAACCTTGAAAACAAAGTTGAACAAACAGAGAAGATGGTAAGAAATCATGAACAGAATCTATAAGAACTATGGGATATCATGAAAAGGCCAAATTTAAGAATGATTGGGATTGAGGAAGGCCTAGAGAAACAAGCCAAAGGAATGAACAATTTATTCAATGAAATAATATCAGAAAATTTCCCAAATCTGAGAATGAAATGGAAAATCAAGTTCAAGAGGCTTATAGAACTCCAAATACACAAATTACAACAGACCCACACCAAGGGCACATTATAATGAAAATACCTAACATACAAAATAAACACAGAATTTTAAAGGCTGTGAGAGAAAAGCACCAAATTACATTCAGGGGGAAACCAATACGGATATCAGCAGAATTTTTCAATCCAGACCCTAAAGATAGAAGGGCTGGAACAATACATTTTTCAAGCCCTGAAAGAAAATGGATTGCCAACCAAGAATCTTATACCAGCAAAACTTACCTTCAAATTTGACGATGAAATAAAATCCTTCCATGATAAACAAAAGCTAAAAGAATTTACAGAAAGAAAGCCAGCATTACAGAACATTCTCAGCAAAATATTCCATGAGGGAAGAGATGAAAAACAAAGAAGCAACTCAAAAGGGAGGATTATCCTAAGGAAATTGTCAAATAAAGGAGGAAACAAGTTGTGTCAAACAAATAAATAAATAAAATTTTAAAAATGAACCAAATGACCGGGAAACCAAATCATTTCTCTAAAATAACCCTGAATGTTAATGGCCTGAATTCATCAATCAAAGACATAGAACTGGCAGACTGGATTAAAAAGAAAGATCCAACAATATGTTTGCCTGCAAGAGACTCACCTCATAGAAAAAGATACCCATAGACTAAAGGTGAAAGGATGGGGAAAAACATACCATGCACATGGACTCAGCAACAAAGCTGGAGTATCCATCCTCATTTCAGATAATGTGGACTTCAAGCCAAAGTTAGTCAGAAGGGATAAAGAAGGGTCATTTCATACTGCTTAAGGGAAGCATAAATCAGCAAGATATAACAATCATATACATCTATGCCTCAAACACTGGCTCATCCATGTATGTCAAACAAATCCTTCTCAATTTCAGAAACCAAATAGACCATAACACAATAATACTAGGTGATTTTAACACGCCTCTCTCACCACTGGACAGATCTTCCAGACAAGAAACTGAACAAAGAAACCATAGAACTCAATAACACAATCAATAATTTAGACGTAACGGACATTTATAGAATATTCATCCAACCAAGAGTGAATACACTTTCTTCTCAGCAGCACATGGATCCTTCTCTAAAATAGACCATATATTATGCCACAAAGGTAATGTAAGCAAATACAAGAAGATAGAGACACTAGCATGTATTCTATCAGATCATAATGGATTGAAGTTAGAAATAAATGAAAGAGTAAAACACAGAAAGTATTCCAACACCTGGAGATTAAACAATATGCTATTATATGATGAATGGAAAACAGAAGATATTAGGAAGGAAATTAAAAATTCTTAGAGGTAAATGAGAACAAAGAAACATCGTATCAAAATCTCTGGGAACACTATGAAAGCAGTACTTAGAGGGAAATTTATTTCATGGAGTGCATTTTATAAAAGAAGTAAAACTCAACAAATAAAACGACCTAACACTACAGCTCAAAGCCCTAGAAAAAGAAGAACAGAACAGCACCAAAAGTAGTAGAAGACAGGAAATAGTTAAACTCAGAGCTGAAATCAATGAAATTGAAACAAAAGAAACAATACAAAAAATTGACAAAATAAATAGTTGGTTCTTCGAAAAAATAAACAAAATTGATAAACCTTTAGCCACACTAACAAAGAGAAGACGAGAAAAAACCCAAATCACTAAAATTCGGAATGAACAAGGAAATATCACAACAGACACGAGTGAAATACAAAACATAATTAGAAGCTATTTTGAAAATCTATACTCCAACAAAATAGAAAATTTCGAAGACATCAACAGGTTTCTAGAGACATATGAATTGCCTAAACTGAACGAGGAGGACATAAACAATTTAAATAGACCAATTTCAAGTACTGAAATAGAAGAAGTCATCAAAAGCCTACCAACAAAGAAAAGTCCGGGACCAGATGGGTTCTCAGCCGAGTTCTACAAAACCTTTAAAGAGGAGCTCATTCCAATACTTCTCAAAGTATTCCATAAAATAGAAGAGGAGGGAACCCTCCCAAACTCATTCTATGAAGCCAATATCACACTGATACCTAAACCAGACAGAGACTCATCAAGGAAAGAAAATTTCAGACCAATATCCTTAATGAACATCGACGGCAAAAATTCTCAACAAAATTTTAGCAAAGTGCATACAAAAACATATTAAAAAGATAGTGCACCATGATCAAGTGGGTTTCATCCCAGGGATGCAAGGTTGGTTCAACATCAGGAAATCAATAAACATAATTCACCATATTAATAGACTTAAAGTCAAGAATCACATGATTATTTCAATAGATGCAGAAGAAAGCATTTGATAAATACAGCACCCCTTCATGCTCAAAACACTAGGAAAATAGGGATAGTGGGAACATTCCTTAACATTGTAAAGGCCATTTATGCTAAGCCCATGGCTAATATCATTCTAAATGGTGAAAAACTGAAAGCATTCCCCCTAAAAACTGGAACAAGGCAGGGATGCCCTCTTTCACCACTTCTATTCAACATCGTTCTTGAGACTCTGGCCAGAGCAATTAGACAAACCAAAGAAATTAAAGGGATACGAATTGGAAAAGAAGAACTCAAACTATCCCTGTTCGCTGATGACATCATTATATATTTAGAGGAACCTGGAAATTCCACCAGAAAACTCTTAGAACTCATAAGTGAATTCAGTAAAGTAGCAGGTTACAAGATCAATGCCCATAAATCCAACGCATTTTTATACATAAGTGATGAATCTTCAGAAAGAGAAATTAGGAAAACTATCCCATTCCCAATAGCCTTGAAAAAAAATAAAATACTTGGGAATCAATCTCACAAAAGAGGTGAAAGACCTCTACAATGAGAACTATACAACACTAAAGAAAGAATTTAAAGAACACCTTAGAAGATGGAAAGATCTTCCATGTTCTTGGATAGGAAGAATTAATATTGTCAAAATGGCCATACTACCTGAAATGTTATACAAATTCAATGCAATTCCAATTAAAATCCCAA
This sequence comes from Sciurus vulgaris, assembly GCF_902686455.1. Lineage (NCBI taxonomy): Eukaryota > Metazoa > Chordata > Mammalia > Rodentia > Sciuridae > Sciurus > Sciurus vulgaris. The sequence goes on from NC_136476.1 coordinate 39,822,427, forward strand.
TGACGTACCTTACAGAAATAGAGCAAGCAATTATGAAATTCATCTGGAAGAATAAGAAACCCAGAATAGCTAAAGCAATCCTTAGCAGGAAGAGTGAAACAGGGGGTATTGCAATACCAGATCTTCAACTCTACTACAAAGCAATAGTAACAAAAACGGCATGGTATTGGTACCAAAATAGAAAAGTAGATCAATGGTACAGAATAGAGGACACGGACACAAACCCAAATAAATACAATTTTCTCATACTAGACAAAGTTGTCCAAAATATGCAATGGAGAAAAGATAGCCTCTTCAACATATGGTGCTGGGAAGACTGGAAATCCATATGCAACAGAATGAAACTAAACCCATATCTCTCACCATGCACGAAACTAAACTCAGATGGATTAAGGACCTTGGAATCAGACCAGAGACCCTGCAGATTATAGAAGAAAAAGTAGGTCCAAATCTTCACCTTGTTGGTCTACGATCAGACTTCCTTAACAGGACTCCCATAGCACAAGAAATAAAAGCTAGAATCAACCACTGGGATAGATTCAAACTAAAAAGCTTTCTCTCAGCAAAGGAAACTATCAGCAATGTGAAGAAAGAGCCTACAGAGTGGGAGAATATCTTTGCCAATCATACTTCAGATAGAGCACTAATATCCAGAATCTATAAAGAACTCAAAAAACTCTACTCCAAGAATTCAAATAATCCACTCGACAAATGGGCTAAGGAAATGAATAGACACTTCACAGAAGAAGATCTACAAGCAATCAGCAAACATATGGAAAAATGCTCAACATCTCTACTAATAAGAGAAATGCAAATCAAAACCACCCTAAGATTCCATCTCACCCCAATTAGAATGGCGATTATCAAGAATACGAGCAACAACAGGTGTTGGCGAGGATGTGGGGAGAAAGGTACACTCATACATTGCTGGTGGGGCTGCAAATTAGTGCAGCCCCTCTGGAAAGCAGTGTGGAGATTCCTTCAACAACTTGGAATGGACCCTCCATTTGACCCAGCTATCCCACTCCTTGGCCTATACCCAAAGGACTTAAAATCAGCATACTACAGAGATACAGCCACATCAATGTTCATAGCTGCTCCATTCAGAATAGCCAGACTGTGGAACCAACCTAGATGCCCTTCAATTGATGAGTGGATAAAGAAACTGTGGTATATATATACAATGGAATATTACTCAGCCATAAAGAATGATAAAATTATGGCATTTGCAGGCAAATGGATGAAATTGGAGAATATCATGCTAAGTGAGATAAGCCAATCTCAAAAAGCCAAAGGACGAATGATATCGCTAATAAGTGGAGGATGACACATAATGGGGGGGAGGGAAGGGTTAGTGTTAGGGTTAGAGTTAGGGTTAGGGAGGGGGGCAAGTATAGAGGAAGGAACTACTGTATAGAGGGAAAAGAGGGGTGGGAGGGGTGGGGGGAAGGGAAAATATAACAGAATGAGTCAAACAACATTACTCTATGTAAATTTATGATTACACAAATGGTATGCCTTTACGCCATGTACAAACAGAGAAACAACATGTATCCCATTTGTTTACAAAAAAAAAAAGAAAAAAGAAAGTCGTCAATACATGGGGAAAGTGTGGGGGTCAGGGTCAATCTTAGTGACTTCTAATTGAGAAGAATGGATCCACAGAAACCTTACTAGACAAGGTAGTGATGAACAAGAAAAGAGTAATTGGGGTTGATTATGTGAAAAAGAAAACCGAGAGGTTGTAATCTGAGACAGGGGAGAAAATTAGGGTATGATCTGAAGCAGACTGTAGGGTTTTTATTTCTATACAGTTTTTACTTTTGAAATATATATTTGTTCAAAAGAATTTCACATAGTAGTAAGTGATATTAGAATCTTTTATATTGCATTAATTTTAAATCATGATACCTTTAATTACCATGATCAATTTTCCTATATTTGTAGGTGCTATGTTAAATGTCAGAAGGCTGCTCTGTGGATTGAAACCCTGACCACAGTGGGAAATATGATAGAACCAGGGACCTTGTGAGAGCTGGATCCTAGAATTAGTGAGTGGAAATGTCACTGGAGTAGGTGGCAGGTGACTAAGAGAAGAGAAGGAGTCCCCTGCTTCCTGCCACCTGAGGAGCAGGTCATTGGCATTTCATCAGATTCAGACTTACATCTGTTTTGCGTTTCAATCAGGTGCAATCATAATTTTTCTAGGTATATCACCACAGAAGTAAAAATGATGTGTTGATGATTTTTGGAAATAATGATTCAGTTTTGTTGCATTTTTACTTTGCTGTTTGAATTCTAACCTCAAGATGAAAATGAAAGTAATTCAAAAACCTCAGGCAACACTTTTCTCAGGAAATATGAAATGAAAAGACTGTGTAGGCAGAACTAGGTGGTGATCCCCATCCCTCCACAGCACAGAAGAAAGGCAGTGAGGGAACAGCTGACTGGAGAGGTGACAGAGCAAATGTTCCAAGATTGATTACTTGACAGTCTGAGACCTGCGGAGACTTCAAGTTTGATTACCAGGGCAGAGATCCTCAACACTGAACCCAGACTAGGGTGCTGTGAGCAGGGAGGGGAAGAGAGAGAGAGAGAAGGAGAGGAAGAGCACAGAAGCTCACTCCCTTAACCACAGGTGGGAAAAAAAGAGACCAAATTAAAATGCAAGAGGACAACAAGGTCAGTGATGGAGATTAAGCAGTTTAACCCAAATTGTGGCCTCAAAGCCCTGCTGAGCATCAAAGTCATTTTGTGGAGCCCACAGCTGGCCTGTTGTCCTACAGTAAGTGAAATCAACATGGCATCTCCTCACCTCCAGGTGCAAGAAATAAAACCAGGGAGAGTATCCCTGCAGTGGGATGTCTCAATAATCTGTCCAGAAAGACCTTGCAGATGAGTGACTCCTAGCTGAAAGTGGCTGCAATCCCCTACCCCTCACCAGGAACAAGAGGGGCAGGGTGCAGACTGCCCCTGGAAGTGCTAGCCTCACTCCACACAGCCACTGTGGCAGCCTAGACAGAGAAGGCACAGAAGCCACAGAGTCAGGAAGTGGAAGTGCAGAGCAGGCAGGAAAGCCGTCTGTGTCCCAGCAGCAGTGGGGGACAGCATCTGAAGTTAGAGCTGCATGGGGTGGGAGATTGCACCTGGGTAGGATGGCTGTGTCATCCCAGGCAGCAGAGAGTCGGCCCCCAGGATGCCTGGCTGTAGCCAGCAGGAGCTTGGACCATGTTTGTGTCTGTCCCAGTCAGTGGAGGGAGCAGGGCTGGTGGTTTGTACCCTGGGGCTGTGGGATCTAGAAATGATGGAAACCAAGCTAAGACTTTTAACCAGTACTGGAGAAAGTGTCCAGTCATTTCTGAGTAGGTCAGGGAGGTCACTTTACACTACAGACCACCCCATGGAGAACAGGCCCCCATGCTTACAGATAGCCACAAGGCTCTATGTCACTTGACATGGCACCTATAATGTGGAGTGGGTGGGCAGTGACCCAGGGCAGTCAGAGTGACTGAGCAGATCCAGGCATCCTGAGTGTCTGCACACAGGATAAAGAGCCAACAGACAGAGTTCCACACCCTCTGAGCATCCAGCTTCAGGCACTTGGGCTGACAAGTGAGAGCAGGCTGGGGAGGGCCACGGCCATCTCAAGGATTGGCTCCTGTGCCCCAGCACCTCTTGGGTATCCAAAGCTGAAAGAGATGGACATCTTCTAAGTGCTCCAAATCCAAATCCTGACAAAATTGAAACAAGCATTCAGTAAGAATTTTCTTCACCTCGGCATTTTTATTATAAATAGCCCTCTCATCAACCAACTTTGATTGTATATATATATATATATATATATATATATATATATATATATATATATATATTACTCTTCACTTTGATTTGATAGGTGTTAACATAGTATTTTATATTTGGCTTTCAACTAGTTTCACATTATTTTTTCTATGTTTTTTAAAGCATTTTTGAAATTATTCTCTTTTTTCTTAGCTCAGAGTTCCATTTTCTCCCCTTACACCCTCTTTTTCCTTTTACATTTCCTGCTATCAATTGCCCTATCCATTTTTTTTCCATTTGCCTTGATTTGCTTATACTTTTGTGTCTTATATTTTCTTTAATTCTTGCTTTCACTGTTCTTTTGTCTAAATTTTCTTCCTCTTTTTTTGCATCTACATAATATTGTAGAAATATACCTCATTCAATTAATAATAGTAATGATAATAATAATATTTTCACCCTATTCAAAAACCATACTACAAATTTATACCTACATTAGAAAAACTGTGGAGAACAGTTTCAACAAGTTTTTGGTTTTTCCTAAGTTTGAATAGTTTGTGATGTTGCTCTAAAGTGATTGTAGTACATAGGATTAGTAGTTTCTCTCAAATGATGATAATATTTATCTCAAAGTTATAATGAGAAGCAGATGGCATACACTGAGTGAAGTACCCATAGATGTGAATTTGCCCACCCTGGGGCTCTGAAAGGAAAGATGCTCACTATATAGTCCCTTGCATACAAGAAACTAAAAGTCATCCTACTAGTATTAGCAGTATAAAAAAGGAGGGGAAACAAACCTCTTCAAAAAGCCCATAAGACTTCAAAAGTTGACCTCATGGATACCATATAGAAGGAAATGACCTAAAAAGAATTTAGAAAGTTCATAGTGAAAATCATCAACAAGCTAAAAGAAGATGTAAGAAATGAACTTAGAAACAGAAGAAGTGAAAGATAATTTCACATGAAGATACAGAGACTCTGAGAATGTACAAAGAGAAATCCTAGAAATGAAACTCAATAAATCAAATTAAGCATTCATCAGAAAAAGCATCACCAATAGATTAGATGACTTTGAGGACACATTTTGAGGAATTTGATACCTATTGATTTACGCAAGTTAGTTATATTAAATTCATTGAGTAAAGATTTTTAGAAAGTTAATTGGAATACCAATAGTTTTTCAGATTTACTTTTGACTGAATACTATTATTTACACATTTATAACTCTGAATTTGACACAGAGTTTAAATTTAACACTTTTACTCATGAAGGAGTCATATTCATTGTGTATATAAATACATACACTTGTGTATTGAAATTCATTAGACTGGGCATGGTTGTACACACCTTTAATTCTAGTGATTGTGGAGGCTGAGACAGAAGGATCATAAGTTTGAGGCCAGCTGAGCAACCAAGGGAGGCTATAGCAACTTAGCATGACCCTGCCTCAAAATAAAAATAAAAGGGCTAGGGATGTGGCTCAGTGGTAAAACCCTTCTGGGTTCAGTATCAAGTAAATCCCCACCTATAAAAAGTTAATAGGCATTTCAGTGAAAAATGATTCTCAAATGAGGTCTGGGGACAGGGGAGGAGGAACACATAATGAAAATATGGTTTGGAAACACTGTTCTAAATACATGTAGTGAAAGCACAATGGAAAATAAAAACAGAAGTAGAAAGTTCTAGGGGTTGACATTCAGAAAATTGAAAGTATATTGGTTCCTATTTAAGACATGGGACCAAATCAAGAGTTTCAGAAAACCTAGAGGCAAAGGTACAGAATCACCCATCTCAGGCAGCCCAGCAGCATCTACAGGAACCACAATGGCCTTGCCTTTGGCTTTCCTGCTGCCCCTGGTGGTGCTCAGCTACAAGTCCACCTGTTCTATGGGCTGTCACCTGCCTCAGATCTACAACCTGGGTCTTGAAACTCCTGAGAGAATGAGGAGGGGGTCCTGATGCTCCTGGAGAAAATGAGGAGAGTTCCCACCTTGTCCTGCCTGAACTACAGAAGGACTTTGCCTTCCCCAGGAGCAGTTGGATGGTGAGCAGGTGCAGAAGGCTCAAGCTGTCTCTGTCCTCCACGAGATGACCCAGCAGGTCTTCAACCTCTTCAGCACCCAGGAGTCCTTTGCTGCTTGGGAGAAGACCCTCCTGGACACATTCCTCACTGGCCTCTATCAGCAGCTGGATGACCTGAAAGCCTGTGTGACCCAGCAGGTGGGGGTGGAAGAGGCTCCCCTGAGGGCTCTGAGGAGGTACTTCCACAGGCTCACTGTCTACCTGAAGGGGAGGAAACACCTCCCTTGTGCCTGGGAGGTGGTCAGAGCAGAAATCGTGAGATCCTTCTCTTCATCAGCAAACTTGTATGAAAGACTAAGGAGTAAGGAATGAGACCTGGTCCAACAGGAAATGCTTCTCACTGAGGATACGCCTTACCACACTCCCTCAAGGTCTGCCATTTCAAAGACTATCATACCTGCAGTAATTTTCACAATAATCAATTTGTCAGATGTTTCCAGGATTTTGTGCAACATTGGTTTTTGTTCTACAGGCAGTATACCCTTACATCCCTGCAGCTGTGTCTATTTATCTTTTAAAAATATTTATCTATTTAACTATTTATAAAATTAATTTATTTCATCTATTTAGTATTATGCATATATTTACAATATGAACAATAAAACCAGTCATTTTCTTTATATTTCATTGATGTTTTGCATTCTTCATTCAGTACTTCTTCAATTTTCTTAACTCTTTACATCTTCAGGAGGACAAGAAGTTGGAGAAATATGTATTTTCATTATTTTCCATTTAAATTTCAATAGCAATGAAAATTTTTGTTCCAAATGGTAATCTCTATATTGAGTTAATTTTGTGCACATCATTATATTTGCTTATAGAGAAGTTGAAACCAACAGAAAATCAATAAACTCTGGATATGATGAAAGAAAAGTATGAAAATCTCTCCTAGAAGAAAAAAAAAATAACAGAAATTCTCTGACTCATCTTTCTACTTACTTCTAAGGGGTTTCTGCTTAGATAACCTCCCTGTCTCATGAATTACCCCAATTCTATGTATTTTCCCTCTGTAGTGATGGTTTCAATGCACACAACAGCTTACTGAAATTCTTGCATAATTTCTGAAATTTAGTTTTTAACTGATACATGAAAACACAAAAGTGATGCAGATGAGTGGGATATCATGCTATGTTTGATGTAATATTTTAATTGGGTTACACACATTCACCTCCTTGAACATTTATAGTGTCTCTCTTGTGAAACCCTACAAGATCCCTCCCTCCAGCTTTTTCAAACACACAGTGGTTAAGTGCCATGTCACCACATCCTGCAATGCCCCCCAGCTTCTTCCTCTTTTCCGGTTTTAATGTGGAGCCCATTGATCAGCTTTTCCCATCTTTCCCCACCTTCTTCTGTGTTTGGCCTCTGGCAAGCACCACTGTGCTCTCAGCTTCTAAGAGAAGCTTCTTCCTGTCCTGGCTCATTTCACTTTACATGAAGGTCTCCAGTTCCATCCAGGCTGCAGATCACAGGTTCTCATTATGTTCTTTTGGCTGAATCATGCTGCATTGGGTGGTGCTCCTGCTGCCCGGCATCTGCCCCTGACGCTCCATTTGTGCCAGTTCTCTGGTTTGTTGATGGCAGTGTCACATTTTAAGTCTCCTGAGGAATCAACTGAAAATTTGAAATTATCTAATCTCATATTAATTCTTTATTCTGTCAGGTTTTTATTTTCATCTATCATATGAAAGAAGAGTTTTTATTGCTTTTTATACAGATTGTGTGGGAAATCACTGTTAATAATTATACACATCATTTAACAACAGATAAATCCATAATCATAAAGCTATTTACCCTTTTTCTATAACAATTTTAGGAAATACATGTTTTAACAATCCACTAGCTTATTTTCCACTTTGATATATTAGTTTTCTGACTGTAAAATCTTGCTTATTTTCATTTTCCTGTAGAGAAAGCTGTGTGAAGAACTCTTTATTATTTCCTTCCTTCTGATTCAATTTATTAAAAAATATTTTATTTAGAGACAGGGTCTCACTGATTTGCTAAGTGCCTTGCTAAGTTGCTGAGGTCAGCTTTGAACTCATGATCTTCATTCCTCAGCCTCCAAGGAAGGTGCTGGGATTACAGGCATGTATCACATTTTTTCTTTTCGGTTTTTGCCGTGCTGGGGATTTGAACCCAAGGCATTGTGCTTGCAAGGCAAGCACTCTACCAACTGAGCTATATCCCTCATATAGGAAAATGATTTTATGAATCTTATAATCTTAGGGATTAAAAACAAATCCATCTGCAATGAATGTAACAGTCTGGGGCACTTCCATCAGAAGGTGGAAACATGAAACTGGATCAAAAAATTTCTCATCATCAATATCCAAAGTTAAAAGTAAAATTGAGTGAAAACCAGTCTTAAAAAAAAAAAAGATGACACCATTGCATCTATCAGTCAAAGACAGCGAGCCACAGTTCAAGTATTTTGGGATGAAAACATCAGAATTTCAAAATAAGTAATATGAACTAATTTAATGAATTATTACATGTGATATAGGATTCTACACTTAGTTTAGGTTGAACCTGAACACAAGTTTGATTCTTAGAAATTCATTAATCATCTGTGGGAGTCAGTCTTCCCAAATGGAAACTGTAGTTGCATGTATCTAACACTAAAACATTGAAAAACACTTAGCAGAGTATCCTACATTGAATTAGGGTTTAAGGGTGAGATCTAATTCATCATTTATTCTTTGAGCTTGTATAAGAAAAATGAACTCTCTAAAGTCACTGTTTCTGGTGAGAAAAACAGCTACATTTAAAAACTTGAAATGAGAGTTGTCCCAGAGAAGACTTGCAATAGATACACTTTGACATTGAAGGTAAGTTTGATTAATATTCAAATTGAACTGGTGGTTTGTAAATGTCTTGTTAGAGACTAAAACTGATGTTGGAAATACGTATGTGTGTGGTGGGGTGAAAAATATCACATGGTATATAATATACAATTGTTGGTTACATATGTGTGTGTGTGTGTGTGTGTGTGTGTGTGTAGGTGCGCAAACACATGTCATTTGTGGATTGTGATACCTCCCCCTTGTTCCCTACGTTTCACTGGGATTACAGGTGCATGCTAGGGAGTAATCCAAGTGGCTAGGGGGGCTGAGGCAGGAGTTCAAACTAGCCTCAGCAAATTAGCAAGGCCCTAAGATGCTGTCTCAAAATTAAAAAAGAAAAATAAAAAGACTGAGATGTGGCCTGGGGGTTAAGTGCCTCTGGGTTTAATGCTTTGTATTAAAAAAAAAAAAGAGAGAGAGAGAAAAAACATAATGATAGAGTCACAGAGTAAAATGCAACTTTGAGAATGAAAGAATATATTTTCATATCATTGATCACACATATCAGACACATGCTACCATATGGTCAACCTGAAGACTTTAAGCTAAGGGATATGACTTTATAAAAATAATTGTTGTAAAAAAACAGCATGGTATTGGCACCAAAATAGCCCCATGAAGAACAATGAAACAGAAGACAACACACAGAGACAAACCCACACAAGTATAGTTATCTCTTTAGGCAAATGTGCCATAGACACATGCTGGAAAAAAGATAGCTTCTTTAACAGCTGGTGCTGGAAGAACTGGAAATCCAAATGCAGCAGAATGAGATTTAACCCCTATTTCTCACCCTGCCCAAAACTCAACTCAAAGTGGATCAAGGACCTGGACATTAAATGAGAGACTGTGTGCCTCCTAGAAGAAAGTGTAGGCCCAACTCCCTATCAGGTCAGCTTAGGAACCATATCCTCAACAAGACTCCTAAACTGCAAGAAGTAAAATCCAGGATCAACAAATAGGTTGGAATCAAACTAAAAAGCTTCTTCACAGCAAAGGAAACAATTAGGGATCTGAAGAGAAGCCTTCCAGAATGGGAGCAGATCTTTGCCAACTACACCTCTAATAGACCACTCATCTCCAGGATATATAAAGAACTCAAAAAAAATTAATATGCCAAAAAACCAAATAAGCCAATTAATAAAACCACAAAGGAACTGAAAAGGCACTTCACAGAAGAAGAAATATGATCTATCTATCTATCTATCTATCTATCTATCTATCTATCTATCTATCTATCTATCTATGAAAACATGTTTAACATCTCTAGCAAGTAGAGAAAAGTACTTTAAAATCACACTGAGATTCCATCTCACTCCAGTCAGAATGGCAATTTTCAAGAATTAAAGTACCAATAAATATTGGCCATGATATGGGGAAAAAGGTACACTCATATATTGCTGATGGACTGCAAATGGGTGCAAGCACTCTGGAAAGCAGTCTGGAGATTTCTCAGAAAACTTGCAATGGAACCACCATTTGACCCAGCTACCCCACTCCTCAGCATTTACCCAAAGGATGTAAATTCAGCATACTACCATGACACACCCACATCAATGTTTATAGCAGCTCAATTCACAATAGCTAACTCTGGAATCAATCCAGGTGCCCTTCAGCAGATGAATGGACAAAGAAAATATGGTATAGATACACAATGGAAAATACTTAGTTATAAGCAAGAACAAAATTATGGCATTTGCCGGTTATCAGATAGAACTGGAGACTATCATGCTATGTGAAATAAGCCAATTCCAAAAACCCAAAGGATGAATTTTCTGTCTGATATTCCAATGCTAACATACAATAAGAGGAGGGGGAAGAATAGAAGATATGTATCAGAACAGTGACCCCTCCTCAACTCTCTCAGTAGCTTCCTGAAAACTCATGATTTTTTTAAAAAGTAATTCTGGGAGGTGTCCTGAGAAAACTGAAGAAAGGACCCCCTTCTTGTGGTTGTCTAAACTGTAGACTAAGTCAGGCAGATTTCTGGATGCAAAGTTCATCTCCTTAACAGAAGTGAAATATGCATGGTATCCCCTTGTGGATTCTCATGCCTGGCACATTCTTCCCTATTCTTCTGGACCACAGTCTTTATTTAGGAAATCACCATAATCATCTTCCCCTTTTTCTATAATCTGTCTCTGTTTTGAAAGCCTTCAAAATCCCTCCCTCTAGCTTTTTCACATGCACAGTATGTTATTTCGGTACAGTCACCACATCCTGCACTCACCCACCATCTTCTTGTTCCTTTCCAGTAGGATTGTGGCACTCACTGATCAGCATTTCCTATCTTGCCTCACCTTCCACTTTTCTCTGGACTCTGGTAAGCACCACTCACTCTATACTCCTATGATATCAGTTTGTTTTCAAATGTGAGTGAGATCCTGTGGCACTTGTTTTCCTGTCCTGCTCAATTCATTTTACATGGTGATCTCCAGTTCCATCCATGCTGCAGATCTCAGGTTTTCATTCTTTTGTGTGTATGAATAATATATCATATAGCATGTAATGTATAATTATTTTAAGATATAATTATAATACACATATACATATGTGTACACATTTTCACCCTAAATCCCTGGATCCTATCATATGTCACTCCTATATCACTATAGTTTCCTCCCTTTCTGGTTCAGAAATCTCCAGTGTTAGTGGCATGGTGGTGTGTGACTGTAATCCAGAGGTACTCCAGGACGAGGCAGAAGGATGGTAGGTTCAATGGCAGCTCAGTAACCTAGTCAGGCCCTAAGCAATGTAGGGAGACACTGCCTCAAAATCAAATTGTAAAAAGAGCCTAGATGTGGCTCCTTGGTTAAGTGCCCCTGGGTTCAATCCCTGGTATCAAACAAACAAACTAAACCAGAAAAAAATCCCACAAAAACAACCAAGAGTGATCTCCTCCTTCATTTCTCATTAACCTGCCTGTGTATACATCTGCTTCTTGTTCTATTATGGTGTCTGGCTGTAAATCTTCTCTGGAATTGTATGAAGTCACCAACTGAAAGCAAGAGTTGAATAAAAGTTCTAGGCTTGCCAGAAACTTATAAGAGAAGTTCTAGTTCTTCCTGTTTAATATTTTTGAAAACAAAGGAATGTAGTTACTACAGTGATGTAACAGTAACTGTGACAAATAAACAAAGTGAAAACATGATCTAGTTCACTCTGGAAGCTATTAGAATATGGACAGGAGAAGACAGCAGCCTATTGAACTAGATGGACAGAAGAAGAGTTCATGTCTGGCAATCAAGCGTCTATTCTATGCACAATTCTGTGTCCTGGCAAGAGACATTTTTTCCCAATGCTAACATAGGCTATTCATCTGGAAGAAAGTGACCACAATACTGGAAGAGACCATTTCCTTAACTTTCCTTCTCAAAGAGGGAAAAGACTCCCAGCCATTAGCAGGTAATGTCCTCTTTGTGCAGAGGACAGGCCTGTGGGAGAAAGGGTCAGAATGCTAGCCTTGCCTACAGCGTGCTCAGCCTTCCAGAGTCTCCTAGCCCTTTGGTCTCCCTGCACGGTGTGTAATGCTAGGAGGCAGGAGAGCATACCTGTTGGATATAGGAGATAGGACAGCATACCTGAAGGAAAATCAGGGAAATTTAAGTGACTAGTCTTACAGTTTTATTCCTAGAAGATCACCCAGCATGACTGTATGGTTAAGAGAAAATTCTCCTTTGTAAGGAGGGATTGAATCCAGGGACACTTTTCCACTGAGCCCCAAACCCAACCCTTTTAGTTTTATTTTGAGACATCTTTCAACTTGCCAAGTTGCCTAGGGCCTCACTAAGTTGCTGAAGTTGGCCTTGAACTTGTCATCTCCTCCTTCCTTTGCCTCCAGCATGCCCAGAGAAGAGACAATTCTTCCTGTGTCTTTGAATAATGCCTTGGAAGACTTACTCCACCTTGATTCAGGAGTAAGAGACAGCAAGGACCAATGTAAGGGGATTTCAGAGAATGCAGAAATAGCCAGCTTAGGGCCTGTGTAAGAACCATTAGGAAGACTCTGGGAAGTTAAAGAAGTTTGAGTAATGTTGTTATTTAAGAGTATGGTCAGGAATTGCCTGTGAATTGGGAGCTAGCAGGAAGGGGCTTGGAGTGAGGGACGGATCACTCAAACTTGAGCTCAGACCACAGACCCAGTGTTTAGAGTAGTTCTTTCCAGATGGGAGGAGGGAAGGGATGGGAAACTCAAAGTTAGAATTCAATGGATTATGTATTTTGTATTTTTCTTCTTTCTCTTTGTACCTATTATGGGATACTCAGTTTAGGAGAAGGCAAAAAACTTTGCAATTTCTGCTTTTGCCTTGTGGTGGGCTTCCTTTCTCTTCACATCTCTGTTTCTGTCTGTTTCTCCCTATACCTCTCTCCCATTACTTAACACCTTTCAACATTATTGCCCTGTTCATTCTTTGATTATTTTTTAATGTTGTTTACTTCTTTAACATCATCTTACTTTTATATTCTTTTTCATGTCATGCTTCCTGTGCAAAAATTGCACAATTTGGCTCTGTATTCTCAACTGAAAAACTCTCTGTAACCATCTTCTGATCATATCCAGATGTTAACTTCTTAGATAGTGGAAAGTGTTGGAAACCAAGGTGAGGAAGTGGTGAAACTGGCTGCATGGGGTACTGTCTCAGGCTAGGGAACAGGACTAGAGAAGGACACAGGGAGACTGCTTTGTTCTGCCCTGTGAGTCTTATAAAGCATCTGCTGGAGAAGTCTTGGCTCTGTGTGTGTAAACAAGAGGGTGAGGATGGCAGTACCTCAGCCCTCTCTGTCTACAACCTCACACTGCACAGGATAAGGATGGCCTCTTGAGCACAGAAAGAGAGTACAGAGACAAATATCTGCTCCTAACGAACTGGTAAATTTTCCAAGAGCCCTTCTGTGCCACCATGAGGAGCCTCCATGTAGGTCACTGCACAGAGGGCAGGGTTTCATTTGCTTAGAAAACCAATATACACATCAAGACACAAGAAGAAGCTGAAAGGATCAATAGCAGCTTGAGAGTGATAAGGGAGAACACAGGTGGTTGAATCATTGACTGGAGCAATGGTTGGTCCCCAGGAGCTGCAGCAATATGAATAGGCTTCTTTGAGGAATGGCTCAAGTAATTTCAATTCAAAAGGAGAGAAAACCGAAGTAGATGTTGCAGCACTCTCCCATGGAGATATGGGCAACATCAACGCTCCCAGCACAGGTGACAGAGACCATCCCAAATGGAAGGGAATGGGAGGGGACAAGAGTGAGTCCCATGAAACCAACAAATGAACACAGCATGGGGAAAGTTATTCATGGAGTCAGGAATCTCTCACATTTTTATCAGCAGGTAGCCTCCTTTTAAAACAAAACAAAATGAAAAAGTACTTGAGCAGAAATAATGCTGGTAGATAATTGAGGAGCAGATTTAGCAGGACATGGAGCAGGGCCTTCCCACCAGGACAGACATTAGCAATACACATATTGGAAGGTTGAAATTTCTAAGGGCAGCAGACTTTCATGATAATTCATTTATTTAATAGAATTGATTGAAAAGAAGAAACTGGTGGGCCAATAATTTTATCTTTCCATTGGATGCATCTGCACTGAATGGATGCACAAAAGATGTTCAGGGTTTGGAGCAATTCCTGAGGATTAGAGTCAAAAAAAAAAAAAAAAAAAAAAAAAAAAAGACAAGCAAATAATGTCCTTCATTAGTAAGTTTTTATCACTTTCTCATTTAATATTAGTTTTAATGTTTTATTTAATTCAATGCTGCCATGTGGCTTTATAATTTTCTAATAGAAAGAATATAGAAGGCTAAATACTGCCAATCATTACATGCATTGTGGCTGAGTTTAGAGTGAAAATCAGCAATTCTTTGGGAAGTAGCCTTTAAAGAGCCTTCAAGGCTTCTGTGTAGAGAGAGCATCATAGTCTTCCATCATGGTCGTACAAAAGGTATTTTCAGCACTGGCAATTGAACCAATGGGTAAAAAAAGAAACAGGAGAAGAGATTCTTCCCTGAACACTGTCATAGACAGCATGAGGTCTGGGCAGGGCTGGAGGGGTGTTTTGACCTTTGGGAATGCAGACTTCCTTACACGTACTGTGCCATGTTATTACCGAAGGCAACGATTCAGAGCCTAGGTGATGGGCTATGGATCCAGAGGACCATTGAGTGCTGGTGTGTCTGTGTGTGAGTGCATGTGCGCGCGCATGCGTGTGTGTGTGTGTGTGTGTGTGTGTGTACACATGTGCATGAACTGTGGATTGAACTCAGGCTGGCATTTGTTAGGTGCACACTCTACCACAAAACTACATCCTTCAACCCTAGTGATTTTATTGATTAATCTTTATTTTGAAAGAAAACACAAGAGGAAAAATTAAATAGGTTTTCTGAGATGCAAAGTTAATGGGTTACTTAATTTAGTTTACTGTATTTCATTGGAGAAATCACTCCTTGATTTTAGACTATTTCAATGGAGGCAAAATCTTTTCTGTTAAAAGTGTTTGAAGGATGTGTTGTCTCATTTTCTTTAGATTATGACCAAGTTGGAATGCAGAGCCAAGGCCAGACAGGGAAAGTGTGGTAGTACTGGAGCCTGGTGACTCCCCTCTCTTCTCCTAAGGCTGATCACATCTAGATTAATTGAGAGAACAGTCAGGCACTCCAGTGACTGGTCTTTGAATTGCTGTTAGTAGTAGGCATTTCCCTGCCTTGGGCACCTGAGCATTGGCCCTCAGTCTTCCCCTCTGCAATGGCCCTGGTGCTGCACTCTACTGCATTGCGTGTGGCTAAGTGACACTCTGCCACTAGTCACAGGAAAGTTACTTCCTTCTTTCACTTCCATGAAATTATGACATCCTTTTCTCTTTCCCTTTTACCCACAAACTTTCTAGTTTTGCTTTTTAGGAAAGTTGTAATGAGAAAAAAAATTCGATAGAGCAAAGCAGGGCAGCCTTTCAATTTTCTTTTACTTTCCATTATTTGTCTAGATTCATCATAAGAACCTAATGCATGAGCAGCAAGACAAAGCTTTAAGTAGAATGTTCAAAAAAATTAAATTGACAGGCCACGCGTGGTGGTGCATGCCTATTATCCCAGTGACTCAGTGGGCTGAGTCAGGAGGATTGAGAGTTCAAAGCCAGCCTCAGCAATGGCGAGGTGCTAATGAACTCAGTGAAACTCTGTCTCTAAAATAATACAAAATAGGGCTGGGTATGTGGCTCAGTGGTCAAGTGCTCCGAGTTCAATCCCTGGTACGCCCCAGACGCCCCCATCCCCTCTGCTAAAAAAATCACAATGACAAAAATCAGAAAAAGAAGGAGAGGAAAGAAGGCTTTTTCTCCCTGATATAATAGTCTGGTTCTCACCACCCTGCACTGTAAAAGTGAGACAGAGCCCAAGGAGCAATGATCCCCAATGAGACCTCATTGACTGTGTAACTGACTGAAGGCATTGTGTTTCTGTAAGATAACTTCACAAGAAGGACATTGTCATTCATGAGTACTAGCTGCCCAGCTCAGAAAATCTGAGGAAAACAAGAGTTCTAGAAAGTGGAAGAATGGGACAATAAAACTAAGTGGCAAAATAAATGTTAACTGTCTATTGGAGGTAAAATGATTCTGATTAGAAAAGTCCACGAGCTACCTACTCATAACAAACCTTCCTCTCAGCATCTGAAGACTGTTGAGTCTTTTGATACCTGGTACATGTATCAGGAGAGGAAAAGGTCACTACTGAATGCCAGGGTCCTTGTGACAAGAGGTCCAGTGACAGGGGGAGAGTTTACTATTTTGTCAAAAATGAATAAATAAATAGGTCCCTCTTCAGTAATGGAGTCCTCCCATCATGAAGAGATGGTTCATCTGCTCTGGAGGAGTCTGATGAGTGTGGGCTGAGGACACTGTGTCATCTAAGAGCAGAGGGTGTTACTAGTTGTGATAGCCACCTTGTGAGGCAAGAGGAACTGGGAAAATACTGTTATCTTGAAATTAGTATGTCTACACTCACAAGCAGCTGAATAAGACCTGGATTCCTCCCAGGATTATTGGCAGACTGAGGAGCAATGTAGACTCAGTAAGAAAATGGTGGACAGAAAAGACAAGGTCTACATCAATTCTGGTCTTGTGGCTCAGTGAAGTATGACCACACAGAACTGCAGAAATGTGCTCCAAGAGGAGAGGAACAGAGAATAGGTTACTTACCAGCAATCAGAAGCTTTTGCTGTGAATGAATCCAAAAGCAATCCCATTCAGGAAAAACTTTTTAGCCAAAGACCATCTAGTAAAACTTGGAACAAGTACAGAGATTCAGAGGTCTGAGGGAGAAGACTGTATGTCAAAGACGGAGTGAAAAATGAATGCTAGGATCAGGGATAAAAGTTTGTTTTCTAGAACAGTTAAGAATAATATTTACAGATGAATAAATGTGTGTGTGTGTGTGTGTGTGTGTGTGTGTGTGTGCAGTGTGTGTATGGTATACTGGAATTATAGTCCTTTATGGTACCAGGAGGTGACCAGATTTTGTAAAATTGGGTTCTATGGGAGGATAATGTCATCAATGATACCCCTGTGCCCAACTCAGACATCTAAAAGGTAAAATTCAGAGGTTTAAGCAGATTAATTGGATAATAACAAAGTACTTATCAAACTAAAAATGATTTGTGTTCTGAAGTTCAAATGACTGTTATAAGCCATCTAGCTACACAAACAGAACAGCCCTTTGCTATCAGCATCTGGTTCTACACATACTTCTGTCTTTAGGGCAAAGGCAATTCCCATTTGTCTGATGAGTGTTGATTTGCATGGGCAAATCTGAAATTTACCATGAAAACTACCTTCCAGTGTAAAACCTGGGGTACTGCCTGGAAGACCTTGTGGTGATCTTTGTATATAGAGAGGGAGAAGAAATAGCAGTCTTTTGTTCAGCAGTTGTGAGGATCAAGGATGATACTCCTGTAATAAAAGACAGATCAACAAGAGAAAAGTAAAACCAGTGTATTTAGACAAAGTTTGCAAGACACAGGAAGCTTCCGAAATGAAGATGAGAAGATCCAGGTAAACAATCTTTGATGCTTAGGAAAGATGAAGGGGGTACAGCCTGTGGCAGGATGATTGTCCCAGTGGGGGTCTGATCTAATGGTAACAAACTGGGGGCTCACCAAGGCCTTTTGCTCAGATTCTTCTGGGTGTCTCTGATTTCATGCCTGTTCTCTGGACACAGGGCAGGATGCCAATTGCATGTCTTATGACACACATTTAGGGGAGGATTTTCAGAGAAAAATTTTATGACCAGAGCATTAAAAAAAAAGAAAAGAAAAGAATGACTTTCTTACTTCTGTGGTTTTCTAAGTTTTCAAGGTGTTCCATTTGGGGGGAGCATATTCTGAACCCTGACATTAGCTGGAGTTGGGCACAGCCCCTTTACAGTGGCCTATGGATGTCTGGATCTGTGGTGAATAGGATTTAAACTCTTCAGTTGCAACCAGTCTAGCTAAAGAACTCTGACAAGACTTGGAGGATGTGGTAAAGAACAAAGGAACAGAATGTGTCTGAACCAGTGGAACACAGATCTTGGCTGCGTACTCCCTCCTTATACAGTCTTTGGTTTCTTTGGACTGGCTTATACTTAGCATAGTAGTCTCAAACCCTATCCATTTGCCTAAAAATGTCACAACTTCATTCTTCTTTGTAGCTGAGTAACATTCCACTGTGTACATATACCACATTTTCTTTATCCCATTCATCAGCTTAAGGGCACGTCGGTTGGTTCCATAGCTTAGCTATTATGAATTGAGCTGCTATAAACATTGATGTGGCTAAATCACTGAGTAGGCTTATTTTATGTTCTTTGGATATATATCAAAGAGTGGCATAACTGGGTCAAATGGTAGTTTCATTCCAAGTGTTCTGAGGAATCTCCAGACTGCTTTCCACCAAGTCGCAGTCCCGTCAGCAATGTATGAGTGAACCTTTTTCCCCACATCATCACCAACATTTATTGTTACTTTTATTCTTGTTAATTGCCATTCTGATTGGCATGAGATGGAATCTTAGTGTAGTTTTAATTTCCATTTCTCTAATTGCTGGAGATGTTGAACATTTTTCCAGAGGTTTGGTGACTGATCATATTTCTTCTTCTGACATTCTTAATTTTTGGTACAGTTTCCCAGTGAAATCCTGAACTTTTGTTGCTCTGTACTTTTTGATTACTGATCAGAATCCCTTTTGTTATTATTTGTCTGTTCACACTTTCTATTTTTCACAATTTAATCTTCCCAGTGTATGTATTAATAGTCATTTATCCATCTTTCTGATTACCCAATTTATTAAACTATTGTTCATAGCAGTCTCTAATGTTCCTTGGTATTTCTGTGGTATCAGTTGTAATGTATCCTCTTTTATTCCTGATTTTATTTATTTTGAGCCTTCTCTCTTTTCTTCTTAGTTACTGTAGCCAAAGTCTTAGTCCATCTTGTTTATCTTTGTAGTTTCTGCATTCCTTTCTTCCTGTATTATTATCTCCTTCAGTGATTTGATGATTTTTTAAAGGCATGATTTCATTTCTTTCTCTTAATACTTTGTATACATAAGGCTTTGCTTTGTGGAAACCATGAGGCTTACATATAATATCTTATAGCTGCAATAGTCTATTTTAAGCTGATAACTTAATTTGATTGATAGAAAGCAATACATCTTTAGTTCTCCTGCTACAATGTGTGTTTTTGATGTTATATTTTTTGTATTGTGAATCCATAAACAAATTTTTCTAGTTGTAGTTATTTTTAATACTTTTCAGTTTTACTCTTTCTACCAGAGTTACAAGTGACTTGTACACCACAATTACATTATTAAGTCATCTGGAATTACACTGTATTTGACCTTTAGAGTGAGTTGGTGAAACCAATGCAGCTGCCCAATCTTGAACTTTAAACCTCTAGAACTGCCAAAAAAATAAATAAATAAACCTAAATGTCTTTTCTTTAAAATGTTGCCTATCTCAGGAATTTTTCTACAGTTAACAAAAAATGGACTAATGTGTCCCTCAAAATGTTTATTGTGAGGATTATTCAGAGAACAGAGCAGAGTAAGTTCTCAAAAAGTAGTAACAATACTACAAAAACAATCACTACTACTGCCACTTCTGTGGCTTTTATCTTACTATGTGATGAACACTGATGGCCATTTCAGGTTGGGAGGATCAGAGGCTGCTGGATGTGGCATGAGGAGGAGACCCACTGCTGCACCAGGAAAGGTCAACTTGAAATGAGCTCCCAAGTCATTCTGAAGGCATGCCCTAACCACCAGACTCCTGGGACTGATCTCCCTCTCAGTAGAGTGGACTGAGTTCTGAAACGCCTTGCATTGGTCTTTGTGTTGTGAGCCATGGAAGATTCCATGCTTATCCTAAGGTGCTTGGCAGAAAGGAGACACCTGAAGAAATTACTCAGTCACTGACATAACCAGACATTCACAAGGGAAACAGCTGCAAGATGACTTTACTTTTTAAAAAACTCATTGTTTTAGAAAATACTTTGTCCTAGAACTCAAGAAATATGTAAGCTTCTGCCATGAGCTGCCATGCAAAGGCCAAAATGTGATTATGAAACCCACAGAAGAGGCAGAATACCTGAAATCTGGGACTTGATTTTTCCTCTTTCGTGTAGATTAGTCTATTACAAAGGAACACATGTTTGTCCATAGAATATTGGAAAAAACTACACAAAGAAAAAAGGGGAAATCACCTTTTAGGTTCAAAATCAGACAAAATAAATGAGTATTAAAATGTTGATATAATTCATTTTATAAATTCTTCTCTCTACATTCTTATATACCTGTGTTTCACATAACATCTTATATCCTGTTCAATATAAACAAATATTTGGGCTTTTTATTGACATAGGTATTATTTTTTTTTTTTTATTTATTTATTTTTTATTGTAAACAAATGGGATACATGTTGTTTCTCTGTTTGTACATGGCGTAAAGGCAGACCATTTGTGTAATCATAAATTTACATAGAGTAATGTTGTTTGATTCATTCTGTTATTTTTTCCCTTCCCCCCACCCCTCCCACCCCTCTTTACCCTCTATACAGTCCTTCCTTCCTCCATTCTTGCCCCCCTCCCTAACCCTAACTCTAACCCTAACACTAACCCTTCCCTCCCCCCCATTATGTGTCATCCTCCACTTATTAGCGATATCATTCGTCCCTTGGCTTTTTGAGATTGGCTTATCTCACTTAGCATGATATTCTCCAATTTCATCCATTTGCCGGCAAATGCCATAATTTTATCATTCTTTATGGCTGAGTAATATTCCATTGCATATATATACCACAGTTTCTTTATCCACTCATCAATTGAAGGGCATCTAGGTTGGTTCCACAGTCTGGCTATTGTGAATTGAGCAGCTATGAACATTGATGTGGCTGTATCTCTGTAGTATGCTGATTTTAAGTCCTTTGGGTATAGGCCAAGGAGTGGGATAGCTGGGTCAAATGGAGGGTCCATTCCGAGTTTTCTAAGGAATCTCCACACTGCTTTCCAGAGTGGCTGCACTAATTTGCAGCCCCACCAGCAATGTAAGAGTGTACCTTTCTCCCCACATCCTCGCCAACACCTGTTGTTGCTTGTATTCTTGATAATCGCCATTCTAATTGGGGTGAGATGGAATCTTAGGGTAGTTTTGATTTGCATTTCTCTTATTACTAGAGATGTTGAACATTTTTCCATATGTTTGTTGATTGCCTGTAGATCTTCTTCTGTGAAGTGTCTATTCATTTCCTTAGCCCATTTGTTGATTGGGTTATTTGTATTCTTCGTGTAGAGTTTTTTGAGTTCTTTATAGATTCTGGAGATTAGTGCTCTATCTGAAGTATGATTGGCAAAGATATTCTCCCACTCTGTAGGCTCTTTCTTCGCATTGCTGATAGTTTCCTTTGCTGAGAGAAAGCTTTTTAGTTTGAATCTATCCCAGTGGTTGATTCTAGCTTTTATTTCTTGTGCTATGGGAGTCCTGTTAAGGAAGTCTGATCCTAGACCAATAAGGTGAAGATTTGGACCTACTTTTTCTTCTATAAGATGCAGGGTCTCTGGTCTGATTCCGAGGTCCTTAATCCATTTTGAGTTTAGTTTCGTGCATGGTGAGAGATATGGGTTTAGTTTCATTCTGTTGCATATGGATTTCCAATTCTCCCAGCACCATTTGTTGAAGAGGCTATCTTTTCTCCATTGCATATTTTTGGCACCTTTGTCTAGTATGAGAAAATTGTATTTATTTGGGTTTGTGTCCGTGTCCTCTATTCTGTACCATTGATCTACCTTTCTATTTTGGTACCAATACCATGCCGTTTTTGTTACTATTGCTTTGTAGTAGAGTTGAAGATCTGGTATTGCAATACCCCCTGTTTCACTCTTCCTGCTAAGGATTGCTTTAGCTATTCTGGGTTTCTTATTCTTCCAGATGAATTTCATGATTGCTTGCTCTATTTCTGTAAGGTACGTCATTGGGATTTTAATTGGAATTGCATTGAATTTGTATAGCACTTTAGGTAGTATGGCCATTTTGACAATATTAATTCTTCCTATCCAAGAACATGGAAGATCTTTCCATCTTCTAAGGTGTTCTTTAATTTCTTTCTTTAGTGTTGTATAGTTCTCATTGTAGAGGTCTTTCACCTCTTTTGTGAGATTGATTCCCAAGTATTTTATTTTTTTCGAGGCTATAGTGAATGGGGTAGTTTTCCTAATTTCTCTTTCTGAAGATTCATCACTTATGTATAAAAATGCGTTGGATTTATGGGCATTGATCTTGTAACCTGCTACTTTACTGAATTCACTTATGAGTTGTAAGAGTTTTCTGGTGGAATTTCCAGGTTCCTCTAAATATATAATCATGTCATCAGCGAACAGGGATAGTTTGAGTTCTTCTTTTCCAATTCGTATCCCTTTAATTTCTTTGGTTTGTCTAATTGCTCTGGCCAGAGTCTCAAGAACGATGTTGAATAGAAGTGGTGAAAGAGGGCATCCCTGCCTTGTTCCAGTTTTTAGGGGGAATGCTTTCAGTTTTTCACCATTTAGAATGATATTAGCCATGGGCTTAGCATAGATG
Organism: Sciurus vulgaris; assembly: GCF_902686455.1. Classification (NCBI taxonomy): domain Eukaryota; kingdom Metazoa; phylum Chordata; class Mammalia; order Rodentia; family Sciuridae; genus Sciurus; species Sciurus vulgaris. The sequence continues at coordinate 39,845,241 of NC_136476.1, forward strand.
GCCTTTACAATGTTAAGGAATGTTCCCACTATCCCTATTTTTTCTAGTGTTTTGAGCATGAAGGGGTGCTGTATTTTATCAAATGCTTTTTCTGCATCTATTGAAATAATCATGTGATTCTTGACTTTAAGTCTATTAATATGGTGAATTACGTTTATTGATTTCCTGATGTTGAACCAACCTTGCATACCTGGGATGAAGCCCACTTGATCATGGTGCACTATCTTTTTAATATGTTTTTGTATGCGATTTGCTAAAATTTTGTTGAGAATTTTTGCGTCGATGTTCATTAAGGATATTGGTCTGAAATTTTCTTTCCTTGATGAGTCTCTGTCTGGTTTAGGTATCAGTGTGATATTGGCTTCATAGAATGAGTTTGGGAGGGTTCCCTCCTCTTCTATTTTATGGAATACCTTGAGAAGTATTGGAATGAGCTCTTCTTTAAAGGTTTTGTAGAACTCGGCTGAGAACCCATCTGGTCCCGGACTTTTCTTTGTTGGTAGGCTTTTGATGACTTCTTCTATTTCAGTACTTGAAATTGGTCTATTTAAATTGTTTATGTCCTCCTCGTTCAGTTTAGGCAATTCATATGTCTCTAGAAACCTGTTGATGTCTTCAAAATTTTCTATTTTGTTGGAGTATAGATTTTCAAAATAGCTTCTAATTATGTTTTGTATTTCAATCCTGTCTGTTGTGATATTTCCTTGTTCATTCCGAATTTTAGTGATTTGGGTTTTCTCTCGTCTTCTCTTTGTTAGTGTGGCTAAAGGTTTATCAATTTTGTTTATTTTTTCGAAGAACCAACTATTTATTTTGTCAATTTTTTGTATTGTTTCTTTTGTTTCAATTTCATTGATTTCGGCTCTGAGTTTAACTATTTCCTGTCTTCTACTACTTTTGGTGTTGGTCTGTTCTTCTTTTTCTAGGACTTTGAGCTGCAGTGTTAAGTCGTTTATTTGTTGAGTTTTACTTCTTTTATTAAATGCGCTCCATGAAATAAATTTCCCTCTAAGTACTGCTTTCATAGTGTCCCAGAGATTTTGATATGATGTTTCTTTGTTCTCATTTACCTCTAAGAATTTTTTAATTTCCTTCCTAATATCTTCTGTTATCCATTCATCATATAATAGCATATTGTTTAATCTCCAGATGTTGGAATAGTTTCTGTGTTTTACTCTTTCATTTATTTCTAACTTCAATCCATTATGATCTGATAGAATACATGGTAGTGTCTCTATCTTCTTGTATTTGCTAACATTAGCTTTGTGGCATAATATATGGTCTATTTTAGAGAAGGATCCATGTGCTGCTGAGAAGAAAGTGTATTCGCTCTTGGTTGGATGGTATATTCTATAAATGTCCGTTAAGTCTAAATTATTGATTGTGTTATTGAGATCTATGGTTTCTTTGTTCAATTTTTGTCTGGAAGATCTGTCCAGTGGTGAGAGAGGCGTGTTAAAATCACCTAGTATTATTGTGTTATGGTCTATTTGGTTTCTGAAATTGAGAAGGATTTGTTTGACGTACATGGATGAGCCACTGTTTGGGGCATAGATGTTTATGACTGTTATATCTTGCTGATTTATGCTTCCCTTAAGCAGTATGAAATAACCTTCTTTATCCCTTCTGACTAACTTTGGCTTGAAGTCCACCCTATCGGAAATGAGGATGGATACTCCAGCTTTTTTGCTGAGTCCATGCGCATGGTATGTTTTCCCCCATCCTTTCACCTTTAGTCTATGGGTATCTTTTTCTATGAGGTGAGTCTCTTGCAGGCAACATATTGTTGGATCTTTCTTTTTAATCCAATCTGCCAGTCTATGTCTTTTGATTGATGAATTCAGGCCATTAACATTCAGGGTTATTATAGAGATATGATTTGGTTTCCCGGTCATTTGGTTCATTTTTTAAATTCTATTTATTTATTTCTTTGACACAACTTGTTTCCTCCTTTATTTGACAATTCCTTTAGGATAATTCCTCCCTTTGCTGATTTGCTGCTTTGTTTTTCATCTCTTCCTCATGGAATATTTTGCTGAGAATGTTTTGTAATGCTGGCTTTCTTTTTGTAAATTCTTTTAGCTTTTGTTTATCATGGAAGGATTTTATTTCATCGTCAAATTTGAAGGTAAGTTTTGCTGGGTATAAGATTCTTGGTTGGCATCCATTTTCTTTCAGGGCTTGAAAAATGTTGTTCCAGGCCCTTCTAGCTTTTAGGGTCTGGATTGAAAAGTCTGCTGATATCCGTATTGGTTTCCCCCTGAATGTAATTTGGTTCTTTTCTCTCACAGCTTTTAAAATTCTGTCCTTATTTTGTATGTTAGGTATTTTCATTATAATGTGCCTTGGTGTGGGTCTGTTGTAATTTTGTGTATTTGGAGTCCTATAAGCCTCTTGAACTTGATTTTCCATTTCATTCTTCAGATTTGGGAAATTTTCTGATATTATTTCATTGAATAAATTTTTCATTCCTTTGGCTTGTTTCTCTAGGCCTTCCTCAATCCCAATAATTCTTAAATTTGGCCTTTTCATGATATCCCATAGTTCTTGTAGATTCTGTTCATGATTTCTTACCATCTTCTCTGTTTGTTCAACTTTGTTTTCAAGGTTAAATATTTTGTCTGAGGTTCTGTCTTCCAGGTGTTCTATCCTATTGGATATGCTTTCTATGGAGTTCTTAATTTGGTTTATTGTTTCTTTCATGTCAAGGATTTCTGTTTGGTTTTTTTTCAATATCTCTAACTCTTTATTGAAATGATCTTTTGCTTCCTGTATTTGCTCTTTTAACTGTCGATTGGTGCGATCAATCAATGCTTGCATTTGCTCTTTCATCTCATCGGTTGCCTCTCTGATCATTTTAATTATGTACATTCTGAACTCCTTTTCTGTCATTTCTTCTGCCATGCTGTCATTGGGTTTTATTGATGTAACATCTAGATTTGTTTGCAGCATTTTCTTTCCTTGTTTTCTCATATTGTTCAGGTATCAGTTGACCGCTGAGATATTGCAGATTTCCTCTATTGACTTACAATGTCCCTGAAGATTTCTATATATATCCCCCCTTAGCCTTCAGTAGGCTGAAGTCTTGGAGGAAGTTGATAATGCGGAGCTCCACAAGGAAGCTGCCTCTCTAGGAGTGGTGGCCTTCAGGAGGGGTATAATCCCTGCTAGTGGGCAGAGGTGCCTCCACTTGTTGACCAATAGTCATCCAAAGGGGACCTAGGCTGCGGGCTGAGGCAAGGCCTGTTTGGGCCTGAGTCTCTGGTTTTACCGTCCTTGTGGGGAAACCTCACCCAGCAGGGAAGACTCACCCGGTGGGGAGGTCTCGCTGGTCAGTACCCTCCTAGAGGTTCCCCTCAATTTACAGCTACTGCCTGGGCTGGGCTGCCTTCCTCTGCAAAGTTCTCAGGGGCCCGGCCCTACCTCCTGGGCCTGGGAGCCTCACCCTTCGCAGATGAATCTCCTTAGGCTGCCCCTCCTCAGAGAATATGCCCTCAGGCCTGGAACCTTTGCTCCGCCCTAAGCCTGTCTCTGTGCGGCTCTTCCACCCAGAAGCCTCCTAGATCCTGGGACCCTGCTCTGCCCCTAATTTCCTGGCTATGCGGCCCCTCCTCTGAGCAGCCACCTGGGGCCCCGTACAATCTCTCTGAGTCCCAGAGACCCGCCACACGTCTCTTCCTCCAGACAGCTGCCCAGTATTCCGGTGCGGTCACTAAGAGTCCAAGAAACTCACTGCGTGCCTCCACCTCCCACCAACCACCCGTAGCCCTGGGCAATCAATCACTCCGAGTCGAAGTGACACTCCCCGTTCCTCCTCCTCCTCCAGATAACCCCCCGAGTGTTCAGGAGTGGTCGCTCTGGGTGGCTCTGAATCCACGTGACCCGCTGCACGGGTCCTATGGGCAACCGCCCGGAGCTCTTGGTGTGGCCACTCAAGACCAAGCGACCCACCACGCTTCCTCTCCAGGCAGCCCCCCTGTGTTCAGGCGCTGTCCCTTTAAGTCCAAACAACTCACCACTCGCCTTCTCCTCTGAGCAGCCGCCTGGAGCGCCAATGCAGTCACTGCGAGTCCAAAGGACCCGCCGCGCTTCTCCTCCTCCTCCTCCGAGCAGGCCCCGGGGTTCAGAAGTGGTCCGAGTCCAAACAGCCCGGCACGCAGCCTCTCCTCTGGCAACCGCCTGAAGCTCTGGTGTAGTCACCCCAAATCCAAGCGGCCGCGTTCCTCTTCCTCCTCCTCGTCCTCAGGGCAGGCCCCGGGGTTCAGAAGTGTCGTTCTGAGTCCAAACAGCTCGCCGCGGAGTTTCTCTTCTGGCAACCGCCTGTAGCTCTGGTGCAGTCTCTCTGAATCCAAGTGGCCACGCTCCTCCTCCTCCTCCTCAGGGCAGGCCCCGGTGTCCTGAGTCCACACAGTTCTCCTCGCCACTCCTCCCCTGGGCAGCCGCCGGATCCCCAGTGGTTGCTCCGAGTCCCAGCGCTGTGCTGAGCGGCCTCCTTTTCGGCGCTCCTAGTTGTCCGAGTTCACTGCTCCAGCGGGGGGAGGGGCGTCTCACTGGCAGCTCTACTTCACAAAGTTTCCTGCGTTCCGGGACCACTGTCCCATCCGGGACGCCTCCCCAATGGGAGAGACTCACCCGGCTGCTTTGAGTTGGTCCCAAGTGTCTCAATATCTCCTCTTTTGAATCCTGAGTCCTGGAGCAACATGAAATGCAGCCACCCTCTAGGCTGCCATCTTGAAACCCCCTGACATAGGTATTATAACTGTATACATTTATATTGTATACTGTGCTAATCATTACATATTTTATAGTGTGTAATAATTTTAACTGGGTGACTAGCATTTTCATTTTTATGAGTTTTCTGTTCGTATCACTAAGACTCTAAATAATTAATTTTTAAAGGGGATAATTAACTTTTGAAAGGGATCATTAACTTTTTTTAAAGTTCTGGTGGTTCCAGTACATGATTAACTGGTTTTATTGCTTCAAGTGCTTGATGAAAGCAGCATAACGTGACAGGAGAGCTTCATAGGTCAAAACTGATCACCTTATATCCAGGGAGTAAAAGGGAGTGAAGAGGAGGCCAGGATCCCAAAATGTCCTTCAAGGACACACCACCAGGAACCTTAAAAGTTCCCATTAGACTTCACCTTCCAAGGATTCAACCACCTCCAACTAGCAACGCCCTGGGGATCAAGCATTTAACTGTGACATTTAGGGAACATTTAACATGCAACCTTCACCCACCTCCTTAAACATTACCATGTTTTTGTGTTGGGAATCTCCAAACTCTTTTCTTCTAATTCTTTACAAAAATATTTTGTTGGATATGGAAACCCCAAAATAGTGTGGCCTGGGAAGAGGGAGTGAAGAGAACTGTAGCACATGGGGGCATTGGTTCTTGCCCGGTACATTCTTTCCCTGCAGAACAATCCCTAGAAAGGAAGCCAGAGTATTAATCCTTTCCCCATCAACCTTGTCCCAGTGACAGTACAATGGGATCCTGAAGGGAAAGAGATAAGCACTGAACACTAACCTTAGACTCTGTATTCTCTCCAAGTAAAACTATTGCCCAGGAAAAACAAATTTCCACATTCTCACAAATCTGTTTCCTGAGTGCCCAAACTGACCACTGATCCTAGACCCCCCCATCTCACCCAGTAAAACATACCCCAAATTCCTAAGTGCCCCAAACTGACAAGCTCGTTAGTTAAGTCACCTCTCATTGTAACCTATATAAGCATAGACTCCCCCTTGGGCTGATGGCTCATTTTCCACCAGGAGAGTGAGACCATGGCAGGTGTGATTCTGTTCCTGAATAAATGCCTTGGTGATCTTGACGTTTGCATCCTTTTGTGCTAACATATATAATATGTTGTGAACCAGAGTCACCCTACTAGGTGTGCTGTAGACATCGAAGTCACTCCTCCTATAATCGTATTTTCTAATCATACCAATAATGTGTGTTTGTTGTGGAAAAAACTAAATGTGGAAAAACAAGGAATATATTAAACAAAGTAACACTTTTTAATGTTTCTCAAGTAAAGTGTACTGAATGATGAAGATGCCTATTAGCTCTTTTTCTCCTTTTCCTGGAGAAAACCCATATGCAGTTTGGATCATGGGGAAGGGAGGGGAAGGAAAGGGAAGGTGCTGGGGAATGAGATGGATCCAATTATTTTGGGAGCACGTATGAATATGGCAAACGAATCCCACTCTTATGTGTAATTATAGCATACCAATAAAAAGTTGTATACTAAAAATACAAATATTTCTAAATTAAAAAAGTGAAAAAGGAAAGATTTTTCTTTCAAGCCACATTCTTACCCCCGTCAGCACTGTCACTGTAAGTGACTATTAATATTTGAGTGAATGTACCTGGAGAAAATGATAATATGCATGTATATATATATATGTATATATATATTTGTGTGTTTCTTTCAGTTGATTTATGAGACAAATGATATTACCACTTCCATTATTTTATATATAATGTATTATATAGTATGTAATAATTATGAAAATATAATATACTATAATATATATCACATGTAATATAACACATATGTAATATTTAAGTAATGTATATTATATATGATATTGTGATTATATACTTCAGATAATTATTTATTATATATGATATTTTAATAAGTACTATATTATATATGTTATACAATATTGTAAATTATATATATTATAAATTTAAAGGTGTCATGCTCATTTATTATACATTTTTGTGACATAGGTCCATATAAGCTGAGCTTCCTTTTCAGTGGGTCAATAACATTCCATTTTGTCTGTACTGTGGTATCCCTGAACTAGTTATCTCCTTATGGATATTTGTATTTTTATTTTGACATTGATGCAATGGGCATTTATAGATATTGTATGTGTGTTTTATACACACCTATACACATACACACAAACACAGACACACACACACACAGATGCACACATTTCTGCATATACAGCCATAGGTAAATTTCTAGTGATGATATTGCAAGTTAAAAGGATTCCATTGCTTAAACTTGTAAACTCTATTGCCAAGTTACACATGGTGTCTCCTCATAAGCTAATTTGTGCTTCCTTCTAGTACAGTAGTTTCAGGGCAGTCAGACCACTCACAGGGTGGCTAACAACTTCAAGAGCAAGGATTCCAGCTAACAAAACGGAAGATACATCACTATTTTAGGCCCAGTGATTTGAAACTTTCTCTTACCTGCCCCATTCCATTATACTCAGAACTCACTGAAACCCTCTCACGTGAACTTACGATTGCAATGGGCAAAATCCCAATCCAGCTTCTGTTCTATGACTGGCTTTTCAGTTAATGCTTCATGGTTATTTGGGGATTGTTTTGATCTCATATCCTTTTCTTTGTTTCCTTTCAATTCCCTTTCTCCAATTTACTTGAGAAATTACTGAAAGTTATCAAACATTAGAAATTCTCAGTTTGTAAATCTTTATACACAGATGCATTATGTCATGTAAAACAGTTTATACAGAGTTTGTACACACACTATGTAAAGTAATCAGGAGTGTAAATAAAAGGAGTTTTAGAAACTCTTAAAAATGTACTGAGAAATAAAATGACATAGGAAAACTGAAAGAGAGAACTGAAAGTGGGAAATTCCTCTGAAACAGAGAGGACCACCTCATATAAATGGGCCTACCCATGGAGGAAAGACATCCACTCTGCAGACCTCTGGAGCCTTTGCGACCTTGCATAGATTGCAGGCAACACTGTTCTGGTTTTCATCATGAACAACAGGTGCTTCCTCCAAATCGCTCTCCTGTTGTGCTTCTCCACCACAACTCTATCTTTCAGTCACAAACTGCTTGCACTCCAACAGAGCAACAGCATTTTGAAATGCCAGGAGCTCCTGATGCAGTTGAATGGGAGGCCTGAAGACTGCCTCAATGACACGATGGACTTCAAGATCCCTGAGGAGATCAAACATCCAGAACAGTTCCAGAAGGAGCATGCTGCCTTTGTCACCTATGAGATGCTGCAGAACATCTATGCTCTTTTCACAAGAGGCTTCTCTAACCCTGGCTGGAATGAGACCATTGTCAAGGACCTCCTTGTTGGACTCCATCAGCAGATGGACCTCCTGGAAACAGCTCTGGAGGAGAAACTGGGAGAGGGAAACATACACTGGGGAAACTCCATGACCACCCTGCGTCTGAAGAGCTACTATTGGAGGATCCTGAGGTACCTGAAGGCCAAGGAGTTTAGCAGCTGTGCCTGGACGGTAGTCCAAAGTGAACTCTTCCGGAACTTCTCCTACATTACCAGACTTGCAGATGACTTCCAAAGCTGAAGATGTCCCAGTATGCACCTCTGGACCAGCCAATGATTCAGGCATTCTTCATCCAGCAGAGGCTCATGAAGTGACTGACAGCAAATGGTGCATTTGAAAAGACAATAGAAGATTTTAATTTTTTGATTAATTTATGAATTAAGTTATTTATTTTTATTTGAATGTTTACTTTGGAAAATAAATTATTTATGATGTAAAAATCCATGTGGCAGTTTCAATTTCACCTTATAAATTCCCCTTTGTTAACCATTTCAGAACAGTTCATGGATGGTCTTCTTAAAATGTGCCTACAAAGTAGTATAGTGTTTTGCCCCTGAAAGTATTTAATATCCTGAAGTTGTAAATTCTTCTGAGAAACACAAAATCCAATGAAGTCACATGTAATACAATGTATTACACAATAAGGGGGTCTGAACCCTCTAGGGAAATAAATATGGGATAAACAATTCAGGATTCAAGGAATATGGGTGTACAAATGGCTTGGAACTGGAAAACTGGGTGCCCACTGTTCTGCTCTGTGCTCCAGGCTCTCTGGTTGTAAAGTCAGATTGTGGCTTTCAGGTGAACCAAAGGAATATGCTAACTCATGTTCTTACCCTTCTTTGATGTAAGCTCTGCCTCTGGCAGAAATTTAAAATACCTCTGTGTCCCCAAGATTGAGGGTGAGACATCCCAGGGCCTTCCATGACAATTATTAAATACGTTTATTTTGCTCTCAGTATAGTCAAGACTTATGGCCTTCGGAAGGTGTCTATCAGTTTCCAGGGAAAGGGAACAGAGGGAGGAGGACCTTCTCTATACTCTAGCCATCTGGCTAGTTTTCTTGCCATGTTTTTCGAACACTAAGTCTGCTCCTGGTCTCCCAGCTTGGTCATACAGAATGCTGGGAAAATCCTATCTGATTTTCTTGGTGCTCTGCATCTGTGCAGCCCAAAACAAAACAAAAATCTGAGACAGATGCACAAGATAACATCCAATGTTTAAGCCAGACTAAAAGCCAGTAATCATGGGCTACAGGAAATTCTAGTGGGATAGAGGACACCAATTTTCCCAGTGCTTGTACTGGGATTATCAAAGTTTCCAAGGAGCTCCTGGATATCTGGCCAGCATATAGCAACTGGCTAGGTTTTGGTCTTTGTACTGACCTCTTGGGAACTTGGGATGTTCTGGCTCTCACTGTCATTTGCAGCTGCCATTTACTGAGAGATTCCAATGAAACAGGCACTATGCTGAGCACTATATTTATATTTTGATTTGATCCTCTTCACATGCACCCCTGTGTAAGCAGTATGCCTACATTTGCATACCTATTCTACATTTTTCCATTTTACAGGACAGGAAACTAAATCTCAGAGAGACTTAGTATCCTCCCAAGTTCGCAGAAGTAGTGAGTGGAGGCTTAAAAAAAAAAAAAAAAAAAAAAAAAGCACACAGGGAAGAATCTTAAAACATTTTATTTGAGTACATTTCTCTGAATACATTTCTGAGAGAGCAGCATGGAAATCTGATTTCCTTTAAAGGAGTATGACTTCAGGAGAAGAAATGTGAGAAAAAGTTCAGAGTAGTTACTATTAAGGTGACTAAGAGCTCAGGTATCTCATTCCCATCAAGATGGCAACACATCAGTTGTACAAACAAGAACGGCCAGCACAGTGGACCTGAACCCATCAACCCAAACTAGTCAGGTCCTCTGTACAAAGTCAATGTTCCGCTTTCCTCCAACTCCCCACATCAGCTCTTCTGAGAGCTCTGCTGAAGCAGAGTTCTCTTCTGCCTTGGTACAAGTACAAGAGCAGCTTGTAGAAGCACAGAGTCTATGCCGCCTCTAGAGCAGCCAGGAGGAAGCTGAGGAAGTCCCATCAGTAGGCCTTGACAGCCCACTGCCTTCTCTGGTCATGTGGCAACCCTGTCCCAGAAACTGGCCTGTGTCTGGAAGGCCTGCTCATCCTGTGTGCATTGACGAAAAGGACCAGTGTGGCTTCTGCAAAATTTAAATACTATGTCATAATCAAGCATCCAGATCACCAAAATTATGTCTGTCACCAGTAGACAATAAAGGACACCTTAAATTAATTCCAAAAGTATGAGGAATTCTAGACCCAAGGTAACATTTGCACATGCTAAATAGGTAAGCATGGATGACCGCCAACCCTCTGCTTTCCTTTGTGAGTGAAAGCCCCATCGCACCCTCACTTGAATCTGGGAAGGTGCAGCCGTCTCTTTTGCCATTTTCCAGTCTCCAGAACTATGACCCAATGTCAGCTTCTTTTCTGCATTAATTGTATATTGTTAGAGCAACAGACAGTAGACTGAGAGAGCATGGTCTTGTGTGTTGGCTTGTTCTGAGGAGAAAGATAAAGAGAGAAATTTCCTGGATAGTCTGGAGCTCTGACACTCCTCAGATTAAGCCAGTGAAAACTTCCTGGTAGGGAAGAGCAAGGACTTTTCAGAACAGGTTGTCACATGCCCAACTTGAAATTGTGTGCACAGATGTGAAGAAACTTTCTTCAATGTTTTTTTACTTGAAGTTGAACCAAGGTTTGCTTTACCACTGAGCTACATCCCCACCATTTTCAATTTTTATTTTGAGACAGGGTTTAACTTAAGGTCACACTGATTTACAGAACATGTGATTCCCCTGCCTCAGTTGCTGGAATTACAGGTGTGCACCACACTCCTGTGTAAGTAGAGTTATCATGGAAAGTGTCCAGGTCCATTTTTCAAAGAGTATGTGGAAACAAGTTCATGGTGGCCAGACCTTTATGATAAACCCAATGTGCAGGAACAGACAACAGAGCAATAACAATAGAGCCATCTTCCTCCTTCTTTCTTTGTACCTCGAGACTTCAAGGAAATCATGCAGAGGGTGCTGGACTTCTCTGGACAAAAATTAGAGGTAGAGCCACATTATCTGGCTCTTAAGTGATAAGAAGACCTTGGCAAACAAATGGGCCACATATGAATGTTGCCTAAATATATGGAGATGCAGATGAAGAGCAATAGCAGCACCTACGTGTATCATCTTGTTTTGCAGTTAACAAAGCTGATATAGAGGCACATTAGGGAACATTAGACACACTCAGGAACTGGGATTATACCTGATCAGGGACTTGTTCATAAGACTCTTAAGAAAATGAACAGTATGTCACAGAGTAGGATAAAACATTTGCAAAACACTTATCAGATAAAGTATTTAAATCTATTAGATATATGTTTTTTAAATGCCCGAAAAACACAATAAAAAAAAAAAACTAAATCAAGAGAAATAGATAATATAATTGGATGAACATGTTATCAAACTAGAAACATGAGTAAAAAATAAATATGTGGAGATGGCAGAGCCTACCTTAGAAATCATGGTGTTTTAGACCAGATAATGAATATGACATGGCTTTTCATTCCAGAGGAGCCCATTCTAGTGTGAGGACCTTCTACATCCACCACCCTTTCTGGGGAAAGTCCAGTAGGATAGTGACTGAGTCTATGCTTGATGAACCCTGGGAGGATGCCCAGCAGAGATGACAGGACCTGTGTCTGAATGGATTTCTGTCTTGACTGCTCTTTTTGAGACACATGAGGACAGGGCAGGCAGTTGGTGACAGGTCAGAAGCTGCATGGCACCCAGAGCCATGATCTCAATCACTGCAGGCATTCACTCTAAATCAATTATAATGTTTGCTGAGCTGAAAACATAGAATCATTTGATGAACCAATATTAATTGTTGCTTTTTCATTTGTCTGGCAGGGAGTGGGGGATTCCAGGGAAGGAACCCAGGGGCAACACTAAGCCACATCCCTTCCCAGCCCTATTTTATTTTTAGATGGTTCTCACTAAGTTGCTTAGTGCTTCGCTTTGGCTGAGGCTGGTTTTGAACTCACGATCCTCCTTCTTCAGCCTCCTGAGCCACTGGGATTACAGGCATGAATCACTGTGCCCAGCTTAATTATTACTGTTTTAAAAACCAGTTTAATTGTCTCTATTGTCCTAAAATTTTTAGTTTAAAACAAACTCCAACATTGGAATAGAAGGGCCATTATAGCATTCTTTTAATTTAGTAGGATCAAGTTAATTACATAACTCATTAACTGATTTGATAAAAAGTACTCCAAAAAGTTGGTAATAGCAAACATTCATTTCCAAATCAGCAAACTCTGCTTCAATTGGCCTTCTCTATGAAATTCCTGTTCATCTTAATAATTCTCTGTGGGCCAGGTTCTTAGAAAACCCAAAATGCATCATTTAAATTATATCCTCCAACAAGTGACTTAGGAAGTTTTCAAAAATGGAGCCCCCTTCAGAATAACCTCTTACCATAATGAAAAGACATGTAACATACTGAGGGACTATATTGACAAGCCACAGGTCTGAAAGAGGACTTATGCATATATAAAAAATTAAAAAAGAAATAAAAAAAATTAAAAACTCAGAGAAAGAAAGTAACCAGAAAGATTGACAAAATATATGAAAAAAATATTTAAACCAAGGAGGGAGACAGATAGCAAGTAGGACAGGAAAAGGTGATCATTATTAAATATTAGGGCAAGACAAATTAAACCACAATGACTCACAACTACATTATTTAGTAGAACGGCTAAAGGGAAAAGTCATGGAGTTTGGCAAGAATGTGGAGCAACTGGAATGTTCATAACCTGCTGCTGAAATTTAAAAATCATACATTTGCTTAAAAAACCATTTTACAGTTTTGTAAGAAAGCAAACCATGTACATATCATATGAGTCAATAAGTCCATTCCCAAGAGAAACAGAAGCACATGTGTATACACGGACTTGCATATGAATATTCTAGGAGCTTTATTTGGAAAAGTCTGGAATTGAAAACAATTCAATATCCATCATGAGTAAATGACAAAAGAAATCACAGCATATCCACACCATGAAATACTATTCTGTGATAGAAAGTGATAAATCATGATATATATCCATAGGGAGGAATCTCCAAATGATTATGCTGAGGTTAAGAAGACAGACCAAAAAGGAATGAATTCTGCAATATCCCATTTATATAAAACTCTAGAATGGAAATTTAATCTATACTGTTAGAAAGACTAGTGTTTACCAGGGGATGCCTAAGGTGGTATTGAGAAATGAGATAGTCAGATATTACAAAGGCCAGAGCAATATTTTTAAGGGGACATGGACATATTGACTAATTTGTTTGTGGTGGTGGTGGGGAAGGGCATTCAGAAATGCCCTCATTAAAGCATATGCACAGTATATTCCCTAATGAAGGCATATACAGAAAGCTAGCTCTTCAGAGAAGTTGGAGGCAAAAGTTCATGATCACCCACCACAACGAGGCCAGCAGCCTCTCGAAGCAATGGTGCACACCTGTGATTCCAGGGACCCTGGAAACTGAAACAGGAGGAGGCTAGCCCCAGCAACTAAGCAAGGCCCAAAACAGCAAAGTGAGACCCCTTCTCTATATAAATATAAAAAGGGCAGGGGATGTGTCTCAGTGCTAAAATGCCTCTGAGTTTAGCCCCCAGGAACAACAACAAAAACAACAACAACAATAACAACAACAAAAAGTCAATAAGAGTTTTGGTTGGAAAAATAATTCTAGAAAAGGGTCTGGGGGCAGGGGATGGGAAATCAATGATGAAAAAAATGGTTGGAAAAACACTGCTCTAAATGCATGCAGTGAATGCATAAGGAAAGCCAAAAGAAAAGTACAAAATACCGGGGATGACATTCAGAAAATTGAAAGCATAGTGGTTTCTATTTAAGCCATGGGAACATCTCAAAAAGCTTCAGAGAACCTAGAGGCATTGGTTCATGATTGCCCACCTAAGCCCCACAGCATCTGCAAGATCCCCAATGGCCTTGACTTTGACTTTTGTCCTAGCCCTGTTGGCACTCGACTCTGAGTTCACTTCCTCTCTGGGATATGATCTACCTCAGATCCAAAACCTGGGTCTAGAAAGTCTTGAGAAAAATGAGGAGGGGGCCCTGATGCTCCTGGAAAAAATGAGGAGAATTTCCACTTTCTACTGCCTCAACTACAGAAAGGACTTTGCCTTCCCCCAGGAGCAGTTGGTTGGTGAGCAGGTGCAGAAGGCTCAAGCTGTCTCTGTCCTCCACAAGATGACCCAGCAGGTCTTCAACCTCTTCAGCACCCAGGAGTCCTTAGCTGCTTGGGACAAGACCCTCCTGGACACATTCCTCACTGGCCTCTATCAGCAACTGGATGACCTGAAAGCCTGTGTGACCCAGCAGGTGGGGGTGGAAGAGGCTCCTCTGAGGGCTCTGAGGAGGTACTTCCACAGGCTCACTGTCTACCTGAAGGAGAGGAAACACCTCCCTTGTGTCAGAGCAGAAATCGTGAGATCCTTCTCTTCATCAGCAAACTTGTATGAACGACTAAGGAGTAAGGAATGAGACCTGGTCCAACAGGGAGATGATTCTCACTGAGGATACACCTAACCACACTCCCTTAAGTTCTGCCGTTTCAAAGACTCTCATTCTAGATGAAATTGTGACAGGAATTCAATCAGTTTCTTAGATAGGTTCAAGAAAATTAGTCAACCTTGTTTTTCTTACTCATGATCATAATGATTTATCTGTTTATCTATTTAAAAATTAATTTTTATACTATTTATAAGGTCTATATTTGTTCATATAATATCAGGTGTGCCTTCACATTGTGATTGATAAATCAAAATATATACTTTATATTTTGTCAATTACCTATTTTTCTATGTTCATTAAATTCTAGTATTAATAAGTTTTCTGTGTTTATTATTGAAAAAGACACATAAATCCTGATTTTGCAATTTGATTAAAAAATGCATTGTAGATTTGACATACTCACTAATGCAAAATTTACACTACACATAATAATTCACATTATCTAAGCCAGGTTTTGTGTTGCCTCAGGATATTGAGGTGAACATGATAAGAACAATCACTGCTCTCTGCTATCTGATGTTAGAGGGAAGGAAATGTAAACACAAAGTACCTAGTCAGTAGTAATTGTGTTAAGAGCTATAATGCTGAGTGTGAAAATCCAATGAAATTCTACCAGAAGAAGGTAGATGCAGCCTGTTAGGACAGAACATTGAAAGCTGAGACATCTTCTATAAGTTGAGTGATAGACACCAAAGTGCACATACCCATTCGATAGATAAGTTTGCAATTAACAAGAAATAAATGTCTAATGGGATAAGTTTGCAATTAACAAGAAATAAATGTCTAATGGCTCATAACTTGCAACTGGAAGATTAGAAATGGAGGTGGTCCTGTGGAGAGAGAGTGCACAGGAAGAAAAAGATTTAACCTTCATCCTGAGGAACTTCAAATTTTAAAGGGATGGGAGGGGAAAAGACAGGAAGGAGACAGAGTTGGAAGATGCTGACTTTAGAAGGACAAGAGGAGAGAATGGAAGTATAATGAAAGTGTCTTTAAGAAATAAACTTGCTGAGAAGAAGAGGAATTGATAGATTTATGGAAGATATGGATTCAAAGTCATCAATATGTTGGGAAAAAGGAGGTCAGTTGCAATCTTAGTGATTTCTGATTGAGAAGAATGGATCCACAAAAACCTTGCTAGCCAAGTTAGTGATGACCCAGAGAAGAGTAATTGGGGTGGACTATGTGAAAAAGAAAACCGAGAGGTTGTAATCTGAGGCAGAGGAGAAAAGTAGGATATGATCCGAAACAGACCTTAGGGTTTTTATTTATATACAGTTTTCATTTTTGAAATATATATTTGCTAAAAAGAATTTCATGTATTAGCAAGTCATATTAGTACTTTTATATCACATTAATTATAAATCATGATATCTTTAATTACCATGATCAATTTTCCTATATTTGTAGGTGCTATGTTAAATGTCAGAAGGCTGCTCTGTGGATTGAAACCCTGACCACAGTGGGAAATATGATAGAACCAGGGACCTGTGAGAGCTGGATCCTAGAAATAGTGAGTGGAAATGACACTGGAGTAGGTGGCAGGTGACTAAGAGAAGAGAAGGAGTCCCCTGCTTCCTGCCACCTGAGGAGCAGGTCATTGGAATTTCATCAAATTCAGACTTACATCTGTTTTCCGTTTCAATCAGGTGCAATCGTAATTTTTCTAGGTATATCACCACAGAAGTAAAAATGATGTGTTGATGATTTTTGGAAATAATGATTCAATTTTGTTTCATTTTTACTTTGCTGTTTGAATTCTAACCTCAAGATGAAAATGAAAGTAATTCAAAAACCTCAGGCAACACTTTTCTCAGGAAATATGAAATGAAAAAGACTGTGTAGGCAGAACTAGGTGGTGATCCCCATCCCTCCACAGCACAGAAGAGAGGCAGTGAGGGAACAGCTGACTGGAGAGGTGACAGAGCAAATGTTCCAAGATTGATTACTTGACAGTCTGAGACCAGCAGAGACTTCAAGTTTGATTACCAGGGCAGAGATCCTCAACATTGAACCCAGACTAGGGTGCTGTGAGCAGGGAGGGGAAGAGAGAGAGAGAGAAGGAGAGGAAGAGCACAGAAGCCCACTCCCTTAACCACAGGTGGGAAAAATGGAGACCGAATTAAAATGCAAGAGGACAACAAGGTCAGTGATGGAGATTAAGCAGTTTAACCCAAATTGTGGCCTCAAAGCCCTGCTGAGCATCAAAGTCATTTTGTGGAACCTGTTGTCCTAGAGTAAGTGAAATCAACATGGCATCTCCTCACCTCCAGGTGCAAGAAATAAAACCAGGGAGAGTATCCCTGCAGTGGGATGTCTCAATAATCTGTCCAGAAAGACCTTGCAGATGAGTGACTCCTAGCTGAAAGTGGCTGCAATCCCCTACCCCTCACCAGGAACAAGAGGGGCAGGGTGCAGACTGCCCCTGGAAGTGCTAGCCTCACTCCACACAGCCACTGTGGCAGCCTAGACAGAGAAGGCACAGAAGCCACAGAGTCAGGAAGTGGAAGTGCAGAGCCAGGCAGGAAAGCAGTCTGTGTCCCAGCAGCAGTGGGGGACAGCATCTGAAGTTAGAGCTGCATGGGGTGGGAGATCGCACCTGGGTAGGATGGCTGTGTCATCCCAGGCAGCAGAGAGTGTCGGCCCCCAGGATGCCTGGCTGTAGTCAGCAGGAGCTTGGACCATGTTTGTGTCTGTCCCAGTCAGTGGAGGGAGCAGGGCTGGTGGTTTGTACCCTGGGGCTGTGGGATCTAGAAATGAGGGAAACCAGCTAAGACTTTTAACCAGTACTGGAGAAAGTGTCCCAGTCATCTGAGTAGGTCAGGGAGGTCACTTTTACACTACAGACCACCCATGGAGAACAGGCCCCATGCTTACAGATAGCCACAAGGCTCTATGTCACTTTGACATGGCACCTATAATGTGGAGTGGGTGGGCAGTGACCCAGGGCAGTCAGAGTGACTGAGCAGATTCAGGCATCCTAAGTGTCTGCACACAGGATAAAGAGCCAACAGACAGAGTTCCACACCCTCTGAGCATCCAGCTTCAGACCCTTGAGCTGAGATGCTGGGGAGGGCCACGGCCATCTCAAGGATTGGCTCCTGTGCCCCAGCACCTCTTGGGTATCCAAAGCTGAAAGAGATGGACATCTTCTAAAGGTCCCAAATCCAAATCTTGACAAAATTGAAACAAGTGTTCAGTTAGAATTTTCTTGACTTTGGCCTGTTTTATGATAAATAGCCCTATTTTCAACTTTGATTATGCATACAGATATATATATATAATATATATAATATATATGATATAATGTATATATATAAATTACTCTTAACTTTGATGTACAGTTGTTACCATAGTATTTGATATTCAGCCTCAACTAGTTTCACAGTATTTCTTCTTTTGTTTTAAAGCATTTTTGAAATTATTCTTTTTCTGTTAGCTCAGAGTTACATTTTGTCCCCTTACTCCCTCTTTTCTCCCTTAGATTACCTGCAATTTTTTTCTTTTTTTTAATTTGTTTATACTGTTGTGTCTTATATTTTATTTAATTCTTGTTTTCTCTCTTCTTTTGTCTCTCTTTTTCCTATCTTTTTTACTGCATCTATATAATGTTATAGAAATATCACATTAATTAATAATAATGATGATCATAATAATATATTTCACCATATTTCAGAACCATGCTACAAGTTTATACCTGCATTACAAAAACTGTGGAGGACAGTTTCAATAAGTTTTTGGTTTTTCCTAAGTTTGAATAGTATGTGACTTTGCTCTTAAGTGATTGTAGTACATAAGGATCAGTAGTTTCTCTCAAAATGATGATAATATTTATCTCAAAGTTATAATGAACAGCAGGGGCATACATTGAGTGAAAGTACCCATAGATGTGAATTTGCCAACCCTGGGGCTCTGAAAGGAAAGACGCTCACTATATAGTCCCTTGCATACAAGTACCAATAATCATCCTACTAGTATTAGCAGTATAAAAAAGAAGGGGAGCAAACTTCTTCAAAAAGCCCATAAGACTTCAAAAGTTGACCTCATGGATACCATATAGAAGGAAATGACCTAAAAAGAATTCAGAAAGTTCATAGTGAAAATCATCAACAAGCTAAAAGAAGAAGGAAGAAATGAACATAGAAAACAGAAGAAGTGAAAGATAATTTCAATGAAGATTCAGAGACTCTGAGAACATACAAAAGAGAAATCCTAGAAATGAAACTCAATAAATCAAATTAAGCATTCATCAGAAAAAGCATCACCAATAGATTAGATGACTTTGAGGACACATTTTGAGGAATTTGATACCTTATGATTTACACAAGTTAGTTATATTAAATTCATTGAGTAAAGTTTCCTAGAAAGTTAATTGGAATACCAATAGTTTTTCAGATTTACTTTTGACTGAATACTTTTATTTACACATTTATAACTCTGAATTTGACACAGAGTTTAAATTTAACACTTTTACTCATGAAGGAGTCATATTCATTGGGTATATAAATACATACACTTGTGTATTGAAATTTATTAGGCTCGGCATGGTTGTGCACACCACTAATTCCAGTGATTGTGGAGGCTGAGACAGAAGGATTATAAATTTGAGGCCAGCTGAGCAACCAAGGGAGGCTATAGCAACTTAGCCAGACCTTGACTCAAAATAAAAATAAAAGGGCTAGGGATGTGGCTCAGTGGTAAAACACTCTGGGTTCAATACCAAGTAAATCCCCAGGCATAAAAAATGAATAGGTCTTTCAGTAGGAAAGTGATTCTAAAATGAGGTCTGGGGACAAGGGAGGAGGAATACATAATGAAAATATGGTTTGGAAACACTGCACTAAATACATGTAGTGAAAGCACAATGGAAAATAAAAACAGAAGTAGAAAGTTCTAGGGGTTGACATTCAGAAAATTGAAAGTATATTGGTTCCTATTTAAGACATGGGACCAAATCAAGGGCTTCAGAGAACCTAGAGGCAAAGGTCCAGGATCACCCATCTCAGGCAGTCCAGCAGCATCTGCAGAAACCTCAATGGCCTTGCCCTTGGCTTTCCTGCTGCCCCTGGTGGTGCTCAGCTACAAGTCTACCTGTGCTCTGGGCTGTGACCCGACTCAGATCTACAACCTGGGTCTTGAAACTCCTGAGAGAAATGAGGAGGGGGCCCTGATGCTCCTGGAGAAAATGAGGAGAGTTCCCACCTTGTCCTGCCTGAACTACAGAAAGGACTTTGCCTTCCCCCAGGAGCAGATGGATGGTGAGCAGGTGCAGAAGGCTCAAGCTGTCTCTGTCCTCCACGAGATGACCCAGCAGGTCTTCAACCTCTTCAGCACCCAGGAGTCCTTTGCTGCTTGGGACAAGACCCTCCTGGACACATTCCTCACTGGCCTCTATCAGCAGCTGGATGACCTGAAAGCCTGTGTGACCCAGCAGGTGGGGGTGGAAGAGGCTCCCCTGAGGGCTCTGAGGAGGTACTTCCACAGGCTCACTGTCTACCTGAAGGGGAGGAAACACCTCCCTTGTGCCTGGGAGGTGGTCAGAGCAGAAATCGTGAGATCCTTCTCTTCATCAGCAAACTTGTATGAAAGACTAAGGAGTAAGGAATGAGACCTGGTCCAACAGGGAGATGATTCTCACTGAGGATACACCTTACCACACTCCCTCAAAGTTTGCTGTTTCAAAGACTCTGATTCCTGCTGTAACTGTCAAAATAATTCAATTTGTCAGATGTTTTCAGGATTTTGTGCCACATTGGTTTCAATTCGACAGGCAGTTCACCCTTATATCCCTGCAGCTGTGTCTATTTACTTTTAAAAATATTTATTTATTTAACTATTTATAAAATTCAATTTATTTCATCTATTTAGTATTATGTATATATTTACAATATGACCAATAAAACCAGCCATTTTCTTTATATTTTATTAATGTTTTGCATCCTTCATTCAGTACTTCTTCAATTTTCTTAACTCTACATCTTGCAGGAGGATGAGAATTTGGATAAATATTTCTTCTCATTCTTTTCCATTTAAATTTCAATAGCAATGAAAATTTTTGTTCCAAATGGTAATCTCTATATTGAGTTAATTTTGTGCACATGATTATATTTGCTTATAGAAAAGTTGAAACCAACAGAAAATCAATAAACTCTGGATATGATGAAAGAAAAGTATGAAATCTCTCCTAGAAGAAAAAAAAAATAGCAGGAATTCTCTGACTCATCTTTCTACTTACTTCTAAGGGGCTTCTGCTTAGATAACCTCCCAGTCTCATGAATTACCCCAATTCCATGTATTTTCCCTCTGTAGTGATGGTTTCGATGCACATAACAGCTTACTGAAATTCTTGCATAATTTCTGAAATTTGGTTTTTAACTGATACATGAAAACACAAAAGTGGAGCACTTGAGAGGGATATCATGCTGTGTTTGATGTAGTATTTTAATTGGGTTACACACATTCACCTCCTTGAATATTTATATTGTCTCTCCTGTGAAAACCTACAAGATCCCTCCCTCCAGCTTTTTTCTTTATATATATATATATATATATTTTATTGTAAACAAATGGGATACATGTTGTTTCTCCATTTGTACATGGAGTCAAGGCATACCATTTGTGCAATCATAAATTTACATAGGGTAATGTTTGATTCATTCTGTTATTTTTTCCTTTCCCCCCACCCCTCCCACCCCACTTTCCCCTCTATACAGTCCTTCCCTCCTCCATTCTTACCACCCTCATTAACCCTATCCCGAAACCTAACCCTAACCCCAACGCTAACCCCTCCCACCCCCCATTACATGTCCTCATCTGCTTATGAGTGAGATCATTCGTCCTTTAGTTTTTTTGAGATTGGCTTATCTCAGCATGATATTCTCCAATTTCATCCATTTGTCTACAAATGCCATAATTTTATCATTCTTCATGGCAGAGTAATATTCCATTGTATATATATGTCACAGTTTCTTTATCCATTCATCAACTGAAGGACATCTAGGTTGGTTCCACAATTTGGCTATGGTGAATTGAGCAGCAATGAACATTGATGTGGCTGTATCTCTGTAGTATGCTGATTTTAAGTCCTTTGGGAATAGGCCAAGGAATGGGGTAGCTGGCTTAAATGGTGGTTCCATTCCAAGCTTTCTGAGGAATCTCTATACTGCTTTCCAGAGGGGCTGCACTAATTTGCAGCCCCACCAGCAATGTATGAGTGTACCTTTTTCCCCACATCCTCTCCAACACCTATTGTTGCTTGTGTTCTTGATGATTGACATTCTAATTGGGGTGAGATGGAATCTTAAGGTAGTTTTGATTTGCATTTCTCTTATTACTAGAGATGTTGAACATTTTTTCATATATCTGTTGATTGCTTGTACATCTTCTTCTGTGAAGTGTCTGTTCATTTCCTTAGCCCATTTGTTGATTGGGTTATTTGTATTCTTGGTGTAGAGTTTTTTGAGTTCTTTATAGATTCTGGAAATTAGTGCTCTATCTGAAGTATGAGTGGCAATGATATTCTCCCACTCTGTAGGCTCTCTCTTCACATTACTGAGTTTTGTTTGCTGAGAGAAAGCTTTTTAGTTTGAACCTATCCCAGTTGTTGATTCTTGCTTTTATTTCTTGTGCTATGGGAGTCCTGTTAAAGTAGTCTGATCCTAAGCCAACAAGTTGAAGATTTGGACCTATTTTTTCTTCTATAAGATGCTGGGTCTCTGGTCTGATTCCAAGGTCCTTGATCCATTTTGAGTTGAGTTTTGTGCAGGGTGAGAGATAGGGGTTTAATTTCATTCTGTTGCATATAGTTTTCCAGTTTTCCCAGCACCATTTGTTGAAAAGGCTATATTTTCTCCATTGCATATTTTTGGTCCCTTTTTCTAGTATGAGAAAATTGTATTTATTTGGGTTTGTGTCCATGTCCTCTATTCTGTACTTTGATCTCCCTGTCTATTTTGGTACCAATACCATGCCGTTTTTGTTACTATTGCTTTGTAATAGAGTTCAAGTTCTGGTGTTCTGATACCCCTGCTTCGCTCTTTCTACTGAGGATTACTTTAGCTATTCTGGGTTTTTTATTATTCCAGATGAATTTCATAATTGCTTGCTCTATTTCTGTAAGGTACATCTTTGGGATTTTAATTGGAATTGCATTGAATCTGTAGAGCACTTTTGGTAGTATGGCCATTTTGACAACATTATTTCTGCCTATCCAAGAACATGGGAGATCTTTCCATCTTCTAAGGTTTTCTTTAATTTCTTTCTTTAGTGTTCTGTAGTTCTCTTTGTAGAGGTCTTTCACCTCTTTTGTGAGATTGATTCCCAAGTATTTTATTTTTTTCGATGCTATTGTGAATGGGGTAGTTTTCCTAATTTCTCTTTCTGAATATTCATCAGTTATGTATAAAAATGCATTGGAATCATGACCATTGATCTTGTAACCTGCTGCTTTACTGAATTCACTTATGAGTTCTAAAAGTTTTCTAGTGGAATTTCCAGGTTCCTCTAAATATATAATCATGTTATTATTGAACAGGGATAGGTTGAGTTCTTCTTTTCCAATTCGTATCCCTTTAATTTCTTTGGTTTGTCTAATTGCTCTGGCTAGAGTTTTGAGGACGATGTTGAATAGAAGTGGTGAAAGAGGGCATCCCTGCCTTGTTCCAGTTTTTAGGTGGAATGCTTTCAGTTTTTCACCATTTAGAATGACATTGGCCCTGGGCTTAATGTAGATGGCCAATACAATGTTAAAGAATGTTCCCACTACCCCAATTTTTTCTAGTGTTTTGAGCATGAAGGGATGCTGTATTTTTTCAAATGCTTTTTCTACATCTATTGAAATAATCATGTGATTCTTAACTTTCAGTCTGTTGATATGGTGACAACCTTGCATCCCTGGGACAAAATCCACTTGATCATGGTGCACTATCTTTTTAATATATTTTTGTATGCAATTTGCTAAAATTTTGTTGAGAATTTTTGCGTCGATGTTCATTACGGATATTGGTCTGAAATTTTCTTTCCTTGATGTGTCTCTGTCTGGTTTAGGTATCAGGGTGATATTGTCTTCATAGAATGAGTTTGGGAGGGTTCCCTCTTCTTCTATTTCATGCAATACTTTGAGGAGTATTGGAATGAGCTCTTCTTTAAAGGCTTTGTAGAACTCGGCTGAGAACCCATCTGGTCCCGAACTTTTCTTTGTTGATAGGCTTTTGATAGCCTCTTCTATTTCATTGATTGAGATTGATTTATTTAAGTTGTGTATATCCTCCTCGTTCAGTTTAGGTAATTCATATGTCTCTAGAAACTTGTTGATGTCTTCAAGGTTTTCTATTTTGTTGGAGTATAGATTTTCAAAATAGCTTCTAATTATGTTTTTATTTCACTCGTGTCTGTTGTGATATTTCCTTGTTCATTCCAAAATTTAGTAATTTGAGTTTTCTCCCTCTTTCTCTTTGTTAGTGTGGCTGAGGGTTTATCAATTTTGTTTATTTTTTCAAAGAACCAACTACTTATTTTGTTAATTTTTCCGATTGTTTCTTTTGTTTCAATTTCGTTGATTTCAGCTCTGATTTTAACTATTTCCTATCTTCTACTACTTTTGGTGTTGGTCTGCTCTTCTTTTTCTAGGGCTTTGAGCTGTAGTGTTAAGTCATTTATTTGTTGATTTCTACTTCTTTTGTTGAATGCACCCCATGAAATAAATCTTCCTCTAAGTACTACTTTCATAGTGTCCCAGAGATTTTGATGTGTCTTTGTTCTCGTTTACTTCTAAGAATTTTTTAATTTCCCTCCTGATGTCTTCTGTTATCCATTCATCATATAATAGTGTATTTTTTACACTCCAGGTATCTGAGAAGTTTCTGTTTTTTATTCTGTCATTTATTTCTAATTTCAATCCATTATGATCTGATAGAGTACAAGGTAGTATCTCTATCTTCTTGTATTTGCTAACAGTAGCTTTGTGGCATAAAACATGGTCTATTTTAGAGAAGGATCCATGTGCTGCTGAGAAGAAAGTGTATTCATTCTTTGTTGGATGGTATATTCTATATATGTCGGTTAAGCCTAAATTGTTAATTTTGTTATTGAGATCTATGGTTTCTTTATTCAATTTTTGTTTGGAAGATCTATCCAGTGGTGAGAGAGGTGTGTTAAAATCGCCTAGTGTTATTGTGTTGTGGTCTATTTGATTTCTGGAATTGAGAAGGATTTGTTTGACGTACATGGATGAGCCAATGTTCGGGGCATAGGTATTTATGATTGTTATGTCTTACTGATTTATGCTTCCCTTAAGCAGTATGTAATGTCCTTTTTTTATCCTTTCTGACTAGTTTTGGCTTGAAGTCCGCATTATCTGAAATGAGGATGGGTACTCCAGCTTTTTGCTGTGTCCATGTGCATGGTATGTTTTTTCCCATTCTTTCATCTTTAGTCTATGGGTATCTCTTTTTATGAGATGAGTCTCTTAGGAGGCAGCATATTGTTGGATTTTTCATTTTAATCCAAGCTGCCAGTCTATGTCTTTTGATTGATGAGTTCAGGCCATTAACATTCAGGGTTATTATTGAGATATGATTTGTATTCCCAGTCATTTGACTCATTTTTGTTTTTTGACATGATTTCCTTTCTCCTTTATTTGGCTATTCCTTTAGGCTAGTTCCTCCTGTTGCTGATTTACATCATTGTTTTTCATCTCTTCCTCACGGAATATTTTGCTGAGAATATTCTGTAATGCCAGCTTTCTTTTTGTAAATTCCTTTAGCTTTTGTTTATCATGGAAGGATTTTATTTCGTCGTCAAATCTGAAAGTAAGTTTGCTGGGTATAGGATTCTTGGTTGGCATCCATTTTCTTTCAGGGCTTGAAAAATGTTGTTCCAGGCCCTTCTTGCTTTTAGGGTCTGGATTGAAAAATCTGCTGAAATTCTTATTGGTTTCCCCCTGAATGTAATTTGATTCTTTTCTCTCGTGACCTTTAAAATTCTGTCTTCATTTTGTATGTTAGGTATTTTCATAATAATGTGCCTTGGTGTGGGTCTGTTGTAATTTTGTATATTTGGAGTCCTATAAGCCTCTTGTATCTGGTTTTCCATTTCATTCTTCAGATTTGGGAAATTTTCTGGTATTATTTCATTGAATAGATTGTTCATTCCTTTGGTTTGTTTCTCTAAGCCTTCCTCAATCCCAATAGTTCTTAAATTTGGCCTTTTCATGATATCCCATAATTCTTGTAGATTCTGTTCATGATTTCTTACCATCTTCTCTGTTTGGTCAACTTTGTTTTCAAGATTAAATATTTTTTCTTCAATATCTGAGGTTCTGTCTTCCAGGTGTTCTATCCTATTGGTTATGCTTTCTATGGAGTTTTTAACTTGGTTTATTGTTTCCTTCATTTCAAGGATTTCTGTTTTTTTTGTTGTTTTTTTTTTTTTTTAGTATCTCTAACTTTTTGAAATGATCTCTTGCTTCCCATATTTGCTCTTTTAACTGTTTATTGGTGCGATCATTTAATGCCTGCATTTGCTCTTTCATCTCCTCCTTCAATGCCTGCATTTGCTGTTTCATCTCCTCGTTTGCTTCCCTGATTGTTTTAATTATGTACATTCTGAACTCTATTTCTGACATTTCTTCTGCTGTGCCATCATTGGGTTGTATTGATATAGTATCTAGGTTTGTTTGGGACATTTTCTTCCCTTGTTTTCTCATATTGGTCAGATGTCGGTGTGACTCTGAGACATTGCAGATTTTCTCTATTGGCTTATAGTGTCCCTGTAGATTTCCAGTGTATCACCTCCCAGCCTTCAGTAGCCTGAAGTCTTGGAGGAACTTGATAATGCAGTGCTTCTGAAGAAAGCTGCCCTTAGCCCGCTACTGGTTCCAGGGCTTGGCAGTGGCTCTGTGCAGAAAGACTCTCACTGGGTGGTCTGCTCCAAGAAGCTAGCCTTGAAAGGCGCCTTCCACTGGAAGGAGCAGGGCTGCTTAGGGAATTCCCTGGCTGCCCTGTCCTGGTCCCTGAAGCTGCCTGTGGGCCGGAGCTCACCGCTGGCTCAGTGACTTGGAGCTGGTTCTGTGCAGAAAGACTCTCACTGGGGGGCCTGCTCCAAGAAGCTGGCCGTGTGGGAGGAGCTCACCGCTGAAGGGAGCAGGGCCACCTGGGGAAGACTCTAGCTGCCCTGCCCTGCTCTGATAAGCCGCTCCTATCAGGGTGTGCCACCCAGGCTGAGATTCACCCGGGGGGAGCGACTCACCCTGTGGCTCTATTTTAGTCTGAGTCTCTCAATGCCTCCCCTTCTTGAAACCTGGGTTCTGGAGCGACAGGAAATACAGTCAACTTCTAGTCCGCCATCTTGGATCGCCCCCACTTCAGCTTTTTCAAACACACAGTGGTTTAGTGCCGTGTACAGTCACCACATCCTGAAATGCCCCCCAGCTTCTTGCTCTTTTCCAGTTTTAATGTGGAGCCCATTGATCACCTTTTCCCATCTTTCCTCACCTTCTGTGTTTGGCCTCTGGTAAGCACCACAGTGCTCTCAGCTTCTAAGAGAAGCTTCTTCCTGTCCTGGCTCATTTCACTTTACATGAAGGTCTCCAGCTCCATCCAGGCTGCAGATCACAGGTTCTCATTCTTTTCTTTTGGCTGAGTCATGCTGCACTGGGTGGTGCTCCTGCTGCCCGGCATCGGCCCCTGATGCTCCATTTGTGCCAGTTCTCTGTTTGTTGATGGCAGTGTCACATGTTTAAGTCTCCTGAGGAACCAACTGAAATTTTTGAAATTATCTAATCTCATATTAATTCTTTATTCTGTCAGGTTTTTATTTTCATCTATCATATGAAAGAAGAGTTTTTATACAGATTGTGTGGGAAATCACTGCTAATAATTATACACACCATTTAACAACAGATAAATCCATAGTCATAAAAACTATTTACCCCTTTTCTATAATATTTTAGGAAATACATGTTTTAACAATCCACTAGCTTATTTTTCACTTTGATACGTTAGTTTTTCGACTCTAAAATTTTACTCATTTTCATTTTCCTATAGAGAGAGCTGTGTAGAATTCTTTATTATTTCCTTCTTCCTGGTTCAATTAAGATTTCGTCTTCATATAGGAAAATGATTTTATGAATCTTATACTCTTAGGGGTTTACAACAAATCCATTTGCAATGAATGTAACAGTCTGGGGCACTTCCATCAGAAGATGGAAAAGTGAAACTGGATCAAAAATTTCTTATCATCAATATCCAAATTTAAAAGTAAAATTGAGTGAAAACCAGTCTTCAAAAAAAAAAAGATAATACCATTGCTATAAGTCAAGGACAGCAAGCCACAGTTGGAGTATCGTGGGATGAAAACAACAGAATTTCAAAATATGAAATTTAATGAATTATTACATGTGATATAGGATTCTGCACTTAGTTTAGGTTGGACGTGAACACAAGTTTGATCCTGGGAGATTCATTAATTTTCTGTGGGAGTCAGTTGTCACAAATGGAAACTAGTTGCATGTATCTAACACTAAAACATTCAGAAACACTTAGCAGAGTATAATACACTGAATTAGGTCTTAAGGGTGAGAACTAATTCATCATTTATTCGTAGAGATCTATATAAGAAACCTAAACTCTCTAAAGTCACTGTTTCTGGTGACAAAAATGACTACATTTAAAAACTTGAAATGAGAGTTGTCCCAGAGAAGAGTTGCAATAGATACACTTTGACATTGAATGTAAGTTTGATTAATATTCAAATTGAATTGGTGGCTTGTAAGTGTCTTGCTTGAGGTTAGTGTCTAAAACTGATGTTGGAAGTATGTATGTGTGTGTGGGGGTGAAAAATATTATCATATGAATCATTGACTGGAGCAGCAGTTGGTCCCCAGGAGCTGCAGCAATATGAATAGGCCACTTTGAGGAACGACTCAAATAATTCCAATTCAAATCAAGAGATCAGCAAAGTAGATGTTGCAGTGCTCTCCCATGGAGATATGGGCAACATCAATGTTCCCAGCACAGGTGACACTGAGACCATCCCAATGGAAGGGTATGGGAGGGGACAAGAGTGATTCCAGCAAATGAACACAGCATGGGGAAAATTACTCATGGAGTCAGGAAATCTACATTTTGATCACCAGTTAGCATCCTTTAAAACAAAACAAAATGAAGTTGTACTTGAGCAGAAAAGTTGCTGGTAGGTAATTGAACAGCACATTTAGCAGCACATGGAGCAGGGCCTTCCCACCAGGACAGGCATTAGTAACACACATATTGAAAGGTCAAAATTTCTAAGGGCAGCAAAGACTTTCATGATGATTCATTTTTTTTTAACAGAATTGATTGAAAAGGAGAAACTGGTGGACTAGTTGTTTGTTTTCTTTGTATTGGGTACATCTGCACTGAGTGGGTGCACAGATAATGTTCAGGATTTGGAGCAATTCCTGAGAATAAGAGTCCATAAAAAAAAAGCAAATAATGTCCTTCATTAGTAAGTTTTTATCATTTTCTCATTTAATATTAGTTTTAATGTCTTATTTAATTCAATGCTGCCATGTGGTTTTATGATTTTCTAATAGAAAGAATCTAGAAGGCTAAATACTGCCAATCATTACATGCATTGTGGCTGAGTTTAGAGTGAAAACCAGCTTCTCTTTGGGAAGTAGCCTTTAAAGAGCCTTCAAGGATTCTGTGTAAAGAAAGCATCACAGTCTTCCATCATGGTCGTACAAAACGTATTGTCAGCATTGACAATTGAACCAGTGGGTAGAAAAAGAAACAGAAGAGATTCTTTCCTGAACACTATCATAGACAGCATGAGGTCTGGGCAGGGCTGGAGGAGCGTTTTGATTTTTGGGAATGAGAACAGCAGACTTCCTTACAGGTACTGTGCCATGGAATCACTGAAGGTAACAATTTAGAACCCATGTGACAGGGCTACCTTTAAGTGCTTGTGTGTGTGTGTGCGTGTGTGTGTGTGTGTGTGTGTGTACACATGTGCACTCACGGTGGATTGAACTCAGGTTGGCATTTGTTAGGTGCATGCTCTACCACAAAACTACATCCTTCAACCCTGGTGATTTTATTGATTAATCTTTATTTCAAAAAAAATAAATAAATAAAAACACTAGAGGAAAAACTAAATAGGTTTTCTGGGATCTGAAGTTAATGGGTTACTTAATTTAGTTTACTGTGTTTCATTGGAGAAATCACTCCTTGATTTTAGACTATTTCAATTGAGGTAAAATCTTTTCTGTTACAAGTATTTGAAAGATGTGTTGTCTTATTTTCTTTAGAACTTAAAGACAGTCAGTTATCTCAACAGCACTCCCCTGGAGGCCTAAAATATAATGCACAGCAATAACTTGACATTTGATGAGGAATCCAGAATCATTTGGCATCTCAATCTCTCTGCTGTATGGATTTCAGGTCAGACTTTACTTGGTTCACAAATCTAAGTCCGTTTTTGTTCTTTGAGTTCTTAATAGAACCTTTCAGACAAGCCATTACCTCACTATCCGTGAGGTACTGACCTTGAATCATTGGTGTTTTTGGAATGGTTCATTTGTCCAGATTTATGTCTGTCTCCAGGAGCCCTTTTGATGACCTAACACAAATATTATTAAGAGGAAGTATGAATTAATACTTTCAAAGATCTTAAAACAAGGTTTGCTTATGATCATCCTGTAATACATCTTAATAGTATTATTTTAATATCATCGTTAGTAGATCAGAAGTATTTTCCAGAATAAGAATCCAATTTTGAGTCATCAAGATCCTTGCTTTCAATTCTAGGTTTCTCAGGGCAGACTTTTCATTGTCTGAGTACATTATGATCAAGTTGAAGTGCAGAGTCAAGGCCAATATCCTGTGTCCTGCAAGACAGGGTAAGTGTGGTAGTACTAGAACCTGGTGGCCAGGCTGCTATTGGTTGATGTGACTCCCCTCTCTTCTCCTAAGACTGATCACATCTAGATTAATTGAGAGAACAGTCAGGCACTCCAAAGACTGGTCTTTGAGTCTCTGTCAGAGGCAGGCATTTCTTTGCCTCAGGCACCTGAGCACTGGCCCTCAGTCTTCCCCTCTGCAATGGCCCTGGTGCTCCACTCTGCTGCATTGCATGTGGCTAAGTGACACTCTGCCACTAGTCACCCACTAGTCACAGGAAAGTTACTTCCTTCTTTCACTTTCATGAAATTATGACACCCATTTCTTTTTCCTTTTTACCCATAACTTTCTAGTTTTGCTTTTTAGGAAAGTTGTAATGAGAATCAAAATCTGATAGAGGAAAGCAGGCAGCCTTTCACTTTTCTTTTACTTTCCATTATGTGTCTGACTTCATTATAAGAACCTGATGTATGAGCAGCAAGACAAAGTTTTCCAGGTAAACCACTATTAAGTAGAATGTACAAAAAAAATTACAGTGACAGACCAGGTGTGGTGGTGCATGCCTGTAATCCCAGCAGCTCAGGAGGCTAAGTCAGGAGGATGGAGAGTTCCAAGCCAGCCTCAGCAATGGTGAGTTGCTAAATGATTCAGTGAAACCCTGTCTCCAAAAAAATACAAAATAGGGTTGGGTATGTGACTCAGTGGTCAAGTGCCCCTGAGTTCAATCCCTGGTACACCCCAGAACCCCCAGACCCCTAAAAAATTACAATAACAAAAATCAGAAAAAGAAGCAGAGGAAAGAAGGCTTTTTCTCCCTGATATAATAGACTGGTTCTCACCACCCTGCACTGTAAAAGTGAGACAGAGAATAAGGAGCAATGATCCCCAATGAGACCTCTTTGTGTGACTGACTGAAGGCAGTGTGTTTCTGTAAGATTACCTTTACATGAAGGCCATTGTCATCCATGAGTGCTCTGTGCCTAGCTCAGAAAATCTGAGGAAAACAAGAATTCTAGAAAGTGGAAGAGTGGAACAATAAAACTAATTAGCAAAATAAATATTGTCTATTGGAGGTAAAATGACTCTTATTAGATAAGTCCACAAGCTACGTACTCTTAACAAACCTTCTTCTCAGCATCTGAAGGCTTCATAATTTTGATACCTAGGTACACGTATTAGGAGAAGAAAAGGTCACTACTGAGTGCCAGGGTCCTTGTGACAAGAGGTCCAGTGATGGGGAAGAAATGTGGAGAGTTGAATCTTTTGTAAAAAAACAAAACAAAACAAAACAAAACAAAACAACAACAACAGGTCCCTCTTCAGTAATGGAGTCCTCACATCATGTAGAGATGGTTCACCTGCTCTGGAGGAGTCTGATGAGTGTGGGCTGAGGACACTGTGTCATCTAAGAGCAGAGGGTGTTACTAGTTGTGATAGCCACCTTGTGAGGCAAGAGGAGCTGGGAAAATACTGTTATCTTGAAATTAGTATGTCTACACTCACAAGCAGCTGAATAAGACCTGGATTCCTCCCAGGATTATTGGCAGACTGAGGAGCAATGTAGACCTCAGTAAGAAAATGGTGGACAGGAAAGACAATCTGTCCACCATTGTCAACTCTGGTCTTGTGGCTCAGTGAAGTATAACCACACAGAAGTGCAGAAATATGTTTCAAGAGGAGAGGAACAGAGAATTTACCAGCAATAGAAAGCTTCTGCTTTGAATGAATCCAAGAGCAATCCCATTCAGGAAGAACTTTTTTTTGCCAAAGATGTTCTAGTAAAACATTGAACAAGCACAGAGATTCACAGGTCTGAGGGAGCAGACTTTCTATGTCAAAGATGGAGTGAAAAATGAATGTTAGGATCAGGGCTAAAAGTTTGTTTTCTAGAACAGATAAGAATAATATTTACAGATGAAAAATGCATATGTCTGTGTGTGTGTATGATAAAGAGATTGGAATTATAGTCCTTTATGGCACCTGGAGGTCACTAGGTTTTGTAAAATTGGATTCTATAGGAGGATAATGTCATCAATGATACCCCTGTGCTCAGCTCAGAAATTTAAAAGGTAAAATTCAGAGGTTTAAGCAGGTTAATTGGAAAATAACAAAATACTTATCAAACTAAAATGATTTGTATTATGAAGTTAAAATGACTGTTATAAGTCATCTAGCTACACAAACAGAACAGCCCTTTGCTATCAGCATCTGGTTCTACACACATTTCTGTCTTTAGGGCAGACAATTCCCGTTTGAGTGATAAGTATGCATTTGGATGAGCAAATCTGAAATTTATCATGAACTCTACCTTCCAGTGTAAAATCCATAAATTAGTTTGATGTCATCTTGTTTGTCTATCTTCAAAGGTTGACAGAAATGCCTGAATGACAGAGTCAACTTCCATTTTTCTTGGAATACAGGGAAAATCACTCTAATTCAGAAGACAGAAGCCACTAGTCTCCATCATCTGATCATCCAGCAGATGTCCAATTTCTTCAGCATGGTTGTTCTGTTCCTCCTGGATCAACTACTCTCTGGGCTTCATTTCAGTCTGGAGCAACTGAAGGTGGCACACTAGAAAAAGCATTGTCCCTTAGGGATTTGCTCGCTGGAAGTGTTTCCACAGAATCACCTGCTCTCTGAAGGAAAAAGAATACAGCTCCTGTGCCTGGGAGAGTATAAGAGGGGAAATTATTATTAGTATTTTTTTACCATTAGCAATCATCAAAGAAAAGTCAGCAAAGAAAGAAAAAAACTCATGCTCATGACTCACTTGACCCAATTACATGATTTTACCTAACACCCTAAAACAATCTTACCTAAGAGTTTTATACCAACAGAAAAAAAAATCTCAAACCTAAATCATGAGAGTATTTTAAACAGATGTCATACATCAGGAATTTTAAATTAACCAAAATTATTTAGAAAGAATAGCATGGTTTATTTTTTAGAGAAATACAGTTATTATTTATAATTTCAATATTTTCCAAAAAAATTCTTGAGGGTATCTTGCAGTTTGCAGAAGTTTGAAATTTAGTTTTCTCATGGTCAGTTAATTTGATGCTAGATTCTGTAACAGATGAGAAAAACCTAATTAACTGCATCTTAATACAAACTTACCTTTCTTTCAATAGGCACTCCATGTAGGAATTCCCATCAGATGACCCCTTGGTTGGCCCTCTCCCAACAATGATTCTTTTTCTTCCCCAGAGGTCTCCTTTTCTAGGTAATAGGAATTTCTCAGCTCCATTAAAATATTATGGGATCACCATCATTGCTTATGGTTGATTATAACCAAAATAATTGAATTCTTTATTGAACTGATCTTGCCAGAAGTCTTTTTAGCTAATGGATCTCACTGTCAATATTTTTCCCAAGATTTGGGAAGGTGCCACACAATTTTTACTTGAATGAGCTTTCTGGTCCTTTCTCTTGGTATGTCTCACATTCCTTTGAGTCATATATTCATATGTTTGATGGTGTATGTACCATAGTTCCATTTTGCTTTTGTCCTTTGTTTTAATTCTTTGTTTCTCTAATAAACTGATTTCAAACAGCCTATATTTGTGTTTACTGATTCTGTCTTCTACATGATTGAAGCAACTGTTGAAACTCTCTATTAAGTGTTTTCAGTTTTATCAGTACATTTTTTCTGCTCCAGAACTTTTTTGGTTCTTTTTCATGGCTTCTATTCCTTTATCAAACTTCCTTTATGGTTCATAAACTGTTCTCTTGATTTCATTTAGTGTTTGTCTTCTCCTGCACCTCGATAAGCTGCTTTAAGTATTTAATTTTAAATCTTTTGTCCAGTAATTCTTAGATCTCTGTTTCCCAGGGATTAGTTACTAGTGATTTATTTAATTCCTTTGTTTGTGATGTGTTTGGCTAAACATCAGGATCCATGTACATTGCATCCATGTCTGTGTATTAGAAGGAGTAAGAAGCCCTTCCATTCTTTACAAACTGGTTTCAGCAGGTAAAGATTGTATCCATTGCTTCCCCAGGTTGATGGAATTGCTACTGGGATGACATTCAGGTGGAAATGAAGTCAGATCATGTGCAGCAGCTGAATCTGTAGTACAGTAGGAAGTTGGCAGGGCCTTTTTCTAGGGGACACGGATTTGGCATGAACACTGCATGGTCAAATGGATGGATAAGACCAGGACTTTGTTCAGTAGGGCTGGCACTGGTAGAAGAATTTCCTTAGGTTCCACAGTTGAGTATGTAAAAGGTGGGCCTGTTATCAGTTAAATAGATGGATATGCATCCCAGTGGGTCTTTGGAAAGATTTCTACCAGTCCCTGGGCAGGTTCTTGCATGGGCAGCACTGGCCCCAGATTATAGAGAGCAGTGTGCTTCAAGACCTGCTGCTGGACTGAGGTTGGTGGACTTGCTTTCAGGGTCATGGAAGAGCATGTCTCCCACCAGTTCTCTGAGTAGGTATGATTGCTTCCTTACTAAAGCTGAGGGAGACTAGAGCCAAGTCATAGGGCTACTTCTGGATCCACAGTCAGAACAGGATGAGTTTGGCTCCACAGGCCTGGATGGGTGTGAACATGTTGTGGTGGAGTGAGGGGTCCTGGTACTTCTACCTCCTTGTCAAGCATTCATTAGATGCTGGAAGGCCCAGGAAGTACCTGAACATATTTAAGACATTTGTTATAAGTAGATATGTATGTAGCTAGGTAGGTATATACATAGATAGAGAAAGAGGGGATTGATTAAAGGGATTGACTACAATGATTATTTTGGCTAAGTATTCACACAACAGGCATCTGCAACTGGAGATTCTGGGATGCGAGTAGTGTGACTCCATCCTAATCTGGCTGCCTCAGACTAGGGAAACTGATAATGCATTTCTATCAAACTTCAAGTTTAGAGAATCCAGGGAGGCAGTTAGTGTAAAAACTGCAGTCCACAGAACCACGAAATATGAACTTCTGAAGTCCAAAAGCAGGAGAGTTGAGTGTCCTAATTTTTGCGGGGGAAAGAGAGAGAGAGAGAGAGAGAGAGAGAGAGAGAGAGAGAGAGAGAGAGAGAGAGAGAGAGAGAGAGAGAGAGAGAGAGGGAATTTCCTTTTCTTTGTCTTCAGCTCTGTTTAAGCCTCAAGCTGTTTTGATCTTCCCACTCAGTTCACTGACTCATGCACTGATTTCCTCTAGTCACACTTTCACAGGTAGACCCAGAAATAATGCTTTGCCAGTTCTCCAAGTATTACTTCTTCCAGTCAAGGTGACACCTAATTTAAACATTATAGCCCCTAAGAGGGATTATGAGAATTAAACAAATATGGCAAAGAGAATTGCCTGGAATCCCAAAGGAAAAGGAAATCCATGCTCAGGGCAAACAACATCTGTATTTGAGAGGGCTCCTCAGGAGTTTCTAGAAGCAGGGCCCTAATGGCAATTTAGAGATGCTGGGTGGGCAGCCCTTGTCTGCTCCAGGGCCATTGCCCTCTGATGGGTGTCTTCCAATGTGGCAGGGGGTACAGACTGGAAGGCCTTCTGGTCATCTTTGGATATATAGCGAGAGAAGAAATAGCAGTCTTTTGCTCAGCAGTTGTGAACAACTGTAACAAAAGACAGGTCAACAAATAAAGCAAGACAAATTTATTTAGACAACGTTTACAAGACATCGGAGGGTTTAGAAATGAAGATGAGAAGACCTTGGGAAACTGTCTTCCATGCTTAGGATAGATGAAGGGGCACAGCCTGTGGCAGGATGATTGCCCAATGCGGGTCTGATCTAATGGTAACAAACTGGGGGTCACAAAGGCCTTTTGTTTAGATTCTTCTGGGTGTCTCTGGTTTCATGCCTGTTCTCTGAGCACAGGGCAGGATGCCCATTGCATGTCTTATGACCCACATTTAGGGGAGGAATTTCAGAGAATGCTTTTATGGCCAGAGCACACAAAAAAGAATGACTTTCTTACTTCTATGGTTTTCTCAGTTTCCAAGATGTCCCATTTGGGGGAGCATATTCTGAACCCTGACATTCGCTGGAGTTGGCCACAGCCCCTTTACAGTAGCTTATTGATGTCTGAATCTAGTGGTGAGTAGGATTGAAACTGAAGAACCAGTCTTTCTAAAGGCCTGTGACAAGACATGCAGGATGTGGGAAAGGACAAAGGAACTGAAAGTGTCTGAATCAGTGGCACACAGATCTTGGCTGCGTACGCCCCTTCTCACACAGCTCAGATGCAGAATTCTCTGCCCTGCCAGCTGCTGCTGGGGTTACAGAGAACCCACAACTGGGCAGGAGCAGTCACCCAGGGGGCATGAGTGAGGCAGCAGGTGGGAGACATGAGCATAGGCTCTTCTCCCTTTCCCTGAAAGTAAGCTTTTCATTGTGGTTCTCAATTTCATAGAAACTGTATGACTGAGCAAGATTGTCCAGGGAGATGGAGAGTTTTGGTGAGATTCTCACTCCCTGTGTTCATGTGGAGGGTGATGACTTCCAACCAGGCTCTTCCTCTTCTTCTGTATCCTCCTTACTTCCCATCCATGGCTCTGCATGGAATCTGGAGCTGCCCCATGGTCATTACTTCTGGTCAGGAAAATACCATATTTGTCTTTCTTTGATTTGAATAGGACAAACAATATGGAAAAATAGATCAATATTTTTTATATATATGTTATTTTTACAGACCACATTTTGATTCATTGGACACAAATGGGGTACAACTATTCAATTTTATGGTTATACATAAGGTAGATTCATACCATTCATGTAATCATACATGTATATAGGGTAATAATGTCTCTTTCAGTCCACTATCTTTCCGTTCCCCAACTCTCCTACCCCATTTTCCTCTACACAATTGAAAGTTCCTCCATTCTTCTCTTCATTCCTTCCCCACTGCCACCCTGCCCGCGCCTGTTATATATCATCATCCAATTATCAGAGAAAGCACTCAGCCTTTGGTTTTTGGGGATTGACATTTCACTTAACATGATGTTCTCCAACTCCATTCATTTCCCACAAATTCCATAATTTTATTCTTTATGACTGACTGGTATTACATTGTGTATGTATATTCCACAGTTTCTTTATCTATTCATCAATTGAAAGGCATCTAGGTTGGTTCCACAATCTGGCTATTGTGAATTGAGCTTGTATAAACATTGATGTGACTGCGTCGGTGTAGTATGCTGATTTTAAGTCATTTGGTTATAAATTGAGGAGTGGGATAGCTGGGTCAAATGTTGGTTCCATTCCAGTTTTCTGAAGAATCTCCGTACTTCTTTTTCCAGAGTGGCTGCACCAATTTGCAACTCCACCAGCAATGTATGAGTGCATCTTTTTCCCCACATCCACACCTACACTTATTTTTGCTTGTGTTCTTGATCATAGCCATTCTAATTGGGGTGATGAACTCTTAGGGTGGTTTTGATTTGCATTTCTCTAATTACTAGAGATGATGAGCACTTTTCATGTACTTGTTGATCACCTGTGTATCTTCTTCTGTGAAGTGTCTGCCTAGTTCCTTGGACCATTTATTGATTGGGTTCTTGGTATTTTTGGTGTAAACTTTTTAAAGATCTTGATAAATTTTGGAGATTAGTGCTCTATCTGAGGTATGTGTAGAAAAGATTTTCTCCCAGTCTTTAGGCTCTCTTTTCACATTATTGATTGTTTCCATTGCTGAGAAAAAGCTTTTTATTTTGAATCCATCCCATTCATTGATTCTTGATTTTATTTCTTGTGCTCTGGTGGTCTTGTTAAAGAAATCTGGCTCTAAGCCAATATGTTGAAGAATCGAGCCTACTTTTTCTTCTATTTGGTGAAGGGTCTCAGGTCTAATTCCTAGATCCTTGATCCATTTTGAGTTGTTTTATACAGGGTGAGAGATAGAGTTGTAATGTCATTTTACTGCGTATGGATTTCCACTTTTCCCAACAGCATTGTGTGTTTTTGACATGTTTGTCTAATATAAGATAACTGTACTCAGGTGGGTTTGTCTCTGTGTCTTCTATTCTATATCATAGGACTACCTGTCTATTTTGGTGGCAATACCATGCCGTTTTTGTTACTATTGCTCTATAGTAACATTTAAGGTCTGGTATTGTGTTACCTCCCTTATCACTCTTCCTTTCCAGGATTGCTTTAGCTATTCTGGGTCTTTTATACTTCCAGATGAATTTAATGATTGCTTTCTCTATATCTATGAGGAATGTCATTGGGATTTTAATTGGAATTGCATTGAATCTGTATAGCACCTTTGGTAGTATGGCCATTTTGACTATATTAATTCTGCCTATCCAAGAATGAGGGAGATCTTTCCATCTTCTAAGGTTTTCTCTAATTCCTTTCATTAGTGTCTTTAGTTTTCATTGTAGAGGTCTCTCACCTCTTTTGTTAGATTGATTCCCAAGTTTTTTTTCTTTTTTTTTTTTTTTTTGAGGCTTGGGAATGGAGTAGTTTTCCTAATTTCTCTTTCATACGATTCATGATTTATGAATAGAATAGCATTCGATTTATGTGTGTTGATTGTGTATGCTGCTACTTTTGTGAATTCATTTACGAGTTCTAGAAGTTTTCTAGTATAGTTTTTTGGATCCTCTAAATATAGAATTATGTCATTGGCAAATAGTGATAGCTTGAGTTCTTCTTTTCCAATTCATATTGGAAGCTTTTGGTTTTGTCAATTTTTTTAAAATTTATTTTTATTGTAAACAAATTGGATACATGTTGTTTCTGTTTGTACATGGAGTAACAGCATACCATTTGCATATTCATATATTTACATAGAGTAATGATGTTTGATTCATTCCGTTATATTTTCCTTTCCCAACACCCCTCCCACCCCTCTTTTCCCTCTATACAGTCCCTCCTTCCTCCATTCTTGCCGCCCCCACCCCCCATTAAGTGTCATCATCCACTTATCAGTGAGATCATTCCTCTTTTGGATTTTTGAGATTGGCTTATCTCACTTAACATGATATTCTCCAATTTCATCCATTTGCCTGCAAATGCCATAATTTTATTATTCTTTATAGCTGAGGAATATTCCATTGTATATATATACCACAGTTTCTTTATCCATTCATCAATGGAAGGGCATCTAGGTTGGTTCCATAGTCTGGCTATTGTGAATTGAGCCGCTATGAACATTGATGTGGCTGTATCTCTGTAGTATGCTGAGTTTAAGTCCTTTGGGTATAGGCGGAGGAGTGGGACAGCTGGGTCAAATGGTAGGTCCATTCCAAGTTTTCTAAGGAATCTCCACACTGCTTTCCAGAGTGGCTGCACTAATTTGCAATCCCACCAGCAATGTATGAGTGTACCTTTTCCCCCACATCCTCTCCAACACCTATTGTTGCTTGTGTTCTTGATAATTGCCATTCTAATTGGGGTGAGATGGAATCTTAGGGTAGTTTTGATTTGCATTTCTCTTATTACTAAAGATGTTGAACATTTTTTCATATGTTGATTGCTTGTACATCTTCTTCTGTGAAGTGTCTGTTCATTTCCTTAGACCATTTGTTGATTGGGTTATTTGTATTCTTGGTGTAGAGTATTTTGAGTTCTTTATACATTCTGGAAACTAGTGCTTTATCTGAAGTATGAGTGGCAAAGATATTCTCCCACTCTGTAGGCTCTCTCTTTGCATTGCTGATTGTTTCCTTTCCTGAGAGAAAGCTATTTAGTTTGAATCTCTCCCAGTTATTGATTCTTGCTTTTATTTCTTGTGCTATGGGAGTCCTGTTAAG
This sequence comes from Sciurus vulgaris, assembly GCF_902686455.1. Taxonomy (NCBI): domain Eukaryota; kingdom Metazoa; phylum Chordata; class Mammalia; order Rodentia; family Sciuridae; genus Sciurus; species Sciurus vulgaris. The sequence continues at coordinate 39,885,585 of NC_136476.1, forward strand.
GAAGTCTGATCCTAAGCCAACAAGGTGAAGATTTGGACCTACTTTTTCTTCTATAATCTGCAGGGTCTCTGGTCTGATTTCAAGGTCCTTGATCCATTGTGAGTTGAGTTTTGTGCAGGGTGAGAGATAGGAGTTTAGTTTCATTCTGTTGCATATGGATTTCCAATTTTCCCAGCACCATTTGTTGAAGAGGCTATCTTTTCTCCATTGCATATTTTTGGTCCCTTTGTCTAGTATGAGAAAATTATATTTATTTGGGTTTGTGTCCGTGTCCTCTATTCTGTACCATTGATATACCTGTTTATTTTGGTGCCAATACCATGCTGTTTTTGCTACTATTGCTTTGTAGAATAGTTGAAGTTCTGGTATTGCGATACCCCCTGTTTCATTCTTCCTGCTAAGGATTGCTTTAGCTATTCTGGGTTTCTTATTCTTCCAGATGAATTTCAAGACTGCTTGCTCTATTTCTGTGAGGTACATCATTGGGATTTTAATTGGAATTGCATTGAATCTGTATAGTATTTTTGGTAGTATGGCCATTTTGACAATATTAATTCTGCCTATCCAAGAACATGGGAGATCTTTCCATCTTCTAAGGTCTTCCTCAATTTCTTTCTTCAATGTTTTGTAGTTTTCATTGTAGCAATCTTTTACCTCTTTGGTTAGATTGATGCCCAAGTATTTTATTTTTTTTTGAGGCTATTGCAAATGGAGTTGTTTTCCTCATTTCCCTTTCAACTGTTTTGTTGCTTGCATATAAAAATGCTGTAGAATTATATGTGTTGATTTTATAGCCTGCTATTTTGCTGAATTCATTGATGAGGTCTAGAAGTTTTCTGGAGGAGGTTTTTGGATCCTCTAAATATAGAATCATGTCATCTACAAATAGTGACAGCTTAAGTTCCTCTTTTCCTATTCGTATTCTTAATTTCATTAGTCTGCCTAATTGCTCTGGCTAGAGTTTCGAGGACAATGTTGAATAAAAGTGGTGAAAGAGGACATTCCTGTCTTGTTCCCGTTTTTAAAGGGAATGGTTTCAGTTTTTCTCCATTAAGAATGATGTTGGCAATGGGCTTAGCATAAATAGCCTTTACAATGTTCAGGTATGTTCCTACTATCCCTATTTTTTCTAGTGTTTTGAGCATGAAGGGGTGTTGTATTTTGTCAAACGCTTTTTCTGTGTCAATCGCAATAACCATATGATTCTTATCCTTAAGTCTATTGACATGATGGATTACATTTATTGATTTACGAATGTTGAACCATCCTTGCATTCCAGGGATGAACCCCACTTGATTGTGGTGCATGATTTTCTTAATATGTTTTTGCATACGGTTTGCAAATATTTTGTTAAGGATCTTTGCATCTACATTCATCAAGGATATTGGTCTAAAATTTTCTTTCCTTGATGCGTCTTTTCCTCGTTTGGGTATGAGGGTGATATTAGATTCATAGAATGAGTTCGGTAGGGTACCCTCCTTTTCTATTTCCTGGAATACTTTGAGAAGTATTGGAATGATTTCTTCTTTGAAGGTTTATAGAACTCGGTTGAGAATCCGTCTGATCCTGGGCTTTTCTCTATGGTAGTTTTTTAATGGCTCTTCTATTTCATTGCTTGATATTGATCTGCTTAAATTGTGTATGTGCTCCTGGTTCAGTTTGGGAGGAGCATATGTCTCTAGAAATTTGTCAATGTCTTCGGTAGTTTCTATTTTGTTGGAATACAGATTTTCAAAGTAGCTTCTCGTTATGTTCTGTATCTCAGTGGTGTCTGTTGTGATATTTCCTTTTGCATCATGTATTTTAGTAATTTGAGTTTTCTCTCTCCTTCTCTTTGTTAGTGTGGGTAAGGGTTTATCTCTTTTGTTTACTTTTTCAAAGAACCAACTTTTTGTTTTGTCAATTTTTTGTATAGTTTATTTTGTTTCAATTTCATTGATTTCAGCTCTGATTTTATTTCCTGTCTTCTATTACTTTTGCTATTATTCTGTTCTTTTTCTAGGGCTTTGAGCTGTAATGTTAGGTCATTTAATTGTTGACTTTTCATTCTTTTCTGGAATGCGCTCCATTCAATGAATTTTCCTCTTAGTACCGCTTTCATAGTGTCCCAGAGATTTTGATATGTTGTATCATCGTTCTCATTGACCTCTAAGAATTTTTTAATCTCCTCCCTGATGTTTTTTGTTATCCATGTTTCTTTCCATTGCATATTATTTAGTCTCCAAGTTTTGGAGTAATTTCCTTTTTTTACTTTGTCATTGATTTCTACTCTCAGTCCATTATGATCTGATAGAACACAAGGCAGTATCTCTATTTTTTTGCATTTCCTAAGGGCTGCTTTGTGGCATAACACATGGTGTATTTTCAAGGAGGTTCCATGTGCTGCAGAGAAGAAAGTGAATCTGCTCGTTGATGGATGGAATATTCTACATATGTCTATGATGTCTAGGGTATTGATTGTGTTATTGAGTTCTATGGTTTCTTTGGTTGAATTTTGTTTGGAAGATCTATCTAGTGGTGACAGCGGTGCGTTAAAGTTGCCCAGAATTATTGTGTTGTGGTCTATGTGATTCTTGAAATTGAGAAGGATTTGTTTGATGTACATGGATGCACCATTGTTTGGGTCATAAATATTTACTATTGTTATGCCTTCCTGATTTATGGTTCCCTTAAGCAGTATGAAATGTCCTTCTTTATCCCTTCTGACTAACTTTGGCTTGAAGTCCACTTTATCTGATATAAGGATGGAAACCCCCGCTTTTTTAGTGAGTCCATGTGCGTGGTAGGTTTTTACCCATCCTTTCACCTTTAGTCTGTGGATGTCTTTTTCTATGAGATGAGTCTCTTGCAGGCAGCATATTGTTGGGTCTTTCTTTTTAATCCATTCTGCCAGTCTATGTCTTTTGATTGAGGAGTTTAGGCCAGTAATGTTCAGGGTTATTATTGAGAAATGATTTGTATTCCCAGTCATTTGGCTTATTTGTGGTTTTTAAGTTGGCTTGGTTTCTCCTTTGAGTGGTTTTTCCTAAGGAAGTTCCTCCCTTTGCTTACCTCCATTGTTGTTTTTAATTTCCTCCTCATGGAATATTTAGCTGAGAACATTCTGTAGTGCAGGCTTTCTATTTGTAAATTCTTTTAACTTTCGTTTATCATGGGAAGGATTTTATTTCATCTTCAAATCTGAAGGTTAGTTTTGCTGGGTATAGGATTCTTGGTTGGCAACCATGTTCTTTCAGAGCTTGAAATATGTTGGTCCAGGCCCTTCTAGCTTTTAGAGTCTGGGTTGAGAAGTCTGCTGCTATCCGTATTGGTCTCCCCCTATATGTATTCTGATGCTTTTCTCTCGCGGCCTTTAAAATCCTATCTTTATTTTGAATGTTAGGCATTTTCATTATAATGTGCCTTGGTGTGGATCTGTTGTGATTCTGTGCATTTGGTGTTCTGTAAGCCTCTTGTATTTGATTTTCCATTTCATTCTTCAGGTTTGGGAAATTTTCTGATATTATTTCATTGAATAGGTTGTTCATTCCTTTGGTTTGTATCTCTGTGCCTTCCTCAATCCCAATAATTCTTAAATTTGATCTTTTCATGATGTCCCATAGTTCTTGGAGATTCTGTTCATGATTTCTTATGATCTTCTCTGTTTGGGCAACTTTATTTTCAAGATTAAATATTTTGTCTTCATTGTCTGAGGTTCTGTCTTCCAAGTGGTCTAGTCTTTTGGTGATACTTTCCATTCAGTTTTTTATTTGGTTTATTGTCTCCTTCATTTCAAGGATTTCCATTTGGTTTTATTTATTTTTTTTTTTTGAGAACTCTATCTCTTTGTTGAAATGATCTTTTTATTTCTGCAGGTGCTCTTTCAGCTTATTGATATTATCATTCATTGCCTGCATTTGCTCTTTTATCTCATCCTTTGCTTCACAAATCATCTCAATCATGTATTATCTGATGTCCTTCTCTGACATTTCTTCTAACATACTGTCATTGGATTGTATTACTATAGAATCTAGATTTGTTTGTATCATTTTCTTCCCTTGTTTTTTCATGTTGTTCATGTATCTTCCCCTCTAGCGCTGCAGATCTGGGATATTGCAGATTTCCCCCTATAGACTTATAGTGGCCCTATAGGTTTCCAAAACCCTTTCTTTAAGGGGAGATCAATATTAGCAGTGCCCAAATCAGACACTATGCAATTCTAGACCAAATAGCCCCTATGGGGACAATAACAAAATTGTCATAATAAACAAAATGGGTTCAAATGTTATCTTTGGTAAAACAAACCGGTTTGCAATAGGGTGTGCAGTTTCTAATGGAGGACAAAGAGGATGCAGAGGGATGTAGAATGTGGCTGTTAATGGGATAAGAAAAGAATATACAGAAGTTCCATACAATAGAAAGGGTGAGAGCATAATCAAAGGAAATTGGATGTTAGCATGCAAAAAAGGCAGAAAGAGACTCTGAGGGAACAGGTAAACAAAAGGAAAAGAAAACAAGAAAAGTAAAGAAATAAAAACTTAAATTTTTTTACAAAGGAGAAAAAAGAAAATCTACTGTATAACAGTCATATACTAATGAAACCTCCCAGTGTTCAGTAGCCTGATGCATGAGAGGTACCTGACAATGAGCTTCAAGCCTCCAGCAGGCGTCACAGGATGGGATTTGTCCAACCTAAAGATCGGAGCTAAGGCTTCCAGGATTATCCAAGATGGCCGCTCTGTCTTCAAAATGTGTTGGCAAATGGGGAGCTGCAGCTCAGGGGTGGTCGTGGTCAGCTCCTGGAGACGGGATGCAGTTGGTCCGGAAGGGATCCTGGAGGTTCGGTGTGTTTGGTGTAGTTGTGGGATCCTGGAGGCCAGGTGCAATCAGTCGGTCTGGGGTCCCGGTGATAGGGTGCAGTCAGTTGGTCTTGGGGTCCTGGGGGCAGGGAGCAGTCAGTCAATATGAGGGCCCCAGAGGCAGGGAGTGATGACTCGGGCTGAGGGATCCTGGAGATGGGGCTCAGTCAGTCCAGCCATGGGTTTTACGGTTCCTGGCTGTTTTCTCAAAATGGCAGCAGCCATGTGTAACCAAACCTGCAGGTACGGTCTCAATTTTTTGAAGTGTTTATTTTGTGTCAATTTCATCTCTTGGTTTAATTATTTCCTATCTTCTACTACTTTTGGTGTTGTTCTGTTTTTCTAGAGCTTTGAGGTATAATGTTAGGTCATTTAGTTGTTGACTTTTTGTTCATTTCTAAAATCTTCTCCATGCAATGAATTTTCTTTTTATTTCTGCTTTCATAGTGTCCCAGAGATTTTGATATGTTGTATCATCATTCTCATTTACTTCTAAGAATTTTTGTATCTCTTCTCTGTGTCTTCTGTTATTCCTGCTTTATTGACTAGCATATTATTTTATTATTTAGTCTTCAGGTTTTGGAGTAGTTTCTGTTTTTTAGTTTATCATTGATTTCTAATTTTATTCCATTATGATCTGACAGAATACAAGGTAGTAACTCTAATTTTTTCTCGTACTTATTAATGGCTGCTTTGTGGTATAACCTATGGTATATTTTAGAGAAGGATCCATGTGCTGCTGAGAAGAAAGTGTATTTGTTAGTTGATGGATGGAATATTCTATATATGTCTGTTAAGTCTAAATTATTTAATTGTGTTATTGAGTTCTATAGTTTCTTTGTTCAGTTTTTGTTTGGAAGATCTATCCAGTGGTGAGAGCGATGTGTTAATGTCACTCAGAGTTATTGTATTGTGGTCTATTTGGTTCTTGGAATTGAGAAGGATTTGTTTGATGTACATGGATGTTTCCATGTTTAGGGCATATATATTTATCACATTGAGACTTCCTGATTTATGTTTCCCTTAAGCTGTATGAAAAGTCCTTCTTTATCTCTTCTAACTTTGACTTGATGTCCATTTTATCTGCTATAAGGATGAAAACCCCTGAGTCCATGTGTATGTAATGTTTTCTCCTATTCTTTCACCTTTAGTCCGTGGATGTCTTTTTCTATGAGATGAGTCTCTTGAAGGCAGCATATTGGTGGATCTTTCTTTTCCAATCTGCCAGTGTGTGTCTTTTGATGAATGAGTTTAGGCTATTAATATTCAGGGTTATTATTGAGATATGATTTATGTTCCTGGTCATTTTGGCTTATTTTCAGTTTTTAGCTCAGCATGGTTTATTTTTTGATTGGTTTTAGCTTTGGGGTAGTTCCTCCATTTGCTGAATTACATGGTTGTTTTTCATTTCCCCCTCATGGAATATTTTCTGAGGATGTAGCATAGGATTTCTATTTGTAAATTTTTTTACCTTATGTTTATCATGGAAGAATTTTATTTTGTTGTCTAATCTAAAGGTTAGTTTTGCTGGGCATAAAATTCTTGGTTGGCAACGATGTTCTTTCAAAGGTTGAAATATGTTGTTCTATGCCCTTCTAGCTTTTAGGTGCTGGGCTGAGAAATCTACTCATATTCATATTGGTTTCCCCCTATATGTAATCTGATGGTTTCTCTTGCAGCCTTTAAAGTTCTATCTTTAATTTGGATATTAGGCATTTTTTTATAATAATGTGCCTTGGTGTTGCAATTTTGTACATTTGGTGTTCTGTAAGCTTCTTGTATTTGATTTTCCATTTCATTCTTCAGGTTTGGGAAATTTTCTGACACTGTTTCATTGAATAGGTTGTTAATTCCTTTGGTTTGTCTCTGTGACTTCCTCAATCCCAATAATTCTTAAATTTGATCTTTTCATGGTATCCCGTAGTCATTGGTGATTCCATTCATGATTTCTTTCCATCTTCTCTTTTTGTCAACTTTATATTCAAGATTAAACATTTTGCTTCATTGACTAAGGTTCTCTCTTCCAAGTGATCTAGTCTGTTGGTGATCTTTTCCACTGAGGTTTTCATTTGTCTTATTGTTTCCTTTATTGCAAGAATTTTTGTTTGATTTTTTTTCAGAATCTCTACTTATTTATTGAAATTATCTTTAGCTTCCTTCAGTTGCTTTTCCCCCCTGCTTATTGGAGTGATCATTTATTGCCTGCATTTTCTTTCTCTATTATCTTATCCCTTGCTTTGGGATTATTTCAATTATGTATATTTTGAACTCCTTTTCTGGCATTTCTTCTACCATGCTGTCATTGGATTCTATTAATATAGAATCTTGGTTTGTTTGGAACACTTTCCTCCCTTGCTTTTTTTCTGTTGTTCACGTATCTTCCCCTCTAGCAGTGTGGATCTGGGGTATTGTGGTTTCCTCCCTATATGCTTATAGTGACCCTTTAGGTTTCCAGTACCTCTTCTTTGAGGAGGAGATCAATATTAGCAGCACCCAATATGAACAATATGCAGCCCTAAACCAAATAACCCCTACAAAGAATTTAAAAGTATTGTCATAATAAACAGAGAGGATGAGTTTGATTATTATCTACAGTATAACCAATAGATAGATTTGCCATGTGGTCTACAGTTTTTAATTGTGTACAAGGAGAATGGGGAGGGGTGAGGGTGTAACTGTTAATGGTAACAAAAAGAGTATATAGAGGTACTAGTTTGCAGGATGAGTGAAAGCAGAATCAAAAGAAGTTGGTTGTTAGCATGATAAAAATGAGAAAGACACTCTGAGGAAACAGGTAAACAAAAGGAAAATAGAGTAAGAAAAATACAGAAATAAAAACTCCCAAATATTAAAAAGGAGGATAAAAAAATCTATACTATAACAGTCATGTACTATTCAAACCTCCCAGTTTTCAGTAGCCTGATGCAGGAGGGTACCTCACAATGAGCTTCCAGTCTCCAGCAGGCATCTCAGGATGGGATTTGCTCCACCTGAAGGGCAGTTTCCCCTTCCAGGATAATCAAGATGGCTGCTCTGGCTTCCAAAGTGTTGGCAAATGGGGAGCCACAGCATGGGCACCAACCAGCAGCAGGTGCTGAGTCTACATGGGGTATGGGTAGGACAGGAGTTCTGAAAGCAGGGTGTGGCCAGTTGAGCTGGGGGTCCTGAAAGTCCTGGTTTTCATCCCAAAATGGTGGGTACTGTGACAAAGGACTTCTAGGCAACTGTGGACAGCAGGTGATCCACTGGCAGTCTGTGGGTGGTCTGGGGAGCAGTTTGTGGACCTCAGGCGGTGGGTGATAGGTAGGTAAAGGGCAAGTGATGGGCAGGCAAGAGGCAGGCAAGCAGGAAATGATGGATGCTAGGTAGCAGTCAGTGAGCAATCTGCATTCAAAAAGTAGGCAGTATGCTGGCAGAAGGCTGGTGACTGGGTGGACAATTTGGGAAAACAGCAGGGGATTGATGAGTACCAGACAGCCTCAGAGAGAAAAGATTTTCCTCTGCTTGAATCAGAGTTATGGAGTGACAAGGAACACGGCCTCCCTCTAGTCCACCTTCTTGAATCTTCAAGAGATTAATATTATAAGACATAATACTCATCCTCAATTAACCATGAAAATAGGCATTTGCATTACTATCAACATTAGCCCTTCTCAAATTCTTTATTTTCAGGACCCACTGGTGCATCTTGAAAATTATAGAGACCTCAAAGAGATGTGCTCCTCTCTTTCAGAATATTGACATTTGCTATATGAGAATTTAAATGAGGAAGTTTTAAACATTTATTCATCAGAAGCACACATCATTGAAATGAAGTTATTACTTTTCACAATTAGTAAATGTAATAAAATGTAATTTTATTTATAACTAGAACAATAATAAGTATCAAATATTATGTTTCCAAAAACACGTTGGAAAGTAAAAATTAAAATACATTGAAATAAACCACAGAAATAATGCACAGGATCTTTTATTACATCATTAAAATTTTGAAGGTATTGTCAGCTTATCTCAATTCAATCCCAATATTCACCATTTATTTTTCAATGAAGTAGAAGCAGTCACCATTTATCTTTAAAGTTCATATATATTATAAAATATTTATTAAAAATTTTTTCTTTATGGAGTTGTTTAATAAATATTTATTAATATGTTAATGAATAATAGGTATTTATTCAGTACATGAATTTTATTTCTCCAGTGGAAGGATCCAGAGCTTTGCCCTTCCTTGCAACCTGCTCTGTGTTTTTCAAAAGGGAAGAGCATCAAAAAAGAAAACAGTGAAGGTAAAATACTTCTATGCTTTTTTTAAATTAATGTAACATTACACTTTGTTCAAAACAATAACAGCAACATGACATTATTCAATTATTTATGTTTATGTATAAAATATACAGAATGTTTAGATTATCATAATTTTACAGTATAATATGAAACTGGAAGTGTGATACAGCATCTTTGTTCATCTTGCTCAAGATTGGGAAATTTTTTTCATTTTTCTTCTTTGATGTTTCTTCAATGAATGTTAGGATAGTTTTTTTTAGTTCTGTGAAAAATGTCATTGGATTTTGATAGGAATTGCATGGAATTTATAGGTAACTCTGGATAGTTTAAATATTTTAACATTATTAATTCTCTTAATCCACTAACATAAGATCTCTTTCCAAAAATATATCTCCTCTTCAATTTCTGTCATCAGTATTTTATAGTTATCAATATATAGATCCTTTGCTTCCTCAGTTAAATTTGTTCTTTTGATTTCACTGTTAGCATATACAAAGGCTGCTGAGTTTTGTATGTTGATTTCATATCCTGCAACTTCACTGTATTAGTTTATTCAAGCAATATTTTGGGGGGAATTTTAGAGTTTTCTGTACTCTATGGGATCATGTCATTTACAAGGACCATTTCGCTTCTCCTTTCTTATTTGGATGGCTTTTCATTTTTCTTGCCTAATTACTCTGGTTAGGAATTCCACTCTAATATTGAATAGAAGTGACTAAAGTGGGCATTCTTGTTTTGTTCCTGATCTACAGAAAAAGGTTTTCCTTTGCACTATTAAGTATGATAGCCATGTTATCTATGACTTTAGTTATTGTAGAGTATATTCCTCTATACCTAATGTGTTGATAGTCTTTTGTTGTAGTTGTTTGTCATTTTTTGTGTGATTTTTTTTTATTGTAAACAAATGGGATACATGTTGTTTCTCTGTTTGTACATGGAGTAAAGGCATGTACATTTGTGTAATCATAAATTTATATAGGGTAATGTTTGATTCTGTTATTTTGTCCCTTCCCCCCACCTCTCCCACCCCTGTTTTCCCTCTATACAGTCCTTCCTTCCTCCATTCTTGCCCTAACCCTAACTCTAACACTAACCCCTCCCACCCCCCATTATGTGTCATCATTCACTTGTCAGCGAGATCATTTGTCCTTTGGTTTTTTGAGATTGGCTTATCTCACTTAGCATGATGTTCTCCAATTTCCATGTGCCTGCAAATGCCATAATTTCATAATTCTTTATGGCTGAGTAATATTCCATTATATATATATATAAATATATATATATATATATATTTATATATATATATATATATATACCACTGTTTCCTTATCCATTCATCAACTGAAAGGCATCTAGGTTGGTTCCATAGTCTGGCTATTGTGAATTGAGCAGCTATGAACATTGATGTGGCTGTATCTCTGTAGTATGCTGATTTTAAGTCCTTTGGAAATAGGCCAAGGAGTGGGATAGCTGGGTCAAATGGTGGTTCCATTCCAAGCTTTCTGAGGAATCTCCATACTGCTTTCCAGAGTGGCTGCACTAATTTGCAATCCCACCAGCAATGTATGAGTGTACCTTTTTCCCCACATTCTCCCCGACACCTATTGTTGCTTGTATTCTTGATAATTGCCATTCTAATTGAGGTGAGATGGAGTCGTAGGGTAGTTTTGATTTGCATTTCTCTTATTACTAGAGATGTTGAACATTTTTTCATATGTCTGTTGATTACTAGCACATCTTCTTCTGTGAAGTGTCTGTTCATTTCCTTAGCCCATTTGTTGATTGGGTTATTTGTATTCTTGGTGTAGAGTTTTTTGAGTTCTTTATATATTCTGGAAATTAGTGCCGTATCTGAAGTATGAGTGACAAAGAACTTCTCCCACTCTGTAGGCTCTCTCTTCACATTACTGATAGTTTCCTTTGCCTAGAGAAAGCTTTTTAGTTTGTATCTATCCCAGTTGATTCTTGCTTTTATTTCTTGTGCTATGGGAGTCGTGTTAAGGATGTCTGATCCTAAGCAGACATGTTGAAGATTTGGACGCACTTTTTCTTCTATAAGATGCAGGTCTCTGGTCTGATCCCGAGGTCCTTGATCCATTTTGAGTTGAGTTTTGTGCAGGGTGAGAGATAGGGGTTTAATTTCATTCTGTTACATATGAATTTCCAGTTTTCCCAGCACCATTTGTTGAAGAGGCTATCTTTTCTCCATTGCATATTTTTGGCACCTTTGTCTAGTATGAGAAAATTGTATTTATTTGGGTTTGTGTCCATGTCCTCTATTCTGTACCATTGATCTACCTGTCTATTTTGGTACCAATCCCATGCCATTTTTGTTACTATTGCTTTGTAGTAGAGTTGAAGATCTGGTATTGTGATACCCCCTGCTTCACTCTTTCTGCTAAGGATTGCTTTAGCTCTTCTGGGTTTCTTATTCTTCCAGATGAATTTCAGAATTGCTTGTTCTATTTCTGTAAGGTACGTTATTGGGATTTTAATTGAAATTTCATTGAATCTATATAGCACTTTTGGTAGTATGGCCATTTTGACAATATTATTTCTGCCTATCCAAGAACATGGGAGATCTTTCCATCTTCTAAGATTTTCTTTAATTTCTTTCTTTAGTGTTCTGTAGTTCTCATTGTAGAGGTCTTTCACCTCTTTTGTGAGATTGATTCCCAAGTATTTTATTCAACATCGTCCTTGAAACTCTAGCCAGAGCAATTAGACAAACCAAAGAAATTAAAAGGATACGAATAGGAAAAGAAGAACTCAAACTACCCCTGTTCGATGATCACAAGATTCTATATTTAGAGGAACCCGGAAATTCCACCAGAAAACTTTTAGAACTCATAAGTGAATTCAGTAAAGTAGCAGGTTACAAGATCAATGCACATAAATCCAATGCATTTTTATACATAAGTGATGGATCTTCAGCAAGAGAAGTTAGGAAAACTACCCCATTCACAATAGCCTCGAAAAAAATAAAATACTTGGGAATCAATCTGATTGTTTGTTTTTGTTTGCAGTACTGGGGATCAAACCCAGGGCTTTGAACATTCTGGGCAAATGTTCTACTACTGAACTGTATCTCCAGTCCTCGTTGGTAATTATGGTCATAAATGAATGTTAAAGTTTGTCAAGTGTTTTTTCTACATTTATTGGAATGACCATACCTTTTTAATCTATTTTTACTATTAATGTGGTATCACATTTATTGGTTTATATATGTGTTGTATCATCCTTCCATGCAGGGATGAATTTCACTTGATTGTGGTTATGATCCCATTAATATTCAGTTGAATTTTATTTGCTGGGATTTCAGTGAGTATTTTTTCTTTGATCATTGGGGATATTGGCCAATAAGTATCTCTTTTATATTATCTTGTAGGGTTTGCATATCAGTATAATAGTGGTCTCATCAAAAGAATTTGGAAGTGTTCCCTCCTCTTCACTATTTGGAAAAATTGAGTAGGGTAGGCTTATTAGTCAGAATTCTGTAGAGGATCAGAACCAAGAAGAGATATGATTATAAAAAGGGGATTCATTAGATTGGCTTACACGAACAGGAGCTGGATAATACATCATGGACATTTGCAGGCTATATAGTTGGAGGAACCAGTAACTGCACAGTCCAAGATACTAAGGTCTCAGAGCTACTCTCAGAACTAACCTCAGAACTAGAGAGATCAATGATGCTACCCCAGTCTGAGACCGAAGGCCTCTGGAAACTCCTTGAAGAATCACTGGTGTTAGGACTAATGACACGTTAACTAACTCAGGCTCACTTCTTACTCCCTGGCAAGTGAGCAAGATGAAGGCCTCAAAGGCAGTTTCAATAGTTAATGACGATGAATTGGACCACCATCAGGGATTGGTTAACAACAGTTCTGCGAACATGATCAGTTCATCCTTGCCATATAGTCCTATGGGACTCTCACCTGCATGAACCCCTGTGCCTTGCTGACCTTTAAGCTGATTGGTTCCCGCCTAGCCCCCACCCTACATAAAAGCTGTGTGATTTCCTCTATAACCAAGATTCTTGCTGTGCCTCGTGCACTGACAGACCTCCCAGCTCTGGTGTGTTTCCTTTGCCGCCGACACTCATCATCCTGCTCGGCCCCGTATTCTCCTCAGGCGGGCCCTGAGGAGGTACATCGGACCTTGTTGCCTGACAGGGAGCAACACACTTGCAGAGTCTGCTTTGGAAAAGTGAAAGAGCAAGAGTCTGATGTTCTCAGACAATCCTAGCACCAATGAAGAACTGTTGAAAAAGAATTGTGCTTACATCTGCATGTGCTTCCTTCTTCCAAATTTTATCCCATTCAATCCTCCCAACTATTGAACAATAATGCCCACATTTACAGAGGGTGTCCATTTCAGTTTGCTATCCTACATGCAAATCATTCCTAGACCCTCCCTCATTGACATACCCAGAAGCCTCTTAATCCTTGGCATCATTAATCCAATGAAGTTGACAATTTAAAATAAACATTATATTTGGTATTCATTCTACTTTTTAAAAATCTTTTTATTTGTTCTTTTTAGTTATTCTTGACAGTACAATGTATTTTTCCATATCATACATACATAGATCATAATTTTCCATTTTTGTGTTGTACGTGATATGGAGTTCCATTGTTGTGTATTCATATAGGAACATAAAAAAGTGATGTCTTATTCATTCTGTTGTCTTTCCTATTTCCATTCCACCTCCCTTCCCTTTATTCCCCTTTGTCTAATCAAATGAACTTCTATCCCCCGTCACCACTTATTGTGAGCTAGCATTTGCATATCAGACAGAACATTCAGCCTTAGATTTCTTTGGATTGGCATATACTTAGCATGGTAGTCTCACTCTCCATTTACTTGCAAATGTCATAATTTCGTTCTTCTTTATGGCTGAGTAACATTCCACTGTGTATATATACCACATTTTCTTATCTCATTCTCTGTTTAAGGGCACCTAGGCTGGTTCCATAGCTTAGCTATTGTGAATTGAGCTGCTATAAACACTGATGTGGCTGCTTCACTGTAGTACACTGACTTTACGTCCTTTGGGTATAAACTGAGGAGTAGGATAACTGGGTCTAATGGTGGTTCCATTCCAAGTGTTCTGAGGAATCTGTATACTATTTTCCAGTGTGGTTGCACCAAGTCACAGTCCCACCAGAATGTATGAATGAATCTTTTTCCCACATCATTACCAATATTTATTGATATTTTGATTCTTATTAATTGCCATTCTCATTGCAGTGGGATGGAATCTGTGTAGTTTTAATTTCCATTTCTATTATTGCTAGAGATGTTAAACAATTGTTCATATATTCATTGACTGATCATATTTCTTCTTCTGTCATCTTTCTTAATTTTTGGCACAATGTCCCAGTGAAACCCTGGACTTGTGTTGCTCTGTGATTTTTTTTTTTATTTTTTTTTATTTTATTTATTTATTTTTTATTTTTTTTTATTGTAAACAAATGGGATACATGTTGTTTCTCTGTACATGGCGTAAAGGCATACCATTTGTGTAATCATAAATTTACATAGAGTAATGTTGTTTGATTCATTCTGTTATTTTTTCCCTTCCCCCCACCCCTCCCACCCCTCTTTACACTCTATACAGTACTTCCTTCCTCCATACTTGCCCCCCTCCCTAACCCTAACTCTAACCCTAACACTAACCCTTCCCTCCCCCCCATTATGTGTCATCCTCCACTTATTAGTGATATCATTCGTCCTTTCGCTTTTTGAGATTGGCTTATCTCACTTAGCATGATATTCTCCAATTTCATCCATTTGCCTGCAAATGCCGTAATTTTATCATTCTTTATGGCTGAGTAATATTCCATTGTATATATATACCACAGTTTCTTTATCCACTCATCAATTGAAGGGCATCTAGGTTGGTTCAACAGTCTGGCTATTGTGAATGGAGCAGCTATGAACATTGCTGTGGCTGTATCTCTGTAGTATGCAGATTTTAAGTCCTTTGGGTATAGGCCAAGGAGTGGGATAGCTGGGTCAAATGGAGGGTCCATTCCAAGTTTTCTAAGGAATCTCCACACTGCTTTCCAGAGGGGCTACACTAAGTTGCAATCCCACCAGCAGTGTATGAGTGTACCTTTTTCCCCACATCCTCGCCAACACCTGTTGTTGCTCGTATTCTTGATAATCGCCATTCTAATTGGGGTGAGATGGAATCTTAGGGTGGTTTTGATTTGCATTTCTCTTATTACTAGAGATGTTGAACATTTTTCCACATGTTTGTTGATTGCTTGTAGATCTTCTTCTGTGAAGTGTCTATTCATTTCCTTAGCCCATTTGTTGACTGGATTATTTGAATTCTTGGAGTAGAGTTTTTTGAGTTCTTTATAGATTCTGGAAATTAGCACTCTATCTGAAGAATGAGTGGCAAAGATATTCTCCCACTCTGTAGGCTCTTTCTTCACATTGCTGATAGTTTCCTTTGCTGAGAGAAAGATTTTTAGTTTGAATCTATCCCAGTGGTTGATTCTAGCTTTTATTTCTTGTGCTATGGGAGGCCTGTTAAGGAAGTCTGGTCCTAGACCAACAAGGTGAAGATTTGGACCTACTTTTTCTTCTATAATCTGCAGGGTCTCTGGTCTGATTCTGAGGTCCTTAATCCATTTTGAGTTTAGTTTTGTGCAGGGTGAGAGATAGGGATTTAGTTTCATTCTGTTGCATATGGATTTCCAATTCTCCCAGCACCATTTGTTGAAGAGGCTATCTTTTCTCCATTGCATATTTTTGGCACCTTTGTCTAGTATGAGAAAATTGTATTTATTTGGGTTTGTGTCCATGTCCTCTATTCTGTACCATTGATCTACCTTTCTATTTTGGTACCAATACCATGCCGTTTTTGTTACTATTGCTTTGTAGTAGAGCTGAAGATCTGGTATTGCAATACCCCCTGTTTCACTCTTCCTGCTAAGGATTGCTTTAGCTATTCTGGGTTTCTTATTCTTCCAGATGAATTTCATAATTGCTTGCTCTATTTCTGTAAGGTACGTCATTGGGATTTTAATTGGAATTGCATTGAATTTGTATAGCACTTTAGGTAGTATGGCCAATTTGACAATATTAATTCTTCCTATCCAAGAACATGGAAGATCTTTCCATCTTCTAAGATGTTCTTTAATTTCTTTCTTTAGTATTCTATAGTTCTCATTGTAGAGGTCTTTCACTTCTTTTGTGAGATTGATTCCCAAGTATTTTATTTTTTTCGAGGCTATTGTGAATGGGGTAGTTTTCCTGATTATTCTTTCCAAAGATTCATCACTTACGTATAAAAATGCGTTGGATTTATGGGCATTGATCTTGTAACCTGCTACTTTACTGAAATCACTTATGAGTTCTAAGAGTTTTCTGGTGGAATTTCCAGGTTCCTCTAAATATATAATCATGTCATCAGCGAACAGGGATAGTTTGAGTTCTTCTTTTCCAATTCGTATCCCTTTAATTTCTTTGGTTTGTCTAATTGCTCTGGCCAGAGTCTCAAGAACGATGTTGAATAGAAGTGGTGAAAGAGGGCATCCCTGCCTTGTTCCAGTTTTGAGGGGGAATGCTTTCAGTTTTTCACCATTTAGAATGATATTAGCCATGGGCTTAGCATAAATGGCCTTTACAATGTTAAGGAATGTTCCCACTATCCCTATATTTTCTAGTGTTTTGAGCATGAAGGGGTGCTGTATTTTATCAAATGCTTTTTCTGCATCTATTGAAATAATCATGTGATTCTTGACTTTAAGTCTATTGATATGGTGAATGACGTTTATTGATTTCCTGATGTTGAACCAACCTTGCATCCCTGGGATGAAACCCACTTGATCATGGTGCACTATCTTTTTAATATGTTTTTGTATGCAATTTGCTAAAATTTTGTTGAGAATTTTTGCATCGATGTTCATTAAGGATATTGGTCTGAAATTTTCTTTCCTTGATGAGTCTCTGTCTGGTTTAGGTATCAGTGTGATATTGGCTTCATAGAATGAGTTTGGGAGGGTTCCCTCCTCTTCTATTTTATGGAATACTTTGAGAAGTATTGGAATGAGCTCTTCTTTAAAGGCTTTGTAGAACTCGGCTGAGAACCCATCTGGTCCCAGACTTTTCTTTGTTGGTAGGCTTTTGATGACTTCTTCTATTTCAGTACTTGAAATTGGTCTATTTAAATTGTTTATGTCCTCCTCGTTCAGTTTAGGCAATTCATATGTCTCTAGAAACCTGTTGATGTCTTCGAAATTTTCTATTTTGTTGGAGTATAGATTTTCAAAATAGCTTCTAATTATGTTTTGTATTTCAATCGTGTCTGTTGTGATATTTCCTTGTTCATTATGAATTTTAGTGATTTGGGTTTTCTCTCGTCTTCTCTTTGTTAGTGTGGCTAAAGGTTTATCAATTTTGTTTATTTTTTCGAAGAACCAACTATTTATTTTGTCAATTTTTTGTATTGTTTCTTTTGTTTCAATTTCATTGATTTCAGCTCTGAGTTTAACTATTTCCTGTCTTCTACTACTTTTGGTGCTGTTCTGTTCTTCTTTTTCTAGGGCTTTGAGCTGTAGTGTTAGGTCATTTATTTGTTGAGTTTTACTTCTTTTATTAAATGCGCTCCATGAAATAAATTTCCCTCTAAGTACTGCTTTCATAGTGTCCCAGAGATTTTGATATGATGTTTCTTTGTTCTCATTTACCTCTAAGAATTTTTTAATTTCCTTCCTAATATCTTCTGTTATCCATTCATCATATAATAGCATATTGTTTAATCTCCAGATGTTGGAATAGTTTCTGTGTTTTACTCTTTCATTTATTTCTAACTTCAATCCATTATGATCTGATAGAATACATGCTAGTGTCTCTATCTTCTTGTATTTGCTAACATTAGCTTTGTGGCATAATATATGGTCTATTTTAGAGAAGGATCCATGTGCTGCTGAGAAGAAAGTATATTCACTCTTGGTTGGATGGTATATTCTATAAATGTCTGTTAAGTCTAAATTATTGATTGTGTTATTGAGATCTATGGTTTCTTTGTTCAGTTTTTGTCTGGAAGATCTGTCCAGTGGTGAGAGAGGCGTGCTAAAATCACCTAGTATTATTGTGTTGTGGTCTATTTGGTTTCTGAAATTGAGAAGGATTTGTTTGACATACATGGATGAGCCACTGTTTGGGGCATAGATGTTTATGATTGTTATATCTTGCTGATTTATGCTTCCCTTAAGCAGTATGAAATGACCTTCTTTATTCCTTCTGACTAACTTTGGCTTGAAGTCCACATTATCGGAAATGAGGATGGATACTCCAGCTTTTTTGTTGAGTCCATGGGCATGGTATGTTTTTCCCCATCCTTTCACCTTTAGTCTATGGGTATCTTTTTCTATGAGGTGAGTCTCTTGCAGGCTACATATTGTTGGATCTTTCTTTTTAATCCAGTCTGCCAGTCTATGTCTTTTGATTGATGAATTCAGGCCATTAACATTCAGGGTTATTATAGAGAAATGATTTGGTTTCCCGGTCATTTGGTTCATTTTTAAAATTTTGTTTATTTATTTGTTTGACACAACTTGTTTCCTCCTTTATTTGACAATTCCTTTAGGATAATTCCTCCCTTTGCTGATTTGCTTCTTTGTTTTTCATCTCTTCCTCATGGAATATTTTGTTGAGAATGTTCTGTAATGCTGGCTTTCTTTTTGTAAATTCTTTTAGCTTTTGTTTATCATGGAAGGATTTTATTTCATCGTCAAATTTGAAGGTAAGTTTTGCTGGGTATAAGATTCTTGGTTGGCATCCATTTTCTTTCAGGGCTTGAAAAATGTTGTTCCAGGCCCTTCTAGCTTTTAGGGTCTGGACTGAAAAATCTGCTGATATGCGTATTGGTTTCCCCCTGAATGTAATTTGGTTCTTTTCTCTCACAGCCTTTAAAATTCTGTCTTTATTTTGTATGTTAGGTATTTTCATTATAATGTGCCTTGGTGTGGGTCTGTTGTAATTTTGTGTATTTGGAGTCCTATAAGCCTCTTGAACTTGATTTTCCATTTCATTCTTCAGATTTGGGAAATTTTCTGATATTATTTCATTGAATAAATTGTTCATTCCTTTGGCTTGTTTCTCTAGGCCTTCCTCAATCCCAATAATTCTTAAATTTGGCCTTTTCATGATATCCCATAGTTCTTGTAGATTCTGTTCATGATTTCTTACCATCTTCTGTGTTTGTTCAACTTTGTTTTCAAGGTTAAATATTTTGTCTTCAATGTCTGAGGTTCTGTCTTCCAGGTTGTGATTTTTGTTTATTGATCAGAATCCCCTTTGTCATTATTTGTTCCAATTTTTTTTTATTGTTCACAATTTATTCTTCCAAGTTTACATATTAATAGTCATTTATCCATCTCTGTGACTACGCAATTTTTATACAGTTGTTCATATTAGTCTCTAATTCTCCTTGGCAATTCTGTAGTATCTGTTGTAATGTATCCTCTTTTATTCCTGATTTTATTTATTTTGAGCCTTCTCTCTTTTCTTCATAGTTACTCTAGCCAAAGTTTTGTTCATTTTGTCTATCTTTTCCAGAGGAGGAAAATGCTGAATTGTCCTCATCTTTCCTGTTTCTTTTTTTTTTTTTTGTACTTTCCATTTTGTTTATTTCTGCTCTGATTTCAATGTCTCTCTTCTTCTACTAACTGTGGAGACTGATTTTGCCTTTATGTTACTAGTTCATTGAGGTAAAACATAATTTGATAATTTGAGATTTGATTTTTTTCTCCCTTATGGAGGCATTTATCCCACAAACATCCCTTTTAGAACTGGTTTTACTGCATTTCATGTTTTGGTACATTCCATTTCCATTTTTGTTCACTTTTAGGTACTTTCTACTTTCCCTTTTGATTTACTTTTTCACAGCAGACTGATCAGGAAGGTGTCATTTAATTTCCACTTATTTGTGAATTTTCTAGTTTTCCCCCATTATTGTTTTCTAGTTTTATGTCATTGATTTTGGAAATGATACTGATATGATATGATTTTAATCTTGAATTTGTTAAGACTTGCTTTGTGGCCTAACACATCTATTCTAGAGGATGTTCTATATTCAGTTGAGGAGAATGGATTTCTGTTGTTGGGTGGCATATTCCATTAATGTATGTTAAGATCATTTAGTCTAAAGTGTAGCTCTACTCCAATATTGCCTCATTTTCTGTCTGAATGACGTATCTGTTGCCCAAAGTGGTACTGAAGTTGCTACTACTATTGCATTACAGCCTGTTTATCTCTTCGGATTTATTAATATTTTCTTTGTATATTTTGGTGTTCTGATTTTGGATGGATATATGTTTCTAATTGTCAAATACTCTTAGTGAATTTACCCTTTTAAGATAGTTTAAGACCTTCCTTGTCTTATGAGACAATTTTTGTTGAAGGCCCTTGTTTTCTGATGTAAGCACAGATAGCTGTGTTCTCTTTAGGTTACTATTTGTGTGGAATATCTTTTTCCATTCCTTAGCTTTGATTCCCTATGTGTCCTTAAAACTGAAGTCTCTTGCACATGGCATACTGTTGGGTCATTTTCAAAGACTCTATGCTGAAACTCTCTTTTTTGATTGGAGAATTTAGAGTATTTGCATTTATAGTAATTACTGATAGGTCAGGACTTACTATTGTCATTTTTTAAATTCTTTCTGCTTGTTTTGTATTTTCTCCATTTCTCTCTTCCTATATTATTATCTCCATTAGTGATTTGATGAGTTTTTGAGTGGCATGCTTTCATTCCTTTCTCTTAATACTTTGTAGACATAAGGTTTTGCTTTGTAGAAACATGAAGCCTACATAAATATCTCACAGCTGCAATAGTCTATTTTAAACTGATAACTTAGGACTATGGCATATAAAAGCAATACATGTTTAGTCCTCCTGTTACAGTGTATATTTTTAATGTTTAATTTTTCATATTGTGAATCCATAAACAAATTTTTGTAATTTTTGTAATTGTAGTGATTTTTAATATTTTTAAATTTTACCTTTTATACCAGAGTTGCAAGTGACTTATACACCACAATTACATTATTAGGTTATCTTGAATCACATTGTATTTGACCTTTAGAGTGAGTCGGTCAAACCAATGGAGCCACCCAATCTTGGACTTTAAACTTCTAAAACTGCCAACTTAATAAACTTCTCTTCTTTAAAAAGTCTCCTACCTCAGAACTTTTGTCTATCATTAACAAAAAACAGACTAATGTGTCACTCAAAATGTTTTTTGTGAGGATTATTCAGTGAACAGAGCAGAGTAAGTTTTCAAAAAGTAGTAACAATACTACAACAACTACTACAACTACCACTCCCATGGCTTTTATCTTACTATGTGATGAACGCTGATGACTGTTTCAGCATGGGAGGATCAGATGTTGCTGGTCTTGGCATAAAGAAGGGCCCACAGCTGCACCAAAAAGGTCAGTTCTAATGAGCTCCCAAGTCATCCTGAAGGACAGGCCCTAATCAGCCAGGCCCCTTGGACTGTTCTCCCTCTGAGGAGAGGACTGAGTCTGAAATGCCTTGCATTGGTCTTGTGTTGTGAGCCATGGATGATTCCTGGGTAATCCTAAAATGCTTTGAACAAAGGAGACACCCCAAGCATTTACTCAGTCATTGACCAGTCAGACATTTACAATTTACATTTACAGTTGCAAAATGACTTTGCTTTTTTAAAAACATTGTTTTAGAATGTACATTTTCCTAAAACTCAGGAAGTACCTAAGCTTCTGCCATGAGCTTCCGTGCAAAGACCAAAATGTGATTATGAAACCCACAGAAGAGGCACAACAGCCTGGAACCTGTGGCTTGATTGTTCCTCTTTCGGGTAGATTACTCTATTTCAAAGGAACACATGTTTGGCCACAGAAAATTGGCAAGCCACACAAAGAAAAGAGGGGGAAATCACCTTTTAGTCTTAAAACCAGACAAAATGAATGAGTATTAAAATGTTGACATGATTCATTTTATAAATTTTTCTCTCTACATTTATGTACCTGTTTCATCTTATATCCTTTTCAATATAAGCCATCTTTGGGCTCTTTACTGACATAGGTATGAAAATTGTACACATTTACATTGTACAGTGTGCTAATCGTTACATGTTTATAAGGTGTAATAATTTTAACTGGGTGACTAGCATTTTCATCTGTATTAGTTTTCTGTTACCATCACAAATACTCTAGATAATTAACATTTAAAAGGGATAATTAATTAACTTTTAAAGTTCTGGTGGTTCTATTCCAAATCCATGATTAATTGGCCTGATTGTTTCAGGTGCCTGATGAATGCAGCATATCAAGGCAGGAGAGTATGGTAGGCCCAAAATGATCACCTCATGTCCAGGGAGTAAAAGGAAGTGAGGAAGGCTCCAGGGTCCAAAATGCCTTTAAGGACATGCCACTGTGACCTTAAAACCTCCCACTAGACTACACCACCCAAGGATTCTTCCACCTCCCATTAGCAACTCCCTGGGAATCAACCTTTTAAGACATGGCCGTTAGGCAATGTTTAACATGCAACCTATACCACCATCTCCTTAAACATTCCATGTTTTTGTATTGGGAATCTTCAAACTCATCTGTTCTAGATCTTTATAAAATATTTTGTTGGATATGGAAACTGACAAACCTCAAAATAGTGTGGCCTGGGAAGAGGGAGCAAAGGGATTAGCAGCACAGTTAGGGCATTGGTCCTTTCCCAGTGCATTCTTTCCTTCCAGAACAATCCGTAGAAAGGAAGCCAGAGCATTGGTCTTTCCCCAAATCCATGCTTTCCCAGTGACAGTATAATGGGACCGAAGGGAAAGAGATAAGCACTGAACACTAACCTCAGACTCTGCATTCTTCTCCGAGTAAAAATATTGCCCATTAAAAACAAATTTCCACATTCTCACAAATCTGTTTCCTGAGTGCCCAAACTGACCACTGACCCTAGACCCCCCATCTCACCCAGTAAAACATACCCCAAATTCCTAAGTGTCCCAAACTGACAAGCTCATTAATTAAGTCACCTCTCATTGTAACCTATATAAGCATAGACTCCCCCTTGGGCTGATGGCTCATTTTCCACCAGGAGAGTGAGACCATGGCAGGTGTGATTCTGTTCCTGAATAAATGCCTTGGTGATCTTGATGTTTGCATCCTTTTGTGCTGACATATATAATATGTTGTGAACCAGAGTCACCCTACTAGGTGTGCTGTAGACATAGAAGTCACTCCTCCTATAATTGTATTTTCTAATCATACCAATAATGTGTGTTTGTTGTGGAAAAAACTAAATGTGGAAAAACGAGGAACATATTAAACAAAGTAACACTTTTTAACGTTTCTCAAGTAAAGTGTACTTGAATGATGAAGATGCCTATTAGCTCTTTTTCTTCTTATCCTGGAGAAAACCCATATTCAGTTTGGATCATGGGGAAGGGAGGGGAAGGAAAGGGAAGGTGCTGGGGAATGAGATGGATCCAATTATTTTGGGAGCATGTATAAATATGGCAAACGAATCCCACTCTTATGTGTAATTATAGCATACCAATAAAAAAGTTGTACACTAAGAAATGCAAATATTTCTAAAGTTACAGAGTGAAAAAGGAAAGATTTTTCTTTCAAGCCAGATTCTCGCCCATGTCAGCATTGTCACTGCAAGTGACTATTAATATTTGAGTAAATGTACCTGGAGAAAAAGATAGTATACATGTATCAGCATATATATACTTATATGTTTTTGTGTGTGTTCATTTCAGTTGATTTATAAGACAAATGTTATTACCACTTCCATTATCTTATGTATAATGTATTATATATAATATGTTTTAATTATTAAAATGTAATATACTATAATATATAATATACATTACATGTAATATATATTATATATAAGTAATATCTATATATGTGATGTTTTACTACATATTTCAGATAATTATTTTATATCATATATTAATGAATAATATATTGTATACAATATACTATATTGCCTATTATACATATTGTATATTTAAATGTTTGATGTTCTTTTATTAAACATGTTTGTGACATAGGTCCATATCAGCTGAGCTTCATTTTCAATGGTTAAAAAACATTCCATTTTGTCTGTACTGTGGAATCACTGAACTAGTTCTCTCCTGATGGAGATTTGTATTTTTTCTTATGACATTGCTGCAATGGGCATTTATAGATATTGTATGTGTGTTTTATGCACACCCATAGACACATCAACACACACATGAACACATTTCTGCAGGGACAGCCATAGGTAAATATCTAGGGATGATATTACAAGTTAAAGGGATTCCATTGCTTAAACTTTTAAACTCTATTGTCAAGTTCTACATGGTCTCTCCTTCTGAGCTAGATTGGGCTTCCTTATGGTAAATAGTCTCAGGGCACTCAGAACACTCAGAGGGTAGCTAACAACTTCAAGAGCAAGAATTCTAGTTAACAAAATGGACTACACATCACTATTTCAGGCCCAGTTACTTTGAAACTTTCTCTTACCTGCCCTATTCCAGTCTGCTCTGAACTCACTGAAACCCTCTCACATGAACCTATGATTGCAATGGGCAAAATCCCAATCCAGCTGCTGTTCAATGACTGGCTTTTCAGTTAATGCCTCTTGGTTATTTGGGGCTTCTTTGCTTCTCATGTCCTTTGCTTTTCTTTGTTTCCTCTCAAATTCCTTTCTCAAACTTTACTTTAGAAATTACTGAAACCTATAAAACGTTAGAAATTCTCACAGTTTGTAAATCTTTTCCCCTAATATACATTATATAAAGTAATCAGGAGTGTAAATAAAAAGAGTTTTAGAAAGTCTTAATAATGTAATGTGAAAAAAATGACATAGGAAAACTGAAAGGGAGAACTGATAGTGGGAAATTCCTCTGAAACAGAGAGGACCACCTCATATAAATGGGCCTACCCATGGAGGAAAGACATCCACTCTGCAGACCTCTGGAGCCTTTGCGACCTTGCATAGATTGTAGGCAACACTGTTCTGGTTTTCATCATGAACAACAGGTGCTTCCTCCAAATCTCTCTCCTGTTGTGCTTCTCCACCACAACTCTATCCTTCAGTCACAAACTGCTTGCACTCCAACAGAGCAACAGCATTTTGAAATGTCAGGAGCTCCTGATGCAGTTGAATGGGAGGCCTGAAGACTGCCTCAATGACACGATGGACTTCAAGATCCCTGAGGAGATCAAACATCCAGAACAGTTCCAGAAGGAGCATGCTGCCTTTGTCACCTATGAGATGCTGCAGAACATCTATGCTCTTTTCACAAGAGGCTTCTCTAACCCTGGCTGGAATGAGACCATTGTCAAGGACCTCCTTGTTGGACTCCATCAGCAGATGGACCTCCTGGAAACAGCTCTGGAGGAGAAACTGGGAGAGGGAAACATACACTGGGGAAACTCCATGACCACCCTGCGTCTGAAGAGCTACTATTGGAGGATCCTGAGGTACCTGAAGGCCAAGGAGTTTAGCAATTGTGCCTGGACGGTAGTCCAAAATGAACTCTTCTGGAACTTCTCCTTCATTAACAGACTTGCAGATGACTTCCAAAGCTGAAGATGACCAGTATGCACCTCTGGACCAGCCAATGATTCAGGCATTCTCCATTCAGCAGAGGCTCATGAAGTGACTGACAGCAAATGTGGTGCATTTGAAAAGACAATAGAAGATTTTAATTTTTTAATTAATTTATTAATTGTTATATATTTTTTATTTAAATATTTACCTTAGAAAATAAATTATTTATGATGTAAAAATACATGTGACAATTTCAATTTCACCTTGATTTATAAATTCCCCTTTGTTATCCATTTCAGAATACTTCTTAGATGATCTTTGTAAAATGTGCCTATGAAGTAGTACAGTTTTTTGCCCCTGAAAGAATTTAAAATCCTGAAATTTTAAATTCCTCTGAAGAATTCAAATTCCAAGAGAGTCATATGTAATACAATGTATTACATAAAAGGGGATCTGAACCTCCTAGGAAATAAATATGGGGTGAATGATGCTGGATTCAAGGGGAATGGGTGAGTCAGTGTCTTGGGACTAGAAAACCAGGTGCCCGTTCCTCTGCTCTGTGCTCCAGGCTCTCTGGTTGTAAAGTTAGATTGTGGCTCTCAGGTGAACCAAAGGAATATGCTAACTCATGTACTCACCCTTCTTTGATGTAAGCTCTGCCTCTGGCAGAAATTTAAAATACCTCTGTGTCCCCAAGATTGAGGGTGAGACATCCCAGGGCCTTCCATGACAATTATTAAATACGTTTATTTTGCTCTCAGTATAGTCAAGACTTATGGCCTTCGGAAGGTGTCTGTCAGTTTCCAGGGAAAGGGAACAGAGGGAGAAGGACCTTCTCTATACTCTAGCCATCAGGCTAGTTTTCTTGCCATGTTTTCTGAACACCAAGTCTGCTCCTGGCCTCCCAGCTTGGTCATACAGAATGCTGGGAAAATCCTATCTGATTTTCTTGGTGCTCTGCATCTGTGCAGCCCAAAACAAAACAAAAATCTGAGACAGATGCACAAGATAACATCCAATGTTTAAGCCAGACTAAAAACCAGTAATCATGGGCTACAGGAAATTCTAGTGGGATAGAGGACACCAATTTTCCCAGTGCTTGCACTGGGATTATCAAAGTTTCCAAGGAGCTCCTGGGTACCTGGCCAGCATATGCCAACTGGCCGATCTCTTGAGAACTTGGGATGTTCTGGCTCTCACTGCCACTTTCTGCTGCCATTTACTAGAGATTCCAATGAAACAGGCACTGTGTTGAATACCTGTATTTATACTTTGACTTGATCTCTTCACATGCACACTTATGTAAGTAGTATGTCTACATTGTGCATACCTATTCTATAATTTTCCATTTTATAGGACAGGAAACTAAATTTCAGAGATGTTTAGTATCCTCCCAAGTTCGCAGAGCTAGTGAGTGGAGGTTTATAAAAATAATACACAGGGAAGAATTATAAAATATTTTATTTCAAACTACACATTTTCTGTTAGAACAGCATGGAAATTTGAGTTCTCTAAAGGAGTAAGACTTGAGGAGAATAAATGTGAGAGAAGGTTCAGAGTAGTTACTATTAAGGTGACTAGGAACTCAGGTATCCCCACTCCACTAAGATGATAGCTCACCAGCTATAAAACAAGAAGTTCCAACATGGTGGGCCTGAACCATCAACCAAACTAATGAGGTCCTCTGTGGAAAGTCAACGTTCCCCTTTCCTCCAACTCCCCACATAAGCTCTTCTGAGAATTCTGCTGAAGCAGAGTTCTCTTTGGCCTTGGTACAAGTACAAGAGCAACTTGTAGAAACACAGAGTCTATGCCATGTCTAGAGGAACCAGGAGGAAGCTGAGGAAGTCCCATCAGTGGGCCTTGACAGTCCACTGCTTTCTCTGGCCATGTGAATACCCTGACCCAGAAACTGACTTATTTCAGAAAGATCTGCTCATCCTTTGAGCATTGACCAAATGACCAGAGAGACCTCTGCAAAATTTAAATACTATGTCATAGTCAAGCATCCAGATCACCAAAATTGTGTCTATCATCAGTAGAGAATAAATGACACCTTAAACTAATTCCTGTAAGTATTAGGTTTCTAGCAAGGAAACATTTGCACATGCTAAACAGGTAAACATGGATGAGGGCAACCCTAGAGCTCGTTGCTTTCTTTTGTCAGTGAAAGCACCATCTCACCTTCAGCTGAATCTAAGAAGGTGCAGCTGTTTGTTTTGCCTCTTTCTAGTCTTCAGAACTATGAGCCAATATCAGCTTCTTTTCTGTATTATTTGTTTATTGTTATAGCAACAGAAAAAAGACTGAGAGGAAAAAGTCAATAGAAGTTTTGGTTGGAAAAATAATCCTAAAAAGGGGTCTGGGAGCAAAGGAGGTGAAATCAAAAATGAAAAAAAAAATGGTTGGAAAAACACTGCTCTAAATGCATGCAGTGAATGGATAAGGAAAGTCAAAAGAAAAGTACAAAATACCGGGGATGACATTCAGAAAATTGAAAACATATTGGTTCCTATTTAAGACCTTAGTTGCCAATCAAGGGTTTCAGAGAACCTAGAGGTTCTGGTTTATGATTGCCCACCTCAACCCTGCAGCATCTGCAAGATCCCCAATGGCCTTGACTTTGGCTTTCCTTCTAGTCCTGGTGGTGCTCAACTGCAAGTCCACCAAACTCTCTGGCATGTGTCCTGACTCAGACCCACAATCAAGGTCTTGAAGCTCTTGAGAGAAATGAGGAGGGGGCCCTGATGCTCCTGGAGAAAATGAGGAGAGTTCCCACCTTGTCCTGCCTGAGCTACAGAAAGGACTTTGCCTTCCCCCAGGAGCAGTTGGATGGTGAGCAGGTGCAGAAGGCTCAAGCTGTCTCTGTCCTCCACGAGATGACCAAGCAGGTCTTCAACCTCTTCAGACCCAGGAGTCCTTTGCTGCTTGGGACAAGACCCTCCTGGACACATTCCTCACTGGCCTCTATCAGCAGCTGGATGACCTGAAAGCCTGTGTGACCCAGCAGGTGGGGGTGGAAGAGGCTCCCCTGAGGGCTCTGAGGAGGTACTTCCACAGGCTCACTGTCTACCTGAAGGGGAGGAAACACCTCCCTTGTGCCTGGGAGGTGGTCAGAGCAGAAATCATGAGATCCTTCTCTTCATCAGAAAACTTGTATGGAAGACTAAGGAGTAAGGAATGAGACCTGGTCCAACAGGGAGATGCTTCTCACTGAGGATACACCTTACCACACTCCCTCAAGTTCTGCCACTTTCAAAACTCATTTCTGATGAAATTGTGACAAGAATTCCGTTTCTCAGATTATTTCAAAAATTTTAGGCAACATAACATATCTTACTGATGACTATGATGATGTATCTGTTTATCTATTTACATATTTATTTTTATACTATTTACAAGATCTATATTTGTTCATATAATATCAGGAGTGCCTTCACATTGTGACTGATAAAATATATTCTTTGTATTTAGTCAATTTCTTATTTTGCTATGTTCATTAAATTAGTAATATTGATAAGTTTTCTGTGTTTATTACTAAAAAGACACATAAGTCTCATTTTTTGTGATTTGATTAAAAAATGAATTGTAGAATTGACTCACCCACTAATGTTAAATTTACACTGTACATAAAAATATACTTTATCTAAGCCAGGTTTGTGTTGCCCTCAGGTGGTAGAGGTAAAAATGACAAGAACAGTTACTGCTCTCTGTTATCTGATATTTAGAGGGAAGGAAACCTAAACACAGACATCATACAGTAGCAATTATGCTAAAACGCTATAATGAGGAGTACGAAAAACCAATGAAATTCGGTCAGCAGAAGGTGGATGCAGCCTGTTAGGACAGAAAGGTGAAAGCAGAGACATCTTCTATAAGTTGAGGTGCACATGAAAGTGCACATACCCATTGGATAGATAAGTTTGCAATTTACAAGAGATGTCTGATGGCTCATAACTGGCAACTGCAAGTCCAGCAATGTAGGTGGTCTTGTGGGGAGAGAGAGAGAAGAGGAGGAAAAACATTAAACCTCCATCCTGAGGGACCTTCAACTTTTAAAGGGATGGGAGAGAAAATTCCAGGAAGGAGACGGAGGTGGGAGATGCTGACTTTAAAAGGACAAGAGGAGACAATGGTAGTATAATGAAAGTGTCTTTAAGAAATAAACTTGCTTAGAAGAAGAGGAATTGGTAGATTGATGAAAGATATGGATTAAAAGTCTTCAGTACATTGGGAAACTAGAGGTCAGTGCCAATCTTAGTGATTTCTGATTGAGAAGAATGGTTCAGCAGAAATCTTGATAGCCAAAGGAATGATGAACAAGAGAAGAGTAATTAGGGTGGACTATGTGAAAAAGAAAACTTAGAGGTTGTGATCTGAGGCAGAGGAGAAAAGTAGGGTATGATTTGATTTTATTTCTATACACTTTTCACTTTTGAAACATATATTTGTTCAAAAGGATTTCATGTATTAGTTGAAATATATATCACATTAATTATAAATCATGATACCTTTAATTACCATGATCAATTTTCCTATATTTGTAGGTGCTATATTAAATGTCAGAAGGCTGCTCTGTGGATTGAAACCCTGACCACAGTGGGAAATATGATAGAACCAGGGACCTTGTGAGAGCTGGATCCTAGAATTAGTGAGTGGAAATGTCACTGGAGTAGGTGGCAGGTGACTAAGAGAAGAGAAGGAGTCCCCTGCTTCCTGCCACCTGAGGAGCAGGTCATTGGAATTTCATCAGATTCAGACTTACATCTGTTTTCCGTTTCAATCAGGTGCAATCATAACTTTCTAGGAATATCACCACAGAAGTAAAAATGATGTGTTGATGATTTTTGGAAATAATGATTCAGTTTTGTTGCATTTTTTACTTTGCTGTTTGAATTCTAACCTCAAGATGAAAATGAAAGTAATTCAAAAACCTCAGGCAACACTTTTCTCAGGAAATATGAAATGAAAAAGACTGTGTAGGCAGAACTAGGTGGTGATCCCCATCCCTCCACAGCACAGAAGAGAGGCAGTGAGGGAACAGGTGACTGGAGAGGTGACAGAGCAAATGTTCCAAGATTGAATACTTGACAGTCTGAGACCTGCAGAGACTTCAAGTTTGATTACCAGGGCAGAGATCCTCAACACTGAACCCAGACTAGGGTGCTGTGAGCAGGGAGGGGAAGAGAGAGAGAGAGAAGGAGAGGAAGAGCACAGAAGCTCACTCCCTTAACCACAGGTGGGAAAAATGGAGACCGAATTAAAATGCAAGAGGACAACAAGGTCAGTGATGGAGATTAAGCAGTTTAACCCAAATTGTGGCCTCAAAGCCCTGCTGAGCATCAAAGTCATTTTGTGGAACCTGTTGTCCTAGAGTAAGTGAAATCAACATGGCATCTCCTCACCTCCAGGTGTAAGAAATAAAACCAGGGAGAGTATCCCTGCAGTGGGATGTCTCAATAATCTGTCCAGAAGGACCTTGTAGATGAGTGACTCCTAGCTGAAAGTGGCTGCAATCCCCTACCCCTCACCAGGAACAAGAGGGGCAGGGTGCAGACTGCCCCTGGAAGTGCTAGCCTCACTCCACACAGCCACTGTGGCAGCCTAGACAGAGAAGGCACAGAAGCCACAGAGTCAGGAAGTGGAAGTGCAGAGCCAGGCAGGAAAGCAGTCTGTGTCCCAGCAGCAGTGGGGGACAGCATCTGAAGTTAGAGCTGCATGGGGTGGGAGATCGCACCTGGGTAGGATGGCTGTCTCACCCCAGGCAGCAGAGAGTGTCGGCCCACAGGATGCCTGGCTGTAGTCAGCAGGAGCTTGGACCATGTTTGTGTCTGTCCCAGTCAGTGGAGAGAGTAGTGTTGGTGGTTTGTACCCTGGGGCTGTGGGATCTAGAAATGAGGGAAACCAGCTAAGACTTTTAACCAGTACCAGAGAAAGTGACCCAGTCATCTGATTAGGTCAGGGAGGTCACTTTTACACTACAGACCACCCATGAAGAACAGGCCCCATGCTTACAGATAGCCACAAGGCTCTATGTCACTTTGAAATGGCACCTATAATGTAGAGTGGTGGGCGGTGAGCAGGGAAGTCAGAGTAAAGGAGCAGATCCAGGCATCCTGAGTTCCTGCACACAGGATAAAGAGCCAACAGACAGAGTTCCACACCCTCTGAGCATCCAGCTTCAGGCACTTGGGCTGACAAGTGAGAACAGGCTAGGGAGGGCCACGGCCATCTCAAGGATTGGCTCCTGTGCCCCAGCACCTCTTGGGTATCCAAAGCTGAAAGAGATGGACATCTTCTAAATGCTCCCAATCCAAATCCTGACAAAATCCAAACGAGCATTCAGTAAGAATTTTCTTCACCTTGGCCTGTTTTATAATAAATAGCCCTATTATCAACTTTAATTATAAATGTATAGATAATATACTTATAATCAAATATATACAATATGCATAATGTATTATAAATAATATATAATCAAATATATATTATATGTATGAATGATGATAGGGCTGTTTCTAATAAGTATAGTATAAATAATATAATAAATATAATATCAATATAAATAACATATTACTCTTCACTTTGATTTGATAATTATCATAATATTCAATATTGTGCCTCAACCAGTTTTGCTGTATTTCTTCTAATGTTTTAAAGCATTTATTGAAATTATACTCTTTTTTTCTTAGGTCAGATATACATTATCTCTTATTCCTCCTTTTTTCCCTTCTTATATTACCTGCTGTCAATTGCCCCACCCATTTTTTTCTTCTATTTGCCTTGATGTGCTTATACTTTTCTATCATTTCTTTCATTCTTGCTTTCTTTCTTGTGTTGTCCAAATTTTCTTTCCTCTTATTTTCTGTATCCATGTAAATAGAAATATTTCTCTATTTCATTAATAATAATAATATTGTTTTTTTCACCCTGTTCCAGAACTGTACTACAAGTTTATGCCTGGATTAGAAAAATTGTGGAGAAGTTTCAACAATTTTTTGGTTTTTCCTAAGGTTGAATATTATGTGGCTTGGCGCTAAAGTGATTGTAGTACATAAGGATGAGTAGTTTCTCTAAAAGTTATAATAATATTTATCTCAAAATGATAATGAACAGCAGGTGACACACATTCACTGAAAGTAACAATAGATGTGAATTTGCCTAGCCTGGGACTCTGAAGGGAAAGAAGCTCACTATATAGTCCCTTGCATTAAAAAAAAAGCAATAATCATCCTACTAGATGGTTGGACATATTAGCAGTATAAAGAGGGGAACAAACCTCTCCAAAAAACCCATAACACTTCAACAACTGACCTCATGGATACCATATTGAAGGACAAAACATAAAAAGAATTTTGAAAGTTCATAGTAAAAATCTTCAACAAACTAAAAGAAGTAAGGAGAAATCAACTTAAAGAACAAAATAAGCAAAAGATAATTTCAGTAAAGATATAGAGATTCTGAAAAAGTACAAAACAGAAATCCTAGAAGTGAAACTCAATAAATCAAATTAAGTAGTCACCAGAAAGCATCACCAAGAGACTAAATCACTTTAATCACTACAGAGAGATTTTGAGGAATTTGATACATTATGATTTATACATGTTAATTATATTAAAGTCATTGAGTAAATTATCTTAGAACGTTAAGTGGCATACCAACAGCTTTTCAGATTTACTTTTGACTGAATTTTTTATTTACAAATTTTAACTCTGTATTTAGTACAAAGTTTACATTTAATACTTTTACTTATCAAGTAGCCATATAATTTGGGTATATACATACATACACATATGTATTGAAATTTATTGGGCTGGGCATGGTTGTGCACACCTTTAATTCTAGTGATTGTGGAGGCTGAGACAGAAGGATCACAAGTTGAGCAACCAGGGTAGGCCATAGCAATTTATCCAGACCCTTCCTCAAAATAAAAATAAAAGGGGGGCTGGGTAGAGTGCTTGCCTTGCCCTGGTTTCAATCCCCAGCACCAAAAAAAAAAAAAAAAAAAAAAAAAAAAAAAAAAAAAAAAACTTGGGATGTGGCTCAGTGGTAGAATGCCTTTGGGTCCACTACCCATTAAACTCCCAACCATAAAAATTAATAGGCCTTTCAGTGAGAAAATAATTCTAAAACGAGGTCTGGGGACAGGGGAGCGGGAATACATAATGAAAATATGGTTTGGAAATGCTGCTCTAAACACATGTAGTGAAAGCACTATGGAAAATAAAAACAGAAGTAGAAAGTTCTGGGGGTGGACATTCAGAAAATTGAAAGTATATTGGTTCTTATTTAAGACATGGGACCAAATCAAGGGCTTCAGAGAACCTAGAGGCAAAGGTCCAGGATCATCCATCTTAGGCAGCCCAGCAACATCTACAGGAACCACAATGGCCTTGTCCTTGGCTTTCCTGCTGCCCCTGGTGGTGCTCAGCTGCAAGTCCACATGTTCTCTGGGCTGTGACCTGCCTCAGATCTACAACCTGGGTCTTGAAACTCCTGAGAGAAATGAGGAGGGGGCCCTGATGCTCCTGGAGAAAATGAGGAGAGTTCCCACCTTGTCCTGCCTGAGCTACAGAAAGGACTTTGCCTTCCCCCAGGAGCAGTTGGATGGTGAGCAGGTGCAGAAGGCTCAAGCTGTCTCTGTCCTCCACGAGATGACCCAGCAGGTCTTCAACCTCTTCAGCACCCAGGAGTCCTTTGCTGCTTGGGACAAGACCCTCCTGGACACATTCCTCACTGGCCTCTATCAGCAGCTGGATGACCTGAAAGCCTGTGTGACCCAGCAGGTGGGGGTGGAAGAGGCTCCCCTGAGGGCTCTGAGGAGGTACTTCCACAGGCTCACTGTCTACCTGAAGGGGAGGAAACACCTCCCTTGTGCCTGGGAGGTGGTCAGAGCAGAAATCGTAAGATCCTTCTCTTCATCAGCAAACTTGTATGAAAGACTAAGGAGTAAGGAATGAGACCTGGTCCAACAGGGAGATGATTCTCACTGAGGATACACCTTACCACACTCCCTCAAGTTCTGCTGTTTCAAAGACTCTCATTTCTTCTGTAATTGTCTCAATAATTCAATTTGTCACATTTTTTCAGGAGTTTGTAAAACATTGCTTTCAAATCTACAGGCAGTACACTCTTACATCCCTGCACCTGTGTCTATTTATCTATTTAAGCTTTTATTTATTTAACTATTTATAAAATTTAATATATTTTTCTATAGAATATCATGTATATCTTTACTATATGAACAATAAAACCAATCATTTTCTTTATATTTCATCGATTTATTTTGTATTCTTCATTTATAACTTCTATCTTCCTTACTCTTTGCATCTTACAGGAAGATGAGAGGTTGGGTAAATATTTCTTTTAATTGTTTTCCATTTTATTTTAAATTGAACTTGAAATTTTAGATCTCAATTCTCGTTTCCATGTTGAGTTTGTTTCAGACACATCATTATTTTTGCTTTTACACAAGTTGAGATTAACAGAAAAATCAATGAAATCTGGATATGATGAAAGAAAACTATAAAAATCACTGCCCAGATGAAGAAAAAGATAACAGGACTTCTCTGTCTCATCTTTTCACTTACTGCAATGGGGTTTCTGCTTAGATATTTTTCATCTCTCATGACTTATCCCAATTCCATCTATTTTCCCTCTGTAGTGTTGATTTTCATGCACACAGCAGCTTTCTGAAATTCTCGTGTAATTTTTTAAATTGTTTTTAACTGGTACATAAAAACAAAAAGTGGCACACGTGAGTGGGATACCATGCTATGTGTGATGTGATGTTTAATCAGGTTAAACACATTCATCTCCTTGAGTGTTTATCATGTCTCTGTTGTGAAAACCCCCAAGATCCCTCCCTCCAGCTTTTTCAAATGCTCAGTAGGTTAGTGCCACCTACAGTCCCCACATCCTGCAATTGTGCACCAGCTTCTTGCTCCTTTCCAGTGGTATCGTGGAGCCCATTGACAAGCCTGTCCCATCTTTCCCCACCTTCTGCTGTCTGTGGCCTCTGGTAAGCACCATTCCACTCTCAGCTTCTAAGAGATCAGCTTCTCTCTATTTTACATGTGGGTGAGATCCTGAGGCACTTGTCTTCCTGTCCTGGCTCATTTCACTTTACATGAAGGTCTCCAGTTCCATCCAGGCTGCAGATCACAGATTCTCAATATGTTCTTTTGGCTGAATCATGCTGCATTGGGTGGTGCTCCTGCTGCCTGGCATCTGCCCCTGATGCTCCTTTTGTGCCAGTTTTCTGGTTTGTTGATGGCAGTGTCACATGTTTAAGTCTCCTGAGGAACCAACTGAAATCTTTGAAATTATCTAATCTCCCATCAATTCTTTATTCTGTCAGGATTTTATTTTCTTCCATCACATGAAAGGAGAACTTTTTTTGCTCTTTGTGGAGATTCCCTGGTAATCACTATGTTAATAATTGTGCACACCATTTAACGACAGGTAAATGTATAATCCTAAAGCTATTTACCCTTATACTACAACAATTATAGGAAATACATGCTTTAACAATCCATTAGTTTATTTTTCATTTTCATATATTACCTTTACGATTTTAAAATCTTGATCATTTTCCAGTAGAAATAGCTGTGTGAAAAATTCTGTAGTATTTCCTTCTTCCATATTCAATTAAGGTTTTTTTCTTCATATAGAAAAATGATTTCATGAATCGTATACTCTTAGGAATTAACAACAAATCCATTTACAATGAATGTAATTATCTAGGGCACTTCCTTCAAAAGATGGAAAAGTGAAACTGGATCAAAAAATTTCTCATCATCAATATCTAAACTGAAAAGTACAAGTGAGTAAAAACCAGCCTTAAAACAAAGATAACCCCACTGCATCTAACACTAAAAGACAGTCAACAACAATTTGGGTGTTTGGGGCTTTAAAACATCAGAGTTTCAAAATATGAAACCTAATTACTTATTGCAAGTAGTATAGGATTCTGCACTTAGTCTAGGAGTTACCTAAACACAAATTTGATCCTGGGGAATTCATTATACATCTCTGGGACTCAGTTTTCACAAATCAAATGTAGGATGCAAATATTCCTGTAGTTGCATGTATCAAACACTCTAAAATACTTAAAAACACTGGACAGAGCATCTTCCACTAAATAAGGGCTTAACAGAGAGGACTAATTTTTTATTTATTCATAGAGATCTATATAAGAATAACAAACTCTCCTAAATCTGTTTCTGTTGACAAAAAGGCACAATTAAAACCTTGAAATGACTGTTGTCCCTGAGAAGTCTTACAATAGGCACACTTGACATTGAAGATATGTTTAATATTCAAACCATAATGATGACTTATAGTTACATTCTATGGGATTGGCATTTAAAACAAATGTTGAAAGTATGTGTGTGTGTGAGTGTGAGTGTGTGTGTGTGAATATATATAGTATGTAATATCCAATTTTTGTTTGCATGTTATTCACAGTATATGTATATATCTATATATGTTCGTATATGCGCATGTTCATACAAACATATTATTTGTGGATTGTGACCTGTGACATTCCCTTTTGCACCCCACTTTCCTAGATCCTATCATGTCACTCCCATACTACAATAGTTTCCTCTGTCTCCACTGCAGAAATTACCAGTGTGCCTGGCATAGTGGTGCACACCTGTAATCCCAGTGGCTAGAGAGGCTGAGGATGGAGGATCAGGAGTGCAAAGCCAGCTTCAGCAACTTAGCAAGGTCCTAAGCACATAGTGAAAACCTGTCTCAAAATTAAAAAAAAATGAAAGGTCTGGGATGTGGGTTTGAGCTTAGGTGCCTCTGGGTTCAATCCCTGGTATCAAAAAGAAGAAGAAGAAGAAGAAGAAGAAGAAGAAGAAGAAGGAGGAGGAGGAGGAGGAGGAGGAGGAGGAGGAGGAGGAGGAGGAGGAAGAGGAGGAGGAGGAGGAGGAGAAGAAGAAGAAGAAAGAAAAAGAAAAAGAGAAAGCACACAATCAGGGCTGGGAATATAGCTTACTTGGTGTGCAAGCATGCACAAGACCCTGGGTTTAATCTCCAGCACCACCAAAAAAGGAGAACTATTTCTTTAAATAACAGAATGAGACAAACATCATTACTCTATGTACTTGTATAATTATACAAACAATGCAACTCTACATCTCTGTACAACCAGAGAAACAATCCCATTTGTACCCTATTTGTGTACAATGAATCAAAATAAATAAATTCTAAATAACAAAGAACACAATCATAGAGTCATAGAGTAAAAATGCAACTTTCAGAATGAAAGAATATATTTTCATATCATTTATCACACAATATCAGACACGTGCTACAATATGGTCAACCTGAAGACATTAAGAGATATGATTTTGTAAAAATCATTATTGTAAAAAACAGCATGGTATTGGCACCAAAACAGCCATGAAGAACAATGGAACAGAAGACAAGACACGGAGACAAATCCACACAAGTACAGTGATCTCTTACTAGACAAAAGTGTCATAAACACACATTGGAGAAAAGCTGGCCTCTTCAACAAGTGGTGCTGGGAGAACTGGAAAACCAAATGTAACAGAATGAGATTTTGTCCCTATTTTTCACCCTAAACACAAACTCAACTTAAAGTGGATCAAGGACCTGGGCATTAGATGAGAGACCGTGTGCCTCCTAGAAGAAAATGTAGGCCCAACGCTCCATCAGGTGGGCTTAGGAACTGAATTCCTCAACAAGAAGGAGTCTTTTTTTGGGAAAACTGCAAGAAGTAAAATCAAGAATCAATAAATGGATGGAGGTAAGGGGAACTGTATAGAGGGAAAAGAAGGGTGGGAGGGGTTGGGGGGGAAGGGAAAAAATAACAGAATGAATCAAACACTGTTATCCTATGTAAAAGTATGACTACACAAATGGTATGCCTTTAGTTCTTGTACAACAGAGAAACAGTATGTATCCCATTTGTGTACAATAAAAATAAATTTAAAAAGAATCAATAAATGGGATGGATTCAAACTACACACTTCTTCACGGCAAAGGAAACAGTCAATAATATGAAGAGGGGGCCTCCAGAATGGGAGAAAATCTTTGCCAACTGCACCTCAGATAGAGTACTCATCTCCAGGATATATAAAGAACACAAGAAACTTCACACCATAAAAAAGAAATAAGCCAATCAGTAAATGGACAAAGGCAATGAACAGGCATGTCACAGAAGAATAAATATGACTGGTCAACATATATATGAAAAAATGCTTAAAATCTCTAATTAGAGAAATGAATATTTTTTTCAGGTTTTTATTGTGGGTGTATTTTTGGTGGTGAGATGGATGGTGGGTGGGTTCTTCCAGGAGGGACCAGAGGTATAAATGGTGGAGTAGGAGGAGTAAGAAGGGGAACACCTTACTCTGATCTTAAGTTCCCCCGCCATCTTACCGAGGGCGCAGGGTAGACAAAAAGTGAAGGCTGCCCAATCGTGCATGTGTGTGGCACCTTCTGGCTTGCTGGTGCAGAGGGAGTGCGGGCCTCCCGGCAGTTATGGAGCACAACAGCACTTCCGGGAGTCATCGGAAATGAGGCAGGCGAGGCACAAGGGAGTGAAAAGAGAGAAATGTAATTTAAAACCACACTGAGAGTCCATCTCACCCCAGTCAAAATGGCAATTTTCAAGACTAAAAGTACCCATAAATGTTGGCCACAATGTGGGGAAAAAGGTACACTCATACCTTGCTGGTGGATTGCAGATTGGTGCAACCACTCTGGAAAGCAGTCTGGAGAGTCCTCAGAAAACTTGGACTGGAACCACCATTTGACCCAGTTATCCCACTCCTCAGCATATACCTGAAGGATGTAAAATCAGCATACTACTATGACACAGTCACTTCAATGTTTATAGCAGCTCAATTCACAATAGTTAAGCTATGGAACCAACCTTAGGTGCCCTTCAACAGATGAATGGATAAAGAAAATGTTATATATATATATATATATATATATACATACACACACACACACACACACACACACACACACAATGGAATATTACTCAACCATAAAGAAGAATGAAATTATGGCATATGCCCAGGAAGTGGATGGAACAGAAGACTATCAAGCTACATAAAATAAGCCAAGTCCAAAAAACAAAGGCCAAATGTTTTGTCTGATAAGTGAAAGCTAACACACAATAAGAGGAGGTAGAAGAATAGAAGTTCCTTAGAATAGATAAAGGGGAATAGGAAAGACAGAAGAATGAAAGACAGTATGGATGAAGTAGACAAGGGAGTTAAGATAAGAAAGAATTCTAATTTCCAGTCCACAGTTCCCAGGTTAAGGAAGCAGTCCAGGTATCTATCAATGATGAACGGATAAGGGAAATGTGCTTTATATGTATATACAATGGAGTTTTATATATTTACAAAGATAAGAAAAATCATGGCATTTTCAGTTACATGGATAGACCCAGACAATATTGCTAAAGTAAATTCAGCCAGCCTCAAAAAGTCATGGTTTGTATGTTTTCTCTCAAATGTGAAAACTAGAGAGAGGGAAAAAAGGGAAAAAATAATAATTGTAATGAAAATAGAAAGGCTATCAGATGAGCGAAAATTAGGATTCAGATGAGGAAAAAGGGGAAGGAAATGGGTGGCACTGGTCAAAGACATTGACCCCTTTAAGTTACATGCAGATATGAATATATCACTGTGAGTCCCGTTATTGGGTACAATTAGAAAGCCCCAGAGTAAAGACTGAAAATAAATGCATAATAGTAAAAGAGAAATGTGACACCCTGGTTGTTACTGTATGTCCTCAAATGTCTCCTTGTGACACTGTAGTTCAAGTGCTGTTCACACATCGCTTGTTTTTAGAAGGGCTGCCTCATGACAGGATTGAGATTCTGTGGGTTGCACTGGCCTCATGAATATCTCCATGTGCTGAAGCCACAATTGATATTGCTCCATTTCCCGAGGACCAACCAGTGCACATGTAAAGAGTCTCTCTTATCTTTCTATTTTCTCAGTTTGGCTCCTTCAACTTCTTCCTGTTTTTAGACATGAGATCCAATGTTGTGGACAGTTAAGGGTCATGATCTGGGAGCAATCACTTTCCAGTAGAATCAGGACATGGAAAGCTGTAACAGGAGCACAGTTAAGCTGCTGGATTCTTTGACAGCTCATTAGGTAAGGAAGAGTGGGCAGATCCGCTTCTGCTTACTGTTTCTGTGCTAGGCTGAACATCAGTGGGTACTGACCTTCATAACTCAGGCTTTAGTAGACAAGAAGAGTCAAGTGTGGCCATGTTCACATTCCTGGTCATGCAGTTAAAAAAACTTGATTGTCTCCAGGTTGTGCTGTGTTGTGATCCCTGGCCCCTTTGTACACTCCTCCTATCTTTTGGTGCCCCTTCTTATTGGGCTGGATGTTCCAGGGTATGCCTGGGGGTGGGTGAAGCACAGCCTGTGTCTGCAGTTAGGAACACTTGACACCTCAGTGTTGATTCCCTCCCCCAGCCCACCTGTGCCCCATACTCCACCCTACCTCAAGGTTCCCCATTCTGTTGAATATATACTAGGTTACTACAATTAGGATTTGAAGCAATATGTGGCCACATGGATTTCAGGGAAAGGTTATGTTATGAAGTTTGCATACAATTTTTCCAAATTATATAAACATAAAATATGATATGAATATGATGAAAAATTACATAAAGTGTAAGTAAGTAGTAAGTAAAGAATGGAAGAGGTCATAATGGTTGAGAGATGTCAGCTCTCAAAGACAGTCAGGTTCATCAAGAAAGCATCCAAACAGCTCTGCTCCTAAACTAGTTACCTCACAAGGGGTGAACAAGGAAAGAAAGGATGGGACCAAAATTTCTTCATAATAAATTGGGGTTCTCTAGCCCAGCAATGTCTCAGTACTGTGAAGAGATCCTGAATTCCTCCTGGTCCTACCCAAACAGAGTCCACAGGGTTAGCTGTCAGCTGTATCCTCTAAAGTCCTTTACTCTCCTCTGTGCTCTGATGGCCAAGTCCAGGCAGAACCGATACAAGCTCATGACCTATGCAGAGGAGCACCAAGATCTTCATGTTGGCTGTAAAGTAAAAGAATGGAATCTGACAGTAGGAAGGAATTGGTACAAGGGACAATTTGCTCTTAATAAGGAGTTAATGCACCATTCACCACATTGTCCTATCTTTTCAGCTCCACACCAGGTGGGCAGCTCTCCTGCCTCCTGCCCTGTGTCCTGAGAAAATGGAGGTAGTGATGGGTCAGGAGGGCCTGGACCACCAAACAAGTTGCATTCTGACCCTTTGCTCCCCAGACCTGACCTTTGCTCAGAGAACAGAATCTGCCTGAAACTGGGAGTATTTTCCCTAAGATTAAAATACCAAAGAAAGTAGTTCATTCCAATGTTAAAGACAAGAGCCCTTTCCCCCGCTAGGTAAGATACTTGTGCCTTTTCCCCCTCTGGAGACCAACACTGCTGCAGCCCAACAATGCCAGCTCTCCACAGACTTGCTGACCTCCTCAGTCTTGGTGGCAAGCAGATGGTGATCCTCCTCTGTGACCTTGTCATAGCCTGAGAGGACAGTGGATCTTGCCATTTCCTTCTAGCTTGCATCTACTGTGACATCACTGTAATAGGGACAAGTCCCCCTTTCCAAAAATATTCATAAGGAGTGAACAAGAACCACTCACATAGGAGTTTCTGACAAACTGAGAACTTGGACTCAACTTTTGCTGTCAAACGTGGTATCTGTACTACTAAAGGGAAATTGATGAAAAGAAACCACGAGGGAAGAGAAAACAGCTGTATGAATGTGCAGAGCAGGCTAATGAGGAGGGAAGGAAAACCCCAAGTGGGGAATCCTGGAAGAAGGGGAAAATGATTATTGTGATGTCCTAATGGAGGAGTGTGAGCCAGAGCAAATAAGGAGGAATGCGCCAGCCATCAGAATCATCCAGGGGAGTACCATACCTATTTCCAGTCAGTTTCAGAGACTAACTTCTCCAGAACGGTCTACAAGCTGTCATGTTCTGACTCAACCTACAAGTAAGAGTTATCTTCCATGTGGAGAGTGACTATTCTTAATCTTCCCTGAACTCTTTCCAAAACTTCTTTTTTTAAAAAAAAAAAGTACATGGTATGTACTTTTTTGAAGGTAGTTCCTGAGAGAGGTGAGGTGTCTCTACACAGGTTACACATCCTTACATAGATGGTAACCATTATCATTGCCCCAAAGCAGTCTCTGCAGTAAGAGGAAAATCCATGCAGTGGTTGGACTTCTACAGAGATCAAAAATCTGCCCCCAAACATGTCACTGCCCTTGTCACACTGGGCCATCAGGGAGAGCTCTTCCCCGAAAGAGTTTCCCTTAGCCTGCATGCACTGGATACAACTTTCTGTTTTCTTTGGGTACAGCTTCTATGACATCACATGCAA
This sequence comes from Sciurus vulgaris, assembly GCF_902686455.1. Taxonomy (NCBI): domain Eukaryota; kingdom Metazoa; phylum Chordata; class Mammalia; order Rodentia; family Sciuridae; genus Sciurus; species Sciurus vulgaris. The sequence continues at coordinate 39,928,700 of NC_136476.1, forward strand.
TGGAAATTAAGAAGAGCTCTCCACCAGATGTCTCTGCAAAACCTAGACGTTTTATGGAACTTCTGCTTTCTGCTTGTGCTGTGCTGCTCTTTAGGGAAACCATGAAGCTGAAACCGCAACACATCCGAAAGCAGCCCTGTGTGAATGGGCAGGCAGGTGAAGGGAGACAATGACAAGGGTGCCCTGGGAATACTACCTGAGACAGGAAGGAAGCTGTGGTGATGTGGGAATGTATCCAGGGATGCTGAGGGCAAGAGAGGCGGTGTGCCAGGAGCCAAAATCAAAAAAATCATCAGGAATCTTCTGAACTTCCAGGGAGATGTTCAGTCCCACTGTCAGGTATTAACACAAGCCACCACTTCCTGAGTGCACAAAATGCCACTTCTTCTAGTAGGCACAGGCCCCTCATCTAAAGCCCAAGTCCTTGATCCACTTTGAGTTGAGGTTTATGTCTAGGGTGAGTGATAGGGGTTAAATCTCGTACTGCTACATTTGGATTTCCAATTCTCCCAGAACCACTTGTTGAAGAGGCCAGCTTTTCTCTAATGTGTGTCTATGGCACTTTTGTCTAGCAAGAGATCACTGTACTTGTGTGGGTTTGTCTCTGTGTCTTGTCTTCTGTTCCATTGTTCTTCATGGCTGTTTTGGTGCCAAAACCTTGCCATTTTTTATGATAATGATTTTTACAAAATCATATCTCTTAGCTTAATGTCTTCAAGTTTGACCACATTGTAGCATGTGTCTGATATTATGTGATAAATGATATGAAAATATATTTTTTTATTCTGAAAGTTGCATTTTTACCTGATGACTGTGTTCTTTCTCTTTTTTCTTTTCCTTTTCTTCTTTATTTATTTATGTATTTTTGGTACCAGTGATTGAATCCAGAGGCCCTTAAGCCCCAAACCACAACCCAACCCTTTTAATTTTTTTGTTTGTTTGTTTTTGAGACAGGCTCTTGCTGCATGTTTAAGACCTTGCTAAGTTGCTAAAGCTGGCTTTGCACTCCTGATCCTCCATCCTCAGCCTCTCTAGCCACTGGGATTACAGGTGTGCACCACTATGCCAGGCACACTGGTAATTTCTGCAACAGAGACAGAGGAAACTATTGTAATATGGGAGTGACATGATAGGATCTAGGAAAGTAGGGTGCAGAGGGGAGTGTCACAGGTCACAATCCACAATGTTTGCATGAACATGTACCTACGTGCACATATACATGTTACTGGCATCAGATCCACCATTTTAGGTTAGAAGCCATTTTATCAATGGGGCTCCTAAGTTTTAATCCTGAGGCAATGTCCCTTAGTTTCCTATGAAATGTGGAGGTCAACCCCACCCAAGCCCGTGATGCAACCCCTAGGAAGAATTCCTATTGCAGGTTATAAAACTGCTCTGTAAGAACTGACACTCTGCTGCTCTCCCTGGGGGGACCGCCTTGTTGGTTGGCCTTTGTGCTACCGACAATAAACCTCTTGTGAGAGATTCCAGTGTGTGGCATGGTGCTTGGACTGTGTGACCTTTCACGTGTCCTTTCACTGGTGCCGTGAGTTGGATGGGCTCTCCCATCCATCTTACTCTCCCTTTGGGGATCTGAGCTTCTTTGAGATCCTATACTCAGCCTAAACCCACCTTCACAGGAAATTCACCTTCCATTTCACCGGGTGCTCGACTATTCATCCACCCCAGCTGATTTGGGTAAGTTTCCATGCCTTTGGTTGACTCAAACAGCCTGCAGATCCCAGGAAGTGACCTTTGAACATCTGGCACTCCCAGGGTTCCTTGCCTGGCTGGGGGCACCACCAATCACACCTTTCAGAGCCACGGTTGATTCCCACCATTAACCAAGTCTGTGAGTCCAGAGGGCCTCACCCCAGTAAAAGATCCTTCTCTATGGGTCTTGGTCACTCTTCCAGCTCAAAGCCCTGGGGCCTGGCACCAAGAACCCCTACAGGCCTTAGCCCCAATGACTCCCAGAATGGTTAGCTCTTTCTAATTTGGTCCAAGAGAGCATAGAGGGATGACTTTGCTTCTGCCTACCAACTCTCTCTTTTGCCATGGATGCAGTCACCTCCACCATCCCCTCAGACACCCCTTTGGGTTCCCTTTTGGTAAATTCAGACTCATTCCACCTCACCCTTGACATGAAGGCACAAAATTAGTTTGTCTCTGCAATCAAATTTGGCCCCTCTATACCTTAGACAATGACTCCAAGTGGCCACTTAACAGCACCCTAGATCCCAACATTTTAGGGGACCTTTTCAACTCTTATGAGCACTTGGTGAAAGGAAAAGAGATCCCCTATGTTCAGACCTTCTCCTTCCTCTGTTCCAAGCTGTCCCTCTGCTCCTCTTCTTCTTTGGCCCAGGTTCTACTAGCCCTTAAGATCCTTCAACCCCAGGACCTTCCTGAAAATCCAGATTTTGACCCTGATGATGAGCTCCTTCCCTACCAATCTCAACCTTCTGCTGAAAAACCTGGGATGATTAGTAAGAAAATGCCCAGATTCCCTTTGTTTGCACAGTTAGCCTTCACTAGTCTATCTAGAATCTCCCCATTACTGTTCCTGTGCTTAAAAGCGTTCGCTGTATTCTCATTAAGCCACAAGAGGGAGACATTTAAAATCAACCCCTCCTGTGAGACCCTCCAAGAAAAGGGCATTATATGCCTAACAACCAATAAATGTGCCCTCACCCTCTGGAGATTCCTTTAGTCTGCAGTGCAAAAAAATAGGCAAAAATGCACAATTTTTACTTCTGTCATTTTTTTTTTTTTTTTACAATTAGGAGTTTATAGTGGCAGGGAGGAAAGCAGTAATGCCCTTAACTCTGAATCCTCCAAGGGTCTCTAGCACCGGGCAAACTGGGACCCTCATACCTTGCCAAAGAAGTCCAGAAATAACTTTGACAAAGTCAGGTGATGAGAGATGGGTTTTCTGGACAGTATGGAAACTCAAACTTATGGAGACATCCCTAATATTTCTTCTAACACAGATGGGAGCTTCTTTCTCAATAGTATTACCAGGTTTATCACTAGCCTACGTACTGCAAAATTACAAATGATCCAGAGGAGTGCTTTTCATATGTTACCAGGCTTGGCCTCAATAATCTCTATCATGAGAGGAGAAAACCTTAAGGAATTACCTACTAAGGAAAAAATCAAGGCCCCCACCAACTTAAGACAGATAAAAATGAATTTAGGGAGGTATTTGAAGGATCCAAATAAATATATTGAGATATTTAAGAATTTATGCCAGGTATTTGGCTTCACCTGGAAAAATTATGCTATTACTTAACCATCTAGAGCACAGGCAGTTTCCAGAAACCATTCTAACTGGGATTGAAATAATGAGTACACTGGAATTCTATTATATGAGGCCTTCAGGAAAGTCCTGCTATTTTCATGGAGAGACTCAGAAAGGCAATAAGAAAACATGCCACCCTTAATCCTGTATCCATAGAGGACCACCTATTTTTAAAGTATAAATTTATCATTCAGTCAGCCCCAAACATTTAGAGGCAATTCCAAAATTGGCATATGGCCCTGATCAATCCTTAGATGATCTCCTCCAGCTTGTATCTTCCCTTTTTATAATAGAGATCAAAAGAAAAAGAAACAAAGAGCGCATAAAGACAAGAAAAAGGGCTAATTAAAGATCATTTAAAACCTCAACTGACAGAACAACAGCCAATGCAATTCACCCATTTTAGAAGTTCAAAAAGCCAGCTGCCTAGTCCAAAACCTTAGGATAATTAATGAAGCAGTAATTTCCCTCCATCCTGTAGTTCCTAATCCATGTACTCTGTTTTCTTAGATTCCAGCTACTGCTTGATTTACTGTGTTAGATTTTAAAAATGCCTTTTTCTGTATACCCTAGACCCTCAATCACAATTTCTGTCTACCTTTAAGGAACCAGATAGTGGATCTCAATTAACCTAGAAAGTGTTACCTCAAGGATTTGGCAATAGCTCTCACCCGTTCGGACAAACCCTAACTAAGAACTTAGCAAAATTCAGAGATAAAACATCTGTAATTGTTTTCCAATATGTAGATGACATCCTTTTATGTTCCTCCACCCAGGAGGAATGTCAAAAGGCCATTACAGAGCTCCTAAACTTCTTAGCTGACAGAGGTTATAAGATCTCAAAGAAGAAAGCATAATTGTGCCATCAACATGTTCCATACTTAGGATGAAGCAAAATTTAACCTGTTTGTCACTGAGAGAGAGAAAAATAACCCTAACAAGCCCAGCAGCCAGTGGCATGTCTCAGTAAAGAATATGATGCAATAACCCCATTCCTCAAAAGTAGTGGGAGATAATGTTTCATAATTTTCTGCATCCAAACCTGACCTGATTACCAACCAGGAAAAAAAGGGTTAAAAGCCACAGGCAATAATTTCCCTTGCCTAGTCTTGCCGAAGCCTACATAGGAATGTAAACTGCAAAAGCCAGAAGGCTCAGCGAGGGACCAACCTGAGACTGAAATAAAAAAAAAAAAAGCATCCATTTTAAACTTCTCCTAGGCTGCAAAACAGAAAAATGTTTTTAAGATTCATTTCTCCCCTCTCTTCTTCCCTTTCTCTGCCTTTCTCTTTCTTGCTCTCTCATGCTATTTTACTAAAATAATTAAAGGTCCTTATCATTTTTTTCTTCTAGGGCTCTTGTTTTGATTTTCTGAAATACTATATTTTTTGAGCTCACAATTTTGATCCTACATATCTTGGTTAATGTTTTTCTGATCAGTTCTATTTTTAGAACAAATTCTATTTCTAGAATTTGTTTTTTTAAAACATCTAGAACATTGCAATAGAGATTCACCTACAAAAGCTACAAGGCCTTTGCTTTTGTGTTATGTGTACCTCATGTTGTCTGTCTATATATGTGCATGCATCCACATATCATGTACATGATACCAAAATTGATACATAATGAGTGCTCATAAATTAAAATTTAAAAGTGGATCCACATACCTTAATTCATGTGATTTTAAGAGGTTTAATTTAAGTGTTGGGGGTAGAGTTCTTGCCTTGCAAGCACAAGGCCCAGGCAGGGTTCAATTCCCTGTGCCACAAGAAAAAAAAAATAGAAAAGAAAAGAAATTTAAATTGGTTAAACAAATGAAGGTAAAATGTCTTTAAAATTACTTAACTCACAAGTCTCTCTAGGTAGTCAAACTAATAAAATGTTGATATTTATAAAATGTCTATATCAATTGTTTCTAAGACTTTTTGAACAGGAAAGAAATGGCAGATACTGTTCAATCCACTTATCCGATATCTTGGTTTTTACAGTAAAATAAATAAATTAGATTTGACATGTATAGTATGTCAAATGTGTTTGAGACATCTAATTAATTTACAAAGTTATAATGTTAACTGTTAAGTAACATCGAGTATCTTAACTCCTTAAATTCCATGGGGTAATATACTTAAACATTATTGGTGTTTTTTTTTAAATTGGTAAATAGAAAGGGTTTAAAATTGCTTTGTGTCATCACTAAAAACAAGGTTACTAAGAGTTAAGTCCTAACAGATGCAATTCTATATACAAAGGGATCCAAAAGTTTCAACTGTTTCAATTAGAATATGTAAATAACTTAAAGTATTTCATTGTATTAAAATGGAGTAATTTATCTAATTCAGAAATTTCATAAGTGTTGTTTCAGAATGTGAACAATAAAGGGGTCAGCAGATGGGAAAGAAAATAAAAGGTTCTAGGTGTGGAAATATATTTAGTAAAAGGAAAAAAATGTTTCTGGATAATAAAGTTTTTTTCATTTATTTCTTTTTTTTCATTTATTTCTTTTTTATTGTAAACAAGTGGGGTACAACTTGTTTCTCTGTACATGGAGTAGAGGCATACCATTTGTGTAATCATACGTTTACATAGGGGAATGGTGTTTGATTCATTCTATTATTTTTCCTCCCCCCCTACTCCTCACACTCCTCTTTTCCCTCTATACAGTCCCTCCTTCCTCCATCTTTGTGTGATGAAATATATGAGGGTCTAACTAAGTACTAAGAAAGTCTGTGTGTAAGCAAAGGGCAAATTTCAACAGGTTTGTGTATAACTAAGTTGGTTATATGTTTGTGAAACAAGCAGATAAAGCTATTAAAAGTGTTTCCCTAAGGTCAAATACTAATGTACTGATATAAACCAACATTTAATCCATGTTAAATTGACAAGGATTTCTTAAAAATACTAATTTACTCTTAACACAGGGTCTGTTAAGTTTTATTCTTTAGAACAATTAGTCTTAAAAATTAGGGTTTGTACAATTATGGTTAAACAACTACTATTAGAGTATTGTACTATGTTACAAAGTCTAAATTTTTCTTTGAAAGCTAAACTTGGTTAATATAAAAACATCAAGATAATTGTGCTATTACACTTCTTTGTATATTAAATGTGCTCATATCTTCCAGGTATACAAGTCTTGAAAGCTGAACATTTATCAAGCTCCTATCCTCCAAACTAAACTTGTTTGTAATGGTAATTTTAAACTTTCAAGAATAGTAAATTTTATTGTGGACTTATTTATATAATTTGAAGTTCTATATCGGGACCTGTTATTAACAGGATATATGTAAGATTTTATGTTACTTTCTACACTAAGATAAAAGTGTAAATGTATTTCTAAAAGATAATGGGAGCATGCTTTGTTTAAAGGTTGATATGAAACATGAAAACATTTTGCCACTTTTCCACACAAAAGGAAAATTAAAGCTTTCTCAGTCTTTCTTTGATTCATATTTTAAATATAATGTTACATTATGTGAACTAGCATTCATATACACTTAGGAAACAATATATGTAAACTTTGTAAAAATGATATTGAAAAAAAAGGCAAAGATCAATTTCAAAACTAGAACAGTCTGCCTAAAATTTGTGAAGAGCCCCACCTTACCTGAGATAAGGCTCTGCCTCCCACCTTACTACATGTTAGAATGGCTCCAAAATAAGCCAGACTTTGGCTCATTTAAAGTCATATTCAAAAGATTGGTTTTTGTTGTAAAACTACTGTGATCTCAACAGGGGATACGATGTATATCTTGGCCAAAATTCAAGATAGCTATTACAAAAACTAAATATATTTTTACTGTTTTAATTCCATTTTGTATTTTCCTTGTAAATTCTATAACTGTTGCCTGATTAATGTTTTGCAGAAGTACTGTTTCAATGGCAAACAACCTGAATTAATTTGAGATAATAAGTCATCACCTATAGAACAGATGGGATAATACAGGCCCATTAAAACCCAGTACTGTTACTTTAATGACTGGTGAGACTGACTTGGTGGATATTTAAGATCAAGACTTAAAGTTTGAGATTAAAGTGAAGGGTCCAAGGAAACCAGTATTTGGCTGTTGCCTTCTGAGTCAGCCTGAATCCAGAGAATGGGAGAATTTATCTAAGGACCTTTGAAACTCTGGGCCACATGACCTTCCAATCAGGGAGACTGATGAGACTACTAGAGGATGAAAAGCCAATCAGTGCACCTGCTGCAAAGAGGAGGGTCACTGGAAAAGGGAGACATCCCTGATGCTTCCAAAGGAAGCCATCTCATCAAGGACACCCTACCTAGAAAACGGCACTAAAGGAGCTAAGAAGCACTCTCAAGTATTCCATGAGTGACCCCAGTGGGAACTAAGCTGACTCTTAACAGCAGATAGGAATAAGATCAATTTCACCAACTTGATCTTGAACACCTAGCAAAACAGTTAAAACCAAAACATAGCCATTCCTGGGCATTCAAAAGAAGAAACAATAGTTAAATGTAACTTAAGATGTACACTTGTGTTAGCCCCAAGAATAAGTATGACTGGAAGCTACGAAAGAAATTCTTAGGCAGGAGTGCCTGACAACTATCAAGAGAAACTACCAGTCAGAAACTTTTGGTCCATTTAACACCTACAGATCTTCCTAAACAGGACCATCCCTGCTAAACTGCCTATAGAAGTTCCTACAAGATCAGATATAAGCTCACCAACCAATCAGTCAATCAACCACTTCTACTTCAAGACTCCCAGCCTCTGACACCCAAAGCCAAGACCTACAACTCACTATTGACACCTCCAGCTCCAAAAACACTGCTTCTACCTGAAGCCTCCCTGATCCCCTTTTACAGGAATGGACTTTTCACCCCTAAACAGCAGGAAGAAGCTACAGAGCATAAGATTTATGAAATAATTTCCTATATGAAATAGAAATCTTAATTGAATATGGAAGAAAGAAATACTACAGAATTTTTCACACAGCTATTTCTACTGGAAAATGAGCAAGATTTTAAAATCATAAAGGTAATATATGAAAATGAAAAATAAACTAATGGATTGTTAAAGCATGTATTTCCTATAATTATTGTAGTATAAGGGTAAATAGCTTTAGGATTATAGATTTACCTGTTATTAAATGGTGTGCATAATTATTAACATAGCAGGGAATCTCCACAAAGAGCAAAACAAGCTCTCCTTTCATGTGATAGATGAAAATAAAATCCTGACAGAATAAAAAAATTGATGGGAGATCTCATCCAAGATGGTGGACTAGAGGAAGGTTGCGTTCCTTGTCGCTCTGTAACTCCGGTTTCAAGCAGAGGATATCTGTTTCTTGGTAGGGAGTTTTTGCTGTTTATCGACCTGCTGCTGTTTACCCCACTTGTCTGCTGTGATCACCTGCAGTCTGCCAGCATATTGACGCCTTTTTTAAGTGCAGATTGCTCACCGTCAGGCACCTATCATCCCCAATTTGCCTGCCTCTTGCCTGTTCATCGCCTGCCCTACACCTATCCATCACCCAACGCACAGGGTTCACCTCCCGATCGTCCGACAACAGTCAGCAAACTGATCGCTCACCGCCAGTGGAGCACAAGATGCCTGCTGTTGCCTGGAAATTCTCTGTCACAGTACCTGCAGGTTTGATTACACGTGGCTGCTGCCATTTTGAGACAACAGCCAGGAACCGTAGAACCCCTGGCTGGACTGACTGAGCCCAGTCTCCAGGATCCCTCAGCCCACCCATCACTCCCTGCCTCTGGGGCCCTTACATCAACTGACTGCTCCCTGCTGCTAGGATCACAGACCAACGGACAGTACCCTATCACCACGACCCCAGACTGACTGACTGCACCTGGCTTCCAAGACCCCGCAACGACACCAAAACACCCGACCTCCAGGAACCCTGCCTGACCAATTACACCCCGCATCCAGGACCTCCAGCTGACCATGTCCACACCCTGAGCAGCAGCTCCCCATTTGCCAAAACATTTGGAAGCCAGAGCGGCCATCCTGGGTAATCCTGGAAGCCTTAGCTCCGATCTTTAGGTGGAGCAAATCCTATCCTAAGACACCTGATGGAGACTTGAAGCTCATTGTCAGGTACCTCTCATGCATCAGGCTACTGAAGACTGGGAGGTTTCATTACTATATGACTGTTATACTGTAGATTTTCTTTTTTCTCCTTATTGAAAAATTTTAAGTTTTTATTTCTTTACTTTTCTTGCTCTCTTTTCCTTTTGTTTAGCTGTTCCCTCAGAGTCTCTTTCTGCCTTTTTTGCATGCTAACATCCAATTTCTTTTGATTACACTCTCACTTATTCTATTATCTAGAACATCTGTATATTCTTTTCTTATCCCATTAACAGCCACATTCTATATCCCTCTGCATTATCTTTGTCCTCCATTTGAAATTGCAGACCTTATTGCAAATCTGTTTGTTACACTGAAGATAATTTTTGAACTCATTCTGTTTATTATGACAATTTTGTTATTGTCCTCATAGGGGCTATTTGGTCTAGGATTGCATAGTGTCTGATTCGGGCACTGCTAATATTGATCTCCTCTTAAAGAAAGGGTTTTGGAAACCTATAGGGCCACTGTAAGCCTATAGGGGGAAATCTGCAATACTCCAGATCTGCACTGCCAGAGGGGAAGATACATGAACAACATGAAAAAACAAGGGAAGAAAATGATCCAAACAAATCTAGATAATATATTAATAGAATCCAATGACAGCATAGTAGAAGAAATGTCAGAAAAGGACTTCAGGTTATACATGATTAAGATGATTCACGAAGCAAAGGATGAGATAAAAGAGCAAATGCAGGCAATGAATGATAATACCAATAAGCTAAGAGAGCAAGTGCAGGAAGTGAAATATCATTTCAACAAAGAGAAAGAGATTCTCAAACAAACAAACAAACAAACAAAAATCCTCGAAATGAAGGAAACAATAAACCAACTAAAAAACTCAATGGAAAGCATCACCAAAAGACTAGACCACTTGGAAGACAAAACCTCGGAAATGAAGACAAAATATTTAATCTTGAAAATAAAGTTGCCCAAACAGAGAAGATCATAAGAAATCATGAACAGAATCTCCAAGAACTATGAGACATCATGAAAAGATCAAATTTAAGAATTATTGGGATTGAGGAAGACAAAGAGATACAATCCAAAGGAATGAACAACCTATTCAATGAAATAATATCAGAAAATTTCCCAAACCTGAAGAATGAAATGAAAAATCAAATACAAGAGGCTTACACAACACCAAATGCACAAAATCTCAACAGGTCCACACCAAGGCACATTATAATAAAAATGCCTAACATTCAAAATAAAGATAGGATTTTGAAGGCCACGAGAGAAAAGCATCAGATTACATATAGGGGGAAACAAATATGGATAGCAGCCGACATCTCAACCGAGACTCTAAAAGCTAGAAGGGCCTGGACCAACATATTTCAAGCTCTGAAAGAACATGGTTGCTAACCAAAAATCCTATACCCAGCAAAACTAACAATCAGACTTGAAGATGAAATACAATCCTTCCATGATAAACAAAAGTTAAAAGAATTTACAAATAGAAAGCCTGCACTACAGAATGTTCTCAACAAAATATTCCATGAGGAGGAAATAAAAAAAACAATGTAGGTCAGCAAAGGGAGGAACTTCCTTAGAGAAAAACCACTCAAAGGAGAAACCAAGCCAACTTAAAAACCAAAAATAAGCCAAATGACTGGGAATACAAATCATTTCTCAATAATAACCCTGAACATTACTGGCCTAAACTCCTCAATCAAAAGACATAGACTGGCAGAATGGATTAAAAAGAAAGACCCAACAATATGCTGCCTGCAAGAGACTCATCTCAGAGAAAAAGACATCCACAGACTAAAGGTGAAAGGATGGGAAAAAACCTATCACACGCATGGACTCAGAAAAAAAGCAGGGATTTCCGTCCTTATATCAGATAAAGTGGACTTCAAGCCAAAGTTAGTCAGAAGGGATAAAGAAGGACATTTCATATTGCTTAAGGGAACCATAAATCAGGAAGACATAACGATAGTAAATATGTATGCCCAAATAATGGTGCATCCCCTTACATCAAACAAAACATTCTCAATTTCAGGAATCAAATAGAAAACAACACAACACAATAATTCCAAACAAAAACCAAACAAAGAAACCATAGAACTCAATAACACAATCAATAACCAAGACTTAATAGACAGATATAGAATATTCCATCCATCAACAAGCAGATTCACTTTCTTTTCAGCAGCACATGGAAGCTTCTCCAAGTTAGACCATATGTTATGCCACAAAACAGCCCTTAGGAAATGCAAAAAAAAAAAAAAAAAAATAGAGATACTGCCTTGGGTTCCATTAAATCATAATGGACTGAGAGTAGAAATCAATGACAAAATGAAAAACAGAAATTACTCCAACACTTGGAGACTAAATAATATGCTATTGAATGAAACATGGATAACAGAAAACATCAGGGAGGAGATTAAAAAATTCTTAGAGGTCAATCAGAATGATGATACAACATATCACAATCTCTGGGACACTATGAAAGCAGTACTAAGAGGAAAGTTCATTGCATGGAGCGCATTCCAGAAAAGAATGAAAAGTCAACAATTAAATGACCTAACATTACAGCTCAAAGCCCTAGAAAAAGAAGAACAGAATAACAGCAAAAGTAGTAGAAGACAGGAAATAATTAAAATCAGAGCTGAAATCAATGAAATTGAAACAAAAGAAACTATTCAAAAAATTGACATAACAAAAAGTTGGTTCCTTGAGAAAGTAAACAAAATAGATAAACCCTTAGCCACAGTAACAAAGAGAAGGAGAGAGAAGACTCAAATTACTAAAATACATGATGCAAAAGGAAATATCACAACAGACACCACTGAGATACAGAACATAATGAGAAGCTACTTTGAAAATCTGTATTCCAACAAAATAGAAACTACAGAAGACATTGACAAATTTCTAGAGACATATGCTCCTCCCAAACTGAACCAGGAGGAAATACACGATTTAAACAGATCAATATCAAGCAATGAAATAGAAGAAGCCATTAAAAATCTACCATCCAAGAAAAGCCCAGGACCAGACAGATTCTCAGCTGAGTTCTATAAGACCTTCAAAGAACTCATTCCAATACTTCTCAAAGTATTCCAGGAAATAGAAAAGGGGGGTACCCTACCGAACTCATTCTATGAAGCTAATATCGTCCTCATACCCAAACCAGGAAAACACACATCAAGGAAAGAACGTTTTAAACCAATATCGTTGATGAATATAGATGCAAATATCCTTAACAAAATATTGGCAAATCGTATCCAAAAACATATTGGGAGGATTGTGCACCACGATCAAGTGGGGTTCATTCCTGGAATGCAAGGGTGGTTCAACATTTGTAAATCAATAAACATGATCCATCATGTCAATAGACTTAAGGATAAGAATCATATGGTTATTTCAAATGACACAGAAAAAGCGTTTGACAAAATACAACACCCCTTCATGCTCAAAACACTAGAAAAAATAGGGATAGTAGGAACATACCTGAACATTGTAAAGGCTATTTATGCTAAGCCCATGGCCAACATCATTCTTAATGGAGAAAAACTGAAACCATTCCCTTTAAAAATGGGAACAAGACAGGGATGTCCTCTTTCACCACTTCTATTCAACATTGTCCTCGAAACTCTAGCCAGAGCAATTAGGCAGACTAAAGAAATGAAAGGGATACGAATAGGAAAAGAGGAACTTAAGCTGTCACTATTTGCGGATGACATGATTGTATATTTAGAGGATCCAAAACCTCCTGCAGAAAACTAGACCTCATCAATGAATTCAGCAAAATAGCAGGCTATAAAATCAACACGCATAAATCTACAGCATTTTTATACGCAAGTCACGAAACAGCTGAAAGGGAAATGAGGAAAACAACTCCATTTGCAAAAACCTCAAAAAAAAAAAAAATACTTGGGCATTAATCTAACCAAAGAGGTAAAAGATCTCTACAATGAAAACTACAAAACACTGAAGAAAGAAATTGAGGAAGACCTTAGAAGATGGAAAGATCTCCCATGTTCTTGGCTAGGCAGAATTAATATTGTCAAAATGGCCATACTACCAAAAGTGCTATACAAATTCAATGCAATTCCAATTAAAATCCCAGTGACTTACCTCACAGAAATAGAGCAACAAATCATGAAATTCATCTGGAAGAATAAGAAACCCATGATAGCTAAAGCAATCCTTAGCAGGAAGAATGAAACAGGGGGTAGCGTAATACCAGAACTTCAACTATACTGCAAAGCAATAGTAACAAAAACAGCATGGTATTGGCACCAAAATAGACAGGTAGATCAAAGGTACAGAATAGAGGACTCGGACACAAACCCAAATAAATACAATTTTCTAATAGTAGACAAAGGTGCCAAAAATATGCCATGGAGAAAAGAGCCTCTTCAACAAATGGTGCTGGGAAAACTGGAAATCCATATGCAACAGAATGAAACTAAACTCCTATCTCTCACCCTGCATAAAACTCAACTCACAATGGATCAAGGACCTTGAAATCATACCAGAGACCCTGCAGATTATAGAAGAAAAAGTAAGTCCAAATCTTCACCTTGTTGGCTTAGGATCAGACTTCCTTAACAGGACTCCCATAGCACAAGAAATAAAAACAAGAATCAATAACTAGGATAGATTCAAACTAAATAGCTTTCTCTCAGCAAAGGAAACAATCAGCAATGCAAAGAGAGAGCCTACAGAGTGGGAGAATATCTTTGCCACTCATACTTCAGATAGAGCACTAATTTCCAGAATATACAAAGAACTCAAAGAACTACACCAAGAATACAAATAACCCAATCAACAAATGGGCTAAGGAAATGAATAGACACTTCACAGAAAAAGATGTACAAGCAATCAACAGATATATGAAAAAATGTTCAACATCTTTAGTAATAAGAGAAATGCAAATCAAAACTACCCTAAGATTCCATCTCACCCCAATTAGAATGGCAATTATCAAGAATACAAGCAACAATAGGTGTTGGCAAAGATGTGGGAAAAAAGGTACACTCATACATTGCTGGTGGGGCTGCAAATTAGTGCAGCCACTCTGGAAAGCAGTGTGGAGATTCCTTAGAAAACTTGGAATGGACCTACCATTTGACCCAGCTATCCCATTCCTTGGCCTATACCCAAAGGACTTAAAATCAGCATACTACAGAGATACAGCCACATCAATGTTCATAGCAGCTCAATTCACAATAGCCAGACTATGGAACCAACCTAGATGTCCTTCAATTGATGAATGGATAAAAAAACTGTGATATATATATATATATACAATGGAATATTACTCAGCTATAAAGAATAATAAAATTATGGCATTTGCAGGCAAGTGGATGAAATTGGAGAATATCATGTTAAGTGAGATAAGCCAATCTCAAAAATCCAAAAGAGGAATGATCTCACTGATAAGTGGATGATGTCACTTAATGGGGGGTAGGAGGGGGGCAAGAATGAAGGAAGGAGGGACTGTATAGAGGGAAAAGAGAGGTGGGAGGGGTGGGGGGGAAGGAAAAAAATAACGGAATGAATCAAACATCATTACTCTATGTAAATTTTAAAAAAACATAGCAATTAGATTCATTTTGACAAAATCATATATAAAAGGAATTTATTCCAATCATTATCCCCCTTTTTCCTTCCTCAACCCTCCACCATTGTCCGTATTCTACTCCACTGATTTTTCTTTTGCTTATTTATTTATTTATTTATATTTGATGGGTACTCTCTAATATACATAAAAGTGTAATATCCCTTGGTACATTTATAAATGCATGTGCCATGACTTTGTTAAACTCATTCCAATATTTCTTTCCTCTTTCCTTCCCCCACTCCTCCTTCTCATGCTCCTTCTTCTACTATATATTAATGATATCTGATTCCACCCCCACTGCCTTCTTTCCCTTATTCTTTCCAGATTCTACATATGAGAGAAAACACTCAACCCTTGATTTGCTGAGTCTGGCTGATTTCACTCAGCAACCTTTTCTCCATTTCCATCCATTTACCAGCAAATGCCATTATTTCATTCTTTGTGACCGAATAAAACTCCATTGTGTGCATAGACCACATTTTCTTGACCCATTCATCTATCGATAGGCATCTAGACTGATGTGGTGATTTGATTATTTTGAATTGTGCTGCTATAAACGTTGAAGTGGCTGTATCCCTCTTGCATCTAATTGTACTTCTTTTAGATAAATAGCAAGGAGTGGGAGAGCTGGATCATATGGTGGTTCCATTCCTAGTTTTCTGAAGAATCTTGTCATTACTTTATAAAGTGGTGGTGCTAATTTGCAGTCCCACCAACAATGTATCAGGGTACCTTATCCCCAAAATCCTCACCAGTATTTATTACTATTTGTTTTCTTGATAATTGCCATTTTGACTGGGGTGAGATGAAATCTTAGTACAGTTTTGATTTACATTTCCATGATTGCTAGGGATGTTAAATACTTTTTCATGTATTTGTTGACCATTTGTGTTTCTTCTTTTAGGTGGTGTCTGTTTAGTTGTTTTGTGCATTTATTTACTTGGTTAATTGGGTATTTTTGCTGTTAAGTTTTTTGAATTCTTTATATTTTCTGGATATAGATCCCCTATCAGAGAAGCATCTGACAAAGGTATTTTCCATTCTATAAACTCTGTCTTCATGCTCTTAATCATTTCCTTAACTGTGCAGAAGCTTTTTAATTTGATGGCATCTCACATATTGATTCTTGGTTTTACATTTTGGGTTTTAGGGATCTTTATAAGGAAGTCGGTGTATGTACCTATATGATGAAATGTTGACCCTATGTTTTCTTCTAGCAGTCACTTCTGGCTTAATTCCTGAGTCTTTGATTCATTTTGATTTGACTTTTGTGCAGGGTGAAAGACCCAGATCTAATCTCATTATTCTACATATGGATATCCAGTTTTCCCAGCACCACTTGTTAAAAAGACTATCTTTCCTTCAACATGTTTTTGGCACCTTTGTCAAATATCAGATGACTATCTTTGGTTTTGTCTTTGTGTCTTCTATTCAATTCTATTG
Source organism: Sciurus vulgaris (assembly GCF_902686455.1). Taxonomy (NCBI): domain Eukaryota; kingdom Metazoa; phylum Chordata; class Mammalia; order Rodentia; family Sciuridae; genus Sciurus; species Sciurus vulgaris. The sequence continues at coordinate 39,945,126 of NC_136476.1, forward strand.
GTATTCATATCTATTTTGATGTCAATACCACGCTGTTTTTGTTACCATAGCTCTTTGAGATCAGGTACTGTGATGTCTCCTGCATTGTTCTTCTTATTTAGAATTGCTTTGGCCATTCTGGGTCTCTTATTTTTCCAAGTGAATTTAAGGACTGTTTTTTCCTAGTTCTGTGAGAAGTGTTGTTGGTATTTTGATGGGGATTGCTTTGAATCTGAATATTGCTTTTAGTAATATGTCCATTCTGACAATATTAATTCTGCCTATCCAAGAGTACAGGAGGTTTTTCCATCTTCTAAGGTCTTCTTCAATTTCTTTCTTCAGTGTTCTGCAACTTTTATTGTAGGCATCTTTAACCTCCTTGGTTAGATTAAGACCCAAGTTTGTTCATTTGTTTGTTTTAGTTTATTGTGAAAGGAATTGTTTTCCTGATTTCTTTCTCAGCAGAATCACTGTTGAAGTATAGGAAAGGTACTGATTTATGAGGATTGATCTTGTATTCTGACTTTACTAAATTCATTTATCACCTCTAGAAGTCTTTAGAAGTCTTCTGGTGGAAGTTTTTTTTTTTTTTTTTTTTGCGGCGGGGTAGGTCTTCTAAATATAACAAACTGAGATAGTTTGACTTCTTTTTTCTATTTGTATTCCATTAACTTCCTTCTCTTGTCTGATTGCTCTGGCTAGAGTTTCAAAAACTCTCTGAATAGATGTGTAAAGAGTCCTCGTCCTTGCCTTGTTCCTGATTTTAGAGGAAATGCTTTCAGTTTTTCTCTATTCACTATGATGTTGGCTTTGGGTTTGTCCTATATAGCCTTTATAATGTTAAGCAATTTCTTCTATCCCTCGTTTCTCTAACATTTTTAACATGAATGTGTGCTGGATTTTTATCAAAGACTTTTTCTGCATTTGTTGAAATGATCCTATGATGCTTGTTCTTAATTCTACTTCAGTTGTGAATTACATTTATTAATGTGCATTTGTTGAGCCAAACTTGCATCCCTGGGATGAAGCCCATATGATCATGGTGTATTATCTTCTTGATGTTTCAAAAGAGGTTTTCTAATATTTACTAAGGACTTTTTGCCTCTGTGTTCATCAGGGATATTGGTCTATAGTTTTAATTCCTTGGTGTGTCTTTTTCTGGTTTTGGTGGTTGATTATACTGACCTCATAGAATGAATTTAGAGGTGTTCCCTTCCTTTCAATTTCATGGAATAATTTGAGAAAGACTGATGTTAGTTTTTCTTTAAAGAAGAACATCAGTGGTTTGCTAATAATTTATTAAGAATTTTTGTTTAAGAAATATAACTTAAAGGAGGAAAGAGTTATTTTGTCTCATGGTTTCAGAGTTTTCAATTCATGATTGGTGGACTTCATGGTTTTGATCCTGATGCAAGGCAGAGTAGCATGATGGAAGTGTGTGGGGATAACAAATCCACTCCTCATGAAAATGGTAGCAGAGATAGGAGAGGGAGAGTCTGGGGATGAAATGTAGTTCCCCAGGGCATGCCTTTAACACTCTCTTTAACTAGTTCCCTACTCCTATAGTTTCCCCCACCTCCCAATAGTGACACAAACGATGAACTCCCCATGGATTCATTCACTGATGAGGTCAGAGTCCTCATGTCCAATCACTTTTGAAAAGTCCCACCTCTGAGTATTGCTGCACTGCTGACCAAGTGTTCATCATGAGTCTTTATGGAACACTTTGTATCCAAAACTCAAACAACTATACAAAATTATTTTCATTACAAAATTAATTTGTCAACAAAATAACTAGAGAAGAGTTTGAATTTCTCAATGCATAGAAATGAAAGTATTTGGGGAGATAGAAATGCCAATTACTCGGATTTGATCATTACATATCTTATACATGCAAAAACCAATCATATCTTATCCCATAAATAAGTACAAAATTATATGTAAATTACAACATAAAAATGAAGTAAATGATAAAAATGTACTTAACACAAAATAACCATCTTGCTGGGTTGAGTGGTTCGTGCCTATAATCTGCATAAGTCCAGGAAGCTGAGGCAGGAGGATTGGAAGTTTGAGACCAACCTCAGCAACTCAGCAAGACCCTGTCTCCAACTAATAAATAAAGGGAAGGTGCTAGGGAGGTGGCTCAGTGATTGAGTGCCCCTGGGTTCAATCCCCAGAACCAAAAAAAAAAAAAAAAAAATTACCATCTTACATTTTGAAATACACAGTTCAATGGTGGTAAACATAATCATGCTATTGTGCCACTGCAACTAATCTTCAAATATTTTCATTTTACAAAACAGAAACTCTACACCCATTAAGCATCTACTTCCCTTTCTTCTCGAATGCCCTTCAGTCCCTGGCAATCTGCATTCTACCTTCTCTCAGGTACTTCATATAAGTGGAACCACCTATATTTCTCTTTTCATAACTGGCTTACATCCCTTAGCACAAGAGCCTCAAGATTTAATTGTATCGTAGCATATGTCTGATATCGTCATATGTATTATGTGAATATAGTCTACCATTTCCAAAAGTTACCTTTTTACTCTTTAGTTTGTGTTCTCGATACACTAAACTCATTAAATTTTGATGTAGCCCTGTTCATCTATTTTGACTTTAGTTGTCTGTGCTTTTTGGTGTCATATCCAAGAAATTTGTTGCTGAATCTGAGTTTCCCTTTAACTTTTCTCCCTGGCTTGTTGTGGCCTCAGGTCTTATGTTTAAGTCTGTGCAGGCATTTCTTAAAGAAATTGCAGGTTCAGTTCCAGATCATTGCAATGAAGTACTAGCAGTATAAAGCAAGTCACATGAATTTCAAGTTTCTCAGGGCATATAAAAGGTATACATACACTTTACTGTAGTCTATTTGGTGATCAATAGCATTTCATCCTGAAAAAAAATCTGTCTTAATTTAAAACAACTTCATTGGATAAAGAATTGCTAATAATCATCTGAGCCTATAGCAAATCCTAATCTTGCTGCTGATGGAGGATCGTGCCTCAATACTAAAGCTTTTGACTGATCACTGTGGTAGTGACTGAAGTTTGGGGTAACTAAGACATCAGTGAAGTTTTCCAGGTCCATTGACTTTTGGAGGGAAAAAGGGGTACCAGGAATTTAACCACTGAGCCACATCCCCAGCCATTTGTTTGTTTTTTGAGTCGGGGTCTCACTAAGTTGCTTAGGGCCTCACTATGTCGCTGAAGCTGGCTTTCAACTCCTAATCCTCCTGCCTCACCATCCAAACCACTGGGATTACAGGAATGCCCCACCACACCTGACCTGACTTTTATGAAATAGTTCTCCTTGGTGTGCAATGCTGCTCAGTCCTGTTTTGCCCACAATAGAAATTTGTTCAAATTGAAGTCAGTCCTCTCAAACCTTCCACTACTTTGTCAACTAAATTTAAGTAATAGTCTGAATCATTGTTTCTAATTTAAATAATATTCACACCATCTCATTGGAACAGATTCCACCTCAGTAAATCATTTTCTTTGCACATCCAGAAAACACAACCCCTTATCCATTTAAGTTTTATCATGAGGCTATAGCCTAGCAGTCAGAACTCAGATACTTCTAATACTATTTTTCCTGCTATCTTTTGCCTTATCTTCACTTACTTCCTAATATCTTACACCAGTCAAACTCACCAATAAAGACTGAAATCAACTTCTTTCAGACTCCTGTTAATTTTACTGTTTTTATATTCTTCCATGGGTCATGAATGTTCTTAGTGGTACCTAGAAAGGTGAATCCAGAAGCTTTTCAGAGGAATAACTATCAATGGCAGCTATAGCCTTATAATATGCATTTCTCAAATACTAAGGCTTAAACTCAAAATCACTACTTGATCCATCTAATGCAGAATGGATGTTGTGTTAGGAGGCAGGAAAACAATACAAATCTTGTTGTACATCTTCATCAGAGTACTTGGGAGCCTAAGTACGTTGTTAATAAGCAGTAATATTTTGAAAGGAATCTTTTTTTTCTGGGCAACAAATCTCAAGAGTGGACTTAAAATATTCAGAAACTGTGTTAGAAAAAAGATGTGTTGTCATTGGTGCTTTTTTCTTCCATTTATAGAGCACTGGTAGAGTATATCTGAAACAATTCATTGTTAAGGGCTCTAGGATTTTCAGAATGGCAAGTGAAAATTGTCTTCAGCTTGATGTCACCTACTGTGTTAATGCACAACAATAGAAGGACAGTCTGTTCTTTACAGCTTTGAGGTCAGGCATTGATATCTCTTTAGTTCAAGAGTCCTTGATGGCATCTTCTTCCAATATAAGGCTATTTTTTCTACACTGAAAACTGTCATTGGGGACAGTCATCTTCATCAAGTATGTTGGGTTTTCTGTTCCTTCCTCTGCCACTTTTATGTCCCAACTTGTCTGCTTTCCTCAAACCTCATGAACCAATCTTTGTTGGCTTCAAACCTTTCCTCTGCGTCTTTCTCATCTCTCTCATACTTCACAGGACTGAAGAGAGTTAGGTCCTTTCTCTGGATTAGGCTGCTTTGATCTTCTATCCAGAACACTAAAACTTTCTCCTTATCAGCAATGAAACCATTTTGCATACTTATTATTCACTAGAGTAGCACTTTGAATTTCCTTGGAGAACTTTGTATTCACAACATGGTTAACTATTTGGTAAAGAGGTCTAGTTTTCGTCCTTTCTCAGCTTTTGATTTGACTTGCTCACTGTGTTTAATCATTTCTAGAATTTTATTTAAAGCAAGAGACCTGCAACTCTTTAACTTGAACACTTAAAGACCACCGTAGGGTTATTCACTGGCTTAACTCCAACTTTGTGTGTCTCAGGGAATAGAGAGGTGCAAGGAGAGGGATAGATATTGGGGAATGGGAGATCAATGGAGCAATTAGAATACACACAGCATTTAGCAATGAAGTTGGCTGTCGTTTATGGATGCAGTTGTGGAACTCCAAAACAATTACAATAACATCAAAGATTGTTGATCACAATAACATGTATAATAATGAAGAATAATTCAAAATATTGCAATAATTATTGAAAAGTGACATAGAGACATGAAGTAAGCCCATGCTGATGAAAAAACAGTACAAATATACTTACTGCAGGGCTCCCACAACACTTCAATTTGTAACTACTGCAATATCTTTGGAGCACAATAAAGTGAAGTGCAATGAAATGTGATATTCCTATAATCTATTTTGATTTAATTTTATATTTGGCATAAGGCAAGAGTTCAAATTCATTATTTTGCTTGTGAATATACATTATTCCCAACACCATTTGTTTATGTGAATATTGTTATATTTGGGTATGAGGTGTCCCCCAAAGTTCATGATTAGATTGTGAGAACTGTAGCCTAATGAATGGATTAATCCACTTGATGGTTTAACAATTCGAAAGTACTACTCTGCTGCATTATAACTATAGGCAGGTACTGTGTGACTGGAAGAGGTAGGTTGGTGGGGGAATGCTCTTGAGGATTATATCTTGTTTCTCTGGCTCCTCCCTTTCTCTCTGTGCTTCTCCACCATGTGCTAAGTAGCTTTTCTCCACTGCTGCCCTTAAGTCACAATTTTCCTATTCACCTCATACCCAGAGTCTGGCCAAACATGGACTGAACCTCTGAAACTATGAGCCAAAATGAACTTTTCCTCCTTTATCTCATTCTTGCAGGGTATTTTGGTCACAGCAATGAAAAACTGTCTTTTCCCATTATGTACCCTTGACACCCTCGTGACAGATCTTTTGACCTCATACATAAGGATTTATTTCTGGGTTCTCTATTCTATTCCCAGTGGTCTGTCTGTCTGATCCCATGTCATTACCATGTTGTTTCAATTAGTGTAGTTTTGTAATATGGTTTGAAATCAAGAAGTGTGAGCTTTGTTTTTCTTTTGCAAGCGTGATTTGACTCTTTTGGTCCTTTGAGATTCCATATGAAGTTTAGTATAGTATATTCTATTTCTGCAAGAAAAAAAAGCCTCTGTGGTTTTGTTAGGGTTTGCATTGTATTTGTGGATTGCTTTGGATAGTATGAACATCCTGACAATATTCAATCTTCCAATCCATGAAAACTGGATATCCTTTCATTTTTTTGCATCTTCTTTTATTTCCTTCAGCAATGGTTGTTATTTTCATTGTACAATGCTTATTACTCCTTAGTTCAGCTTGTGCCTGGGTATTTTATTTATTTTGATGCTATCATAAATTAGATAACATTCTTAATTTGATGTCTCAACAATTTATATTGATTCATAACTTCTGAGGATTTGGTCTATACCCAAAAAGAGCAAGAAGGATGGAAGATTGATGATTTGTGGGCACAGGACTACTTCCTCCAGAGAATAGCATTGTATGCTGTGAGCTGCGTGATTCAGGGAGAGTCGTGTTTAGAATATTTCTTTCTACATGACACCAGGTTAGTTATTTTCTACTGTAAGAGAGTAGAGATGAGCAAAGGAGAAATAAAGTAATACTTGTGATTAATGTGGCTCAAAATACTATGCAATTGCAATTAGAAGCCCTAGAGTCATATGAACCCTAAAGGAACTAGAATTCCAGTAGTTTTAAATATAAATTAACACTCAAGGAATAGATAGAAATATTAATCATTGTCCATTATAATCCTAGCAATTATGACCCTGATGAAACAAAATATATTTGATATTCATGAACACTCTTCCAGTAGGAAAAGAAAATCTGAGAAACTGTTTCAGCAATAAGTATTTCTTGAGGAACTGTATTGGGCCTAGTACTGAGTAATTCCAGTAAAAAACATAAAGACCACTTGTTAAAGAGTTGGTTTGCTAAAAGTAATTCATACCATCCCCTGAAAAAGTAGAAACCTAAAGGTTTGAAGCAATCCAATTTCCTATGGAAAATAAAAAATGTAACCCCAGAATTCAAAATTGAGGCTGAAAGTTCATGTTTCACAGGTTCATACAGAATATTCACCCAGTTGCAAATTTAGAGCAAAGATGATTTCCTTTGTTTAATAAACACCACTTGGTTCAGAACCTATGAAAGTTCTTTGAGAAACTTGAACTTTAATGCAAATACACAAAGATTCAAATTGATGGTATCCTAGAGATTGGTGATTATATCACTTTCAAAGTTACAAACATTAAGTCTTGGGACGTGAAAAAAATCATGGCTCTCCAAAGTTCAATTCTATCTGACAAATTCTTGTTTCTTAGTACTCTTTTTCCTGGTTGAGTTTTCTTATGTAACACATAAAAAGCATTGACATTGACTTTATGGAAGATAGACAAGATATATGCAAGATTAGAACCTATGGCAAACAAATGGTATGTTGCAGAACATTCTCTCCTCGTTCACTTGATCTCAAAGGCTATTGTGAGAGGTGGACTTTGGTTATGTGCGGGCTGTCATCTGTGGTTTTTAAGTTGTTGTTGATGTTTGAGAAGATCAGAGCTTCTAAGTATGAAGGGGGCTTTGAGAATTAAATGGAAATAGTTCACATCATATTACTTAAGCTACTGAAGTTTGAAAGCACATCAATAATTCTGTTAAATGCTGAACAAAATATTAATAATCTCAGGTTGAATATCTAATAACTAATGAGATTAAAATTATTTTCTCCTATGAAGCAAAGTACCCTAAAAAGCATTGCAAATAAAATTATGTTTTTACCTTCTAAAAAGGTCTTGAATCACTTTGAAGGACAAGATATCAATATTATACATTTGGAAATTTAATATTCAATGTAATTTTGTATATAATAATTTACATGAGCTTATGAAATGAATTAAAGGTCACTCTATAAATTCAGATATAAAGATCACTTAAATGTCAAAAAACATGATTTTTAGCTTAAATTTTGTCACTCTTAATTCTGCATTGAATAAAAATCTTAAGTTCATACTTTTAATGTATAAAGATATAGATATGGTACATATATAGATTTAGAATATAACTGTCTTTAAAAATTTAATGAAATTTTCAATTAGGAATAAATTTATATAGAGCCTGTGACAGGGGGCAGGGTTGGCAGGGTTGGGAGGGAGCAGTGAAATGGGAAGCAATAATGGAAACCAGAATAGTTAAGAAACAATGCTGAAAACCCACATAGAGAACGCATAAAGGAAAGTGAAAACAGAAGTAGAAAGTTCTAAGGATGACATTCAGAAAGTGGAATGTAGCGTGTTCTCTATTTAAGACATACACACAAAGCAAGGTCTTCAGAGAACCTACAGGCAAAGGATCACCCATCTAAGGCAGCCCAGCAGCATCTGCAAGATCCCCAATGGCCTTGCCCTTGTCTTTCCTGCTGGCCCTGGTGGTGCTCAGCTGCAAGTCCACCTGCTCTCTGGGATGTGACCTGCCTCGGATCCACCATCTGGATCTTGAAACTCCTGAAGAAAATGAGGAGGATGCTCTGACACTCCTGAAAAACATGGAGAGAATTTCCATTTTGTCCTGTGTGAAATACAGAAAGGACTTTGCCTTCCCTAAGAAGCAACTGGATGGTGAGCATGTGCAGAAGGCTCAAGCTGTTGCTGTCTTCTACGAGATGACCCAGCAGGTCTTCAACCTCTTCAGCACCCAGGAGTCTTTTGCTGCTTGGAACAAGACCCTCCTGAACTCGTTCCTCCGTGTCCTCTATCAGCAGCTGGATGACCTGAAAGCCTGTGTGACCCAGCAGGTTGAGGTGGAAGAGGCTCCCAAGAGGACTGTAAAGAAATACTTTCGCAGACTCACTGACTACCTGAAGGAGAAGACATACCTCCCTTGTGCCTGGGAGGTGGTCAGAGCAGAAATCATGAAATCCTTCTCTTCATCAGAAAACTTGTATGAAAGACTAAGGAGTAAGGAATGAGACCTGGTCCAACAGGGGGATGCTTCTCACTGAGGATACACCTTACCACACTCCCTCAAGTTCTGCTATTTCAATGAGTCTCATTCCTGAAGTAATTGTGACAAGAATTCAACCAATGTCAAATGTGTTCAGGAGTTTAGGCAACTTTGGTTTCAAATCTACAGGCACCAGTCCCTTATATCCCTGCAGATGTATCTATTATCTATTTAAATATTTATTTAACTATTTATAAAATTTAATTTATGTTTTCATATAAAATCATCTATACCTTTACACTGTAATTAATAAACATTTTCTTGATATTTAATCAATTTATTTTGTTTTCTTTATTAAATTTTTACTATAGATACTTCTTGAATTTAGAACTCTTTATATTCCTGCATGTGGATGAGGGGGTTATGTAAATATTTATTTTCATTCTTTTTTATTTTTATCTTAATGACAATTGGATTTGATTTTTAAACATTCACTTCTATGTTGGGTTCATTTCATCTACATCATTATCTTTGTATTTTCCGGTCAAATTAACCATGATTGCTTTTGGACAACTTGAAATTAGCATAAAATAAATCCAACTCTGGATATGATAAAAGAAAAGAATGAAAGTAAAAGAAAAAAAAAAAAAGACAACGGGACTTCTCTTACTTGTCCTTCCACCAACTTCAATACTGAATTTGCGTAGGAATTCTGATTTCTCTCTCACTGATTTTGCCAGTCCCATCTATTTTCCCACTGTGGTGATGACTTCAATACATACAACAGCTTACTAACATTCTTCTTCAATTAATTAATTTATTTTTTAATGATACACAAAAATGTAAAATTTCTACAAATTAATGGAATACCATGTTATATTTGATATTTTTGTTGTTGTTGTTGTTGTTGTTGTTCCTGGGATTGAACCCAGAGGCACTTTAGCACTGAGTCACATCCCCTGCCCTTTTCATATTTATATAGAGATGGAGTCTCACTAAACTGTTTCAGGCCTTTCTTAGGTGCTGGGGCTGGCCTCCTCCTGTTTCAGTTTCTTGGTCCCTGGAATCACAGATGTGCACCATCTCTTGGAGAGGCTGCAGGCCTCATTGAGGTGGGAGATCATAAACTTTTGCCTCTAACTTCTCTGTAGACCTTGCTTTATGTATATGTCTTGCATGGGAATATACTGTGTATATGCCTTAATGGGGGCATTTCTGAATGCCCTTCCCTTACCATCTCCACAAATAAGTTAGTAAATATATTTATGTACCCTTAAAAATCTTGCTGTGTCCCTTTGTAATCTATCACTGTCTCATTTCTAAATGCCACCTTAGGCATTCCCTGGTAAACACTAGTCTGCTTTCTGTCACTATATATTAGCCTTCCTTTCTAGAGTTTTGTTTAAATGGAATATTACAGAATTCATTCCTTTTGGTTCTGTCTTCTTATCCTCAGCATAATTCATCCCTATGTTTGTGTCTTGATTCTTCCCTATCACTGATTAGTATTCCATGGTGTGGATATGCTGTGATTTCTTTTGTCATTTACTCGTAATGGATATTGTATTGTTTTCAGATTCAGACTATTTCAAATAAACCTCTAGAACGTTCATGTGCAAGTCTGTGTATAGACACATGCTTTCTTTGCCCTTGGGAATCCACTTCTTGACTCATGTGATAGGTATATGGTTTGCTTTTTTAGGAAACTGTAAAATGGATTTTCAATGTAATTGTATGATTTTTTAGTTTCAGCAGCAGGTTATGACATTCCAGTTGCTCCACATCCTTGCCAAAGCCCCACAACAAGGACTTTTACCTTTAACTGTTCTACTAAGTATGTACTTGTGTGTCATTGTGGTTTAATTTGCCTTGCCCTAATGCTTAATAATGATCATCTTTTCCTGTCTTACTTGCTATCATTCTCCCTCCTTTGTTGAAATATTTTTTCATATATTTTGTCAATCTTTTAGGTTACTTGCTTTCCTCTCACTGAGTTTTAAGAGTTTTATATATATAATATAGAATATATATATACATATATATACACACACACATGAGTTCTTTATCAGACCTGTGACTTGTCAATATTTTCTTTCAGTTTGTTATTTGTCTTTTCATTTTGTTAAGAGATTCTTCTGAAGTGGGCTCCACTTTTAAAAACTTCCTAAGTCAATTGTTGAGGGATGTAATTGAGATGATGCATTTTCAGTTTTCTAAGAGCCTGGCACAGTGGGTATTATAAAAACAAACAGAAATTTCAGAGACAATGTCAATTGAAGTAGAGTTTGCTGATTCAGTAATAAATATTTGATCTGACCAAGTTTCTGGAGTACTTCCAGCAAATCAATTTTGAGTTATGTAATTAACTTTATCCTACTAAATTAAAAGAGTACTATATTGGCATCTCTAGTGCAATATTGGAGTTTGTTTTAAAGTATCTATTTTAGGCAACTGGAGATAATTAAACTAACATTTAAAAACAACAATTGATGTTGAGAACAAAATGTTTCAAAATGATTATTTTTGGCTCAACAAACATCATTATGACCAATTGAAGTAAATGCCTGCAATGGTTGAGATCTGGTTTCTGGGTGCCAAGCACCTTCTGACCTGTCACCAACTGCCTGCCCTGTCCGCATGTGTCACAGAGTAGTCAAGATAGAAATTCACATGGGTGAAGGCTCTATCATCTCTGCTGGTCAACTTCCCATGCTTCACCATAGACTTGGCCACCATGCTGGTGTGCTTTCCTCAGAAAGTGTAGTGGATGCAGAATTCCTCACACTGGAATGGGCTCCTCTGTAATCACGTTCATTATCGGGCCTAAACGACCATGATTTCTGAGCAAGGCCCTGCTACCTTCACATATTTATTTGTTAGTCATGATTCTAATTTGATGATGTGTCCATTCAAATATGTTACCTACTTTTCTTGGGTTGGTATTTTATTTTTTTGCTGTTGTGTTTCAGTGCATTAAAATATATATATATATATATATATATATATATATATATATATATATATATAATGGATACAAGAACTTTATCTGATATGTGTTTTGTTAATGTTTTCTCCTAGTCTGAGACATAATTGTATTTCATGAACAAGTCCTTGATGAGGTGTAATCTGAGTGCTTGAGTGTGTTTAATGTTCCCTAAAGTGTCTCCATATCAGCTTTGTTAAATGCAAAAATGATGATATGCATCTGTGCTGCTATTGCTTTCATATCATCTCCATATTTAGGCAACAATCATATATTTTTTTGTGACCCATTTGTTTGCCAGGATCTTCTTATCATTTAAGAGCTGGATAAGGTGGCTCCATCTCCTAATTTTTGTCCATAGAAGCACAGTATCTTCTGCATGATTTCCTTGGAGTCCTGAGGTCAAATTTGAAAGGGGAAAGGTGGCCCTGTTGTTATTCCTCTGCCTTCTGTCCCTGCAAATTTGGTTCATCATGAATGCCTGGCCACTTTGCACTTATTTCCACATGCTCTTTGAAACATGGACCTGAACAATTTCCATGATCTATACACAGAAATCCTACACACATCAGAATTTATGTTTCAGGAGTGTGTTGCACACCTGTAACCCCAGAAACTGAAGAAGGGGATCATGTGTTCTGCAACTCAGTTATGCCATTAAGTAAAATTCGGTGTCCAAATAAAAATTGAAAACAGGTTGGGGATATAGCTCAGTGATAAAGCAATAACCCTGGGTTTAATTGCAAGTACACAAACAAAAAAAATTTATATCATTTATGAAGGTTTGGAGAAGGTGGAAGAAATTTCATCACATCAGTGCACGCAATTTCAAATGGTGCATGAGACAACCTGTTCTGAAATGTCCTTGTTCATCCCAACCAGGAAGTTACCACTGCCTTAATCTGAGGAGTGTCAGAACTCCAGACTACCCAGGAAATTCTCTCTTTCTCTTTCTCCTCAGAACAAGCCAACACACAAAACCATGCTCTCTCAGTCTTTTTTCTGTTGCTATAACAATATACAATTAATTCAGAAAAGAAGCTGACATTGGATCATATAGTTCTGGAGACTGGAAAGTGGCAAAAACAACAGCTGCACTTTCTCAGCTTCAGGTGAAGGCGAGAGGGTGCTTTCACTCACAAATGAAAGAAGAAAGGCAGAGAGGGTTGGCAGTCATCCATGCTTACCTGTTTAGCATGTGCAAATGTTACCTTGGGTCTAGAATTCCTCATACTTATAGGAATTAATTTAAGGTGTCATTTATCCACTACTGGTGACAGACATAATTTTGGTGATCTGGATGCTTGATTATGACATAGTATTTAAATTTTGCAGAAGCCACTCTGGTCCTTTTCGTCAATGCACACAGGATGAGCAGGCCTTTCAGACACAGGCCAGTTTCTGGGCCAGGGGAGCCACATGACCAGAGAAGGAAGTGGGCTGTCAAGTCCCACTGCTGGGACTTCCTCAGCTTCCTCCTGGCTGCTCTAGACACAGCATAGACTCTGTGCTTCTACAAGCTGCTCTTGTACTTGTACCAAGGCAGAAGAGAACTCTGCTTCAGCAGAGCTCTCAGAAGAGCTGATGTGGGGAGTTGGAGGAAAGGGGAACGTTGACATTTTTCACAGGAGTTTGCATTGGCACTTCTTGTTTGTACAGCTGATGTGTTACCATCTTGGTGGGAAGGGGATATCTGAGTTCCTAGTCACCTTAATTGTAACTACTCTGGACCTTCTCTCACATTTATTCTCCTCAAGTCTTACTCTTTTAAAGGAACTCAGTTTTCCATGTTGTTCTCTGTGAAAATGCCTAGTTGCAAATAAAATCTTTTATGATTCTTCCCTTTGTACTACTTTTATAACCCTCCACATACTAGCTATGTGAAATTGGGTGGTTACTAAACCTATTTGAGGTTTAGTTTTCTGTCCAGTAAAAGGGAAAAATGTAGAATAGGTATCCACTTTGTAGGCATACTGCTTACATAGAGTGCATGTGAAGAGGATCAAATCAAAATGTGACCATAGGTGCTCAGCATAGTGCCTGTTTCATTAGAATCTCTCAGTAAATGGCAGCTGCAAATGACAGTAATACCCAGAACAGCCCATGTCCCAAGAGTTCAGTACAAAGATCAAAACTGCCAATTGGCACATGCTAGTCAGGTACCCAGGAGCTTCTTGAAAAGTTTGATCACCTCAGTGCAAGCACAGGGAAAATTGGTGTCCTCTGTCCCACTAGAATTTCCTGTAGCCCATGATTCCTGGCTTTTAGCCTTGGTAACAAATTGGATTTAATCTTGTGCATGGGCCTCAGATTTCTACATTGGGCTGTGTATGGCTTCAGAGATGCAGAGCACCAGGAAAACCAGACAGAATTTTCCCAGAATTCCATATAACCAAGACAGGAGGACAGGAGCAGACTTGGTTTTCGAAAAACATGGAAACAAAACTAGTCAAATAAATATAATATAGACAATGTCCTGCTCCCTCTGTTCCCTGGAAACTGTCACCTTCAGAAGGTCATAAATTTTTAAAGTAGTATGAGGAGCAAAATTACAGTACTTAGTAAATGTCATTGAAGTCACTGTGATGTCTCACCCTCAATCTTGGGGGCACACAGATATTTTAAAGTCCTTCCACAGAACATCCCTCAGAAAACGAAGGGCTTAGGGTGAATACAAAACCTAGCATATTCGTTTGGTTCACCTGAAAGCTAAATTCTAACTTCACAACCAGAGAGCGTGGAGCACAGAGCAGAAGCTGTGGGCACCCAGGTTCTAGTCCCAAGTCACTTGCTGACCCATTCCCCTCCAATCCCATAGCATTCACCCCGCATTTATTTCCTGGAAGTTTCAGATCCCCTTATTCACTTGTGTATTACATGTGGCTTACCTGCTATTTAAATTCCTTGAAATTTAATATAACAGAAGGCACATTTTACAAAGAACATTTAAGTGGTATTCTGAAATTTTTAACACAGGGGATTTAATAAATCAAGGTGAAATTGAAACTGTCAAAAGAATTTTTGCATCATAAATAATTTATTTTCTAAGGTAAATATTTAAATAAAGTATAAATAACAATTCATAAATTAATAAAACAATTAAAATCTTCTATTGTCTTTTCAAATGCACCACATTTGCTGCCAGTCACTTCATGAGCCTCTGCTGGATGGAGAATGCCTGAATCATTGGCTGGTCCAGAGGTGCATACTGGGTCATCTTCAGCTTTGGAAGTCATCTGCAAGTCTGTTAATGAAGGAGAAGTTCCGGAAGAGTTCACTTTGGACTACCGTCCAGGCACAGCTGCTAAACTCCTTGGCCTTCAGGTACCTCAGGATCCTCCAATAGTAGCTCTTCAGACGCAGGGTGGTCATGGAGTTTCCCCAGTGTATGTTTCCCTCTCCCAGTTTCTCCTCCAGAGCTGTTTCCAGGAGGTCCATCTGCTGATGGAGTCCAACAAGGAGGTCCTTGACAATGGTCTCATTCCAGCCAGGGTTAGAGAAGCCTCTTGTGAAAAGAGCATAGATGTTCTGCAGCATCTCATAGGTGACAAAGGCAGCATGCTCCTTCTGGAACTGTTCTGGATGTTTGATCTCCTCAGGGATCTTGAAGTCCATCATGTCATTGAGGCAGTCTTCAGGCCTCCCATTCAACTGCATCAGGAGCTCCTGACATTTCAAAATGCTGTTGCTCTGTTGGAGTGCAAGCAGTTTGTGACTGAAGGATAGAGTTGTGGTGGAGAAGCACAACAGGAGAGCGATTTGGAGGAAGCACCTGTTGTTCATGATGAAAACCAGAACAGCGTTGCCTGCAATCTATGCAAGGTCGCAAAGGCTCCAGAGGTCTGCAGAGTGGATGTCTTTCCTCCATGGGTAGGCCCATTTATATGAGGTGGTCCTCTCTGTTTCAGAGGAATTTCCCACTATCAGTTCTCCCTTTCAGTTTTCCTATGTCATGTTTTTCTTGTTACATTTTTACTAGTTTCTAAAACTCTTTCTATTTACGCTCTTGTTTACTTTATAATAATGTATGTTAGGGGGAAAGTTACACAACCTGTGAGACTTTCTAATGTTTTATAAAGTTTCAGTAATTTCTAAAACAAAGAGGGAGAAAGGAACTTTAGAGGAAACAAAGGAAAGCAAAGTATATGAGAACCAAGGAACCCCCAAATAGCAAAGAGGCACTAACTGAAAATCCATTTATAGACCAGCAGCTGGATTGGGGTTTTGCCCATTGCATTAGCAGGTTCATGTGAGAGGGTCTCAGTGAGTTCTGAGTGGCCTTGGAAAAAGCAGGTAAGAGAAAGTTTCAAATCAACTGGGTCTGAAATAATGATGTGTCTTCCATTTTGTTGACTGGAATCCTTGCTCTTGAAGTTTTAGCCACCATGTGAGAGTTCTGACTGCCCTGAGACTACTGTACTGTAAGGAAGCCCAAACTAGCTCACAAGGAGAGATCATGTAGAATTTGGCAATACAGTTTAAAAGTTTAAGCAATAGAACTTAACTTGCAATATCATGACTTGAAATTTACCTATGGTTTTCCGTACAGAAGTGTGTGTGTGTGTGTGTGTGTGTGTGTGTGTGTATTTAAAACACACACAATATCTATAAATGCCCATTGAAGCAATGTCATAATAAAAACTACAAATATCCATCAGGAGAGAACTGGTCAAGTAATACCATAGTACAGACAAAATGGAATATTTTTGAACCATTGAAAAGGAAATCAACTGATAGGGACCTATGTCACAAATAGGTTTAATGATATGAACTTAATTTGTAAAATATATAATATACAACATACTATAATACATAATATATTGGCATTAATTCATAATATACAATAAATTATTATATAAATATATGAAATAAATAATTATTATATATAATAATATCACATTTTTATTGTACAATTTCTACTGGTGCATTATAATTCTGCATACTAGTCGGATTCATTACGCCATATTCATACATGCACACAACCTAATTGGATCCATCTCATGCCCAGCACCTTCCCTTTCCTTCCTTCCCATCTCTCCTGATTCTCCTGATTCTTATCTCCAGGATAAGAAGAGCCTTTAGGCATCTTAATCATTCAGTACACTTTGTTTGAGAAAAAGATGAAAAGTGTTACTTTGTTTAATATATCCCTTGTTTAATTCTCACTTAACTTTAAGGTCACTGGCGGCGTGTCCTTGAAGGACATTTTGGGACCCTGGCCTCCTCTTCACTCTTTTTACTCCCTGGATATGAGGTGATCAGTTTGGGCCTATGAAGCTCTCCTGCCATGATGTGCTGCATTCATCAGGCACCCAAAGCGATAGGCCAATTAATCATGGACTGGAACCACCAGAACTTTAAAAGCTAATTATCCCTTTCTAAAGTTAATTATCTAGGGTATTTGTGATGGTGATAGAAAACTAATACAGGTGAAAATGCTGGTCACCAGTTAAAATTATTACACCTTATATACATATGTAATGATTAGCACACTGTACAATATAAATGTGTACAATTATCATATCTATGTCATATTTGTTTATATTGAAAAGGATATAAGATGCTATGGGAAACACAAGTATATAAAAATACAGAGAGAAAAATTTATAAAAGGAAATATATCAACGTTTAAAACTCATTTATTTTATATTTATTTATTTTTTGTTCATTGTACAGATTTTCATTTCTCTGGTTATACACTATGTAGAGTCACACCATTTGTGTAATCATACATATACATAGGGTAATGATGTTTGTCTCATTCCATTATATTTCATTCTCCCCACCTGCCCTCCCATCATTTCCCTCTACACAATCCAACCTTTCTTCATTCTTCCCTTACCACCTCCCACCCCCAGATATGTGTCAGTATCTAGTTATCAGAGAAAATATTCCACCTTTGGTTTTTGGGATTGGCTTATTTCACTTAACATGATATTCTCCAACTTCATTCATTTACCTGCAAATGACATCATTTTATTCTTCTTTTGCCTGTGTAATATTCCACTGTGTGTATATACCACAGTTTCTTTATCCATTCAACTATTGAAGGGCATCTAGGTAGGTTCCATAGCTTAGCTATTGTGAATTGAGCTGCTATGAACATTGATGTGGCTGCATCACTGTAGTATGCTGATTTTAAATCCTTTAGGTATAAACCAAGGACTGGGATAGCTGGGTCAAATGGTGAGTCCATTCCAAGTTTTCTGAGGAATCTTCACACTGCTTTCCAGAGTGGCTGCATCAATTTGCAATCCCACCAGCAATTTATGAGTGTACCTTTTTCCCCACATCCTTGTCAACACCTATTGTTGCTTGTATTCTTGATAATAGCCATTCTAATCAGAGTGAGATGAAATCTTAGGACAGTTTTGATTTGCATTTCTCTTATTACTAGAGATGTTGAACATTTTTTTCATATATCTATTGATCACCTGTATATCTTCCTCTGTGAAGTGTCTTCTCAGTTCCTTATTTATTGATGGGGGTCTTCATATTTTTGCTGTAAAATGGAAATGAACATACCAAAGTATGGAATGCAGTAAGATGAGTTCTAAGATGGATGTTTGTGGGATAAATTCCCCCAGAAGGGTGAAAAAAAGATCTCAAATGATCAAACTACTGTTACCTCAATGAACCAGTCACTTAAAGGCAAACTAAGCCCCCACAGTTAGCAGAAGAAGAGAAACATTGAAGATCAGAGCAGAAATAAATGAAACAGAAACTACAAAAACAATAGGAAAGATTGGCACAATTCAGAGTGTTTTCCTCCTCTAGAAAATATAAAAAAGATGGACTAGAGCTTTGGCTAGGGTAACTAAGAAGAAAAGAAAGAAGGCTCAAAATAAATAAAATCAGGAATGAAAGAGGATACATTACAACTGATACCATAGAAATGCCCAGGAGCATTAGAGGCTGCTATAAACAACAGCATAATAAATTTGGTAGTCAAAAAGAGGTGGATAAATGACTATTAATATATAAACTGAGAAGAATAAATTGTGAACAATAGAAAATTTGAACAGACAAATAATGACAAATGGGATTCTGATCAATAATCAAAAATCACAGAGCAATAAAAAGTTCAGAGTTTCACTGGGAAATTCTACCAGAAATTAAGAAGAATGACAGAAGAAGAAACATTGGAACATGATTGGTCAACAAACATATGAAAAAATGTTCAACTTCTCTATCAATTAGAGAAGGAAATTAAAAGTACTCTGAGATTCCATCTCACTGCAGTCAGATTGGCAATTATCAAGTAACAATAAATGTTGGACAGGAGGGGAAGAAAAAGGTACATTCATACATTGCTGACAAGACTGCAAATTGGTGCAATCACTTTGGAAAGCAGTATGGAGATTCCTTAGAAAACTTGGAATGGAAATCACCTTTTGACCCAGTTATCCCACTCTTGGATATATATCCAAAGGACATAAAATCAGTATAATTCAGTGACTCATCCCCATCAATGTTTATAGCAGTTCATTTCACAATAGGTAAGCTATGGAACTAACATAGGTGCCCTTCAGCAGATGAATGGATAAAGAAAAATTGGTATATATTCATAGTGGAATATTAGCCTTGAAGAAGAAAGAAATGATGACATTTGCTGGTAAATGGATGGAACTGCGGACTATCACGTTAGTGAAATAAGTCAATCCCCCAAATCCAATGGCCTAATGTTCTGTCTGACATGCGGATGCTAACTCACATATAACTCATAAGTGGGGGTGGGGTGGAAGAGAAGTTCATTGGATTAGAAAAATGGGATTGAAGGAAAGGGAGAAGGATGAGAATAGGAAAGACAGTAGAATGAATAGGACGTAACTTTCTATGTTCTTTTATGAACACACAACCAATGGAACTCCACATGATGTACAATCAAAAAATGGGAAGTTATACTCCATGTATATTTGATATGTTAAAATACATTGTACTGTCATGCATAACTAGAAAGAACAAATTTAAAAAAATTTAAAAAGACAAATACCAATTGTGATGGTTAATTTGAATTGTCAACTTGATTGATTTAAGAGATGCTAACGATTAAGAAGTTTCTGTCTAGGAATTATTGGCATGTAGGATAGTGAACTGAAGTGGAGACTCTACCTAAGTATGGGCTGCACCAACCAATAGATTGGAGGCTTGGATGGAATAAAAGTTGGAAAAACAGGGAAGCAGAGGCAGATGCAAACTCGTTTCTTCTTGAACAGGTTCTCGATTGCTGCTGAGATTGCCTGAGGACATCAGACACTTGCTCTTTCATTCAGACTCTACCAGTGATTTTCCAGGGAGTTTCTAGAGGCCTTTGGTCTCAGACTGGGGTAGCATCACTGATCACTCTAGTTCTTGGACTGCACAATTACCGGTTCCTCCAGCTCACCAGCCTACAGATGGCCATTGTAGACTATCCAGCTCCTGCTTGTGTAAGCCAATCAAATAAATCCCCTTTTTATAATGGTACCTCCTCTTGGTTCTGATTCTCTACAGAACACTGACTAATACGCCAACCCTACTTGAATTTTCCAAAATAGTGAAGAGGAGGGAACACTTCCAAATTCATTTATGAGACTACTATTACCCTAAGATGCAAAACCTACAAGATAGTATAAAAGAGAAAATCTATAAAGAAAAATGTTTTTCTTTAATGAGTGTTTTGTAATATATTAAGTGCAAAGATAAATGGTGACTGGTTCCACTTCATTAAAAAAATAAGTGGTGAATCTAGCAATTTAACTTGGATATTCTAAAAATACCTTCGATGAAGTTTTAGTGTTGGCTTAGTTATAGTGCTTGTGCATTCTTTTTGAGGTTTATTCCAATGTACCTTATTTGTTTACTTTCCAATGCATTTTTGGAAGCATCATATTTTATACTTTGTTATTGTTCTAGTTATGAATAAAATTACATTTTATTACATTTTCTAATGTTTAAAGGGAATAACTTCATTTCATTTATATGCACACTTTATTTTTAATGAATAAATATTTAAACCTTCTCACATTAAGTTCTTATGTAAATGTCCTTATGTAAAAACAGAGAAGCACAATCTCTTTGGAGGCTCCATAATTTTCAAGATATATCAGAGGATCCTGAAAACAAAACACTTGAGCAGTACTGATGTTAATAATATTGTAAGTGCATGATTAATGGGGGATGATCATTATGGCTTATAATATTAATCTTTTATCTTATTGGTTGTCCTATTCAAATCAAAGAAAGAAAAACGTGGATTTTTTTCTTTTTTTAGCAGAATTAGTGACCATGGGACAGCTCAGGATCCATATATAGCCAAGTCCAAGGGAAAGAGTTGGGGACGGGAGGTAAGGAGGATACAGAAGAGTAGGAAGAGCCTGGTTGGAAGACATCACCCTCCACATGAACACAGGGAGTGAGAATCTCACCAAAACTCTCCATCTCCCTGGACAATCTTGCTCAGTCATACAGTTTCTGTGAAATTGGGAACCACAATGAAAAGCTTACTTTCAGGGAAAGGGAGAAGAGCTTATGTTCATGTCTCCCACCTGCTGCCTCACTCACCCCACTGAGTGACTGCTCCTGCCCAGCTGTGCGTTCTCTGTAACCCCAGCAGCAGCTGGTAGGGCAGAGAATTCTGCATCTGAGCTGTGTGAGGAGGGGAATATGTAGCCAAGATCTGTGTGCCACTGATTCAGACACTTTCAGTTCCTTTGTCCTTTCCCACATCCTGCATGTCTTGTCACAGGCCTTTAGAAAGACTGGTTCTTCAGTTTCAATCCTACTCACCACTGGATTCAGACATCAATAAGCTACTGTAAAGGGGCTGTGGCCAACTCCAGCTAATGTCAGGGTTCAGAATATGCTCCTCCCTAATGGGACATCTTAGAACCTGAGAAAAGCACAGAAGTAAAAAAGTCATTCTTTTTTGTGTGCTCTGGCCATAAAAGTATTCTCTGAAATTCCTCCCCTAACTGTGGTTCATAAGATATGCAATGGGCATCCTACCCTATGCGCAGAGGGACAGGCGTGAGACCAGAGACTCCCAGAAGAATTTGAACAAATAGGCCTTGGTGAGCCCCCAGTTTGTTACCATTAGATCTGACCCCCCATTGGGGCAATCATCCTGCCACAGGCTGTGTCCCTCCATCTATCCTAAGCATGGAAGACAGTTTCCCAAGGTCTTCTCATCTTCATTCTCGGAAGTCTCCAATGTCTTGTTAACTTTGGCTGAATAATTTATCTTGCTTATCTCTAGTCATGTGTCGTTTATTACAGGATGTTAGCCCTTGAACCTCACAACTGCTGAGGAAAAGACTCTCTTTTCTTCTCCCATTATATATATATGAAAAGATTACCAGAAGGCCTTCCACATTGGAAGTTTCCCTTCGGTGGGAACCCTCTGACTTGGATCTAGCCTCTCTCAGCTGTAGTAAGAAAGCAGTAGTACCTACCCGAGAACTGGTGGGAGACAAGCTCTTCCATGACTCTGAAAGCAAGTCCACCAACCTCAGTCCAACTGAGATCCTCAATGGCCCTGGAACAGACAAGGGCTGCCCACCCAGCATCTCTAAAAGTGCCATCAAGGCCCTGCTTCTAGAAACTCCTGAGGAGCCCTTTCAGGTACTGATGTTGTTTGCTCTGAGCATGGATTTCCTTTTCCTTTGGGATTTCAGGCAGTTCTCTTTAGCATATTTATTTAATTCTCATAATCCCTTTTACAGGTTTTGATGGTTAAATTAGGTGTCACCTTGACTGGATGAAGTAATACTTGGAGAACTGACAAAGCATTATTTCTGGGTCTACCTGTGAAAGTGTGAATAGAGGAAACTGGTCAGTGAACTGAGTGGGAAGATCAATGTGGTCAGGTGTCATCTAAACAGCTGGAGGCCTAAACAACAGAAGGCGCAGAAGGCGAAGAAAGGGAAATTCTCTCTCTCTCTCTCTCTCTCTCTCTCTCTCTCTCTCTCTCTCTCTCTCTCTCTCTCTCTCTCCTTTCACTCTTTCTCTCTGCTAAAAGTAGGACACTCATCTTCTCCTGCTTTAGATATCAGAAATCCATATTCCTTGGTTCTATGGACTCCAGTATTTATACTAGCAGCCTCCCTGTATTCTCAAACATTGGCCTTTGATAGAAATACATTATCAACTTCCCTGGTTCTGAGGCTGCCAGATTAGGATGGAGTCACATACTGGCATCCCAGGGTCTCCAGCTGCAGATGCCTGTTGTGTGAATACTTAGCCAAAATAATCGTGAGTCAATCCTTTTAATAAATCTCCTCTTTATCTATCTATCTATCTATCTATCTATCTATCTATCTATCTATCTATCATCTATCTATCTATCTATCTCCCTACCTATATATCTACTTACATCAAATGTCTTAAATATGTTCAAGTACTTCCTGGGTCTGCCAGCATCCAATGAATGCTTGACAAGATGGTAGAGATGCCAGGACCCCTCACTCCACCACTGCATATTCACAACAATGTGGTATGACTGTGGATCTAAACAACCCTCTGACTTGGATCTAGCCCCTCTCAGCTGTAGTAAGGAAAGCAGTAGTACTTACCCAGAGAACTGGTGGGAGACAAGCTCTTCCATGACTCTGAAAGCAAGTCCACCAACCCTCAGGTCCAACTGAAGATCCTGAAGCACACTGTGCTCTATAATCTGTGGCCAATCCTGCCCATGCAAGAATCTGCCTAGAGACTGAGAGAAGTCCTTCCAAAGACCCATTGGGAAGCATATCCATGTAATTAACTGATAAGATGCCACCTTTTCATACTTAACTGTGGATCCTAAGTAGTCTTGTCTCCATGCCAGCCCTACTGAACAAAGTCTTAGTCTTATCCAACCAATGACCAATGACCAAACAGGGTTCTTGCCAACTCCCTATCCCCTAGAAATAGACCTGCCAAATTTTCTTTCATCAACATATTCAGTAACTTCCACATGATGTGACTCCATTTCCACCTGACTGTCATCCAGAAGCAATTCCATCATTCTGGGGAAGCAATGGAGAACATCTTTACCTATGTAAGCAGTCATGTAAGAATGGAAGAGCTACTTGTCCTTCAAAATGCACAGATACCAAAGCAATGTATGTGGATCATGATTTGTTAGTTAAATATACCACCAATAATGGAATAAATAAATTACCATAACTGGTCCTAAGAAGTCAAGATAAGAATTAATGGAAAAGATCTAAAATTAATTGCCTTAAAGAAGCTTAATGATGTGCAGGAGAAGATAGATACCTAAATAAAATCAAGATAACAATTTGTGAACCCAAAAAAGAAATTTGATAAAGAAATAGAAGCCATGTAACGAACCAAACTAAATTCTTGGAGCAGAAAAATGTACTGGAAAAAACTCAAAAGCCTAATACCGAGTTTCAACAGTAGATTCAATCACGTACAAAACAGAATCAGTAAACCCAAAGACAGGTTGTTTGAAATCAGTTAATAGAGAAACAAAGAATTAAAACTAAGGACAAAGCAAAAGGGAACTATGGTACATCACCATCAACAACATATGAATATAGACTCAACGGGAATGTGAGAATAACAACAGAGAGAACCAAGAAAACTTATTCAAGTAAAATGGGTGGACATCATTCCAAAATCTGGGAAAACTATTGACATTGAGATTCACTAGCTGGAAGGACTTCTGGCAAGATAAGTTCAATAAAGACTCAATAATGTGCCACACCATGAATTATGGTTAACAATCAACCCCATACAATGCTGGTGGTTCCATAAGATTATAATGGGGCTGAGAAATTCCTATTACCTAGAAAAGGAGACCTTCAGAGAAGTAAAAGAAGAATCCCCAGGAACATTAAATGTGAAATGTTTGCTGAAGCTTCTCTGGCTTGAAAATTACAGTAGGGTCCTTCAATCACTGTTGGGATAGGACCAAACAAGCAGCTGTCTGACAGGAATTCCTCCACAGGAGCTCTTATTAGAAGAAAGATAAAATTTGTATTAAGATTCAGTTACTTATGTTTTTCTTATCTCTTACAGAAACTAGCATCCAATTTAACTGACAATTGTCATTCAAAAATGCACTCATGATGAATCTTTTCCATGAGAAAACCAAATTTCACACTTCTGGAAACTCAAGTTAACCTCAAGAATTTGTTGGAAAAAATTGAAATTATAAAATAATAGCATGATTTCTTTAAAAAAATGAACCATTGCCATTCTCTCTAAATATTTTTGGTTAATTTCAAATGCAGGACGTATGACATCTTTTTAAAATACTCTCATGATTTACGTTTGAGATATTTTTCTGCTGGTGCAAACTCTGGGTGAGATTGTGTTTGAGCATTCAGGAAAATAATATGTATTTGATAAAATGTGTCATGAGCATAGTTTCTTCTTTCTTTGCTGACTTTTCACTGAGCATTGCTAAAGACTAAAAAGGAACAATTTCAACTTCCCCCTGAAAACCTGCCAGGCATAAACGTTGTATTCCTTTTCCTTCAGATAGCAGGTGGTTCTCTGGAAATACCAATTTTACAACAACTTGGTACCTCCAGTTGCCATATAGGACTACAATTCCAATTTCTGTATCACCACACAAACACACACACACACACTTTTTTCCATCTATAAATATTACTTTATCTCTCCTAGAAACAAACTTTTAACCCCGATCTAACATCATTTTTTCCCTCCTTTTTGACATAGAGAGTGTGCTTTCATTGATCTATAAGTCTCTGCATTTATTCCATGTTTTACCAGATCATCTTTGGCAATAAAGTTCTTCCTGAAGGAGATTGCTCTTTGATTCATTCGCAGCAGAAGCTGATGATTACTGATAATGAGCATCTCTCTGTTCCTCTCCTTTTAGAACATATTTCTGCAGTTCTCTGTGGTTATGCTTCACTAAGTCACAAGACCAGAGTTTCATTGTAGACCTTGTCTTTTCTGCCTGCCATTTTCTTACTGAGGTCTACATTGCTCTTTCAGTCTGTTAGTAATCCTGGGAGGAATCCAGGTCTTTTTCAGCTGCTTTTTGGAGTGTGGAGATATTAATTTCAAGTAATATTTTCCCAGCAACACCTGCCTCTCAAGGTGGTTATCACAACTAGTAACACCCTCTGCACTTGGATGACAAAGTGTCTTCAGTCCATATGCATGAGATTCATCCCGAGAGCATGAGGACAACCTCTTCATGACATAAGAACCCCTTTACTAAGAAGGGAAAACTGTTTCATTGATGGACAAAATAGTGAACTCTCCATAATTCTTTCCCGTCACTAGACTTCTTGTCACAGGACCCTAGCGCTACATAGTGATTTTCTCCTGATACATGTGCCCCAAGTATCAAAAGCATCAATGGTTTTACAAGCTGAGAGTACAGGTTTGCTGTGAGTAGGAAGCTGGAGGACTTATCTAGTAAGAATCATTTTACCATCAAAGGCCAAGTAAGATTATTTTACTAAATAGAGTTTTATTGTTCACTTCTTCCACTTTTTAAGAAGTCTTGTGTTCCTCAGCTCTGAGCTGGGCAATGGGCATTCATGGATAACATTGTTCTTCATGTGAAGCCAATCTTATAGAAACACATGGCCTTCAGTGGTCAGTCAGTAAGTTTCCTTTGGAGATCATTTCTCCTTGGTCTCTGTCTCACTCTGACAGTGCAGGGTGATGAGAGCCAGGCTGTTATGTCAGGAAGAAGGCTTTCCTCTCCTTCTCTTTGTGATTGTTGTCACTGTAATTTTTTGTACATTCTATTTAATAGTGGTTTACCAGGAAGACTTTGTCCTTCTACTCATGCATTAGGTTCTTATAATGAAGTCAGACACATAATGGAAAGTAAAGAGTGATAGTCTGCACTACTTCACTCTATCAGATTTTGATTCTCATTACAACTTTCCTAAAAGCAAAAACTAGAAAGTTTGGGGTAAAAGGGAAAAAGAAAGGATGTCATAATTTCATGAAAGTGAAAGAAGGAAGGACTTTCCCTTGACTAGTGGCAGAGTGTCACTTAGCCACATGCAATGCAGTAGAGTGGAGCACCAGGGTCATTGCAGAGGGGACGACTGAGGGCCAATGCTCAGGTGCCCAAGGCAGGGAAATGCCTGCCTCTGACAGAGACTCAAAGACCAGTCTTTGGAGTGCCTGACTGTTCTCTCAATTAATCTAGATGTGATCAGCCTTAGGAGAAGAGAGGGGAGTCACATCAACCAACAGCAGCCTGCCAGCAGGTTCCAGTACTATCACACTTTCCCTGTCTGGCAGGACAGTGGATACTGGCCTGACTCTGCATTCCAACTTGGTTGTAATCTACTCAGTAAATGAAATGTCTGCCCTGAGAAACCTAGAACTGAAAGCAAGGAACTCTATGACCTCAAATAGTTCAGTCTTAGTCTTCAGCCTTACAATCAAAATGTACTGAAGTGTGACTATACATAGCTCTAAGATCTTTAGTATGAGTATTAACTCATATTTCCCATTAATAATATTTGGTGTAAGGTCATCTATAGAGCTCCATGGAGACAAATATAAATCTGGAGAGATGAACTATGCCAATCACAGCAGTGGTCCAAGGTCAGCACCTCAGGGATTGTTGAGGGTAATGGCTTGTCTGGAAGGTCCTATTAAGGGATCAAAGAACAGAAATGGACTTGGATTTATGAAACAACAGAAGACTGACCTGAAATCCATAGAAAAGAGAGATTGAGATGCAGGTCCTCTGGTATTTGTCTATGTACTCTCTTTCTGTGTTCAGGAGGCCAACCTTACCATGTGCATTGTGAGGCTTGGCAGGCAGGGAGGTGCAGGCCACTTCCACCCTCTTGCTTCTTACATGCACAGAGCCAAGATTTCTCCAGCTTGTACTTACCATGATCCGTTGCTGCTCAAGGCACCCAGGGCAGGATCAAGCAGTCTCCCTGTGTCCTTCTCTAGTCCTATTTCCCAGGCTAAGATAGAGCCCCTTGCTGTCAGCATCACCACTTCCTCACCTGGTTTCCAACACTTTCCACTGTACAATAATTAGCATCTAGATATGATCAGAAGATGGTCACAGAGATAGTTTTCAGTGCTAGTTGAGAATACAGAGAAAAACTGTGCAATTTTTGCACAGGGAGCATGACACAAGAAAGTGTTGAATTAAAAATGACATTAAAGAAGTAAAACAACATTTAAAAAATAATTGAAGAATGAACAGGGCATAATGTTGAAGGTGTTAAGCAATGAAAGCGAGGAAAGAGAGAGGGAGGGAAGGAGAGAGAGCAAGACAGAAAGAGGGGGGAGGGAGAAAGGAAGCTCACAAGGTGAATACAGAAATCGCAATTTTTTTGCCTTCTCCTAAACTGAGTCTCCCACAAGTGGTACAGGAAGAAAGAAGAAAAAGACAAAATACATTAACATATATCTTTGAGTTTCCCAACCCCTCCCTCCTCTCATCTGGACAGAAAACTCTAAGTGCTGGGTCTGTGGTCTGAGCTAAGGTTTTAGGGATCCCTCCTCACTCCAAGCCCTTCCTGCTAGTTCAGCAATTCACAAGCAATTTCTGATCATTCTCTTAAGTAATAAACATTACTCAAACTTCTTTAAACTTCCAAGAATCTTTTTCAATGAATTCTTCCACAGGCTGTTGGCTGGCTATCTCTGCATTCTCTGAAATCCCTTACATTTGCCCTTGCTGTGTCTTACTCCTGAATCAAGGTGGAGTAAAATTTCCAAGTCATTTTTCAAAGAAACAGTAAGAATTTTCTTTTCTCTGGCATGATGGTGCACACCTGTAATCCCAGAGACTCAGGAGGCTAAAGAAGGAGAAGTTGGCAAGTTCAAGGCCAGCCTTAGCAACTTAGTGAGGCCTGAAGCCCCATCCTGAGACTCCTGCTGGAGGCTTGAAGCTCATTGTCAGGTACCTCTCATGCATCAGGCTACTGAAGACTGGGAGGTTTCATTAGTATATGACTGTTATACTGTAGATGTTTCTTTTTTCTTTCTCCTTTTTAAAAAATTTGAATTTTTTATTTCTTTACTTTCCTTGCTCTCTTTTCCTTTGTTTAGCTGTTCCCTCAGAGTCTCCTTCTCCATTTTGCATGCTAATACCCAATTTCTTTTGAGTACACTCTCACCCTTTCTAATTTCTAGAACTTCTATATGTTCTTTTCTTATCCGATTAACAGCCACATTCTACATCCCTCTGCATCCTCTTTGTCCTCCATTAGAAACTACAGATCTTATTGCCAAACCTGTTTGTTTTACCGAAGATAATATTTGAACTCATTCTGTTTATTATGACAACTTTGTTATTGTCCTCATAGGGGCCATTTGGTCTAGGATTGCATAGTGTCTGATTTGGGCACTGCTAATATTGATCTCCTCTTAAAAAAAAGGTTTGGAAACCTATAGGGCCACTATAAGCCTATAGGGGGAAT
Source organism: Sciurus vulgaris (assembly GCF_902686455.1). Taxonomy (NCBI): domain Eukaryota; kingdom Metazoa; phylum Chordata; class Mammalia; order Rodentia; family Sciuridae; genus Sciurus; species Sciurus vulgaris. Next base: position 39,974,289 of record NC_136476.1, read on the forward strand.
CTCCAGTACCCCAGGTCTGCACTGCTAGAGGGAAGATACATGAGCAACATGAAAAGACAAGGGAAGAAATGATCCAAACAAATCTAGATTTTATATTAATAGAATCCAATGACAGCATGGTAGAAGAAATGTCAGAAAAGGACTTCAGATTATACGTGATTAAGATGATTCATGAAGCAAAGGATGAGATAAAAGAGCAAATGCAGGCAATGAATGATAATACCAATAAGCAGTTGAAACAGCAACTGCAGGAAGCAAAAGATCATTTCAACAAAGAGATAGAGATTCTCAAAAAAAAAGCAAACAGAAATTCTTGAAATGAAGGAAACAATAAGCCAAATAAAAAAACTCAATGGAAAGCATCACCAACAGACTAGACCACTTGGAAGACAGAACCTCAGACAATGAAACAAAATATTTAATCTTGAAAATAAAGTGGCCCAAACAGAGAAGACCATAAGGAATCATGGACAGAATCTCCAAGAACTATGGGATATCATGAAAAGAGCAAATTTAAGAATTACTGGGATTGAGGAAGGCACAGAGATACAAACCAAAGGAATGAACAACCTATTCAATGAAATAATATCAGAAAATTTCCCAAACCTGAAGAATGAAATGGAAAATCAAATACAAGAGGCTTACAGAACACCAAATGCACAAAATCACAACAGATCAACACCAAGGCACATTATAATGAAAATGCCTAACATTCAAAATAAAGATAGGATTTTGAAGGCTGTGAGAGAAAAGCATCAGATTACATATAGGGGTAGACCAGTACGGATAGCACCCGACGTCTCAACCCACACTCTAAAAGCTAGAAGGGCCTGGACCAACATATTTCAAGCTTTGAAAGAACATGGTTGCCAACCAAGAATCCTATACCCAGCAAAACTAACCTTCACATTTGAAGATGAAATAAAATCCTTCCATGATAAACGAAAGTTAAAAGAATTTACAAATAGAAAGACTGCACTACAGAACATTCTCAACAAATATTCCATGAGGAGAACATGAAAAAAAAACAATGGAAGTCAGCAAAGGGAGGAACTACCTTAGAGAAAAACCACTCAAAGGAGAGAAACCAGGCCAACTTAAAAACCAAAAATAGCCAAATGACTGGAATACAAATCATTTCTCAATATAACCCTGAATGTTAATGGCCTAAACTCAGGAATCAAAAGACATAGACTGGCAGAATGGATTAAAAGAAAGACCCAACAATATGATGCCTGCAAGAGACTCATCTCATAGAAAAAGACATCCACAGACTAAAGGTGAAAGGAATGGTAAAAAACCTACCACGCACGGGACACAGTAAAAATGCGGGGGTTTCCATCCTTATATCAGATAAAGTGGACTTCAAGCCAAAGTTAGTCAGAAGGGATAAAGAAGGATATTTCATACCTGCTTAAGGGAACCATAAATCAGGAAGACATAACGATAGTAAATATTTATGCCCCAAACAACAGTGCATCCCTGTACATCAAACAAATCCTTCTCAATTTCAGGAATCACATAGACCACAACACAATAATTTTGTTGACTTTAATGCATCACTGTCACCACTAGATAGATCTTCCAAACAAAATCCAACCAAAGAAACCATAGAACTCAATAACACAATCAATAACCTAGACGTCATAGACATATATAGAATATTCCATCCATCAACGAGGAGATTCACTTTCTTCTCAGCAGCACAAGAAACTTCTTGAAAATAGACCATATGTTATGCCGCAAAGCAGCCCTTAGGAAATGCAAAAAAAATAGAGATACTGCCTTGTGTTCTATCAGATCATAATGGACCTAGAATAGAAATCAATGACAAAATAAAAAATGGAAATTACTCCAACACCTGGAGACTAAATAATATGCTATTGAATGAAACATGGATAACAAAAAACATCAGGGAGGAGATTAAAAATTCTTAGAGGTCAATGAGAACGACGATACAACATATCAAAATCTCTGGGACACTATGAAAGCAGTACTAAGAGGAAAATTCATTGCATGGAGTGCATTCCAGAAAAGAATGAAAAATCAACAACTAAATGACCTAACATTACAGCTCAAAGCCCTAGAAAAAGAACAGATAACAGAAAAAAGTAGTAGAAGACAGGAAATAATTAAAATCAGAGCTGAAATCAATGAAATTGAAACAAAAGAAACTATTCAAAAAATTGACATAACAAAAAGTTGGTTCTTTGAGAAAGTAAAGAAAATAGACAAACACTTAGCCACACTAACAAAGACAAGGAGAGAGAAAACTCAAATTACTAAAATACATGATGCAAAAGGAAACATCACGACAGACACCACTGAGATACAGAACATAATGAGAAGCTACTTTGAAAATCTGTATTCCAACAAAATAGAAACTACCGAAGACATTGACAAATTTCTAGAGACATATGCTTCTCCCAAACTGAACCAGGAGGACATACACAATTTAAACAGTACCCTATTGAACACATTCTATGAAGCTAATATCACCCTCATACCCAAACCAGGAAAAAACACATCAAGGAAAGAAAATTTTAGACCAATATCCTTGATGAATATAGATGCAAAGATCCTTAACAAAATATTGGCAAACCGTATCCAAAAACAAATTGGGAGGATTGTGCACCACGATCAAGTGGGGTTCATTCCTGGAATGCAAGGGTGGTTCAACATTTGTAAATCAATAAACATGATCCATCATGTCAATAGACTTAAGGATAAGAATCATATGGTTATTTCAAATGACACAGAAAAATCGTTTGACAAAATACAACACCCCTTCATGCTCAAAACACTAGAAAAAATAGGGATAGTAGGAACATACCTGAACATTGTAAAGGCTATTTTTGCTAAGCTCATGGCCAACATCATTCTTAATGGAGAAAAACTGAAACCATTCCTTTTAAAACAGGAACAAGACAGGGATGTCCTCTTTCACCACATCTATTCAACATTGTCCTCAAAACTCTAGCCAGAGCAATTAGACAGACTAAAGAAACGAAAGGGATACGAATAGGAAAAGAGGAACTTAAGCTGTCACTATTTGCAGATGACATGATTGTATATTTAGAGGATCAAAAATCCTCCTCCAGAAAACTTCTAGACCTCCTCAATGAATTCAGCAAAATAGCAGGCTATAAAATCAACATGCATAAATCTACAGCATTTTTATAAGCAAGCAACGAAACAGCTGAAAGGGAAATGAGGAAAACAACCCCATTTTCAATAGCCTCAAAAAATAAAATTCTTGGAAATCATTCTAACCAAAGAGGTAAAAGATCTCTACAATGAAAACTATAAAACATTGAAGAAAGAAATTGAGGAAGACCTTAGAAGATGGAAAGATCTCCCATGTTCTTGGACAGGCAGAATTAATATTGTCAAAATGGCCATACTACCAAAAGTGCTATACAGATTCAATGCAATTTCAATTAAAATCCCAATGTCGTACCTTACAGAAATAGAGAAAGCAATCATGAAATTCATCTGGAAGAATAAGAAACCCAGAGTAGCTACACCAATCCTTAGCAGGAAGAGTGAAACAAGGGGGTATCACAATACCAGAACTTCAACTATACTACAAAGCAATAGTAACAAAAATAGCATGGTATTGGCACCAAAATAGACAGGTAGATCAATGGTACAGAATAGAGGACATGGACACAAACCCAAATAAATACAATTTTCTCATACTAGACAAAGGTGCCAAAAATATGCAATGGAGAAAAGATAGCCTCTTCAACAAATGGTGCTGGGAAAACTGGAAAACCATATGCAACAGAATGAAATTAAACCCCTATCTCTCACCCTGCACAAAACTCAACTCACAATGGATCAAGGACCTTGAAATCAGACCAGAGACCCTGCATCTTATAGAAGAAAAAGTAGGTCCAAATCTTCAACTTATCAGCTTAGGATCAGACTTCCTTAACAGGACTCCCATATTACAAGAAAAAAAGCAAGAATCAATAACTGGGATAGATTCAAACTAAATAGCTTTCTCTCAGCAACGGAAACTATCAGCAATGTGAAGAAAGAGCCTACAGAGTGGGAGAATATCTTTGCCACTCATTCTTCAGATAGAGCACTAATTTCCAAATATAAAGAACTCGAAAAACTCTATACCAAGAATACAAATAAGCCAATCAACAAATGGGCTAAGGATATGAACAGATACTTCACAGAAGAAGATCTACAAGCAATCAACAAACATATGAAAAATGTTCACCATCTTTAGTAATAGGAGAAATGCAAATCAAAACTACACTAAGATTCCATTTCACTCCAATTAGAATGGCAATTATCAAGAATACAAGCAACAATAGGTGTTGGAGAGGATGTGGGGAAAAAGGTACACTCATACATTGCTGGTGGGGCTGCAAATTAGTGCAGCATGCCTAACATTCAAAATAAAGATAGGATTTTGAAGGCCACGAGAGAAAAGCATCAGATTACATATAGGGGGAAACAAATATGGATAGCAGCCGACATCTCAACCGGCTCTAAAAGCTAGAAGGGCCTGGACCAACATATTTCAAGCTCTGAAAGAACATGGTTGCTAACCAAAAATCCTATACCCAGCAAAACTAACAATCAGACTTGAAGATGAAATACAATCCTTCCATGATAAACAAAAGTTAAAAGAATTTACAAATAGAAAGCCTGCACTACAGAATGTTCTCAACAAATATTCCATGAGGAGGAAATAAAAAAACAATGTAGGTCAGCAAAGGGAGGAACTTCCTTAGAGAAAAACCACTCAAAGGAGAAACCAAGCCAACTTAAAACCACAAATAAGCCAAATGACTGGGAATACAAATCATTTCTCAATAATAACCCTGAACATTACTGGCCTAAACTCCTCAATCAAAAGACATAGACTGGCAGAATGGATTAAAAAGAAAGACCCAACAATATGCTGCCTGCAAGAGACTCATCTCAGAGAAAAGACATCCACAGACTAAAGGTGAAAGGATGGGAAAAAACCTATCACACGCATGGACTCAGAAAAAAAGCAGGATTTCCGTCCTTATATCAGATAAAGTGGACTTCAAGCCAAAGTTAGTCAGAAGGGATAAAGAAGGACATTTCATATTGCTTAAGGGAACCATAAATCAGGAAGACATAACGATAGTAAATGTATGCTCAAATAATGGTGCATCCCCTTACATCAAACAAAACATTCTCAATTTCAGGAATCAAATAGAAAACAACACAACACAATAATTCCAAACAAAAACCAAACAAAGAAACCATAGAACTCAATAACACAATCAATAACCAAGACTTAATAGACAGATATAGAATATTCCATCCATCAACAAGCAGATTCACTTTCTTTTCAGCAGCACATGGAAGCTTCTCCAAGTTAGACCATAGTTATGCCACAAAACAGCCCTTAGGAAATGCAAAAAAAAAAAAAAAAATAGAGATACTGCCTTGGGTTCCATTAAATCATAATGGACTGAGAGTAGAAATCAATGACAAAAAATGAAAAACAGAAATTACTCCAACACTTGGAGACTAAATAATATGCTATTGAATGAAACATGGATAACAGAAAACATCAGGGAGGAGATTAAAAAATTCTTAGAGGTCAATCAGAATGATGATACAACATATCACAATCTCTGGGACACTATGAAAGCAGTACTAAGAGGAAAGTTCATTGCATGGAGCGCATTCCAGAAAAGATGAAAAGTCAACATTAAATGACCTAACATTACAGCTCAAAGCCCTAGAAAAAGAAGAACAGATAACAGCAAAAGTAGTAGAAGACAGGAAATAATTAAAATCAGAGCTGAAATCAATGAAATTGAAACAAAAGAACTATTCAAAAAATTGACATAACAAAAAGTTGGTTCCTTGAGAAAGTAAACAAAATAGATAAACCCTTAGCCACAGTAACAAAGAGAAGGAGAGAGAAGACTCAAATTACTAAAATACATGATGCAAAAGGAAATATCACGACAGACACCACTGAGATACAGAACATAATGAGAAGCTACTTTGAAAATCTGTATTCCAACAAAATAGAAACTACAGAAGACATTGACAAATTTCTAGAGACATATGCTCCTCCCAAACTGAACCAGGAGGAAATACGATTTAAACAGATCAATATCAAGCAATGAAATAGAAGAAGCCATTAAAAATCTACCATCCAAGAAAAGCCCAGGACCAGACAGATTCTCAGCTGAGTTCTATAAGACCTTCAAAGAACTCATTCCAATACTTCTCAAAGTATTCCAGGAAATAGAAAAGGGGGGTACCCTACCGAACTCATTCTATGAAGCTAATATCGTCCTCATACCCAAACCAGGAAAACACACATCAAGGAAAGAACGTTTTAAACCAATATCGTTGATGAATATAGATGCAAATATCCTTAACAAAATATTGGCAAATCGTATCCAAAAACATATTGGGAGGATTGTGCACCACGATCAAGTGGGGTTCATTCCTGGATGCAAGGGTGGTTCAACATTTGTAAATCAATAAACATGATCCATCATGTCAATAGACTTAAGGATAAGAATCATATGGTTATTTCAAATGACACAGAAAAAGCGTTTGACAAAATACAACACCCCTTCATGCTCAAAACACTAGAAAAAATAGGGATAGTAGGAACATACCTGAACATTGTAAAGGCTATTTATGCTAAGCCCATGGCCAACATCATTCTTAATGGAGAAAAACTGAAACCATTCCCTTTAAAAATGGGAACAAGACAGGGATGTCCTCTTTCACCACTTCTATTCAACATTGTCCTCGAAACTCTAGCCAGAGCAATTAGGCAGACTAAAGAAATGAAAGGGGTACGAATAGGAAAAGAGGAACTTAAGCTGTCACTATTTGCGGATGACATGATTGTATATTTAGAGGATCCAAAACCTCCTGCAGAAAACTAGACCTCATCAATGAATTCAGCAAAATAGCAGGCTATAAAATCAACACGCATAAATCTACAGCATTTTTATACGCAAGTCACGAAACAGCTGAAAGGGAAATGAGGAAAACAACTCCATTTGCAAAAACCTCAAAAGAAAAAAAAATACTTGGGCATTAATCTAACCAAAGAGGTAAAAGATCTCTACAATGAAAACTACAAAACACTGAGGAAAGAAATTAGGAAGACCTTAGAAGATGGAAAGATCTCCCATGTTCTTGGCTAGGCAGAATTAATATTGTCAAAATGGCCATACTACCAAAAGTGCTATACAAATTCAATGCAATTCCAATTAAAATCCCAGTGACTTACCTCACAGAAATAGAGCAACAAATCATGAAATTCATCTGGAAGAATGAAACCCATAATAGCTAAAGCAATCCTTAGCAGGAAGAATGAGGGGGTAGCGTAATACCAGAACTTCAACTATACTGCAAAGCAATAGTAACAAAAACAGCATGGTATTGGCACCAAAATAGACAGGTAGATCAAAGGTACAGAATAGAGGACTCGGACACAAACCCAAATAAATACAATTTTCTAATAGTAACAGGTGCCAAAAATATGCCATGGAGAAAAGAGCCTCTTCAACAAATGGTGCTGGGAAAACTGGAAATCCATATGCAACAGAATGAAACTAAACTCCTATCTCTCACCCTGCATAAAACTCAACTCACAATGGATCAAGGACCTTGAAATCATACCAGAGACCCTGCAGATTATAGAGAAAAAGTAAGTCCAAATCTTCACCTTGTTGGCTTAGGATCAGACTTCCTTAACAGGACTCCCATAGCACAAGAAATAAAAACAAGAATCAATAACTAGGATAGATTCAAACTAAATAGCTTTCTCTCAGCAAAGGAAACAATCAACAATGCGAAGAGAGAGCCTACAGAGTGGGAGAATATCTTTGCCACTCATACTTCAGATAGAGCACTAATTTCCAGAATATACAAAGAACTCAAAAACTACACCAAGAATACAAATAACCCAATCAACAAATGGGCTAAGGAAATGAATAGACACTTCACAGAAAAAGATGTACAAGCAATCAACAGATATATGAAAAAATGTTCAACATCTTTAGTAATAAGAGAAATGCAAATCAAAACTACCCTAAGATTCCATCTCACCCCAATTAGAATGGCAATTATCAAGAATGCAAGCAACAATAGGTGTTGGCAAAGATGTGGGAAAAAAGGTACACTCATACATTGCTGGTGGGGCTGCAAATTAGAGCAGCCACTCTGGAAAGCAGTGTGGAGATTCCTTAGAAAACTTGGAATGGACCTACCATTTGACCCAGCTATCCCATTCCTTGGCCTATACCCAAAGGACTTAAAATCAGCATACTACAGAGATACAGCCACATCAATGTTCATAGCAGCTCAATTCACAATAGCCAGACTATGGAACCAACCTAGATGTCCTTCAATTGATGAATGGATAAAAAAACTGTGATATATATATATATATATATATATATATATATACAATGGAATATACTCAGCTATAAAGAATAATAAAATTATGGCATTTGCAGGCAAGTGGATGAAATTGGAGAATATCATGTTAAGTGAGATAAGCCAATCTCAAAAATCCAAAAGAGGAATGATCTCACTGATAAGTGGATGATGTCACTTAATGGGGGGTAGGAGGGGGCAAGAATGAAGGAAGGAGGGACTGTATAGAGGGAAAAGAGAGGTGGGAGGGGTGGGGGGGAAGGAAAAAAATAACGGAATGAATCAAACATCATTACTCTATGTAAATTTAAAAAACATAGCAATTAGATTCATTTTGACAAAATCATATATAAAAGGAATTTATTCCAATCATTATCCCCCTTTTTCCTTCCTCAACCCTCCACCATTGTCCGTATTCTACTCCACTGATTTTTCTTTTGCTTATTTATTTATTTATTATATTTGATGGGTACTCTCTAATATACATAAAGTGTAATATCCCTTGGTACATTTATAAATGCATGTGCCATGACTTTGTTAAACTCATTCCAATATTTCTTTCCTCTTTCCTTCCCCCACTCCTCCTTCTCATGCTCCTTCTTCTACTATATATTAATGATATCTGATTCCACCCCCACTGCCTTCTTTCCCTTATTCTTTCCAGATTCTACATATGAGAGAAAACACTCAACCCTTGATTTGCTGAGTCTGGCTGATTTCACTCAGCAACCTTTTCTCCATTTCCATCCATTTACCAGCAAATGCCATTATTTCATTCTTTGTGACCGAATAAAACTCCATTGTGTGCATAGACCACATTTTCTTGACCCATTCATCTATCGATAGGCATCTAGACTGATGTGGTGATTTGATTATTTTGAATTGTGCTGCTATAAACGTTGAAGTGGCTGTATCCCTCTTGCATCTAATTGTACTTCTTTTAGATAAATAGCAAGGAGTGGGAGAGCTGGATCATATGGTGGTTCCATTCCTAGTTTTCTGAAGAATCTTGTCATTACTTTATAAAGTGGTGGTGCTAATTTGCAGTCCCACCAACAATGTATCAGGGTACCTTATCCCCAAAATCCTCACCAGTATTTATTACTATTTGTTTTCTTGATAATTGCCATTTTGACTGGGGTGAGATGAAATCTTAGTACAGTTTTGATTTACATTTCCATGATTGCTAGGGATGTTAAATACTTTTTCATGTATTTGTTGACCATTTGTGTTTCTTCTTTTAGGTGGTGTCTGTTTAGTTGTTTTGTGCATTTATTTACTTGGTTAATTGGGTATTTTTGCTGTTAAGTTTTTTGAATTCTTTATATTTTCTGGATATAGATCCCCTATCAGAGAAGCATCTGACAAAGGTATTTTCCATTCTATAAACTCTGTCTTCATGCTCTTAATCATTTCCTTAACTGTGCAGAAGCTTTTTAATTTGATGGCATCTCACATATTGATTCTTGGTTTTACATTTTGGGTTTTAGGGATCTTTATAAGGAAGTCGGTGTATGTACCTATATGATGAAATGTTGACCCTATGTTTTCTTCTAGCAGTCACTTCTGGCTTAATTCCTGAGTCTTTGATTCATTTTGATTTGACTTTTGTGCAGGGTGAAAGACCCAGATCTAATCTCATTATTCTACATATGGATATCCAGTTTTCCCAGCACCACTTGTTAAAAAGACTATCTTTCCTTCAACATGTTTTTGGCACCTTTGTCAAATATCAGATGACTATCTTTGGTTTTGTCTTTGTGTCTTCTATTCAATTCTATTGGTATTCATATCTATTTTGATGTCAATACCACGCTGTTTTTGTTACCATAGCTCTTTGAGATCAGGTACTGTGATGTCTCCTGCATTGTTCTTCTTATTTAGAATTGCTTTGGCCATTCTGGGTCTCTTATTTTTCCAAGTGAATTTAAGGACTGTTTTTTCCTAGTTCTGTGAGAAGTGTTGTTGGTATTTTGATGGGGATTGCTTTGAATCTGAATATTGCTTTTAGTAATATGTCCATTCTGACAATATTAATTCTGCCTATCCAAGAGTACAGGAGGTTTTTCCATCTTCTAAGGTCTTCTTCAATTTCTTTCTTCAGTGTTCTGCAACTTTTATTGTAGGCATCTTTAACCTCCTTGGTTAGATTAAGACCCAAGTTTGTTCATTTGTTTGTTAGTTTATTGTGAAAGGAATTGTTTTCCTGATTTCTTTCTCAGCAGAATCACTGTTGAAGTATAGGAAAGGTACTGATTTATGAGGATTGATCTTGTATTCTGACTTTACTAAATTCATTTATCACCTCTAGAAGTCTTTAGAAGTCTTCTGGTGGAAGTTTTTTTTTTTTTTTTTTTTTTTTTGCGCGGGGGTAGGTCTTCTAAATATAACAAACTGAGATAGTTTGACTTCTTTTTTCTATTTGTATTCCATTAACTTCCTTCTCTTGTCTGATTGCTCTGGCTAGAGTTTCAAAAAACTCTCTGAATAGATGTGTAAAGAGTCCCTCGTCCTTGTCTTGTTCCTGATTTTAGAGGAAATGCTTCAGTTTTTCTCTATTCACTATGATGTTGGCTTTGGGTTTGTCCTATATAGCCTTTATAATGTTAAGCAATTTCTTCTAATCCCTCGTTTCTCTAACATTTTTAACATGAATGTGTGCTGGATTTTTTATCAAAGACTTTTTCTGCATTTGTTGAAATGATCCTATGATGCTTGTTCTTAATTCTACTTCAGTTGTGAATTACCATTTATTAATGTGCATTTGTTGAGCCAAACTTGCATCCCTGGGATGAAGCCCATATGATCATGGTGTATTATCTTCTTGATGTTTCAAAAGAGGTTTTCTAATATTTACTAAGGACTTTTTGCCTCTGTGTTCATCAGGGATATTGGTCTATAGTTTTAATTCCTTGTGTGTCTTTTTCTGGTTTTGGTGGTTGATTATACTGACCTCATAGAATGAATTTAGAGGTGTTCCCTTCCTTTCAATTTCATGGAATAATTTGAGAAAGACTGATGTTAGTTTTTCTTTAAAGAAGAAACATCAGTGGTTTGCTAATAATTTATTAAGAATTTTTGTTTAAGAAATATAACTTAAAGGAGGAAAGAGTTATTTTGTCTCATGGTTTCAGAGTTTTCAATTCATGATTGGTGGACTTCATGGTTTTGATCCTGATGCAAGGCAGAGTAGCATGATGGAAGTGTGTGGGGATAACAAATCCACTCCTCATGAAAATGGTAGCAGAGATAGGAGAGGGAGAGTCTGGGGATGAAATGTAGTTCCCCAGGGCATGCCTTTAACACTCTCTTTAACTAGTTCCCTACTCCTATAGTTTCCCCCACCTCCCAATAGTGACACAAACGATGAACTCCCCCATGGATTCATTCACTGATGAGGTCAGAGTCCTCATGTCCAATCACTTTTGAAAAGTCCCACCTCTGAGTATTGCTGCACTGCTGACCAAGTGTTCATCATGAGTCTTTATGGAACACTTTGTATCCAAAACTCAACAACTATACAAAATTATTTCATTACAAAATTAATTTGTCAACAAATAACTAGAGAAGAGTTTGAATTTCTCAATGCATAGAAATGAAAGTATTTGGGGAGATAGAAATGCAATTACTCGGATTTGATCATTACATATCTTATACATGCAACAACCAATCATATTCTTATCCCATAAATAAGTACCAAAATTATATGTAAATTACAACATAAAAAATGAAGTAAATGATAAAAATGTACTTAACACAAAATAACCATCTTGCTGGGTTGAGTGGTTCGTGCCTATAATCTGCATAAGTCCAGGAAGCTGAGGCAGGAGGATTGGAAGTTTTGAGGACCAACCTCAGCAACTCAGCAAGACCCTGTCTCCAATACTAAATAAAGGGAAGGTGCTAGGGACGGTGGCTCAGTGATTGAGTGCCCCTGGGTTCATCCCCAGAACCAAAAAAAAAAAAAAAAAATTACCATCTTACATTTTGAAATACACAGTTCAATGGTGGTAAACATAATCATGCTATTGTGCCACTGCAACTAATCTTCAAATATTTTCATTTTACAAAACAGAAAACTCTACACCCATTAAGCATCTACTTCCCTTTCTTCTCGAATGCCCTTCAGTCCCTGGCCATCTGCATTCTACCTTCTCTCAGGTACTTCATATAAGTGGAACCACCTATATTTCTCTTTTCATAACTGGCTTACATCCCTTAGCACAAGAGCCTCAAGATTTAATTGTATCGTAGCATATGTCTGATATCGTCATATGTATTATGTGAATATAGTCTACCATTTCCAAAAGTTACCTTTTTACTCTTTAGTTTGTGTTCTCGATACACTAACTCATTAAATTTTGATGTAGCCCTGTTCATCTATTTTGACTTTAGTTGTCTGTGCTTTTTGGTGTCATATCCAAGAAATTTGTTGCTGAATCTGAGTTTCCCTTTAACTTTTCTCCCTGGCTTGTTGTGGCCTCAGGTCTTATGTTTAAGTCTGTGCAGGCATTTCTTAAAGAAATTGCAGGTTCAGTTCCAGATCATTGCAATGAAGTACTAGCAGTATAAAGCAAGTCACATGAATTTCAAGTTTCTCAGGGCATATAAAAGGTATACATACACTTTACTGTAGTCTATTTGGTGATCAATAGCATTTCATCCTGAAAAAAAATCTGTCTTAATTTAAAACAACTTCATTGGATAAAGAATTGCTAATAATCATCTGAGCCTATAGCAAATCCTAATCTTGCTGCTGATGGAGGATCGTGCCTCAATACTAAAGCTATTGACTGATCACTGTGGTAGTGACTGAAGTTTGGGGGGTAACTAAGACATCAGTGAAGTTTTCCAGGTCCATTGACTTTTGGAGGGAAAAAGGGGTACCAGGAATTTAACCACTGAGCCACATCCCCAGCCATTTGTTTGTTTTTTGAGTCGGGGTCTCACTAAGTTGCTTAGGGCCTCACTATGTCGCTGAAGCTGGCTTTCAACTCCTAATCCTCCTGCCTCACCATCCAAACCCACTGGGATTACAGGAATGCCCCACCACACCTGACCTGACTTTTATGAAATAGTTCTCCTTGGTGTGCAATGCTGCTCAGTCGTGTTTTGCCCACAATAGAAATTTGTTCAAATTGAAGTCAGTCCTCTCAAACCTTCCACTACTTTGTCAACTAAATTTAAGTAATAGTCTGAATCATTGTTTCTAATTTAAATAATATTCACACCATCTCATTGGAACAGATTCCACCTCAGTAAATCATTTTCTTTGCACATCCAGAAAACACAAACCCCTTATCCATTTAAGTTTTATCATGAGGCTATAGCCTAGCAGTCAGAACTCAGATACTTCTAATACTATTTTTCCTGCTATCTTTTGCCTTATCTTCACTTACTTCCTAATATCTTACACCAGTCAAACGTACCAATAAAGACTGAAATCAACTTCTTTCAGACTCCTGTTAATTTTACTGTTTTTATCTTCTTCCATGGGTCATGAATGTTCTTAGTGGTACCTAGAAAGGTGAATCCAGAAGCTTTTCAGAGGAATAACTATCAATGGCAGCTATAGCCTTATAATATGTCATTTCTCAAATACTAAGGCTTAAACTCAAAATCACTACTTGATCCATCTAATGCAGAATGGATGTTGTGTTAGGAGGCAGGAAAACAATACAAATCTTGTGTACATCTTCATCAGAGTACTTGGGAGCCTAAGTACGTTGTTAATAAGCAGTAATATTTTGAAAGGAATCTTTTTTTTCTGGGCAACAAATCTCAAGAGTGGACTTAAAATATTCAGAAACTGTGTTAGAAAAAAGATGTGTTGTCATTGGTGCTTTTTTCTTCCATTTATAGAGCACTGGTAGAGTATATCTGAACAATTCATTGTTAAGGGCTCTAGGATTTTCAGAATGGCAAGTGAAAATTGTCTTCAGCTTGATGTCACCTACTGTGTTAATGCACAACAATAGAAGGACAGTCTGTTCTTTACAGCTTTGAGGTCAGGCATTGATATCTCTTTAGTTCAAGAGTCCTTGATGGCATCTTCTTCCAATATAAGGCTATTTTTTCTACACTGAAAACTGTCATTGGGGACAGTCATCTTCATCAAGTATGTTGGGTTTTCTGTTCCTTCCTCTGCCACTTTTATGTCCCAACTTGTCTGCTTTCCTCAAACCTCATGAACCAATCTTTGTTGGCTTCAAACCTTTCCTCTGCGTCTTTCTCATCTCTCTCATACTTCACAGGACTGAAGAGAGTTAGGTCCTTTCTCTGGATTAGGCTGCTTTGATCTTCTATCCAGAACACTAAAACTTTCTCCTTATCAGCAATGAAACCATTTTGCATACTTATTATTCACTAGAGTAGCACTTTGAATTTCCTTGGAGAACTTTGTATTCACAACATGGTTAACTATTTGGTAAAGAGGTCTAGTTTTCGTCCTTTCTCAGCTTTTGATTTGACTTGCTCACTGTGTTTAATCATTTCTAGAATTTTATTTAAAGCAAGAGACCTGCAACTCTTTAACTTGAACACTTAAAGACCACCGTAGGGTTATTCACTGGCTTAACTCCAACTTTGTGTGTCTCAGGGAATAGAGAGGTGCAAGGAGAGGGATAGATATTGGGGAATGGGAGATCAATGGAGCAATTAGAATACACACAGCATTTAGCAATGAAGTTGGCTGTCGTTTATGGATGCAGTTGTGGAACTCCAAAACAATTACAATAACATCAAAAGATTGTTGATCACAATAACATGTATAATAATGAAGAATAATTCAAAATATTGCAATAATTATTGAAAAGTGACATAGAGACATGAAGTAAGCCCATGCTGATGAAAAAACAGTACAAATATACTTACTGCAGGGCTCCCACAACACTTCAATTTGTAACTACTGCAATATCTTTGGAGCACAATAAAGTGAAGTGCAATGAAATGTGATATTCCTATAATCTATTTTGATTTAATTTTATATTTGGCATAAGGCAAGAGTTCAAATTCATTATTTTGCTTGTGAATATACATTATTCCCAACACCATTTGTTTATGTGAATATTGTTATATTTGGGTATGAGGTGTCCCCCAAAGTTCATGATTAGATTGTGAGAACTGTAGCCTAATGAATGGATTAATCCACTTGATGGTTTAACAATTCGAAAGTACTACTCTGCTGCATTATAACTATAGGCAGGTACTGTGTGACTGGAAGAGGTAGGTTGGTGGGGGGAATGCTCTTGAGGATTATATCTTGTTTCTCTGGCTCCTCCCTTTCTCTCTGTGCTTCTCCACCATGTGCTAAGTAGCTTTTCTCCACTGCTGCCCTTAAGTCACAATTTTCCTATTCACCTCATACCCAGAGTCTGGCCAAACATGGACTGAACCTCTGAAACTATGAGCCAAAATGAACTTTTCCTCCTTTATCTCATTCTTGCAGGGTATTTGGTCACAGCAATGAAAAACTGTCTTTTCCCATTATGTACCCTTGACACCCTCGTGACAGATCTTTTGACCTCATACATAAGGATTTATTTCTGGGTTCTCTATTCTATTCCCAGTGGTCTGTCTGTCTGATCCCATGTCATTACCATGTTGTTTCAATTAGTGTAGTTTTGTAATATGGTTTTGAAATCAAGAAGTGTGAGCTTTGTTTTCTTTTGCAAGCGTGATTTGACTCTTTTGGTCCTTTGAGATTCCATATGAAGTTTAGTATAGTATATTCTATTTCTGCAAGAAAAAAAAGCCTCTGTGGTTTTGTTAGGGTTTGCATTGTATTTGTGGATTGCTTTGGATAGTATGAACATCCTGACAATATTCAATCTTCCAATCCATGAAAACTGGATATCCTTTCATTTTTTTGCATCTTCTTTTATTTCCTTCAGCAATGGTTGTTATTTTCATTGTACAATGCTTATTACTCCTTAGTTCAGCTTGTGCCTGGGTATTTATTTATTTTGATGCTATCATAAATTAGATAACATTCTTAATTTGATGTCTCAACATTTATATTGATTCATAACTTCTGAGGATTTGGTCTATACCCAAAAAGAGCAAGAAGGATGGAAGATTGATGATTTGTGGGCACAGGACTACTTCCTCCAGAGAATAGCATTGTATGCTGTGAGCTGCGTGATTCAGGGAGAGTCGTGTTTAGAATATTCTTTCTACATGACACCAGGTTAGTTATTTTCTACTGTAAGAGAGTAGAGATGAGCAAAGGAGAAATAAAGTAATACTTGTGATTAATGTGGCTCAAAATACTATGGCAATTGCAATTAGAAGCCCTAGAGTCATATGAACCCTAAAGGAACTAGAATTCCAGTAGTTTTAAATATAAATTAACACTCAAGGAATAGATAGAAATATTAATCATTGTCCATTATAATCCTAGCAATTATGACCCTGATGAAACAAAATATATTTGATATTCATGAACACTCTTCCAGTAGGAAAAGAAAATCTGAGAAACTGTTTCAGCAATAAGTATTTCTTGAGGAACTGTATTGGGCCTAGTACTGAGTAATTCCAGTAAAAAACATAAAGACCACTTGTTAAAGAGTTGGTTTGCTAAAAGTAATTCATACCCATCCCCTGAAAAAGTAGAAACCTAAAGGTTTGAAGCAATCCAATTTCCTATGGAAAATAAAAATGTAACCCCAGAATTCAAAATTGAGGCTGAAAGTTCATGTTTCACAGGTTCATACAGAATATTCACCCAGTTGCAAATTTAGAGCAAAGATGATTTCCTTTGTTTAATAAACACCACTTGGTTCAGAACCTATGAAAGTTCTTTGAGAAACTTGAACTTTAATGCAAATACACAAAGATTCAAATTGATGGTATCCTAGAGATTGGTGATTATATCACTTTCAAAGTTACAAACATTAAGTCTTGGGACGTGAAAAAAATCATGGCTCTCCAAAGTTCAATTCTATCTGACAAATTCTTGTTTCTTAGTACTCTTTTTCCTGGTTGAGTTTTCTTATGTAACACATAAAAAGCATTGACATTGACTTTATGGAAGATAGACAAGATATATGCAAGATTAGAACCTATGGCAAACAAATGGTATGTTGCAGAACATTCTCTCCTCGTTCACTTGATCTCAAAGGCTATTGTGAGAGGTGGACTTTGGTTATGTGCGGGCTGTCATCTGTGGTTTTTAAGTTGTTGTTGATGTTTGAGAAGATCAGAGCTTCTAAGTATGAAGGGGGCTTTGAGAATTAAATGGAAATAGTTCACATCATATTACTTAAGCTACTGAAGTTTGAAAGCACATCATAATTCTGTTAAATGCTGAACAAAATATTAATAATCTCAGGTTGAATATCTAATAACTAATGAGATTAAAATTATTTCTCCTATGAAGCAAAGTACCCTAAAAAGCATTGCAAATAAAATTATGTTTTTTACCTTCTAAAAAGGTCTTGAATCACTTTGAAGGACAAGATATCAATATTATACATTTGGAAATTTAATATTCAATGTAATTTTGTATATAATAATTTACATGAGCTTATGAAATGAATTAAAGGTCACTCTATAATTCAGATATAAAGATCACTTAAATGTCAAAAAACATGATTTTTAGCTTAAATTTTGTCACTCTTAATTCTGCATTGAATAAAAATCTTAAGTTCATACTTTTAATGTATAAAGATATAGATATGGTACATATATAGATTTAGAATATAACTGGTCTTTAAAAATTTAATGAATTTTCAATTAGGAATAAATTTATATAGAGCCTGGACAGGGGGCAGGGTTGGCAGGGTTGGGAGGGAGCAGTGAAATGGGAAGCAATAATGGAAACCAGAATAGTTAAGAAACAATGCTGAAAACCCACATAGAGAACGCATAAAGGAAAGTGAAAACAGAAGTAGAAAGTTCTAAGGATGACATTCAGAAAGTGGAATGTAGCGTGTTCTCTATTAAGACATACACACAAAGCAAGGTCTTCAGAGAACCTACAGGCAAAGGATCACCCATCTAAGGCAGCCCAGCAGCATCTGCAAGATCCCAATGGCCTTGCCCTTGTCTTTCCTGCTGGCCCTGGTGGTGCTCAGCTGCAAGTCCACCTGCTCTCTGGGATGTGACCTGCCTCGGATCCACCATCTGGATCTTGAACTCCTGAAGAAAATGAGGAGGATGCTCTGACACTCCTCGAAAAACATGGAGAGAATTTCCATTTTGTCCTGTGTGAAATACAGAAAGGACTTTGCCTTCCCTAAGAAGCAACTGGATGGTGAGCATGTGCAGAAGGCTCAAGCTGTTGCTGTCTTCTACGAGATGACCCAGCAGGTCTTCAACCTCTTCAGCACCCAGGAGTCTTTTGCTGCTTGGAACAAGACCCTCCTGAACTCGTTCCTCCGTGTCCTCTATCAGCAGCTGGATGACCTGAAAGCCTGTGTGACCCAGCAGGTTGAGGTGGAAGAGGCTCCCAAGAGGACTGTAAAGAAATACTTTCGCAGACTCACTGACTACCTGAAGGAGAAGACATACCTCCCTTGTGCCTGGGAGGTGGTCAGAGCAGAAATCATGAAATCCTTCTCTTCATCAGAAAACTTGTATGAAAGACTAAGGAGTAAGGAATGAGACCTGGTCCAACAGGGGGATGCTTCTCACTGAGGATACACCTTACCACACTCCCTCAAGTTCTGCTATTTCAATGAGTCTCATTCCTGAAGTAATTGTGACAAGAATTCAACCAATGTCAAATGTGTTCAGGAGTTTAGGCAACTTTGGTTTCAAATCTACAGGCACCAGTCCCTTATATCCTGCAGATGTATCTATTATCTATTTAAATATTTATTTAACTATTTATAAAATTTAATTTAGTTTTCATATAAAATCATCTATACCTTTACACTGTAATTAATAAACATTTTCTTGATATTTAATCAATTTATTTTGTTTTCTTTATTAAATTTTTACTATAGATACTTCTTGAATTTAGAACTCTTTATATTCCTGCATGTGGATGAGGGGGTTATGTAAATATTTATTTCATTCTTTTTTATTTTTATCTTAATGACAATTGGATTTGATTTTTAAACATTCACTTTCTATGTTGGGTTCATTTCATCTACATCATTATCTTTGTATTTTCCGGTCAAATTAACCATGATTGCTTTTGGACAACTTGAAATTAGCATAAAATAAATCCAACTCTGGATATGATAAAGAAAAGAATGAAAGTAAAGAAAAAAAAAAAAAGACAACGGGACTTCTCTTACTTGTCCTTCCACCAACTTCAATACTGAATTTGAGTAGGAATTCTGATTTCTCTCTCACTGATTTTGCCAGTCCCATCTATTTTCCCACTGTGGTGATGACTTCAATACATACAACAGCTTACTAACATCTTCTTCAATTAATTAATTTATTTTTTAATGATACACAAAAATGTAAAATTTCTACAAATTAATGGAATACCATGTTATATTTGATATTTTTGTTGTTGTTGTTGTTGTTGTTGTTCCTGGGATTGAACCCAGAGGCACTTTAGCACTGAGTCACATCCCCTGCCCTTTTCATATTTATATAGAGATGGAGTCCTCACTAAACTGTTTCAGGCCTTTCTTAGGTGCTGGGGCTGGCCTCCTCCTGTTTCAGTTTCTTGGTCCCTGGAATCACAGATGTGCACCATCTCTTGGAGAGGCTGCAGGCCTCATTGAGGTGGGAGATCATAAACTTTTGCCTCTAACTTCTCTGTAGACCTTGCTTTATGTATATGTCTTGCATGGGAATATACTGTGTATATGCCTTAATGGGGGCATTTCTGAATGCCCTTCCCTTACCATCTCCACAAATAAGTTAGTAAATATATTTATGTACCCTTAAAAATCTTGCTGTGTCCCTTTGTAATCTATCACGTCTCATTTCTAAATGCCACCTTAGGCATTCCCTGGTAAACACTAGTCTGCTTTCTGTCACTATATATTAGCCTTCCTTTCTAGAGTTTTGTTTAAATGGAATATTACAGAATTCATTCCTTTTGGTTCTGTCTTCTTATCCTCAGCATAATTCATCCCTATGTTTGTGTCTTGATTCTTCCCTATCACTGATTAGTATTCCATGTGTGGATATGCTGTGATTTCTTTTGTCATTTACTCGTAATGGATATTGTATTGTTTTTCAGATTCAGACTATTTCAAATAAACCTCTAGAACGTTCATGTGCAAGTCTGTGTATAGACACATGCTTTCTTTGCCCTTGGGAATCCACTTCTTGACTCATGTGATAGGTATATGGTTTGCTTTTTTAGGAAACTGTAAAATGGATTTTCAATGTAATTGTATGATTTTTTAGTTTCAGCAGCAGGTTATGACATTCCAGTTGCCTCCACATCCTTGCCAAAGCCCCACAACAAGGACTTTTACCTTTAACTGTTCTACTAAGTATGTACTTGTGTGTCATTGTGGTTTAATTTGCCTTGCCCTAATGCTTAATACTGATCATCTTTTCCTGTCTTACTGCTATCATTCTCCCTCCTTTGTTGAAATATTTTTTCATATATTTTGTCAATCTTTTAGGTACTTGCTTTCCTCTCACTGAGTTTTAAGAGTTTTATATATATAATATAGAATATATATATACATATATATATACACACACACATGAGTTCTTTATCAGACCTGTGACTTGTCAATATTTTCTTTCAGTTTGTTATTTGTCTTTCATTTTGTTAAGAGATTCTTCTGAAGTGGGCTCCACTTTTAAAAACTTCCTAAGTCAATTGTTGAGGGATGTAATTGAGATGATGCATTTTCAGTTTTCTAAGAGCCTGGCACAGTGGGTATTATAAAAACAAACAGAAATTTCAGAGACAATGTCAATTGAAGTAGAGTTTGCTGATTCAGTAATAAATATTTGATCTGACCAAGTTTCTGGAGTACTTCCAGCAAATCAATTTTGAGTTATGTAATTAACTTTATCCTACTAAATTAAAAGAGTACTATATTGGCATCTCTAGTGCAATATTGGAGTTTGTTTTAAAGTATCTATTTAGGCAACTGGAGATAATTAAACTAACATTTAAAAACAACAATTGATGTTGAGAACAAAATGTTTCAAAATGATTATTTTTGGCTCAACAAACATCATTATGACCAATTGAAGTAAATGCCTGCAATGGTTGAGATCTGGTTTCTGGGTGCCAAGCACCTTCTGACCTGTCACCAACTGCCTGCCCTGTCCGCATGTGTCACAGAGTAGTCAAGATAGAAATTCACATGGGTGAAGGCTCTATCATCTCTGCTGGTCAACTTCCCATGCTTCACCATAGACTTGGCCACCATGCTGGTGTGCTTTCCTCAGAAAGTGTAGTGGATGCAGAATTCCTCACACTGGAATGGGCTCCTCTGTAATCACGTTCATTATCGGGCCTAAACGACCATGATTTCTGAGCAAGGCCCTGCTACCTTCACATATTTATTTGTTAGTCATGATTCTAATTTGATGATGTGTCCATTCAAATATGTTACCTACTTTTCTTGGGTTGGTATTTTATTTTTTTGCTGTTGTGTTTCAGTGCATTAAAATATATATATATATATATATATATATATATATATATATATATATATAATGGATACAAGAACTTTATCTGATATGTGTTTTGTTAATGTTTTCTCCTAGTCTGAGACATAATTGTATTTCATGAACAAGTCCTTGATGAGGTGTAATCTGAGTGCTTGAGTGTGTTTAATGTTCCCTAAAGTGTCTCCATATCAGCTTTGTTAAATGCAAAAATGATGATATGCATCTGTGCTGCTATTGCTTTCATATCATCTCCATATTTAGGCAACAATCATATATTTTTTTGTGACCCATTTGTTTGCCAGGATCTTCTTATCATTAAGAGCTGGATAAGGTGGCTCCATCTCCTAATTTTTGTCCATAGAAGCACAGTATCTTCTGCATGATTTCCTTGGAGTCCTGAGGTCAAATTTGAAAGGGGAAAGGTGGCCCTGTTGTTATTCCTCTGCCTTCTGTCCCTGCAAATTTGGTTCATCATGAATGCCTGGCCACTTTGCACTTATTTCCACATGCTCTTTGAAACATGGACCTGAACAATTTCCATGATCTATACACAGAAATCCTACACACATCAGAATTTATGTTTCAGGAGTGTGTTGCACACCTGTAACCCCAGAAACTGAAGAAGGGGATCATGTGTTCTGCAACTCAGTTATGCCATTAAGTAAAATTCGGTGTCCAAATAAAAATTGAAAACAGGTTGGGGATATAGCTCAGTGATAAAGCAATAACCCTGGGTTAATTGCAAGTACACAAACAAAAAAAATTTATATCATTTATGAAGGTTTGGAGAAGGTGGAAGAAATTTCATCACATCAGTGCACGCAATTTCAAATGGTGCATGAGACAACCTGTTCTGAAATGTCCTTGTTCATCCCAACCAGGAAGTTACCACTGCCTTAATCTGAGGAGTGTCAGAACTCCAGACTACCCAGGAAATTCTCTCTTTCTCTTTCTCCTCAGAACAAGCCAACACACAAAACCATGCTCTCTCAGTCTTTTTTCTGTTGCTATAACAATATACAATTAATTCAGAAAAGAAGCTGACATTGGATCATATAGTTCTGGAGACTGGAAAGTGGCAAAAACAACAGCTGCACTTTCTCAGCTTCAGGTGAAGGCGAGAGGGTGCTTTCACTCACAAATGAAAGAAGAAAGGCAGAGAGGGTTGGCAGTCATCCATGCTTACCTGTTTAGCATGTGCAAATGTTACCTTGGGTCTAGAATTCCTCATACTTATAGGAATTATTTAAGGTGTCATTTATCCACTACTGGTGACAGACATAATTTTGGTGATCTGGATGCTTGATTATGACATAGTATTTAAATTTTGCAGAAGCCACTCTGGTCCTTTTCGTCAATGCACACAGGATGAGCAGGCCTTTCAGACACAGGCCAGTTTCTGGGCCAGGGGAGCCACATGACCAGAGAAGGAAGTGGGCTGTCAAGTCCCACTGCTGGGACTTCCTCAGCTTCCTCCTGGCTGCTCTAGACACAGCATAGACTCTGTGCTTCTACAAGCTGCTCTTGTACTTGTACCAAGGCAGAAGAGAACTCTGCTTCAGCAGAGCTCTCAGAAGAGCTGATGTGGGGAGTTGGAGGAAAGGGGAACGTTGACATTTTTCACAGGAGTTTGCATTGGCACTTCTTGTTTGTAAGCTGATGTGTTACCATCTGGTGGGAAGGGGATATCTGAGTTCCTAGTCACCTTAATTGTAACTATCTTGTGGACCTTCTCTCACATTTATTCTCCTCAAGTCTTACTCTTTTAAAGGAACTCAGTTTTTCCATGTTGTTCTCTGTGAAAATGCCCTAGTTGCAAATAAAATCTTTTATGATTCTTCCCTTTGTACTACTTTTATAAACCCTCCACATATAGCTATGTGAAATTGGGTGGTTACTAAACCTATTGAGGTTTAGTTTTCTGTCCAGTAAAGGGAAAAAACTGTAGAATAGGTATCCCACTTTGTAGGCATACTGCTTACATAGAGTGCATGTGAAGAGGGCATCAAATCAAAATGTGACCATAGGTGCTCAGCATAGTGCCTGTTTCATTAGAATCTCTCAGTAAATGGCAGCTGCAAATGGACAGTATACCCCAGAACAGCCCATGTCCCACGAGTTCAGTACAAAGATCAAAACTGCCAATTGGCACATGCTAGTCAGGTACCCAGGAGCTTCTTGAAAAGTTTGATCACCTCAGTGCAAGCACAGGGAAAATTGGTGTCCTCTGTCCCACTAGAATTCCTGTAGCCCATGATTCCTGGCTTTTAGCCTTGGGTAACAAATTGGATTTAATCTTGTGCATGGGCCTCAGATTTCTACATTGGCTGTTGTATGGCTTCAGAGATGCAGAGCACCAGGAAAACCAGACAGAATTTTCCCAGAATTCCATATAACCAAGACAGGAGGACAGGAGCAGACTTGGTTTTCGAAAAACATGGAAACAAAACTAGTCAAATAAATATATAATATAGACAATGTCCTGCTCCCTCTGTTCCCTGGAAACTGTCACCTTCAGAAGGTCATAAATTTTTAAAGTAGTAGTATGAGGAGCAAAATTACGTACTTAGTAAATGTCATTGAAGTTCACTGTGATGTCTCACCCTCAATCTTGGGGGCACACAGATATTTTAAAGTCCTTTCCACAGAACATCCCTCAAGAAAACGAAGGGCTTAGGGTGAATACAAAAACCTAGCATATTCGTTTGGTTCACCTGAAAGCTAAATTCTAACTTCACAACCAGAGAGCGTGGAGCACAGAGCAGAAGCTGTGGGCACCCAGGGTTCTAGTCCCAAGTCACTTGCTGACCCATTCCCCTCCAATCCCATAGCATTCACCCAGCATTTATTTCCTGGAAGTTTCAGATCCCCTTATTCACTTGTGTATTACATGTGGCTTACCTGCTATTTAAATTCCTTGAAATTTAATATAACAGAAGGCACATTTTACAAAGAACATTTAAGTGGTATTCTGAAATTTTTAACACAGGGGATTTAATAATCAAGGTGAAATTGAAACTGTCAAAAGAATTTTTGCATCATAAATAATTTATTTTCTAAGGTAAATATTTAAATAAAGTATAAATAACAATTCATAAATTAATCAAACAATTAAAATCTTCTATTGTCTTTTCAAATGCACCACATTTGCTGCCAGTCACTTCATGAGCCTCTGCTGGATGGAGAATGCCTGAATCATTGGCTGGTCCAGAGGTGCATACTGGGTCATCTTCAGCTTTGGGAAGTCATCTGCAAGTCTGTTAATGAAGGAGAAGTTCCGGAAGAGTTCACTTTGGACTACCGTCCAGGCACAGCTGCTAAACTCCTTGGCCTTCAGGTACCTCAGGATCCTCCAATAGTAGCTCTTCAGACGCAGGGTGGTCATGGAGTTTCCCCAGTGTATGTTTCCCTCTCCCAGTTTCTCCTCCAGAGCTGTTTCCAGGAGGTCCATCTGCTGATGGAGTCCAACAAGGAGGTCCTTGACAATGGTCTCATTCCAGCCAGGGTTAGAGAAGCCTCTTGTGAAAAGAGCATAGATGTTCTGCAGCATCTCATAGGTGACAAAGGCAGCATGCTCCTTCTGGAACTGTTCTGGATGTTGATCTCCTCAGGGATCTTGAAGTCCATCATGTCATTTGAGGCAGTCTTCAGGCCTCCCATTCAACTGCATCAGGAGCTCCTGACATTTCCAAATGCTGTGCTCTGTTGGAGTGCAAGCAGTTTGTGACTGAAGGATAGAGTGTGTGGTGGAAGAAGCACAACAGGAGAGCGATTTGGAGGAAGCACCTGTTGTTCATGATGAAAACCAGAACAGCGTTGCCTGCAATCTATGCAAGGTCGCAAAGGCTCCAGAGGTCTGCAGAGTGGATGTCTTTCCTCCATGGGTTAGGCCCATTTATATGAGGTGTCCTCTTCTGTTTCAGAGGAATTTCCCACTATCAGTTCTCCCTTTCAGTTTTCCTATGTCATGTTGTTTCTTGTTACATTTTTACTAGTTTCTAAAACTCTTTCTATTTACGCTCTTGTTTACTTTATAATAATGTATGTTAGGGGGAAAGTTACACAACCTGTGAGGACTTTCTAAGTTTTATAAAGTTTCAGTACTTTTCTAAAACAAAGAGGGAGAAAGGAACTTTAGAGGAAACAAAGGAAAGCAAAGTATATGAGAAACCAAGGAACCCCCCAAATAGCAAAGAGGCACTAACTGAAAATCCATTTATAGACCAGCAGCTGGATTGGGGTTTTGCCCATTGCATTAGCAGGTTCATGTGAGAGGGTCTCAGTGAGTTCTGAGTGGCCTTGGAAAAAGCAGGTAAGAGAAAGTTTCAAATCAACTGGGTCCTGAAATAATGATGTGTCTTCCATTTTGTTGACTGGAATCCTTGCTCTTGAAGTTTTTAGCCACCATGTGAGAGTTCTGACTGCCCTGAGACTACTGTACTGTAAGGAAGCCCAAACTAGCTCACAAGGAGAGATCATGTAGAATTTGGCAATACAGTTTCAAAGTTTAAGCAATAGAACTTAACTTGCAATATCATGACTTGAAATTTACCTATGGTTTTTCCGTACAG
This sequence comes from Sciurus vulgaris, assembly GCF_902686455.1. Taxonomy (NCBI): domain Eukaryota; kingdom Metazoa; phylum Chordata; class Mammalia; order Rodentia; family Sciuridae; genus Sciurus; species Sciurus vulgaris. Next base: position 40,000,838 of record NC_136476.1, read on the forward strand.
AAGTGTGTGTGTGTGTGTGTGTGTGTGTGTGTGTGTGTATTTAAAACACACACAATATCTATAAATGCCCATTGAAGCAATGTCATAATAAATAAACTACAAATATCCATCAGGAGAGAACTGGTCAAGTAATACCATAGTACAGACAAAATGGAATATTTTTGAAACCATTGAAAAGGAAATCAACTGATAGGGACCTATGTCACAAATAGGTTTTAATGATATGAACTTAATTTGTAAAATATATAATATACAACATACTATAATACATAATATATTGGCATTACTTCATAATATACAATAAATTATTATATAAATATATGAAATAAATAATTATTATATATAATAATATCACATTTTTATTGTACAATTTCTACTGGTGCATTATAGTTCTGCATACTAGTCGGATTCATTACGCCATATTCATACATGCACACAACCTAATTGGATCCATCTTCATGCCCAGCACCTTCCCTTTCCTTCCTTCCCATCTCTCTGATTCTCCTGATTCTTATCTCCAGGATAAGAAGAGGCTTTAGGCATCTTAATTCATTCAGTACACTTGTTTGAGAAAAAAGATGAAAAGTGTTACTTTGTTTAATATATCCCTTGTTTAATTCTCACTTAACTTTAAGGTCACTGGCGGCGTGTCCTTGAAGGACATTTTGGGACCCTGGCCTCCTCTTCACTCTTTTTACTCCCTGGATATGAGGTTGATCAGTTTGGGCCTATGAAGCTCTCCTGCCATGATGTGCTGCATTCATCAGGCACCCAAAGCGATAGGCCAATTAATCATGGGACTGGAACCACCAGAACTTTAAAAGCTAATTATCCCTTTCTAAAGTTAATTATCTAGGGTATTTGTGATGGTGATAGAAAACTAATACAGGTGAAAATGCTGGTCACCAGTTACAAATTATTACACCTTATATACATATGTAATGATTAGCACACTGTACAATATAAATGTGTACAATTATCATATCTATGTCATATTTGTTATATTGAAAAGGATATAAGATGCTCTGGGAAACACAAGTATATAAAAATACAGAGAGAAAAATTTATAAAAGGAAATATATCAACGTTTAAAACTCATTTATTTTTATATTTATTTATTTTTGTTCATTGTACAGATTTTCATTTCTCTGGTTATAACTATGTAGAGTCACACCATTGTGTAATCATACATATACATAGGGTAATGATGTTTGTCTCATTCCATTATATTTCATTTCTCCCCACCTGCCCCTCCCATCATTTCCCTCTACACAATCCAACCTTTCTTCATTCTTCCCTTACCACCTCCCACCCCCAGATATTGTGTCAGTATCTAGTTATCAGAGAAAATATTCCACCTTTGGTTTTTGGGATTGCTTATTTCACTTAACATGATATTCTCCAACTTCATTCATTTACCTGCAATGACATCATTTTATTCTTCTTTTGCCTGTGTAATATTCCCACTGTGTGTATATACCACAGTTTCTTTATCCATTCAACTATTGAAGGGCATCTAGGTAGGTTCCATAGCTTAGCTATTGTGAATTGAGCTGCTATGAACATTGATGTGGCTGCATCAACTGTAGTATGCTGATTTTAAATCCTTTAGGTATAAAACCAAGGACTGGGATAGCTGGGTCAAATGGTGAGTCCATTCAAGTTTTCTGAGGAATCTTCACACTGCTTCCAGAGTGGCTGCATCAATTTGCAATCCCCACCAGCAATTTATGAGTGTACCTTTTTCCCACATCCTTGTCAACACCTATTGTTTGCTTGATTCTTGATAATAGCCATTCTAATCAGAGTGAGATGAAATCTTAGGACAGTTTTGATTTGCATTTCTCTTATTACTAGAGATGTTGAACATTTTTTTTCATATATCTATTGATCACCTGTATATCTTCCTCTGTGAAGTGTCTTCTCAGTTCCTTATTTATTGATGGGGGTCTTTCATATTTTTGCTGTAAAATGGAAATGGAACATACCAAGTATGGAATGACAGTAAGATGAGTTCTAAGATGGCGTTTGTGGGCTAAATTCCCCCAGAAGGGTTGAAAAAAAGATCCAAATGATCAAACTACTGTTACCTCAATGAACAGTCACTTAAAGGCAAACTAAGCCCCCACAGTTAGCAGAAGAAGAGAAACATTGAAGATCAGAGCAGAAATAAATGAAACAGAAACTACAAAAACCAATAGGAAAGATTGGCCACAATTCAGAGTGTTTTCCTCCTCTAGAAAATATAAAAAAGATGGACTAGAGCTTTGGCTAGGGTAACTAAGAAGAAAAGAAAGAAGGCTCAAAATAAATAAAATCAGGAATGAAAGAGGATACATTACAACTGATACCATAGAAATGCCCCAGGAGCATTAGAGGCTGCTATAAACAACAGCATAATAAATTTGGTAGTCAAAAAGAGGTGGATAAATGACTATTAATATATAACTGAGAAGAATAAATTGTGAACAATAGAAAATTTGAACAGACAAATAATGACAAATGGGATTCTGATCAATAATCAAAAATCACAGAGCAATAAAAAGTTCAGAGTTTCACTGGGAAATTCTACCAGAAAATTAAGAAGAATGGACAGAAGAAGAAACATTGGAACATGATTGGTCAACAACATATGAAAAAATGTCAACTTCTCTATCAATTAGAGAAGGAAAATTAAAAAGTACTCTGAGATTCCATCTCACTGCAGTCAGATTGGCAATTATCAAGTAACAATAAATGTTGGACAGGAGGGGAAGAAAAGGTACATTCATACATTGCTGACAAGACCTGCAAATTGGTGCAATCACTTTGGAAAGCAGTATGGAGATTCCTTAGAAAACTTGGAATGGAAATCACCTTTGACCCAGTTATCCCACTCTTGGATATATATCAAAAGGACATAAATCAGTATAATTCAGGACTCATCCCCATCAATGTTATAGCAGTTCATTTCACAATAGGTAAGCTATGGAACTAACATAGGTGCCCTTCAGCAGATGAATGGATAAAGAAAATTGGTATATATTCATAGTGGAATATTAGCCTTGAAGAAGAAAGAAATGATGACATTTGCTGGTAAATGGATGGAACTGCTGGACTATCACGTTAGTGAAATAAGTCAATCCCCCAAATCCAATGGCCTAATGTTCTGTCTGACATGCGGATGCTAACTCACATATAACTCATAAGTGGGGGTGGGGGTGGAAGAGGAAGTTCATTGGATTAGAAAAATGGGATTAAGGAAGGAAGGGAGAAGGATGAGAATAGGAAAGACAGTAGAATGAATAGGACGTACTTTCTATGTTCTTTTATGAACCACACAACCAATGGGAACTCCACATGATGTACAATCAAAAATGGGAAGTTATACTCCATGTATATTTGATATGTTAATACATTGTACTGTCATGCATAACTAGAAAGAACAAATTTAAAAAAATTTAAAAAGACAAATACCAATTGTGATGGTTAATTGAATTGTCAACTTGATTGATTTAAGAGATGCTAACGATTAAGAAGTTTCTGTCTAGGAATTATTGGCATGTAGGCTAGTGAACTGAAGTGGAGGACTCTACCTAAGTATGGGCTGCACCAACCATAGATTGGAGGCTTGGATGGAATAAAAGTTGGAAAAACAGGGAGCAGAGGCAGATGCAAACTCGTTTCTTCTTGAACAGGTTCTCGATTGCTGCTGAGATTGCCTGAGGACATCAGACACTTGCTCTTTCATTCAGACTCTACCAGTGATTTTCCAGGGAGTTTCTAGAGGCCTTTGGTCTCAGACTGGGGTAGCATCACTGATCACTCTAGTTCTTGGACTGCACAATTACCGGTTCCTCCCAGACTCACCAGCCTACAGATGGCCATTGTAGGACTATCCAGCTCCTGCTGTGTAAGCCAATCAAATAAATCCCCTTTTATAATGGTACCTTCCTCTTGGTTTTGATTCTCTACAGAACACTGACTAATACGCCAACCCTACTTGAATTTCCAAATAGTGAAGAGGAGGGAACACTTCCAAATTCATTTATGAGACTACTATTACCCTAAGATGCAAACCTACAAAGATAGTATAAAAGAGAAAATCTATAAAGAAAAATGTTTTTCTTTAATGAGTGTTTTGTAATATATTAAGTGCAAAGATAAATGGTGACTGGTTCCACTTCATTAAAAAAATAAGTGGTGAATCTAGCAATTTAACTTGGATATTCTAAAAATACCTTCGATGAAGTTTTAGTGTTGGCTTAGTTATAGTGCTTGTGCATTCTTTTTGAGGTTTATTCCAATGTACCTTATTTGTTTACTTTCCAATGCATTTTTGGAAGCATCATATTTTATACTTTGTTATTGTTCTAGTTATGAATAAAAATTACATTTTATTACATTTTCTTAATGTTTAAAGGGAATAACTTCATTTCATTTATATGCACACTTTATTTTTAATGAATAAATATTTAAACCTTCTCACATTAAGTTCTTATGTAAATGTCCTTATGTAAAAACAGAGAAGCACAATCTCTTTGGAGGCTCCATAATTTTCAAGATATATCAGAGGATCCTGAAAACAAAACACTTGAGCAGTACTGATGTTAATAATATTTGTAAGTGCATGATTAATGGGGGATGATCATTATGGCTTATAATATTAATCTTTTATCTTTATTGGTTGTCCTATTCAAATCAAAGAAAGAAAAACGTGGATTTTTTTTTTTTTTAGCAGAATTAGTGACCATGGGACAGCTCAGGATCCATATATAGCCAAGTCCAAGGGAAAGAGTTGGGGACGGGAGGTAAGGAGGATACAGAAGAGTAGGAAGAGCCTGGTTGGAAGACATCACCCTCCACATGAACACAGGGAGTGAGAATCTCACCAAAACTCTCCATCTCCCTGGACAATCTTGCTCAGTCATACAGTTTCTGTGAAATTGGGAACCACAATGAAAAGCTTACTTTCAGGGAAAGGGAGAAGAGCTTATGTTCATGTCTCCCACCTGCTGCCTCACTCACCCCACTGAGTGACTGCTCCTGCCCAGCTGTGCGTTCTCTGTAACCCCAGCAGCAGCTGGTAGGGCAGAGAATTCTGCATCTGAGCTGTGTGAGGAGGGGAATATGTAGCCAAGATCTGTGTGGCCCACTGATTCAGACACTTTCAGTTCCTTTGTCCTTTCCCACATCCCTGCATGTCTTGTCACAGGCCTTTAGAAAGACTGGTTCTTCAGTTTCAATCCTACTCACCACTGGATTCAGACATCAATAAGCTACTGTAAAGGGGCCTGTGGCCAACTCCAGCTAATGTCAGGGTTCAGAATATGCTCCTCCCTAATGGGACATCTTAGAACCTGAGAAAAGCACAGAAGTAAAAAAGTCATTCTTTTTTGTGTGCTCTGGCCATAAAAGTATTCTCTGAAATTCCTCCCCTAACTGTGGTTCATAAGATATGCAATGGGCATCCTACCCTATGCGCAGAGGACAGGCGTGAGACCAGAGACTCCCAGAAGAATTTGAACAAATAGGCCTTGGTGAGCCCCCAGTTTGTTACCATTAGATCTGACCCCCATTGGGGCAATCATCCTGCCACAGGCTGTGTCCCTCCATCTATCCTAAGCATGGAAGACAGTTTCCCAAGGTCTTCTCATCTTCATTTCGGAAGTCTCCAATGTCTTGTTAACTTTGGCTGAATAAATTTATCTTGCTTATCTCTAGTCATGTGTCGTTTATTACAGGATGTTAGCCTTGAACCTCACAACTTGCTGAGGAAAAGACTTCTTTTTCTTCTCCCATTATATATATATGAAAAGATTACCAGAAGGCCTTCCACATTGGAAGTTTCCCTTCGGTGGGAACCCTCTGACTTGGATCTAGCCTCTCTCAGCTGTAGTAAGAAAGCAGTAGTACCTACCCAGAGAACTGGTGGGAGACAAGCTCTTCCATGACTCTGAAAGCAAGTCCACCAACCTCAGTCCAACTGAAGATCCTCAATGGCCCTGGAACAGACAAGGGCTGCCCACCCAGCATCTCTAAAAGTGCCATCAAGGCCCTGCTTCTAGAAACTCCTGAGGAGCCCTTTCAGGTACTGATGTTGTTTGCTCTGAGCATGGATTTCCTTTTCCTTTGGGATTTCAGGCAGTTCTCTTTAGCATATTTATTTAATTCTCATAATCCCTTTTACAGGTTTTGATGGTTAAATTAGGTGTCACCTTGACTGGATGAAGTAATACTTGGAGAACTGACAAAGCATTATTTCTGGGTCTACCTGTGAAAGTGTGAATAGAGGAAACTGGTCAGTGAACTGAGTGGGAAGATCAATGTGGTCAGGTGTCATCTAAACAGCTGGAGGCCTAAACAACAGAAGGCGCAGAAGGCGAAGAAAGGGAAATTCTCTCTCTCTCTCTCTCTCTCTCTCCTCTCTCTCTCTCTCTCTCTCTCTCTCTCTCTCTCTCTCTCCTTTCACTCTTTCTCTCTGCTAAAAGTAGGACACTCATCTTCTCCTGCTTTAGATATCAGAAATCCATATTCCTTGGTTCTATGGACTCCAGTATTTATACTAGCAGCCTCCCTGTATTCTCAAACATTGGCCTTTGATAGAAATACATTATCAACTTCCCTGGTTCTGAGGCTGCCAGATTAGGATGGAGTCACACTACTGGCATCCCAGGGTCTCCAGCTGCAGATGCCTGTTGTGTGAATACTTAGCCAAAATAATCGTGAGTCAATCCTTTTAATAAATCTCCTCTTTATCTATCTATCTATCTATCTATCTATCTATCTATCTATCTATCTATCATCTATCTATCTATCTATCTCCCTACCTATATATCTACTTACATCAAATGTCTTAAATATGTTCAAGTACTTCCTGGGTCTGCCAGCATCCAATGAATGCTTGACAAGATGGTAGAGATGCCAGGACCCCTCACTCCACCACTGCATATTCACAACAAATGTGGTATGACTGTGGATCCTAAACAACCCTCTGACTTGGATCTAGCCCCTCTCAGCTGTAGTAAGAAAGCAGTAGTACTTACCCAGAGAACTGGTGGGAGACAAGCTCTTCCATGACTCTGAAAGCAAGTCCACCAACCTCAGTCCAACTGAAGATCCTGAAGCACACTGTGCTCTATAATCTGTGGCCAATCCTGCCCATGCAAGAATCTGCCTAGAGACTGAGAGAAGTCCTTCCAAAGACCCATTGGGAAGCATATCCATGTAATTAACTGATAAGATGCCCACCTTTTCATACTTAACTGTGGATCCTAAAGTAGTCTTGTCTCCATGCCAGCCCTACTGAACAAAGTCTTAGTCTTATCCAACCAATGACCAATGACCAAACAGGGTTCTTGCCAACTCCCTATCCCCTAGAAATAGACCTGCCAATTTTCTTTCATTCAACATATTCAGTAACTTCCACATGATGTGACTCCATTTCCACCTGACTGTCATCCCAGAAGCAATTCCATCATTCTGGGGAAGCAATGGAGAACATCTTTACCTATGTAAAGCAGTCTGTAAGAATGGAAGAGCTACTTGTCCTTCAAATGCACAGATACCAAAGCAATGTATGTGGATCATGATTTTTAGTTAAATATACCACCAATAATGGAATAAAATAAATTACCCATAACTGGTCCTAAGGAAGTCAAGATAAGAATTAATGGAAAAGATCTAAAATTAAGTTCCTTAAAGAAGCTTAATGATGTGCAGGAGAAGATAGATACCTAAATAAAATCAAGATAACAATTTGTGAACCAAAAAAGAAATTTGATAAAGAAATAGAAGCCATGTAAAAGAACCAAATAAATTCTGGAGCAGAAAAATGTACTGAAAAAACTCAAAAGCCTAATACAGAGTTTCAACAGTAGATTCAATCACGTACAAAACAGAATCAGTAAACCCAAAGACAGGTTGTTTGAAATCAGTTAAATAGAGAAACAAAGAATTAAAACTAAGGACAAAAGCAAAAGGGAACTATGGTACATTCACCATCAAACATATGAATATATGACTCAAAGGAATGTGAGAAATAACAACAGAGAGAACCAGAAAACTTATTCAAGTAAAAATTGTGTGACATCTTCCAAAATCTTGGGAAAAATATTGACATTGAGATTCACTAGCTGGAAGGACTTCTGGCAAGATAAGTTCAATAAAGAATCAATAATGTGCCACACAATGACATTATGGTTAACAATCAACCACATACAATGCTGGTGGTTCCATAAGATTATAATGGGGCTGAGAAATTCCTATTACCTAGAAAAGGAGACCTTCAGAGAAGTAAAAGAAGAATCCCCAGGAACATTAAATGTGAAATGTTTGCTGAAGCTTCTCTGGCTTGAAAATTACAGTAGGGTCCTTCAATCACTGTTGGGATAGGACCAAACAAGCAGCTGTCTGACAGGAATTCCTCCACAGAGCTCTTATTAGAAGAAAGATAAATTTGTATTAAGATTCAGTTACTTATGTTTTTCTTATCTCTTACAGAAACTAGCATCAATTTAACTGACAATTGTCATTCAAAAATGCACTCATGATGAATCTTTTCCATGAGAAAACCAAATTTCACACTTCTGGAAACTCAAGTTAACCTCAAGAATTTGTTGGAAAAAATTGAAATTATAAAATAATAGCATGATTTCTTTAAAAAAAATGAACCATGCCATTCTCTCTAAATATTTTTGGTTAATTTCAAATGCAGGACGTATGACATCTTTTTAAAATACTCTCATGATTTACGTTTGAGATATTTTTCTGCTGGTGCAAACTCTTGGGTGAGATTGTGTTTGAGCATTCAGGAAAATAATATGTATTTTGATAAAATGTGTCATGAGCATAGTTTCTTCTTTCTTTGCTGACTTTTCACTGAGCATTGCTAAAGACTAAAAAGGACAATTCAACTTCCCCCTGAAAACCTGCCAGGCATAAAAGTTGTATTCCTTTTCCTTCAGATAGCAGGTGGTTCTCTGGAAATACCAATTTTACAACAACTTGGTACCTCCAGTTGCCATATAGGACTACAATTCCAATTTCTGTATCACACACACACACACACACACACACACTTTTTTCCATCTATAAATATTACTTTATCTCTCCTAGAAACAAACTTTTAACCCCGATCTAACATTCATTTTTCCCTCCTTTTTGACATAGAGAGTGTGCTTCATTGGATCTATAAGTCTCTGCATTTATTCCATGTTTTACCAGATCATCTTTGGCAATAAAGTTCTTCCTGAAGGAGATTGCTCTTTGATTCATTCGCAGCAGAAGCTGCTGATTACTGATAAATGAGCATCTCTCTGTTCCTCTCCTTTTAGAACATATTTCTGCAGTTCTCTGTGGTTATGCTTCACTAAGTCACAAGACCAGAGTTATTGTAGACCTTGTCTTTTCTGCCTGCCATTTTCTTACTGAGGTCTACATTGCTCTTCAGTCTGTTAGTAATCCTGGGAGGAATCCAGGTCTTTTTCAGCTGCTTTTGAGTGTGGAGATATTAATTTCAAGTAATATTTTCCCAGCAACACCTGCCTCTCAAGGTGGTTATCACAACTAGTAACACCCTCTGCACTTGGATGACAAAGTGTCTTCAGTCCATATGCATGAGATTCATCCCGAGAGCATGAGGACAACCTCTTCATGACATAAGAACCCCTTTACTAAGAAGGAAACTGTTTCATTGATGACAAAATAGTGAACTCTCCATAATTCTTTCCCGTCACTAGACTTCTTGTCACAGGACCCTAGCGCTACATAGTGATTTTCTCCTGATACATGTGCCCAAGTATCAAAAGCATCAATGGTTTTACAAGCTGAGAGTAAGGTTTGCTGTGAGTAGGAAGCTGGAGGACTTATCTAGTAAGAATCATTTTACCATCAAAGGCCAAGTAAGATTTATTTTACTAAATAGAGTTTTATTGTTCAATTCTTCCACTTTTTAAGAAGTCTTGTGTTCCTCAGCTCTGAGCTGGGCAATGGGCATTCATGGATAACATTGTTCTTCATGTGAAGCCAATCTTATAGAAACACATGGCCTTCAGTGGTCAGTCAGTAAGTTTCCTTTGGAGATCATTTCTCCTTGGTCTCTGTCTCACTCTGACAGTGCAGGGTGATGAGAGCCAGGCTGTTATGTCAGGAAGAAGGCTTTCCTCTCCTTCTCTTTGTGATTGTTGTCACTGTAATTTTTTGTACATTCTATTTAATAGTGGTTTACCAGGAAGACTTTGTCCTTCTACTCATGCATTAGGTTCTTATAATGAAGTCAGACACATAATGGAAAGTAAAGAGTGATAGTCTGCACTACTTCACTCTATCAGATTTTGATTCTCATTACAACTTTCCTAAAAAGCAAAACTAGAAAGTTTGTGGGTAAAAGGGAAAAAGAAAAGGATGTCATAATTTCATGAAAGTGAAAGAAGGAAGGACTTTCCCTTGACTAGTGGCAGAGTGTCACTTAGCCACATGCAATGCAGTAGAGTGGAGCACCAGGGTCATTGCAGAGGGGACGACTGAGGGCCAATGCTCAGGTGCCCAAGGCAGGGAAATGCCTGCCTCTGACAGAGACTCAAAGACCAGTCTTTGGAGTGCCTGACTGTTCTCTCAATTAATCTAGATGTGATCAGCCTTAGGAGAAGAGAGGGGAGTCACATCAACCAACAGCAGCCTGCCAGCAGGTTCCAGTACTATCACACTTTCCCTGTCTGGCAGGACAGTGGATACTGGCCTTGACTCTGCATTCCAACTTGGTTGTAATCTACTCAGTAAATGAAATGTCTGCCCTGAGAAACCTAGAACTGAAAGCAAGGAACTCTATGACCTCAAATAGTTCAGTCTTAGTCTTCAGCCTTACAATCAAAATGTACTGAAGTGTGACTATACATAGCTCTAAGATCTTTAGTATGAGTATTAACTCATATTTCCCATTAATAATATTTGTGTAAGGTCATCTATAGAGCTCCATGGAGACAAATATAAATCTGGAGAGATGAACTATGCCAATCACAGCAGTGGTCCAAGGTCAGCACCTCAGGGATTGTTGAGGTAATGGCTTGTCTGGAAGGTCCTATTAAGGGATCAAAGAACAGAAATGGACTTGGATTTATGAAACAACAGAAGACTGACCTGAAATCCATAGAAAAGAGAGATTGAGATGCAGGTCCTCTGGTATTTGTCTATGTACTCTCTTTCTGTGTTCAGGAGGCCAACCTTACCCTGTGCATTGTGAGGCTTGGCAGGCAGGGAGGGTGCAGCCACTTCCACCCTCTTGCTTCTTACATGCACAGAGCCAAGATTTCTCCAGCTTGTACTTTACCATGATCCGTTGCTGCTCAAGGCACCCAGGGCAGGATCAAGCAGTCTCCCTGTGTCCTTCTCTAGTCCTATTTCCCAGGCTAAGATAGAGCCCCTTGCTGTCAGCATCACCACTTCCTCACCTGGTTTCCAACACTTTCCACTGTACAATAAATTAGCATCTAGATATGATCAGAAGATGGTCACAGAGATAGTTTTCAGTGCTAGTTGAGAATACAGAGAAAAACTGTGCAATTTTTGCACAGGGAGCATGACACAAGAAAGTGTTGAATTAAAAATGACATTAAAGAAGTAAAACAACATTTAAAAAATAATTGAAGAATGAACAGGGCAATAATGTTGAAGGTGTTAAGCAATGAAAGCGAGAAAGAGAGAGGGAGGGAAGGAGAGAGAGCAAGACAGAAAGAGGGGGGAGGGAGAAAGGAAGCTCACAAGGTGAATACAGAAATCGCAATTTTTTTGCCTTCTCCTAAACTGAGTCTCCCACAAGTGGTACAGGAAGAAAGAAGAAAAAGACAAAATACATTAACATATATCTTTGAGTTTCCCAACCCCTCCCTCCTCTCATCTGGACAGAAAAACTCTAAGTGCTGGGTCTGTGGTCTGAGCTAAGGTTTTAGGGATCCCTCCTCACTCCAAGCCCCTTCCTGCTAGTTCAGCAATTCACAAGCAATTTCTGATCATTCTCTTAAGTAATAAACATTACTCAAACTTCTTTAAACTTCCAAGAATCTTTTTCAATGAATTCTTCCACAGGCTGTTGGCTGGCTATCTCTGCATTCTCTGAAATCCCCTTACATTTGCCCTTGCTGTGTCTTACTCCTGAATCAAGGTGGAGTAAAATTTCCAAGTCATTTTTCAAAGAAACAGTAAGAATTTTCTTTTCTCTGGGCATGATGGTGCACACCTGTAATCCCAGAGACTCAGGAGGCTAAAGAAGGAGAAGTTGGCAAGTTCAAGGCCAGCCTTAGCAACTTAGTGAGGCCTGAAGCCCCATCCTGAGACTCCTGCTGGAGGCTTGAAGCTCATTGTCAGGTACCTCTCATGCATCAGGCTACTGAAGACTGGGAGGTTTCATTAGTATATGACTGTTATACTGTAGATTTTCTTTTTTCTCCTTTTTAAAAAATTTGAATTTTTATTTCTTTACTTTCCTTGCTCTCTTTTCCTTTTGTTTAGCTGTTCCCTCAGAGTCTCCTTCTCCATTTTGCATGCTAATACCCAATTTCTTTTGAGTACACTCTCACCCTTTCTAATTTCTAGAACTTCTATATGTTCTTTTCTTATCCGATTAACAGCCACATTCTACATCCCTCTGCATCCTCTTTGTCCTCCATTAGAAACTACAGATCTTATTGCAAACCTGTTTGTTTTACCGAAGATAATATTTGAACTCATTCTGTTTATTATGACAACTTTGTTATTGTCCTCATAGGGGCCATTTGGTCTAGGATTGCATAGTGTCTGATTTGGGCACTGCTAATATTGATCTCCTCTTAAAAAAAAGGTTTTGGAAACCTATAGGGCCACTATAAGCCTATAGGGGGAATCTCCAGTACCCCAGGTCTGCACTGCTAGAGGGAAGATACATGAGCAACATGAAAAGACAAGGGAAGAAAATGATCCAAACAAATCTAGATTTTATATTAATAGAATCCAATGACAGCATGGTAGAAGAAATGTCAGAAAAGGACTTCAGATTATACGTGATTAAGATGATTCATGAAGCAAAGGATGAGATAAAAGAGCAAATGCAGGCAATGAATGATAATACCAATAAGCAGTTGAAACAGCAACTGCAGGAAGCAAAAGATCATTTCAACAAAGAGATAGAGATTCTCAAAAAAAAGCAAACAGAAATTCTTGAAATGAAGGAAACAATAAGCCAAATAAAAAACTCAATGGAAAGCATCACCAACAGACTAGACCACTTGGAAGACAGAACCTCAGACAATGAAACAAAATATTTAATCTTGAAAATAAAGTGGCCCAAACAGAGAAGACCATAAGGAATCATGGACAGAATCTCCAAGAACTATGGGATATCATGAAAAGAGCAAATTTAAGAATTACTGGGATTGAGGAAGGCACAGAGATACAAACCAAAGGAATGAACAACCTATTCAATGAAATAATATCAGAAAATTTCCCAAACCTGAAGAATGAAATGGAAAATCAAATACAAGAGGCTTACAGAACACCAAATGCACAAAATCACAACAGATCAACACCAAGGCACATTATAATGAAAATGCCTAACATTCAAAATAAAGATAGGATTTTGAAGGCTGTGAGAGAAAAGCATCAGATTACATATAGGGGTAGACCAGTACGGATAGCACCCGACGTCTCAACCCACACTCTAAAAGCTAGAAGGGCCTGGACCAACATATTTCAAGCTTTGAAAGAACATGGTTGCCAACCAAGAATCCTATACCCAGCAAAACTAACCTTCACATTTGAAGATGAAATAAAATCCTTCCATGATAAACGAAAGTTAAAAGAATTTACAAATAGAAAGACTGCACTACAGAACATTCTCAACAAAATATTCCATGAGGAGAACATGAAAAACAACAATGGAAGTCAGCAAAGGGAGGAACTACCTTAGAGAAAAACCACTCAAAGGAGAAACCAGGCCAACTTAAAAACCAAAAATAAGCCAAATGACTGGGAATACAAATCATTTCTCAATAATAACCCTGAATGTTAATGGCCTAAACTCATGAATCAAAAGACATAGACTGGCAGAATGGATTAAAAAGAAAGACCCAACAATATGATGCCTGCAAGAGACTCATCTCATAGAAAAAGACATCCACAGACTAAAGGTGAAAGGATGGTAAAAAACCTACCACGCACGGGACACAGTAAAAATGCGGGGGTTTCCATCCTTATATCAGATAAAGTGGACTTCAAGCCAAAGTTAGTCAGAAGGGATAAAGAAGGATATTTCATACTGCTTAAGGGAACCATAAATCAGGAAGACATAACGATAGTAAATATTTATGCCCCAAACAACAGTGCATCCCTGTACATCAAACAAATCCTTCTCAATTTCAGGAATCACATAGACCACAACACAATAATTTTTGGTGACTTTAATGCATCACTGTCACCACTAGATAGATCTTCCAAACAAAATCCAACCAAAGAAACCATAGAACTCAATAACACAATCAATAACCTAGACGTCATAGACATATATAGAATATTCCATCCATCAACGAGGAGATTCACTTTCTTCTCAGCAGCACAAGAAACTTCTTGAAAATAGACCATATGTTATGCCGCAAAGCAGCCCTTAGGAAATGCAAAAAAAATAGAGATACTGCCTTGTGTTCTATCAGATCATAATGGACCTAGAATAGAAATCAATGACAAAATAAAAAATGGAAATTACTCCAACACCTGGAGACTAAATAATATGCTATTGAATGAAACATGGATAACAAAAAACATCAGGGAGGAGATTAAAATTCTTAGAGGTCAATGAGAACGACGATACAACATATCAAAATCTCTGGGACACTATGAAAGCAGTACTAAGAGGAAAATTCATTGCATGGAGTGCATTCCAGAAAAGAATGAAAAATCAACAACTAAATGACCTAACATTACAGCTCAAAGCCCTAGAAAAAGAACAGAATAACAGAAAAAAGTAGTAGAAGACAGGAAATAATTAAAATCAGAGCTGAAATCAATGAAATTGAAACAAAAGAAACTATTCAAAAAATTGACATAACAAAAAGTTGGTTCTTTGAGAAAGTAAAGAAAATAGACAAACACTTAGCCACACTAACAAAGACAAGGAGAGAGAAAACTCAAATTACTAAAATACATGATGCAAAAGGAAACATCACGACAGACACCACTGAGATACAGAACATAATGAGAAGCTACTTTGAAAATCTGTATTCCAACAAAATAGAAACTACCGAAGACATTGACAAATTTCTAGAGACATATGCTTCTCCCAAACTGAACCAGGAGGACATACACAATTTAAACAGTACCCTATTGAACACATTCTATGAAGCTAATATCACCCTCATACCCAAACCAGGAAAAAAACACATCAAGGAAAGAAAATTTTAGACCAATATCCTTGATGAATATAGATGCAAAGATCCTTAACAAAATATTGGCAAACCGTATCCAAAAACAAATTGGGAGGATTGTGCACCACGATCAAGTGGGGTTCATTCCTGGAATGCAAGGGTGGTTCAACATTTGTAAATCAATAAACATGATCCATCATGTCAATAGACTTAAGGATAAGAATCATATGGTTATTTCAAATGACACAGAAAAATCGTTTGACAAAATACAACACCCCTTCATGCTCAAAACACTAGAAAAAATAGGGATAGTAGGAACATACCTGAACATTGTAAAGGCTATTTTTGCTAAGCTCATGGCCAACATCATTCTTAATGGAGAAAAACTGAAACCATTCCTTTTAAAACAGGAACAAGACAGGGATGTCCTCTTTCACCACATCTATTCAACATTGTCCTCAAAACTCTAGCCAGAGCAATTAGACAGACTAAAGAAACGAAAGGGATACGAATAGGAAAAGAGGAACTTAAGCTGTCACTATTTGCAGATGACATGATTGTATATTTAGAGGATCAAAAATCCTCCTCCAGAAAACTTCTAGACCTCCTCAATGAATTCAGCAAAATAGCAGGCTATAAAATCAACATGCATAAATCTACAGCATTTTTATAAGCAAGCAACGAAACAGCTGAAAGGGAAATGAGGAAAACAACCCCATTTTCAATAGCCTCAAAAAATAAAATTCTTGGAAATCATTCTAACCAAAGAGGTAAAAGATCTCTACAATGAAAACTATAAAACATTGAAGAAAGAAATTGAGGAAGACCTTAGAAGATGGAAAGATCTCCCATGTTCTTGGACAGGCAGAATTAATATTGTCAAAATGGCCATACTACCAAAAGTGCTATACAGATTCAATGCAATTTCAATTAAAATCCCAATGTCGTACCTTACAGAAATAGAGAAAGCAATCATGAAATTCATCTGGAAGAATAAGAAACCCAGAGTAGCTACACCAATCCTTAGCAGGAAGAGTGAAACAAGGGGGTATCACAATACCAGAACTTCAACTATACTACAAAGCAATAGTAACAAAAATAGCATGGTATTGGCACCAAAATAGACAGGTAGATCAATGGTACAGAATAGAGGACATGGACACAAACCCAAATAAATACAATTTTCTCATACTAGACAAAGGTGCCAAAATATGCAATGGAGAAAAGATAGCCTCTTCAACAAATGGTGCTGGGAAAACTGGAAAACCATATGCAACAGAATGAAATTAAACCCCTATCTCTCACCCTGCACAAAACTCAACTCACAATGGATCAAGGACCTTGAAATCAGACCAGAGACCCTGCATCTTATAGAAGAAAAAGTAGGTCCAAATCTTCAACTTATCAGCTTAGGATCAGACTTCCTTAACAGGACTCCCATATTACAAGAAATAAAAGCAAGAATCAATAACTGGGATAGATTCAAACTAAATAGCTTTCTCTCAGCAACGGAAACTATCAGCAATGTGAAGAAAGAGCCTACAGAGTGGGAGAATATCTTTGCCACTCATTCTTCAGATAGAGCACTAATTTCCAGAATATATAAAGAACTCGAAAAACTCTATACCAAGAATACAAATAAGCCAATCAACAAATGGGCTAAGGATATGAACAGATACTTCACAGAAGAAGATCTACAAGCAATCAACAAACATATGAAAAATGTTCACCATCTTTAGTAATAGGAGAAATGCAAATCAAAACTACACTAAGATTCCATTTCACTCCAATTAGAATGGCAATTATCAAGAATACAAGCAACAATAGGTGTTGGAGAGGATGTGGGGAAAAAGGTACACTCATACATTGCTGGTGGGGCTGCAAATTAGTGCAGCCACTCTGGAAAGCAGTGTGGAGATTCCTTAGAAAACTTGGAATGTACTTACCATTTGACCCAGCTATCCCACTCTTCGGCCTATACCCAAAGGACTTAAAATCAGCATACTACAGAGATACAGCCACATCAATGTTCATAGCTGCTCAATTCACCAGACTGTGGAACCAACGTAGATGTCCTTCATCTAGGAATGGATAAAGAAACTGTGATATAGATATATATATATATATATATATATATATATATATATATATAACTCAGATATAAAGAATAGTAAAATTATGGCATTTGCAGGCAAATGGATGAAATTGGAGAATATCATGCTAATTGGGATAAGCCAATCTCAAAAATCCAAAAGACAAATGATCTCACTGATAAGCGGATGATGACACGTAATGGGGGGTGGGATGGGGGCAAGAATGGAGGAAGGAGGGACTGTATAGAGGGAAAAGAGAGGTGGGAGGGGTGGGGGTAAGGAAAAAATAACGGAATGAATCAAACATCATTACCCTATGTAAATGTATGACTATGCAAATGGTATGCTGTTACTCCAAGAACAAACAGAAACAACACGTATCCCATTTGTTTACAATAAAAATAAATGAAAAAAAAAGAGTTGGAAGCAAACCGAGGTAAAGATTAACATGAAAAAACAAACAATAACAAACAAACAACAAACAGCACAAGATAGAAACACGTGACAGCCATTCTCTACTGCATCCCAGTTTTCATACCTTAGTCACGATCCATTTACTGGAGTGCTTGACCTTGACTGAGGCTTCTTGAGACTCACGGTCACTTGATACACCTTTTGGCAGTACAAGCACTTGATACACTTAAAGATTTACAACCAAGAGCTTGATATACCCCCAGAGGAGAGTCCCTGATACATTTCGAAAGATTTACAATCAGGCACTCTGAACTTCTAAGGAATTACAATCAAGTCAAATGCAGAGAACAAATGAGGTACCTCCAAACACATGCAGCTCTGTCCTCCTTCAAAGCCTCTGGAATCACAGAAGTGAGCCACACCAGACTCTGGAATTACAGGTGTGAACCACAACCGGTGCTCTTTTAAGGGTGGGCTCCAATCGGTCACCACAGGAGGTCCAGACCCTGGAAAAGCACAGAGCTACCACAGTGACAGAGGGAGGGCACCTCTGTCTGCTTTAGAGAATCCAGGACTTTCCTTGTGCCCAAGAGCCAGAGCTTTGACTCCAGTGATCATCTCGCTGGGGCCTCCAAAATGTTATAGTGAGATCACAGTAAATCACCAAGTGGATCTTAAGGCAGGAGACAGAACCATCTTTATTCACCACCTGGCCATCCAGATTCACCAGCTGGTGGAATGGAGGAGGGGCAGGCTGCAAGTCTGCACCCTTCAATCCCCTCCAAGGGCTAGAGTACACCTTTTATAGCATAAGTAAAGCTTGTCGGTACATTAATCATAGGTGGCTGTTGCTATGACAATCAGAAAATGGTTGCTAACCTTTAAACAAATGTTAGAGTACACAGCCCAAGAAAAATGGAACCCAGAGGGAGAACAATATTACATTGTATAAGAATTGCCATTTTGTGTTGCCAAACATGCTATGCTAGGTAACTGTTGATGGATACAGAGGTAGAATTTTCTCATGGGAGAAGCATTTCTTATATGACATGGAGTCTTAGGGTAAAATGGAGTGTGTTTGGTCATTGCCCATATAGCCTGGTCAGTAACAGTATGCTCTCCTGCCTCCTAGTATCACACACTATTGCAGGGGACTAAAGGGCCAGGAGACTCCAAAAGGCTAAGCAGGTTGGAGGAAAGTGTAGCATTCTTAACCTTTTGCCCACAGGCCTGTCCTTTGCACAAAGAGGACACCATGGCTGAGAGTCTTTTCCCTCTCTGAGATGGAAAGTTAAGGAAATGGATTCTTCCAGTACTGGGGTCACTTACTCCCAGGTGAACAGCCCATTTGAGCTCTGGAAAAAAGTCTCTTACCAGGACACAGAATTGTGCATAGAACAGAAGCTTGATTACCAGAATTGGACTCTTTCTCTGTCCATCTTGGCCAGTAGGCTCTGTCGATATTCTAATAGCTTCCAGAGTGAAATGTATCATGTTTCCTCTTTGTTTATTTGTCACAGCTACTGTTACATCACTGTAATAACTACATTCCTTCATTTCCAAAAATATTAACCAGGAGGAACTAGAGCTATTCTTGGAAATTTTTGGCAAACCTAGAACTTTCATTCAACTGTTGCTTCAGTCAGTGGCTGCATACAATTTCAGAGAAAATTTAACACTGGAAACCATAATAGAACAGGAAGCAGATTTATGCACAGCCAGGTTAAAGAGAAATGAAGGAAAATATCACAGTAGTTTGTTTTATTTTATTTCTTTCATTTTTCTGGTTTTTATTTTTTTCTCGATTCCAGGGATTGACCCCAGGAACACTTAAACACTGAGCCACATCCAGGCTCTTTTTATATTTTTAATTTTGAGGCAGTTTCTCCCTAAGTTTCTTAAGTTCTGGCAGGTTACTGTGGCCAGCTTTGAACCTGCCATCCTCCTACCTAGCCTGGAGAGCCTCTGGGATTACAGATATGCACCACCAAGCCGGGCATACTGAAGATATCTGAATCAGAGAGGGAGAAAACTATTGAGATATAGGAGTGACATGATCCATGGAAGCAGGGAGCAAGGAGAAGTGTCACAGTTGTTACAATCCACAGATGAAAATGTTTGTATACACATGTACATACACATATATATTATGATAATATTTTAAAATAATTGTATATTCTATACTCTATATTATTCATAGACACACACACACACACACACAAGAATGAAAACCTGGGATCCACAGCATGTATAGAACTGGAGATCATCACATAATGTGAAACGAACCAGGACAGAAAGACAAGTGCCACAGGATCTCACCCATGTGTGAAATAGAGAGAAGCTCATCTCTTAGAAGCTGAGAGTGAGTTGTGCTTACCAGAGGCCACAGACAGCAGAAGGTGGGGAAAGATGGGACAGGCTGGTCAATGGGCTCCATGATACCACTGGAAAGGAGCAAGAAACTGGTGCACAATTGCAGAACGTGTTGACTGCACATGGCACTAACATACTGTGCATTTGAAAAACTTGAGGAAGGGGTCTTGAGGGTTTTCATGACAGAGACATGATAAATGTTCAATAAATGAATGTGTTTAACCTGACTTAAACATTGCACCAAACATAACATGGTGTCCCACTAATGGACACAACTTTTGTGTTTTCATGTATTATCTATTGTGTGTATTGAAAGCATCACTACAGGGGAAAACAGATGGAAATGGCATAATTAGTGAGAGATGAAGAATACCTAATCAGAAACCCCATTGGAATAGGTGGAGAAATGATTAAGAGAAATCTTCTTCATCTGAGGAGGCATTTTCATGCTTTCCTTTTATAATATCCAGATTTTGTTGTTTTTTGTTAATCTCAACTTGTCTTAAAGTATTACTCTAATAGGAGAATGCAAAAATAATAATGTGCATGAAAAAACTCAACATAGAAATCAGCACTTAGAACTAATATTTCAGTTTTGCTACTTAATATAAAAATTGGGTAAATAAATATAAGTATTTATTTACCCAATTCCTCGTTCTCCTACAAGAATGTAAAGAGGTTAAAACAGTTGAAGAAGGAATTAATGAAGCACAAAAACTCAATTGATTAATATTGGGAAAATGATCAATTTTATTAATCATATTATAAAAGTATAACATAACATATAGACAAAATAAATTAAATTTTATAAATACTTAAATAAATATATATTTAAACTGATAAATAGAGAACAGCAAGGATATAAGTCTAGTTCATATAGATTTGAAACCAATGTTGCATAAACTCCTGATTACATCTGACAAATTGGTTGAATTTTCTTGTCAAAATTACTGCAGGAATGACTCTTTGAAACTGCAGACTTGAGGGAGTGTGGTAAGGTGTATCCTCAGTGAGAATCATCTCCCTGTTGGACCAGGTCTCATTCCTTACTCCTTAGTCTTTCATACAAGTTTGCTGATGAAGAGAAGGATCTCACGATTTCTGCTCTGACCACCTCCCAGGCACAAGGGAGGTGTTTCCTCCCCTTCAGGTAGACAGTGAGCCTGTGGAAGTACCTCCTCAGAGCCCTCAGGGGAGCCTCTTCCACCTCCACCTGCTGGGTCACACAGGCTTTCAGGTCATCCAGCTGCTGATAAAGGCCAGTGAGGAATGTGTCCAGGAGGGTCTTGTCCCAAGCAGCAAAGGACTCCTGGGTGCTGAAGAGGTTGAAGACCTGCTGGGTCATCTCGTGGAGGACAGAGACAGCTTGAGCCTTCTGCACCTGCTCACCACCCAACTGCTCCTGGGGGAAGGCAAAGTCCTTTCTGTAGCTGAGGCAGGACAAGGTGGGAACTCTCCTCATTTTCTCCAGGAGCATCAGGGCCCCCTCCTCATGTCTCTCAGGAGTTTCAAGACCCAGGTTGTAGATCTGAGTCGGGTCACAGCCCAGAGCACAGATAGACTTGTAGCTGAGCACCACCAGGGGCAGCAGGAAATCCAAGGGCAAGGCCATTGGGGATCTTGCAGATGCTGCTGGACTGCCTGAGGTGGGTTATCCTGAACCTTGCTTCTAGGTTCTCTGAAGCCCTTGATTTGGTCCCATGTCTTAAATAGGAACCAATATACTTTCAATTTCCTGAATGTCATCCCCAAAACTTTCCATTTCTGTTTTTACTTTCCTTTATGCTTTCACTACATGTGTACAAAGCAGTGTTTCCCAACCATTTTTTCATTATTTATTATTCATCCCCTGCTCCCAGACACCTTTTTAGTGTTATTTTCTGAACTGAAATTCCTATTAGGTTTTTTTTTTGGGGGGGGGGGGGCGGGGGAGATATTGGGGCTAGAACCCAGATGCACTTTACCACTTAACCACATCTGTGCTCTTTTATTTTATTTTGAGACAGGATCTCATTAAGTTCCTCAGAGCCTCACTCCTTTGCTGAGACTGGTCTGGAACTTTCAATCCTCTTGTTTCAGACTCTGGAGTCACTGGGATTAAATGTATGCACAACCACACCCAGCCTATTATATTTTAATAACAGGTATACTATATTTGTATTTATATACCCAATGAATATGACTAATTTATAAGTTAGTGTTGAATTTAAACTTTGTATTCAATGTAGAGTTTAAAATGTTTTTTTAAAAATTCAGTTCAAAGTTAAGCGGAAAAGCTATTGGCATTGAACTTAATTTTCAGAACAAATTTACTCAGTGACTTTAATAAAACTAACTTACTTATAGAAATCATATGTATCAAATTCAAGTGCAAATAAACACTTTATGAAAACGTAATATAGCAATGTAATGAAATACTTAAAATCATTTAAGTGCTGCAAGCTATGGAAAATTGTTTTCTTAACATTTATTTCTGGTGTACCTTGCTTTATGTTCAATGAGAAAATTTTTGAATGCTCTCTTTGCTTGATATACTTCAGATAATTGTTATTTCCTTCTCTTCACTACAGGACATACTTATTGGGTTGTTGAATAATATTAATAAAATTAATAGGATACAAAACTGTATTTAATTCTGAAAGCCCCCAACATATTCATAAGTACTGAGAGTCTAACATAACAAACATTTACATGAAAGATAATGACAGCCCATTCATACACGGAGACTACCTCTCAGGACATAACTTGAAGATCCAGCTACTCAGGAAAGTCCTCCAATCCCAGCCATCTATTTGTCACAGGTTTGAAGCACTGATTTTGCATATACTTTTCTTATCTCCATGAACTCAGCGTCCATGCTTTCCATATTATACAAAAGAAAGCCTAATGACTTCTTTTTCCCAGTGCTGGGGATCAAATCCTGAACCCTGTTAGGCTAGGCAAGCACTCTACCAGAGAGTCACATCCCCAGCCTAGAAAACCTAGTGAGAAATGATACTAAGGTATAAGATTTTGTTAGATAGTGTAGGGCTTTGTGCACCACAAACCATTATAATAAATAAGATTTATTCAGACCTCAAAGGAGTAATTTTCACACTTATGGAACCAATTCCATGACAATGACAAAACAATATTGAGAAAAAGTCATCAATTTTTTTTTCATTTAATTACCAACTTTTTAAAGAATTTGCAGAGGTCCAATCCTAATAGAGTCTTATAAAACCAAAGGAAATCAACTTTTTCCTAAATGCCAAGACTGGGATCTAAAGATATCAAGGTCAATGGCCTATGCAATTGTTCTATATAGCAAGCAAGACACAGGTATTTTCTGTCTCATTTTCTTTTTCTTAGAAAGCAAAGTTTTCACTTTTTGCCTCCCATTGACTCGGGACACAAAAAAGCACAAATGTATGTTTAGAGGTGATAAAAATATAAGGAAAACTATATCTCACTTTGAAAAAAAGACTAAAAATAACGACTTTCTTCTCAGCAAAGATGGAAATTATGGGATGGGCTAAAGGAGAGGTGAGATGGGTAAAACAATGTAAAGGAAAGTATCAAGCAGGTGTGAGCTTAAAGAGTAATTAAACCCTCATCCAGGACTTATATTCAGCTTTGCTGAATCCAGGTTTCAAAGAGTCAGGAAGCACAAAACAATAAAATCACAAGTTCATATGCAAGAAAGGCTAATTTGTGAAATCTCAGTATTTTCTGTAGATAATGATAAGTGTTAGATGAAATTTGTTTGTTCTCCCCTAAGGAAGAAAAACCTCAAGGATCAATATTCTTCCTGTCATTTTTCTGACAAGAAGCAAGGAATATGTACTTTCAAAATTTATTTTCCCCAAGTGAAGGGAGTTATATAATAGATTATGTTAATAAAAAGAAATATCTAAGTTGTGTAAAGTGTTTGTTTTTAGTCATACACTGCTCTGAGATTTTGCAAAATTGACCCTTACCTTACTAGTAGCAATACACTTGCTTTTCATATATCAAACATGTTCCATGTGCTCAGCCCATCAAGTCACCAGAGAAACCAGTGACCAAAGCAGTGAGAGCTTCTGCCGTTGTCCCATTTACAAAAGAAAATTGGAAGTGCAGGTGGCTCATGAATAGGGAGTCGCTGCTGGAACCCAGTGCGCCTTTCTCTCAGTCCCCAGCTCTCACTTGCTCTCTGGGGACATTTCTGGCCATGAGAGCCAGAGCTGATTGCTAGACTGATCAATATTTTCCAGCAGAGCCCTGCCTCACCAATGGCAGTCTTTCAATTCAGCTTCCGTTCCTCCCCTTCACTTTTGCCAGGCATGTTACGTAATCTCAAAATTGGCTCTGCTTTACTTACCAATGTTGAACCCTGGTTTGTCTTCCTTCAAATGTATCTTCAAGAACTTAAATGTGTTTGTTAAACAGAGTGTGCACCTCAGTGATTATTTATGAACAATTCTTGGAAATTTAAATATTTTTATGCTTGCATTCAAATATTCATAACGTTCTGCATTCCTTTCATCACAAGCCCAAGGCTGTGAGTCATGACCAAGCCAGAGGCTTGAGAAAAATTACAACTAAAGCAAAGAGCTAAGGCTCAGAACTCACAGCTGATGAGGCTCACCAAGGTAATTAAGGGTGTGGAAATGGGAGTGATGAGGAGAGTCCAGCGTACTCAAGGTGGAGGACTGAGATGACAAAAGGCTCTGGGTCACCTGCCTTGCTAGTTGCTTCATGCTTCCTGTTTATAGCCTATAAATTTGCTGCTGGGTTCATTATAGAGACTTATTTGGAGAAGTGGGCCCAAATAATGGAAAATGTCAGGTTAAAACAAAAGAAAAGATGTTGGGGAGAAGAACGTATTTGCAGTGGTCAAACACAATTTGACCTAAATGAACCCAGAAATGGAGGAAGCTCTGCATTTGACTCTCTGATGAGTCAATATCCATTGGTGGATACTGACTGATGTGAAAACTACTCACCTTTATCCTTCCATTCTTCCAGGTCTACACACACACACACACACAAACACACACACACACACACACAAATGCACTCAGAGTAAATTAGCGTTTTCTTCCTTTATCTTTATTTATTTCTATGGGCCATGGACTCCATTTCAGTTGGATTTCCAGATTTGGCATGCAATAAGTAGAACACTGCTTGAGGCTGAAAAAACAGTGGATTTTACATCCTTGATCCAAGGTTTCTCCTGACAAGATTCTCCTTGTTCTGTACACATGATTATATTCCCTCTTCTGACAACCAGGGATGGAGATTTTAACAAGTAGGCCTATTTTTCCTCAGAATACCTACCTCCTCTGGAATTCAGACGTTATTTTTGAGCACAGTAATCTTCAAACCTAGGCATTTTATCCAATCTAAATGAATTAAGGAGCTCATTCTATATTTATGAAGGGAATATTGTTTAATACTGGTATAAAAAATAATGCCATTGCACATAAGATATATGATTTGAAAAGACATTAGACATGAAGACACTTTTTCAATTCTTCATGATTCTTGGGGAAAAGCTACAATTGAGGATTTTGAGGCATTTTGGGAAAAGAAAAGAACAACCATTTCCTTGCAGAGATATTTTCTTCAAATGTGTAATTTTAATATTCAGAACGTCTGAATGATTAACAGTGTCCTGGTTACAATTTGGAAACTCAATGTCCCCTTTTGTTTTAGTGATCATCAAGGACCTGAAAGGAAAAGTCTGATCATACTTTCTTCTCTCCCCAGGTAATAAGGACATGACTTAATATTTTGCATATGCTCCAAGCACTTTAGCCCATAACTTTGGCTAACCCTAACCCTAACAGTAACCTGACTTTAAGAAGCAACTTAAGTGACTCTTTCACAGAGTTGATGATTGTAAGTACCTTAACAAATGACATCTTTTCTCATGACATTCAACTTTGTGGAATGAGACTTTGGAACAGAATTAATTTTCTAAAGGACATACTTCAAGAAATAGGTTATTTTTCCTACTTAAAACAGGTTTAGTACACACAGTGTGAAAATGAAGACTGGTCTTTCAAAGAACTTGTCTTGTCTTCCGAAGTTATCCAGCAATAATGCCTTCCCCAACATCTTTGCACCCTGGGGTTTTTGGGGGTGGCATATGACATATGCATAAACCCACCCCAAGAACATATGGATGGAAGTGATCTTTTCCTGCTTAGTCTTAGTTGGAAGTTGGCTCTGTCTTTCAGACATTTCTAAGGGGAGATACATTTCAGCTGTCTTTTTAATTTTCTTATTTATTTATTTATTTATTTATTTATTTATTTATTTATTTATTTATTTAATATGTCGTTCTGTGGATCCAAACCAGTGACTCACATGTACTAGGCAAGCGCTGTACCACGAAGATAAAACCCCAGACCTTAACTGTCTTAATAGCAGAAAGATTTTCTTGTTTTTCGGTTCACATTTCAAAGGAGCCACATCAAGGTTCATAGCAGCTCAATTCACAATAGCCAGACTATGGAACCAACCTAGATGTCCTTCAATTGATGAATGGATGAAGAAACTGTGGTGTATATATATATGTATATATATATATATATATATATACACAATGGAATATTACTCAGCTATAAAGAATAATAAAATTATGGCCTTTGCAGGCAAATGGATGAAATTGGAGATATCATGTTAAGTGAGATAAGCCAATCTCAAAAATCCAAAAGAGGAATGATCTCACTGATAAGCGGATGATGACACTTAATTGGGGGGTGGGAGGGGGACAAGAATGGAGGAAGGAGGGACTATATAGAGGGAAAAGAGAGGTGGGAGGGGTTGGGGGGAAGGAAAAATTAACGGAATGAATCAAACATCATTCCCCTATGTAAATATATGAATATGCAAATGGTATGCTGTTACTCCATGTACAAACTGAAACAATATGTATCCCATTTGTTTACAATAAAAATAAATTAAAAAAACAACAACAAAAAAAGAATCTTATCAAAATATCTCTGTATCCTTCCATTGCTCCCCTATATTTTAATCTATTGTTTCATAGTTTGGGGTCTTTCTTTTCCGTTGTCGTTGCGATTTGAATTGATCTTTGTAACTGGTGTGTAACTGGAGTCTGGTTCCACCCTTCTTCATATGTATGCACTGTTTTCCTGCCAGTATTGATTGAAGAGATTTTTTTCCCTCTAATGTGTGCTCTTGACCTCTTTGTTGAAGTTTATTTAGCTGTTTTTGTGGAATAATTTCTTTTTTTTCTATTATATCCCACAGTCTGTGTATTTTTAATTAAATTTTTATTTGTTTTAATTAGTTATAGATGACAGTAGAAAGTACTTTGATGCATCATATATAATGGAGTATAATTTCTCATTCTTCTGGTTATACATGATGTAGAATCCCAGAAGTTGTATGATTATATATGTACATAGGTTAATAATGTCTGATTCCTTCTACTATCCTTCCTACCCCCATACCCACTCCCCTTCCTTCACTCACCTCTACCTAAATCTGAAATAGCTCTATTCTTCCCTAGCCACCCCCCATTGTGAATTAGCATCCACATATCAGAACAACATTCAGCCTTTGGTTCTTTGGGATTGGCTTATTTTGCTCATCATGATATTCTCCAGCTCCATCCAGTTCCTGGAAAATGCCACAATTTCATTCTTCTTTATGGCTGAGTAATAGTCCATCATATATATATATATATATATATATATATATATATCCACATTTTCTTTATCCATTCATCTGTTGAAGGGTATCTAGGTTTGTTCCATAGTTTAGCTATTATGAATTGAGCTCTT
The DNA here is from genome assembly GCF_902686455.1 of Sciurus vulgaris. NCBI lineage: Eukaryota > Metazoa > Chordata > Mammalia > Rodentia > Sciuridae > Sciurus > Sciurus vulgaris. The sequence goes on from NC_136476.1 coordinate 40,028,864, forward strand.
ATAAACACTGATGTGGTTGCATCCTGGTAATATGCTGATTTTTAAGTACTTTAGGTATAAACCAAGAAGTGGGATAGCACCAATTTGCATTCCCACCAGCAATGTATGAGCATACCTTCCCCCCAACATCCTCACCAACATTTGTTGTTATTTGTATTCTTGATAATTGCCATTGTGCCTGGAGTGAGATGAAGTCTTAGAGCAGTTTTTTTTTTTTTTATTGTAAACAAATGGGATACATGTTGTTTCTCTGTTTGTACATGGAGTAAAGGCATACCATTTGTGTAATCACAAATTTACATAGAGTAATGTTGTTTGATTCATTCTGTTATTTTTTTCCTTCCCCCCACTCCTCCCACCCCTCTTTTTCCTCTATACAGTGCTTCCTTCCTCCATACTTGTCCCCCTCCCTAACCCTAACTCTAACTCTAACACTAACCCTTCCCTCCCCGCATTATGAGTCATCATCCACTTATTAGCGATATCATTCCTCCTTTGGCTTTTTGAGATTGGTTTATCTCACTTAGCATGATATTCTCCAATTTCATCCATTTGCCTGCAAATGCCATAATTTATCATTCTTTATGGCTGAGTAATATTCCATTGTATATATATACCACAGTTTCTTTATCCATTCATCAATGGAAGGACATCTAGGTTGGTTCCACAGTCTGGCTATTGTGAATTGAGCAGCTATGAACATCGATGTGGCTGTATCTCTGTGGTATGCTGATTTCAAGTCCTTTGGGTATAGGCCAAGGAGTGGGATAGCTGGGTCAAATGGTGGTTCCATTCCAAGTTTTCTAAGGAATCTCCACACTGCTTTCCAGAGTGGCTGCACTAATTTGCAACCCCACCAGCAATGTATGAGTGTACCTTTCTCCCCACATCCTCACACAACCTGTTGTTGCTTGTATTCTTGATAATCGCCATTCTAATTGGGGTGAGATGGAATCTTAAGGTGGTTTTGATTTGCATTTCTCTGATTGCTAAAGATACCGAACATTTTTTTCATGTATGTGTATCCTTTTTTTATCATAGCACATGTTTTTCCGGTTTGTTTTGCCTATTATCACTTTTATACTGCCTCCAGCTTGCATTTAATCCAGATGTGGGCAACTCTGAGGATAACAGAGGAGAGTCACAAAAACCAACTCACAGAAGGTTGATCACCAATGCAAGTCACTCCAACACTCAGCCTGTATGGCAGATCATCCTCACCTGAGTGCTTCACCAAGATAATGATACACTCAGACACTGAAACGACCACCTTCAGAAAGCTGAAATCAACAGAATGGAAGACCAGTCACTGTTGTTAGATCCTTGCAAGTGGTAACTCAGTCCTCTCAGTAACACTCCTTTATAGAATCTATTGGCAAAAAATATGAATCTGGAGTACTTAACCTAAGATCTAGTGTCAATACCACAGGGAGAGTTGAGACAAGCGTATCCGAAAGACTCATCTAAATAAAAAGAAGACCAGTGAGGCACGTGGAATTTCTGAACCAAGAAGAAGACACAGCATGGGTGAAGTAGATAAGGGAGTTAAGATAAAAAGTTCCAATTCACAATCGCCAAGTTACGAAACCAGTCTAGGTGTTCATCAAGAGATGAGTGGATGAGGAAAATGTGGTATATACATATATAATAGAGTTTTGTGCAGCCATAAAGAAAAAGAAAAATCGTGACATTTTCAGTTACATGGGTAGACCCAAATATCATTGTTAAGAAAATCAGCCAGACTCAAAAGGTCACGGTTTGTATGTTTTCTCTCAAAAGTAGAAGCTGGAGAGGGAAAAAAAACAAAAAACAAAAACGGAGGGGGGAAGAAAAAGAATTATAAAGGAAATAGAAGGGAGACCAGAGGAGTGAAAATCAGGATTCAGATGAGGAAAGAGGGGAAGGAAAAGGGAGGCACTGGTCAAAGACATTGACCACAGTAAGTTATGTGCAGATATGAATATATCACTATGAGTTCCACTACCATGGACATTTAGAAAGTACCAGTGTAAAGACTGAAAATAAATGCATAATGATAAAAAGTAAAGGAGGTGCCCCATTGTTGCTGAATGTTCTCAAATGCCTGCCCGTGACCCTGTAGTTCAAGTGCTGTTCACATATTGCTTGTTTTTAAAGGAGCTGCATCACGACTAGGACTGAGAGATTCCGTGGGTTGCTCTGGCCTCATGAATAGTCTCCCTTGCTGGGCGCTGTGCTGGCCCTACTGGAGCAACCCTCCACCCTGCCAGGGCTCTGCAGTCTACTGTGCTCTCCCTGTCACCCATGCTGGGGACACTGATGCTGTCCTTATCTCTGGGGGAGGATTCTGCCCCAGCCTTCACTTCAGTCATCTCTCTGTGTTACAGGAGACTAGCTGAATGATTCTGAATCCAGAAATCAGATGTTGTCTTCTGAAGAAAAAACAGACTCAATTGATTTGGTTCCATATCCTGAGGACCAGCCAGTGTTCCAGTAGACACATATAGTATCTATCTTATCCTTCCATGTTCTCATGCTGGTTCCTTCAACTTCCTGTTTTTAGACATGAGATCCGATATTGTGACCACATAAGAGTTGTATTCTGAGTGTAGTCACTTGTTGGTGGAATAAGAACATGGAAACCTATAAACAGAAACACAGTTAAGCTGCTGGATTCTTTGACAGTTCATTGGGTAAAGAGGAATGGACAGGTCCTCTTCTCATTACTGTTTCTGTGCTAGGCTGAACATCAGTGGGTACTGACCTTCATAACTCAGGCTTTAGTAGACAAGAAGAGTCAAGTGCAGCCATGTTCACATTCCTGGTCATGCAGTTCGAAAAACTTGATTGTCTCCAGGTTGTGCTGTGTTGTGATCCCTGGCCCCTTTGTACACTCCTCCTATCTTTTGGTGCCCCTTCTTATTGGGCTGGATGTTCCAGGGTGTGGATGGGGGTGGGTGAAGCACAGCCTGTGTCTGTAGTGAGGAACACTTGACACCTCAGTGTTGATTCCCTCCCCATAGCCCACCTGTGCCCCACACTCCCTCCACCCTACCTCAACGTTCCCCATTCTGTTGAATATATACGAGGTTACTATAATTAGGATTTGAAGCAATATGTGCCCACACTGATTTTCAGTGAAAAGTTATATTATGAAGTTTTCATATAATTTTTCCAAATTATATAAACATAAAATATGATATGAATATGATAAAAAATTGCATGAAGTGTCAGTAAGTACTAAGCAAAGAATGGAAGAAGTCATAATGGTTGAAAGATGTCAGTGCTCAAAGACAGTCAGGTTCATCAAGAAAGCATCAACAGAACCCTGGTCCTAAACTAGTTACCTCACAAGGAGTAGACAAGGAAAGAATGAAAGGGGCCAAAATTTCTAAATAAACTGGGGCTCTCTAGCCCAGCAATGTGAGGGAAGCAATGGAAAGCTCTAGTCTCATCTCAGGGTGAGATTTCAGAGACCTCAGCCCAAGCAAAGTCCCCTCCTTTCCCCTGTGCTGTTCACAATCACATCCTGATCCATGTACCAATCTCAGTGCTGAAAGAGAGCCTGAAACCCTCCTGGTCCTACCCAGAGTCCACTGGGTCAGCGGTCAGCTGTGTCCTCCGAAGTCCTTTACTCTCCTCTGTGCTCTGATGGCCACGTCCAGGCAGAACCGATACAAGCTCATGACCTATGCAGAGGAGCACCAACATCTTCATGTTGGCTGTAAAGTAAAAGAATGGAATCTGACAGTAGGAAGGAATTGGTACAAGGGACAATTTGCTCTTAATAAGGAGTTAATGCACCATTCACCACATTGTCCTATCTTTTCAGCTCCACACCAGGTGGGCAGCTCTCCTGCCTCCTGTCCTGTGTCCTGAGAAAATGGAGGTACTGATGGGTCAGGAGGGCCTGGACCACCAAACAAGTTGCATTCTACCCTTTGTCTCCACAGACCTGACCTTTGCTCAGAGAACAGAATCTGCCTGAAACTGGGAGCATTTTCCCTAAGATTAAATACCAAAGAAAGTAGTTCATTCCAATATTAAAGAAAAGAGCCTCTTTTCCCCACTAGGTAAGACACTTGTGCCTTTTCCCCCTCTGGAGACCAACACTGCTGCAGCCCAACAATGCCAGCTCTCCACAGACTTGCTGACCTCCTCAGTCTTGGTGGCAAGCAGATGGTGATCCTCCTCTGTGACCTTGTCATAGCCTGAGAGGACAGTGGATCTTGCCATTTCCTTCTAGCTGCATCTACTGTGACATCATTGTAACGGGGACAAGTCCCCCTTTCCAAAAATATTCATAAGGAGTGAACAAGAACCACTCACATAGGAGTTTCTGACAAACTGAGAACTTGGACTCAACTTTTGCTGTCAAACGTGGTATCTGTACTACTAAAGGGAAATTGATGAAAAGAAACCACGAGGGAAGAGAAAACAGCTGTATGAATGTGCAGAGCAGGCTAATGAGGAGGGAAGGAACACCCCAAGTGGGGAATCCTGGAAGAAGGGGAAAATGATTATTGTGATGTCCTAATGGAGGAATGTGAGCCAGAGCAAATAAGGAGGAATGGGCCAGCCATCAGAATCATCCAGGGGAGTACCGTACCTATTTCCAGTCAGTTTCAGAGACTAACTTCTCCAGAACGGTCTACAAGCTGTCATGTTCTGACTCAACCTACAAGTAAGAGTTATCTTCCATGTGGAGAGTGACTATTCTTCAGTCTTCTCCAGAACTCTTTCCAGAATTCCTTTCTTTTTTAAAAATATCATGTTTTTGAAGGTAGTTCCTGAGAGAGGTGAGGTGTCACTACTCTGATACACATCCTTACATACATGGTAACCATTATCTTTGCCCTTAAGTAGTCTCTGCGTATAGGATAAACCCATGCTGTGGTTAGACTTCTGCATAGATCAGAAATCTGCCCCCAAATCTGTCACTGCCCTTGTCACATTAGGCCACCAGGGGGAGCTCTACCCTGAAAGTTTCCCTTAGCCTGTACGCAGTGGATGCTGCTTTCTGTTTCTTGTGGGTACAGCTACTATGACATCACATGCAACAGAAATTAAGGAGAGCTTTCCAGCAGATGTCTCTGCAAAACCTAGATGGTTTATGGAACTTCTGCTTCCTACTTGTGCTGTGCTGCTCTTTAGGGAAACCACGAAGCTGAAACCGCAACACACCAGAAAGCAGCTCTGTGTGAATGGGCAGGCAGGTGAAGGGAGACAATGACAAGGGTGCCCTGGGAATTCTACCTGAGACAGGAAGGAAGCTGTGATGCTATGGGAATGTGTCCAGGGATGCTGGGGGCAAAAGAGGGGGTGTGCCAGGAGCCAGAATCAAAAGGAAACACCATGAGTCTTCTGCACTTCCAGGGAGATGTTCGTTCTCACTCCCAGGTATTAGTGCAAGTCACCATTTCCTGACTGCACGTAAAAGTCCTTCTTTAAAGTGAAAAGAGCCATTCTTCAACCTCTGCAGAACTCATGACAGAATTATGGGCTTTCAGAATGCCTCCGTAAAGATTGGTTAGTGACCTCTTTAGGGGGAAAAGGCGTGAGAATTCTCTGGAAAAACAAGTGGTATCCTCCTAGACAGGAAAGAAAAATTAGAGAATGCCTACATAATTTTAAATCCTCAGTCTATGGAAGATATTGTGCTAAGGTCTTTGAGATGGAAGTATTTGTTTAGAACCCATTTTGAACCCATTTTATTTATAAGAAAACTGGGTTAAGAGGTTAAGTGAGTTGTGCTACCCCACACATACTCCTAGCAGAATGGAATTTCAATGCAAAATTATATTTTCTGTTTGACAACTGATATTGTAAATTATTTTTTATTCCTATTATAATTGTTCAATTTTTCTTTGGAATTATACACACCCCATTTGCACTTTACATTTTCATGATTCATGTTGTATTGTCAACTGATTTTGACCAATTTTTTTTTTTTTTTTTTTTTTTTGGTTTTAAGTAATAGAGTCACTGATGCATTTTCCTACTTTCAGTTAATAATGGAAATGTATCAGTCTTCATGTCCATGGCAATTTGGTTATGAATACCCACAAGAGATTGTAATATGTATAAAACTAGAAAAATTATAAATGGTAGTAAAAAGAATTCTTATCAAATTCAACAATATCAGAAAATGAAATGTGTTTTAACATAGGTGTAGTAACAATCACATGTTAGATAAATCAACAAAACCAACAAGTTTAGGAGTCATCATCTCATCAGTAGTAATAAATATTTTGATGGAAATGGAATAACTATGTCACAATTTAAAATAAACATGTGTTAGTCAGCTTTTGTCACTGTGGACAAAACACCTGACATAAACAACTTATAGGAAGAAAAGTATTTTGCCTCAGGAGGCTTCATTCCTTAGTTAACTAACTCCAATGCTCTGGGCCTGAGGCAAGACCGAACATCATGGTGACAGGGTCAAGCTGCTCAGCTCATTGCAGCTTCGGAGCAGAGAAAGAGCTAGGAAGCATTCAGGTCCAAGATGAACCCCTCCAGGGCAGGCCCTAGAGACCCACTTCCTCCAGCTAGCCCTGCCTCCTACAGTTCTCACCCCTCCCCCAAAGTCCATTCAGATATTAGTTGGTTACTCAGTTGATGAAGTAAAAGTCCTCATGATCCCAAGAGCTCCTCTTCACTGGGAACCAAGTCTTGAAAACTAAGTGTTTGGGGGAACACTTCGTCTACAAACTTTAACACTGTATTCAGCATATTAATATGATTTTCACTGCATCAATTACATAAAATCTATCCAAAAATATATTGGAGACAATGGGCAACTATGCACCCAAGAAAATGATCCATAATCTTTCCAGTTCTATTGCTTTTTCTTTTCCCACTTCAGCGTCACTAACTTCTGTCTTATCAACACCCCTCCTCTACCTGGAATGGTGACATTTCAGTTGAGCTTCTTGGTCCTTCCTTCTCCCTCTCACAGAGAAAACGTGGGGCAGTAAGACCCAGCAAATGGTGCTAAATAAAATTAACAAGCTTTTTCATTCTTACTCATTCCAAAGCCTTTAAGGTTTTACACCTCATAAAATTAGTTTATTATTGATTTACATAATATTTATGTTCATCTTGACATAATTATACAAGCATGGAATATAATTTGCACCAATTCAGTCCCTGACAGTTCTCCTGTCTCTTCCTTCTCCCCCACCATATCCTTTCCCCTACACTACTGATCTCTTTTCTTTCTATTTATGGTTAGTTTTAGTTATTGTAATATGAATATACATAAAGGTGAAATTCACTTACTACATTCACATATGGAGATAGGGAAGTTTGGTCAGATTCTTTCCTCAGTTCTTCCCTTTTCCTGCCTCTCTTTCTTTTTCCTTATTCCCTTTCTCTATACCACTCATCTCCTCATCTTTCTTTGAATTTCCCACCTCATTTTTTCTTTGTTTTTCTTGGTTATCCATTTAGTTATTTAGTTATTAGTTGTCAATGAACCTTTTTTATTTATATGGGTGCTGAGAATTGAATCCAGTGCATCACACATGCTAGGCGTACCACAAAGCTACACCCCAGCCCTTGGTTGTTGGTTTGTGGATTTTTTTTTTTATCTAGGTTCTTCATATGAGATAAAACAGGCAGCCTTTAACTTTTGGTTTATTTCACTTATCATCATGTTTTCCGGTTTCATCCATTTACTGGAAAATGCCATAATTTCATTATTCTGTATGTTTTAATAAACTCCATTAACTCTATTGTATGTATAGATGTGATATACATTATCTTTTGTAAATGGGAACAACAGAAGACGCTCTCACTATCTGCTTTGGTCACTGGTGTCTCTGGTGACTCAAAGGCTGAACAATGGTACATGTTAAGTATGTATGGAAAGCATGGGTATTGCTATTATTAAGGTAAGGATCCTTTTGGAAATTCTAGAGGCAGTGTCTCAGTGCTCATAAAAACTTTACACAACTTAGATATTTCATTCTTTTATTAACATGATTTATGTTATTTAACTCTACTAGCTTGAGGGGAAAAAAAGCAATTCTTTGCTTCTTGTCAGAAAAGTGATAGGAAGAATACTGAACCTTGAGTTTTCTTCTTCATTAGGGGAGAACTTGATACATCTAACACTTATCCATTATCCAGAGAAAATATTGAGATTTCACAAATTATCTTGACAAAAACTTAGACCTTATTATCTTTCTCATTGGATTTTCTAGGCTGGGGATGTGGCTCCCTGTTAGAGTGCATGCCTAAGCTCAGAAGGGCCCTGGATTTGATATCCAGCACTAGGAAAAATAAGTCGCAAGGTTTTCTTTATATGACATGCAAAGCATGGACATTGAGTTCATGGAGATAGGAAAAGTAAATGCAAGATCAGTGCTCCAAACCTGTGGCAAAGAGATGACTGGGACTGGAGGACTTTGCTGGGTGGCTGGATCTCCAAGTTACATCCTGAAAGGTGGCTTCCATGTAGGGATAGTCTGTGGTTACCTTCCATGTGGATGTTTCTTATGTTCAAAACGGTTCTTATGACTGTGTTATGGGCTTTTAAAATTAAATACAAAGTTTTTGTGTCTAATTTTTTAATTATATTAATGTTATTCAGTAAATCAATTATTATATCCTGCACTGAAGACAAGAAAATATCAATTCTTTGAAAAATATCAAGCAAAGAATGTAGTCAAAAATTTTCTCAATGGAGGTAAAGTGAAGTACACAAAAAATAAATGTTAAGAAAAGAATTTTCCATATTTTATAGCACTTAAACGATTTAAGTAGTTCAATGTTTTTTGCACATGAATTTGATACACTATGATTTCTGTAAATAGGTTAGTTATATTAAAGCCAGCAAGTATGCAACAGAATGAAACTAAACCCATATCTCTCACCATGCACGAAACTCAAAATGGATTAAGGACCTCGAAATCAGACCAGAGACCCTGCAGATTATAGAAGAAAAAGTAGGTCCAGATCTTCAACATGTCGGCTTAGGACCAGACTTCCTTAACAGGACTCCCATAGCACAAGAAATAAAAGCTAGAATCAGCCACTGGGATAGATTCAAACTAAAAAGCTTTCTCTCAGCAAAGGAAACTATCAGCAATGCGAAGAAAGAGCCTACAGAGTGGGAGAATATCTTTGCCAATCATACTTCAGATAGAGCACTAATCTCCAGAATCTATAAAGAACTCAAAAAACTCTACTCCAAGAATTCAAATAATCCAGTTGACAAATGGGCTAAGGAAATGAATAGACACTTCACAGAAGAAGATCTACAAGCAATCAACAAACATATGGAAAAATGTTCAACATCTCTAGTAATAAGAGAAATGCAAATCAAAACCACCCTAAGATTCCATCTCACCCCAATTAGAATGGCGATTATCAAGAATATGAGCAACAACAGGTGTTGGCGAGGATGTGGGGAGAAAGGTACACTCATACATTGCTGGTGGGGCTGCAAATTAGTGCAGCCACTCTGGAAAGCAGTGTGGAGATTCCTTAGAAAACTTGGAATGGACCCTCCATTTGACCCAGCTATCCCACTCCTTGGCCTATACCCAAAGGACTTAAAATCAGCATACTACAGAGATACAGCCATATCAATGTTCATAGCTGCTCCATTCACAATAGCCAGACTGTGGAACCAACCTAGATGCCCTTCAATTGATGAGTGGATAAAGAAACTGTGGTATATATATACAATGGAATATTAGCCATAAAGAATGATAAAATTATGGCATTTGCAGGCAAATGGACGAAATTGGAGAATATCATGCTAAGTGAGATAAGCCAATCTCAAAAAGCCAAAGGACAAATGATATCGCTAATAAGTGGATGATGACACATAATGGGAGGAGGGAAGGGTTAGTGTTAGGATTAGAGTTAGGGTTAGGGAGAGGGGCAAGTATGGAGGAAGGAAGCACTGTATAGAGGGAAAAGAGGGATGGGAGTGGTGGGGGGAAGGGAAAAAATAACAGAATGAATCAAACAACATTACTCTATGTAAATTTATGATTACACAAGTGGTATGCCTTTACGCCATGTACAAACAGAGAAACAACATGTATCCCATTTGTTTACAATAAATTTTAAAAAAAGCCAGCAAGTAAACAGAAAATTAAATTCAATACCAAAATCTTTTCAGATTAATTTTAACTTAATTTTTTTATTTAGACATTTTAAAATTTGTGTTGAATACAAAGTTTAAATTGCACAGTTTTGCTTATAAAGTAGAGATATACATTGAGTATATAAATACATACATGGTATACATTTTATTAAAATGTAATAGGCTGGGAGTGGTTGTGCACACCTACTATCCCAGTGACTCCAGCAGCTGAAAAAGAAGAAGGCCAACTAAGCAAAGCCCTAAGCAACTGAGTGAGACTATGTCTTAACATAGAAATAGAAAGGGCAGGGGATGTGGCCCAGTGGTTAAGCACTTCTGGGTTCAATACCCAGTACAAAAAAAAAAAAAAAGCAAAGAAAAAAATGTTAATAGGAGTTTCAATTGGGAAAATGATTCTAAAAAGGGGTCTCAGGGCAGGGGAGGGGGAAATCAATAATGAAAAAAATGGTTGGGAAACCCTATTCTAAGAATATTTAGTGAATGCATAAAGGAAAGCAAAAACACAAGTAGAAAGTACCAGGGGTGACATTCAGAAACTTGAAAGTATGTTGGTTCCTATTTAAGACATAGGAACAAATCAAGGGCTTCAGAGAACCTAGAGACAAAGGTTCAAGATCACCCATCTCAGGCAGCCCAGCAGCATCTGCAAGATCCCCAATGGCCTTGCCCTTGGATTTCCTACTGGCCCTGGTGGTGCTCAGCTACAAGTCCACCTGTGCTCTGGGCTGTGACCTGACTCAGATCCATAACCTGGGTCTTGAAACTCCTGAGAGAAATGAGGAGGGGACCCTGATGCTCCTGGAGAAAATGAGGAGAGTTCCCACCTTGTCCTGCCTGAGCTACAGAAAGGACTTTGCCTTCCCCCAGGAGCAGATGGATGGTGAGCAGGTGCAGAAGAAGGCTCAAGCTGTCTCTGTCCTCCACGAGATGACCCAGCAGGTCTTCAACCTCTTCAGCACCCAGGAGTCCTTTGCTGCTTGGGAGAAGACCCTCCTGGACACATTCCTCACTGGCCTCCATCAGCAGCTGGATGACCTGAAAGCCTGTGTGACCCAGCAGGTGGAGGTGGAAGAGGCTCCCCTGAGGGCTCTGAGGAGGTACTTCCACAGGCTCACTGTCTACCTGAAGGGGAGGAAACACCTCCCTTGTGCCTGGGAGGTGGTCAGAGCAGAAATCGTGAGATCCTTCTCTTCATCAGCAAACTTGTATGAAAGACTAAGGAGTAAGGAATGAGACCTGGTCCAACAGGGAGATGATTCTCACTGAGGATACACCTTACCACACTCCTTCAATTCTGCCTCTCATTCCTGCGATTATCATGACATGAACTTAATGAATTTTTTTAGATATTTTCAGGACTATTATAGAATATCACATTCCTTACCCATGACCCTTATGATGAATCTATTTATGTATTTTTAATTATTTAATTTTTACTATGTATAAAATCTTAATATTTGTTTATATAATCTCAGATATGTTTTTAAATTATGTCTGATAAAACATACATATTTAGTCAATTTTTTATTTTGCTACTTTCATTAAATTTTTATTATCAAAAGTTTATCTATATGTTTATTCTTGATAGAACTCATCAAACCTCATTTTGCAACTTGATTAAAAAGTGAATGGGGGCTAGAGGTGTAGATCAGTGATAAGGCACTTGCCTAGCATGTGCGAGGTACTGGGTTTGAGCCTCAGCACCACATTTTAATTAATCAATTCACGAAATGTATTGTGTCCATCTACAACTAAAAAATAATTTTAAATGAAAGGAATAATTGATTTACCACTAATGTTACATTATGCTCTACTTGAAAATTCACATCATATAATCAGGTTGTGAGCTGTTCTCAGGGTATTAAGGTGAATGCGATATACAGTTCCTACTCTCATCTATATTGTTTTGTTTTGTTTTGTTTTAGTTGTACATGGACACAACACTTTGATTTTTACGTGGTGCTGAGGAACAAACTCAGTGCCTCATATGTGCTACGTAAGCACTCTATTCCTGAATCACAACCCCAACCCTGTATCTGCAATTCTCTCAGTGGAATGTACATGCAGTATGTTCGGCCAAAAAAGTGAAAGTAGAGAAATCTTTTCTAAGTTGACTGATAGACATCAAAGTGCAAATGCTCAATGAATGTACAAGCTTGCAATTTGCATGAAATACAAAGTCTGATGGCAACTCTAAATGTCATGACTGGCAACTGAAAATCCAGCGAAGGAGATGGTCTTGGGGGAGAGAGTGTAGAGGGAGAAAAAGATTTAAACTTGATCTGGAGAATTTTTCAATTTTCATTAAAGGGAGGGGAGAGAAGATCCAAGAAAGCGACAGAGATTGAAGATTCTGATGTTAGAAGGATAACAAGAGAGACTAGCAGAGATAAAGTGTATAAGAAAATTAATTTGCTTAGAAGAAGCTGTTGATGAATGAACTGAAAACATGGATTGAATTTCTCATTATCGGGCTGTGGTGATCCCAATGAAAGCAGGTTGGGTAGAATTAATCAACCGAAACCATATTGGAGTAGGTAAAAGATGAATAAATGAAAAAAAGTTAATGAGAAAATACTAATGAGAGGTTATCTTCTGAGGCAGAGGTTAAAAGTAAGTAGGGTGTGATCTGAAAAGGATTATTTTGTTCTGGGCAAGGTTTTCACTTTTTGAAACATATTTTGTTCAGATAGATTTCATGGACTTAAGATATTGTCGAATCATATTAAATATATTTAATATTGTATTGATTTAAAATCATAGTATATTTAATTATAGTGAGCATTAATTCTCAGTTTGGTTGGTATCATGTTAAATACCAGTCAGTTCATCTGTGGATTGAAACCATCACTGTAGTGGGAAAACCAATGGAACTAGTGAGCATGAGAAGTGGATCCTAGAATTAATGAGTTGGAAATGACAATGGAGTATGTGAGAACTGAATAAGAGGAGAGAGGTCTCCCATGTGTTATATCACCGGAGCTGTGAGTCAATTTAACCTTCAACTCATTCAGACTTACATCTTTTCTTTTTGCTCCATTGTTTTCAAATGCAATAACAGCTTTCTAGAAATGTTGACCAGATAAAGAAAATTAATTCAGCAAAAGTTTTTGAGAATAATGGTTCAGGCCCTTTTTGTCTTCATTTTCTCTTGGCTGTTTTGCTTCTAACTTGAAGAAGTAAAAGAAAGCAATTCAGGAGCAGCAAGATAATCCTTGCTCAGAAAGATATTAAATAAAACAAAGGACTTAAAAGCAGCATACTACAATGATGCAACCACATCAATGCTTATAGCAGTTCAACTCACAATAGCTAAACTATGGAACCAGCCTAGGTTTCTTACAACAGAGAAATGGGTATACATTTTATACACATATATATTTATACATATATACATATATATACATTGTATATACAATGGATTATTACTCAGCTTTAAAGAAGAATGAAATTATGGCATTTGCTGGTAAATGGATGGAGTTGGAGAATATCATGATAAGCTAAATAAACCAAACCCAAAAAACCAAAGGACAAATGTTTTCTCTGATATGAGAATGCTAATTTACAATAAGGGGTGGGGGCAGCTAGAGAAGAATTGACTTATTTTAGATTAGGTAGAGGGAGTGAAGGGAGGGGAAGGGGTATGGGGGGTAGGAAGGATAGTAAAGTGAAACAGACATTATTACATCACGTACATATATGACTGCATGACTGATGTGATCCTACAATATGTACAATCAGAAAAATCAGAAATTACACTCCACTTATGTATGATCTATCAAAATGTATAAATGCATTCTACTGTCCTGTACAAGAAGTTAGAATAAATAAAAAACAATTAAAAATGCATAAATCTCAAAAGACTCCAAAACCAGTTCATAAAAAAAAATTAGGCTAATTTTATTAGCATAATTTGCTGGGTCTCACTGCCCCATATCTCCTCTGTGAGAAGAAGGATGAACCAAGAAGCTCAACTGACATGTCATCACCCCAGGGACAGAAGGAGTGTAAATAAAAGGAGGAGACAGTGGAAAAAGAAAAATTATGAGATCTGGAAAGACCGTAGGTAGTTATTTTTTCTATATGATTTTCCCCTTTTTTAAAGTTTTTCTCCAGAAAAATTGCATTCAATTAATGTATTGGAAATCATATTAATATGCTCAATATGTTTACTTTGAATAAGAACATAGCTACTTTAAATAATAATTTAATGTTGTTTTACTTAATACTACTCTGAACACCAGTGAGCACTTTTTTCAATTTGTTAAAAAGAAATAAGTAACTATTTCTTCAGTTCTTATTCAGTTTTTCCTCAAAATTTCTCATTATTAGTGCTCACATAAAGATTCCTGGAAATACTGACTTTTTATTAAGTTATTCAACTTACCTCATGTCACAATGGTTTACAACAGTAGCTTTTTAACACATTTTATTTTGGGGTGTAGTTACTTACATATGTTAAGGATTCTTTTGCATTACTTCTGATAATTTTCTTGGTTTTATAAATATTACAAACCTGTGTGAATACCAAAACAAATCAAAACAAACAAAAAGTACCCCATTTACCATAGACATAAAGACTGACACACTTCCCTTTTAAAATGAAAGCTGGAAACTTGATCAATGAATCCCTTACTCAATAATCAAAAAAGGCTGAAAATACAACAAATATCATACAAATATGAAGCAGAACAGAGAATTGTGCGTATTTCCAGAATAAAAGAAATTTAACAATTGTAACATAAATACAAAATATAAAAGTTACAAAATTAGTCATAAATTGGGATGGAGAATTTTCTGTTGAAATTCCATTCTTCTTGGATGTTTGATGTTGAGCAATCCAGTGAAACTCTCTGAGCTACAGATTTCTTAGAAATAAAATATTGAGTTTTTGTAAATACTAAGCAAACACTTGCATTTAAAAACATTTGGCATGGTTCTTCCACAGACTACATTTTTAAAATATGGTAGTATTTTCCTATTTTCTTCACTGCCTAGGGGAATATTATTTGTCTTCATATAACATTTTTAGAACAGTGCCCCACCTGTCATTATCTAACCTCCAAAGGAATCGACTCAAAATTCAAAACTCTGCCATGAATTTGAGAAAGGATGAAAAATTGTTCCTCCTCATTTTGAAGGAGTGCCCTTTACATGCACTCAGGAAATGGTGACTTGCATTAATACCTGACAGTGAGAACGAACATCTCCCTGGAAGTGCAGAAGACTCATGGTGTTTCCTTTTGATTCTGGCTCCTGGCACACCCTCTTCCTTGCCCTCAGCATCCCTGGACACATTCCCACAGCTTCCTTCCTTTCTCAGGTAGAATTCCCAGGGCACTCTTGTCATTGTCTCCCTTCACCTGCCTGCCCATTCACACAGGGCTGCTTTCTGATGTGTTGTGGTTTCAGCTTCATGGTTTCCCTGAGGAGCAGTGCAGCACAAGTAGAAAGCAGAAGTTCCAAAAAACGTCTGGGTTTTGCAGAGACATCTCCTTAATTTCCGTTGGCATGTGATGTCATAGTAGCTGTACCCAAAAGAAAGAGAAAGCAGCACTCAGTGCATGCAGGCTAAGGGAAACTCTTTGGGGAAGTACAAGAACCAAGATGGGGGTGGGGGTGGGGGTGTAAAGCGGTGGGCAGGTTCTGATCTATGCAGAAGTCCTTGCACTACCTGAGAATTCTCTTCCTTTTTCAGAGACAGATTTTGAACAATGATAATGGTTACTATATAGGTAAAGATATGTATCAGAAAAAAATCCCCTCCACCACCTCTCTCAGTAGTTTCCTGAAAAAACATGATTTTTTTTTTAAAGGAATTGTGGGAAGAGTCCTGGAGAAAACTGAAGACAACCACCCCTCACGTGGTTCTCTGAACTTTAGACTCAGTCAGGAAATAGCAGCTTGTAGAAATTTCTGGATGCAAAGTTCATCTCCTTAACAAAAGTGAAATGTGTATAGTACCCCCTTGCCGATTCTCATGCCTGCCACATTCCTCCCTATTCTTCTGGACCACATTCTTTCATTAGGAAATCACAATAATCATCTTCTCCTTCCTCTAGAATTCCCCACTGTGTCTTCATTGACTCTTTTATAACCTGCCCTGCATATTCATGCAGCTGTTTTTTCCCCCCTTGTTTGTGGTCAGAGTCCCCTCACCCACCAAATGAAAGCAAAAATTGAAAGTTTTTGACTTGTAAGAAACTCCTGTATTAGCGTACCTCCCGGCCCCCCGGCTCTTCTTACGAATATTTTTGGAAATGAAGGATTTCCCTGTTACAATGACGTCAACGTAGCTGTAGCGAAAAGGAAATGCAAAGCAAGATCCAGTACCCTCTGGGCCTATTTCAAGATTTCCTGGGGACCAGCGCCACCTCCTGGCCATCACGGATGAAGACGGTGGCACGTCTAGTCTAGAGAGCTGAATTCTTCCTGTTTACGCAGAAGTCCGTTTCCTCCTGCAGTGCTTATTATTTACTTAACAGTTTTATTTTCTCAGAGCTGAAAGGGTCTCTTTCCTGAAAAGAACTGACCCATGTAGGGAATGAATCCCTTCATATTCCCAGCTTCTGGCAGGGTCTGTCCTCTGGGCAATGGACGGGTCTGTGGGGAGAAGGGGTCCGAATGTGCGTCCATTGCCTCAAGCCTGCTCAGAGGTCCAGACACTCCTGATCCTTTGCTCCTTCCAGGTTCTCAAGACACAGGGCAGGAGGTGGGGAAAACTACCTGGTGTGGAGCTGCAAGGAAATTCAGGGAAAATCTTTTGGATGGTGATTTAAATCTTTCTTAAGAGTAAACTTGCCCATTTTACAAATTCCTTCCACAATCAGATCATATAATTTTCCTTTGCAACCAACAGAAATTTCTCTCATTCTGGGCAAGACATGAGTTTGTATCAGTTCTGCCTGGACTCCACCATCAGAGTACAGAGGAGAGTGAAGGACTTCAGAGGACACAGCTGCCAGCTGACTCTGGGACTCTGGGTAGGACCAGAAGGGATTTGGGCAATCTCCCAGCACTGAGATCAACAAGAGAATCAGGAAGAGATTGTGGATGGCTCAGGAGGAAGGAAGGGGCCTCCCTTCAGCTGGAATCTCTGAAGTCTCTGCCTAAGGTCAAACTTTCCATTGCTTACCTCCTGTTGATGGGCTAGAGGACTCTGGTTTATGTGTGAAGTGATTTTGGTGCCTTGCCTTCTTTCCTTCTCCACCACTTAGGAGGGAACTCATTTAGAAGCAGGTCTGCAAAGATGTTGTCTGATAAGCCTGGCTCACTTTGTGATTGATTAATACCTTACAAATGTTATGAGCCCTTCCATTATTTGCTTGCTGCTTACTTTCATTTAATGTAATTTTCCATCATACTCATATTTTATGTTTATATTATATACAAAAGTTCTGTGGTTCCACTTCATATTGTCTCCTCACCCTGAAAAATCTCCATTGCCATGTGTTGTTTCATATTCCAGATTCATTAACTCCTTATATATTCAATAGAATTAAAGAACACAGAGACAGGGCTGGAGGGATGCTGGTGGGAGGGTGAGCACAGTTACCACTGAGCAGTGCCCCCTGCCCTCATTCCCTTACAGAACCATACTGTGCTCCTCCCACCCCTGTCCCCAATCAGATGCATTGAGTCCACCTAACTGGGGAATCAGGAAGGCAGGAGGGGAGCATTCCATTGCCCAGGGATCTTGATGCCTCCAATAAATTAGAGACAACCAATATATTCAAGCTTCAGTACTAAGAATGTGAATGTGACCACACTCAACCCTTAATATCTGCTGATTCCCGAGTTGCAGAGGCAGAACCCACTGATGTCTTAAGAAACAAATAATACAGAGGCTAAGTTGTGGGGAAAACCATCTATTTCAATGCCAACCTCAATCAAAGGCGATCAAACTAATTGGGTTGCTTTTGGAGTGAAATTCAACCCTCTTTAAAAGCTTTACTGCCTCCACATAGGAAACAATGTTCCTCATCTTGGTCACGTAAAAAGGTCTTTTTGGCCGTGATGACTCAACTGTTGGGTGAAAAGCTAGAGGAGAAAAGAGTCTTTTTGGGTTTATGAGTAGACACAGGAGGTCCAGCCTGATCTGAAGGGGAAACTCATGTGTTGTCCCTGGGGTGAGCACAGCAGGCTGGCTTAGGAAGGTCTACAGTGGGATCATGAAGACCCTGAGGCGACGAGTCAGAGCCCACACTGCTGGACTATGGGCAGAATGCAAATTGCTTTTTGTTTGTTCTTAAGCTCATAAAAAAACAAAATGAATAAAGTCAAAAGTCCAGAGTAAATAGACTTCCAAGTGACTACAATTAATGAGTTAATAAAGTGCTTTGAATATATTTTTAAGAAATCATTCACTGACATTTGAAACTACTTGAACTATTTGAAAGATAGTTCTTCTGCTTTTCCTTAGAAAAATAAGTCAGTTCGATTCAAACTAACCTGTTGTCCTAAAAAACCACTTAACAACAACATTTTGATATTTGAGGTGAAACCCAGTGCCCTCCGTCACCTCAAACTCTCTGCTCTACTGATTTCATGCCAGGCCCCTCCCGGGCTCAGCGATCCCATGTCCATTTCTATTCTGTGCTTCCTTTAATGGGAACTTCCACCCGCTGGCCATTCCACATCAGTCATTATCTCCACGCTCCCTCAGGTGACAGCACTGGAAGTCTGCGTATCCCTCCACACAAAGATTTCTCTCCAAAGAGTCCTGCAAACAAGTGTCATCCAAATAGGGATCCTGAGAGGACTGAGCTGATGCTTTCAAATATTTTATATGAGTTGATAGTTCATATGTATCAGGCAACAAATCTCTCTGTTACCATTGTTTTAAAATATCATCATTATTTTTTCCAGATTAAGAGCAGAATCATTGGGGTTTATCTCTTTCCCTTTTCTTTCTTTAATTCCAGGTTTCTCAAGGCAGCCTTTTCCTTGTCTGAGTGGATTATTCACTAGGTGGAGTGCCAGGCAAGGCTAACATCTATTGGCATCTGGTGGCTTCCTGCAAGTCATTTGGAGTGACTCCCCACTTCTCTCCTCGGACTTGACTCCATTTTGATTAAATGGAAGAATGTTCAGGGGGCTGGTCTTCAACCCTGAGGACAGATCACTGACCCCTGGGCCGCTCTCCTTGGAGGCTGTGCAGAAGCAGCGACCCGTCTGCCTTTGTGCACCTCAGTCTTGGACTTCACTCTTCCCCTCTGCTGCAGCTCTGGCCTCCAGTTTTTGCTAACAGTTTGGCATTTGTCTGGGGAAAGTCACTTCCCTTCTTTCACTTTCATGACATTTGTTTTAACGTTCATTGCCATTTTACCACCAATATAACTGTGGAGTTTTGCTTTCTAAGAAAACTGAAATGAGAACTAACAAATCTTATGCCTTAAGAAAATTACAGAGAAAACTGGGCTGGGTGCAGTGGTGCATGCCTAATCTGAGCTATTCAGGAGGCTGAGGCAGGAGGACGACATGTTCAAGGGCCACCCATGAAGACTTAGTGAATCCCTGCCTCAAAAATAAATAGATAGATAGATGATAGATAGATAGATAGATAGATAACAAGAGTTCATCATGTAGTTCAGAAGCAGAGCACTCCTGGGTTCAATCTCCAATAACAAAAAGTAAATAAATAAATTGTGGAGAAACATGGTAAAGCCCCTTTGCCTTTGCCTTTCTTTCACTTCTCTTAGTTTTTATGAAACTCAGGATGAGGTAGAAAGTAATACAGCAGCAGCAAGACAAAACTTGACCAATAAAACCACTGTATAGAAAACAAGTTATAAACATTTTTTGTGCGTGTGTGGTGTGTTAGTTAAAACCTACATAAGAAATCTTGAATGAGTAAAGAAAAAAGCTATTATTCTCTGATGCGTTGAACTGGGGCTCACTGCCTTGAGTAAATCATTCAAAGACAAAGAAAACAGAATTGTAATTGGATGAACAACTGAGGATCACCAATTTCTATAATATAAAAGAAAACATCATCTAGGAATCCTCTGATATTGTGGCTCAGTGAAGGTTAAGCACATGGACCTGAATGAATATGTTCAAGGAGAGAAACATTGAGGAAACTAATTCACCAGTAATTAACAGCCTCTGCTGTAAATGAAACAACAAACAAACCCATTCATGAAGAGCTTAATTGCCAGCGATGATCTGGTGAAACACTGAACAAATCCTACAGGTCTGTGGAATCGGACTTCCTACGCAAAAGAAGGACAGCAAAAATTAACGTTAGGATGAGTTAGAAATCTTGCTTCTAGAATGAATAAGAGGGATATTCATAAAATGTGCTTGATTATTTACACACATATACATTGATTTCTGAGTTTAGGCCAAAGATACTTCCCATTTGATTGATAAGTATCCATTTGGATAAATACATCTGAAATGTACTGGGAAAACTTCCGTCTGTTGTAAAATCAATAGATTAGATTGATGTCATCTTTTGGGTCCATATTCAGAATAATACACAAATGAAAACAAAGAAGGAGGAGAATGTGGATTAATATTTCCTACATAGTCTTTCTTGTGTTTACAATATGTATCCTAAGAATCATCTTCAAAAATGATTGTTAGCACAAAATATATGAACATACATTTCATTTAAATAGTTGTGTATTTATTTGAGTAATAATTTATCAGCATTCTAATTAATATTGCTTTGTAATAAACCTCAATGATAACCCATTTGCTTTCTAATTTCATAATCATAATCAGATTTTTTTCCTATTCTGTTATTTAATTTACTCTAGTTTTTATGTTGGTCCTTTATATCATTTGTGATTTTATAATTTCTCCATCTCTTTTCTTTCCTTCCCTCCCTCCTTCATTTCTTCCTCTCTCTCTCTCTCTCTCTCTCTCTCTCTTTCCTTCCTTCCTTCCTTTCTTCCTTCCTTCCTTCCAACCCAGAGGCACTTTTACCATTGAGCCACATTCCCGGCACCCACTTTTTTTTTTTTTTAGTTTTTGAGACGGGGGCTTACTAAGTCACTAAGTTGCATACAGCCTCACTAAGTTCTTGGGATTATCCTGTCTCAGACTCCTGAGTTGCTGGGAAACCAGGCCTGTGACACTTGGCCCTGCTGGTGATGCTTATTTTTAACTTCACCCGTATACAAAGAGCTGGACAGTTATTTTTTAATTTAAATTATGGGCTATCTAGGTTGGAGAACCAAGCCTCTCCCTAGTCACATTCTTCTTTTGCCTTGAAATATATTCTGTTCTCTCTCTTTAAATCTGGTTTTTTTTTTTTTCATTCAATTCTGAATTCCATCAAGAATTTTTTCATTCACAATTTGAGGTAATAATCTAAAATGTTTTCTTTTAGAGTATCAGTCAATTCCTGGAACTTTCTATTGAAATCTTCTTTCATTTCCTATTAACATCTGCCATTAACCTTTACCATAAATATAATTACTACCGAAAATACAGTGAGTTTAGATTATTCACTTTATTATCATGAGTAGTTAACTGGGATTTTTCAAAACTGCTGCAAAGCAGGTTTGTATCTGTGCGTGTCCTGAGGAATATTTTGGGTGCCGGAGGGAATGATGTAATACGCGTTGAAAGTAAAAGGAAACCGCTAGCGGCTTTTTTGTGTGGTTCTTTGTGTGGGCTCGCAGAACGCTCGTGCGGGAAGCGCGCCCCCTGCTGGCCGAGTTTTGCCAGGGCACAGAGCACATCGGTGGAGCGCAGGTTTCTCTTCCTTGCGCCAAGTCCTTCTTTGGATTCGCCCTAGAAAGGAACCGCAAGCATTGGCCCGATACTGGAATAGGACTGTTCTTTTAGAGGATATCTTTACAAGAACAAACCTTCAGCTCAGCAGGGCTCGTCCTCTAGTCAATAGGCAGCTGTTGGAAGAAAAGCGAATTAGGATATGCTTTCTGCCTCTAGCCTGCTGCGCACGTCACTAACTCCTGAAACTGTCCCTTATCCACATTCTGGGGTGAGCTGAACAAACTCAGTGTGGAACTGCAGAGGTAGTAGACGGAAATCTCACACCCGCCGGTGCATTAAATGTCTTTATTGAGAGTAAATTTTATTTCACAAATTCATTCCAAATATCAGATTCTGTTTTTCATTTAACTACTAAAATATACCATTGCCGCAGTAAATAATATTAGCAACACTTCCAAGTAGTCAAATGGGGGGGCTCCCGTTTAGAATTCAGAATATTGTCAAAAGACAGCCAGCGAGCCCTTTTTATTGAAACGTACGAATGTTGGTAGAATTGGGAAATGTTACTGTAAACTACACATTTTTGTGTAGAATTGTGTGTGAGAGAAAGAGCGTTTGTGTGCATCAATCGGGCGGTGGAGGAGACATCAATTCGGGAATGTTTCTTGAATCTTTGCTTCAGATGACCTATCCAAGACTTCAGTTTGCTTCTCTATGCACTGGGTGGAGAAGGTCTTAATAATATTTTAATATATATTTGTTTTTGTCTTTCTTTCCTTCACTACTGCTTTTGGGCACATCAGATCAGGAGTAAGGAAAAAGCCTGACAATTCTTGAAATACTCTTCATCTCCTTCTTCAACTGCCTATCACCTTCAAGTATTATGACCCTGTCAATTCATGGGGAGTAGAGAATATATATATACAATATATACAGGCTTATATATCTTCTCTAGATAGACAATCTTATTGTGTTTTAAAAGATATATAACATGTATAATATATAGTATAACATGTAATATGTTATGTATAAAATCTGAATTTGGATAGTGTATGCATGTCACATTGAATGGTTGCTGAGCATCTGTGTATTATATTTAATATGTATATATATGTATGTATTCTATGTATATCTTCTACAATATTCCTGAATAGAAAGGATCATAATATTTGAAATGTGTTAGATAACATATTATATCATATATACACACAACACATGCACATATATGCTCAGACATATATAAAATACAACTAGTTATAATTTTACTTACTTTTTCCTCATCTTTATGTCTTTGATGTGAAACGATCTCCTATCTTGTCCTATACTGTCCCCTGACCTGAACATCTCTGTAGCCATATCCTGTTTGATACTAAAAAGTTATGAAACTATTGGAGAAGCTGGGGGTGGACTCACTGCATATTCCCTCCCCTAGCAGGGAGAGGGTCCAGGTACTGGTGGTTCTGGACTTCAGCTGCCTAAAACGAATGCTGCCTCCTGGGGAAGGGGATGGGAAGGACCTGGTTGTATGCCTTGGGAGCCAGCAAATCGCTGTGCAGCATCAGCTGGAGGCAGCTGGATATGAACCTGTCCACACCTCATCCCTCTCCACCTGCCAATGCTCCAAAGGCAATGGGTAGGGCCCCACAGAGGCTCAGTCAGACACACAAAGAGTAAAGGCAGAGCTGCAGCATCAACACTTGTCTACACTCAAGAAGCTGGAAAAGCCTCCAGGAGCTCATTGCACAGGTGTTTAGATGTTTTAATTCTAATTCCAGGAGCAGACTATAACAGGTTCTTGGTGCTCCTTTGTGCATTAAATGAAAACAGGCATCTAGAAGCATGCAGAAGTTGTAAGTGCCAGCAATAGCTCAGAGCTTGAAACTTAAGAAATTTGGCAAATTTTGATATATTGGGTTCTTGCTTGCACAGTTTAAATAGGAGAGGTCAAGTTCGTTACATTTAAGTTTTGTTGTTTGCTCAAGGTGGGAACATCCTGTACAACGGTGTAAAGACCATGGTAGGCTCCTGCAGTATAATTATTTGCCTCCAGTTATGATATATGACCATCTGAATGGAAGGATGGCTAATTTGTGGAGGAACCAGTTCAAGTCTGAAAGAGGAATTTCAATAAAGGCAGAAAATAAACCCTTCAAACAATGCAACATGTATACACTATACAGATCCCATTTTAGAACACACTATTGCTCCTGGGCATGTTGACAAATGCCTGTAATCCCAGTGACTCAGGAGGTTTAGGCGGAAGGGTTGCAAGTTCAAGGCTCGCCTCAGCAACTTAGCAAGACCCTGACTCAAAATAAGAAATGAAAAGGGTTGGGGATACAGCTTTGTGATAAAAGTGCTCCTGGATTCAATCCCCAATTCACAAAGAGAGAAAGAGAGGAAAGAAGGAAGACAGACTGTGTCCATCAAGAGAGGTGTTTCATAAATTAATTCAAGAAGACAAGAAAAATGTAACAGGTATAAAGAAAGTAACAGCCAACCTAATTGTACCTTCAATGTTCATCAAGAGTAAAGGTGCCAATTATGACTGGGACAACTGAGAAGGGGAGAGAAAGAAGTTAATGTTATTGATCAAAGACTGTCCTAGGGAAAGGTTGCTCAGTTTCTCAGTAGCCTCTCTGATTCTTGTCAACAATGGTATTCCCAGAGAGTTTTACAGAGAGTCAGGCTGTGAGGTCAGAAGGTTTGGGGAAAGTTATCTATTTTCTGTGGCTCTATCTTTTGCCCTGTTCAAAGGGGATAGTGAATGGACAGACAACAACTCCTTTGTTAAGTGATTTGTACCAAAGCAACTAGAACAAGGACCTTCTCATGGAGCTGTTAAAGAAATACCTGTTTTATTAATGCACACATATTCAAAGGAATGTTCATAAGACTAAATTACAAGTATCAGCATGCTTAAAATAATACCTGGCCAATGGCAAATACTCAATAATATCTTTATTTTTAATATCATATTTTTATCTAGCTATATTAAGTGTGAATGATATTCTTTGAAATTATCTAGATTTTTGAATGGATTAATTCGCCATTTGAAGTTGCCAGAGACTAACATTCATTATTCTGCCACATAGAATTAGTAAAATTATTAAATTGTTCTCACTTTCAGCAAGTTGGTTAGTACAGTTTCCTTTCCTTGTTTGTCCATATTTTATCAAGTGTCCATAGGTGATTTCTCTTTAATTACTGAATAATATTCTACTTTAAGAATATACGTCAGTTTACCATTTCACTTATTGATGGGCCATTAGGATTTTTTCAGAGTTTTGAATACAAATAAAACTGCTCTGAACGTTTATGTGTCTGTCTTTGAAAGGATATATGTTTTCATTTCTCTTAGGTAATTATGTAGGAGTGGATTGGCTAAATCTATGGAAAGCATGTTATGCATCATAAGAAGCTGTCAAACACTCCACCAACTGCTTGTTCCATTTTACATCCCAACCTTCAATAGAGAAGAGTCCCGGCTAATGTCACATTTCTCCAATTACAGTTATGAACAATCTTAAGTTTAGCCAAGTCCATAAACAGGAAGTGGTATTTAACTGTGCTCTTACATTGCATTTCCCTAATGACTAACAATATTGGGCATCTTTCTACATCCTCATATGAAATTTACATATCTTCTTTGATAAAATGTCTATTGGCACAAATCTCTCAAATCTAACCCAAAATATTTACATAAAAAATTGAAAGAATTTAAAGAATTGCCATTCTTCAAACACTACTTTTGTCTGGGTTATGATGTGACTCATAGTCTGGATAAGAAGCACATCTCATTGTTTCTCCAACTAAAGTGAGTGTTTTCACCTGTTACTCCTGAAGAATCTGACTTTGGATTCCCTGAGATGCTGGGTGATTGGGCAAGTTCCAGTGAGCCCACAGCACAGCTGTCTTCTCTAAACTATCTCTGCTGCTTCTTCAGCACAACGGATCCCAGGATGTCTGGGGGATGAGACCCTCTTGGAGAAATTCTTCTTTGAACATCATTTGTAGCTGAGGATGGATTAAGATCAAGAGAGGGATTTGAAAGAATTTCTTAGAACTGAGATTTCAAAATTGGATGCACAGAATTGCTTTCCAGAAAGGATGCTTTCCTAATGGAGGAAGAATACAGATTCTGCATTAAGAAAAAAACATAGGGGAAATCAGCAGGTGCTTTCTCTTTGTTAACAAATTCACTAAAAAAATTTTTAAGGAAAAACGGAGAGAACTAGAGTTTCACAAAATGGTTAACCACACAATTCTTATAAGGATAAAGTACTCATGCATTTTGGAAGTTGCTTCTTCAACTGAAAATTGAAGCCTGAAATTAACAATGACCTTAAAAGCAAAGAAACATGAATTTTGGTCAATGATTCACCTAACAGATTAAAATTTTTTTCTTGTGTATTTATTTTGGACTTGGTATTTCAATTTTATGGAAAAAGACATTCCCAACACATGTATAATAATTTTATTTTTAAATAACAGATGTGATTTCTCAACACTTATGTGTGCTTATGTGCATATCTGTGTCTTGGGCAGGAGACCCAGTCCCCAAGAGCAAAAAACCCTCTGCCTTTTTCCTAGAGTCCAAATAAAGTGACCTCCTCAGATTAGTTTTAATTCATTCAAAATATGAAGTATAACTTTAATGATTATCTAGAAGAAGGTATGGTCATATGGGCAGAAGGGATGACAGAAAACATGGAATAAACATTAAGCCTAGTATCAGGAAGTTGAGTTTGTGTGGATTGTGAAATATATATTCTGAGTTTACAAAATTAATATTCACAGGGGCCACATGTGGTGGTGCATACCTGTTATCCCAGAGAATTGGGAGGCTGATGCAGGAAGATCACAAGTTTGAGGCCAGCCTTAGCAACTTGGTGAGGTCCTATGCAACTTAATGAAACTGTTTCTCAAAATAAAAAACAAAAAGGACTGAAGATGTGATTCAGTGGTAAAGCTCCCCTGAATTCAATCCCCAGTACCAAAAATAAAAATATAAATAACAAAAAATAATATTCACAATGAATTGCAGGAAATTTCTTCCTGATCACTAAATTATGGCTTGAAGAATATTTTAATCTCTGAGTATTAAACTATACCTAACTTAACAAGATAAAGGAGATGAGTTATTTGCAATTATAACATACAACCTCAATTTCCTTACTTATATGCCCCAAACTGGCTTTTGACTGAAATAAATCCAAAAATGATTAAGTCCCTACTTTTATGGTAGCAGGTTGGGGGACAAGGACCAGTGAAGAGCTGGACGTGCTTCTATATGTGAATGCTGCAGAGAGAGAGTGTGTACATAGAAAACACCAGAGCGCGAGTCACAGACCTGAGGAGCTTTCATCCGCAGCACATCAATCCTATTCTAATATTGCCTGTTACTTAACCTTGGTCCTGTAGTGATCTCTATTAAAGAAAGCTGTAAATATGTGCAGGACAGCTACAGTTAGGTGGCACTGTTAAATAGCATATGTGTTTATAGCTACATCCATCCTACGTGGATGGAAGTTTAAGTTCAGTATAGAGCACTGAGTAGAGAGAAAAGGCTAGAGAATGGGGAATGCAGTCAGTGACTGCTCAGTGGTCAGCAAATGACCTTGGGTGGAACAAGTATGAGTGCAGAGAGATTTGAGTTACCTGATCCTGAAGCCATGCTGAATCGTTCGTCCCTGGGGGACTTGAATGTATAGAGAGACTTGTGTGTGTATGGGGCTATAGCAGCAAAAATCCTAGTGCCAACACAGAAATATATATATAAAAAAAAAAGCACTAAGAATATTAAGTATCTATCAACTTTACGTCAGAATGTGTTGGTTGTGAAGGCTTAAAATTGAGTTGAAGTGTTTTGGTTTTGAAGGCTTTTGAATAATACAATGGGCTTGACAAAGTGAACATGAAATCTCACACGGGATCAAAATATTTCTGCTCTTATTATTTGACAATACACACATCAATATTTTCATTTTGCTGTGCTCATTTTTTGGTTTTGTTTTGTTTTGTTTTCTTTGCTTTCTTTGTTTTTAAGAGAAAATTTCCTAATGATTCTAGCTATGTTCCTGGTCTGGAAGGTCCAGGGATTCCAATTTGAACCAGTAGGAGGCAGAATAACCTAAGTCACTAGAATGAGTTTGCGCAGTGTGCCAATGCAATGGTGAGGAAACAAAATAACTCTAAGTATTCTTGTGTCTTAGTATATCTGACTACTTAACATAGGGCCAGGTTTATTCATCTTAATAAGCACATCCTAATAAGCTTTTGTTTTTAACTAGCTCTCAGCCACTTAATTACCCTGTCCAGCAAAGACAGACCAAAAGACAAAGCTAAGTTATTACAATCAGAGTGGAAATTTTTCAAAACCGTCCCTAAAAGCAATTATATTGGATGGTCTAATGAGGTCAGATTAAATAGTTAATAACAATCTAGAAATGGTATCATATCAGTTCTAATATCACCATTTTTAAGCTTACCTTTTAAACTTGCTTGGCATCATTTACTTATTGTAGATTCCCATAAATATTTTTGCTGTCTAAATCAGAAGATACTTTGCTGCATGTTGTGAAAGAGGATTAAATGGACCCACAATAACAATGAAAACACCTGTGTTCACTTCGTGGCAGTCACAAAACAGGGGCCATGTGTATGGCCAGTGTCATGGCTTTATTCTTTTCCAGTGTTGTTATTTTTCAAGTTTTGTTCCAAACACGGATTGTTGCTTTAAGATATTTTTTTCTCCATGTTAGTATCACTCTTTGAACTTGGTTATTTTCTTCAAAATTGATTTGGCTACTGGAGGACTTTTGTAATGCCACGTAAATTTTAGAATTTTCTCATCAGTACAGCTTCCAAAGAAAGATTCATTTAAATTTTATCAAGATTTTTGGAAAAAATAAAACTCTTAACTCTTAACAGTTGAAACTTTCAATCTATTAACAGTATGTAAATATATATACATACTGTCTTTAATTGGTAAGAAGCTTATTCTCTGCCCTGAAATGTTGGTCATATAACTGTGGTTGACCAGAACATAAGGAAGTTGGCTGGTATCTGTCCTTGTTTTTCTGTAGCCTTACCTCTGGACAGCATTCTGTCTACAGGTGGGGACAGAACTGGAAGCAAACAGGTAGCATCCTAAGAGAATCTACTTTCGTAATAAGGAGAAATACTCACATTTGGGTTTTTACCACTGGCAGGCTCTCTGGCCACACCCCACCCATCTCCCTACCCCATCACATGTGAGACCAACAAGAAAACTGAGTTAGCACTTAATTTCTGTCCCTTTACACTGGTAAGAATTCCAAACCCCAAATAGGGAACCCTCCTGCTATTCTGCTCCCATTTCAAACCATGCACACTGCCTTCCCTTCAAACCTCCTTTTTCTCTCCCTTGACAGTTTCAGTGTGAGTAGTATGCTTTCTTTCAAAACTCTTTGAGGTTATGTGACATCATTGGCCTAGACAGCCAAAGCAATTTTGGCTGATAATCTTTCCTGGGTGATCACAAAACATTCCTCAATGGGTCAGGTCCCTGAGAGAAGTCCACGGATTACAACAAGCAGTGATTTTCCCCTTGGCTTCACTTTTGCTTTACCTGGAAAGTAAAGACCCCTATTTAATTATTTTAGAATTCAAAAAATTTTATTGGTTCTTATTAATTATACAGAATCGTGGGTTTCATTGTGTCATATTCATACCTGCACATAATAAAATTTGATCAGGTGTACCCGAGTACTTCCCCTTACTTACCCCTCTTCCCTCCCTTTTTACCCTACCTCTATCTCAATGATCTCCCTTCTGTTGTCATGAGATTCCTTTTCTTCTTTTTTCTCTGTAGCTTCCATGAATGAAAGAAAACATATGGCACCAGTCTTTGAGTCTATCTTATTTTCCAGTTTCATCCATTTTGCTACAAATGACATAATTTTCATTCTCCTTTGTGACTGAATAAAACTCCATTTACTTTATCCATTCATTTGTTGACAGACAACTAGGTTAATTCCATACTTCAGCTATTCTAATTTGTGCTGCTATAAACATGAAAATGCATATATCTCTAAAATATTGTCTTTAATTATTTTAAATAGATTCCAAGGAGTGATATAGTGGACTTATATGGTAGTTTAATTTTTTTTTTTTTTATTTTTGAGGAATTTCCATCCTGATTTTTATAGTGATTGTACTAATTGGCATTGCCACCAGTGGTGCGTAAGGATTCCCTTTTCCCTGCATCCCTGCCTCCGTTTATTGTTATTTGTAGTCTTGATGATTGCCATTCCAACTGGAGTGAGATGGAATTTCAGTGTAGTTTTGATTTGCATTTCCCTGATGACTAGAGACTTTGAGTATTTTTTTCACATAGTTGTTGGTTCTTTGTATTAAATTCTGAGCTGTAGGAGTTCCATTGAAGACTCACTGTCTGTGCCTATATGTTGGAATGTTTTCTCTTTGTTCTATTTTGGAAATTGCCAAGTTTCTGATCTAATTCGTAGGTGTTTGATTCATTTTGAGTTGACTTTTGTGCAAGGTGATAGAGAGGGATCTCATTTCAGTCTTTTACATGTGGATATCCAGTTTTTCCAGAACCATTTGTTGAAGAGGATGTTTTTTTTTTTCCAACAGAAGTTTTTGGTACCTTTTTCAAGAAGCAGATGACTGGAGATGAGTAGGTTTGTCTCTGTGTCTTCTGTGCTATACCGTTGGTCTACATGTCTATTTTTATACCAGTACCAAGCTGTTTTTGTTTCTGTGACTCAATAGTGTAATTTGAAGTTGGCGATTGTGATGCCTCCAGCTTTACTCTTTTTGCTCAGAATTGCTTTGGAAATTCTGGGTCTTTTGTTCTTCCATGTGAATTATAGGATTGTTTTTTTTTTTTTTTTTTCTAGTTCCTTAAAAGAATATCATTGATATTTTGATGTGGATTGCATTGAAGCCGTAAATCCCTCTTGCTGGCATTGCCATTTTAGCAACATTATTTCACCCATCTGTGAAAATGGGAGATGCTTCCATCTTCTTGTATCTTCTTCATTTTGTCCCCAGTGTTCTGTAATTATATTGGTAGAAATCTTTCACTTCTTTGGTTAGAGATATTCCTAGACAATAAAGTTATTGTGAATGGAAATTTTTCCTGATTCTTTTGCAGCTGATTTATTATTGGTGTGTAGAAAGGCTATTGATATTTGAATGTTGGTTTTGTATTCGACTACTTTGGTGAATCTGTTTATCAGCTCTAGAAGACTTCTGGTCGAATTCTTAGGATCTCCTATGTATGAGATCATATCATCTGCAACAGAGTCTCTGACTGCTGCCTTTCCTGTTTGTATACATTTTATATTCTTCTCTGGCCTAACTGGTCCTGTTAAAGTTTTAAGTATTATATTGATTTGCAATGGTGAAAGTGGACATCCTTGTATGGTCCTGATTTTGAGGAAATGCTTTCAGCTTTTCCCCACTCAGTATGATGTTGGTGTTTGTTTTGTCATGTATACCCTTTCTGATGTTGAGATACATTCCTTTTATCGCTAGTTTTTTCGGGGGTTTTATTATAAATGGGTGTTGAATTTTGCTAAAGTTTCTTTTTGCATCTATTGAGATGATCATGTGAGTTTTGTTCATGATTCTATTTATGTGATGCATTATGTTTATTAATTTGTGTATGTGGAACCATCTTTGCATCCCTGGAGTGAAAACAACTTGATCATGTTCTATAATCTTTTAATGTATTTTTAAATTTGATTTCCTAATGTTTTATTAAGGACTTTTGCATCTATATTCATCAAGGATATTGGTCTATAGTTTCCTTTCCTTACATGTCCTTATCTGGTTTTCAATAGTTCTTCTGGATTTCAGCGTTGCTGTTGTATGTACTTTTTCACTCTTAATTTTATTAAATTTGTGTTGATTTGAATCTTCTTTTTTATTTTTTCTTAGTTTGGCTAAGGCTTTATCAATCTTTGTTTATTTTTTTGTAAAATATTTTTAGTTGTAGATGGACACAATACCATTATTTTATTTATTTTTATGTGGTGCTCAGAATTGAACCCAGTGCCTCACACATGCTAGGCAAGTGCTCAACCTCTGAGCTATAATCCCAGTCCAATTTTATTTATCTTTTCAAAGAACCAATTACTTTTCATTGATCCTTTGTATCATTCTTTTATTCCTATTTCATTAATTTTAGCTCTGATCTTTATTATTTCTTCTACTGGTTTTGAGAATGACTTGTTCTTGTTTTACTTTTTTTCTAGGGCTTTGAGATGCATCATTAAGTTGTTTATTGGAGCTCTTTTTGATTTTTTTTAATGTAGGCACTCATAGCAATAAACTTTCCTCTTAGAATCACCTTTGCTGTGCCCAGAGATGTTGATGTGCTATATTTCTATTCTTGTTTGATTCTAAGAATTTTAAAATTTCTCCTCTGATTTCTTTAATGATCCATTCATCATTGGAAAGTATGTTGCTAAATTTCCATGTTTGTATATGTTTGTATGGTTTATTTGACTGCTGTTTTCTAATTTCATTCCATTATTATCTGACGAGATTCAAGGAACTATTTCAGTTTTTGTATTTGCTAAAATTTGCTTCATGACATTAAATATGATCTATTTTGGAGAAAGTTCTGTGAGCAGCTAAAAAAAAGTGTATTCAGCTTTGTTGGATAAAATATTCTATAGATGCCTATTAAGTTCATTTGCGTTACAGTATGTTTTAGCTCTGTAGTATCTTTGTTGATTTTATGGTAGGATGACCTATCTATCAACAAGAAAAGCATATTGAAATCACACAATATTTGTGTATGGGTAACTCTCTGAGCCTTTCTGTTGAGTAGAGTTTGTTTTATTTAATTAGTTTTGCCAATATTTTGGGCACTATTTTTTAAATTATTTATTTATTTTCTAATTTTTTACAGACTGCATTTTGATTCATTGTACATAAATGGGGTACATCATTTCATTTCTATGGTTGTACACAACATAGATTTGTACCATTCATGTAATCATACATGTATATAGGGTAATGATGTCTGTCTCATTACACCATTTTTCATACCCCCTCCCTCTCATTTCCTTCTACATAATCTAAAGTTCCCCCATTCGTCTCTCACTTCCCACCCCCCACACCCCACCCCCATTAAATATCATCATCCACCTATCAGGGAAAACATTCAGCCTTTGGTTTTTTGGGATTGTCTTATTTCACTTAGCATGATATTCTCCAATTCCATCCATTTATTTGCAATGCCATAATTTCATTCTTCTTTATGGCTGAATAATATTCCATTGTGTATATATACCACAGTTTCTTTATCCATTCATCTGTTGAAGGGATCTAGGTTGGTTCCACAATCTGGCTATTTTGAACTGAGCTGCTATAAACATTGATGTGGCTGTGTTACTGTAGTGTACTGATTTTAAGTCCTTTGAGTATAAACCGAGGAGTGGGATAACTGGGTCAAAAGGTGGGTCCATTCCAAGTTTTCTGAGGATTCTCCACAGTGCTTTCCAGAGTGGCTGCACCAATTTGCAGCTCCACCAGCAATGTGAGAGTGAAGTTATTTTAGAATTAAAAGATATTCTTCAATGAAGTCTCTCGAATAGTGGTAAATTGAAAAATATACCCGAAAAGAACATGCTGAAGCGTTTAAACATGATTATTCACAGAGCAAATGAAATTTAGAAATTCATACGATTTTTAGATGAGTATAAAACTGATTTCAGAAATAAAGAAGGTTGAAATAAAATGGAACAAAAAAATAAACACTGCAGATAGAAAAGTATGAGGGTATAACTACCAATAAAATGTTAGAAAAGATTCAGAGGCATATTAATATTAACAAACAAATCTTAAGTATTCTTCTTCCAAGAAATTTCAGAACAGTTCCAATCTATTACTGTAACTCAGTTGATTAAGACACTGACAAAGAGTGACATGATGTTCCTATATGAAAATGTTTCATGGTATAAAAATATTAATTGCACTCAGATCAGAGGTGAGCTAAAATCAGAAGTCAAGAACAACTACCTGAGAACCTGCAAATGTAGAACTGCTACTAACAAACTTGGGAAAGAATAAGAAAGGAGATCAGTTTGAACAAACTAACTTTGTTACTGTTTAGATTATTAAGCGAAGGTACCAAATGGCAACTGAGTATATAATTTTTTTTAAATTTAAGAAAGAATTTAAAGTTAATAATATGCATTTAGCTGACATCAACATAGAAGACGGGGAGGGACCCAAGCTAGGAGTTGTGCTCCCCCTTCGGCTCCATCCAGGGCACAGCTCAGCATAACAGTATACTCTTGCTTTTCTGGACCCATTCTTCCTCACTGTACCCAGAATGTTCCCTTCTTTTTAATGTAAAATCTTCGTTGTCTTGTTTAAATTCTTTCTGGTTATGTTTTCCTTTCAATGCAAATGTATCATTCCCATCCTGGCACATAAAAAGTGCCAAGAAACAAAAAGACCAACTCAGTATATTCCGTAGAGAAAATTGCCATCATAAGAAAGAAGCCCTTGAATACACGTGTATTAAGAATTTTGGCTCCTGTTGCCCATTAGCTTCTTGTCTCTTTTGTCATATAAGAGTTGTATAAGGTCATGAATGAAAGTAAGAAAGGGTGAAAATTTTATAAATGAAAATTTATAAAAATTTGTATGTAGTCATATTTTATTCACTTTTGTGCATGGTATACTTTGGAGGTTAATTTTCTTCCAAAGGTCAATGTGTTGAGGGCTTGGTTGCCAAGGTAATGGTATTGGGAGGTGGTTATATCTTTGAGAGGTGAAGCTTTGTGGTGGGGGTTCTTAGGTCATTGGGAACCTGCCCCTGAAGATAATTGGGGACAGAGATCTTTTTCTCTCTTTCACTTCCTGGAGATAAGGGAAGCAATTTTGCTCTTCCACATGTTGCCTCACCACAAACCTAAAGCAACAGGCCCAATCAATTATGGATTGAAATCTCCAAAACTGTGAGCCAAACAAATCTTCTTTCTTTCTAAATTGATTATTTCAGTTATTTGTTATAGTGATAGAAAGCTTACTAGCACAGCACATTACATTTTTGGATGATTAACTTCATTATAATGAATAGTTTCATTTATGAACACTATATTCCAATTAAGCAATGACAAAGCCTGTACAAAATTATCACTTGCTTTAGAAAGCAGCTTATGGGCCTTATGAGCTTATAACTAAGGATAGAGATTGTAAACCAGTATTAGTAGCAGGTTTAAAATATAGTTGAATGCATTTGATAAACAATTCTAGAAAGAGTTCACTGCTACATGTTCATTAAATCCACTCATTTTCCTTTTGGACAAAACAACTAATCCACAATCCTTGAAATTAGTTGGGGTCATGTAAATAAATTCATACCAATATAGTATGGATAGAAGTCACACAAACTTTTTTTTTTTTTTGGCTTGGTACACATAAATTCCTACGTGTGACCCTCCTTCCTCACTTTTCCTCCCACACTACATGTTAAAGAAAATGGAGATGTCCCGGCACTTTGATTGACTTTTTAGTACCCACCTTTCTCACCCATGGTCCACATGAAATCTGACATAGCAATTGCCTGTGGAAGCTGGCATAACACGCTTTGTCTACAAGAGCTGGTATCTCAGGGAATGCCCTGCCCATCCAGGAGCAAACCCACTTTGGATTCATCTAGAATTTCCATTGCCCTCCTCCAAAATTTCACCCGGAGGAGAGGTTAGCAAGGACACTGCTCTCTCCTATCTTTTCTCCTTCTCTCTCCCTGCCTCCCCCCACCTCTCTCTCCTCTCTCTCTCTCTCTCTCTCTAATTCTGAATACTATCCAGAACCAAAAACTTTTATTCCAGAGTCTGGTTTGATAGTAACTATGCCTATTCCCTCTTCCTCCCTTTCCTATGAGCATTTAACTTCTCTTCAGTTCTTAGGAAGAAATGCTTAGAGGAGGGGAAATGTCCTTTATTTAATACGAGAATGCAGACCTTGTTGTGAACTTGAATAACAAAAGCCAGGAGAAACTTGTTATAATTAGAGATATAATTGTTTTGCAGCAATATTGCACAATTTTCGTTCAGGTTTGTGGTTTCAAGAACACCATGTGAACTTTTGCGTCAGGTCAATTTGGGAGTGTGGTATCTGCTCTGGCATTTGCTGGCTCTGACTTGCTGCGTTACTTTGAGCATGTTCTATTCTACCTTTAAAATTTTGTTTTCACCTGAAAAAAAGAGGATGATAACAGAAAATACTTTGTAAGGTTAACTTTAGCATTGAATAATGTGTTAAATATAGGATTTGGTTCTGAAAACTTCCTGGTTTAAAGAAGAAAACAACAAATTCTCCAGCCCATGAGATACAAAATGGCTTATATTTGTGGTCAAGTATGGTATCTCTCCTCCCTCCATGTCACTCTCTGTGTGAACTTGGGAGTAAGCAGGTCCACTCCTGCTCACCTTTCAGGGAGGAGTCAGTAAGGAACTGTTTCTGACTGCCAGCCTCTGCCTCCTGGCCTCCTTTAACTGCCATAGGCGAGTGCCTCATTTCCAGTATCTTAGTTCCTACTTCTCCCTTTCAAACCACCCTAGAATCATCAGACAATAGTTTATCTACTTAATTGCACTAACTAAACTGAACTGGACTATGTTTTGTTCCTTAGCAAGTTTTTACTTTCAATAATTACTTTTGTCTTGAATCACACAATGAATCTGAACATGACCAAAAGCGATAAAACGAGTTCCGAAGTTTTGGGCTATGGCGGTGCTGCCTACTCTGGACCAGCGTGGGAAGGTCACCAAGTCTCCATGACATTCAGTGATCTGGCCCCACATTTGATCCATGATGATTTCTGAGAGCTCCTAGTTAGAAGGGCTGGATTTCCTTCATCATCAGCATCTCCAGGGAGCTGGAACCCTCTCCCTTGACATGGCTCCAACCCTCCACTTCTCTCCAGCTCTCTGCCCCCAAGATGTCCCACCCAAGGGCAGGCTGGCCCATCCTGTTTCTTCTGATCTTTCACCAAGACTCCTTCATGCATATTTCTGATAACTGTGACTTGTTTGCTACATTCTAACTTATTAATTTAACTTGCAATATTCACCTAATTCAAAAATAAAATATAAAAACGAACTCCAAATCTTTCCCACCCTGTCCTACTCCCTCAGGTTGCCCTCATTTTCCACAAATACATGTAATCATTGAAATTTATTTCTTATGTATTCTTTATTCATACACAGTAAATTAAATGTATTCTACCTTTTACCCAAATATACCATTTTACATGCACTATTCTGTATCTTGGCTTTCTTTTTCTTTTCTTTTTTTAGTCTGGGAAGAGGTCCCTTATTCTTTTCTCCAGCTGAGTGATATTCCTTTATATGAATACAGCTTAACTATCTCTAAGTAGAAGAATTCAGGTGGCTTCCTATGTTTGGATATTATAAATAATGCTTCAGTGAATAATATTATATCTAAGTCACTTTATAAACATGCGATTTTTAAATATTCATTTTATCTACTCACCAGCTCCTATGATAATATACCATTTTGAGGATCCAATTATGAATTACAAATGAATTTATTTTGACTCACAGTTTAAAATGGATAGAAAAAAAATAAAGGAAATCACAAAATAAAAGCACTCATGGTCAATTATACATAAACTTAAAATACAATTTGATATATTCATACACACACAAAGCCAAAACAAAGCTATCATTTTAAGGTAAAAGGTAATAATGTTCACATATGTCCCCTTGCTCCTCCACCAACCTTATCCACTTAGAGTCTGTGGTTGGCTCTTGCTCCACACTGTTCAAGGGTCTATTCCTTGTCTGATAAGACTTCCTGTGAGTCTGAATACAAAGACTAGACACCGGCTGATTTCTACCTGAACAATGGTCCAGGCACAACTGCTGTGTTGCTGGCTTTCCAGGTAATGGTGGATCCTTCGAAAGTATGCTTTAACCCGCAACCTAAGGTTCTTACTCCCTAGTGCACCACTTTTCTGCTCTGCTTCCAGTCCCAAGAGTGTTTCCAGGTATTCTAGTTGTTGATGAAGGTCAATGAGGAATTTCTGAATGTGGATTTCCTCACCACCGCCCAGAGAAATATTTTCCTTGAAGAGGTTGAAGATCTGCTGAAGCATCTCATGGAGAATGGCCAGTGCATGCCCTTTTGGGTACTGGTGAAAATTCACAGATTTCTGAGGAAGCTGGAAATTTTTCCTGTATGGCAGACACTGCTGGACTGATGAGGTTTGCAAATTATTCAGTAGTTGTAAACTCTCTTCCTTTAGTCTTTGTTGGAGGAGAATCAGTTTCAGTTCTACAGAGAAAACCAGCAGCACCAACGCAATGCTAGGGAACTGCTTGCGAATCATGGCGAAGGTCAAATATGCTACTTATCTCTTACGCAGACCTAGTTAAACTCCAGTGCTAGTGAATGTTTGCTTTTCATACTTCTCACCCTATTCTGGACTGTGTTCTTTTTTGTTGGTTTTGATTCTAATGTTGTCATGTCTCCAAGTTTGCATGTCACATTTTCTGGTTCCCTTTGCTTGCTGTTCATGGATCATTTCCTCCACTTTCCCCATTGTGTTGGTGGTTTGAGGAAGTAACCAAAAGAACTTGTCTCACTGTATGCTATTCTTGAGACAATTACAGACTATTCATCCAGGATGAACTTCTGTTACCCACATTATTTATTACATACAAGGTTTTGCTTAACACAATGTGCTTTCTAAATATTTAGTCAACCTTTTTAAAGTTTGTTTTTAATTGACTGTAAAACACATATTGAAAGTAGTAGTCTTTCATGGGGAAATATTTATCAGAGACTGAGAAGCAACTCCAAGACACTCAAAGGCAAAAATTAAAATCCATACAGATTACTAATTTTTAAGTGTCAAGTATAACTAATTTGTACAAGTCCTTGGGCAAATAATCTTAAAATGTGTATCAGCAATTTTAGATTGCTTTATATCTTGTTAAATCAGTATAACATCTAAGATTTAAGTGGATGGCATATGTGAAAGAGTAAAACATAGAAAAGAAGGCCGTCAGGATATTATGTAAGTGGCAGAATAGTAGACACAACTTACAGGTTCAACAACAGGAGAATGGTTACATATATTTTGGTCCCTCTGTATATGAAATGTTATGAAAGGTTCTAAGTGATAAAATATATGTGAGAAGAAATTAGTGGTAGTTAGTTCATCTCTATTCCCTAGGGTAGCAATAGGTGTTCACGAATGTGAACATCTCTGCCTCAATAATTCCTTTTGCATGACGAACACCAAGTTCCATCTTCTAAGTCCCTCCTGAATAAGCCCCCAATCTACTTTTCCAATCTTACTTCCCACTGTTGTTCTAACTATAGTGTAAGGGATCCCAAACTTCAGATGGAGAAAGGACTCACTGTTGTCCTAATATTATTGCTAGTGCTGTGTGTGTGTGTGTGTGTGTGTGTGTGTGTGTGTGTGTGTGCTCATTGATGACATTTTCTCTGAAACATCTCCTTGTTTCCTCCTTCACTGAGGAACTGTCAGTGCAAAGACTGGCCCTTTAAAACCAGATCTCTTCTAGGAGCAGTAATTGCCCTCTAGGTTCTCACAGCACTTTATACCTCCTTTAAGATACTTTTCTTGTTCTGTCACATATGTGGCTATTTATTTACCTGTCTCACAAGCTCCCAAAGTTAAAACCATCAGAAGAAGATGTAATAAACACTCGTCCTTCTTACTATCCATACAATAGTAGATATTTAATAAATAAGTGTTGATCTGGAGTGAATTGATATGTAAGCAATATAGGATATTGAATCTTATTTTGGATTATTTCTTACCAGGCGGTTTTTAGGTGAATCCCCAAATGTTGAAAACAAACACATGTGTAATCTCATTCATACTAGCTCAACTCTGTTGGTATCACTTAGTCTAGTATCATTAAGATGAATCAACTGTCAGCTTACCCCAGAGAGAGTGAGAGACAGACAGACAGACAACCAAACAGAAGACCTATGGTAAATCTTGTTTTGTTTTGTTTTGTTTTTGTGTGTGCGTGTGTGGTACTGTGGATTGAACTAAGGGGCGCTCAGCCATTGAACTACATTCCCAGATCCTGCCCCCACTACCCATTCTGCTCTGTATTTTGAGACAAGATTTCAAGGCTGGCCTTGAACTTGTGATCTTATCTTTCACACTTTCCTTGTCTGTCTTCAAGTTCATTGATATTGTCTTCTGTAATATACTATTTACTGTTAAGCTGATCAAGTTCATTTATCATATCAGATTTTTTTTTATCTCTAGGTGTTGAATTTGTTTCTTTTTTATATCATTTCTTGCTTTCTTTACTTTCTGGGACAAAAGAGGTAATTTATAGTGTGTGTTTTAATATCCTTGTCTGATAATTCTATCATTTATGTCATTTCCGAGTCTGATTCTTTTAATCATATTTTTCTTACTATTTATGGGTCCTATTTTCCTGAGGTTTTTGTTGTTTGTTTGTTATTTCTTCACTTGGTAACTTTTGATTGGATTCTGAACATTTTAAATCTTATTTTACTGGGTATTGGATGTGTTAAAACCTTAAAATGTTGTCAGATTTTGTTTTAGGATGCGGTTAAGTTGCTTGAAATCTGTTTGATTCCTTTGAGATTTGCTCTTAAGCTTTGTTTGCATGGGAGAGGCAGACCTAATAGTCCAGGGTAATGTATCCCACACCAAGGACACATTCTCGTGAGGACTCTATTCAGTGTTCCCTGTTTTAGGAGGTCTTTACTCTCTGACAGGGAGAAACAAATATTTCCAGCACTGCTCCTTTCTGGGTGTTCTTTCTTCTGCCATGGGAAATCCTTCACATAGATAAAGAGATTACACATCAGTTGAAGACTCCTACAGGCACTTCTAGAGATCTCTGTGAAAGTCCCTTTATGTCCAAGTCTCTCTCTGCAGGCCAATATTTTCTTCAATATCTTGTCCTGCAAGTCTTTATCTGCCTCCTGAACTCCAACCTCTGACTTACCAACTCAGTGGAAATACTGATCCATTTGGCTTTTCTCTTCTTTGCATTGCAGTCAAGAAACTCACTCCGCGAAGTAGGCCAAAATGATCATAGGACTCACTTTTCCTCAAGTATCATTATCCTATGCTACATATTGTCTATTGTCTGAAAACCATTTTTTCTTATTTTTTTATTCAGTTTTTAGTTGTTTAAAATGATAACATAAATCTGGACATTCCTCATGGCTGGAAGTTCTATCAACATTAATTACCTAAAGTAAGAGTTGACAACCTATAATCTATGGGCCAAATCTGGCTCACATCTGATTTTTGTGAATAAAGTTTTGCTGGAATATAATTATGCACATTTGTTAATGTATGTTTATGACATGTTCATGCTACAATAGCAGAGTTGATTAATTGTGATAAAACTACATAGTCTGCAAAACTTAAATAGTTACCATTGGTCTTTTACAGAAAAACATTTGCTTGACCTTGATGTATAATATTAAAAATGCTCATAGCTGCTCAATTCACAATAGCCAGATTGTGGAACCAAACTAGATGCCCTTCAATTGATAAATGGATAAAGAAACTGTGATACACACACACACACACACACACACACACACACACACACACACACACACAATGGAATATTACTCAGCCATAAAGAATAATAAAATTATGGCATTTGCAGGCAAATGGATGAAATTGGAGAATATCATGCTAAGTGAGATAAGCCAATCTCAAAAAACCAAAGGACGAATGATCTTGCTGATAAGCAGATGATGACACATAATGGGGGGTGGGAGGGAGGCAAGAATGGAGGAAGAAGGGACTGTATAGAGGGAAAGGGGGTGGGAGGGGTGGGGGAAAAGGAAAAAATAACAGAATGAATCAAACACCATTACCCTATGTAAATGTATGATTACACAAATGGTATGCCTCTACTTCATGTACAATCAGAGAAACAAGATGTATCCCATTTGTTTACAATAAAAACAAATTAAAATACATATATAATTTTGTTAAAAGTCTGCATTTTTAACATATTTTAAAATGTAATGTAATATAAATGTTAATTTTATTTCAAAAATACATGCTTATTTTATAAGGAAATTCACTGCATGCTTGCATCACACTAGAAAAAAACAATGGGAAAGTGTCATGGTGGTGAAAAAGGATCCAAATATTAAGTATCACTAAGCATAACAAAGTCTTTGAAACAAGTCAAGGACTAGTGGTGGCAGTTTATTTTTAACTAGGATGAATTTTTTTGAAGATTTTTAAATTAATGTAGAAATGTGTTGGTCAACTTTGTGTCACTGTGACCCAAATATCCAACAAGAACAACTTAGAGGAGGAAAAGTTTATTTGGGGCTCAGGGGTTCACAGATCTCAATCCATAGATAGCTGACTCCATTGCTCTGGTGTGAAGGTGAGGCAGTTCATCATGGTGGAAGGGCCCAGCAAAGGATAGTTGCTCAGTTAATGATGGGATCAAGAGGCCGATGTAGGGAGAAACCACAAGGAAGATGTACCCTTCCAGGGCATGTCCCCAGTGACCCACATCCCCAACCCACACCATTCTATCTGCAGTTACCACCCAGTCAGTTCATTCAAGCTAGGGTGGACTGATTAGTTTATAGCTCTCCTAATCCAATCCTCTCACCTCTGAATATTCCTGCATTAACACAGGAGCTTTGGGGTTCACCTCATACCCAAGCCAAAACAATAAATGTACATTTTAACCCATTTCCTATTTTCATGAATTATTTATCATTACTGTTTAAGAAAGTAATACTATAATTAAAATTAGGATATCATCTCTGCATTAAAAATATATCAAAATAGTTCTAATTGGTGAGGAAGCCATTTTAAGTTCAACCGAATGATGGCAGCATAACATTAATTACATAAATCCTGGCATTAACTTCACAATGTGAGTGAAAAACACAAGTTCATGGCATCTAGTCCCGTAAAGTAATACCATGTGATCATCAATACAGTATTACTTAGACTAGATTAATTGTTCCCACAATGCATAAGATCACTAATCTCTTCGATTCCTATTAAGATTCTTGCTGATTAATATTGTTAAATATTTTCCCTTCTTGCCTGATCTACCCTAATGAACACTTATTGCTTTCTGGGCAGCCATCCACCATCGTTTCCCCTTTCTTTTTTGGGGCACTGTGTGTAAACATATCCTGAATTCTTTGTTCATTCTCAGATCTTGTTCTTGCAGCCATACTTCCCGGTGTGCCACATGTAGCCCCAGACCAAGCCACTCAGGGCCTCACTGTGCTGCAGCCTTGGTGATTCCTTTAGGCGTGGTCATTTGTTCCAATGATCTCAATAGATCTCGACCCCATTTTCTGAGCCTGGGCTTGTCAATATTAACCATATTACTTTATCATAGAAGTGGATGTGATCTTAAATGACATCTAATTTCTGCTCCCCTTTCCCTTCCTCAACAATTCTGCCCTCAAGCCAATAGCTGGGCAAAAAAAAAAAAAAAAAAATGGCAAGCAATGTACTGGAAGAGGAAGGGGCCCCCATGGGAGCTCGGATAGGGTGAGGTGAGTGTTCATGTGGAGAGAGAACTGGGCATGGCTGTCAGAGAATGAGCAAAGCAAGTGGCACCTGTGGAGGAGAACTGCCTGTGGAGAGTCATAGCCTGAGTGGGATGAGGCGGAACGTGCTGCAGAGCAACTGCCCCGTAACCTTTTAAGGCCATGAAAGTCAAAGAAAAAACAAACAACTGTCCAAGACTAGAAGGAATTAAAGGAGACAACTGAATACACTCCATGACTTGGAAGAGGATTCCTTTGCTAGTAGGGATTGGGACAACTGGAAAAATCTAATTATAAAGACTGAGTATTAAATGGTGTTAATGTAACAATGTTTATTTCTGAATTTCAGTGATTATATTGCTGTTATTTGGCGGGGAATGGGCCTATGGGTAGGAAATAGACATTTAAGCACTCAAGAGTATCAGAGCATTAGATTGACAATTTAACTGACAGTGTTTCAAAAACAGCAAATCTCATCATCATATACATACACAAGACACTGATTTTAAAAACAAACTATAAATAAATAGCAGAAAGATCAGTAGAGTAGAGGAAAGAGAACAGGGGGTGGGGGAGGGGAGAGGAAGGGGAAATGCTGAAAACCGAATCAGAATAAATTAAATTCCATCCCTTTATAATTATGTCAAAATGGATCCTATTGTCATGCATAACTCAAAAGAACCAATAAAGGAAAAAAAAACAAGGTTTCTGAACACATTTGCAAC
The DNA here is from genome assembly GCF_902686455.1 of Sciurus vulgaris. Lineage (NCBI taxonomy): Eukaryota > Metazoa > Chordata > Mammalia > Rodentia > Sciuridae > Sciurus > Sciurus vulgaris. The sequence goes on from NC_136476.1 coordinate 40,072,973, forward strand.
TTTTGTAATCATTTCAAAATGAAAAAAAAAAAAGCATGTGTGTTTTTATTAAACTAAATAATCCTTATTTAAGATGTGATCATTGAGGTCTAATGGGGTGGAACATGCTTCCTACACGGCTAAGGTTTAGTTGCTATGTTTCCTCCAAAAGCTCATGTGTGAGACAATGCAAGAAAGTACAGAGGCGAAGTGATTGGGTTATGAGAGCCTTAGCCTAATCTCTGTATTAATTCCCTGATAGGGATTAACTGGGTGGAACTGTAGGCAGGTAGGGTGTAGCTGGAGGAGGTAGGTCATTGGGGACATACCTTTGGGGTATAGGAGAGTGGAGTTGTTTCTCTCTGCCTCCTAGTGGCCATGTCCTGAGCTGTTTTTCTTCTCCACACTCTTCCATCATGATGTTTTGCCTCACCTTGGGAACTGACCATCTGTGAATGAAGACCTCGGAAACCATGAACACCAAATAAATTTTTCCTCCTCTAAAATTGTTCTTGCTGGATCTTTTGGTCACAGCAACAAAACAAGCTGACTAAAACATGCACATATCATCACATACATACTATATTCACTTCTTTATTAGCCCAAGAATAGCAAAACCACAGTATTTTAGTTATCTTTTTCATCATTATGACCAAAAACTCAGCAAGAACAATGTAGAAGAGGAAAAGTTTAACTCACAGTTTCAGAGATTCAATTCATGGTCAACCATAGCTCTGGGCCCAAGATAAGGCAGAACATTAAAGTGGAGGGGCCTGGTGGAGGAAAGCAGCTCAGGACACAGTGGCCAGAAAGTAAAGAAAGAGTTCTGCTCACAAGGGATCAAATACCAACTTAAAGCCACACCCCCAGTAACCTACTTCCTTCAGCCACAGCCTACCTGCCTACAGTTAGCACCCAGTAAGTTAATCCACATCAGTGGATTAATCTACTGGGGGGGTTCCACATATCTGAACCATACACATAGAAAAAAGAAAGAAAGAAAAAAAGAGAAAGAGAAAGAAAGAGTAAGTTAGTTCACTCCTTATTAAAAGACTATAACATGATGCTCAAGAACATGAGCTCTACTATGTGACAGACTAGGTGTAAACCACAAATCTACCACTCGTTTGCTGTATGATCTGGAGCAAGCTATTGCTTCTCTGTGTTTTAGTTACTCCATGTAAACCCAAAGATACTAATAGTATCTCATGGAGTTGTGAAGTATAATGAAATAACCTACTAAATATGCTTAGAACAGTGCATGACCCATGATCCATGCTTCCTAAATATTATGTTATTATCTTCTTATCCCCCCAGCAGTGTCTGACACTATTAGACTTTCCTTCCTTCCTAGTCTACTGTTAGACTTTCCTTCCTTCTTAAGAACTGGGGGATTCTTCTACTCATTCTTCACTCTCTTTCACTTTATCGTGTCCTCTTCTACTGATTACTTAAATACTGATGTATCACCATTGTAATACTGATGTGTTACCATTGACTACTTGATTTGTGACCATAGGGTTTTCATCACCTGCAAAAGAAAACAAAACAAAAGAACATGTTAGACATGAATGATATGACATCGTCAATAGATTGTAGTGCTCTTCCCACTGAGCTCTGAACAAGCAGTTTCAACATGCTCTGTGGGCAGTCCCTTATTCATCAGACACAGATGGAAGTAAGATGAGGCTGTTTTCTATCAGTCAATGTCAATCCATTTAAGAAAGGAGGACTAAGTGTGTGCACGTTCTAGAAGCTCTTCTTCCCATGTATTGCTCCTCCTGATACTGATACATGTCATAGATTTATATTCATTACTTATTATGTTCCTAGCATTGCACTTGGCCTATTCAATGGGTTACAGGTAAAGATCCCTAGATGGGATTTAATCAGATAAAGAAGGACAAGAGGGGAGAAATGTAAAATGTAAGCAAGTATATCAGAATAAGAGCAATTGGAAGCATCTTCTCTTTCCAAAGTTCTTGACCTCTTGGCTGTAAAACTTGGCTGTGTACAAATTCAGAGCAAACAACCAAAAAATCGACCCTTGAAACATCAGTATTTAGGTAATGAATAGAAGAGGACACCATAAAGTGAAATAAAGTGTCTTGACGAACAGAAGAAAACCCAATTTTCAAGAAGGAAGGAAAGTCTAACAGTGTCAGACACTGCTGAGTGGATAAGAAGAATAAGTTCTCAAAAATTATGTTGGAATCGATGACATGGAAGTTTCAGTAACTTTGGTGAATAAAATTTCCAGTACAGAATGGGTGGAAGCTGAATTTCATTGTTCTTAAGAAGAAATAAAAAAAAAAAAAAGCCAAAAGAAACATAGGCCATGCCAAAAAAAAAAAACCTGAATCACTACATGGAGGGGGGAAATTAAGTGGAAGCAGGAGTGGAAGATTTAGTCTTGGAAGGTTCTTGTTTTCATTTTGTTGTTCTCTTTTTCAGGTGATGAAAACTCTGTTGACTAGAGGAATGAGAGAAAGAGAGAAAGGGGAGAGAGTGAGAGAAATGAAACGAGAACACTCAGGTCTGGCTTTCTTGGTAGCAGGAGGAAGGAGGAAGGACAGGAGAAGTGCAGACTGGATTGCAGGTATAACAGAGGAAGCTGAGTTTCATACTGATGGTTTCTAGTGTTCCCTTAATGAGGTGGGCAACTACTTCACCTGATGGAAACATCTATGAGATGAACACATGCCTTGGCACATGATCTTTCTTCCCTTAACAGCCCCTCCTCTCTCCCCATCCTACTGCTCTTGGCCCACTGATACTCTCTCAGACACCCGCCCACAGCGCCAATCATTGCTTTCCTCATAGTCAGTGTTCATGAGATTTGTGATCACCTGATGACTTTCTCTCTCCCTCTTCCCTCAGCGGACACTGACCGTGTATGGGTTTCGCTCCAATTGCAACCCCATAGCCTAGCACATAATAACCCTAAGCTTGATCAAAGTAAGGCAGTCAATAAATAATGGATGAATAAATGTATTTAGTCAATGAGGAAGGGAAAGGTACTTTGAAGAGAAAGGAAAAGATTTAAGGTTGTGAAAGCAAGAATGTGATGGATGGTCAGCAATACTGGAGGGTAAGAGAGGGTAGGAAAGCAAAATCAAAGATCTGGTTACATAGATTGGGGATCCTAAGCTAATAGGGGCATCAATTTGCCTTGATTGGAGTAGAAATGGAAAAGAACCACGGTATATTCAGAGTTGGGCTTCATCAGTAGAATTGAACTAAATGACAAAGAAACAAGAGATTCTGCAACATAAATAGAAGAGCAGTATGAGTAGTAGACCCCAGAATCTATAGCAGATGAATTTAAATTGTACATATATGATAAAGTTCAAGAGCAATGTAACCCTCCTAAGACTCTTCGATCATATTTAACAGTCGACTTCCTTTCTTTGTCAGTCTTAGTACTTTTTAGATAGTAATCACTTGTGTATCCATTCAACTGACAATATCAACACAACAGCTACCAAATATATGCTATGTATTAGAGTCCACGAAGACCTTTGAATATTTGGTCTCAAACTCGCAAACCAGGAAATTGAACAGGAAAAGAAAGTGGGATTAAGACAGAGAGAATGAAAGGGAGGAGTTGAGAATCATGAGGCCCTAGACAGCCATTTAAGATAGAATACCCACGGACAGAAAGTATCTTATTAGGACAATTACAAATTGTTCGACTGTTCTCTAACACCAGGTGTGCTCCCTATTGATTAATGATACATGTATTTTCTTTCTGACTGTTCAAAATGATTTAAGTAACACCTCTTACTTAGGTGCTAAGCATTGTTCTAAAGGAATTAGAAATATTAATTTACTTAATCCACACAGCTATCATCCCCATCATACAATTAGGGAATCTGAGAGATTTACCTATTAAATCCAATCATGTGCATTGCTAAAGGAATACATAAAATTTTATTTGTAATCTTCATAGTGTTATTGAGAAGTAGGTCTTATGATAATAAGATTACTTTTGAAAATGAGCACATAGACTGTGATTCAGAGCAGTTAGAAAAACATTTCTAAACACAGATGTGTCAGCTGAAACCTCTGTTCCTGAGGAACTGACAGGGTCAAGAATTCCTCTCCCACTATAAATAGGGTAGAAAACCAGACAAAATATAGGAGACAGCTATTTTCAGCCATTGGCCTGCAGTGATCCCTGTGAGATGGAAACAAGTGAGGCTCTCCTGAGGGAAATTTCTAGACTGTGCAGCAGGGAGGAGAAACCTCTCTGAGTAGTCTCACTGAGAGACTGGTGAGAGCTTGAGGGGGCCAGGGAGGCTAGCATGTGCAGGGCAGACACCCCAAAGGAGGGAGCTACTTAGAGAAGTTTCAGAAACCTTCACAAGGCTCTATCTGGGTCCTTTGTGAATAGTAATGTGTGCATGTATTAGGAACAGCCCCTCAAGGCCTCAAGTGCAACCTCCAAAGAAAGAAAAATTCCTGGGGAACTTTAAGCCAAACAATCTGGGGGCACCTGCAAGGCTGGAAATTGTTCCTGTTCCCAGCAGCCACAGGGGAGAGACGTTCAGTAAAGGTCTCTAAAAAGCCCCATCTTAAACACGAGGATAAATCAATCCTAAAGTCGAGACTACTCTAGATCTGTCCTGAAAGAGCTTAGGAATAAGAATTTAAAGAATCAAACTAGCCCACACAAATGCAGCGGCCTACCAGAACAAAGCCCAACACTCTTCCAAGAAAGGCAATAAAATGAAGCGTGCAAAAAAGTGAAAACCACAATTTGCTGAATGTCTGGCATTCAGTAAAAAAAATTAATGGACATGTGAGAACACAAGAAAAGATGACCTACAATCAGAAGAAAAATTAATTAATAAAAACTGAACCAGAGATGATGAAATTAGCAGAACATGGCATTAAAACAGGTATTATAAGATACTCCATAGGTTCAAGAATAGAGAGGAAACCAAGCATGCACATGATGAGAAGAGAAAAGGAAACTAAAAAAAAATATGAGAACCAAAGAGAAAAATTCAAGATTCAAAAAGCATAATATCTCAGTTTTACTAGATGAGATTAGCAACCAAACACAGCAAAGACACAACCATGGTAGCCAGATCATAGGTAGAATTAAAACCCAGCTCCATGTGACTGTAAGGTCTTATCACTTTCCCACTGTGCTTCTCAATTTATGATGCTCTATTAAATGGTACAGCTACCAACAAAAATATACATTTCACCGGAGCAGAGGGTCTGTGAATAGACAAATGTAAACATGACACAAAGAAGTGGGTGGTTTAGAGTCAAGACAGATGTAGGCTCAAATTCTACTCTGTAATTTATTAGCTAGGTCAACTTGCATGAATCTTTGATAAATTGGGAAGGAAAGCCCACCTCATACAAAGCAATAAGTGAGATTCCAGGTAAGAAGTATTGTCACCCTACTTGGCACCTGCTGACAGAGGAGAACCCTGAAATTTCTCATGTGGGCTCAAGAAACTGAATAAGTACCACTAGATTGCAAGGCCTCAACCAAGCTTAGGAAAAGTTGTGGGGTCTGTGTGTGTGTGTGTGTGTGTGTGTGTGTGTGTACAAGTGTAGGGGGTTTGGTCCTGGAAGCCAAAAGTTCTTTTGAACCAAGCTTCGGGACACTTTAAAAGTCAATGGGTTAGAAGATCTAAATATGTTTTCTCTTAGAAGAGTTTGCAAAGTCTTAACATTACCCTTCTGGCCTAAAAATGTTGACAGGTATTCTAGGTGGAAATCACATATGTTATGCCAGTATAACATGGGAAACATAACTTTACACTGGAACGACTGTTCTGTTTTCCACTTGGAACAAAAATGAGTGAGACTTTGGAAAGCTTCTGTGGTTTATACCAACACAGCACTGAGTCTGAAATCTAGCCTACTGGCACTTGAGAATTAATTTAGTAAGGGTGTTTTTATAAAGGAGGTATACTGATAATGACCTTGAAGAGTAATTGTAAGGATTAAATAACATCCGTAAACTTCCTAATACTAGTAACTTAATATTTATTTTTTCCTGATCTTTTGGATCCTCCCCAAACTCATATGTTTTACTTCTTGGTACTAAGAAATCCTTCATTTTGGGGAAGTAATCTAAGATTTCATCCAAATGGCCCTCTGATATTAACTCCCTCAGTTTAGACCTGCCAGTTCCTCCTTTTCTGAAGAAACCTCTGAGGGATTAAATGAGACAAACACCACAGAAATCAATGTAACCTCACAGGTTTTGTCCCTTTGGGAATTTATTAACCAGAATTTCAGGAAAGAACTTGGTTGTCTCCTTTTACTCCTTAGTAGAACAAAGAGAAAAATAAAGAGAAAACTACAAAATATTAAAGAGCTGTAACCTTTGCCCTTTGCCTTCTTAATCTAGACTACATTTTTCAAGGCACTAAGCAATTATCAAGTGACAGAGTTGTCTAAAATCAATACTGCATACCTTGTGTAACCACTAGAGATCAGATATAAGGGCTGGTGCCTGACCTGGCCCAGAGAGTAATGAATTTGCTAAGCAACAAAATCTGACTACCTGGTCACACATTACTCTTGACACAGTCAGCACCCAGGACGAAGGATGACTAGTATGGAGGCTGTGACCCAAAATGATTACAGGAAATGCTGAGGCCAGTAAAAGAGTTATCAGAAGACCAGCTGGGAGACTGTCCAAATGACCTATAGACTGCCATGCCAGGAACACAAGTTCATCTGGATATGAGGTAAAAGTACTCTTATGGGCCAAGATAAGAACTTCTGTCTCAAGTAAACAAGGTGCTCTTCTAAACAAACAAGAAACTAAGAAAAGATATGGTGAGTTAAAAAAAAAAATCTTAATTAAAGGTGCAATACTAGATCTGAAAAATGCTTTATAAAATCTGTGCCTGGAGTTTGAAGAGGAAAGAGTATCAAGCAGATTTACTCAAATTCAAGTTCAATATTTTTCTGGGCTTAATTACCCTTATTAACATAGGACAATTTATCTTGATCAACTTCCTGAGGGCAAGCCCTCCTGACCCCATCTATCAGTGTCAGAGTTCACTTTGGTTAATCTAGGAAGCAGGGAAACCCAACCAGTGCTGCCTCCTGTCACATAAAATCCAGATAAGAGAGGTCTTTCTGAAGTGTGGACCCCGGAGACTGCTGCTCAGAGTGGCTCTTGAAATGTAAGAGAAGATGGCTTAGAAATGGTAACAGACACCAACAGCAGGCAGCAACTGGGGCACGGGCAGAGCAACCTGGAAAGATGTCAGTGTCTTTGATAAGCATCTGTGTGGTGACAGTTTGAGGCAGGAATAAAGGTTCTTAACAAAATCTTTATATGCAGAAACAAATGCCCTCTTTGTCACTGTGGCTGTGCAGTAAATACAGTCTGGTCCTATAATGACACCATTCATTTGCCTTGGGAACATAAACTGTGCTTCTTCCGGCTCATCTCATCCATCTTGAAGGTCAGAATGAGATTAAGATCGCCCCAAAACAAACCAGCTCCTGGATGACGGTGTGCTGATAACTTCCAAGGTGGTTTCATTGTATCAGCTTTGGAGGCCCTCAGGATTGTTTTTCTTTTTTGAACCATTAGCATACATATTATGTACAAAGCAGAAAACATCGTTTTTAAAGAAAATAATCTATATCGTGGCAGGGGCAAAATAGACACTGAAAAATGGTTGTTCGTCAGTTATGTTTGGAACTGAGTGCTGAGATACAAAGTATAATTTTATTTCAGGATTTTTGAGGGTTATCATGTGAATTTTTTAAAAGCATGTAATTTTTGAACTGTAATTCATGATCACATCCTTTGGACTGTTACATATCCCAGATGATAAAAGAAAGACAGTGATGCTTGTTTTAAGAATAGTATGAACCAGAACATCACAGTGCTAAGTTCAGATTTTAGCAAAGTGGAACTTTTTTCCATCTCTAATTCATGTTTCCCAGTTGACATATTTGGTAATAATTTTAAAAATCATACACTGATATGAAACAAAAATGTGGGAGATAGGTAGTAGAAAGCTGAGAGCACTAAAAGAAGGACAAGAGGTAAATGCATTTTATAACTTACTGAGAGGCGGATACAAACACTATTAAATTACAAAAGTAGTGATAAATTTTCTGACAGTCTCAAAATGTTACGTTAGACTTTACATTAGACAATTTGTCATTTCATTTAATTGTCAGGAAGTAAATCATTAAGACTATTGACTCTTAATGGAACAAGGTTTTATGAGTTGAAGTTTGATGATTTACTGCTAAAATTAAATAATAGCAGCATTTCCCAATTGATGCACAAATAAGTTAATGGAGACAGCTTTTTAAATTGTAAGCACTTTCTAACATAAACTTGTCTTAAACCATTAGTATAAACAATGATATATCTCAGCTTCTCAAGGTGGCATCTGATGTGTCTATAATATGTAATTAAGGTTATCCTAGCAACCCTTCATGATATTCTGCTAAAAGCACCATGACTCCTAGAAGTTCTTTCTATTAAAGAAGTTAGAAAGCAATAGACCAAGACCATTGATCTTCCAGCAGAAAGGCATTTTCAGGCTGTGAAATAGAGGAAGGAAACAGGCATGCTTTTTCCCCAGAGCCCCATACATAAGTGAGGACACTGATATGGTGGCCCATGGAAGAGAAGGACCCTGTGCATAGGAAATGTGAATGTCTTTGGCAGCCTTTTCAAAGGATGACACTCTAGTGCATGACACACAATTAACTTGAGACTTTTCTGGAAGGCTATGTTGTCATTAATCTCTCTGGATGTTCCTCCAAAAAGAAATTTGATTTTTAAGTAGTTATTCCTCTAAAATCTTGATAGTGAAGGTTTGAAATGACCCTAGAAAAAGTCGTTCACTTAATGAAAGTTCTGGCAGTTATTTTAATGAATATGTACTGAGTGCCTGCCAATAACAACAGAGAAATCTAGATGGTGTACATTTGATTCCTTAGAGATTGATTTTCATGTTACATTACATGATTTTCTTAATTATTACTCCTTTCAGGCTTCTTGAGATGAAGAATAAGTTGTTAGCTTTTAGATTCTCTTGTAATTTTGTCATGATCTAAATGCAACTGGAGAATAAAACCCACATACCAAAACACATTAATAAGGAATTACAAATATTAGCTAGAGGCAAGAGAAATGCCATGAAAGACTTTGTGCTTGATTACTATTTTTAAAACTCAATTAAAAAAATTAAAGAAGGCCAAGATAAAGAAACACTTAACTCTGATTTCTGGCTGCAATCATAAAAGAACATTTTTAAGAGATCATAAAGAAAAATGTAAAATGAGATTACATTAGAAACTGAGACTGTTTATGCTATGGGCATAATGTGGTTTATTAAAATATGTAACTGAGGAATTATGTAATTTAGGAATTACAAAGTTAAACAATCCTGGAAATTTCCCAGGACATTAGACCTGATAACTTTCATGTAGAAAATTTCCTCCTTTTTTTTTTTTTTTTTTTTCCTTTTCATGGACTCTCTAACTTGCTCACTCAGCAAAATAGAGAGCATAAAATTCATTTGAGGGTTAAGTGTCAAAGAGCCACAGCCTATAGTAAAGCAGGAAACAAAGAACTCCAGCCTTGTGTCTTCTCCTAACAGAGTCTGTCAAAAATTCCCAGAAGCAAGAAAATTAAGAGCAAACACCAGAAATTTGGCATGTACAGGGCTCTATTAAGAAAGGTGAGGAAGAAAAGGAAAAACAGAATCTCTTAAGGTTTAAAACTTTTTGGAATATCAGCAATCCTGAATCTTATAAATGTGTGGTTCAAAGGACAAAGCACATTATGAAGAAGACCAGAAACAAAATCAGGGAAAAATAAGAATTGGGGTTATGATGTTTTAGTCAATAAAATTATTTTAGTGTTTGTGGAAGCTATGTTAGAATATAAAATAGGAGAAAAATAATTCCAAATGTTAAGTACACATGGGACTATAAGTACATGCTATTCAGTGATGGCATTTGGTGGGTGTGGACAGTTAGGGCTCATACTCCTTGTGAAGAGGAAGTGCCCTGTTCACAGTTCCTGTGGCCTAGGCCATCAAGATCTGCAGCAGACCAGAGGTGATGGGACCAGAGGTGCTACGGGACCTAAGATCTGTTTATACAAGAAACCTTTGATATGGCCTGGTAAAAAAAAAAAGAGGGCTGGTCCCATCAGGTTCTGGAAATTGGGAGATATGAAAGATTGGGGGATGAAGCTGAAAGGTCATGATGTAGATACAGACTCCAGAAGAGAAGGTGGTAGCACCTGAGTAGGTCCCTTCCAAGTCAAGTCTACAAGAGAAAGATGAGTAAGAGAAGAGGTGAACTGAAGAAGATAATGCAGCAGTCTCTCAGGGGAGGGGAAAGCAATGAGCAACAGCTACACCGGAGATGGCAGCAGGAGAGAAGAGCATATCCTCACAGCTGCTAGTTCCAGGCCTTCTGAATTCTTACACTGAAGCTCTTCTCTCAGTGGCCAAAGCAAATCTCTTATCCTTAAATTAAACAGAACCAAAACAACTTATGTAAGAAAGAGCTCTTGGAGAGCCTGGGAAACATGTTTTCATTTAGCTAAAGGGGGCTACAAGTACTGCAGCATTTCGTGTGTGTGTGTGTGTGTGTGTGTGTGTGTGTTGAGTTTTGTATACTAGGTATTAGAGAGATACAGATACATGAAACAGTAAAACATGCATTAGATCCTCAAGAAAAATCTAAGAAAAGTTTTAGGACCCTCTTTCTCTCTCTCCTATAAAACATGCTAAGAACAACTTCTGTCCTTTGCACATGACAAGCACACAATGATATTTTAAGGAATAAATGTTTTATGTGACTGAATCACATACAAAATACTTGTGGAAGATCTAGGATATAGCAATTAATTTTAATTGGGAGGATCAGGGAAGGTTTCATTGAAGAATTACCATTTTCATTGGCACTGTGAAATGGACACTTTTGCAATTAAGAAAGGGATATGGAAAAATATGAAACAATGAAGGTGTGAATGAATATATGCAAGACTTTTAGAACAATCTGTTGTCAGGTGGGGCACAGAAATAAAGAAGATGAAAGAGAAAAAACAGTTTGGTGCAAACCTGTAGGGCACATTAACTTTCAGACTAAGGAGTTATAACTATTCAGCAAAAAAGCAAGACAGTAAGATCATCAAATGTATATTTCAGGATTACTTTAGCAGGAATGGAAAATAGATTTGGATTAGGTGAAGATGCAAATTGAGACTGGAAGGTGAATTAAAATATTTTACCACAGCTGGTTGGGAACTGAGTCTGAATGAAGGCAGTTGGATTGGGAAATGACTACATGAGAGACATTGCTGAGTAGAATCAACAGGATTTAGCAACTGATTACATGGGGGTAATGGTATGAGGATAGGTAAGAAAGGGATGAAAGATGACTTTAGGTTCCCAGTGTGGACTGGTGATGAAACTTTTAACTAAGATAAAAAAAAAAAGAAGCAGCCACCTGGATGAAGTAGGTTTCTGGCTTTCTAAAAGTTTGTGGTGTGAATGGTATGGCCATTTGTGGCTACAGCAGAGGCAAGTAGAAATGCAAAGCTGGAGTAAAACAGCAATCTAGATTGGACATGTTCAATAAGACATCTTCAGTGCTCTTAAGAGCTGAAAACCAAGTGGTAGAGGTAGATAATCTAGGAAAAAAAGAGAAATTAAGATGAAAAAAAAGGAGAGAAACCATTGGCAATATGCTGAAAGAGGAAGGATAAAGAGTGAAAGTCAGAAGACAGAGACAGTTGTTAGAGCTGCTTCGAATAGGAAGTATGGTGTCACAGACATCAGAAGGGGACCTCTGAGGGAAATGGTGTAGAAAAATAACAGGGTGGCTGTTGGCTTGTGACCATCGAGTCATGGACCTCTTGGAAAGGGCTGTTTTGGGAACAGAAGGCAGATTGCAAAGGGTAAGGAGTTAACAGGTCATCAATAAGCAGAGCCAGTAAGCATTAGCTATTTTTGCTGAAGTTAGTATACAAAGAGAAGGATGGACCAGTAGTAACAAAGAGGAGTGACAGCCTTAAGGGAAGTTTAAATTTTAGGAGATGTGAGAGGGAAGAAGTGAATAAACCTGTGGAGAAAAGGTGAATATTAAGAAAAAACATCTCATTTTATGAGGCAGTGACTTCTAGTTCCTCAATGGCCTTGCATAAGGCCTTTGTCAGTCCTTTGTAAGTCTTCCCTCCCAGCATTGTACCCCCAATCCCTTCTCGTCCTCCCTGCGCTCAACATCCCAGACATCCCGGTTCTTCATGTGCCAAAATTCCTAGCTTCAGAACTCTCTCATGTGCTTTCTGATACTTCCCCCTACTTTGTACCTTAATAATCAACAGCAAAAATCTCCTTGGAGTAGTTTTCCAGATTTCCTTACTATGTTTCCACACACAAAAGTAGTTCCTTATTGCAATCCAACTTGCCAGGGCTTGTTTACCTCATTTCTTAGAATGTAAGCAGTGGAAAGCTACTGTGTACCTGGTATGTGGGAAGTTATTAATTAATTAATATTGAATGATGAATAAACAATTGAAAAAATCTATCTCAAGACATAGGAAGTTGGGTAAAGATTTTTTATACTTCTCAAAAAACTTGGAGATTTTATTTTTAGCTCAATTATGCAAAGAATTCTATAATTCACAATATAATATCGATAATTATTTATATGCACTACATAATTATTTGGAATATATTAAATTGAGGGAAAATATTCATCTGAAGACTAATCATTTTAATTTTGAAATGTGGGCTTTCTTCTATTTTTCATTTTGCGACCTCATCACCAAATGTATTTTCTTACTTTTTTTTTTGTACCTCTTTCTTCATTCTCAAGTGCTATTCTTCTTTCAAGTAAATTAGACCTGTATCTCCCTCCCAAAATAAACTTCTGTCTCTCTCTATATATATTGTTTCTCTACAATCCAGTAAATATACTCAACCCAATTTTTTATGAAATTCACTGAAGTCCAGCATCTGGGTATCTCATACGAATTTTAGGAATCAGGAAAGGTTTGCAAGTGGAGAAGCAGGGAGAGCACATGATCAGAGCCGGGTATGGTGGTACGTGCCTGTAATCCCAGCTACTTGGGAGGCTGGGGCAAGAGAATTGCAAGTTTAAAGTCAGACTCAGAAACTTAGCAAAATGCTGTCCCAAAATAAAAATTAGAAAGGGCTGGGAATGTAGTCCAGTATAAAGCACCCCCATGCTTAATCCCCATTACAAGAAAGAAAGAGAAGAAAAGAAAAAAATGAGAGAGAGAAGAAAAGGAACAAGATCATTCTGGGTCATACAAATTCCATGAATATCTTCTGTAAGGTCTTTCAATGGCCAAGTGATTAATTTGGAATCAGCAAGTCAAATCACTCATTTTTCTGCAGACTTAAGCAATCAGATGGAACATATTTTCAAAGCATGCAAACCATGAAGGTGGCTTGCTTCCCAGTAACTACATCATTCTCCCAGTTTTGTTTTCTCATGCACACTTGATGAGTCTCTTTGCTGCATTTTTTTTTTTTTTGACATCTAGGTACTGAAATCCATATTTAGCAAATTATCTTTGATGATTTTTGTCTAATTTGCATGTCTCATGGCATTGTGTAGGCACTGTAAGGCAATTACCCCCAGTGTCATTTTCTGATACAAGCTGAGATTTAAAAGCTTTCTAGACTAAAGGGTTTCTGCTTTTGTTGTGCATCTGCAGATTATGTTTCTTCTCTGTCATAAACGGCTATAGTTTGGCAATGAGGACCAACTTATCTCCAAAAAAGGACACACACCTACTGAGATACTCAATTACTTACTTAGATTGACTAATCAACTTATAAATAGCGTATCATTTGCTTTTAAAGACATAATATGTAATGATGTCCTTACATCTGGGAAATGTTATTAATCCTTAACAGCAATTAAATATATAACACATATGCAATGCATGTACAAAGTAAATTAATTCTTACTTAAATCTGAAATTTTCTTCATCCAAGAATAATACACATATTTCCCAAATTGAACCATGCATTGGAGAAACTTTAGGTAACACTTAACATGTTCATCAGAAAGTTTTCCTCTGCTACTCCATAGCAGGATCTTGCTTACCTAAACTCCCTAATTAGGTCTCCTAAAGTTTGAACTACATTTTCACAAATTTTTTTGTCATCTTCACTTATCATACATTTCTTAATATTTTATTTAAATTAACTTTCAAAACACTAAAAAATTAACTTTGGAAACTGTGTATTTTTTAATATTAAATAACTACATAAAACATTTATATGGTAATAAAAAGACCATCCAAGTTTCAGTGAAAACTTAAAGTAGTACTTTGCTTTTATTGGGGTTTTGTGACAGATGATGATGACAGAATAGGAAATCTATTGCATCGGATGCTTCCCCCCGTCTGCTTTTCTAAACAAGATGGCTGAAAGGAGACGCCCACCCCCCAAAATCTCCTGTGGACTAGCTACTACAAACATAATGGTAAACAATTAAAATCCTACAGATAAAACCATTATAGCCAGGCTTAGAAGAAAATGTTTTAATTTTATTAAAATCTCAATCATTTCAAAAATAAACTTTCATAGGGGTAAAGGAAGATTTATAAACAATATCTTGGAACATTCTATTTGCAGAGCTTCTTACCATTTTTCAAAGCAGTTTAATATAACTTATCCAATTTGAATCACATATTAAGCCAATGAGAAAGCAAGTATTTGAGTCACAGAATCATTATCATTCTTTTATACAGAAGCAGGATGTTCCCTCAAGATAAAGCTAACTAGTTTTCTTTTCAAGGACAGGAATGAATTTGAAAGTGAGTGGTTCAGGTTGGATGAGAAAAAAGTTATCTGCTTTCTATCTGGAACTCTACTTTTTTCTTATGTTCAAATTAGACAATATCAACACAAAGCAATAAAATGTCGAAAAAAAATTTAAATTAATTACTACTCAAACCCTCAGCTGTTCTTTTTGGAGATTATATTCCAATATGCCCACATGTTCAGTTTTCACAGCTGTTATTTCTCTTTTCTTTCTATCATATAATCTCTCCTACTATTACCCCCAATTTACTACTAAGAAAAATGATTAAATGACGCTGGCAAAGTCACATGCATGGTTGGAAAATGAGAGGACTAGGACAAGAAGCCAGAACTTTTTGCATTTCATTCTGAAGCTCTTTCTACTATACCACACTGCCTCACAAAGGAAAGATGTCCCAATTTTAAAAAGAATCCACAAAAATCTAAACCTAAGAAATAGGTCAATTGAGATATGATTCTTTAGTTTACAGAAAGATTTGCGGCTAAAAGAGTTCTATAAATCTTGAAAATTCTCCTTCTGCATAATTAGACCTAGACCTAATCTGTGGTCTCAAGGAGCTCGTATATCATTTACGATTTGACAGAAATCCTACAGAAGGGAGAATATTTAGAGGTAAAGACTTTGGGTCAATATCCTGTCAATCAGGAAAGAAAATAAAACATCTTGGAAACTGTAATGTGAACCAGTGAAGAAAAGATGATTGAAGTTAAAAACAACCCTGCAGAAGCACATGGGTAGCCCCTGGTGCAATGCTCCTATGTGTAGTTAATGTGGGCTGTTTATGTAAGAAACCTCAGAGCATAAAGCACAGCTATATAACATTGATCCAGTTTTCCATAAACCCAGGCACAGTGAGAAAGCAGGCTCCTTTCACCACCAGGCCCAAGTTCCATATTGAGAATTGCCTAAGAATGTTTAAAACCTGCCCTCTGACTTAAGTCTTGAGACAAAGTATAGTACATTCCCAAACTGAATCAACATCAATAGGGCGCTCATTAGAAATGAAGATTCTTAAATTTCAGTCAAGACCTATTAAATCTGAATATCTACAGGATGGTTTGGGAGTCTGTGTTTTTAAACACACTCTCCAGCTCTTATACTAAAATGTAAAAACCACTGATATAAAAACGATATTGGATACTTTAGAATGTTATTTCTCAGCTTTTCACTATGATGCTGCTATGTCCTAATTCTCCCCTCTCATGACTGTTTACCCTGGGAAATAAAAAAACGTTCAGGTGTTTAGCAATTACAGTAAAACATATTCAGATGTGGAAGGTTGGTTTAAGTGAGCTCAAAGTTCATTTCCATTCTTGGAATTCAGCTCAACTGCACTGAGGTCAAGGGAGGAGTGGATATGACTACAACTGATGAAGAGGAAGGAACTCTGAAGAAGGCAAAAGAAGCTCAAACTCATGAAGCAAATTTCATAAACTAAGTTATAGGGAAAATAAATAAATAAATAACAAGAAGCTGTATTACCTGGCCTACTGATTCCCTCAACAAAATATTTTCACACTCAAGATAGAAATGAACAAGGTTATATGGCTGTCAATTTCCAGTGGGTTCTTCAAAGTTATGGGTAATATGGGCTCGTACAATGGTCTTCCAGGGCTAGAGGCTGTCTACATCTTCATTTCTGACCAATAACTTTAAGAATTGAAGGGATGAAACAAGGTGATGAATACACAAGTCACCAAAAGAAACGATATAGAAACTTCAGATTAGAAAAAGTACCTCGCATTGCTTAAGGTACTTTATTGTCATATTGAGTTTTAAATGATGTGTTTAAAATAATTAAGCTTGTATAAACATAATACAAAAGTTAGAGACTAAAATTGCCAGTGTTGTGCTATACAATTTCGTTAAATGAACAGTTTTGCTTGATGTACTCTCAGAAGCAGGAAATAAAGGTATAACCAGCACTTTCTGGATGTTATAGTTCTAATACCCAGAGTAACAATAAATAATGTTAGTTGACAAGCATGATGGTTATTTTGTTTCTAAGAAAAGTATCAAAATTAATAAAAAAAAATTTAGTCTGTTAAAAGCAGAGTTTTTAATAAAAATTTCAGTATCTAAAAACATGAATATCAAATAGTATTTATTAAGCATTCTTACTCTGTAAGAAAGGTCAGAAGTCTATAGACAGTGAATAACCTTAGAAATAAAGAAGGTGAGGAGTGTGAACTAACCAGGAGAAGAATTTGAAATCCTTCTCAACTCCATGGTCTCTCTAGATTTCTTGGTCTCACATACAGAATTCTACATGTTCTACAGTTTGAACATGTGTTTCCACTTAAGATTACCTGTTTCTAACCAAAGAAAATTTTTTTCTTGGTACTAAAATAATATTTGTGGAATGTTTATGAGTGCACATATATCAGAAATTTTATAGACATGCTTTTAGATGCAAGGTAAAATCCTCTAGTTAAAATACCTCTTGTCTCAAGAATCACGTGGTGTTGGTATTAATACCTTCATTTAACAATTGAGAAAATGGTGGCTCAGAGGCTAAGACTTGTCTGAAGACCTTCAGGCAACACCAGCGGGAAGACTGGAACAGAAGTTTTATTTTGAAGCCTTTTCCACTATAATATGTTGACTGCTTTGGGTTCATGGACCCCATGAGGCATTTATTTTGACTGCTTTAAGGTGTTCAGCTTGCTGGCCAAGAGTAACATCATCTGTTTACTTCTTTGTTACCCAGGAGTCAGGGTTTCATCAAAGCCATTGGTAACATGAAAAATGTAACTATTTGACTCCTCTTATGGGATAAAGTTCAGCCTGGAGTTTCAAACACATGAACTGAAGGTTTACTGGGTGTCAGGCTCTGGGGATACAGTGGTTCAATAGACAAACCCTAAACTCAAGGAATTCATATTCCAATACAAGAAACAAGACAGCAAACAAGTGAACAGACACGTTCAGCGAGTGACCAAGGATTCTGAAGATACAGCAGCGTAATGGGATGAAGGATGACGGGGTACATGACAGCTGAAACAGACAGTGCAGTTAAGGAAGGTTTTTCTGAGGATGTGATATCCCTGCTGAGACTCCAACGATGAGAGAAAGGCAGGCAAACTAAGAGGCAGGAACATCCTCGGTATAATCCAAGAACAGCGAGAAAGGCCAATGTGGCTAGATGGGGTGAGCGTTGCAGTGCAGAGTAGGAAGGCAGGCATGTCATGAAAACCCACATCCATGGAAGGGCATGTATCCGCAGCAGGACGTGGAGGGATGGCGTACAGGAGGCCAGGCTGCCGTCAGACAGGAAAGATGGCAATATGTTGGCATAGCAGGTTCTCAGCTCAACAGCTATGCCAGCATCTTGCCTCCTCTCCAGTTCCAAGTTACAGGAGCAATACGAGGCCTCAGTGGTGTTTCCCTTTTCCGAGATCGCCCCTTCCACCTGAGGAGGGAAAACACACGCATTACTTGACAATGCAAGCTTTTTTCCTAACACAGAGTTCCTTAGAGTGTCCAATTTTAAAGACAGTTAAGCACAGGAAGGTTGTGACTAGTTCCTTTTTTAAAATGGCTTTTGATCTAAAATGAACCCCAAGAATGTTTACTAACTGCTTGTGAAATGATGGGGAAATTCTGACAAAAATTCCAAGTCATAAAGCCTAAAGTTGATGACAGTTAATTATAGGCTATTACAACCATATTCGCAGTCCACAGCACATCCCAGTGACTCAGTACAATTTTATTTTTAGTCTAATAATTCTACTTGGTCAATTTCTGCCACTCAGATGTACTTAAATACTATTAAACTGTCACCCTACAGTGTGTAAGTTAGTTTACTGGTTTATGTGCTCTTAAAAATAATGCTCTTCTGAGCCAACAATTCCCAGTTCGAAATTTATTGCACAAAAACATTTCAAAATACTACTAAGTTATATATTCATGAAGTTATATATTCATTACAATAATGTCCTTAATAGTAAAAAAAAAAAAAAAAAAAACAAAGAAAACAAAACAGAAACACCCTGTTCATCAATATGACTGACACTGACTAACTACATTATGACAGTCACAAAATAAGAGTATTTCATGGTCCTTACAAAAGATTAAGGCATAAGAATAATGACACTATGTAGGATAAATTTTGTTAAGAAAAAAATATGTAGACACACACAGGCATGCATGCACACATATCCTAAATATACATATAATTTTTTTCTTGAAAAAACCATGAGTAATTTATTCTTCTAAATAATTATTTCTCATTTTAAAAATAACTAGAGGGAATTATAAATTATTTTTTGTCCTCTTTATGTTTATTAAAAATTAATAAATAGTATTTATAAAAAATAAGTAAGTACAAGCTAATTACACAGGTAAAATATTTAGAGTTCTACCAAAGTACAAATAAGGGAGAGGCATACTCACTTGTATAGGACGCTAATATCAATGTGTCTTCCAGAAACAAAAGCCAAGTGTTTCCAAATTAAGGTACGAGGTGTACACACATGCTGTCACTCGCTTATATACATACAATATACCCTGTGTGTTTCTTACGTAGCAAACGGGTGCAATGGTTCTATTGCACAAAACCCTATAAAACCTTGTCCTGGAATTGTTAACTGGGGGGAAACATACTAACTAATGTAAGAATATTTAGGAGTTTTTGGTTCATTAAGTACAGAGCACTGAATCAAAGTCAATGTCAAATACAATACAGATTAGGTAACAAAGTACATCCAGAATCAAGATTTAATTGAATAAAGTTCCCTTCAAAAACTCATTCTTTTTAAAAAATATTCCTAATACTGATATTCACAACTGAGCGGCAGATACAGGTTGCACCATTTTTAGAAGATACATGTTATGTATTTGAAAACAATAATTGCTTGTGGTTTTTCCATATTCATTTTGCAGAGAACACTGAATGTTAGTAATTATCTGATTGACCAGACAGATTGAGCAGATATCAGAGAAGTCCTATGAGTATTTTATATGAGGAATGCTTACAGGAAAAGACAGGGTAATATAATAACTCATGCTCTACCCTATTTATTTCCATATTTAGAAAGAGAAAAAACTTAACTTTTAATTTTAAGTTATTGATTAATTTCTCTACTTGTATTTTGAAAGTTTAGAGGAAGATTGTCCTCTGACTATTAGGGAAGCTGCCACTGTTGAAACATGGGTCCTTTCTTTAGTTTCTCTATTGTAATCAGTGAACCATGGCTTCGACCAGATCACTGATAAAAAGCATCCCTTCACCACAATTTTATGCAAAACTTTCAACAAATTTTCAGCAAAAACCCAGCCTAGCCATGAATTCTGCCACAACTAGAAAACAGAAAATGGATTATGTGTAACTTAGGAGTTAAGGTTAAATCATGAAAAATGCTGTCAATAAAGTGCCCTGAAGAAAATTCAGGGCTCCTTTATAATTTTCTTGCCCTAAAAGATGAATTTTTTTCTTTTATATTTCAAACCTTCAGTAGTATAACTAACAAAATTCAAAATCTAGAATTTTCCAAATTATTTTAACTAACTTTAAATTATTTAAAGTTAACAATCTGCTGTCCTTTGTTAATAATTGATTGAAAACTAGCAGCAAATCTAGTATGTCTCAGACACATAAAGGACAGATGAGAGTTAGTTACACCAGCTCTAGTCGGTATACAGACACAAAAAATGAGAACCAGTTAATCACGTAACTAAAAAATGGTGCAACTAATACTCACTGTGTCTTTTCAAAGCTGGAATACAATCCACTTAATGTCTCATTTTTTTATAAGAGTTTTCTAAAAAAGGCTGGGGGTGAGAGTTGATTATGAATAAGGAGCTAGAATGTCCTATTTTTCAAGTAGAGTATTATGGAAAAATTTGTGGTCCAATCAAGAACATAACTGTGGGGAAAAAATAACATTCACTGAATGTGTTGGGATTGCTTTTGGGAACAGACAATTTAACAGGATGTGCTTAAAGCTACTCCCTAACTGATAGAAGCCAGATGTGTGTCTGTCCTACATCTGGCAGGCTGCGAGAAAGATTTTAGCTATGCTCGCGCACACACACACACACACACACACACACACACACACAAATGTCTTTGTGTGTGTGCACTATTACAATGAAGAAATGCCTCCATTTCTCATAAATGAGCAAAGATAACATTATGGCCATGGGAGGCCTCAAGCTTTAGGGAGGAGCCCATGTATTGATGTCACACATTGTACACAGTCATATACAAAAACTGATGCAATGAGGAAAAAAATAATTACTGCAAAAATATATTCAATTCATTTGTGCTAAAACATTGTCATAGGATTACTAAGAATAATTACTGGAAAAATCATAGATACTTTTGGAGTAAAAAAGGCAATTTAGGAATGACTAAGAAAAGGAAATCAAAGTAGTAAGGCTTTTCAAAGTGTCTTCAGCAGCAAGATTGTGTACATACATGTACAAGTGTGTATGCACATATATATGCCATGCATGATTTTAATATTGATACAATTATTTCAATGGAAGAAAAATACCAAAGATAGAATGCAACATAATTGTTTTTAATTTAGGAATCTGCATGAGGTACAACTCAGTATGTTCATCAGGCATCAAAAACAATTCCCAGGCTTCAACTTCCAAGATATAGAGGAATTGGTAGGTTTTAATGCCCTGCTTGTCCTGCCAGTCCTTGTCTTTCCTGCTGAAGGTTCTCATACTCTTCCCTCTGCCTGTCCCACTCCTGTGTATCTCATCCTCCTGCCCCACACACTGTAGTACTGTCAGGCTTGTTCCTCCTTGAAGAGCCCCATTACACAGTTACGCTCCTTTACCCACTCTAAACTTCTTTTGAACATATTCTCTCTAAGAATGAGAAAGAAGAAATCTATCCCAGCATTATAAGAATTCAAGATAAACAGCAAATGGTTAATAACCTTATGCCTTCAAGGAGATCTAAAATTTTAGGTGAATATTAACAGTTTTTAATTAGTAGAAAATGTGGGAGATATTTAATAGAGGGGTCCCTATTGTACAACCCTTTGCCTGACACAGGACAAAATTAAACTCTTTCCTGTTTTCCCAAATGTATACAAATCCAGTGAAAAGGGAGGAGGGGAAGAGAAGCAACTACTTTTTAAAATAAATAGTATGTACTTAATCCTCAGAAAAATGACAGTGCTAGATGTTATTATCCTCTGTTAATAAGTGATTAAGGTAACAATGAGAAGGCTTAGTTATCTCGCAGTCACCAACATACTAATAATTCCATTAGTTTAATACTTGCTGAGTATCTATTATATAGCAAGCACTGTGCTAAACCTCTACTCCCAATAGGTTCCCAAGTGGGAGCTGGGATAAAGGTAAATGACCCAGCATATATTTCCACACAGTCTGGTAAATTCTGATCAAGTTTTGCACAAAGTGTAATAAGAGCAAACACAGCATTGTAATTGATCATGACGATGGCTTCCATTCTCCCTGAATTCACACCCTAGCTATGTGACTCTGCACATGCTGACTCTGGAGTACGTGTGTCACTTGCCTTTGTCAACTTCTGCTGTTAGAGCTATGATGCAAGCATCATCATAAGGCTGTGATGCAGGGGTTTAGAGCACAGCTGCACGACAGAAGACTGTTGTCATTCCACGTGCTTGTAAATGGTACAATCAGCAAATTACTAAATTTATTCAAAGCTTGATTTTCTACCTATGAAATGGAGACATATAATACCTATCTCATACAGGGTTGCTGTGACAATCAAATATGAGATAATGTATTGAAGAATTTTTAAAAATAATGCATGCAGGGTACCCTCACTTCTTGAGATACCAGAACATCAGCTGTGGCCCCTTCTCCCTCCCAAAAGTCTGTGTAACTACCTTTAAATAAAACCTGCTTAATATGCTTAAAAAATAATAACACGTGCATGAATTTGCCACAGCAGCCAGCATAACATAGATATTCAATAAAACCTAACAGGCAGCCCTTCTATCATGTCCTGGTCTTTTGAATGGTAAGAAAATGTTATCAAATACATGATGATAATGACCATTATGATGGACTGAATGTTGGTGCCTCTCCATTCATATGCTGAAACCCTGACCCCCAGTGCAGCTATATTTGGAGACTCCGAGGAAGTAATTAAGGTTAAAAAAATAATAATAAAAGGAGATAAAAGGCAGTGATCTGATCCAACAGAATTGTAAAAAGAGACACAGAGAGCTCTCTTGTCTCTCTTTCTACGGGCACAAACTGCAGAGAGGCCCTGTGAAGACACAGCAGGACAGTGGTGATCTGCAAGCCAAGGAAAGAGCCCTCGTCAGAAACTAAACCAGCTGGCACCTTGATCTGGGAATTTCAGCCTTCAGAACTGTGACAAAAGAAATTAATATTGTCTGAACCACTTGTCTAAGCCATTTTTTTATGGCAGTTCAAACGAATTAATACAACGATAATGATGATGATGAGGCTGAATGCCTTCTTCCAACAAAGAAAATGACCAAGGAATGCTATGTTGCATTTATTTACTGGAAGTTTTTTGGTTTTGTTTTTCAAATTTTTCCTGTGGGTCACTTGGTGTTGCTGATGAAGGCATATTGGCAAACTGAACCCAATCACTGTTTGCTTTTATGGAGGCTTTTGTTCTATTAAAGTCTAATGCCCTGAGCCACTAATGCTGACACAGCAGTTTCTGGATCCAAAGACGACCAAGCCTCCAAGCAGAGCTGAATTCCAGTGGGGGTTCCAGGAGGGAATATGGCCTGATCAGGGCAAGGGGACTAGAAAAGGTCAGAGAGAATACGCTACAAATGTTCGGGTGGGACATGGAGGGTGGGCAGTCTGCAGAAGAGAACAGAAGTACTAACAAGAGCTGCCCTTTGTCTCTATGCTCTGCAGGCTTCATGCTAGGGGTTTATATATGTTATTACTGGATTGTTTCCAAGCCTCCCAAAGCCCTGCAAGGCAAGCATCACCATTCCCGATTTCGTCTCTTTACAAAGAATGTGCAGAACTGACACTTCATAACCCAAATCTGATTCATGAAAAGGAATTCTGCTTCATTTAAAAACAATATTCATACCATGTTCTTCCTTTGCACCTTCTCCAGTTATGCTTCACTTTCACTAGATGTGTCTCCAGGGGCTAAATTTCTTTAATTTTAATACTGACCAAGGAAAGATAAATATTAAGGTACATGAAATAAGAGTGAGAATAAATGTATTCATTTTTAGATTTTTCTTCTAAATAACTCAAGGTGCTCTGGAAATACTTCTTCAAGTGTAAAAATCATTTCTAGGTAAATACCCATAAGCATCTCAAATTCAAAAACAGAAGAGAGGAAATGAGGATATTGAAAGAAATCCTGAAGAGCCAAAGTCACAAGCCCAGTGCAGTGAAGAGAAGGCAGTTGTAACCTTAAAGGTAACATGACTTGGCAGGGAGCCTAAGGGGCTGCCCTACCATGTCATGGGCTTCACTGTCCCTTTATGCAAATCTCTCTACAGCATCTAGTAATCTGATACAACCACAAAGGAAAAGCGCTTCTTCCCACAATTGGCGAGAAAGCCTCTGCCTCAGGACTTTTGGTTTTCATAGAACTGGGTTCATTACTGCAAATCTGTTTATTTTTTATCAGAGTGAAAAGCCATTCACATATTCTTAAGTTTATTTTTCTGCTAGTATTGAGAGGGATTATCTTTCTCTAAAAGCCTTATGTCTTAATTATGGTGTCGGCCTGAGATGTTCTCTCTGAAATGCAAGAAGCATAAAAATCACAACAATTCCATTTCCTGACAACGGCCATTAATGGATGAAATTAACACATGGCATTCTAAGGCAAGTAAACACATGTTACACTTCTAAGCCAAAAATATAGCAAGAACTTTTCCTAATTCTTTTACACTAGTTTTCTCTTCTAGAGCTATAACTTCTATTGGACTTTGAGAAAAAAAAAATACTTTAAAAGGATGGAGAATATTTTAGCTAGGTAATTTCAATATTGGATCTCTGATATCCATCAGAAAATGCAAACTGTACCATTTACTATATTGCAAACTGTTTACTGCAAAGACAAAAGCAATGACGATTAGAAGACCTGACATAAATAATAAGAGTAGACTGTACTTGGAAGAAGAAAATGATGGACAAAACACTGTTCAAATACAATGACATGGTCAGCCTAGAACCAAAAATGCACAGGTTTCACTAGGCATACAGCTCAGTGGTATAGTAGTTGCGTAGCATGCATGAAGCCCTGGGTTCAATCCCCAGCGTTGAAAAATAAAAAAAGAAAAATGAAAGAAAAGCACAGATTTTAAAATAACCTTTGTAAAAAGAATGCAAACCAAAATAAATGTGATTTATTTCTCATTATGTAAAACACTAGGTTACATATTTCAGAAACATCTTCATATAAATTATATTTTCACATTTAGACCTTAACAATATTTATTTATTACATGGTAAAATGCATATTCTTAAAAAATACTACTATCTTTATGCCCAAAAATCCTGATAAAACTATAACTTAATTTTACTGAGCCATTTCAGAGCCATTAAAAATATAACTATCTCTAGATAAAATGTATGTTGTAGGTTTATCCCAATAAACTAAACTTATTTTTTGGATATGCAAAAAAAAAAAAAAAAAGCATTATAACTACTTAATGTATATGATGGGACATCAATAGGTGAGTCTTGGGAAAACATAACTCTATCTCCAATCACTTATTATATGCACAGATATTTGCTTCTCATTAGTTTTATTACTCAGTTTATTTCTGATTTACAAAGTATCTTAAAAACAACATAATTATGAGCAATTAAGTCCCAATTTCCATGTCACAAAATCAGACTCCAATCTTCTTCCAGATGAGCAGTTTACATTTCATTTCCCCCAGATTTCACAATCTGTGTGGGAACTGCTGGGAGTATCAGGAGCTGCCTGGGTCGAACCTAAGCAAACCTCCTTTCTGGGAACTAGTGCTTTCTGCCACCAAAACAGAAGTTCTCAGCCCTTGCTGTTCACTGGAATCCTCTGAGCTTCTGAAAACCACTGAAGCCTATCCACCCAGTGCACAGTGAACAATGCAGGCTCTCTGGAGATAGGGCCAGAGCACTGGTTTGTTTATGAAAGTTCCTCACATGATTATAAAGTGCAGCCAGGATATAGAACACAAACACAAGGCTCAGAAGTAGGCAAGGGTTATATCACAGCTCATTGTTATTATCAAGCTGGTGAGACCATAGCGTGGAGTGGAAACCACATGAGAAACCTCCATGACAAACTGACGACTACTGGAGAAGACTCTGTCCAGACATAGAGTACAGTCCACAGGCAGAGACATCATCGCCAGGACACTGTGTGCTTAGGGGAATCGTCGAAGTCCCTAGGGTACAGAATTGGAGGAGAAGGGAGGGTGGGAGGCTCACCCTCCTCACCACAGCAGCTGTACTTTTGTTTGTTTTATATGTTGGGCTTCTGCATAAAATTTCATTTCATGAAAGGATTCTTCAACTAAAAACAGTTGGAATATAGCTGACGGAGACATTTTTTAAGGTCTCTTCTGAGGTAATTTTATAACATTCGTGAATCCAGGAGGCGGCCCACTGTCCTGTGTAGAGAGAGCTGAAGATCCACCATTCTCTGCAGTTGTACACCTGCTCTCCCCACTGCTGAACTCTGGGGGCAGGAGGGATTAGCCAAGGTGCTCCTACATCCCCAGGGGCTTTCCCTCCCCTGCCTCTCTCAGGGACTTTATACCCCTGTGCTTCTTCCCTCCCGCCACTGCCCCAGACTGCACTCCCTCATAAGTCAATTCAGATTTCTGTAAAGTAAATATAATCAACTCCTATCCTGATTATAGCCTACATTTGAGAATATAAACCATTTTTCTAGAGACAAATTTTCATTATGGAATAGAGTTTAAACATGTGCCAGCTCTCTTACCTCTCCAAATTCACTCTCCATCCTGAGAGGCTGAGCTAAAGGGAACGATAGAAACAGATTTCCCAGTACTCGTCCTGTGGTGGCCAGCAAGGAAGAGGCCTGATAGGAGGTCAGAGAGAAGAGGGTAGAGGGAATCTAGGATCTCCATCCCCTGGGCTTGTTCCCCACAGGGGTGCCACTTCTTGATTGTGACCCTCTATCACAAGTCACAGCTCTTCTCAAAGTGGCTCTCTCCTGGCAGGTTTTAGTAACCATTCAACTTTAGGTCTAGGGGTTAAAGATGGTCTCTACTTTCATCTGCTCTCTGCATTTCTCCCTTCCTTTTTAAACAGTAACCTCAGTGAGTCTCCATGAATTATCCTAACTCAATAGAGCTGTTCCTGATAGGATCCTGACACATGTTTTGTTGGTCAAAGATTTTCACTACTAGGGCTTCAAAAACTAATGAGAAATGAGTGCAGAGAATCAGGATGTTGTTAACTATTTTGAACAGATATATCACCATCAGGACTAATCAAAATAGATACCTTTTGTGCCCCCTGCTCCTGGGCCTGGCACAAACCCCTTCACTGCTGAACTGTTCCATCAGTTCAGAAGGGGATGCAGAAGACTTGGGTGGTAACTATTTTCTAATATTTCAATAATTTAAACCAGTGCAGCTAAACCAGTTGAATGTTAAATCCTTTATATAATGATGTGCACACAGAATAATTTATGACAACAAAACTGGAAAAAATTATATCTTCAACAATACATTATATAGTAGGTTCATATGATGAAATTAAATGAAGCATTAAAATATATCTTAGATGAATATTTACTGATACATGATGATATAAGCTAGTTGATAAGAAGCAAAACAGTTACAAAATAGCATAAGTTGTAACAGCCCTACTTTGCTTAAATAAATATGTATACATATATATTTAAGTAAATAGACTGAGGAAATATATCAAAATGTTATAAATGTTTATCCCTGAGGAATGGAATAAAAATTATTTCAATTTTCTTCATTACAAATGTACAGTAGGCCCCCCTCCCAATCTGTGGCAAATACATCCAAAGACTACTAATGGAGGTCCCATACATATTATATTTTTCACATACCTACAATGAAGTTTTACTTTATACATCAGACACAGCAAGAAATTAACTAAAAAATAAAGTAGAATAATTATAATGATATACTATGAAGAAAGTCATTTAAAACTCATTAATTATTTGTTTCCAGAATCTTCCATTTAATGTTTTCAGGACTGTCCTTGACCACAGGTAACTGAAACTATAAAAGTGAAATGATGAATACGAGGGAACCTACTATGTGTTTTCCCAAAGTTCTGCCATTTAAATGGTCTACTTTTTATAGGAAAAACAAGATAACTTTTTAAAAATAGAGCATGTTTTTTAAAAAAGCTGCTATGTTACATCTAACTGAATCTTAAAAACCTTCAAGTGACTGAGGTGAGCATTTTTACTTTATTTCATCTCAACAAAAAATGAACCTATACAGACATGGGAATAGAGAACAGAGATGAACTCCATGCAGTTCAACACTGATGAACTACCACCTACCATATGTCAGGCAGATAAAAAATTGCATTATTTTTATAATCATACAAGCTATAATAGAAATATGTAAAGATGAGGGAAAAGGTAGAGAAAGCATTCATGAATTGTATCCTGAAGGAAGTCAGAACTTCTGAGGAACTGACAACTGCACAGGATTCTGAGGACTAATGAACACAGAATACTGACAAACTAGGATGGGAAGGCAGGGTGAATAAATGGAGAAGATTTAATCAGTGCACACTACACACGAATTAAAATGTCACACTGAATCCCATTAATATAATTAATGTTAATCGAAAAATTTTAAATATATATTTAAAAAAACAGACAAGGTAGATCTCTAGGAGACATCAGCCCATGCCAATGTGCTCAGGCATAAGACAGTCAGGAACTAAACAGTTGTCTTTCTCTGAAACAGGAGCATGCAAGGATCTTGATTTCGAAAAGAATACACATTTATGAAAAACATGCTGTGTGACAAGAATTGAGCTAATGTTTTTTCTTTGCTTTTTTAAAAAAAAAAATTTTTATTGTAGACACAATACCTTTATTTTATTTATTTATTTTTATGTGGTGCTGAGGATGGAACCCAGTGCCTCATATGTGTGAGGCAAGTGCTCTACCACTGAGCTTCAACCCCGGTCCCTGGTTTGCTTTTTAACTGAGGCCATATTACAAATGAGAAAACTGAGGCTCAGGTAAGTAAAGGTTACCTTAAGACATTTCTGGAATTACATCCTCATGGGTGGTTATTACTGTGTCTACATATATATGCAGACATGCAATATTTTTCTTTTTACTGTATTCTATCAGGTGCACTCCTTACATAGAAGGGATTAAGATCAACTAGTGGAGTCCAGGGTTTTGAATTTATCCACTGGAGCACTTCCTCATTGCCACAAGGGTTAAAAATTAACTCACTGCTGATAACTGTCTGTGGTGTGTGCATGGGGAGGGGGAGGGTGTAGGAGATATGGCATAAATGTAAGCAGATTAGAGAACAGTTGATCAGGAAATAATATGTACCATATTAGAATAACCACTTTAAAAGAGAAACCTTCTATGAAAGCAAGTCTTTCATAAATTCAGCATGGAAATTATTTTAAAATTGTAGGATGTTATCAACTTTTAAGTAATTGTACTTTTGTTTTGAAAATGTTTTTCAGGGCTAACCATTTCAGGCCATTTTTTATTTGGATGGGTTAATTCTGGGCTTATTATTATTACTTTTTGCTACTTCTCCAGTTAAGTATGGAAAAAGTACTGGGCTCAAATTGACTAAACATTCACATCTTCTAAATGTCTAATGCAGATGTCCTGTCAAATGTTACTCTATAGTCTCCTGAAAAAAAGCAGAAATCAAATTAAACCCAGTCGTTTCACTCACCACTAAGGGATTTTATTTGGCCATGAATTTATTTGGCAAAGACAATAAATTCAGCTTTTCATCAGCATGAACCAAATTACTTTCTTAGATGCACATTACTTTACTCCACTTAGATCTCTGTTCTTTGAAGCCCAGGCTTACCATTAAGATTCTTTTAATAATTCTATTATAGCTCAATTATAGCTCAATCTTATACCACCTGACTTCAATGGGCTATTCACTATGAAAAAGCAAGATGACTTGGGTTCCTTTAAAGTTTTAAAAAGTTAATTAATATTCACCAAACACTTTGAAGATAAAATGTATCAAGAGTAATAATTATTTTAAAATATAAAAATAAAACCACAGGCAGCTGCCATTCTATCATTTTTTTGTGATCGTTGGCTTTGTTTTAAGGATTTTTTTCTTCCAGTCCTGGGGATAAAACCTGTGGCCTTGTGCATACTGGGCAAGTATTCTTACCACTAAGCTACATCCCCAGCCCTTTAGTTTCGTTTTTTAATCCCTCCAATGTCAGGAGACCTTGCAGATGTAAGAATGCAGTCTGTATTTTCAAATAAATACAAAGTTAAGCTAATGAACACACAAAAATGCACTTTTCACACCACATTTTGGTCTTCAAACTTGCAAGCATATAAAAGCATTGTTCTGAGCATGAAGGAAAGAAACACCGCATTCAAAGAAGTGAAATGGACACTGACCACATGTGGTTTGAAGTCTCAACTCTGAACCTCAAGGCTAAGACATGACCATGATTCTCACAGCTGTAAAACCAGACAAGGTGGTCTGTCCTCTCTGCAGACTCCCTGTCCTTGGAGACCATGCTCTGCTCCCCAAACAACCAATCACTGGAAACTGGCCCATTTACTCTGTTAAATCATCAAGAACAATGATTCAGATTGACAGTGGAGATGTGACCCATTAATATAAGTTATTTAAACAATTTATAAGAGTTTAAAATGATGATCTCTCAAAAGAAAGATTCCTAGTAAATCCAGTAGTGAGAACTAAGTCTAAGAATAGGAGACCCTAGGGATTCTCAGGCTGGAAATTTTTAACTGTGGTGAAGTTTTCCACCCCCACCTTTCCTCCCCTCCCTCTGTCAACTAACAAGTCTTTATACTGAGCGGCCTTCCAGACAGCTGGGTTTTTTTTTTTTTTTTTTTTCTTTGTATGTGGGGATCAGGTCACTTAGAGAAGTAAGCAGCATTATTGAGGCTGAGCACATCAGAAAACATCAGCCCCCAGAAAAGCACTTACGGGGTTTGGCTGTTGGAGAATATGACATTCAGCTCAAACCCTTGACAGCCTTCCAACTTAATAACTTGATTAGCATAAAATGCCCACTGGCAAGAACAGAAACCAAATTGTTTAAATTTTCCCTCACTTTGATGATGAGTGACAAATTTTTTTTTCGTGTACCAGGGATTAAAACCCCGGTGCTTAACCACTGAGCCACACCCTCAGTACCCCCTTTAAATTTTCTTTTTTTTTTAAATTTCAGACAGGGTCTCACTAAGTTGCTCAGAGCCTGGCTAAGTTGCTGGTGCTGGCTTTGAGTGTCTGATCCTCCTGCCTTAAACTCCTGAGTTGCTGTGCTTACAGGCATGCGCCACCAAACTCAGGTGACAAAAATGCTTTTCAAAAAAGTTTTAGAGGATGGCCGGTAAATGTTAAGATAAAACATTTTTAATTCTTAGGTGGGTCTATTTTAAATATAACTTCTATTTTGTATATTAGTATTTATTTAGTCTTTTTTAACATCTTACAAAGATTTCCTAAAATTATAAACAAATGTTCAAGGATTCAATAAAATTACATTGATTATAACAAAAAATCTGAAAAGAATAATATAAACAGCACAAAAGCTGAATGGAGCTGGCTAGGGGAATACAATTTTAAAAAGCATGTATTTCTATAGGACTCAAAATTGCAGTATTTTGCCAGTAAATCTGTAAGGAATTCATATACGTCTTAAAGATCAAACTTCTGAATCATTTAATCTCACAAGGTAAAATTAAACTAATTCATACATTTATATTATTTAGAATACTGCAAACTTGAAATTGATAAAGATTCCAAAGTCCAGGAAAATGATAAAACACCTGCCTTCTGTGCTGTTGTAATAACATTTGTCTTCTCTCAATTAGTACCTCCTAGAATTTTGACTGTGGTGACAGTTTGCCAGTATGCAGGGTGGCAATTTCAAATCCTTCCCATGAAGTCAACACTCCTCTAGAATTTTTTTTAAAATAAAAAGCCCAGCAAAGCTGTAAATTGTTGGTTCACATTAATGCCAATCTACAGAGAAGCAGAACAGAAAATACACACCAAAGTCACTCACAGAGAGGGTAGTAAACTTGAAATAGCAAGAGAAAACATGGTTTGGTGTATTTCACTTGGGCAAACAAGGTAAGCTCTGGTTTGATTTTCCAAGCAAGTTAAGTGAATAAATGCTTTTTTAAAGTGCCATTCACTGAGGTGCACTTTTCTGGGAGTTTTTATAAGGTACATGTCATAACAGGTAGCTGTTTGGATAAAGATAACATCATTTGTGTTCACATGCAAGTATGGCTTGTCACTATGCACTTCCTGTATTATTTCTTGATAAGGAAGTCCTGCTTTCAGCAATTCTCCAGGAAACAGGAGGGCTCTCTTCCTACAGCCACTCATTTTACGAGGTGGGGACTGATGAACTAGGGAAGGAGCAGCTATTTTTGTTAATGTTCTTTCTAACTGTAACTGTAGTTACCACCCCAAACGACTGGAAGCTGAAAAGTCTCCCATCAAAGTGGTAGAAAGGTATAGCAGGGCCATACTGAGGATCACAATTCAATTGAAGGTATTCAGAATCTTAGGATGTGAAAGTTTGGTTGGAAACTTTATTCAACAAGCCCAGATAATCTAATGGCCTCATTTAACCAATTCAGAGAAGTAAAAATAAGTTTTCCATGAGATCTTTTAACCTGCAAGAAATACTGGCTCTACAAGTGCATGATGCACTACTGCTGATCTGGATCATGGTATGAAATGCAATGGACAGTAATGCAGAAAGGATGGCCTTAGTGAGCTCCTTGTCCCTTGTTCCCTGCAAAAACGACAAAGCAAATAGCAACAGGCACACAGGTAGGGTATGACAGACTCCACTACTTTGCAATTGAAGGTCCTTTGGGGAAGTTTTCTGTATGTTTTCCAACTTTGACTTCCCATGTTTCCATATGTGTTCATGTAGAAATTGTCTATGCTTCAAAAATACACTGCAAATCTGTGTTTTCCAATAGTGTGGGGTGTTGGGGAGAACTAACCTTTTGGCCACTCATGTGCTAGGTGTTTTACAGATGAGTTTTCTGTCAATCTTGATAATCATCCTGTGAAATGTGAATCATCCTGTGAAAATATATATATATATAAATCTCCTTCACATGTGAGAAGAATAGGTTTCCAAGAGATGACATGATCTGCTCCTAGCTCTTTGGCAAAAGTAGATTCAAACCCCATTCTTTTTTGCCACAAACTCAAGGTGCTTTTAATTGACCATGTCTTGAAAGTATGTTTGGACTATCCAGTTCTCATCTTGGGACTGTCCTCCAAGCCTATTGCATGACAAAGTTTTCTTTCTCTAATCACAAAGCATTGATATATGACTTTTAAGTGACTATTTTGTGCTTGAAATCAGTTCTTAGACTAAAAGCAAAGTGTTATTATCTTGTTTCTTATTCTCTTTTCCTAGACCCCTTTCCTTGTGGTTTCCAAATACTCTCCCACAGACACTTCTTCTATCCTTATTATAGAGTTTCATTTCTCTCCCTACCCTTTTGAAATAAAATGGAACCAACAGCTGTGACGTCAAGTGGTAAAACAGTGTTTGCAGTTCCTAATCCTTCACCATGGACATGCTCCCAACATGTAACACATAGCAGCATCTTTATTTGCTATGCTTCACTCTGATGCTGCTTCTACAAGACCTTGCCGTGTGATATCACAATTTGGCCTTGCAGGTCTAAAGTGGCATGGCCTGTACTGCAAAGCATCACGCTAGTGCCGAGGTTTCTACATACCTGGCTATTTTGCTTCCCACTGTAACTTGCCATAAATACAATTATTAACCACCCTACCCAAGCTATGAAGACACTAATAAAATTAGACTGAAAGAATAAGCATATTATGTATTAAAGAATGACTACTGGAATAAATATGTCATTATATGTTTTTGATTAACAGGGCCCAGACTATCAAATGTGTCATATAATTTCAGAAATACAAACAGTTTGAATGTAGAAAGAAAGGAATAGGAGTTTATGCAGCCACTATTCTCATAAATTTCGAAAATAATAGGAAATGTATTTTCCATCACACTCTGGGACACAATACATACATAACTAAAGCCAAGTTTTACAAAACACTAATCAATATGCACAACACACTTTGATAATTCCATATTTCCTTTTCTTCTATTTCTGAAATGACACTGATGGTGATCCAAGAAGTTGATTTCATGATATACTAATTTGGGTCAGATCTACATTTTGAAAGATATTGTACCTAAGGACTATGGAACTCTGCTCCATCTCTGCCATATTTATCTCTTGCCCATGGCAGATGTGATTAATGGATCTCAGTATTCTTTCCAAATCCATCTAAACTTCAGAACCTACTTCAGGGTCACTAAGTTTTAATGGGGCAGGGTTAGAGTAGTTAATTTTTGGTATTTTGCTCTCTCGGTACCCCAGATTTTGCATAGCACTTGCAATACTATGCAAAAGTATTTGTGTGCAGTAGACATTCAAATATTCATTGAATCAGTCAATGGCCACGAAAATCAGAGGAAGAGCTTTCTTCCCACAAGGCCCTGTGTGACTCCTCACTCTCCCTCCCTCTACTACCTTGCTATCTTTAAATATAAAGCTTTCAAAACTCAATGGTTTTGAGTACTGTACATACTCTCCCTGAACTCCAAACCCCACCTTGTAATAAGAGTTACCTGTACTAGGTTACTTGATTGTATCGCTGTTCCCTTAAAAAAACAATTGGTTTACACTTAAAGAATTGTCAAAAAAAAAAAAAAAAAATACATTGTGAAGGTGAAAGCCCTGAGCAATTGGCCTTGGAAGGAAGGAGGTAAACTTGCAAGCCAGGACTTGGGCCAAATATCGGTGCATCTATTTTCTTATTTCAACTCTTCAACTATATGATCAGTTTCATCTCATTATCTCATTTTACTAGTGGGGAAACAAACCCTTAAAAAAAGACATGAGGTCACACAGTACATGTTAGGCAGGAACATGATTAAAATCTGGCTTTTTTTCTCTGTTGTTTTTTAATACCTGAGTTTCTCCTGAAAATGGTATATTAAATTACAAAGAAACAATGACCTGAAGTCTCAAATCCATTTGAAGTGTGTGAATTTAATACGTTATCACACTGGAAAAATAAAACCCAGTAACTTAGTAATATACTTCATCATATAACTTTACTTTTTCTTTGCCAAATCTTTGTAAGTTATTCATTGCTGGGTATGTTTTTCTTGGAGACTGTTAATCTTGGCTCAGGCCTAAGTTCTTACTGTGGAGTAATTCAGATGTATTAAGTCCTCTATTACACCAAGAAAAAAATAAGACTGCGTATGTGCCTGAGAGAGAGAGAGAGAGAGAGAGAGAGAGAGAGAGAGAGAGAGAGAGAGAGAGAGAGAGAGAGTGTGTGTGTGTGTGTGTGTGTGTGGCGTTTAGATGGGTCAAGTCCAAGGGGAAGTACAAAATGGAAACAATACATGAATTGGGGGTGTGTGCTGAGGGCAGTTAAAAGAAGGTGAAAGCAGAATCAACAACTGTGGCCTTCTGGCTCTCACCAGAAGCAGTGTAATGAACTGGTGCGGCAGAGAGTAGTATGGGTCAAGTTTAACTCACATCCGCCCCCATACAAGTGTACACTGCTTGACGTACTCACAGGACCTGCAATGTGTAATTTGCCCAATCATGAGTATGAGTCACTGTAAAAGTTACTAAGGAGGCTCTACAGGAAACTATATTTCTTTACAAGTTTACAACATCAATTCTCAACCAGAAACAGTTTAGAGGACATGTGGCAATGTCTGTAGACATTTTTGGTTGACACAAATGGGTAAAGGGCAAGATCCTACAATGCACAGGGCAGCCTCCCATAACAAATTATAAGGTCAAAACATCAATAATGCTGATGTTAAGAAGGCCTGATTTACAATGTGGCACAATTATTTGAGCAACAAGCTACTACATTCCAGCTGCTTTTCTGGCCCTCAGTTTTCTCATCTGTAAAATAAATGGTACTATAATTCCTGCTTTAATGGGTTGTTATGAAAAATAAATGAGTCATATGTATATATGAAGTGTTTAAAACAGTGTCTACAACACTGTAAACATCACTATTGCAAGCATCAACATCATCATCATCAAAGCTCATCACTGTGCAGAGCTGAAGAGTTCCACAGTAGACTCCTTATTAGGTGGCTCTAAGCGGGAAAGGTAATTCTGTGGTCAAATAAACTGAAAATTGTGTATTAAAATTGGGCACTTTTTTGTTGCACAAATTCTCAGAATCTTTAGTAGTTAAAATACAAGACATGCAGAATTTTCAAAACTGACCAAAGAATTCTATGCAGAATTTTGAGCACAGAACAAACTAAAGAAAGGCTGATGAGATTGAAGGGCATTGGATGAAAATGTACTGAACGGAACCAGCTTGAGTCTAGCATTGACCCATCAGGAAGCCTGCGTGAGTTTTTTTCACCTCCGCTGGCGTTGGTAATCACCAACCCAAAAGAAAATCAGGACCCTTCCAGGTTGGAAAGTCCTGTTGTCACATATCACCAGCAGACCTCAAAGACATGCATCATCAGATGTAAGGACACCACGGCCAAGCAAAATGAAGAATGCTGATAATTCCCAGGATAAACATAACTCTCAAATTCCTGTTATTGAGGAAGCTTAAATATTCAACATGGAAAATCAAGAAGAACCTGATATAGAAAATAAATGCTTGCTTAATTGTTGTGTTTTTGCAAATGTAGTCAAATTTTTTAAGCACAAAGCAGAGCTTGGAGAAGAGACTATGAATGCAATAAAAAGTTCCTGACTATCAAAATGTGCACCAGGATAATTTACTCAATTATTTCTTCATAGGTGTTAATTATTTCTTCATAGGTCAGTAGAGAATATGCCAAGAAAAGACTGAGAGTTCAAGGAACTAAGATTTATTTGGGGAGAAAGATACACATATATTAAGGTATGCATTGAGTGCTCTAACAAATGTTCAAACAAAGGTCTATGAGAGTGGAGTAATCTCAGTTATTCCCATTTTTACACATTATATGCGTAATGGCAAAGTCACAAAATTTAAAAATAATATGTAAACCTCTATCTTTTAATTTGGGTTTCTAGATGAGAGCACTCCAGATGATGCCAGTCAGGCATCATTTACACGTATTAGGAAGGTATTGACTCTGTAAGGCATGTGTACTATTTGTCATTCACTATGATTGTCACCCTGGTTTGGCCTGAATCCTCCAAGCGTGACAGTGACGATACTCTTTTGAGATAGAGAGTGAAAAGAATATGACTTCTTTGTCCAGAGCACTGTTTCATCGTATTACAATGTTCAGCTATTTTTATTTGCATAAGTGGAAACTTTTTCTCAGAATAGTCAGTATGCAGATAGGTTACTCTTTAATGCCCTTATCTTATCTAGTGAAGCCTACTGTTCTTCTATCAGAATAAGAACTTAAAAAAAAAAACAAAACTATTTTTGAGTCCATGGATCCCTCCTCAGAAGAAATGCATAAGATAAAATATATCAGATTACAAAGGAAATCAATGATACCAAAATATCTAAATTATAAAACACAAATTTTGTTACAATAATACATGCATTGCTTTATTAACATATTAAATAACAAGATCAATCTAGCAGGTCCAATAGTTACTATAATGTCAAAGCTGCGTTAAACAATTTCTAGCTATTAGAACTTGCAATGTAATACAAAAGTGTCTCATTTCAACTCATGAAAATGTCACAGCTCCTGTTAAATATTAATGCAACTTGTTGCCTCCTTTGTAATTGAAGGAAATGATAAATTTCACTTACAGGTTAATGAAAATAAAATACAAGTTTTGGGTTTTGTATATGAGCTCACACTCCCTGAATTCCATCCACAGGTCCTCTCATGATCCGTGGTCTCCGGATTTAGTAACCCTTAATTTAGATGACGTCCTAAAGGTTCAAGAACGTCCACAAGTGAAAAGAAAGAAAAAAAAAAAAAAAACTGACTCATCACCTTGTTTAATTCCCTCTTCTCCCTGGAAATAATTCCAAAATGATCTCTCCATATTATGATAGAAGTATCCAGGTACACTTACAAAATATTTTTGCCTGTATGAGCTCATTTGATCCTCACAGCATCCCTGGGAGGGAATATTAGTGCTTAGCATAACCCCATTTAACAAATGGGGAAGGTGAAGCAGAGAGATTTTAGTCTTGTCCAAGTGACACACACCAAGAAGTTAAGTTCTGAACTGGAACTCAAATACATCCTGACTTTGAAGTCCATGCACAGGCCATGACTCCTGCCTGGCCTCTGTAATTCAGGAGTGGGAGCTGGAGAAAGTGTGTGCTAAGACTGTTCCCTCCTCTGAGCTGCTACTCAGATGGAGAGGCCCTGGTAACTGATAAGTGACATTTGTTCACTTCCATTGCTTACTCTCATATACAATTATGCATAAACTAGTGTTATTTTCTAGAATGCCACAGGTGCCAGCAACTCTATTTTTGATGACAAATTGGTCTGGGTTTTTTTCTTCCAATACTTAAATTTCAACTTTCAGTCAGTATAGTTGCAGATTTTAATTTTCAGACACAAAAAGGGACAATAGTTTCCTACTTTCAGTCTACTTTAGAATATTCTTTTTTAAAAAAAAATATATATATATCTCTTTCAAAATGTGTGGGTTTGGTTGTCTTTTGTGTTGTTCTGGAATGCTGTTTTACATTACCCTGTCCTCCAACTTGCTTTTGCCATGTAAGGCTTTGTTTTCCTGGAATATAACCACTCTGCTCCAATTAGTGTCCAAAGAGGAATTCATATTAAAAAAAACTAAAGCTTTCACTGGTTTTGCTATTATAAAGCCACTATTCCATTATGAAATTTATCTTTTACATTTTTAGTTTCTTCTCATGAAAATCTAATTGTTTTTACATTTTTGCTTTGACATTTGAACTCATTTTCATGTATATATGATGTATTTAATGCATATATTTAACAGCAATGTATGTATATATATATATATATATATACACATTGCTATTAAAGCTCCACTTATTTCTCTGCACTTTAATAATTTTTTTTTTTTAGTCTGCAAACTGACTTAGTCCATTCTTCAGCCTTCTGACTTTGCTCTTTTATTGGGCGCCTAGGCTGGATTTCAGACATTGCAAAATGTTAGCATTGAAAGGGGCCTTTGCAATTATCCTGTTCAGGAGTGCAAGATCTTTAACCTCCACAAGATAAAACTAGTAAGTCCTAACCTCTTTTGCCAACTGGAATAGAGAGCAGTCAAAAAGGCTGGACTCAGGAGAGAGCAGTGGGAAATGTTGGAAGCAGGCGAGAACAGTTCTAACAGGGAAACTTAGGTGCAGGTAGCGCTTTACCTGGTTATGGAAGTGAATGTGTGATTGTGGGGGTGTGTGTGTGTACGTGTGTGCGTGTGTGTGTACGTGTGTGTGTGTGTGTAAGGGTAGTGCCTTCCTGTGAGGAATTCCCTTAAGACACCGACAAGAAGTGCAGTGACAACAGGCATTTAAAACTTTTAGAGGGTCTGTGTTTAAGAAACATACGTAGCCATGAAGTGTATCCACAGTTCACACATAGACAGCCCAGGTGACCTGTCCAAAACCACAGGAGAGTCAACACTAGAGATTCTGCACTGGACCCCAAGGTCTTTTCTCTACTACTCTGCAGGATTCCTAACTTACTTGAAAATCAGTAAAGAACTGTGTCCTCCTTACCCCTTGGCTTTTACTCTTTAGTGGATGCAATTACATGAGCCCTTTTCTCAACTCATACCCTAATTATGACTGATTCTGACAGATGTCTTTCGACCTCCACAATTCCAATAGGCTTTATGCCACATAAAAGGTCCAGATGTCATAATAAAAGGGAATTATAATTTAGTTAACCTTCATGATTATTAAGGAGGACAGATTGCTTTCCATTTCAAAAAAGAGGAAACTGAGGTTTGAAAAGGTCCCAGGGAACTTGTCCCAGGTTGTACAGTTAGTAGTAAAACACCCAGACTTCCTATTATGCTTCCATTCACAAGGATAAATTAGAGCATTCACAGGGGAAAGAAAAAAATACAGAAGAGGTAATTTTATTAATTTCCTCTTTCATTTTTAAAGAACTAGTCACTGAATGCCTATTGTGAATTAAGTGTCCCAAAGCCTACAACCATATTCCAATTCCAGTGCCATGGGTAAAAAAATAAGTTTTTGAAATAATCTTCAGGGAAAATTTATAATTCCTCTAAAATATCAGAATTAGTACTTTAAAGAAACTGCCTACTTCCTTTGGTCATAAGCATCACTACCTATATCATCTGTGTCTTTTGCCAGACTTGGCGATGAAAGGCTTTGCACTAGCTCTGAAAACCTAAGAAGAAAAACATATACTATAGCTAGGACATTCAAAATGCTACGCAAATGATTCCCAAATAATTTTTTTATAAACGTTTCACAAACATTCTGCTTAATGACTGTGAAGTACAGCAAAGTAGGGCCACACCACTTACTTGTTATCCGACCTCTTTAATCTTGCAAGGACAGTTTTCATGTCCATAACATAGGAACAATCATGCGCCAAGATCACAGGACTATGGTGAAGATTATTTGCAGTAACAGAGAGAAAGCATGTAGAATAAAGCATGGCCCACAGGAAATGATCAGTACAGATAGCTATAAACTGCTATTGTTGCTGCTGTGGCTCTAACAATTAGAGGAGTTGGACACATATCTTACTTTAATATTTGATTTTGAAAAAAAGATTTGGATGACATTGATTCCCTGACAGTTTGGGAAAATAATTCTATTAGTTCTATTTAATATTTTAGTAATTTGAACATGTGTTCTGAAATAAGCAGATAATAATAAATTATATCATTTTATTTATTTTTTAATATTTCTAGTACAAATTATGTTTCAATATGGTTAATTATAGCCATCTAACACCTAGTAACTTGCCTGTTATTCTAATACATGTAGCTATTTTATAATTTTTACTTTAGTAAATCTCATCAAGAAATCCTACAGTTATGATTATCTTCAAA
Organism: Sciurus vulgaris; assembly: GCF_902686455.1. NCBI lineage: Eukaryota > Metazoa > Chordata > Mammalia > Rodentia > Sciuridae > Sciurus > Sciurus vulgaris. The sequence continues at coordinate 40,114,011 of NC_136476.1, forward strand.
AGAAGATTTACTTTTCAAATATATTTACTTTTTAAATTATTCTTGAGTTATAATTAGCTTTCCATTTTTATGGGTCTCCTTTAACAATGTGTTAATTTACAAATGGAAAGTTAGAACATTCACCTTAACCAATTATCAAATACATTTGTTTTAAAAGGAAACAGAACTTTTCAAATGTTGTCATCATCTTGGTCATTACTTCATATTTGCAGCCACGTCTCCAGAATCTGTAAACCTCTAAGTACCAAAAATTATACCAAAGAGTTTTGCACTGGGGATGTATCTCTCTCACAGGGCACTTGCATAGTATGTGTAAAGACCTGAGTTCTATCTCCAGCACTGCAAAAATAAATAAGTAAAAGATTTAGTTCTTCAAAATACAATCCAATTGATTAATCTTCTATTTTCCATTTCTAGTCATTATCTTCTTCTATATTTCTCTTTTTGTTCTATCAAAATATTTTCAGTTGCTTCTGATTGAAAAACCATAACTCCCTGAAAAAACTCTTTTGGCTAACATGAGTTAATGTTTAGTAAAATCCATATGTCATATTAAATTTTCCTTTCATGTAAACTAGAAATTTCTCTTCAGAAGTTAAAAAGTTATGATAAAATTCTGAGTATTAGAAGCAATTAGAAAGCTACTTTGTGTAGGTACTAGTGTCATTTTTTTTTACTTCAAATTACAATCCAAACTACTATTTTTCATGAAGACTACTTAATTTGCAGATATATATTCATTTAAAAAGTGAATGTTACACTTTTCATTATTTTTAAATCACCCTAATTCCAATTCCAGAGACAAAATTTAATAATAAAGCAACCTGGAATTTTATCATTATGAGAATGCTGGCCAACATGCAGCAGTTTTATAAGACTATTAAAGTCAAGCTGCAAGCTCAGGTTAGCTTGCTTGTTTGATTTTTAAATTCAGTCCAGTTCCACTACCATTCATAGTAAAGGAGATCAGTTTTGAGTCATGGTAAAGAATATGAAAGGGAAATGTCAAGCAAAAATATTACCAGTTACTCCCAAACTCACTAGTTTAAAGCTAGTTATAGCCTAATTTAAAAGGTTTCATTCACTACATGTAGATTTTGCCACAGATATCACATTTATTACTTTAGTACACTGATTCTTATTTAACTTTTTAAAAATGACATGAATAGAGTTGAGATAATCAGTAAAAGGTAGGATTCAAAACTCACAGGCTTATTAAATAATGACTTTATGACTGGAATTTCTACTTGAGCATTACTGGAATTCAAAAATCTAAGATTATTTTAGTTAGTAAGCTTTATCAGTCTGACTTTGAGAGGATTGATCCATTCTTGCATCCAAATCTTGAACTGTAAAGTAGTTTCACCTCAAACACCCAATTACATTGGTCATGACTGATCATTACATGTCACATTAAAGTCAGAAAATCATGTGTGCTACAAGTGTCTGGTGCAGGTCTTCTGAGTTGATTTTTTTCTCTTATTCTATGCATGTCTAATTTGCTACTGAGGACAAAGTCCACCTGAAATTTGACAGAGATAATTTAAGATGTCAGTTGTCAGATAGCATTGCCTGTTGATACACTTCTTCCTTTTCTGTCACCCTACTCACAATCAGAATGACTTCTAAGGAAAGAACTTGGACTTAAAATACAAGATAGAAAACTAAATCTATATCTCAGATGAAGTGGAAGAACTTATATATGATCAGTGCTATACCACATTGATAATTTTAAAATTTACCATTGCACTGTACTTTTCCCATCATCCAAACTGTACAGGTTGAAGTAAATCACAAAACAGCATAGCCGAGAACAACAATGCAAACTATTAATAATTCAAAATAAGTGAAAGACTAAATGCATTCTTGAGCCCCAGTCTCCTGCATGCTACCCACCCTGGAGGACTTTTAATCAAATCATACTGTCTTTTGGGGGTTTCTTCCCCTTAATTAGGTTGAAAGCAGTTTGAATAAGGCTACTGCCTATACACAAATGGCACTAATTTTCCCATTTGGGATAAGTCTTTCAACTTCAGTTTTTATGCCCCTGGCAAGGAAGTGAAGTTGAATTGGACAAGACTGAAAGATTCTGTGGGTCTGATCTGCTGTGGATCATGAAGTCAGTTTTGCAAATGGCAGAGAAGATTGCTCCCTTCTTCTCTGCTAACTCTCAGCAATCAGTAAAAGTACTGTGGGGAAACAGACTCAGAGTTTCTCTTCTGGTTCTAAATTCACATGGACACAAGCTTATCAGGCAGAACCATGATCATCATAAATACTTGTTTTACTAATTTTCTCTACAACTCTTCCTCTCTCAGTACCTGACCAATCCTCTAGAAAAGGCAGCACAGATACAGAAATGGAAACTGGGCCACAAATTGCTCAGCATAAATGTTCCCAAGGCCAATATAAATTGCATTTTTCCCCTGCTAAAAGTATAAATTCTAATTAATATAACTATTACTTTACTCAAAGGATTGGTGCCATTTGTAATATTTTTAAAAACACTCCCTCAAGAGGGGTATTTCTCTTAAAATGGAAATTATTTAATTTTTAATATATTTAACTTATGAATTGGCTTCAAATGTTGAATAGTTAGGAAACTTGTACTCAGATAATACAGAATAGGTTGTACATTTGATGAAGTCATCATTAAGGATGTTCCAATGAGGTTCACTTTATTTTATTTTATTTTTTTGGGCCAGTATCTGCTGTAGTACATCCAATACCTACATACTGACTAAAAAGGCAATTACACAGTAAAGTAGAAAGTGCAATTTAAATCTAAAAGTACATTTTGATCCCAAACTCTTCTTTCTAACCCCCTTACTACAATAAACCAACACACATTTTCAACATAACCATGCTTAAATGTTTTTCTCCTCTTCATCTCAACTCTCCCCCAGATTCTTTCAAAAATTTCCTGGACTCACTTCTCACATAAGATGTGGAGGGAAAAAAAACCTCATTCTCCACAGATAAACCACACACATGAGGGCACTTATATTGTACTAAGGGAATAATTGATTTGCTTTCTATATATTTATTTGCATTTAAAAAGAAGACACAGTTAAAAAGTCCTGGGTGAAAAAACAGTTCACAATACAAAGATCAAATTTCACTGTTTAGTTAAAATTGACCTACTCAAGATTCAACAAGAGATTCTTTTTTTCCTACTTTATAGAAATATGCTTTAACAGAAAATAAACTTTCTCACTCCTATGAAAATTTTTGGAGACACATGGGAGATTACTTCTAAGGAAATAGGCATTAAATGCACCAAGAAGTTATTAAAGTATTATCAGTTCTTTTGTTATTTATGATTAAAAGAACTATCAAAAATATTCTCTAAGAATTATATGATTACATACATATTCTAAAATGTCTTCAAAAAAGTCATTATCTTAATTTCATCCCTGAAATGTTAATAATCAGAAATTAGATCTGTAGCTTTTTTAGTTTAAACTTGTTAAGAGACCCCACAATGTTCACATGCTAATGCTACCTAGATACACGTACTGAAGGAAAACTGTGGAAATTTTGAAAAATTTAATGACATGTAATGTCATTAAATGTTAATGTCCCAAGCAATTGCATCTTACAAAAACCTATTACTGAACAAAAAAGTTGTTAAAAAAAATGAATTAGTGTTTGGGATTATCCCAAATAAAGCACCAAATTTAACTATGGCTTCAATTTTAAGCAAAACTAAGACAATTTTCTAATCTAAGGGAAAATATGATATGTAGAAAACTTCTTTTTTATCCAGTTCAATATTATACAGTTGAAGGTTTGAGATTTACAAGTATGCATGATCCTTAAAGTTATACAAACACAATACACAAGTTTATTTACCTTTTAATTTTACTTTCTCAAGCATTTTCATAGCTTCGAGAATTGTCTAGTTATATACTATACAAAAAGTTTTCCTCCACTTTTCTTTCCACTTCTACTTTTTAAAAGGATGCTCAAATATAAAAATTTCATACTTCCCTTCTTAATAACCTATTTAAAAATTCAAAACATCAACCATCCATGTTATCAATTGCTTAGTCTCTGATACAGACTTTTCAGAACTTTTAAGACTGTAAAACTATAAAATTTCACCCACAGAATAACTCCCGTGTACTTTTTAAGAATTTCTTGAGTTCTCCCCGCAATTATATAAATATTCACAAGATGTACAATAAAGTCTTAATATCATATAAATAAAAACATCAGAAGCTAGTAAGTCCATAAGGCCCAATAATTCTATAAGATAAACACAAATCAAAACTTTCTAATGTGTAACCCAAAATTCAATTTAAAGAGACTGCCCAATTTTCATGAGGCTCTGCCATAGTTAAGAAAAAAAAGGTGGCGGGGGAAGTTCTTTTGAGGGCACTTAAAATCTGTGATTTTTTACTTTTTTGCTTTAAATTCAAAATAAAGGCCTCACCTAAGGATTAATTTTGAGAGAAATTTTAAAATAACCAGAATTAGACTTTAAAAATAAGTTGTTAGTCCTTCCCTGTAACCAAATTAAAGTCCAGAACAAATAAAACTAAAGTTGGCTGTCACTTGTAAATCAAATATTTATCATGCCAATAAATAATAAAACAGAATATTATTGACTTTGCTGCCCATGACAAAAACATTTAAGTAAGTAATAAACTCTACAGGGGAAAAAAATAGTATCATTTCTCTAATTTCAGTTCAAAGCTGCCACGATTTCAATAAGGCAGTTGAAAGGCCGGATTCCAGAAACTACAGGGTCCCCAAGCGAATCCAGCCACAGCTCAGCTCCAATCCGGGGTGCGGGCTCCGAGCGGTCATTCTTGCCCTGTTGCCACTAGTCTGGGGGCAAAAAGCGTTCGGGAAGCAGCTCATTAAGAGGTCACTTATGCCCAAGTTTCCTTGACTTCTCCCCTACCACTGCCGCGCTGTGAACATTTCCGCTGGTTTTTTTTACGCCTGCCATTGTGTGTCTGTAGGATTCGGGGTTCTCTAGGTGAAGTATTGTCGGAAAAATTAGGATTTTACGGAACATCATTTCCCACAGCACACACAGAAAACAAACTCTAATCCTAGGAGGTATGGCTTTACACACCTAATTTCCATCCACTCTTAACAGAGGGGAGCAGAGTAAGTTTTAAAGGGACAGTAATTTTAAATGGTAAATGGGCTCCACGCGACATCCCTGGTGGAAAGCGCTCACCCCCACCACTCTCACAGACCCACAGGGTTCCTTCTTCGCGGTTTGGTGAAAAAGAGCGAACCTGTGACTCTGGAAATCGTACCAGGGTAACAGCCTGCGATTTGGACTAGAGGAGGTGGTGTTTCTGCCAAGAGCCAGGGCCCGGGCCGCCGCTCTCCGGGATGCGCCCGACCCGGCCGCAGCATCCTCGCTCGCTTGCCCGCGGCCGCCGGCGGCCCTGGACCCCGGCGCTGACCCGGGTGTACCCAGGCCTCCAAGCGCTTCAACTCCGCGAGGGACGCGCCCTCCCGAACCCAGCGCAGCGGGACCGTCGTCTACCGGCTTACCTGCGGGTCCCGGTAGGAAAGCGGAGGCGGCACCGGCCTCTCCCCCGCACCCAGGCAGGGGGCGCATCCCGCCCCAGCCCCAGTCCTAGCCGCCTCCTCCGGGATCCGGCCCGGGACCAGACGCGGTCCCCTAGCCGGCGCGGGCGCAGTGACCGCGGACGTGCGTCTGTCTCCTGCAGGCGCCGGACGTGAAACCTGCGCGTCTCTGGCCGTGCCCCAAGTTGGGCGCAGGTCTAAGCTGCTCGCTAAGCTCCTCCGGGGAAGCCTCCCCTGGCCCCTAGCCCCGAAGCCCGGAGCCTCGAACCCCAGCCACCAGCAGGAGCCGGCGTGAGTCGACTCTGCCGTACCTCCGCCCATCCACACCTGCCGCCGCCTGGCCACCAGCACCGTGGCCCCGCCCCGGCCCCTCCCCTCGTCTCCCTCCCCCTCTCCCGCTGCCACCCTGGGAAGGAGGCGGAGGGAAGCTGCACCCGGCCAGGGACCCGACCCAAAGCTGCAGCGCTGCGCTTCCTCCCGCGGACCGGGGCGGGACCCAGGTCTCCACCGCCGCGCAGCTCCCGAACCCCGGAATTCGGTGGGGGAATAGGCAGCCAGGACACTCGCTTTAGCCGCTACAGCCTTTTGCGGGTGGGAGCGTCTCAAAGGGAGTCCCAACTAAGGAAAGGAGAAGGGTGCCCACCTGCGTGAGCTGAGCTCTGCGGTGTACTTTCGGAAGCCAGACTTCGCAAACCGAATTGCGGAAGTGACTCTCCTAAATTGAACCCCTGCATTTGTAGGGATCATCTGAAACGGTGGCGGCAGCATGCCCGGGTGGTATACTGGCTTTCGGACAAGAGGGGAGTCCTCCAACCTACGGTAGCCTCTCCGATATCTAAGACCCTTGTCTGTGCTTCGAGGCCTAGCTCAGGTGCCATCTCCTCCATGAAGTTTTTCCCAGTGCTCACCCTGCCCAGAGTTCTTTTTGCCCTCATTTGGACAGCCTGGGCGCCATGAATCTCTCTACTGGCCCTTCCTTTGGGTAAATGGGCCTTGTGCAATGCTCTGGGGCATCTCTAAACACGTTAGTTATTTTTATTGTACAATGTGGGATTCATATTCAGTACTGTATGATACGAGAAGAGAGATTTATGCTTTTCTAATCCTTTTCACTTAGGTTTAAATTCCTTGAAGGCAGTGGTTATAATGTTGCCCATCTCCCAGTTTCAAGTAAACACAGTGGTTCACGACAGAGAGACCCGACAAGAAGACCCAGTCAGAAATCCTGACTGTCCTACTCATTTGTGTTCTCCGCAAGCCCAGCATGGTGCTTTTCACCTGAATGTTAGAGGGAGGGGAATTCTTTTTCTGTTTGTGAATGCAACTAAATCTTGGCAAGCTTCAGTCTAATTAACACTAAGAAAAATTCTGCAGGTGGGGTGGAGGGTGGAGTGAAGCAACACTTATAGTAATATTTTATTAATAGTGGAATAAATATCCATATAAAAATCATTTAATCTACCAAAATGGAAAATATTCATCAGATGTTCTCTAATAAGTTGGTACTCATTTCCTTAGCCAACTACAATAAACTCTAATGCAATTGATTTATTACAGAAATTGCGTGTGCATTAGCACTTATGAAAGATTCAAGTTTAAAATTTTCTTTATAAGGTACAATTGAATGAAATTTTTGTATGCTGTATCCTATATGTGTAATTTAAGTTTTCATTTGAGAGGTCAGTAGTATTTAATGGTTAATAGTGTGAAATAAACAGCTAAGAATCATTGCACTTCAGTTTAAAACAGACTGAATTCATGACTTCCATTTTAAGGAACTGAAGAATCTCAAACCATGTTATTACCTTGATCAAGAAATAAGGAACAAAATTAACCAGGTTGTTGCTGTTAAATATTACTGAAAATTTTGAAAAGTGGATTTCCAAATTTATACTCACATTATAAAGCAAAAAGAAAATATTTTACAAAAAACTAAAAATATGATTTAAGATGTTAAACACTATGAAATAAACCTTAGAAATAGCTGAGTGCTTTTAAAAAGATGTAGTTAGTAAAACCTGTTCATAGAAAACTAAAAAATAAAATAGTCCTTTACAGTGAATAAAACTGCAAAACTATAAATTTATCACGGCAAGCATAGTATTATCAAGCTCAAATAATTATTTTTGAACTCATAATTCTATGGGTAAAATGAAAAAAGAAATGTATGTGAGCTTCACTAGGCAAAACTTTGTCCAAAGTCCAACAGGAAAAGATAATAAATAGGCATAAGCATTTAATTTGTGGAATATATTTTAAGCTTTTACACAGAAATGCAAAATAATATTATAGAAAGGATTTTATAAATGCTTTAACTAAAATTATGCATCATCATACTGTGAATAGAAAATAACCAAAAAAGAGGATAAAACAGCTCAAATAATAAATATCAATTCAAACAAAAACTACTTTAAGCTCACAGAGAATTATCTTTTTAGGCTTCAAATGAGGCAAACAAGATGTCTGCCCCAAGACAAGTACACATAATATTGTCACCATAAACCAAAATTTAAGGGAAGACAGCAGATCACACATGCACCCCCAGCCTGAGCTATTAAAGGGGCTTGCCCAGAGTGCTTCACATACAACTCTTTTACTTCACATAACGATTACATAGTCTGAAATTTGAGAATTTCCTTCTCAGCATTCACCTGTGAAAGAAAGATGAACCACTTTACACTAGCTATACCTAGAAATAAAAAAAAATCCAAATTTTCTCCCATCATCTAAATTATTTATGTATATGTTTATTTCTAAACACATAACAAAGATTAACTTATTGTTTCAATTATCAGTAATTTTTACACTTTAAAACTTGTACTGTGTTACTTCTCACAACTTAATATATCTTGGCAGTCAAGGACTTAGAAGAGAGTATAGTAGAATCTTTAAAGTGTGTGTGTGTGTGTGTGTGTGTGTGTGTGTGTGTTAAATAGTTTATAAATGAAGTACAGGACAAATGAGACTGAAAAAGCAAAAACTTACTTTTTTCAAAAATAAATATTTGCAAAAACTACAAACGAATCATTTTAAATTTGTTTATAAGTGTTTTCCCCATAAGAAAATCTAAATCTTGGTGATTATTAGTGTTATTTTTGAACACTGAGTTGGTGTAAGAAACCCAGGAAAGAACTTCTTAGAGGCCCTTTTGTCAACCTTTAAGGTTCTGGTAAGCGTCTATGTGTGAGTTAGCAGATAATTTCATGATTTATCTCCCTCATTGACAACATTGACAATTTTTTAAAATTTGAAACATGATTTTTTTGACAAATATATTTAATGTTTTACTTTCATTGACAAAAATCTTGCTGAAAGACAACATAATAGATACCTGTGCAAAATGTTAACATCTGTTAACTATATGGTTGAGTATATGACTGACATTATATTCAAATGTTTTATACTTAAGAATAAAAATTAAAATAAATAAGAAAATACAACAATCATAAATAAAACATGGAAATCATTCAAAAACTATTTACCGTTTGCCATTTGTCCATTTGTCCCATTCAAGGATTTAAATAAATTTTCTTCCATTTGTAGACTTATTTTTCTAGCTACAATCTCATACCTGCTACTTTTGAATAGAATTCTAACTAAAGACAGCAGAAGGAAGGATACAGTTTTGATACATGTAAAAAGGGGAAAATGAATATTTCTAATGGACATAGACATTTTTTCAAAATAAATACTTTAGGTAAAACATGAACAAGCTGCAAATGTATATGACATTGTGTCTTCTATTTCATGTAGAGTTTAGAATGTTGTTTTGCACAGTAGTGTTATTTTATCTTAACACTTAGTCAAAAACACACATTTTACCTCATCTAATTTCCATAAAGTAGAAATAGTAAAGAAATAGTTAAATTATTGAACTAAATTGTGAAAAAATGAAGCAATTTTGTTCGGTGTGTGTGCATGTTTATAAGAACATTTATTAAAAAGAGAAATGGGTTTCATTCCCTTAAAAAAATGAAATGACATATTCTTGGATTGCCTTTAGGTATGCATGAATTTATTAAATGCTAAATCAGTTTTCAGAATTTTTCAAACGTTGCTCATTTAGCTCTCGTTTTAGGAACTGTCTGAAACTTCTTAATTGAAAATGTAATTAACAACACCAGCTGCTAAAACATTCGCAAGTTGCTAACATACAGAAATCTCTGAATCTCTGGCTCAGAAATAAATCTCTCTTTATGATCCATGGTCTTGCTCATCTTTGAATCATCCATATTTTGAATAATCAAAGGACGGCAATGGAGGATAGTGGTTCTCAGCTCCAACCCACACAGGGAGGGTATGGCTTTATCTATATTGGCGTGGTATCAAATTATTAATTAGGTTGTGATATTGTAATTTTTAGTACCAGCTAACTCTAATTTCATCTCTTGCTCCTCTTTTGAAAGCAAATAAAAGGAATATTTTAATAACTTAAATTTGGTCTAATTTAAACACATAAACCATTCATACACATTACTTGTGACCGACTTTGCAACATCAAAATGAAAAATACCTCAGAAGTAGAGAAATATTTAATATCAAACTCCTGTGACTACTAATCTTATTCAAAAGGTAAAAGTCAGTTTCTCTTACCCCAAACCCTAAGGATGGCTTCTCTCTGTACTGAGTTAGGCTTCAGTTGAGTGAGACAGAGTAATGCAAAGATATATATGAGAGAAAGCTGGGAGGGGCTGCTCAAAAGGACCTTTCAGAAGAGGCATAGAATGGAAGCTACTACCAGAGACTGACTGCTGACTAAGTGTGCTCCACTGACTAGCAGCATCAGCATAACCTGAGAATTAGAAATAAAGAATCCTGGGCCCCACCCCAGACCTACTATATCAGAATCTTTACTTTAAGAAGATCCCCAGGTGATCTGCATGCACATTAACATTTGGGAACTGCTAAACAGAAGAAAGTCAAGAACTGACATAAGTATTGCCTATCCTGTGGCTTTGATTGCCTAGTTTTTTTATGGAAAAAGGTAGAAATATTCAGGTCAGTACACTACTGGAGTTTTTATGAAAGCCTCAAATAGGAAACAAAATTCTCAGGGCAAAGACTTTAGAGCAAAACTTAAAAATTAGGTCATTAGAATCTGAGACTAATAGAGACACAAATGTACCTAGAGAATTCATATGGCCTTTGCTCTTCATTCTGGTCAATTTTCTATTTTTCTTCAAGGTCTTTAGGATTATATCAAAATTTTCTAGTGGAGTCTATAGGTAGGCTTCAGAAATTTATAGTCACTGAATATATAATGTAACTATATGTGTCTGTTTTTCTAAAAACGGAGTTGTTAGTGTTCATCGAATTCTCAAAGGGTCTGCTCCAAATGTTTAGGAACTGCTGATATCTCTTTCTTCCCTTCATTTTTTTTTTTTTTTTTGGTACTGGGGATCAAACTCAGGGCCTTATGCTTGCAAGGCAAGCATTCTACCAGCTGAGCTATCTCCCCAGTCCTTCATTTTTTAAAAATATTTTATTTTGTTGATTTATTTTCATGTGGTGCTGAGTATTGAACCCAATGCCTCACATGTGCTAGACAAGTACTCTACCACTGAGCTACAACCCTGGACCATCTTTCTCCCTTTAAATCTTATTTCTTTGCAACAATCCTCTGATGACAAGTTTTGTTTTCGTATACCCACTTGAAAACCATGCCTATTTTAATTCAGCTTTTGTTCTTTATGTTTAGTTATTTGGAGTATGATGTAAGGACCTTAAAAAAATCTTAGAACTCAAGGAAATATTTTGCCTTTCATTCAGTCATTATTCTGGACAAAATACTTTCAATCATGAAACTATTTTTTAACAGCTAGAAATATTTAAAGGTCAAAAACTAACAAAAGATTTTGGAAAGCCTTTGCCTTTGTATGTGTGTGAGAAAAGAGTTAGTCAAGACAAAAACATAGGTCTCTTTCAATGAAACCAGGACAGTCATTCAAGGACTCCAAGTACCACCCTAAATTTTATCTATCCATTCCTTATTCAAAAGAAATCAGACTAATTCCTTTAAGGAATGCATTTATTAGAGAAAGGAAAAAATACAGAAATGATGGATTCTGTTGTGAAGCATTTTAAACAGTATAATGGTCCATTACTTCCATCAGGAAAAGATTGCGCTAGCATATCCTGTCTAAAGGAACTCCTGTCATTGGGCTAGCACACTAAATGAGAATGCAATGGTATAATTTTAGAATATATTTTGTAAAAATACATCTTAGTCAACCTCTTATCCTGGCATTGCAATAGAAAAATGAAAAATACTTTTATGATTCAGAATGAAGCCAATCTCTTTTTTTACTCCCTACTCTACAATTTTGGATAAATCCCCAACATCTTTGTTCCTTGATTTGCATACTATAATATTAGTGAAAATACTGAAATGCCTACTTCATGTGGTTGTTGTAAAAATTAAACAAAATAATGTGTATAAATTGGTTAGCAGATTTTAAGATACATTGTCTATGAAGGATAGAAAGAGGGAGTGACCAGTCCCATTTTCTTTCTTCTATAAATGGTCTGTTGTGCACCTAGTGTGTACGGTACTGTATGGAACACATCAAAGATCTTCAGATGTCTTTGGGCTGTTGGTTTTAAGGCTGAAAAAGTCAGCAATGTTTGGAACCACATCAAGGATTCCATTCCATCCCCACTCCCCATCCTGTGAATGACTAGTCAAAGGCCATGCCAATGTGCTTGTTGGATACAAGAAAAGACAAGTTCATAGCCAAGGGAACCTGGCACAATCCTTAAGTCTCTGTCCGGCAATGGGAAGAAAGCTAGGCTCTAAGTAGATGTCCAATTGAGACTCAAAGTGTGTATGTGTGTGTGTGTGTGTGTGTGTGTGTGTGTGTGTGTGTGTTTTAAAGAAAAAAAAATGCAGATTGTCTTTATGGACCCTATTCACTTTCCACAATATGACCCGAAATGAGAAATGACTGTTTTAAGGGACAATATTCTGAGGTAGAAGGCATTCTTGTTGCTGGGATGTATTATGAAGGAGTTTCCCCCTTCTCCTGCCCCTACTATTTTGTAAATCCCAACTACCTGACATATTCAAACCTGACACTTGTGTGAATATACTCTTATAGCCAGACTTTGCCACCAGAGAAGCTTCCCCTCACCCTCTTTCTCAGGCCTCACTCAGTTGCTTTGTCTCCTAGTTTCCCACACTTAAAAAACAAAACACCACGAAACAACTCTATCACTTGCATTGCATCTCTTCTACTAGACTTTCAGCGATGAAAACTCTGCCTTATTCTTCTTTGCTAGTCTGGCCCATTTCCAAACAGCTCCTCAATAAATTCAGAAATAATTACCCTGATCCAACATTTTTGTTCTCAAACTTGGTATCCCACATTAGGTGTTCCATGAAAAATGTTAACAGAAACAGAGACAGAGAGACGTTCAAGAAATCTTGGACTTTAAAAAGTTAAAGCTTTTAAAACTATGTAACTCCTCGGAGACTTTAATATTCTAACATGCATTGTATTTCCCAAACTTTTTCCACCAGCCAAACTACTCCCACTTTTCCTGGAGTTTAGCAAAGAACAGTTTACAAAACTCAGTCCCAATGCAAGCAGAACTAATTCATACTTTTAGCAATTGTTTTTAGTGCTTTCTAAATTACAGAGTGTAATACCCTTTCACCATGACAGAGATCTCAGCCTAACCAAAAGATTCACAGGTACCAGATTTTCAATAATATTTGATTCAGTGGAATCCCAGCACAATGAAACAATTTAGACACCCCCTTGGTGTGCACTGTAACAGGGCTTCACCTGGGTCAGATATGAACCCGACTAATGTTATTTTAAACCACAGTAAAGCAGCACGAAGAGTAAAAGCAAGAATATTTGGCAGACAATGGTGTCAGAATTGCAAACACAGTAATTATAGTTCTGGATTTAGATATGTGCCATACACTTTTCAAAGAGCTCTCTCTAGCCATCCCAGGAAGACAATTGGAACCATGGATGATGGCACCTGAGAAAGGCGATTAAGTGAAACAGATCCCTGCAGGTGGGTCTTTTAAAAGCAGGTTTTCCTCCTGCGTCTTTTCTGCCTTCCCTGCCTCTTCCGCCTTCCTTATTTTCATCTCCCATACTCTTTAAAACGCTGTTCTTTGTTCCTCCTTTCTGTTGCTTCAAGGCTAATAGATAATGTTAAATCAACACTTGGAATATTAATTTGACCAAAGATTATATTTAAAATAGATCACCACTAGTACGTATGGACACTGACCACCCAGAGCCAAAGTCCAGAGAGCTAGCTCTTGAGTCTGTCAGGAGCTAAGCAATTATATGCTGAATCAAGGGACAGGGGGTGTATTCCAGGTAAGGGGTCAGGGAGGTAGGAGTGGAACTGGAGGGTTATCAACTTGTGTAGAACAATACCAATATTTTATAAACCTAATCATACCTAATCCAAAAGCACAACAGCCTTGGAGTTGATAACTTTTGCATATCCCTGGCATTTTTCCAGGCCCTAAAGATACAGTTAAGACCAACATTTGAATTCTAGTAGTAAATAATTTTCTTAACTTTTTGAATGCCAAGTCATGAAGAAGGAAATTCAGGTGAAATCATGATTATTTCTATTTATTTAACTTAAACATTAACCCCAGTCTATAATTGGGTTTTAAGCAAAGGGTAAAAAGGGAAAATAAGGGAAAGGAGGTTACTAGGATGTGAGAACAAAACAAAACCCCATTTAAAAGGACAAGTAGAAATGCTGTGATGTCTCCAAATGCTTTGATGACTTTTCAAGTTTGAAGACACTTTCTCATTCTGGGAAATTTCTTTGCTAAAACTTTTTCTTAGCGATTTTTCACCAAATCATCAATTAATATAACCGTGTAAATTATAGGGAAAATGTTTTTGAACACATCTTTACTTTTAAAAGTGAAATAATAATACAGGAAAGTTCCTAATTGGAATATTAAAAATAATGAACTTGTATTCTTTTTACTCTGACATAATGAAAAATGTGATGTGGCTTGTATAAAACCTGGTCATTTGAAACTTCATTTCTAACATCTGAAATAAGTTCTGAAAGTGAAAACCAGTATACATCTTTATGGCAAGTTGGAAGAGAAAAAATTAATGACTGAATTCCTTCTTCCAGGCAGTATTCAAGATCCATTCACACATGTCCCTGAGAAACATGCTATACATGGAGAGCATAACCCCTCTGTAATGAAGAATGAGGTTCAACTAGATTAGGCAACTGACAAATATGCTACCCTTTGCAGTGGCAAAGTCAATGTTTGAATCCAGCTCATAAGAATCCAAGTTCAAGAAACTACTAAGTTGATCTTTGCTAACAATTTAGTCAATTTCCTTAAAAATCTCTTGAATAAATATTCATTACTGTCTTACCTCACTACTAGTTGAAAAAGCCCATCCTAAGAAATAAATTGAAATGCAGTACACACATAAACAATTTTTACTATTATGTAACAAGCCACTGTTTCCCTAAGTTTTAAAGTTGAAATAGGCCCTAATATTCATGGAACAAATGTCAAAATTTCTAAAAGGCTACTATAATTTATTAACTCTTGTATTTCTAGTACCAGGTTAAGTTTTTATTGTTTCATGTGAGTATGAAGCAATCAAAGCCTCTCATTCAAAACAATAAAATACACAAACAAATGGAGGCATAACCTCAACCCAGGACACTCATTTGTTTGCCTTCTTTAACTTTCCTTTAGGAACTGGTAATGAATAAATGGATTTGGTGAACTTCTTTTCAAAGCAGACTTACCCTCTTTTCTCTCCAACAGATTATTTTTCCACTGTTTTCTTTCTACTGATCACTTTGGATGATTTCCTTAAAAAGAAGGGGGGAGTCTGACACTGGAAATAAAAGCAGGCTATAGAGGCAAAATAGAAAATAAAAAATTTTGTGAGAATGGGCAAAGAAAAAATGTTTTAAAAATTTGTGTGTGTGCACATGTGTATGATGTATATACAGTTTGTAGAGTAGACAGTTTGCAATAAATTTGCGTAAAAGTAAGTTTGTAATAAAAAGATATGATAATTGACTTTCTTCTCCATGATTGATACATATAAAATAACTAAGAATATAGACTTTTCTCCAAATCCCAGGATCCATGAAATTTGAGAAAGCTATTGGTGGATAAATTCAGGAAGAAATATAAAAATGTGATAATAATTATAATTTGTTAAACTACCTACATTTCAGAGAAGAATTTATTTATGCTAACCATAATGTATTATCTCTTCTAAAATGCTAAATGCCATAGAGGTGTCATTTGATAATCGAATATTTTGGTACAATTGAATATTTGGTATAAATGCTTATTAAAATGACTTTTAACAAAATGCTATATAAATGCACTTTTAAAAAACACCAGGTAAAACAGCTTTAATTTTAGTTTTAAAATACATGGGAAGGTATTTTTCTTTACACACAAATTTTGAAAGCTTAAAAACTTTAGTAGGTACCTCCTGAAAAATGAGAGATTCAAAGAGTGATTTAGTTGGATTCATAAATTTAAATTTAAAGTGGCCTATAATGGAACCTAATAATTTTGAGGGTGAGATGTCTAACTTTCAGAATGACAATAGGGATAATTGGATCAAATGATGGTTCCATTCCAAGTTTTCTAAGAAATCTCCATACTGTTTTCCAGAGTGATTTCACTAATTTGCAGTCCCACCAGCAATATTTGACTATACCTTTTTCCCCACATCCTCACCAACTCTTATTGTTGCTTGTATTCTTGATCATTGCCATTCTGACTGGAGTGAGATGATATCTTAGAGTAGTTTTGATTTGCATTTCTCTAATTACTAGAGATGTTGAACTTTTTTTTAATATATTTGTTGATCGATTGTATATCTTCTTCTGTGAAGTGTCTGCTCAGTTCCTTTTCCCATTTATTGACTGGGTTATTGGATGTTAATTTTTTTGTGTTCTTTATATATCCCGGAGATTAGTGCTCTATCTGATATGCATGTGGTAAAGATTTTCTCCCATTCTGTAAGCTCTCTCTTCACATTATTGATTGTTTCCATTGGTTATTTTTAAACGTTTTTTTTCAACATCTTGGTATTCATATGTTAGAGTTTTCCTCAAACCAGATGAGGTTACCGATCTCCAGTGAATCAACTCTGTTTAATACATTGTTATCAAGATCTCAGTCTCTATCATTTAAGAAAATATTGCTTGCTAAATTAACATATTATCATTCTTTTTCTTCACTGATGTATTAGGAATTCTGGTTTTCTAAATGCTTTCTCAGAAATATATTCTTCTCACACTTTGCCTCATTAGTTTATTTTTAAACAAACCTTTGAAGATACATTTACAGTACAAGTTCAATGTTACAGAGCTCTAATCAATGAATCACAGAAAATTGGAGATGAAATGGGCCCAAGCCACTATGTAAAGGTCAACCCTTACCAAAATAGAATTTCCTATGTATAGAAGAATATCATTTGCCTCTATTTCCTTGAATATTTAAATCTTTTAGAGATTGTCCTAAGTTCTACTAACTCTCACAATTAGGATTCTTTTCCAGTTTCTTTTATGCTGTTCAGTATAACTTTCTGTTTTTTTTAATTTTTTTTATTTTTTTTTTTTGGTTTTTTTTTTTATTGTAAACAAATGGGATACATGTTGTTTCTCTGTTTGTACATGGCATAAAGGCATACCATTTGCGTAATCATAAATTTACATAGAGTAATGTTGTTTGATTCATTCTGTTATTTTTTCCCTTTCCCCCACCCCTCCCACCCCTCTTTTCCCTCTATACAGTGCTTCCTTCCTCCATACTTGCCCCCCTCCCTAAACCTAACTCTAACCCTAACAATAACCCTTCCCTCCCCCCATTATGTGTCATCCTCCACTTATTAGCGATATCATTCGTCCTTTGGCTTTTTGAGATTGGCTTATCTCACTTAGCATGATATTCTCCAATTTCATCCATTTGCCTGCAAATGCCATAATTTTATCATTCTTTATGGCTGAGTAATATTCCATTGTATATATATACCACAGTTTCTTTATCCACTCATCAATTGAAGGGCATCTAGGTTGGTTCCACAGTCTGGCTATTGTGAATTGAGCAGCTATGAACATTGATGTGGCTGTGTCTCTGTAGTATGCTGATTTTAAGTCCTTTGGGTATAGGCCAAGGAGTGGGATAGCTGGGTCAAATGGAGGGTCCATTCCAAGTTTTCTAAGGAATCTCCACACTGCTTTCCAGAGTGGCTGCACTAATTTGCAGCCCCACCAGCAATGTATGAGTGTACCTTTCTCCCCACATCCTCGCCAACACCTGTTGTTGCTCGTATTCTTGATAATCGCCATTCTAATTGGGGTGAGATGGAATCTTAGGGTGGTTTTGATTTGCATTTCTCTTATTACTAGAGATGTTGAACATTTTTCCATATGTTTGTTGATTGCTTGTAGATCTTCTTCTGTGAAGTGTCTATTCATTTCCTTAGCCCATTTGTCGACTGGATTATTTGAATTCTTGGAGTAAAGTTTTTTGAGTTCTTTATAGATTCTGGAGATTAGTGCTCTATCTGAAGTATGATTGGCAAAGATATTCTCCCATTCTGTAGGCTCTTTCTTCGCATTGCTGATAGTTTCCTTTGCTGAGAGAAAGCTTTTTAGTTTGAATCTATCCCAGTGGTTGATTCTAGCTTTTATTTCTTGTGCTATGGGAGTCCTGTTAAGGAAGTCTGATCGTAGACCAACAAGGTGAAGATTTGGACCTACTTTTTCTTCTATAATCTGCAGGGTCTCTGGTCTGATTCCGAGGTCCTTAATCCATTTTGAGTTTAGTTTCGTGCATGGTGAGAGATATGGGTTTAGTTTCATTCTGTTGCATATGGATTTCCAATTCTCCCAGCACCATTTGTTGAAGAGGCTATCTTTTCTCCATTGCATATTTTTGGCACCTTTGTCTAGTATGAGAAAATTGTATTTATTTGGGTTTGTGTCCGTGTCCTCTATTCTGTACCATTGATCTACCTTTCTATTTTGGTACCAATACCATGCCGTTTTTGTTACTATTGCTTTGTAGTAGAGTTGAAGATCTGGTTATTGCAATACCCCCTGTTTCACTCTTCCTGCTAAGGATTGCTTTAGCTATTCTGGGTTTCTTATTCTTCCAGATGAATTTCATAATTGCTTGCTCTATTTCTGTAAGGTACATCATTGGGATTTTAATTGGAATTGCATTGAATTTGTATAGCACTTTAGGTAGTATGGCCATTTAGACAATATTAATTCTTCCTATCCAAGAACATGGAAGATCTTTCCATCTTCTAAGGTGTTCTTTAATTTCTTTCTTTAGTGTTGTATAGTTCTCATTGTAGAGGTCTTTCACCTCTTTTGTGAGATTGATTCCCAAGTATTTTATTTTTTTTCGAGGCTATTGTGAATGGGGTAGTTTTCCTAACTTCTCTTTCTGAAGATTCATCACTTATGTATAAAAATGCGTTGGATTTATGGGCATTGATCTTGTAACCTGCTACTTTACTGAATTCACTTATGAGTTCTAAGAGTTTTCTGGTGGAATTTCCAGGTTCCTCTAAATATATAATCATGTCATCAGCGAACAGGGATAGTTTGAGTTCTTCTTTCCCAATTCGTATCCCTTTAATCTCTTTGGTTTGTCTAATTGCTCTGGCCAGAGTCTCAAGAACGATGTTGAATAGAAGTGGTGAAAGAGGGCATCCCTGCCTTGTTCCAGTTTTTAGGGGGAATGCTTTCAGTTTTTCACCATTTAGAATGATATTAGCCATGGACTTAGCATAAATGGCCTTTACAATGTTAAGGAATGTTCCCACTATCCCTATTTTTTCTAGTGTTTTGAGCATGAAGGGGTGCTGTATTTTATCAAATGCTTTTTCTGCATCTATTGAAATAATCATGTGATTCTTGACTTTAAGTCTATTAATGTGGTGAATTACGTTTATTGATTTCCTGATGTTGAACCAACCTTGCATCCCTGGGATGAAACCAACTTGATCATGGTGCACTATCTTTTTAATATGTTTTTGTATGCGATTTGCTAAAATTTTGTTAAGAATTTTTGCATCGATGTTCATTAAGGATATTGGTCTGAAATTTTCTTTCCTTGATGAGTCTCTGTCTGGTTTAGGTATCAGGGTGATATTGGCTTCATAGAATGAGTTTGGGAGGGTTCCCTCCTCTTCTATTTTATGGAATACTTTGAGAAGTATTGGAATGAGCTCTTCTTTAAAGGTTTTGTAGAACTCAGCTGAGAACCCATCTGCTCCCGGACTTTTCTTTGTTGGTAGGCTTTTGATGACTTCTTCTATTTCAGTACTTGAAATTGGTCTATTTAAATTGTTTATGTCCTCCTCGTTCAGTTAAGGCAATTCATATGTCTCTAGAAACCTGTTGATGCCTTCAAAATTTTCTATTTTGTTGGAGTATAGATTTTCAAAATAGTTTCTAATTATGTTTTGTATTTCAATCCTGTCTGTTGTGATATTTCCTTGTTCATTCCGAATTTTAGTGATTTGGGTTTTCTCTCGTCTTCTCTTTGTTAGTGTGGCTAAAGGTTTATCAATTTTGTTTATTTTTTCGAAGAACCAACTATTTATTTTGTCAATTTTTTGTATTGTTTCTTTTGTTTCAATTTCATTGATTTCAGCTCTGAGTTTAACTATTTCCTGTCTTCTACTACTTTTGGTGCTGTTCTGTTCTTCTTTTTCTAGGGCTTTGAACTGTAGTGTTAGGTCGTTTATTTGTTGAGTTTTACTTCTTTTATTAAAATAGACCATATATTATGCCACAAAGCTAATGTTAGCAAATACAAGAAGATAGAGACACTAGCATGTATTCTATCAGATCATAATGGATTGAAGTTAGAAATAAATGAAAGAGTAAAACACAGAAACTATTCCAACATCTGGAGATTAAACAATATGCTATTATATGATGAATGGATAACAGAAGATATTAGGAAGGAAATTAAAAAATTCTTAGAGGTAAATGAGAACAAAGAAACATCATATCAAAATCTCTGGGACACTATGAAAGCAGTACTCAGTATAACTTTTATCAACTATACTCAAAGTACAACTTCCTGTTTGTACTGTATGCATTCTTCCCTGTTGTCATTTGACATGAAATGAAGGAATTAGATAATTGTTTTGCTTTTCAATGGCAATGTAAGAGAATGGGGAGAAATCCAAATAGTGGGCTAAGTAATGGAACTTAATAAAAGAAAACCTGTTTAAATAGTGTTGAGTTTTACATTACACTGTTTGGTATTTATCTCTTTACTTCTACTAGTACTGAAATGATCCTCTCCCCATCAAGAAAATATAGAACAAAAAACATTTTACTTTAGAAAAACAGAATTCAAAAAGGCATAAACAAACATGGTGCTATCATTCACAAAAGTAAGATTACTCTTTAGGAACATAAGAGAAGCATGAGTCAGGGTTGTGAAGACTTGAAGAGTGAACTCTGCTTAAAGCCATGCATAATGTAAAAGCAAAGGAGAAAGCAATAAAATGAAACATGAAGGTAGACTGGAGGAGAATAGGAAAGCAGTACTTAATTAGACCAAATGGAAATCCAAAGATGAGAATAATTCATTAGGAATTAATTTCCCATTAGACATCTAATATATGTTCTGCCTTATACTAGACACTGGCTAAGGTTTTATAAATCAGAATTCTTTGAGTGTAATTCACAAAAACCCAAATGATGATATCTTAATAAAGATGTACTCTTTCGTGTAGGTGAATAGCACGGGCAGGGTTAAGGTGGACCTAAGAATAACTAAGGTCAAGGATACAAATGCTCAAATGGACACTTTCTCTTTCCCTGTCGGAGTGTTGACTTGTTCTTTTCTACTATAGAATGACTTTCTTCTTGTGGTGGAGAGAAGGACTACAAAGTGCCTTCTTTCAGATTTCAATAGGAAACCAATAAGCCCTCACTGCAAAGAGCTTTACTTGTACTCAAACAAGCAACAGCTCTGGTCAGTAGGTGCAACCATTCTATCCATTTTCAGATGAGGAAATGGAGGTACAGTTACTGGAGAAAGCAGTCTGTTATAGGGCTAGTTCCCTTAAATCAACATATTCTCTTTGGACTAAATTTCAGAATTAAATTAATTAATTTAAACTAAATTGAGAAACAGAGGTGTTATGTTCGTGGAATGGAATTTGCACCATGAGCTCCACAGAGACTATGCTTAGGCATCTCGGCCCATCAATTGATGCCATCTGGGCTATACTGGGCCTGCCTCCTGTTCCCCATACATCCTGTCTGCCCCACTCTAGGATGCATCACTAGGAACCTGTTTTCTTTCTCTCTTTATTTCCTCCTTCCTTCCTTTCTTTTTTCCTTCCTTCTTTCCTTCCTTCCTTTCTTTTTTTTTTTTTTTTTTTTTTTTTTTTTTAACTTCTGGATCCCTGCTTGATGATTCTAAAACACACTTCCTACTTACTGTTGAAGTTAGTCCCTGAATCATCACTTTTGTTTTTGAGGTTAAGTGCCTAAATCAGGAATTGGATGAGAATTCTTAAGTATAGTATCATTCAGTGTGTTTCATATTTACAAAAGAAGTGCCTAATAAAGGTACATGGAGCCAGTTTTCTAAAATAGAAGGAAGAGGAGATTGACTGTGACAGTCATATACCTTTAGTGAAGGCATCTGGGATCCAGGGGACCAATTACTTCCCTAGGGCTGGGTTGTTTGTTTCCAGGAAATCTTCTTTAAGGTTGGAGCAACAGGTTTAGTTTCTCTGTTCTCCTCTTCATGGAGTTTCATCTTGAATTGCCTCCAGTGCTGCATTTTCTGGGAAATATGGATAGTAGTAGCTCATGTTGGCAAAGTTCTTTTGCAACAGCACAATTAGTGAAGGTTCAGAAATGGGTGTTAGGAAGAAAAAAAAGAAATTCTGCAAAATTGGAATACATATCTATAATCAGAAAGCTCCTCTTACTTGGTGATTGCAAGAGATGGAAATAGTTCTAATTTAGAATTACCCTTCTAGTTCAATCTAATAGTCTAGCACACTGTGTTAAATTTCCTCATAAAATAAACTATCACAAATGATTTTTATGACTTTCATAAATATAAATGCACTATGCAGAAATTTATTAAATTGATGACTAAACATACTTCAGTACACTATAATTCCTTTAATGTTATCAATAACATAGACTTTCATGTCTTCTTGTCTATGATGCACCAACAAAGCAAAAACAGGGGAAGCAAGTGGCTGACTCTTCACCAGCTTGTATACAGACAGTGTATTATAAGAACTGGCAGATCAGAGCACCTCCCTTCAATCCACTAGATTGTGAGTTCCTTGGAGTAGAGATGCTGTGTTATTAACTTCTATATTCCCAATGTTGATCATAGTGCCTATCACATTGAATGTGGGTCATTCAATGACTTGCCTTTGCTAAGACTCAGTAAGGAAATACAACTTAAGAGGAGGTGGTCCAAGTTCAAAGTAAGAGAACCTGCATTGAGTGATGGGCAAAAGGCAAGGCTAGAAAGTTTGCTAAATAAGTTAGAAGAGCTGGGTAGGCAAGGTAGTAGTAATGGAGGGCATGAGAACCTTAGCTTAGGTGGGGCCAAAAGATTCTTCTTCTGCAGAGCCTGGTGGTGACTACTAGGTTACCAGGGTTCATGCTAAGAGAGAAGATGGAAATTTAAGACAATAGGTTCCTTTGAGTGCTTGTTTTCACCGGCCCTAAGTAGGTAGACTAAAATACCTTGTAATAGTAAAGATCATCTGATAATATTAAAGAGGATTTTGGGGAAAAATTATTTAGTCACTAGTACCTAACTACTGTCCTAACTCTCCATTCTCATTACTCATATATCCTGATCAGCTACAGGATCAGTTTTTAACCTGTAACTAATTCCCATCAGGATAGCCATCATGAATATGTTGTTGATGATGATGGTGGTGGTGGTGATCATGACAATGATGATGATGACAAGAGCTAGCTCCTATTCAGCACTTATTATATTCCTAGCACTTTTCAAGAGTTATTTGATTCTCATATTCTTTCACTCAATTGTTTCAACAAATCTCTGAGATAGATACTAATTGGTGTTCTATTTTGCATAAGGACAGTAAGGCACAAAGAAATCAACCCACTCAAGGTTGTACATTGGCAGTAATTGAAAAATTTGAACAGTCTGATTACAGAGTACATGCTCTTAACCCTCATGCTATGATTTCTCATTTAAGCTCAAATCCAAGTGGCATTTGGCATTTGACTAAGTTCCCAGAACTCCAGTGGTAAGTACTGGCCAACCAGGTAGCCATCCGACTTTGCTCTGCTTTCAAATCCCTCCCACATTTGCTTTGTTTTCCTAAATCCCTTTCACCATCATCGGGATGAACTTATTCTAACAACTGTGAAAAGCCAGTGGCAAAATTGGGGACAGATGGGAAATTTGAAAATGGGCTGCATATGAGATGATTAAGAGAGCTATTCATAAAAACAAAGCAAAACAAAAAGGGAACCTATTCATTTTCTTAGGAATAAAAATGTGTAGGAATTTTTTTTCATATTTAGAGATTCATACTAAAGAATTTAAAGACTAAAGGTCATGATATGCAGTGTTTTCTCTAAAATAAAGGAAGGGTGAATAACTGAAGAAAATGTGGTAAAACAAAAACAATCACTAAGGCTAAGTATCAATATATGGGATTTTATTATAATAATCTACTTTGAAGTATATTTGGAATTTTTATAATAAATATAAAGAAAATATAACATATTTCTGATACTATTGTGCTTCCCCAATTTCTATAATAAGAATATACAATTTCCAATATCAATCATCTCTGAACATCATTTCTTTGCTTAACATACTCTTTCCACAATGAGCATGGAGTGTAAGGAATATTTCTCTATTGATAACATCAGATCATAGACATTTTTATGCTGAACTACACCTGACACGTCATGTGCAAGTATATGACAGTCTCCCTGGACTATGCCACTTGCAAGCTTGCACACTTGAGCTAAGCAACCTGCCTTCTCTAGGCCTCTTCTGGAAAAGAGAATACAATTGCATCTACTTCCAGACTTTTGTTAAGATTCAGGAGAAACACATCCAATCTATCAGTTCATTGTCTGAAACACAGTCAGCACCCAATAAATATTAAATAGTATTAGTAATTGTCAACATAAAAAAAAAAATTATGTCCTACATAGTGTGGGACAAGGAGTCCCCACATTATAGTTAGGAGAAAGTTTCCATTTAGCAAAACAAGGTTATGCAGCATATTCAACTTTCATCTTTCCTGCCTCAAACAGAGGCATCGTGTAGGTCTTTCTCTCAAACCAAATGGAAGTTGTTTTTCTTTCCACTACAATATTAATTCCCTTGACTAGAAAGTAGGAAGGTCATTGGACAATTTCTGAACTGTGAATAAGCAAATACAAAAGGGATAAAAAAAAAAAAGACTGGGTTTGTTGAACAGGCATTGCCCATTCCAGACTGATGACACAACTTTGGGTTAAGAATAGTGAAGATAGAGAAAGAAGCTGCACTGAATATTTCAACACATTCTTTTGATTGTGGTCAGTAACACCCAGACTTCTGGACTTAGGCAACAGCCCTCTCTCTTCTGAGATACTCATTTCAGAGGTGTGCCTTTAAGTGAACTGAAAAAGACCCTGAAGAGAAAGCTTGCCTTTCGTGAGCCCCCTTCCATCTCCTTAGTGAATCTGGGTCTAGGGCTCTCATCTCCTCATCTCCCTGCTTAGGTCCCTTTTCATTTTGTGATGTGCTGTTAGGCTGCTTTGTTTTGGTTTCTCTGGGAGGCCTGCCAACCCCAGCCTCAGAGAACATTTGAAATGATGAGATTGAAAATACTGAGACTGTGTTTTAGTCCCCTTTCTCCCCCAGCTTTCTTTGTTTAGCTGCAGGCCCTGTGTTGTCTTATATCGTCTCTCCCATATGTGGTGCCTCTACAATCAGAGACTGCTAAGTCATAGACTCATACTTTGAAGTGATGCTGAGAGTACTCAAACTCATGTACCCACTTTAGAAGTCTCTTTTACAACTCTAACCCTTGCTTATATTCAAATGTGACATGTACACACTTCATAAAAGGGAGTTCACTGCTAGACTATATGCTAATTTCACTTGTAATTTAATTTTTAGAAAGGTCTTCCTTATGATCTAAGAACTGTAACTAGTCCTAATTCTAGCTAATGTAGTTGCACACTGTGTTTATGGAATTCTTCTTCCTCTCCCACCTATCTTCTCTGTTTTGGATTTAGAATGACATTTTCTGAACATTATGGGGTAATTAAGGTGTGGAAGTGGAGGGTGGTCACAAAAAAGGCACATAGGTTTTGCAGAATTCATTCGTGCATTCAAAAAATAGATCATAGTACTGAGGAAGCACTACACTACATTCTGGGGATATACAATAATACACACAGTACTGTCCTAACAAAGTTTACAATCTAGCAAGAAATAGAAACCTAAGAAAGATCTGAAGACAACAATGAGATAAAACAAGACTGTATAATAGAGGTACTTTTCCTAGGCCAGTAGTTAAAATATTTCTGGGAAAAGAAATACTTGACCCGAGACCTCAAAAATGTAAGAATTGGCCAGGCAAGAGAGTATGTGTGGAGGAGACAGGGTGGGGAAGAGAGATGAGGAAAGCACATGCATTCTAGGTTGGTGAAGTAGTACGCGGGCACGAGCTTGATATATTAATGGAATTGTAGCAAGAGTGGTGTGATTAGATTTTGAGCAAGGATGAAGCAGGGTCTTACAGGGCTCCAAACTTTACTCTGACACTAATAAGAAACCAGAGTAGAATACTAAGCTAGGTCAGAGGTTTCAGACATTTCACCATCATGGTCTCTGCTCATGGTCTCACCATTCTGCTTCAGATGTGATGCAGGGATCTAACGGCACCCTCCAAACAGGATCCTCAGAGTCCTAAGTAGGCTGGGCCACCATTGTCTTTGTTCTGTTGCTTGGAGCAATTCGTCACTGTGTTGGACCACGTAGACCTTGGGGGCAACTAAAACCAATACCTTGTTTGGGTTGGAGTTTTGACTCTAAATGGACTAAGGCTGGACTACAAAGGAAACTCAGTTTAAATAGAAATACCCGGGATTAAATTCCTCTTCTATTTCTCCATCCTATTCAGCTTATATGATTAAAAAGTTTTGCTTTCATTCTGTTTTCTTTCTTGTCTTCTGTGATTTTTTTCTAATTATGAAAGTAAACTTGAAAATGCAGAAGAATATAGCAAAACAAGTAAAACTGAATAATATCTCAAATGGAGTTATTCACTGTTATTGACAACACTTGCTAAATATTCTTTTCTATGGTTGGGATTATACTGTAACATAGTTTTATAGCTTGTTTTATCGCTATTATTATTAGGTCATATGAATTTATTTTCAAATGTCATCAAATGATCTTATATACTTCTTGTTCCAGGACATTTAAGGTTAGAAAGGTTTTAAGGTTTTGTTTTATTTGATAAACACAATTTACAATGTGCTTACACATTTTACACAATCAAAACTTTTTTGATGCGTATTTTAAAACTTCATTACAAAATCCATTGGCTAATTTATACTTAAACTTCTATTTGTATCCTGTACTCTAAAATAAGGAATAAAATGTAACCATACTTCTTAATTAGAGGAAATATTGTTATATTATTGTCTTGACTTTAAATTCTAATTACTGGCAAAGTTAAAGATTTTAAATGTTTAAAAACCATTTGTAGTTACTTTGTGTAAACTGTCAGTACTTTTCTATGCACGGTGGTTTCGTTGATTTTCTTGTAAATTCATATAATCCTTTCATATATAAGGATTTTAAGACTGAGTTTGTCATAGATCTTAAAAAAAAAAGTCATCCCAATATATTTGGAAATTTTGATCTTGGCTGTGATTTTTTTAAAAACAACAGATTAAAAACAGATAAAGTCTTAAAAATACAGCCTTAACTGAATATATACCATTTGACTAGTGGAGTGAACACTATAGAGGTTCCCTTGCCTGGTTTACTTTCTCTTTCAGTTTGATACAATCTTAAAAAAAAAAAAAAAAAAAAAAAAAAGGCTTCCATGGGCTTCAGTCAAAATAAGTTTTATATAATCCTTTCAAATGCAGTTAGAAATAAGGAAGATTCTTATTTCTCTAATAAAACTAAGGACTTAAAAATGTAATTGGAGGTATAAGTTGGGGCCTGCAAAGACTGAATTCCAAGACTTGCCTTAATATTTTACAATGTGTATGTGTGTGTTTCATTAAACAGAACTCTGAAAAAGAAATGAAGATTCATGTAATTCTTTCTTTTCTGCTACATTCTAGCTTCTGAGACACAATCAAATGATGTTAACTTATTTGCTGCAGTATTTGTTTAAATTCTAATCTTAAATCTATTCTCCTTAGCAAAGACTTTAGGGCCAAACAGCTCTGAACTTATTTTCTAAAGCGTAAAGTGGGGATAATAGCACTTTCTTGGCAGGGCTGATCTCAGACTACTTTGAGAGCAAATGTATATAGCCAGCGCCAGCACGCAGTAACACCATACACAACTAACTCCACATCCTCCTGTCCCAGCCATGGAACGTAGCAGTTCCTCAGAAAAAGCAGGTGTGCTTTTGAGTTCAACCATCCTCCATTGGCATTGACCCCAAGAGCATACCAGGCTGATACCTGAGTAGAAAAATATATGATGGTTGAATTTTACTTGTTATTCATTTATTCTACAAACTTTCTTGAGAATCAAATGTGTGGCTGTGCAAGGCACTAGTATACACAGAAGAATAAAAGTTTTGCTGCATTGATTTAGCAGTATGGTACTTCACCAGTTAATACTATGAGACGTATTTAATTGAATGTTGGCACTCGGTCTAGCTCTGCCTGTTGTGCTACTTCAATCTGAAATTTCCCTGGAAACAAGGAACAGTCATACTGACCACTTAGCATTGAGGTATGGGTGAGATCAATGTTATAAGTGTGCTATGTGATAATCCAGAAGAATCAGAGAAAATAATATATTTATTGAGCCGATGAAGTATAGAGACAAGGATTCTTAACACACACCATGGTGCCACGTACAGCAGAAGAGATGGTGTACGTGATGCTGATTCATCTTTCTCAAACAGGGCAGATTACTGACTGCTTTACCCTCTGTGGAATATTCAAGTTTCTGGAAGCAACACTGCTTTTCATAGTAAGTAAAATGAACTTGGATGAATTTGGTATAATGGTCTTATGATTCACATTTTTCCTGGACAATTTTTTTTTTTTATCTTCAAGATGTGTATTCTTAAAGCCTTTTAAAACTGAGAAATTTGATTTTAGAGAATGGTAAAAAAAAGGAGATTAACTCTTACCTACTCAGTTTGTTTTACTTAACACAATAAGAACTTGAGTTTTATGACCCACAGACACTTATTACCAATAATGGAATGCTCTAACTTTTTTTAAAAAAAAGCAATTATTTTCTGAAACTTTGCAAAATCCTAGTTAGAAGAGTACTTAGAAGAGAAACACAGAGCTAGTTCTTATTTATTTGAATTTGGACACTTCTGATCTTTCTCCAGGACCTCTAGATCAATCAGATTTTATATCATTTCTATTTATTTCCAGAAGCAGACCTGACTCAGCATGTTAAATAATTTCCATTGGAGGCTCTTTATTCCTAAAGAAACCAACTACTTAAAAATCATACAAGTGTTTAGAGTTTCCAAATAATATTATCACTATTAAATTAAGCTCCACATCTTAAGAGAGCTTTTGAGGATTACTGGTGTCACCATAATGGTTTGCAGTCCCGGTTTCTCCTCTGTTCACCCGGTTGTGTATGTGACTCTCTGGGAACTGGTGTGAAATCAGATGATTAGAACATTATTAGTAAAAGTCACCTTTTCAGATCATAAGTCTTTGGTATTTAGGAGACCAAGTAGAATAGGAAAACTAAAAATAGAAGAAAAAGCAAAGAACAGATGAGAAAATAAAGGAAAAAGAAAAGGGGAAAGGAAGAGATACATAGAAAAGAAAAAAAAAGGGGAAAACCTTGGGCTAATGTGGGTAATGTTATAATTAATTTGATTATTTTCTGAATCTTCTGCAATTCCCTATCACTGCACCAGAAATTTAATTTTACCTCATGGTGGGATTGTGGGACATTTTAAAAAGAAATCTGGGAAAACAAAAAAATCTGTCTGGGCATCTGTGCGTAGGCAACATGAAGTGTTTTATTGCTGGATTATTGTCATTTTGTCAGTAAAAGCCAAAGTAAACATTTGCAAAAATGATTTCACCAATAATACTTACTGAATACATCTTTAAGGCAATAACCACTCCTGAGTTTGTGCTTGAGATGGGAATCATTATCTTTTCCACCCTTTCCAATCACTATGTGCCTTCCAACATACGCATGTATTCAGAGGAACAAATGCTTGATTCAACCTTATAATGTGTAAATATAATTCCCTGGTACAGTTAAAATTCAGCTCAGTTTTTACGTGTTGGGCAAAAGTCAGTCTAAACAATCTAGAGAGTGTACTGTGAAATTTGAAGCTGATTTTGACATGTTCAAAAATATAGCTGAAATTTGGTTATCGTATGTAGTTTACTTGCTACAAAATATCTTTTCTTCTGACCACTCTCCTTTTGTCCCCCTAATTTTCACCTTATTCTGAGGAGTGCAAAAAGGAATGCCAATTTAATGCCTTCCTTTAATTTATCTTCTCTTCCTGATAGTTTGGAATTATGACACTGACACATATTTTTAAAAGTAAAAATAAAATGAAGAATAGGGAAAAATGAAAAGTGACAGAGGAACTAAATTTCAAAGAGCTAAACTGTATACATGATTCACCTGATATCACTAAGAGGAAGCTTCTCATAACGTTCAGAGGATTGTCTTGTTTTTTTGTGTAGTTTAGTTTTACTCTGCTTTATGTTCCAGAAGTTGGAAAGAAGAGAATCTTAAGGATATCTTTTAGCTAATGAATAATCTTGGTTATTTCTTACAACATTATTCTACTCCTGACAATTCACCAAATAATTCAGGAACATATTTTACTAATTTACTTGGAATGAGTTGGAGGGCGGGAGGTGAGAGGAAAAGATCATCAGCAAAGGCTGCCCTCCTGATGTTGTGGTAAACAGAATAACAACTTCATTTGAACACAGTTTTGCTATTGACTTATTGAAACACTTTTTGGGCATGAGGGGTTTGTAACAATTTGTCTGAAAGTACAAAATAAAATCAGGTTCTCCCCACGTACATTTTTTTTTTTTTTTTTTTTTTTTTTTTTTTTTGCTGCCTTTATTTAGTTTATACTAGACTTTCACATTCACTTCATTTTAGGGTATTTGACATGCAATGGACTACATTTCCAACTGACACACAGTGAGTCCTTCCAAACCAATCATCTGTAACTTCTCAGAAGAGAATATAAAAGTAATGTGTTTCACATAAGCTGAAAGCACACTGGCTTGGTCT
The DNA here is from genome assembly GCF_902686455.1 of Sciurus vulgaris. Classification (NCBI taxonomy): domain Eukaryota; kingdom Metazoa; phylum Chordata; class Mammalia; order Rodentia; family Sciuridae; genus Sciurus; species Sciurus vulgaris. The sequence goes on from NC_136476.1 coordinate 40,145,086, forward strand.
ATATTCTCTGGATTCTGGAGGAAAAGTGCATATTTGTCTCTCTACAACTTTTGCTATATCCCTATTTCTGTTGTTCATGCTCCTAATGTGGGGTAGTGCGTGTGTGTGTGATGTCAGTTACTACTATCTTTAAAGGAGTTTCAACTATGCATGAGGGATGAGAGAATAGAGACTAGCTTTTAGCTAAGGGTAGCTATAGATAAATGACCAATTTTCAATTGTCACTGCATTTTGAAAGTTTACCTTTGATTGTTGACTTCAGAAAGAAAACTGTTAATGTCCCATCAGCATGATAAAACCTTTAAGAAATGTTCTTCTGTTTCACTTGTTTTGCCTTTAGTTTGAAAATATCTCCCTTTTACTTTATAGTCATAAAGCTTTCTTACTCAACATGGGCTTGCTAATTTGTTTCTCCCTTCCTCTCTGGCCATGGTGTGCCTGGGAGCCTCCAGCAGGAAGACAAATGCTAGAGATGTGAGATAAAAGGAATTGTTTATTGTGTGTACGTGCATAAGTACATTTAAAAATAAATGTTTGAACAAGTCTACAAAATCCAAGCCAAAAAGGAAAAAAGAAAAGAAGAACTCAAAAATTATGCTGGCATTGCTTTTTGTGGATACCACATCCTACCACAGGTTGGATATTTGTGATGACAAATGTTAGCATTTGTACATAAGTCATTGGGTGCATTTTAAACATAAATAGCATTAAATGTTGTACTGAAAACCTCTAAATTCCCTTCCTCATTTTATAGACATTGTAATGACATCAGTAATGATTGAGTCTTAATAGTTCATTACAACTGAGAGTTGGTGTCTATATAAAATCCATAGGCATGCCTACTCTGTAGCAGATGGCATGATACAGTGACTAAGAATCCAGATTGAATCCAGACTTCCTGAATTCAAATCCTCACTCTGTCCCCAAGAGCTACCTGACCTTGACAAAGTAAGCTTAACCTCCCTTTAACTGAGTTTTCTTATCTGTACAACAGTTTTCCCAATAGTACCTATTTCATCGGGTTGTTGTGAAGATCAAATGAGTGAATGCATATGGGATGCTTAAAATTGTGTGTGGTAAATAGGGATATTCAATAAATGTAAAGTTACTCTATGTAAATGTAGTTACTCTTCCAGAAATTCCTGCTGGAATTCTTGGGAGGGAAGTAATGACTGAGTATCACTGTATTTTCTAATTTTCTACTTCACCCATATCCTAAGTGTCTGCAAACATCAATCTAGCCCAACTTAGGGTTTTGATCCCTGTTTTTATAGGGAAAAAAAAAAGAAAAGCTTAAAGGTTGGGGAGAAATTTAGCCTTGCATAGCTGGATCCTGCATGTTGTAGCCATCCCAGGTATCTTTCTCCATTTCCTTGACCAGCCTGTTTCTCTGAATATTTTTACAAATCCAGTGTCTGGTTATTAAGATGAAGTTTTATCCACATACATGGATCACCCACTTGGCACTGCATCCTCCTATTTTTACCTGCTTCGTCTGTCTGTTTGCATTATGATTTCTGGCTTGCTCTCTCTCTTGAATTTAGCTTTCTAAGATGACTCCAACACTTCGGCATGCTCAGACCTTCGCTGCCTATTCTGTCTCTTTCAGCTTTGCCCCCACTTCCTCTAGTTCCTTAGACTTAAGATGGGAAAAAGCCTGAAAACACTTTGGTTTAGCAGCTTAATCTTCAAACACAATGACAGGCACCCTGACTCAAAAAACTGCAGAATGTAACACTGATCCACCCATTTAGGGTACACCAGAGTCACATGGAGGGGTACACATTTAAAATGAAGATTTCTGAACACTCTTCCCAGAGATTCTAATAATTAAGTTTTGGATGGAGCTGATGAATCTGCATTTTAACCCACTTACTTGGTGATTCTGATATGGGCAGTCCAAGAACTTTAATTTAAGAGACACTTGACTAATTCTTTTGCTTTTGAATAGATAGTAAGCTGTATGGGTCTCTTTTATAAGCTTCTTTGAGATATTCTGGAAAGCACTGTTTAGGGTCAACTGTACCTAAAAATTAATTTATAGTCAAAAGGAGAATTTGCATGAAAATAACATTTTCCCTGGGATTTAAAGTTTTTCATGACCCTGATTCTTATAGAAAGTTAGGTGGCTAGTGATGTGTTCTTTTCAATAGCATAGCTTCCAAGAGACAGAACAAGGTCCCCAGACTCCCAGATTTACTCTTCTTCTACTTTTTTTTTCTTCTTCTTTTCTTTTCTTTCTTTCTTTCTTTCTTTTTTTTTTTTTTTTTAGAATTACCTGTGACTTAGCTCTCTAGAAAACTATGCAGTCAGAAGATTAGGACAAAAAGAAGCTATTCTCTAAGTTTTTACTGTTGAGTCAATTTTTTATCCCAATTTTTTTCTCTTCATTTAGGCACCCACATGCCTGCATTAAAACTTCATGTTACCACCACTAACCTCAAGCCAGAGGCTAGGAGAGAATAATGGAGCTTTCTTTACTGAGCAAGGCTGAGTAATGCCACAGTTTCACCTTCCCTGGGGCTCAGTGCGCCACTGTAACCCAGCCAACCCTGGAAGTGGTTCAGCCCCAGCTTCCTGCCGACATGACCTGAATGACTACCCTTGCCAGACCCCAACACTTCTGTCTCTGAGGGATTTAAACTGTGCTGGCAACATTGAATCCATTCTTCTTCCTGGTTTCTCTGGTTTGGTAGGTCTTCCACTCCATAACATAGTCAAGTGTGAAGGCCTGTGATTTGCTAGAGCCTGGCTATGTGCTAGAAAAGGAAAGAAATGGTCGCTGTCCTCCAGGACTCTGTCAGCTATACAGCAAGCCAGGAAAATAATCAGCTACAGTGCAGCACGTGTAGCTCAATAACTGAGGATGGGATGGATCAAGTGCACAAAAGGGCTGTCCCACACCCTCCTGCCACTGGCTGTGTCCTTGGGATATTTGTGGCTTCCTGGAAGCAAGTTCTACTGTTAACTAAGCTCTCTAAGGACATGATTGAGGTTCTAGATCACCAATGCATTCCCAGAGCCTGGGCTAATGACATCCTTTGAGTTCCTCCTTTTCTTGTTGCTTTTTTTTTTTTTCCCCACTCCCATGGAGTTCTTCCTTTACCACCCATTAAATATGAATAGTTCTTCCAAGTCTTCCATCTCCCCTTAATAAGAAACAATTTCTCCTTCCTTTGAAATTCCATTAAGATTCTACCTCAACATCTCTGTGGCACTTGATGAAGATTACCTTGTATCATGACTATTTAAGTACATGCTTTTTTTTGCTCTCCTCCAAGTTAGAAATTCCTGAAGAACATGGTCTTCAGGTAACTTGCACAGAGCATTAACTGATGCTTAATACATATTTCAAAAAACCAAATCAACAAAGGAATTTCTGACCAAAAATTCTGAACCTGATCAGATTGCCCTGATCTGAATAGTTTTCTGTTGCTTTCAGATAATGCAATTTTCCATCTCTGATCTTGGTAAAAACAAAAAAGAAAATGAAAAAGCCCAAAATCCTGGAAAGACTTCAGCAAATTCAAGAAGGTTTTATCTACACAGAATATGCTAAAAGACAAATATCACATATTCTGATCATTTAGTTTTATTGTTCATAAAAATCTGGAAATTCTGAAGTCTTAAGTCTTTAAATTTGAGAAGATAGTAAAAATATAGAACTATCTCCAAAACTGCTGAGTTAAAATGTTTTTCCTTGATCTTGAAGACCAAATGAAAAAAAAAAGACTAATGAAAAATGCTGAATATAGACAGTTTACTCAATTTCTAAGAGAGCAATTTAAGTAATTTTAAAATAAAAGGGAAGAAATATGAGTATGTACAAAGAACTAGACAATGTGATAGACTACAAATTGCTTTCCTGTAGACTATTTGATATCTATAACTACTGGCTGACATTAGCCCTAGAATTCTAATTTGCAGATCAGAAATTGGGGCTCAGAGAGCCTAATTACTTGGATAATAGTCCCTCTTTAATATGTGGAAGAACCAGGATACAGATCTAGTTTTACCTAACTCCAAGTTTCATCCTCTTCATATTTTTAAAAAATATCTATCTATCTATTTATTTAAGATCAGATCTTGTTATGTTGCCCAGGCTGGCCCTAAACTCACGATCCTTTTGTCTCACTCAGTCTCCCAAGTTGCTGGGATTATAGGTACATGCTATCACACTCCGGTTCATCCTCTTTAATTCTGCTGCTTATATATCAGAAATGCGGCTGAGTCACCAAATTGGATATCATGTATACCTCATTTTGATACATTTTAATGTATTGTAAGTAAAATTAATTTATTCACTCCAAAGAGGTAATCTTTTAATGGCTACATTATTGTTCAAAGCTCTTTCATACCATAATATGCAGGTTTAGAATGGAAATACATAGTTGCACTAAATGACCTTGAAAAGGCAATGTAAAAGATTAGATTTAGAACCTGGGAAAAGCTGCAAAATAGTTATCATCCCATTTAAAAACACTAAAGTGAGGGTTTGGCAACACTCTGGAAGGAATGTGCCAAGCTACTGATTCTTGTGCTCCTCATAAGGGTTTAGAGGGATGTAAGGAGAAGGAATTTAGTTTATTTACTTAGGAACTTACTTTTCCTAACATTCAATTCTTTTAGTTATAAAATGAGAAAAATAATAATATCTACTTCATGGAAATGTAGAATGGCATGATGTATACAAAGTGCTTATCAGAAAGTCTAAATAAAGGTGATCTATTTTAATTATCCTTAAATCACAAATGGTCATTCATTTGGCAAATAATTATTGAGCATTTGAAAGTGTCAGGTATGATACATACAACAGTGAATAAGGCAGACAAGATTGCTGACCAATGAGAATGTAAACAAAAACTATTTCATTAAAGAGTAGTTATATTGTCATTATAATAGCATTTACTGATTGTACAATGTTGTCAAGTGCTTTCCTGTCAGTCATACAAGTTAGTATTATTATCTCTATTTATGCATGAAGAAATAGACTCAGAAATAACAGATGACTTGGCCAAACCCAAAGAGTTATTGCCTAAGGAATCTAGGATTTACTCCTGGGCTATTGGTTCCGAAGCCTATATTCTTTTCACTACACCCCAGACATTCTTCTACCTAGGTCCTTAGCTCAAGCATTCCATATATAAATTAGTCCATGTATTCCCAGAATGAGAATTCTGGGAATTTGGAGCATGTTAGTGGCTTCAGAGTGTGATGTGTTAAGTAACTTGCTACAATAAATTGGGGTAAAGGTAAAAATATAGGATCAATGTTATCTCTTTCTCTCTTCAATTTTTTCATTAATTCATTATTTGATGAATAGTTATTGATTGTCTTTCATATTTCAAGCTCTGTTCTAGGCTGTAAGCATATAATGTGAACAAGTCAGATATAGTCCCCATTCTCATGATATTTACATTCTATCAGGGACAATATAAAAGGGCAAATAAAGACAAAATAATGGGTAATTATTAAAATTTTATAGAGGACACTAACAATAAGCTAATAAATAGAATAATGAAGAGGGTTAGTAACTATACCTGACATATCATGGTCAAAGGAGCCTCAATGAGGAGGTGTTAGCAAAGCCCAGGACTGAAGCTGAGATCAGGTTACTACCACAGGAGAATGGAGAAGAGTGAGCTTTGTGATAAGATGTAGAAATTGCATGTTCCAAGGGCCCAATAGACTTTGAATTTCTGGAGCCAAAGGAAGATGACCAATATGATCAGAACCACCAGTATGATATCCTGGGAGATGTCCATCAGTCTCAGTTGATTAGTTCAAGCTCATCACCACCTTCTTTCAAACTTATCTCCCAGGGATAGAGGTATAGCTCAGGTAGAGCACTTGCCTAGAATGCATGAATCCCTGGGATCATCTCCCTATCTTCATCTCCATCTCCCAGGAATTGACCATTCCACTTGTTCCAGATGAGGCCTCTCTGTGCATTTCAACTTTGGTCATGTCTTCCTTTCTCAGATGCAACAGTCGGAATTCTATCAGGAAACAGAATTCCTCTCAGATGTTTTGAAGTGATTTTTTTTTTAATAATGTATTTTTTTTATTGTAAACAAATGGGATACATGTTGTTTCTCTGTTTGTACATGGCGTAAAAGCATACCATTTGTGTAATCATAAATTTACATAGAGTAATGTTGTTTGATTCATTCTGTTATTTTTTCCCTTCCCCCATCCCTCCCACCCCTCTTTTCCCTCTATACAGTCCTTCCTTCCTCCATACTTGCCCCCCTCCCTAACCCTAACTCTAACCCTACCACTAACCCTACCCTCCCCCCATTATATGTCATCATCCACTTATTAGCGATATCATTTGGCTTTTGGCTTTTTGAGATTGGCTTATCTCACTTAGCATGATATTCTCCAATTTCATCCATTTGCCTGCAAATGCCATAATTTTATCATTCTTTATGGCTGAGAGATATTCCATTGTATATATATACCACAGCTTCTTTATCCACTCATCAATTGAAGGGCATCTAGGTTGGTTCCACAATCTGGCTATTGTGAATTGAGCAGCTATGAACATTGATGTGGCTGTGTCTCTGTAGTATGCTGATTTTAAGTCCTTTGGGTATAGGCCAAGGAGTGGGATAGCTGGGTCAAATGGAGGGTCCATTCCAAGTTTTCTAAGGAATCTCCACACTGCTTTCCAGAGTGGCTGCACTAATTTGCAGCCCCACCAGCAATGTATGAGTGTACCTTTCTCCCCACATCCTCGCCAACACCTGTTGTTGCTTGTATTCTTGATAATCACCATTCTAATTGGGGTGAGATGGAATCTTAGGGTGGTTTTGATTTGCATTTCTCTTATTACTGGAGATGTTGAACATTTTGCCATATGCTTGTTGATTGCTTGTAGATCTTCTTCTGTGAAGTGTCTATTCATTTCCTTAGCCCATTTGTCGACTGGATTATTTGAATTCTTGGAGTAAAGTTTTTTGAGTTCTTTATAGATTCTGGAGATTAGTGCTCTATCTGAAGTATGATTGGCAAAGATATTCTCCCATTCTGTAGGCTCTTTCTTCGCATTGCTGATAGTTTCCTTTGCTGAGAGAAAGCTTTTTAGTTTGAATCTATCCCAGTGGTTGATTCTAGCTTTTATTTCTTGTGCTATGGGAGTCCTGTTAAGGAAGTCTGATCGTAGACCAACAAGGTGAAGATTTGGACCTACTTTTTCTTCTATAATCTGCAGGGTCTCTGGTCTGATTCCGAGGTCCTTAATCCATTTTGAGTTTAGTTTCGTGCATGGTGAGAGATATGGGTTTAGTTTCATTCTGTTGCATATGGATTTCCAATTCTCCCAGCACCATTTGTTGAAGAGGCTATCTTTTCTCCATTGCATATTTTTGGCACCTTTGTCTAGTATGAGAAAATTGTATTTATTTGGGTTTGTGTCCGTGTCCTCTATTCTGTACCATTGATCTACCTTTCTATTTTGGTACCAATACCATGCCGTTTTTGTTACTATTGCTTTGTAGTAGAGTTGAAGATCTGGTATTGCAATACCCCCTGTTTCACTCTTCCTACTAAGGATTGCTTTAGCTATTCTGGGTTTCTTATTCTTCCAGATGAATTTTATAATTGCTTGCTCTATTTCTGTAAGGTACGTCATTGGGATTTTAATTGGAATTGCATTGAATTTGTATAGCACTTTAGGTAGTATGGCCATTTTGACAATATTAATTCTGCCTATCCAAGAACATGGAAGATCTTTCCATCTTCTAAGGTGTTCTTTAATTTCTTTCTTTAGTGTTCTGTAGTTCTCATTGTAGAGGTCTTTCACCTCTTTTGTGAGATTGATTCCCAAGTATTTTATTTTTTTCGAGGCTATTGTGAATGGGGTAGTTTTCCTAACTTCTCTTTCTGAAGATTCATCACTTATGTATAAAAATGCGTTGGATTTATGGGCATTGATCTTGTAACCTGCTACTTTACTGAATTCACTTATGAGTTGTAAGAGTTTTCTGGTGGAATTTCCAGGTTCCTCTAAATATATAATCATGTCATCAGCGAACAGGGATAGTTTGAGTTCTTCTTTTCCAATTCGTATCCCTTTAATTTCTTTGGTTTGTCTAATTGCTCTGGCTAGAGTCTCAAGAACGATGTTGAATAGAAGTGGTGAAAGAGGGCATCCCTGCCTTGTTCCAGTTTTTAGGGAGAATGCTTTCAGTTATTCACCATTTAGAATGATATTAGCCATGGGCTTAGCATAAATGGCCTTTACAATGTTAAGGAATGTTCCCACTATCCCTATTTTTTCTAGTGTTTTGAGCATGAAGGGGTGCTATATTTTATCAAATGCTTTTTCTGCATCTATTGAAATAATCATGTGATTCTTGACTTTAAGTCTATTGATATGGTGAATTACATTTATTGACTTCCTGATGTTGAACCAACCTTGCATCCCTGGGATGAAACCCACTTGATCATGGTGCACTATCTTTTTAATATGTTTTTGTATGCGATTTGCTAAAATTTTGTTGAGAATTTTTGCGTCGATGTTCATTAAGGATATTGGTCTGAAATTTTCTTTCCTTGATGTGTCTCTGTCTGCTTTAGGTATCAGTGTGATATTGGCTTCATAGAATGAGTTTGGGAGGGTTCCCTCCTCTTCTATTTTATGGAATACTTTGAGAAGTATTGGAATGAGCTCTTCTTTAAAGGTTTTGTAGAACTCAGCTGAGAACCCATCTGCTCCCGGACTTTTCTTTGTTGGTAGGCTTTTGATGACTTCTTCTATTTCAGTACTTGAAATTGGTCTATTTAAATTGTTTATGTCCTCCTCGTTCAGTTAAGGCAATTCATATGTCTCTAGAAACCTGTTGATGCCTTCAAAATTTTCTATTTTGTTGGAGTATAGATTTTCAAAATAGTTTCTAATTATGTTTTGTATTTCAATCCTGTCTGTTGTGATATTTCCTTGTTCATTCCGAATTTTAGTGATTTGGGTTTTCTCTCGTCTTCTCTTTGTTAGTGTGGCTAAAGGTTTATCAATTTTGTTTATTTTTTCGAAGAACCAACTATTTATTTTGTCAATTTTTTGTATTGTTTCTTTTGTTTCAATTTCATTGATTTCAGCTCTGAGTTTAACTATTTCCTGTCTTCTACTACTTTTGGTGCTGTTCTGTTCTTCTTTTTCTAGGGCTTTGAGCTGTAGTGTTAGGTCGTTTATTTGTTGAGTTTTACTTCTTTTATTAAATGCGCTCCATGAAATAAATTTCCCTCTAAGTACTGCTTTCAAAGTGTGCCAGAGTTTTTGATATGATGTTTCTTTGTTCTCATTTACCTCCAAGAAATTTTTAATTTCCTTCCTAATATCTTCTGTTATCCATTTATCATATAATAGCATATTGTTTAATCTCCAGATGTTGGAATAGTTTCTGTGTTTTACTCTTTCATTTATTTCTAACTTCAATCCATCATGATCTGATAGAATACAAGGTAGTGTCTCTATCTTCTTGTATTTGTATTTGCTAACATTAGCTTTGTGGCATAATATATGGTCTATTTTAGAGAAGGATCCATGTGCTGCTGAGAAGAAAGTATATTCGCTCTTGGTTGGATGGTATATTCTATAAATGTCCGTTAAGTCTAAATTGTTGATTGTGTTATTGAGGTCCATGGTTTCTTTGTTCAATTTCTGTCTGGAAAATCTGTCCAGTGGTGAGAGAGGCGTGTTAAAATCACCTAGTATTATTGTGTTATGGTCTATTTGGTTTCTGAAATTGAGAAGGAGTTGTTTGACATACATGGATGAGCCACTGTTTGGGGCATAGATGTTTATGATTGTTATATCTTGCTGATTTATTCTTCCCTTAAGCAGTATGAAATGACCTTCTTTATCCCTTCTGACTAACTTTGGCTTGAAGTCCACATTATCGGAAATGAGGATGGATACTCCAGCTTTTTTGCTGAGTTCATGTGCATGGTATATTTTTCCCCATCCTTTCACCTTTAGTCTATGGGTATCTTTTTCTATGAGGTGAGTCTCTTGTAAGCAACATATTGTTGGATCCTTCTTTTTAATCCAATCTGCCAGTCTATGTCTTTTGATTGATGAATTCAGGCCATTAACATTCAGGGTTATTATTGAGATATGATTTGGTTTCCCGGTCATATGGTTCATTTTTTAAATTTTATTTATTTATTTATTTATTTATTTATTTATTTATTTGACACTACTTGGTTCCTCCTTTATTTTACAATTCCTTTAGGATAGTTCCTCCCTTTGCTGATTCGCTTCTTTGTTTTTCATCTCTTCCTCATGGAATATTTTGCTGAGAATGTTCTGTAGTGCTGGCTTTCTTTTTGTAAATTCTTTTAGCTTTTGTTTATCATGGAAGGATTTTATTTCATCGTCAAATTTGAAGGTAAGTTTTGCTGGGTATAAGATTCTTGGTTGGCATCCATTTTCTTTCAGGGCTTGAAAAATGTTGTTCCAGGCCCTTCTAGCTTTTAGGGTCTGGATAGAAAAATCTGCTGATATGCGTATTGGTTACCCCCTGAATGTAATTTGGTTCTTTTCTCTCACAGCCTTTAAAATTCTGTCTTTATTTTGTATGTTAGGTATTTTCATTATAATGTGCCTTGGTGTGGGTCTGTTGTAATTTTGTGTATTTGGAGTCCTATAAGTCTCTTGAACTTGATTTTCCATTTCATTCTTCAGATTTGGGAAATTTTCTGATATTATGTCATTGAATAGATTGTTCATTCCTTTGGTTTGTTTCTCTAGGCCTTTTCAATCCCAATAATTCTTAAATTTGGCCTTTTCATGATATCCCATAGTTCTTGGAGATTCTGTTCATGATTTCTTACCATCTTCTCTGTTTGTTCAACTTTGTTTTCAAGGTCAAACATTTTGTCTTCAATGTCTGAGGTTCTGTCTTCCAGGTGTTCTATCCTACTGGATATGCTTTCTATGGAGTTCTTAATTTGGTTTATTGTTTCCTTCATTTCAAGGATTTCTGTTTGTTTTTTTTTTCAATATCTCTAACTCTTTATTGAAATGATCTTTTGCTTCCTATATTTGCTCTTTTAACTGTCGATTGGTGCGATCATTCAATGCCTGCATTTGCTCTTTCATCTCATCATTCAGTGCGTGCATTTGCTCTTTCATCTCATCATTTGCTTCCCTGATCATTTTAATTATGTACATTCTGAACTCCTTTTCTGTCATTTCTTCTGCCATGTTGTCATTGGGTTTTATTGATGTAACATCTAGATTTTTTTGCGGCATTTTCTTTCCTTGTTTTCTCATATTGTTCAGGTATCAGTGGACCGCTGAGATATTGCAGATTTCCTCTATTGACTTACAATGTCCTTGAAGATTTCTATATATATCCCCTCTTAGCCTTCAGTAGGCTGAAGTCTTGGAGGAAGTTGATAATGTGGTGTGCCACAAGGAAGCTGCCTCTCTAGGAGTGGTGGCCTTCAGGTGGGGTATATTCCCTGTTAGTGGGCAGAGGTGCCTCCACTTGTTGACCAATGGTCATCCAAAGGGGAACTAGGCTGCGGGCTGAGGCAAGGCCTGTTTGGGCCTGTGTCTCTGGTTTTACCGTCCTTGTGGGGAAACCTCACCCGGCAGGGAAGACTCACCCAGTGGGGAGGTCTCGCTGGTCAGTTCCCCTCCTAGAGGTTCCCCTCAATTTGCAGCTACCACCTGGGCTGGGCTGCCTTCCTCTGTAAAGTTCCCAGGGGCCCGGCCCAACCTCCTGGGCCTGGGAGCCTCACCCTTCGCAGATGAATCTCCTTAGGCTGCCCCTCCTCAGAGAATCTGCCTGCAGTCCTGGAACCTTCACTCCGCCCTAAGTGTGTCTCTGTGCGGCTCTTCCAACAAGAAGCCTCCTAGATCCTGGGACCCTGCTCTGCACCTAATCGCCTGGCTATGCGGCCCCTCCTCTGAGCAGCCACCTGGGGCCACGTACAATCGCTCTGCGTCCCAGAGACCAGCCGCAGCCTCTTCCTCCAGACAGCCGCCCAGTATTCTGTTGCGGTCACTAGGAGTCCGAGCAACTCACTGTGTGCCTCCTCCCACCAACCACCCTTAACCCTGGGCAATCACTCCGAGTCGAAGTGACCCTCCCTGTTCCTCCTCCTCCTCCAGGTAACCCCCGGGTGTTCCGGAGCGGTCGCTCTGAGTGGCTCTGAATCCACGTGACCCGCTGCACGGATCCTCTGGGCAGCCGCCGGGAGCTCTAGTGCGGCCACTCGAGACCAAGCGACCCACCGCGCTCCTCCTCCCGGCAGCGCCCCTGTGTTCAGGAGCGATCGCTTTAAGTCCAAACAACTCACCACTCGCCTCCTCCTCTCAGCAGCCGCCTGGAGCTCCAATGCAGTCACTGCGAGTCCAAACGACCTGCCGCACTCCTCCTCCTCCTCCTACTCCTCAGGGCAAGCCCCGGTGTTCAGAAGTGGTCTGAGTCCAAACAGCTCGCCGTGCCGCTCCTCCTCTGGCAACCGCCTATAGCTCTGCTGCAGTCACTTGGAATCCAAGCGGCTGCGCTCCTCCTCCCTCCTACTCCTCTGGGCAGGCCCCAGTGTTCAGAAGTGGTTTGAGTCCAAACAGCTCGCCACGCCGCTTCTCCTCTGGCAACCGCCTGTAGCTCTGGTGTAGTCACTCCGAACCCAAGCAGCCATGCTCCTCCTCCTCCTCCTCAGGGCAGGAGTGTTCAGAAGTGATCGCTCTGAGTCCAAATAGCTCTCCTCGCCGCTCCTCCCCTGGGCAACTGCCAGAGCCCCAGTGGTTGCTCCGAGTCCCAGTGCTGTGCTGAGCGGCCTCCTCTACGACGCTCCCAGATGTCCGAGTTCACTGCTCCAGCGGGGGGAGGGGTGTCTCGCCGGCAGCTCTACTTCACAAAGTTCCCTATGTTCCGGGACTACCGCCCCATCCGGGACGCCTCCCCAACGGGAGAGACTCACCCGGCTGCTTTGAGTTGGTCCCAAGTCTCTCAATTTCTCCTCTTTTGAATCCTGAGTCCTGGAGCAACATGAAATGCAGCCACCCTCTAGGCCGCCATCTTGAAATGCCTGAAGTGATTTTAAAGAAAGAACTATTTACACAGGAATGTGAATGATTAAGGAACCCAAGTAACCACATTGGGAAGCCATACTATCCCTAGGTCTGTAGTCATTAGAGCCTAAGTAGAGTGACAGCCATGGAGGAAGGGCTGTCTAACTGGATCTGTAATCAGTGAGGGGAAGGGAACTGAAAACCAAATAGAGGTTACAGGAAAGGAACACTTTTTCATGGGTCTCCTTCAGGCATTTCCCACTAGTTAAACCCAACTGGAAGCCAAAAGGCAGGGACATTTAAGTGATAGAAACCCACAGAAGTCAGTCTCCTAGCACACACAGCAGGGACAAGAACAGAGGAAATAGCTTTAGGGAAAGGATGGAAAGTGGAAAATATCCAGTACAAAACCCCTGTGGAAGGACACCAGTGCAGCACCAGAGCAGAGTGGGGGTGATGAAGGACTAGCCTGATCTCTCTCTCCCTCTCCTACCTACTGCCAGCACCTTCCATTGGCTAAACCCAACCTAAACCAGCTAGAAGGAAGCCTGGGTGGTACAGTTTGTAGGAGTCAGTCTCCCAAGATCAGGAGCAGAGAAGGGGGAGAGCAGATGGGAGGAGAAGCTGAAGAGAATAGCCATCAGAATATGTAACCAAAAACTCCTGGCTTTATATAAATGTTTAGGGCTATTAACTACTGATTAATGCAAGAGGTCAGCATCACTAGTAGAGGAAAATCCACAGTTCTAAGTCCGAGAAATCATGAGTATTTGTTAGGATGAATGAAGAGTATAGAGTCTGATCTTTCTTAACTTCTCCTCATCTTAATTTATTTTTAGAGATGCTGATGCCTAAATTTTCTATTTTCTGCTCTCCAGAAGAGATGAGGCATTTGGTCTCCTCAATAACCCAGTGCCCAGAGAACATAATGATTGCTATTTAGCTTAAGCAGGGACAAAATGAGATTGGGATCTGTGAGAACTGGAGTCTGATCATTTCTAGCTCTGTTTCTGCATTTACAAATGCCTTCTTTTGAAAAAGATGGAGGAGGCCCACAGAGTGGCCATGTAGCAAAGATAGATATTTCTTCCCCAGTTTGCCTTAGTTTTAGGTAGTGTCAAATATTTTGTATACCATGAAGATGATTTTTGATATTCTCTTCAACAACTGAAAGTGATTACTGATTCTACATTGAACAGATCACAAAGTAGTGACCAATGTTTAATGAAGAATAGCACATGACAAGCCACACAGACTGTTGTGCCAGACAGATAAAGTGGTTTCAGAGAGGGATGTAACTACAGTTGGTATCTTTTGAGTTTTTGTTAAATTCGACATTTTGTGTAAAGGATGTGGAATCTGGACCACGTTAGTGTTTGTGCAAGTTGAAGATGGGACTAATGAAGTGAGAATGACCATTCAGAAAATGACCAACATAAGTGGAAGAACACCGGTCTAGAAAACCATCTTTGTTCTGATCCTTGCTCTACTATTTATTCATGTCATTGTGCAGACCTCACTTCACTCACCTGAATCTCTGCAAAGTTAAAATAAGATCTAAGAACTGTGAGCCCCACAGTGTCATGTCTCTGAGTATGTATTACTCACCAAAATAAAGGTGTCTGAGGGATGACATCATGATGAGCCAGATATGGGACAATTGTAAGAAGGTTGCTGGCTCATTCCCAAAGGAAGGAAAAGAAAAGAGTCTGAATATAGGGCAGACACATCTGAGGTGTGTCAGATACTCTGCTGTGCTGCATGCCATAACGCTAACACCCAACTCCACATGGATAAGTATCATTTCCCTCTACTTCACAGACTAAGGGACTAAGGGAACTTTGCTATTGTTCATCTTTCTTTCTTTTGTGAAAAGAAAGAAATATTTTGTGAAAGAGCAGTCTCAAGTCACACTCTCCACTCGCTACTCACTTAATCCTTCCTTGCACACTTCCCCTTGCCCTCCTTATTTTGTCTTCTTGGGATTTGTTTGGATCTGACCGTGTGCTTTCTCTTGAAACCTATGTGTGACACCTGACTTTCCTAATTTAAGTTTTATGGTAGCAGGAATGATTTTTACACATAACAGAGTTTTAAACAATGAGGAACCTTTATTTCATTTCAAATGAACTTGGTGACTCCCATGCCCATTAACGGTAAAAACATACCGTCAAGTCAGGTTTGCGAAGGTTTTTCTAGATTAAGACACAATTCTCTCCGACTCTTGCTTTCTCTTTTCCTTCTCCAACTTATCAGAGCTCAGAGGGGCTTACCTTTGGTTCTCATATGAGACAAAAAGTCCTTGCTGGAGTCGACTTTTGATAATACTGCTGTCCCCGTCTGCATGTCCTGCAAAAGCATGATTATTGGTGCTGGAAACTCATGGCTACCTCTGCCAACTCACTCTTATGTCATTTTGACTGGCACTGGGATCCTTTCAGATTTTGTCAAACCTTCCTTTCATTCCCAGCTTTTCTGGCCACCCTACTGCTTCTACTAAAGATTCCCCTAGTTTCATTTTATTCTTTAACAGGTCATTTTGACCTGTTAAAGTTTGTGGTCACCCCTTGCAGGAAGGCTACCTCTCAGCTATTTTGGATTCTTCATTAGACACACAAACATGTTGGGGTCTCATACATATCAAGGAAATGTAAGCGCCTAGGAGGCAGGTGGAAAAAGGTAGGGAGAAGTTATGTCAGTCAACTCTAGACATGCCATGAAAAGATTCCCACTTTCCTCTGGCTCTTCCACGTTAGCCAGGACACCCTTGGGAACTCTCTGTTCTCCCAGATTGAAAAAGGAACACAATGTTTCTTATTTTTTATTCCCAACATCATCAGGGCATCTCTATCTCCCTTCCAGATTTTGACTTTGAAACAAAAGCTCACACCAGCATTCAGACTCCTTGCTATCTTGACCTGTTCCATTCAGGTTTCTTCCTCAGCTCAAAAAGGATTCTTTTCTATGTGATGCATAATCTGCTCATGAATGATCTTAAATTCTCACCAAGTATGTAGTTTAAAGAATATACTCTGAGTTCACCAAACTTAGCTTTGAGAAGGAGGGAGCTTTAAATTTTGAACTCAGAGAATAATCTCTTTTACTTGTTGAGAATTTATTCTCCTCTATTTTTTATTTCTCTACCCATATTAATCCTCCATGTCAGGCTTATGCCAACTACACATTAAAAAGAATTGGCAAGAAGGAAGAACACAATATATTGGATAATGTTTCACATTAGTATTCTTCTAGATTGTCATTGACTTGAATGCTTCTTTGGTTTCTCTGCATTTTCCCACACTGTCAATATTGGTGTTAATCAAGATTTTAACAGTGAATAGCTTCTGCTATTTTTTTATTTAGAGTCTAAACATAGCTTTATATCTATAATTCTTCATTTCTTTGGGGTCATATGCCCTTTTGAGATTTCTCAAAAACTGGAACATTTTTCCCAAGAATAAAAAATTATATATATAACTTTTTTCATTATCTGAAGAGGTAAGTCTATTCATGAGTTCACAAAGAATACAATGACCCGAGTTAGAGCCCTTTTCTGTTATTCATTGCTACATTCCCAGAGCCCACAAGAGCACCTACCACAAAGACACTCAGTTAATTTTTCAGTTAAATAAATTTTTAAAAAATTAATATCTGTAACTCTCAGCACTCTCCTGAATTATATCCTGTTGTTCTGATGTCACATCAAAATCTTAAGCTCAGTATGTCCAAATGAAAAGCATTATCCTCCACTTCCGTTACCTTTTAAACCAGTGGCCCCTGCTCTCCTCTGAGTTACTCTGACCCTACTTGCACCCTCTTTGACTTTCTCCTCTCTAGATCCTGATTGGATCTCAAGGCGTCAGATTCTGTTTCCACAATATCTTCCTGCTTCCTACAGTCTTTTGCCACAATATGAAAAGGCTACCTTTGAGGTATTTTCCCAGTTCAAAATGACCCTTTGCCTTCAATCTTTCATACACAGGATGGGTTTCAGTGTATTCCCTGCCCTCATGTTAATTGGACATCTGATCAAAACTGGATCAATCACAGTTTTCCCTTTGGGAATTTGGAATTAGAACTAAGGAATTCTAACTTATAATTTTAAAAATAAAGGGTATGTAAGAATGCAGAGCTCTGAGACATCCTCCTTCAACCAAATGAACACTAAAAATAAAGTAGATATACTGAGAGAAAAGAGCAAAAGAGTCATTCAGAGAGAAGCAAGAACCAGCAACTCAAAACCCAAAGCAAGTATCCCTGGCTCCCCTGATGTTCCAGCTCTAAGTCCCTTTCTATTCCTGAAGTCTGACTGTATTACTGCCCTTAAGTGCTATAGGACATGCTTTTATCTCAAATTTTTTGTGGTGATGGTAAAATAACCTAACATGACATTTACCATCTTAGCCATTTTTAAGTGTACAGATCCATGTATTAAGTTCATTCATAATGTGCAGCTACTGTTACCTATTATCTTTATAGCTCTTCATCTTGTAAAACTGAACTCTATCCGTTAAATAATTCCCCATTTCCCCTCAATCTTTGGCAACCACCATTCCACTGCTATCTCTATGACATAATTTGTCTATTCTAAGTACTTCGTATAAGTGGAATCAGATAGCATTTGTCTTTTCGTGACAGGCTTGTTTCACTTAGCATAATGCCCTCCTGGTTCATTCATGTCATAGCCTATGTCAAGCAGAATTTCCTTTCTTTTCTTTTTTTTGTGGTGGTGCTAGGGATTGAACCCAAGGCCTCACACATGCTAGGCAAATATGGTACCAACTGAACTATATACCTTCAGCCTAGATTTACTTTCTTTTTTAGATTGAATAATATTCCATTGTATGTATATACTACATTTTGCTTATTCATTCATCAGTGGACACTTGAATTACTTTCATGTTTTAACTATTATGAATAATGCTGCTGTGAACGGGGGTGTACAAATCTTTTTAAGACTCTCTTTTCAATTATTTAGGATGTACACACAAACAGAATTGTTGAATCGTATGGTAGTTATATTTTATATTTTGTGAGGAACCACCATACTGTTTTTCCACAGTAGTTGTAACACTTTACACTCCTACCCACCATGTAAACATGTTCCAATTTCTTGACATCCTTGCCAACATTTATTATTTTCTGTCTTTTTTTTTTAATGGTAGCCATCCTAATGGGTATCATTATATAATCTTGGTTTGCATTTTCTAATAGCTAGTGATGTTGAGTATCTTTTCATGTGCTTAGTTGCCATTTGTTTATCTTTTTGGAGAAATGTCTTTTGCCCATTTTTGAATTGGGTTCTTTTTGTTGTTGTTGTTGAGTTTTAAAAGTTCTCTTTCTATATGTGGACTTTTGTCCCTTATGAGATGTATGACTATTGAATATTTTCTTCCATTCTGTGGGTTATGTTTTTACCCTGTTGATATTGTATTTTGATGCACACATTTAAAATTTTGTCATTCCATCCATTTTTCTATTTTCCCCTTTGTTACCTGTTCCTTTGCCAGTATATCCAAAAAAATCATTGCCAAATCTAATGTTGTAAAGCTTTGTCACTGGTTTCTTCTAAAATTTTTATAGTTTTAAGTCTTACATTATAGGTCCTTTATCTATTTTGAGTTAATTTTTGCTTATGTTGTTAATTAAGGTCCCAACTTCATTCTTTTGCATGTGGATATCCAGTTTTCCCAGTACTATTTGTTGAAATGGTGTTCTAACTTTGATAAATGATCTTAGTAACCTTGTCAAATATCATTAACATACACAAGAGTTTATTTCTGGGCTCTTTCTTCTATTCCATTGGTCCATATATCTCTCTTTATATCAGTACCATGCTATTTTGATTATATTATTATTATTATAGAAAGTTTTGAAATGAGAAAATATGTCTTCTGGCTCTGTTTTTCTTTTTTAAGATTTATTTTTTCTTATTAAGACTAAGATGTATCTTTTTTATTCTCATACCCTTTAAATAAATTACCCTAATTACCCAAACAAGTGTTTGCTTTCTCTATTTTATGGCTTTCTGTTATTTATTGGGTCACATGTTGAAATGGAATCTGTCTATTCTCAGTTTTAATGAAAGCAAGGTAATAGACACTGTATTGGACTTTAAGAAGTTGAGAGAGAGACCTGTTACATTTGCAAACTCTTAATCAACTTTCCTGAACTCCCTCACTCACATGAGACTATAAAAGAGAAGAAAGAATGGAAAACCAGTGGGAATTTATGAGATAATTTTTTTGTCTCCAAAGCAACCTTGGGGCTCTTAATTTGTGACAATAAGTCTTGTGAAAGACTCAGTGTAGACTGGCTGTGTTTTAAAAAGGGATTCTGTCCATGAGAGAAGCCTGAGGACATTATAAGATGCTGGGAGGAGATCAAGAGCAGACAGAGAAAAGTCACTGCTATATCAAGAGCATAGAGTCTATTTACAGTTCAAGAATGAATTTTGCAATTCAGAACAACAGCAACAACTGGCCTTTATGTTATTGATTATTTTCCTCTCTCTTTCCCAGTGTAGTATCTTATGATCTTTCAAACAATAGGCTAGTCTATGAAGGCATGATTTTTGCCAATAAGTTGGACCCTGCCACCTGGCCAAAATATCTGCACGGGAGGTACTTGAGGAAGGTGTAACACCCTACTCTTAAATTCTGTAAAAGCAAACTCTGGTCAGAACTTAGGTTCATAATCACATGTATCTCAAGGAAGACAGAATATTGACTAGTTGGGCTGCTACTTGATGAACTTATTATTCACAGTTCTTTTGCTAATAGAAGAAGAGAAGAGCAAATACAGAGGGCAACTGTAATAGAATCCATAATTCTCTAAATCAATTGACCCTATATACTACTGGCTGATTTTCTTGCTATGCAACAATTTTATCATGTCTCAAAAAGTTTCTTATCTTCTCAAAAAGTTTCAATGATCTTTACTTACCTACTGAGAAAAGTTCCAACTTAGCTCCCCTTAAAAATAATTTTTAATGTTTTATTAGACAGATGTAGAATAAATTTAATTATCCATATTTGTATTCTTAAAAATTTATATTATTTACTTTGCTATTATGAGTAATATTACCTTAATATTCTAATAGTTAACATGATTGTGTTAGTCACCTATAAAAACAGCACTTGAAAATTTTACTTATAATCTCATAAAGTTCTTAACATAAAACACAAGGTATATGTTTATTAAATATTTGCTAGTGACTAAAGGATGGATTAACACTGCCTTGGAAAAAATAAGCTATGAACTTCAGGTATATAAACTAAATTCAAATAATTAAGCAAGTTGTAACAGTTGCTTCCCAATGGTTTCAGAAAATCAACTTTTAATTGCACATACTATGAGGACTTTAAAAAGAAAAAATGATTCATGCCTTTATAAAATAATATCCTTCATTATAGAGCAATCTTCCATTCCCCTGATCTTCTCATCAACTCTAGGGAACAACTGGCAAACTTAAGGTCCAATTTCCTTTTGTACTCTTGCATTATTCCTGGTATGATGGATTCTGAAATCATAAAAAATGAAACAGGAAGAAAAAGAAAAAGCATTAAAGAGTCTGCATATTTAAATTCAATTGTGTTAGTTCAGGCAATGTCAGCTGCTATAACAAAACTCCAGAGACCAATGACCTAACAGAAAATAAAACTTAATTTCTTACTCAGGTAATAGTTCGGTGCTGGTCTTCATGTTTGGAAGTTGGTTGTAGATGGTTATAGACTGACAGAAATTGTTGTCTTCAATGAGTAGCTTTCAAGTACATCCTGGGAGCTAATATGTAATTGATAGAAAAGGAAAGAATATTAATGAAGAAGGCACACCTGCTTTTGGATGACCATGATCTAGAAATGCCTAGTTGCACAGCTCTATTTAGATAAAAGAGATGCTGAAACATGTAGTCCTTTGCCGAGCAGTCTCTTCATAGAAACAAACCTAGACCAAGGAAAAGAGCTCAAATCTTTGAAAGGCAGCTATCTCTCACATCAGCATTCATTAAACAATGTATTAATTTTGGGGGGATCTGAATAGATAGTATATATGTGGAAAGAAGGTACCTGGGAAGGCTGTATTGTTGGTCCTTATCATTCTATTTCTCTACCCACCAAAATGGGGCTGATATATTCTTTATTTTCTTTAATAATTACTAAGATTCTCAAGAATAGTCTCTCTTTTCTCCTTAACCTTTAAGCTGGGAATAAATGCAAGTGCTGATAATTTATAAATTTCAATTTTCTGAACTCAAATCTTCACTGTAAAGTGAAAAATTCTGGGCTTTTGGATCACATGGATTTGGGATTAAATTCTGGAGAGCCCACTGCTAATTATGTGTTTTTGATGCAAATGGTTTAACATCTCTCAGTCTCCTTTGTTCACCTGTAAAATAGAGATGAACATTTTGCTGACATGGGACAACAAATACATAATGCTTAGTTTCATCCTATTTGGCCTCTTTGCAGGTTGGCTCCCAACCAGTCTGAATATGCTAGGCAATCTTACATAATATGGACAAATTTATTTTACTAATTCACTTATGTTCTCCTTTGAATAATCATCCTTTCATCTTAACCTGGACACTGGACTTCCCTTTCTTATATTTTCCCCATCAAATTCCTTCTTGAATTTCTCCACTAGTTTCATTGAGCAAAACAATTGTCCTGCTCTCAGCTGCATCCCATGCCTAGGTTTCTCTTCTTGTCTCCAGATAATCACTTTCTCAACTGCACACCTCAGTCTCTCATACTTTGCTAGGAATGCCATGCAGGGAATTCATTAAAAGTTCTTCTTGCATTTTGCTTTGAAAAAGGTATTTCTTGCACAAATCAACATGCCATAATTTTGGCCACAGAGCAGGCTAATACAATATGGACTTTCATACCACCATCATTTCTAGTTCTTTACAATTCAGGTAAGCAACAGTATTGCTGTCTTAGATTCAGGGACAAGTCTCAGCATATTACCAGCTTTCTGTCTTCTCTGAATTCCACTTTTATTCTTTAATTCACCAGCTGCAGTGGGAGAAAATGTGCCACAAAATATGGACTGTGCTCACCAATCTCCTGGGTTTACCAGGCATCCCTCACTTTTATTTCATAGCCTCACTTAAACCATGACAGGTTTCCAATGAGAATGATGGCTTCTATCTGGAGTCCTAAATAGAATGAGTGGGAAATGAGGTAATGGCAGGTAAAAATGTGCATAGTAGACACATATTACTTCTGTCTAGCCAGCAATCAAACCCCCATTTCATTTTGAGGAACTTCTATCTGTATATGTGCTTTGGTGAGAGGTCAGAAAAATAGCCTAGATGTTTCTTTACTAACAACCACCTGGCATCTTGGGCAAGTGACCAAGCATTGACTATACAGATGTTCCCACCTTAGACTTGCTATTTTGAATGACATCAAGGAGTCCAAGATATTTGCTAAGGTCGTGGTCAGTAGCATGAATGGAAGAACAGTGGCAGCAGCTACAGCTGGCCACAAGGGTCCAGGGACTCTAAGTACCAGTGCCCTAACCAGCCCCTTCCTTTGGCATGACTATGACGAGTGTAGCTAATATTTTCAAAAGCTAGTTTTCTACCTTTCTGTTTTCAGTAAGCTACTTCCCAGTAAATTTCTGTCTATACTCATCAACACAAACTTTTACATTTATTATCAAGAATCCTAGCTGGTACAGTGTATGGTTTGGTTTAGAAGATTTTGTGATGCAGCAAGAAAGGTCACTGACTAGTTATACAATCTGAGCTTGCATCCTGGCTCTGCCACACAACTAGCTATTTAGTTTAGGGCAAGTCATTTAGTCTTTATACACCTTCCTATGAAATGAAAATAATGAAGCCTCTCCTAAGTGTGTGATCTGATGGGTTTCTTGTCATACTGGCAGACTCCTAAGGCAGCACATGGCAAGAGACAGGGAATACATGGCTGTTCTCTGTCCCTTTCATTGTAAAAACTCTAGGATTCAATCAGGGGGCTCCACTCTAATGATCTTATCTAAACCAAATCACTTTCTAAAAAACCTGACACCATAATTGAATAAAGTTTCCACCCTGTTAACACTATTAACAAGACTGAGAATTAAACCTCTTCATGAATTTGGGGATACAGACTATTGCTACCTTATCAAAGGTGCCAAAGACAAGTTATTTTCTAGAAAATACGTTTTCTGGAACCTATAAGACATCATGAACTTAAAGAATTAATGAACTAAACTATACACTTACTGTGAAGGAATAACTCTTCAATTTAAGGAACTTGGGATCTTCTGAAACTGTCTTTATACTTACTACTGTGTCAGGTGGGGTCCTAGAAACAAATAATGCCAGCAAAAAAATTATTACTTAGATTTGGAAAACTGAAAAGGCAAAAGGAAACACTGAGGTATGACAAAGAGGAACACTTGTAGGAAACAGATAGTACCACTAGTGCTGGGGGAGAAAAGAACAGGTTGGAATTATGAGAAGCTAGCAGTTTGGAGGAAGGATTCTACCATCTGAGAAGGTACTGCATGACTCTGACTTGGCAGCTCTGAGACTCAGATCACCGAGGAGGAAGCACAGCATGTTTGTGCTAGCACCTCAAAGGGGACTAGCTGGGTCTAAGAAGGTAGGGAAGATGTAAGCTGGAACCAACTACTGTTATGGAACCAATTTCTGCTTCTAGGTGAAGAAGCTGAAAAATCATTTACAACAGGAGCCTTAAAGTTCCAGGGAGAAAGTCCCCTCTTCCTCTTCCAACCTTTCCATCTCCTTCTCAGACTCCCTGCTGCAGAGATGAGGAAGGACAGCTGTGAAGTGCAGAGAACATCCCAGCATCATAAGCAGAGTACCAGGGGTGAGAGACTGTAAACACCGCAACTGCCCTTCTCCAGAATGACGTGACCGAGAGTGCACTTCCCAATGCACTACACCTCACAACATTCAGACTAACACTGTGGTATTGATGTCCAGGATGCATCATTCTATCTTTATTGAAAACCATCTTTCTGAAGTCCACATCAACCAATAGATCTTTGCAAACAAGCCCTTATGTAATCCCTGGATGCTTTTGAACTTGAGCTAGACTAAAAACTTTGGAGTGAGTCTTCATTGCCCAGGAAAGTGCAGAACTTTCCACCCTTGATTTTCTGTGCTTTTATTTTCTTCTTCTGGTTGAGAAAACTATAATTAAAGACCTCTGCAGTAATCTTCTTAGTAAATTGAACTTCAGTGTGATCCCAACAGTTAATATTGAAGGTCTTTATAAGAAAGAGACTCAGATTCTAATGTTGTCATTAAGAATGTATTTTTCATATCACACTGTGTCCTGTTTATGAAGACTCCTAAGAAAATTCCTGCCTGATTTCACTACTGAGAAAAGATGTGATTTTGATGAGCAGTGAATCTGTTTTTATCTCATGGACTTTGAATTATGTAACTGACCACATTTTCTTCACTTAGCTGCTGGCAAGCTTACTGCCAAATTGCTTCCCTATGTTATCTCTTGCCCCAATATATTTATGAGTGGAAATGATATGCACTTTTTGTTCTATTTCTGTCTACTCTTTGTCCCTGCTTTTATTTTCTTTATTCCATCTTTAATTTATGTTACTTTATCACATTTTATATACCCATTGTAAATCTCCTGCTATGAATTTGGCAAAAGGAAAATATAATTAAACACATATAAGAAAACAAACCAAGAGAAGTTTACAGATGTTTTTGGGAAAAGATAGCTAAGATCAAGTAATGAAATTTCAAGTGAGAGACTAGGTAAAATAATTTAAAGATCATAAATTTTTTAAAATTGAGACTTTTGAAACTGGCAAATTTGTACGTCTTTATTGCTACTACTGCAGAAATGTAATATGAAATAAGAACTAAGAAATAAGGCAATTTCATAGTTTATATATCATTAGATTTACTTCTGTGGTGATTTTTATACATACCTCTGGGTTATTAATTATAAAGTATCATAGTTTATTTTAAACAAGAAATTGTTTTTTAAAAAACCTCTTTAAAAATGCAATATAACCTGAAGAATCATTTGATTACGTCTGGAATCCTAACTTTTTTTCGTCTATCAAAATGTATTTCCACTGTAACAGCAACAGAAATATGCTCTGGAAAGCCATCTATGCCAGAATATTGGCTCTTAGTTGAGGTTATTCTTAGTTGAGGGACATGATTGAAAGGTTAATAGTAGAAGGCAATATTAGCAGAATGTATAGCAAATGCAAAAAATTTTTCTGCCTTGCCAAAATATCAGTCTTACTTGGCCTATATCTCTCCCTGACACCCAGTTAACTGGATCACAGGAGACTCCTCTGCAGAGGAAAGAGAAGGTCTTTGGCTGATAACTTGGATTTCTAAATCTCATTCCCAGAAATATCCAGCTAAGAAACCTAGACACTCACCAGCACTTAGGATGTATCCTAGCTAGATAAATATTTTAATGTCTCATTACAAGATTCTTGACACTATCAGTTAATGTCTCTGAACCTCAAAATTCAAGGAAAAGAGTATCTGGAATTACAGATAAATTAACCAGTTATTCTATGAAAAGGACTAGCTCCAAATAGGACTCCAAAAGTGGTATAGTCTGCCACTTGGGAGGAAAAAAGTCATATATAATACCTCCTTCTGGGATTCTAGGATTATGTCCTGGATAGGGCAAACAACTGTTTGGTGGGTGGGGGGTAAGGTCTTACAAGAAATACATTGTTTTTAACTACTTGAGACCAAAGCCAATGGTCATAATTTGCATTGAAGAGACTGGTTGCTATAAATGGTTTAGCTTTCTGGAGTGCATGAGACAATGCCCCTAGATATATATTCAGTGACATTTGTTTGGTCCTTTAAGCAGTTTGGCCCTCTTTACAGAACACCACATGAGGATTGTTTGCTGTTCTGGCTGTGTTCCTTTGATTTTTGTGCTCCTGCTTGCTTGATACCTCATCTGAGATGTGAATTGTCCCTATCCTTCCTGATGGAAACAGATAGGGACTGAGTCCTGTACAGTGAAGGCTGTGGTGGCGGTGGAAGTTTTGTCCTGAATTTATAAATCTTTATACATATAACCCTGGGAGAACTGCCTAAAGAGATCTCTGAAGCACTTACTGAGTAGCAACTATACTTGAATGCCCAATACCCATCCACAGGACCGCTCTATCATCAAAAGGGTTGCTTCACAGACACATAGGGGATCACAAACTGAGCGAGATGTCAAGTTCATCTTCCTGTGAATGTTATTGATGGTAAAATGGCCCAACTACTTAACATTCATCCTTCAGATTCTACTCAGAGTACTGGCCAGAATCTTCTCTAATCCTCACCATTCCCCCAGCAGCATCTTTTACTATGTTTAACCCCCAGAATTGTAGATTATACATAATCTTTCTCTTATACCAGAATAGGAGCTTCTGGAGAACATGGTTTCCGTCAGCAGTTTTATATGTGCATTGACTAGCACACAGTATGAGTTTAATAAATGTGAGTTAATTGAATTAAACAATCTGCTCAATCTAAAGCCCAGCACGCACAGTGTTTGGAATGTTTTAATCACTTGTTTTCCCCCTGGATTTGTTTAGTGGAATTATAAATATAAAGAAACTAAAAATGGAGATTATAAGCACCAAACCTAACCAACACACATTACACGTGGTGGTTCTGAGAAGCAGAAAGCTTAAACAAATTACCTCCTAAGTTCGTAGTTCTGACTGATGACACAGGCATAAATGAGAGCAACTCTGTGTCTCCATTCAGCTTTATTAGGTGATATGTAATAGATCAGCACTTTTAAAACTTTCTCTCAACATGTTTCTCTTGCTCGCCTATAGTAACCAAGGTTTCGGTGCATTTCATCTCATTTGTGGGACTCCATAGGAACTTCACCCTAATTTCCTCTCTATTCCTCTCCTGAAAACCCTCTTGCAGATGTTCCCAAAAGAAAACGAAAGTTCTTCCTGAGGACTGCATTCAGATTTTTCCATTTTCATTTTATTTTTACAAAAATAAAATGTACACTATTGTTGTTTCTTCCCCCTCATTTTTGGGTAATTTTCTCTCAAAAGTCAAGTCCACCCACTCTTGCTTCAAAATATTGAAACAAAACATCAAAAAGCATCTGTGATAGAACTTGTAAGTAAAATGTTTTGGTTGATTTTTCCTAAGCTAAAAATGATTTATCAATTACAAGTGGAGGACATAAACATGATTTAACAGGGTTATATCAGCTATATTATAATTTCGATCCTAATATAAAGGGGATGTGTTAGTCAGTTTTCCATTGCTGGGACAAAATACCTAAGAAAATCAACTTTAAAAAAGGAAAGGTTTATTCTGACTTATGGTTTCAGATATTTCAGTCAATGATCAGTTGGCTCCATTGCTTTTTGGGTCTAAAGCAAGGAATCATGTCATAGCAGAAGCATGTAGTGCAGCAAAGATACTAACTTCATGGTGACTGAGAAGCAAAGAGAGACAGGAATGGGCTAGGGTTTCAGTATTCCCTTCAAGGTTACTCCTTCAGTGACCTAACTCACTCCCAATAGGCCACCACATACTAAATGTTCCACCACCTCCCAATAGTGCCACTGGCTGATAACCAAGTCTTTAACATGCAGGCCTTTGTAGACACTCTAGATCCAAACTATAGAAGATGGGGCAAATATAAGTGTGTATATATATATATATATATATATATATATATACACACACACACACACACACACACACACTCACACACATATACATACACAGTGTTTGAAATGTTTTAATCACTTGTTTTTCCCCCAGATTTGTTTAATGGAATTATAAATATAGAGAAGCATATATATACATGCATATAAAATATGTACATATATTATATATAACATTATATATCTAAATATAATACATTATATGTAATATATTATATATAATATGATTATGTATAATATGATTATATACGATACATATATTATATATGTATATGTATGTGCATTTCCATAATATTTTTTACATAGTTTCAACCTATAATTTTTTTTTTTACTTTGGGATTGAACTCAGGTCTTCACGCACGCTAGTAAACGCACCAACACTGAATTATACACTCAGCTCCTATAAAGAATTTTTTAAGAAAAAAGTTTAAGAGACCACCCGGAGTTGCTGGTGAGGAAACATGGTCGCGAAAACAGCAGCATCGAAGAACAGCGAAGAACAAAGATGCTGCCCGACCTCCTGCCTCTGCCACTGAAGCCAGTAGAAAGAGAGTGCCCACTCGACAAAGCCACAGTCAGGAGCTGAAAAAGAAGGTCAGTCTGGAGGAGCCAGATGCGGAACAACGGAGCGAGGGAAGCTCCAGCTCCTCCAGTGAAGATCTGTGACACCGGCGAGGCCGGACATCTCAGGACCGTCCCTGAATCTCCAGAGGTCTGGCAGCAGGGAGGTGGTCACTGGGCCAAGGAGAAATTTTACACCAAAGTGTGATGATGGAGAAAATAAAATCGGTGTCTCTGAAAAAAAAAAAAAAGTTTAAAGTGGAAAGTCTATTCTCAAAAAAACCACATAAATTACAAACTTTAAGTGGAATTGATTTATGACAAAATAATTATAGCCAATATCTATATTGAAGGTTTATTCCATCAAGCAGGTTCTGACAGCTTTGCTTTTATTAATGCTTAGAATCACCTTATAAGACAGATACTTTGCTCATTGTATAGAACATCAATATTTAGCTAACTTCAAATCTTCTGAGCAATAACTATGTGCCAAATACTGAATTAGACATTTCATACACTATATTTAATTTTCAGAGTGTCCATGAAAAATTAGTATCATTCCTAAGAAAACAGATGGAAGATCCACAAGGTTATGTTGGTGTACTGGAGAAGCAAACCCACTTCAGTCTAATCCAAAGACCCTGCTCTGCCCACAGGCAGCAACCTCTTGGAAGATGAGCACAGATTTATAATTCCTTCCTATCTCTCAAGGAACTCATCAAACGTTTCCCTGCTTAACTTACCATTATCGATAGTCTGAGGTTCATAAGTTGACTTTGTTACATACGGGGATGATATTGAAACATCTAGAATTGCATAGATACCAACCCACCAGCACAGCTGGGGCCCATAGACCTGAAGTAGGGGTCAGAGTGACTTCAGGTTTACCCTGTGTTGCTGGACCTTGGTGGAGTACTTGGTGCAGGGAAGGCACAGAGGTAGAGCCAAGAGGACCAGAGTAATAGAAGTGCTCAAGAGTGTCAGAATGGTGTCTGTTTCCAACAACCATGGCAGAATTTTAACATTTTAAGTGATATTTACATAAAGTATAAGTACTAATAAATTTCATCAAAAAATGAGATCCTGGCAACATAAACTAATTATAGGAAGTCATAAGAAGTTCAACATTGAGACTAGCACTTTAGACTCTGAAGCCAAACTTATTGGGTTTGAATTATGATTTCCTTGTCTTGTGACTTTATCAAATTATTCAGCCTCTGCGCTTCACTTTTCTCATCTATGAGATGGGTCCCCTGATAATATTTACCTCATACACGTGCAGTGAATGTTGAGAGAGATAATGCAACTAAATCCTTCAGGTTAGTATGTATCGGCTATAAGAAACTTTTTTTTTTTTTTTCACTGAGACCCTATTTGAAGGGCATCTTCATACTTTTTTTTCAAAGTGACAAACTTTAGAAGAATTTCTTATAGTAGTTTGAAACCACCATAATTATTCCATTACACACCAATGAATTGCTTACCTTCTGAATATTTCCTCCTGGAAAACCTATATTCTTTGATCTGATAATCTTGTTATTAATCAACCCTTAATTAACTACATTAATGGCATTAATGGAGGATAGCAAAGACAGAGAATCCAGAAGAGTAGAACTGAAGATTTTAGCTATTTGGCTTTTCTAAAATTTGCTTTCCAAAATTTTCCCTTGCAGATTAATCTTTAGTTCAATATTGAATGAATTTCTTTTGTGAATCAGGCACTGTGCTATATTTAAAGGGTATAGAAATTAATAACATAGAATCCCTGATAATGAGGAAGTCAGTTTAGCATGAACAGGAACCTGCACATAACCCTTTACAGTAAGACTTACAGATGGAGTCACTATCGCTTCTTAGAAAGGCATGAAAGCTTTCATGAATGAAATGTGACCCCTTTAGTGAACAAGAGGTGAGGGGACATTGCTTGGCCCATGCAAAGGGAGGACATGGAGCTAAAAAGAGCACTGTGTCTTCAGGGAACAGAGAGTTTAAGAAGCTCTGAGAACAACATAGATGGAAGAGTGGGAGGAGAGGATCCTGGACAGGCAAGAGGCACAGACCAAGAAGGACTTCATTTGGCATTTAAAGGAAGCTGGATCTAATCTTGTTGACAAAGGATGGCATTAGGAGTGGCATGTTCAGACATGAGTTGTGGGAAGATCACAGTGGTGGTGATCAAGGGACAGGTTTGATCTGAGGGGATGACAGAAGAAAATAAACTTGTGCAATGAGACACGGGAAACATGCTGACTCACAGAGGGAGCTGGGTTGTAATCATGAAATGTGCTGTGGACAGTGTTCTCAGTGAGCCAGGTCTGCTTCTGGAAGGAGCCTCTCCAAGCAGGGTTTGAGTCTCTGACTTCTGCCCCCACATCATTAGCTTTCACCTCCACCATGCTCTCTATGTTGGATGGAATGTCTACATGACACGTGTCCAACTGCCGCATGCCACACATCTGTCTACTACCTAACTGCCATTTGGATTCTGGGCCTTTGAGGCTGTTTCTCAGGCCCAGTGAGGTTCATGAGACATTGTGCATAAAGAAAAGAAAGCAGGGTGACCCAAAGAATCTGGAGTAAACTCTCACTGGCATCCTGCTGTACCTTGGATGAAATCTCAACAGGAATCCTTTTTAGTCCTACTGGATCCTTTTGCTCCCCAGCTGCCCCAGCCACTTGACCACCTCAGATTTACCCACACCCTGCTCCCCCTTCCTCCTCTGCACTTTCCTCTACCTAACACTTCGAAGGCCTGACTCTTTCTCATTCTTTCTCCTGATGCAAACTCATGTCACTCATGTGGGGAGGCCATCCCGGTCATCCTCTGCAGCAGGTCTCCTTGTTCCCTCCATACCTGCCTTTTCCATCACTGCGCTTCTTTGCCCCTTCACAGCATTTGAAGCAATTCATAATTATAACTCATTTTCTGTGATATACTTCATTACTTCTTGAAAATTCACAATATGCAAAAGATATCTAAGACTCTTCTGAAAAGTCCTGCAGTTAAAAAACCTGTTTTTCAAATTCACAAGAGGGCAGAAATCCTCCCTCCTGCCTTTGTTTCTCCCCTCAAATAACAACTACCACATCCTTTGTAAACAGGTACTGTGTGCAAGTGAAAGGTAACAGGAAGATATTGGCCAGGGAGGATTTCATGTTATTATTTATGAAGAACCATGGTTTCACATAAGAATACAAATGGAAGACATGATTGTAACTCAAACTCCATGCAAGAAGAAATTCTTCTCTATAAGGGGTTAGCGAACTCATTCCAAGGCCACAGCTCACATGAGAACCCAGCATGTGTAAGAGACAAGCACAGTGCCTCCTGAGAGGGGTAAGGGCAGCACAGAGAATCAGGCAGGAAGTACTTGGGTTTTCTGGGTTCTGAAACATCCATGGCCATTTGGTGACAGTAACCTGAGCCAAGTGCACATGAGGTCACGTGGAACCAAAGCAATGTGGGGCAAGAGAGAAGCCCAACTGGGCCAGCACAAATCCTGCCTCCTTTAGCCACATTGGTTATAGAAACTATTGTGTGGTGAGGGAGAAGTAGATGCCATTTTCCAAGCTCCTAGTATCATCTTTACATCTGGTACACAAATATTCATGACAAGCAATGTCTAATGAGCTCATAAAGCACGATTCTTTTTTTGTGTATGTGTGTGTGTGTGTGCTTGAACTTTTATTTTTACAGACTGCATTTTGATCCATTGTACACAAATGGGGTACACCTTTTAGTTTCTATGGTTATACAGGATGTAGATTCACACCATTCATGTAATCATACATGTACATAGGGTAATGATGTCTGTCTCATTCCACCATCTTTCATACCCCCATGCCCTCCCCTCCTCATTTCTCTGTGTGTAATCTAAATTTCCTCCATTCTTCTTTTACTGTCCATCCCCATTCCCATTATGTATCATCATCCACTTAGGGAAAACATTCAGCCTCTGGTTTTTTGGGATTGGCTTATTTCATTCAGAATGATGTTCTCCAATTCCATCCATTTATCTGCAAATGCCATAATTTCATTCCTCTTTATGGCCAAATAATATTCCATCGTGTATATATATCACAGTTAATTTATCCATTCATCTGTTGAAGTGCATCTAGGTTGGTACCATGATCTAGTTATTATTAATTGAGCTGCTATAAATATTGATGTAATGTGTTACTGTAGTATGCTAATTTTAAGTCCTTTGGGTATAAACTGAGGAGTGGGATAACTGGGTCAAAAGGTGGGAACATTCCAAGTTTTCTGAGGAATCTCCACACTGCTTTCCAGAGTGGCTGCACCAATTTGCAACTCTACCAGCAATATAAAAGTGTGCCTTTTTCCCCACATCCACACCAAACATGGTTCTTTATAGGAATATTTTTTCTGTCTGCATTTTACCAAAGTTTTAAAGAAGGACTGTAGCTATTGTTACTTGGCAAGCTTTCCCAGTTGATCTCTTCAAAGTGTCCTCTCCTTGGTAGATTGATTTGGCTCTTTGTGAAAGTCCATATATGTGACATTTTATTTTGAGAGTTATAGGCAATGCTAATTTTTCCTCTTTCTGACCCTCCTCTGTTCCCTTCTTTGAATGCATAGACCTTTGGAAGAGATGGAAACTGCAAAAAGGTGGATGGGGTTGAAACTGGGGGAACCTGATGTCCATCCATCCCCAGAGCACCACCTTAGGGACAGGTACTGTGTGCTGGCAGCCATGAGTAATAATCCATGCTCCTGATTGTGAACGGAAGTAGGCTGCCATGAGGACCAGTGCTGAAGAATGACCAGAACTGGGAGAGGGTTAGTTCCCTTGGCATGTGTGCATGTGAGCCTGCATTCTATGTATATGCACATGTGCACACACACACATACACACACATGCACAGACTCGCCTTGCACTATAGAGCAGCTTTGCAACTATGAGGGCTTAGGAGTTCACCCAGCAGCACTGCTGAAGAACACACAGGCAGCAGATGCCAGGATAAGCTTCAGTGGAAGGACAAGAGCAGTTTTGCTCCTGCAGACAAAGGAGGAACTCAAGGGCCCCATAAGTGTCCTTTGTGTTTAGACCAGATCCCGAGGTGGCAGATGGGGACCATGAGACATTGTGGGTTTGGTGTTAATGTTCACTTGTCCTCTCTTGTATATGTTTTGAACAAATAAGAGCAATGTAGAAAAGTTCCAAGGGTAATATAATAAATACTCATATTCCTGTCACCCAGTACTAACAACTGCTAATGTTTTGTCACAGTTGCTTGCAGCCAGTGCTTTTTTAAGAAATAAAAAATTACAGACAAATCTAAATAATTCTTAGATATAATCCCCTGAGACTCATTCCTCTCCCCACTTTCCAAATGAACAAAGTGAATTTTGTTTTCATTCTGTTCTTCTTTTCATTCTTCCAATTTTGTTTTTATCCTTTAACATTCATATAATGATGTCCAGATAATGTTGACATTTTTGTGCTTTTAAATTTGCATAAGTAAATCAAGTGAATTTGCATAAGGTAAATAAAATAAATTTGCATCAATAAATAATTTTGCAATTTTTTTTACTCAACATTATTACTTTTGAATACTTTTTATTACTTTTGAACTAGTTTAGACTATGCCATTATTTATCTATTTTCTTACATATAGTTGGGCATTAAGGGAGTCATCAGTGTTTTTTGCTGATATAAAAATGTATACACACATACACATGCACATTCCACATGTTAAGAGAAATAAAATCAGCATAGAAAGAAAAGTGTCACAAGTTCTCTCTCATATGTTGACCCAAAAGTAGAATAGTGCTTAAGAGATTAGGTGGTAGGATGGGTGGAACAAAAAGGTCTTGGATTTGATTGGTGAATAATATTTGCATGTATTAAAATATCACTCTGAACCCTATTAATATGTATAATTAATATTTTTTAATAAAAAATCTTTAAACACAGAGACAGGAAAGAAAATGTACCACGTTGGAAATGTCTTGAGAGAGAGAGAGAAAGCGAGAGGGAGAGAGCAAGAGAGAAAGGGAGGGAGAGAGAGAGAAAGAGAGAGAGAGAGAGAGGTTTGTTTTTTGTTGTTTTTTTAAGAAATATACCCAAGTGGATCTGCTGGATCATAGAGTACTCACATTTATACTGTATATTCATTCAGTTGTTCTTCAGAGGCTTCAGCAATTTAGAGCTCAGCCAGCATTGTGTGAAAGTATCATTTGCCCCATAAATGCATAAGCATCTGCTATCCTCATGCTGTTTAAGCATTAAAACTAGTGGGTGAAAGTGGCATCTCGTTGTTGTTTTAATATCTATTTCCCTGGTTATAAGAGAAAATGAATTATATACAGACCCTTCCTCCTTTGAAGATTCCTAGAGAAGGGTTGGTTGGACAGTCACTCATGTTATGGACTTATGTCTTGCATAAGCTTCCTTCTCTCAGGGTATGACACACATCACACACAGAGATGTCACCAGTTTATTTTAGCTGAGTAAATGGGAACAGAAACCACAGATAAACTGCTTTAGTGACTTTTAGATTTATTATTTATCAAACACATCATATTTATGATATGCCCATGGCCAATATTAATGGGAATTCACATCTTTCAAAAGTAAATTATGGTTACTTCTTCCAAACTAGTTTTAAATACTTTTTAAATACATTCCTTGGTAGCAAATGAATTTTTCTATAAAGTTTCATAATAACAGAGTTTTAATGTTGTTCTTTAGCAAACCTTTTTATTTTTTGTCCTGGACAATATTTCAGCATCTTTTTTTCCACATAGTTACAAATTTTCAATTAAGAAAATATCACTTTTAATTAAGGAAGTACTAATTTAATCTCTACTGAGTATACAATACTGAGCTTAGAAAGACATTTTTGTCTTAAAAAATATCCTTATTTTTCCCTTTTTAATTTAAAAATTAGGAATATTACTTATGGTTCATTATAACATTGAGCACTATGAAAGGATATTAACTCCCTTATTCATTTAATTCAAATATATTTATTGAAGACACACTCTTCCAAGCAATCTGATAATGCAAGTGGACAAAATGAGACAGATAAGTAGAAAACTGGAAAAATCACATTCACTTATTCAACAAACACATTAAATTATGCCCCAGGCATACCAAAAAGAGTATCACTGTCTTTCAGGAACTTACTTTCTGACAAAAACAGAAACATAAAATGAGAAGACCTATACTGGAGAGAATAGAGGACACAATTTTCAAGGGAATGGAGAATTCTTTGTGGATAGGGTGAAGTAAATTTAAGTCAGGGTACTAACCTTGAAAATCTAGTAAAGTCTTGAGCCCCATAACTGAGAGGGAGCAAGATAATCCAACAGATGATATAAATAATACAGCCATACACTGCACAACCAGACTTTATCAATGATGGACTACATATAACACTATGTCACCTAATGATGATATAGCAATTTTAGTTTAAGTACACTCTGTGACATTTGCACAACAATGAAATTGCCTGATGATGCAGTTCTCAAAACCTGTCCCCATAGGTAAGTGACTTGAATGTATGTTGAAGCATAAAGTAGAAGGTTGGAATCAGAGAGGTAAGCTACCCTGAGGGATGGCGTGGACAGAGGTCAGAGACCAGAAAGACACAGAATTTGGGGAGATATACAACAGTGGTGTGTTCAGCCAGAAACTGTGGTCAGTGTACAAGAGACTGAGCCTTGTTTTTGTTTTTGTTTTTTTTTTTTTTTTTGTTTGTTTGTTTGTTTTTGGCAGGGGGTACCTCAGATTGAACTCAGGGGCACTCGAACACTGAGCCACATTCCCAGCCTTATTTCATATGTTTGTTAGAGACAGGGTCTCACTGAATTACTTAGCATCTCCCTTTTGCTGAGGCTGTCTTTGAACTAGCAATTCTCCTGCCTCAGCCTCCTAAGTCGCTGGGATTACAGGCCTGTGCCATCGTGCCTGGCCCATGACCTGTTTTTATGTGGTGCCCACTGTGGGATGTAGAACCAGGACTGGCCAATTAAAGGAATCCATTAAGACCACACTGATTGATAGAGCACAAGCGGTCTGTTTCTTAAACAGCAATCTTCCAGGCAGTGGAAGTGGGGTGTATTCCTGAAGGAGCTGCAGGGATTGGCCAAGTCGTCCATGTTTCGAGGTTCTAGAGGTTCAGTCACTGGTGGAAGTTGTGGCTCCAGCCAAAGAGGATAGGCAGGGTTGTGAAGCAGGGTGAGGCTGATGGCAGGATGCACACGGGAGTTCAGAGATTATCAAAGGTTCTTAAGTGAGAAGAGAACAAGACTAGGTTTTAGTTACAGGTAGAATCTCTACAGGATAATACTTAGAAAGGTATTAAAATAGCCTTGCAATAGAAAGCCTGAGCAAGACAGGAGAGACGGGGAGCTGAAGGCATTGAGAAACATGTCAAGATGCAGAGAAAAACCTCTTGTTGGAAAATTTCCTATTCTTTGGTTCTGAAATAATCAATGATAGGAAAAATGCAAGGAGCACGGACTCAAATTTAAAATGCAGGGTGACAAGCAGTTTTCAGTCACTTCCAACTGAAGACAAGAAGTATACAAGCACTTGGCAATAAAAATTCAGGGCAAAGAAAAATTTCCAAACTTTTAATAGGGAGCTATGTCTGTCCTTGTGTTTGCTGATGAAGAAATTATTTTCAAACAAGTTGGCATTGATTTTCAATAAATCTGTAAGCCTGATAACTGAATATGTTTTGCGTATTTTATGTTCTGTTAGAAAATGTTAACATTGACGTGTACTCTCTCTCCTATTAAAGTCAGTTTATGTAGTTTATTATTCTACTGACAAAGAAACAGAATGAATTCTAGCCTTCATAACCTGAATTTCAAGTCCTAACCTGGAAATATTTTCCCCTCTACAAATAAAGTTATATGATCCAATGTCTTTGCTTGGAAACACAATTTTAAGTTGCCTTTTAAGGAATCATTAATTCTAGAGTGTGTCCCTGGCTTCCATAACAAAATCATTTCTTTAATCTCTCCCTAAATCTTGCCTGCTTTACTCTCTAATCTGTTTTATTTTCCACAAAGTTCTTTTAAAACACAAAATGCCCATATGTGTCGTTCCTTCCTTCCTTCCCCTCGACAGCTGCACTCCCCACCACATATTTACATGATCTGGTGGCCAGCTCATCCATCCGATCCTCTCATGTGGGCATCGCTGGAGTCCAGAGGCCTCTCCCAGGTGGCACTGCATTAATTATTCGTACGGCATTGCTGGAGGAGCCATGCTTGCTCCAGACTCATTTTGAACTTATCAAGGAAGGATGTGGATGACATCAGGGAAGGACTTTACAAGACTCTGTCTAGACTGCCAAAACAATCTGTGGTGGGAGAAAATTGCGTAAATATGGGCTACCAGGAAACAGTCATTTTTCTTCTCCCCTCCTTGTGGTCTTTTTTTGGTGTGGGACAGAGTGCAGTCTGGGATGGCAATTCTGTAAATTATACTCTTTGAATCATGTAATAATAACTCAAGGACCAGAATGATTTAATGCCATATGGTAAGTGAATGTGGGGATCATCTCAGACCAAATAAATAAATAGAAGAAGCAAGTGACTTCGAGCTCGTTTTAACTTACATGTTTCTTCCAATTTCTTAGCTTTATCCAAGGTTTTGTGGGCATCCTAGATAGACAGACATTCATAGTAATAATAGATGGACAATTATGATCCAGTTTTATCCTTTGAATGACAGACAGGGCCAGAACCCATCCATCCACGGATACATCTGAGAGCCTCTTTCCAGCTCACTAACTGCTCTGGAGTCTGGCAGAATCCCAAATAAGATACTGGGGGAAAAGGTCCTAAGTGACTCTCATGTGACAAACAATGTGCTCTTTTCCAGAAACACAAAGATTCACATGCCTCAGGTGATTATTTGCTTATTTCAAGCCCCCAAAACACATTATGTGTTCATCATTAAATTTTTTTTTCTAATTCTCATATGAAGGAATGATTGCAAAAGGAGAAAATAGATGCACTTCTTGGAGTGTTATGGCCAGGTGAACCTGTGCTTTAGGAAATATTTTTCTCTATTTTAAACAAAATCTGGAGCACAAGACATTTAAAATCTTAACGAGGGTTGCTTTTTTGTCCCCTGTATTTCCTTTTTCAGGGTTGCTGTACCATCTGGCATCAATTCTCCCTTTCCCTACTCTCGGACAGTCATCTATTTTCCACCTGCTTTATATGTCCCAAACCTGTTCCAAACCAGCCTACCTGAGGCCCAGATCTTCCGAGGACTTGCTAGCAGTTACTAAATATTCAGACTAGGGTGTAAGTGACCAACTACGCTGCATAACAAACCATCTAAAAATCTTAGTGACTTAAAACAACAATGATCTTATTATACTTCATAATTTTATGGTTTAGCTAGGATTTGCTAGGTGACTTCTCCTCTAGTCTCATTGGGGTTTCCCATGAAGTTATAGTCAGAAGGCTGCTGGGCTGCAGATAGGATTTGATGATTGGTGTCTGGTACTCTTCCACAGGCCTATATCAGTGCTTTTATCTTTTAGGGTCTCTCCATGTGGCTTTTCTCACCATCTGGATAAACTGGACTTCTTACATGGTAGCTTGTGACCCTTAAAGGAAGAAAGCAAAAGTTTCCAGGGTTTCCTAACATCAGGGCTTAGACGTCTTAGCACGTTACTTTTTTGTTAAACCCAACCTAGATTCAAGGGAAGGGAACACAAGCTTCACCTTTTGGTGGGAGGGACAGAATTGTTTGGGGCCTCTTAAAAGGGCAAATACCACCTAGGCATCTCTCTACTGGGAAAAAGGAAAGAAAGAGAAAGAAGATGGAAGGAAAGAAAGGAGAAAAGAAAAAAGATATTTTACAGAAGTCTTGACTTGAAAGAATGGATCTGTACTGCTGGGCATACAGGCAGCATGACTACATTGCAAAAACAATAATCCACAGTACCCTTTTAATTCAACTGTACCACACGGGAGCATTTTACACTGACTGAAGTCAACCTATTTGTCCACATCCCTCCCAAGAGCCACATGTCCTTCACCTTCCCCTGTTTGGACACATTTGGGCTCAGCCATAACTGACAGTGAATTGGACTCAACCATGCAGCCTTATTATACAGCACAATCTACTCCCATACAGTGCAGATCTCTAAGAATCTGTGAGATGGATAGAAAGTAGAGGCTAAATGAGAAGGGACAATATTATGTACACTGAGGCTTAGACAAAGAAAAGTGAGTGGCATGGATGGATAACATTGTGATGCTGGGGTTTTAAAAGAGAACTTGCCATTAAAAATCCAAGGTTCTAGTAATCACAGTTCTGTCCTATGACAAATCACTGAAGCTCTTGATCTGAGCGCCAACTTAAAACTCAGTTGTTCGCTCAACTGGATGGTGGGAAGGTAGAGTTGCCCTACTTCAAAGTAGCACTCTACTTTGAAGAAAGCAGAACTGTTGCCCAACTTCCATCTTGTTGGGTCAAAAGCGAAAGGAGATACATGTGTAAATTTCCTTTGTAAACTATAAAATGCTTTGCAATTGCAAAACTGCAAAAGCATAAAATGAGAATTAGTAGGAGATAAACTAGGAAAATAGTTTATGACAGATTATAAGAAGACAACAAGAAACAAGTGCAGTAAATCTGGGAGACATTAAAAAGCACATAGCCACATAGACGACTCAGTAATGAATCTGTTCAGTCTAAAAACACACTTTACATTTCTCCACAGTTGATTTACATTCCTGGTTTACTCTGGAAATTAGTGTACATGATTCAGAAAGTTTTGGTTAGCCAGTTCTGCTTGCGATGCTTCTGCAATTGTATTTAAAGCAGAGATGCTCTATCAAGAGCAGAAGCTTTTCCATTATTTAAAGTCCCATAAGTGCCTGCCTTTCAGATTCTAGGACCATTGGAAGAATTGCGCAAATTTGGAATTTATAATAATATTACACTTGGCATGCAAAACACCTCATCAAGAACAAGTGAATCACAAGGAAAATTGTTTTACATAGATCAGTTAACTCCTTGTCATTGACTCAGATGGGCTGACTATAAATTTTGACTAAATGTCATGAGAAAAGGAGTTGAGGGAACAAAGAGAAGAAGCATTTTCGTTATTTTCTTTCATACAAAGGATAGAAAGAGTGAAGAGTGTGTTTGCATAGAAATCTAAGGCCATAGATAATATGAGTTTTCACACTCACGTAGTGAGGAGTTGGATGAGGGTATGCCTACACCCCTGAGTGGGTTTTCTCTTGCCACCGTGGTGAAACACAAAACACCTAATTTGCCAATAGAAAAATGACTCTTATAGAAATTCCTTTGAAACTAGAGACTCCAAGAATCTGTGTGTAGACCAAGACGTTCGGGATTGAACAAGCAAGATGGGGCACTTGCCAGCAGTCAAGTGAGCAGGATTAAAGATGGGGTAACTGGTCATGATTCATCAATTGGGAAAGTGGATTCAGGCTATGAAGTAATTCTGCCTGTGTTCTTCCAAACTGACACTGATGTGGACTCCTCTCTAAATAAATAGGGGTATCGACATGACTTAGGTTCATATTTTACGGCCTTTAGATTTAATAAGACGCCAGTTCTTTAAAATGTCTTTCTCCCATGTGTGTAAATCTAGAAGACATCACAATAAGAAGAGCTGAGACAAGTTAGTCCAAAGAGCCTAAAAAAACAGAACCCACAAGGTATATGATGGATTGTTTCTTCAGGAAAGGGGTTCCTTTGGCAAATTTGACTAGGGAATACAATATTTAAATTTTATGCAGACAACAACCCCAGATTATGCTATTAGTGGAGCCCTCAAATATGTCACTTTTAGATTCAAAGAACAGATAAAATAACTTGTAAAATAATACTTGCTAAAAGCTCAGTTTTATTTACATAATTAAAGTGCTGGAGTGGAAATATCTTCAAATGTATTCATTATGTAAGAATTTGCTGCCACCACCTACATGGTTTGTGTGTCAGCTATTAAGTAAAAATGAAAAAGGGGAGAAAGGGATACAGTTTGAGGATATGCCTTTTGCACCCCTTAAAATGGATTGCAGTTAAATTAAACTGGAGAATACTAAGGAGAAAAGAGACATGATGGACAGTGGAAGAAGAGGGGCAGGGTTGTGACCTCCAGCGATTTAACATCAATTTCATTCAGTGTGCATGCGCTGAGTGGACTCTGGGATCATGGCTGTATTGAGAAGTAGCACTCTACTATGAAGACAGCAGAACTGTTGAGTCAGCCACAGCAGCAGTTTCTGTTGGCAGAGTTCAAGCTTAATGTAG
Organism: Sciurus vulgaris; assembly: GCF_902686455.1. Classification (NCBI taxonomy): domain Eukaryota; kingdom Metazoa; phylum Chordata; class Mammalia; order Rodentia; family Sciuridae; genus Sciurus; species Sciurus vulgaris. The sequence goes on from NC_136476.1 coordinate 40,186,663, forward strand.
GAAGCCAGCCCCAAGTCCATGGTATCAGGAAGCCTACATCTGAAAGCGGCTCACTTGACATTCCATGGCTGAGCACAGCATTTAATTAGTTTTCTTTCCCCCTTTTTTTTTTTTCTTTTATAACCTCCTGTTAATTTCAGGATGTGTTAGAAACACAATGATTTGGTTGTTTTTTTTTTTCCCTGGCCTTTGAAAGAAACTAATTCTAGAGGGGACAAGAGGAAGTGGGGGAAAATATATATGCATATAAGCACATGTATGTATATATGATGAATATACATGTGCAATTACATATATATATACACATATATATATACATATATATGCTTATATATAAGCTAAAGTGGCATCTACATGAAACCCAAATGGATCAGTCAAACCAGTTCAAATAATTCCTAGCAAAATAATCCTTGGCTTCAGTTATAAATTGTCATTTTGAATGGGCACAGTGGTACACGCCTGTAATCTCAGCTACTCAGGAGACTGAGGCAGAAGGATCACAAATTCAATCACAACTTAGTGAGACCCTGCCTCAAAATATGGAATAAAAAAAATAACTCAGTGGTGAAGTATGCCTGGATTCAATCCTTAGCACTAGGGAAAATGTCATCATGTATAAGAACATCTTAAGTTGAAAGAGTAAAGAGCTGAGTAGGAAGAGTTCTTTTTACTCTCTCTCTGTCACAGTTCTTTGTTTTAATTTACTTTGTCCATTTTTCAACTTGGAATGTTAGAGTAAACCTCCAATATGCAATCATTTATGCAGTTGGTTACTGGAGATGTTCTTTATATATTTGGTTCCTGGATTAAGGTTTTGATTTTATTTTTAAGATTTAGAGTAAAGAGAAATCAAAGACTCATCTCCATGTGTAGTGAAGTGATTTGGGAAGGGGAAACTGGTCCTCATGAAGGGCAGGTAGAAAGTTGTAGGGCAGAGAGCACTGGGGTCAAGGTCAAGAGACCTGGATAATAAAGTTCAGACTCTGGATCATTTTTTGGTGCTTTGTTTAACTGTTTAGGGGAGGTGTCTGCATTTTCTAACCTGTAAAATGAGAAGGGATGGATCAAGTCATCTTTATAGTCTCTTCCAGCTTCAGTGTTCTGATTCTTTCCATGATTTTTAAGTTTAAAATGTAGAAACATCCTAGATTTAAAAAGCTCCCTATCATTATTTCAAAAACGTGATCTGACTAAACTATAGGATGATCCAAAAGTTTGAGGTCCCATCAATTTTAAATATTTGAAGGGTATTTAACTGATCAGAAAGTAGGTGATTCTAGGTTGAATGTCCTAATAACCTACAAGGAAAACAAAAATATATATGGTAAGAAATACCATCATTTTGATCAGTTTATTTAGTGTCTAATTTTTCTTATCCTGATATGAGTTCCAAGGGGCATTTTATGGTGAAACATCAATGTTGATTTGCTGAAGATTTCCAAAGCATAGAGATAGTCTGTACTGCCCTCAATTATGCAATCATAATAAAGTTTTTCACACTTCAAATTATCCCACCCTTCCTATGCTTATTTTCAGAAAATGTTTAAGTAATATATATTTTTCTTAGCAAAATAAAAATAAGACTCATGCTTTCTCTCTATTCGGTGCTTTCTTCTTTGGCAAGCCAATTCCACTGATAAAAGTAATTATTTTTTTTTCTGCAAATAAATCTGTACTTCATATCCCCATGACTTTATCCCTAAGCATCAAATTCATACTATCTCTTCTAGAAAGCCTCTGTGACAATTTAAATTCAACTTCATTATTTTCCTGAAAAAAAAATCTGCTCTTCCTCTGGGGTTTCCTATCTTGGTTGATAATTCTGTCCACCAGTCACCCAAGATAAAGCCCAATCAGTCATCTCTGACAGATATTTCTACCTCACATGCCAAATTCAATTATTTTAAGAACTTGAAAACTAGGATGACTCCCATTTTTCCGTCTCCTCTTCTTCCTCCTCTCTTCCTCCTCCTCCTCCTCTTCTCAAACTAGCCATTTCCTTTGCAATAAATGGAAATTTCAAACTACTACAAGACAGAGTCCAGTTAGAGAATATCACATGAAATGTTGCTTTCTATCAAAAGTAATATTTCCAAAATAATTGGATATTACCTAAATAGAAGCCTTCTTCTTCATTGTAGAAACTTCCAATTGTTCAAATGGTCTAAGCCTAAAATCAGTATGGCTCATTTATAACTAAATCAAAGGACAACTCAGTACCTGAAACCTACAAACTAAAACCCTGAAGGAAATTTCTAGGCTACTGCTCCAATATCAAGAAAAAGAGTAGACTCGTCCTATAATCATTTTTCTTAGAACACAGATTTAAATACTTTTCCCATTGTCCCCAGTTGTTAACCTAATTAACCCTCACCCAGAGGAAACCCACAAGGCTTGACTCAATGGGCCTGGCATATACATGTATATATAAATACAAACACACTTATAAATACATGTGCATGTATATTATACATATATGTATATACATGTATGTAATATACATGTTATATGTAATATATGCCATACTAGTGATTTAATACCTTATTTCAATACCTCACAGAGGCGACTATATCTTCCACACATTATTTGAAGGACAGTATCACTTACTTCAAATATTTGTTGCCACTACAATGAGTTACATATGTAAATAGTCAATAAATGTTTGTTTTGATATTAAATCACATACTCTTCCACTCATATTCAACTGCAATGTTTTTGAAATGTTGCAATCTTTCTTTAACTCTACTTCTTTGTTAGGGATAGAGATACTCATTAATTTAGTCACCGTATGAGCAGTGAATCAATGCTGGTGCTGGTGAAATTTTCCCTTGACTTTCACTGACAAAGCTGCTCTTATATGACAAACATTTTGGCTCAGGTCAGATTTAATAAACCAAATTGTTTGTACATGTCAATGTAATAGACATGTAATAGACATGTAATTTCTGCTCTTGCAGAAATTACAGCTCGATTAGTAATGTAAACGCCCTAGGAATACGTGCTTTTCTGCAAGCTACAAGTCTTCCTCTTCTAGACTTTACTTTTCAGAATGAAAAATGAAACAAAAAAAGAACCATATTTATAACAAAGGATTAAATGCAGTTGCAAACCAAGCAAAGGCTTTGAAATTTTAATTACTGTGTCAATCTGCTTAAAAGTGACTGAAGCCAAATAATTGGCTCAAATTTCTGCTTCACAGATTCTTTGCAGATGCAAAATAAGTTGGTTGACCCATTCAGACCAACCAATTTTGGCCTTAATATTAAAAAGCAACAACTAGCTTGACTCTAGGTCTGTAAAAGTCTATTCAGCTTGAACTCTGCATCTACAGAGCACCAGCATATATTTCCAACTCCCAGCTGCCAGATTAGCATCTGCTGATGGTCTACACAGACCCGTCATGTGACTGGAGGCCTAGTTGGCTGCTTCCTGACAGAAGTATTTTTTTCTAGACACAACCTTACTTTCCTATTTATTGGCTTTTCTGTGGTTCTGTTTTTTAACTTACCTGATCTTTTAAAGAACTCTGTAGGCTGCTTCTATCTGCTCATAGCAGATAGAAGGACTGAAGTGGCTCAACAAACTCTAAAAGTCCAAGGATATAGAGGGAAGGAAGGAAAAAGTAAGGCAGTTCCAAGAAAGGCCACTATGGAAGTGAACTATTTTTTTTTTTCTGTAGAGTTCTAGCACCTTCTGGGAAGTAGAAGGAGAAGACAATCAAGTTGAATTAGTTATATTTCAAGAGGTCCAAGCAAAATAATCAAAGCATTTTATTAAATTTCTTTAACTACTATTGGTTGTTGAAGAAGTAAGAATTTATTCAAAGTCATTAAAACAACCCCATTTATCTAATTCAATTGAGTTGTTCAACCTTCATTCAGCTTTCCAATATAACACAGGAAATATGAGAATAAGCAATGACAGCAATTCACTACAGAAAGCTCCACCCAACTGCATTTCCTGCTTTTCATCTATTTTTTTTTATTTTTTATTTTTCACAAGTTTCTCTTGCTAACCTTATTCTTTCACTTGTCTTTTCCTCTCAACATCTTTTCAAATTTCAAAGAGGCTTAGGTTGGGGCATAGCCAGGTTTGGGCAATAGGCTTAGGGCAGGAAGGTGTGGTTAGGGTGGAGGTGGGAAGAAGGTATTCTAGTTCTTTTATTTTCTCATTTCAGGTCTTGGTAAAAACGCAGTCTTTGTACATGTGGGTGTTTTCTTATGAAGTGCAGGTATGCACAACTCTATTTTCTCAAGTGAGTAACTATGAGTGTGCCCATCTTGGAATAATCTGTGAGTTTTTGTTAGCTGCAAGGGAAATTATACAGCCAGAGGCAAGCCCACATGATGTTTAACTTTTCAAATAATGCAAACAATCAAATTAGTTAACAAAAAGACTTAGGGAGACTGATTTTTTTCCATTTGATCTTCATTGTGATCTTCATTGTAAGGTACTTTTTGGAAAATATCACTCAGAATGGATAAATACCTTCACAGGCACAAGCCAAATTTAATTCATCATTTATGTTGATAACATTGACATAAAGAACAATTAATTTCCCAATAAAAGGAGATAATTTAGTGATGTTCAGGGAATTTCTGAGACCATGTGCCCAGAAATCTTTACAGAAAAAGGTTTTGTGGATGTTTTATGATTTGTAGGGTTGGGTAGTTGGACTTGATGCTCTGGGACCAAAGAATATAGAAGTAGTGTGAGACTTTAGCAACCATCTGGTATACTCCCTCATCTTAAATACAGACTCTGTAGCTCCCAAATGATCTAGTCCAGGTCATTCCCCTGCCTCCAATAGAGGCAGAGGTAAGTTCTGGCTTTTCTGTACTTTCCACTAAGCCACACTGCCTTTTTTTTTTTTTTTTTGGTACCAGGAATTGAACCCAGGGTGCTTAACCACTGGCCCTCTTTATTTTTTATTTTGAGACAGGGTCTTTCTAAATTGCTAGGGCCTTGCTAGTTGCTGAGGCTGACTTTGAACTTCTAATCCTTCTGCCTCAGCTTCCTGAGCCGCTGGGATTACAAGGGTGTGTCACCACACCTAGTCACACTGCCTTTTTTTAAGTGATACATAAAAATTGTGTGATGTTTTGACAGGTATATGCATTGTGTAATATGCAAATCAGACTAAATGTATCTATCTCCTCAAACATTTATCATTTCTTGATGATAAATAAAAGTCCCTTTTCTACCTTTCAAAAAATATATACAGTACATTGTCATTATCCATAGTCACCCTACTATGTAATAAAATACCTGAACTTCTTTCTCCTAACTATGACTTAATACCTATTAATCAACCTTTCCCCATCCTCCCTCTCCCCTACTTTTCCTAACCTCTGGTAACCACCACTCTACTCTCAACTTCTTTGAGATCAACTTGTTTTATATTCTACATATGATTGAGATCATATGGTACTTGCCTTTGTGTTCCTGAACATAATGACCTCTAGTTCCATCCTTCTTGTGGCAAATGACAAGATTTTATTCTTTTATGGCTGCATAGTATTCCACTGTAATCAACAAATCCTAATTGGTGAAGAGTTCTATAGCATGTCTTCTACAACTGTCAAAATCATAAAAATAAGGAAAGTCTAAGAAACTGTTAAAAGCAAGAGGAGTCTGAGGAATCAGGACTATTAAATGGAGTGTGGTATGCTGGATAGAATCCTGAAAAATACAAAGGATACCAGGAAAAAACCGAGGACATTCAGATAAAATATTGACAAGGAAACAATATGCCAACATTGGTTCATTAATTGTGACAAATGTACCATACTAATTTAAGCTCTTAATAGTAGAAAAAATTGGGTTTGGGGTATGTGGGAATCCTCTGCACTATCTTCAAAATAATTTTACTAATCTAAATCTGCTCAAAAAGGTAAATTTCATTTTTATTTTGTTTGTCTTTGAAGACTTTTCTAACCAATCTAGGTAATATATTAAATCTAATTCCTAATATCAAATTCTAATTCTACAACCCCCTCTCCCATAGTGTGCTTTATTTTTCTCTTTATTGATTATTACATTCTAATTTCCTGGATAACCTACTTTTACATTTTATTTTCGACCTGCCTTCCCCCTTCCTCTCTGTATATACACACATGAAAATGGAAACATCATCATGCCAGATATACATATGCATACTTTTTCCAAGACTTAGAAGAGAGCCTGGAATGGGAAAATGAAATGAGTGGGGTTTAATCTCAGATCTGCCAGTAGGATGACTTTAGGTAAGATCCTGTCCTTCCCTGTCATTTGGAGCCTGGAATCTGTGCTACATTCAAGTCTACCATTTTATATTCAAGAGGCTCTCTAGAGGGTATGAGAGATTTTAAAACTAAGTGTTTTCATAACTTTGTGGATTTTTGTTGATGTGACTCTATTTGAATATCATTTAAATTCTTTTGTTACAGATTAAGAGTACTACTTAAAATTTAAGAAGTTCTTGCATCCCTGGAATGAAATTTCAGTTACTCAAGCTGAGTCATGGAAAACTAATTAAAATAAAACCAGGGAAGTTTCTTTACTACAACTTTAAAGAATCACTTGCTTACAAAGTCCCAGTTGTGCTGAGGGAAAAATAAATTCCACATATACACATGGGATGATAATGGTGAGGGTAGAAAATTTTAAACTTCAAAAGATTAATGACAGAGGATGGTAGGATCTGAAGGTTTGAAGGAAAATTTGAATAGGTAACATATTTCCCATGATGTTTTTCTTCTTTTAATTTTCTTTGAACTAAAACTTTTAATTTACTTAAACTTCTTTGGATTTTCTGTAGTATGATAGAAACTAGTTTTCTTTACATTTTAACATAACTCATATATAAGCTTTTCTGTAAGTGTGAACTGAGGAAAATTCAAGGAAAGTGTAATGAGAAGGCCATTTGTTTCCATATTAAGAATCTACATAGTGATCTATTTGATTTCTGGGTCCTTCTGTGGCCCTATCAGACTGTAAGCTCCAAACGAGTAGGGATTTGTCTGTTTTGTTTTCTGCCACATCCTCAGCACCTATAGGGACTGGCACATAGCAGGTACTCAACAAATAATGTGGAATGGATAAATGAAAACCTAGAATGGAGGCATCATGAGAACTTGCATCTTCAAAAGTTCCCTCCGTGCTTCTGCTGTAGGAGGTTCCCTCACCCAACCACAACCGAGAGACCAAATTTGTACTTTCGAATTATTCACCACTGAAAGACGATGATGTCATCACTACTGTAGATTTCTTTGCTACCTTTCCAGACTTATCAAACATTTTAATTGTTAAATATAACACACATAGAGAAAAATTTGTCAGCCTAACAAACTATTACAAAGCATTACCAAAGTCATGGAAAAGTCACCATTCTCTAGCCGTCCTTCCACCTTTGGACTCTTCCCAGTGTGACATCCTCCCTCGAGGAGAATCACAACCAGGACTTGTTAATACTCAAGTCCTTACTTCTTTTTACTATTTTTCTATCTAAACATACATCCCTAAGCACAATAGTTTAGGGTTTGTTTGTTTGTTTTTTTCATAAATAAATAGAACCATACTATTGATGTTATTTTGTTGTGGTTTCTGTTATGCAACCTATGTTTGAGCAATTAATCCATATGCTTGTGAGTGTCTGCACCTTGCTGGTTTTCTTTTTTTTTTTTATTTCTTCTTTTTAGTTGTACATGACAGCTGAATCTATTTTGATATATTTATATAAGCATGGAATATAACTTATTCTAATTAGGATCTCAGTCTTGTGGATGTACACAATGGTGAGATTTACTGTGATATATTCATATATGTACATAGGAAAGTTACATCAGACTCTTTCCACTGTCTTTCCTATTCCTAACCCCCTCCCTTCCCTTCATTCCCTTTGTCTAATTCACTGAACTTCTATTCTCCCAACCCCTTGTTGTAAGTTAGCATCCAAATATCAAAGAGAACATTTGACCTTTGGTTTTGGGGCATTTGCTTACTTCACTTAGCATGATAGTCTCCAGATCCATTTGTTTACCATAAAATGTCATAAAATCATTCTTATTTATGGCTGGGTAATATTTGATTAAATATGTACATATATTTATACATATATTTATACATACATATATTTATACATATTTGATTAAATATGTACATATATACATATACATGTATATATATGTATATACATATACATATATACATATATATTATATAATATATTTATATATAAATATATTTATATATTATATTTATAAAATATATATAATATATTATATATTATATATATTTATATTTTATATATGTATTATATATATTTTAAAATATATATATATATATATCACAATTTCTTTATTCATTCATCTGTTGATGGGCCCTAAAACTGGTTCCATAGCTAAGCTATTGTGAATTGTGCTGCAATAAACATTGATGTGGCTGTGTCATTGTAGTATGATAATTTTAAATCCTTTAAGTATATACTGAAGAGTGGGATAATGTGTCAAATGGTGTTTCCATTCCTAGTTTTTCAAGACTCTCCATACTGCTTTCCACAGAGGTTGCACTAATTTGCAGTACCACCAACAATGTGTGAATGTATCCTTTTTCCCATATCCTTTCCAACATTTGTTGCTACTTGATAATTCTTGATAATTGCCATTCTGACTAAGGTGAGATGGACTATCAGTGTGATTGTAATATGCATATCTCTAAGTGCTAGAGATGTTGAACATTTTTTCATATATTTATTGACTATTCTTATTTCTTCTTTTGAGAAGAGTCTGTTTAGTTCCTTTTCCCATTTATTAACAGGGTTATTTGTTTTTTTGGTGTTAAGCTTTTTGAGTTCTTTGTATATCTTGGAAATTAATGCCTTATCTGAAGTGCAGGTGGCAAAGATTTTCTCCCATTCTCTAGACTCTCTTTTCACAATCTTGATTGTTTCCTTTGCTGTGAAGAAGCTTTTTAGTTTGATACCATACATTTATTGATTTTTAAATTTTACTTCTTGTGCTTATGAGTCTTCTTAAGGAAGTCAGTTCCTAAGCCAACAGGTTAGAAAGTTGGGCCTACATTTTCTTCTAGTTGGTTAAGGGTCTCTGGTCTAATGCCTAGGTCCCTGATCAACTTTGAGTTGAGTTTTGTGCAAGGTGAGAGTTAGGGCTTAAATTTTATTTTACTACAAGCAGATTTCCAATTTTTCCAGCACCATTTGTTGAAGAGGCTATCTTTTATCCAATATATGTTTTTGGTGCCTTTGTCTAATATGAGGTAACAGTATTGTGTGGGTTTGTCTCTGTGTCTTCTATTCTATTCCCTTGGCATTCTTGCCTGTTTTGGTGCCAATACCATGCTATTTTTATTACCATAGCTCTTTGATATAATTTAAGGTCTGGTATTGTGATGCCTCCTGCTTTACTTTTCTCTCTAAGAATTGTTTTGTCTATTCTAGGCCTTTGTTTGCCAAGGACATGATCCTATATTTAGAAAACCCAAAAACTCCATGAAAAAAGTTCTATAACTCATAATTCAGCAAAGTAAGAGGATACAAAATTAACATCTGTAAATCAATTGTATTCCTATACACCAGTGATGAATAAGCTGAAAGAGAAATTAGGAAAACTCTCCTATTCACAATAACCTCAAAACATAAATAAATAAAATACCTGGGAATCAATCTAACAAAGGAAGTTAAAGGCATCTACAATTAAAAACTACAGAACACTAAAGAAAGAAATTGAAGAAGACTTAGAAGATAGAAATATCTCCCATGTTCTTGGATAGGCAGAATTAACATTGTCAAAAATGCCATACTACCAAATGTGTTATACAGATTTAATGCAATTCCTATTAAAATTTCAATGTCATTCTTCAAAGAAATAGAAAAAGCTTGCTGATTTTCTTGCTCTCTGCTACTCCATTGTAAGGAAGGGCTAGTCAGAATGACTTTATTATTACTACTTCAAGTGGAAATCAGGCTGAGTTTTCTGAACTTTTCATAAGCAAATATAAACAAAGATATTAGTATCAAAGTAGATATAGATGATACAGATATATGGATTTCATGTAAGTGTGGTATGTATAAAGCTATGCTCAGAATATGCTCAGCAAACACGTTACATTTGTCAAGTGAGACTTTAATCAACGGAAGTAAATGTACCTGCTACTTAGAGCCACTGAGTGAGTTAAGAGCCATCCACTTCTTACAATCACCATCACAGAGCCCAGGGTTCTGTGAAGCCTGATGGTGGAGAGGTTGAGCTTTGGAGTCAAGCTGCCTGGGTTTGATCACTGTCTCCTGCTCTTACTACCATCTGTGTGTCCTTGAGCTACTGATTTGTTCTTCCTGAGACTTGGTTTTCTTGTCTCTAAAGTGGAGATTTTAATAATACTCCAGAGTATCATTTTGGTGATTAAAAAAAGATAATGTCTAAAAAGCATTCGATTAATATTGGGCACTTACCACCATAAGCCAGACATGCCTCTAAGGGCTTCTAATAGCTTTACGTGTAATTGATTTATTTTCTCCTCCTTGACTTAAAGATTCACAAAGGAAATATGTAAAAGGCAAAGGTATAAGTGACAAATCCAATGTGAGATATGGGTTTCAAAGGTCAAATGGATTCTATTCCGATTCTCCTGTGTATTTTACAATAGCTCAGAATCACTTCTGAAGTGATCTCTGGAAGGTACTTAGAGACATACTTGTAAGGGGTGCTATTTTTCAATGTCTTAACTTTTTTAATAAACAATGACTCATTGCCCAAATAAAATTGTTTCTTTCTCCTGTTGTTTCCTCTAACAAAGAAATTTCATGCTGGTAGAATTATCCTATATTAAGATCTCTTTATCTTATTTTGAACAGTCATAATACAGGTCTAGAGGAACATATTAATGAGAAAATGGATCTCAAATGAAGGATATGATAATATGGCAGAGGTGCTTAGTTATCACTGTAAGAGTGATTGTTACCTTTCACTAGTTGCTCATCTTTGTACAGAAATACAAGGCACTGAAGTAAAATGTGTAAGATGATATTTTTGGGTAATACTTTTTGTTTGTCTGTATATGTCCCCTTTCATTTCACCTCATCCAATTAAAATGTCAAAGCAGAAGGAGAAATGCAGACCAGGGAAATGAAATTTTCTCTGTAGTTACCAGTGTGATCCCACATCTCCTTTCCCTCATTCCCAAACATGCTGTTGCCTTAATGTCTGGAACCGCACTGATCAAACAGTTATCCATGAGCCACATGTGCTACTGAGTACTTAAAGTGTGACTAGTTTGAATCAAGATGTGTTGCAACTGTGTACAGGGTTTCGATAGTGTGCTATAATTAATGTAAAATGTCTCATTAATTTTTATATTGATTACATGTTGAAAAGATAATATTAGGATATACCACATTAAACAGAATATTATTAAAGTTAAATTGTATGTATTTTAACTTAAGTTTTTAAAATGTGGCGTCTACAGAACTTAAACTTGAATGTGCAACTCCCATTATGTTCTTATTAACATCACTGGTCTAGCACCTGGATCAACTCTGAGAGTAGAGGGGCAATCTTCAGAGGACTGAGGTTAATTTTCACAGTAGCCAGGTGAGGTAGGCTGTATCAAAATAAATTAAACTGAGTTACTAAAATAAATTTCTGTTTCTTACATGCATGAGTTTTTGGTTTGATATAACTGTTACATATGCCTGGGCTCATTTAATCTTCCTAACAACCCCAAGGAAATATTATTTCTACTTTAAAGCTTGAAAAAACTGAAAACTGGAAACTGATAGACTAACCCAAAATCACACAGCTACATACTGGATTGAGGCAAAGAAATCTGCCTCTGAGTCCTTTTTAAACACCATGCCCTACTGTTTCCCTAGAGTATATTCTCTGCAATAAAATGACTACCAAAATCAGGTACTTGGCATATTTCTATACTTTTTTTTCTTCAAAGAATAAATAAAATCTAAATTGTCAGTCATGTTGACTTTTCCAAGATGACTCAATGTGAATTCCCAAGTCTGGAAGATAGAATGAGAAGACTCAAATTCTATATTCAAAGAGGTGTTTAGGTACTTTCATATTCCATTCTTAAAGAATAGAAAATAACCTACATACAATAATATATCATCATTATATTTGCATATTTCCCCACAGTTTACAAAATGCTTTCATATAAATGATTTCTTTAATGAAACCTGGGGGCTGGGAAAGGTTGAGAGACTGGCACAGGGTCTAACAACTCACAAATCTTATGAGTCTAAGACATGTGCTCTTGCCACAGTACCATGTTATGTTCCATAACATGACATGGAGACAATTAGCAAAATGAAGGCAATGATATGATCTAGGAAGCTAGAGGGAGGGAGAGAAGCTGAGGCATTGAACCCAGAGAGGAGTCATGAAGAGAAGAGAAGATGGATTAGAGATTTTGAATGCAGAGGGCACAGGACTTGGTGCCTGATAAAATGCTTGTCATGATCAATTTTTTGTGTCAACCTGACTGGGCCTTGAAGTGCCCAGATATTTGGTTAAATGTTATTTCTAAGTGTGTCTATGAGACTGTTTCTGGATGAGATTAGTATTTGAATTGGTAGACTGAGTAAAGTAGATTGCCTCCCCTAGGATAAGTGGGCATCAACACAACTTGCCAAGGGACTAAATACAACAAAAAAGGTAGAGAGAGGTGAAATTCACTCTCTCTGTCTTCAAGATGGGATACATCTTCCCCTGTACTCAGACTGGAACTTATACCATCAACTCTCCTCATTGTCAAGCCTTTGGACTCAAACTGGAACTATATCACTGGCTGTTCAGGGTAACCAACTTGCCAACTGCATACCATGGGGTTTGTCGGTCTCCATAATCATGTGTGTGTGTGTGTGTGTGTGTGTGTGTAAATACACATATATATTGTATCAAATCATAGATACTATTGATTTTTTTTCTCTATAGACTCTTGACTAATGCAATGCTCGAGGAAAGCGAGAGGGAGCAGGCAATGGTGACCAGGTTTCTGTTTTGGCAACTAGACATGGTGGGAGGAATTAGTCATTGACCAATATCAATACTAAAAAGGTCAAAAGAATCTTTTCAATTTTCCAATGATGATAGTTTTCCACTTTGTGCTTGCTACAATTTGCACTTTGTAGCAAGCACAAATTCATCAAAGCTACAGTTTTTCCAGACTCACAAACATGTATATTTATTTCTCTTTCTCCAAGTGGGTTTGGTCCCTCCTGCATAATTTTCCTCACTCTGTTAAGTTGATGATGCTGAGTTATTAAAAGGACTTAAATCTTGTTGTAAGTAGCATATTAGTTGTGTCAAACATTTAAGAAAGAAAAAAGAAGCACTATAAAAATCCTGGAAAGGTTGACTCTTACTCTTAGTAAGAGTGTAGAAAGGTCAGGCAAAGAGAGAACATTACAAGATTTTATTTCTTCTCAATTATTCTAAGACTACATGGGGCTTCCAGTTATGCTGTGGACACAAGATGGCCAGGGCTTTAGTTTAACTCACAGTTCCAAGTCCTGTTTTTAAATTGTGCACTTGACTTCATGTGAAAGATCAAATGCTGAAGTCTTGAAACACACACACACACTTTGCAGGTACTTCAGAGAGAAGTGCCTACTTATGTCACTGAAAGGAAATTGGTCAGTTCTTCACTTCCTAGGAGGTCATTTGTGGATTTCTTTTTTCTCCCTTTCTCTTCTGTTAATGGCTTCCTTTAATGTTGGCTTAGCTTTGAGGATTTCTCTGAAGAGATCCTAGTGAAGGTCAGAAGGAAAATGAAATACTCTAATGTTCCTCAGTCAATGAAAAAAAAAAAGGTTTGTAGAGAAGCAAATTGTCCACAGCAGCCATACAAAATTTTCAAACATTCTAGCACCCAGAAATATTTTTACCCCATGTGCTACATGGTATTGACCAACTTTTCTCATCTCAATACTGTGGTTGGACAGAGCTGGTGCAAGTGAATGCAGGCAACCTGAGTAAACACAGACCCAGTAAAGGAACTCAACCGCATTGTAATATGCCCTCATTTCTACATATAACTAGGAAGTTACATTTCCGAGTCTTTAGAGATGGCATACAAAATGAAAACGAGGGATTTCACATTTTTAAGTTGTAAAACCTGCCTTCAAATAAAATCTTTTACTAAATTTTAAGAGTATAAATCAAATCCAAGTTGAAAGCTAGAATGGGCTCCCTATTCAATCCTTTTTGTCCCTTTCAGGGTCCCTGAAAAAATTAATGGGACTATAGAGAAAGTTTGAAAACTACTCATTCAAACAAGATGTAGAGTACATCGTAAACTCATTCATGCATAATAATAGTCAATATGTTGAAGTGCCTTTATTCTGGGCCTGAGGTTAAATGCAAATGTTTTCATTCTGTAAATAATCAGTTGATATGGTAGATGGAAGAAACATTTTTTAATAAAGACTCCCATATGTTCAGTTGGTAAATAAAATCTTTTTATATTGTTGCCTAAGATGTCTAGTTATGATTACTCTAGATTAGGAAGGATCTCACGAGAAAGTTATTTAGAGATATCCATTTCTAGATATAAATCCTGAAATCCACTAGGTATAAAATATCTAGTAACGGGAGGTATGGAAATACACACACGTGCACACACACACACACACACACACACACACACTTTAACATCAATGGAAGAGGTAAGAAAAAAAAAATTGGAGGCTAAGAACAAAGCAAAATAAACCAACCCATGAAGGAAAATGAATACTGAATCTGCCACATGCTCTGAATTCATGTAGAGAACTCCATGACCAAGAGTTTCTGCACGTAGCAAGGAGGGTACTGATCTAAGTCATGGGGTTGAACAGAATAGACATATTCAGAGTTTAAACCACATCCAGCCAAGATGGCAAGTCTTGAACTTGCTTGTGAAATTAGTTGTTAAATTTTGCAAGCTGGTTGGCTTCCCATGGTGACTTTTAATATGCCATGGTTGAAGTATTTTCGCTACATAAGTATGCATTTTCTTCCCAATCATTGCCAAACATTTACTAGTACATGTGTATCTACTTTAATAACAAAAGGCATGACTTAAATTAATTGAAAATTCCCATAGAGAGGTAAATAACAAAGAAAAGTATCTGTTGTTCTAAATTCTGGATAGATTATATTTAAAATGAAATCAAAACAATACATCTTCCCCTGAGATTTCAATGCTACCTATGACTCTCAACATACTTATTCTTGAATACATAGAATTTGCATGATTCAAAAAAATATCTAAGGTAAAATTTGTAAGTTAAAACTTTAAAATCTTGAGCTGATTCAGGGGAGGTGATAGATGAGCCTTTTAAAGCATCTTGTGTCAAAAAGCAAGGAAGTGATTGAAAAATGAGAGGACTTATCAACATGCCACATACTCAGTTTGAACATACTCCTGGTCAAATCTGTGACAATTCTTCTCATATGAATACCATGGGATATTACTCAGCAATAGAAATGAGGAAACTATTGGCTCCCACAACAATGAAGGTAAATTCTAAATTCATCATGCTAAATGAACAAAAGGAGACATGAGAGACTATGTACCATGCAATTTCCTTTATATAAAGCATTTAAAAAGGCAAAATTCTTGTGACATAAACATATTCATTGTTGACAGGATCCATATTAAAGGGTGGTAAATTGACCCCCAATGGGTACTAGGGAAATTTTTAACATAATGAAATTATTCTGTGTTATTATTAGGTGGTAACTTCCTCAGTAAAGCAGATGAAGAGGAAAAAAAAATAAATGAAAGCTGTTGTCACACTTCTAACATCAAACCAAGTAGACTTTTAAGATAACAAGCACTGTTGTGCAAAAATAGACATTTCTTTAAGATGAAGGAATCAATCAGCTAGGGAAATGTTAGAATTCCAAAGCTGCATGCCCCAAATAATATAGCTTCACTCTCTGTATAAAACAAAAATTCTGAGAAGAAGAAATACACAATTCCACAATCATAGTGAGATCATTAGAATCTTCTCCAGCAGCTGTTAGAATAAGACACTGTCCACACAAAATCAGGAAAGTAACAAAACGTTGGTAACAAACTTGGTCTTATTGACATTTACCCAACCTTATGCCCAACCACTGCAGAGTACACAGTTTTTTTGATTGCCTATAAAATATTAATCAAAATAGATCATATTCCAGGTCAAAGAACACTTCTCAACAAATTTTAGAAAATTGAAATGATTCATGGTGTAATCTCCGAACACAGTGGAAATAAACTAGGAAAAACGTTAAGAAAATTACCTAGAAAACCTCCAACTACGTCTGTGTATAATAAATAATGTATCTGGTGTTTTTCCTTGGCATCAGATTCCTGGAATCGCCTGATGGGAGGCTGTCCACCTGATACCACTTCTGATGATTATGTTGCCAGCATACTTGAGCATCAGTTCAGGTTAGTGAGGTAACTCATGCGGAGTCATTAGTACTCAGAAAGGGCTGGTAAAGTCAGAAAAAGCAGGTTCCTGATGAGAGGGCCAGAACTTCCAGCACTGTGCCTCAACCTCCAGAGAGGAGACTGTTCAGTTTTAGTCAATGATTTAGTCAGCATAACTTCATGGTGAAACTTTGATAAAACTCTGCACACTGAGGCTCAAGAGAGAGCTCCCTGGTATGTTGTGAGTGTGAAATAGAAGCTCCCCCCTGCGTTCTGTTCTCTTCTAGACCTGCCCCATCTATCTGGCTGTTTATATGCATTCCTTATAATAAAATGCTAAGTGTGAGCAGACTGCTGTCACAAATTCTGTGACTCATTCCAGCGAATTATCAACACCAGAGAAGGTTGTGGGACACCCTGAACTTAAAGTTAGTTGGGTAGAAATGAGGGTGGCTTGAGGACCTTGGGACTTGGGCTTGGCATCTGAAGAGAAGGCTGTAGTGTGGGACTGAGTCCCTTCACCTGTAGGGGCTGTGCTAACTCTGTGTAGCTGGCATATTTAGAATCGAATTGAATGGTAGGACAGTTGGTGTTGGAAAGCAACTTGCAAGTTAATAACTACATCTCTTAAAAATTCATGGGTTTAAAAGAAACAACAAATGCTTGTTGAAAAATATTTTGAACTAAATTATATTGAAGACCCATCATACTAAAATTTATAGAATGCAGCTAAGCAGTGCTTAAAGGGAAATTAGTAGACATAAGTGTACATCAGAATATGGAAAGAGAAGCTGAAAACTGCTTATCTAAATTTCCATTTCAGGAAGCTGGAAAAGAATATTGAGACCAAAAATGCAGAAGGAAATAGTTAAGAGGAAAATTCAAAGAAATAGAAAGCAAGCATACTATAGAGAAAAAACATTTGAAACTAAAGTTGATTCTCAAAAAAATGTAGTAAAATTGACTAAACCTACAAGAATTGTTCAAGAAAAAGAGAGAAGAAAATACAAGTTAACAAAATAAATTAAATATGTCTTTATAGTTCCTACATAAATAAAAAGTATTTAAAATTGATATTAAATACATTATACTAAATTATTAAATAATTTCAATAAAACAAGCAAATTCCTAAAAAAAATAGAACTTACCAAAATTTTCATAATCTGAATAATGCAGTATCTACTAAAGAAACTGGATGTACTGTTGGGATTCTCTCTGCCATGTCCTGCATGGGGGAGGAAAGGGTTAACTGCTGGAGGAGGATGTTGGTGATTTTTCTGTCTATTATCCAAAAAACTTACCTACTCAGTGAACACACAAGAGCCAATACTCTTTGTATGAGAGGTGGTGTGTCTGGCCATACCAACTCTGGCCTCTTTACAATAACCAAGTCACCCAAATCTCCTTTATTTATAATATGCAGGTAAAAGTGGTCAAGGACCAGTGGAGCTTCTTCTATGATGGACAGAATAGGGCAGAGTTAGGGGAGCCATCCTCTTAGGGGGAAAATTCCAGAAGGAGACAGGGAACCACTCCCACACAGCTCCACACACTTCCTGGCAGTTCCTAGAAGCCAGTCCTCTGTGCCATGTGGCTTAACCTAGTCTGATTCTGCTGAATAAGAACAGCTTCCCACAATGTACAGTTTAAAACTTTCTCACAAAGAATCCCAGGCCCAAATCACTTCAGCATTCATCTTCCAAATGTTTCAGAAACAAGTGGCATGTCAATTTCACACAAAAAAATTCTTCCAGAAAATAGGGAAAATAGGGAAGGCTTCCTAAGTAATTTCATGAAGTTAAAATAACTGTTATACTGAAAGCTAACCAAAACATTGCAAAGAAAAGTTGCAAGCTGGTCTCTTTCATAAATGTATATGTAAAATTCCCAACTGAAAGGTTAGCAAATAAGTCTATTGATAGACAAGTTGAATAATTACCATCACATTTTAATATTGCAGACATCTCAAAGTATTTTTCACATTCATTAATAAAATTAGAGTAGTCAGATATGCACTATTTGGTGCACTAGTAAAAAGCATACATTTATATATTGTGATTTATATTTTAACAACTATATTTTGACAGAAATAGCTTCCTGTTAAATTAAATAGTGTTTTATGTAAAATGATTCCTTTTAATAGTACATATTCCATTTTGTATATTTAAAAGACTAACTCCAAGAAAAGCATAATTCTATCAGCTTCACCAGATTGCCAGTGACAAGTGGCACAAAAAAAACCACTAAAATGCCCTTGGTTTAGAGTGACACCCACAACTAACGAGGCCCATCCCCATGATTAGAGCATCCAGTAGAAATAAGAGTAGGGACTTAGCCTTGAAAATGAGCTGATAACAAAATGACTTACACAAAATGTAGAAATTGAACAAATAAATGGGTGGCAGGGGGTGAGCCCAGCAACAGAGAGAAAACAGAATCTATGCAGAGAGCAGACAATTAAAAGTGAAAACTCATAGTTCATATTCTAAAGTTGACAAAAAATTAAACAAGAATGGATCATTACATGTAAATAACATTCAGATCATTTTAAATACTTTTAGAAAGTAATTTCTCATAATTAGGAAAGAAAAAAATAGAAAGTGAAAGACAAAGTTGAAGAAATCTCTCAGAAGAGTTGGAAACTTTAATGTGAGCTCTTGTTCATCTTAACATTGATATATATGGCTACACATAGAAAAATTATAGATACATATATATACATGAGATAGTATACAAACTTGTATTTCCTTGCTCTGACAGACCAGAGGTATGGGAATAAAGACACCCCAGTAGCAACAAGTCATTGAAATGGCTGATTCTTGTACTGGAGTGGAAAATATTCATAAGTCTAGAAAATCTTGTAGAAAGGAACAATGTAATTAAGCACACGTGTGTGCACACATGAAAGGGGCACAGGAGCTCCATGACGTCAAAAACAGAGGACTTTCAGCAACAAACTAAATAAAACACTATTGAATTATGACCCAGAGCCTAAATTATATATCCATAGTTTGATACAGCTATAAATAAATGAAGGAAGGAGAAGAAAGACTCCTCTTTTTTTTCTTTACTTTTTTTTCTTTTGGTACCACGGTTTGAACTCAGGGGCACTTGACCACTGAGCCAATCTCCCAGTCCTATTTTGTGTTTTATTTAGGGACAGGGACAGGGTCTCACTGAGTTGCTTAGAGCCTCACTATTGTTAAGAGATGCTTCCTTTTTTAAATTACAAGCAAGTTGTGTGGATGATCCCTCTGCATAGAAATTGAGTGCAGTTTTCACTCCTTCAGTACAGACTGTGCACAGTGACTTCATCCAAAAATGCAGTATCAAAAGGAGGGGTAAAGAGATTTCAGTGGTAAAACCTGACAAATACTTCCCCAGTCTGGTGACCAAGATCAGTATCTACAATGGAAATCATGGTGACAGCATGCATCTTAACATGATGTGGTGGAAATGGTACTTCTCTCTGTGATCCTTCTCCCTGCTATGTCTTAAATGTGTCTTCCAAAGTTCAGGTGTTGGAAACATCATCCTCAAGGCAATAGTGTTGATAGGTGGGATCTTTAAGAGGTGATCTGAGTAATGGTTGATGCAGTTACTGCAGGATTGGGTTTCTAAAAAAAAGATGAGTCGGCCCCTCCATCTCTTGTGCATTTGCACACAGCATGTTCACACTGCATGTCTGCTTGCTTTTCTGACTTATGCCCTGGGGCAATACAGCAAGAGGACCCTCACTAGATGCTGGTACCTTAATATTGAATTTCTTGGTCTCCAAATCTACAAGAAACAAATTTCTTCTCTTTATAAATTACCTAGTCTGTGGTATTCTGTCATGGTAACACAAAATAAACTGAGACACTAACCAAAGCTCAGACTTGGGAATGATGAAAAAAAATCAGACAAGTTTCAACAGAGAAGCATGCTAAAAAATACTGAACTAGCATTCCTCAGTGTTGACAAGGTCATCAGGAATAAAGAATGTCTAAGAAACTGTCATGGCTAGTAGATATGATGTCTAGATAATAATAATGTGCTATCTTGAATGCAATCCTGGAGCAGGAAATCCTTAAAAACTAAGGAAACCTGAAAAAACTATGGACTTTAGTTAAATGTATCAATACTGATTCATTAATTGTAATACATATTACACTAATGCAAGATATTAATAATGGTTGGAAACTGAATAAGGAGGTATATGCAAACTTTATACTATATCTCAGATTTTCTATAAATTTAAAACTGTCCTAAAAATGCTGATCTTAAAATTTAATGGATAATAAAAAGACTATGTAAATTCATTATATGTGAATACTACAATAAAATGACAGCCTTTCTACTGAGGATATTACTGCCAAAAACAAACATAAAAATAGATTATAAGATAAATAATACTACAATATTATTAGAGCTAAAGAGGGTCCATGCATAATAACAAAAGCTTCAAATCACTATGCTGATATAGCAATTCTAAATCCATGTGCACCTAAAATATAGACTCATATACCTAAAGCAAAATTCGACAAAACTATCAAATAAATACTTAAACTGTGTGGGGGCTGAGTGTGATCATGGGATTCACTGTCCTTCCTGGATGCAGCATATATCATAGGACCAGCTGAACTTATAGAGCACAAAGTCTGGCCAGGCCCCTTCACCTCAAATCAGAAAGACCACCCAACCCCAAATAAGCCTTTCATGTGACCCAACATAGTTCAACTTCCTTCTCTGGACAATTCCACTGCTCTCCTTTCTCACAGATATTTTCTCAGAGGAGACATTTATTAAACTTCCTGCACTCCAATCTTTCTTGCCAGAATGCAAATAGCATAAGTGTCCTGCTATTGAGTGGAGCTATCCGAAATGTTTGAATATGTAATATGAAACAAAAATACATCTACACAAATATTCCCTTTATACTTTCACCAATAGTTTACATGTACATATGGAAATTTAAGTTAACATTTACTTGGTATTTCATTTATTTAAAACACATTTCTGTTATCTATAATGCATAGGTATTAGGAATGCAGAGATGATTAAAATGACCTCTGATCATAAGGAGCTGCCAATTAAATGCAAAAGAAAGAGAATTTTATGGGGGAACTTTGGCTCACCACAGAACAAACAGTATAGAGAATCAAATGTGGATATTAGTCCACGTTTTAGCATCCATGTGTTATGTTGCGTTGCAGAGTTTATCTGGGAACAGCACCAGTTAATTCTGGCCGGATCCTGATTACTTGTAGAAAGTAATTGTAGATGGTCTGGAAAAAGAGCTTGAAACAGGAGTATAAAGGACTTTGAATGCCAGATAAGATGATAAAAAATCAAGGAAAATTTGAGTAAATGAGTGATGACTTCAAATATGTGTTTCATGAAGATTAGCCAAAGGCCTGCAATCAGAAATTATAAATCCAATTCTAACTATTTCTAGATGCTGTGTGTCTTCAAATAAATTGTGCCACCTCTCAGTGCTTTGAATTTTTCATCTGGAAATAAACCTGGAGTTTAACTACTTTTCTTAAATAAAGCATTGATTTACCCATTATGCATACATTGAGAATATATTATCTGGTTATTAATAGATTTTCTGTCTTGAAACTATGGGATGATTGGTCACTTTATTCTCCCCACCTGAGACCTCAGAGAATGTAATGAGTGATTCTGTTCTAAAATGGAACTCTTAAGTTCTAATTGTGTGTGTGTGTGTGTGTGTGTGTGTGTGTGGTGGAGGTGGTAGAGGTGAGATATGTCCTAATGGTTCTCAACGATATTAGCTGCTATTAATATTAGAGATTTCCTATGTTACAATTGCAGTACTAAGTGCTTAAACACATCGTCCCACTTAACCAACACAATACTCTTATAAGAAAGGTCCTGGGGAACATTGCAACATTTGTCCACACATCTGTTGTAAAGATGTTACTAGAGCAGGCTTCATGACTATACAACGAAGGTATTCACCCCAAATGCAGTGACTGGAAGATTCTGATTGTAATCAGCTAATTCAGAGTCAGCAGATGCTGGTCTACATGCAGTTAACTGATGTGGGAAAAGGGGCAGAGTTCAATCCCAAGCTGACACCCTCCTCATTTTAAAAGGATGAGAAGTGTTTTTGGAGTCTAGCCTGGGAAAAGAAGTAAGGATGACTCATTCACTAACTTGCTGAATAGCAGAAAGTTGAACCGTGCATTGGTCACCAATGTCGGAGGAAATAGATTCTTCTACATTGTTTTATAATTCAGAAATGTATCATGAACAAAGAAAATCCCTCATTTTTTATTTATGATGGGATTTAATAATCCCAGTTCTCCAACTGGGCAGAAGCAGCCAGCATTCAAATAAACCCTTCAATCTATCCGAGCCTCTGTTTCCTCTTCTCCAAAATAAGAATGGTCCCTAACTCAAGGGATGAAAGTGAGCATTAGAAATAATGGGTGCTAACATGGAGAAAGTTATGAAAATGTGATGGAAAAAAATAGGATACCCTCTTCAGGCTCACATGTTGGGGTCTATGAGGTGATTCAACCCCTATCTCACACTTTGTTCAGCACTCTCACCAATTTCCTACCTGCTACTTTTTACAGCAGCTAAACTTAGCTGTTTGTAGCTCTCCTACACCTGATATTCCCTCATGATACTGAGACCCTTCTTTCTGTGTTAAGCTAATTCATTATATCCTTCATGAAGTCTTCTATTATTAGACCAGTTCTCTGGAGCAACAGAATTGGTATCCTGTGAATAGCTACAGGATATCTATGTGCATTTATCTGTCTTCTAATAAGATATCTATATGTCTAGGTCTAGATTTAGATACAGATACAGATAGACTTATGGGAATTGGCTCATGCAATGAAGGGGACCAAGAAGTTCCCCATAATTGCATGAGCCAATGACAGAGTTATAAAAGTCTACTATCTATAAGCTGGAGAACAAGGAAAGTTTCAGTTCAAGCCTAAAGACCTTAGAACAAAGTGTTTGGGGAAGAGGGGTGGGGGAAAGGTAATGATGTAAGTCCTAAGGTATTATGGTTTGAGAACTAGGAGTTGTCCAAAGGTGGCAGAAGATGGATGTCCAGCTTTAGAAGACAGAGAAAATTCTTCCTTTCTCCCTTCTTCTGCCTCTTTATTCCCTTTAGGCCCTCAATGGATTGGATGATTCTCACCCACACTGGAGAGGGTGGTCTTTTTACTTAGCCTACCAATTCAAATGCTAATCTCTTCCAGAAAACACCCTCACACACACCCAGAAACAACGTTTTACCAGCTCTCTGGGCATCCCTTTGCCCAGTCAAGTTGACACAAAATTATTACATCTTCCTTTTTCACCCCTCTGTTATTAACAGATTTTTGTTGTAGAGATTTTCTAAAAGTAAAATTTTTCTTCATTCATATCAAAGAGCATGCTGCTGTTGTGATGATTCCATGGTACCTCATGGCAAAAAATTAAAATTTACTATGATTTAAATTTACCTTTTACCATTCCTGTGATATTTATCATTTCATTTTGCAGTATCTATTGACTTTGTCTACTGGTTCCCCCTGAGAGGCCTCAGGAGGTTAGAGATGACACCTTTAAATGTAGATGGTACTTGAAGCACCAAGGCTAAGCTGCAATGCTTCTGCATAGCTTGTCCTCCTCTCCACACTGACTCCAGGCCCAGAAGTAGTCACCTCATGGCAGAAATCACTCTCTGAGTTGAAAAACATGTTTCTGGCACCATCTGACTGTTTTTTACCTTGAGTAAGTCTATATGCTGTTTAAGTGGTTGTAACACCAGGATAAGGTAGAGACACGTTTGCTTAAGGGATTTTAAAGGATATTAGTGGTCATGGTAGT
Organism: Sciurus vulgaris; assembly: GCF_902686455.1. Taxonomy (NCBI): domain Eukaryota; kingdom Metazoa; phylum Chordata; class Mammalia; order Rodentia; family Sciuridae; genus Sciurus; species Sciurus vulgaris. Next base: position 40,210,912 of record NC_136476.1, read on the forward strand.
TGACTCTCCAGCAGCATTCCATCCCTGGATAATTAACCTAAGACAGTGGTTTTCAAATTTAGCCATATGTTAGAATCATCTGGGAAACTTTTGAACTCTAAATGCCTTGGCCACACCCCAGACCAATTAAATCACAAATCAGAAGGTTGTATACAAACATTTACATTTTTTAAATTTTCCCAGGTAATTACAATGCACAGCTGAGACTGAGAATCATGTCTTAGTAGTACCATGACTTTTGCCAGCAATTAGTTTATGAATTAGCACATGATCCAGTTCTGGTCAATAAAATGCAAGACAAAGGATGTAGGAAAGTTTAGAAAGACTTTCTTCCCCAAAAAAGAAACACAAAAGGCAAATGGCCTTATTAAAAGTCCAAGGCTAAAATCATCACACAGAGGCACAGCTACCAAACCAGAGGAAAATGGAACCAAAACATGTAGTATGCCCAACCTCTCACCTTCCAGGAATTGGAAATAATAAATATCATTATTACATAAATCAGATCCACAGTTTTTCTGTAATTAGAAACTAGGCATGCTAAGTGATTTGCTCCAAGAGCAAAACTTATTTTACTCCTGACTTCTGCAATTCAAGTTCCCAAGGCTGGATACGTGTGAGAATGAGGATCACTTGGGAGAGCTTCAGAAAAAAGTCAACTCAGTCTCTACCCTAGACCTCCTCAATCAGAATCTCTGGAGTCCAAACCCATGAAACTCAATCTCTACAAAGCTCACCAGAAGATTTCAAAACAATCAGCCTGTACACTGGTATTTGGGAATATCAGTGGGAGAGGGAGAGAAAATGATAAAAGTAGCAATATATCTTGCTATATAAGATGGAAAGAACTTTAAACATTATCTAGTATGGCTTTGTCTCCTCACAGATACAGCAATTGAGGCCCAGAGAAATAAAATCATTTGCTCTAAGAGAAACATTTGTTCTTTGACACCAATAAAAAAATGTACAACCGTATTTACATGATTTGTAGACTCTATTTGGTATATGAACCAGCTTGAAAATTTCCTGAACTATATATGAAAAGACGTGTATATGATGTTGGCTAACAAGAAGCTGACATAAATACTTGTTTCCTGCACTGCTTAAGTTCAAAGACATTATGAGTTAGTTCCATTGGAATTTTCTTGTCCTTTTTTCTACCAAGGTATAGTGTCATTAGAAACCAATAATCTGGGGAGAAAATTGCCAATGGTTCAAATAATATCTCCTCTCAGTTTTCCATGATTGTCCAGTATCTATTACCATCTTAGATTTTCCTTCAGATATTTTTCTCTGCCTTAGAATTCTTTAACATGCTAATAAGAACAGATGGACCAGATGAAAATTTCTATTTAGGTTGGTAATTCTTATCCCACATACCAACCTCTGTAGAATGTCCCTTTATATTATACCACCAGTAAGGAAAACAAAGCCCATCAGAGGGCTGGGGAGATAGCTCAGCTGGTAGAGTGCTTGCCTCGCAAGCACAACGCCCTGAGTTCGATCCCCAGTACCGCAATAAAAAGAAAGAGAAGGAGCCAAAGCCCATCAGAATAACAAATACACCTTAACTTTCCTTTCTATTTTGAAAGGAGATGGAAATTAGAATGTACTCATCAATTAGATTCATGCCTACAGCTAAATTCTAAGTGGCTACTAGAAGGCAAAAGTCAGCATGCTATTTCTGAGTAGTAGTAATATACCTTCTTCATATTTCCTAAGACTTTTGACATTATCAGAGTGGAATGATGGGTCTCAGACAGTCCTGTTATTCATGGGTTTCTTAACAGCTCAGAATCTGAAGAATGAGTACGTAAGATATTTTTCTCTATGCCTAGGTTACTTTGGAATTGGATCATGGTTGTGACTGTGCACATGGAGGTAGAATGTTCCTTTAAGTCTGATGGATAAAATAATATTTGCAAATAAACAAATTTTAAAATATTGGTATTATCAGATTATGTTTTCCTACTTCTAGGATTTTGCCTTCTATCTCCATCCTCTCAGTCCTATCCTCAAGGGACTTTGAGCTACTCAAACTCAATACATGGGCCCTCTTCGAAGAGGTTTCCTTTTCTGGTTTTCTGATTTCTGTGTTTTCATCACAAAATCCTAGGAGTAGGAAAACATAATCTGATAATACCAATATTTTAAAATTTATTTATTTGCAAATATTATTTTATCCATCAGACATAGGGTAAAGTGAGAATGTATGGGGAATACTTACATGAATAAAAATACAAGAGATGTGTTGAAATGCGGTATAGGCAGGGTAGTATCTTTGTATTAAAAACCTGATAACCTCTATGACAGTAAAAGTCCAAATTAGTGTTTTCCAAAGTATATTCTGCAGGATAATGATTCTGCAGACTTTCAAATAAAGTTAGATGAAAACTAAATAAGGAAGTAGTATTGGGAAAATTGAGTTAAGTAAGGAGTGTGACTCTCCAAACGTGAGGCTCAAATATGATGACTTTTCCACACATATTTGGCCACATGATTTTTTAAATAAGATTTTTATTGGTACAATTTTATTATATATAGTAGTGGGATTCGTTATGCCATAGTTAGACATACACATAACAATTTGACCCATATTTTTCCCCAGTACCTTCCCTTTCCCTCCTCTTTGCCCTCCCCCTAACTCACTTGCTGTTCTCTACTGATCTCCCTCCTGTTATTATTATTTCAGTTTGTGCATTATGATTGTGTGTGTGTGTGTGTGTGTGTGTGTGTGTGTGTGTATGCAAGATGCATTAGTAGTATGTTCACACATGGACATAGCATAGTCAGTAGATTTTGTACCCCTTTACTTTCCATGTCCTCCCCTCCTTTGCCCTCAATCTCCTTCCTCTACTCTATCCTCTATTCTATCATTCTCCCTGCTATTTTCATAAGATCCCTTTCTTTTTTATTCCTTTATTTTTTTCATAATCACTATTTTTTAACAGACATTTTACAGAAATCAGGAACCACAATAAAGATGAAGTCGTTCACCAGTTGGAGGTGAAAAGAAATGGATTTCTAAAAGTAGGAGCAGAGCTGAGGCAAATGGCTGGGATAACCCAGGTAACTATCCCTGCAGATAAGTAGTTTTGGAATGATTCCACCCACAGGTGCCCCAGAAGCAGAGCTGTTCTTCTGAGAACCCTCAAGGTTTACTGGCTGTCCCTAATTACAGAAAAATGCGTCTACATATTCTTTGTAGAATATGCATAGCTTATTTGATTTAATTCTTAATAAAACACCTATTTCGATTTAAACACAATACACTCACACATGAGGCGAGACTACTATATACCTCCCAACAGGAGTCATACTTTCAATTGGTATCCAACAATTGAGCTCATTTTGTTACTGTTGCTGATGTCATGAATTTTGGTGCCAACTTTCCTATAAAGAGCTGGCTCTCAACCCTATTGACTGGAAGTTGCATAAGAGGATCAGAATGAGGCTCCTCTTTCTAACTCCAGCTTTCTCTTCGAGCATTAAAATCCCTACTGAATCCTTTATTGAATCTTGCCCTGTGCAAAGCACTTCTGTATAATCTCTTCCCTTTAAACAACCCTCTGCAGTAGCCATTATTATGTGCTTTTTCAGGAGAGGAAACTGGAGAGTCAAAGTACCATGCTAAGATCATACAGCTGACCCCCCACAAGCATGTGCTTTCATTAAAGTTGAAAAAAGAGCATGTCAATGGTCCCAAGAGGACAATAAAAAGGAACAGCTATGCCTGATAGTCTATTCTTTTGTTAAGTACCTAATAAGTTCAAAGTGGCAGCAACTTCTCTTTTCCTGTCTCTCTGGATTTGGTAAAAATCCTTCTAAATCCTCTATTCTCTTAATTGTCCAAATATACCAAACTCCTATAAAAATGATCAAATCTAATGTATGCATGTATTAGGATGGATAAGTGAAAAATATCTAAATAACTTTGCAATCAAACCCTTGGACTTATAAGTTGGTAACGCAACCATGGAAAAAACCCCAAATAAAAAATTAATGCATTAATGGTGTTTATGTTTTTATTACCCTGTAATTATATCATTCCTGTGATTGTTTTTCTTTTCATGCTGGACTATAAAATGTTGCTGCCTCAACCTGTTTCAAACATCTACATTTGTAGGATTAGGACTAGTGATGTTTTGCCAGTTTCCATGAAAGAGAAGCCAAGAGCACTGAAACCATTTTCTTTGATAGTTAAAGTCCTTCATTAATTTGACACCTGGCACTCCCAGCTGTATTCTTTTTTTGTGGAATTGTTCTGGTCTTTATTTTTTTTTTAATTTTTTATTTATTTTTTAATTGTAAACAAATGGGATACATGTTGTTTCTGTTTGTACATGGCGTAAAGGCATACCATTTGTGTAATCATAAATTTACATAGAACAATGTTGTTTGATTCATTCTGTTATTTTTTCCCTTCCCCCCACCCCTCCCACCCCTCTTTTCCCTCTATACAGTCCTTCCTTCCTCCATACTTGCCCCCCTCCCTAACCCTAACTCTAACCCTAACACTAACCCTTTCCTCCCCCTCATTATGTGTCATCCTCCACTTATTAGCGATATCATTCGTCCTTCGGCTTTTTGAGATTGGCTTATCTCACTTAGCATGATATTCTCCAATTTCATCCATTTGCCTGCAAATGCCATAATTTTATCATTCTTTATGGCTGAGTAATATTCCATTGTATATATATATACCACAGTTTCTTTATCCACTCATCAATTGAAGGACATCTAGGTTGGTTCCACAATCTGGCTATTGTGAATTGAGCAGCTATGAACATTGATGTGGCTGTATCTCTGTAGTATGCTGATTTTAAGTCCTTTGGGTATAGGCCAAGGAGCTCTAATTTCCAGACTCTATAAAGAACTCAAAATCTCTACACCAAGAATGCAAATAATCCAATCGACAAATGGGCTAAGGAAATGTTCTGGTTTTTAGATAACAGTACACCCTTCTGTAATGAGAATTGCATTTATGAAATTAGTTATTGCACTGATTTTTATACTTTGCTGTTATAACTTACATTAGCTATCCTCTTATTCTAAGTACCAATTTATTACAAAGGTAGGATTATTCAAATTGCAAAGTAGCTTATTCAAACAAAATGTTCCTTATCATCTTTCCCCTTGCTAGAAAATTCTTCATTCTAAAGGCACTATTCACTTGTTCCATATATTTTGTAGTATTCCAAATGCTGCCAAAATATGCATAAATGCATGGAGACCTAATTAAGTCCAGATTTGCCAAGATGGATAAATTAGTGGGTGATTACTATTTTCTTTTGCACAAGATTGATTACAGAATTCCTGTAAGTGCAAGTTTTCATTTTACCGGGTTTTGAGAAGTTCATTTTCCAGTCAGTTTTCAGAAATTAACCTCTTACATAAAGTGAGGAACCCTGTGTAGTTATGTAAATTTAAAAATATCCTACTTTTAAAAAGCTTGGGTTCGTATCTAGAAACAAGAAATTGCTACCAAAGCATGTATTAATTTGAAGTGTATACTTCTTTTATCAATTAAAGTATTTTAGACTAAATAAGTATCTAATAGTTTTTATATTATATAAATATTTACATATATTTTATATGTAAGCAATACATAGATTTTTTTTTTCCTTCTGGTAAGAACCATATAGTACTCATCATTTTAACATATGAGAATCCCTAATAAACTATCAGGTTTTTATTTAAGCTAATAAATGGTTATCTTTTGCCTCAGATTTTTTTAAGTGATACAAAATATTAAATTGCTAAGAGATACTTCCTGCTCAAGTTGCCCTCTGGTTTTATCTGTTCTGCTTTGGAAAAGCTCCAGACTGTCCTGGAACTGACCTCGTAATCCAGTATTTCCAGTCAAAGCAGCATTGTGTAAGAGCATCCCGTGGCTCTTCCTTGACCTACATCTCAACCACTTTCACACTTTCCTACTTTCTCCCCAACCTGCAGTCCCTACTTTAATTCTGTAATAAGGTGTTGCTAAAGAAACGAGGACTATGGGTTCAATAGGGAAATGGATTCTACTTTCTACACTACAACGATGTGTCTCAAAAGAAGACCAAGAAGATTTGCATCTGCATTCACCTCTGATGCTTCTTCAAAACGCAGACCACTGGACCCAACCTCAGGTCTATAGAACTCAGGGACTGTAACTTCTTCCAGAGTCTACAGCAGCTTTCCAGTTATTTCTTATGCACACTCAACTTCAAGAACTACTGTCCTAGATGGCCAGATGGACTCCATCACACATACGGGGAAAAAAAAAATTACCTGGGGGACTCCTATAAAGATGGTAAAAGGAGGAGACATTTGAGTCTTTTTTAGAGAAATTCCATTAAAATATTTATGAAACCATCAAAAACTAAAAATATTCTCAGAAAAAAGCAATAAATAACAAGAAATAAGCATGTACTAGGCAATGTGATATTTTGTATGTGCTTCACCTCAAAAGGTTTTGCTCTGTGTTTCACTTCCAAAGGAATTACAAGCCCTACTTTGTGATGGGGATGTAAGGGTTGAACAGTGAGACACAAGAGAAGGTTAAGCAGCAATTGGGTAGCTGAACCTGAAGCACGTTCTGCAAGTGTCCATTCAAAAGGAATACAGAGAATAAAAGCCCACCCCTGGCCATCAGCCCCTTCCCAGGCTTGTTCTTCTCTATAGCATCTTGACTCCAGCTTTGATTCAGGTTTCCTCATATTCATTTATATCACACACTAATCAAATGAAAAAATTATATTTAAATAACCAATGCTGAACAGAATGAGACAAAAAGTTTTATTTTTAACTGACAATAATAATTGTACATATTTATGGAATACAGTTATGATATTTCACTATATGTATAATGATCAGATAAGGGTAACTGTTACATCGATCACCTCAAAATTTTATCATTTCTTTGTCTTGTGTTCAGAATCCTCTCTACTAGCTCTTTATTTTGGAAATATATAATTGATTGTCACCAACCATACTTACCTGACCATGCTACAGAACATTAGAAGTTATTTCCCCATCAAACAAACCCCAGTACCCATTAGCAACCCTCTTTCCACCACCCTCTTCTCCCACTTCCCAGATTCTGGTCACCCCAAAATCTTCCACTGGATAAAATATATAATCACCCATAGCAAGGGAGAAAAAGTCATCTAACTGCCAAAAGAGTTTAAATCAGTTTATATTCTTTTATTCCATGTAAATATCACAAAATGACACTTACCTCTTTCTGATGAAAAAATAAAAGAGAGATCCAGGAATTTTACACTAAAACTAGGCTAGGTATAAGAAAAATATAGGAGATTTTCTGATTCCTAACATTTTGGAAATATACCACTTGAGTGCCTTTTCTATTAAGAAGTAATGCATGATGAGAAATTTTTAATATTGAATTATCTTTTCCCATCAGGTCACAATATATTTTCAGGGATAAGTTCCCATAAAGATTGAGAAGGGAAGGAACAATCAGTTGAAAATAAATTTTTACTTTTGTTAGTGTTGGTGTCTTTTATTTTCTATATGTATACCTCATAAAAAAAATCAAAGTATGCCATTTAGTCATATTTTCAGTAAATATTCAACTGATAATACAGTTAAATGCCATTTCTCAGAGGATTCTCTTTGACTTCATGTAGGCTAAACATGTAAAGCCAACCAATACACAGAAATGTTTTTTCTGCCAATATGCTCACTGGAATTCACAATCTGGAAGTCAGCTAAATTTTCCTGGATGGAATTCAGATAGTTCTGATTTATTAATAAGTACAAAGTTTGTTAGTGAATAGGGAGGGTAAAAAGCCTACTGCATCTGCCATTAGGAAAATTCCAATCATTGCCTTCTTTTAAGTTTAATGTAGGTGATCACGGACATTGAATAGGAATTTGAAAATGTTTTTAACCTGTCTCCTGAATTTATTTCTTCCTTCAACCACAACATATCATACCAGGGACCGTGCCAGGTATGAATAGAAAAAAATAAAGGTCAGACCTCATCTCTACCCTCAAAGAGGTTGTTTCCAATCAAGCAGAAAGGTTTAAAGCTGCGTCTTTGGAAGCTGCTTCTTCATCTTATAAAAAAATTATTTTGCATTGGCTCTTAGACTTGGACTTGGATAGAGTTACAAAATATAGTTATATAATATAGTTTTTTATATATATACATATATGCAGTGCATATGAAGAAATTACATTGTCATTTATTGAATGTTTACTAAATATCAGATCCTATGGTAAGTTCTTTCACATTTTATTTCATATCATCTTCACAATAGATTTCTTTTGCATTGGAGAAAAAGAGCTTTATCTCCACTTTACAAATTAAGAATCTGAGTTTAGAGAAAATATTAGTCATAAATAATGTTGGCAAATAGAGCATCTGCCTCCAGCCTTTTTGATTCGGAGTTGATAGCTATTGATCTTCTCTTTACTGTCACCTCCTTACTGAATGAAGACAAACATTTCTTATATTGTTTATACAAAGTGATATTAACTTATATGCAGAATCTTCTCATAAAACCTGGTGTGATCTTGACATTGGTTCTAACAATTGCAGGATAACACAGATTCTGGGGGTCTGTTATCAGTGAAATGATGCAGAAGGTAAGGAGAAGAGGGAATTTCAAGCTTTGTAAACGCTGTGTTGAAAGTATATAGTTATAGTTACAGGTCTCTCCTATAGGTTGTGGCGATTTCTAGGACACAATCTTCCATCTTTCTCAGTTAATGGAGCCTATCTTTATGTCATACAAGAATGGCTGTTCAGTTTCTGATTCTGGAATGAATATTACAACAAGAAAGGCATATTGCCAGACCGTACCATAATATTTATGAAGCCCTGGGCAAAAATGCAAATGGAAACACAGTCCATAGCTTTCTCCATTCTTTTCCAATTCCAACTCAGTCATAAACCATAAGGATCCTTGAAACTTGTACGAGGACACACCAGCCTGTCTGTCCAAGGAGGTCTGTCCATATGCCATGTAAATAGACCCTTGCTGGCCACTTCTCAGGTCTGGGATGTGTCCCAGTAGCAGCATGGTGCACCCCTTAGCAAAATGGGCCAGGAACATGCTCATGTAGCCCTGGCATAGTGCTGTAGCTTACCTGAAGCAGATAACTCCAGGACCTGTGTCTCAGACCATGGCCTTGAAAAGGGACGCATGGGAACTGGGTGAACCTGGTGTCCCTTGTTCTCTTAGTCCTGTGGGAAGGCTAGATCAGAGCCCTTCAAAATGCAGCCTATCTGAAAGTGGTCCTGGATCTTGTCATGACCTACTTTATAGAAATAAGAAATGAAAACTTGGACTTTTGATGTGCCTTGTTCAGGTTTGAGGAACTGGCGAGAAGATATGGAACTTGAACCAATGACTTTTAATGTCCTATCCAAGACATCTTCCGCTGTACTCATTTCACCATTATAATTCTATAGGAAACAATTACAGATTATCCAAACTATTCTAAAACTAAATTTTCAGAGAATTTTCCCTTAAGGTTAAGCAGGTTCCCTCTAGACATCATCAAAAGGTTCACATCAGCTTTCTAACCTCTGAACCTCTGACCTCTAAAGCAAAGAATGGGGCTGATTGAGTGATAGCAAATTTGTAAGGGCTTCTGTCTTCTGTGGAACAGGACTATCAAAAGTGATGCTTGTTGTGTTGAAAAAAAATTGAAGTTTTGTAAGAGTTGTAACCAGAGACTTCTCCTTATCATGATAGGTCACGCATCCAAGTAGGTTTCCAATCTGGACTGGATTGTGGGAAATGAGCATTTTCTTTTTCAGCAAGTGCAAAGCCCAAACTGAACACCAAGCAGTTCCTACTATTTTTTATCTCTGGATTCCAATTAATTTCCTATTTAAAGATTAACTTAATTTAGTTTCTTTCATTTTAAACATGAAGTATATACAAAAAAAATGTTTAGTATTAGTTTTTCTTGTTTCATTTTTATTCTTATTGTCAGTGAAGCCTCTAAATTGAAGAGGAAGTTAGAGTTTATATAAATACTTCATCTCAGGCTCTAGGAAAAAAAATAGCTGTCTTGAGCTAACTAGAAGAGCAGTCTATTAGTGTGCCTTTTTATTCATAATAAAATACCATTTATCTTAATAATAATACTTTATATTCATAATAAAATACCTTTTATTTTAACAATAAAGTAATAATGAAGTGTAATTTTATTTTTCATTGTAGTAAAGGCATACAACCTAAAATTTACCATATTAAACATTTTAAGTATATATTTCATTTGTGTCAAGTATATTCACATTGTTGTGAAAAAAATCTCAAAAATTATTTTTTTATTTTGCAAAATGGAAACTGTACCTATTGAAAAATAACTTTGCATGCCCCCTCCTCCTGTCGCTAGCAATCACCATTCTACTTTACGTCTCTATTAATTTGACTACTCTAGGTCCCTCCTATCAGTGGAATCCCACATGTGTATTTTTCATGGTTAGCTTATTTCACTCAGTATAATGTCCTCCCAGCTCCATCCATATTGTAGCACACAACAGGATTTTCTTCTTTTAAAGGCTAAGTAACATTCCACTCCACATATATATATATATTTCTTTATTCATTCCTGGCTAGATATTTAGATTGCTTCCACCTTTTGACTACTGTGAATAATGCAGCTATGAATGTGGGTGGATGAATGTCTCTCACATGTCTCTCTTCAGTGTCTTTTATAGCATGAAAGTCTGTATACACACAGAATTACGTGTTGGAAGTATTCAAATTTAACGAAGGCATATTTATAAAGAAATTTATATTCAACTTAAACCTCTTTTAAGCAAAGGCTCTTTCTATGCTAATTAATAAGTTGGTTATTTTAAGTGAGTATGCTTATTTATATATATCTTGATTTTGTTTATAAATATTTGACAGTTATTTTCTCTGGTTACCTGAAATAAAATTTATTGGAAATAAAATAGGATTTGCTTTTATCACAAGGAACATCCCTAGACATCTTAGAATGTGTTCCTAAAAAGTAAAATGTAGTTAAAAATAAGAAGTGTATATGCATAAATATTTATTCTCTCCACACTCCAAACTAGAAATTTTGAATCTTTTATTATTATTATTCATATTATTCTTCTGTTGAGTTTTTACAAGAAATCAGCACTTTGCATATTTTTTTTTCAATCTTCACACAATTAGGAGAGGGATTTTTTTTTCCCCTCAACTGAATAAAATGAGGCTCAAATTGTGTAGGTGATGTTATCCAAGGTTACTTAGCTATGAAGTGGTTAAATGGGAGTTACCACCAAACCTGACTGATTCTTAGTTCTTTGCTTTTTTATTTTAAAAATCCATCAAATGGAGATCAAATTTTTTATTTTGATTTCCTCCTTTATTGTTTCAGTGCAAGTGAAGAACGAATATTTATGTTTCAACTCTATGAGAGATGTGGCATTTCTCATGTAATTTTATATACCATATGTGTATTTATAATTCTTTGAGGAGACAACCATTTTACCTAACATTTACCTTAAATGTCCAAAAGAGAATAAAGATGTTAAGAGAATAAAGGCAAAGTATTAGGTTTACACTTGGAAAATATGGGTCTAGACTTGTGAACCTAATATGCGTGTTGTGTGTTGCTAACACCACTGCATAAGCAAGCAAGAGGTCTGTGTGTGGGCTGGTGCAGGACTTGGGCAAATATTCCTGGTTGCACCATAAATCCAAGCAAGGTGAATTCTTGGCCATTTTTCATCTGTTTTCAGCTTATCCTGGAGGCTAGTTGGAAGCTCTCAGGGAGAGTGCTAATCTTTCAGGCTTCCCTGCCCTTGCAGTCCCTCTGCTTCTGAAAGCTCAAATCTCACCAGCTGAAGTAAGTCATTTTTTCCTTAGGGAACCAAATCCAAACACTGTATCTTCTCTCCTAGCCCGTAATTAAATCTGGCAGGCAGGTCATCGGTGCCACTGGGTCAGGAAAGAGGAAAAAAAGGAAGTGAAAGAAATGGCATTTGTTTCTTGGCTGGCCCTGGTGTTCCTCTGAGAGGTAGGCTCTGGCAGCCACACAGTGGAGTCCCTGTGCCCAGAATACTCGTGCTTGCTCAGGTTATGCCAGCTGGCTCCAAAATGGTTCTTTCCAAGCAAGGGCTTGCTGGCTCACTCAGCACTTGAGACTGAAGTACTTTGCTGGTGGTCTGTTGCTGCCCCCAAAGATATTTTCCTGATCAACCACCTCAGATTATAAAACAGCAGAGTTTCTCATACTTTGATATGTATCAGAATCAATTGGAAGGTTTGTTAGATAAAGACCACTGGACTAGACTCAGAAAGTCAAGGATTGAATGTTTTCCCTCTTGAGAAAGAGAGAGAGAGAAAAAAAAAAAGAAAAGAAAACAGAAGGGTCGTGAGTGGGGTGAAGAAAGGGGAGAGAGGAAGAAGGAGGAGGGATGGGAAAAGGGAGGAACTACAGAACATTGACCAAATTATGCTAAGTACATGTATGAATATGCCACAGAAAAGTTCACTTTTATGTATGTCTACAAAGCACCAATTTAAAAAAACAACAAACAAATAAAAAGAAGACCAGTAGAAGAGAAACAAGGGGAGAGAGGAGAGGGAGAAAAGGAGGAAGCGCTAGGAACTGAAATGGAGCAAACTATATTCCTTGTCATGTATGATTATGTCAAAATGAACTCCACTATCAAGCATAACTATAACACACTAATAAAAACATTTTTAAAAAGACCACTGGACTCCATTTCCAAGGCTCCTGAGTTAGTCAGTATTGGCATTAGATCCACCATTTTAGGTCGGAAGCCATTTTATCTAGGGGGCTCCTAAGTTTCTATTCTGAGGCAAAGTCGCTTAGCTTCCCATGAAACGTGACTACTACTAAGAGGTCAACCCCACCCAAGTCCATGATGAAACCCCTAAGAATGCATAAAAATTCCTATTGCAGGCTATAAAACTGATCTGTAAGAATCAACATGCTGCTGCTCTCCCTGGTGGGTACAGCATTGTCGGTTGGCCCTTGTGCTACTGACAATAAATCTCTCGTGTGAGATTCTGGTGTGTGGCATGGTGATATGGCTCTGTTTGGACTTTTTGTGTGTCCTTTCAGTCAGCCTAGATCAGGGCCTTTTTCCTGACTTATTTATTTTTCTTACTTGACAAAAATTGTATATATTTATTGTCTGCAATATAATGTTTTAAAATAAGTTTAATTTGTAAAATGGCTGTTAAACTAATTAGCTAATTACCTCACTTATCATATTTTTTTGTGATAAGAATACTTAGTATCTTTAATATCTACTTTGTCAACAATTTCCAAGAATATAATACATTGCTAGTAGTTCTAGTCATTAGATTACACCATAGATTTCTTGAAGTTATTTCTCTTACCTAACTGAGGTTTTATATTCTTTGACAAACATTTCCCCAACCCAGGCTGTTCTCCCTAGTCCCTGGCAACCACCATTTTATCTCTACTTTGTAAGTTCAACTGTTTTAGATCCTGTATAAAAAATGAGATCATGCAGTATTTGTCTTTCTGTGTCTGCCTTACTTAACATAATATCCTCCAGGTCCATTCAAGTTGTCAAGTAAAAGAATTTCCTTCCTGTTTAAGCCTGAATGGTATTCCATTATACATGTGCCTTCGTGAATGCATGCATACCCACATACACACACACACACACACACACACACACACACACACACCCCTCACATTTTCTTTGTCCATTCATTTGTTAATAGACCCTTGGGTTATTTCCATGTCTTGGCTGTTGTAAACAGTGCTGCAAGGCACATGGAAGTGCAAAATCTCTTCAACATACTGATTTTATTTTTCTTAGATGCATACCCAGCACCCAGGAGTGGGGTTGCTGAATCAAGTTAGTTCTATTTTTAACTTTTTGAGAAAACTCCATACTATTTTTCATAATGCAGCCTGAGGATGTGCATTTCTAACAAACTCCCAAATGATGCAGATGTTGCTATTCCACAACCACAAAAGATTACAGGTGATCGAAGGGTGATCCCTTTTTATCTCAGCTGCTTAGGATATCAAGGTTAAAGTTAACCATGACCATTATGCTAACTCTTATGGTTATCACATCTGCATTCTTCTTGTCCCTACTGCTTATTTTCCATTTCTATTTTTCCCTCTTACTAAATTGTGACTTTCATGGAACAGGAAGAGTGTTTACTAAGTTCAATGACTAGAAATAAGTAGGATTTCTTTCCTTATCCTACCAAATAATTAGAATTAAGAGAGATATAAGTTTTATTCTGTTGCAAAATATGATGAGCAGACAGAACCCTTGGCAAAGGCACACAAGGTGATCCTTGAATAATATCTGCTCCACTGAATAAGAAATACTACAATTAAAGAGGTTTAGGTCAATTCCTTCTGCAATAATGTAGGAACCAGATGCAATTCCTGTGTCTCACAAAGTATTTCCCTGATTCTATCTCACCTGTGTTTGGTTTTGGTCCAACTGTCTGGGTGCCACCTCACTGGGCCTTGATTTGGACTTTTATCTGTCCTGTTTGGGCAGGAAGAAAAACAGAGAAAGTGAAAAGGATGTGGTTTGTGTCACCATACCTTATCTCAAGGGTGATGCCCCATGTTTAGGGTATGTATGGTACAAGGAAGAATGAGAACATGAGTCAATCCCTGATGATAACCACTTCCTCCTAGTAAAAATGAGATGTGTGTATTGACCCAAATTTCACTAACCCTGCCTTACTATCAAATATCCAAATTTAATGCAGAGCTTTGAATTTATATATTTAGTTATTTATAATTTGTATTACATCAATAAGTATATTTTTTATTTTTTGTTCTATTTAGTTATACATGATAGCAAAATGCATTTTGATTCATTGTACACAAATGGGGTAAACTTTTCATTTCTATGGATGTACACAATGTAGAGTCACGCAATTCATGTAATCTTATATTACATAGGGTAATGATTTTGTCACAGTTCACCATCTTGCCTTCCCCCTGTCCCCTCCCCACCCCTCATTTCCCTCTACATAATCCAATATTCCTCCATTCTTCACTTATGCCCTACCCCTATGATGTATCAGCATCCACCTATCAGAGAAAACATTCAGTCTTCGGTTTTTTGGGATTGGCTTATTTCACTTAGAATGATATTCTCAAACCATCCATTTACCTGCAAATGCCATAATTTAATCTTCTTTATGGTTGAGTCATATTTCATTGTGTATGTATATACACCACAGTGTCTTTATCCATTCATCTGTTGAAGGGCATCTTGGTTGGTTCCACAATCTAGCTATTGTGAATTGAGCTGCTATGAACATCGATGTGGCTGTGTCACTGTAGTATGCTGATTTTAAGTCCTTTGGGTATAGACAGAGAAGTGGGAAACCTGGATCAAATGGTGGTTCCATTCCAAGGTTTTTCAGGAATCTCCATATTGCTTTCCAGAGTGGCTGCACCAATTTGCAACCCCACCAGCAATGTGTGAGTGTACCTTTCTTCCCACATCCTCAGCAACACCTATTGTTACTCATATTCTTGATAATAGACATTCTAATTGGAGTGAGATGAAATCTTAGGGTAGTTTGATTTGCATTTCTCTAATTACTAGAGATGTTGAACATTTTTTCATATATCTGTTGATCACTTGTATATCTTTTTCTGAGAAGTGTCTACCCAGTTCCTTAGCCCATTTATTGATTGGGCTTTTTTATTTTTGGTGTAGTTTTTTGAGTTCTTTATAAATTCTGGAGATTAGTGCTCTATCTGAAATGCGTGTGGTCAAGATTTTCTCCCACTCTGTAGGCTCTCTCTTCACATTATTGATTGTTTCCTTTGCTGAGAAAGAGCTTTTTATTTTGAATCCATCCCATTTATTAATTCTTGCTTTTATTTCTTGTGCTTTGGGAGCCTTCCTAAGGAGGTCTGGTCCTAAGCTGACATGATGAAGATTTGGGCCTATTTTTTCTTCTATTTAGTACAGGTTCTCTGGTCTAATTCTTAGGTCCTTGATCCATTTTCAGTTGAATTTTGTGCAGGGTGAGAGACAGGGGTTTAATTTCATTTTCTGCATATGGATTTCCATTTTTCCCAGCATCATTTGTTGATGAGGCTATCTTTTCTCCATTGTATGTTTTTGGCACCTTTGTTTAGTGTAAGATAACTATATTTATGTGAGTTTGTGTCTGTGTCTTCTATTCTGTACTATTGGTCTACCTGTCTATTTTGGTGTCAATATCATGGCATTTTTGTTACTACTGCTCTGTAATACAGTTTAAGGTATGGTATTGTGATGCCTCCTGCTTCACTCTTCCTGTTAAGTATTGCTTTGGCTATTATGTGTCTCTTCTTTTTCCAAATGGATTTCATGATTTCTTTCTCTATTTCTATGAGGTACATCATTGAGATTTTAATTGGAATTACATTGAACCTGTATAGCACTTTTGGTAGTATGGCCATTTGACAATATTAATTCTGCCTATCCAAGAATGTGGGAGATCTTTCCATATTCTAAGGTTTTCTTTAATTTCTATCTGTTAGATAATCTTAAATCTTCTATGATCTATAAGATTGAAAATAAGCCCTTTCAAATAGTGTCATTTTATTAGTAATACATTTCTTGTCATATGCCTCAGAGCTTACTGTGAGCACACTGGTGTACCTGGACTCTCCTTTGAGTCATCAATTTTGATTATTTATTAATCACATCATTTTGATGGAAAATTCCATCATGTGTGAACTTTTTGATCTTCATTTATTCTCTGCCTTCTTATTTCTCTGAAAATTGTAACTTGTATGTATTGAACTTTAGAAAACATAAAAGCCTTCTAAGGTTGACTGATCCTTAAGGGAAAAGTTTGGAGAATAAGGAGGAGTTTATTCTTGGAGAATAAGGAAGTGTCATTAGAAAGGGTGATTTTGAATAAAGTTCATCTTCTGCCATCCAGCTATACTGATCTGCTGCCTTTTCTAAGTAATTTACTCTAAAGTGAGACAAAGAGAAAACCCATATAGTTGAAAGACAGAGAAGATAGACAGATATATCTCTAAATCTACGGGGGTAGGGGTTAATAAGTAGCTGCTATTTTGTAAAAGACAGTGAGAATGATAGTAAAAGATAATTGAAGATTTAATGCTTGTTATACAACAAAAATAAAGTTTCTTTTTCTTTTTTCAAAGTCTACAATACAAATTAGAATTATTTATGTCAAATTACTATTTGTGCCCAAATTATTTCATCAAATTAAAAAAAATGCCTTTGTGCCAAAGTCTCTCCTGCTTTGAAAGGGTTAGAATTTAACTCTTTCACACAATGCAATAAGTATTTATCATGAATTTGTTTATCTCTGCTATGGTAGACTCTGATGCAAGATATCAAAAAATAAAATAATAAAATAAAGTAAAATACAGTTATATTTCAAAGTTCACAACCTGAAAGAAACCACAGGTTTGGAGAGGAAAAAACAAATACTTATGAAATTAAGCAAATGGGTTCTTGCCAGAATAGTGGTGAAAAGTAACAAGAAGCAGTCAAGGGGGTAGAAGGAGAATCAGTTATTATCACGAAGGCAGCAGAGGGCTTTAAGAAACTGTTAGTCAGTGGTGCCCAATTCTGCAGACAGGTTGAAAGGAATAAGAACTCAGAGTAGAACTCTGGAATTTGGAACCATAGGTCACTACTATCCTTAAACAGAGCACTCTTATAAGCTAGTTAGATCTGAAGTCATGTGTGGCAGTTGAGAGTGAGCTGGTAGTAAGAAATGCAGGCTACTATTTCAACCAGCAGACAAGAAAAGATGAAATGGTAATGTTTGTAAGAAAACAAATTTGAGGAAAATTATTATAGGCTGGGTTAAAGGGGAAAGAGTCACAAGAAGTAGAATTTGAAGACTTAAATGTTAGAGAATGTTAGAGAAAACCAAGTCCTTAAAGTCGGGTATGTGAACTTGGAGGAAATGCAAGGGAGAGGAAGTCTCTGTGAGAAATTGAAGGGGAAGGGAGGAGTTGGTAAGAGACAAAAGGAAACACAGATCCAAAGATGTGTGAGGTGGAAAGAAGAGATGCTAAAAGAACTTATAAAGGCCTGAGATTTCTAAGCAATGTTGGAGTGAAGAATCTGCAAGGACCATGAGTTCTTATGAGAAAGAAATGCTTAGGTCTAGAAAAATTAGTGCTTCACCATACCTCTTCTGAGCAATAAGTGAGCATGCTATTGATGTCAGGGAGCATGGGCCTGTGAGCACCCAAGGTTTGGTTTCAAATAATTGAATATAAGAAAAAAATGAGAGGTAAACTTGGCATAGAAAAATAAAGGATATGAGCCAAAATGGAGGAATATAAATAATTTGACACTCTACCTCTGAATACAGGCACTGTGATAAGAAAAATGGCCACACATAGGGCCAGAAAACAGCTGTGACAAGCATGGATGGAAAATAGCATAAGCTATAGCAAGAGGGTCAAGTTAATCTTGAGGTAAGAGTGTTGGACTCAGTACCTTCTAGTTTTCTTCAAAATCTAAAATTTTGAAGAAATTATAATTATAATTATATTATAATTATAATTAAATTATACTTCAGAAGAGAAAATCGACAATTAAATGGAGACATGATGGTGGAAAATGGTCTCCAGGCAACAGTGAGCTTAGAAATACAATCCTTCTTATGAGAATGAAGGGATTGTTATTTGCAGTTGTACAAAAGCAATGTAGTCAATAAGTAACTAGATGTGAATGGTTGTAGTCCAATAAGACTTTAATTATGGACAAGGAAATTTAAATTTCACGTAATTTTCATGTCATGAAACATTGTTTTCCTTTTATGTTTGTTTTAATCATTTAATAATATTAAAGCCATTCTTAGTTTCCTGGTCATATACCCAACCAGGCTGGAATTAGCCCACAGGGTTACAGTTTTTCAACCTCTGGGCTAGAGCAACAAAATAGAAGGTATTTCTGTATGCTGAAATACTGGAAAAGAACCAAGAAAAAAATTCAAGGATCAAGAGATTTTTATTGCAGAAAAACTGTTTCAAAAAAGTCTGCAAAAAGATCTATGAAAACAGTAGATAGATTATCTACAACTGAATCATGATGTTTAAAAGTAAGTAAATATGCCTCCCAAACTATTTGGTAGAGAAGAGAAATAGAAGTTCAATTGGCTTAGAAAAGTGATGCTTTGGAAATTATCTGCAGGCATGTCCTTAAGGGGGTATGAGCTAAAGACTTCCAGAGTAACAGGGTCTATAATGAAGTCTTGGATGTTAACTACAGAACAGATCACTTAGTGATAAATCAATTGTTATTGATGATCCAATCAGGTCCACCCTCAGTTTGGGCCTGTGGTAACCAGGAACTGAGAAATGATGTATATGCATCTCCTACCTCCACTTGGACAAGACACAGAGGCTATAGCCCTGGATCAAGGTGCCTCATTTGTTGACAGAAGTCATGAATGAGGTAGAGTAAGGGATTCCAATCTCAGAGGCTGGAGCCTCCTTAGGGACTCGCTAGCAAATTTTGAATGAAATAACACGAAATAGAAGACGATTTTGCTTGACATCTAAAGCAGGTTTCTGTCTCTAATTTACTTGTCTTACAAAGGCAAGAGAACAAGTACCACATGTCTTTTGCCAGCCATTCAAAAACATATTTTTAATTAACTCCTCCACAGCATTTCTCGCCAGTAAGTACTATTATCTCCATTCCACAAAGAACATCTAGGCTTAGAAAGTTCTAGTAACTTGTCCATATTTACATAGTTCCCATAGCACAATTCATACCTGGTCCTGTTTGACACCAAAGCTCATGGCCATCATACAAAACCGTGCTGGCTCATTGAGCTTCTGTTTGCTCATGTTGGGAAGGAGTGCTACCTAATGATTTCTGATGTCTTTTTGGTCTTCAGCACTCTAATTTTACACATGTGGGGACACGACGGCCTTTGGAAGATAGAGGAATGGAAATATCCCATGTGCCTTACCGTGTGACACTGTTTTCCTTCTAATTTAATGTCATCTTCTGAGATTATGCAAATGTTTAAATCCAAAGTTATAGGAAGATGGTACTTCAGATTTGGAACCAAAAATTATGTTCATTATCCAAATAAAATGAATGCTGAGTATTCATTTCCCCCATATCTTAAAAAAAAAGCCCTTAGAACTAAAATAAAATTATACAGTGTGATAAAAATCATGCCAGTTACTGAAATTAGGAGATAAAATCTTTCTAGTCAGGTTTCAAATCTGACACATTTCTTTTAACTGACAAATAACGAAGCCTAGTCATCAAGAAGTGATTTTCTTATTTCTCTCTGCTGCTTTGTACTTTGATTGAAAGCTTTAATCTTGTCAAAATATTTCCCACACAGTCACAGAGTAGTAAAATGGAACAAGAGGCAGAGGGACTGAACTAGGTTGAGCCCTCATCTCCAGTGAGGGGTGACCAAGAGCAAGGACAGCCCAGGAAAACTTCCACACTGAAATATGATTCTAAATAAAATGATCAATAAAATTAACCTGACTTGAGAAGTAACCATTCTTTTTAAAAATTCCTACATTGACAATTGCTGATATCATAAGGGTACTTATTATCATTCATATTTCTAATATATGAGAAATTATGTGATAATTATTATATATATTCTCCACAAATGTGATCTTTAAAAAAGAGGAGGGAAAGGCAGGCTTTATTTTTGAAGAAAGAGAGAAAGGGAAGGAAGGAAGGAAAGAAGGAAGGAAGGAAGGAAGGAAGGAAGGAAGGAAGGAAGGAAGGAAGGAAGGAAAGAAGGAAGGAAGGAAGGGAGGGAGGGAGGGAGGGAGGGAGGGAGGGAGGGAGGGAGGAAGGAAGGAAGGAAGAAGGGAGGGAGGGAGGGAGGGAGGAACAGTTTGCCCACTTCTGAATTTTCCAAGTATTTGGATTTCCTCCTTGGTTACTAGTTGAGTCTTGTCTTTGTAAGTGAAATTGCTTGTACTGAAATCAAGTAAGCTCTTACAATGAGGTATTGTCGATATTGTTACTGTTTTACAAAAAAGGGGCATTTTTCCCTTTCCATTGCTTGTGAGTAGATATCTATTAGGAGTTTGAACCAATCAAGAGGTTTGACAGGAAGTTTTCATGGTGCTCTGCCCTCAGCTGTATTCTCATGCATCTCTTTGTGAACCCAAAACATAACTTAGGGTCACTCTTTAGTTACTACTATATCATGGAGTTAAGTAATATTAAAGAGTATCATTTTGTTAGGTTTGAAACAATTCAAAACAAAATTACCATACATTCTGGCATTTTATTAAGCATTGAAATTGAACATGAAACATCAAAATGTAAAGAGGAAATGTTTTCTTCTTTCCTTGGTGTAAATAGGCTAGAGATGGTAAGTTATCACTGATAATATTTAAACAGATACTTAAGCGGATGTTTTATTTACATCTTAAAAACATTGAGAGGATTTAGCTAATGTCTATTTGAATTCAAAGATAATATTCCATTGCAAATAAGAGCTTAATTTGTTAAATTCTCCTCTCCTACAGTCTGCCAAGCCATGAGCTAAAGATCAGACTTGCTTAAACCAAAAGACAGCGAATAGACTCCATGGGCCTGTACAGGGAACCTGAGTGCTTTTCTCTGTTGGATATGGAGGGAGGGGGACAGTCACATGAATATCTTTCTTTACTTTCTTCCATACTCACCTCAAATAAGGGATCTTACCTTAGACCAAAATTTCAGAGCAAAGCTCTGGGTTGACTTGGGTCCTAGGAGTTAAAATCTTACTAGTCAGATTTCAAATCTGACACATTTCTTTTAGCTGACAAATACCGAAGCCTAGTCATCGAGAAGTGATTTTCTTGTTTCACTCTGCTGCTTTGTCAAGAAGTCAATTTCCTGAAATATTTGGAAAATAAGCTTTCTTGACCTGTATGAAAACTTAGCAGATCACTGAGAGGTTACTAAATAAATATTTTCTGCACTTTCTGCTTCTTTACTTTATTCAAGTTAATTTATCTTCCATAGAAAAGGTAAGTTAAATTAGTGTTAAAAGGTGAAAATCAGTCTAAATCCCTGAATATCTTAAGAATATGTATAAATGACTAATAATTATGACTTACCCTCTATCTTTCATTCCCACTTGCTTACTCAGTTGTGATTAAACCTTAATCAACTTGGAACACAGTTATTGTAAATACCATAGATAAATATACTAAATTAAACACTGAATGAAGCAATAATCGCTGCATGATTTTTATCAAAAAGGCAAGGTATAACTTATCTCTTCCTTTCTCTTAAATAAATGACCTGAATACCATGCCTCACCCACCCTAAGATTAGATCCAAAATATGTCATCCTGCTAGTCCATCTTTTTCTATCCAGTCATTCTAATTATATTCTTTTGGATGAATCCTCTAATTTTTTTTTTCAACACGTGTAGAACAAATCTTGGAGTTTTTCTTCTTTGTGACACCAGTAAAATGTTGGATTCAGTTTTGAGGGTTTTTGGTTTTTTTTTTTTTTAATCATCTAGGAAAGTAATACAAGTTGAACAATGGGCTTGCCAGGCAATTTTTTTTATCAGTAGTGTCTGAAGATTTTTTCCAGTTTACAAAAGCAATTCATAATTGCAAATCATGTGTTTTCCTGATTGCTTCAAAGAATTTCTCAAGTTTCTGATTTTCTGAGCAATATGGTGTTTATAATAAATCCCTTACAAGACTAGCACAGAAGCAAATTTTCTTAAACAGACGTATTTTTCTCTATTATTTCCCCTCTGATGATAATGGTTTCTAAGGCTTTTAAACATTCCAGGAGTGAAATATGAGTGGCATAAAGCAAAATTGTAGTAATGAAGGATAAGATGATGTTACACAGGAGTGTACTAACATCAATTCTGAATTTATCAGCAGACTCCTCTGTAGAAGAGTTCTGTGTGTAAATGTCTACATTTAGCATTAAACTTCAGTATTTTTTGTTTCATTTTTCCTAGAATGAAAATATAGACCGTTGGGAAACAGAGGTCAGTCACTTCTGAATATAATCAGGACTAAATAAAACAGAATGAAATTTATATTTATAATGCTCTAAGATTGAATTCAAAAGATGCCACTATTCTATAAATGTCTTAATTGTCTCAATCAAGATATTTTTTTATTCACTCAAGGTCATTTTTATTGATTTTATACTTTTTAAGTGTTTTAAATGCATTGAAAATTTTGCTTTTCCTCTTTTTGTTAGTTTCTTGCCCAAAAAGCACAAAACTTGGAAAAGAAAATTTAAGGAAACCTCATGTATATCCCCCAATTATAAGCTTTTGGTGACATAAAACATAATATTGCTGAAATATGCCATAAATGAACTGTATTTCCCTGAGAACTGAATATATATATATTAATAAATTACAATGTTCTGAATTAATCCTCTTCAAAGACAATTTCAGCATAAATTTCAATACTTTTAATAACAATAATTAAACTTCAAAGTTTTGATAACAACATCACAATTACACACTTTAAAAAGTGCACTTTTTTTTACTTATATACATACCTTTTAAATGCATGCTGCTATTTTTCTTCTTCAAATGATTTCTAATCTGGTTATTTGCCTTGAGTTTTTCTAACTTTTTAAAAAGAAATTGGAGAAGAACTGACTTATTTAAAATCTAGTTAATACAGAAGTTACGTTCTGTAGTGGTGTAGGAAGGTGGAGAATTTGTAGGCAGAAATACTACCAAGCATCCAGGCTCATCTGGGTCCTGAATATTTAAGAGGGATCCTGGCAGCATGCAGACGGGAGTGTGCTCCTCCAACAATTACTGAACTCATTCCTGGAAAATCCAAAGCAGGTCAAGATTTCTCCATGGAACCTTCTGCAGCCGCGAAACTGATTCATCCCTGAGAGCAGTGGTCTTCAAACACTCCCTAACTTAACTGGAAAAAATCCTGTAAACTCTTATTTAAGGTGACATCTAACTTTTATTTTGAAAATGTAATAATTACAAATTATGTAATTTTCAGTTTATTTTCTTATTTGTAAATTTTTAAGTTGACAGAGAATACTGCATTTTGTGTGTGTGAACAACATGATTTTTTGAAGTATACATATATTGTGGAATGGTTAATTCAAACTAATTAACAAATTACTTCAAACAGTAATTTTTTTTTTCAAACAGTTATTTTGTGGTGAAAGTCCAACCTACTTTAGTATTAATCTTTTAAAATAAAATTGTTCTATAAGTTCTATGAAATTCAGATATCAAAGTGATTTTATTCCCTATCATTAACAATCTAAAAATATAGCAATTCTGCTGGATGCGGTAGTCCATAGCGGTAATCCCAGCAACTCTAGAGACTGAAGCAGGAGGATTCCGAGTTTGAGGCCAGCCTGGGTAGCTTAGCTGGACTATCTCAAAATAAAAATTAAAAAAAAAACAGACTGATGATATAGCTCAGTGGTAGAGTGCCCATGGGTTCAGAAATGAAAAAGAAAAATAACAATTTGTAAATTGCTCTTAAAAACTGGAATTTTTATATCTTCCTTTTATATATTGAGCTAATTTGTCCATTTCCCTTTCTCAACAGATTTTATACTAATATCATATACTTTTATTCATATAACATTTTATTTTATTTTATTTTATTCTTGAATATCTTCTATTAATGACCCTATTATAACTTTTTTACAGCAAAAATATACATTAAATTTTTCTAATGTTATAAATGTTAAAAATATTTATCGTAAGTAATATAATTATTAGTAATAAAAAGATCAGCAAATTAGATTATATTTTGAATTGTGTTTAATATAATTGTTAATATTAAAATATTAATAAGTATATATTCAATTAAAAATAATAAGTATTTCACTAGATGAATGGGCTTAGGTTTTTTCCCATAGGTCTTCATATGAGCACTACTTATTTCTAGAATGAGTTAAAGTTTAGTATTAATTCCAGTTTGTCATTTTAGTTGGGATAAATGTTAAAAAGAAGTCTTATTTGTAGATGAGAATAGTCTTTTATTATAGCTATAACTCATAAAATTTTTATTGTACAATGTTTGTTGTGCCAAAAAATATGTATTGATATATCATGCAAAAATGTTTAAAGATTTATTCACTGAAAATTTGTTTAGCCCATCTTCATTTTTGTTGAAAGCAAAGAGTTAGAGACTTTTGACTTGTTTCCCAGATACGAAGTTCTTTCTCTCTTCCACACCTATCCCAGCACTCAAAGAACACCACTTGCCCATGTTTTTGGTGTTATTGCTGACTTCAGGGCATAAGACTGCAGGCAGGTGAAAAGCATGACTCTTTCGTAAGAAAGCAAAAGCATGATTATACAGAAGGCTGCCTTAACCACAAATCCTTTTTTTTTTTTTTTTCTTTATTAGAGCTTCATAGTTATACATAGTTCTTGGGTTCATCCTGACAAACTCATATATGCATGGAATTCTATTTCAAGTAACAATCTTCCTCTTTTCCCTCCTGTCTTCCCTCCCCTCTCCTTTTTTCCTCCCTCTACTCTGCTAGACTTCCTTTCATTCATCTATTTCTTTATATTTGATTGATTCTTTTTACTTATGCATAAAGGTAAAATTCCCTGCGGTATACTTATATAGCACATAACATGATTTTTTAAGAATTCATTCTGCATTGCCTGTCCTTACCCATCCCTCCACTCTGCCTCTTGATCTTCTACATTACCAATCTTCTCTGTATCTTTATGTTATCTGATTCTTCCTTCCCCCTTCCCTTTATTTTACCCTAGCTTCCACATATGGAAGAAAACATTTGACCTTTGAGTTTCTGAGTTTGGCTTATTTCATTTAACATGATTTCTCCATTTCCATCCATTTACTGACAAATGCCATAATTTCATTCTTTTTAATTGCTGAGTAGAACTCAACTTTTTATGTATACCACAATTTCTTAATCCATTCATCTATTGACAGGCACCTGGGTTGATTCCATAATTTAGCTATTATGAATTGTGCTACTATAAACATTGAGGTGGCTGAATCACTATAGGTATGCTGAGTTTAGATCTTTGGGAAAATAACAAAGAGTGGAATAGCTGGGTCATATGGTGGTTCCATCCCTAGTGTTTTGAGGAATCTCTATACTGCTTTCTTGAGAACCACAAATCCTTTTTTTAGAGAAGAATTCATAGGAAAGGTATGACTCTAAAAACATCCTCAATACTATCCATGCCCTGGGAAAGTGTTTGTGAGCCCCCATAGGAATCCTTTAGTTGAGGACCACTGTCATAAAACACTTGTGGTCCCTCTGTGGCCTGAGAATTGTTGAAGGACACATAAATAGGAAGATGGACTGTTTTCATTGCTTTGCTATTGATGGTTTTACTTTAATATTTTAGTTGTTATTTCTTAACAACCTTACCAAATAGATACATAACAAAAATCAGTGTAGTTAGAAGAACAACGTATTAATTTTAATAATTGAAGCATGGTTTCAACTGTTAACTCTATTCCTAACTGGCTGTGTACCTCTGGAAATCATTACTACATTTCTCTTGACCTTCTTATTTAAAGGCTAGATGATAACAGTATTTACCAAAGCTAAATGACATGATTTGAGGTGGTACATATATAAACTTTTTATCTATTTCTTCTATTATTTATCAGGAAAAAATATTCAAAAGAACTAAATCCACAATCCTTGAATATAGTTTTTTAGAAATAATCCAAAATGGATACTTTAGTCTTCATTTTTTAAAGAGAATCAATTTATAAGAAAAAAAACAAATAATTGTTTATGTTAAAAATCTAGAGAGGAAGGCAGCCCAGCCCAGGCGGTAGCTGTAAATTGAGGGGAACCTCTAGGAGGGAACTGACCAGCGAGACCTCCCCACCGGGTGAGTCTTCCCTGCTGGGTGAGGTTTCCCCACAAGGACGGTAAAACCAGAGACTCAGGCCCAAACAGGCCTTGCCTCAGCCCGCAGCCTAGGTCCCCTTTGGATGACCATTGGTCAACAAGTGGAGGCACCTCTGCCCACTAGCAGGGATTATACCCCACCTGAAGGCCACCACTCCTAGAGAGGCAGCTTCCTTGTGGAGCACCGCATTATCAACTTCCTCCAAGACTTCAGCCTACTGAAGGCTAAGGGGGGATATATATAGAAATCTTCAGGGACATTGTAAGTCAATAGAGGAAATCTGCAATATCTCAGCGGTCCTCTGATACCTGAACAATATGAGAAAACAAGGAAAGAAAATGCTGCAAACAAATCTAGATGTTACATCAATAAAACCCAGTGACATCATGGCAGAAGAAATGACAGAAAAGGAGTTCAGAATGTACATAATTAAAATGATCAGAGAAGCAAACGATGAGATGAAAGAGCAAATGCAAGCACTGAATGATCGCACCAATCGACAGTTAAAAGAGCAAATACAGGAAGCAAAAGATCATTTTAATAAAGAGTTAGAGATATTGAAAAAAAAACAAACAGAAATCCTTGACATGAAGGAAACAATAAACCAAATTAAGAACTCCATAGAAAGCATATCCAATAGGATAGAACACCTGGAAGACAGAACCTCAGACATTGAAGACAAAATATTTAACCTTGAAAACAAAGTTGAACAAACAGAGAAGGTGGTAAGAAATCATGAACAAAATCTACAAGAACTATGGGATATCATGAAAAGGCCAAATTTAAGAATTATTGGGATTGAGGAAGGCCTAGAGAAACAAGCCAAAGGAATGAACAATTTATTCAATGAAATAATATCAGAAAATTTCCCAAATCTGCAGAATGAAATGGAAAATCAAGTTCAAGAGGCTTATAGGACTCCAAATACACAAAATTACAACAGACCCACACCAAGGCACATTATAATGAAAATACCTAACATACAAAATAAAGACAGAATTTTAAAGGCTGTGAGAGAAAAGAACCAAATTACATTCAGGGGGAAACCAATACGCATATCAGCAGATTTTTCAATCCAGACCCTAAAAGCTAGAAGGGCCTGGAACAACATTTTTCAAGCCCTGAAAGAAAATGGATGCCAACCAAGAATCTTATACCCAGCAAAACTTACCTTCAAATTTGACGATGAAATAAAATCCTTCCATGATAAACAAAAGCTAAAAGAATTTACAAAAAGAAAGCCAGCATTACAGAACATTCTCAACAAAATATTCCATGAAGAAGAGACGAAAAACAAAGAAGCAAATCAGCAAAGGGAGGAATTATCCTAACGGAATTGTCAAATAAAGGAGGAGCCAAGCTGTGTCAAACAAATAAGCAAAATTTAAAAAATGAACCAAATGACTGGGAAACCAAATCATATCTCAATAATAACCCTGAATGTTAATGGCCTGAATTCATCAATCAAAAGACATAGACTGGCAGACTGGATTAAAAACAAAGATCCAACAATATGTTGCCTGCAAGAGACTCACCTCATAGAAAAAGATACCCATAGACTAAAGGTGAAAGGATGGGGAAAAACATACCATGCACATGGACTCAGCAAAAAAGCTGGAGTATCCATCCTCATTTCCGATAATGTGGACTTCAAGCCAAAGTTAGTCAGAAGGGATAAAGAAGGTCATTTCATACTGCTTAAGGGAACCATAAATCAGCAAGACATAACAATCATAAACATCTATGCCCCAAACAGTGGCTCATCCATGTACGTCAAACAAATCCTTCTCAATTTCAGAAGCCAAATAGACCATAACACAATAATACTAGGTGATTTTAACACGCCTCTCTCACCACTGGACAGATCTTCCAGACAAAAATTGAACAAAGAAACCATAGATCTCAATAACACAATCAATAATTTAGACTTAACCGACATTTATAGAATATACCATCCAACCAAGAGCGAATACACTTTCTTCTCAGCAGCACATGGATCCTTCTCTAAAATAGACCATATATTATGCCACAAAGGTAATGTAAGCAAATACAAGAAGATAGAGACACTAGCATGTATTCTATCAGATCATAATGGATTGAAGTTAGAAATAAATGAAAGAGTAAAACACAGAAACTATTCCAACATCTGGAGATTAAACAATATGCTATTATATGATGAATGGATAACAGAAGATATTAGGAAGGAAATTAAAAAATTCTTAGAGGTAAATGAGAACAAAGAAACATCATATCAATATCTCTGGGATACTATGAAAGCAGTACTTAGAGGGAAATTTATTTCATGGAGCGCATTTAATAAAAGAAGTAAAACTCAACAAATAAACGACCTAACACTACAGCTCAAAGCCCTAGAAAAAGAAGAACAGAACAGCACCAAAAGTAGTAGAAGACAGGAAATAGTTAAACTCAGAGCTGAAATCAACGAAATTGAAACAAAAGAAACAATACAAAAAATTGACAAAATAAATAGTTGGTTCTTCGAAAACATAAACAAAATTGATAAACCTTTAGCCACACTAACAAAGAGAAGACGAGAGAAAACCCAAATCACTAAAATTCAGAATGAACAAGGAAATATCACAACAGACAGGATTGAAATACAAAAAAAAAACATAATTAGAAGCTATTTTGAAAATCTATACTCCAACAAAATAGAAAATTTCGAAGGCATCAACAGGTTTCTAGAGACATATGAATTGCCTAAACTGAACGAGGAGGACATAAACAATTTAAATAGACCAATTTCAAGTACTGAAATAGAAGAAGTCATCAAAAGCCTACCAACAAAGAAAAGTCCGGGAGCAGATGGGTTCTCAGCCGAGTTCTACAAAACCTTTAAAGAAGAGCTCATTCCAATACTTCTCAAAGTATTCCATAAAATAGAAGAGGAGGGAACCCTCCCAAACTCATTCTATGAAGCCAATATCACCCTGATACCTAAACCAGACAGAGACTCATCAAGGAAAGAAAATTTCAGACCAATATCCTTAATGAACATCGACGCAAAAATTCTCAACAAAATTTTAGCAAATCGCATACAAAAACATAAAAAAAAAAAAAAAAAAAATCTATGGCTGGGTGATGTGGTGCATGCCTGTAATCCTAGCAGCCCAGGAGGCTGAGGCAGGAGAATCACAAGTTCAAGGCCAGAGTCAGTAACTTAGTGAGGCCCTAAGCAACTTGGTTAAATCCTATCTCTAAATAAAATAAAAAAAAAAAAAAAAAAAAAAAAAGGAAGGGAGGCTGTGTGGCTCATTGGTTAAGTGCCCCTGGTACAAAAAAAAAAAAAAAAATCCATGAATGTGGAATTTGAGAAATGCTAACGTAGTTATGATTGCTATTGTTCCATCAAGTTTCAGTTTTACATGATTTTATGAAAAACATTAGAAAGAAAGGAGGAAAGGAGGAAGACGGGAAGGTGCGAGGAAGCAACATTCAGAAGGATATGTATTTCTGTGTAAGCTCATAAAATGCCGTGGTCATGGATGGAAAATATCAACCCCATAAGAAGAAGTTCAGGCAAGTTCAGGCAAATTATTCAGCTTAGCATTCATGGATATGAGGCAGAATACCAATTATGCAAGTCAGGCTTTCTTAACCCTCTTAACATGAACTAAAAATCTTCACCATGTCCACAGAGCCAAGTGATGTGGAAATTTGATGTAATTACCCAGGAAAGGCAGGCA
Organism: Sciurus vulgaris; assembly: GCF_902686455.1. Taxonomy (NCBI): domain Eukaryota; kingdom Metazoa; phylum Chordata; class Mammalia; order Rodentia; family Sciuridae; genus Sciurus; species Sciurus vulgaris. The sequence goes on from NC_136476.1 coordinate 40,241,475, forward strand.
AATAAAACTTACCACAGACTTGGAGGACTGAGTTACATACCTACATCTACCATCTTTACTGATCAAATTATCCAATTAATCTATTGATCTCCTTACATGGCCTGTATTGACACAACCAATTGAGTGCTGGGCTTAAAAGAGCTTACTGAGAATAACACTTCAATGTTGAAGTGTGGGGTTTTTCAGATTAGTAAAGAAGTTCAACTTTTAAAGAGGTTATTCATTATTCAGAGTTAAAGAATAAATTAAATTAATGAGTATTAATGTGGGTAATTTTCTAAGCCTTGTACATCTTGGGCATAATGTGTAAAAGTATCCAGTTAGTGATATTAAGATATTTTAGTTTCATTTTTTCTTTTGTTATATTCAATTTCCCTGAAAAAAATTTAATAAGATATCAAGAATAAGATCTAACTTTCATTCTTCTTCCTGTATCCTAATCCTTCCTTTAAAACGAATGGAACAGGCTGGGCACGGTGACGCATGCCTATAATCCCAGGGGCTCAGGAGGCTGAGGCAAGAGGATGGAGAGTTCAAAGTCAGCCTCAGCAACAGCAAGGCACTAAGCAACTCAGTGAGACCCTATCTCTAAATGAAATACAAAATAGGGCTGGGGATGTGGCTCAGTGGTTGAGTGCCCCTGAGTTAAATTCCTGGTACCCCCCCCCCCCCCCGCCAAAATGAATGAATGAAACAAAAATTGTTCCATCAATAAAAATATTTAATGTGCATCTGCACATGCACACACACAAGCACATGAACACAAGTACACACAGGTACACATAAATAAATACCACTGAATAAAATTTATATATACATGTATATATCAATTCAAAAGGTATTTGAACAATGAACCTCAGCTATGCCTCAAGCTAATTCCTATCTGTCTTCTTATCTAATAGTCTAATAGAGATCACTTTATATGTTAATAGATTTCATTGTCTCTTGGATTCCAAGTGTCTCTTCTCTAAATAATTACAATAACTCTAAATTTGTTGTTTGACAAAACATTTCCTCTCGTTTTCTCTATTTAGTAAAACTGTATGGGATAGGGACACCTAAGGAAGAACTGGACAATTTCTCTGACCATTTGCTTTTGCTAAAAAAGTTCAGAATATTAAGAACAGCTGCCACTTATTACTACTCAGTTTATATATACAGACATCTTTCTTCTCTCAACATTGCAAAGATAAATTACTTTACTTCATAGATGAGTAAGAGATACTCAGAGGTTAACAGGTTCAGGATCATACAATGACAGAATTTAGATTTGAAACTAAATTGATCTTTTCCTGGAAGCAGAAGGATTCTCTTTTTTTCACACCATCCCCTTATAAATGGGTCCCATTTGATGTTTGTTGAATGAAACCTAATACTCAGACACGCCCTTTCCAAATGGGCTTTGAAACAGATGTCAGTTCAAATCCCTTAGGTAGCTAGGATCAAGAAGAAATGGTTGGAGATTTTCCAAGTAACTGAGTAATCATGAGGTAATCTGAGTAATATATAAACCCATTCACACCAACTCTTCTCCAGATTCCCCAGAAGCATTATTACTTATCAGGCCAGGCCAAAAAGAAAAAGAAAAAAAAAGAAAAGAAAAGAAAGAAAGAAAAAAAAAAGAGAAAGAAAGAAAAAAGAGAAAGAAAAAAAGAAAGAAAGAAAGAAAAGAAAGAAAGAAAGAAAGAAAGAAAGAAAGAAAGAAAGAAAGAAAGAAAGAAAGAAAACTGGTTTCCCAAAAGGAAAGATGGGGCAAGAGGTACTTTGCTCCAAGAGCAGGTCATTCTAATATCAATACAGTCCCAGAAAGCTGGTTTTAACAGATGTCAGTCTTAGGACCAGCCCCAATGAATTGAGCCATATAACAGAGGTAGACCTCAGTTCCTCTAAATATCCAAGCAATCAGGAAAGCTTAAAATGGGAACATTCAAGAGCAAAATATCTGAGCACCTTGATACTGAAACACATGCAGGTTGTCAAACTCATCATGTTCCATGTGCATTCTGAATGCTAGTCTGTTCAACCGATGTACAAATTGCCAAGGATGATGCCAAAAGAGCAGCAGCACGTCCATGTCCAAATGTTAGAGAAAAGGAATGGGCTCATCTCCAAGTTAAATAATGCTAATAAATCACACTTGGGAAACACCTTGCTGATATTACTTCATCTGATCTGTAACACCCCTTTACAGCTGAGACTGTTATATTTCAGTCTTCCCTATTCCCAAGTTAGAAAACAGGTTCAGAGCATCACCAAAATCAACTGAATGATAATTGTGTCTCAGGCTCTGTATTTAGAACATTATTTGCATTATTTTATTTAGTCCTTACAATAAGCTTAAGAGGAAAGTTTTATTACTCTGTATATTACATGAGCAAATAGAAGGGTAGAGAAGCCCAGCTCCAACAGTCATGTGGCTGGTAAGTGGTTCTTGGAGATTCTAGAATAGGGCAATTTGACTCCAGTTCCTACACCACATTGCATTGATTTGATAAGAATTTAAGGGAGTTGCTCTGGTTTCTTGGTCTCAAACCCATCTCTACTGATTCCTTTATTTTTCCACATCCACTTTCTGCTAAATATTGAATTTGGTAGTGGACTTCATTAAAGAATATGGATTTTTCTCTAAGAATTTCTAAAGTGAAGTTATTTATCTTATCATGCTTTCCATCTAGCAAGAGGCATATCCTTCAGGACTAAATATTTTCTGAGTACCCACCAGCTGTCCCACCATATATTAACACTGTTGAACTCATTGAAATAAACCTAATGGCCTCTGGAATTTCCAAGAGCAATGTTTCTCAAAAAAAAAAAAAAAAAAAAAAAAAAACAAAGAAAATAGATTGTCATGACCTTTCAGGTTTACTCATCACCTGTTTATGTTTACCATTAACAGGAATATGGTAATAAAATTATTTCATTTCCCTTTGTCCTCTTTGACGAGTGGAGGTGAAAGCCCAGCCTCTCGACTTTGAATCATACAGCTGGAACCACAGGTCAGGCAAATTGGTGGTCACCTTCAGGTCCCAACCTGCAATTCAACCCACCTCAGGAAGCCTCGTCATTCAGGCAAGTAAGAGTGCCAGACACCACAAACCTGGACTTGCTGGTGAAAGGTCTTTCCAGCCAAGAGCAGCACAGCCCACAGAGGGTGGTGGGAGGTAGGAAGCATGCTCCAGGCTGGTAAGTAGGCAGGGTGAGTCACCTCTTTGATGTGGAGTGGTTATTCTAAACCCAGGGAAGGTGAGCAAGCATTTCCTCCCCCTGACTACCAAGACTATTGTGGCCATAACCTCTTAGTGTAGGAAACTGAGTCACAGGCTAGGAAGGTTTTGGAGTTTCAGGAGAGGAACCTACTACTCTGTGTTACAATATCAATTTTACTAAGATGAATTTTGTTCCAACCTGATAACATTTTAGTCTGCCTTGTGTACATAAACTAGTTTTCTCCTTATTTCAAAAAACTTTCCTCACTGCTCCCAATCTTAATAGGGTTGTTAGATGAGGTGTGTGCATATACAGAAAGATCCATCAGCAGAATTAACTATTTAAAGAAATACATTTGTTTTAGTTAAAGAGAATACTGGGATCATCTTACTAAGAGAATGAAAATGCCATAAAGAAAAGATTGTTAAACTTGCTGATGGTTCCAGGAATACCTGGTTCTTTCATAAGAACAAAAGATTCAAATCCTAGGTCATGCCAGGATCCATCTGGCCCAGTCTGAATGGATCCAGCCTTTTTGCAGAAAACAGAGGGAAGGCATCACCCTTCCCAATGGTTTCTACTTTGGGCAGGACTATCTGTTGGTAGTTCAGCATGCTGCCTTTTATTGTCTCCCCAAAAACAAGGACCTAGAGAGATAAGTGCCAGACCTCCTATCTAGGTAAGCAACGTTCTGATTTAGGGTCCTCCAGGGAGAGATATTTGTGGATTTGAAAGGTGGAAGGTAAAGCACCACTATTGCTCTATGGGTATCAAGCAAGCACAGGATCTTCTGCAGGTGGCAGAGCTAAGGTTTTTGTCAGTGACTTCTGGAGGTTCTCTTGCAAATCACCCACATTGGTGCTATAGATAGCTGAGATAAATAATGGAGATTGCCTGCAACTCATGCACTCCCTGTTTTCCCTAATGTTAGTGTAATTTCTTTTCTTTCAGTGCTCAGGAATTTTCTAAATTAAAACACTCATTAAAATAGCTAAAGTGGATTCTGTTTTCTTGACCAAACCCGACCTGACACATACATCAAAAGGGCAGAGAATGCAACCAAACAATTCACCTTCCTTAAATTTCTAAAAATCTATTTCCATCTAGGAATTCATCTTTTTCAAATTCTTAGTATTTTCATTAAATACTAATTCTTGTGGTAATAAGCTACAAAATGTACTACTCAGTCATGAAATATATTTGATTACTTTGTCCCCATTAAAATATGTCAAGCTTCTAGAATAATAGTAATATATCTCTAGGATAATAGTAATATATATTTATCTCTAGGATAATAGTAATATATATTTGTCTGCCCTATGCCCTTCATCCCATTAAAGATGTTGATCATGTTTAGATTGAAATGTTATAGTTGTTAAGTCTATTCCTATAGCAGAGAAACCAAATGCTTATAGCTGAAAATTTTGTTTTTTAATTTAGTTGTCCTTATCTGAACAAAAAAAAAAAAATAAGAGAGATGGAAATGAGCTGAATTCTTAAAAATAACATCCAAAATTTTGAATCATATAAGCTGGAGTAAAGAGGCAAGGTAACTTCCTTCTTTCACAAAGATCAGTCTTAATATTTATTCCCTCTGTCTCTTTTATACTTTATTTTCACTTCCCAACCAACAAAAAATTGTATATACTTAGTTTTCAAGCCTACTTTCCTGAAGTTCAACATTGTGGATCTGTTCTGAGTAGCTTACACTCCAAGACCTTGTCATTATAGCCATCAAAATATCACAAATTTAATATGTTTCACATGGTTAGATATGTTTTTGTTTTGACACTATAGAATACCATACAGACAAAAGTGCTCTGTGTTTTTGTGAATGATATCAGTTGATTACTTGACTTTTCTGGAAAGTAGTTTGAATATTCACTGCCCAGACATCATCTCTCCTTCCTTTGGGTGTGCCATGAGATTTTTCCATGTAAATTGTAAGTCACAAATTGGAAGTCCAAACAGTAGAACAAAGATGGCTTGCAGATTCACCCATTTGTTTAATAATTAGTAAAAATGAAATGATCAAGTTTCTACAAAGTGCCAAATTCTCTTCTAGTCACTGGAGATATAGCCATAGAGCAAAGCAAAATGTCTGTTAAGTTTACATTCTGATATAAGAAGTGTCAGACCAAAAAATCAAATGAATAAAATGTATGTTAGATGGTGTTAAATGCTTTTGAACAAAATCAAGCAAGAAAGAATAGGGCGTATGAAGAGAGAGTTAAATTTCAAACAGAGTGACCAGGGAAGGTCCCGTCAAGAAACGGATATCTAAGAAAAGACCTGAAGGAGGTGAAAAGATGAGCTATGTGGCTATTTAGAGAAGGGGTCATCCAGGTGAGGAGAGTGTTGGTGCAAAGGACTTAGGACTGGAGGGTACATTGCACATTTGAGGAACAGCCAGGCTGGCATGACAGAGCAAGCAAGGGGGCACAAAGCTCTAAGAAGGAGGTTGGAGAGGTAAGGAGGGCCCAATTGTAGCCATTGCAAAGACTTGGGAGGTGTGTTCTGCCAGTTCAAACAGTGGTCTTAGCTCATCGATAAACTGTTATTTTAAAAATAGTGTAATTTATATAAATATTTGATTTCTAACATTCTCTAGGTAAATGGAAAGATTTGGCAGGATCCATCTGGCCTGAATGGCTAGATTGTACATTACCACATTGTAATAGCAAAGCTGACTGATAGGTTTCAAGGAATTCTAGTTCCTTCAGTTCCCTATTATCTCACACGTGACCTTCTCCCTTAGGACATAAAATGATAAATGGAGGGTTATCTGGTGGCTAAAGCATGTGGTGTATACTTGGTTTCTTCATAGCCAAAGTCCTAAAGAAATCACTCTGACCCTTAAGGAGTCTGGACCTGGCTGAGAGTTCATATTGTTCTGAGAATGACTGCAAGACACATGTATTAATATGTGACATGAATGTCTCAACTCAACATCTGTACATCCAGGTGTGTGCCACCGTGCATGCAGAAGGGCATGTGACTGTGGATTAGTGTGTTGTAACCTTAGTAATTCTGGTTTCACCTGGGCATTCAGAGCTGCCTTTTGATATGAAATGGGATTTTTTAAAAATTTTGTTTACTTGTTTGTTTTTGTATCCAGAATTCAGTTTTATTTTGACAGATACCACTGAAGAATCAAGTTTAGTTGGCATACATATGCATATATGTGGAGGAAGTGATCAAGATTTTGATTTGCCCATTGTAAATCAAAATCCAGGATGTGGGCTCACTCACATTTGTGGTATTCTTAATCTTTGCTAATTACCAATATCCACAAATTGATCTGAACTCTTGGGGAAATCCATAAGGCTTAAAAGTAATCAAATGGCCTCCACGTGAATGATATTCTCTTCATTATAAAATATACTTATACACACCTTATGACTCATGAGCTATTACAATTTTTATCTTCTTAATTCTAGTAGCCAAAAGTTAGGGTTGAGTCAGTCAAATATTTCCTGAATGAGTTACAGAATGTACACTTACTCATGAGAAATGCCATTGTATACAGCAGACGTGTTCTTAGGCAGTAGCAACTTGTGCCTGGGACATTTAGATATGTAAAGGTATTTTTTTCCTTTAAAGAAATATGAGTAAGAATCATTTTTATGCCTATCCTGAGCCATAATATGTCTGCATCACAGTATTTAAATGATAGTTTAGAAAATTCAAGTTGAAAACTTCAGAGTAAATCTAACTCAAAAAACATTTTAAGGTGAAAAATATTTAATGTTTCTTTAAAATGATTTAGAAAGATGGTTGATGCCACTTTTGGCTTTGATACTTCTTTCCTGGAGTAAGAAAAATGCTTACAAGAGCAGAACTGCATTCTAAAGTGGGTCTAAAGGGGTTCGTGGTTTGCTTAGGAATTGTAGTTTCTCTAGTTTTCTGGGCTCACAAGAAAACAGAAATAGTCTCCATGTTTAGTATAAAGCACTGAAATAAAAGGATCTCATTGGGTATGCATGGAAGTAAAGATAATTGCAGCTATGAGTACAGTAAAAGTATGGCAGAGAACTGAACATTTAGTCAATCTAGACACTATAAATTATAAAATGTGAAAGATATTTGTTAAATTTCAATGCAATTGATAGATGACTTAGGTCTGAATTCATGGAAAAGATTTTGAGATAGAATTATATCCTGGAAGTTTCTTGGTGGTACTATTGCAAGTAATACCTACAAGAGAGTGAAGGAAGTAGAATTGAGCCAAAAGAGAAGTTGATCCTTCTATTCAATAGTAACAAAGCCTACAGGTAGTCCTGTGAAGGGCTCAGGAGGTGGGAGGGCCCTTTAGAGTTGCCCCAACTTGAGGCAAGCAGTTCCCTTTGGCCCAAAGAATTGCTGAGTCCAAAATTTATCTGTGAGTCTTTATCAGCAAATGTGGTGGGTAGTGGGGGTTGTGCAGGAGGAGTTAATACCTTGGTTGGGAAAAGGAAATTTGGTATAATTGAACATCTACTAAAGTTAATGTGATTTCATCTCTCAAAGACAGGAAATGGTTGTAGTACTGAAAACAGTGAATGAGGAGTGGACCAACTGAATTAACACTGCATGGTATCACAGGACGAAGTGTGGTGTGATATGTCACTTGGAAACTGAAAACCTGGAGTCAGATGGGGGCTTGGCTATTTATTAGCTGCAGGTAGGGCCAGCTACATAATTTCCAAGGTCCAGTGTAAAAGGAAATGCAGGGTCCCTGTGAAAAAGGAAGGAAGGAGATGCCATGAAAGGCACTAAAACATAAAGCACTTTTCCCCCTTGGCAGTTTATTGTTCTAAATAAAGAAAAATTAAAGTTAAATTTGATTTTATACTTTATATGCAAATATAAGAGCACTTAGCTTCTCCCTGCCCATATATTTCATTCCCACTGGAACAGTGAGAGCACTATGCTAACTCAACCGTTCTATTTCAATTCTTGATAAACTCACACTCTGCTGGCACTGTCTTTCAACTCACTGATAAGCAAGTACTTAAAAGAAAAGCAACTGTGGGTTGCCCTCTTTCTTTCCTTCTTTTTCATAATTTTAAGTAAAACTGACTGACAAGTATACAGGGAAATACGAGTGGATATCATAGCATTCCTTGCTTGTGTTTTTGCCTTCTTTTTGCATTCAAAGCAAATACTGGTTAGAGCAGAAAGCTACTTAGGTGTAGATATGACACACTTTCCTTGTACACACAGTCTTGCTCAATTCCCACACACCCCACACCAGAGATCTGAGCTCACAGGGAGGAAGGAACTGCAGACATGCATATTGTGTGTGTCCTGTCTGTGTAAACATCCACTCCTTTCTCCATTCAGGCTCCACTTATGGAACACAAGTCTAAATATAAAATGTTTTGAAGTTTCAAGAAAGTGACAGCAGAGTATTTAACAAAGTCCATGATGGGTCCTGACTGTGAAGCTGACCTTGGCTGTGGGTCTCTGTAAATCATTCAATTTCAGCCTCAGTTTCCTAATCTGTAAAATTGGGGTAATTGGACGTATTATGTAAATTTAAATGATTGAGAATTAAAGGGTCAATGTTTGTAAAATTCCTTTATGAAGAGGCAAGAGAATATTTATCAAGCTCCTAGTATGAGTCCTACTTTAACCATTCGAAAATAGCTGCCTGAAGATCACCCCAGGCCCTATCTAGCCCATGAACCTTTGTATATTTCTCAGTCTTAGAAAACAATGCTTGCATCTCATAATCCATTCACCTAGTAATACTATTGCATCCTTAAATTTCCACTTTGATGGCACTTAATTTAATAAATGCTTATCAAGTACCTTATGTGTACCAGGTGTTGTGCTAAGGGCCAGAATGGGATTAAAGTTAGAGACCCTGATTCCCACTCCCATGATAAATTAATTATTTTCCTTCTGTGAAATTACTTGTATTATAGCATGCATCACACTGTATCATAATACCTATTTGTATGCCTGCATCTCTTCTATACTGTCTATATGAGTAGCTCCAACGTGTACCACTGTGCCTGGTTCAGAGCAGACACTCAATGAATTCTTGTTGACTGACCAAATGAGTACTTGCCATTACTGGAATACAAAGCAAAGGAGTCAAATCAGCAGTTTAAAAGAAGACCTGGACAAGCATTAAGGAATCAGCTAAATAAATAAACATGGTAATCTTAGCGTAGAGGCTGCATAAGAGAATATAAGAGTAGATGAGACATTCCAGGGAAGATAAGAATAAGACAAGGAGGAAGAGACCAAGGACAGAGTCTAAGCAACACCTAATTTAAGGGCAGACAAAGGAGGAAGGATCAGAGAAGACTAGACCAGCGATTCCAGTGAGGTAGGAAGAGAATCTAAATTAAGGGTAATTTCTGAGAAAGGAGATGAACTCATTGATTCTATTGATGAAAAAGACATTACAGATATAACAAAAGTAATTTTCATTTTGAAATGCCATTAATTGAGAGGGAATAGGATTTAAGAAGGTCAAATTAGGTTCATTGCTCTATTTCCATGAAGATAAGAGATAGGGATTTGTGGACCCTGATAAATGAACTTGTTTAGAATATTAATCATTCTCACGGCTTCAGCAGGAAAACATGCAAAGAGAAAGAGGAAATGATTCTTATAAATACCCAAATTTAATAGAAGGAATGTTCTAGAAGTAGCAATAGAGTATATGTCAGGAAATATAACGGAAATTTAAGAAGATTGCAGTTTAACACATGTGCCTTCTTCAAAGTGGACAGTAAGTTCACTTTAAAGGGGCAGAAAGGATGGAGTGGTCACAGGAGAGCTTGTTAGAAAAGGAAGGGCAGGAAGTTGCCAACAGGCTCTTCTTTAAATTCATATCAATACTAAGACTGTGGGCCACAGGAGTTTGATGGTGCTTGAAAGGAATAGGAAAAATTTTTAGTAGTTAAGAATTGATGAGAGATTAAGTCACAGAATTAACGACCTCAATAATGGATAGCTATGATATGCTTAGGGCACCAAACCCACAATCTGATGACTTTCTCCCACAATCATCAGTCATCATTGATCATATAGTAAGTGAGAAAGAAAATAAGACAAGGATGTACCTGATAAATACTAATAAAAATTATAATACACGAGCTCACATTTATGGTATTTTTATTAAGCTAGACAAAATGTTATATCTTTTCATGTGTTGCCTAAATGAATACTCTAACTATCCTGTGCAATGGAAACTAATGGTAATATCAACCTTAAAATGTGACTACAGTGGTTAGAATAAATAAGTAACTTGGCAATTTTTTGGCTATTAAATAGTAAAACTTGGACTTTATTTCAGGTCTTTCAGCTCCAAAGTTGCTCTAGTAAGGATCTAGAGATGTTGGTAGCAAAGCATAATGAACGTAGAGCTCACCAAATGAATTGGAGTCTGCGACGTATGGATCAAGTATTTTAAGATATTCAAAGGTAGGCAGTCCATTTGGAGGATGACCCATCTAAATTATATGCAAGCCACAAAGCTACACTCAATTTTTCCCCTTTTCACAAAGAACTCTTCCCTGATTCTCTCATCTGTAAGAAATTTTTTCTTCCTTAGAGCTCACATAATTCTATCCATGCCTTAATTATGCATATATATGTGTGTATATATATATATATATGTATGTATATATATATAAAATCCCTAGACTTGAAACACACCCACTAGACTCTGCTTCACCGCTGAAATTTTCTAAAACTCCTAGGAATATCTTGCATATATAAAATGAATTTTTTAAATGGTGAAGGACCAGGGATATAGTTCAGGTGATAGAGCACTTGCCTAGCATATACGAAGCCCTCAGTTCAGTCCCGAACACCACACACACACACACACACACACACATACACACCAAAATGTTGAACACATTAATAAAGCAATAAAGTAAAAATAAAAACTCCAAATGAACTTCAGATGGGAAGTGACTTTAATCTTTTTGTTCTGCCAAAATGCGATATTTTAAGTGTTGTCTACGTTCCTTGAAAATTTGAGGTCCTTCATATAAAATCACCTCATTTTAAAAATAACACTATTGCAATTCTCAACTGAATTTTGAAACATGTTAGAGAGATTTCTTAACTGTATGGTCATATCCTTGCAGGGTTTTTTCCCACATGAAACAATAACACAAAAACATAACTTTTGCATTTGAATGTACTTGCTGGTAATCATGACTATGTGATTAATTTATGTTGACTCACAGTCCTAAGAATTAGAAGATTCTACTGACATTGAAAAGTTTTTAAAATAATGCAACCAAATATACTGTAAACTCCAATTTTAACTGATGTTTGATTTATTGAGGGGAAACCAAAGAAGAGGTTCTGATAGATTTTATTTTATCCCACAATAAAAAGAAAAGCTAAACTAGGATTTTAACTTCTGAAAAATTAATTTGTTTCTAAGGACAAAACCTGTTTGGTTTGTATTGTCACCCATGAAATTAGAGTTAACCATTGAATCATAACTGTCTTCTGAAATTCTGAAAATGTTTCTATTGAATTCAGTGAAGATCACTTAGTTCAATAAAACACCTGGAAATGCAGTTGGATGTTAAATGCCAGTTGCAATCTGAGCATGTTTAAAATAATGTGCTTTATTACTCAGTTAAAATACACTGAATCATTTACTAATTTATAAATTTGTACAACTTGTTGAATCAGAACTTAGGTTATGATTCAAAATCAAATTCATTTACTTAGTGAGTAGAAATGTGAATTTTCCAATGTATATATAAAATCAACCTCATTTAACAATGATTTTCTAATTTGACAATTCACATCTTTGTTTCCAAGAACGGTAATTATATTAGTCGTCTCAGGCTGTCATAACAAAATACAATAGAGGGACCTTAAACAGATTTTTTATTTCTCTCATGGTTATGGAGAACTGGAAGATCAAGATCAAGGTGTCAGCTGATTCAGTTGCTGGTAGGGGCTCTCTTCCTGGTTGCAGATAGGTGCCTGCTGTTCCTTAGTGGTGAAGCAACAGAGAGATGGTATCCCTTCCTCTTCCTATAAGGGTGGTCTCCCTATCAGATTATGGCCCACCCTTATGGACTTTCTCACCACTGGACAGGTCCCATCTCCAAATATAGTCACATTGGGAATTACCTTCAAAATATGAATTTGGGGACAATGTAAACATTCAGGATATGATGACAATTATGTTAATTTACCAAATTATATTTCTTTTCTCCTAATTTGCCTAGCTATTGGTCCATTTAACTTGTTCTCAAATACATTACATTATATTAGTGGATCTAACTCTTGGCTGCATGTTAAAATCATCAGGAGAACTTTAAAGCAAATACCAGGGCCTGGGACCTACTTCCAGGAATTTTGATTTAGTTGATTTAAAGTAAAGCCTGGGCATAAGCATTTGTTGTTATCAATGATAATCATGAGATTCTTAAGTGGGAAAAAAAAAAGGTGATTTATGTACTGTATTCAATCATCTATATTAAAAACATTTCTAAGCTATACAATACACTTTGGAATTGGGGTAAAATTTAAACAATAAAATGTACAGATCTAATTCAGTGAATTTTGATAAATATATATACCCATGGAGCTGCCATCCAAACAAAATATGGAATATTTCTGCCACCATAGGAAGCCCTGTGAGACCCCTTCCAGTAAACATTCTTCCCTCCAGCCATAGTTCTGATTTCCCCTACTGATTAGTTTTGCCTAGTTTCAAATTTCATATAAATGGCATCATGCAGTATGTACTCATTTGTATATGAATTCTTTTATTTTGATAATTTAGAGTCATCCTTGTCACATTCCTGTTTGTTCTTCTTTAGTGCTATCTAGTATGCCACTGTTATTATGTATCATTTATAACATAATAGACATAAATGTGTCCATTCTCCTTATTCTTTCCAGTTTGGGGCTATAAAGTTACTGTAAATTTTCTTGTGCAGGTCCTTTCCTGGGTACATGTACTTGTTTCTCTTAGGTATATACCAAGAAATAGGATTATTAGATCATAGGGTAGGTGAAGGGACAGTTCTTAGAAGGAACTGTCTACTTCTCCAAATAATTATAGCATTTCACCTTCTCACCAGCAATACATGAGGGATCCACTTGCTGTACATTCTGTTGTCGACTGGCATGGTTGCTCTTTCATTTTCACCACTTCAGTTGTTATGAAATGGTGTCATTATGGTTTTGATTTGAGTGCATCTTTTCTTGGGCTTCTTGGCCATTCATGCATCCTCCCTTATGCAATATCCAAATCTTTTGCTCATTCTTCTAAAATTGGAGTCTTTATCTTTCTGTTATTCATCTGTAGCAATTTTTAAATAGTTTGGATCAAAGTCCTTTGCTCTGCATTCTTTTCCAGGTCAGGACTTGCTTTTTATTTTTTCAATGTACTTGCTTTTGTTAAAAGAAAAAGAAAGAAAGAAAGAAAGAGAAAGAAAGAAAGAAAGAAAGAAAGAAAGAAAGAAAGAAAGAAAGAAAGAAAGAAAGAAAGAAAGAAAGAAAGAAAGAGAAAGAAAGAAAGAAGGAAGGAAGGAAGGAAGGAAGGAAGGAAGGAAGGAAGGAAGGAAGGAAGGAAGGAAGGAAGGAAGGAAGGAAGAGCGAGCGAGCTTTCTGGATACAACCAGTATTACTATTATCTCTTACTCTATTTGAAACTCTTGTTTCTCTCTTTCTCCAATGTCTCTGGACAACAGTTAGACCATTTTTTGACAGATTTGTTTTATAGTTGTTCATCTGTGCAGTGAGTTCACCATTGTGTTAATAATGGAGCATTTCTAATTGACTAGTTGGTCTGAATTTTGGTATCAACTAGAGTTTAAATTTTAGAAAATATGCCTGGATGGTGTACTAAATTGTAGTTCAGTTGAATGCTAAGTTAATCCAAATATGATCACTTATTTTAATGAATTGCTTCTGATACAAAATTCTCCAAAATTCAGAGTCAACCTTTTTTCTCACATGATCTAACATTTAATCACCATGCAGTAGATGACACACACAAAAAATTAACACAAATTGAGTGCCACTATAAAATGTTTCCTATGTATATTATTGCAGGGCATATAATTCTTCAAAAATATTTGTCACAAAATAAAATACTGTGAATAAATAACCTCATGTCACAGTCTTTGCCTGATTTTATAATTGAAAATTCCAGGATATAGAACATTTTAAGTAGCGTTTTTATCTTGTTAGTGTGATAGTACAAGGTCATTGATTTCAAACAGTAGGCTGCACCTTCACCAAGATAATCTTTGTCCAACGAAACTTGATCAAGTCACCCCTTCTATGGTTTCCAAGGCTCCCTCTTGTCCCTTAAAGCCCTTAGTGCCTTCTTATGGCAACCAAAATCTGCTTTAAATGAGCCTTTCTAAATTTCCCATTTGCACACTGGTCTCCACACTTGGTACCACACCCCTTCCACTCTAGGCACACAGACCCCTCACTCTTCCTTCACAGCTTTCACACAAGTTGGTATTCGACGTCCACCTTTTCCAGGACCCATCCTAGTGAGAGTACTTCATTCCAGATGCAGCACAATACTGTGGCCATGTCGGAGAATTCCCTCTTCTTGTTCACCAGGTGTCATTAATGAGAAGACACTTTGTGAAAATACTAACCAGACTGGTTACTATAAAACATTTTCCTGTGAGACATTAAGACCCAATTTCTTGAGCATAGCTGTGCCATTTTGGAAAAGTTAACTTAAGTTCATGCATTGGTTTCCTCATTTGTAAAAAAAAAAAAAAAAAAAAAAAAAAAAAAAAAAAAAAAGACACCCACCATGGGAAGAGGCCTTGAGTATTTTTTAAAATCGTGTATATAGAAGAACTTAGCTCATACCATTTTTATTGCTATTGATAGATTAAATTATCTCATGTGGGAAGGAAGAAAGGTATACAAAGATTTAGCAATGAAGAAAAGGAAAAATATCTGTTCCATAGTTTGGGAAGTAACAGAAGAGAGCTAGTGTGACACTTACCAAAAGTGAACTTCATCCCTGCTTCATGTCAGATAAGGATTTCAGCCATTCTCAGCAGGTCCTTTCTCTCCTTGATAAACTCATCAATAAAATAAATTCTTCTAAAGTGATGCCCCCTCTTAGTTTATCTTGCCTGACTATTTTCCAAGACTGGCGTCAATATTGAATGCAATCTAAGGAACCAGTTTGACCAAATTCTGTCTTTATTTCCATTTGGTAACCTATGTGTTAGCTCATGTTACATTCTGTAAAGTTTTCATGTTCTCTGCTGAACTTTCAGAGAAACTTGTCTATTTAAGGTCAAGGTGAGTTGAAAGTATTTTGATTGAGCCAGCTATTTCCAACATTTATTGGTGCATTTCTCTCTAACCTGTACCCAGCCTTACCCACTTCACTTACTGACAGGGTTAACATGAACACAAATCAGTAGTTTATGTGAGGCTGTTTCACCTTCCAGTTAAAACAATGCTTCCCTTTAAGAAGCATCAGAGCACCAAAATTACTACATGAGACTTGACTCAACTTGTTCCTCTATTGTAGCAAAAGATTAAAGCATTTTTTTCACCTACTTTTCCCCTACCCCCACCCCTTCTTAATCCTCTATTCGGCTGATTCATAACAGCTGTTAAATAACTAGACATTTAGGTAAAGGCAAACTGAACCTATAAATCAATGCATGTGATATAATAACCAACTCTTTCCGGCACAACTTGCTCATACTGTCTTGGTTTGCTTTTTTTATGCTGACCTAAGCTGCAGCATCTGTATGAAGGGGTTTAGCACAATTGTAAATACTAATCTCCAGGCTGCCAATGTCATTATGGAGATACAAGATACAAGTAAGTGAAACTCCCAGTACATTCCTACAGATGGGGTGGGATTTTGAAAACATATGTATCCTCCAAACCTATTACAATCTTTCTGAGTGTATTTTTTAGGACTGTCTTGGTTACAAAATACAGAAACCAAAGTCAGCAAATTTCAGCAGAATAGAAAAATTACAAGGATACAGGTTGTCTCATGGAATCCTTTTGCAGGGGTACAGTGGGACTTCAGGAAAGGGCTGACACCAGAGTCTAAAAAGCCATCCAAAATGTATTTCCATTTCATGTCTGTCTATCTCAGTTCCTCTATTCAATCTTCTTGCTCTCTTAATTAGTTTCCTCTGTGTGACAGAAATTGGCTGGTTCAGCAAATTCATTTTCCTTTTTATCTGAGGACATATCTGGACCACATGTCCCATTAGGTGCAGCCACAAAAGCTCAATCCTAGACTCCACTTCAAAGTCTAACTCATAACCTCCTATGCAATTCTCTTCTTTTTTCTTTTCCTTCTCCTTCTTCCCTCTCTTTCTGTCTCCGCTGCCCATTTGCTGACAGATGATAAAGACTGAGACCTTAGAGAAGGTTGGGGGTCCAGGGCTAAAAGGAGCTGGGTCCCTGAACAACTGCAATTCCCCTCTGCTATCAACTGCCTCCTCACTTCACCATGGACTTGATGTGACTGAGAAAAATTCTATTCTGTTCAACTCTGTTCTGTTAAGCTATAAAGATTTAGGATTTACCTTTTATAGCAGCTAACACCACTCTTATTGTATAAAAATCCTCATATGTAGCTTCAGGACTTTAAAATTACAAATATATTACCCCAAGATAAGGGGAAAATTCTCTCTCAATTTGTCTAAGTTAAAATTCACAGTAATCAGACGGAACCAGTAGGTCAATTCCTACCCTTGATACAGGAAACTTCAATGAGGGAGATGAGTTGTAATGATCAAAATGGCCACTAGGGGGGTCACCATGCGAGTTTGAGCTTGCTGAGAGAATCAAACCAGGACGGACTGAAGTTTTGTTTCAACTCTATGGCTAACAAGTTGAGGAGGACTAATTAATGTGCTTGACCTCCTTAGCATGAGTCCCCTCATCTCAAAATGAGAAATGAAGTCATCTTCAAGGTCTTTTGCAGCTGTAATTTTAAGATTTTTATAAGGTTTCATACTACACCTTACAAAACAACTCTTACACAGTGAAATGAGTTTCCCTAAATCATATTGTAGTTTAGCATATTGGTGCTCAAAATTGGACACTTTGGGATTCCCAGATTCCCTGCTCAGTGTTATAACATCATAGGAACCAATTCTGAAAGTTAATCCTGGGTTTTGTGGGACACACTAATGGCTTCCTCTGATGAACTTCCTTAAAGATGTCATAATCTCTGGGATTACTATTATCTCAGATATACTATGCATAATCTTGCATTGTGCATTAAGAGCACAGATGTCAAAGTCGAATTGCTTCATTTCAGATTCATTCCCTAACTATGTGGGAATATTTTCCATTTACTAACTGTGGGATTATATTTACTTAAAGGGTTATTATAAGAATTTTTTAAAAAATCTTACATATGCATCTCTCACATCTAAGTATTCAACAAATATTTACTTAAAATATAAACTTAGTTCCTTCTATTCTAATTGTTTAAGTATCTGTCTACTCCACAAAATTTCTAGCCCCTGAAAGCTAGACATCCATTTTACTGAAACACTTATCTTTCAAATGCTGGCCTAGAGTTTTGCACATAATATCTGCTTAAGAAATATTTTAATGAGAAAATGAACAAATGTACAGTTCTATATGAAATAGTTTGCCTTGTAACAGTACAAATAGTCTATTTTTCTCATTATGAAGTCCGTCAATTAACCACGATGTTTTAAAAATATCTCTTCTCAGATTAGTAGAGTGTTCCTTTATAAATGGCCATTCTTGTACCCTGGGATTTTTTGGCCACATGGCTATAGTTTAGCTTACTTGTGGAGCTGGGGAACTCTTTAGTTACTGTATACTGATGCCTGGGTCCCTCTTAGACCTGTTGCATTAGAAACTTGGGCCCATGCATCAGGGTATGTTTAATGCTCCTCAGGGTACGTTTTAGTCAGCTATTTAGCAGCTGTGACTAAATGATCTGGCCAGCACACTTATAGAGTTTGAAGGCTCACAGTTTCAGAGGTCTTAGTCCATAGAAGGCTGGCTCCATTCCTGGGGTTTGAGGTGAGGCAGAACATCATGGTGGAAGAGCATGGCAGAGGGAAGCATTTGCATCATCAGGAAACAGAGAGACTCCACTCTCCAGATACAAAATACATGCCCCATATCCACACCCCAATTCCAATATCCTGCAGCCACACCCTACTGACTGGGTTATGACTTTTGCAACCCAATTATTTCTCCTCTGAACCTTCCTGCATTGTCTCACATGTGAGCTTTTGGGGGACACCTTACATCCAAACTGTAACAGGATAGCAGCAGGGGCTGAGAAACTCTTTTCTGGCCTCTGTTTATGTTGCAGTGATATGGTGAGCATATGTTTCTTTCATTTTTGTTACTTAGATATTTCATCCTTCTACTTGTTCAGCATGGTCCCTTAGGCACTATAGATAGAGTTCTCCAGAGAAACAGAACAAGATGTGGAGAGAGACAGAGGCACTGGTTTTAAGAAATTGACTCATGTGGGCTGGGGCTGTAGCTCAGTGACAGAGTGCTTGCCTACCACATGTGAGGCACTAGGTTCAATCCTTAGCACCACATCAAAATAAACAAATATAATAAAGACACGCTGTCCATCTGTGACTACAAAAAAATTAAAACATTTTAAAAAAAAAGAAAGAAATTGACTCATAAAATTGGGAGATTTGGCAAGTCCAAAAATCTGCAGGGCAGATCTGCAGACTAAAGACCAGGAGAAGAGTTGTTCAAGTCCAAAGGCTGCCTGCTGGCTCAATAACCTCTTCTTCCAGGGCGGCCAATCTTTTGTATTAAGTCTTTCAACTGATTGAATGAGATCCACCCACATTATGAAGGGTAGTTTGCTTTATTCAAAGTCTACTGAAGTAAATATTAATCCCATCTTTTTAAAAAGTTTACATAAAATCATCTAGCATAATGTTTGACCAAAAATCTGGTACTGTGGCCTAGCCCAGTTGAACTGTCACAGGCACCTAGGACCTCAGTTTTTGCATTTCCTCTGCTTATTTAGCAGTTTTTCCCAGGAGCTTCATATACACTCCAGCAGGACTTGCTTTACCATAATCTCTTTCCCAGAGGTGGGGATATGACTGCTCTCCATCAGCAGCAGAAAAGCAAACCTGAAGTGGGAGGGTTAAAAGGCTGGCTCAAAGCAGAGCTCTCACAATAGCCTGGGGAGGATTCTGCATGGCTGCCTTTATCTGCCAGAGTTCTCTTGTTTCACATTCAACTCCCTGTGAATGTTTCTAAGAAAACTGAGCTACTGTGTCTGTCAAATGAATGTACACATTCATCCATTCTTATGGGAATTACATCCAGGAAATCTAGATTAATCCCAGATCAAAACTGCCAATGTAACCAAGAGATTCTACTCTTAATGTAGACAAAATAACTATGTCAACACATAATTGCACTTTTCAAAAATTATGATTCCATCATTTGAATCTAGTCAGAGTTCTAAAGAAAAACTTTACAAGGTGTTTTTCTTGGGTGAAAAATTAAATTAAAAATACCTGTACAGTCTCACTTATGATTCCAAAGTCAAAATTATTTTGCAAAAATATTACTGTTATGCTTACTGTTATGCAGAGTGGCTAGAATGTTAGAAGATTCATCTCAGAATTATTGGAAATGTACTCAATTCACTTGAACTAAAGAATTGCAAAATTGTATAAAAAGTCTATGAAACAAGTTTTGTGGCCAATATTATTTTCACACCAAAAACTCAAGCAGGAATAGTCTTTAGAGTGAACTGGAGCTTTAAAGTGTCAATAATTTTTGGTTAATCCCTTATGTGTCTATAATTAGATAATTCTTTCATATCCAAAGAGTTGTATTTCTCTTATTCAATTGAATGATTTATGGATTTCATTAGTCCTGTGAAATCTTAAGTGAATCTTTGTGTAATAACATGTGGTTTATGTATTCATATGTTAAACCATGTATCTTGAGCTAAATTATCAATAACATATCATTAATAACCTGCTTATTAAGAGAATAGTTACTGACTTCATAATTAATAATATAATCCCAGTTTAGACCCCAACTGCTGCTCATGCTAGTGTCATGTAATAACCTGTTCCAAAGTAATGGGTTCATTCTTTCTGCTGATTGACTAAAAATAAAAATGTAATTTAAAATTGAGCCATCTCCCTTTTTCACAAGATAAAAATTTTGTATGGCATATCTTTAGCTCAATGTGAATTAAAATTAGGCATGATTTGAAAGTTGTCTTTAGATTTGGGAGAATTGGAGAAAATTTGATAGATTAAGGAACTACCTGGTTGGAAATACAAAACTACTTACATCAAGTTTCCATACTGCCTTAGGGTTGGAGAAGATTATGTGGTAGAGAGGTATAGCATGAGTTCTCAAGCAATGTGTCAGGGTCACTAAAAAGGTATATGGCAAACCCTTTGTTATTATGACAAGAACAAAATATTAAATTTTGATTTTGTACAGTTGTTCCCTCTTTCTCTCTTTACCCCCCACTTTTAAAGACTTCTTGCCCCCTGAACCCTTTGTTTTTTTTTTTTTCTTTTGAACCTCTGACCCATTGTTGTACAGAATGCAAGCGAAAGGGAGGACTTAAAAATTAATAGAAATAAAAAGTAAGGTTGGCCTATGTGATAAAGAACTGAGCCAGAAAGCAGACAGGAGAGGAATAAAAAGTCAATCAGACTCTGAGTGTTTATTGAAGGTAGTAGGAAAGGAAAGATAGTTGGGAGCATTGTGGGGCGGGCATTTTGGAAAGAGTGAAAGTTGAACAAAGATTTATTTTAAGACTATTTCCTGTGCATTTCAAGAGAAATGAAGAATGAATTTGTTTCTCAATTATTTTGAATGTGTCTCTAAATGTGATTCCATGCAAAGAAAGAGCCATGGGAGGCTCAGTTTTGTTTAGATCACATTACTAATAATAAATTATATATTCTTAATAAGTTGAAGTAACATTACTTTTATTTGGTTCACTTGGACATGGCTTCCTAAGTGGAAAGAATATGGTAAAATGACCTGAATAAAGAAGTGCTTACTACAGAGTGGAAGGGGAGGGGATTTGATCAGTGCATACTATATGCATGTACTGAAATATCACATGGTGTTAGTCAGTTTTCTGTTACTATGATAGAATACTTGAGATAATCAGCTTAGAAAGATGAGAGGTTTATTTTGGCTTATGGTTTCAATCCATGGAATTTTGGACCTATGTTGGTTAATACATCATAGAGGGAGTACATAGTGGAGAAGGCCTATTCCCATTCAAGGGAATGCTTCCAGTGGACTAGCTTTCTCCAACCAGGACCCACCTAATATAGTCCCACCTCTACCAACAGCACCACAGGCTAGGGATAACAAGCCTTCAACACATGGGCCTTTGGGAGACATTCTAGATCCAAACTAGCACACACTGGTCCCCATTAATATGTGTAAGCAATACATGTTAATAAAAAATTGTTTAAAGAAATATAGAACCTCATATTTGTCCCAGATATACTAAATCACAGTTTACATTTAATATGATCTCTAGGTGTTTTGTATACACATTAGAGTTGAGAAGCACTATTTTAACTCATAGAATTTGTTCAAGTGAACTAGTAGCTACATGTATTAGAATCATCTAGGACAGTTTCCAAATATTAATTTCCAGGATCCCACCTGAAATATAGCAGAGCCTTTGAATCCAAACTCTTGATCATGTTCTATGTGATTATGATGCACATTGAAGATTAAGCCCCAAAATTCTGTACACTGTTGTGCATCGATATTTGTCCGATCTGCCACTCCATTTATATTTGGCTCTAAGTCCATAACCATGTGACTATTAGGCTTGCTGTTCTTAATTGGGTTTGTTATACTACCTTGGTGCCTACTAGTACCCCATCCTTCCTGGGTCATCACAATCACAAATATGCTCATTGCACTTGGAAAACTCTTTCTGAACAAGTCTCATTGGCTTTTCCTGTTTTCCCATATTGCTATTTAACTATTGGAGAAAAGAGGTTGAAAGAAAAAAAATGCTAACAGCGTTTTTAATTTCTTGAAGATAAAAGTCCTTCCCAAAAGAGATACTTAGAAGTCTCTCTACAGCTGATTGCTTGGGTGCCTTTTACAGGAAGTACTTCTGAGTTTTCTAGACTTCCAAAATATATTTCGAATTCATAATAGAGTGATAAAGGCTCTGAGCATAGTTTAAAGGAAAGGGCAACAAATACTACAACACCTACTCCTAGTGCCTTCTCTACACCTATCAGCTATTGGCCTTAGGCAGATTATGTAACCCTTCTGAGCCTCCTTGCCTCATCTGTGAAATGAGGATAATGATACCTGCCTGAAGGTTAGGCACTGCTCCAGATTGTCCCTTGAGATCCCTTCCAACTCTGAGATCCATGATTTCATAATTTCATCAAGTTAGCATATATCATAGCAATCACTATTCTGTGTTCTACACATCGCCTAGTTTCTTTCCCTTCCCCTTCATCTCACATCTTGCAATTACACAAGTACACTTCTCCCTTATAACTATTTCTGGTTGAGAATGAACTTAGAACATTCTTATCAGAGAAATTTACTTTCACCATAAATTTAAAATATGCTTGTATTTAAGATAATTAACCTGTCACAGTTAAAACACCATGTGTCTATTAATTATCCAGTTAAGTGGGTAGAGGTGAAATGAATGGATGTGGATAAAGAGCCATACTTGAGAAATTTAATAATAGCCACTTAATTTAACTACCCACTGACCTCATCTGAGATGCATGAGAACAAAATGTTAAGGTGGAGCCTCCCAGGTTTCCCCTGTAGTGGGAACAACTCAGCAAAAGTATTAGTGAATAAGAAATCTGTAAAATTCAGTAAGCTCCTGGAATATTCAGACTGGACAGATAATGCCTACAACTACCTGCATATCAAAAATGGCCTGATTTCATCTACATGCATTAATTTGATTAGAACTAAAAACACTGTACTATTTTTATAGCTTCTAATATTTTCCAAAGTTGAATAGGACAAGGTATTTGTTAAACTACAGTAAGACTTGTCCAAGTGACCACTTGTATACTTTAAAGAATTCTTGTTAAGCCTCTGAAGGCTACACATAAGTAGCTTTCAGGGTATCAGGTTTATGAAATATTTTGTCATGTTTGCATCTTGCTCTATAGATGTACAACTGCATACTGTATCCATTAAGAGTATAAGCATCAGAATCAGACAGACCTGGTTATGGATCCTAACTGACTTACTGGCTGTGTAGCATTGAACAAATTAAGTTTTCTTATCTGCAATCATGTTAAAATACCTTCCTTGAGAGAATAATAAAGATTAAAGGATATGATGTATGGATATCATGTGTTGGTTCACTTCTTTAGCCAACACATGCTTACCATGTGCCTTCTCTAAGCCAAGCATGAGGTAGCAGGGGACCAGTCAGACAAGCCCTACCACCTTTGGTGACATGACATTCTAGTGACTTTTCACAGCCCATGTCTCATAGCAATCACTTAGCAGCAGGTGATTATTATTGTTGTTTTATTATTAACTATATATTACTTTAATCCCAAATTAAATGGTAAGCCCTAAATACCATAAACTAATTTAAAGGCACAGCAATAAATAAATACTTCACCCACATTGACATTTGTCCATTACCCATGTGCAGTTTTTCTGAACTCAGTTCCTTTGCAAAGAGGAAAATCCTAGGGTACAGGCAAGCCGAATTGATATCCCAACGCAAGGAAAAAATGTTAAATGAACTTTAAAATTCAAGTTGTATTGAAGTGGCCCAGAAGGGCAGTATAGGATGATGCTGAAGATCATGCACTTTATCGCCATTTGATCAGGTTTGAATTCAAATCTGACACTTGTTGCTTAATAACATGGGGTAAGTTACTTAGTCTATCTCTGTCACAACTTTATCATATAAAATGTAAGTAACAATAGTTCCTATCTCAGAACTGTTGTAAATATTAAGTGAATTGATTCCTAAAAATTCCTTACAGCAATGCCTGAACCAAGATAAAGGTTTAAAAGTGTTAAATAATGTCATTATTATTGTTGTTGGTATTAAAGAAGCTACAAGGCACTTGTCATTGGCATGTGGAGAGACTGCAATGCAAAATAATTAAACTGAATTTCCCCTGGATGGTACAAATGGAGTCATTCAAAATCCTTTCTTTTTATCTTTGGTTACTCCTATATTTTTCAAATTGTTCTCCATAGGATATTAATATGTGTTACATCAAAAAAAAGTTATATAGTTCATAAGTTTAAGAAGAGTTAGACAATTTTCAAAGTTAGGCAGCTTTTTTAGCTTAAGTTTTCTCAGTGTCTAGTATGTCCCCATGCTAGATCAGTTTCTAACAGAGGAATGTGTTATTTCCTGAAATTATTTTACTGACCTTGTAGATTTAATGTTAATGGAAATAAAATTTGGGAAACAGTGATTTTCTGATGGACATAAAGTAGCATCTTTAATTTCCTCAATGGTTAAAATGAATTTTCATTGGAAAAATGAATTTGAAAACTAGAGAGAAACAGGTAAATGGGCAGGACCCACTGGTGGCCTGGAGCTGGTTCATACTGGCTAGTGAGAGTCAAAGCTTAAATTTTAGAAATTTTGAGAAAAAGTTTTAAACAGAGATCTCATTTTCAAATGGAGTATATAACTAAATATATAATTATTCAAAAGTAATCACTGTAATTATGTCATTGTATTGTAATATTACCTATGCTCTTGATGTTGCTTATAGAGATTGTATTTATATGGTGGAGATACTCTATCAGGATATGGTACTGCACCTCTCTTCCCAATTCTGTGTTCAGAGACCTGAGTAACCTGAAATCCGCCACAGTGGGAATATTTATACCACAAGAGTTGTCAAATGCTACAGATTGGGGCTGATTTATTCTTTTGCAGATCATGTAGACTTGAGAATGTGATCAGGGAAATGCTAATAATTCAACTTTTAAAAGTATGTCATCGCTGTAAAATCCACACTGTCAAAATCCCCCCTCCCCAAAATTAAGGAAATATTCTTTCAGTATCCAAATGCTATTATGTGGTTTAGCAAAGAATCACTCACATAATTTATTGACCAATGAGGTGAGGTTCTGATTTACATCTTTGTTGCTTCATTTTCATCTTGCTAATTAAACAAAAATATCAACCAGCATGCATGTCAGAACTAGCTGTGGGCCTGACAGTTCAGAGCGCACTAGTAAGATGAAGGATAGAAATGTTGAAGGAAGCAGGAACTTCATCAGCACTAGCTATGAAGAGCATTAGATATTATCACCTCAAAAAGTTACCTTATCTAGAAAGCTTGCAATAATTATGTTTTACAACTCTTTGAAAAGGCAAGGACAATAATATGGAAAATGCTAAAGCTCTTCTAAAGTATTTATTTGGGGGGTTCTTAAGACATTCTGTTTTCCCTTAGCATGCCCAACCTTATAGGTAAAGTCACTTACCCTAGGTATAAGAGGCTAGGCCGAGTTTTCTGTCTCATATTTTCTTCTAGATGAAGAAGTAATGATTCAGATTCAATAACAGGGATCCACAGGGAAGAACAGAGATTTTTAAAATAAATTTTCAATCTAACTAAGAAGGTTCAATCTGAAGAGGAAATGAGAGATTGTTTGATCCAGCACTGATATTGGCCAGGTGCACATTATACTTTCATTGATTTAATCTTAGGAAGATATTTGGGGAGTTTTATACACTTTTTTTTAGTTATGTCTAAAATCTTCCCTTATAAAAGAAATACAACCAAATATTATTTCATAGTAGCATTTGTTTTTGGACAGACCATTTTGGAGTTGAATTTTGTATAAAAATCTGTATGTTTACATACCTTTAAATCTTTTCAGCACAGTTGGAAGAATGAACAACATTCTTTCTATCTCCTACCATCCCTCTTACCATTGCTCACTTCTTCGCCTAGCTATCTAAGTTATTTCAATACTTAACTTTCAAACACAGCAGGGGACTTCCCCAAGTTTGAGTTGATGAATATCATTCTAACTCTCAGCATTATTGATGATTAGTTTAACTCAAGACACTTTACCACACACCTTCTTCCATCTTGCCACTTACCTAGCAATTTCTAGTACATTCTCCCATGTTAATGATTGCTCGCATTTCCAGTACTGATAATCTTCCTGTGAGATGGGTAGCAATGCCTCTTCTTGAATACTCCCAACTTTTGTTTTTATATTAACATAAATTAAAATGTTTGTGTTCTCCCAACATATTCCACACCCCTATACCCAAACTCATATCTACAGAAAATTAAAGTTCGTGTTAGAGATTACCTCATCTGGTTTTTTTGAAAGCATGTTTTATAAGTTACTATTAGGCAATTAACTAATAATAAATCAACTAAGTATTAGGAGTTCTTTACTGCAAAAGTTCTGAAAGACTTTAATATATTAATGAAATTTTAATTTCCTAGAGGATTAAAGAATGCAGCATTTTTCAAATGTATGGGCTTATAGAAACTTTCTCCTTTGACACCTTCAGGGTCAGTGCTCCATTGCATACTTTGGTAACTATCGTCATCCTCATATTACAGAAGGGAAAACAGGGTATAGTGAACAGAAGTGACTGGCTAAGAATCCCTCAGATATATGAAGGAAAAAAACGGATACATATTTTACAGATACATGGAACATTAGAACTCCTGAGATCTTCTTACACATGGGTTTTCAGTATCCAGCCACACTCCTTTCTTTTTTTTTTTTCCTTTCTTGATTCATAATAATCAACTGACCATGCACAGTTAGTGATCAGTAAGAGTAAAAAGTACTATAATATGGCACTGTATATATAGGATTTGGCAACATATTTACAACAGTTTTTTAAAATAGGAGATAAAAGTAGGGCCCGAACCTACCCCAAAGTGATTCAGATGAGCCTAGTTTTGAAGACTGTGCCCCATTTCCTCATGATAATACTCATATCTTATAAATCATATTTTTCAGTTTTTATTTTGGAAAATCAAGTCACTATAGATAGAAGATACAAGAAACTTAACAATAATAAAAGACATTCAGCGAATTTCATTGAACACATATATCCCTCACTAGAGCAGGTTCCATCATCATTTTACCCCTAAGGCCTACCAAACAAGGATATTGTACGTGTTCAATGAAATTCACTGAATGCCTTTTATTATTGTTAAAATAGTTGAAAAATATGCTAAGGAGTCCCAGTGTAGACAGGGAAAGGTGAAAAGAGTTTATAAAGTGAACTAATAGGAGTTTGGTGGATGTGTGGGGAGAGGTGACACAGCCAGTTGAAAATGATATGTCAAAGTAGATTCTACTATCATGTATAACTAGAAAGAACAAAAAATTGAAAAACTAATGATCTGGACAAACAATGGACCATTGACAGAATAAGTAAGCCTCCAGTGGAAGGAAACATTTGCAGGAGGGAAATAGGACTACATTAACAGGTCTGTTAAGAAGTGACTGTTATGATCATATCTCTCAAGTGTACTCTCTATAAATCAAATGCAAAAGGCTTATTTGAAAGTATTTATGCTTATGTCACCTGGTTATATTGCTGTTCCACATTAATAGGAAATATAATAGAAAATCCCTTTGACTTACGTTAGTAAAATTTGGAGACAGTCTTTGTTCCTCTTCTGGAAACTTATAGACTACTTATAATCCTCAACTACTGCATATCATCCTGGATTTCTGAGATTTATATGTACTTTTACTTTTGATATAGTATAAGAAAAATGAAAAATTGAAAGTTACTAGGCAGAAACAAATGCAAAGGGTGAGCTATAGATAAACTAAAATGTCTGTCTTTTTAAAGGCATTTGTGTATTTTGTTTCGAACTTCAAAACTGCTTTGTGTTCCTTTTAAAAACTTCTTACTGACAGTTGGTAAAAATCCCCCATATGGGAATACCTACAAATTATAGCAGCTGGTGTTTATAGTAACTAACAAGTCTGAATTAAACAATTATTATCTCCACTTCAGTAATGTTTATAAAAACAACAAAATCCGTTCAAGAAAGCACCGAATTTTAGATGATGACCAACTGAATTCTATCTGCTTGAAGCTATGGTGCCTTAGGATCAAAATTACCAAAATGGAAAAGCGACCCTGTGAGAAACTTTAAACTGCTCATAGCAAGACACTCCTGAAAATAAATTATAAATTTGATGTGCTGACTAAGCTGCCAAAAGTGTTAGAAAATTCCATGTAAGAACTCCGATAAATTCTCAGCATTGAAAAATCAATATGAACTCCTACCCAGTTCAAGGAAGGATGCCAAAGACAATAAGAATCCATTTTTTAAAAGAAAATTCTTCTCAAATCGAAGAATTGCTTTTTTACTTATCATAACTATACTTTGCTTATTTAGCCCCATTTTGTTTTATCTCGCAATATTTGTCACTTTCTTTAAGTGAAAGTGGCAGAAAAAAATTAAAGAAATTTTTATTCCCTTTCCTCTACTTCTATAGAAACCACCTCCATATGTATTAGGAATGTTACTGGATGGTGAAGAAAATCTTTTCCTGATCAGAACATCTCAGAAGTTAAGTGTACAATCACAAGATGCCAAATGGCATGGGTTTCTATGTTAGCAGCCTTAAGAAAGTTTTGCTTCTCCAACCCCATAGATATGTATAGCTCATCTGCTCACATTTACATTTGACTGGCAATCAAAACTTAACCGTGGGGTTGAAGACACTGAGAAGTATCCACAGCAGTTCAGGAACAGAAGATGCAGAGAAAAGAAAATGTGTTGCAATGAGCTGCATTTGCTCCTTATTCCTCTTGAACATTCACTACTCAGGGAACTAAAGCAAGAGAAAGTGGTGTTTTAAAGTCTGTGGAAATATCTAAAACTAGATGTCGACTACAAAGATGAATCATTACTTAAGAGCTTAGTATTACCAAGAAAAAATGAGCCCATCCCTCAGCATGCATTTTACTTCTGAAACTTTGTCAATACCTGAATTACATTGTAGGGAGACAAAAATGGAGTTCATATTGTATCAAGGAGATGCAACATGGTAAATACTTCAGGATTTTATTTCATGGTCTTAAAGACTTACACCCTAGGGAAACAGACAAATTGGATTGTCTCCACAATCCAATTCAATCCCTAACTGAATCAAGGTATCTTGGTGATACTGCAAGTTTCAACCAAAATAAAATTAAATTCTATTTGGAGGACATTCAATCCGCAAAAGTTTTTCATAGACAATGTACAAAATTGGATCCAAAATTAACAAGCAAACCTGCACAAAGACTCAAGGGACTAAAGCCCTAGAGCAAAAATGGACAATGGAAATAGACCAATATATGATTCAGATATTGAAGTTATCAGGTGTTGACTTTATTGTTTTGTTGTTGTTTTGGGTTTGGTTTGATTTGGTTTGGTACCAGAAATTGAATTCCTAGGCACTTTACCACTGAGCCATATCCCCAGCCCTTTTTATTTTTTATTTTGAGACAGGGTCTAGCAAAGTTGCTCAGAGCCTTGCTAAATCCTGAGTCTGGC